>NC_059107.1:77707718-80107718 GCF_020740685.1 Jaculus jaculus | reverse complement strand
GTTCCCTAATCAAATTCTGTGCAGAAGTTTGCTTCTGATCGCTTTTCCTGTCATTTCTAACTAGGCCCGGAGGAGAACCACCACTCAGATGGAATTGCTGTACGCAGCAGATAGCAGTGAGCTAGCTTCAGACACTGGTGCAGGAGATGCCTCCTTGCCTGGCGCTCTGACTCCTGTTGCAGAAGGCAAAGAGCTTGGAATGAATACAGAGACAAGTGGTACTTCTGCTAGGGAGAAAGAGCTTCCTCCCCCACCTGGCTTACCTTCTAAGATAGGCAGCATGTAAGTCTGGCCCAGCTATACTAACTTTCTTTTGCCTTTTTGAAAATAACATGCATGTTGCTAATTTTTATTTATATTTTTGAAAATATATAAATAGATTTCTGAGTTTTTTCTATTAGGTTTTCTTTTGTACTAGAAATTTATGTTAGGTATTGTCTTCCTTAATTTTTTTTTTTTGGACAAAGTAATTTTTAAGATGAGATATTCTTTCTTGAATTTCTTCATTTTGTCTTGAAATTTGAGGATAATTCCAAAGAGTTATAATTTTTTAAGTTATGAATTAGAGATAAAACTTACTTAAAAATAACTAAGTTAAATTGTACAAATAAAGCCATTATATATAAACAGAAGGTTTTAAAGACCCAGATTTGCCCCAAATTACCTATATCCTAGTTCTAAGACCCTGGTCAGGATGGTAATTTTTTTTTTTTTTTTTCCCCGAGGTAAGGTGTCACTCTAGCCTGGGTGACCTGGAATTCACTATGTAGTCTCAGGGTGGCCTTATACTCATGGCGATCCTCCTACCTCTGCCTCCCAAGTGCTGGGATTAAAGGTGTGTCCCACCATGTCCAGCTAGGATAGTAAATTTTTATAGCCCTTTTAAGAAAAAAAAAAAAAAACTTATTCAAAACAGCATGTTTTGAGTTTTGCTTATTCACTAGATTGAAGTTCATTGTATTTCTGGGATGAGCAGCTGCACAAAGTATTTTTATTGTCATTACTGAGGTACAGAAGGTAACAGGCTCTTTCCTGTTTATAATAACTGACACAACAACCACCCTTTTATTCAAAACAAATCTTGCTTGTGTTTTATTTTCATTTTTATTTTGAGAGCAAAGAAAGGTTTCCCTACACATCCTATAACATGTTAATAAGTGTGTGTACCTCACATGTTTCCAAATTTTGGTAGTCATATTAAAATTTGATGCTGTTTCACTTATAAAGATTTCTCTGTATTTGGTTTTTTGCGGTAGAGTCTCACTATAGCCTGGGCTGACCTGGAATTCACTATGCAGTCTCAGACTGGCCTCGAACTCACATCAATCCTCCTATGTATGCCTCCTGAGTGCTAGCATTAAAAGCATGCACCACCATGCCCAGTTTATAAAGATTTTTAATGACTTTTTTTTTTTTTCAAATGAACCTTGGGTTTCTGGAATAAATCCATATCTGTATTGAGGACTATTGTTCCCAAAGGCAACCACTTAATATATGACTACAAATAATACAAAATAACAAACTTTTCACCCTTGAGTATCTGTTTTCCACTTGATAATCCCGTTTGCTCCCTTTGGCAGAACTGTCTTGCATGTGCTTGAGGTGGCATATGTAACTAACAGTTGGATATTGCTAACCAGTTATCGCCGTGGCTTCAATGCTGTGCGAGATGAGAGTAAAGGAAATGCTGTGGTGAAGGTAGTGATTTAGAACTGAGGATAGATCTTTAGGAATTTGCATGTGTTCAGCGTGTAGTTTGTCTTATGAGTAAGGCCTTTTGGAACTTCAAGACTAAATCTGTGGCCTGGAATCCAGATTCAGGTAATATATCCTTTTGTCTTTTATAAATGTATCTTTTATGACAGATTATAGAAAATATATTTAGACTCTACCTCTTCATATGCTTGATTTACTTGTAAATTTTCATAAATTTACAGGATTGAATTCATAAATCCTTTCATTTTTTTAAATTAAGTTAGTTTTGTTTTTGAGAGGTGTTATAGCCCACATTACATAGATATAATTTGCCTGTTTTTGTTGAATTCAGTGTCTCAAGAAAAATTTAGAAGTGAAGGAAGAGAATAAATTAATTAATTAAAAATCACCGAGGGCTTGGAAGTTGCCTTGGTAAAATGCTAGTTGCTCAGGTATGAGGACAAGTTTTATCTGCAGCATCCAGGTGTGGTGGTATGTGCCAGGAATCACACAACTGGGGGTGCAAAGACAATAGAATCTCTGGGGCCCATTGGCCAGCCAGTCTAGCCTAATTGGTGAGATCCTGGCAAATAAGAGGTTCTATATCAAAACGTTAGATGTTGTTCCTAAAGACAACACTTGAGTTTGTCCTCTGATCCCCCCACCCCTCCATACACAGATACACACACTCTCGCATGCACAAGCACACAAATAAAAATAAATAATAAATAAATTAAAAGGTAAATTGCTCTCAAGCTTTGTGAATCTATTTCCTTACCTTAAGGTGAGTAATCTGATCTGAACTCTTTATGATAGTGTTTTAAGTTGGCAGTCTTTCTAGGTATGGGCTTCAGCTTTTACCAGGCAACTTGCTCCTGCCTCTGCCTTTACAGTTCTAGGATTATAGGCATGAGCTATCACTTCTGGCTTTTCATATTTAAAATTAATGACAGAAATACCTTTATTACCAAAATATACATAATTTCTAATTATTATCTCAATATAGTTCAGTGAAACAATTGTGTCATTACTGTTTATGTGTGATTACCTACATTCTATTTTGAGTATGCTTGAATATTTATATATTAAATAATATTGTTTCTTAGACTCTGGTATTTTTTTTTTTTTTAGTTTTTTTGTTTGTTTGTTTGTTTATTTGAGAGCGACAGACAGAGAGAGAAAGAAGAGGGGGGAGAGAATGGGCGCGCCAGGGCTTCCAGCCACTACAAACGAACTCCAGATGCATGTGCCCCCTTGTGCATCTGGCTAACGTGGGTCCTGGGCAATCGAGCCTCAAACCGGGGTCCTTAGGCTTCACAGGCAAGCACTTAACCGCTAAGCCATCTCTCCAGCCCGACTCTGGTATTTTTATCCTTATGAAATCATAAAGGTAATTTTCCCTCACCTGAAGCAACTTCCAATGACACTTTGCTACTTAAAATATCTATTCTAGGGATGGGGAGACAGCTAAATAGTTAAGGAGGACACTTACTTGCAAAGCCTGCTGGCCTAGGTTCAGTTCCCAGTCACTCAGGTAAAGCCAGACACAGAAAGTGGTACAAGTGTAAGATCTACAATTTAAAATTTTGTAGTGGTGGAGCTGGGGAGATGGCATTGTCAATAAAGTGTTTGCCTCACAAGCATGAGGACCTACATTCAACCACCAGAACCCACATAAATGCTGGACATTGTGGCATGTGATGTAATCCTAGCACTGGGATGGCAAAGACAGATTTCTGCAACTCATTGGCTAGCTAGTCTAGTCTAATTGGTGAGCTTCTGGACAATGAATGACCTGTCTTAAAAAGAAATGGTTACTATTTCTGAGGAATGATATCCAACATTGGTCTCTGACCTCCACATGTGTACACACATACATGCCACCACATGGATACAAACACTTATACACATATGCACACCACACATAAATAGATATGCAAAAAATGTTGTACCTGCCAGGATTCTCTCAACTAAGTAAAATGTTATTTTGCTATGCTAGTTTTCCTTTTTCCCAAGGAATAATCCTTTTCAGGTTCCATTCATTAATCTACTAAAACCCTTAGACTAGATTTCCAAAGTAATGGTTATATTTAAAAATAGATAATTTAAAACTTTCTATTTCAGTTCCAGGCAGTCATCTTTACCAGAAAAAAAAGTACCAGAGGCATCTCCTGTAACAAGGAGAAAGGCATATGAGAAAGCAGAAAAGTCAAAGGCCAAGGAGCAGAAACAGTGAGTTACTGATGCTTTTTATCTTTTAGACAGTTTAACACGTTAGCACCTGAGAATAAAGGACAATATTGAATTGTTGGCTGTGGTTATGATTCACTTTTCTAATCCAGTAAAGTCAGCTGCTGGCTTGGCTAAGTGGTCATACATATGCCTATTTGAGCAGTGTTCCCTTCTTCATAGCACAACTTACCTTTCAGTTATTGCTGTGTGTCACTGAGTTAATATGTATTTGGTCTGAGGCTTATTCAATTTATATTACAGTAGTCATCTTGAAGTTAATTTTGACTGTCACCTGATAAAACTGACATTGACTTTATTTCTGTAGAGTGTGACAGATTCTCATAGAAATCGTAAAGTGTGCCAGTTGTGTCATTTTCTCCAGTTCTCTCACTTTTGAGTCATGGCTTATCCGCACTTGTTTCTCTTGCATGCTTGTAAAGGTTAGCTTACACAGCAGTGTATCATATAACTGCTGACTCCATACCTGGGTGGTTATAAATTACAACACCACAGCATGCAGAAGTTGTGTGTATTAGATAAATAACTCATTATGCAAAATGAGCCCCAACTTCTGTCATCCTCCCATTTCTTTCTCAAATTACACAGTTTTGCATGGGGTAGGTGGGTCTTAGACATGTCCTTGAGGGTGAGCATCTGTGCCCATGTACATTTAAATATTAGTAGGTATTGGTGCATATCTTTAATTCTTTTTATCATAAAGAATACATAGATTTTCTGTATCTTAGTGGATAATCTCTTTTGAAATTATTTTTAAGAAATTTATAGCTCTATATATCTTGATTATATTTACCTGTGATTGCCTTCTCTTGTCCTTTCCCACTTCTGCAGAAATACTTCTTCCCAGCTAGTCCCCCTTGTCCTTTGATGATGATGATGATGATGATGATGATGATGTGTGTATTTGTGTGTCCCCTGCTGAGTTTACTGAGGGTTGTTTGCATGAGCTATGCATGGATGTATTGGGGTTGATGGTATTTGGTATTTTGGACCACAGACAACTTACCAGTGATACACTAGTGAAGAAAATCTTTCTCCCTTCCTTAGCCAGTTACTGCCGTTAGCTCTTCGGAGAGGGATGGGTCCCTATGAGCAACTCTCGCACACATGATAGAATGTTAAGGGATCCTGCTGAGATTTCATGAGTGCGAAGGCCACAATACTTCTTCCCTTCTCCCTATCCTCTGGCTCTTATATTCTTTCTGCCTTCTCTTCCATGCTATTCTGAACTAAGCTAAGCTTTGGAGGGGTAATACAGATGTCCCATTTAGTGCCGAGTACTCAATAGCCACTACTTACTTACTCTCAGCACTTTGACTAGTAAGTAGTGACTCTGTAGTTGCTACTGCCCTTAGTACAGAATCTTAATTCACTCTCTTCCCTGTCCAAAGAAATAACACACTCTCCATATTGACTACTTGTATTGCTGACTTGAATATCATACAAATTATCCTTCTAATCATCCTTGTTTCCTGTAGTTTTCAAAAAGTAATTTGCCTGTTTTCGTTAAACCAGTCTTATAAATGAACGAGAAACAGTAGAATGGAACAGACAAATAATTTAAAAGTCATCCCAATAGGAAAACAGCTCTCAAGATCTTTGGTCTGCTTGTTTATCTATAAAGTGAGCAATTTACTCTCAGCTCTAAATTGTATAATTATAAATTGGTTTGCTTTGAGGATATGGACTTCAGATTTACTGGGTAGACTATTTTTCTGTATTGCCATCTTGTGGCCAACATAATAAAATTCAGTGAAAAACATTTTTTTTTTGTACAATATTTCAGAGCATTTTATTTCTCAAAAAAAAAAAAAAAAAGGAAGAAAGGAAGAAAAGAAGGATATTTTTTAAAAGCATGTTCTTTTAATTTTCCTAACAAAGCATAACCAATTAAAGCTGCCTGTTTGATGCTCTTTTCTCTTGTAGCTCAGATTCTGGAACTTCAGAAGCTAGTCTCTCACCTCCTCCTTCCCCACCAAGCCGGCCCCGTAATGAGCTGAATGTCTTTAGCCGTCTTACTGTTTCTCAGGGAAACACATCCATTCAGCAGGATAAGTAAGTTATCATAGAAAAGTACCCCAACTTCTTATACAATATGCTGCTCCCTCCAAAACACTCTAGAAACATTGTCTGTCAGGTGAACTCTTGACACCTTTCATATATTGTTTAAATGAAAGAAAAAAAAATAGCCAAACTAGAACAATTTTCCTGCTGAACATCACTGTTCCCTGTTGCAGATTTGCATTGCTGTGCTATCAGCACTCATCTTGCCTTCTCTTTTGCAAGTAAATTAGGATTCAAAATCTTTTGAAACCACTTGAAGGATTTAATTTCTTAGAATTCTTTTATTTCTCTAAACCTGCAATCCTAACAGTCTGTATAGAAATGGGACAGTTGGTTTAATCTTTGGAAGATACAACAACTTACAAAGGCTAGTTTTAGGTGTAACAAGTTACTGACATTTGGTTGTCTAAATAAATCTACCACAAAACTTCAGTAATTGTGTTCATGGAATAAAATCACAGCCTTCAAGTGGAGGGTGTGGGACTGGAAGGTGGTTGTGGTGCAGGAGAGGAAAGGTGGATGTAGAAAATACAGTTTTATTAAGTTAGAATGAAAGATTATGTCATGCAGAGCCAGAATCTTTCTTGCAAGAATTTAACACTAACTACATTGCCCTGAGGCCTGAGGTCTTCATGAGCTTGGACTTGTCTGCTTGGATCCTTGTGAGTGTGTGCATGGTGCCCATCCTCCCTGACTCCCACTGTTTCGTGCTGTTAGCTCCTTGCATGTGTCATCACTCTTGAAGTTTATAGGATGCCATTTCAGATCTCTGCAGCATGTTCAGATTCTAGTAAATGGCTCTATAAATGTAATCACGTATCATTTTAAAATAATTCTATCTGCTTAAGTCATGAATAATTTATATATTTTTAGATTTTAATATATTCAGTTGATGGCATATCCTTTAGATTCTGTTAAATAACTACATTAACTGAGGAAAGTAAAACATTAAGAATATGTTTGGGAAGTCCATTCTTACTAGTTATATGAAGAATTACTAAATTTTGTCTACCTTACATTCTTTTTTAAATTTATTTATTAATTTATTTTTTGAGGTAGGGTCTCACTCTAGCTGAGGCTGCCTTGCATTCTTAATAGTTATGAAATTTTCTGTCACCAGCTGGGTGTGATGGCTCACAAGTGTAATCCCAGCAGTTGCAAGGCTAAGGCAGGAGGATGGATATGGCTTCCAGGCAGACAAGGCTACATCGTGAGTTCCAGGACAGCCTGAGCTGCAGAGTGAGGCCCTGCAAAACAAGTATTTCTTCTGTCCCTCTTGATAATCTTGACAATCTAACCAGTTTCATATTTTGTTACTTAAGCATTTAATAAAATAGCACAAATTAGTCAAGTTAGACTCTGTTGTCCTATGTACTAGCTAAAATTTGAATAGATTACTACACCTTCAAAAGCTCCCCCACGTTTTTATTCACTGTCCTTGGGGATTCTTTATGTAACTATGATATTTCACTTGTAAGATACAGACTCCATGCTTTGCTTCTGGTCACACTCCACACCAGCATTTACCTACCCTCCTCCCTAGGATGTTACACAAAATAAATAGAAATTTGTGAAAACCAAATTAACTGCCAGTCTTGGAGATTCAGGACAGGGTTAACAATATTTTTTTCTAATATTAGGTTTCCCACTGAGGGGTTCCCTGATCAAAAGAATTCAACATTTTTTGAGATGAGTTAAACACCAGTTCAAACATTTGATTGATTTACTTTCCATGAAAGTACACAATGTAACTGTGAAACTTCCACATGAGAACCTATCTAAAATAATAGCTACTAAGATAAACTCATTAATTGTTAAATGAAATGGGATTTCCCCCCCCCCCCCCGCCCCAAGTACTTATCCATTGGAACAAAGCAAACCTGGAAGTACTTGGTATTACTCATTTCTATGGCCTCAGCTTTAGAAGTAGAGTCTATCAGCCAATAATAGGAAGGAAGTTTCCTTCCCTCCCCATGTCTTAGTAGAAAACCAAAGCTCCGATTCTTTAGCTTTACTTTATGCTTGTGATGTCCAGTGCCAATAGAAGAGCTGGGCACTGTCAAGGAAATGTTTGCTGTTTCTGTTGTTCATGCTGCTGGCTTTTCAGTCCAATGTCAGTACCTATACCTGTATTGACATCTGTATTCTTCTCCTCATAATTCTAACTCTTTCACTGTAGGTCTGATGAAAGTGACTCCTCTCTGTCGGAGGTACACAGGTACTTTCTCTCCATCTTTCCTTTGTACTTCCATCTTGCTAATGTTCTAAACAGCTCCCAGGCACGCGAAGTGAACCTCATGTTCTGTTGCATGCCCTGTTTGTTCTGTGCCATGTCAGTTCACTAACATTTTAAACCATTATGTTTAATGTATTTTCCGACAGTTGTTCTAGTTAAAATAGTGGCAAACACTTTATATGAAAACAAGCTGTGGTGATTTTTTTTTTTTTTTTTTTTTTTTTTGCTCCTCAGTGATCATTTTTATTGCTTCAAAGTCTGGGAGGTAATTAGGTATCTTTTCTTGTTAGTTTAGAAATCTTAAGAACAAGTTTACCTTATAAAGATATACTAGAACATTAAAAGTATACTATTATTCCCAAAATAGAAAGAACAAAAAAGATAAAGGAACTCATATTATTTTTTAACTGATGCAGTTTCAAAAATAGCAGCTATATTTTTCATGTCATAGATTAATAGGGGGGCTTGATTCTTTTCCTTTCTCTCCTATCCTTTGTCCACTTGTTCTTCTGTGTTCTCTCTTTCCACTTATCTCCCTTTATGACCTTTTTTAAAAATTTTTTGGTAATCAGCAAATCCTTTAGAAGGTAGACATAGGAAAGCAGATGAAACTAATCTTATAGTTTTATAAGAATCACTGATTTCCATGGAACAGAATATAAATATTTTTTCCTTTTCAGTTGAGCTCTGTTGTACAAATGTGTAATATTTAACCTTAAGTTAAAGAAACTACTTTAAAAGGCTACTTTTTGAAATGGCAATGTATATTTTACTTTTCCATTCAAATAAATTTAATATATAAATAATAACAGAAGCAAATAAATGTCCTTCCCAAAGAAAGTGTTAATATATTTACTAATCAGATAAAATGTATAAATATTAACAAAATGATAGCCATCTTTTACCCTATATACTTACTGTCATATTTCTATTTGTTTTTAATTTACAAACAAAAAACAAAACTTTAAAAAACTTTTTTATATTTCACGATATAGATTAATTAAAATAGAATGAAAGGAGATAAATGTATGTATGCAATGTCCATATTTTTCTGTTATCTTTGGTATAAGGTAATCTAGATAAACTATTAGCCCTAATGTAATGAATACTTGAATATTTAATTAGTAAAATTTTATTTTTTATTAAGGTTATTTTTCTTCAGAAGACTGAGTGATGAATGGTTAAAATGCACAAGAATGGCAGAAGTCTTCTACTTTCTAAGAAATGTGCCAAGCATGGTACTGGGGCAAATCTTTAAATTACCTTCATAGTATCACCTTTGCCATGACAGATGGCAAAGTGTGGGTGACGGTCTTATAAATATTATGTCCTTTGCCAGTGGATGTGTTATTATTAGCTTCATCTGCTTTAAACTGAGAAGACTCCTGTATTTTCATATTCTTAAAATGTGGCACCTAGACTTAAAGCCCATTCTAGATGTGTGGGCAGAGTGTGGAGGGACTGCCACATCCTCCTGAAATACTTGCTTCTCTAGAACAAACCAGTGGTAATCTTGGCAGAATAATCACAATATTTAATCCTTTATCATAGATTTGAAAGATACAGCCCCTTAGTTTTTAATCCCAGGTTGCTGTAGATCCTCTTTTCCACTTGTATAGTTCTATTATTTTTTAATTGTTATTTTATTTGCAAGCAGAGAAAAAGAGAGAGAATAGGCACTCTAGGGCCTCTTGCCATTGCAAGTGAACTCCAGATGCATGTGGTGCTTTGTGCATCTGGATTTACATGGGTACTGGAGAATTGAACTCAGGCTGTCGGGTTTTGCAAGTAAGTTCCTTTAATCACTGAGCAATTTCTCCAGCCCCAGTCCTATTATTTGACTTAAGTGTTATCTTTAAATTATAGCCAATGATTGCTTCAGTGATAAGTTTCAAAAATATTTCTATCTATTTATGAGGGAGAGCATGAGTATGGGCACTCCAGGGCCTCTTGCCACTGCAAATGCATCTGGCTTTTGTACATACCGGGGACTTGAACTTGGGCCTGTACACTGTGCAAGCAAGCACTCTTAACTGCTGAGTCATCTCCCCAGCCAACCTTTTTGTTTTGGTGATTTTTAACCCCCTAGGCAACATAATATAACATACAGCTCTTTAATATATCCATTTAGTTGGTATGCTATCTCTGTCATTGGGACTAAGGAAATGCTGCTTAAATATTTTCTAGGTTGAATCTATGTGCATGATTTCTTAGCCCAAATGGGACTGCCTTACTAGAGCAGTCCCACACTTAACTCCATTGCCCTTAAGGATGTCATTTGAAAGGCTTGGCTTGTAGGCTTATAAAAATGTGTATATAGAATTCATGTTGTTTGCTATTAACCGTACAAATAACTTTTCCCATGAAGTTGGTGAGCCCAGGTTATGTCTTACTCATGAGCATTCCTTTTTATATATTGATAATGATCCGGCTAATATGTTGCCATGTGACACTAATCAAGAATTTTTGACCCATCTATAATTTCTCCCACTCCTATAATTCCCTTTCCTCTTATACTTTCATGTCATTTATCATCTGTCTGCCTGCTTATCTGTCTATGTATCATCTATCTATCTATCTATCTATCTATCTATCTATCAATCAATCAATCATCTATCTATTTATCTAGTCAGATGGTTACATGATCAAGTGAGTTGTATTAAGGCTCCTTACCGGATGCTTCCTATACGGGATCATGATCTTCTTATCATTGGCACACCACTGAAGGAAATATACTCTCTCTCCCACAGTGAGCGCCATTGCCTAGAGATACTACAGAGGGGTGAAGACTAATGAGCCCTCCCCCTTAACTACCATTTTCTGCCTATAGGTCCTCAGGGAATGGTGGGTCCTCCTGGACACCCTCCCCCCCAATCTTCTAATCACATCTGCTGTGAGTTGAGGAATGCAGCAGCAGTTCTATACTATTTCACTCCTTCATCCCACTATTACATTCTTTCTGCCCCTCCTCCCCTGTTCCTAAGCTTTAGAGTGGTGAGATCAATGTCCCATTGATAGCTGAGGATTTAACAGTTCCTTATTCTCAGCACTTTGACCAGTTAGGCGTCTTTAGTTACTGCTACTTACTGCAAGAAGGAGCTTCTTTGCCCAAAGCTGATGGTATTACTAATCTATGGGAATAAGCATAATTATTTAGACAGCAGTATAATGGGCACATCATATTCATTTAACAAAATGTTAATAATGTTTACAGTATCAGATGAATACTCTGTAGAGCAGTCTTCAAATCCAATCAGACAGCAGTTAGTTACTTATATCACTGACTTGTCACTGTTGCACCCATGGCCACATCTTGCCTGGTTGGTCAGTTGTGTAGTTCTTAGGTGCACTGCTGGGTAAGACTGTTGATGACATTTCCCTCACAGCCCAATGCACAACACCCTTCCCAGTATGAAAGCTAGCCAGTAGGGAGGAAACTTCCATTCTGGTTCCATCGTGATTTCCCCATATCCTGCAATCAAAGCATGTGTTGTCTTCTAGTTCTGGTGGGCAACCAGTATCTGTGAAGATTGCCTGCATCATTTTGGATGGTTAAGAAGCCTTTTTATCAACCACTCATCAGAACGTAGCACATTCCTGGCATTGCTTGTGTCCCTTTTGAAAATGGGAAGTTTCTTAGATCACTGACAGTTTTCCCACCAGAATGCATAGACTTTCCAAGCACCATGAATAATAATGTAAAAATAGAAACATTTGAAGTCATTGGGTAAGCTTCCATTGTCAAAATTCACATATCTAGGGCTCATATTTCTTCATAATCACCTCTACGTCTTACCTCTTGAAGATTGCTTTTTCATAGACAGTGGAAAGAAAACACTCTCTTTTCCCTACATTTAATCCAGTATTATACCATTCTGCCTTATGTAGCTGTATTTCAACTTATTTTTATTCTTCTTAGCTTTTTGAGCAAAACATTCATCATGTCGTAGTTCATTCTCATCTCAACCTTTCCAACACAATTATTTTAATTCAGGCCCTATATTAATCACCTTTTGAATAGGGACAGTGTTTAGATAATATTCATTATTCTATACTGCATAACCAAAAGCAGAAACTCCAGAAATATTAAGTGTATGAGAAAGCTCCCTAAAGAGTACCACTACTAGTTTGCACTGTTAAAATCTGAAATTATTGAGGACTTTTTCTTATGCTAGTACTTTTAATCATCACCTTTTTAATCATCTTTTTAGTTTTTAATCATCTTCTTTTAAATTTCCTTCCATGCAGTCATTCCTATATTGTCTTTTATTTGTTTGAAAACTGCTTTCTGTGTAGTTTAGGTAGTATTCATTATAGTTTCTCCAGCTTGGCAGATAATTATACTCCAGTATGAATTAAAGTTATGTCTTTCAGTTACTCCTCATTTTTACCTCCTTGTCAGGATAAGGAAAACTTGTCAGAGAGATGACATCCTTAAACCAGATATGATATATGTCATAGATTTTTCTGTTTCCAGAATTGTTGTAAGCGGTTGCCTAGTTAATAGGTGCACACTGGCACAACTACTCCTACTTCACACGTTACCTCTGCTCCATTTGTGTTGCTTTTGGTTTTTGAGGCAGGGTCTCACTGTAGCCCAGGCTGGCCTCTGACTCACTGCATCCTTCTACCTCAGCCTCCTGAGTGCTGGGATTTTAGGTGTGAACCACCACACCAAGCCCTGTTCTTTTGATTAAGAAACAATCAAGGAAGCAGTCTGGTTTTTATTACTAACTACTTATAATTGATTTTTAAGATGGGGGAGATGAATTTTGTCTCACAATAGAGCTATCAAAGTAAATCTCTGTTTTTCCCCACCTCAGGGGCATAATCAACCCATTTCCTGTTTCCAGAGGAGTCAGAGCTTCTCCCCTGCAATGTGTGCACATAGCTGAAGGGCATGCAAAAGCTGTGCTCTGTGTGGACTGTACTGATGATCTCCTCTTCACTGGATCAAAAGGTGCTAGTTGTTATCTGACACTGAAAGTTACATAGCTTAAAAAATAGTTACATATTAACAAGCCCTAAACAAGTCAAGCTATTTAATTCTAGTAAGAATCTGATAAACTGCTTCAGCATCTCAGTTATATAAAATATAAAATCATTGCCGAGTGGACAAGAAAGTAAAACCACTGTTTATGTTTTGTGAATACAGTCTGAAAGAATTCATCTCCCTTTGGAAAGTGGGTAGCTACTATTTGCAAGGTTCTGGGATTTAAAATACAAACTTTTAAAAGTCTATTAAAATATAAAATGTAGGGCTGGAGGGATGGCTTGACAGTTAAGGTACTTGCCTGCAAATCCTAAGAACTCGTGTTCAAATCCCCAGGTCCCATGGAGCCAGATGCACCGTGATGCAAGCATACAATATCACACATGCACCACAAGAGGGTGCATGCATCTGGAGTTTGTTCACAGTGGCTGAAGGCCCTAGTACGTCCATTCTCACTGTCTTTCCCCCCCCCCAAAAAAATACAATGTGATTAAAACAAAAAGAGTAAGGCGATAGCAACTTACATTTCTTATTTACATATCAGACATTGTAAGACATGACACCAATTTGTATTGTTTAATTCTTATAACCCCAGAAACAAACATGTCATATCCTCCTGTTACAGTTGAAAAATTCAAGATTCAGGAGATTAATATATTTTCCATGTGTTAATTTAGCTTGTAGATAGAAGTTACAATATTGAGAAAGCTAGATGGACATATCTCTACTCTTACACTTTCATCTGCTTGGTACAGTTGCAAACAATCATCAACTATAAATGCTTTGAAGAGTTAAGAGTTTAGGAGTTTCAGAAAAGGCAGAGATGCTCAGCTATTAGGATTAAGGAAGGCTTTAACCAGAAGGCAGTTAGGATGAACCTCATAGGGTGATTTGGATATGACAGGTAAAAGTAAATAACCACATAACAGCAGAGATTTTCAGGTATACATGGGGTATGCCTGGAAACTAAGTCTTCTTTGGCCAAGGAAGATAAAAAGGAAACATGCACAGGAATTTCTGGAGGTAGTAAAAAGTTTTCTCTTTTATTATATCTTACTAATCCTATTTTAGCATTTAGTGATATTCCAAAATTTAGTTTTATTTGGAAATATTTCTTGCTCGTTATGAAGAAAGCAGAAGAATCTGTGTAGAACTTCTAAGTTGAAGATAAATTTCCTAAAGTCTGCATTTTAAAATATACCTTTTAACAATATTAACGTTCCCCTTCCAATAATATTACAGGAATAGAAAATAGAGCACTTTTGTGCTTATGGTTTTGGGCCAAGATAGGAATGATAGTCATTAATCTACTGGAAAGGAAAGACGTGTATGTTTACTATTGTAGGCAGTGTTGTGAGGAGGGAGCTAAAGAAGAATGTTCTGAAGAGGCCGAATTATGATGATTGCTGTAAATCCAGTTTAAAACAGAACTCTTGATATGACTGTTTCAAAATTTTTTTAATCATTTAAAAAAGTAAATTTATTTAATTCTCACAATCCCAGTGAAATATATGTTGCATTTGAAGAGACTCTTTCTTAAAAAAAATTTTTTTTGTTTATTTATTTGAGAGTGACAGTCAGACAGAGAAAGAGGCAGAGAGAGAGAGAGAGAAAGAGAATGGCTGCATCAGGGCCACCAGCCACTGTAAACAAACTCCAGACGTATGTGCCACCTTGTGCATTTGGTGTACGTGGGTACTGGGGAATCACGCCTCAAACTGGGGTCCTTAGGCTTCACAGGCAAGTGCGTAACCACTAAGCCATCTCTTCAGCCCTGAAAAGACTCTTAGTTCAAGAGATTTAAATAGGATTGAGGATTCGGCTAACTTGTCATATAAGCAGAAGGACCTGAGTTTGAATCTTTAGCACCCACATAAAAGCCAAGTATGGCAGTGCATGCCTGTAGTCCCTGTGCTGGGGAGGCAGATACAGCAGGACCCCTTGGTCTCTTGGCTAGTTAGGCTAGTCGAGTCAGTAAGCTACAGGTTC
The DNA here is from genome assembly GCF_020740685.1 of Jaculus jaculus. NCBI lineage: Eukaryota > Metazoa > Chordata > Mammalia > Rodentia > Dipodidae > Jaculus > Jaculus jaculus. Next base: position 80,092,491 of record NC_059107.1, on the reverse strand, counting down.
AGTAAGAGACCTTGTATCAAAAATAAGAGGGAGAGCAATTGAGAAATACACCTAAAGTTGACCTCTGGCTTCCATACACACATATACATGTGCACACACACGTATAAACATACACACATACATGCAAAAAGACTTTAAAATAGTTTTCCTCTGGTTACTTAGCTACTAAGTAGAACCAGATTTAGAAGCCTAGATAGATTTCTTTCCACCCAGTTTGGTACATTGCAAGAAGCTAAACATAATGCATGTGTTCCACATCTCAACACTGTACATCTAACCATAATATATACACTCCACATCTCAATACTGTACATCTAACCATAATGCATACACTCCACATCTCAACACTGTACATCTAACGATAATGCATACACTCCACATCTCAACACTGTACATCTAACCACAATGCATACACTCCACATCTCAACTCTATACATCTAACCGTAATGCATACACTCCACATCTCAACACTATACATCTATCCATAATGCACACACTCCACATCGCAACACTATACCTCTAACCATAATGCATACACTCCACCTCTCAACACTGTACATCTAAACATAATACCTTGCCTATGAAATGATTATGGAGAGTCATGGATCAGTTTATGGTACCTCTTGCAAGTATGATTTCTATTTCTTTCTCATAGGAGGGAAATTGTTTAAATAATGTTTACTGTTAAGAAAACCTAGAATAGTTTATATGAATAATGTTTCCTCTGTTTTTTTTTAGATCGTACATGTAAAGTATGGAATCTAGTGACTGGCCAGGAGATAATGTCATTAGGGGTTCATCCTAACAATGTTGTATCTGTAAAATACTGTAATTACACAAGTTTGGTCTTTACTGTGTCAACATCTTATATTAAGGTGTGGGATATCAGAGATTCAGCAAAGTGCATTCGAACACTGACGTAAGTAAATTAAAAAAAACCAGTAGCATAATAAGAAAATAAAGGGCTGTTATATGCATACTCTTGAATGGTTGGTACAGCGTTCATAATGAAAACCCCAGATAAAACAACCAAAAAAAGATGGGCACAATAAAGACTGGAATACTAAGAAGAAAGAGATAAACTATATTTGACTTGTGATTAAGTATACAGGACGTATTTTCTTCCACATACAAAGACATTACATGGTCATACTGTTTACTACTTGATGGAACTAAATGATTTATATTACTTGCTTTAAGTAACCCTCAACCCTTGAAAAAATGGTTAAAATCAATATTGTAGCTAGAAGGGAGGTATATGTAACCTTTAATTAATAGCTATTGAATTATCAAGCATTTCTTTGAGAAATGGCACTACCGTGATAGCACAAAATTTTCTAACTGAAAATTGTGGTTGACAGTTGGGGAATGAATTTGTGTTATGTGTATTGTTAGAAATATCTTAAAAATCTAAAATAAGTAAGTATTCTTTTGCCATGAGATAAACAGATTCATTTACATGATGGAAATTGAGGTGAGGAGCCGGAGAGATGCCTTAACCATTAAGGCACTTACCTGATAAAGCCTAAGGCGCCAGGTTCAGTACCCCAGTACCAGATGCACAAGGTGGCACATGCATCTGGAGTCCGTTTGCAGTGGCTGGAGTCCCTGGCATAAGCCCATTCATTCTCTCCCTCCCTCTTTTGCTTTCATAAATAAATAAATAAAACTAGGTGAGCCATGTAATTGTTTCCATAAGAAAAGGAAAAGTTACATAAGAAATGGGAAAGTTAAATAGTAGAAATTATTTACTGTTAAGAGCCAGTTTATCACTTGAGAGCTCATAATTATTTTACATGTGAACAGAACACATTTGAGGAAAATTTTATAAAGAGCAGTATATCTTAAATTGGAAATTTCTCTACTTACTTGAGAAACTAAAGTCAAACTTGAAAAGACTGTTTATAACTCAATGTTTTAGAAGTTAGAAGAGATGTTTCAGAATTTTAAAAATAACATGTAAATATCTAAGGAAGTAGAAATAAGCTACATTTAATTCTTTAGTACATAGTAAATAATTTATCTAAACAAAAGTAGCAAACAATTAAAAGATTGCCTTGTATGTATCTTTAATTCCAAGAAGTCTTTTTTTGGGGGGGGCGGCAGGTTTGAGGAAGGGTCTCACTCTAAGTCAGGCTGACCTGGAATTTACTACATAGTCTCAGGCTAGCCTCAAGTTCATGGTGATTCTCTTACCTCTGCTCACAAGTGCTGGATTAAAGGTGGGTGCCACCATGCTCATCCCCAAAAGTAATTCTTTTTTTTTTTTTTTTTTAACTTATTTATTTGAGAGCGACAGACACAGAGAGAAAGACAGATAGAGGGAGAGAGAGAGAATGGGCGCGCCAGGGCTTCCAGCCTCTGCAAACGAACTCCAGACGCGTGCGCCCCCTTGTGCATCTGGCTAATGTGGGACCTGGGGAACCGAGCCTCGAACCGGGGTCCTTAGGCTTCACAGGCAAGCGCTTAACCGCTAAGCCATCTCTCCAGCCCCCAAAGTAATTCTTATATACAAATGGACTACTGGCAATCCAGGCCAACAGTGGGTGTGTGGAAAGTGCAGTAAGATTTATCTTTGACATCTAATCATTTCTGAAGTATGTTATAATCATCCCCCAGTTCAAAGTCTGGGATTTCTAGGGGTATGATATTTATGCGCATTAAGAGGCAGGGACCTCTAGCATTATAATAGACATGTACATTATGAGTTTCAGACAGTGTTGTCCTGCTTGATTCAGTCACGTATTCACATAGAATGTATTCACAGGTGTGACTACTTGGGTGCTGTGCTAGGCACAGGGCGTATGGAGACAAGAGCACATAGTTCCTGTTGTTACCTGCAGGATCCTTAGAAGTCTGCTGTCTTGAAATGTGACTTGTTTTGTTTTGTGTCTGTGAAGGTCTTCAGGCCAAGTTACTCTTGGAGACGCTTGCTCTTCTAGTAGCAGTCGGACAGTAGCCACTCCTTCTGGAGAGAATCAAATCAACCAAATTGCACTAAACCCAACCGGTACTTTCCTCTATGCTGCCTCTGGAAATGCTGTCAGAATGTGGGATCTTAAAAGGTAGGATTTTTAGAAAATACTTATGACACATATAACTTCAAATATTTATCATGTTAGGGCTGGAGAGATGGCTTAGCGGTTAAGCGCTTGCTTGTGAAGCCTAAGGACCCAGGTTCTAGGCTCGATTCCCCAGGACCCACATTAGCCAGATGCACAGGGGAGTGCACACGTCTGGAGTTAGTTTTCAGTGGCTGGAGGCCCTGGAACACCCATTGTCTGTCTGTCTGTCTCTCTCTCTCTCTCTCTCTCTCTCTCTCTCTCTCTCTCTCTCTGCCTCTTTCTCTTTCTGTCACTCTCAAATAAATAAATAAATAAACCAAAAAAATAAAAAAATTATCATGTTAATGCTTATAAAATCTAACTTTTATGATCTTAGAAGTAAATCAGTTTTAAATACAATACCTCTAAATGTCTCTTTTGTTCTCAATAAGAAGCTCATAATTTTTCCTTCCTTTAATTTCCGGTGCTGGTGGGAAAAGTGGATAGAGGAAAAATAGAATTATGGAATAGTCTCCTAATATTTGTCTACAAATTTTATTGTTAGGAAGAGTTGAAGATTTTCACCTAAGTTTCACTTACTTTTAAAAAAATTGTTGAACATCATTTAAAGATTTCAGTTTATAAAATTGATTTGACTTTGAGCACAAATCCTCACATAAGACATATAAAATTATGAATTATATTAGGAAGGTAAAGTCATTAAAAATAAAGAAAAATATCAAACATTTCATATCTACTTGATTTTTATTTGCTATTAAATGTTCAAGCTTTTAAAATAAGCTGTGCTTATTTTATCTTCCTTTCTAGTTCCTAACATTTTGGCAGCAGGAGAACATTCACTTGTTGTATAACAAATAGTTACTAAGCACTTACTACTATGACAGGCATTGCCCCAACATTATGGGAGGTACTGGGAATAAAGACTGAGCAAGATGTATGTTTTGTACCTTTTTGGAGCTTATATGGTAATAGGGGCCATCTATCATTTCACAGTACAGGGAACATAGTGATCTTGGAGTTTTTGTGCAGTAAAGGCTATTTATCTGTCTATAATTCAGGGAATACGATGTTTCACTCATCCAGAAAGAACTTTTCAGTGATAATACAAATGGATACTTATTTGAAAATGTTGAGTAAGCCTAGTATTATATAATACTATAAAGCATGACCAAAAAAGTACCATCCCCATAATTCATAAATAAGTAGATGATGGGGAGGAAAACACACTTCTCAATAGTGTATTAGGAATAAAATAAAATGACAACAGTTCTTATTTGTGAACATTTTTTAAAAAGGAGTCAAGGATGTTCCTAATTCTTAAGATATTACATTTGCTGGATGTGGTGGGGCACGCCTTTAATTCTAGCAATCAGGAGGCAGAGGTAGGAGGATCGTTGTGAGTTCGAGGCAACCCTGAGACTACATAGTGAATTCCAGGTCAGCTTGAGCCAAAGTGAGACCCTACCTCGAAAAACCAAAAAAAAAAAAAAAAAGATATTACATTTGACTTGTACAATGGAGGAAGGTTGTCAACATTATACAAAGCAGAAAAGATAGCAGCTTTTTTTTTTTTTTTTTTGTATTTTTGAGGTAGGTTCTCACTCTAGCCCAAGCTAACCTAGAATTTACTATATAGTTTCAAGCTGGCCATGAACTCAACAGCAGTCCTCTAGCTCTGCCTCCTGAGTGCCAGGATTAAAGGTGTGTGACACCACACCTGATAACAGCTTTTATTTTACTTATGGTTAGATCTTTTGATAGCTGGTTGATTTCAGTAACATGACTGAATCTAGAAGTATCCCAACAAGTGATTATAAGAATAGTTTTTAAAAACTTTTTAAAAACTTTTGTATTGTTTTTATTTATTTATCTGAGAAAGAGACAGAGACAGAGATTATGAATATGTGTACGCCAGGGCCTCATACTGCTGCAGACATACTCCAGATGCATGTACCACTTTGTGCATCTGGGTTTATGGAGGTACTTGGTAATCAAACCATGCCTGCCATGCTTTATAAGTAGACATATTTAATCATGAAACCATCTCTCTAGCCATGTAACTGTAATGTTAATATCCTGGAAGCTTAAGGCATTGATGTATTCTAGTCATTTTGTGGAAGGGGTATAATACAAATTCACTGTTACCTTCTGACAATTGATCTTGCACATTTTTTAGCAATGGTATCTTTCTGTTAGCTCAGTGAGAGCCCAAATGTGAGCTCAATTTATCTCCCCACCCAGCCTTGTAATTGTTAGCATTATAGATGTGTACTACTATACCACCTGATATTCTCTTCTACCAGTCAGCTGTCTGATCATTTTCATATTTACAATGGTTGATGAAATGGGACATCTATTTCCTGATATACAAATATGAGCATGTATGCCAGTGAAGTAATATGTATCTCTATATGTACATATGTGTATATATGTTTGTGTTTATTTTGTGTGAAAATTTATATACAACAAAATAATCTTCCTCTTCCAGTTTTATTTACTTTGTAAACAGTGATATCATTGTTTTATTTAAATATAAATTGGGTCATGAGCCTGTCATAAATTCAGAAATTTCATAGATTAAAGATTATCTAGGGGAATTAAGATTGGCTTTTAGTAATTTCTCAGAATTTTGCATCAGTTTTTATCTATTCTCTAAATTGTATTAATCAGCTTTGGAATAACTTACACTATATTACCATTCTTATGGAATATGTTAGTTTAGCCTTTTCTTTTTTTTCTTCTTCTTTCGCTCCTTCCTGTCTGCCTTCCTGCCTTCTAGGCAAACCTTTTTTAAGAGAGAGAGAGGTGGGGGACAGAGGGTGGAGGGGGAGAGAATTGGCATGCCAGGACTTAGCCTTCAGCCACTGCAGTGGGACTCCAGATACAGATGCATGTCCCCTCTTGTACGCATATGTGACCTTGTGCACTTATGTAACTGTTCATCTGGCTTATGTGGGAGTTGGCTTCACAGGCAAGTGCCTTAACTGCTAAGCCATTTCTCTATCCCAGCTTAGCCATTTCTATTTACTTTTCAAAATTGAGAGCTGAGATCAACAAAGAAAATTAGTGAATAACTTCATGAGCAAATAGGTATTACTGAGGTCTGGTCTTATGGCTCTGTCGTACTGAGAAATGTTTTCAACTGTCCTTTCTCTTCCTTTTTACAGGTTTCAGTCTACAGGAAAGTTGACTGGACACCTGGGCCCTGTTATGTGCCTAACTGTAGACCAGATTTCCAATGGACAAGATCTAATTATTACTGGCTCTAAGGATCACTACATCAAAGTATGTATTATATAAATTTGAATTACATTTTATTTCATGATGTTTTTAAATTTTATTTTTGACAATCTTTATACGTGTATATAATATATTTTGATTATTTTCCTTCCATTCCCTTCTCTCTCCCCACCCACTGAATTCTTTCTTGATCTCAGCTAGTCCTTCTATTTCATTGTCATGTGTTTGTGTGCATGCCTGCATGTTAACCACTGAGTTTAATCAGGGTTGCTTACATGAGCATAGATGGATGGGATATTTATCATCATATGTTTACCTGTGGCCATACCACAGAGAAAATTGTCTCCCTTAGCCTCAGAAACTCTTAACTGAAACCACTCCTCAGGGAGGGATGGGTGCCTCATGCCTTCCACCACCATCCTTGGCAGGATATAGATGGGTCCAATATTGTGCAGGTCTTGAATAGATCCACACAGCCACTGTGAACTCATGAATGCAATAGCCATGTCCCATCTGGGAGACGGCATTCCATAGCACTCCTTATCCGCTGGCTCTTACATTCTTTCTGCTCTCTCTTCTATGATGTTCCCCAGTAATTAGTGGTAATATAGATGTCTCATTTAGTGCTTAGCATTCAACAGTCACTTATTCTCAGAACTTTTAAGAAGTTTTGAGTCTCCCCAGTAGTCAGTGCAAAAGTAAACTTCTCTAACCAAAGCTGAAAATAGCACTAATCTTGGTGTGAATTTTTGTCCAGCCCGCACTAAGTTGTGAAAACAACTCCCTCCTTACTGCACTCTCAGCTTGGCTTGGCTCTGCTCTTCTGTCCTGGACTCAGCTTGGCAGGGTTCCATGCTGTGTAGAAGAGGGGAAAGTGGCTTCCTGTCATCTCTTGTGTTTCTGGAAAATAGTGCATGAGAGGGAAGATTGTAGAATGTTTCCTGGTAGTGGTCCCAAGGACTTGTTCTCTGCCTAGCTTCTAGTATGTGTGGGGAAAAGCACTTCCCCTCAGTGTCACTGCTTTTGCATGGGCAGTGCTGGAGAAGCACATTCAGGCTCTAGCTCTACATATCATATCATATCATATCATATCATATCATATCATATCATATCATATCATATCATATCATATCATATATTTACAAACCTATCATGCAGATGTGCAGTGCTCTCTCCTGCTTCTCAGCACAGAATACCTCGCCTAATAAGTTCCTTTACAGATTGGAATAGTCAGCTCCATGCTGCTGGGATGAACCTCCAACCAGACATAGTTTATGGGAAGAAGAGATTTATTTGAAGCGTACAGATCCAGAGGAAGTTCCTAATGGTGAAAGAGGTTGTTTTCTTTTCATAGATCTGAGCACAGAGACACCACCAAATAGCCAGCACCACACCAAAAGCAAGCAGCAAACCTCAGAGACTCAGAGCTCACTCTGCTTACCATAGGCTGGGATTTAGATCCACCCCCAGTGACACCCCATGACCCCTGCCAGTAGTGGGAGTCAGCCTGCTGGGGACAGAAGCTGCAAAGTCAATCTTAATAGCACCTGAGTCAATAGCGGGCACATCAAACTACTGCCACACAGATCTTGCCTCTAGCAAGAAAAAAAGCATATTGTACATTATCATGCCACTTTTCGTTCCCTGAGTTTGACGGAGGAGCCTTCTAATCCTCTATCATTACCCAGTCAAGTCCTAGTGATATTTTTGGAGTATTCCCTAATCTAAAGTTCCTTTCTCTGGGCTGAAGAGATTGTGTAGTAAGGCTCTTGCCAGCAAAGCCAAAGGACCCAGGTTTGATTCTCCACAACCGAGATAAGCCAAATACGCTAGGTAACACGTGTCTGGAATTTGCTTGCAGCGGCTGGAGGCCGTATATTGCCCATTCTCTCTCTCTCTCTTTATCTGTATCCTTCCCTTTTTCTCTGTCAAATAAATAAATAAAAACAAATTATTTTAAAGTCCCTTTCTCTGAACTAGTTTTCTTTTCCTGCTTTTCTACATTTTGACTTTAAAAAAATTTTTTTTTGGTTTATTTCTGTTTATTTATTTGAAAGTGACACACAGAGAGAGAGAGAATGGGCACACCTGGGCTTCCAGCCACTGCAAACGAACTCCAGACGCTTGTGCCCCCTTGTGCATCTGGCTAACGTGGGTCCTGGGGAATCGAGCCTCGAACTGGGGTCCTTAGGCTTCACAGGCAAGCGCTTAACCACTAAGCCATCTCTCCAGCCCTACATTTTGACTTTTTCTACAATCTTTTCTCCACTTATAGTTACTGATTTTGTATGGTTTTTTTAAAAAAAAAATTTTTATTTATTGTGAGCAAAAAGAAAGAGTGGGCATGCCGGGGCACCTTGCCAATGCTTGCGCCACTTTGTGAATCTAGCTTTATGTGGGTACTGGGGAATGGAACCAGGCTAGCAGGCTTTACAAGCAAGTGCCTTCAACCACTCAGCCATCTGCCCAGCCCTGTCCATTTGCTTGGAAACAGCATCTCATGTGATCAGGCCTTAAGTTTATCAGAGGGTAGCCCTTGAACCAATTCTATTGCTTTGTTAGTGTAGGGATAATGTGCCCAGGTTAATGCTAAGAATCAAGCCTCAGGCTTCAGGCAAGCTAGGCAATCACTCATCAAGTGAGCCATACCTTCAGCCTCTAAGTTTGTTATTGTTTAATCATGTTTTCTCATTTTCCACTGGAGATAAGGTTGGCAGGGGTTTTAAAAGATATTTTTGCCTATTCTTGACTTTTAATTGGATCTTGTCATATCCATCTTTTATTTTTTTAAGCTGGACTCTACCCAGCTTTATTAAAGATACCTTTCAAAAGTAGCCATGTTTTTTTTCAGACAGAATATGGCAAAATTTACAGTCTTTCAAACTCCCTCTTGGGTGGAACCAAAAGAGAAAACCTCTATAAACTCTGTTGAAGTCTCCATGAGATGCCAGAACAGGGGAAGTTTAGAGTGAGGGCTGACCTTTATATTGAGCATGTTTTTGAACAGGGAGAGTTTGGAATAAGGGCTGACCTTCATATTGAGCATGTTATTGAGCAGAAACTAGAGTGAGGGCTGACCTTCACAGTAAGCATGTTCTTTGACAGTTTTTCCCCAGCGCATCCTGACTTTAAAGAAATGAAATGGCAGAATTATCTTACAATCCATAATCTTTTTTTTTTTTTTAATTTTTTGTTTATTTATTTGAGAGCGACAGACATAGAGAGAAAGACAGATAGAGGGAGAGAGAGAATGGGCGCGCCAGGGCTTCCAGCCTCTGCAAACGAACTCCAGACGCGTGCGCCCCCTTGGGCATCTGGCTAACGTGGGACCTGGAGAACCGAGCCTCGAACCGGGGTCCTTAGGCTTCACAGGCAAGCGCTTAATCGCTAAGCCATCTCTCCAGCCCAGTCCATAATCTTTTAAGAAAGGATCCTGTGTTCCTTTGAGGCACACATCTCAGTGATGTTACTGCAAAGTACAGATCAGGTCCCAACAAATCTATGTTGATGGTGGAAGGGGAGCGCAGTAAAATAAATTTTAATGAATGAGTTTTCTCATGCCATAAGGTATTCTAAGGTGGCTTTGTGTCAACATCAGAAATCCCTCCTCCTTGGACCTAAGAGGAATCTTTCAAAACTAGTAGGGAAAGGTGGTTTCCCCACTAGTCTAGCTTGGGAGATATTTTGTTAGTGACACATGCTCCCTTGCCCCACCAAAAATAAAAAGGAATTTTTCAGTGTGCTAACTGCAAAGGTCTAAAAATTAAAACAATATCTTGCATGTTCATAAAACTTGATAAAAATAATATTGAAATTGCATAGTGTGTAGAAGCCCACAGTTATCAAAGTGCACATTGGCATCCTTAGCATCTTCATTGTTCTGGTTGGGCATCTTCATGTTCCTCAGGCTGTTCCCTTCCATGCCAGCATCAGCTTCCTCTTTTTCCCTTTGGTCCCTTCTTTGCAGGGGCTTTTTAGGTTGACGTTCTGGTTTGAAAAAGCCAGCTTAGCAGACAGCCTTGTGGACCTACTCGAGGCTTGTCTTTATCCTTGGTTTATCTCCCTTAGTGTGTCCATCATCCTGTTTTATGGGCATGGTGGCAGTTGGGGGTAGGGAAGTGTGGGCACTGAACATGGGGCAGCAGTGAGTAGCTTTGGTTTTCCCCAGGTTTGAGGGTGGGATGTAGGTGCCGCATGTGGGGATGCATGGCTTTTGTCACTGCAGGAGTTTGTCTCCGTTTCATAGTGCTTACTTTTATTATTTTAAAAATTAAATCATTAACTTTTTTTTTTAAGACACAGAGAGAAAGAGAGAATGGGTGTTGCAGTCCGGTTCGCATTGCTGGTAGAAATCACCCAACCAAGAGTAGCTTCTGGGAAAAAGAGGTTTATTTGGCTTACAGGCTCGAGGGGAAGCTCCATGATGGCAGGGGAAAACGATGGCATGAGCAGAGGGTGGACATCACCCCCTGGCCAACAGAAGATGGACCACAGCAACAGGAGGGTGTGCCAAACACTGGCATGGGGAAACTGGCTATAAAGCCCATAAGCCCGCCCCCAACAATACACTCCCTCCAGGAGGCATTAATTCCCAAATATCCATCAGCTGGGAACCTAGCATTCAGAACACCTAAGTTTATGGGGGACACCTGAATCAAACCACCACAATGGGTGTACCAGGGCTTCCAGCCACTGCCAATGAACTCCAGCCACATGCGCCTCCCCCCCTTGTGTATCTGGCTAATGTGTGTCCTGGGGAATTGAACCTGGGTCCTTTGGCTTTGCAGGCAAACGCCATAACTGCTAAGCCATCCCTCCAGCCCAAATTAAGTCATTATCTTTTATTCTGAGCATACTATGGCCTTTAGTCTTTTATAAAATTAGTTGGTGAGGGCAGGTGCATACTGTGATTTAAGAAATGCTACATTTGAGATAGTAATAGAGCACTTCTATAGTGCAGGCCAGCAGGCTGTTAGAGGATGCAAGTCACAGCACAGTGTAAAGTAAGATGAGAGGTACAGATTTTTGAGCAACTCAACACAGAAGCAAATGCTCAAGAAGTTAAGAATTGAGGGATTAGGCAAAAGAGAGTTGATTAAGACAGCCTGAGGAAATGCCTTTAGGAACAATAGGAATAAAAAAAAGATAATATGATCAGAAAGAAATGTAGGAAATATAAGTGCTTTTTCTATAATTAAAAATATGATTTAGATCTTGAGAGATGGCTTGTCTGTTAAGGCAGTTGCCTGTGAAGCCTAAGGACCCTGGTTTGATGCCTCAGTACCCATGAAAGCCAGATGCACATGGTGGCACATACAACTGGAATTCATTTGCAGTGGCTGAAGGTCCCGGTGAGCCCATTCTCTCTTTCTCTCTGCCTTTTTCTCAATTAAGTAAAAGTAATTTAAAAATTATTTATTTATTTGGTGGGGAGGCATGGAGCCATGTGGAGGTCAGAGGACAATGTTTGGGTCAGGTCAGCCCTTGCCTTCCCCCTGAAATAAGGCAGAGTCATTGTGGCCACTGTTTGTTAGCCTCTGGAAAATTCTCTGTCTATCTTCCTTTCTTGCTAGAGGCTCACAAGGATTATTTAATCCCACCACAGCTTCTGGCTTTTTAAAAAAAAAAAAATTGTTTTGTTTTATTTATTTATTTGAGAGCAACAGAGAGAGAGAAAGAGGCAGATATATATATAGAGAGAGAGAGAATGGGCACCCCAGGGCCTCCAGCCACTGCAAACGAACTCCAGACACATGTGCCCCCTTGTGCATCTGGCTTACATGGGTCCTGGGGATTTGAACCTAGAACCGGGGTCCTTAGGCTCCACAGGCAAACACTTAACTGCTAAGCCATCTCTCCAGCCCAGCTTCTGGCTTTTTAAATGGGGTCTGCTGATTTGAACTCGGGTACTCAGAATTGTACAGCACCTACCTTATCCACTGAGCCATCTCCCCAGCCTCTTTTTCTACAAATTTTGATCCAGAAATGAGAGGTGAATTAATGACTTGAAAATAAAACTCAAGAGAAAAGGGTTTTATATTTTCAAGACTTGAACTATTTCAATGTTTTATATGGGACAGCTGGAGAGGGAAAATGATGATGGCAGTGGAGGCAGTTGAAGGTATGGGAGTAGGAGCAGGTCATGGATATGAACTTTGGTGGTCAAGTACATGCTAGCCTCTGAAGAAGGGAAGGGCACAAAACTCTGTTAGGAGATAGAAGAAAACTTTTAGAATGGAAGAGATACCACAAAGTGTACTTTTAATTACAAAATCATTTTTAGGAAAGTACAAGGATGTTGGCCAAGAGAGGTGAGAGTAACTGAGGTAAATGATAAGGTTTTGAAGAGCCACTTGGGGATGACATCCAGGACTGAAGAGCTACTTAATTTGATTAAATAACATCATATTGTTTATTTCAGTTTCAAATGGTTTGATATATAATATTTTGATTATTGAATATATTATTTGTTTATTCATACATGAAAAACATATTTGCTTTTTTTAAAGCTTGCAAATGTGAAAACATGTATGTATGATATGTAAGCAAAATTAGTGTGAAATAAGGTCTCAAATTCATCATAGGTGTTATTCATATGTCAATGTAGTTCACAGATTCTGTTGAACATATGTGGGTATACTCACATGAAGGTGTTTATTTAAAAGTTAAATAGGATAACTTTCTGCTTCTTTATTTTAGATGTTTGATGTAAGTGAAGGGGCTCTTGGAACTGTGAGTCCCACCCACAATTTTGAGCCCCCCCATTATGATGGCATAGAATCACTAACCATTCAAGGAGATAATCTATTTAGTGGATCCAGAGACAATGGAATCAAAAAATGGGACTTAGCTCAAAAAGACCTCCTTCAGGTAATTCGGAGCCTTCCCATGATGTGGAGTGGCTATTTCCAAACCACACAGTGGTCTATCCAGGAACATGGGCAATTTCTATGTGGATTTTTATTTAAGGATAATATTAATCAGGGTTTTCTCATATTGCTTTTTTTTTTTTTTTTTTTTGGTCACCAGTTACCAGTTACTAACTGGATGAAGAGAACAGTTCAACACTTAATGCTAGATAAGAGAAGACAGTAGCAAGAGTTGAAAGATCTGGAATTTCTGCTTATTTGTATATATAAAATATAGCCAGCCTTGGAGTGGACAGTTGAAGTTGTTCATTTCTTTATGTACTTACATTTCAAAGGGTACAGTTAACCTGAGGTCAAGAGTAATATAAATGATTCTTTAGTTATCAGAACATTTTCATGAGCTCAGGAGGTGATGCTTTCATGTCTTATAGGATAAAAATTGGGCTATAGGATTGTGCTAATAAATTCAAATGTTGATATTTTACTAACTCCCAGGTGAAGAAATTAGGTAAAAGGTGAAGTTGTCCCAATTTTAATGTTTTCCTTATATATGTTGCACTGTGTATCTATAAAGATTTATTATAGATTCTCTTTCTTGCTTATACCCAGGAGGCAAATGAAGTGAACAAGCAGTATGAATGTTAATAGGCAAATGATGGCATTACATTCAGAAGCTTCCTTCCTTAGACATGCATTCATGGTTGTGGTTTTCATATTGTCAAAATAAATATGTTTATAAATATATATAATCAAATAATATTTCTTATAACTTTTTGTTCATCATCAAATGTATAGATTAGCTACAAAAAAACTTTAAGCTTCTATGTTCTCTACCAATGATTTCATGAGTCAGTCTTCATAACCTGCTTATCTGTTTGTAGTCTTCAAATTTGCTTTATTACATACATTTTAGATAAAGGAGAGATAGCTACTGCTGATGAGGAGAATATGTTATTTTTTTTAAAAAAATTAGGGGCTGGAAAGATTGCTCAACAGTTAAAGTGCTTGCTTGCCAAGACTGACAACCTGGATTTGATTTTCTAGTACCCATGTAAAGTTAGATGCACAAAGTAGCACATGCATCTGGACTTCTTTTACAGTGGCAGGAGGCCCTGGCATGTCCATAGTCATCCATTTATTCATATTCTCTCTGTCCCTCTCTGAAAGTAAGTAAAAATATTTTAAATTTCTGTGGATTGTCTTAAATTTTTAGTTTCTACAGATTACTAATATTATAGGTTTCTCAAACAGATAATGATGAAAATTAGGGAGTAATTATAAACTTATTTCTTTGATCAGTGAGTGATTGTATGGAAAAAATTCAGCACCCCAAATACTGAGTTATATCAAAATAGGTATTTATATTAATTTTGGTATGACCATGTCAGTTCTGGAAGATTCTCTTAAAGTGCTTATTTCCCCTTTCTCTCTCAGCAAGTCCCAAATGCACATAAGGACTGGGTCTGTGCCCTGGGCTTGGTACCAGGGCATCCGGTTTTACTCAGCGGTTGCAGAGGAGGCATTTTGAAACTCTGGAACATGGATACTTTTGTGCCAGTTGGAGAGATGAAGGGTCATGACAGTCCTATCAACGCCATATGTACAAATTCCACTCATATTTTCACTGCAGCTGAGTAAGTTTGCCCGTCCTACCTCTTCTGTTCTTATTGGTTGCGTGTGCTCAGATATAACAAATACTTTAAACTATAAATATGTATAACATTGAACAAAGAGAATCATTCCTGTATCACATCTGTTTTAAGGTGCCTAATTTATTTATTTTATTTATTTATTTTTGAGATGTGGTCTCACTGTATAGCCCAGGCTGGCCTGGAACTCATGATTATCCTCATTTAATTTCCTGAGTGGTAGGATTGCAGGGATGTGCCATCAAACTTGGCTGCTGTGTGTATGTGTGTGTGTGTGTGTGTGTGTGTGTGTGTGTGTGTGTGTGTGTGAGAGAGAGAGAGAGAGAGAGAGAGAGAGAGAGAGAGAGAGAGAAGAATTTGGTGTATTGGGCTGGAGAGATGGCTTAGCGGTTAAGCGCTTGCCTGTGAAGCCTAAGGACCCTGGTTTGAGGTTCTATTCCCCAGGACCCACGTTAGCCAGATGCACAAGGGGGCGCACGTGTCTGGAGTTTGTTTTCAGTGGCTGGAGGCTCTGGCGTGCCCAATTCTCTCTCTCTCTGTATCTGTCTGCCTTTCTTGATCTGTCTGTTGTTCTCAAATAAATAATAACAAATGAACAAAAAAATTTTTAAATAAAAAAAAGAATTTGTTTACAGATGTTCGCACTCCATGTGGTCTAAGTAAGGTAGACAGAGGAAGATGTTGAGTGTTGTCTTCTATCACTCTTCACCCTTTTTTCCCTGAAACAGTTTTGTGCTGAGCCTGCAGCTTGCCAAGTTTTGATTAAAAGCAGCCAGCTCCCACACTCTTCCTGTCTCTGCCTTCCTCAGCACTGGTTACAGGCATATGCAGCCTCCTCAGCATTTTTATGTGCGCCTAAGGATCAAGCTCAGGTCTTTGTGCTTGCCCAGCATGCACTTCTACCTGCTGAGCCATCTCCTTGGCCCTCTAACAGATATTTTTTATACTCACTGAGAACACTGAACTCAGGCTTCTCGAGTTTTACCATAGTGTTCATGCTCTGTATATCAGGAAGTCTATAGCTAGATCTTTTCTTGATGACTTAATGAATAATTGCTAATGTTTTCTGTTCAGAGAAAGGCAATAAATTTGCAATTCTTCATGTTTAAGACAAACTACTTCTAAAATCTCCATGCATCTTCCTTTCTTTAAAATATAAATAGGTAGTGGTAACCTTCTACTTCTTCCCTCCTCTGGATGGCTGAACTAATTGGTTCCTTTGTTTGGTTGTTTACTTGAAATGACTCCCTGTTGTCAGACACTGCTCTAGACTGAGGAGAACAGATGCAAACTCTACTTTCTACCACAACAGGAAGGATCAGAGAGGACATAAGTGAGTGAGTGCAATGATGAAAAGTGGTGCAAGCACAGGGTTACTAAACAGTGGGCAGAGATGGCTTCACTAAGATATGGTATTTAGGAAGATGCTCAAAGGAGGTAGAATAATGGTGTGATCATTAAATATGGATTGCACTTGACACTATCCAGTATGATTTTTTTCCTGCTGCTTCTCAGAGTAGAAACTAGACTGCGTGTGCTTTGCTTATAGCTCAGTTCTAGATTTTTAGTTAAGCCCCAGCCCTCACAAATGCCAGGCAACTGCTGTAACAGCTATTCCCCGGCTCAGGTGATGATTAGTATGCTTTCATGATGCTTTTGTCCAACATGCACTTCTTTCTTGATGCTCTCTACTTTTGCTTATTTACTTGCTTAATTACTTACCCCTTAGTAATTTACTGAAAATCATACTCCTAAGTTGTGGGACATGAAAAAATAAGACTGCCTTGTTATCACTAAGGCCTGGAAGTTGATGTGTGATATGAGCTATTCTAATGTCCCATTCATAAGATCCTACTTTTGAAAATTGAAACATTTTTACAGTTTACCCAAGGTATGTTGGATGTAAATATACTTTCTACAGCTATCCAAAAACATAGGAAAATAACTAATAAAAATCGAAAAATTCAAAGCCCCTACCTGACTTTTGGGTTGGCATTAGAGATGGAACCCAGAGCCTTGAATATGTTAGGCAAGTACTGTACTATTGAGCTACATTTCTAGTCCTCTAGTCCAGAAGACCTATTTTATTTTATTTATGTGCTTACGTTGGTATGTGTGTGGCATATGTACATGCACATATGTGGATGTCAAAGGAGAATGTTGGGCATCCTTTCTTCTTTGCCTGCATATTTCCTAGAGACAGTCTTTCATTCAACCCAGAGCTGCTGTTTTTGGTCAGCAAGACCCAGTGATTGTGTGGTCTCTGCCCATTGTTCCCCTGCAGAATGGGATTACAGATGTTCATGGCCATGCCCAGCTGTTTTCTTTTAAATGCAGGTTCTGGGAAATTGAATTCAGGAGGTCTCAGGTCTTCATGGTTATATGACAAGCCCTCTTACTCATGGGGCCATCTTCTCAGCCCCCAAAGGCCTATTTTAAAATGGGTTCTATTTATTTATTAAACATAGTATCTGTAAGATATTTTTAAGTGGCTTACTTGTATTAACTCACTCAGTCCTGATAAAAGCATTGGAAAATAAGTATTATTATAATCTTTGTTTTACAGGTAGGACAAGTGAGATAATTTATCATTTAAAATCTTTTTATGTTCATTCTGTTATATTTGTTGTTTCTGGCTATGGAAGCATTAAGGGATGTGATTCCTGGTCATATTTTTTCCTGCTTTTTTATGTCAAGTAATTTTTAAAATTAAGTTTGGAGTATTATGGCTGTGTTTCATCTTTTGAAGGCAGGTTGAGAGTCGCCTTCACAATAGGGCTAGTTAATTTTTCTCATCATATTTGTCTTCTCTAGTTGCTACTGCCCACAGGAATTCAGTAACATTCTTCTGGTCAGAACTTGAGCTCATCATAGTTCCCTTTGTTGTTATCATTTCATTTTCACCAACCTAGCTTGTTTTTGTCACATGACAGTATCACATTACTCATGGAGGACTTGGCTCTCAAAAGATTTAGGGACATCCTCTCGATATATAGAAAGTTATTTCCTTGGGCAGATCTCTCTGCAGAATTTCAGACTTTGTTTTTATCTTTTCAGCTCTGATTCTGTGGTTTTCTGTGTGGTCATTCTTGCTGTGCTGTGTGATTTTGAGAATTTTCCAGGCATAAAGGCAGAGCTATCAGAAAGTTAATTCCCATGTTCCTTTTCTTGGTGATCATAGCCCAGTATGCCTTACTCAATGTCTGAAAATAGTTGTTCTTTATCTGTCAAGTTTTCTCTTTATCTGCAATGGAAGAGTTGACCTGCAAGTTTCTGTCACAGCTAATAGTGGAGATTCACTTCTCTTAAATTGTGTATCCAGAGCTGAACTTCTGATCTTTCTCCTAAAAAGTCTACGTACACTATAATCTTCTAGGACTTTCTTTGTCTTTTATTTATTCATGGTAGGACCCTTAATTTTTCCCTTTCTTTTATATGCCAAGAGGGTATAGGGTTTTTTTGAGTTGTAGGGTGGGGGTGTACATGAATATCATTGGGTGTCCTCCTCTATCTCTTTTCTGCCTTATTTCCTCAAAACAGAGTCTGTTACTGAACCTGGACCTCACTGCTTTTCAGTTAGACTGTCTGACCAAGGAGCCTCAGGGATAACTCCTTCTCCACCAGCTTAGTGCTGGAGTTACAGACAAGTACAACTATGTTTGTTTTTTTGAGTGGGGGGTTGCTAGGAATTGAACTCAGATTTTTGCTCAGCAAGAAGTCTTGACCACTAATCCCTAGCCTCAGATTTCAGTTGAAAAATATTGTTTTGAAAAGTGTATCCTGGGCTGGAGAGATGGCTTAGCAGTTAAGGCAGTTGCCTGCAAAGCCAAAGGACCCAGGTTCGATTCCCCAAGAGCCATGAAAGTCAGATGCATAAGGTGGTACATGCATCTGGAGTTCACTTGCAATGGCTGGAGGCCATGATGTGCCTATTCTCTCTCTCTCTCTCTCCCCCGCTTCCTCTCTCCCTCCCTCCCTCCTTCTCTCTCTCTCTCTCTCTTTTTCACTCTCTCTCTCAAATAAATAAGAAATTTTTTAAAAAGAAAGAAAAATATATCCCAGCCACCTAAGACAGTTATTAACATAACAGGTTCTGTTTAAACATTTGCAGAGAGATAAATAAGTGGAATGGCTGAAAAACTATGTAAAAAAGCATCTCCTATTGCTCTTTTCCATGTATGTGAAATGTATGGATAAAAAGAAAAATAACTTGTCCATGCATGTGAGCTGTGTGGATGGAGAGATGATAACTTGGCCATGCATGTGAGCTGTGTGAATAAAATCAAGAAAGCCTAGTTGTCATTAACCCTGCCTTCACCATGTTACCACCTAATTCCGTTTTTCTTGGAATTTTCAACTTGATAATCTCTTAGGTGACTTTGCATATACAATTCATTCTGTGCAATTTCATCATTTTTTTTGTGTGTCAAATGATTATATAGTGATTGGCCCAGTAACCATATGCTAGGTAAAAGAAAAAATCTGGGACATAATATTCTCCCTACCCCTTTTTAAAATATCTTAGTTTTACTTATTTGATAGCGAGAAAGAAAGAGGTTCAGAGAGAGAGAGAGAGAGAGAGAGGGAGGGAGAGAGAATGAATGAATGAGAATGGGTGCATCAGGGCCTCCAACTGCTGTAAATGAACTCCAGATGCATGCACTGCCTTGTGCATCTGTCTTATATGAGTCCTGGAGAATCTAACCTAAGTCCTTTGGCTTTGCAGGCAAGCGTCTTAACTGCTAAGCCATCTCTGTAGCCCACCCACCCCTTTTTTGAATGTATTTTTAAAATTTCTAATTGACAAGTGTTATATTTATGGGGTAATAGAAATATTTTAATTTCTATATTCTATATTAGATGGATTATTAATCCACTTCTTCCAAGGCCTCTGGCTTTTTTTATAGACAGATTTGCTGAATTCACTCAAAGAGTTCTTCATGTAAACTTTATCCAGTTCCACTCTGCCCAGAAGCCCCACTATGTCCTTCCTCTGGGCTGTTGTGCTCAATGATTAAAATGACAAGTACAAGTCCAGATCCAGAGTTTAGAGTGTGGAGCTCTGGACCAGATGGAACAGATTCACATCTCACCTCTTTGTCATTTATTTTGTGACCTGGGCCACTATTTCCTCATGAATAACAAATTCCCAGTACTCCCAGCTACTGAGAAACAGACATTTTTGTTGTTGTTTTTTTGAGGTAGGGTCTCACTCTGGTCCAGGCTGACCTGGAATTAACTCTGTCATCTCAGGGTGGCCTTGAACTCATGGCAATCCTCCTACCTCTGCCTCCCGAGTGCTGGGATTAAAGGCGTGTGCCACCACGCCCGACTGAGAAACAGACATTTTAAAACCAGTCTAGGCAACACAGTGAGACTATCTCAAAGAAAACAATATATTGTAACAATACCTACCTGTAGTAGTAGTCAAATGGAATTAAATATGTTAATGTTAATGAAAGGCATATAGTGACAATGTCTGATACAAGTAACTTCTATATATGCTAGTATCTTTTAATATATGCTTGTTTTCTCTGCAACAATGTATATTTTTACTTAAAGGACCATTTAGGAAATGTTTTCATAAGTAATTCTGATTCTGCTCATATGGATATTTTAAATTTATTATTTTGCAGTGATCGAACTGTAAGAATTTGGAAGGCTCGCAACTTGCAAGATGGTCAGATCTCTGACATGAGTGATCTTGGAGAAGATATTGCCAGTAATTTAACATGAATGAAATTAAGTCATAAACTGAATACTGTGATTATGCTCTATGTTCCTTATTTAAAATGTTGTCCTGGAATTATTATTAATGGGATTAACTGGAAATTATATCTCAATCCATCTGCTGAATATAAATGTAATAAAAGTGTGTGCTTAATTTCAATATCAATCCATATGATTCCTGCAATTGATATAATGCCTGAATTGCACTTATATTGTGTCTGGATTTTTTTTTTTTTTTGGCCTAGCTATAAATAGACACCTTCAAATTATTTGAGTTACCATTATCTACTTTTGTGCAGTTGGAATATATGCTCAGAATATAATACTTGTTAACTCATTCATACAGTGCGTTCAAATGACGTACATAGTTAAATGTATCAGTACCATTAGTCAAATTGTGGTCCACTAGTCACAGATTCCTATCAGTATATAGAGAATAGAGGGTTTCAAATTTCAAAGTTCTTTTAGTATAATGGAAACAATAAAATATGGAGGATGTTAATTGATTTCTCATAATTGACCTTAATCTGTTAACAAAGGATGTTTTAATGTTTTGTGTTAAATGTTGGCATTTTACTGTATTGACAAAAAAAAATGCCTTTGTGTGCTTCCTTCTGTGCTCAGGACTTAATGCTGATGAATTGTTTTTATTAGTGCTGGGCTTAATGTTCTGTGATGTTGTAACAGAAAGATATGTTGATCTATTTTCCTATGGAGTTAACTTCTATTATCACCTTTTAATTTCTTTTTTAATAGTAGTTTCCTTCTTTATCTAATTTTTATATGCTGCTAAATATATTTTAAATATACTGTGTTTGCACAGCTTGGTAACTATGATAAGGACTATTATTATTTGTGGTGGGAAAAACTGTAAATAGGTAGATTGTAATGAGAGACTATCTTGCATTGTGCCTGTATGAATTTTTAAATGATTTTGAAGGATGTATAATTTATCTCTCTGCTCAGAATATTAATTTGTAAATTCTGTCACTTAATTTTTTGTAGATGTTATAACATTTGAAAATATTGTCTTATGTGATTTTTTTCAGTGAAAGTATTTGCTTGTAAATGAAAGCTCAGCTAGTGCTTAAATAAATGTGTTGCTATAAATTTTTTTATTTTATTGTTTTTCCTTATTATAATTAAATTGCCAGTATTGGTAAAAACTTTTATCTGTGTGTTGCAAAAGGAAAGCCTGCTTTAGTTATCTAGCAGTTCCCTTCTTTGCTTATGAGACATGAAATACTGTTGAATAATTTATGCTGTAACCTCATCATGATGAACCATGGAAAATCTCTTTGAATAAATTAAATCAACAGATGTAATGTGGAGATTTGAACTACGTAATAAAATAAATGGAAAATTACTATGGTGACTGCTCAGGCGGTGGTGGCTTACCTGCCTGCAGAGAGGAAGTGGCTGGTATTACTGTAGCTGAGCTGAGCCGAGCTGAGCAGGCGGAGGGGCTACAGAATGTGCTTCTGGTCTTCTAGTGGTGTGCTGGTTTTGACTGAGGTCCAGAATGTTACTTCTTTGCTGTTTGTTAAATGCACATATGTTTCTCTACCCTCCCTTAAATAAACGAACTGTTCTATAGAAAAATATTTTTTAAAAATTTAAGGAAGATACTTGCTTATGAAGCCAAAGCTAATCTAGGAAGGGTGGTTTATGCCTATAATCCCAGGCTAAGGTAGGAAGATTGCCATGAGTTTCAAGGCCAGCCTTGAAGACAGAGTGAGTTCCAGTTCAACCTGGGCAAATGTAAGATCCTGCTTCAACAAAATTATGTTTTGGGGAAAAAAAAAAAAAAAAAGAAGCAAGGGAGGGAAGGAAGGAGGGAACAAAACTTTGTTTACTCTGCAATTTTGCTTCATTCCATAAGAAGAGACCTGGAAGAGAACCAGGACCTATTTCAAGTCTCTTGGAGTGTTTCTTTTTGCAGAAATTGGCAGCTCATTAGTTTCACAATTCTTTTTGTAGATGTCTATTGAATGTATAGTATATAAAATAAAATAGCAAAAAATAAATAGTAAAATCAAGGTGACACTTGCCTTTTAAGTGTAGACACACAATAAAAGAGGACTTCTGTCATGGCTCAATAAGTGCTCAGATGGATAAACCTGGCTGTTTTCATGGCTGCTGGATGTGGGCAGTCCTGGCTGAAGTCCAGCTAGAAGCCTTGAAACTGTTTGCTTATGCCAAATACAAAGCCTAGTACCTAGATTACTTTTTAAGATGCTTCTCAGTTTATAGGCAGACTTTTATAAAAAATTAAAAGCATCTGCATGTAATAAATTGCCCAATGCTGCAGTTCCTTTTCTTTAATTTTTAGAGCAAGGGAAAGACAGAGAGAGAAAGAGAGAGAGAATTGGTATGCTAGGGCCTCAGCAACTACAATCCAAGTCCAGATGCCAGCACCACCTAGTGGTCATGTGCAATCTTGTGCTTGCCTCACCTTTGTGCTTCTTACATGACATCTGGAGAGTTGAACATGGGTCCTCAGGCTTTGCAGGCAAGTGCCTTAACAGCTAAGCCATCTCTACAGCCCATGCTGTGGTTTCTTACTTTTCCTTCCTCACTTGGTTCTAGATCTTAAGCTAAAAGTCATTTCAAATTCTGTTTTCCTGCTCAGAATAGGTTATTATCTTGCTGTGGTTTGGGGGATTTGATTTGATAACTACTGTTCAGTTGCACATAATTGGGTGTATCAGTTACTTTATTGTCTCTGGGTCAAAATACCTAACTACAGGCAGCTTAAGGAAGGAAAGAAGGTGAAGTCCATCTTGGTAGTGAAAACATGGCAGGGCAGGAAGCTAATGTCACTTGATCACATCAGTAAAAAGGAAGTAGAGAAAGAACAGCAAGCAGGGCCAGGCTGTGACACCTCAAGGCACTCTCACAGTAACACACTTCTTCCAGTAAGGCTCTACCTCCTAAAGATCCCACAACTTTCCCAAAGAGTGCCACTTTGCTGGGGACCAAGTGTTCAAACACATGAGGCTGTTATGTTCAAGCCACTAAGTTGAGATTTTGCAGTTTACATATAATAAATAAATAAATATAAATATAAATATAAATATACATATATAATGTGTACCAATTACTATACATGAACATCCTGAAGGAAAAGAAAGGCTTATTTATCCTAATCCCACTGGTAATGAGATGTTTAACCCATTAAAAAAAATAGCAGCTATTATTAATCTCTTTTTTGGAGGAAGAGAGTAATTATAATTGACCACATTTATTGAACATTTACTTTCCCTTTGGCTATGCATCACCTCACATGAGTGAAAATCATGAATACCTTTGATAGTCAGCATCCAATTTCAGGGATTTTTAATTATGGAACAAATGGTGTGTCTTCTGGAACTGAAATAATAGTACTACATGTCATGGGGGTTTCTACCAGATAAAATAGTGACAAATGTCCACAGTATCATATGTGGCAGATAACATGATCTAAACCCCATCTAATGGAAATCTATGCATGCTAGATATAGGAAAATCAAAGACTACATTTCTCAGATTTTCCTTTAGCTGTGTCCCACATTAGCCTGTCATCATCAAGAGCATGCACCCAGTCAACAAACTTAATGAGGACATGAACAAACGGCTGAATGAAATGGAAAAGAATCAAAAAGAACTCAGTAGACAGCTGAGTGAAATGGATGAGAATTAGCAACAACAAAGAGAACTCTAAATAGGCAATGGAATGAACTCAGAAAGGACATCATCAAATGCAGGAACGAGTTCCAAGAGACAATAAGAAAGCCAAACCAAGAAATGGAAAATGGGATTCAATACATAGAGGAAGATGCTAAAGAAAAACCTAATAGAAAACAAACATGAAATAACTAATTTAAAAGCTTGCTATTGAACAATGAATGGATCATAGAAGAAACAAAAAAGGAAATCAAAAAATACCTAGAACTGATTGAGAAAACCAAATATGAAAACTTACAGGACCCAGTAAAGACAATAAAAGCTTCCTAAGAGGGAAGCTTTTAGCTCTAAATGCATATATTATAAAAATAAGTAGCAAGTAAATAATTTAATAATCCATCTGGTAACTGGGAAAACAAGAAAACAATCCAAACCCAAAAATATCAGAAGGAAAGAAATTATCAAGATCCAAGCAAAATTCTGTGAATTAGAAATGAATAAAACAAGTTAAAAACTTGATGAAACAAAGCAAGTTCTTAAAAAATACAAGATTGACAAACTCCTAGGCAAACTGATTTAAAAAAGGAGACTAACAACAAAATATGAAAAAATATGTTACAACAGATACTCATGACATTTCAAAAACCTATAATTCACAAACTTGGAAAGTCTGGAAGAAGTGGGTGAATTTCTTGACTAACATGGTCTAACAAAGCTAAGCCCAGAATAGTAACTGAGCACTAGGAAGGCAGATGTAGGAGGATCACCATGAGTTCGAGGCCACCCTAACACTCCATAGTGAATTCCAGGTCAGCCTGGCCTAGAGTGCGACCCTACCTCGAAAAACAAAAAACAAAATCTGGGTGCCTATGTTTATTTATCCCCATTAATCCATGCTGTTCTCACTCGTGGTTTAAGAATCTGCTTTTTACAGATGACAATCAATACCAGGGAGACCCTAGACCCACAAATATAACAGGAAAAAAAAAAAAAAATCCAAGTGCCTAACATGAGACTAGTCATCTCTATCACATTTTCCACAGCTCAGGAAACATTACAGAGGAAGTAGTAGATTAAATATGAGTGCTGCTCTCACTATTAGCCTGGGAACCTCCTACAGGGAGATTGTTGTTGCCACCAAGGAGACACAAAACTCATCCACGCAGAAAACCACAGGCTGCTGAGAACTCAACACTAAAGGAGACTTATAACACACCCTCCAAGGCTCAGGGTACATTGTGAAAGAAGGGGAGGAAAGGATGTAAGAGCCACAGTATGGGAAGGAGAATCAAGAGATCATGTCTCCTCCCCACAACACTGACTGGTACCTTTATGACCACAAAACGATAACTGATAACTCCACTGAAGAGGGCCTTCAGTGGAATGGGGACAGGGGAGACAGAATATAAGAGTATAACCTGATAAAATACACCTAATTTGCAATATATATAATATATATATATATATATGTATGTATGTATATATATATATATATATATATATATATATATATATATATATATATATAATAAAGTTCTCAATAAAAAAGATGATCACCCTTGGATTTCCTTAATCTATGCAGTTGATTTGGGTTTGAAAGCAGTGTTTTTCTGTTGACTGGAATCTTGCTGTTTGAACGGAATCTCCTTACACACTGTAACGATTCATTAGAATCATTTATCCTCTCTCCTCTGGCAGATGTAGGAGGATCGCCATAAGGAGCTCTCCCAGCTATTCTGCTCTGTCTCTCTCCACTGATTTTTCCCTTTGGGTGCACAGTGCTGTTTTTTATCTTGTCTGCCCATGATTGTCTACCTTGGTGGTCAAGACAAGCTGATGATGTTGGCTCTGAGCTCTATGCAGTAAGGCTGGAACCTGCAACAAATTGTCAGGGTTCTGTTGATGGCCTCTGTGCTCCCTGGCCTCCCGTCTGTAGGTATTAGCCTTCTCCCTCATGCACTGTGTAGCTGCCTCTGTTCTGGTGGGCTTGAAAGATTCAGGACACCCTCCAGGTAAAGCAGGCATTCAGAAGTGCTGTTCTACCTGAAGCAGCCACAGTTCTGCTTTCTAGCAACTTGGTCAGACAGACATGCTCTCAGTCTGGTGTTTTGCTCAGTACATGGGGAAAGGAGAGCATCAGAGAGAGATTTTCATGCTTCCTCACACTCTGAACCAATCGACTTTCTGACACATAAGGCTCAATATTTACTCCAGAGTTTGGAGGGTTTTGTTGTTGTTTTTGCCAGTAGTGTTTTGGAAGTTGGACTTTTGTGGAGGCTGCACATGTGTGGCTGAAATGTACCGTGGCCATGAGTTCAAAAAGAAACCTCCAGTAGTGGGGAGGGGTTGAACAAATCTGAAAGGGATTGGTCATGGGATTACTTCAAGAATGAAAATGGTGCTTCCAACACAGGTAGGCTAAGATCAACCTGGAAAAGTGCAGAAAGAAATCATCTTGGTCACAGGGCATTAAGAGGTGTATGGAGTAACAGTGGTAAAGAGCAGCTAAGCTGTAGAGTGTGTCCCTTCCATCAACACCAACAACCTTCAACAAAGGCTCCCCAAGACTGTACCCTTACCCAATTGGATCCCTTTGACTCAAAGACCTTAAGAAAGAAATGCCTGATACTCTTCTGCACTTGAGCCTGCCCTGAATATAAACTGGAGGATGGAGAAAAATGACCGCCATGGAGAAATATTAATTTTAAAACAATTTCACAAATAGATTTTCTGTAAAAAAAAAAAAATAATAATAAAGGTAATTGTTCTGAAGCGCCTTATGTATAGGCTTCCTTTATTCTAAGAGTCAACTCAGATTTATGCAGGAAGCCCTGTATGGATTCCGTATGCTTAGCTGCCCTTACATCAAGGCCAGCTACTGAAGGAGACTTGCGAGAAAGCTAGCTTCTTTTGAGCAGCTTTAGTTAGAAACAGGAGCCTAAAGAGGAAACCAGAAGATGTTGCCCCTCCTTGGCAGGAATGGAACTCAGTGTCTGATCCAGCTTCAACCATAAAAGCTGCAGTGACCCCTGCTGCCTCCTCTAGCACGGTTACTTAGGTGGGCTAGCCTTTGAGTCAGCTCCTTGAATCTGTGAACCAATCAGGTCTTCCTCTTATAGTCTGACAAAAGAATCCATTTTTAATTGACTATAAAGGCTTGTCTGTGCTGATCTTCACTCTCTTTCTCCCCCCCCCCCCTTTCTCTCCTTTATCTCTTCCCTGTCATCTCTTCTGTTTGGACACATATAAGTATACCTCTCTCCAAGATGGAGAGAGGTTCCCCCCTTAGCCTGGACATTTCCCTGTTTTGATCTCCATCTGTGTGATGTTTTGGGGTAACCTCTCACTGTAATTACATGTGTGATTCTTCTTTGATTTCTGAGTCCACCACATGTGTACTTCTTTTAAACTCTGGATCTATCACGTGGGTATTTCCTCTAAATTCTGTGCCTTCCATAGGTGTGATTTCTCTAAACTCAGGGTAACCATGGATATAACTCTCCTCTGAATTTCCCGGTCTATGAGTTGGCACTCTCTGTCTGCTATTCTTCCTTAGGTCATCACCACTTAATTTCTTTCATGTGGAGCCTCAGGGCAGATGCTGTGCCTACCACACAAGTGTGTGTTTCTTCTAAATCTCTCTACATGAGCTTTTAGAAACTGTCTTCCTTGTGCTTATGACTCTGTTCCAGCCTTTTCTTAGATCCCAATTTCCCTTAAATGAATCTCATGATTTATTCTTTCTACATAAACTAAATAAGTCCTAATTTATCTCTTTTCAGTCTGTTTTTATCAATTCCTTGTTAGAAATCAGATAAGGACCTAAAATTGGTGTTCATAAGTTTGAGAGACCCACCTTCTGAGCTCCAAAATTTTGTGTCACTATTAGAGGCCTCTGAGAGGTACAGACACTTATAGAACAGAAACAGGCTTCCTGTCCTTCTTGCCCTCCCTATTCTGAGGCCTGAAAGCCTGTCAAGGCTACCAGTCCTTCCTCTAGAATATGTTCTTTCCTACCATTGTAAGAAAGACAAGTATTGATCAGGGAGACCTACAAGGGTGCATACTCCCTTTTCAAAATAGAAGTTGATCTTGGAAATTTTTTAGAAGAATTAACAAATACATCAAAGCCTTCAAAGGACTTTCCCAATTCTTTCAGTTAGCCTGGAAGGATACACTATTACTTCTAAATCATACCCTGTACCTAATGAAATAATTATTATTATGCAAGCTGCTAAAACTCTGAGGATCTCTAAGACCTTGGGAATATAATATCACCTACACTTTGCCTAGGGACCACAGTCTTCTGAAAAGATAGAAGAAAACTAATGAGATTCTCAAGAAATACCTAAGAAAATTGGCTCAAGAAACCCACCTCCCAGGGATGACTGCTACTAAGCTCTACTATGGATCAGAAATACCCCCAGGCACTCAGCTTAAACTCATACAAAATGTTATATGGGTGACCATTTCTCACTAATGAATTTCTTTTTGGTAAGAAACTTCTGCTCAGCTACAAGGTATTGTGGCTCTGGCCCAATTTCAATAAAAACTGTAATACCTACATGGGATTTGCAATTGAGGGACTGGCTCACCATCATTCCATTCTGGAGATCAAGTGTTGGTCAAATCTCTCCCCTCCCTCCCTTTCTAGAACCTACCTGGGAGTGACCTCACACTGTGACTTTACCCACCTCAACAGCTACTGACACGCTCCAAATCCTGGACTGACCACCCTCAGTTAAGCCTTAGAGGCCTGAAGAAAAGCACAAAGAAGATCCTAATAAGGCAGTCATAGACAGATACTCTGTGAGTCAAATGAGGAATTAAAATTCCTCTTCAAAAGGAAGGAAAGATAAGTCTGGTTTCTCTTCATTAAATATGCAGTATTTTCTGTCTCTAATATTTCCTAGCTTTTGTTTCTACTGACTACACTCAGTATGAAAATTCCTTCCTTGTATGAGCCCAAGAATATGCATGGGATAGTGATCTGTACAACTGCTGTGTCTATGAATTCCTACCCACTTCCAGAACCTCTGGACTCCCATGGTGGAGATCTTCTCCCTCTTCCTCAAAGACCATTAACCCAGCCAGAGCTAACTTCCCCCACACTTAATCAGGTTACAGGATGGGATGTTTCTCAATGGTCTATTATATGCAACAAGAGACAAAAGGGACATATAAAGAGATTTTCAACAGAAGAGACTGATAAAGCCCTATGGAAGTATGTTGGTCCCCTCCTCTCTAGTAGCCCTGGTCTCACAATTAAAAAAAAAAAAAAAATTGTAGATACAAAGATGGCTATTTTCAGACCTGGGATGTGGATGATTCTACCAAATTCCATTTAAGTCAGAAATCTCCTTTGTGCTGGGAACAATGAAGTCATACTCATTTAAAATCCAGAGATGTTTTATATGCAGGATGGGTCCCTCCTGACTTATGCCAAAACTATCATACTTCTTCCATCAGAATGGCTTGCTGCTGAGTGAATCCTGAGGTCAAGAATGTTTTGGGGAGCTCCTAATGGCACTCAATGGCAGTGTAGCACTAACCTCTGGCCCCAGGTACACCCAGGATGGATTCAGAAATGTACTCTAGGATTTCCATGGCTGAAGAGACAACAAATGAAAACTTTAGATCACCCTACCAGTTTATCTATGTTACAAAACCACTGGGCACAGTATTTTCTGTTATTATGATCATCTAGCCTCTGTATTTATCTCATTTACAAGTCTTTAAGACATCATTTGGCATATTGAAACTTGCACTAGATATACAAAAAAAAAAAAAACCTTTAAATGATACAACCCACAGAATTTCCTTTCTTAAGTATGAAGTTCAAATAATGAGAAATGCAATTATATAATACCATATGGTTTTGATATTCTCACAGCAACTCAGGATCCTTATAGCATTATCAAAATTGAATGCTGTGTATAGATACATTCCTGGTAACCCTGCTAATGTCTTACCTGCTTTACAAGGTCTACAAGGTCAACTTGATCTGTTTTGTAATCCATAGGTTGCTTCTAGGAAGGATCAACTAAAAGAGGAAGTCTTTCCCCCAGGGTGAGCCCTTCCCCCAGACTGGGCGGCCCCTGCTCAGAGGGGGACTTGATATAAGGAAGCTCTGGGTAAAAGAGTTCCTTTTCCTGTCTTCCTCCCTTCCACTTGGCTGCTGGAGCTGTTCGCTACCTTCCAGCGTGGATTGAAGACCAGGGCGGACTAAAGACCAGCATCAACTTAAGACCTGCGTGGATGAAACCTAGCGCCTCCTCAGATCACCAGGCTTTCCAGCACCATCTGCAGTGCCGGGTCGGCTTCTGGACATGAGGGCTGAGCAGCTACCAGGTTCGGTGATTCTACGGCCTGCAACTGCTATTGGACTACTATAAGCTGATCCAATAAATCCCCTTTTTAAAATAATTCATTCTAGCAGTTCTGTTCCTCTAGAGAACCCTGACTAATACAACAAGAAACAAAACAGACCATGTCAGGTACCATCATGCCATTTGGTGAATAGTTTTGGAAATAGATTTATGGATCTTCATGGTGGAAATAATTATGCTCTTCTAATTCTAATAGTAAGTGTGATAAAATTGGGGCCTTGTGTACATAACTGCTGTTTTAATTCTACCTTCTCTCATTGATGGTCACTCCATACTCACATGGCTTTGGGAAAATCTAACTCCATCTATCTGGGTCCCCTTGATTGCCCTCCAAGGCTTGAGTGTCTATAAGATTACAAACCTTAAAGACCCTTTTGTGCCCCAAGTTTCTCAGTACACATTCACATTCCTCTGTGACTGCTTCTGTTTTTATTCTTTCTCCCTAACCTCTTTATCTATGAAACAGAGACATTATTCCCACATTAGACAGATAAAACTATCAATACAGGCTTGAGAGATAGCTTAACAGTTAAGGCACTTGCCTGCAAAGCCTAAGAAGTTATGTTCAAATCTCCAGGTCTCAAGTAAGTCAGACACACAGTGACGTAAGCACACAATATTGCACATGTGCACAAGGGGGCACATGCGTATGGAGTTCATTTGCATCAGCTGAAGGTTCTGGTGCACCCATTATCTCCCCCTCTTCTATCTCTATCTCAAAAGAAAAAAATAAAAAAAACTATTGAGGTTCCCCCTTAAATGGGCCCAGTAGATGAGTGCCCCAACTGTCATATCCAATGACACCATGAATCTTGAAGAAGCCAGATTGGTCGTTGCCCTTATTTCCTAGCAGAAATTAGGGTTACCTGTTTAGATGGGGGATTGGTAAAGAATTAGAGATAGAAATTGACTAAGCAGCTGACAAGGCTCACAAAGTGAACAGATTTTTCCTTGGCTAGAAGCATGAAATGTCCTTGAGCCTGTAAGGTATTTCTAGTTTTATCTTTATCTCACTTATGATAAAACCTGACAGGAGGGTGTGAATAAGATTACTAGACACCTGAACATATGGGCATTAGATCTGGATTTTCTTTATCTCTTTTATCCTCTAAAGGCACCCTCACTCTCTTGAAACTAGTCACCTGGCTGTGAATATGATTGCAAGACTCCAGATCATATGGCTTGTTTTCCCTTGTCTTTGTCTCTAAAGGAATTCCCCTTCCCATAAAAGCCTCAATCAGAGTGACCAGGTAGCTTCTTTTTCCCATCTCTGGGGACCCCTCCTGTCCTAGAGAAGTTTCGCCATCTTCTCTTCTCCTAAGCTCTATAATAAAGCTTTCTAAACTTAACCCTCTTTGGACTGTGGATTTTATTCATCAAATTCATAAGACAAGTAGGAAGATCATTGTGAATTCAAGGTCAGCCTGGGATTACAGAATGAGTTCCAAGTCAGCCTGGGCTAGAGTGAGAACTTGCCCCCAAAATGCAAGAACAATTTAGCAGTTTTCTGTGGTTCTCTTAAGTCACAGGGCTGTATCATAATGCACTTCTGTCCATTTTTTCACTTAATCCTTGTATTTAACTGTAACTCAACTATTATATCTTATTTCAACATGACTACTTTAAACAGTCATGATCCCAGCTGGAGAGATTGCTTAATGGGTAGGGTACAAAGCCAAAGGACCCAGGTTCAATTCCCCAGGACCCACGTGAGCCAGATGCACAAGGTGGTGCATGTGTCTGGTGTTCGTTTGCAGCAGCTAAAAGCCCTGGAGTGCCCACTCTCTCTCTCTCTCAAATAAAATAAAATAAAACAGTATTAAAAACAACCTGAGAGAAGAAATACTTAAAAAAAAAGTCATGATCCTCAAATACAGAACAAATTCTGGTACAACAAAGAGGTAGGTCTCTTTCCTTCATACAACCCATGCTTGTTTGTATTCGTTTACTGTGTTACTTAACTTGGATGCCATCCCAAATAGGCTTCCAGCTTTTTATGAGAAAAGGCTGACTTTGTTCACCAAGTATTCTTTGCATTAAACACAATATCTGATGAGTAAGACCTCAATATGGATTTGTTGGATTAAAGAATGATTATGTTTTAGGGGTAAAATCATGAGTTTTCTCTTGGAAGCTTGGCAGAAGATGCTGGCAGGAAGCTGAAAAGAGTGTCTAGCAGCTAGTTTTACAAGAGGATAAGTTCACAATGCCAAAATGAATAAAAATATGACACTTATCAGCTGAGTATTTGAATTTGGGCTTTGCTTTTCTTTTGTTCACAACAGGTACCAATAGTAATTTTTTTTTTTTTACATTAAAGCAGTGACAATATTAGGCTTAATTGAATAGTTTTAAAAAGAAATGCTGATAAGTTGTCAGGAATTTCATACTTCTGAAATTTAAAGGAAAAGTTTAAACACTAGAATCCTATCACTGAACTGTTTAGAAATATGATCAGAAGGAAAGAATGATGGCTCATAAAAATTACACAAATGATAATTAAATATTATAAGCTAACCAGTAAGAAAGAAAAGAGGCAACATTATCCTTCCTATTAGGAGTGATGAATGACTGGTGGGAGCAACTTT
Source organism: Jaculus jaculus (assembly GCF_020740685.1). NCBI lineage: Eukaryota > Metazoa > Chordata > Mammalia > Rodentia > Dipodidae > Jaculus > Jaculus jaculus. The sequence continues at coordinate 80,059,295 of NC_059107.1, read as the reverse complement.
AACTGTACGTTATTTGTCATGGTTGGTGCAAAGGTCTTGCACATCATGCCGAGGAACAAGTTTTGTCCCGTGCCTAATGGAAAGCCCCCAACAAGTTTTCTTCAGGGAAATAATGTAGTTATTTGATGTCTAGAAATATTACTCTGAATATAGTGTCAAGTACAGGGAAAGATTTTCTGTTCCCATAATACAGTCAATTCCCACTATTAGGAGATTAGTTCCAGAACACATGGCAGATTTTTATATAGCCTACCTACATATGTCTTCCATATCACTTATAGTACCTAATAAAATGGAAATTCTGTATAAGCAATTGTGACAGTATGGTTTAGCAAATAATGGCAAGAAAAAAAATGCTTGTAAATATTTAAAAAATATTTTTGATCCACAGTGAGTTGAATCCTTAGGTATCATAACTGTGTAGATGAAGACCCTATAGTAGTAGCCTACAGATTATATATGAATAAAAGTAGAGGAAATTGTAAAAGGAAAACGAGAATTATTTTTCATGAAGTTAATTATGTAAGAGGCACAAAAGAAATACTGTTCTCAAGAAGTAGGTTACTTTAGAGACTTAACTCTGCCATAAAAATTTGAGTTCCCCTTCTTTGAATCTTGATTCAATAAGTAGCTGTATTAAACAATATACTTTAAATAAACAACAATGAAACTACAACTTTCCAGATGATCCAGATGAGCATCCAGTATAGGCATCCATGGGCTTAGAACATAGATGTGCTGTCAAGGAAGACTTCTCCTGTGACAGCTCTTCTATATTGTTTTCCTGACTTCATAGACTGGCAGTGGAAAATAAGAGACCCTGTTGGTTACTCACTCCATTCATTAACATTTTTAACAAGAAAAAGACCTGGGTAGTAACAACTATAATCACCAAAAATAAAATGGAGAGGAATTAAGTGGTCATTTGCTCATTTTCCAAGTTTGGATAAAAGCCAGATTTTAGTAAAGGCATGAGTTAGAGCTCTCCATAAACTCCAACTTTGTAATCATTTTAGCTTACAAAACTGAAAACGTTAACCTGTGTAAAGGAATCAGTAATATTTGGTATATTCACCTTAACTGAGGATGCTTCATTCTCCCAGTGTCACTGTCCTGGAGACCACTGGATGATGAGTTGTTGGTAGCTGAAGCTATTTCTTCTAGGGACATTGGGGGAAAGGATGTATGATAGTACCATGATCCTTGGAACACCCTGACCTTGCAATCTGTAGATTACCAGGAAGCTACCTTTTTTTTTTTTTTTTTTTTGAGGCTACTTTTAACTGAATAATCTGTAGATCACGCTGTTCTGGAAAAGTTGATTTAAAAAAACTCAAGAACAATGTCTTAGTTTTTCCACCAGGGGGCAGTGATGTCCTATGTATGATGGTGGCTAAAACTAGAAAATTCATGGCTCTGTTTTTGGACTTGGAGGATGTATGAGTGTGAAGCTTCAATTAATTCTGACAACTTATGGACATTGGAGTAGTTTTGGAGCAAAGAGGATGGTTTATTAGCATACGTAGAACCAAAGTGACTGAAACAACTATAGTAATTTGGAAAAAAAAGAAAGTCATGAAACCACAGAAGCAAAATTTCCAGAACAGGTAAGGGGAAGAATTATTTCTACAAAATCTCAAATTTTTAATGAGAACATCCTCTGTGTTCTTGTGACTAATATTACCTCAGCTCATTGAGAAATATTTGGCTACAGGAAGAATAAAACTATCTCTACTGGGTGAGTATAATGGGCATAGCCCTTAGTAAAAGTAGAGGGTATTATGCTAGGAAAAGTAATGGGCTAAGCACAACGAAGTTCCTCCAATCCTGGTAGTGTCCTTTAAGTGGCCCAAGGACAATAGTTGACTATAGTCATGCTTGTTCTGCCACTCACTCTCTACGAGCTTGACTATATCACATGAACCCTTTTATCATCACAGTTCTTTATAAAATTAAACATTTGGTTAGGGAAACTTCTAGACACATCATAACTCAAAAATTCTAAGTTTCCTGTAAACACAAACCTATTACCACATAGATACCATTGACATAACTCAGAATAGTCTGAAAGAAGGGGTTTTCAGCATAGTCAGATTTATCTGCTTTATCCAACAGCATCAACATTGTTTAGATAAGTCAGGACAAACCAAGTAAGCTGGGCCCTACTCTTTGGAGCTAGTAGTTAAAGAGAAGAAAGCAAACTGTACAAAAGTACAGATGCTAATTGATTACACAGAAAAAATCAGACAAAGGGAAAAGGGGTACCAAGGTGACCTCTCACTAAGACATGAGAACAGAACTCTAGGGAAGAAAGGTTGCTGGTCGACTATTTAGAGAAGGTTATTCAACAGCAAGGACAAAGGCTTACAGATAATTCAGGAACAATGGGCAGAGCAAGGATTTGCTTACTACTGTGCCATGTGTGGTTCTGGCTGTGGGACTAGAGTTTCCTTGAATTCCAAAATTTGTGTCTTCAACATGTTAAAGCTGTTCTTCAGCATACCCTTTTGCTGAGCACCCACTTGTCCTGGACACTCATGCTAAGCATTTTGTGGGCAACTTGTTGAAATTAATTTTCAAAATTATCTCATAAGATTGTTCCATAAAGAAGAACACAAAACATGGTACTAAGAAATGTAGAAACATGAAGCCTAATTATATATATTTTAGTTCTTACTGAATTAGATGGAAGAACTCACTACTTCTTTTCATAAATATAGTAAGAATGTTACCTGAGTGACCCCAATGATATTATTTAGCCAAGTCAGGTAAACATTGAATTTCTCTATGCCTGTTTTTGTATGAGAGAAACAAGAAGTCCACATGTGGAATTATAGAGTTGACTATTACAGTTGATTCAGAGTTGGGTTAACTGTAAGGTAATAAGTATTCCAGAGGAAGTCAGAAAAAGTGTAACTAAACTGAGATAGGATGAAGAGAAATTGAGGACATTGTGTCAAGGGGGACAATGGACAAATAACTTTTTTTTTTTTTTTTTTTTTTAGAAAAGAGTTCATTTGGTCTAGTCTAGCCTCAACTTTCATATGTAGCCAAAGATGATTCTTAATTTCTGGCCTTCATTCATGCCCTGCCAGGATGAAGAGACATATGAAATGGCAGTCAAACAGACAGCAGATACAGATGAATGGGTGAATGGGCATGAAGATGACTATTCTAGTAGGCCATGTCAAAAGTTAGGATAAAACTGAGCTGACAGCAAACACAACAGCATTCTGGCTGGGTATCTCAGCTTAATCTAGTGAATCCTCAGCAAGTCTATCAACCTTCGCAGCCTGGTCCTTGGACTACTTACCCTACATCTAATCCTCTGCCACGTACCTCAACTCAGCCAAATCAGCAGGGACACCAGACCTCTTAAGTCTACATGCCCATCAGCTTACCTACTACCCCACAACCGCCAACAGTTCATTCAGCTGGTAGCTCACAGCCGTTAACCCACAGCCAATATCATATTCAGAATATTTCAATAGGACCTCGAAAAAAAACATATTGAAATTAAACTTGAATCCCCACAAAGAAACAGTTCTTTTGGACCACGGTCCTTCAGCACTTCCTCTTTGATCAATAACCAGACCTTAAATTGAAATCAGCCCACTGTTTTCATAGATGCCAGTCCTCCAACTGCTGATGAGATGATCTCACACGGTCAACCTAAGGTCTATATTTCAGCTAATGCTGCCACAGGGGATGAACAAGGCATGCGGAATCAGCCTACACTCTTCATAGCCACAAACTCTGGGGCATCAGCTGCCTCCAGGAATATGTCTGGGCAAGTGAGAATGGGTCCTGCCTTTATCCATCATCACCCTCCCCAAAGCCGAGCAATGGGCAATAACTGTGCAACTTCTCCTCGAGTAGTAGTCACTCAGCCCAACACCAAATATACTTTCAAAATTACAGTTTTTCCCAATAAACTGTCTGCAGTTTCCCCAGGGGTGGTGTCCCCTACCTTTGAACTTACCAATCTTCGCAATCATCCTGATCACTATGTGGAAACAGAAAATATGCATCACCTCGCGGACCCCGCATTAGCACATGTGGATAGAGTAAGTGAAGCACGGACACTGAGTATGGGATCTGACGATGCTGCCTACGCACAAGCTCTGCTGGTGCACCAGAAGGCCAGAATGGAACGGCTTCAAAGAGAACTTGAGGTTCAGAAGAAAAAGCTGGACAGACTAAAATCTGAGGTCAATGAGATGGAGAATAATCTAACTCGAAGGCGCCTTTTCGAAAAGATCAAATTCCATATCCCAAATACCTTCACTCAAAGAAATGCAGCAGTTGAGAAGTTGTAATAGACAACTCCAGATTTACATTGACTGCTTAACCAAAGAAATTGATCTTTTTTTAAGCCTGAGGACCACATTTTAACCCCAGCGCTATTCATAACTTTTATAACAACATTGGATTTGTAGGTCCTGTGCCACCAAAACCCAAAGATCAGACGTCCACCATCAAAACACCAAAGACTCAAGGCACAGATGATGGCGAGGGGCTCAGTGGAACTGCACTGCCTGTACTTTTCTCAATCACCCAGCCTTGACCCGCTGTGAACAGTGCGAGATGCCCCGGCATTTCTGAGCCAGAAGGCCCCACGTCTCCTCTAAAATCTAAAGGTCCTCAGGAAAAGTTTCACAGCAACATAGGATTTTGTCAGTTGAAGGTGTGACAAGATGGTGTTATGATAATGATACCTCAGTCTAATGTCATGGGCAGTTGAAATTCATCCTGTCAAAGGTCATCTGAAGGACTTGGTTCCTGCTGCCTAACCGTGTACAGTGTTACCAGTGTCCATGACTGAGCGTGCTCACTATGTCAGTGCCTAGATGTTCCTGTATTTTCCCCCTCAGGTCACTACTGAATTTTGACAGGAGGAAAGAATAGAGTGATAGATTTTTGTTTTAAAGCTTTCAGTGAAACACTACACACACGAAGAGAAGGAACGAGGTGTAACGATTTAAAACTCTTGGCTGTCGCATAGTGCCGATGGATGGGGAAGAACTTGATGACCTGTGGTACTCTTGGCCTTGTCTCTGTTCCCTGAAGACGTCTGTGAAGCCAGCATCTAGGACCTAATGATGAACAGGAAAGCAGTCTGCATTGTTTGTACAAACATACAGTGAAATCCCCAAAGCTTTTCCTACTGTGCACATCTCTCCAGTCTGCTTACATGATTTCTTCGTCATTACTTTCTTTTTTATTTCTATATGTATAGTGTCATTGACTTTTATTAACTAATTCTTTTCTCCTTTTAGTGAGTAAGCATGATCATGTTTCTTTTTGTAAGCCTTACCTGAGAGAAGCAATGCCATAAAATGAAATTTTTAAAAAGCATTAATGAAACTATGCACAAAATAACTTTCCTCTACTTATCTGTACTTTGCCCTCATGGGTGTCAATGTTCTGTGAAGACACACACATGCTGCACAGTGAACTGCAGGAAAGGTCAGTGTTGTCTCTAGGTCACACTCGTACCTAGCAGTGGGTGACCCAGTGTGCTTTGTCTTCCATGAAAGCTTAAAGCAGGAGGTGTCTGACCACTGACGGTGCGCTCTGTCTGCTTGGTGTCCCACAGAACTTTCCCCAGAGATGAGTACCGGGAAAGTACAGTTTCAAAACAGGCAAAAGCAGCAGTATCGACAGCCCTTGTTTTGGAAGGAAATTTAAATGCTTTACTGTTGGGACAATCCATTTCAAAACCTGACGTGATGTCAATATTGTATGTATTTATGAGACATAGTCATACTTAGGACAACCGAAGAAAAGCTGGAAAAAAGAAAAACAAGCAAACTTGAACACTGAAGCAACCTCAAGCATCTCTTTATTTGATGATATATTTTTGTAAGGAAAATAAATATTCAGATGATCAGGAATGTATATAACTAAATGAAATCAAGATAAAGAAACAGTATGCATTTAAAGGAATTATGAAATTATATATGAGTGCTTAGAACGAGGCTACCGGAAGTGCTGAACTAGAGCAAAAGACAGGAACTAATGTATGTGTCACCCACTGTAGATGTTTGCAAGTGGCTCTCGTAGACAAACAGGATGATGACAGGTGATCCCTGTGAGTGTCTGAGCCTTGCCTTGCGTATGCAGAAAGAAGACAGTCCTGGTAAAATAGGCAACAACCCCAGAGCTCTCCCATTTCATGTGTTTGTTTTCAAAGAAGGCCTTGTTTTTCAGCTTCCTCTGCAGTTCTATGTGAAGAGTGATAAATCAGTTTTTACTTGTTTTATTAATAAAGTGTAATTTGGATATCTTGAGTTGATGGCTTTGTAATTTAGCTGGATAAACTATCTTTGTAACAGATAAGTTATTTACAAAAATTAAAAAAACTTATATTCTAAAAAATAAAAACTGAGCTGAGGCCACTGGAACAGGCAGGAGTTCTCTGGCTGTTGGTGTCTTCATACATATGCCGAGTTGTGTAAAGAAAAGTTTGTGGGCTTGTCACCATGTTAGGCATCTTTTGATGGGTATCAGTTAAGCGTGTTTCACTTTTCCTTAGTCTGATTTATTTGATAAGCTTTTCTACTCAGTTTTTTGTTTTTAATACATGCATGTGCTTATACTGTCTCATTTTACTTTGATAAATTTAAAAGGTGGCACCTGTTTTTAGTTTCAAGACTAAGTTATAACTCTGTGCATTGTGGGTGGCACTGTACAGATAGTGATGTTTATGTGACCACCAAGATGTAGAGTTATTTTATTTCTGTATTTGTACACAAAATGGAATCAAAAGATGTTTGTAAGATGTAGTCTTTCAGAACAAGACAAGCTCTGAAAAGCTGCTGGTATATGCAATACAGAGGCACTCAGAGCAGAGTATAGCTTTATCTCAACAATAAAAGAATGGTATTGTCATAAAAGAGGGATCTTCAAAGCCTGGTGTGGTAGTTACCTTCTCATTGCTGGGACAAAGCCTCAGACCCAAAGCAGATGATGGGAGGAAAGTTTTTATTTTGGATTAGAGCCTTGAGGAGATGCTTCATGATGGCTGGGGAAAGTATGGTATAAGCAGAGGCTAGAGATCACTTTTGTCACAGCAAATGGAAAACAGCAGCAGGAGAGTGAGCTAATCTCTAAAAATGGGGAAATGAATATAACACCCGAAAGCTTCCTCCCAACAAGGTACCTTATCCAGCAAGCTCTACCTCCCAAAATTGCCACAAGCTGGGAACCAAGATTTGGAACACATGAGTTTATGGGGGTCATCTGATTCAAACCACCACATCTAGCAACTGATTCCATTTTATTTTAGGAAACTTATGTCACCCACTGAATCAAGTCCTTGATAATCTACCGAAAGAAAGAAAGTGAAGCCAGGTACGGTGGCCTGTAGTTATAATTCCATCACTTGGGAGGCTAAGGTAGGAGGATTACCATGATTATCAAGCCAGCCTGGGCTACAAAGTGAGTTCCAGCTCAAATGAATGAGGGTAAGGGTGAGCCTGAAGGCTCTACCTTTGATGGATGAAGGAGAATTTCAAGGTGTTTGAGAATATGCAGAAATAATGGTCTTATATATGGAGAAAGTATTTTGTCATGGTTAGATCTTATCTTTATTTATTTAGTTGTTTTTTTTTTGTTTATTGAGACAATTCCCATGCAGCCCAGGCTGGCCTCAAACTCAGTATATAGCTGTGAATGAGTCATTTCTGTTTCTCCAGCCTCTACTACCTACATGCTAGAAATATAGACACGGGCCACTACACCCAGTTTTATGCAGTGCAGGGGATAGATCCCAGGGCTTCATGCATGCTAAGTAAGCACTCTACCAACTGAAGTACAAGCCCATCCACTTTTTGTTATGATTAAATACATGGTGTGAGGTCGTGAGATGGCATCAGAAAGGGTGTGTGTGTGGCAGAGTAATCACAAGGTTGCTTGGAAGAAGCATGTACAGAAGGTTATATGCCATCCTAAAGTATTGGACACTCAGGCTTTAGGACAGGGAGTCAAGTCACATGGCTACCTGAGTGATGGGATCTGGGGCAGTGTGTGAAATGCAACTCAATGCAATTCTAGGCCACAGAAGACAGATGATCTTCTGATATTCTTATGGAAACAAAGTCAACTTGCTTAAGAAATGTATGGGCTGAACTAAACATGATGCACTGCCATTGTTTTTGATCTCTGTGGTAGATTAAAGGGACATGTTACATCTCAATAAGGCAGTTGATAGGATCAGCTTTGCTATTTGGATGGATTTTTGGAAACAATGAGCAGAAATATTTAAAGAACCAATACATAGACAGAAAAGTTATTATGAAGCTTTTTGAAATAAAGATTAAAGTACTGAATTAAAACAAATACAACAGGCCGGGCATGGTGGCGCACGCCTTTAATCCCAGCACTCGGGAGGCAGAGGTAGGAGGATCGCCGTGAGTTCGAGGCCACCCTGAGACTACAGTGAATTCCAGGTCAGCCTGGACCAGAGTGAGACCCTACCTCAAAAAAAAAAAAAAAAAAACAAAACAAATACAACAGGAATGAACCTAAAGGACAATAAACAGAATTGACAAGATGTGGTTATAAATGGGATATATATGCCAAAGAAAAGATTAGTTAGAAAGACATCCACATTTAAATTTTTTTGTTTATTTTTATTTATTTGAGAGTGACAGACAGGGAAAGAGGGAAAGAGAGAGAGAGAGAGAGAGAGAGAGAGAGAGAGAGAGAGAAACAGAATAGGTGCACCAGGGCTTGCAGCCACTGCAAACGAACTCCAGATGCGTGCACCACTTGTGCATCTGGCTAGGGGAATCGAGCCTTGAACTGGGGTCCTTAGGCTTCAAAGGCAAGTGCTTAACCACTAAGCAATCTCTACAGCCCCACATTTTTTATTTGAATGGTTAAGAAGGTTTCTTTTGGGCTGGACAGGTGGCTTTGTGGTTAAGGCACAAATAGCATGATCTCTATTATCTGTGGTTCCTGACCTGGACCTGCTTGAGTTGTTGACATACCTGGCAGGCAACTCAAGACTGAGACAATAGGGATGGAGGGGTTTGGGAAGAGAGAAAGGGGTAGAGAACAAACACAAAACTAAATCCAAAATGAACTAGGACCATAGAAACCTTTACCCTTGGAGATAGACTAAAAGATAGAACCCTTAAAAAGAGTAAGGGGAAGCCCCTGAAAAGAAGAGCCCTGGAGAGGATGAGATGAAGCCTATGCTTAAGAGAACTTTTTTTTTTTTTTTTGTCTCTGACCTGTAACTCCCCATTCAAGAAGTTGGTTGCTCTCCACATTGCACTATTAATCAGAGAGAACTATGAGGTCCCCAAATCAAAACAGCTTTCTATCAAAGCACTTGATTACCCACCTGAGGCACAAGCTAAGACCTGATTGCTGAAGACACCATATGTTGCTGACACAGAGCATGGAGAGGCCTGGCTGGAATCCAGAAGAAAGCCAGCCCCCAGACAGTTAGCCTGTCTAGTGCTGGAAAGCCCTACATGAGGTATTAGGGAATGTGGCCAACAAGGATCTGAGTAACCAGGGGGTCTAAGCCACTCAAAAGCAAACACCCTGACAGTATGTACATGGCAGTGCAATAGGGGCACACAGCCTTGGTGGGTAACCAATAGCTTTCTGATTGACTAAGAGATCTGCTCAGTGTAAAGGAACTCATATCTGGGATTGGGAACCAGATTAGCATCCTATGGAGACAAAGATTATGCTCTCTAGTGTCAAGCTCTTACTAGTGTTTGGCTCAAAGAGGAGCTACATATATCACATTCTCCCTAAATTAATAATTCTTATCCCATTTAAACTATGCTGACTCCACTCTCTGCTGCAGAATCTGTTCTTCTTTTTCAGAAGGTAGTGAGACCTGGGAAGATAAACTACCCCTTACACTTCAAGCAAGCCACAGTAGAAACCACAGAGTAACTGAGGAGACAAGCATGAGTGCTGCTTCCATGCTGGACTGATAATCAGTGCCAAGGTGTAGAAGACAGATATGTTAACAACAAACATAGTAACAGGGTGAAGGAGACAGATGCTGAGGATACTCAATACTTACCCAAACAGAGAGCCAGAGGCTCCTAACAGGTCATCAATGAAGTAGACTTAAAACTCACCCACCATGGCTCAGGAAATTTTGCAGAAGAAGGGGCAGAAAGATTGTAAGAGTCACAGGTTGAGACATTATATCTGAGGACCTCCCCCCTCCCCACCAAATAACTGATTTCTGCTCCCATAATGCACAAATCACAACCCCACAGGGAATATCTGTAGCCCCACTGAGGAGCATCCCCAGTGGAATGGGTGCAGGGACGAGGGAAAAGAGGGTACCAACACATGATGCATCCATACAAAATAAGTTATTAACAACAACAACAACAGTAATAACAAGAACAAAAAGCAATTAGGCCAGATGTGGGGGCACATGCCTTTAGTCCCAGCACTTGAGAGGCAGAGGTAGAAGGATTGCTATGAGTTCAAGACCACCCTGAGAGTACAGAGTAAGTTTCAAATCAGCCCAGGCTAGAGTGAGATCCTACCCAGAAAAAAAATAAATAAATATAAATTTAAAAAAAAATGATTGATGAGGCTGGAGGGATGGCTTAGTAGCTAAGGTGGTTGCTTTGAAAGACAAAGGACCCAGGTTTGATCCCCTAGGACCCACATAAGCTAAATGCACATCTGCACCTGGAGTTTGTTTGCAATGGCTGGAGGCCCTGGCATGCCCAATTCTCTTTGGCTCTCTCACAAATAAATAAATAAAAACTTTTTAAAAGAGTTTTAAAAAAGCATTTGATAAAAGTGTGATTATCTCATTTCTCCATTGAAACTTCCCACTGGATTCCCACTCCTAAAATGTTCAATTGTATATGTTTGGGTCAAGAATAAAGGACTCTGAGACGAACAGTTTCTTGAGGTCAAAGGATTTGTTTAAAACCAGGCAAAAGAGTGGTGGGATCTGAAATGAAAGAAGCTTTGGAATGCCCTGTAAGGTAATTGTGGTGGTGATAAACTTTCTCAGGAAGGGTTGAGGGAATCTTGAACTTCAAATGAAGGGCTTTGCATGGGATGTGTTGGACTAGAGGAGGAAGCTAGGCATTGTTAACCCAAGCTTGTGTGATCCAGTTACGTGGAGTGCCTATGCAACTTGGAATGTCATGTCTCCATCCAGGACCGGAGGTGGAACTATGGAATATGTCCCTTTGACTGGGAGGAGGCAGCATTACTTACCAAGCCCTGGATATCATCATTCTGGGGAGTGGGGCTTGGTTATTTTCCATATTTGCCAAAAATCCATATGTGAGGATTGCAAAGTTATAGATTTGCGCATGCTGGGGTGCCTGTCATAGCTATGAAGAGAAAGAATTCAGCTTGCCTAAAGTCTAATGAGTTGAAGTAATTGAAATATTTCTAGTGGTCACACCATACTGATTGTGATTCACACCCACTTTTCTTTACTGGATTCTGCCTTATCCCTCTTATGCTCATGGGGTAGAGCCACCCATCTTAATGATATGCCTCCCACATGCCCTGTGCACTCCTGCAGAGTGACCTGTGCTTAGGTCAGACTTTTTGCAGAAATCCTCATGCTTTACTACCTAGATTTCTTCAGGAACTTTAACTGATATACAACATCACCTTTTCTAGTAGTCTTATCTACAAGTTTAACACCAAACTGCTTAATACCTTCACTATGTTTTGTTCTTCTTGATAGGTATATTTTAGTTTCTTTTTTCTTGTTTTTATTTGAAACAGGTTCTTACTCTGTAGCCCAGAATATCCTTAACCCACCATGTAGACCAGGCTGTTCTTGTACTCATTGTGATCTGCTTGCTTTAGCCTTCTTCTTACAGGTATGAGCCACTGTGCCTAGCTTAGATATTGTGGTGATTTATGCAGGTGTCCCCCATAAACTTAGGTATTCTGAATGCTAGGTTCCTAGCTGATGGAGATTTGGGAATTAAATCCTCCAGGAGGCAGTGTGTTGTTGGGGGTGGGATTATGGGTGTTACAGCCACTTCCCCCTTGCTAGTATTTGCACACTCTCCTGTTGCTATTTTTCCACCTTATGTTGGCCAGGGGGTGATGTTCACCCTCTGATCATGCCATCATTTTCCTCTGTCATCATGGAGCTTCCTTCTTGAGTCTGTAAGCCAAAATAAGCCCTTTTTCCCCAAAAGCTGCTCTTGGTTGGGTGATTTCTACCAGCAATACAAACCTGACTGCATCAGTAATGTTGGTACTGAGGAGTGGTGTCATTATTGCTAGACTGTGTGGCTTTGACCCTTTGGAGATGATTTTCAAGAGGAATGTGGAAGGATTTAAAACCTTCGCCTAAGAGATCCCCTGTAGTTCTGTAAGTACAGCTTGATGGACTACTCTGGTCAGCATTGAAAGACCTGAATGCAGTAAGAACTATGGGCTGTGTGGTCTGGCTTGTGAGGGTAAGAAAGAACTTTGCCTTGTCTGGGCTAGAAGCAGTTTATGTGAGAGTTGTTATGGCTGTGTCCTGAGAAGTTGTGCAGGGTGGCATTGTGTAGAAATGGACTGGTGTGAGAAGAGGAATATGGCACAGAAATGAAATCTTTGGGCTGAAACTTCTGCCTGTTCAGCTGCAACTATAAGAGACTCCAAACTTTGAGATTGTGCGAACTGACTTGCACTGGGATGGCAGGAAAATGTAGATGCTTTTGGAGGGGCCTGTGTGCTCAAGGAGTGTCCTGTTGTTCAAAGTTTGTTTTATTCCCCCCCACCACCACCGGATTAACAAATTGGCACTCTATCTGATATTGTGGAATATAAGAACTGCAGGAAAGAGAGGGTTACTGAGTTTGCAACATGGTCTTGTGTTTTGGAAATGGTTATGGGCAGTGTGAAGCAGGTTTGCTTGATGCCTGCATGGAGACCTGATGGAGTCATGAGGAAGAACTGTGGATTACAGTGAAGATACCAGGACCATGAGTTGGCTGCTAAGGAAAGCTGCTGGCCCTAGATGAAGTTTTTCAGGACGGTGAGTAGCCTAGCTGGAGGGGGAAAGTTGGAACTACAGAGAATTGTTGCTGGCTAGAATTATTGGACTTGGAGATTTGTTACTGGCTAGGGTTTTTGGAGACTTGAAGCTAGAGTTGTTGGGTTTTTTTTTTTTTTTTTTTTTTTTTTTTTTTTTTTTTTTGAGGTAGTGGCTCACTCTAGCCCAGGTTGACTTGGAATTCACTATGTAGTCTCAGGGTGGCCTTGAGCTCATGGTGATCCTCCTACCTCTGCCTTCCAAGTGCATTAAAGATGTGTGCCACCATGCCTGGTGAAACTAAAGAGTTTGATGTTACCCTCATTGCTTTAAATCTTGTATTGGCTAAATATTTCTTTGCTATGTTCAACACCATCTTTAGCAGTATGAATGTTTATTTTGTGCCCTTATGGGTTTTAGGGGATTTTTTTTGGGGGGGGTATTATGGCTCAGTTAGAAGAACTTGGAGCTGAGCGTGGTAGTGCATGCCTTTAATCCCAGCACTCAGGAGGCAGAGGTAGGTGGATCACTGTGAGTTTGAGGCCACCTTGAAACTACATAGTGAATTCCAGGTCAGCCTGAACTACATTAAGACCCTACCTTGAAAAAAAAAGAATAAAAAAAAAAAGATCTTGGACTATGGAGATGTATGAACATCACTGGAATTAATTAAAAACTATGGGGACTTTTAAAGTTGCATGAATACATTCCATTTTATATCAGATATGATTATCAGTGTATGGGGGCCTGGGCTGGAATGTGGTGGTTTGATTCAGGTGTACCCCATAAACTTAGATGCTCTGAAAGCTAGGTTCCCAGCTGATGAGATTTGGGAGTTAACACCTCCAGGAGGCAGAGGTGGGCTTAGAGGTGTCATAGCCAGCTACCCCTGCTAATGTGTAGCACACTCTCCTGTTGCTATTGTCCACCTTATGTTGGCCAGAGGGTGATGTACACCCTCTGCTAATGCCATCATGGAGCTTCCCCTCCAGTCTGTAAGCCAAAATAACCCCCCCCCTTTTTTTCCCAAAAGCTGTTTTTGGTCAGGTGATTTCTGCCAGCCATGAGAACCTGACTGCAACAGGTATCATATTTAGTACACTACTTATTACTTTTACTTATTTTTCTATTTCCCCCCTTTTCTTATAATTTTTGTTTATTCATTAGAGTCAGAGAGAGAGGGAAAGAGAGAGAGAAAGCGTGAGAGAATGGGCACACCAGGACTTCCAGCCCCTGCAAACAAACTCTAGATGCATGTGCCCCTTTTTGCATCTGAGTATGCCCCCTTTTATAATGCAAATTCAATGTGACAAAATAAATGAATATAAATTTAAGATCCCCTTGTCTAGAAACTCATTTCAAGGAAAATTCAGTTTCAAGGAAAGTGTCAGAATTTCAAATGAACCAAAATGTCAAAACAAGGACAGAAATAAAGACTTTGGATATGGCTAGCAAGCGGCTACTAGAAGTGCTAGTAAGAGGAGAGGCACAGGGCAACAAGAATACTGCAGCCATCTCAGGCTGACGGAGAGGGGAGGACGGAGTGAGCACTGTCAGTCCAGAGGGGGCTTGGGCAGTGAGTAGACAGAACCCCAAACATGTGGATCCTTTGGTGTCTCCTGCATATCACTGAGTTGTGGCTGCAGTGGTGACTCAGAGGTGGCTGATTGCCCTAATTTTCCCACCATTGTCCTGGGGTTAGCTCTGGTGCCCGCAGATCTCACTGTACTAGGGATTTCAGAAACATGTTCTTATACCCAGTGTACATTAAGGCTTGTATTTAAGTTGGTATATTCATCTTTCTTTGTCTTCCAATTTTACCAGCATATAAATACTATATTCTCAGTAACATAACCAGCCTCAATCGGATTCTCCTTGCTCAAAACTTAGGTGAACTTTCCCTTTATTGAAATGAAAAACTTTACTTGGATTGATGAATTAATTTCTTTAAAAAAAAATCCATTACTTCCCGATTCTTTTATTTTTTTCATCTTCTGTGTAGCAATAACTTTTTTTGGTCTATATTGAACAGTAAGTACCAGTTTTTAATGCTGATATATCAAGGTATAGACTAAAATATGAGCAGAATGCTTTTTAGTCTAGAATATTTTTGTTGCAGAGTTAAATTGACATTTCTCTTTTTGCCTCTTTCCATACCTCCTGCACTGCCTCTGTGCGCCGTGTTGTGCAGTGCTGTTTAATAGTATGTCTCTAGATAATAAAATCCCATTGCATATCTCAAAGGAAATGAAATAAGAAAAGAAAAAAGAAAATCCTTGCTCACTAAGGAATAGAAGGGAACATACATAGGAATTTGACTTCTGGCTAAAAATAAACATGTTCATTTTTTCCCAAAGAAATAAAATAAGTAAAAGATAAAACATGGGACCTCAGAATGGCAGTTTCATGCTGCCATTCACATAGGAGAATAAAGGTTGTCAATAACCCAGTGGAGTTTGTTCTAAAGACCCCACATGTTTACTCCCAAAATACCTTGAAGTTAAAGTAAGCAAGGTTTATTTTCCTTCACCACTATTTTCTACTTCAGGTTCTTATTCCTAACAATCACTAGAAACCAGCAGGCAATTCTTATAGAAGTAAGCATTCAAATGCAAAAAGCACTGTGTCATCCATGCTGTAGGAAATGTTCATACTTTTAATGAATTTGCTATAGACTTGTCCTTTTATTTTCTCAGTTCATTTTCATTTCCTTTCTCTTTCAAACTGTTTTAAATTTAAAAAAACCACAATTCCTTACATAATGAATATTGCCATCTAGCATATATTTTAGTTGAAAACATTTTGATGATTTCTGTTTTCATCATTTTGAAGTTTTCTCAGAAAATATGATTATATTTCTAGTTTCATACTTACCCATTGATAATTATCAATATAGGTCAAAGTGCAAACCATATCATGTCTAGTGGATGTCTGTTATGAATGAATTGGCTATAGCATCAGCCAAACCACTCCTTCCCTTCCACCTGTGTTCCTACTCATGTCTGATGTTAAGTTTAATTCCTTAATTCCTTCACCTTATAAATTTAAGTTGTGACCTTAGTTTTCTGTTTCTTGTTCTCTTTGCTTGCAGCAGGGTATCTTATTGTCTACTGTGTGAGATGAAAACAGCAGCCCTTTTCTTTTGTCTGACTTCTACCCTTCTCTGTGATCTACTTTATATCAGTTAGGGGTGCACTTTTATCTTACCAAAGTTATCAGACTGCATTCTATTCAGAAACCATGGCCAATTCTTATATATATTTTGGTAATATATTAAATATTATGCTAGAAAATAATAAAAATAATATTATGCTAACAATATGAATAAAATTCAGTGTGATATTAGAAATGCTAAGATTATATCTCATCTATTGCAACATATTGAATTAGCTTGGGTTCTACAAAGAAACAGAACTAACAGTACATGTATGTGTGTATATGTGTACTAAACATAAATATGCATGCATATACATAAAAAATTGGCTCACTTACTTTCAGGAAGCTGGTAGATACTATGAACTGCAGTTCAGAAAGTAAGGGGGAAGATAATTACCTTATAGTCTGAAAGGTTAGCAGGATGTAGGCATAAGAAAATCAGTTATTCAGTTTGCCTCTTACACAGGAAACGATAGATGTCCATATTGAGCCAGGAAGAATAAATTCCTTCTTATTTATGGGAAGATAAATCTTATTATTCTATTCAGGCCTTCGACTGATTGGATGACCATCCACATTAGCAAGGGAAATCTATTCTACTCATTATGTTTATTTGAATGATATTTATATCCAAAAACATTACAAAAGAAATATCCATAATAATATAGGTACTTCTCAATTTACAAATAGATCAAGTCCCTATGTGTTTATCAGAAGTTGAAAAATAATAAATAAGTCAAAAGTATATTTCAGGGGCTAAAGAGATGAAGCTGTGGCTAAAAGCTATCCAGGTTTAATCTTTCAGCCACCCATAGGCATTTCAGGTGGCAAGAGACTCTGGAACATCCGAACATACACACATGTACCTGTTTCCACGTGTGCATGCACTCATGCATGCACATGCATGCACAAACACACACAAGAAAACATTTTTAAAGTGCCTTTCATACATAGCCTACCAAATTTTTTGTTTAGCAACATAGTAAACTATACAGAATTGGCTGTGACACTTTGTAATCATGTTATTGCCTGAGATCTATAGCTTACTCCCAAGTATTATAAAAGAATAGTAGATATTTTGGAGCCTGAGAATCCAACAGATAAATTCTTCCACATTAGAGCAAACTGAAACAGAAGAAGAGTGTAAAAAAAAAAAAATCTTTACCCCTCCCACTACAAGACTGCTCTCATGCCACGATGTCTCCTTCAACCAAGGACATCTTTCATGAGGGAAGGTGAGGAAACAATGAGTGAACACAGTTCTTTCAACCATACAGGCTGCTGCTTGGGAGCTACACTTGTTTTTCTTCTCTTGGAACTCTTAGATCATCTCAACTAGGTGTCTAGAAAAGGATGGAGGTATTAAACAGAGTCTTATGTATGGACTACATAAGGAATTTTACCCAAGAGATATTTAATCTGTGGGTCTTCTAGCTAGTCCATGAGAATCTCAAATACCCTTCATGGCCCTCCCCACATAGCAGCTTTCCAAGTGAGCTACTCTGCATGGCAAGGCAAGTATCTCCTGCATATAAACATTGAATTATGAGAATATACAGAAACTTTGGCATTTTATGGCACACAACTAGCAAAAAGAGAAAGAAGATGGACTACCTTTGACCATGCTTAGAAGATGTATTAGCTACTTTTTGTTCCAGTGACAAATTGCCTTACAAAAGAACTTAAAGAAGGAAATGCTTATTTTCACTCACATTGTGATGGTACAGTCCATAATGGTGAGCAAAGTCATGGTGGCTGTTGTAGCCAGGTTCCCATTGCTGGCAGAAATCACCCAACCAAGAACAGCTTGTGGGAAAAAAAGATGTTTATTTTGGCTTACAGGCTCGAGGGGAAGCTTCCTGATGGCAGGGAAAACAAGGGTATGAGCAGAGGGTGGACATCACCCCCTGACCAACATCAGGTGGACAATAGGAACAGGAGAATATGACAAGCACTGGCATGGGGAAGCTGGCTACACACCCACAAGCCCGCCGCCAACAACACACTGCCTCCAGGAGATGTTAATTCCCAAATCTCCATCAGCTGGGAACCTAGCATTCAGAATACCTAAGATTATGGGGGATACCTAACTTAAACCACGACATTCTGCCCTTGGCCCCTGTAAACTGATAATCATACATGATGTAAAATGCAATGTATTCATCCAATTTAAAAAGTGTCCATAGTTTTTATCAATTCCAATTATATTCATACATCCCCATAGTCCAAGATCTTCTAACTGAGCTATCATACCAAAAAATTCCCCCCAAGCCCATAATGGCACAGAATAAAGATTTACACTGCAAAAGATGGCACTGGGCATAGCAAAGAAATATTCAACCAATACAAGATTTAAAACAATCAGGGCAAACATCAAACTCTGTAGCTTCAAGTCCAACAACTCTAGTAAGTGACAAATCTCCAAGCAACAAGTCTCTGGTATTCCAATTCCGCCCCTCCAGCTAGGCTACTCATAGTCTTGGAAAACTTCATCAGGGCCGGCAGCTCTCCTTGGCAGCCATTTCACGGTCCTGGTATCTCCACTGGGTTTCCACTGCAACCCACGGTTCATCCTCATGGCCCCAAGGGACCTCCATGCAGACATCCAGCAAACCTGTTTCACACTGCCCAAGGCCATTACCAAAACACAATGACCTTGTCTTTCCTGTATTTATTATGCTCCACAATACCAGGTAAGGTGCCAATTTGTTAATGTTGGGGGAATAAAGCAGACTTGGCAGAACAGGACACTCCTGGGCACTCAGGCCTCTTCAAAAGAGTCTATATTCTTCCTTTTGCCCCAATGCAGATCAGTTGGCCTAATCTCACAGGTTGTAAACTCTTAATTGCAGCTGAATGGGTAACAGTTCACCCAAGATATTTTTCTGTGCCATATCTCTTTTCTCACACCAGTTCATTTATATGCAAAGCAGCCCTGCACAACTTCTCAGGACATGGGCATAGCAGCAGGCCTCACACAAACTGCTAGCCCAGTCCAGGCAAAACTCTTTCTCACCCTCACAAGCCAAACCTCATAGTCCATAGTTCTTACTGCATTCAGGTATTTTAACTCTGACCAGAATAGTCTACCCAGCTGTTCTTATAGCACTGTAAGGGGTCTCTTAGGCCAAGGTTTCAAATTCTTCCACATTCCTCTTGGAAATCAGCTCCAAAAGCCCAAATCCAGAGTCAGGTGTCTAGTAGAAATCCTGAGGTACCACTTTACTGTTGCAGTCAGATTCACATTGCTTGTAGAAATCACCCAACCAAGAGCAGCTTGTGGGAAAAAAAAAGAGGTTTATTTTGGCTTACAGGCTCGAGGGGAAGCTCCATGATGTCAGGGAAAATGATGGCATGAGCAGAGTGTGGACATCATCCCCTGGCCAACATCAGGTGGACAACAGGAACAGGAGAGTGTGCCAAACACTGGAATGGGTAAACTGGCTATAACATCCATAAGCCTGCCCCCAACAATACACTCCTGCCAGGATGAGTGAGTCACTGCTTGTGATGATTGGTGGAAACCCTGCCAGTGAGTGAAGGCTGAATGAAGTGATTGACTTTTTGTACCTGGAGATAGGTAATGAAGGCTTCATAGGCCAGGAAGACAACTCAACCAAAAGAACATAGTTGCTCAAGAAATGGAAGCCATGGAATTATTGACAAATCAAGATCATTGTTTTTAAGAAATCTCAGAGAGATAGAAGAGTACACTGATGATTCCTCAAAATCCCATAACATATATGAAACAATTAGAGACTCAATAAATAGATTAAAAACACCAAAATGGCTAAAAAAATTATGGAGCTGAAAAATAATACTGACTGTAATTACAAATACAAGAAAAGATGTCAGTACCTAAAGACAGGCCATCTGAGAATACATTTATGTATACATATATGGAGAGAGAAAGAGAGAGAGAGAGAGAGAGAGAGAGAGAGAGAGAGAGAGAGAGAGACAGGAGAGAGATTGAGATTATCTTTTAAATAACTGAAAAAAATTCTCAAATCTGAGGACAAAATGGACATCCAAGTAAATATAACTTAAAGCTCCCAAGATGGTTTCATTTACAAAAAAAAAAAAAAAAAGGCATTTTGACACACACACTATAATCAAACTATCAAAACTAAAAGAGAAAGAAAAATTTGAAAGTAGAGGCTTATCACCTCATATGGTTTTTAGCAGATTTCACAAAAAAACTGCTTTCTAGGTGAGGAGAGAGAGTAGGTTGATATATTCACTGTGCAGAAAGAAAGAAAGAAAGAAAGAAAGAAAGAAAGAAAGAAAGAAAGAAAGAAAGAAAGAAAGAAAGAACCTGCCAATCAAGAATACCTTACTTGGGGGCTAGGAAGATGACTCAGCAATTAAAGCATGCAATTGCAAAGCCTGCCAGCCTGGGTTTATTTCCCAGTGCCCACAGGAAGCCAGCTGCACAAAGTGGAGTATGCATTTGGAGTTTGTTTGCAGTGGCAAGTATGTCCATACTCTCTCTCTCTCTCTCTTTCTTTCCCTATTGCAATAATAAAATAAGTAATATTTTTAAAAAGATTTGTTTTATAAAACAGGCTGTTCAAAATGAAGGTGAAATGAATATGATTTTAAAAAATTGTTGTATAAGTTGCTTTGTATTTCTTAGTTTTCTTTACAAGGAGATAATATTTCATTGGTTTAGGGTGGGGCTTAAAAGACATGGTATGAGTCAAACACATTGACTGTTTTCAGCTCTTTTCATCCTTTGCTTATTCTATTTAAAATGACTTTTTAAAAATCCAAGGCTGGCTGGGAATGGTGGTGCATGCCTTTAATCCCAGCACTCGGGAGGCAGAGGTAGGAGAACTGCCATGAATTCAAGGCCACCTTGAGATGACTACATAGTGGATTCCACGTCAGTCTGGGCTAGAGTGAGACTCTACCTTGAAAAACCAAAAAATAAAAATAAAAGACAAAAAAAAAAAAATCCAAGACTGGACTTTTTAAAAGTTAAGTGGAACAGACATAGCTGTTTACTTCAGAACTTATGGGTGAAACAAGGTTCAATTTTTGACCATCACATTATCAGAGTTTTGTTGACTTGGGATTCAATATATTGAGTGGATAACTGATTTTTCCTAGCCATCTGTACAAATGAGGAAACTTGTACAATTAGTCTGTACCATTAATTGTATGAACATCAACATTCCCCAGTTATAGAAGCTTTAGATTTTACTAGATTTACTAGATCAATCACCAATGGCTGTGACTTTAGTAAAGAGCTCTCTGGTGAATTCTACTTTCTTGTTTTGTCTTGAGATGTTTTCTTTGCAAAGCAGGCAGCCTCAAACTTGTTATATAGTCAAGGCTGATCTTGAACTTCTGATCCCCCTGCCTTGATCTTCTGAGTGCTGGGTTTACAGTCATGTGCCATCACCCTTACTGGAACTCTACTTTCAACAAGGGAAAATGGGGTTGGTTACCTCCCTTATAGTGTGACTACTTTCATCCTGTGAAGAGAGAGTAACTTTAAGAGCAGTGTGTCAATCCTAGGTCTTTCTAACAATGGCTGTTTGAAGGGAGTGTAGGTGCCCTTCCTTGGGCCAGTATTTGTTAGAGAAAGCCTGCTAAGTACTTCTGAGAAAGATTGCTTTCTTTGGCTTGTCCTTCCTGCCTGAACTGCTGTTCTCTCGGGACATTTTATTTGTACCTTCAGTAGCCGCTTGGACACCACAGTGTAGCAGCCAAAATGATTAAAGACAGAAGAATAGAAAGAAAAAGACCCAGGGATTCTTTCAGCCACAGAATCACTTCTAGAACTAATTATCTTCAGATTTAAATAAGGAGCTTGCTTAAACTTTCAGCTATCTTTGGTCTGTTTTCTCCCTTGATACCAAAAGCATCACAAACTAACTAATATGATATGAATGATAGAAATGTGCATATAAAAGATTCCAAGAATTTAGGCCAGGCATGGTGGCGCAAGCCTTTAATCCCAGCACTTGGGAGGCAGAGGTAGGAGGATCGCTGAGAGTTCGAGGCCACCCTGAGACAACATAGTGAATTCCAGGTCAGCCTGGGCTACAGTGAAACCCTACCTTGGAAACCACCCCTCCAAAAAAAAAGATTCCAAGAATTTAACACCAGATTGTATTTGTAAAAATATATTTGTATTTAATCAGCCATAGAAAAATCTGGAAAGTCCAATCAAGTATTCCATTAGTTTTCCTTTTGTCCAGGTCACTCTTTATGCTGCTTACATTCTGTTGAAGGGTGGTATTAGACACTCTAGTTTTGGAATGCTATTGAAACTTACATGAAAGTATTTTTAAATGATAACAAACCCTAACATAATATTTCCTGTAAGGGTTGTATGAAAAATATTTTCATACGCATATGTTCTCTTGAATGGCAATACTTATATTATATAATTATATATAATTGCCTTGAACAACATGAAAAAAGATACATTACTTTCTCTTATCTTAGACTAAGAATTTTAAATTATTTTAAAAATTCATAATAAACTCAGAAAAGGTGACAATTTCTGTTAAATATATGACTGAAAATAACAACATATTTAAAAGACTGTGTTATCTTCCCTTTTAAGAATAACATAAACCTCTAGCCAGGTTGAGAGAGAGGGAAAGAGACAAAGACAGAAACACACACACACACACACACACACACACACACACACACACATACACAGAAAAAGAATACAAATTACAATATCAGAAATAAAATTGACCCATAACTAATGATCACATTGATATTTAAAAACAATTAAAATGTTATTGATATCTCTATGCCTGAAAATTTGATGACTTAGGTAACATAGACCAATTGACAAAATTAATATTCATAACTGTTAAGTATTCATAACTCCTCAGAACACACAGAAATGCAATAGTTTATTCTTAGTTTAATATTTCATGCTAAGTAGCAGTGGTTGCCAAGGTTACCTATCTGAGGCAACAGTACTTCAATTGTAATTTATTTCCTCTGTAAATATCACATCAACGATTGACAGTATTTTACTGGCCTACTTATGCAGCATGGTGGAAAGATCCAACATATTTACAAGTGACTCAATGAAACATTTTGGAAGAAAAACTGTCGGGCTGAAACTTGGTAGACTTAGTAGAAGACAGCTGTGAAGGAAGTGTAGTAATTATCTCATTTTACTCTTTTATTCTTATTTAGTCTCTAGCTATGCAGTATGTTCATTATCCTTGACTTTTTACCAAAGATTCTTTAGTACTCTTACAAAAACGGAATATTTACTTAAAGTAAATTTATACATTTTTATAAACAGGTATACAATAAAAATATTTTGAATTATATAAAATGGGGTTACTTTTAGCCAGATCTGCTGCTGTCTGGTTAAATGTAGATGCTATGCTTATCAAACTGCCCAGTAAGCAATTCTCCTAATGTTCATACCCATATATTAATGGTACTCCCACTTTTGGTAGAGAACCTTCTCTTTTCAGATGTCAGTGACCTTGGGATGACTCAGAAGGCATCATGGTGCTGGAAAGAAGTGACTGGAGTGCTCAGTACTGCCACCATCTCTATCACACCTTTCAAGGCTCAGGGTCTATTGTGGAAGAGGTGGTGGAAACCATGTAAGAGCCAAAGGAATGGTAGGACTCCTTACAATGTGCTCCCCCAGACAAAAAATGGCCTGGATATCCACACTACCTACATAAGAGGAGGAAAAGATCATGACATCAAAATAAAAGAGAGACTGGTTGCGGGAAGGGGATATGATGGAGAGTGGAGTTTCAAAGGGGAAAGTGGGGGGAGGGAGGGCATTACCATAGGATATTTTTTGTCATCATGGAAGTTGTTAGTAAAAATTTGAAAAAAAAATAAAATGGGGTTACTGTTATGTTCTGTTGTTATTTTCATCAGCTCTTCTCAAACTTATTTTATAGGAGTGACCTGGGTATCTTATTAAAATTCAGATGGTACATTTCAAACAAACTCATGTGATGTTGAAGTTGCTAATGTATGGACCATTCTTTTTTTTTTTAATTTTTTTTGTTCATTTTTTATTTATTTATTTGAGAGCGACAGACATAGGGAGAAAGACAGATAGAGGGAGAGAGAGAGAATGGGCGCGCCAGGGCTTCCAGCCACTGCAAACGAACTCCAGACGCTTGCGCCCCCTTGTGCATCTGGCTAATGTGGGACCTGGGGAACCGAGCCTCGAACCGGGGTCCTTAGGCTTCACAGGCAAGCGCTTAACTGCTAAGCCATCTCTCCAGCCCATGTATGGACCATTCTTTGAGTAGCAAAGTTTTAGAATGATCACATGGAGATACATTCAATGATGTCATTGGAGAAAAGAATGAAGAATTGGCAAGGCTTATAAGATACAGTTACATTTTTAAAAAGCAAAATGAAAATTAATAAACAAAAAAGAATATTTTAAATCTAAAAAACAAAATGAAAACTGTGTACGATTATTTGCATTTTTCTGGAAACATACATGTAAAGGGATTTCTGAATGAATATAAAAGAAATTTAATTAGAGATAGAGGAAGGCAATGGGAGTGTGGTAAGGACACTTTCTCTTGTGAAATATTTAAAATATATATAGATTATAAAGAAAACTATGAAGAAAATAAACCTCTAAAATATAAAAAAGGATTTAAAAATATTTCTCATCAATATTCTTTCTTTCTTAACATGGATTTCGTGAAGACAAATGAATGAATTCTGTTTTCTAATCCAGCATGTTGACCTGTATCTTTTGACTGGATAGTTGAGTCAATTGATATTAAAAAAAAAAACTGAAAGTTCTGAGTTAATCACTGCTATGTTGATGATTTTTGTAGTTTGGTGTTGTCTTAATCTTTATTTGCTTTAACAACTATTTTATCTTTAATTAATGTTTTTTCCCTCCTGTAGCCTCTTGGATATGGTTATTCTTCTTTTCCATGAGAAGTATTCCATCTAGTTTTCTCTATAGTGCTAGATTAGTGATCATATATTTGTATAGCTGGAGTTTTATCATGGAAAGCCTTTTTTATCATTCTAATATGAGAGATAATTTTGGTGGATATAGTAGTTTAGGTTGGAAGTAGTAACTTTTCAATATTTAAAATGCTTCATTGTAAGCCCCTAAGGTTTTTAGAATTCCCACTGAAAAAATTATCTGGTATTCTGATGGGATTAAGTGACAAGCTTTCTCTCTCTTTAAGCTTTTATTATACTGTAGTTTGTTTTGTGTGTTTAGTACGTTAACTGTAATGTGATATGGGAAATTTCTTTTTTGGTCCAATCTATTTGGTGTTCTGTGTGCCTCTCATACCTGTACAGGCCTCTCTTTTGTCAGATTTGGAAATTTTTCTTTTCTTTTTTTGGTTTTTCGAGGTAGGATCTCACTCTAGCCCAGGCTGACCTGGAATTCACTGTGTAGTCTCAGGGTGGCCTCAAACTCTCCGCCATCCTCCTACCTCTGCCTCCTGAGTGCTGGGATTAAAGGCGTGCGCCACCACACCTGGCTTATTCCATATTTTTATTGAAGATATTTTCTATACTCTTGATCAGAAGTTCTTATTTTTGTATGCCCATCATTTAAACACTTGGTCTTTTGAAGGTTTCATACATTTCACTCCTGTGCCTTTCTGTCTGCTTGGGATAAACTTTGCTTTACATGGCCTTATCCTGAATTTCTTTTCTGTGTTGGAGACAAAGTTCCAATTTTACTTTAGGCAAGGTCCTGCTTGACTACAGAATGAAGCTCAGGTTGCTACAGGTGACAGTATGGAGCTGAGTCATCACCCTACTACCTCTGACACTTTGAGTATAAATAGTGTATGTAAAAATTATCAGAGTATAACATATTGTAAGTGTTCAGGTAATTGTACTAATCAAATTATGAATCTTTCTTCATTTGATCAGCTCAATAAAGCGATTATACCAGGTATAGTCCTATGAAGTAGGATAACAAGATATGACAGTCTAAGAAGTTTTCATTTTTTATATAAATAGTGGAGTTTGTTTTTAATGAATGACTTTTGTGAAGATTTATGGTTTTAATTTTTACTGTCTAGAAGAGTACAATTTAGAATATGACAAAATGTATGAAACAAACAAAAGATGTAATTTTAACATAATGCTCCCTTAAAAAAACATTTTAAAAGTGACTAGGGAGTTGTCAAAGTGCTCGCTTGCTGGCTCTCGGGCACCGCACACGGGCAGCCTGTGGAAGGAAGGCCGCGCCCGCCGCCACGAGGCTCGTCGGCGCTCTGCTGCTCTGCGCCACCGCCACGCAGTGAGTCCAAGCTGTTCAACCCAAGCCAAAACCAAAACCGAGGTGAACGCATGACCGTAAGATTTGACACGTGTAAGTGCGATTGCACCCGGACAGGATTCTATGATGAAAACTGTTCAACGCCTGAGTTTCTGACAAGAATAAAGTTACTGCTGAAACCCACCCCAAACACAGTGCACTACATACTTACGCACTTCAAGGGAGTCTGGAGCATTATCAATAGCATTCCTTTCCTGCGAAATTCAATAATGAGCTATGCATTGATGTCCAGATCCCATGTGATTGACAGTTCACCAGCTTATAATGCACACTATGACTACAAAAACTGGGAAGTCGTCTCTAGTATGTCCTACTACACCAGATCCCTTCCTCCTGTAGCTGGTGACAGCCCCATTCCAATGGGTGTGAAAGGGAAGCAGGAGCTTCCTGATTCCAAACAGGTTCTGGAAAAGGTTCTCCTGAGGAGGAAGTTCATCGCTGACCCTCAAAGCACAAACATGTCCGCCTTCTTCGCCCAGCACTTCACTCATCAGTTCTTCAAAACAGACCCTGAACAGGGCCCGCATTCACCAGAGGACTGGGTCGTGGGGTGGACTTAAGCCACATTTATGGTGACAGTCTAGATAGACAACATAAACTGCGCCTTTTCAAGGATGAATTGAAATATCAGGTCATTCATGGAGAGGTGTACCCGCCTACAGTCCGAGACACTCGGGCGGAAATGATTTGCCCTCCTCACACCCCTGATCACCTGCGGTTTGCTGTGGGGCGTGAGGTCTTTGGTCTGGTGCCAGGCCTGATGATGTACGCCGCGATCTGGCTGCGGGAGCACGACAGAGTGACGCGCTGAGACAGGAGCACCCAGAGTGGGATGGATGACCAGCGGCTCTTCAGGCTGGCAGGCTCATTCTGACAGGAGAGACCATCGAGACTGATCGAAGACTATGTCCAGCACGTGAGTGGTTATCACTTCAATCTAAAGTTGAACCCAGAGCTGCTCTTCAACAAACAGTCGCAGTACCAGAACCGGATCGCTGCTGATTTTAACACTCTTTATCACCGGCACCCCCTGCTGCCTGATACCTTTCAAATTGAAGACCAGGAGTACAGCTTTAAAAGTTTCTCTACAACAACTCCATACTGGAAGAACATGGACTGACCACTTCATCCACTCACCAAGCAGTCCGCGGGCAGGGCTGCTGGTGGCAGAAACGCTCCGCTTGCAGGACAAACAGTGGCGCAGCATCCACTGGCCAGAGCGCACGGACGAGACACCAGTCTCTCAATGAGCACCGCGAGCGCGTCTCCCTGTAGCGCTGTGAATCATCCGAGGAACTTACAGGAGAGAAGGAAATGGCTGCAGATCCGAAGCCCTCTACCGGGACATTGATGCCATGGAGCTATATCCTGCCCTTCTGGTAGAAAAGCCTCGTCCTGATGCTATCTTCGGGGAGACCATGGTAGAACCTGGAGCGCCATCCTCCTTGAAAGGGCTTATGGGTAATCCCATATGATCTCTCAGTACTGGAAGCCAAGCACTTTTGGAGGAGAAGTGGGTTTTGAAATCATCAACACAGCCTCCATTCAGTCTCTCATCTGCAATAACGTGAAGGACTGTCCCTTTAGGGCCTTCAGTGTTCAACAGCCGCAGCCGGCCAAAGCTGTCACCATTAATGCAAGTTCTTCCCACTCCAGGCTACATGACATCAACCCCACAGTGCTACTTAAAAGGTGCTCAACTTGGGCTGCAGAGATGGCTTAGCGGTTAAGCACTTGCCTGTGAAGCCTAAGGACCCCGGTTCGAGGCTCGGTTCCCCAGGTCCCACGTTAGCCAGATGCACAAGGGGGCGCACGCGTCTGGAGTTCGTTTGCAGAGGCTGGAAGCCCTGGTGTGCCCTCTATCTGTCTTTCTCGCTGTGTCTGTCGCTCTCAAATAAATAAATAAATAAATTTTTTTTTTTTAAAAAAGGTGCTCAACCGAACTGTAAAAGTTTATTGATCATATTTATTTACTTATATGAACAATTTCTTTTAATTTAATTATTTAATATTTATAGTAAATGCCTTCTGTTACTTAACATCTTCTATCACAGAAGGCAGTTTGCCGGAAGATGTCATATTGTGAAGACTTCTGTGTCACCACTTTAAAATGTATTGTTTTCAAGTTAAAGGGAAGACAGCTTTTGCTCTTTTTCAAAAGCCAGCAGAAAGTGAGTCTTGACACTTCTTACTTGAATTTCAATACATATTATATTTTAATAGGAGTAAAAGCAAAGATTTAAATGCTGTTGCAAGATGGACAATGCTACAAGTATCTACAGAGTTCCTGTTTTCATTATGTTTCCTATGCTACATTAGAAGCAGCTAAGGTGGAATTTCAAAAGAAAATCTGGACATCTATATGACATCAAAAAGAAAAGGTACACGTGCATTTTAAATGATAAAAGCCAAATCACTCCATCTTTAAAAACTGTCTCGAAACAGAAATTTTAAATTTCTAAATTCACAGTTTAACATTACTTCCAAAAACTTTTATTTTGTAGACAATGGTTATAAAACTTGTACCCATATAAAAATGATCATCAAATCTCTTAGTTAGTTAGAAATTATAATGTCTGGTTAAAAGATTTTGCATCAGAGATTGATTTTTTTTTTCAGTAGGGGTAAACATCTATTTACTGTGATTATTACAACTCCCTTTTAAATCAAAATACCAATGTGTTAAGGTGATGGACCACTATAGTTCTATCTTATAATATTTTCTATAAAGGATTTGTTTCCATGAATAACAAAAACCTACTGCAGCTAAAGATTTCACAAATAAAACACTAAGAGCAAAGAAGAATTCTAAATTAAAGATAAAATTTGTATTTAAACATTTGAAGGCAACTTTCTTATCCTGTCTACTGTTGGCCTGCTACTCAATAGATTTTGTTGTGAGGTTAATGATTTACCAAGATGACTTGAGTAAACTATTTTCTTTGATTTTTTTTCTCTTGTGCAATGTGATTGGGTGGTCCATATCACAATGCAAAAGGTTTCAGTACTGTCATAAGCCTCTCCCAAGTACTTAAATCCATTTCATATTAATTTCATCTGAATCTAAATAAGCAAATTCAATAAGCGAATCAAGCCTGGCTACTGGCATGTAGACATTTTGCTAGAGAAAAAAAATCTACTGCTCAGTTTCTTTTTGGATTCATTTTTATGATTTTAAGATCAGAGTTCTTCTATCTCTGAACTCTGCTAATATTTTTTACTTGAAATTTTACACATTCACATAAACCTCAGCACAGGACTAATACATCCTCTTTGGATAAATAAACTTATTTTAAGTGAAAGGCAAAAATTTTTATTTATAATTAATTTTACCTACTAATACTCAAGGACTCTATAAAGAGACAGTGCCTTAGAAAGAACTGTAGGGGATTCCTCAGTGTAAGAAAGTTAAGTTTAAGTCAGGCATGGTGGCACACGCCTTTAATCCCAGCACTCAGGAGGCAGAGGTAAGAGGATCGCTGTGAGTTCGAGGCCACCCTGAGACTCCATAGTGAATTTCAGGTCAGGCTGGGCTACAGTGAAACCATACCTTGAAAAACCAAAAAAAAAAAAAAAAAAAAGAAAGTTAAGTTTGTGTTGTAATGAATGCCTTTCCATACTTAAAAACAAAACCAATTAGTGAGTAGTTCTGGACAATAATAATGAATATAAAATATTAATGGTGAAAATTTTCTACATCTTATTGTCAACTAAAGTACTGTATATTACTTAATTTATTGAAATATTATTTATGTCTTTTGGACATTATTGTTATAAACTATGTTTAAGCCTACAATTGTTGATTTTTCATTATGTCCAAATCAGTATATGCTTGTGATTACCTCTATGAATAATGATGTAAACAATTAAAGGAAATTATTAGTTTGTTTCATGAGGAAAATTTTAAGAGACTGATCTGGTATAGTGAGATGTGTAAGGTTAGAATGAATGTTTTTATACTTTACCTCTGTACCAGACCACAGAGAATACTGTCTCATTTAAAACATTTTAATTTATTTTTATTTGAGACAGAGAGAGAGGAAGGAAGAGAGAGAATGGGCACATCAGGGCCTCTAGCCACTTCAAACAAACTCCAGATGCATTAGCTACCTTGTGCATCTGGCTTATGTGGGACCTGGAGAATCAGACCTGGGTTCTTAGACTTCACAGGCAAGTGCCTTAAACGGCTAAGACATCTTTCCAGCCCAACACTGTCTCATTGACCTGAACATACCACAATGATGACTTTTATTTAATTCATTTTTGTAGGACTTGTGGATGTTTAATTCATTCAGACTTAATTTATTGAGAAAATATGCTGTGTAAAACACTAGGAATATTTTGTAAATAACTCAAAAACACGTGTCTTAGGAAGAGAAAGAAAGGACAAATCAATTTGATTAACGGGAAATTGCTCAGGAACACATTTAAAATTTTATACTAAAAAGTTTAAGATTAAGAAATAGTCAATACCTGGAAAGACTGTATTAAAAAAATGTTAACCATATGTTGCTAAACAGACCAAGTTGGTTGAACCTGCTGACTGAGCCTGGAAATTCAGGCTGTGTTCGTGAATGTTTCCGTGCCTCAGATAAACATGTATTTAAATTAACTTATGTAAAATACAAGTCTTGAAACAAATGGTTGTTTATTTTTATACTATTTCAGATCTTTTCTGAAAATAAATTTTGACTATTTAAAAAAAAAGTGACTAGAGTTTTTAGGGTAAAAGTCTAGTACCCAATTGTTCTGACAGGTTAGTTTTCAATCACCTCTCTTCCTTATGTCAGTTATAGAGCTGAGCAGTGGTACAATGCATAGAGAAACAATTTCTTAACAGGGCATAGCGACCCCCACAGCCATATTTGGAATAGTGAAGTGAAGTTAGGTTTAAATAGAGGCCAACAGGGCTGGAGGGACTGCTTAGTGGTTAAGGCTTTTGCTTGCAAAGCCAAAGGATCCTGGCTTGATTCCCTTGGACCCATGTTAGCCAGATGCACAAGGAGGTGCATGCATCTGGAATTCATTTTCAGTGGCTGGAGGCCCTGGCGTGCCCATTCTCTCTCTCTCTCTCATTCTCCTCTTTCTCTGTCAAATAAATAAATAAAAATATTTTAAATAGAGGCCAAGAGATACCTCATAAAAATAATATAATAATAATAATAATAAACTATACAGTCTTGTCAAAGTATAGTCCCAACCATCTTTGACCTATCATTCTCTCAGCTCTGGTCCTACAAGGAACATGTTTTTTCTTTGTTAAGTATTTTATTTTTATTTATTTATTTATTTATTTGAAAGGGAGAAAGAGAGAGAGAGAGAGAGACTGAGATTGGGCAAGCCAGGACCTACAGCTGCTACAAACAAACTCCAGATGTGTGTGCTGCCTTGTGCATCTGGCTAATGTGGGTCCTGAGGAATTGAACCTGGTCCTTTGGCTTTGCAGGCAAGCACCTTAACTGCTATCCCTTCAACCCAAGGAATATGTTTATAACCTGTTAATTTTTTAATGTTAATGTTAATCCATTAGTGCTTTTTCTTTCATATAACTTAGACAACTTTTACTAAATGAGAAAACTACATTTAAAATGTGCTTTAAAACAAAATGGAATTAGAAAAAAAAGACATATGCATTTTTAAAGAACTTTTGCACTGTGCTGAAAATCAAGTATTTCTTGCAGTAATACAATGCGTCAATCCATAAAATGTTAACAGAATTCTCAGTTTAACATTTTCAAAGACAATATTAAGGTTCACATCTATGGTAGCACACAGAAGGGCATTATAAATATTATGTCCATCCCTATGAAGCTTACAAATTTGACAATGCTCAATAAACAATTTTAGAATAACATCCAATAGTGTCACATCCAAAGAATCACAAATCTGTGTTCTGTAAGTTCTCCTAAAATCTTTGTAGACTTTTCTACTCCTTGCCATTTGTTAATGCTAACACTTAAAAAGAAAGAAAAGAGATCCGGAAAAGAAATGCTGCAACAAACTTTTGTTCATGGTACAGAAATTATTGCTACTATACTTCACTACAAAGCATGTCTATACAATATCATGACCTTTGATTATGAACTCAGAATAAAAATCTTTAGTGACAAAGCCTTACAATTGTATACAACATTCACACAGCAATTATTAGACAGTGAAGCACCCAATACTCAAAGTTGACAAAATGTCCCACTGACCAGCATTCATATAAATACACTGTTCAGATGCAGAGAGGAGAAAGAGTGTCAGCTTTCCAAGGCTTGTCAATAAAGGATTTTTGTGTTCTGTGGGTTTAAAAACAAACAACAAAAACCCCAAAAACAAAACCAATGCAGGTGAGGGTGTTACCAGAAAGTTAAGCATGCCAAAAGGTGTTCGTGCGAATTAAAACCTAAAGCCAAGGTGCCACATAATCACATTACCAACTAGATGGGTAATACTATATGATCCTTATCTTAGAGACAAATGACAATAGAGCATCAATAAATTAAAGTTAAGAGTGCACAGAACCAAATGAGAGGCAATTCTGTAAAAGCAAGGCTTACCCAAAAACTGATTAAAATAGTTGGATTGGAAAGTTTGTATATTCTTAAAAACCATCAATTTCTAAAATTCCTTTTTACTGAGTGAGGCTTAATAAGCTCAAACACAAAAATAGGTAAGCGAAGAAAAATAGTTGGTAAATATCTTTAAAGCTCTTCCCGTATTTCACTTTTTAAAAGGTTTTTGGGGAAAATGAAAGTTAATTACATTATTCTAGCAAAAACAAACAAACAAACAAAACAAGCCCAAAATAATGAAACAAGCAAGCCACACTAAAGCCACATTTACACAGATGGGTCATCATGCTGTCATCTGGTTTAACTAGCACATCTAGTTTCACTGGTATGCTTTTCAACTTTAAAAATTGTGATACGTGAAGATGTAACTTTAATGGATAATTTGAATTTGGATTTAACTTTGTTGAATATTTTGTCAGCACATCTTTCTATTAGAAAAAAATTTAAGACCTTTACCCGTCTCCTTAAGTTAAAGGTGTGACATCATAAAGGGTGTCAATGGCTGGATGGTTTTACAGTGCACACTTATATATCATGAAGTATGTCCTTAGCAAATCTGATGGTTTCTTTTCAGAATTCCTTTCTTCACCTTTTCTTCGGTGGATTAGCTGTTCGAGGTGGAGTGACAGGACGACCAGAATTCAGTCCACCATACTGATACTTGGCTTTCTTTTCAGATGGTTTCAATATCTGAAATGAACACATCAAAGTTTCATCCACACTCATCATACCACCAGCATTGTCAAACTCGCCACAGTAATTCGGAGCCGAAAATAAGGTTACCAACTGCCACTTAGCAAAAAATTCATACCCATCTTCTACCACCTGATGAGCTTGACAAATCAAGTCTAAATCATGACGATTTAGAAATTTACTGACTACATCAGCTCCAAAAGTGAAGGAAACACCACGATCATTTTCTCCCCAGCCTTGTACATCCTTGTCTGGGTCAGACCACAGCAGATCACAGAGCAAACCTGTGTCAGGAACATCAGTGGGTCTCATAATTCTTAGAATCTGCTCCATAGACTGTAGGTCTGGTGACAGTCCTCCATGACAACAGAAGATTTTCTCATCCACAATGGCAGCTATGGGCAGACAGTTAAAACAATCAGTGAAGGTCTTCCACAATTTAATGTTAAACCTTCGCTTGCATTCATCATAGAATCCGTAAATGCGATTGATGCTAGCACACTCATGATTTCCTCTCAAAAGAAAGAAGTTTTCTGGATATTTTATTTTATAAGCCAAGAGCAAACAAATGGTTTCCAAAGACTGCTTTCCTCTGTCTACATAATCTCCTAAGAAAAGATAGTTGGCTTCTGGTGGAAAACCTCCATACTCAAATAATCTCAGTAAATCTGTATATTGTCCATGAATATCTCCACCAATTTTCAGTGGTGCTTCCAATTCCAAAAGAATAGGCTGGCTGAGAAAGATCTCACAAGACCTGACACATAATCCTCGAACTTCTGCTTCAGTCATCTGCACAATCTTTCCTGGACGACATCCACGTATGTCCAGCAGGCGGTGATGAGGCTGTCCACGGTCAGCTCCCCGTCGGCCATCTTGTCGGCAGCGGCGGTGGCTGCGGGAACAAGGCTCCTCACCCCCCACCGCGCTCCGGCCGCCGGCCCGCCGCCCCATTAATGCTTTTAATTTGTCACTGCCTTCGGGCACTAATCTGTTTCCTACAATATGATTACTTCTGCTCTAAGGTATAGCCTTGCATTCATGGATAATTGCTATTGATGCAAAACAAACAGCTCTTACCCTAAAGAGAATAAGAGATAGCTTATTCTGGAGCCAAATATGAGTAACAGTGACCCTGGAATACATTCAGGTTACCCCAATTTCCATGTTCTAATGTGTTGACAATTTCATGAAGTTTTTTATAGTTACAGAACAAATGAATTTCGTAAACCAAGGCACTTTTCAAATGCATTGGTAGAAACATTGGCAGTCATGTAACAACAAAGCAGGAAAATCTCTCTTATAGGCTTCATATGCTACCTGATGACATTCTCAGACTTTGGGTTGGTGGAAGCTAGTGGTGTTAGTACATTTCAAAAAGTTTCACCGGATCAACTAATAGATACACGGATATTATACTGAACACAGAGGTGGAAAATAAATAGCTATTAAGAGCGTAAAAGTAGCTCAATGTAATTTAGCTCAGATCTTGCAACATTCCATCTCTCCATGATCACTGGAGTTTTATCAGTCCATCCAGCCCTAATCACCATAGATACAACACTTTTCAGGAACTTTAGTGCCCTCATCTGGACAGAGGCAGTTAGTTGTCTGTCCTTTGAGGTTCCTAGAATCTAAAAATGATTGCAGGTTTAGGACAATGACTATAACCTATAGTCTTGAGGAGGAATGACAGATTAGACAGACAATGTGTGGTTAACATGATTACCTGCAAGTAGTAAGCAAATGACCCAAAGCAAAGAAGACATACATAAAATGAAGAAAAAGATGTCTGGCTTTCATTCTACTTTTAGCTACATGAGGGTCCCAAGTGAAGAGTAAGTACTTTTAGCAAAAGTAGGTTCTAAGTGCCTGTTTCAAGACAGGATATAATTTTGGATGAATTTATCAAATAATGCATAATGACAGCAACTTGCAGCCAGACCAGAGTGGTATGGACATGCTAAGACTAAATTTTTTAAAAGATATTTTGTGGTGTGTGTGTGTGTGTGTGTGTGTGTGTGTGACAGAGAGAGAGAGAGAGAGGGGGAGGGGGTTCCTGCTCATGAGTGTGAGTGTGGGATTCATGTGCATGCCACAGTGCACATGTTGAGATCAGAGAATAGCATCTGTATAGGTCTTTGCTTTCGACCTTGCTTGAGGCAGGGCCTGTCATTGTTGTAGTTCACTGCTGCATTTACCAGACTAGCTGGTTGGTGAGCTTGTGGGACGTTCTCCTGTCTCCCACTCCCATCTCCCAGTTTGTGTGCTGTGATCACTGAGGTATGTCATGGCTTCAGGCTTTTACATAGTGCCCAGGGTTTGGATCTCAGGCACTGCAGCTTGCTCTGCAATCACTTGGTCCCTTGAGCCATCTTCCCAGACCCTGTTGAGAATAAAAACCCAACAACAGGGCTGGAGAGATGGCTTAGCGGTTAAGCACTTGCCTGTGAAGCCTAAGGACCCCGGTTCGAGGCTCGGTTCCCCAGGACCCACATTAGCCAGATGCACAAGGGGGCGCATGCATCTGGAGTTCATTTGCCGTGGCTGGAAGCCCTGGTGTGCCCATTCTCAATCTCTCTCTCTGTCTGTCTCTTTCTGTGTCTCTCTGTCACTCTCAAATAAATAAATAAATAAATAAAAATTAAAAAAAAACCAACAACATCAGAAATAATGTTAGTGGGCAGTTTTCAAAAATTATTTGTATCTCTTTTACATTCAAGTAGTCTTAGGTTTTACCACTCTGTGTAATCTCATTGGTAACTGTACCTGATGTTGTGAAGTGAGGCTTTTGAGTTAATTAGAAGTTCTATTCTGGTTAAACTGCCGGAGTCCTATAATTACCCACTGAAGTCTTAGTAATTATCTACACTTATGTGCTCTTCCCTGTGACCACGCAGGTCTGCCTTATTATGATGTAGTAAGTGCTCAGAACACAGAAATGCCTGTGATGAAGCTTACTTCCTTTCTCAGCAGGGTTACAAGTAATAGGAAATGTCCACATCACTCTGCCATTGTTTCTCCTTTCGTGAAAATCTCATAAAGGCTTTAACTTGAGTTGTTTTTTTTTTTCTGAGCAGATAAAATATTAGATAAGATGCATGTGGTAAAAGGATAAGAAGAAACATTATACCTAAACATTTTAAGTTATTTTATTTTGTTTCTGTGAAAGGGTAATTCTGTGAAAAGGGTAATGGGAAATCAATAAGACTTTATTTAAAAACAACTCTCTTAAAAATCTAGCTAGGCCAACCTACTTTCTTTATGCTACAGACAATCTTAAAGTAGAATCAAAGGAATTTTCAAGTAATATGGCATAATATTGTGTTGTTAAGTAATTTAAAATGATTTTCTCTGAATGAGAAAGTTTGAATATGTTGGAACATATTCAAAATGCAACTGTAACTGTCCTTGCAGGAGTGAAGATAATCTAGATAGACACTTGAGCAAATGACACTAGATGGGGTCTGTGGGGAGTCCAGGAAAGTCCTTGAATCCCAAACCCTGAAGTGGTGCTTGTATTTAACCAAATAACTGGGCAAATCAAGCCGAGAAGGATGATTATTAAATTATTATGTTTATTTAGGGAAGTGCAAAACCAAGGGAAGAAAAATTGACACATGCATGTGGTCTGAGGGACTGCCATGTGGGGGTCGGGAGGGGGAACAGAGGGGTCAAGGGGGTTCTCCCAGCCAATTGAACTGAGATGAGGGAAGATTTACCAGAACCTGGAGCTTCAGGAGTGATGGTCAGGCAGCCA
The DNA here is from genome assembly GCF_020740685.1 of Jaculus jaculus. Lineage (NCBI taxonomy): Eukaryota > Metazoa > Chordata > Mammalia > Rodentia > Dipodidae > Jaculus > Jaculus jaculus. Next base: position 80,021,820 of record NC_059107.1, on the reverse strand, counting down.
GGAGATAGAGGTTTGTCCCTTGGCACATAACTATTTATAACCTTATTGTGGTGGGTTTCACCTTTTGGCTCAGGTGAGCCAGAGTCAGCTGATTGTTCTAGGACACAGGCTGATTCAGGAAGATGCCAACTGTGAGGCCAAGTTTGGGGCTGAATTTTACCAATCACAATGTCAGGATTAGATTTAAATTCTAGGAAAGGGGACCTCCCTCCCTGGAGGGGCTCAGGATGTTTGTGGAAAAACAGATCTATGGAACTCCTTTAGGCAATAGATAAGAAGTCAGCTTCCGCTGGGCGTGGTGGCGCAGGCCTTTAATTCCAGCACTCGGGAGGCAGAGGTAGTAGGATCACCATGAGTTCAAGGCCACCCTGAGACTACATAGTTAATTCCAGGTCAGCCTGGACCAGAGTGAGACCCTACCTCGAAAAATTAAATAAATAAATAAATAGATAAAGATAATTAAAAAAAAAAAAAAAAGAAGTCAGCTTCCCTAATCTCTAGCAAAGTGGAGACTGCAAGGACATACATTTCTGCCTTTACTTTTGGGGCCTAGTCATCCTAAACTTCCTAATAAAGCTATCTGACTCCCTCTTAGACAGACAGTTTTCCTTTTCTTTAACTATCAAACTATTGAAACAATGGTGCTTAAGGAACTGGATTTCCCTAGGAATGAAAGGGATGAAGGAAAAGACTGAATCCTGGTGCCAGCCAGAAGAGGAAAACTTGTTACCCAGGAAGAGATTTCACACAGTGCTGACAATTTACCTTACCATCTTGCAGGATAGATGGTAGCCAAGACAATAATGATTCAGGGATAGGTGGGACCACATCTGGACCAGGACTGCTAAGTTATACATTCCTCTTTTGAGATCAATTGAAGGATTGAATCAATTGAAATACAAACTTCAGACTAGTACAACCAAGATGGACTTGGGGATCACTGGATCTCTGTTTCCCTTCTTAACATGGGCCTTTCTCTGCTTTTCACTATTGGTTGTTGTTAGAACCAGAACATTTCCACTTTGTGAACCCTGATTACCATTTTATAATGTGTGAGTTCTGGTTGTCAGAGGTGGCCCAGGACACCTAGCTTCATTGAAAAAAAAATTTTTTCATTTCCCTGAAATGGTCCAAATCATCTGTCTATCATTTCTCTGAAGTACCCCAGGCCAACCTTCTCTCAGGCAAGCATTACAATGACCTCAGTGCCCAACAAGAACCACCTAGTCTATAAGAGATGCTGTTACTGGCTTGCCTGGCCAGTGCTTTTCTCAGAATTTCCTGAATAAAGCCTATCTCTGATGTTGAGCTCAGTGTTCTCCTCTTGTTTCAATTTACATTCATTCCCAGCTTTTGCTCCCTAATATTTGGTACTTGGAGTGGGGACCCTCCAGTAACTCAGGGAGCAATAGGTAGCAAATTCCTGGATTCTGAGGCATCCTCAGCTTTCCTTCCCCTCCTCTCCCCTTCCCGAGACACACACACACACACACACACACACACACACACACACACACTGAACTACCCTCTGTCTCTCTCATTACACTGAGTTGAGTGAGAACTGCAACTCCCTAGGTAGGACAACACCACCAAAGTCAAGGCTACTCACTGGTGAGTTCCCAAAGCTCTCAGGTGGCTGGAACAGTCATATGGTGACTTACCTGCTTTAAAACTTTGCCTTCTTGTTTCTGAGCCCCAGACATAGAGGGATATTTGTCATATCTACAGGATCATATAACACCAGACCAACTTTGACCAAAGGAGGTGGTGAGTCAACCACTGTACTATCTCTCCTATGGAACCTAGGAAAAATATAAAGGTTTCAGAAATTTCTCCTTTCACCCCTACTCTCCCTCAACCTTTCTGGCCCTGCTGTAATGCCCAGAGAAAGCTTTCTTCTATTATGGAAATTGAGGTTTTATTTTTATTTTTTTAACTCTTAAAGGTAGGGTCTTGCTCTAGCTCAGACTGACCTGGAATTCACTGTTGTCTCAGGGAGGCCTTGAACTCAAGGCAATCCTCCTACCTCTGCTGGGATTAAAGGGGTGCACCACCCTGCCTTGCCACAGTTGAGGTTTTAGGTATTTTTTTAACTACTCCCTGTAAATTAACTGAGGTTTGGATTGGGATCTTAGAATCAACACCACCTATTATCATTCCTAGGTCCTTCTGTACCTGAGCTTGGAGGAAAAATTTCCTCTTTGGAAACTAATACCTGTTGACCCAAAATAAGAGATCACAAATCCATCTTCCAATAGTTGGGGAGTCATGGCTCCAGCAAAATTGCCATCACACATGAAGCTGGACACTCCATACAGTGGGGACAAGATATAGCCATTTATTGCCCACCTGCGTGGCAGACAACATCCAGGTAACTAGCAGTGTGATCTTTTTGGAATGTACTAATATACCACCAGCTTCCACCAACCCAAGTGCTAAGGATGTCATCAGATAGCACCTAAAGCCTGTGCTGGAGATTTCCCTGCTTTTCTATAACCTGCCTACCTGACAGTGGTCAGCTAATGTATTTGAAAAGTGTTGTGATTTATGATTTTCTTTTGTTCTATGAGTATTAAACCTTCATGAAATTGTTAACATGTTAGAACATGGAATTGGCATAATCAAAATCTGTGTTCTTGAGTCATGGTCACTCAAATTTGCTCCTTAAACTATCTCTTACCCTCTTTGTGGTGAGAGATATGTCTTTTGCATTGACAGCTATGGTGCCAGATGTGTCTCTCCCCTGCTCCCACAAGGACAAGCCACTTCTACTTAGGATGCACCCGGTGGCAACCAGGTACCAGTTTGGACCCATTGTGACCAACCATCTGTGTTCCATACTTAGTGCATAGTGCTGAGTTCATTCTGGCTTTCAAGCCTCGCTTGATTTGGTAAACAGTCCACTTGTTTATTCTAAGCTGGTTTTTGAATTCTCTTTTGTTGTTGTCATTGTTAGAATACTTCCTTTTAGTTTGCTTTCAAAGTGTTTGGGTGATGGTATCTATTTTGTTTGTGTGCTTTGAAAACATTTTGGTTTTGAATGTTCAGTTTATTGCTTACATTCAGCTCTCTGCAAGCATTTTGTTTCTGTTTGGTTTATTTCTACTAGCATTAAGGTTATTTTTCCTCTTACCATTCCTCCATATAAAATTCAAAGAAGGGAGAAACGTTAGAAACAGGAGACAGGTAGAAATATCTATGGCAGAGGAATTAGAATTTATTGGAGAAAAATCTTAGTTGTAGAGGGATGCTTCCTGTCTCAGCAGCCAAGACTCTGCAAATATGAGGTGGGGGGTTATATACAAGAAGGGGAGGATGGGAGAAGCATTAGAAAGTATAAAGGCAGTGGACTTCTTTGAACTTTGAACCAGAGAGATTTCCAGCCAGGTGTCCAGCTGCCCTAGGGTTATTGAAATAGCAGTGATAGGTTGGGCCAGATTCCAAGATAGAGTTACTGAGGCTGAAAAAATGGCTATGAGAAGCAGCCTTATGGGAAGATACAAGGACCAAGCTGACTGTATTACCCAGAAACCACCTGACTCATTGTTTTCCTTTGTCTTTAGGTTACAGTTTCCTGTTTACCTTATCTCAAAAGCCACCTGATATTTGTTTTGGGGACACACCCTAACTGACCATAATCTTGTGATTAACAGAAAAATTCCCCTAAAGCAAGTCCCCTACCTAACTTCTAAAGCAAGCCCCCATCCCCCTATCCCTCACCCAGCAAAAAGGCCTCATAAAATGTGACCTTGGCCGGGAGTGGTGGTGCAGGCCTTTAATCCCAGCACTCAGGAGCCAGAGGTAGGAGGATCACCTTGAGTTTGAGGCTACCCTAAGAGTACAGAATGAATTCCAGGTCAGTTAGCTTGGGTTAGAGTGAGACCCTACCTTGAAAAACCAAAAAAAAAAAAAAAAAAAAAAAAAAAAAAAAAACCCAAATGAATAAAAACATAACTTTTGGTCTGGAGGGATGGCTTAGCAGTTAAGACATTTGTATGCAAAGTCAAAGGACCCAGGTTCAATTCCCCAGGACCCATATTGAAGGACTCAGGAACCAGAGGGATGTCATGACAGGCTTCAGAGTCACCAGTAGGCCTAAGTTTCTGTTTCCCAGCAAAGTTTAAATAAGAATTTAACAGTTACTGAAAAAAGATCACAAATTGCTTGTGCAATACATTTCTATTGTCATAAGACAAGTTGCTTAAGTTCCTCAAATATACATAGCCAATCACAATAAAGGTTACCTAATCTATTTGAAATTCCCTTAGCACCCTGCCCACCAGCTCTGCCCCCCAGCATCCTAAGCCTATCAGAAAAATACAAGTGCAGTTGCTACTTAAACCTACCAATCATGTAACCATTCCCCTACTTTTTTGTTCAAACCCCTATAAAAAGCCTGACCCCCCCCTGCTGCCCAGAGCTCTTGTACGGATCCACTGCATTGGTGAAGTCAAGAGTCTGAGCTTAAGCCCAAAATAAAGCTCCTTGCCTTTGCATACATGTTTGGTTCTCCTTGGTGGTCACTGGGGGTGCAGAGAACTGGGCATTGAAAGGCCCAAGAATTCAGAAGCTCAGAAATACTATCACGCTCCAAGGGGAGCTTAAGCAGGCTCCCTGCATACCTCAAACTCCAGGCTTTACTCTCTGTTGAAAGCAAGTAAAGAATCCCTCTTCTCATTATATCAGAGCCCACTCCTAATATAAAACTAGGTAAAAGGACATGAGATAGCCCTCAAGGATGGGAAATAAGTAATAAAGTGAACCACTTATTTGGTTTCTGTAAATAGCCTGCACTATAAGCCTTACACTATAAGCCTTAATAGCCCACACTGTTAGCCTTAGTAGCTCGCACCATAAGCTGTAGCAGCCTGCCTCAGACCACCAAGGTCATAGGAGGCTGATACCATACTCTGCTACCCCCACCTAAGGAATTACACAAGTGCTGACCTCCAAGGTCATAGGAGACTGGAACCACACTCTGCTACTCCCACCCAAGGACCTGCGCAAATGCTGACCACCAAGGTCATAAACTAATTGGCTTAGAAACTATGGGGTGGCACCAACTGACTGGCTAACACCCTGCGGGGCTCCTAATATTAGAAAATGATTGGTCTAAGGCACAGGCTTTGTTAGAAACCCTATAAAAATTGTCCTGTTCCTGCATTCGGGGCTCTGCAGTCCTCTACCCCTGTGAGGTGTACGACTGTGGGCCCCAGCGCGCTTGGAATAAAATCCTCTTGCAGTTTGCATCAAGACCGCTTCTCGTGAGTGATTTGGGGTGTCGCCTTATCCGGGCAGAGCGTGGGGGCCCCCTGCGGGGGTTTTTTCCTACAGTCACTGGGGGTGCAGAGAACTGGGCATAACAATATAAGCCAGATGCACAAAAGGGTGCATGTGTGTGGAGTTCGTTTGCAGTGGCTGGAGCCCTGGCCCACCCATTCTCTCTCTCTCTCTCTTTCTTTCTGTCAAATCAATAAATGAAAATTAAATTAAAAAGAAAAACATAATCTTTGCCAACTCAAAGTGTTGTGCTCTTCTCTCATAAAACAGCCTGGTGTCTCACATCTTTCCATAATAAAACATTTACTTTGCTTCAGAGTGGTCTTGCATGGTCTGGTCATTTATGAACCTTACACCTGGTGATGTGACTGGTTGCCTTCTTAGGTGGCCAGACCTCTTTTCCCTGACCAGACCACCACTGACCCTCTGAAGGCCTTGGGCCTGGTGTCAGCTCTCCCACCCACCTTAATTAGGCCTCTTTTTTCTTCCTTTCTTCATCTCCTCCCTTCTTCTCATGGGTTGGCCCGTTCTCATGTTTATTCTCTTTTCTTCTAAGTTGTGACAACATGCCAGGCTACACCCCTCACCCACTTCTGGACAACCAGGTCACAAGAAAGATGCACTCTCAACACTTCAGGTCCCTCTCTCTCTCCTCCCTCTCTGTTTCTCTCTTGGCTTGGTTTGCCAGCTTCAGGACACTTCTCTGTTTTCTGCTTCTTTCCTATCAACTCCACTTTCTTCCTTTCCTGTCTCCTTTCAGTGTCTTCACCCTTTCCTTCTCACCTGAGATGGGAAACACAGCCTCTAAATTGGTTCCCACCACCCCCCTGGCTGATCTCATTCAAAACTTAACACCACTGAGACTACAGAACAACATTAAACTTCAGCACCTAATTTTTACTTGGGGGCAAAGTCATATTCAGCACCCACTTCTTCTCCTTTCCCACCTTTAGCACTTTCTCCAGATGCCACCAATGACCTGCCCTCTACTGCTCCTCATGCTTCTCCTCAATCCCCCAACCCACATCTGCCCTCACCTTCCCCTCTTCACTTGCTCAAAACATTTGCTCATGCACAGATGGAATTTTTCCTCTATTTGTGGTGGTGGGAACACAAGGAATTGTACACATCCATGTCCCATTTTCTACGTCTGACTTGTCTGAAGTTGAAGCACAACTAGATATATTTAGATATACTAAAGAAATTTTCTACCTTGCTCAGACCTATGATCATATCAGAGGAACATGGGTGTGCCTGGATGGCTGCCCAGGTCCATGCCAATGATATCCATATAACTGATCCAACCTATCCAGTCAGTCAGCCCTGTGGCAGTTCCCAGGGAAGACCTAAACTGGGACTACAAAGCCCCTGCACCTACTGCTCAAGACCCACCTCCCCCTTCCACAAGGAGGTGGCCTGGGACAGATGGTTGTCTGCCTCTTGGTGGTCCTCCAAAAGGCTTCCCACAAGGTTGTTAACTATAATAAACTCCTCACAATAATTCAAAAGCCCAGTGAAGACCTGGCATAGTTCATGGGACACATAACAAAGGCACTTACTCTATACACCATCCTGGATCCCAGTTCCCAGGAAGGCATTTTGATTCTTTTTTTAAAAATTTATTATTTATTATTTTTATTTTTTATTAAATAGATTTGTACTCAGTGAATATAGTCAAGTTGGTATCACTTTTAGGCTCATCCATGTCCTACCCCCTCCCCCTAGCCCCTCCTTGTTGAGGTCTATGGGTCATGCATTGTGGAGTTAGCCCACAGTTATGGGTAGGAGAAATGTCTCTGCATATCATGATCCAAGGAGTGGCTCTGACATTCTGCACCCTCTTCTGCAAAATTTCCCTGAGCCATATTGGGTTCATTTTTGGTCTGCTTCAGTGATGAGGTGTTGGGGGCCTCTGGGTCTCTGGATATCCCTGATTTGGTAGGAGTTGCTTATTTTCTGTGTTGATCACCTTCACTCTTGTGCTGGTACATGGTTCATCAAGTAAACAGCACCCTTGTCTTGCCAATTATTCTTAGCTTCAGCTGGGGCCATTTTGAGGTATGATTGGGTGGTTCTCTCCTTAGGATCTGCATCTTTCTACAAAAGAAAAGCAGATTTTCCAATGGAGAGTAAAGTTAGCACCAGACAAATGAGATACCCCTTATTTTTTATAGCCCACAATTGATGGTAGCTTGATAATGGAGAGTGGGCTCATGTTTGGATATGGTTCTGACTTATTTCCAGCTCCAGCTATGGGTCCCATTTCACTGAGGGGATCAGTTAGCCAAATCAAGAGCAGTTGGTTTCCCACCATGGTTGTGCACCACTATTGCACTTGTGTGAGCATCATGACAGGTTATTTGCTGCTAAGTAGGTTAGACCATGAGTTGCTTAGACAGATATTGGTTACTTTCCCCTGGTCACCCATGTAGCACCTTCTGGCACTAGATGCACTGACTGTCTGGGGACTGATTCTCTTCCAGCTCCCAGCCATGCCATTCCATTTTATGTGTCAACCACATATAGTATCTTCAGCAGTAGGGTCTTACCACTACCCTTTGGTGGGTCATCAAGTACTGTGACAGAAATCTGTCTTTCTTTTAGGGAACCTTGTAGGCCTCTCAGATCAAAAGCTCATTGTGGATGATAGCCACATGCTTGTACTGGGAGTTACAGGTCAGTGCCCACTAAGAAAAGGATGAAAAAGATAACTAATATAAAAGAGTTAGAGAGAAAAGAGAGAGAGGGAGAGAGAGAGAGAGAGAGAGAGAGAGAGAGAGAGAGAGAGAGGCTGTAGAAGATTAAGGTCAGTCTTCATCATGTACTCTGCAGTGTCTTGTGGCTCAGGTGTTCCCTCTAAGGGTCTGGTGAAGGTTCAATCATTTGGTCTGCCTTTTATGATGTAGAATTTTATGGTACCATTGCTGTTTGGGTCTAGATTTGTGTCTCCCACCCCCTTTCTTGCCCTCCCCTCCTACCCTACCCACCATATTGTCTAATGCTCAAGATGCTTACTGGGTATGTCAGCATCTTGGATAGATTCAGGTTAGGTGCTGTAGATGAGTGAGACTATGTGGTGATTATCTTTCTGTGATTGGGTAAGTTTACTGAGAATGATCTGTTCCAGGTTCAACCATTTTTCCTCAGATTTCATTGTGCCATTTTTTCTTACTGTTGTGTAGAATTCCATTGTGTCGATATACCACATCTTAGTTGTTATCCATTCTTTTAGTGATGGACATCTGAGTTGATTCCAGCTCTTAGCTATTACGAATTGAGCCACTATAAATATGGTTGAGCAAATATCTCTCAACTGTGGTTTAAAGGTTTTAGGGTAGATGCCCAGTAAGGGAATAACGGGGTCTGTTGGTAACTTTATAGTCAGCTTTTCCAGGAGTCTCCATATAGCTTTCCAAAGTGGTTGTGCCATCTTACATTCCCACCAACAGTGGATGAGGGTTCCTATTTCTCCACATCCTCACCAGCATTTATTTTCATTTGATTTTTTTGTTTGTTTGTTTGTTTGCTATCCTTACTGGGATAAGATGGAATCTCATAGTTGTTTTAATTAGCATTTCCCTGATGATTAGGGATGATGAACATTTTCTTTTTTTAAAAATTTTTATTAGCATTTTCCATGATTATAAAAAAATATCCCATGGTAATTCTCTCCCTCCCCCCCCATACTTTCCCCTTTGAAATTCCATTCTCCATCATATTACCTCCCCATCACAATCATTGTACTTACATATACACAATATCAACCTATTAAGTACCCTCTTCCCTTCCTTTCTCTTCCCTTTATGTCTCCTTTTTAACTTACTGGCCTCTGCTGCTAAGTATTTTCTTTCTCACACAGAAGTCCAATCATCTGTAGCTAGGATCCACATATGAGAGAGAACATGTGGCGCTTGGCTTTCTGGGCCTGGGTTACCTCACTTAGTATAATCCTTTCCAGGTCCATCCATTTTTCTGCAAATTTCATAACTTCATTTTGCACGTTTGCCATTTGTATTTCTTCCTCTGTGAACTGCCTGTCCTGTTCTTTGCCCCATTTTGGGAGTGGGGTGTTTGACTTTTGATTGTTTAGGTTTTTGAGTTCTTTGTAGATTCTAGAGATTAGGCCTCTATCAGTTGGGTAATTAGCACATATTTTCTTCTATTCTGTGGGCAATCTATTGGCTTTGCTTATCATAAGATTGTCTGTAAAGAAACTCTTCTGCTTCATGTGATCCCATTGGTTGAATGAATGTTTAAGATCGTGAGCTACTGGGGTTTTGTTCAGGAAGTCTTTTTCCATTCCTATATCATGGAAAGTTTTTCCTATATTTTCTTACAGTAGTAGCTGAGATTCTGGTCTTATTTTGAGGTCTTTGATCCATTTGGACTTGAGTGTAGTGCATGGCAAGATGTGTGGATCAAGTTTCATTTTCCTGCATATGGTTATCCAGTTTGTCCAGCACCATTTGTTGAAGATGCTGTCTTTTTTCAAGCCTGTATTGTTAGGACCTTTTTCAAATATGAAGTAGCTGTAGTTACTTGACCAAAAGTCTGGATCCTCAATTCTATCCCATTGGTCTATACTCCTGTTTTTATGCCAGTACCATGCTATTTTTATTACTATGGCTTTGTAATATAGCTTTAGATCAGGTATGGTGATTCATCCAGAGTTTTCTTTTTTACTGAGGATATACTTGGATATCTGAGACCTTCTGCCTTTCCATATTAAATTTGAGATCATATTTTCTATCTCTGTGAAGAACAATGTTGGGGTTTTAATTGGAATTGCATTAAATGTGTATATTGCCTTTGGTAGTATTGCCATCTTCACAATGATAATTCTGCCTATCCAGGAGCATGGGAGGGCTTTCCATTTTCTCAAGTCCTCCTCAATTTCTTTTTTGGGTGATTTTATGTTCTAGTTGTATAGATCTTTCACTTCCTTGGTTAACATTATTCCAAGGTATTTTTGTTTTGTTTCTGATGTTGCTATTGAAAATGGGACCATGTACCTTGTTTCTTTCTCTGTATCTTTGTCATTTGCATGTAGATGGACTACTGATTTCTGTGCATTTATTTGGTATCCTGCTACTTTGCTATAGGAGTTAATCACCTTCAGGAGTTTTGGGCTGGAGTCTCTTGGTTCTCTTACCCATACAATCACATCACCAGAGAATAGAGCTAACTTAACTTGTTCCTTTCCAAATTGTATCCCTTTTATTTCCTTCTCCTGTCTTATTGCTTGAGCTAGGACTTCCAGTACTATACTGAAGAGCAGAGGTGAGAGTGGACAACCCTGTCTTGTTCCTGATCTCAATGGGAATTCCTCCAGTCTCTCTCCATTAAGTATTATTTGGGCCTTAGGAGCTTTGTATATTGCCTTTATTATGTTAAGATATGAACCAACCATACCAATTCTCTCCAATGTTTTGATCATGAAGTGATGTTGTATCTTGTCAAAGGCCTTTTCTGCATCTATCAAAATGCTCATGTGGTTTTTGTGCTTAACCTTGTATATGTGGTGTATTACATTGACAGATTTCATATGGTGAACCACCTCTGTGTTCCTGGGTTGAATCCCACTTGACCAAGGAGGATAATGCTTTTGATGTGTTGTCGATTCAGTTTGCCAGGATTTTGTTCAGGATCTTTGTATTTAAGTTCATCAGGGAAATAGGCTGGTAGTTTTCTTTTCTTGTGGCATCTCTGCCTGGTTTGGAATTATGGTGATACTAGCTTCATAGAATTTGGGTAGCTTTCCCTGTTATCCAATTGTGTGGCACAGTTTGAGAAAAATTGGTTTGCGTTCTTCCATGAAGGTTTGATAGAATTCAACTGAGAAGCCAGCTGGTCCTGGACTCTTCTTTCTGTGGAGGAGTTTATTACTTTTTTAATCACAATGAGTGCAATAAATTTGTTTAGGAGATTAGTCTACTCTGAGTTTATCTTTGTTAGATTGTATGTGTCCAGGTATTTATCCATCTCCTCCACATTATCCAGTTTTGTGGAGTAGAGGTTTTTGAAATAAGTCCTAATGATTCTCCCAATTTCACTGTCTGTTGTAATCTCTCCTTTTTCATTTTGAATTTTGTTAATTTGAAGTGTCTCTTTCTCTCTCTCTCTCTCTCTCTCTCTCTCTCTCTCTCTTTTTTGCTTGACCAAATTGGCCAGAGGTTTGTCAATCTTGTTTATTTTTTCAAAGAACCAGCTCTTTGTTTTGTCAATTTTCTTAATTGCTTTCTTAGTTTCTAATTCATTACTTTCTTCTCTTACCTTAATTACTTATTTATTTTTGGTGCTTTTTGGGTTGCATTTCTTTTTCTTGCTTTTCCAGTGCCTTTAGTTGGATAGCGAGGTTATTTATTTGGGATCTCTCTATCTTTGTTTTGAAGGCATCGAGTGCTATGAATTTTCCCCTGAAGACTGCCTTCATTGTGTCCCATAAGTTTTGTTATCATTGTCATTCATTGCTAGAAATTTTGAAATTTCATTTTTTATTTCATCCACTATCCATTTATTGTTTAAAAGTGTGCTGTTCAGTTTCTAGGAGCTGATGGAATTCTTGGTGGTGTTTTGTTGTTAATTTCTAGCATTATAGCATTGTGATCTGATAACATGCAGCGAATTATATCAATCTTCCTAACTATATGGAGGGAGGCTTTGTGACTCAGTATATTATCTATTTTAGAGAATGTTCCATGGGCTGCTGAGAAGAATGAGTAGTCTGTGGATTTGTGATGGAATGTTCTGTAGATGTCCATTAGTTCTAAGTGATCTATGGTTTTGTTGAGCTCTCTTACTTCCCGGTTGAGTTTCTGTTTGGATGATCTGCCTATTACTGGTAATAGTGTATTGAAATTCTCAACATTGATGGTGTTGGTGGTAATATTTGTTTTATTGTCAAGTAGGTTTTGTTTTATGAATTGTGGTACCCCTGTATTTGGTGCATACAAATTTATTGATTGTAATATCCTCTTGATGAATTGTTCCCTTGGTAAGTAGGAAGTGGCCTTGTTTGTCTTTTTTGATTATTTTTGGTTTGGAGTCCATTTTATCCAATATTAATATTGCTATGCCTGTTTGTTTCTTATTCTTATTTGCTTGGAATATTGTTTTCCACCCTTTCACCCTGAGGTGGTATCTGTCTTTAGTGGAGAGATGGGTTTCTTGAAGATAGCAGATTGAGGGATCTAATTTTCTGATCCACCCTGTTAGCTTGTGTCTCTGATGGGTGAATTAAGTCCATTAGTATTTAGGGTAATAACTGTGAGGTTTGATTTGATCCCTGTTATATTGTGCTGGTATGTGTTGTTTGGTGTTTTCATGGACTTTGAATTTTTTGTGCCTTCTCTGAATTTGGTTATTGTGATATGCTTCTTATAGTCATTCTAGGTTGATTATTTGATTCTTCTGTATGGAGAATTTCATGAAATACTCTCTGTAGGTTTGATTTTGTGTTCATATATTTGTAAAGCTGAGTTTTGTCATGGAATGTTTTTCTTTCACCATCTATTATGAGGGATACTTTTGCTAGGTAGAGCAGTTTGGCTTGGAAGCCATAGATTCTTAGCCTTTGAAGTGTTTCATTCTAGGTCCTTCTGGCTTTCAGGGTTTCCATTGAGAAGTCTGAAGTAATTCTGATGGGATTACCTTTAAAAGTAATGTGCTGTTTTTCCCTAGCTGCTTTTAGGACTTTCTCTTTTGTGTCAATGTTTAGAGTATTAATGACAATATGCCTTGTAGAGTTTCTTCTTTGGTCCAATCTGTTTGGAGTTCAGTGAACCCTTAATGTCTTGCCTTTTTTTCCCTGGGGCTGTGCACCATAGTTAGGTGGCCACCATCTTTGCTGCAAGTTTCAGCATTTTGATTCTTAACACCCATTTCCTATCTCAATATGCCTCTGACATTTGGAAAAACCTCAAAATGACCCTGAACACCCCCAGGGAGATCTGATTAAAATAGCCTTGCAGGTTTTAACAGCCAGGAAGACCAAGAGTGGACTGATAGTGTGGGTAGGGTTAAACAAAAATACCAGCTCTTAGCTGTTGTTTTCTGGGCAACTCCAAAGAAGACATCAGGGTCTCAACAATCACCATCAGGATCCTGCTTCAAGTGCAGCATCACTGGATACTGGGCAAGAGCTTGCCCCAACCCACACTCACTGCCAGGACCCGACCCTCACTGTGGACTCCGGGGACACTGGAAAGTCAGCTGTCCCTCCCTGCCTCACCAAAATAGCCCAGCCCTTTTCCCTCAACCCCCACAGGAGCTTCTGAGTGCTATCCTTATCCTGGAAGCTGAAAACTGAAGGTTCCCTGGGATCTTGGCCTCTGACAAGACTTTCCACATCACAATGGAGGGGCCCAAGGTAACAGTCCAGGTGGAAAGTAGGCCTGTCTCATTTATATTAGGCATATAAGCCACGTGTTCAGTACTGCCATCCTACTCTGGCCAGGCTTTTCCCTCACAGATCTCTGTGGTGGGTGTGGATGGATGACCTCATTCTCCTCACATTATTGCTCCTCTGCCTTGTGATATTTGAGACATTCTGCTCTTCCACTTCTTTCTATGATGCCTTCTTGTCCTGCTCCACTTCTAGGCTGAGACCTCATGCAAAATCTCTCCCTCTCCATGAACCCCCACTCACCCACCATCTTCATTCTCACCCCTGACCCTCAACCCTCCCATTCCTGCTTCTGAAGTTGACCTGCAAGTGTGAGACACTTCATCACCTGCTCTGGCCTTTCATCATTCACTTGTTTGTATCAAACTCAAGGATCCTACAATGTTCCCTTGTAAGCCCCAATATCCAATCTCACTCAAATACTGTTGGGGGCTTAATCCCATTATTTCTTGCCTCCTTCAGGTTAACCTCCTCTACCCTACCTCTTTTCCCTACAATATGCTTATATTACCAGTCATCAAGCCTGATGGAACCTACCACTTATTTCAAGACCTTCACTTAATCAATGCTGCTGTGTTAACTATTCACTCAGTATTGTTTAACCCATATACCCTTCTCTCTCACATTCCTTATTCTACCACTCATCTCTCAGTGCTGGACCTTAAGGATGCTTTCATCTCTATATCTCTTCACCCTGACTCCTATGATTTCTTGTAGAGTTTCTCCTTTGGTCCAATCTGTTTGGAGTTCAGTGAACCCTTAATGTCTTGCCTTTTTTTTCCTGGGGCTGTGCACCATAGTTAGGTGGCCACCATCAGGAAGACCCTGACACCCACATTGCAACTCATCTAACCTGGACTGTCCTACCCCAAGGGTTTAGAGACAGCCCTCATCTGCTTAGCCAAGTTCTGTTCACTAACATCCTTTCCCTCATCCTGTTACTTAGCACACTTTTACAGTATGTAGATAACTTTCTGATTCTCACCCTTTCTTTTGAACACCAGACAACACCTGAACAAAAGTCTCAATGTTCTACATTCTAAGGGCTATAGTTTTCACATTAAGGTTCAACTCTCTCTAACAAAACTTAAGTACCTTGGTTTCCTCCTTACTCCCATCTTATAACAACTAACAATAGACCACAAACAACATCTTTATTCCCTCTCCCCTTCTACATCTAAGGAATAAATCCTGTCTTTTCTTGGTTTCACTATGTTTCTCAGAACATGGATTCCCAATTTTTCCCTCCTAGAAACACCCCTATATGACAAAGATAAGGGGACCTGTGGGTCCCTGGTTCCTCAGGGGGCCATTGCACACCAGCTCCCTGGAGGCATCCAGGAAACTATGGGACAGGAGCAGGGTCTTGAGTGGGCATGAGTGTGGTGGGAAAAAACACCCAGGAGACACTTTCAGAGAATGGCTTATTTATTTGTCAGGGGATTGAGTTTTTATAAGCAGTTGAGATAGAGAGAGCAGGAAGAGGGTCCTAAGGGGATTGGTGTGTTGAAAGTTTGCTTGCCTGTACCTAGTTGGCATATAGGGATGTTCATTCCAACATGTAGGGAGAGAGTCAGGTGATCTCTGTAGTGGTGGGAAGAGGTATAGGCTACAGGTCACAGGGGGATGGGGCTGTGTGAAAGCTGCTGGCTGATACCATATAAGGAGTTTCATAGCTAATTGGCTAAAGGTCACAGGGCTATGAGCAAAGCCTAAGTCTTCTCAGGATGTCCAGGCACCCAGGGCTGGGGGTCAGGGAAGGAGTGTATCTACTTCCAGCCAATCTCTAGGCCTGAGATTTGTCCATGGGTCCAGGCTCACTGTGACCCCTGAGAATGGGAGGAGGAGCATTCCTGCCAGACCTGGGACCCAAGATTTTGTCCAGATTTTAGGCTACTGCAACTTCTGTGTAGCCTGGGGGCCCTAGTCATGTCTGATAGTATAAGTTTGCTTTAAACCAGGGCCCTGCCTATGTCTGACAGTGGCCCACATGACCTGCATGAACTGCTTGATCTCAAGACTGAACTATATAATGCTTTTTTTTTTCTCCTACAAGATGCTGTCCTGATAGCACCATCCTTAACTCCTCCCAATATCCAACATACCTTTCATCTCTATAGCACTGAAAAGGGAAGAATGGCACTGGGAGTTCTGAAACAAATGAAAGACCTCTCTTTTTCTCCAGTGGCCTAGCTCTCCAAACAATTAGAAACCTTTGTCTGGGGCTGTAACCTTGCCTATGATCCTCAGCAGCACTCCTGGCTCAGGAAGGACAAAAACTCACCTTTGGCCAAAAGCTCACACTTCTTTTATCTCATAGGCTCATGAATCTCCTCTCTAGCTCTTGCCTGTCAACCTTAACCCCATCCAATCTTCCACTTTTTCATACTACCTTTATAGACAACTGTAGCAGACAGCTTCAGGTCCCTAAGATGAACTTCCAGACCAGGCACAGTTATGGAGAAAGGGGTTTATTGAAACTTACAAATCCAGGGGAAGTTCCATAATGGCAGAAGAAGCTGGCCCTGCTTTTACAGGTCCAAGAAGCCATAGAAAAGAAAAGCCACAAGCCAAAAGCCATACAGCACACTTCAGGAAGTCCAGATGGAATTAGGTACTTTGCATATCTTTGGAATTTCAAACCCACCACCACACCTTAAGATATGCTCAGTATTGCATCCTCCAGCCAGGAGGCTGCAGATCCAGACTACAAACTAATAAAACACTGAATATATTGGGGCCACCTATTCAAACTACCACAGCCTCCCAAACATTACTTAAGACTCCTTATCCCTCTTTCCCTTCCAAACTGTTATGAGCATGTAAGGACCAGCATATGGTCCAGGGCCAGTTTAGGATAAACAAGTTTGTTGTGAGAGTAAAAAATGCAAAGTCAAAGCTTGTAAGCAAAACTAAGACTAACTGTGTGCAGTAGAGATTAGCAGATGTGTGTGTGAAACTATTAGATAAGTATTGGAAGGTATAAAAACCCCAGCTGCTCAGCAACCATTGTCTCAGTCTCCCCGACAGTATGACTGACTGAAAGGTTACTCAGCAGTCCTGACTGAGACCCCTGCAAGACATGTCACTGATCCGAATTCATCAGCCCGACACTCTGTCCGAATGATCATCCATAAGCCAGAGCACTAGCTTACGCCAGCGGAACAAGACTCGGCTTGGAGCACAGCTCGAACCTCGCGTTGGTCAGGTCGTAAAACGTCGCAGCTCGAACCTCGCGTTGGTCAGGTCGTAAAATGTCGTAAAACATCGCAACTCAAATCTCGTGTTGTCAGGTCGTATACATGTTAGACTCGTTAGAAATATTCTTGTGTTAGTAATGTAGTGATGGATATACCTTGGTTATATATTATATTAGCTATAACATTATTTGTGATAGTTTGGACTTGCTTGTGCGTGACTTTCATCCCAGTAAACTCCTTTGCAAGTATACCAGTGTCTGAGTATCATTGACCTTCGCCAGCGGAATCCTCTCAACCAATCATCTTTGAGAGTGCTCGCGACACAAACCACCCTGACTGTTGGCATAAGGACATCTCTCAGTGTTGGACAGGAACTTTCAAAAAACAACTCTATTATTAAAAAAAAAAAACAAACACACACACACATCATGCCAAAGGGAATATTTTGGTGTGATTCCACAATGTACACCTGCATCTCCCCCCCAACACACACACATCCCCTACATCCCAGTCACTCTGGGGCAGAGCATCACTATATATACAGAAAAGGAACTGATGCTTCTCCTCCCCAAGCAAGCTCACTGGTATAAGAGGGCCACTCATCTGCCTGTGATGGTAGGAGTGAGCATAGAGGCCTCCATAGCAGTTGTGGGGATGGCCGCAGGAGGGCTCAATCATAGCTTACTCTCCTATGAGAAGCTCTCTGAAGAACTAAGCATCACAGTCCAGGGATCCACTGAAGCCCTAAGGCTGCTACAGGAACAACTTACCTGTCAGCATCAGTTGCCTTACAGAGCCCCAAAGCTCTAGATGAAGGGACCAAACTGACACCATAACAGGCTTCGGTAAGGTGTCACTTTAAGTAGGCCTATGTTTCAGTTTCCTAGAAAGGCAGGCAGGACTTCTGGAAAGAGCTGCCCTGACATGTAGCCGGGAAGATAGCCACCCAGAGGCTGAGTCAGTTCCTGGACAAGCCCAGGCATGTCCCTTTCATGTCTTCTGCCCCAACCAATCAGAGATGCACAACTGTACCTGATTCTTGCCTAGCCAATCGTTTTAAAAATTACCTAACCCACCAGAAATTCCAGTAGACCTAGCCCACCAAAACCTTAGAACCAATCAAAAGAAGACAAATACAGTTACTGTTCAAATTAGCCAATCATGTTAGAAAAGACTGAGCCCACAAAAATTCCTCTAGGTGTGCTTTAAAGGAGCCTGTGAGCTCCTCTTAGGGTCACCATTTTGCATGAATGGTTGACCCCCACATGCTGGCTGATTCTGCAGAGTAAACACTCTGCTTTTACATACTATTTGAGTCTGGGGTGTTTCTTCATCGATTCTCAGACCTTACATTTGGAGGCTCATCCGTGGTCACTGAAGGCCCCTCCAGATTCAATAGTGGAGCATTCTTAGGAGAGCATTTGGTGCTCCATTGATTGGTGAGTTGAAGCAGTTTTTGTGCTATGTGTCTCTGGTCTGCTCCATTGTTGTTTTGTTTTTGGTAAACCTGGCATCTGGGGGAAATCTGGAGGCCCATGGAGGTAAGGCCAATGAGACAATAATTACCTTGGGGCCAGGGGGTTCCAATGACACTCCAGACCCCCATCTGGTGGAGCCAGAGAGCTCCAATTTGGCAGAGCGTGTTCACGGGATAGGCCACCATCTGGTGGAGCTGGAAAGCTTCAATCTGGTGGAGCCTGAGAGCGCCAGTCTGACTCTGCAAGTGGCAGCTGCCGATCTGGGCCCAAGGGAAGGGGGAGGAAACATAATCAGTCCTCCCCATACACAGGCCTGGACCATGAGACAGGCAGACCCCACAGTGAGCAGTAGGCCCCCTGATCAGCATGGTTTGTATAGCCAGGCCCATCTCCAGATAACCCTCTTGTAGTACTTAGATGACCTTCTTATAGCAGATGAAGAAGCCTACCACTCAGCAACAGAGACCTTGCTGAGAGAATTGGACTGCATGGGATACCGAGTTTTAGCCAGAAAGGCTCAGCTCTGCCAGAGGGCAGTAACTTACCTTGGGTACATACTCAAGAAGGGGGACAACATCTGTTGTCTAAAACCCACAAAGAGACAATTCTCAACATTCCCCACCCCAGAACCCGGCGACAGGTACATGAGTTTTTGGGGTTGGAAGGGTATTGTAGACTGTGGATATCCAGATTCACAGAGATTGCCAAGCCTTTCTATGAGGCCACAAGGGGACAGGAAAATTCCCTTGAATGGACCCCAGAAAGAGAAAAGGCCTTCCTCCAGTTGGAAAAGACCCTCCTTGAAGCCTGGCATTTGCTTTACCAGACATCCACAAACCTTTCCATCTTTACATTAATGAGAACAAAGGCATAGTTAAAGGGGTATTGACCAAACTCTCAGCCCTTGGAAGAGGCCAGCTGCTTACCTATCAAAGAAATTAGACCCAGTGGCAACAGGATGGACCCCCATGCCTCCGAATAATAGCAGCCACTGCCTTATTGGTCAAAGACTCAGATAAACTGACTTTGGGCCAAACCCTGAGAGTGACTACTCCTCACACTATTGAAGAAGTGCTAAAGCAGCCCCCTGACAGGTGGCTAACCAATGCCAGACTGACTCATTATCAGACTCTTCTCAACTCCCTCCATGGGTCCAATTTATTTCCAGTCAGGCCCTCAATCCTGCAACACTGTTACCTGACCGGGATCTGGACAGTCCCATACATGACTGCTTACAGATCTTGAGCAGTTTACAAGGGACTCTACCAGATCTCAAGGATGTTCCCGCAAAGGGGCAGAGCTGACCTGGTATACAGATGGAAACAGCTTCCTTAAGGATGGTATCCAGTATGCAGGAGCTGCAGTGGCAACGGAAGAAACAACTATATGGTCAGAACTGTATGGCCCTCCATGTATGTCTGCCCAGCAAGCTGAATTGATAGCCCTGACCAAGGCCTTGCAACTAGGCCAAGAAAATAGACTTAATATCTATACTGATAGCCTCTATGATTTTGCAATGGTACATGTTCATGGGACCATTTATAATGAAAGGGGACTACTGACAGTAGAAGGAAAAAACATTAAAAATAAACAGATTTTGGACTTCCTGTAGGCTATATGTATCTCCAAAGAGATAGCAATCATGCATTGCCCTAGTCACCAGAAAGGAGAGAGTCCTTCTTCTAAAGAGAACAATAGGGCTGATAAGGTGGCATGAGAGGCAGCCCTCCAGGTTGCTACTACCCTGTGGCAAAATTGCCTCCAATGGTGGTACCAACCTTGCCAGAGACACCAAACTACACTGATTCAGAAGTATGGAGGATTAAGACCTGCATGGCAGCCTATAAGGACAAGGATTGTATAAGACTCCTGATGGAAGGATCATCCTCCTATCAGACTTTGCTAGCCAACTCATCAGACAAATACACCAGAATGCTCTTCTAGGACAACAGAAGATCGAGAACTTACTTAGACAGGTACATCTTAAAGTTTTTTACTTGAGACAGAAGGCAGCAGAAGCCATTGCCTGATGCTATGTCTGCTGCCTGGTAAATGCCAAACGTGGAGTTTCTCAGTCGGAAATCAGGGAAAGAGGAACCCGACCAGGATTAATTGGGAAATTGATTTTATAGAGATTAAACCTAGTTTATATGGATACAGGTATTTACTAGTATTTATAGAAACCTTTTCAGGATGGACTGAGGCTTTTCCAACTATGAATGAGACTGCCACAACTGTGGCCAAGAAACTATTGGATGACATCATCCCAAGGTATGGTTTACCTGTTCTTTTGGGGTCAGACAATGAGCCAGCCTTCATCTCACAGGTAGCCCAGGCCATAGTTAAAATTGTGAGGACAAATTGGAAACTCCATTGTGTATATCATCCCCAGAGTTCAGGACAGGTAGAAAGAATGAATTAGACCCTAAAGGAGACCCTAAATTAATCCTTGAAATTGGCAGTGACTTGGTGTCTCTCCTTCCCTTTGCCCTTTTTCAAGTTTGAAACTACTGGTATACCATGGGTCTGACCTCTTTTGAAATCATGTATGCAAGGCCCCCACCTTTATTGCCTAACATAAAAGCAGAAATGTTAACTGAATTTGATGATGGAAGATTCCTGTCCTTCTTCCAAGCTTTATTTCAGGTGCAAGAACATCTCTGGCCTCAGAAGGCATCTCCATCTACACCCCGTGGGTTCAGTCTGGGAAATCTAATGCTCATCAAAAGACACCGAAATAAGACTCTTGAACCCACCTGGAAGGGACCGTTCACCGTGATCCTGACCACCCCAACTGCTGTCAAGGTGGATGGTGTTCCTGTCTGGATACATCACTCACACTGAAGTCTGTTGATCCACATGCAGATCCAGTTGACTACACACCTGAAGAGAAGCCAGAACTGTGGCAAGCCATTGCACCACTGCAGGATCCACTCAAACTGAGGATTCATAAGCTAGAGGCTCAATAATGATGCTAGTGATGTTTATGGTTATGTTTACTTGCTGCTCAGAACTCTGGGTGTCCCCCATGAACCTCACCCCTTGTGACTGTAACCCACATGAGCCTTATAATCTCACCTGGATAATCTCTAACCCCACCACTGGGACTGTTATCAACTCCACCTCTCATCTGGCCCCACTGTATACAAGGTGGCCAGAACTCACAGTAGACTTATGTGATATCTTTGAAGGAGAATGGGAACCCAGTGACCAACAACCCTTTCCCCCTTTTGGATGCACTCACCTGGCTAGTAGGCAATGAAATCAAGCCTTAAGTATCTATGTTTGTCCTGGGAGTGACCTGACAAAAGCCCCAAAATCTAGATCTGGGGGCCCTGACTGTTACTACTGAACTTCCTGGGCATGTGACACAATTGGCACCTTTACATGGGTGTCTTCTAACAAAGGAAAAGACTTAATTATACTAGAGAGGGCTGCATGGGGGAAAGATACAGGAGAACACTTTATAAATGGGGCAAGTAAGAAAAAACAATGCAACCCCCTAATCATCAGATTTACAGAGAAGGGACAAAGGACTCGAAATTGGACCTATGGTAGGAGATGGGGACTTGAACTATACATAATGGGGACAGATCCTGGTGCTCTATTCACTATTAGACTGGCAGTTGATCCAATGGACCCTCCCCAACCCCTAGGGCCCAACGAAGTGTTGTCCCTGCCTCAAAGCCCACCTCAAAGAACCATAGTCCCCTTCCTAATTGCTCAAACTTCTAGAGCCCCATCCCCACTCCCCAACACTAAACCAGTGGCTCATGTCATCCCTCCACTCAACATTGGGTCACTGGAACTATTGGAGGCCACTTATTAAGTCCTCAACTCCTCTAGGCCTGAACTTACTAAGGCCTCCTGGGTGTGTCTAAAACCACAACCTCCTTTCTACAAAGGCATAGCAATACCAGAAAATTAGTCGACAACTACAGAAGCAATAGCCTACTATTGCAACA
The DNA here is from genome assembly GCF_020740685.1 of Jaculus jaculus. Lineage (NCBI taxonomy): Eukaryota > Metazoa > Chordata > Mammalia > Rodentia > Dipodidae > Jaculus > Jaculus jaculus. The sequence goes on along the minus strand of NC_059107.1, from coordinate 79,999,493 downwards.
ATCAGAAAAAGGAAAATTAACCCTACAGTCAGTGACAGGGAATGAGCTTTACATTGGAGATCAGGTTCCTCAAGCCTACTCCTATCTATGTAACCAAACTCAGTATCCCACTGGTTCTGGGTACTTAATTACCCCAGAAGATAGATTGTGGGCTTGTACTACAGGATTAACCTCCTATGTCCATACCCAGGAGACTTCTGTCTATTAGTACAGCTGATTCCCTGGATAGTCTACTACCCTGACCAAGATGTTCCTTCACAATGAGAGCCAATGGGATGGGAAAATAGAGACACCATTACTGCTGTTTTATTGTCTTTTCTTCTAGGCCTTGGTTTAGCTGGGGCAATAGGCACTGGCACCTCTGCTTTGGTGCTTCAAGACAAAAACTATAAATACCTAAGGTCAGCCATCAGTACAGATTTAGAACAATTAGAAAAATCAACCAGCCACTTACAACACTCTCTTTCCCCCTTAGCTAAGGTAGTTCTGCAGAACAGATGGGGACTAGACCTATACTATTCCTTCAACAAGGTTGTCTCTGTAGTGCCTTAAAGGAAGAATGTTGTTTCTATGTTAATCACTCTGGCGTTATAAAAGAATACATGGCCACACTTATAAAAACTACATGAAAGAAAATTCAAAAGAGAAAAATCTCAAGAATGGTATGAATCCATGTTCAATTGGTCCCCCTGGTGAATGACTTTAGTTTCTGCCCTTACTAGTCCCCTTATTCTTTTACTGCTTGCTCTCACCTGCAGACCTTGTATCATTCATGCTTTGGTCAAATTTGCTAAGGATTGCTTAGCCACAGTACAATTAATGGTTCTGAGACAAAAGTACCAACCTTCGAATACTTTAGATACATCTTAAGGATTTGAAATGAGGCCATACTCAAGGTTGGGGGGAGAATGAAGGGACCAAACTAATGCTATGACAGACTTCAGTAAGGCACCACTCTAACCAGGCCTAAGTTTCAGTTTTCCAGAAAAGCAAGCAGGACTTCTAGAAAGGGCCTGCCCTGACATGTGACCATAAAGATAGCTGCCCAGAGGCTGAGTCAGTTCCTGGACATGCCCAGACATGTGCCTTCTGGGCCTTCTGCCCCAACAAGTGTAACTGTTGCTTGCCTAGCCAATCATTTAGAAAATTATCTAACCCACCTGAAATTCCCCTAGACCTAGCCTGCCAAAACCTTAGGACCAATCAAAAGAATACAAGTATAGTTACTGTTCAAATTAGCCAATCATGTTAGAAAAGACTAAGCCTGCCAAAATTTCTCTATCTGGGTTTAAAAGGAGCCTGTGAGCTCCTCTCAGGGTTGCCATTTTGCATGAATGGTTGACCCCCACATGCTGGCTGATGCTACAGAATAAACACACTTTGTTTTTACATACTATTTGATTCTGGGGTCTTCAGCAATTCTCAGACCCTTACATTAGACATCTTGACAGCTGACAAAGGAGGGACTCACTTCTTAAATGAAGAATACTGCTACTATGTTAACCAACCAGGCAAGGTAGAACTTGAACTTAAAAAAAACAAAACTTGAAAGTCTGGCAGATCAACTTCAGGTAGGAATGCCACCTACTACAGAGTCATGGAATGTTATCAGAACTGTTTGGCCCTGGCTCTTGCCACTGCTGGGGCCCCTGACTGGACTATGTCTACTGTTCCTCTGTGGCACATGTGTCCTGAAGTGTATCCAAAATCAGTTAGGCCAACTTACTCATCAAAAGTTTAACCCATTATTACTGACCTCTCCCTCTCCTATTCCATATCAGATTCTAGCTACTGTGGAGCCACATTCCACTGCTGGCTTAAAGGGGAACCCACTGGCTGTAGGATCCAGCAAACCCTAAAACACTGATTGCCCCCATTCAGCAGGAAGTAGATAGAGGAGCCCAAACAGTACTCCATTATCATTAATAAAAGGCTAGAATGTTAGGTCAGACCAGGTTCCAAGATGGAGTCTCTTTGGCCTTATGGGAAAATAAGTTCTGACTACATTCCTTAGAAATCACCTGACCAATTGTTTCCCCTAGGCCACCATTTCCTGTTTACCTTTTTATCTCAAGAGCCATCTGACCTCTGTTTTGGTGACACACCCTAACTGCCAGACCATAATCTTGTGAGTGCCCCTAGGCCCCAGCTTTTTGTTTACCTTTTCTCAAGAGCCACCTTACCACTGTCTTGTTGAAACATCCTAGCTGTCTGATCATAATCTTGTGATTAACAGAAAAATTCCCCTAAAGAAACTCCCCTACCTAACTTCACAAACAAGCCCTACATTCCTCTATCACCCACCTAGCAAAAAGGCCTTATAAAATCTAACTTTTGCAAACCCAAAGGTGCTGTGCTCTTGTTTCATGAAACAGCCTAGTGGCTCACATCTTTCCCAAATAAAATTTTACTTTACTTCAGAGTGGTGGTGTGTGGGCTGGTCATTCATGAACATTATATTAACTATCGCCTTCAGGGAATGTTTGGGAAAAAGCTCTGCTATTTGGTACTATAGCTGGTTTAATAATTATTAATAATTAATAATAATTAACTTGCAAAAATTTGGTAAAAATTGGGGAACCTAGCTAAAACTAAATTGGGTTTATATTTCCCACAATGGGCTCATTTCAATTTAACTTTTTATCAGAAATGCTAAAGTCTTAGGCAATGGTATTTTTTAATTCTAAAAAATAAATATGTAGTCTGCTTTAATTAGAATTTTAAAACATATAAAACAATGATTACCTGGTAATTTACAAACTAATCAATAAAAGTTTTAGAACTTATATCTAAGTTAAATGGAGATATTAAAAATAAGTAATAATAAATTTTGAGATGTTCTCTCAGAACCAATGACAAATTGTGTAGATTATAATTATTTTAAATCTCTCATATCTTTGACCTTATCTCTTCCCTCTCTCTCCAAGCAACACAAAATTCCATATGAAAGGAAAACATTATTATTGTCATGGATAAGGAAATGTTGTAAGGAACTGTTTTATAACATGTGAAGGATTTATGAATCACTGACCTTGCTGGAAAATAAATTTGAACATGGTTGGATTTTTGTAGTTATCAGGCCACTTAAGAAACTGCTCTATTCCCTTCTCCGTGGGTGATCAGTAAACAAAAGAAAAGGCTCTGTCTTTCCATTATTCAGAAACAGTCCTAATTCCTTCTCTCTGGGTTATCAGTAAACAAAGGAAAAGGCTCTGTCTTCCCATTATTCACTCCCAAAGAAAAGTATAACACTGGATAGAGACAAACTAATGTTTGTTTAACCCTACCTCCACTGCCCCTAGGTGTTCTCTATTAAAATCTGTGCTGTTGAAATTGGTTCTTCTCTCACATCATCCTCAGTCCTGAATTCTAACAATATGGAATTGGTATAACTAAATGGACAATCTGTAAAGCACTGGTATATGGAAAGAAGAGAGTGCACTGATAAATTGCAGGACTTTGCAAATGTTATCTCTTGTATGCTGGATGTAGAGAATTTTAAGGACACCAAAACCCCCTGTTTGATTTTACGATACCAGGCCATTTGCTTGAGTAAGACACCCACTAACTACTTTTTTCCATTTTTGTAACTGGGCTTGACTTGTTAGGATAACAGAACTGAAATGGATAGCAATGTGACTGTAGGCATATAGACTTGTATGTTTGTCTTTATAAACCCTGACCAGAAGGAGCTTAAGGCTGCCTCTTGAGTTTCAAGCTCAAAGTGTAGTCCTGGCCAGAAATAAATGCCTTTATTTCACTAATATATTTGTGTTGGACTGGTGAATCTCTGAGTGACCCCAGATCCATTATACTTATTTGTTGTAAGATAGAACCTAGAGAATTTCATGTTAGTGAGGCAGGATTTGGGGGTTCAGGAGGAGTAGCTTAAGATTTGTTAACTCAAATTTGGGGTCCTGACATATTTTTAATGGAGAATTGAAAAAAAAATGTACTCAATAGGGATAAATTACAAATTATTAAGTTTATTTTGGGAGGAACACGAATCGTGTGGTTTAAGGGAAATTGGGATTTAGAAAGAAGGCTAAAGTTATAAGCATGTGGAAAGTAGGAAATGTGTATTGATGGGGTAAAGAGAGCATTGTCTGTGAGATTCATTTAAGAGAAATTGAGGTTTTTAAAGAAAGACTGGAGTGGAGCTACAAATCCATGGCAAATAGAACCTAGAAATTCATGTGGGGAGATTTAGGAGGAACACACATAGCATAACCTTGAGCTTCCCCATGGAAGAAAGTTAACAGAGCAAATGGTGAGCACTTAAGGAAGAATAGCAGAGGGAAAATATCAAAGCAGAGTTGAAGAAATTCAGATAAGAAATGAATAACAAAGAGAATTATACCCATTGTTGCTCCAAGTTTAGAGAAACTGCACAGGTAATAGGTCCAGAGTTAGAGAAAACACCCACATGATAGATCTAGAGTGTAAGAGAAATACACATCTGGTAGATTCAAAGACCAGAGGAAAATCATACATGTAATTAAAGTGAGAATTTGCCCCAAAGTATAAAGCAGAGGCAAGCAGAAAAACTACACAGACCAAGAAACAGTGTTCCACTCTCCCCTCCCAAGCCTTGCTGTGTGTGTGGGAGTGATTCACATGTGTCTAAGCATCACAGCTGTTGAAGTCAAGTTCGCATCGCTGGTAGAAGTCACCCAACCAAGAGCAGCCTGTGGGAAAAAGCGGTTTATTTTGGCTTATAGGCTCGAGGGGGAAGCTCCACAATGGCAGGGAAAATGATGGCATGAGCAGAGGGTGAACATCACCCCTTGGCCAACATAAGGACCATAGGAACAGGAAAGCATGCCAAACACTGGCATGGGGAAACTAGTTATAATACCCATAAGCCCGCCCCCAACAATACACTTTCTCCAGGAGGCATTAATTTCAAATCTCCATCAGCTGGGAACCTAATATTCAGGACACTTAAGATTATGGGGGACCCCTGAATTTAACTATCAGATTCCACCCTGACCCCCATAAACTGATAATGACACATGATGTAAAATGCAGTGCATTCATCCAATTTTAAAAGAGCCCATAGTTTTTTATCAATTCCAATGATGTTCATACGTTTCCATAGTCCAAGATCTTTTAACTGAGCCATAATACCAAAAAATAACCTCCAAAAACCATAATGGCACAGAATAAACATTCACACTACAAAAGATGGCATTGGGCATAGCAAAGAAATACTCAAGCAATGTATGATTTAAACAGGGCAAACACCAAACTCTGTAGTTTCAAGTCCAACAACCTGACAAATCTCCCAGTCTGATAACTCTAACCAGCAAGTCTCTGGACTTCAATTCAGCCCCTCCAGCAGACATTGTCTCCTAAAAGATGCCACATCCATGTTCTCAGGTGTGCTTTCATGCTCCTTTGGAACGCCCCTTTCCTTGCCTAACTGTCAAGCGTAAGTTCATACTAAGATATCTTTAATAAAATCTTCAACTCTCCTTCATACTACCTCTTCCTGAAATTTCATAAATCCTAGATATAACCTGAGTTGATGTCCCAAAAGGTCTAACCGAACTCCTCAGGCTGTTAAAAGTGACATTGTATGTCTCGGGTTTCCTCAGTGCTGACATTTTGGGGATTCACAAAAGATTCATCTAAAACATTGTGGTTAAGTCTTGATAAATTACTGCTTCTCAACCATATTCTTGGATTGTATGATACCTCGGTTTCTTTGCTTTTTTTTTTTTTCCTGGCCAAAAGTTCAGTTAGCATTTTGTGAGTGCCACTGGCATCAAAGATAAGAATCCCTTCAACTCCAATACCCCTTTCCTGGGTCAGATGAAGAATACATGGATTTTCCAAAGGACATCATGTAAGAGTTGATCCATAAATGTCCTAAGCCACTCTCTTGTCTCCAAGAAAGCAACCCTAATCACAGTGAGAAAGCTACTTCTAAAAACAGCACATTCTGGATTCTAAACATAAAAAATGGCCACTTCTTGCCTAACCTTTCCCTGCCTGCCCATTGCTCTTATCTAACCTGTTCTGTAAACTGATAGCCTTACGCAGAGACTCTTCCAAAATGTGACTCTACCAGTCTGCTTTCATCCTCACTTAGTAGAACTTGTATTGTTAGCTCATCTTATGAGCCTGATCTGTCTTTAAATCTGCATCCTTGCTAGATGACATTTTAAAGAAAGTTTTCCTACTTTTCAAAACAAAAAAGATAAATTTAATACAAGAATAATGTATTTCCATCCATGAAAATTTATCCCCCTCTACTCTTCAGGTCTCAAAACCAAACAGGGCTAATTATCTGATGTTGATCTATATAATAAGCTTCACCTTTGATCTTCTGTGTTGCTGAGTCTTTCAACATCTGAGAGGATGAAAACATTCCATTTAATTGCACTTTCTTGGGGTGCACCTAAAATTTATGTAATTCTGTCATGTGTGTCCATGATCTTTTAAAAACTATTTGATTTTTATTTGTTTATTTGAGAAAATGAAAGAGAAAGAGAGAGAGAGAATGAGTGTACCACGGCCTCCAGCCACTGTAAATGAACTCCAGATGCATATGCCACATTGATCTGGGTCCTTTGGCTTTACAGGCAAGCACCTTCTGCTAAGCCATCTCTCCAGCATCATGATCTTTTTATGTGTTTGTTTTTGTGTGTTTTGTCCAAAATAAATGGACAACATAACTTTCCAAATATGTAGAAAACTTGTGCCACTTCAATCAATTTTTCATTATATTTATTTTTGTTCTTAATTTATTTTTGGTACACCAATTTAAGTATATGTGAATGTAAATGGTTGTCATTGCTGTTGGTTCTTTTTTTTTTTTTTTTTTGAGCCAGGATCTCTCTCACTCTGGCTCAGGCTGATTGTTGGATACTCACTCTGTAGTCCCAGGCTGGCCCTGAGCGCTCTAATTAAAGGCATGTACCACCATGTCCTAGCTTCAACCAAAATATTTTGATTCTTCCTACAAAATATTATCTTTAAATTTACTAAATATTTCATGATATTTCATTGATATTAGTTTGGGTGATGTAACATTCATTAAAAGATGGAAGTTTCATTAAGCTATAGCTGTTAATGTTGGGTACATAGATTTTGATGATTTCCTTGCAAATCAGATTTTACAATTCTACTTCAATGTTTTTCCATGGTCATAGGTAATAAAAATATCAAAATACCTCTAAATAGTACTAAAGTTCCCTTATTTGGATTGATTACAATGGGCTATTTTTTCAGGATTGATATACAAGTGTCAAATATAAAGATTTTCATTTTATGTGCTTTTTGGGAATATTTAAATATCCTTTTCACAGTGGGGATTACAGAAGATGTGACCTCCCTGCTACCACACAAACAAATTTGTATTCATAATCTAGATATTTTTAACTGTGTGTAATGTTTATCGGCCATGATATTAAGTCTTAAACTAATATCTTATAATGTTTGGATGCATTTTAACTTACAATTGTGACATTAAGATATAAAAATTGTTGTTAGTCTATGTTTTCCTTCACAAGGGTTTTTTTTTTTTTTTTTTAGGTTTAAAAAAATCTTATCAACATTAAACAAGTCACTTTACAGTTGGAGAAATGGTTCAGCAGTTAAGGTGTTGCTTGCAATGCCTGATGACCCAGGTTTGATTCCCCAGTACCCACATAAATCCAGATGCACAAAGTAATGCATGCATCTGGAGTTCATTTGCAGTGGTTAGAGGCCCTGGCACACCCATTCACCCTACCCTCCTTGCAAATAAATAAAACTAATTTTAAAAGGCCATTTTAAAGGCCGTGTTTTAATATATAAAATTTCTGCTTTATTTCTATTGAGTCATAGCTTTTTAAAGCCAAACTAATAACTAAAAATAAAAACTAACAATGATAGATCTAAATAAAAACTACAAAACATTTGGTTTTTATTTAATCTAGTTCTCTATATAGTTATATGTTTTGCCTATGTTTTCTTTTTTCTCTTTTTGGTTTTTTGAGGTAGGATTTCACTTTAGCTCATGCTGATCTGAAATTCACTATGTAGTCTCAGGGAGGCCTTGAACTCATGGTGATTGTCCGACCTCTGCCTCCCAAGTGCTGGAATTAAAGACATGTGCCACTGTGCTCGGCTTTGTTTTTAATTTTATAATGCTTATATCATATCCAATTAACTTATAAGTAAATGGTCACACAAAGACTATTAAGTTAGCCCAAATTCTTTTAAAAGAATAATATAATTAAAATTTTAAAGAAAAAAGGTATACATAATTAAGCAATCTTAATGGAGATTTTATTTGATAAGTCCTTGTCTTAACCCAAATTATACAAAAGTCCTGTTGCTTAGATTGGCTCTCAGGACCAATTGCTCCCACCTCAATGGTTGAGGAAAAGAATGTTTCCTCTAGACCTGAAATCCAAACATTGAGATAATGGCTTATCTTTGCTTTCTTTGAGTAATTAAAATACTTGAGTAAGTAATATATTTGTCTATAGAGTTTTACAGATTAACCATAAAAAAATACGTTTTAAAACAGAGATGTCAAGATGTTATCCTGCCTTGATTGCCTTTGATAATATTTTGTTCCCACATGGAAAGGAGAAGGCCACTCCCTCCTATCAAGAGAACAGGTCTTAGAGATGTAAAGGAAATAATATGTATTTCTAGGTCTAAAATGTTAAGTAAAATGTCTAGATCAAAAGTTACTCACTTTCTAAATAAGATATGTTTAAATAAATCCAGGTTATTAAATTTCTATAATCCAAAATTCAAATTTTGTTGAATATGATTCCGCTTTTAGTAATGTTTACAAAATGCCTGATTCTCTGTTTCCAACATAGATTTCTTAGAAATTACTATGGCTGTATTAGCACATATTAAATGGTTTACAACAATTTTAAATTTATGTTTTCCATTAGATTAAGCCTTTATTTTGTTTGCTAAACAGCATCTACTTGTATATTTACAACAAATTTTCTTAAATATTGTTCTGTTCTTACCAATTTTTATAAAGGTAGCTTACAGGGATTTTATATTTCATCCTTTTACTACCAGAAGCCTCTAATAACCTATGGATAAATTGCATCTAAATGCTAAGTTTGTATGCTTTTCTATTTAGATAAACCCTTTGCATATTAAATTACAAACTTATTTTAATAAATATAAACTTTGTCTATAAAATTTGACCTATTATTAAAAATTATTATTCATTTAAACAAATTTAATCTTTAAGATTACTTGTTAAATAAACAAATGGCACAGATAGTTTGTTAAAATTTACCAAAACAGGGCTGGAGAGATGACTCATAAGTTAAGGTGCTTGCCTGTAAAGCCTAATAACCTAGGGTTCCATTCCCCAGCACCCATGTCAAGCTAGATACAAAATGGCACATAAAATCAATACAACTATGGGCCACAAAAGAAACTGTTCATGTTTTTCTAAATTCCAAATATAATAGTCTGGTGTTGTGACTCAGATTTAGAAATCTCAGGTATGGTCTTTTTGGAATGTACTAGCAGACCCCCAGCTTCAACAAACTCAAGGACTAAGAATGTCATCAGATAGCATCTGAAGCCTATGGTGGAGATTTTCCTGCTTTGCTGTAACCCGCCTACCTGATGGTCAGGTAGTATACTTGAAAAGTTCCTTTTTTTGTTTTAAATTTTTTTGTATAAATTAGTTTTGTATTCAGCAAATACAGTCAGTTTGGTACCATTATTGGGCTCATCCATGACCTATCCCCTCCCCATTGGCCCGTCCTTGTTGAGGTATATGGGTTGTGCATTGTGGAGTTTGCCCACAGATATGGGTAAGATAAATGTCTCTCCATATCATGACCCAACATGTAGCTCTGACATTCTTTCCGCCCCCTCTTACACAAAATTTCCCTGAGCCACATAGGGTTCATTTTTGGTCTACTTCAGTGATGAGGTGTTGGGGGCCTCAGAGGCTCTGGCTCTCTGATTTGGTAGGAGTTGATTTTTCTCTGTGTTGGTCTCCTTCCCCCTTGTTTTGGTATCTAGTTCATCAGGAAAACATCACCCTTGCTTGTTTCACCAATTTTTCTTAGTTTCAGCCAGGGCCCTGCTGGAGTATGATGGGGTGGCTCTCTCCTTAGAATCTAAATCTATCTGAAAAAGAGAAGCAGATTCTCCAACGGAGAGTAAGTTAGCACCAGGACAAATGAGATAACACTTACTTTTTTTAATAGAGAATTTAATAGGTGTAGGCCCTCTTGTAGCCCATCATTGATGGTAGCTTGATTTTGGAGAGTGGGCTAATGTTTGGATATGGTTCTAACTTATTTCCCAGTTCCAGCTATGGGTCTCATACCACTGAGGGGATCAGTTAGCCAAATCAAGAACAATTGGATCCCCATCATGGCAGTGTGCCACTATTGCACTTGTGTGGGCATCATAACAGGTTATTTGCTGCTAACTAGGTTAGACCATGAGTTGCTTGGACAGATATTGGTCATTCTCCCCCAGTCACCCATGTAGACCTTCTGGCACTAGACATGCTGACTGTATGGGGACTGACTCTCCTGGCCTCCAGCCATGCCATTCCATTTTACTTGTCAACCACATAGGTGTCTTCAGCAGTAGGGTCTTACCATTAACCTTTGGTGGGTCATCAAGTACTCTGATAGAAGTCTGTCTGTCTTTTAGGAAACCTTGTAGGTCTCTCTGATCAAACGTTCATTGTGGATGATAGCCCCATGCTGGTACTGGGAGTTACAGGTCAGTGCCCACTAATAAAATGAGGAAAAATATAACTAATATACAAGAGCTAGAGAGAAGAGAGAGGGAGGGAGGGAGAGAGAGAGAGAGAGAGAGAGAGAGAGAGAGAGAGAGAGAGAAAGGGAGGGAGAGGGAGGGAGGGAAGATGTAGAAGATTAAGGTTCACCTTGATCCTACCTTCTCCAGTTTCTTGTGGTTCAGGTGTTCCCAGTAAGGGCCTGGTGAAGGTTCAGCCATTTGGCCTGCCTTTTAGCAAGTAGAATTTAATGGTACCATTGATGTTTGAGTACAGATTTGTGTTTCCCACCCCTTCAATGCCCTCCCCTCCCTCCCCATCCATCCTAGTGTATGGTCCACGAGATGCTTGCTGTATATGTAAGGTATCTTGGGTAGATTCAGATTAGGTGTTGTAGATGAATGAGACTATGTGGCGGTTTTGTTTCTGTGATTGTGTAAATTCACTGAGAATGATCTGATCCAGGTTCAACCATTTTTCCTCAAATTTCATTGTGTCATTTTTTCTTACTGCTGTAGAGAATTCCATTGTGTAGATATACCACATCTTAGTTATCCATTCTTCTAGTGATGAACAACTGGGTTGACTCCAGTTCTTAGCTATTATGAATTGAGCAGCTACAAACATGGGTGAGCAAGTATCTCTGGACTGTGGTTTGAAGGTTTTAGTGTAGATGCCCAGTAAGGGAATTACAGGGTCTGTTGGTATCTCTATAGTCAGCTTTTTCAGGAGACTCCATATTGCTTTCCAACGTGGTTATACCATCCTACATTCCCACCAACAGTGAATGAGTATTCCTGCTTCTCCACATCCTCGCCAGCATTTATTTTCATTTGATTTTTTGATGTTTGCTATCCTTACTGGTGTAGGGTGGAATCTCTTAGTTGTATTAATTTGCATTTCTCTGATGATTAGGGATGCTGAACATTTTTTTTTGACTTTTTAAAAAAATTTTATATTTTTATTAACATTTTCCATGATTATAAAAAATATCCCATGGTAACTCCTTCCCTCCCCACCCCCACAAATTCCCCTTTGAAATTACATCATATTACGTCCCCATTACAATCATTTTACTTACATATATACAATATCAACCTATGAAGTATCCTCCTCCCTTCCTTTCTCTTCCCTTTATGTCTCCTTTTTAACTTACTGGCCTCTGCTACCAAGTATTTTCCTTCTCACACAGAAGCCCAATCATCTGTAGCTAGGATCCACATATGAGAGAGAACATGTGGTGCTTGGCTTTCTGGGCCTGGGTTACATCACTTAGTATAATCCTTTTCAGGTCCATCCATTTTTCTGCAAATTTCATAACTTCATTTTTCTTTACCGATATGTAGAACTCCATTGATAAATGTGCCACATCTTCATTATCCACTCATCAGTTGAAGGACATCTAGGCTGGTTCCATTTCCCAGCTATTATAAATTGAGCAGCAATAAACATGGTTGAGCACGTACTTCTAAGGAAATGAGATGAGTCCTTTGGATATATGCCTAGGAGTGCTATAGCTGGGTCATATGGTAGATCAATCTTTAGCTGTTTTAGGAACCTCCACACTGATTTCCACAATGGCTGGACCAGATTGCATTCCCACCAGCAGTGTAGAAGGGTACCTCTTTTTCCACATCCCTGCCAACATTTATGATCATTTGTTTTCATGATGGTGGCCAATCTGACAGGAGTGAGATGTAGTTTTAATCTGCATTTCCCTGATGACTAGTGACGTAGAATTTTTTTTAGATGCTTATATGCCATTCGTATTTCTTCCTTTGAGAATGCTCTATTTAGCTTCATAGCCCATTTTTTGATTGGTTTGTTTGATTCCTTATTATTTAACTTTTAGAGTTCTTTTTAAAATAAATATTTTTTTGTTTTATCTTTATTAATTTATTGGAGAGTGAGAGCAAGAGAGAGGGAGAGAGAGGAAGAGAGACAGAATGGGAGTGCCAGGGCCTCCAGCCACTGCAAAAAAACTCCAGATGCATGTGCCCCGTCGTGCATCTGGCTAACGTGGGTCCTGAGGAATTGAGCCTTGAACCGGGGTCCTTAGGCTTCACAGGCAAGCACTTAACAGCTAATCCATCTCTCCAGCCCCTTTTTGAGTTCTTTGTATATCCTAGATATTAATCCTCTATCAGATATATAGCTGGCGAAGATTTTTTCCCATTCTGTAGGTTGCTTCTTTGCTATTATCACTGTGTCCTTTGGAGTGAAAAATCTTTGTAATTTCATGAGGTCCCAGTGATTAATCTGTGGTTTTATTGCCTGAGCAACTAGGGTTGTATTCAGAAAGTCTTTGCCAAGATCAATATGTTGAAGGGTTTCCTCTAATTTTACCTCTAGCAGTTTTGGAGTTTCAGGTCTGATGTTCAGGTCTTTAATCCATTTGGACTTAATTCTTGTGCATGGCAAGAGAGAAGAATCTATTTTCATCCTTCTGCAGATATATATCCAGTTTTCAAAACACCATTTGCTGAAGAGGCTGTGTTTTCTCCAATGAGTATTTTTGGCATTTTTATCAAATATCAGGTGGCTATAGCTACTTGGGCTTACATCTGGGTCCTCTATTCTATACGACAGATCTACATGTCTGTTTTTGTGCCAGTACCAAGCTGCTTTTGTTACTATGGCTCTGTAGTATAGGTTAAAATTAGGCATGGTGATATCACCAGCCTTATTTTTGTTGCTCAGTATTATTTTATATATTTGAGGTTTTTTGTGATTCCAAATGAATTTTTGGATTGTTTTTTCTATTTCCATGAAGGAAGCCTTTGGAATTTTGATTGGGATTGCATTAAATGTGTAGATTGCTTTAGGTAAGATTGCCATTTTCACAATATTCATCCTTCCAATCCAGGAACAAGGGATGTTTCTCCACTTTCTAGTGTCTTCTGCAATTTCTTGCATGAGTGTTTTAAAGTTCTTATTGTAGAGATTCTTTGCTTCCTTGGTTAGGTTTATTCCAAGGTACTTTATTATTATTATTTTTTTTGATGCAATTGTGAACGGGAGTGATTCTCTGATTTCATCCTCTGTGTGTTTGTTGTTAGCATATATGAAGGCTACTGATTTCTGTGTATTTATTTTGTATCCTGCTACATTGCTGTAGGTTTTGATCAGGTCTAACAGTTTGCTGGTAGAGTCTTTAGGGTCCTTTATGTATAGAATTATGTCATCTGCAAATAATGATAACTTGATCTCTTCCTTTCCAACTTGTATACATTTATGTGTGTCTCTTGCCTTATTGCTATGGCTAAGACTTCCAAAACTATATTACATAAAAGTGGGGACAGTGGACACCCTTGTCTTGTTCCTGATTTTAGTGGAAAAGGTTCCAGTTTTTCCCCATTTAGTAATATGTTGGCTGTAGGCTTGTCATAAATAGTCTTTATTATATTGAGATATGTTCCTTCTATTCCCAGTCTCTGTAGGACTTTTATCGTGAAGGGATGTTGGATTTTGTCAAATGCTTTCTCTGCGTCTAATGAGATGATCATGTGATTTTTGTCCTTCAACCCGTTTATGTAATGTATTACATTTATAGATTTGCGTATGTTGAACCATCCCTGCATCTCTGGGATAAAGTCTACTTGGTCAGGGTGAATGATCTTTTTGATATACTCTTGTATTCTGTTTGCCAATATTTTATTGAGAATTTTTGCATCTATGTTCATGAGGGAGATTGGTCTGTAATTTTCTTTTTTTGTTCTATCTTTGCCTAGTTTTGGTATCAGGGTGATGCTTGCCTCATAGAAGGAGTTTGGTACAATTCCTTCTTTTTCTATTTCCTGGAAAAGCTTAAGAAGCAATGGTGTTAGCTCTTCCTTAAAGGTCTGGTAAAATTCAGCAGTGAATCCATCTGGGCCTGGGCTTTTTTTAGTTGGGAGATTATTGATAATTGTTCAGATATCCATGTTTGTTATAGGTCTATTTAAGTGATTAATCTCATTTTGATTTAATATAGGTAGGTCATATAAATCAAGGAAATCATCCATTTCTTTCAGATTTTCATACTTTGTGGAGTATATGTTTTTATAGTATGTCCCTATGATTTTTTAAATTTCTCTGGAATCTGTTGTGATGTTACCTTGTTCATCTCTGATTTTATTAATTTGTGTCTCTTCTCTCTTTCTTTTGGTCAGATTTGCTAAGGGTTTATCAATCTTGTTTATCCTTTCAAAGAACCAACTCTTTGTTTCATTAATTCTTTGGATTTTTTTTGTTTCTTTCTATTTCATTAATCTGCCCTCATCTTTGTTATTTCTTCCCGTCTACTGATTTTTGGTTTGCCTTGTTGTTCTTTTTCCAAGGCTTTAAGGTGAAGCATTAGGTCGTTTTCTTGCGACCTTTCTAATTTCTTAATATAGGCACTTAAGGCTATAAATTTACCTCTTAGAACTGCCTTCATTGTGTCCCAGAGATTTTGGTATGTTGTGTTCTCATTATCGTTTGACTCTATAAATTTTTTGATTTCCTTCTTGATTTTTTCATTGACACATTCATCATTTAGTAGTGTATTATTTAGTTTCCATGATTTTGTTTATGCTCTATAGCCTTTCTTCCTCCTGATTTGTAGTTTAATTCCATTGTGGTCAGATAGAATGCAAGGAATTATTTCAATTTTCCTGAATTTGTTAAGATTTGCTTTGTGTCCCAATATATGGTCTATGTTCCATGTGCTGCTGAAAAGAATGTATATTCTGCAGCCTTTGGATGAAATGTCCTGTATATATCTGTTAGGTCCATTCCTTCTATGACCTCATTTAGTCCAGATGACTCTCTGTTTATTTTTTCCTGGGATGACCTGTCAATTGATGTTAAATTCCCCCACCACCACTGTTTTCAATGTTATCTGTGACCCTAGTTGTAATAGTGTTTGTTTTATGATTTTGGGAGTCCCCATGTTAGGTGCATATATGTTTAGGATTGTAATGTCCTCCTGTTGGAGTGTGCCCTTAATCAATATAAAGTGACCTTCCTTATCTTTCTTGACTAACGTTGGACTAAAGTCCACCTTGTCAGATTTCAGGATAGCAACCCCTGCTTGTTTTCTAGGCCCATTTTCTTGAAACACCGTCTTCAAACCTTTCACCCTAAGATAATGTCTATCCTTTGTAGAAAGGTGAGTTTCTTGGAGACAACAAATTGTAGGATCCTGCTTTGTAACCTAGTCTGCAAACCTATGTCTTTTCATTGGGGCATTGAGGCCGTTGATATTAAGAGATATTATTGAAAGGTGTGTATTTGTGTTTGCCTTTTTTTTTTTTTTTTTTTTTGTGGTTCCAGTTCTACCTGTGCTCTCTTGTGTTAACTAGTATTTGAGTATTGCTTGTTTTTTCTAGGTTCCTTATATGTGTGCTTTTCCTTTTCTTCAGCATGAAGGATTCTATCAAGTATTTTCTGTAGAGCTGGTTTTGTCTTCAAATACTCCTTTAACCTGCTTTTGTCATGGAATGTCCTTATTTCTCTGTCTATTTGAATGGATAACTTTGCAGGATAAAGTAACCTTGGTTGACAGTTGTTATCTTTCAGAACTTGGAATATATCCCTCCAAGCCCTTCTGACTTTATAAGATTGTGTTGAATAATCTGCTGTAATCCTGATAGGCTTGCTTTTGTAGGTAACTTGAGTTTTCTCTCTAACTGCTTTCAATATTTTTTCTTTGGTTTGTGTGTGTTTGGACGTTTGATTATAATATGGCGAGGAGAGTATCTTTCCAGGTTTTGTCTGGCTGGGGTTCTAAAGGCTTCCTGTATCTGCATTGGCATCTCTTTCCCAATTTGGGGGAAATTTTCTTCTATGATTTTGCTGAAGATGCCTACTATGCCTTTGGAGTGGAATTTTTCTCCTTCTCCTATGCCCTGAATTCTTATATTGGATCTTTTCATAGTGTCCCGAATATCTTGAAATTCCCACTCATACATTTCTATAAGTTTGTCTTTCTCTTTGTTGGACTGCATTAGATCTGCCACCTGGTCTTCTAGCTTAGATATTCTGTCCTCTCCCTCATCCATCCTACTGGTGAGATTTTCTACAGAGTTTTTTATTTCATTAACTGTATTCTTCATTGCTAGTAATTCTGACTGGTTTTTCTTTATTATTTCTATTTCCTTATTTATGTCTTGTATTGCCTTCATTTCATTAAATTGGTGTCCTGCGTCTTCTTTGATTCCTTTGATTTTCTCTTTGGTTTCCTCTTTGATTCTTTTGATTTGTTCTTTGACCTCTTTGAACATATTTATAATCATTCTTTTGAACTCTTTCTCAGGCATTTCCTCTAATTCGTTCTCAATGGAGGTCATTTCTGATGCATTAATACTTTTAGGTAGATTTATATTGTCTTGCTTTTTAGTGTTTCTTGTGTTATAATGTATATATTTTTGCACCTTGGATTAAGTTAATGCTTGGATTTTCTAGCTAGCTGGGTATTCTTAGCTGTATCAATTGATTTGATGTTATATATTTTCAGGGTAGGAGCTTAAGGTGCTAGGTGTGGCTCTTAAGACTGTCAGATTATCTACAAAGTTGTTCCTAGGGGTTGAGTTTCCCTGTTATGGGAGTATTCAAGCAGGCTCAGTGGAATAAAACACAGGTAGATTCTAAAATTTAACTAAACACTGTACACATTCAATCAAAAATAGCCCCAAGTATCTATGCAAGAGTAGTTATTATAACAACCAGATCCTCTATCAACAAAGAGGTTAAGATTTCTGGTCTGTTGAGGGATCCAAGTCAGCTTTTGACCAAGTGAGACCCTTCCCTGGTGCAATCCCAGTTACCTTGGATGATTTTGGTCTCAGTCAAGTTGCTGCCTGGGTCGTCGGGCTGCTGTTATGATTTCTCAAGCTGGGCACTGGCTTTTCCTGTGGGGCAAACCGAGCCTGGCAAGTGTGGCCCTGCAGATCAGCACCCCTGCTGCTGGAACTGCTGCTGCTCAGGCTGCCACTGCTTGGTTTGTAGCCGCTGCTGCTGAAGCTGCTACTGCTGGGCCCATCGCTGCTGCTGTAGCTGCCAGTTCTGGAGCCATCAGTGATGCTAAAGCTGCTGCTGCTGTGTCCACTGCCGCTGCTGCTGCTGCAGGATTTGCCGCTGCTGCTGCTCCTGGGTCTGCAGCTGCTGCCACAACTGGATCCGCTACTGCTGGTGCTGCTATTACCGGTGCTGGAGCCACTGATGTTGCTGCCGAACTCTGCTCCTGCTTGGGTCCCACTGTTGGCTCAAGTTGGTGTGGCCAGGTCCTGGGACCGCTGCCCCTTTCGCTGAAGCTGTGCTCAGGCGGTGGGGGAGGGGAGGGAGCCGCAGCTGCTCTGGTTCTCTCACTGTTCCACGTGTTCTTCTACCTCGTGGTCTGCTCCTCCATTGCTCACTGCCGCTCTCCCTTCATGTTTCCTGAGTTGCAGAGAGCACCAGTGTGAGTTGAAAATCCCCGCACCTGGCTTTTCCTCCGTCTGGAGCTAAGCCTGGTGGCTTCCTGTTGCGCTGCCGCCTCCACGGTTGGCAGAGCTGCTGGAGCCGCTTTTGCTGGCCTATGCAGGCTCTGGTGGTCTGGATCTCTTCTACTTCTCCGCTGCTGCTTCAATTTCCTATACACCTCACTTTTTAGTAAAAATGTGTATTTTGCTGAGTTTTTTTTGGTCTTTTTTCCTCCCTAGGCTGCTTTGGCGCGGTACCTACGCCGCCATCTTCACATTTCCTTAAGTGTGTGTTTTCCATTTGTATTTCTTCCTCTGTGAACTGCCTGTTCAGCTCTTTGCTTCATTTTATGAGTGGGGTGTTTGACTTCTTAATTTTTAGATTTTTGAGTTCTTTGTAGATTCTAGAGATTAAGCCTGTATCAGTTGGATATCCTGCAAATATTTTCTCCCATTCTGTGGGTAGTCTATTGGCTTTGCTTATTGTATGCTTGTCTATAAAGAAACTCTTCAGCTTCATGTGATCCCATTGGTTGAGTGACTGCTTAAGATCATGAGCTGCTGGGGTTTTGTTCAGGAAGTCTTTTTCCATTCCTATATCATGGAAAGTACTTCCTAAATTTTCTTCCAGTAGTATTCGAGTTTCTGGTCTTATGTTGAAGTCTTTGATCCATTTGGATTTGAATGTAGTGCATGGTGAAATGTGTGGATCAAGTTTCAGTTTCCTGCATATAGTTATCCAGATTGTCCAGGACCATTTGTTGAAGATGCTGTCTTTTTTTTTCAAGCCTATTTTGTTTGGGCCTTTGTCAAATAACAAGTAGCTATAGTTGCTTGGCCCAAATCTGGGTCCTCAGGTCTATTCCATTGGTCTATGTTCCTGTTTTTATGCCAGTACCATGCTGTTTTTATTACTATGGCTTTGTAATATAGCTTTAGATCATGTATGGTGGTGCCTTCAGAGGTATTTCTTTTGCTGAGGATAGATTTGGATATGCAAGGCCTTCTGCCTTTCCATATGAAATTTGAGATCATTTTTTCTATCTCTGTGAAGAATACTGTAGGGATTTTTATTAGAATTGCATTAAATCTGTATATTGCCTTTGGTAGGTTTGTCATCTTCACAATGTTAATTCTGCCTATCCAGAAGCATGGGAGGTCTTTCCATTTTCTCAAGTCATCCTCAATTTCTTTTTTGAGTGTTTTTATGTTTTCATTGTACAGATATTTCACTTCCTTGGTTAATGTTATTCCAAAGTATTTTATTTTATTTTTTGTTTCTATTGAAAATGGGACTATGTACCTTGTTTATTTCTCTGTATCTTTGTCACTTGCATATAGAAAGGCTACTGATTTTTGTGCATTGATTTTGTATCCTGCTACTTTGCTGTAGGAGTTAATCACCTTCAGGAGTTTTGGGATGGAGTCTCTTGGTTCTCTTACATACACAATCATGTCTTCAGCAAATAGAGCTTACTTAACCTGTTCCTTTCCAAATTGTATCCCTTTTATTTCCTTCTGCTGTCTTATTGCTTGAGCTAGGACTTCAAGTTCCTTTCTTTTGTTCTGTAACTCTAATACCTTCATGAAACTGCTAACATGTTGGAACATAGAATTGGGGTAACCTAAATCTGTGTTCCTGGACCATGTTCACTCATACTTGACTCCATAATAAAGTATCTCATGTCACCTTTGAGGTGAGTCCTGTATGTCTTGTATCAAGGGAACTTATGACACCTAATGTGGGGTCCCAAAACAAGGTACTTCCACTTAGGGTGTGCCTGGCCTGTCAGAGCCAGATATCAGCATGTGTCTAATTTACTGATATCTCCTTGAGTGCATGTTGGTGAGTTTGTTCTGGGGCTTGGAGCTCCTTTGATTTGGCCATCGGTCTACATGTTTATTCTGAGCAGGTTTTAGGAATCCCCCTCCCCCTTTTTTTCTTGGATACCTTCTTTTGGTTTGCTTTTAAAGTGTTTGTTTTAAGGTAAACATTTTGTTTGCTTTGAGCATTTTGACTTCTGTTTGGTTTGTCTCTGCTAGCATTGGCATTCTTTCCTCTTACCATTCTTCTAAAAAAGGAGGAAATGTTTAGGGAAAAACTGCTATTTGGTACTCTACCTGGTTTGAAAATTGTGTTAATATAACTTGCAAGTACTTGATTAAAAAAAATTGGGAAACCTAACTAAAAATAAATTGGGCTGACTTTTCCTACAATGAGGAGCATTTAATCCTAAATTGGGTCCATTTTTGCTTTTGATTTTGTGAAATGCTAAAGACCTAGGAAATAGTATTTTTTTATTCAAAAAGGCTATACATATGTACTCTGCTTTAATTCAAATTTTAAAAAGTCTAAAAATTAATCTTGTAACTTACAATCTAATCAATTAGTTCTAAAACCTATATCTAAGTTGAAAAGAAATATTAAAAATAAGTAAGATCGCTGGGCGTGGTGGCACACACTTTTAATCCCAGACAGAGGTAGGAGGATCACTGTGAGTTTGAGGCCACCCCGAGTCTCCACAGTGAATTCCAGGTCAGCCTGGGATAGAGCGAGACCCTATCTGGAAACATCAAAAATAAATAAATAAAATTAAGATTAACAAAATTTTAGAGGTCTGTAACTGCAACAACAGAAGGGCCCCACTATCTTATGTCTATGTTAAAACAACAAACTTTCACTGTACATATGGACTGCAAAGAATACTTTTATAATTTAAATCATGTCCAATTGCTTATGAACGTGTCTCAAGTGTCTGTCACAGTACTTTTGACTAAATTTATTGTTTTGACTAAATTTATTGCTTTGATTAGTTAGAACTATTTTAAATTCCAAATTTAACAGAATGTTCAAATAAAATGATTTTAAAAAATTTTAGAGGTTATCTTAGAACCAATGATAAATTGTACTAATGGTAAATTGTGTGTAATATGGACCTCTAAGGCCAAGAATGAACTCACCAACATGCCCTCAAGGAGACAAAATCAATAAGTTGGAAACAAGGGGCCCATGCTAGTATCTGGTTCAGACAGACTGGGCACATCCTAAGTGGAAATGCCTTGTGTAATCGAAATACTTTTAGTCTTCTTTGTCATATATTTCTCCGCCATTGTCTCTCCTCTTTCTTTCCAAGCAGGAAAACATCTTGTACCAAAAGAAAATATGGTTATTTATTATAAGATAAAAATTAGGGGGTACTTAATAGGATGGTATTGTATAGATTAAAAGGGGTGAAAAGGCCAAGTGAGGTCAGGGTAAGAGATTGAGTAAAGGAAAGGTGGAGAGAGGGCTAATCAAAATCTAAGAGAATATAAATAAATCATATGGAAACCTAATTGTTTGGACAATAGAACACTCAGGAGTCAGATTGTTGCTAGAAAATTTTCAGTGCCAGTGAGTTGTTGGCCATGGAGGTCCTTGATGCCCCCCAAAACATTATAGGCCATTGCCAAGGCCCTTGGTTTCCCATCAAGAATAGATGGTAAGACCCTACTGCTAAACAGGTGGCAGAAACGATGCAAGAGTCAAAGGAAGGGTAGGACTCCTTACAACGTGCTGCCCCCCGACACAAAATGGCCTGGATATTCATGACCTCACAGTACCTGACACTACCTACACAAGACCATCATAATATGAGGAAAAGATCATGACATCAAAATAAAAGGGAGATTGATTGAGAGGGGTAGGGGATATTATATAGAACGGAGTTTCAAAGAGGAACATGGGGGGGGGAGGGAGGGCATTACAGTGAGATATTGTCTGCAAACATGGAAGTTGTTAATAAAATTTAAATAAATAAATATTTAAAAACCTAGGGAATTCATTTGTAAAAACACCAGTGTTCTCAGCTGAGCTTTATATTTATATTTTATAACCCCTTCTATATTTAAACATTTTTTAAATTGTCTAAGTTGTTAAATATTTTCCTTGGTTGATTTTATTTTTTAACATTTTTATTTATTTGAGAAAGAGTGAGAGAGAGAGAGAGAGAGAGAGACAGAGAGAGAGAAGGGAGGGAGGGAAGGAGGGAGGGAGAAAATGGGCACACCAGGACCTCTAGCCACTGAAAGTGAACTCCAGATGCATCTGCTTTATGTGGGTATTGGGGACTCAAACCTGTGTCCTTGGGCTTCACAGGCAAGTGTCTTAACTGCTAAGCCATCTTTCCAGCCCTCCTGGGGTCTCTTTTTAGCCAAAACAGAGAGGTAAATATTAATATAACCCTTGATAATTTTTTTGAAAGAAAAAACATTACTTGACAACCAATGATTTTGGCTTAAAGTTGATAGCTATTGATTTTATGTACCATGGACATTTTTTATTAATATCAAACAATTTTATGTTTTACCCATGACTTAAATTTGATAAAACTCAAGCAAGCTATCCCAACATATTTTACCCTGAAAATAAGATTTTTTTTTCTTAAAGTTTGTAAACAGTTTAAAATCTTTAACTTTAGGCATTGTGTTTAGGTTTTGTCTGAAAAAAATTATTTTTTTTTTACATCTGTACACCTTTATTTATATACTTTAACATTCTGATCTAAGTACCACTCAAAAGGCATTTTTAACAAGTAATTATTGAAAAATTCCTTCCCATTTCCTTTAACCAATTTATCTCACTCCATCATTAATTATCTTTCTTTTATTTTTTATTTTTATATTTTATTCCTCCAAGGAGGTGCACCATTCCTAGAGGTACTGTAATACCAGGTCAATGCCTGGAGTGGACGGAGCAAGTTCCTATTCCAACTCTGAGCTCCAAAAATCCATTTACTATATTGTCCTCAGATAGAGGACGTATCAGATATTAAACTGATAAGAACAGATACTACACTTGATCTTAGCCAAAAGGCCAAGAAGTGATTAATTATCTTTCTTATAAAGCTGTTAAAAATTATACCAAATTGATTAATCCTATTACTAAAAAGAAAGCAGTCTTAATACAATTTTATATCATTAATACCAATAACACACTTGGAAATGATAGTATTAGGAGTAACTAAGGCACATTGTGTTGTTATCTTGAGGCAGGCTGGCTTAGAAGTCAGATCAGTTACCTCTTCCTTTTAAGTAACAGGACATTACAATCTTTTTAAAAAGTATCTGACAAATTATAAGTTACCTCTTTAGAGGAAGTTTTGTTGTTTTTAATAATCCTCTATGTAAGGTGAAGTTGACCTAGAACAAATACCAGGCAAATTCACTCCTGTAAAAGACACTTAACTTTCCCTTTTTAATTTCTATGCTTAGGTCTTTGATTTCCTTGAAATCGTTCTCTAGAAGAGAAAGGGGTGTCACCTGCATCCCTCTCATCTCTTTAGTCACAAACAGTCATAAATACGACATGACAAGGAAGCATAATGAGCACACATAAACACACACACACACACACACACACACACACACACACACACACACACACAAAGAACAAATCCTCCTGATAAAATCAAAAACTTTGCTTAAAGAACTTGAAGCAATCTTAATTCCTTGTGTTTTTAAAATATCTTTTACTATGGCAATTATCTCCTTTTTACTCTTTGTTAAATCTCTCTTTCTTTTCTTTAACCCGTGTTCCTTGTGTTTTGAGAGAAGTTTTAAGCCCTTTAACAATTTATGTTTACTTAGGGTCTGTCCCATGATAGAAAAGGAAAGAGGAGAACCGGCACAGGGGATTCCCCAGTGAGCTTGACATGAGCCTGACTGCAATTTTAAGAACTAGCAGCTTCTCTAAGAGCATTTACTGGCTGTTGTGTAACCAGGTTGGTTGGTGGGAAGAGAGGCTAAGTAGGAGGTCTTTGCCAATACCCGAATGGGCTGTCGGGATTTTCACAGGGAGCTAGAGGCCTTCAGCCAATGCCAGAGGGTAGCCCTGTCCAAGAGGCTTCAGTTGCCCTGTCGCTATGTTGCAATTCTATGTGATGGTGCCAACAGAAAGTAAAAGGAGGAAAAGAAGCGCAAAAAGAAACCCTGCAGTTTTTGTGCCTTGCAAATCTGAATAAATAGTCTTTAAATGGTTTGCCTAGAAGTCTGCATTGCTTGTCTTACCTTAGCGGGTCTGTATCACAGGCAGGTGTCTTTTGTGGTGACCACAGAGCAGATCTGTTTTATAGGTGTATTGCCTGTAGTGATCTTATGCGGATCTTCACTCACCGTGGTGGGGTGGCAATCCAATGACGAGGATGCCCAGGTCACACTTCATATCTCAGGCCCCACATTGAGCGCCATTTGCCCCAGCTAGCGGGGAGTTGAACAAGGACTCAAGGAGAAGCTAACCTGGGTGGGAAAAGACAAACAGACACAAGAAGGAGACCATGCTAGGTGTTTGTCAAGGCCTCAACAGTTTATTTTTTCCATGTAGGTTTATATACAGTTGTAGGGGGAAGGGGACGTGGTCAGGGCAAGGAGTTGTAGGGGGAAGGGGATGTGGTTAGGGAAAAGATCACAGAGTTACTGGTTAAACTGCAATGTCTTTGTTTCTTTATCAGCTACTGGCAGGATGGGGGAGTGTTTAGCCAGGTGTATGATCCCATTGTTTCTGGTAGTTGAATATTAGGTAAGGAAGTAGAAACTTAACTTGTTATATGGAAGTCTCTGTTAACATGGCCAAGGTTTGGTTCATAGAGCCCAATCAATTTCCACATTGA
Organism: Jaculus jaculus; assembly: GCF_020740685.1. NCBI lineage: Eukaryota > Metazoa > Chordata > Mammalia > Rodentia > Dipodidae > Jaculus > Jaculus jaculus. Next base: position 79,974,681 of record NC_059107.1, on the reverse strand, counting down.
TTTCTATAGTGGCTGTACCATTTACACTCCCACCAACACTGAATAAGACTTCTTTCCCTATGCCTTCACTAGTATATGTTATTGTTTGTTTTCTTGAATGCCATTTTGACAGGGGTATGATAGAGTCTCAAAGAAGATTTAATACACATTTTCCTGATGGTTAAGGACATTGAACACTCTAAAATATTTATTGTTCACTTGTATGTCTTCTTCTGAGAACACTGTACATTGTTTGATTAGACTATTCATTTTAGGGTTATTTCATTTTCTGAGTTCTTTGTATATTCTAGATATTAATCCTCTGTCAGATGTACATCTTGCAAAATTTTTCCTCCTTTCTACAGACTGTCTTTTCACTTGGTTAACTGTTTCCTTTACTACATAGAGCCTCATAATTCCATGAGGTCCCACTTACCCATTGTTGAGCTTGTTTCCTGGGAGACCAGGGTCCCATTCAGAAACTTCTTGCCCATTCTGATATCTTTGAACACTTTGTTTTAAAAAGGCAGGGTCTCATTTTAGCCTAGTCTGACCTGGAACTCAGTCTGTAGGTCAAGCTGTCCTAACATTCATGACCGCTGTTCTACCTTAGCCTCCCAAGTGCTAGGATTAAAGATGTGAGCCACCAAGTCCAGCTATTTCCTATATCTTGAAGCATTTTCTCTAATGTTTTCTGTAGACATTTCAAAGTTTCTGGCCTAATGTTAAGGTCCTTGATCTAGTTTTAGTCAATTTTTTGTGCAGAAATAAGAATCTAGTTTCTTTTTTCTGAATGTAGATACCCAGTTTCCCCAGCATAAGTTGTTAAAAAATGACTTTCCTCTAACAAGTAAAACAGGCATTGATATTTTTTTCCAAAATCAGATAGCTGTTGTTACAGTTTACTGTCAACTCTTCGGTTTAGTTGCACTGATCTAGAGGATTTTTTTTGTACCAATATTATGCTATTTTTGACTTTTGAAGTCTGTAATACAGCTTGAAATCAGGTATTGTGATACCTTGCACCATATTTATTTATTTTTTGCTCAGGATTGCTTTAGATATCTAGGTTTGTTGTGGCTAAAAATAAATTTAAATTACTTTTTATTTCAGTGGATATTGGTATTGGAAATTTGATGGGGATTGCATTGAATCTATAAGGTACTTTTGATAAGATAACCATTTTTTTCTGTATTGATTCTTTCCATCCTTGAACATGGGAGATAGTTCCATCTTCTAATGTCTTCTTTAATTTCCATATTAAGTGTTTTTATTATATAGCTCATTCACTTCCTTCATTAGATTTATTTCTAGGTATTTTACTTTCTTGAGGAAATTGTGAATAGAGTTGCCCTTCTGATTTCTTTGTCAGTTTGCTTGTTATTGATATAAAGAAAGGCAATAGATTTTGTATGTTGAATTGTAACCTGCCACTTTGTTGAACATGTTTATTACATCAAACAGATTCCTGATAGAGATTAAAAGTCTTTAATGTGTAAAATAATATCATCTGCAAAAATACATTTTCTTTTTGAAAAAATATTTTCTTTATTTATTTGCAAGAGAGAGAAAGAGAGAGAGAATGGGCACTCAAGGGCCTCTAGCCACTGCAAAAGAACTCCAGATGCTTAAGTCACCTTGTGCTTCTAGCTTTATGTGGGTACTAAGGCTCGAGTCCTTAGGCTTTGCAGGCAAGAACCTTAATCACTGAGCATTTTATTTGATTCTCTTGGGCTGGAGAAGTGGCTTCGTGGTTAAGGTACTTACCTGCAAAGCCAAAGGACCAAGGTTCATTTCCCCAGGATCCATGTAAGCCAGATACACAAGGTGGTGCCTGCATCTGGAGTTTGTTTGCAGTGGTTGGAGGCCATGGTATGCCCATTCTCTCTCTCTCTTTCTATCTGTCCTTTCTCTCTCTTCCTCAAAAAAATAAAAATGAAATATTTAAAAATAATTTGCCTTTCTTGTTTTATTATTCTAGCTAAGACTTCCATTTTTGAATAAGATAAGAAAAAATGGACACCCTTCTTTTGTTCATGATTTCAATGAAAATATTTTGAATTATTCCCTATTTGCTATACTCTTGGCTAGAGTTTTTCTGTGTAAAGACTTTATTATTTAGGATATATTACTTCTATCACTAGTTTCTTAAGACTTTTATCATGAAAGGATGTTGGAGTCTATCACAAATGTTATCTATATCAATTGAAATGATCATTTGATTTCTGTCTTTAAGTCTATATAATGTATTACATTTATTGCTTTGCCTATATAGCACCTTCCCTGACTTCCTGGAATAAAAGCAACTTGGATGATGGATTTTTTTTTCTTGATGTATTCTTGCATTCTATGAGCAAGTCTTTTGTTGAAAACTTTTGCATGTATATTCTTCAGGGAGAGTAGTTTATAATTTTCTTTTGCTTGTTGTGTTGTTATTGCATTTTAGTATCAGAATAATGCTGGCTTTGTAAAAGATTTGGTAGTGTTTTTTCTTTTCTTTTCTTTTCTTTTTTTTTTTTTGGTTTTTCAAGGTAGGGTTTTGCTCTAGTCCAGGATGACCTGGAATTCACTATGTCATCTCAGGCTGGCCTTGAACTCACACCAATCCTTCTACCTCTGCCTCCCGAGTGCTGGGATTAAAGGCATGTGCCACCATGCCTGGCTTTTTTTTTTTCATATTTTATGAAATAGTTTGAGAAGCATTGTTATTAGATATTTTTGGGATCTGGTTAAAAAAGCTGTATTTTAATGGCTTATCTAGCTTGCTGTTACATTTGGTTATCATGTTATTTTGGTTTATATGCTTTTGAGAGTTCTTCATTTATTTTTGTGAATATGTATGCATGTGTGTGTTTATGTGTATGTGGGTGCATGTGTGTCTGTGAAGGTGCATGTACACATATGTATGTGTGCATTTGAGGGCAGAGGAAAACCTCAAGTATCATTTCTCAAATGATTATGTTTTAGAGACAGCATCTCATTGGCCTGGATCTCATCAAGAAGGCTAGACTGGCTGGCCAGCAAGCCCCAAGGGTCTGCCTGTCTCCTTCTCCCCAGTGCTTGGATTACAAGTGTTCACCATGACTCTTGCCAGATTTTTGTAGGTACTGGGGGGTCAAACTCTGGAAACTCTGCTTACACAGGAAATACTTAATGACTTAATTACTTCCCCAGCCTGTTTTTGAGATTTCAAAGATTTTTTTCTATGTATATATAATATGCTTCAAATTAATTATACATTTGAAGAGTTTTGAAATGGGCATTTGAATTGTCCCCATATACATATGTATTTGAAATGTTTGATATCCAGCTATTGGCAATTTGGGAATTAGATCTTTATTGTTTGAGGCTTGATCTTGGGGCAAGCTTATGGGTGTTGTAGAAAATTTTCCCTTGCTAGTGTTTGGCACACTGTCCTGCTGCTGTAGTCCACCTGATAATGTTGGCCAGGAGGTTATGTATAGCCTCTATTAATGCCATGTTTTCCTCTGCCATGATGGATTTCCCCCTTGAATCTATAAGCCAAAATAAACCCTTTCTTTCCATAAGCTGCTTTTGGTCAGATGCTAGAAAGCAACAAGATGGTAACTTCAAGAGTAAAATTTAGGGATGGGGGTGGCTTAGTGGTTAAGGTGTTTGCCTGCAAAGCCAAAGGACCCAAGTGCAATTCCCCAGGGCTCACGTTAGCTAGATGCACAAGGGAGTGCATGCATCTGGAGTTCGTTTTCAGTGGCTGGAGGCCCTGATGCACCTGTTTTTTTTTTTTTTTCTCTCTCTATCCCTCTTTCTCTGCCAAATAAATAAATAATTAAAAATAAAATATTTTTTAAAAAAGAGTAGACTGGGGTTGTTACTGCTAGAAATTTGACTGTGTAACTTTTGACCTTTTTAGAGTTGATTTGTGGGAACATGTGGAAGTATCTGAAACCTTGGTCTAAGAGATGCCTTGAATTGCTAAAGGTAAAGTTTTAGGGATCATCCTGGTCAGAGTTGAAAGGCTAAGTAAGAACTATAAAATATGAGGTTTTGGCTTCTGATAGTAAGAAAACGCTTTGTAGGGAATGGAAAAGAAGCAGTTTATGTGAAAGCCTTCCTGAATTCCACCTGTCTCTGTTCTGAGAATTTGTATAGGTTTGTGTTGCATAGAAATGGACTGGTGCAAGCAAATGGATATGACACAGAAAGAAATGAAAGTTTTAGACTAGAGAAAGCCCCCATTCAACTGAAACTGTTTGAGAGAGCACCACCATTGACAGTGGGACAGCTGTTCTGCATTGGGACAGTAGAAAAATATGCACTCTTTTGAAAGGAAGAGGCCTGAATGCTTAAGGACTGTCCTGCTCTTCAAAGTTGGCTTTACTCTCCACTTGGATTAACAAATTGGTAGCCCACCTGGTATTATGGAGTATTACAAATGCAGAAATGAAAGTGTCATTGGATTTGCAACTCAATTTGATTTTCGGAGATGGCCATGGGCAATATTGGGCAGGGTTGTTGGAAATCCATGAAGCCATGAGGATGCACTGTGGTCTTCTCATAGTCTAAATGCCAGTACTGTGTGGATGATACCAAGCAGAACTGCCAGCTTTGGATGATTGTTCCCTAAGCTGTGAACAGCTTAGATGGCAGGGAGGAACTGAACCTCTAGACTTTGGTCACTGGTTAGAGATATTGGACTTAGGGATATGGAAATTTGATGTTTTCTGTGTTTGTTTTAAAACTTGTATTGGGTCAGTCTTTGTTTGCTATGCCCGATGCCATCCTTTGCACTATGAATGTTTATTCTGTGCCACTACAGGTTTTCTTTCTTTCTTTTTTTTTATACTTAGTAGTTAAGAGACCTTGAACTATAACAATGTTCGAACAGTGTTGGGATTGATAGAAACTATGAGAACTTTTGAAGTTGGACTGAATGCATTGCATTTTACATCATGTATCAGTTTATGGGGGCCAGGGGCAAAATGTGGTGGTTTGAAATAGGTGTCCCTCTTAAACTCATGTGTTTCGAATGCTTCATCTCCAGCTGATGGCAATTTGACAGTGGTATCCTTACTGGAAGAGTGCTTTTATGGAGTAGGCTTGTGGGTATTATAGCCAGCTTCTCTTTGCAGTGTTTGGCACACTCTGTGGGCACTGTTGTCCATCTGATGTTGTACAGTATGTGATGTCCAACTTTTGTTCATGCCACATTTTCTCCTGCTATAATGGAGTTCCTCCTCAAGTCTGAAAGCCAAATGAAGGAACTTTCATTTCCTCCCATAAGCCACTTTTGGTCAGGTACCTTGTGTAAGAAGGTAACCACTACAGCATTAAATTCCTTCCCTCTTTAGCTGTCACTGACAGTTATTTGTCTGTACTGGCATTATGCCCATAGCTTTTTAAAAAAAAATAATTTAATTTTAATTTCTTTATTTGAAAGCAGAGAAAGAGAGAGAGAGAGTAAAGAGACACAGAGAGATAGTGGGCATGTCAGGGCCTGTAACCACTGCAAATGTACTCCAGATGCATGTGCCCCTTGTGCATCTGTATGCCCATTGCTTTTATTGCTAAAGGATTTATAAAAAGTCTGTATCATTTCTCATCACAGAAGTTTCTAGAAAATAGGCCTGTAATTTTTCTCAAGTATATTTTGATAATTTTAATGTCAAATAGTTTAAAGTGATAGATGATAAGAGGCAATTTGTTGATTTTCCATTGATATTCATTTTACATGTTAAATATGAGGTATACAAAAATAATTTTCCTCTTCAGTGTTTTATATGTCAACACATATTACCTGTCACTTCAATTATTTTCAACAACTACTTACAACATCTCAAAGCATGTTGCCTTGATATTATTAGGTGACTCATAAGCTTATTAGTGAGTATAGAACATAAAATATTGCTTTCCTGTAAATGTCAGCAGTGTAGAGGGGAGGTATATGAAACATCAAAAGTACTAGCGATATCATCACTTGTTAAAAGACATTGCAGAGAGGGGGCAGAAAGCAAAAGCCACAGAAGTGCTTTGCAATGCTATTTTACAGACACAAAATGGCCATGATATTTATGACCACAGAGTGGCTGCACAGACCTGCTTAACAGGGAAAAAATGATGACATCAAAATAGAAGAAAGACTAGTTGTAAAAAAGAAAAGATTCAGTAGAGGGGGATTTTTAGGAGGAGATAAGGAAGGTGGTAGTAGAGGATTATGATCATGGTATATTGTCTATATGTATGGAGGTTGTCAAAACCTTTAAGTTGGGCATGGTGGTGCATGCCTTTAATTCCAGTACTTGGGAATCAGAGGTAGGAGGATCACCATGAATTCAAGGCCACCCTGATGCTACATATTGAATTCCAGGTAAACCTGGGCTAGAGCAAGATCTTATCTGGTAAAAAACAAAAACAAAAAAGGCATTAGGCAGTGATTTTGAATATTCAATTTTGAATATGTATAACATACATATATATATATACACACACATACATACATATATGTATATGTATATGTATATATATACATACATACATATATGTATATGTATATATGTATGTATACATATTCAATATATATATATATCACAGCATTTTTTAATGTCACTAATTATTTTTTTATTTTTTAAATTTTATTTATTTATTTGAGAGAGAAAGAGAGGAAAGGAGGGAGGGAGGGAGGGAGAGAGAGAGAGAGAGAGAGAGAGGGAGAGAATGGGTGTCCCAGAGCATCCAGCCACTGCAAAAGAACTCCAGACACATGTGCCACCTTCTACATCTGGCCTATGTGGGTCCTGGGGAGTTGAACTGAGGTCCTTTGGCTTTGCAGGCAAATGCCTTAACTGCTAAGCCATCTCTCCAGCCCCTGCAATACCACAATTCTATATATAGTATTTTTTATACATAAATAAGACAACATATATTTTATATAGCCTTCTTGTTGGGTAATAAGTTCCATCTCTCTCCAGATCCCATGTAAGGCACACACACAAAGGTGAGACAAGCACAAGGTTGCACATGCCCACTAGGTGGCCCAAGCATCTGGAGTTCACTTGTAGTGGTGGAGGCGTTCACACACCAATTCTCTCTGTCTCTTTTTCTCCATCCTTCTCCCCCGCGCCCCTCTCTCTCACTCTCACTCTCTAAAAAAAGCAGGAAAACACAAGGTGTTAATCCTTGTGTTAAAATGATTGTTTTACAAATGAAAGACATAGGTGAATTGTTTTTGCTAATTGCTAGACAGTGCAAGATTGTAAATATAATCTCTGTTGCTTAGCAGTTAATTTTCCAAGACTCAACTAAATCGTGAGCTTAAAAATGAGTTGTGTTTGACTAACCTAATGCCTTGTGAATTTTATTATATTTTAAACTAAGATGATTTGAAAATCAGGTGATATAGAAAATAGGTAATTCTGGTACAAAAGCCTTGTATTTCTTCATGACTGTATTGGCATATTGCTGGGAAACTTGTTTTAGGGGGTGTATTAAGCCGGATTCTCTGTAGAAATAGAAAAAAGAAATACAGTGTGTATATATGCATATATAGAGAGAAAATGCATGCACCACATATAAAGATTTATATTTATTAGAATGGTTGGCTTACATGATAGGTGCTGAATTACCCAACAGTGACCATCACATGGTGGAGAAGCATGGAATCCAGTAAATATCTGTTTATTATATGAAACTCAAAGCTCAAATTTGGTACTGAAGCCTTCATTTCCTTGGACAGTTACTGGTATCTACTTCATGTTTGAAGGCTAAAGAAGCTAGAGTAAGATGCTAGCAGCAACAGACATACTTTCTCATGAAAAATAACTGAAGGCAGGCAAATATGGTAGTTTGAATATATGTACTCCACAGACTCAGGTGCATTATGAGAGCTTATAACCTGGCTCTCCAACCACCTAGCTGGAGGAGGTATAACTGGAGGCTGCCCAAAGGAATGCAGAAAGTTTAAGCTCTGTGGGTGTCCTGCTTGCTACCAGTTTTGTGCTGGTTGATTTTGGTATTTAGTGGCTATTTGGTTCTTTATCTATCCTTAGATGTATGGAAGCAGCTTATTTTATCATTTGATGGAACTTACCCTGGATCTGTAAACTTGAATAAATTCCTCCCTTTTGTAAACTGTGCCTTGTTTGGATATTCATCCAAGCAATGTGAAACTGTCTACTATGGCAAGTGACATTGCTTCTTCTCAGATCTTTTGATACCTGACATGATAGTCAGTTTTGATTGTCAACTTAAATAGATATAACATAAGCTTAGACATACTTCTGGCATTATCAATAAGTATTAACTGAGGGGAGAAAACTACCTGTCAGACTGGGCAGAACTTCCTGGACTGAGGGAAAAGTATGCTGCTTTTTCCTGGCTGTGTTACCTTCTTGGTGGCAAATGCATTTATCCTGGTATTGCTGCCACTACTTCCATCATTTTTTGTAGATACTGAGCTCAGTTTCTTTTGCCTTCCAGCAACTCTCCAGGAATACTCCAGACCTTCAACACCAGATTGGAACTGCTGAGGCATTCAGTTCCATGGCCTGAGTAGCTCTATCAAGTCCTCAACCTCTCCAGTATACAGGTGGCTATTGTTGAACTATGTAACCCTTAGTGTGAACTACATAACCCAATCTAATACATTTCTTTTCACATATATTTATTCTATCATTTCTGTTCCTGCAGAGAAACCAGATTAGTGTATCTGGAATTCTATTGGGAGGTATCAACCACTTTGAAAGCTGATCCTCATCTGGTCAGTCGTTCTTCTCTGGAAATACACTCAGAGGTGTGTCTTTTAGGTGATCTTAAATTCTGTAACGTTCACAATCATGGCTGACCATAACAAGTCCACAGTTTATCAGTTTGCTACCCAACCAGATCTATTTTTTTATGCTTAACTTCTAAATGAAGACAAAAACAAAATCGTAATTCTACTTAACATTCCATAATTTTCCCACATACAATTAAAAACATGTAACTAGACAGAATAGAAGCAAAGTACCTTGAAGAATGTTTGTTCTTACTATCTTATAAATTAAGTATGATCATTTACATTTAATAACACTTAAGTATTGTGGTGGTTTGATTCAGGTGTCCCCCATAAACTTAGGCCTCCTGAATGCTAGGTTCCCCAGCTGATGGCAATTGGAAATTAAACCCTCCTAGAGGGTGTATATTGTTGGGGGCAGGCTTATGGGTATTATAGCCAGTTTCTCATGTCAGTGATTGACATACTCTCCTGTTGCTGTGATCCATCTGCTGTTGGTCATGAGGTTTATGTCCCCCCTCTGCTCATGCCATCATTTTTCCCTGCAAGCCAAAATACACCTTTTTTTCCCCACAAGCTGCTCTTGGTCAGGTGATTTCTGCCAGCAATGTAAACCTGACTGCAACAAGTATTTATGTTAACTCAATCACTAGTATGTGGTAAAGGGATGTACATTATATGTGTATATATGTACAACCATGTTCTTAAAATAGGAAAGAAGCCCTCAGGATAATTCTTATTTCTGTTAGTGGTATCATGGCTGTAGGTTTCATTTACAACTGTCTTTTGCTATCCATTCTGCATCTACTCCACCTCAGCAGGCATCTTACTAAGTCTTGACTGTTTATCTGCAGGGGTGGCCTACATCTTCATTCCAAAGGCTCTGGGCCATTTGTCAAGTATTTCATTGACCTTAATCACAGGACATGGTAACACTAAGAGATCTTTAAGGACCTCTTCAGCTTTTCACTATTCTTACTTAACTCCATTATGGAGTAGTAGTCCAATTACCCACTGGAAGTCTGGATCAATAATCACTGCTAATACTGAAATTCCTTGATTTAAGGACATAAGGAGCCCAATATAGCCAAGGAGAAGACTTAACTTCCAGTTAAATGGAATATTTGTTGTGTTATCTTATATAAGAACTCATCCCTCTAGAACCAAGACGTTGAGGCCAACAGAGCACAAAATTACTAGAACAGGGATGAAAATTTTTCTGGAAGTCACTTGCGGTGATGCTGAATGGTACCATTCCCATTTTCAACCCGTGATTCCTTGACATGTGAATATTAGGTATGGGTGAAACTTCCATATATTGGATGCTAATTCAGAGTGTTCAGTGATCTGGAGGAGAATCTTGTTTGAACTCTTAAAGACATTGCTAGTTAGGGGGTATTGTAACTACATCTTGAAAAGGACTTCACACCATTCTATTAAGCTAACTACCTCAAGATGTTAGGAAGCATGGTAAGGCCAATGAATAACATAAATAAGAGCCCAGTGCCGGAGTCCTTTATTGTGAAGTGAGTTCTTTGGTGACACAATGCTATGTTAGTAGATAAGGCATTCTGTATGTTCATGGATGGTAGTTTTCACAGAAGCATTACATACAGAAGAGGGAACCAATACCCTGAATACGTGTCTACTTTGGTAAGAACAAAGCATTGCCCCTTCCACAATGGAAGCGGTTAATGTAGTCAATCTGATAACCTGCTTGGGCAGAGTAAGTGAAGTTGTGCTTTTTCCAAAATTGAAATAGGCTCCCTACACCATTGTGCTTCTTTGTTGGTGATAGAAAGAGTGAAGTGAAAAAACATTCTTCATCTTAGAAGGACCATTTCTGCATTCCCAATACCACTGGACTTCTAGAAATATTACTGAGGTAGAAGGCCCTTGAATTTTGGCAGATCTGTTTCCTATCCTCTAATGTGCAAATGTTTTGTCAACAAGCCCAGAGTGATTACTGCCCCCTGCTTTCTTTGTCCAATCAGTACAATTTTATCAATGAAATGTACCAATGCAATGCTCTTTGAAAGAAGCAGGCAATCAAGATCCCTTTCAACCAGGTATGACACAGGATCAGATAGCTAATATACCCTTGATATTGGTCAGTGAAGGTATACTACTATCCTTGTCATCTGAAAGCAAATCACTTCTGATGGAACTTATGGACAAGCATAGCAAAGCAATCATTCATGTGATCAATAGCTGAATACCAGATACCAGGAGATATATTAATTTGCCCAAGCAAGGAATTCTCATTGAGTAATGAAGGTGTAATTGGTGTCAGCATTGAGTAAACTTACAGTTACCAACTTTTTCTCTAAAATCCATCCTTTTTTTTTTTTTTGTTTGTTTTGTTTTGTTTTGCTTGAGATAGGGTTTTACTCTATCTCAGGTTGACCTGGAATTCACTATGTAGTCTCAGGGTAGCTTTGAACTCACTGAGATACATTGCTTCATGTCTGTTTTTCATCATGGTACTATGCTCACCTTGCCTTTGGGGATCGAGGAATGCCACTTGGCCCTTGTAACCATGTTCTCTAATTAAACTTACTACATTGAAGTCACCTAATGCACTCTGTCTGGCTCCCATTGTAAGACATGGCAAATAAAAGAAAAATGACAGTGCCTTTCATATATACTGGTGCTCCTTTCATAAGTCTGTTTCTTATGGTGTTAGATAGTGTCAATGAAGGACACATATTCTGGCCCTTCTCATTGTGGAGGAATAGGTTTTACATGGTAAATCTGCTCTAGATTTTCAGTTTATCTGAGCCTTTTAATCTCCTCATCAATATTTCATCAGTGTGAACTAAAAATGTCAGGCATTATCAGCTCAGTCACTGTAGAATATTGTTTGACTCATACTTTAGCTGATAAATCAAAGAAACTGCTAGCACGTTTTAAAAAGTTGTATAATCTATAATAATAAATTTGTAATGTCTACTTTGTAGACTTGTTGTTAGTCAGGGCTCTTTAAAGGAATAGAACTGATAAAATAAATATTCATTATAAAGATTGGCTTAATGACATTGTTGTGGCAGTCCAATAGTGGATGACTGCAGGTTATAGAGAGCAAGAACCTAGCAGCTGGTTGACTCAGAAGTCTAAATATGGTGCTAAAGGCATGAGAGATCCTGAGGTTTATAGTCAGGATGCTGTCCAAATTCCTGATCAGAAGTTGCTGGGCTTGGTCAATAGTAAGGGAAACAAGGATTTTATGCTCTCTCTCTGCACCTCTGCTAGCAAAAGTCTGCTCACAACCCATATTGTGATTCTCTTTCCTTTAACAGGAGATGCCTCTTTTGCCTGTCTCAGACAAAACCTTTTTCTCTTTTCTTTTTCTCTATTCTAAAAGATATCCATTTATTGTAAAACTGTCAAGGTTTTGAGCCAATCAACATGTTCTTTTTGCTAAACCTCACAACACAAAGTTTAAAGTGTAAGATATACCCTCCTTCCTTAACATTCCTGGTGTCTTGCTTATCTTTCCTGAAACACCTGATCCAATCAAGCTGACATAGAATTTAACCATTACAAACTCATATCAATAAGTTTATGCTTGAGTAAATCATCCATGTCACTCTCAGCCATAGCAGTAGCACATTTATTTTTACTGGGGAAAGAAATCTTTGCATTTACAATTTGAAGTGTTATACCTATAACTTTAACTAAAGAGGGTCAAACAAATTATGTCTGTTTGGTTCATGGCCTGCGCTAAATTGTTCCTCCACTGTTAAGTGGGAATTTAGACTTATCTAAAAATATTGGGCATAACACAAAAATAACCCAGGGTAATTTGTTAGACTTGATCCCATTACAGAATCTTTTCCTTGTTTTTCAGTACATGTGTATTTATGGTAAATGAACACAATTTTATTTTTGCTTTTTTTCATTGCTATGGATTTTACCTAGGGCTTTGCATATGATAAGCAAGTACCTTACCACTGAACTACATCCCTAGCTACACATTTTTATCTTGCTTCGGGTGTGAGTGTATGATAATTGATAGTTTTCCTTTGTTGTTTGTACAATTTTCAAGTTGATCAAATTAATACTGATGCATTTTGGGGTCAAGAAATGTCCTAGCTCTAAGACTTAATGATTAACTATCATTTTCCTTCATCTAATATATAGTACTAAATATGTCACTCTACTATAGAAGTACCTTTTTGCCTTGCCCTCTCCAAGGATTCTTACACAAAACTGTGGAGTACCCTTTGAGTATCCATTCCTGACTTTTTTTTTTCTTTTTTGGCTTTTCAAGGTAGGGTTTCACTCTAGCCCAGGCTGACCTGGAATTCACTATGTAGTCACTATGTATTGAACTCGAACTCACAGTGATCCTCCTACCTCTGCCTCCCAAGTGCTGGGATTAAAGGTGTGTGTCACCACACCACACCTGAGTATTGATTCCTAATCAACATCAGTAGCCTTCACTGCTTCTGGGAGTCCTTCATCCCTGACCAAAGTGTCAAGAACTTTTTCTCTAGAATCTGGACAGCATCCTGACTATGAACATAAATCTCAATGAGTGTTGGAGTATTTCATTTCTTTCTTTATAGGTACTTTATCTCATTGGGTGTGGAAACACACACTGGTAATCCTATAATTTTGGAAGCAAGATCAGGGGGATCTTCAAGGTCATCCTGGGCTATATTATGAGTTTCAGGCCAATCTGAGCTATGAAGAAACATAGCTGTCTCTCAAAACAAAAACGAAAACAAAAGGAGAAAGGTAGGTACTTTATCTGTCCCTATTCCATGTCCCCTCTTCCACCTACTTTAATCATCTTGGATTTCATAAAAAGTTGGGAAGAGATCATTATCTAGCCTTAGCATCTGTTATAATTGAGAAATATGAGCTTGTAGTGGATTCTGTTATATTAATTTGCTGTGTGTTAGGTTGGTTGACTAACTGATTAACACCTTTAATATTTTACTAGGGGTTATTTTACTTGGGCCAAGTCACACTGCTGAAATTTTACCCTGCACCTTTCCTTTAGACATATTTGTTTGTTCCACTTGTTCGGATGGAAATAACTACTGTGTCTGAAATACACCTTCAGACTTTTGTGTACTCTCTGTGGTAAAAGTAAGAAATATCTTGGTTCTGGTGGTTTATTGATTGCGTTTTGCTATCATACTAAAGCATGCTCCCCAAAAGTACAAATATTCTTTTTACTTTCCAAGTAGAGATTGCTGTGACTTGAGGCTAGTTATATTTCAAGAGGTCTGGATGGGCGGTGAGTCCTGAGGATCATGAACATTGTCTTGCTTGGCATCTCTTTCAGGGAAGCTCATTGCTTTTTCCATAGACAATGCAGGATTAATTCCTTCAGGTATTAGGGAAGCAAACAAACTGCAGGGCAGGGGAGTAGGCATAAACCATCAAGGGTGAGGAGGTTATTTCCTAAGGTGAAATAAACATAGAAGAATCTGAAAATTCATTGCTTCAGCCTCATCAGGGTCCCCTCAACATCTCCATGAAAGCCTAAGTCAGTCCTTATAGGGTAGTGGGGACCATGCATCAGGGTATTCCTACCCACTCTGTGTCTCTTACAGTCTTCCCACCCCCTTTTTCACAATGTTTTTTGAGTCATGACAGGCCTGTTGGCTATCTGATTTAGGTCGAGTTCTTTGTAGCCTCTGGTTTTCTGCTTTCATATGTTTTGATTAATTTTCATCTCTGTCACCATCACCGTGGGGCTTGTTATAAAGCTAGCAGTAAGTAAAAGCCATATTCAGGACGTCATTTCTGCAATTTCTCCTGGGCCCTTGCAGATGTGGTATAGGTGGCAAGTCTTATGATAGGCAATTACCTATCTTCTTGTCTTATTGATGGAAGTAGGCTCTCCTCCATTTTCTGTGCCATCTGTAAAATAAAACACATTCTTCAAGTTTGAGAGAAGTTTGCTTTAAAGGGGGTATGCAAAGTTGTTCAGGAGATTTGTGGAGTGCCAGTCCACTTTTTCCTGACCATAAAATTCTGACTTGGTTTCTAGTACTAGATATGAGTTCCCTACCACTGTGTGGGCCTTATGTTTAATCAGAGAATAGTCAGTTACCTGTAGAGGTTGCATGCCACTATTGTATAAGTGTGTGTTTCTTGTCTAGCTGGATGGTTTTGTTGTCAGCAAGGGACCCTTGCTTATTCATACTATTGGTGATCATTGCTGTCCCACAGCTCCAATAAGGCTCTCTAGCACTATGAGGGCTAGGACAGAGGGAGCTAGTTTCCCTTTCAGATTCAGCATGATATTTCAATGTCGTGTGACTGCATCCTGTTGTGTCTTCAGCAATAGGGTCTTACCTTTCAGTTCTGGTAGGTAATCAAGTGTTTTGGCAGTGGTCTGCATTGTTCTCATGGGTATTCCTGGCTAACAAATCACAATGTGTGTGTGTGTGGGGGGGGGGGGATAAACCGATTATGGGCCTTGGATTTATCAGCCAGAGTCTGTGGTTTTAACATTAAGCTTTTCCCGCCTTCTGTCCAGACTGTCCCTCTCCCATTTTATTGGTGGTTCTATCTTGTAGAGTGCTAGGAAGAATGAGGGTTCCCAAGGAACCTATTCTTAATGCTGTTTTATTTTTTGTGTATTTCTCTGCCTACCCTCCTCACTCAATACCTCTCTAATCCCCTCCCACTCCCAACATTCTGCCTTCCCCTCAACCCATTGGGAAACCCCTCCTCTTTCTTTTCTTTCCTGATCTCACTCTCATGTTTTGCCCATATTCCTGGTGTTAACTGGCAACTGTACTCCACTCCACTTGATTCTAGTTAGGAAGCAAAAATGAAGGAATACATGTGGCTTTTTTCTTTCTGTGTCTGCTCTGTAAGGGTCTGAGAATCACTGAAGAAAGACTGCGAACTCAAGTACTATGTACAAATAAAGAGTATTTATTCTGCAGAATCAGCCAACCTGTGGGGTCAACCATTCATGCAAAATGTCAACCCTAGGAGGAGCACACAGGCCCCTTTTAAGCACAGCTAGTGGAATTTTAGGAGGGTTAGGTCATCTTCTAGTGTGATTGGTTAAGCAAGCAGCAGTTACATATGTAAACCTTTGATTGGCTGTGGCCCAGATTTTACCATCCTCGAGCATGTTTAGACATGTTTTAGAGACTTTGAAAGAACTGATTCAGGCCCCTGGGTGACTGTCTACTCCAGCCATATGTCAGGGTTGCTGTTGATTAACAGCCCTTTGTTCTTGGTTTTTCCCGGAAGTCTTCCCTGCCTCACCGGGAAACTAAAACTTAGGCCTAGCTGTAAACTGGAGTAAATTTGATCCTCCCATTCTCCCTTTGAGATAGGTTCCATTTCATATCCTTAAGAGGGGTTTAGGGGTTGATATTTGGACTTTAATACCATAAGCTAAATGATAGATGTGCATTCTTTGATAAAACTTATGAGAGTGTTAAGGATATAGGACCCACAGATGAGGGTGAGTAGCAATAGCATCAGAGGCCCTGCCACCTCTGAAAGGAGGGCAGTGAGCCAAGGGAACCAATTAAAGAAGGATTCATACCAGTTTCAGATTTTTGCCTTTCTTTTTCTTATCTTGTAATCTTTTCCATATTAGAGACATTGATTCTTTGATGATTCCAGAATGGTTAGTGTAAGCACAGTATTGTTCTTCCAGGGCTCGACACAGTCCACCTTGTTGGAGGGGTAGGAGGTCTAGTTCATGCCTGTTCTGAAGGGTAACTTCAGCTAGTGAAGATAAGGAAGTCTCAAGATATGAGACGGACTTTTCTAGCTCGGACAGATCAGCATCTATTGCTAGGCTTAGGGCCTTGTAATTTTTGTCTTGGAGAATTAGGGCCATGGTTGCCGCTCCAGTGGCCCTCACAATGCCAAGTCCTAGTAGGGTGGGGACTAGAACTGCAGCAACTACCACCTGTTTTGATCTTCTAGTCGGGAGAGGGGAGAGTCAAGTCTCCATGTCTTCACCTGAATAATAAAGGATCTTAGGAGTTAGCTGTACCAGCACACAGAATCCATCAGTGTGGTTGAGAGTTAAAATATGAACACAAGGAGTCAACCCAGTAAGAGTAGGCCCACCAGGCATCATCTGGAGGGATAAGGTACATCTGATTTGGGGCTTTTGGGGTGGTGTGAGATAGGTGTCTATGAGTATGGGGGAACAGGTTTATGTCCTCTTGTAATGCAAAGTCCATTCCCTTCAACCAGTATTAAAGTTAACATCCCAATGCCTAAGTGATGTCAGCCACAGGCCCCATTATCCTCAGAGATGGTGTAATTCCCAAGGATGGCTATTCCCTTATAATAGGGAGGCTTTGCATCTAAACGGAACCAGCAGTTATCAGTGAGTTCAGGCCTAGAGTTACTTATCACTTGATAGGTGGCCTGTAGTAAGTCCCAAGGTTCTGATCAGGGTTGGGGCTCCTGACTTGGGGCAGGATTCCTGGATGGGATATAAGTCACCCTAGGCTTATTTGTTAGATTGGGCCTTTCAGTAGGCAATGCTTATTGAAAGTAAAATGGTGACATTTTAACAGGTGGCAGGACTAGGTTGGGGCCTAGAGGTACTTCAGGCCTGAATTTTATCTTCTGAGTTATGAGGTGAATAATGAATAATATCCCTAAATCACTATTTTGTTTATATAGCCATAGTCCCCATGTGTTGTCTGTTCTCCAGTTGGTGGCTTTGTTACCTTTTGGGGTAAGCTTAATAGTGATTGTATTATAGGTACTAAAAGCACATGGTCCACTGAGACCAATTGAGTAGAGTTTAGGCTGCATTCCGTATCCCAGTCATGGTGAGTCTGACCCTGAGCTCTGTTTAACTATAATCAGGTCATCCTTAACTGCGGGGGGGGGGGGATCCCAAGAGATTATTCCTGTTGACTCACAGCCTTGACTTGCATAAAAGAACAATTTTGCCCCCCACATTTGGTTTTCTGAGACTTGGATCTTCTGTCCACCCCCCCACACCTGGCAGACATAGAAAGGGGTGGGTCGCACCATGTTGTGTCTGCTTGGGTGGTAGCAATTTTGGAGTTCAGGATAGGTATCCAAATCTCCATCAGCCAATGTGCACAAGTCAAATGTTGTGTCAGGGAAGCAAGTTCCAATAGGGGCTGAGTGGGATGTGGAATAAACAATCGCCCCTGTAGCCATGTTAGTGACCACCCATGTGAGGTTATATGGCTCGTGAGGGTTAGGTCTAGTAAGGGCCAAACCCATAGCAGAGATCAAGATCAGTATTTATAAAGTCTTAACTTTAGTGGATCCAGTGGGTGGAGCTGAATCTTCCATCCTTCTGGAGTCAAGTCATCAGGAGGCCTCTCCCATTGGTGTTGCAATTGTTGAGTGTTCTCTCATCCCACAGGTTTGATGTGGGAGTGATGCATCCAGGTTCCTACTCTCAGCTTTCAGGGCTGTGGGTGTGGTCAAGATGACCATGTGAGGGCCTTTTCAGCATGGCTCAAGAGTCTTGTGATTGTGTCTCCTAATCTAGACTTCATTGCCTGGTTCAAAGCAATGCAGGTTAGGAGGGGGAGCTGACTCATAGATTTGGCATATATCTGGCCAAATCTGTTTTGGGGCTGTATGAAGAGCTTGTAGAGGTTCCAGGAATTGCTGATGGTCAAATTCTGCAAGGATCTCAGGTTGAAGGTTAGGCAGAAGGGAAGGGGGCCTCCCATATAGTATCTCAAAGGGAGTTAAGCCTAGGGTATGGGGGTGTTTCTAGCCTTATATAGGGCATAAGGAAGGAGGGCTACCCAGTCACTGCCAGTTTCTAGGGTTAATTTAGTTAAGGTCTCCTTTAAGGTCTGATTCATTTTCTTTACCTGACCTGTACTCTGGGGATGGTAGGCACAATGAAGTTTCCAATCTGTCCCCACAATCTTAACAAGTGACTGTGTTACCTGAGATATGAAGCCACGTCCATTATCAGATCCCAACAATGAAGGCAGTCCATACTTGGGGATAATTTCTTCTAGCAGCTTCTTAGCCATTATGGTGGTGGTCTCTTTCTTGGTGGAGAAAGCCTCCACCCAGCCTGAAAAAGTGTCTACAAAAACTAAAACGTACTTGTATCCATATAAACCTGGCTTGACTTCTGTGTAATCTATTTCCCAGTTCACACCTGGTCTCTGTACATGTAGCTGGTTTTGTGGGACCTTTTGTCTTACAGTCAAGGGATTTACTGCCTTACAGGTAGGGTAGTGGGAAATGATCTCATTCACTAAAAGTCTAGATGAAAACTTTTGTAGTTGGCATTTCTCAGCAGCTCCTTAAATTTCCTAAAACCCAGATGGGTAACTTTTTTTCTTTTCTGTTGTTGTTGTTTTTATGAGGTAGGGTCTCACTCTAGCCCAGGCTGACCTGGAATTCACTATGGAGTCTCAGGGTGGCCTTAAACTCACCACAATCCTCCTACATCTGCCTTCTAAGTGCTGGAATTAAAGGCGTGTGCCACCATGCCCAGCCGAGCCAGATGGGTATTTTGATGAATCTGATGAATTAGCTGTTTAGCAAATTCTGAAGGGAGAATTATTCAGCCCTCAGCTGTATGGAGCCATCCTTTTTTTTTTTTTTTTTTTTTTTTTCCTGAAAGAGTCCTCGGCATTTGGTTAGGTCCTCCTTACTTTTTGAGCTGTAACGGGAGGTCAGAGGGAGCCCTGGTGGAAATATTTGATGACCAGGGCAATGAACGATGGCTATCTTGAGAGGCAGAAACATCACCTTTAATAGGGCTAGGATCTCATCTTTATTTTTATTTTTTATTTATTTTTGTTTTTTCAAGGTAGGGTCTTGATCTAGCTCAGGCTGACCTGGAATTCACTATGTAATCTCAGGGCGATCTCAAACTCATTGTGATCCTCTTACCTCTGCCTCCCAAGTGCTGGGATTAAAGACATGAGCCACCATGCCCAGCTCATCTTTTTTTTTTTTTTTTTAATTTTTATTTATTTATTTGAGAGCGACAGACATAGAGAGAAAGACACATAGAGGGAGAGAGAATGGGCACGCCAGGGCTTCCAGCCACTGCAAACGAACTCCAGACGTGTGCGCCCCCTTGTGCATCTGGCTAACGTGGGACCTGGGGAACCGAGCCTCGAACCGGGGTCCTTAGGCTTCACAGGCAAGCGCTTAACCGCTAAGCCATCTCTCCAGCCCTCATATTTATTTTTAATGATCTTTCCTTTCACCATGAGCAGCCCCTTTTCCTTATAGATAAGCCCATGAATATGAGCTGTGGCAAAGGTGCATCATCTGTCCATGAAGATGTTTGCAATTTTATCTTTGGCCATTTTCAGGGCCTGAGTCAGGGCAATTAGTTCATCTTCTGGGCCAAAATCCCAGGTGGTAGGGCAGAGGCCCATACTACAGAGTCAAGAGTTACTACTGCAGCACTTGCATACTTGACTCTGTTGTGCATGTAACTCCTCCTGTCTTTGAAGTAGTCCTCCTCTGCATTTGGCCAGGGGATATCTGTCAGGTCCAGCCTCACGTTTTGGACTTGGTTAAACACTATTGAGCAGTCATGTGTAATGTCCTGTCTGGGTCCAGCAGTAAAGTGGCTGGATTGAGAGATGAGGTAGGGTGCTTTCAGATGTCGGGTGGGTTCAGAAGCAGAGAATGGTAATGCAGCAGTCAATTATTAAAGATCAATCAATCTGGGGCATTCTTGAGAATCCCTTCAGTGGCATGTAGGGTAATTATGATTAGTTCCTGTCCCATAGTAATCTTATCTATGTCCTTAACCAGCAACACAGTGACTGCCATAATGTGCAGGTGGGCTGGCCATCCTGTGCTACTGGGTCCAGCTTTTTGGACAGACAGGCTACTGGTCTTTTCCAAGAGCCTAGAGTTCGAGTCAGCACCACATTAGCTATGTCTTTGTTTTTATCCACATACAGGTGGAAAGGCTTGTAGATGTCTGGTAGGGCCAGTGATGGGGCCCTAAGGAGTGTCTCCTTGAACTGGTGGAAGGCTCTGCCCATCTCTGGAGTTCAGTCCAAGGCATCCTGCCCCCTTGTGTGCCCCCTTGTGGCCTCATAGAGGTTCTTAGCAATTTCCATGAATCCTGGCACTCAGAGTCTATATAATCCCTCTGAGCCCAAGAACTCATGAACATGTCATTGAGTTTTAGGAATGGGGATACTAAGGATTGTCTTTTTCTGGGCCTGAGACCACAGGCATTGGGCACCCTTGAATATGGACCCTAGGTACACTACCTCCCTTTGGCAGAGCCGTGCCTTTTTCACAGACACTTGACATCCCAATTGGTACAATTCTCTGAGCAAGGTGCCAATCACCAATCGATAGGTTTCTTCACCTGGGGCAGCTATAAGGAGGTCATCAACACACTGTTGGAGGGTTATTTTGGGGTGTGCCTGCCAGTACTCACCCAGGTCTTCATGGAGTGCCTCATCAAAGATGGTGGGTGTGTTCTTAAACCCTTGTGGTAGCTTATTCCAGGTCAGCTGCCCATTGAAACCATGCGCTGGGTCGCTCCATTCAAAGGCAAACAAGAGTTAGCTAGCTGGAGCCAGTGGCAGACTGAAGACTGGATCTTTAAGATCCAACACCATATAGACATCCTGCTCAAGCGGCAAGCTGCTCAGAAGGTATATACAGATTGGGCACTGTGGGGTAGATGTCTTCTACTCTTTTGTTAACTTCCCTTAAATTCTACACAGGTTGGTAGTTGCTGAAGTGGGGTTTTATCATTGGCAGAAAGGGGGTGTGCCAGGCAGACTGGCAAGGAACTAATATCCCTTTTTCCCAGAGTTGGTTTATGTGAAGTGTTATCTCCAGTTTTGCTTTCCAGACATTGAGTAATGGCAGACTCAGTCCTGACTACCATCAGCTTTTAGTTGTTCCAATTAGGACCCATTTTTAGCTAGCTCCATCTGATTTCTTTCTGCCCATACTCCAGAAATTTACTTCCACTATTTTTCCAAGTAGGGCACCTTGGCAGTCGGAGGGGATAGGGTATTCTTCCTCTAGAGATGCAGTCAGAATATGTATGGGGCCATTTTTGTTAAAGAGCTGTACTCCTTCAGGGCTAAAATGGATTTGTGCCCCATCTTGGTCAGGAGGTCTTGTCCTAGGAGCAGGTATGGGCACCCTGGGATGACCATAAATGAATGGGTTATCCTTCCCATTCCCAAGTACACTTTTTTGGGGGGTAGTACATGAATATTGGTTAGTTCTGGTGGCCCCTGGACCCATGTTTTCTTGTAAAAGAGGGGTTCCATAGGTTGTTTTAGGATGGAGTGTTGTGCCGCTATGTCAACTAGGAACTCTACTGGCTTCCCCTCCACCTTTAGGGTTATCCAGGGCTCATGGAGGGCATGTGAGCCCTGATACCCTCAGTCACTCAGTTCTTCTAGCTCCAAAATATTTGGTTCTTTCTGCCTCTGCTTTTGGGGGCAGTCATTCAACCAGTGTCCTATTTCTTTGCAGTAAATGAACTGGTCTTTTTGAAGATGGGGTTGTCCTTTTTTTTTTTTTTTGAAGGGTTTGTTTGTCTTTCCCCCTTCCGTAGGCTATGTCTCTTAATTCTTGGCAATCAGATCTTTCTCTCCCTATAGCTGCCAGTAGTGCTCTGGTGAGTCCTTTTGTTTGCCTATCTTCTGGAGTCTTCCTAATTGTTGTAGTCCTTTTCTGCTATGGCTACAAGCTCAGCAGCCATTTGCTTACCCATGAATCCATCCAGTTGTTAGAGCTTTCTGAAGATGCCCAGTGCCACTTGGTTGACAAAAGCTGTGTTCACAGTGGACTTGTTTTCCTTCACTTCAGGGCTGAGGGATGTGTAAGTTTGGTAGGCCTCCAACAGTCACTCTAGGAAGGCCACTGGGCTTTCCTCTTTACTTTGTATGACCTGGCATACTTTAGGCAAGTTGTAGGCCTTCTGGTGGCCTCCTGGAGACCACCCATTAGAATCTCATGGTAGACCTTCAGCCTCTCCTTACCTGCAGGGTTGTTAGGATCACAGTTCATCTGAATCAAGGGAATAGCTGTGTCAAGATTAGACTGGACAAGCATGAGGTGGCTGTTTTGTTGGGCCCTGAAAGGCCCAGGTGTGAGGCCTAGTGAAACTTCCTGAGCCTAGCTAAAGTTTGGCAACCTGTCTTTGCCCAGCTAGGACTCATCAAGACACCTAATGGCTTCTTGCCTGCCACTGCTGTGTGGCAATTGTAATGACCATCTTAATAGTTACTGTTTATTATTGGCCCTTACCTTTCCCCCCATCCTAAAATCATCCGCCTTCATCTCCAACATGATATAGGCAACTGCTCATTGTAATAAAGCAAGTTTTTCTGTGAGTTCCTGCTTTGAAAAGACTCCCAACTCAGTGTGGTGTTTCTCTGGTGGCTAGGAGAGGTTTCTGAGTTGTCATATGCTCATCTTCCTCTTCAACCCCTAGGGATAAACCATCAGGCCTGGTCCTTCCCACAGCACTACCTGTCTGTAAGCAGAGCCTGGCATCTGGTGCCCAATGTGGGACTCTGGGAACCTGGCAGACTAGTGCCCCCATGAGAGGCAATCACTAAGGAGGTAATGGGTGTACATGTGCGGGTGAGCATACCCTCATGAGTTATAAGGAAATCTTCATATTTAATGTGCTAAACTTTGCTTCTATAACCTGTACTTGTTTGTCAACATCTCTTCATTCCCTTTCTCTTTCCTTTCACTTTTGGTTTGCTGGCAGATTTTGTATTTCTAAACGGGTCCTAGCAAGCTGCATCTGCAGCTTTTGTATTTGTATTTTGTATTTGTATTTTGTACCTTCTCTCTCTCTCTCTCTCTCCTTGGGCCTGTGAAGGCAGGCCAACTTTTTCTGCCATTATGGAACTTCCCCTGGATCTGTAAGCTTCAGTAAATATTCCTTCCTCTATAACTGTACCAGTTCTAGAAGTTTATCTCAGAAAACCTAAAGCTGTCTGATGAGCTGAGATAAACCTAGCCATGTGGATGTTAATCTTTTGGAACCTTTGTTTTGGAGAAATAGGCATGGAATTGTTGCTTACAACTGAAGGTGTCTTTTGGAGTGGTAAGCCAAATTTTATGGACTATTCAGATAAAAGTTTAAAAATACTAAGTACAGACAGCATTAAATTTGAGGCTTAGCTTATAAGCTTTCTAAGAGGAAAGAAAGACTACAGGGGACTTCGTTAGAACTGGGCTACTGACATAAGGGCTGGCTGCATCCTGCTGCCCATAGAGTTTAATCAAGGTTAAATTTGTAATAGACTAATATGCTTACCTAGAGATATTGGATTAAGAGATTTAAGATTTTTTGTTTGTTTGTTTGTTTGCTTGTTTTGGTTTCTTGAGGTAGGGTTTGACTCTAGCCCAGGCTGACCTGGAATTCCCTATGGAGCCTCAGGGTGGCCTAAAACTCTTGGTAATCCTCCTACCTCTGCCTCCCAAGTGCTGGGATTAAAGGCATACACCACCATGCCCGGCTAAGACTTAAGATTTTAAGCTAGAAAACCTCAAGCAAGTTAAAATTACAGACACTGAGACAAATTTTAGGTTATGGTGGTTCAATTTACATTGTTTTAGTCTCTCCTTACTATGACTTATACATGGCATGAGAAGAGGGTGGACATCACCCCTGGCCAACATAAGGTAGACCACAGCAACAGGAGAGTATGCCAAACACTGGTAAGGGGAAACTGGCTTTAATACCCATAAGCCCGCCCCCAACAATACACTCCCTCCAGGAGGCATTAATTACCAAATATCCATCAGCTGGGAACCTAGCATTCAGAACACCTAAGTTTATGGGGGACACCTGAATCAAACCACCACAGACGGGTAAGATTCTCTTGAGGGAGATCAACCTAAGACAGGGTATGAATGATAAAATTCATGTACTGATGACAGGTAAGGCCTAAATATCATAGAGGACAACCTAAGACAGACACAGTCTTTCTGCATCTAGGCCAGGAGGGGCCTGGTTCATAAAAAAATAAAAAAGGGCGAAGAAATTGTCTAAAGCCATTTGGCTGGCCTTGTATCCATAGCTCTAGGCCATTTGACAACAAGACTTTAGCACCTACATGTAAGCAAGATTATACACATTCAGTGTTACTGATAAGAACTGGCCATTCCTTAATATTTTTTTATATTGCTGAGATCAAATGGTTTGTTTGTTTCCCAACCTTGGGATAATCTTATATTCTGAGAAGTGATTAAAGTACAAAAACTCTGTAACAGAAAGGAGTTTTTGATAGTAACTTGTGTAAAGCTCATGGAATTTTTGTCCATGAAAAAACTTTGTAAAAAGAAAAAGACCCATTTAGGAACCAACAAGAGACCTAAAATATTTGCCCCAACAGACACTGACAACCACTTCTCTAGGGAGTGTCCCACCCCTGAGGACTGTTCCTAAAATGGTCCTTCACCCTGCTAAACTAAAAAACTCCCTCTCTTGTGTAGGATTACTGGCTTTGCCTCTGATCTGGGCCTCTCCGGCTGCTTGCAGTACAGTTGCTCATACGACCTTAAACTGTTCAGCCACCTTCCCCATCCCCATCCAGCTTTTCCCAATGCTTCCTCTGGGCATTTGGGCCATGCCTCCCCTAATAATTCCAGTATAGATGTGGGATACATTCATCCTTCCTTCTGTAATTTTAACACAACTGAGCCCAGTGCTCAACACTGCCCACCTTCTAAAATGGTTTATGTTTGTGGAGGTGGGATGGCCTATACCTTTCTGCCCACCAATTGGACGGGCCTTTATGCCCCAGCCACCTTAATCCCATATGTAGATATCATTCCTGGAAATGACTTCCTTTGTTTATAGTGGAGGGAAACCTGTCTCCAACAACAGCTAGATACCCTGGCTGAGGTAGTCCTACAAAACAGGAGAGGACTAGACCTACTAACAGCCAAAAAGAGAGGCATATATTTGTTTGTTTTTACAGGAAAAATGCCACTTTTACACCAGTAAATCCGAAATCATCCAGGACAAGATTAAGAGGCTCCAGGATGATTTGGAGAGGAGGCAACGGGACCCCCAGGACAACCTGCTGTGGACAGGCTTACATGACTTCTTACCCTACCTTCTCCCTCTACCTGGACCTCTCCCCCTCCTTCTCCTTCTCTTTCTCCTTCTCCTCACTGTCAGGCCTTGTGAAATTAACAAAATTACACAATTTATTCACCAGCGGCTAGAGGCAATAAAACTTCATCAGGTTGAGATTCATTATCACAGGCTGGCAACTCAGGAATTAAATTCCTCAGATGACCCACTGCTACCACCTCTGCCCTCCATGTGACCAATGATGGGTAAGATCCCCAGAGGGGGACAACCTAAGACAGGCCATGGAGTGGGTTCTCAGTGAGCTAAAAACATGGTACCCAATGACAGGTAAGATCCCCAGAGGGGGACAACCTAAGACAGGGGCCATGGTGACTAATGCTCTTATAGAAACAAAAGGGGGAAATGTTGGGCCCTGAAAGGCCCAGACATGAAGCCTAGTGGAACTTCCTGAGCTGAGCTAAAGTTTGGCGACCTGTCTCTGGCCAGCTAGGACTCAGCAAGACGCCTAATGGCTTCTTGCTGGCCACCACTGCGCGGCAATTGTAATTACCTTTTCAATAGATACAGTTTACTATTGGCCCTTACCTCTCCCCCCATCCTAAAATCCCCGCCTTCATCTCCAACATGATATAGGCAACTGCTCATAGCAATAAAGTGAGTTTTTCTGTGAGTTCCTGCTTCAAGAAGACTCCAGACTCAATGTGTTTTTTTCTCCGGTGGCTAAGAGAGGTTTCTGAGTTGTCATATGCTCATCTTCCTCCTCAGCCCCTAGGGAGGAACCAGCAGGCCTGGTCCTTCTGACAGCACTACCTGTCTGTCAGCAGAGCCTGGCACTGTTTGGCCCTGGAACTGACTTTCTGGCTGTGGTTAGCACCTGTTCTCTTCCCTCCATCGTGAAGAGCACCTGCAAAAGGTGTTATCAGTTGTCCTATGTGGGTTGGTGGGTAATCATTACAGTCTAATAGGTCTAGCATGGTGGAGGGTTTCTCTAAGAACTTGGGATTTTTCATTTTCCAGTTATATAGGTCACCAGTGGCATAAGGGATGTGGGCCATGTATTGTTGACCCTTCTGATTGGGGAGGGGGGTGCGGTTGCTCATAAAGGCAGCACAATCATGGTGGAGTCTTCCTGTCTCATAGTCCAGGCCCATGTATGCAGAGGACTTGTCATATTCCTTCTGTCCTCCCCTGGGCCCAGATTGACAGTGGCCACCTGTGATATGGATTCTGATGTGGGGTAGGTACATAGGGAAGTGGGAAGAGGTCCTCCTCAGGTATGGAGGGGTTAGGACTGCCAGCTTGTGGTCCTTCAGTGGCCCTGACTCCTTACCTGACAGGATTGTTGGAGTCAGTGGAAAAAGGGTCTCAGCCAAGAGGGGGGCTCTCCACCAGATATTGTCAAACAGTGATGTATGGGACCTGGTCAGGGTGCCCAGGGTTCCCATACACAATACCTTTAACATGGTAAATGATGGGAAGGTGGAATGTGCCTCCCTCTGACCATCCCATTTTGAAAGTCAGCCACTCATTCCTGCAAAAGATGGTTAGTTTTCCTGGCTGTACTGTTAAGCCCAGATGGTCTGCCAGGCATCAGAAATCCTTGAAGTGTGATTGGACTAGGTCCAGTGGGGTGGAACTCACTTCTTGTTCCATGATGTCTCACAAGAAAGTAGAAAATGATGAACAAGACACAAACACACAGGCACAGCAACAAACCTCCCCAGGGAGTAAAAAGAAACAAAAATGATGCTAACTGTGGCCTATTTTATAAACGGGCTCTGCCAGATTTGTGTGACCCATCAGTATCTATCAAAACCAGAGTCAGACTGGAGTTCCCTGGCTCCAACAGATGGGGGTCTGGAGCATCTTTGGAACCTCCTGGCCTGGAGGTAATAATTTGCATATCCACCTGACTGTTGTGGGCCTCCAGATTGTGTCAGGACACCAAATCTACTGGAAAAACAAGGAACAGAGCAGAAGACAGACAGTACAGAGGAGGGCCCCAACTTACCAATTGGCAGAAACAATTGCTCTCCTAGAAACTCTCCACTCTTGAGTTGGGGGTTCTCCAGTGATCCCAGGATGAGCCCCCAAGTGTAAGGGTCTAAGAATCACTGAAGTAAGACCCTGGACTCAAATAGTATGTAAAATAAAAAAGCGTTTATTCTGCAGAATCAGCCAGCATGCAGGGGTCAACCATTCATGCAAAATGTCAACCCTGAGAGGAGCACACAGGCCCCTTTTAAGCATAGCTAGTTGAATTTTAGGAGGGTTAGGTCATGTTCTAATGTGATTGGCTAAGCAAGCAGCAGTTACATTTGTAAATCTTTGATTGGCTGTGGCCCAGATTTTAACATCCTTGGGCATGTTTAGACATGTTTTAGAGACTTTGCAAGAACTGACTCAGGCCCCTGGGTGACTATCTTCTCTGGCCACATGTCAGGGTCACTTTTGATTAACAGCTCGCTGTTCATGATTTTCCCTGGAAGTCTTGCTTGCCTCTCTGGGAAACTGAAACTTAGACCTAGCTGTAAACTGGAACAAATTTGATCCTCTCATGCACAACCTTGCGTACAATTTTTTTCCCAACTTCATCCATTTTTCTTCAAATTTCATTATTTCATATATTTTTACCATTGAGTAGAATTCCATTGTGCATATATGCCACATCTTCATTATCCATTCATCAGTTGATGGGCATCTGAGCTGATTCTATTCCTGAGCTAATGTGAATAGAGCTGCAGCAAACATGGTTGTGCAAGAGTGATAGTTCAGTTTGTGTCAACTTGATCTGTTTAGGAATACACAGTCATTCATCATAAGTGGGTCTCTGAGGTTGTTTCCAGGTAGGATTAACTAAAGGAGGAATCTTTTCCCCAGAGTTAGTCCTTCCCCCAGAGTGGGTGGCCTCTCTTGGAGGGGAGCATTTATCTAAAGAAGCTCTGGGAAGAAAAGTATTCCCCTCCCACCTGGCTGCCGGTGCTGGTTGCTGCTTTGCTGTGTGGACTGAAGACCAGTGTGGACTGAACACCATCATGGACTGAAGAGCAGCATTTCTCCAGGACCCCACCAGGCCTTCTGTGCCGGATTGGGACTGATACAGGCATCCAGCCTCATGGACTGAGCAGCTACCAGGTTCCTTGATTCTCAGGCCTATAATCTATTATTGTTGGACTGTCATAGGCTAATCCAATAAATTCCTTTATTTATTTATTTATTTTTTATTTATTTGAGAGTGACAGAGAAAGAGGAAGATAGATAGAGAATGGGTGTGCCAGGGTCTCTGGCCACTGAAAACAGTCTCCAAATGCATGCACCACCTTGTGCATCTGGCTTACGTGGGTACTGTGGATATCAAGCTTTGAAGGAGGGGCCTTAGGCTTCACAGGCAAGCTCTTAACCACTAATGCATCTCTATAGCCCCTAAGTTCCCTTTTAAAACGATTCATGTTTTCAGTTCTGTTCCTCGAGAGAACCCTAACTAATATAAATTATGGTGGCAGGAGTGTTCTAGAGAAACAGAATTGTAAGGATGGATTTCCCTAGTGGGCTGTATGCTCTCTGGAGTTGGTTCTTCAACTTTGGTGTCACTAAAGGCTCTACTGGTAATGAATAAGGAGTGTTTTTTACTGGTAATGAGAGCACTTTTGCTGGAAATAAGGAGGGCACTAATAATACATGGTATGAACTATTTGTATTTGGTGATCCTGAGTCATATTTTGTGAAGAGTAAGGAATTTAGTGACTCTGTATCTAGAACTTTTGAATATTTGTGGAAAAATAAAATGAATGATGATGCTGGATGGTTCCTTCTAGCATCTCTGGGTAAGATATTGAAAGAAAATCCCAAGCTCCAAAAGGAAATTTCTAAGCTTAAGACTGACAACCATGGTCTGAAGGTTTCTAAGGGTGCCCTGGAGGAGAGTCTCATTTCTATCCAGAATAGGGCTCAAATTGCAGAAAACCAAACCCAAGCTCTCAATGTGAGGTTGGCTATCTTGCGATATAAGCTCAATTCCCAGCCTCACAGAATATCAGAAGTTAAAGTGAGGGCACTGATTGGAAAAGAGTGGGATCCATCCTATGACTTGGGATGGGGATGTGTGGGAAGACCCTGAAGAATCTGGGGACACTGAACTCTCAGATTATGAAGAAGTTGTTTTGCATAAGAATGTGGCCTCCCCTTTAGAAGAAGTTGCATTCCCATCCCCACATTTTGAAGTCTTGCCCTCTCCATCAGTGCCTCAGGGAATTAATTCTTTCTTGTCTGAGGAACACAGTAGCAGCCCTCCCTGTACGAGGTGCTGATGATTCTTAGTGCATACTTGTCTTTGCCTTTAGGCCTACAACAAGGCATAAGGCTAGACATGACCTTAAAGGTGAGCTAGAAAGCATGACTCAAGAGACGGTGAGGTACACCTCTAAAGAACTATAGGAGCTTTCTAAATTGCATAGGCCAAATCATGGGGAATATGTGTGGGAATGGATTTTAAGGATGTGGGATGATGGTGAAAGGAATATAAGATTAGATCAGGCTGAATTTATTGAAATAGATTTAGCACTGCAGCTCATGCAGTTGGAAGAGGTGCCAAAAATTTACTTGATTGGTTGGCTGAAATATGGATCCAAAGATGGCCTACTGGGAATAAGCTAGAGCTGCCTGATATCCCTTGATTTAATGTTGATGAAGGGATTAAAAGGCTCAGAGAACTTGGAATGCTGGAGTGGATTTGCCATGTAAACTCATCTTTGTTCCCACAATGGGAGTGTCCAGAAGATGTGCCTTTCACTAAGATTATAAGAAACAGATTTGTGATGGGAGCACCAGCATACTTAAAGTGCCCAGTCATTTGGTCTTTTATGTAAAGAATACATCACAGTGGGAGCCACAGTTGCTGCATTATGTGACTTAGATGCAATGGATTTAACTGGATCTCAGAGTAACAAGGGCCAAGTGGCAGTGCTGAATCGCCAAAGGCAAGGTGAGCTTGTTTACTGTAATGGCCATCAGGGGCAAAACAATTCTTATAACAGTATGACTTGTGTAGACCTTTGGTACTGGCTGATTAATCCTGGTGCTCTCAGAAGTGAAATAGATAAAAAGCCTACTAAGCTCCTGCTTGATCTGTATAAGCAGAAAATTTCTAGAGCAAAGGAACAAAAGTCCACTTTGAATTATAGCAACAGAGAATCAAGGCCTCTTAACTAGTATCCAGACTTGAGTCAGTTTACAGATCTGAGCCCCTTGATTGAAGGGGTGGCCAGATCTCCTTGAGGAAGGACCCTCCCACAATCCCCTGAAGTTTCAATGTTAAGCTTAGTCCTATCCTTCCTCAGAGGGACCTGCAGCTTTTTGCTAGGGTAACTATACACTGGGGACAAGGAAATAATCAGACCTTTGGGGACTTACTGGACACTGGCTGTGAACTGACATTGATTCCAGGAGACCCTAAACAGCACTGTGGCCCTTCAGTTATAGTAGGTGCTTATGGAGGTCCAATGATCAATGGAGCTTTGGCAAAAATTAGACTAACATTAGTGGTCCAATGGGCCCCATAACTCACCCTGTGGTTATTTCCCCAGTCCCAGAATGCATAATTGGGACATATATATTTAGGAGTTGGCAGAACCCCCACATTGGCTCCCTGACTTGTGGAGTGAGGGCTATTATGGTTGGAAAGGCCAAATGGAAGCAATTGGAGCTCTCTCCACTAGGGAAAATAGTGAACCAAAACAGTATCACACCCCTAGAATTAATTAAAATTAATTAATTAATTAATTAATAACTAAATTAATTAATTAAAATGAATGCCACTATAAAGGACTTGAAGGATGCAGGGGTGGTAGTTCCCACCACATCTCCCTTTTACTCTCCAATTTGGCCTGTTTAGAAGATAAATGGATCCTGGACGATGACAGTGGATTATTGGAAACTTAATCAGGTGGTGACTCCACTTGCAGCTGCTGTACCATATGTGGTTTCTTTACTTGAGCAGATTAACACATCTCTTGGTACCTGGTATGCAGCTATTGATCTTGAAAATGCTTTCTTCTCCATACCTGTCCACAAGAACCACCAGAAGCAATTTGCTTTCAGCTGGCAAGGCCAGCAGTACACCTTTACTATTTTACCTCAAGGTTATATTTACTCTCCAGTCTTGTATCATAGTTTAGTTTGCAGGGATTTTGATGGCCTGTCCCTTCAACGAGATGTCACACTGGTCCGTTATATTTATCACATTGTGCTGATTGGATCAAATGAGCAGGTCATGGCAGACACTCTGGAGTTGTTGGTACAGCATATGAACATCATGGGATAGGAAATAAATCCATCCAAATTTCAAGTAACTTCCACCTGGGTGAAATTCCTAGGAATTCAGTGGTTTGAGGCATGTAGGGGTATTCCTTCTAAGGTGAAGGATAAGTTGTTGCATTTGACCCCTCCTACTAGTAGGAAAGAAGCACACATCTAATGGACCTATTTGGATTTTGGAGACTGCGCATTCCTCACATGGGTGTGTTATTCCATCCCATATACCAAGTGACTTGGAAAGTGGCTAGTCTTCAGTGGGGGTCCAGAACAAGAGAAGGCTTTTCAACAGGTCCAGGCTGCTCTGTAGGCTGCTCTGCCCCTTGGGCCATATGATCCAGCATATCTGATGGTACTCAAGGTTTCAGTGGTAGACAAGAGTGCTATTTGCAGCCTTTGGCAGGCCCCCATAGATGAATCACAGTGGAGACCCTTGCAATTCTGGAGCAAGGCCTTGCTGTCATCTGCAGACAATTATTCTCTCTTTGTGAGACAGCTCTTGGCTTGCTCTTGGTCCTTAGTAGAAACTGAACACTTGACAATGGGTCACCAAGTTACTATGTGACCCAAGATGCCCCTTATGAGCTGGTTGTCATCTTACCCACCAGGCCATAAAGTTGGATGTGTAAAGCAGCAGTCCATCATCAAGTGGAAGTGGTATATCTGTGATCAGGCTCAAGCAGGCCATGAAGGTACAAGTAAGTTATATGAGGAAGTTGCCCAAATGCCTATGGGTGAAACTTCTGTTACATTGCCTTCTGCACCTAAGCATGCAATTATGGCATCATGGCATCATGGGGTGTGCCCTATGATCAACTGACTGAAGAAGAGAAGACTAGGGCATGGTTTACAGATGACTCAGCATGTTATGCTGGCACCTCCCAGAAGTGGACAGCTGCAGCATGACAGCCCCTTTCTGGGACAACTCTGAAGGACTGTGGTGAAAGGAAGTCTTCACAATGGGCAGAACTACAATAAGTACACATGGTTGTGCATTTTGCTTGGAAGGAAAAATGCCCAGTGTGTAGTTATACACTGGTTCATGAGCTGTGGCCAATGCTTTGTCTGGATGGACTGGGACTTGGAAGGAGCACAATTGGAAAATTGGTGGGAAGGACATTGGGGAAGATGTATGTGGATAGAACTCTCTGAATGGGCAAAGGATATAAAAATACATGTGTCCCATGTTAATGCTCATCAGAAGGTGACCTCATCAGAGGATGACTTTAATAATTAAGTAGATAAGCTGACCTGTTCTCTGGATAGTGGTCAACCCAATCAAGGAAGTGTGATAAATGGCCCAGATCCTTCAGGACTGTAGATATGGGTAACTCCTCCATATACAGAACCAAGACCTGCTGAGGTGATTGCAGAAGGTGGAGGAAATACAGAATGGGTAGTAGAAGAAGCAGCTACAAATACCAGCTAAAGCCACATGACCAGTTACAAGAACATGGACTGTTATTGCCATGAGTGTTTCTGTCTTACCTTGTTAAAGATGTTTGTACATATCTATACCAAGATTAAGATTCTTTTGTTTTTACACTATTTCTGTATTATGTAATTAATACTGATTAAGATCATATCACTAGTTAGACACCATTGAGTTTATATTTGACTTATATTAGAGACTGAGCATTCCTTATGAAACCTTTCTTTGTATGGGGGAGAGGAGATTGTTCATTTCCAGTTATATGAGGGATAGTTATGTCATGTTGGTGGATGTATGACCATGTTACTGTCTTCATTTGGAAATTAAGTATGATATAAAGAGATAAGGTTTGCTGACAAGTTGACAAGGTGTGGACTTGTGATGGTTAAGTTTGTGTCAACTTGATCTACTTAGGACTCCACAGACATTTCTCATAAGTGGGTCTCTGAGGTTGTTTCCAGGAAGAATTAACTAAAGGAGGAATCCTTCCCCCAGGGTGAGCCCTTCCCCCAGAGTGGGCAGGAAGGCTTTATCAAAAGAAGCTCTGGGAAGAAAAGTATTCTCCTCCCCTCCCACCTGGCTGCCAGTGCTGCTTGCTGCTTTCCAGTGTGGATGGAAGACCAGTGTGGACTGAAAACAAGTGTCTCTCCAGGACACTTCTAGGCCTTCAGTGTTGGATTGGGATTGCTGAGGCATCCAACCTCATGGACTGAGCAGTTACCAGGTTCCTTGACTCTCAGGCCTGTAATCTGCTATTGTTGGACTGTTGTAAACTAATCTAATAAATTCCCTTTTAACACAATTCATTCTATCAGTTCTGTTCCTCTAGAGAACCCTGACTAATACAGCAAGTATCTCTGTAGTAAAGAGTGGAGTCCTTAGGGCATATGCTCATGAGTGGTATATCTGGGTCAAATGGTAGATCTATCTTACTCTTTTTTTGGAGCCTCCATATTGATTTCTGTAGTAGTTGTGCAAGTGTGCCCTCACACCAGCATTGAGTATAGGTCCCTGTTTCCTCACAGCTCACTAGCTGTGGTTGTCATTTGATTTTTTTGATGAATTCCATCCTTACTGGAGGAGGTGACATCTCAGAGTTGTTTTTATTTGTATTTCTCTGAAGACTAAAGATGATAAATATCTTCTTATGTTTGTAATGACCATTTGTATTTCTTCCTTTGAGAATTCTATGTTCAATTCACTACTAAATTTAAAAAATATATTTTATTTATTTTTTAAGTTATTTTGTTTAATTTATGTGTGTGTGTGTGAGAGAGAGGGGGGGGGCGGGGAATGGGCAAGCCAGGAACTTTGGCTGCTGCAAACGAACTCCATTTTTTGATTGGGTTATTTGATTTTTTTTTTTATTGTTTAGCTTTTGAGTTCTTTGTAGATATTAGACCTTTATCTTTGTCAGAGGTATAGCTGGTAAAGATTTTCTCCCATTCTGTGGGATGTCTGTTGACTCTATTGATGGGTTACTTGTCTGTAGAGTAGCATTTTTGGTTTCATGAGGTCCCAGGGGTTGGGTGTTGATGTATTTTCTTGGGCTACTGGGCTCTTATTCAGGAAGTGCTTGGCTATGCCTGTATTATGGAGTGTTCTCCAGGTTTTTCCTTATAATTTTTTTTTAAAACTTTTAATTTTTTTTGTTCATTTTTTTTTTATTTATTTATTTGAGAGTGACAGACATAGAGAGAAAGACAGATAGAGGGAGAGAGAGAGAATGGGCGCTCCAAGGCTTCCAGCCTCTGCAAACGAACTCCAGACGCGTGCGCCCCCTTGTGCATCTGGCTAACATGGGACCTGGGGAACCGAGCCTCGAACCGGGGTCCTTAGGCTTCACAGGCAAGCGCTTAACCGCTAAGCCATCTCTCCAGCCCTTCCTTATAACTTTTAAAAAGAGTTTCAGGTCTTGTATTGAGGTTCTTAATCCATTTGGAGTTTACTTTTGTGCAGGGTGAGAGAAGAGGATCTAATTTCACTTTTCTTCACATGGTTATCCAATTTCTCCAGCACAATTTGTTGAAGATACTGTCTTTTCACCAGGTGTATTTTTGGCCCCGTTGTCAAAGATCAGGTAGCTGTAGTTTCTTGGATTTTAAAGACGAGTCTCCTATTCTATTTCATTGATCTGTGGATCTGTTTTTGTGCTAGTACCATGCTGCTTTATTTACTATGGCTTTATAATATATTTTGAAATTAAGTATTGTGTTACTTCTAGATGGATTTCTTTTACTGAGGATAATTTTGGCTATCTGAGGCCTTCTGTTCTGTATGAATTTTGAGATAATATTTTTCTATATCTGTGAGGAACATTGCTGGAATTTTTATAGGAATTGCATTGAGTCTGTATAATGCTTTTGGTTGGATGGTTATTTTCACAATATTAATTCTTTCAGTTATTCAGCATTAGTGGTCTTTCCAACTTATTGCATCTTCCTCAATTCCTTCTTTCAGTGTTATTATGTTTTCTCTATATATGTATTTTACTTCCTTGGTTAGTGGCATATCAAGGTATTTAATTTTTGTGTCTATTGAAAATGGGATATGCATCACTTATCTCTTTATCCTTTTTATTTTCTTAGGTGTATAGGAAAACTACTGATTTTTATGTATTGATTTTTGTAAACTGCCACTTTACTGAAATAATTTATCACCTTTAAAAGGTCTTTTGGTAGAATCTTCTGGGTCATGTATATGATGAGTCATGTCATATGCAAATAGGGCTAGTTTGAGTTCCTCCTTGTCAATTTGCATCCCTTTTATTTCTTTCTCTTATCTGATTGCTTGAGCATAAACTTTAAGAATTATTCTGAAAAACGATTTAGAGTGGTCACCCCTGTCTTGTTTAGATCTCAAGGAAATGTTTCATTTTCCCCATGTAGTATGATCTGGGCCTTAGGTTCATTATAAATAGCCTTTAGTATGTTAAGATATGTTCCCTACATCCCTATTCTCTCCAGTATTTTAATCATAAATGAGTGTCGCATTTTGTCAAGTTACCTTTTTTGTGTGTCTACTGAAATAATGATATGATTCCTGTGTTTAAGTTTATTTATGTGGCGAATTGCATTTATTGATTTCCTTATGTTGAACCATCCTTGTATCCCTGGGATGAAACCTAGTTGATTGAAGTAGATGGTACTTTTAATGTGTTCTTGAATTCATTTTGTGAGGATTTTATTGTTAATCTTTGTATCTAAGTTCATTAGGTCTATAATTTTCCATTTTTATTGGGTCTCCACGTGGTTCAGGTATTAGAGTAATGCTGGCTTTATAAAAGGTATTTGGAAGTATTCCCTATTTTTTCAATTGTGCAAAATAATATGAGAAGTAGTCGCTTTAGTTCTTGAATGAAAGTTTGGTAGATCTCAGTTGTGAATACACCTGGGCCTGGACTAGGATTTTTTTTTTGTTGTTGTTGTTATGAGTTTTAAAATTACATTCTCAATTTCATTAGAGGTAATACATTTGCATAGGAAGTCTATGTGTTCTGGATATAGATTTGCAAGGTCAGATGAGTCAAGGAATTCACCTGTTTTTCTCCAGGTTTTCCAATTTCATGGAATACAGGTTTTTGTAATATGCCCTATTCTACAAATCTCATTTGTATCACTTGTGATGTCTCTATTTTCATTTCTAATCTTGTTGATTTGAGTCTTTTTTTTCTTTTTTCTTTTTTTACTGTGATCACATTGACCAGTGGTTTATTAATCTTTCTTTCTTCCTTCAGAACTAGCTCTTTGTTTGGTCAATTTAAAAAAAAATAGTTTTCTTTATTTCTAATTTTTTTGATTTCTGCTTTACTTGTGATAATTTCTTCCTATCTGGTACTTTTGGGCTTTGCATAGTTCTTGTCTTTCCAGAACTTTCAAATGGATGTTTAAATTATTTGAGATCACTCTGTTTTTACAATATAAGCATTTATTGCTATAACATTCTCTCTTAGAACTACCCACAATGTGTTTCTTAAGTTTGGAATATTGTATTTATAGTATTCTTCATTTCAATAAATTTATCGATATCCTTTCTGACTTCCTCAATAAGACAGTCATTGTCAGAGTGAGTTGTTCAGTTTCTAGGATTTGGTGTGTTTTCTGATATTACTATTGTTGTTTATTTGTAGCTTTAATGCATTGTGGTCAGATATATTTCTGGGGATTATGTCAATTTTTTTGAATTTGTGAAGACATGCTTTATGCCTGAATATATAGTCTGTTTTGGAGAAAGTTCCATGAGCTGATGAGAAGAATGTTTATTCGGTAGAATTAGGTTGGAATATTCTGTAGATATCTGGTAAGTCCACTTGATCAATGTTATTGAGTTGTATTTTTTCTCTGTTTTCTTCTTGGAGGATCTGTGTATTGATGATAGTGGGATATTCAAGTCTCCTACTATTATTGTACTGGGATTTATATCTGTTTTATTTTCTAGCAAATTTTGTTTTATAAAATTAGGTGTCCCTGTGTTTGGTGTATATGAGTTTATGACTGTAATATCCTCTTGTTGAATTATTCCTTTAATGAGTAGGAGGTGGCCTTCTTTATCTCTTTTTATTAGTTTTGATTTAAAGTCTATTTTGTCCAAAATCAGTAATGTCCCTCCTGTTTGTGTTTCTTGTTTCTGTTTGCTTGGAATAACTTTTTCCACCTGCTTACCCTAAGGTATTGTTTATCTTTTATTATAAAATGACTTTCTTGTAGAAAGCAGATTGATGGGTTCTGCTTTCTGATCCAGCCTATTAACTTGTGTATTTTGACTGGGGAGTTCAGCCCATTAACATTCCCAAGTTATAATTGTGAGGTGTGAGTTAAACCCTGTCATGTAGAAGTTTTTGTGGCATTTTTTGTGGCATGTGTTTGCTTGGTCTTTGCATGCTTTCATGACAATTCTAGCTTTGGTTGTTTCTTTTTGTCTCCTCATGTTCATGTTGATTTTTCACCTTAGTGTGGAATGTTCATGCAATGTTCTCTGTAGGACTGATTTAGTGATAATGTAACCATATAGCTTGTTTGTATCATGAAAAGTTCTTTTCTCTTCCATTATGAGGGATAATTTTGCTGGGTATGGTAGTCTGGGTTGGAAGAAATGGTCATTCAACTTTTGAGAAACTCCATTCCATGTTCTTTTGGCTTTAAGCATTTCCATTGAAAAGTCTGAGGTAATTCTGTTGGGCTTACCTCTGTATATAATGATTTGTTTTTCTCTTGTAGCTTTCAGTATTCTCTCCTTGCTTTCTGTGTTTAGTGTTTTGATTACTATGTGTCATGGGGTGTCTCTTCTCTGGTCCTGTCTATTTGGTGTTATGTGTACTTCTTGTACCTGGATCAATCTTTCTTTTCTAAGGATGGGAAATTTTTCATCAATAATTTTTGGAAGATAGTCTCTATGCCCTTGGTCTTTATTTCTTTCCCTTCTTGTATGTCTATGATCCAAATATTAGATCTTTTAAAGGTTTCCTAAAGTTCCCTCATGTTCTTTCTACACACTTTATATTATTATTACTATTATTTTGATCTTGACAATGTTTTTGGAATCCTGGTCTAACTCCCCTGTCCTTTCCTTGGGTTCTGAAATTCTGTCTTCCATGTGGTCTGCTCTGTTGTTGACTCTTTCTCTGGATCATTTTAGGAGGTTTATTGCATTTCTGTTTTTTGTTATGCTTTTCTTCAGCATTTCCATCTCTTGCTTAATTTCCATGTTCATTTCTTGACTTGACATTTTTTTAAAATATTTTTTGTTCATTTTTTATTTATTTATTTGAGAGTGACAGACACAGAGAGAAAGACAGATAGAGGGAGAGAGAGAGAATGGGCACGCCAGGGCTTCCAGCCACTGCAAACAAACTCTAGACGTGTGCGCCCCCTTGTGCATCTGGCTAACGTGGGACCTGGGGAACTGAGCCTTGAACCGAGGCCCTTAGGCTTCACAGGCAAGCGCTTAACTGCTAAGCCATCTCTCCAGCCCTTGACTTGACATTTTTATTGTCACCTGGAATTCATTCCTATATTTGGATATGTCCTTGTTGGGCTTGTTCCAATGGCCCATGAGCTGATTTATTCATTGATTATCCTCAAAATTTTTAGTGTTCTGTTGATTTCTTTTTGATTGCCTTCAGTTTCATTAAGCTAACTATGGAATACTCCTTCCTGATTCTCTTTGTTTTTCTTCAGCCATGGATTGAGGGTTTTTTTTTTTTTTGTGGTTGTTGTTGATTATCTTTTTCTTTTTTTAATCCATCTCTTGAGTTCTTTTTGTTTCCTTTATTCAATTCATTGACCCAAACTCTGATTCATAATTTAAATTCTTTTTGCAGCTTTTTCTTCCATTTCCTTAAGCCATTCTTGTTGCTCTTGTTTGATTGCTCTTTGACCAGTGTCTCCTCATTCCAACATCTCTTTGTTCATAGTCTCATTAAGTTTGTTTAAAATGTTTGCTGAAATTTCACTTTGGGCTTCTATGTCTTTTGTTGGACATTTCCATTGTGAGACTAGGTATTCTTGCTGGGGATCCCTTTGCTGGATTTCCTGTGTTGTCTGTTTTGTGTCAGGGTCTGCCCATCTCAAGATGAGTTGTCTCGCTGAGGATTAAGTAATAGCAGCTTTTGTATAGTCTGTGTTGCATGACCTGTTCTCACTTGATCTAGGTGGGTGTGGGATTGAAAATTATCCATTATGTTGTGGTGGGTACACTTGAGCTTGAGCAGGATCTACTCTGTGTGTATATGATCTTCTGAAAAACATGAGCAGACCTTGGTGACCAAGCTGGGTGTTTTTCTTCCAGACTTATTATCTGTTTGGGATTTTGTAGCAAGATCAGTTCCAAGCTTCTCCTGGATGCTGGGGCAGGTAAACAGTTGTCCTTTGCGTCAGCCCTTCTTCAATATTTTTGGAGGTGGAGCTTGCAAGGTGGGTGTAAGAAGTAGACTCCGAGTTGGTCAGTGTTCACTGCTGACCTACAGCTGATTCTCACTTTTCTAGAGAGCCACTTCAGAATGGCCACCAACCCTTGGAGGGAGCAAGTCCCCTCCTCAGTGCTTACCAATGATGGTGTGGGGCCCTGCTTGTAGCTGGACTTCAGATCCTCAGTCTCCTCCCAGGCAGCAGCACAAGAATGGAGTCTAGGCCTGGTGCAAAACTTTCAGTGGTGGGACCCTGCTTGTAGCTAAACTTCAGGTGCTTTAATTCTAATATAGCCCTGAAGACCTAGAAGTACCCTGGCAAGTCACTGATATGCCTTCCCTCTCAGAAGACTGAATAAGGTGGAGTGTGATGTCAGCAATGACAAATGTACCCTCTCAATAAAACAAAAGCAACCAGGTGACACTTTTTTCCTCAAGACTTTTTATATCTGGACTATCTAGTGGAAGGTACCATCCATTTTGAAGGTAAGTCTTTCCCTTTTAGCTAAAAGTTTCTGGAAATTTACTCAATATCATGTCCAAAAATACATCTCTTAGGTGATTCTAAATCCTATCAAGTTAATTTTTAGATTCCTTGTCATCCACACATGGTATGCTCTTACTCTAGCATCCATCCCTGCTAGCTCAGTAATTCTTTTACCAGATTCCATAGGCAAACATATTCTTACATTCCGCCTAAAATCAAATCATAGATGACCTGGTGGCATGTCAATCCTTACTTAGCTGTAGACATCATTGTTCTATTTGGTCAGTTGCTGATATTGAACACTTAGTATGTTTCAGAATTCTATAAAAATTCTCATATCTACCAGGGAGATTAACATTGTCCTTGCCTTCAATTTGTATAAGAAGATTGTGGGGTTGCCAATCTGAGGCCAAAGTGTTAGTTATGATGGAAATCAGAGTTTTTTTTTTTCAATGATTCATTTTCAGAGTGCTACATCTTCAAGACTTAAGCAGTAACAACTGAAATTTGCTTTCTGTTAACATTGACCCCATATAGGATATTGTTTATAGAGTTAATATTTTTGAGACAGCATTTTGCTCTAGCCAAGGCAGATCAATAACTCACTCTGCTGCTCAGCCTGGCCTTGAATACATGGCAACTCTTCTACCTCAGCTTCCCGAGTTCTGGGATTACAGGCATGGGCGACCATTCCTGGTTGAATTAGTTTTTATTTTAATCAAAGAAATATCAACATTTGCCTGGTGTGGTGGCACATGCCTTTAATCTCAGCACTCAAGAGGCAGAGGTAGGAGAATCACTGTGAGTTCGAGGCTACACTGAGACTACACAGTGCATTCCAGGTCAGCCTGAACTAGACTGAGACCCTACCTCAAAAAAACCCAAAAAAGAAATATCAACATTTGCTTTAAAAATAAACTTTATACTGCATATTACTCTAAGAAATTACCTCTTGTATCTACTTGGGGATTTACCAATAATATCCGTCTCATCCTTCATTTACTCTTTTAATCATTGACTGTCTTCCTGGCAGTTGTGTATTGAGCCTCTTACTATACCTTCCTCTCATTTTCATATTCCTAGTTTCCCAACATAATTATATCACTATTTAAATTATGATGTCTATTTATTTTTCTTCTTTCTAAAAATGGGATAAATATATTTGTAGAGCTTGACCTCATAAGTCAAAGATATGGAGATTAAAGTTACAACTAAACAATGCTACATTCTCACCAAAAAGGCTAAAAAGACTGAGAAGTCCAAATATTGGTAAAGATGTGACATGACATGGATTTCAGACACTGTTGATACTTGCATTTTGAAAAACATCATAATATGACACTTGTGACCCAGCAATTACATTCATAATTTCTCAGCAAAAAGTAAGCACAAAAAGTGTGTTTTTTGCTGGGTGTGGTAGTACATGCCTTTAATTCCAGCACTTGGAGGCAGAAGTACGAGGATCACTGTGAGATCGTGGACACTCTGAGACTCCATAGTGAATTCCATATCAGCCTGGGCTAGAGAGAGACCCTACCACAAAAAACGTGTTTTTTATCAAGAGGATGAAATATGAATTTGTGTTTCGTGATGCCTAAACAATGAAGGAAAAACGTTAATTAGAATTTACAATGCATCCAATTTGAGATGCCACATTGAAGGAAAAGAAAGTTCTATATAAGTATCAAATGTGAAACATAACTAGCTACACAACTAATGCTAATGAAAACAGGAAAGTAAACATTGATAGCTAAAGTTTCCTCTTTTGTTTATTTACTTTTTATAAGTTTTTTAAAAATTGATTAATTAATTAATTATTATTACACAAAGAATTAGGTTTCATTATAGTGTTTTCAAATAAATTTTTTATTGTTCATCTTCATCCTTCCCCCTCTTCCCTTCCTTAGTTTTGCAAGACCTCTAACATCCTGTCCCACTATCATAATATATGCTTCCTTTTGTCCTTCCCCCAAACCTCTACCTTACTATCTATTCTTTTCTTTTCCTGGTTTCCTATTTTGAAGCACAACACATACTTATTCTTACATCTTATTATTACACATGCATGCAGACATTAAAGTTAGGACCCACAGATAAGTCATGTCAGTTTTGCCTTTCTGGGCTTGGGCTACTTCACAGTATAATAGTTCTCAATTCAATAAATTTCCTCAAAATTTTATAACTTAATTTTTCTTTATAGCTGCATAAAAATCTATTGAGCATATGTGCCACGTTTTTATTACCAGATCATCAGTTGATGGACATCTAGGTTGATTTCATTTCCTAAGTATTGTGAGTAGAGAAGCATTTTCCATGATTACAAAAAAAAAAAAAATCCCATGGTAATTCCCTCCCCCTCCAAACACTTTCCCCTTTGAAATTCCATTCTCCATCATATTACCTTCCCATCACAATCATTGTACTT
This sequence comes from Jaculus jaculus, assembly GCF_020740685.1. NCBI lineage: Eukaryota > Metazoa > Chordata > Mammalia > Rodentia > Dipodidae > Jaculus > Jaculus jaculus. The sequence goes on along the minus strand of NC_059107.1, from coordinate 79,931,352 downwards.
ACATATATACAATATAAACCTATTAAGTACCCTCCTCCCTTCCTTTCTCTTCCCTTTATGTCTCCTTTTTAACTTACTGGCCTCTGCTACTAAGTATTTTCATTCTCATGCAGAAGCCCAATCATCTGTAGCTAGGATCCACATATGAGGGAGATCATGTGGCGCTTGGCTTTCTGGGCATGGGTTACCTCACTTAGTATAATCCTTTCCAGGTCCATCCATTTTTCTGCAAATTTCATAACTTCATTTTTCTTTACCGCTGAGTAGAACTCCATTGTATAAATGTGCCACATCTTCATTATTAACTCAACAGTTGCAGGACATCTAGGCTGGTTCCATTTCCCAGCTATTATAAGGTCCCAGTGATTAATCTGTGGTTTTATTGCCTGAGCAATTGGGGTTGTATTCAGAAAGTCTTTGCCAAGACCAATATGTTGAAGGGTTTCCCCTATTTTTTCCTCTAGCAGTTTCAGAGTTTCAGATCTGATGTTAAGGTCTTTAATCCATTTGGACTTAATTCTTGTGCATGGTGAGAGAGAAGAATCTATTTTCATCCTTCTGCAAATATATATCCAGTTTTTAAAACACCATTTGCTGAAGAGGCTGTCTCTTCTCCAATGAGTATTTTTGGCATTTTTATTGAATATCAGGTGGCTATAGCTACTTGGGCTTACATCTGGGTCCTCTATCCTGTTCCACTGATCTACATGTCTGTTTTGTGTCAGTACCATGCTGTTTTTGTTACTATTGCTCTGTAGTATAGGTTAAAATCAGGTATGGTGATACCACAGCCTCATTTTTGTTGCTCAGTATTATTTTAGATATTTGAGGTTTTTTGTGATTCCAAATGAATTTTTGGATTGTTTTTTCTATTTCCATGAAGAAAGCCTTTGGAATTTTGATAAGGATTGCATTAAATGTGTAGATTGCTTTTGGTAAGATTGCCATTTTCACAATATTGATTCTTCCAATCCAGGAACAAGGGATGTTTCTCCACTTTCTAGTGTCTTCTGCAATTTCTCGCTTGAGTCTTTTAAAGTTCTCATTGTAGAGGGTCTTTACTTCCTTTGTTATATTTATTTATTCCAAGGTACTTTATTTTTTTTGATGCAATTGTGAACGGGAGTGATTCTCTGATTTCATCCTCTGTGTGTTTGTTGTTAGCATATATGAAGGCTACTGATTTCTGTGTATTTATTTTGTATCCTGCTACATTGCTGTAGGTTTTGATCAGCTCTAACAGTTTGCTAGTAGTCTTTAGGGTCCTTTATGTATAGAATCATGTCATCTGCAAATAATGATAACTTGATCTCTTCCTTTCCAATTTGTATCCCTTTTATGTGTGTCTCTTGCCTTATTGCTATGGCTCAGACTTCCAAAACTATATTAAATAAAAGTTGGGACAGTGGACACCCTTGTCTTGTTCCTGATTTTAGTGGGAAAGCTTCTAGTTTTTCCCCATTTAGTAATATGCTGTAGGCTTGTCATAAATAGCCTTTAATATACTGAGATATTTTCTTCTATTCCCAGTCTCTGTAGGACTTTTATCATGAAAGGATGTTGGATTTTGTCAAATGCTTTCTCTGCGTCTAATGAGATGATCATGTGATTTTTGTCCTTCAACCCATTTATGTAATGTATTACATTTATAGATTTGCGTATGTTGAACCATCCCTGCATCTCTGGGATAAAGCCTACTTGGTCAGGGTGAATGATCTTTTTGATATACTCTTGTATTCTGTTTGCCAATATTTTGTTGAGAATTTTTGCATCTATGTTTATGTGAGTTTCTTGAAGACAACAGATAGCTGTATTATGTTTCTTTCAGTGTCGTTCATCTGTGTCTTTTTATTGGTTAATAGAAGTCATTTAAATTTAAAGTCATTATTGAGAAGGTTTTTCTTATGAATTTTTTGGGTTAAGTTCTAGTTGGCTTGGTTGTTAGTGCTGCCCTGAAAAACTGCTTGTTTTTGCATCTTGAGTACTGGGGTTATAGGCATGTATAGCCATGCCCAGGGTTTATGTGGGTGCTGAAGATCAAAACATAGGGCCTCATGTAGGTGCTTAACTGACTGAGCCATTTGCCCAGTCCTAAGAATAATCCATTGTTCTCCTAAAATGACTGTGAGTATCAGACAAGGAAGGAGGAAGATTTCTCCAGCAGGTACATCAATATACCTGAATACATAGTTGGGAAAACTCAGACATATTCATTTTTTCAGGAATGAACTTGAAATACTCATTATAGTGTCATATTAATGAATTTTGGTAATTAAAGTAGACCAGTCTTTTAGGAATTAAAATTATTCATTGCTATGTAAACATGACTTTTCCATACAACTGTTTAACTAGAATTATGTACTTAAAAACTTCTTAAATTTATTTTATTTAATTTTATTTATTTTATTTTTTGGTTTTTTTGAGGTAGGGTCTCACTTTAGCTCAGGCTGACCTAGAATTCACCATGTAGTGTAAGGGTGGCCTTGAGCTCTTGAACTCCCTGTGAATCTCCTACCTCTGCCTCTCAAGTGCTGGGATTAAAGGTGTGCACCACCACACCTGGCTTATGTTTATTTTTTATGAGAGAGGGAGAGAGAGAAAAATGGTGCTCCAGGGCCTCCATCCACTGCAATTGAACTCTGGTGTGCATGTGCCACCTTGCACGCTTGCTTCACCTTATCTGTCTGGCTTCTGTGGGATCTGGAGAGTTGAACATGAGTCCTTAGGCTTAGGCAAGCACCTTAACCACACTAAGCCATCTCTCTAGCCATTAAATTCATTTTTTTCTGATAATGAGTATGAGAGAAAATAACAGCTACATGATCATGGAAAGTTATTGTTATTACCTACCACTACATTTTTGAACATTTTTCATTCCTGTGTTTCATTTATATTACTTTGTTTTATTTAAATATGTAATAATTAGAATTTTTCATTAAATAATAGTTTGAATAGTAAAAAAGAATGCTACATATAGAGATATACCCATTAATTCTATTTTGAAGGTAGAAAATGATTTTATGTATTTGAAAGATTTACCACATGGAAATAAATTAATATTTTGTGCTGCTGACATAAAATACAGAAACTTAGGGGCTCCTATAATTATTTCAAGTTGTTTTTCCATTAATAGACTGTCCCTAATTTTACAATAAAAATGCAAGATTTTTTTCCCATTACTTGTGGCATTTAAAAGCCTCCAACACCATTCACATCTTTCCTTCCCAAGAAGTTGCTAATTTCACCTGAGTAATATTTCTAGGTAGAATTCTTAAATAGAAATAAAAAGTTACTTTTGACATGCTTGTTTCTCAACAGAAAGGTATAATTGCAAGTTTATGTGTAACTTAAGTGTAAGAGTAATATTACTTCTGAAATGAATTAAACTTAATAAAATTAAAAGTATAAAATTTGCTTACCAGAACGCATAAATATTGATTTCTCTATAACTATGAGTTCACCTTCACAAAGAAGAGGAAGGTACTTATGAATGGATTTGTTTTCTAGAGATTCATTATCAAAGTACCAGAGACTAGGGGCTGTAAGCAGCAGGTTTATTGCCTCATAGTTCTGGAGACTGGAGAGTCCAAGATCAAAGGGGTATCACCATTGGTTGCTTTTGGGCCTTTCTCTTTGGCTTAAAGATGACCATATTCCTAAACTTTCCTTTGTAAAGACATCAGGTGTGATAAGTTGGGGCATATCTTAATGCTTTTATTTTAACTTAATTACCTTTTAAATGCATATCCATGTTTAAATAGCATTATAGTCTGTGGCACTGAGGGTTAAGACTTCAATATATAATGTTTGGGATGGGAGTATGAGACCCAGTGCAGCCTATAACACCAAAATTATAAATGGAGTTATTCACCTACAGTCTATTCTACTTCTTCACTGTTTCCCCCCCCCCCCCCCCCTCATAAATGAACAGATACCTTGTTTGAATCTTCCAGTCAAAACAATGAGCCCAAAAGTTGGGTGTACATTGTGTTAGATGCATGTCAGATAAGGTTTAACAAATGGAGTCACGTGTTTCCATCAACGCAATTTACAGCAAATGGTAAGTGTAATGATTACATGAGCTCCCAACATATGCTAAGTATAGCACTTTCATACATGCATTTGTTATCTCTCTGGTTACTCTCAGTAATCTTAAGATGCACATATCACAGGTGAGTGAATTAGGACCAAAGTGCAAAATAACTTTCCTAAATTAGGCCCTCTATTAAGATAATGAAATTTCATCAGATATCTTATATATCTGATTCATATTTGTTCTATGATTTTTGTTGGTATACTGGAAAATTTGCTGAACTAGTAGACTTTTAAAAATATATTTTATTATTTTTGTTTAGTTATTTGAGAGAGAGAGAGAGAGAGAGAGAGAGAGAGAGAGAGAGAGAGAGAAAGTGGGAAAAAGAATGGGCACACCAGGGCCTCTAGCAACTGCACATGAACTCCAGACACATGGGCCACCTTGTTTATCTTGCTTACATGGATACTGGAGAATTGAATATGGGTTCTTAAGCTTTACAGGCAAGCGTATTAATTGCTAAGCCATTTATCCAGCCCCAACTTTTAGTTTTGTTTTGTTTTGTTTTGTTTTTCAATGTAGGGTCTTGCTGTAGCCCAGGCTGACCTGGAATTACTATGTAGACTCAGGGCGGCCTGGAACTCATGGTGATCCCTCCTACCTCTGTCTCCCAAGTGCTGAGATTAAAGGCATGTGCCACCACACCTGGCTAAGCCCCAACTTTTAAAATCATACAAATCAGCTTTGTATTAATTCTGATTTTTACTGAAACACGATTTAAATGGGTGAGTATAACAATTCTGTGAAAATGCCTTACATTTGCATTCACAGTAATTAAGTATAAACTACAATACAATGTTCAGGAATTATGAAATATTTCATAATATCATGAACAATATGATACAGTCATGACTCATTAGAGGACATAAGTATGAAATGTAATATAAGTGCTTAAATATAGATTTAGTTTTTTCATAATAGCTGTGCAATAATTTTCATTCTCAAAGACCACATAATTGGATCATCAGTTTTGTACTATCTTCTTTAATGCCTTTATTATTATACACTCATTATTGTGTTTTTTTAATGTTTTAAAATGATCAGTTAAAAGGAATTAGGCAAGAATTTTCATCCTGAGAATATTACAATTTTATTGAAAAAATAAGACATCTTTAATAGATTACTGAAAGATTCATTCATCATCAGGTCTCACTGTTTCTATGAATGTAATGTAAGAGCCCTATCATGCATTCCAAGTAGTTTTAGGTTTACTTTAGAAAATGAAGTCTTTCCAGGCTGATTATACTGTTGTTACTTTCATGGAGAGAAAATGTATGTGTCAAACACATACATATTCATATGCAAGCTTTCTTACACATTTGGTAATAATAGACATCACCTTTAGGAAATGTTTTTATAATTCTAGGATATTAAACCATGTAATTTTATAAGAACTGTTGAATACATAATGATATTCTATATTACATATGTGGAAACAAATTTATTTTATGAAATATTAGCAAGTAGCCATCTCTCTATAATATTTTTTAAGTTTTTGTAAGGGCCTTTACCCTATGAAGGTCAGAATAATTCCACATTTATCTTGAAAATCATCAAGTTTTTGAAAATGGAGTGAAAAGAATTAATAATGAAAAACTTGGACTTGTTGTGGGTGGAGTTTGAAACTTATGTTACTTTCACTGTTAGCAATTGGCACCCACCTCATAACCTTAGAATTAAAGGTGGTAGTAAGAAAGGAAAATAAGCCTGAAGAGATGGCTCAGTGGTTAAGGGGCTTGCCTGGAAAAGCCTAATGTCCCAAGTCCGATTCCCCAGAACCCACATAAAGCCAGATACACAAAGTGGTGTATGCCTCTAGAGTGCACTTGCAGTGGCTGGAAGCCCTGGAACACCCATTTTCTCTGTTTCTCTTGTCTCTGTCTCTGTTTCAAATAAATAAATACAATATTAAAAATAGAAAGGAAAATGAAGGGATTTTGGATGTACACAGTAAATTATGACAAATTATTTATTGCAGTATGGAAATAGATTTTAAATTAAATAAAAATGCACTGATCCCTTTAAGCTAAAGCAATAACATGAAAAATAAAAACATCCCCTGTCCAGCCAAGAAGGCAATCACCTAACTGCACCACAGATCCACGGGAAAGAAAGGCAAAACATTAAGGGTTTACTGGGTCTTTGAGGGGAGAGCAATCTCCAATAGATTGCCAGTGAGAGGGCACAAAGCAAATCTTAACAAATTCAGGAAAATTGAAATAATTCCTTGCATTCTATCTGACCACAATGGAATTAAACTACAAATCAGTAGCAAGAAAAGCTATAGAGCATACACAAAATCATGGAAACTAAACAATACACTACTAAATACACTATTAAATGAATGGGTAAATGAAGAAATCAAGAAGGAAATCAAAAAAATTATGGAGTCAAACGATGATGAGAACACAAGAAACCAAAATCTCTGGTACACTATGAAGGCAGTTCTAAGAGGTAAATTTTTAGCCTTAAGTGCCTATATTAAGAAATTTGAAAGGTTGCAAGTGAACGACCTAATGCTTCACCTTAAAGCCTTGGTAAAAGAAGAACAAGGCAAACCAAAAATCAGTAGACGGGAAGAAATAATAAAGATTAGGGCAGAAATTAATGAAATGGAAACAACAACAACAACAAAAAAAATCCAAAGAATTAGTGAAACAAAGAGTTGGTTCTTTGAAGGATAAACAAGATTGATAAACCCATAGCAAATCTGACCAAAGCAAAGCGAGAAGAGACACAAATTAATAAAATCAGAGATGAACAAGGTAACATCACAACAGATTTCAGAGAAATTCAAAAAATCATAGGAACATACTATAAAAGAATATACTCCACAAAGAATGAAAATCTGAAAGAAATGGATGATTTCCTTGATTTATATGACCTACCTAAATTAAATCAAAATGAGATTAATCACTTACATAGACCTATAACAAACATGGAGATCTGAACAATTATCAACAATCTCCCAACTAAAAAAAGCCCAGGCTCATGGGCTGGAGAGATGGCTTAGCGGTTAAGTGCTTGCCTGTGAAGCCTAAGGACCCCGGTTCGAGGCTCAGTTCCCCAGGTCCCACGTTAGCCAGATGCACAAGGGGTTGCATGCCTGTGGTGTTCGTCTGTAGTAGCTGGAGGCCCTGGCGTGCCCATTCTCTCTCTCTATCTGCCTCTTTCTCTCTCTATCACTCTCAAATAAATAAATAAAAATAATAAACAAAAAAGCCCAGGCCCAGATGGATTCACTGCTGAATTTTACCAGACCTTTAAAGAAGAGCTAACACCATTGTTTCTTACGCTTTTCCAGGAAATAGAAAAAGAAGGAATTCTACCAAACTCCTATGAGGCCAGCATCACACTGATACCAAAACCAGACAAAGATAGAACAGAAAAAGGAAATTACAGAACAATCTTCTTCATGAAAATAGATATAAAAATTCTCAACAAAATATTGGCAAACAGAATACAAGAATATATCAAAAAGATCATTCACCTTGACCAAGTAGCATTTATTGCAGAGATGCAGGGATGGTTCAACATACACAAATCTATAAATGTAATACAATATATACATGGGTTGAAGAACAAAAATGATATGATCATCTCATTAGACGCAGAGAAAGCATTTGAAAAAATCCAACATCCCTTCATGACAAAAGTCCTACAGAGACTGGGAATAGAAGGAACATATCTCAATATAATAAAAGCTATTTATGACAAGTCTACAGCCAACATGTTACTAAATTGGGAAAAACTCGAAGCTCTTCCCATAAATCAGGAACAAGACAGGGTGTCCACTGTCCCAACTTGTATTTAATATAGTTTTGGAAGTCTTATTCATAGCAATAAGGCAAGAGACACACATAAAAGGGATACAAATTGGAAAGGAAGAGATCAAGTTATCATTATTTGCAGAGGACATGGTTCTATACATAAAGGACCCTAAAGACTACTAGCAAACTGTTAGAGCTGATAAAAACCTACAGCCATGTAGCAGGATACAAAATAAATACACAGAAATCAGTAGCCTTCATATATGCTAACAACAAACACACAGAGGATGAAATCAGAGAATCACTCCCATTCACAATTGCATCAAAAAAAAAGTACCTTGGAATAAATAAATATAACAAAGGAAGTAAAGAACCTCTACAATGAGAACTTTAAAAGACTCAAGCGAGAAATTGCAGAAGACACTAGAAAGTGGAGAAACATCCCTTGTTCCTGGATTGGAAGAATCAATATTGTAAATGGAAATCTTTCCAAAAGCAATCTACACATTTAATGGAGTCCCTATCAAAATTCCAAAGGGATTCTTCATGGAAATAGAAAAAACAATCCAAAGATTCATTTGGAACCTCAAAAATCTCGAATATCTAAAATAATACTGAGCACAAAAATAAGGCTGGTGGTATCCCCATACCTGATTTTAACCTATACAACAGAGTCATAGTAACAAAAACAGTGTGGTACTGGCACAAAAATAGACATGTAGATCAGTGGAACAGAATAGAGGACCTGGATGTAAGCCCAGGTAGCTATAGCCACCTGATATTCGATAAAAATGCCAAAAATACTCATTGGAGAGAAGACAGCCTCTTCAACAAATGGTGTTGGGAAAACTGGATATATATCTGCAGAAGGATGAAAATAGATTCTTCTCTCTCGCCATGCACAAGGATTAAGTCCAAATAGATTAAAGACCTTAACTTCAGACCTGAAACTCTGAAACTGCTAGAGGAAAAGGTAGGAGAAACCCTTCAACATATTGGTCTTGGCAAAGACTTTCTGAATACAACCCCAGTTGCTCAGGTAATAAAACCACAGATTAATCACTGGGCCCTCATGAAATTACAAAGATTTTTCCCTGCAAAGGACACAGTGAAAAATGGAAAGAGGCAACCTACAGAATGGGAAAAAATCTTCGCCAGCTATATATCTGATAGAGGATTAATATCTAGGATATGCAAAGAACTCAAAAAGTTAAATAATAAGGACTCAAACAAGCCAATCAAAAAATGGGCTATGGAGCTAAATAGAGCATTCTCAAAGGGAGAAATATGAATGGCATATAAGCATCTAAAAAAAGTTCTATGTCACTAGTCACCAGGGAAATGCAGATTAAAACTACATTGAGATTCCATCTCACTCCTGTCAGATTGGCCACCATCATGAAAACAAATGATCATAAATGTTGGCGGGAATGTGGAAAAAGAAGAACCCTCCTACACTGCTGGTGGGAATGCAATCTGGTCCAGCCATTGTGGAAATCAGTGTGGAGGTTCCTAAAACAGCTAATGATTGATCTACTATATGACCCAGCTATAACACTCCTAGGTATATATCCAAAGGAATCATCTCATTTCCTTAGAAGTACGTGCTCAACCATGTTTATTGCTGCTCAATTTATAATAGCTGGGAAATGGAGCCCACCTAGATGTCCTGCAACTGTTGAGTTAATAATGAAGATGTGGCACATTTATACAATGGAGTTCTACTCAGCGGTAAAGAAAAATGAAGTTATGAAATTTGCAGAAAAATGGATGGACCTGGAAAGGATTGTACTAGGTGAGGTAACCCATGCCCAGAAAGCCAATCACCACATGTTCTCCCTCATATGTGGATCCTAGCTACAGATGATTGGTCTTCTGCATGAGAAGGAAAATACTTGGTAGCAGAGGCCAGTAAGTTAAAAATGAGACATAAAGGGACGAGAAAGGAAGGGAGGAGGGTACTTAATAGATTGATATTGTATATATGTAAGTACAATGATTGAGATGGGGAGGTAATATGATGGAGAATGGAATTTCAAAGGGGAAAGTGTGTGGGAGGGTAGGGCATTACTATGGGATTTTTTTTATAATCATGGAAAATATTAATAATAATGAAAAAAAAGATCAGGAGCAAGACAGGGTTGTCCACTCACACCTCTGCTCTTCAATATAGTACTGGAAGTCATAGCTCAAACAATTAGACAGGAGAAGGAAATAAAAGGGATACCATTTGGAAAGGAAAAAGTTAAGTTAGCTCTATATTCTGATGACATGATTGTATATGTAAGAGACCTGAGAGACTCCATCCCAAAACCCCAGAAAGTGACTAACTCCTATAGCAATGTAGCAGGATACTCAATCAATGCACAAAAATCAGTATCTTTTCTATATGCAAATGACAAAGATATAGAGAAAGAATAACGGGCATGATCCTACTTTCTATAGCAACAACAACAACAACAAATACCTTGGAATAACATTAACCAAGGAAGTGGAAAGGTCTATACAGTGAAAACATAAAACCACTCAAAAAAGAAAATAAGAAGGACTTAAGAAAATGGAAAGACCTCCCATGCTTCTGGATAGACAGAATTAACATTGTGAAGATGGCAATCCTACCAAAGGCAGTATACAGATTTAATGCAACTCCAATTAAAGTCCCTACAGTGTTCTTCACAGAGAAAGAAAAACTGATCTCAAATTTCATATAGAAAGGCAGAAGGCCTTGCATATCCAAACATATCTTCACCAAAAGAAATACCTCTGGAGGCATCACCATACCTGATCTAAAGCTATATTACAAAGCTATGGTAATAAAAACAGCATGGTACTTGCATAAAAACAGGAACATAGACCAATGGAATAGACTTGAGGACCTGGACTTTGGGTCAAGCAACTATAGCTACTTGATATTTGCCAAAGGCCCTAACAATATAGGCAGGAAAAAAGACAGTATCTTCAACAAATGGTGCTGGACAAACTGGATAACCATATGCAGGAAACTGAAACTTGATCCATACATTTTGCCATGCACTACACTGAATTCAAAATGGATCAAAGACCTCAATATAAGACCAGAAATTTGACTACTTCTGGAAGAAAATATAGGAAGTACTTTCCATGATATAGTAATGGATAAAAACTTCCTGAACAAAACCCCATTAGCTCATGATCTTAAACAGTCACTCAACCAATGGGATCACATGAATCTGAAGTGTTTCTTTACAGACAAGCATACAATAAGCAAAGCCAGTAGATTACCCATAGAATGGGAGAAAATATTTGCTGGTTATCCAGCTGACAGAGGCCTAATCTCTAGAATCTACAAATAACTCAAAAACCTAAAAGTAAAAAGTCAAAGAGCCCACTCACAAAATGGGGCAAAGAGCTGAACAGGCAGTTCACAGAGGAAGAAATACAAGTGGAAAACACACACTGAAGAAAATATACATCATCCCTAATCATCAGAGAAATGCAAATTAAAGAACTATGAGATTCCACTTTACCCCAATAAGGATAGCAAACATCAAAAAATCAAATGTGGATGTGGAGAAATAGGAACACTCATCCACTGTTGGCGGGAATGTAAGATGGTACAACCACTTTGGAAAGCAATATGGAGACTCCTGCAAAAGCTGACTATAGAGATACCAACAGACCCTGTTATTCCCTTACTGGGCATCTACCCTAAAACCTTCAAACCACAGGCCAGAGACATTTGCTCAACCATGTTTATAGCAGCTTAATTCGTAATAGCTAACAGCTAGAATCAACCCAGATGTCCATCTTAGAAGAATGGATAACTAAGATGTGGTATATCTACACAAGGAATTCTCTACAGCAGTAAGAAAAAAATGACACAACAAAATTTGAGGAAATATGGTTGAATATGGTTGTTAGTGAACTTACCCAATCACAGAAAAAAAAAAAATCGCCACATATTCTCACTCATCTACAGCACCTAACCTGAATCTACCCAAGATGCCTTACATACCCAGCAAGCATCTCGTGGACTAGACAATAGGATGGTTGGGGAGGGAGGGGAGGGAAATGGAGGGGGTGGGAAACACAAATCTAGACCCAAATAGCAATGGTACCATAAAATACTACATCCTAAAAGGCAGATCATATGGCTGAACCTTCACCAGGCCCTTAGATGGAACACCTGAGTCACAAGACACTGGAGAGGGTATGGTGAAGATGGACCTTAATCTTCTACAGCTTCTCTCCCTCCCTCCCCCTCTCTCTCTGTCTCTCTTTCTCTCTTCTCTCTAACTCTTCTATATTAGTTATCTTTTTCTTCCTTTTCATTAGTGGGCACTGACCTGTAACTCCCACTACCAGCATGTGGCTATCATCCACAAGCACCTTTTGATCAGAGAGACCTACAATGTTTCCTAAAAGAAAGGCAGATTTCTGTCAAAGTACTTGATGACCCACCAAAGGTTAGTGGTAAGACCCTGCTGCTGAAGACACCTTATGTGGTTGATACATAAAATGGAATGGCATGGCTGGAAGCTGGAAGAGAGTCAGTCCCCAGATAGCCAGTGCATCTAGTGCCAGAAGGTGCTACATGGGTGACTGGGTGAAAATGGCCAATACCTATCCAAGCAACTCATGGTCTAGCCTACTTTGCAGCAAATAACCTGTCATGATTGCCCACACAAGTGGAATAGTGGCACACAGCCATGGTGGGGAACCAACAGCTCTCAATTCAGCTAACTGATTCCCTCAGTGGAATGGGACCCATAGCTGGAGCTGGGAAAGAAGTCAGAACCATATCCAAACATAATCCCACTCTCTGTTATCAAGCCTCCATCAATCATGTGCTATAAGAGGGCCTACACCTTTTAAATTCTCTATAAAAAAGTAAGGATCATTTCATGTGTCTGATGTTAACTTACTCTCCATTGGAGAATCTGCTTCTCTTTTTCAGAAAGATGTAGATCCTAAGGAGAGAGCCACCCCATCATACCTCAAAAGGGCCCCGACTGAAACTAAGAAAAATTGGTGAAACAAACAAGGGTGCTGTTCTCTTGGTGAACTGGGTACTTGCACCAGGGTGAAGTGTCACGACCATCTCGACCAGCAAGAATGACGTGACCCGAGAGCTCTTCTTTAAGCAGTTTATTCAGGAACCTTGAACAATCTTCTGACCCCTGCGAGAGCTGACCCACAGGCTAAGTAGTCCTGCGCTAGCCAACCCTAGTGAGCCATGTGGCCCATGCAGATAGGTCCATGATTAAGGAAGCAGAATTATTTAAGCAGCCTCAGCCAAATAAGGACTTGTTTATCCCAGAGAGCACTCGCTATCGGGCTAGCGGAAGGCAGAAGCCGACGCCATCTTTAGGGCATGGCACATCGCAGCTCTCCACAGATCCCCCTTTTTGTTTTAAATGAAACAGGTGAGAGTAGAGGTCTGAGCTCTGTAGTGAAATCCAGTACCGATTTTTCCAGAGGCAGGAGTAAGGATGGATATTATGGGGAAAGGACGGTACTAACCCGCTTTCTCTCAGACATACTCTCCTCTAGGCTGCTAACTGCAGGCGGCATACCTAGAGTGCAGTGCTTTGCCTCGCAACCTGAACGTGCTGAGTGTTCAAGCTCTTCATGATAGCAAGCCATGCGTAAGGGGACTGTCCTGCCTCAATGGCTGTAAAGGCCTGAATAATCATAGCTGCATTCCTTTGCTGTGTGACCCTCATCTTGCATAGACACCACAGGCCCACCAAGAAGGCCAGCACCAGGAGACCAGCCATCGCTTCCAATAGCACCATGATAAAAGGGAGCCCACCTAGGCTGAGGGGGAACATCCATGCCATCTCCATAACTCTGAGGCCATCGACCACTAATCCAGGAGGCATTAACTGAAAATTGGCCTGGGCTCCAAGGGGCTTCCATCCAGGCAGCAGACTGATTATAAAGCATCACACATGGGCTTATTTGACTAATATTACTTACCAGCAAAAAAGCACAAACTTCCCACTAGTGGTACACTAACATTGCCTTCAATGGGACTAATTTCCCCATCCAAGGGCAAATAGGAGAGACCTAAACTTTTATTGCTAGCAAAAAAGCAAGGGAAAACTTGGGCATTATATTGAACTGGAAGAGGCTTTGGAAACACCAACAAGATCCCCCATCAAGGTTCCGCCTGAGTCAGACTCCACCTCAGGCCTATCAGCATCCATAGCGGAAGGATCTTCATGTTGGACTTTTCTGGTCAGTCTCTCGGGCACCCACACTGGATCCTGATGATCCTGCGGAAAAACACAAACAGACCCGAACCTCCCGAGGGAGCTGGGTTGCCCGACTCATCATACAATGGCGGAGCAGAAGGGATCTTGTTCAGCTGTCCCGCCATACTATCGGGCCCTGACTTTTCTTTTTCCTTCTTCTTATCCTTCAAAGAATGTTTTTCCATCCTCTCTACCAAAGCTTGCAGCTCCTCATCTGTATCAGAGCCGTCCGTGTCTGTTGTTTCCCTTTCTCCTGACTTCTCTGATCTTTCTTCCTTTAACATTTCTAAAGCTGTTTGTCCTTCCTCCACTGCTCTGCAGTACCTCTGGTCCTCGAGACAGCATCTAATCAGCTTCCAGATTGGTCTAACTCCTGCCTTAAAGTTCCCTGATCCCAAGCGAAGTCCAGATCCCTCCCTAACTTATCCCAGCACACGACCGTTAGGTTACCCGACATCGCAAACCAGGGGGTGACAGTATCGCACTCATTCAAAAATCTCTCTAGGGTACTTTTCTTAATTTTTAAATTCTTTGACAAAAGCAGCTCCTGAAGAGCCAAAAAAATTGGGTGCGAATGAGAAGCACCCATAGTTACTTTTACCTTTAATTCTGCTCACCGGTCCGTAGTGACTTTACTTTCAGTTTGCTATCACTGTGAACTCTTCTTCACTCTCTTTTTATCTACAGAGTAGAGCACAAGTTGTCGCTTCCCTGCGATCTTTATTGTCCCACCTTACCTTAGGGAACTTACCAGCGCTGCCCTGACTGCAAAAAGTTCTGAGCCTCCTTCGAGAGAGAGGTTCCCTGTACAGGCCACCACTTGTCGCGACCACCTCGACCAGCAAGAATGACACGACCTGAGAGCTCTTCTTCAAGCAGTTTATTCAGGAACCTTGAACAATCTTCTGACCCTGGGGAGAGCTGACCCACAAGCTAAGTAGTCCTGCGCTAGCAAACCCTAGAGAGCCATGTGGCCCATGCAGATAGGTCCATGATTAAGGAAGCAGAATTAGTTAAGCAGCCTCAGCCAAATAAGGACTTGTTTATCCCAGAGAGCACTCGCTATCGGGCTAGCGGAAGGCGGAATCCGATGCCATCTTTAGGGCGCCGCACATAGCAGCTCTCCACAGTGAAGGAGATCAACACAGAGAAAAATCAACTCCTACCAAATCAGAGACCCAGAGGCCCCCAACACCTCATCACTGAAGCAGACCAAAATGAACCCAACGGGGCTCAGGGAAATTTTGTGGAAGAGGGGTCAGAAAGAATGTCAGAGCCAAATGTTTGGTCATGATATGCAGAAACATTTATGCTACCCATAACAGTGGGCTAACTCCAGAATGCATGATCCATATACCTCAACAAGGAGAGGCCAAGGGCTGGGGATAGGTCATGGAGGAGCCTAATAATGGTACCAAACTGGCTGTATTCACTGAGTACATAGCTAATAAAAAATTAAAAAAAAATAAAAACAAAACAAAACAAAGAAAAAAATAATAAAGCAACAACACTTTAAGTGAATCTGTACAACTAATAGAGATCTTAGTTGATCTGTAGGAAAATGCAAAGCCTATTCATGAATATGTACTATATATATTGTTGCAGTCATGTTCTCATTATTAGCAGACATCACCTGACCAAGAGAAGTTTGTGGGAAAAAAGGTTTAATTTGGGCTGGAGGGATGGCTTAGAATTTAAGGCATTTATCTGCAAAGCCAAAGGATCCACGTTCAATTCCCCAGGACCCATGTTAGCCAGATGCACAAGGGGGCACATGTGTCTGGAGTTCATTTGCAGTGGCCGGAATCCTGGTGCACCCATCCTCTCTCTCCCTCTCCCTCTTTCTCTCTGTCAAATGAATAAATAAAAATATTTTTTTTAAAAAAGGTTTATTTTGGCTTGCAGGCTTGAGGGGATGTTCTATAATGACAGGGGAAAACAATGGCATGAGCAGAGGGGGACATCACCCCCTGGCCAACATAAGGTAGACAATAGCAACAAGAGAGTGTGTCAAAGACTGGCACAGGGAAAGTGGCTATAACATCCATAAGCCTTTCACCAATAGGACCCTGCCCCCATGAGGCATTAATTCCAAAATCCTTATCAGCTGAGAACCTAGCATGCAGAACACCTAAGTTTATGGGGTACACCTGATCAAACCACCTCATTCCACCCCTGGCTGTCATAAACTGATAACCATCCATAATGTAAAATGCAATGCATTCAGTTCATCTTTAAAAATTCCCATAGTTTTTATCAATGCTAATGATGTTCAAATATTTTCATAATCCAAGGTCTTTTAACTGAGCCATAATACCAAAAATATCCCCCCCAAGCCCATAATGACACAGAATAAACATTCACACTGCAAAAGATGGCATTGGGCACAGCAAAGAAATATTCAACCAATACAAGATTTAAACACAGCAAACACCAAACTCTGTAGCTCCAAGTCCAACAATTCTAGACAGTGTCAAATCTCCTAGTCCAATAATTCTAACAAGTCTCTGGAGTTCCAATTCCAGCCCTCCAACTAGGCAACTTACAGTCCTGGAAAACTTCATCTGGGTCATTGAGTTTGCAACATGGTCTTTTGTTTTGGAAATGGCCATGGGCAGTGTGAAGCAGGTTTGCTGGATGCCTGCATGGAGACCCAATTGAGCCATGAGAACTAATTGTGGATTGCAGTGAAGACCTAGTAGAAATCCCAGGACCATGAGATGGCTGTTAAGGAAAGCCGGCATTAGTCAGCTGGCCCATTCTCAATGGTTGTAAGCTCTCATATAATCACAGCTGAACAGGCAGCAGTTTCATCCCACAGATTTCTTTCTGTGCCATAGCCCTCTGCATACACCAGTCATAGAAACTATGCACTGCAATGCTGAAGAAGTTCTCTCATTCTTTCTACAACCCTGCAAGGTACACATTACTGCTACTGCATACAGAAGAAACAGACATAGAAGGGATAGATAATTTACCTAAGTATTTAAGGAGTGATGAGCTAACATTAAACTCATGCCTGAAATGTGCTTTCTTGTAGACAAAATTACTTCTTCTGAGGCTGTGGAGATGGCTAAGTAGTTAAAGGCACATGCTTGCAAAGCCTTCAGGCCTAGGATACATTCTCTAGCACCCAGATAAAGCCAGATGCAAAAGTGGTACAAAGTATCTTGCTTTTATTTGCAGTGGTAAAAGACCGTGGCACACACATACATATGTACACACACACACACACACACACACACCAAGTTTTTTTTTTGTTGTTGTTGTTATTTTTTGAGGTAGGGTCTCACTTTAGCCCAGGCTAACCTGGAATTCACTATGTAATCCCAAGGTGACCTTGAACTCTTAGTGATCCTCCTAATTCAGCCTCCCAAGGGCTGAGATTAAGGGTGTGTACCCCCACACCTGGCTTTCTTTGAGAATTTTAACCAGATTAAGAAATCATAACAGGCCTGAGGAGATAGCCCAGTCGTTAAGGTGCTTGCCTATGAAGCCTATTGACCCAGGTTCAATTCCCAAGTACCCACATAAAGCCAGATGTACAAGGTGGTGTATGCATCTGAGTTTCATTTACACTGGCTAGAGGCCCTTGCATGTCCATTCTCTCTCTCTCTCTCTTTCTCTTTATTTGCCTCTTTCTCTCTTTCTCTCTTAGATGAATAAATAACTAAATAAAATATTTTAAAAAATCACAACAAGGAAGGGAGGAGGGTACTTAATAGGTTGGTATTATATATATGTAAGTACAATGATTGAGATGGGGAGGGGATATGATGGAGAATGGAATTTCAAAAGGGGAAGGGGGGTGGAGGGAGGGTATTACTATGGGATATTTTTTATAATCATGGAAAATGTTAATAAAAATTGAGAAAAAAGGAGTGTCAAATAAAATTAAAAATAAATTAAAAAATCACAAGAAGAGCTGTGGAGATAACTCAGTGACTAAGACACTTGCTTTCAAAAACTAATGGCCTGGTTTCAATTCCATGGTACCCATATAAAGGCTGATGCACACAGTAGTGTGTGCATCTGGTTTTTGTTTGCAATGGAAAGAGGTCTTGAAACACCCATATTCTCTCTCCCACTCGCTCTCCTTTCAATAAATAAATTAAAATATTTTAAAAATCACAGCCAGATTTTAAATAAAATTTCCAAGTGAAATGATTAAGTTACTGTGGTAGTTTGAATGGATTGTCCCCAATATATTCCGTATTTTATTAATTTGTAGTTGAGATCTGTAGCCACTTGGCTGGAGGAGGTGTGATTGGACAGATCTTAAGGTGTGGTGGTGGGTATGAAAATTCAATCTAAAGATATACAAAGTGCCTAATTCTTTCCTAGAGTTTCTGAAGTGTGCTGTGCAACTTTTTGCTCTTGGCTTGTGGCTTTTCTCTCTGTGTTTGGTTCTGTGAATTCAGGCCAGCTTCTTCTGCTATTATGGAACTTTCTCTGTATCTATAAGCTTCAATAAAATCCCTTCCTTCCATAGCTATGCCTGGTTTGGAATTTTATCTCAGTGAACCTGAAGCTGTCTGCCGCAGTTACAGTTTTCAAGTTCAGAATTAGACCTATGGTAGATTGAATGTTAAATGTTCTCCATAGAATCATGTGTTTGAATGCTTAATTCCCACTGGTGATATTGTTTGAGAAATCTGTGGTGCCTTTAACAGGTGTGTTGCTCAGAATGGACTGAGGTGTTATAGAACATCCCTGATTGATGCTTTTGCACATTCTGTTTCTTCCCTGTTGATTTGATGATGTGATTCTTCTTTGCTGCTCCTGTCATATGTTCTCTACCATAATAGACCTTCTCAAAACAGTAAACCAAAATGCATATTTTCCTTCCATAATTTGCCTTTGTCTGGGTATTTTCTCCTAGAAATGATTAAAAAAACTGCCACAGACATCTGGTACTAAAAAATGGGGGCACTGCCACAACAACCATGACCATGTGATTTTGGGTGCTTTGGAATTGGTTCAAGGGAGGAATATGGAAGGATTTGGAACTTTACAATGCTGTAAGCAGAGCTTAGTGGGTCATTCTGGTGAGAATTTGAAAAAATAAAATGCATAGAGAAGTGTGAACTGTAGAGGCTCAAGTTATGGGGTATCAGAGGGGAAAGAGGGCTTTGTTGGGAACTGGACTTGAGGCAGTTAGTGTGATAAAGAGAATGGATATATTCTTACCATGTCCCGAGAACTTGAGCAATGTTGAATTTAAAAGTAATGGACTAGGGCTGGAGATATGGCTTGGTTAAGCGCTTGCCTGTGAAGCCTAAGGACCCCGGTTCAAGGCTCGGTTCCCCAGGTCCCACGTTAGCCAGATGCACAAGGGGGCGCACGCGTCTGGAGTTTGTTTGCAGAGGCTGGAAGCCCTGGCGCGCCCATTCTCTCTCTCTCCCTCTATCTGTCTTTCTCTCTGTGTCTGTCGCTCTCAAATAAATAAAAATTAAAAAAAAAAAAGCAATGGACTAATGTGTTTGGCAGAAGAGAATAAGGATGTGTTTGGCAAAGAAAAAAGCATGTGAACAAGTAACATGGCCCAGGCCCACATTCTGTATCTGTTTTGGCTACAATTGTTAATGAGATTACCACCATTGAGATAGGCCAGCTGCTCTGCATTAGGAAAGGTACCCTGAGGGTGAGATCTGACCCACTGAAGGTTCAAGCCAATAGGAGTGCTGGTTATTCTGAAAGGAAAATCCTAAAGGAAGAATGAGAAAGTTCCCTGTTATCCAGGGTCAACCAGCAGATTCTGTTGCAGCCATTGTCCAATAGGTTTCCTCCCTATCTGGCAGAGGAGTTTGGCAATATTGCCAGTGTTCTGGTTTTGTAGTAACACCAGTCAGGCATGGAATCAGAGGACCTGGTGGCTACTTAAACAGTATACCTGGATTAATGTTTCAAAGCTGGAGGGGGCAGAACTATTCAAGCCTTTTGGAGCCCAGAGGTTTTTATCACAAGTCCTTAAGGCTGGTCATAGGCCTACAAGATTTGATGTATACATTGCTTGTTTTTGACCTTACATTGGTGTAATATTTCATTGCTATGCCCCATTTCTCCCTTTTGCAATGAGAAGGTTTACTTGATGTCATTATATATCTTGTGTTTTGATTTTACAGTGCTCACAAAATTAAGATAGTGTCTTGAGTTTCAGATGAGACTTTGGAATTTTGTACAGTTTTGGGACCAGTAAAAACCATGGGACCTATAAAGTTCAACTGAATTCCTTTTTCATTATAAGGTGGCAAAAAATCTATAGGAGCCATAGATGGAATATGGTGGTTGAATGTAAAAAGCTATTCCCTCACCAACTCATGTGTTTGAATATATAACCTCTGTTTGTAAGTTTGTGGAGTCTTTAGAAGGTGGAACCTTGCTAAAGGAACTGTGTCACTGGGAACAGGGCTTGGGGTGCCATAGTTTTGTACTTTTTGGTGTACTTTTCCTTTCTAGTTTCTTCATGTTGATGTGAAGATGTGATATTGGCTATCTGATCATTCTGTGACTTCCATGATAGAGACTTACCCTTGAAATTGCAAGCTGAAATAAACCTTTTCCTTTCATAAACTGCTTCTCACCAGGTATTTTAACTCATTAGTGAGAAAGTAACTACTACAATAGTCATGTTTAGATAAACATATTAAGAAATCAGAGAAAAGAAAGGATATTAAATTTCTAAAATAGTAGTCACTGAAAAGAAAATTCACTGTGTCCTTAGAATCCATATATTATATATAATATCCCTTTTTTAAATGAAGCTATTATAGTCAGATCTACATTGCTGGGATGAACACCCAACCAGACATAGTTTTTGGGAGGAAGGGATTTATTTCAGCTCACAAATCCAGGGGAAACTTCATCAATGGTAGAAGAAGCTGATTGGCACCATAAATCCAAGCAGAGAGAAATAACTGCAATAAGACAAACACAGAATCTGATAAATTGAGCATCATCAAAGCTCAGACTTCTTTCTTCACATCTTTAGGCTAGAATACAGATCTACCTATTGAAAACGCCCCCCCCCCCCCACACACACACAGTAGCAAGAATCTGCCTGCTAGAATCTGAAGTTGCAAGCTCAATTTTAAGAAACATCTGAGCCTATGGGGCCATATATTTATACTATCACAGAAGCCTTCCATTATAAATTGAAATTATAGTTTTTTTCTGAAAACTAGTGATAATAAATATGAAAACATAATATAGAGAATGGCTTCACATTTTGAAAAAAAAAAACAACTAAACAAATGTAGCCTATATTATTCCCACACCAGCACTGGAAGAATAATTTTTTAAGACAAAGTTGTAGGTAATAATGCAAAGGCATTTGTGTGTGGAAAATATTAAGCCTAAAGGAAGCCCACTATTGGAGTTTTGGGAGAATAAACATGGTCTCTTGAGTTTTGATATAGTTTTCCCAGCAGGCATTACTATAGTCGTTACTAAATTACATCTTCAGGTTGTACCAGCTCAATTTCTCATTTATCATGACCGTCTCTAAAGTTGCTATGACAACAGCTTTGTGTTGCCAATTAAAGGTAGGCTTGCAAGTGGCAAGAAACACTCGCAAAACTGCAGTTATCTGCTTAGTTTGTAGAGCTTCTAATTATTTACATAAACAACAAAAATTCCAAACTTGAGTTAAAATCACATAAATACATCTTATAAATGTTGTGTAGAGAAAGTTCAATATTTAAAGGATTTATTGTAAATTAAAATCATGTGCTCTCATAGCACACAATATGGCATATTTTCATTGAGATAAAGAAGTGAAAAAGAGAACAACAAATGCATATTCTTGAAACTTTTCAAAAAAATATTAAGTTTTTGAAGGAGAAATTAATCAACTTTCTGCCCACGCCTTATTCTAAGCAAGAAATTGCAAACCTCTTTCTTTTTATCTATATTGGCCTTCTTGCAGTTTAAGAAGTATGAAGGATAACCCCTGAGGTAATTATTACTGAATTGCTAATACTATTATATATTCAAATAATTCTAAAACATTCGTTTTATTCTTCACTGATTTTTATCAAGGAGATACAAAGTGTGGGTAATCGTATGTTGGTACCATCCTTTCCCTTGTCCCTGCCCCCATTCCCATGGGTCCCTCCTTGGTGGGGTTGCAGATATTCCTCATGGGGTTGTGGGTTATGTGTTATGAGAGCACAAGTCAGATGTTGGGGGGGGGATGCCTCTGGGTAGGATGTCCCAACCTTTAGCTCTTACAATCTTTCTGCTTCCTCTTCCTCAAAATTCCCAGACCTGTGTTGGGTGTGTTTTAATCAATGATGAGCTTCTAAGGAGCCTCTGAATCTCTGCTTTGGTATGTATTGAGTATCCTCAGCTTTTGTCTCCTTCACCCTGGTGCTAATTGTCAAACTCACCATGTAAGCAGCACTCTTGCTTGTTTTCCCAATTCCTCTGTGGTTTCCACTGAGCCTCCGTTGAAGTGTGAGGGGTGTTTTATTTCCTTGGAATTTACTACCTTCTTAAAAAGAAAAACAGGTTCTCCAACAGAGAGTGAATTCAGCACAAGTTAAATGGGATAAGTATTATTGATTTAGGGAGAATTTGATGGACATAACTGCTCTTTTAGCCAAAACCTAGTAGGAGCTTGACATTGGAGAGCATAATCTTTGTCTCCATAGGATTCTGATCTATTTCTCAATTCCACATATGGGTTCCTTTCCACTGAGTGGATCTTTTAGCCAATCAGAAGGCTATTGGTTACCCAGGAAGGCTGTGTGCCTGGTGTGCACATCTTGATAGGGTGCTTGCTTCTGAGTAGCTTAGACTCCTGTTTGCTTGGACCATTGTTGGCCATTTTCCCCCAGTAGCTCATGTAGCACTTTACAGCACCAAATGGACTAACTAACTGAGGATTGATTCTTTTCCAAATCCCAGCCAGGTCTCTGCATGTTCTTGCCAGCAGCATATGGTATCTTCAGCAGCAGGGTCTTACCTTATTCCTCAGGTGGGTAATCAAGTGCTTTGATAGAAGCCTGTCATGTTTTGGGGACCTCATATGTCTCTCTGATTATCAACTCATTGTAGGTAGCAACTGCATTCTGGTACTGGAAGTTACAGGCCAGAACCAAGAATTTTTAAGGTGAGGCTTTTTGATAGTTAAGGAGTTGTCAACTTGATCTGTTTAGTAATCCACAGAAATCCTTTATGGGTGGGTCCTTGAGGTTGCTTACAGGAAGAATTAACTGAAGGAAGAAGTCCTTCTCTTAGAGTGAGCCCTTCCTCCAGAGTGGGTGGACCCTCTCAGATGGGAAATTTATATAAGGAAGATCTGCTTATAAAGAGCCCTTCCTTCTACTTGCCTGCCTTAGCTGCTTGCTGCCTTTCAATGTGGATTGAAGACAAGTGCAGACTGAAGACCAGCATCAACTGAAGAAACCAGTGGCTCATGTAAACCAGATGCACAAGGGGGCACATGCATCTGGAGTTTGTTTGCAGTGGCTGGAGGCCCTGGGGCACCCATTCTCTTCCTCTCTCCCTCTCTTTCAAATAAATGAATAAATAAGTAAATAAAATATATTAAAAGAAAAAAATCAGTGGCTCTTCAGGAAGCCTCCAGGTCTTCAGTGACAGATTTCGACTGCTGAGGCATCTGGCCATGTCCACTAAGCAGCTGCCAGGTTCCTTGATTCTTGGGCCTGCAACTGCTGTTGGACTACTTACTGTAAGCCAATACAATAAATTTCCTTTGTAATATAATTAATTGTAGCAGTTCTTTTCCTCTAGAGAACCCTGACTAATATAGGTTTTATCCTATCCTCTCTAGTACCCTTCATTTCAGTTGCTCCCTCTTTTAGTATAACTTCAAGGATAAAAGGTCTTTATGGTACCAGTTCATTTTGAGTTTAGTTTTGTATTTGTTTTGCCCTAATCTCCCCTTCCCTTCTCCCCAAAGCCTCCCATCCCTATTGTCTGGGCCTTGAATTGCCTATCAGGTATGTCAATAACTTGAGTTGATCCAGGTTAGGAACTTCAGATACGTGAAAATATGTGGTGTTTGCCTTTCTGTGATCATGTATGTTTGCTGATTATGATCTGTTCCAAGTCTGTCCATTTTCCTACAAATTTCATTGTATAGTTTTCCTTGCAGTTGAGTAGAATTCCATTGTGTAAATGTACCACAATCTCATTTTCCATTCATCCAATGATGGGCACCCGAGTTGATTCCAGTTCCTAGCTACTATGAATTGAGCAGCTATAAACATGGTTGGGCAAATATCTCTGCAGTGAAGCATGGAGAATTTAGAGTAAATGCCCAGTCAGGGAGTAACTGGGTCTGTTGGTAGTTCTATATTAATTTTTTTGAGGAATCTCCATATTGATTTCCATAATGGTTGTACAAGTTTACATTCCCACCAACAGTGAATGAGGGTTCCTCTTTCCCAACATTCTCACCAACTTTGGTTGTCATTTCATTTTTTTTAATGATTGTCATCCTTACTGGAGTAAGGTGGAATCCCATAGTTGTTTTAATTTGCATTTCCCTGATGGTTAGGGATGTTGAACATTTTTTCTTAAGTGTGTATTAGCCATTTGTATTTCTTCCACTTAGAACCACCTTTTCAGTTTCTGCCCCATTTTTGAGTGGGTTGTTTGGTTTTTTATTGTTTAGTGTTTTCTGTTCTTTGTAGAATCTAGATATTAGGCCTCTGTCAGTGGTATAGCTGTTGAAAATTTTCTCTCATTTTGTGGGTAATCTATTGGCTCTGCTTATGGTATGTTTGTGCAAAAGATTTTTAGCTTCATGAGATCCCATTGGTTGAGTTAAAGCACTCTTAGCATATGAAATTACAATAACAATAAAGTTATCCTTCAAATTCTGAGGAATTTTTGTTTCTTTCTTTGTTTTCCACTTGTAAGAGAAAGACAAAAGTTAAGAGGAAAGCAGAATGGAGAAGGGGAGAAGAAAGGAGAGGTAAAGAGAAAAGAGAAGGAGATAAGGGCTTTTTGTAAAGACAAAGG
The DNA here is from genome assembly GCF_020740685.1 of Jaculus jaculus. Classification (NCBI taxonomy): domain Eukaryota; kingdom Metazoa; phylum Chordata; class Mammalia; order Rodentia; family Dipodidae; genus Jaculus; species Jaculus jaculus. The sequence continues at coordinate 79,906,255 of NC_059107.1, read as the reverse complement.
GTCTTCTGGTAACTTCTCAGACCTGTATTACGATGTTTGGAATTTCTCAAGTTCTAAAATTGTTTAGCAATTATCTTAGAATTTTGTGATATTAGTGTTCCTTGAAATTGTACGGAGCTGGTGCAGGATAGAAAGACAGGAAAATTCACCCCAGACCTTGGTTGAAGTCTCTGACCAGCTGTAAAGCAAGAATTCCCCACCATAATAATCAACTTACTGTGAGGCTTGATGACATGGAAATGTTATTCTTTTCATACATAAATATTTCACATTTAAATAGACATTTACAAAGCTTATAGTCTGAATGTATATGACCCTTTGTAGGGTCTCATTCCTTTCTCCAGACATATTCTGGGACTCTGAAACAAACTATTAACTTTATTCATAGTAAAGATAATCTACCTTCTGCATCTCTATGATATTATCAATCATAGTCCTGTCAAATTTCCCTTAAGAACTACCCTATGATCTCACTTGGGATCCTTAACAACCTTTTAAGTATAATCATTCCATTATTCACCAAAGTGGTATGTATGAGAATTATAAAGGCAATTAAGTGTGATTCTTCCCTAAGAAGCTCATACCCACACTTTGGCTTTCTGTGACTCCTCTTTGAGAAGTTTATACCCATGATCTGGGTTGTATATTTCTTTTTAAAAAATATTTTATTTTTATTTATTTATTAGGGAGAGAGGGAAAGAGAGAGAGAGAGAGAGAGGGAGGGAGAAAGAGAGAGAGAATGGGCATACCAGGGCCTCTAGCCACTGCAAATGAACACCAAATGCATGTGCTACCATGTGCATCTGGCTTACATGGGATCTGGAGAATTAAACCTGGGTCCTTAAGGCTTCACTGGCAAGCAACTTAACCACTAAGCCAGCTCTCCAACACATGGGTTGTATATTTCTTTCTGAGTACCTGTCTTTCTCTTGACACTTGTGCTTAATATCTATATGAAAATATGTTAATAAACTCTAACTCTGATTGATATTAGCAAGTCCTGAAATCCTTTAATGACACATTTGCCCTAAATGAGGTCCTTAAAGGATTAAGGGAACTCGTGCTTTGAGAGAGGCAGTGTAGAACTGTGTCTATCCCTTCATGTTGGCAAGAGTTATTTTGTACTTAGAATTGATAGCAAGGAAAATATCCATATGAGAATCTATTCTGACTTCCATAGGTGATAGAAGAAAAGTAAAAAGCTTCTTCATAATAGCGTTCTTCTTTGTATACAGATCACAAAACTGTTCTGCCAACAATTTAAAGTTAAATATAGCTTTACTTCAATGGCCATTTAAATTAGCATCTATATAATGCTATAAAATTTGACAGTCTCTGAGATAAAATCTACACAGTATCCCTCATGCAAAGCTAGTTACATGTTTTGTTTCAAATTCAAGGTTACTGAAGTCTGTCACTTTACTTTATCTCTTTAAAAATCAAAACAGTTCAAACAGTTTCAAACTTTGGAATTTAAGATAAATGTGCCAAACCATTTATCATAAACCCTATGCCATCAGCAGTATATTATGATGAATAACTATTACACCTGAAATCAAATATGGCCAGACCTATGCTTTTTTTTTAAGTAACCACACTAAATCAAAAATGTGATTTTGGGCTGGAGAGATGGCTCAGTGTTTAAGGTGCTTGCTAGCAAAACCTAATGATCTGGGTTTGATTCTCCCATAGCCACATAAATCTGGATGCACAGTACGGCATGCATTTGGATTTCACTTACAGCAGCTGGTGGCCTCAGCACTCCCATTCTCTCTTCTCTTTCTCTCCTATCTCTCTCTCTTTGAAAATAAATAAATAATTTTTTTTGCTATATGCAAATGAGCTTTTCTGATTTTTTTTTTATTTAAACAGCACATTTATTTTATAAGAACCAGAAACTTGTTCTGAAAGTTGTCTTGTTTTTTTCTGCTTCTGTGGTTTCCTTTTTTCTTTAGGATGAAAGTTAAAAACATTCCCCATTATTGTTGTCTCTCTCTGCCTGTCACTCTGTTCCTTGAGCACACAGTCTTGTTGGAACCACATTGGTGCAGTATGCACAGGCCATAACCAGGATGTGTGGACAGCAAGTACATGGTGGCATGAAGTCAGCAGCAGAAGCCACCTTGGATGACATGTGTTCTGGGAAGTGTCCCACAGCTGTAAGTTCCCAAGTGGTCAGAGCAATAAAAATATTTTAAAAATGATGTTTCATCGCAGTCTGAAATGTAAATTCAGCTCCACCAAGCAGTAGGAAAATGTATGGATTTTGCTGATTTTATTGTATATCAATTGAAAAAAATGTGTGATATTGTAACTAATAATATTTGGGTATAATTTCCATTAACCATTACATAACTCTTCTAAAAGTTCTTCTTTGGCCAAAATCTACCTTGCTTATATATTTACCCAGTGCCTCCCAGCCTCATCTGCCATTCATTACTTATGAATTCAAAACATACTTTTGTGCAAGCTGTCTTTGCCTTTTCCTCTTTTCCATTCTCCTACTTATCACCCACTTTAGCTGCAAGACACTTACTGTGGGGTAAATGTCTTTCTCCAAACACATAATGAAGTTAAGTGTGTATTTTGAGGTGTTAAGAGGCTGTTGGATATTGATCTTGATATTGATACTGGAAAATAGAACCTTTGGAAGGTGTTGTGTTAACTTTTCCTGGGGAGATGTGAACAAATATCTCTTCAACCCAGATAGAGCACCTACAACAGATTAAATTTACAATTTCATCCAAGTCTAGCTTTAGGAAGCAATGCATATATTGCGGTTACTTCCAGAACTATGGATAACTCAAAAGCAGCCAGTTGCATCACTGAAAAGTCTACCCACCAACATGGGTCATGACTCACGAAGGCTGCATTCCCTCCAGCTCCCAGCAAATCTTGTAGTCAGCTTCAACGGAGACCCTCTCCCCAGTCGTCCTTCTTCCCAGTAGTCCTTACTCGTTAGATAAGTTTGAGAAAATTCCTTGTGAATCTTACAACTTGTAGCAATTTCCTCAGACTTGTTAGTTCTTTACTTTCTGAGTCCTAATGAGCCACCCTACAGGATGATGTGTTTCTGTTTGGAAGAAGTTACTACACAGCAAGATGTATTTAAGGTTACAAGGATCTACTTGAGCTAGGAAGATCAGTTTGGCCATGTGACACCTTTTGCCACCTTGGGACTCTGCAGAGTCCCCACAAACAATGTAACCATCCTCACAGAGATGAAGGTATTCTAAAGAGACTCTTATGCCTCTCCTTTTGACTATTATTGAAACAGAAAAATTGGAATTTCCTAAGAAACAGCATGCTGGGAGCAAGCTGCACATATTTCACATATTCCTGGCAACCTGTCAAACCATTTTATAGGAAAGACTGGTGCAGAGGCAATGATGCATTAGTTATTTTCAGGACTCCACCTTGGCCAGGACTATTTAGCTATGCATACCTCTTGCGCTCTATTTAAAACTGAACTTAACATCAGGACCCATAGTTAGACTTTGTAGGATCACTGGACATCTTTATTTTTCTTCCAAATGTGGCCATGTTAGTAGTCACAGATGGATGAGCAATTTGAGGCAGATCTATTTTAATACTCATTTAAAAGTACCTGTTTCCTTTCATCAAAAATAAAAGCCTAGAAACTTTTATTTTATTTTATTTTTTATTTATTTGAGAGTGACAGAGAGGGAGGGAGGGAGGGAGGGAAGGAGAGAGAGAGAGAGAGAGAGAGAGAGAGAGAGAGAGAGAGAGAGAGAGAAATGGACAGGACACACCAGGGCCTCCAGCCACTGCAAATGAACTCCAGATGTGTGCACCCCCTTGTGCATCTTGCTAATGTGGGTCCTAGGGAATCGAGCCTAGAACTGGGGTCCTTAGGCTTCACAGGCAAGGGCTTAACCATTAAGCCATCTCTCCAGCCCGAGCCTGGGAACTTTTTAAAAGGTGTGGTATTCAGGTAGTCTGTAAGTAAGCAGAACAGCCCTACAATAGGCAATGTTGAGCAATAGGTAATTGGGAAACTGGGAAGTCTATGGGAAGAAATCAACACAGAGCAGGCTCTGAGTTGGCAAAAGTTTTTCTTACCCTGCCCTGAAAAGCTGACTGGTCTCTGCATTGCTTTATGTCTAAGCCAGCACATAGATCAGTGATTTGATGATTAAAGCCAGAAGTGGCAGTGAGTTTCTATCGTTTTTCTTTTTAATTTTATTTATTTGTAAGCAGGGAGAAGGAGGAAAGAGAGAGAGAGAGGGAGAGAGAAAGGGAGAGGGAGAAGGAGAGAGAGAGAGTTCTTGTTAAGTATATTGGACACAGGACGTAAGTTATGAGCCAAGTATATCACTGAAGTTTTCCCACCAGTTTTACAACATACAATGAATTGGGAATGTTCCTTCCCGCCAGCTTTTCCTTTTGAACTATGACCTCTACTGAGAATGCTTAATAGTATATATATCAAATTGAGCATGCTCAGAAATGTGCCTGCCCTGAAGATCTCTCCCTATATTGGGGGTTTTGGAAACAAAGGAACCTTTTGTGGTTTTGATGGGCTTCCAGGTTAGAGTGCTCTGCAATGAATGGTCTTCCATGAATGGTGGTCCTTTGTCTTTCAACCATGGAAGAATACAAGTATAGATATAGCTGGAAAGCAAGTTAAACAAGGGTTTATTACAAAGCGAAGCAGGGAGTGAAAAACCAAGCCCAAAGTGAAAGCTAAGCAGAACAGCCCAAATCTAGGAGTTTTGAATGGTTAGGTGCATAATGGCTTGGGTCAATGGTTTGTACAGTTTTGGGGATGTATCAAGTATCAAGTCAAGGTGGATGGGTTGGTTACTGGAATGTATGTGGGGACTTCTGATAGGCTGATAACTTGATACCCTTGGGGATGTAAAATAAGCATCTAGTCAAGGTGAATTAGATTGATTATTTTGAGCATATGTGAGGAGATGCTGACTGACAGATGACTTAGAAGCAGGCTTGGTTACTTTGATTAGGCCGATTGACTCCTGGGAGTCAGTATAAATCAGGGCCCTTTTGACTTTAGTTTCCGCACTATGCTTTTTGCACCCATTATAAAATCTCTGTACTTGGGCTGGAGAGATGGCTTAGCGGTTAAGCGCTTGCCTGTGAAGCCTAAGGACCCCAGTTCGAGGCGTGGTTCCCCAGGTCCCACTTAGCCAGATGCACAAGGCGGCGCATGCGTCTGGAGTTCGTTTGCATGCAGAGGCTGGAAGCCCTGGCTTGTCCATTCTCTCTCTCTCCCTCTATCTGTTTTTCTCTCTGTGTCTGTCGCTCTCAAATAAATAAATTAAAAAAAATTATTTAAAATCTCTGTACTGGTTGAGTCTGTAAGACCAAACAGAGCTTCTTCTGCTTAATGTGACTAGCTGCCTACAAAATGGAGCTATCTTACTCCTAATCCCTCTCAAGAAGAGTATGTAAAGCTTTACAACTAAGTTCCTTTCCATTTCAAGGGGAAGCATGCTATTTTGGGGTGTTGTACTCTCCTGTTTGCAAGCAATATTAAAAATAATTTTCTCTTCTTTGTGTGAACCCATTGTGTTCAGATACAGGTATATTGAAAAAAATCCCCTTTTTCCTGCTTTTTTCTATTACTTGTCTCTTTTATTGGTTTATTGAAGATGGGTAGCTTGTTAGTACTGTCAGGGCCCAAACTTTAACCATAAAATCTCTGGTCACAACATGAAGTCACCATGTGTAATCACCTTCCCTTGAGTTTTTTAGCCTTCAGACCATGAGTCAAACAAGTATTTATATTATATAAATCACCTAATCTCAGGAACTCAGTAACAGCAATGGAAAACAGAATAAAATTGCTTCCACTTCAGGGTAAATTCTTTTAAGAAGCAAGCAAAGGACTGTATTTTTGTTTGTTTCAAGGTAGGGTCTCACTCTAGTCAGGCTGACCTGGAATTCAGTGTGTAAACTCAGGGTGACTGTAAACTCATGACAATCCTCCTACCTCTGATTTCCTAGTGCTTGGATTAAAGGTGTGCACCACCACACCAAGCTGGATTGTATATCAAAACAAAAATATACCAGAATTTTGTTACTATTTTGGAAGATTACAATTATTTTCTTTACACATCTAGAAAAATGTGAGTGGAAATGAAAACAAATAAAGAAATGAAAAATATATGAGGATGCCATCAATTGGAGTTATTTCTAGTCTCATTTACTGTAACACATGGTATAATTCAAATGATGGCCATGAGGAAAAGCTTCAAGCAAAATTTCTTCCTTTGGCTGTCAAAGCAAAGCTTGATCTACTTTTATTCTGGATGCTAATTCAGAAAGCTCTCTCTCTTTTTTTTTTTTCTTTCAATGCCCCAAAATGTAAAGTGGCTCAGTAATTTGAGGGAAATTGGCACCAAGAATATTTTCTTCATTCCAAGATTTGCTGATTATGAAACTTCTGGACATACCTGTCATTAGCCAACATTTGAATACAATTCAAACTAATTATTGCAAAAATGGAGGGTTTGTTGGAATGATCCAGGTGAAAAACAAAAATTTTATTTGTGTGGGAGTTTACTTCCAGGATTCTTAACATTTTTGCCTTTTGATTATTCTACTTCATATGATGGAAATTTGATGACCATGAGCATTGGAGTCACACTTATAACAAGTGCTATACGGTGGTAGCTGCCATAGAGACATCATGATGGTGAGTACTTCTGAATTCTTTTATGGTTGATACTAGTAAGGATAATTTTGACGGAGACTCAGATAAAAGCATATGCAGAACACTTTAACTTTACTTGGGACCAAGAATGACAACTCTGGAATTCTATGCTTATACAATTGGCTAGAAGAAATTTGAGTGTCTTGGATTTGGTATATGAAGGGTTAGTAGCCTTCCCTGAAAACTAGAGGGAACTAAAGAGTTAATAACTATCCCTAAGACCAACAGGCAATAAAGAAACCTTAGAAACATGTGGTCTTGACAGAATCATCGACTCCCAGTTGATAAAGTTTCCTTAGCTCAGAAAACCTTGAAACTATCTGGTGGGTTATCCTCCCTAGATAATTTTTCTAAAAAGCTTATTCTGAGTAAAGACACAAATAACTATAGTTCCTTACCTACTTCCTTGGGTCTGAAGCTAGTCCAGTCTGTTTTTCTTAGATCCTCTTTATAAGCTTGCACCCCAGCCTGGCCCAGTGCTTCAGCCTTCATCCCACAGGAAGGTTGTTGCCCCTCCCACTGTTTCTCTCAATAAACAATCTGTCTGTAGAGATCAAGTCCAATGTTCTCTTTTGCTTTTCTCTTATACTTTCCTTACAGTATAAAAGTGATTTTCACAAAAGAGAGATGTTTAGAAGTCTTTCATAAGATAGAATGCCAATGATAAACAAGATTTGATCTGGAAATAGTATAAACATTTTTCTTAAATAATTAAGAAAATAGTTATATTATAAGTTCTTGTAACTTAAATTCAGCTGAGAGAATTTTTTCAACCCTCCCAGCAGAGTACCATCAAAAGAGATGGACATTATAATTTTAAAAAAATCATTGAGGCTTAATCATTTAAGGTGCTTGCTTGGAAAGTCTGCCAGCCCAAGTTAAGTTCTCAAGGCACCCACATAAATCAGAAGCAAAAAGTGGCCTATATATCTGATATTAATTTGCAAGAGACCTTGACATAACCATTCAAACAGAGGCATGCTAATAAATAAATTTTAAAAAATCATAATATTACTTTAAGTAATAATTACAGTGGTTATAACCACAAGTTAAGCAACAGGGAATTAAGTCAATTTTATTCAATTTCTATGTACCATTCACTTTCCTAAGTACTTATACTAAGATATAAATTATTCTCTTTTCAAGGATATAAGAATGAAGGCTTCAGTAATTAAGAACTTAATTAAAGGAACATTGCTCCTAGAATATTTGAAACTTATTTGCAAGTTTACTATTGACTTGATTCAACCAATATTTGTTGAGCTCCAATAAGGGACCATATGCTACCCCTAAAACCAGGAATAGAACAGAAAAACAACAAATGACCTTTTGTGTTGCTTAAATGAAAATGTCACCAACAGGGCTAATATGATTCTGGGCACACATCCACAGTATGCCTCATTCTTCACTGAATCAACCCCTCAATTTTCACAGACTTATACCCTAAGTGAGAAAGCCCAGGACCATATATTGTCTGCACCATTGATCATGAAGCTTTCCCCCTCACTTTGCCCCCTGATTGGATCTCTGCTCTAAGTATGAATAAGGGTTCAAAGTCAGACCATTAAACACTTTTGTGGTTAATCTAAATTATATCCCTGCTTAATGTCTTGGTTTTTACTCTGGATTTGAGTCTTATTTACCATTTCAGTGCAGTGCATTCTAATTTCATCTCTGTATTGAATACATAAATCCTCTTTGAGTGTATGAGGTAAACACAAGAGGCATTTAGCTTATTTTCAGAAGAGGTTGATCTTCCCTGAGACAAATGTCAATAAGAGGACCCAGTTCTAGTTAATACTTTCTCTCTTCTTCAATCAAATTGTGTATATGTGACCTGAAGCCTTCTACACCTTTATGGACATGTATAAAATGTGAGGCTTTTAAAAAATTATTTCTGCCATGGAGAAGAGGCATGGTTTCTTAGTGATTGCATAAGAAGTTGACAGGGGAGGAAGTGTTACAGAATCACAGAGATAAGAAAATCTGAACACTGAGGCTGGAGAATAAATTGAGCTGATTCAGTAAACTAGATATATAGGGATGAAATTACTTGACAAGAATAATAGTCTGGGAGGGGCAAAATGGTTGCTAAATCCAGTTTTTGATTCAATGTTTTGATTCAATGTTCAATATTTTTTTCTTTGTCAAAGCATTTCTGTTTTAGTAGTTAAGGTTTCAAATGTACTTTAATTGCATAATATTGGCATATCTAGATGGATATATAGTGCTTTTAATTGCTATCAATTATCACTTGATTGTTTTGAAACATTATGTATTATATCAGATAGCACGATCACTGATCTCTCCACTTAATTGGAGTGACTGCCAGCAGGGACTGGCTCCATTCCATCCCAGTTTATTATGTTGCTATAGATGTCTATCTGAAGAAAGATTTCACCAGTGTTGTGTAGCAATTTTTCCTCTGAATTGAAACATTACCCACTGGAGAGAGGTGGGAGGGTCCTGAGATTAAGAAGGTAAACAAATCTGGGAAAGCTAAATTTTACAAGGTCACAAAAGCCCTCTACAAGATTAGAGAAACAGTGAACAACTGCTTGGGGAGGCACTCTGACTAAACAGCTAAGTCTTGTAGTGAGCTCCCTAGATGCACTTTTGTGGGTTATTACCTATGCTGAGGTACAATTTTTGATAATGCAGCAGCTGCCTTTGAGTAACCCATGCTTCATGTAAGCAGTCCCTTAACCTGCTCCAATAAATTTTTGGTTCTACAAATTTGGATTTTTTGTTGCCATTGTGCTTTGGTCTGTTGTTTGTGCCCTATCTGGTGGTAAGTGGAAATATATTCACATCTCACCCAGGGAAAACTTACCACAACTAGCTATCACTCTCATTAATACATTTATTATGAAAATCAGGCATAGTTTTCTGGTGACTGCCTTATCAATATTTGATGTAGTTGTATTTTAAACTAAACTGATAATGTTTAGTCCATTTTGGAGCAAGGAAAATATTGTTAAGGTGAAGATGGAACTGTGTGAAGTACAGCTGCTAGATTTGTTTCTTGTTTTTTTTTTCTTCCAAAAAGCTTTATTTATTTATTTGAGAGAGAGAAATAGATGTATATAGAAAGATAATGGGCACATCAGGACCTCCAGCCACTGCAAACAAACTCCAGACACATATGTCACCTTGTACATCTGGCTTATATGGGTCCTGGGGAATCAAACCTTGGTCCTTTGACTTTTCAGGCAAGCACCTTAACCACTAAGCCATCTCTCTAGCTGAAGATTTATATCTCTTAATGTCAGGTAACTTTAATGTTTTGTTGCTGCTGTCAAAAATATAAAATATTAGATGAAACTTCTTAAGCATGTAAGAGTATTGTGTGTGTGTGTGTGTGTGTGTGTGTGTGTGTGTGTGGTGTGATATGTGTTGTATGCATGTGTATGTAAAAATGCACACTCCATGAAGTGAATGTTGAGGCCCAAGGGTGTCCTCTAGCACTCATCAGCATATTTCTTTCAGAGGGCTTTCTCCTTTTGCAGAAACCCAGGTTCAAGTCAGCAAAAAACCAAGCATCACTGAGAGAGGTTGGAGAATTCAAGTTTATTAATGATGATGGTCCCAGAAGAGTTAGCACTCTAAGCTCAGGACCCCCAGCTGTGGTTGCTCAGGGTTTATATAGGCAAAATGACATCATTCTGACCCCATTACATTAATAGTAGACCTCAGAGTCCCTGTCTGTATAACCAAGGACTTTGGGGAATAAGCAAGTTTACAAAAGTGGAAAGTGGTTAGCTTGAGGGAGCTTGCTTGCAGTTGTGCCATGGAGAAGAAGCAATAAAAAACTGGATAAGGTGCAAAAGTAGAAACTGAAAATCAAGATGTATTCTTGAAGCAATACAGAGACTACAGAGCAGACATGGTTTTGGAGCAGGAGCTTCAGGGCCCTGTCATTTTCTGAGTTGGATTTTCTGGCTGAAATTCTCCCACCACATTAGCTCAACCCAGATGGAGCTGCTATCCATCATGAGCCCGCAATTTTCTAGTTCTTCATCCTCATCAAGTAGACTGTGGTTGCAGATGTACAGAGACTCCCAGCTTTCTTATGTTGGTTTCAACGAATTGAACTTGGTTTTCTCCAGTCTGAGAGGTCTGCATGCTTAGCACAAGTGGTCATAAGCACTAAGTTAGCTCTTCATCCCTAATAGATTTTTTTAAAAAATTATTTATTTGAGAGCGACACACACAGAGAGAAAGACAGATAGAGGGAGAGAGAGAGAATGGGTGCGCCAGGGCTTCCAGCCTCTGCAAACGAACTCCAGACGCGTGCACCCCCTTGTGCATCTGGCTAATGCGGGACCTGGGGAACCGAGCCTCGAACCGAGGTCCTTAGGCTTCACAGGCAAGCGCTTAACCGCTAAGCCATCTCTCCAGCCCATCCCTAATAGATTTTTAAGTGAGCAATATTGCTAATTGTAAGCCCAAAGCTATATAACAGATGTCCAAAGGTTTTTTTTTTAATCATCTAAGAATGAAACTCAGTACTACTGAAAAGAACCTCCTCTTTTTCCTAGCCTGTTGAAAGCATCATTCTCCTTTTTCCATTTATAAATTGGCATGTTATAGAATTGTAATCATGCATGCAGTCATATTTTTTTACTGTTGCAGCAATTTCCTGACAGAATAAGACTCAGACCCATTTGGACAGGAGAGACACAGATTTATTCACACTAGTGGACTGACACCCAAGATCTCTCTCTGTAGTGACGTCCACTCTGTGCTTAGGCAAGCGGGGCTTTTTGTATCTTTCTTCTACAAGCAAGCAAGGCTAGAGAAGCACACGCGGCATGACTGAGCAGCTACCTAGTTTAACTTTCTTGTACTTCTTGTTCCAGTTATCCTAAAACTATCAGTACCTCACAGTGCAGGCAGGGAACTTATTTCAGGTCAGTGGTTTCTCCCTGTGGGTGATTTGCCAGCAAGAAACTTACTGTTCTTTGGTCTCTGTCTCTCTCTTTTCTGGTCTTTCCCTGTGGGTGGCTCAGGGGTGATAAGGGACTTATCTTTGTTTTCTGTGGGTAACTTCTGGCCTGTTGGAGGGGGGGGCTCTGTAACCTGGTACAAGTTTCTTTTAATATTGCTATTTTCTGCTATATTACTAATTGCTTGATAATAAATTAGAACAATTCTAACTATATCCAGGCTGGATCATAGGATATGATTTTCTTATGTCTTATAACTGAATGCTGTTTAGTAATCCATATCTAAATACATTTTAATAGTACATGTATCTTTACAGGATGATGTTTTGACATCTAGGAGGTGTCTCTGGAAGGTTGTGGAAGCTGGTAAGAGGAAGTGGTGCCCTGTCTGGGAGTGAGTAGACATGTGTTCACATCTCCCTCAGGGAAAAGTTTCACACAACCAGCTATCATTACCATGATGTACCATTTATCAAGTGTTGACTTTATTTCCTGTGTTATCAGTGTCCCATTCAGAAAGTATCTTCCCATTCCTATATCTTGAGGAGTTTATCCTATTTTTTTTTTTTTCCTCTAACAGTTTCAGAGTTTCTCACATTAAGGTGTTTGAGTGACCTCTGTACAGGGTGAAAGGAAAGGTTGTACTGTTATTCTTCTCTTTGTTGATACTCAGGTTTTTGGGGGGGGATCGGGAGGCATTTGTTAAAGAGTCAGACTATTTTTCCAATGACCATTTTTTTAGCATTTCTATCAAAAATCAGGTAGCTGTTGTGGCACAGGTTAATGTCAGGATATTTTATTCCATTCCATTGATATACCTATTTATTTTTGGCCAGGAACATGCAGTTTTGGCATTCAGGGTCTGTAATACAGCTTGAAATCATGTGTGGTGATACTACCCACATTATTACTATTAATTATTAATTATTATTATTATTATTATTATTATTATTATTATTATTATTATTTTGTTCAGGGTTGCTATGGCCAAGTGAAGTTTTTGTGCCTCCAAATGAGTTGTAATTTTTTTTTTTTTATTTCTGAGAAGATTTAAATTGGGATTTTGATGGGGAATAGACTGAATCTATAAATTACTTCTGGTAAGATATTCATTTTTACTATATTAATTCTTCTAATACATGAACATAAGATATCTTTCCATTTCATAATTTCCTTAATATCTCTCCTGAATGTTTTTATTTAGTTTAATTTTTTTTATTGACAACTTCCATAATTGTAAACAATATCCCATAATAATTCCCTCCCTCTCCCCACTTTCCCCTTTAAAATTCCACTGTCCATCATATCCCCTCCCTCTCTCAATAGTCTCTCTCTTATTTTGATGTCATGATCTTCCTATTATGATGACCTTGTGTAGATAATGTGGTAGGCACTGTGAGGACATGGATATCCAGGAAATTTTGTATCTGGAGGAGCATGGTATAAGGTAAGGAGTCTTACCCTTCCTTTGGCTCTTACATTCTTTCTTCCACCTCTTCCCCAATGGACCCTGAGCCTTGGAAGGTGTGATAGAGATATTTCAGTGCTGCGAACTCCTCTGTTACTTCTTCTTAGCACCATGGTGCCTTCTGAGTCATCCCAAGGTCACTGCCATCTGAAAAGGGAAGCTTCTCTAACCAAAAGTGACAGTAGCATTAATATATGGGTATGAACATTAAGAGAAGTGCTTACTAGACAGTTTGGTAAAAAATAGTGTATACATTTAGACAGACACCAGCAGACATTACACCCCTAGGCCTCATGGCTATCCCTGCTGTAGGTTTTCATTATCAGGGATGTATTCTCTCCCATGGAGAGCACCTCCAGTCCAATTAAAGAGCAGTTGGTTTCCCCTATAACAGACATGCCATGATTGCACCTGTTGGCTCATTTAGCCTGGTTGGCAAAAGTTAATGCTTGTTGTGTCCACTGTTGAGTATCTTCATTGGTGATTTCTTTCTCTCCCATTGAACTGCAAGCAGTGCAGCTTTTTCCAGGTTTCTGTCAGCTGGTCTACATTGAAGAGGTTTTCAAATCACCTCCACAGGGTTTCTCAGTGAGCTTGCAGCCCAAGTATGTGGAGTCTTTAGCAATAGGGTCTTACCATCTATTCCTGGCTGGAAGCCAAGGGCCTTGGCAATGGCCTGTAATGTTTGGAGGATATCAGAGTCCTCCTTGGCCAACAACTACCTGGAAGGTATCTCATCCCTGGCACTGAAAATTTTCTAGTAAAAATCGATGGCTCCTGAGTGTTCCATTATCCAAAAATGTAGGTTTCCATATTATTTATTTATATCCTCATAGATTTTGATTAGCCCTCCCTCCAGTTTTCCTTTACTCAATCTCTTCACCTGATGTCACTTAGGCCTTTTCACCCCTACTGATATGTTCTTCTACTTACATATATACAATACCATCCTATTAAGTACCCCTTCCTCCTTTCTATTCCCTTTATATCTCCTTTCTAGCTTATTGGCCTCTGTTATTGAATTTCATTCTTGCTCACATAGAAGTCCAATCACTTGTAGGTAGGATCCACATATGAGAAAGAACATGTGACATTTGGCTTTCTGGGCCTGTGTTACCTCACTAAGTATAATCCTTTCTAGATCCATCCTTTTTCCTGCAAATTTTATAACTTCATTTTTCTTTACTGCTGAGTAGAACTCATTGCCACATTTTCATTATCCATTTGTCAGTTAAGGGACAGCTAGGCTGGTTACATTTCCCAGCTATTGTGACCAGAATGGCAATAAACATGGTGGATCAAGTATCTCTAAGAGTGAGATGTGTCCTTAGGATATATGCCTAGTAGTGGTATATGTGGGTCATATGGTAGATCTATTTTTAGCAGCCTCAGGATCCTGCACACTCACTTCCACAATGGATGGACCAGACTGAATTCCCACCAACAGTGTAGAAAAGCTCCTATTTTTCCACATCCTTACCATTTATGGTCATTTGTTTTCATCATGGTAGCCAAAACAACAGGAGTGAGATGGAATCTCAATGTAGTTTTAATCTGCATTTCCCTGATAACTAGGGATGTAGAACATTTTGTTAGACGTTTATATACCATCTGTATTTCTTCTTTTGAGAACTATATATTTAGTTCCACAGCCCATTTTTAATTGGATTGTTTGACTTCTTATTTAATTTTTTGAGTTCTTTGTATATCCTAGATATTAATCCTCTATCAGATGTATAGCTGGCAGAGATTTTCTCCCATTATGTAGGTTGCCTCTTTGCTCTATTCACAGTTTTCTTTGTCATACAAAAGCTTTGTAATTTCATGAGGTCCCAGTGGTTGATCAGTGGTTTTATTTCCTAAGCAATTGAGGTTATATTCAGAAAGTTTTTTCCAACACCAATATGTTAAAAGGGTTTCCCCTACTTTTTCTTCTAGCAGTTTCAGAGTTTCAGGTCTGTTATTAAGGTTTTTGATCCATTGGGCCTTACTTTTTGTGAATGGTGAGAGATAAAGATCTATTTTCATGCTTCTACAGATATATACCCAGTTTTCTAGCACTGTTTGCTAAAATGGCTATCCTTCCTCTGATGAGTAGTTTTTGCATTCCTCTCGAAGATTGGGTGGTTGTAGCTACTCAGACTTACATCTGGGTCCTCTATTCTTTTCAGTTGAACTCAATGTCTGCTTTTGTGCCAGTGCCATGCTCTTACTGTTACTATAGATCTGTAATATAAGTTAAGATCAGGTATGGTGATACCATTAGCCTTATTTTTGTTACTTAAAATTGTTTTAGATATTTGGCATTTTGTATGCTTCCAAATCAATTTTTGGATTGGTTTTTCTATTTCCATGAAGAATGCTATTGAAATTTTAATGTGGATTGCATTAAATGTGTAGATTGCTTTTAGTAAGATTGCCATTTTAACAATACTGATTCTTCCAATCCAAGAATAAGGGTTGTCTTTCCATTTCTTAGTGTCTTCTGCAATTTGTCACTTGAGTGTTGTAAAGATCATCATGGAGATCCTTCACTCCCTTTGTTAGGTTGATTCCAGGTTATTTAATTTTTTTTTATGCTATTGGGAATGGGAGTGATTCTATGATTTTATCCTCTGTGTGTTTGTTGTTAGCATATAGGGAGGCTGCTCATTTTTGTGTGTTTATTTTGTATCCTGCTATGTGGCTATAGGTGTTTATCAGCTCTAAAAGTTTGCTGATAGAATCTTTAGTGTCCTTTATGTATAGCATCATGTCATCTGCAAATAGTTATAACTTGATCTCTTCTTTTCCAATTTGTATCCCTTTTATGTGTGTTCCTTGCCTTATTGCTATGGCTAAGACTTCCAGTACTATATTAAATGAAATTTGGGACAGTGGATACTATTGTCTTATTCCTTATTTTAGGGGAAAAGCTTCAAGGTTTTCTCTATTAGTATTATGTTGGCTGTAGGTTTGTCATCAAAAGTCTTTATTGTATTGAGGGATGTTCTTTTTATTCCCAGTCTCTGTAGGACTTTTATCATGAAGGGATGTTGGATTTTTTCAACTGATTTTTATGCATCTAACCTGATGATCATGTGGTTTTTGTCCTTCAGTTCATTTATGGACTATATTACATTTATTTATTTGGATATGTTGAACCATCCCTGCATCTCTGGGATAAAGCTATGTGGTCATGGTTGAATGGTCTCTCTGATATATTCTTGTATTCTGTTTTTTATTATTTTGTTGTGAACTTTTACATTTATGTTCATGAGGGAGATTGGTCTGTAGTTTTCTTTTTTGGTTCTATTTTTGTGTGGTTTTGGTATCAAGGTGATGCTGGCTTTGTACTTGGTAGGATTCCTTCTTTTTTCTATTTTATGAAAAAGTTTAAGATTCATTGGTATTAGTTCTTCCATGAAGGTCTGGTAAAATTGACCAGTGAATCCATCTGGCCCTGGACTTTTCTTAGTTGGTGATTTTTTTAATATATAAAACTGCTAGGATCTCCATACATGTTATAGGTTCTATTGAAGTGGTTAATCTCATCTTGATTTAATTTGGGTAGGTCATGTAAATCAAGGAAATCATCCATTTCTTCCAGATTTTCAAACTTAGTGGAGTATATGTTCTTATAGTATGTCCCTATGATTTTTAAAATTTTTCTGGTATCTGTTGTGATGGTGCTGATTTCATCTCTAATTTTAGTAATTTGTGTCTCTTCTCTCTCTCTTTTGGTCTGATTTCCTAAGTGTTTATCAATTTTGTTTATCCTTTCAAAGAACTGCCTTTTTGTTTCATTGATTCTTTGGATTCTTTTTTTTCTATTTCATTAATTTCTGCCCTAATCTTTATTATTTCTTCCCTTCTACTGATTTTCAGTTTGCCTTTTTCTTCTTTTTTCAAGGCTTTAATGTGAAGCATTAAGTTGTTTACTTGCAATCTTTCTAATTTCTTAATATAAGCACTTAAAGCTATAAGTTTTCCAATTAGGTCTGCCATTATTGTGTCCCAAATGTTTTGGTATGTTGTGTTCTCATTATCATCTGACTCTATGAATTTTTAAATTTTTTCCTGATTTCTTCATTGGTTCATTCATCATTTAGCAGTGTATTGTTTCATTTCTATGATTTTGTGTATGCTCTATAGCTTTTCTTACTGTTGGTTGTAGTTTGATCCCCTTGTGATCAGATAGAGTACAAGGATTTATTTCAATTTTCTGATATTTCTTAAGATTTGCTTTGTGCCCTAATATATGGTCTATTTTAGAGAGCATTTCATGTATTTCTGAAAAGAATGTTTCTTCTGCAGCATTTGGATGAAGTGCCCTGTATATGTCTGTCAGTTCCATTTGATCTATGATCTCATTTAATCTAGATGTAGCTCTGTTTATTTTTTGTCAGGATGACCTGCCAATTGATGAAAATTGGGGTATTGAAATCACCCAGTACAACTGTGTTTAGTGTTATCACTGACCTTAGTTCCAACAGTGTTTGTTTGATGAAGTTGAGATGCCCCATGTTAGGTACATATATGTTTAGGATTGCAATGCCCTCCTGTTGGAGTGTTCTTTTAATCAATATAAAGTCTTTATAAAGTTATCTTTCCTGAGTAGTGTTGGTCTGAAATATTCCCTGACAGAAATTAGGATAGCAACCCCTGCTTGTTTTCTTTTCCCACTTGCTTGAAACACCATTTTCCAACTTTGCAAACTAAGATAATGTCCACCCTTTGTAGAAAGGAGAGTTTCTTCAAGGCAACAAATTGAAGGATCCTTCCTTTTAACACAGTCTGTAAACCCATCTTTTGGTTGGGGCATTGAGGCTGTTGATATTAAGTGTTATTATTGAAAGGTATGTATTTATTTTTTCCATTTTTTTTTTGTTTTGTATTTCTTCAAGTTTACCTTTTGTCTTATATTAACTAGTATATGAGTATGATTTGTTTTTTCTAGGTTCCTTATATGTGTGCTCTTCTTTCTCTTCAGCATGGAGGAGCCTTTGAAGTATTTTCTGGAGAGCTGGTTTTGTCTTCAAATATTCCTTTAGCCTTCTGGCTTTTAATGTTTGTGTTGGTTAATCTGCTATTATTCTGATGGGCTTGCCTTTGTATGTGACTTGATCTTTCTCTTTAACTACTTTCAATATATTTTCTTTTGTTTGTATGGTTGGTAGCTTAATTAATAATATGGTGAAGAGAGGTTCTTTCCAAGTTTTATCTGTTTCATGTTCTAAAGGCTTCCTGTACCTGCATTTGCATCTCTTTCCCAAATTGGGGGAAATTTTCTTCTATGATTTTTTTGAAAATGCTTGCTATTCATTTGGAGTGAAATTCTTCTCCTGCTACTATACTCTGAATTCTGGTTAATATGTTGGTGCAGCAACCACACCAAAGCAACCTTTGGGACAAAAAGCCAAAAAACAAACAAAAAAAAAATCAGGAAAATACATTCTTCTTTTAAAAAGTGAGGTGTATAAGAAATTATCAACTTCAACAGAGAAGGAGGAGAGATTCATATTGTCTAGACAACACAGAAGCAAGCAAAATGACTCAAGGAGTGGTAAAATATTCACATGGCCACAGCCCCAAGGGTCAGCCTGAGCAATAGGAAAATCCAGGTGAGGGGATTTTCCACTCACACCAGCCTGCTTCCTGATTTATAATGCCTTTGTTTCCTCTTCTGTCATTCATTAGGTAAGGGTCTCACTTGGTCAGAAGCTGACTTGAAACCCTCTACAGATCATAAATCTTAGCCTCCCAGTTGACAGAATTATGAGTGTGGGGAAACACATCCTTAGGGACTGTGGCTTTGCTAGAGGATCTGGTTGTCATAATACCTACTTTTGCATAAATATTCTGTGCTGTTTTTCATTGAATGTGTACATTGTCTAGTTAAATTTTATAATTTGCTTATATTTTGTTCCACTCAGCCTACTTGAATACTCTCATAGGAGGAAAACCAAATACCTATGGTCACTTTTGTGGCTACTCTGAGTGTCTTTTTTTTTTTTAATTTGATTTATTAGTTTTCTTTTCATCAAATACAGGCAGTTTGGTACCATTGTTTAGGCTCATCTATGATCTACACCCTCCCATTAGACCCTCCTTGTTGATGTAAATGGGTCGTGCACTGTGGGGTTAGTCCCTAGTTATTAGTATGCTAAATGTCTCTGCAAATCATGACCCAACATGTGACTCTGATATTCTTTCTGCCCCCTCTTCCGCAAAATTTCCCTGAGCCATGTTGGGTTCATTTTGGTCTGCTTCAGTGCTGAGGTGTTGGGGGCATCTGAGGTTCTGGCTCTCTGATTTGGTAGGAGTTGATTTTTCTTTGCGTTGGTCTCCTTCCCCTTTGTGCTGGTATCCAGTTCACAGGAAAACATCACCTTTGCTTGTTTCACCAATTGTCCTTAGTTTCAGTTGGGCCCCTTTTGAGGTATGTTGGGGCAGCTCTCTCCATAGGATCTGCATCTATCTGAAAAAGAGAAGCAGATTCTCCAACGGAGAGTAAGTTAGCACCAAGAGAATTGAAACAACACTTACTTTTTTGATAGACAGATTGATAGGTGTAGGCCCTCTTGTTCCCCATGATTGATGATAGCTTAATATTGTAGAGTGGGCTTGTGTTTGGGTATGGTTCTGACTTGTTTCCCAGCTCCAGCTATGGGTCTAGTACCACTGAGTGGATCAGTTAGCCAAATCAAGAGTAGTTGGTTCCTCACCATGGCTGTGTGCCACTATTGCACTTGTATGGGCATCACGTCAGGTTATTTGTTGCTAATTAGATTAGACAATGAGTTGCTTGGACAGATATTGGTCGTTTCCCCCAGTCGCCCATGTAGCACCTTCTGGCACTAGACACGCTGACTGTCTGGGGACTGACTCTCTCCTGGCTTCTAGCCATGCTGTTCGATTTTGCGTATCAGCTGCATATGGAGTCTTCAGCAATAGGGTCTTACCACTGGCCTTTGGTGGGTCATCAAGTACTCTGACAGAAGTCTGTCGTTGTTTTGGGAAACCTTGTAGGTTTCTCTGATCAAAAGCTCATTGTGGATGGTAGCCCCAAGCTGGAAGTGGGGGTTACAGGCCAGTGCCCACTAATAAATTGAGGAAAAACATAACTAATATACAAGAGTTAGAGAGGAGAGAGATAGAGGGGAGAGGGGGAGAGGGAGGGAGGGAAGATGTAGAAGATTTAAGTCAGTCTTGACACTGGAGAGGGTAGGATCAAGACTCTGAGAGTCTTAAGAGCTATACGTAGCACCTTAAGCTCTTACCCTGAAGATATATAACATCAGATTGATTGATACATCTAATAATACTGCAGATAATTAGAAAACCCATGCATTAAGTTAATCCAAGAATCTACATTATAATATAAGAAACACCGAAAATCAAGACAATATAAATTCACCAAAAAGTATTAATGTATCAGAAATGACTTCCAGTGAGACTGATTTAAAGGAAATGCCTGAGAAAGATTTCAAAAGCATGATTACAAATATGTTCAAGGAAATCAAAAGAATGAAAGAGAAAATCAAAGGAATCAAAGAAGACACAGGAAACCAATTTCATGAAATGAGCTCAATGCAAGACATAAATAAGAAAATAGAAATAAAAAAAGAAAAACATGTCAGAAATACTATCAATGAAGAACACAGTCAGGCAAATAAAAAAAAAAAAAAAAACTCTGTAGAAAATCTCACTGATAGAATGGAAGAAGGAGAGAACAGAATATATAAATTAGAATACCAGGTCAGATCCAAAAAGAGAAAGACAAACTAATACTTAAGTATGAATGGGAATTTCAAGATATTAGAGACACTATGAATAGACTAAATATCATGTGGGGATGCTGCCATCACTAGACTAGACCTAATAGATAAGAAAATGGAAGGAATTCAATGACAGTTAAGTATGAAGGAGAGTGAAAAAAAGAGGACCACAAAAACCAGCTGGCCTGAGCTAGCCAGCAGGCAAGCAGATGGGCTGAATGGTCTTGAGCTAACACATTAGGTAGGTGGATCAGCCTGAGCTCAAGCACAGTGGTAAGCTAAGGCAGCCTCGGGCAGATACCTGGCAGTCTGAGCTCTCACTTAGCACAATGCCAAAGCAGCCTGAGCTCCTGCTTGGCAAGGGTGCCAAGGTTACCAGTGCTCATGCTAGGAGGGATGCTGAAACACCAAGCACTGAAGCAGCCTAAACTCATGGGTGGTGGAACACTGGGACCAAGAAGCAGTCTGAACTCACCCACAACAGGACACTGGCGGTCAGCTGGTGTTGCAGACAGGGAGGGACTGGCACCTGAGCTGGCACAGGCAGACAGGCAGAGTGATCCTGAGCTCACGTGGGCATGTGGAATGGGCCTGAGCTTGCACGTGAATGGGCAGTAGCTGGAACAGTAAGTGGGCAAATGGGCAGAGAGAGCAGGCTAAGCTTGCATAAGCGGGGATCGGCGGCACACATGTGGTGGGCAAATGGAGCCTGAATTCCAGTGGCCCAGTAGGCAGAGCCAGCCCAAGGTCACACATGGGCAGGGGTTGAAGGGTGATCGCCCCTGTGCAGTGAGGCAAGTGGAACTATGTTGGCCTGGGTCCCCTTTCTTACAGTAAGTGTGGGAGTATCCTGAAGCTGAGACTGTGGGTACAGTTGCTGCTTGGGGGTTGGGGGACTGGTGGGCTACCTGTGAATGAGGGAATCATTGATTCCCTTTTGTTCCCCTCTGTGCCCTCCCACTGGCAATCTATTAGAGATTTCTCTTCCCTAAAAGACCCAGTGAATCCTTAATGCCTTGCCTTTCTTTCCCAGGGATGTGCAGCACAGTTAGGCAGCCACCATCTTGGCCAGAATTCAAGAATATCATCACTGGGATTTCAATAAAGATTATATAGAGTCTGTAAAAAGTTTAAACAGTATTTCTATCTTAATATTAAATCTTTAGATTCATAAGTGTGTCTATTTGTTAAGCTATTTAATACATTTCAAAAATATTTTGGTATTTTAAATGTATACATGCTTGTTATTAAAGTCATATCTAGGTATTTTATACTTTTATGATGAGGCAGAGGAATTATTTATCTCATTTAATGTATAGAATGTTTATTACTAGTATATAATTTTATATTATCTTATGCCCTGTAATGTTAACTATTTTATAAGTCAATCCTCTATTATAGTCATGAACTTTTTCATTCTACTTTTTAGAGAATATAAATTTGTTCATTAAGAGATAAGATCAAATACATGTTTCAACCTACCAAAATATAATTATAGGTTTATTGTATAATTTATTTAGTTTTTGAAATATATTTCAAACTATCTTATTGCAACTTTTTTTTTTTTTTTTTTTTTTTTGGGTTTTTGAGGTAGGGTCTCACTCTAGCTCAGGCTGACCTGGAATTCACTCTGCATTCTCAGGGTGGCCTTGAACTCACAGTGATCCTCCTACCTCTGCCTCCCAAGTGCTGGGATTAAAGGTGTGCACCACTATGCCCAGCTGCAACTTTTATTTTTAAGTGTGCAAGTCACTAAAGTTTAGAAACTTCACCTTTTAGTGATCTTGTCCATGAAAAATTTCATAAAAATCATGTTTATTGAAAAGCAAGTAAAATTCAGAGTTTTACAAAACTTTTCAGTACCATCCCAGAACAGATTAACTGAATTCATTCTAGCATTTATCAAAATCTACTTGCTATTAAATAGAGTGTATGCTGCTATGCTGAAGTAGTTTTGGTATTCATATCAAGTTTGTCTTAAAAATACTGTGATTGGGCTAGAGAGATGACTCAATAGTTAAGGTGATTGCCTGAAAAGTCTAAGGATCTGAGTTTGATTCCCCAGTACACACACAATGCATGATGCACAAGATGGATATTTTGCAGTGGCTAAAAGTCTTAGCATACACATTCTCTCTTCTCTCTCTGTTTCGCACTCTTACCCCCCCCTCAAATATATAAGTAAATAAATAAAATATTTTTAAAATATTGTGATCAAGCAACTGTATGTGTGAAAATAGTTTTATGTTTTGAACATTTCAGCATCAACTTCAGTTGTTAGAATATCACAGACTGTTAGGAAAAAAAGATTGCAGACTGTTTTCATGATGCATTTAATAATGCATTAATTTTCTCAAAAGTGTTTAATTAATAAAAGGATTTATAGTACTTAAATATTGCATTCACATGATAGCTTTGTTATAGGCTACTGTATTAGACAGGGTTCTTTAGATGAACATAACCAGTAGAATGAATGTATGTTAAAAGGTTTCTTTGTTATATTGTAGTACAAGATATGGACTGGGAAGTCCAACAATAGCTGTCTACTCCTGGAGAAACTAAGAATCTGAGATTCCACTCAGTCCCTCAAGAGTGGATGCCTCAGTAGTTCCAATCTGGCAATGAAAGCTTGGGTTATTAAGGAGAGCAACTGGTCTTCAGTCCACACTGGAAGTTCAAAGAAAATAGGTTCCGATGCCAGCAATGGATATCAGCAACAGGATATATTGAGGGGCAAAGGCAGTCAAGGACCAAACACTCTTTTTCTGGGATCTCTTTATATATAAACTACCAACATAAGGGCTGCTTACTCTGGGAAAGGCCTTTCCCTATCAGCTAATCTTTCTTGCCCTTACAAACATATCCAAGAGGTATTTCTGTTGCTTGTTTCCTAGTCTAATGAAGCCAAAAATAGAGAATAACTACACAGTTATGTTTGGACTGCATCAAAGGAGGTGAACAAAAGGTCTTGAAAAAAGAGTCTAACCCAATCTGATGCTCAGGTTTCTTTGGCCTCACACTTCTGGATCACTGGAATGTGCCTTGTCTTGAATTATTCCCTTTTATTTTTAATTATTTTTGTTTATTTTTATTTATTTATTTGAGAGTGACAGAGAGAGGAAGAGGGGAAGAGAGAGAAAGAGAGAGAGAGAATGGGTGTGCCAGGGCCTCCAGCCACTGCAAATTTGAACTCCAGACACGTGTGTCCCCTTGTGTGGGTCCTGGGGAATTGAGCCTCGAACCAGGGTCCTTAGGCTTCACAGATGAGTGCTTAGTGACTAAGCCATCTCTCCAGCCCCCCCTTTCTTTTTTATATTCTTTATTTCATATTTATTTAAGAGAAAGAATGGTGTGCCAGACCTTATTTCTTCTGCAACTGAACTACAGACACACGTGCCACTTTGTGTGTCTGACTTTACATGGTTACTAGGAAATTGAATCCAGACTAAAAGGCTTTGCAAGCAAGTGCCTTTAACCACTGAGTAGTCTTTCCAGCCTTTGTCTTCAGTTCTTTTATTGTTATCTATTTTTTTTTAACAGATTATACCCTTTTATTCTCCCTCCTTGTTTCCTGGGGCCTTCCTCCGTGGTCTGAGGGGATACTGTGGTGTCATGAAGGCCTTAGTCAGTCCCAATGGGATAGTGGGAGGACCACAGCCTCTGGATATTCTCACCCACTCTGTGACTGTTACAATCTTTCCCCTCTCCCACAGTGACCCTTGAGCCATGGCAGACCTGTTAGCAGTCTGATTTAATGTTGAGGTCTTTGCAGCCTCTGGATTTCTGCTTTGATAGGTTGTGATTGATCACTGTGACTGCCACCACTAATTTGGAGCTGGTAAGAGCAGTGTTTATGCCACCGCTTCCCCTGCAATTTCTCCTGGAACCTGGGAGATGTGGAAGAGGTGGCAAGTCTCATGGTGAGCAGTCAGTTGTCTTCTTGTCTTATTGATGCATCTCGACTCTCCTTCATTTTCTCTTCCATAATGGCTTTGGTGTGCCCTGCTCCCAGCCTCTCTTGAGCTAGTCTTGCCACAGAGGCATGGTTCTACACTTGGGGTGTGATCCAGAGCTCATTCCCCCCACCACACTATGTCTTCAGTTATTCATTTTTTCAATTTTAATTTAATTTTTTTTTCTTTTCACAATTTTTATTAACATTTTTCAAGATTATAAAAAATATCACATGGTAATACCTCCCCCCACACACTGTCCCCTTTGAAATTCCATTCTCCATCATATTACCTCCCCATCTCAATCATTGTACTTAAATATATACAATACCAACCTATTAAGTACCCTCCCTCCTCCCTTCCTTTCTCTTCCCTTTATATCTCCTTTTTAGCTTACTGGCCTCTGCTACTAAGTATTTTCCTCCTCATGCAGAAGCCCAATCATCTGTAGCTAGGATCCACATATGAAGGAGAACATGTGATGCTTGGCTTTCTGGGCATGGGTTACCTCACTTAGTATAATCCTTTCCAGGTCCATCCATTTTTCTGCAAATTTCATAACTTCATTTTTGTTTATAGCCAAGTAGAACTCCATTGTATAAATGTGCCACATCTTCATTATCCACTCATCAGTTGAGGGACATCTAGGCTGGTTCCATTTCCCAACTATTATAAATTGAGTAGCAATAAACATGGTTGAGCACTTACTTCTAAGGAAATGAGATGAGTCCTTCGGATATATGCCTAGGAGTGCTATAGCTGGGTCATATGGTAGATCAATCTTTAGCTGTTTTAGGAACCTCCACACTGATTTCCACAATGGCTGGACCAGATTGCATTCCCACCAGCAGTGTAGGAGGGTTCCTCTTTTTCCACATCCCTGCCAACATTTATGATCATGTGTTTTCATGATAGTAGCCAATCTGACAGGAGTGAGATGGAATCTCAATGTAGTTTTAATTGAATGTCCCTGATAATTAGTGACATAGAACATTTTTTTACATGCTTATACACCATTTGTATTTCTTCCTTTGAGAACTCTATTTAGCTCCATATAGCCCATTTTTTGATTGGCTTGCTTGATTCCTTATTATTTAACTTTTTGAGTACTTTTTATATCCTAGATATTAATCCTCTATCAGATATATAGCTGGTGAAGATTTTTTCCCATTCTGTAGGTTACCTCTTTATTTTTTTACTATATCATTTGCAGTGCAAAATCTTTGTAATTTCATGAGGTCCCAGTGATTAATCTGTGGCTTTATTGCCTGAGCAATTGGAATTGTATTCAGAGTCTTTGCCAAGACCAATATGTTGAAGGGTTTCCCCTACTTTTTCCTCTAGCAGTTTCAGAGTTTCAGGTCTGATGTTAAGGTCTTTAATCCATTTGAACTTAGTTCTTAGGGCATGGAGAGAGAGAAGAATCTATTTTCATCCTTCTACAGAGATATATCCAGTTTTCCCAACACCATTTGCTGAAGAGGCTGTCTTTTCTCCAATGAGTATTTTTGGCATTTTTATTGAATATCAGGTGGCTACCCAGACTTACATCTGGGTCCTCTATTCTGTTCCATTGACCTACATGTCTGTTTTTGTGCTAGTACCATGCTGTTTTTGTTACTATGGCTCTGTAGTATAGGTTAATATCAGATATGGTGATACCACCAGCCTTATTTTTGTTGCTCAGTATTATTTTAGATATTCGAGGTTTATTGTGATTCCAAATGAATTTTTGGATTGTTTTTTCTATTTCCATGAAGAATGCTTTTGGAATTTTGATAGGGATTGCATTAAATGTGTAGATTGCTTTTGGTAAGATTGGCATTTTCACAATATTGATTCTTCCAATCCAGGAACAAGGGATGTTTCTCCACTTTCTAGTGTCTTCTGCAATTTCTCAATTGAGTGTTTTAAAGCTCTCATTGTAGAGATTCTTTACTTCCTTGGTTAGGTTTATTCCAAGGTACTTTTTTTTTTGATGCAATTGTGAATGGGAGTGATTCACTGATTTCATCCTCTGTGTGTTTGTTGTTAGCATATAGAAAGGCTACTGATTTCTGTGTATTTATTTTGTATCCTGCTACATGGTTGTAGGTTTTGATCAGCTCTAACAGCTTGCTAGAAGAGTCTTTAGGGTATATGTGTAGAATCATATCAACTGCAAATAAAGATAACTTGATCTCTTCCTTTCCAATTTGTATTCCCTTTATGTGTGCCTTGTTGCTATGGCTAAGACTTCCAAAACTATATTAAATAAAAGTTGGGACAGTGGACACCCTTCTCTTGTTCCTTATTTTAAAGGAAAAGCTTCCAGTTTTTCCCCATTTAGTAATATGTTGGCTGTAGGCTTGTCATAAATAGCTTTAATTATATTGAGATATGTTCCTTCTATTCCCAGTCTCTGTAGGACTTTTACCATGAAGGGATGTTGGATTTTGTTGAATGCTTTCCCTGCATCTAATGAGATGATCATATGATTTTTGTCCTTCAATCCATTTATATAATGTATTACATTTACAGATTGCATATATTGAACCATCCCTGTATTTCTGGGATAAAGCCTACTTGGGCAGGGTGAATGATCTTTTGATATATTCTTGTCTTCTGTTTTGCCAATATTTTGTTGAGAATTTTTGCATCTATATTCATGAGGGAGATTGGTCTGTAATTTTCTTTTTTTGTTCTATCTTTTTCTGGTTTTGGTATCAGGGTGATGCTGGCTTCATAGAAGGAGTTTGGTAGAATTCCTTCTATTTGCTAGAAAAGCTTAAGAAGCAATGGTGTTAGCTCTTCCTTGAAGGTCTGGTAAATTTCAGCAGTTAATCCATCTGGGCCTGGGGTTTTTTTCAGTTGGGAGATTATTGATAACTGTTCATATCTCCATGCTTTTTATAGGTCTTTAAGTGATTAACCTCATCTTGATTTAATTTAGGTAGGCCATATAAACAAGGAAATCATCCATTTCTATCAGATTTTCATGCTTTGTGGAGTATATGCTTTTATAGTATGTCCCTATGATTTTTTGAATTTCTCTGGAATCTGTTGTGATGTTACCTTTTTCATCTCTGATTTTATTAATTTGTTTCTCTTCTCTCTTTGCTTTGGTCAGATTTACTAAGGGTTTATCAATCTTGTTTATCCTTTCAAAGAACCAACTCTTTGTTTCATTAATTCTTTGGATTTTTTTTTTTGTTTGTTTGTTTCTATTTCATTAATTTCTGCCCTAATCTTTATTATTTCTTTCAGTCTACTGATTTTTGGTTTACCTTGTTCTTCTTTTACCAAGGCTTTAAGGTGAAGCATTAGGTCGTTTACTTGCAACCTTTCTAATTTCTAATGTCTTTTGGTTGGGGCATTGAGGCCATTGATAAGAGATATTATTGAAAGGTGTGTATTTATGTTTGCCTTTTGTTTTTTCTTTTTGTGGTTCCGGTTCTACCTTTGCTCTCTTGTGTTAACTAGTATTTGAGTATTGCTTGTTTTTTCCAGGTTCCTTATATGTGTTCTTTTCCTTTTCTTCAGCATGGAGGATTCTATCAAGAGTTTTCTGTAGAGCTGGTTTTGTCTCCAAATACTTCTTTAACCTGCGTTTCTCATGGACAGACCTTATTTCTCTGTCTATTTCAATGGATAGCTTTTCAGGATAAAGTAACCTTCGTTGACAGTTGTTATCTTTCAGAACTTGAAATACATCACTCCAAGTCCTTCTGGCTTTAAAAGTTTGTGTTGAATTATCTGCTGTAATCCTGATGGGCTTGCCTTTGTAGGTAACTTGGATTTTCTCTCTAACTGCTTTCAATATTTTTTCTTTGGTTTGTGTGTTTGGTAGTTTGATTATAACATGGCGAGGAGAGGTTCTTTCCAGGTTTTGTCTGGCTGGGGTTCTAAAGGCTTCCTGTATCTGCATTGGCACCTCTTTCCCAATATGGGGATGTTTTCTTCTATGATTTTGTTGAAGATACCTACTATGCCTTTGGAGTGGAATTCTTCTCCTTCTACTATGTCCTAAATTCTTATATTTGATCTTTCCATAGTGTCCCAAATATCTTGAAATTCCCACTCATATTTTTCTATAAGTTTGTTTTTCTCTTTGTTGGACTGTATTAGATCTGCCTCCTGGTCTTCTAGCTTAGATATTCTATCCTCTCCTTAATCCATTCTACTGGTGAGATTTTCTGCAGAGATTTTTATTTCATTAATTGTGTTCTTCTGTTTCCAGTTCTTAAAGAATCACTTGAAGGTGTATGAAACTGAACACAAGGAAGCCCTAAAACTTCTTTTGGTGGTCTTGTTACAAGGTTTTTAAACAGCTGTTACCCTGAAAAGCACTGGGTTTCAACAAAACCACAAGTAAATCCTGGGGTGCCTCCCCACAATGAGCAGGCATATAGTACCTGAACTGCTTTTGCTTTCCTCGTGCATGTCTGTGATTTCTCATTGCAGAGATGCTGTCATTTTCAATGATGTATTTATTATGGAAAAATATTTGTTTGTAAGATCATTGGATAAATGGCATAATTTCTAGGCATCAATTTTTCAACTCCTCTCCTCATTCCTCCACCTTTTTTTGTAAAACTTCAATCTTGTTTCCTGTTTCATTTCTTGAAGTAGATTTTAGTACAGCCATTTTTTTTCTTTTGTTCAAATTATCATTACTTGTATTTCACTCGCAGCTATTTTTCTTGGACAAATTATTTGCTTAATCTCTATTGTGTAGGCTTGCTGCCTGAATTATATATTCTTATCTAATTAGAAAGAGCTTAATATTCTATCCCTGCTTCACTTTCTGATTACATTTTAAATATTTAAGTGCACCTAAAAGAAGGAAATATATTCTGGTTTTAAAACCAAAGAAGCAATAACTTGTTTTACAGAATATTAAGATTTCAAATAAGTTAAATAAGATCTTAGAATCTTTTACCAGAAAATTCCCTCAATGCATGAATTTCCTTTGATATCCCAGAGAATCCATGCCTGTGATGTTAGCTGTGGTGAACCCCATGTAGAACAAAATGTCTGACATACAATAAATCTTCATTCAACTTTTTGTGATAAGTACAATAAACCTAAAGTTTGAGTAACATAATTTCTTTTTCTTTTTTCCCCTTTTATTGGCAACTTCCATGTTTATAAAAAATATCCCATGGTAATTCCCTCCTTCCCTACAATTTCCCCTTTGAAACTCTACTCTCCATCATATCCTCCCCCCCACAACCTCATTCAGTCTTTCTTTTATTTTGAGGTCATGACCTTTTCCTCCTATGATGATGGTCTTGTGTAGATAGTGCCAGGCACTGTGAGGTCATGCATAACCAGGCCATTTTGTGTCTGGAGGAGCAAATTGTGAGGAGTCCTACCCTTCCTTTGGCTCTTACATTCTTTCCACCAGTTCTTCTGCAATGGACACTGAGCCTGGGAATGTATGATAGAGATATTTCAGTGCTGAGAACTCTTCTGTCATTTCTTCTCAGCACCATGGTGGCTTCTGAAACCTGCCAAACTCACTGCGATCTGAAAAGAGAAGCTTCTCTCGCCAAAAGTGAGAGTAGCATTAGTATGTGGGTATGAACCTTAAAAAAGTGCTTACTGGGCAGTTTGGTATGCATTTATATAGACACCAGCAGACATTAAAGGGCTCATGACTACCTCTGTTGTAGGATTTAGTATTAAGGATGTATTCCCTCACATGGAGCAGGCCTCTTGTCAATTAGCAGGCAGTTGGTTTCCCCCATAACAGATGTGCATCTAGTACACCCCTTGGCTCATTTGGCCTGGCTGGCCAGATATAAGGCTTGCAGTGTCCACTGTGGGGTAGCTTTACTGGTGATTTTTCTCTCTCCCATTGAACTGCATGTATCATGGCTTTTTCCATCTTTCTGTCAGCTGGTCTACATTGAGGAGATTCTCAGCCCAGCTCCATCAGGACCTTGAAGCACAAGTATGTGGAGTCTTCAGCAATATAGTCTTACCATCTATTCCTGGTGGGAAAACAAGGGCCTTGTCAATGGCCTGTAACATTTTGGGGGGCACCCAGCACATCCTTGGCCAACAATTCATTAGAAGGTATCCCATCCCTGGCTCTGAAAATTTTCTAGTAGCAATCTATGGCTCCTGAGTGTTCCATTGTCCAAAAAAGTAGGCTTCCATATGACTTATTTATATCCTCTTAGATTTTGATTAGCCCTCCCTCCACCTTTCCTGTACTCAATCTCTTCGCCTGACCTCAATTAGGCCTTTTCAACTCCATTAATCTGTTCTTCTACTTACATATATACAATACCATCCTATTAAGTACCCCCATCCCTTTTTATCCCCTTTATATATCCTTTGTAGTTTAGTGGCCGCTGCTACTGAGTTTTCTTCCTACTGACATAGAAGTGTAATCATCTGTAGCTAGGATCCTCATATGAGAGAGAACATGTGAGGTTTGGCTTTCTGGGCCTGGGTTACCTCACTAAGTATAATACTTTCCAGATCCATCCATTTTCCTGCAACTTTCATAACTTCATTTTTCTTTACCTCATTTAACCCAGATGCCTCTCTGTTTATTTTTTGCCTGGATGACCTGTCAATTGATGAGAGTGGGGTGTTGAAGTCATCAACTACAACTGAGTTTGGTGTTATCTGTGATCTTAGTTCTAATAGCATTTGTTTGATGAAGTTGAGATCCCCCATGTTAAGTGCATATATGTTTACGATTGTAACGTCCTCCTGTTGGAGTGTGCCCTTAATCAATATAAAGTGACCTTCCTTATCTTTCTTAACTAATGTTGGATGGAAGTCAACCTTATCAGATATTAGGATAGTGACCTCTGCTTCTTTTCTATCCCTATTTTCTTGAAACACCGTTTTCCAACCTTTCAAACTAAGATAGTGTCCATCCTTTCAGAAAGGTGAGTTTCTTCAAGGCAACAAATTGAATGATCCTGCTTTTTAACCCAACCTATGTCTGAAAACCTATGTGTTTTGGTGGGGCATTGAGGCTATTGATATTAAGAGCTATTATTGAAAGGTGTGTGTTTATTTTTGCCATATTTCTTGTTTTTTATTTCTTCTGGTTTACCTTTGCTCTTGTATTAACTAGTATGTGAGTATGGTTTGTTTTTTCCTGGTTCCTTATATGTATGCTTTTCTTTCTCTTCAGCATGGAGGATCCTGTCAAGTATTTTCTGTAGAGCTAGTTTTGTCCTCAAATATTCCTTTTGCCTTCTTTTGTTACGGAATATCCTTACTTCTCTGTCTATTTGGATGGATATCTTTGCAGGATAAAGTAACCTTAGTTCTTTCAGAACTTGGACTACATCATTGCATGCCCTTCTGGCTTTTAAAGCTTTTGTTGAGTAGTTTGCTGAAATCCTGATGGGCTTTGTATGTGCCTTGATTTTTCTCTCTAACTGCTTTCAAAATATTTTCTTTGGTTTGTGTGTTTGGTAGTTTAATTGTAATATGGTGAGGAGATGTTCTTTCCAGGGTTTATCTGTTTCATATTCTAAAGGCTTTCTGTATCTGCAATGGCATCTCTTTCCCAATTTGGGGGAAGTTTTCTTCTATGATTTTGTTGAAAATGCCTACTATACCTTTGGAGTGAAATTCTCCTTCTACCATACCCTAAATTCTTATGTTTGATATTTTCAGTGTCCTCAATATCTTTAAATTTCCATTCATACTTTCCTATTATGTATAATGTAGAGATTTTTGTATCTTGGATTAATTTAATGCATGGGTTTTCTAATTATCTGCAGTATTATTGGATGTATCAACCAATCTGTTGTTATATATCTCAAGGAAGTTGCTTAAGGTGCTAGGTGTGGCTCCTAAGACTTTCAAAGTAACCACAAAAGTGACCCTAGTTGTTGGGTTTTCCTGCTATGAGAGTATTTAGTAGGTTAGTGGAACAAAATGCAGGCAGATTCTAAAACTTAACTTAAAAATGTACACATTCAATGAAAAACAGCACAGAATATTCATGGAAGAGTAGGTATTATGACAACCAGATCCTCTAACCAAGAAACATTCCCTAAGGATTTGTGTTGCCCCACACCCTTAATACTGTCAACTGGGAGGCTAAGATTTCTGGTCTGCAGAGGGTTTCAAGTCAGCTTGTGACCAAATGAGACCCTTCACTAATGACAGAAGAGGAAAAAAAGGCACTATGAATGAGGAAGCAACAAATGATAAGCCCCAAATATACCTTATTTAAGAATGGCCAGCTGGGCATGGTGGTATATACCTTTAATCCTAGAACTCAGGAGGAAGAGGTAGGAGGATTGCTGAGAATTTAAGGCCACCCTGAGACTATTTGGTGAATTCCAGGTCAGCCCTGGCTAGAGTCAGATCCTAACTCAAAAAACAAAACCAAACAACAACAACAACAAAAAGAATGGCCAATTTGCACTTCTGATACAAGCCTATATACCAGGCTTATTTGGAGGGTACTGGCCTGGTGTAATCCTAGTTACCTTTTGGGATGGCTTTGGTCTCGATTATGTTGCACACCTGCCTGGGTCCCTCTTTGCTGTACTGTGGGCTCAGGTAGTCTGGCTGGGTTGTTCTTTCACTGCTCTAAACTCCTGTACCAGGTGCTGTTTAGGTGAGTTTCCTATCCCAGTTCTCTATTGCTTGCTGGCTCTTGTGCTGGTGATGTGGGAGGGGAGGCTGTGGATAGTGGCTGAAGTTCTCCCACTGCTCCTCATAATCCTCTTCTTCATGAGCCACTCTGTTGGTCCCTGCCCTTCATGTTTCTTTTATTTGTGATGATGTTGTTGTGAGTGGAGAATCTCCTCACCTGGTTCTTCCTATGGCTCAGGCTGAGCCTTGTGGCTGTAGTCATGTGGGCCTGGTTCGGCTGCTGCTCTAGCCACTTATGCCTGCTTATGTGGACTCTAGACACTCTGAATCTCTTCTACTTCTCTGCTGCAGTTGATAATTTCTTATACACCATTTTTTTTTTTTTTATTAGAAGTGTGCATTGTGCTTCCAAATGAATTTTAGGATTTCTTTTTCTATTTCCATGAAGAATACCACTGGAATTTTGATGGGAATTGCATTAAATGTGTAGATTGCTTTGGGTAAGATTGACATTTTTACAATATTGATTCTTCCAATCCAAGAACAAAGAATGTCTTTTCATTTCCTAGTGTCCTCTGCAATTTTTATCTTTAGTATTTTAAAGTTTTCATTGCATTTCATTCCTTCACTTCCTTGATTAAGTTTATCCCAAGGTACCTCATTATTTTTTGGTACAATTGTGAATGGGAGTGATTCCCTCATTTCATCCTCAGCATATTTGTTGTTAGAATATATGAAGGCTACTGATTTCTGTGTGTTTATTTAGTATCTTACTACATTGCTACAAGTGTTTATCAGTTCTAACAGTTTATTGGTAGAGTCTTTAGGGTCTTTTATATATACAATCATATCATCTGCAAATAATGATAATTTGACCTTTTCCTTTCCAATTTGTATCCCTTTTATGCATCTCTCTTGCCTTATTGCTATTGCTAATGTTGTGCCAAGACCCCTGACCAGGAGCCAAGACCCCCAGTC
Source organism: Jaculus jaculus (assembly GCF_020740685.1). NCBI lineage: Eukaryota > Metazoa > Chordata > Mammalia > Rodentia > Dipodidae > Jaculus > Jaculus jaculus. Next base: position 79,871,879 of record NC_059107.1, on the reverse strand, counting down.
ACCCAGGAGTCACCCAGAGGACTGACACAGAAGCCAAGACACTCGAATGTAAAAGCAACAGGTTTCTTTTAATGTCAAGCTTAAGCAGGGTCTCTATCCACACAGACTGATACAGCAGGAGTGGGAGAGAGCCCCAACCTTCTAAAAGTAGGGGTTTATAAAGGAAAAAGAGTGGGAAGGGGACAAAGGGGTTACATCACATTGCATCTTTTAAAATGATTGGTTCCAAGAAGGTACGTGTGGGAACATTTCTAGTTGCTTATCTCTCTGGTCAGCAGACTTCTTGCAGAACCTGTCTTTTGCAAGAGGCCAGAGGCCCCCACAGCTAACTATTTCTGGAATGTCCTGTTGAGCAAGCGAGCATGAATTACAGAAGTAAAGGTCAGCATGTTAGTCAGCTAATTCCTTATCTGAGCCAGGCCTTGGCTCCTCTTTTGTTCACAATGATTTGTCCTAAAATGGCAGTGCCATTGTTTAATTATTTTACGCATTATTTCTTTTTGGTCTCTCACTAAGATTTCCAATACTATATTAAATAATAGTGGGGACAGTGGACACTCTTGTTTTGTTCCTGAATTTAGGGGAAAAGCTTTATGATTTTCCCCATTCAGCATTATGTTGGCTGTAGGTTTGTCATAAGTAGCCTTTATTATATTGGGATATGTTCCTTCTATTCCAAGTTTCTGTAGGACTTTTATCATAAAGGCACGTTGGATTTTGTCAAATGCCTTTTTCTGCACCTGTTGAGATAATCATGTGATTTTTGTCCTTCAGTCCATTTATATAGTGCATTACATTTATTGATATGTGTATTTTGAACCACTCCTGCATCTCTGGAATAAAGCTTACTTGGTTGGGGTGAATGTTCTTTTTCATATATTCCTGAATTCTGTTTGCCAATATTTTGTTGAGAATTTTTGCATCTATGTTCATGAGGGAGATTGGTCTAGAGTTTTCTTTATCTTTCTTTTTTTTGTTGCTGTTGTTGTTCTGTCTTTGTCTGGTTTGGTATCAGGGTAATGTTAGCTTCACAGAGGAGTTTGGTAGAATTCATTCCTTTTCTATTTTATGAAAAAGTTTGAGAATAAAACCAATGCTATTCTTATACAACTATTTAGAAAGTTTTGTGGATAATGTCCAAGAATACACAGATTTTTTTAAAAAATATCATTTTCTCTTAAATTTTTATTAAATATTATTAAATATTTTTCTTAAATATTTTTATTTTATTCATCTATTTATTAGAGAGAGTGAGAAAGATGGAGAGAGAGAGAGAATGGGCATGCCAGTGCCTGTAGCCACTACTAACAAATTCCAGATGTATATGCAACCTTGTGCTTCTGGCTTACATGGGTACTAGAAAATTGAACCTGGATTCCTAGGTTTTGCAGGTAAGCACCTTAAGTGCTAAGCCATCTCTCCAGCTCAAAAACACAGATTTCTTTTCTTTTCTTGGGGGGTGGGTTGGGGTTGTCATACCAACCTCCATGCAAGTCAGGTTTTGCTCTCAGGGAATTCAGAAGTGTTCAGAAAGGGACCTTCCCTTGCAGTGCTTTGCCTTGCACCCAAGTTGGTGCCCATATCATTCTTACTTTATTGTGAGCTGATATTCATAGGTCTGAATCCTATGCAGCTCCTAAAGGAGGGGAGTCACCTAGCACATCAAAGCCCTGATCAATCAGGTCCAATTGATGATAGTGGATTTGGATTGGCTTGGAAATGGCACTGTCAATCTGTTGTTTAATAAAACTAGTGAGGCGACATTGTATTATATGTGTCTAGCAAGGGTTAAAGTGAGCACAACACATAGACACACAAGCACCGCACAGACACAGAGAGCCCAATAGAGAGCTATGTGCCCTTGATGGCCAGACGAGCCTGTATCCTCCAGGGACAGTTCAGTGATGCCAAACACAGTGCGAATGGGAGTTGGCCTCTCCAGTAGGTTAGCTGTGTCCTCTGGGGCAGAGTCATCTTAAGGTCCTTCCAGCTTTGTCCTGTCAGGGAATAAAGGAGATTTTCTCTGGGAAGTGTTTCTTCCCTGGATATGTGAGATGTCATTGGATGATCATCAGCCTGGTTTACAAGTCTCTCTGGTAGCCATCTCACAGCATTTTCTTTGGTGTCAAACAAGCATACTGATCCTTGCCCCTAAATGAATACTGGATCTGGGCCATTCCATTTTAAGGTTAAAGAATCTTTCCACATGGCTTTGGCAAAGGTATTTTTTGTATTCATGTGCCAAAAGCGATCAGCAGCTGAATTTCCCTGAGTATCAAGGGTCAAAAAGTTTAGGACAAACAAGGCATTATGAAGAATATTTCTTGGAGAGCCTTTTATGGGGTATAAATCCCCCATTTTTAATTTTTGGAGGGTATATTTAATAGTTTGATGGGCTTGCTCAACAATTCCTTGACTCTGGGGATTGTATGGTATGTCTGTAATATCTTTAATTTGTAGTTGATGACAGAAATTTTAGAATTTTTTTTTCCAGTATATCCAGGACCATTATCAGTTTTAATAAATTGGGGCTTTCCCATGACACCAACGCAATTGAGTACATGAGCAATGACCATTTTTGAGGCTTCTGCAGCATGGAGGCTGGCACAGATGAGCCCACTAAAAGTATCACAGTAACATGGAGGTACTTAAGATTATCAAATGAGGGAACATGTATTGCATCCACTTGCCAGATCTCATTGGGGATCAGACCCCTAGGGTTTATGCCCAAGTGGGAGATGGGTAGGAGGGTGACACAGTTTGTACATTGTTTGACTACCTGGCGGGCTTGTTCCCTAGTGATTTTAAAAAGAAGATGCAAGGTTTGAGCATTAAGGTGATGTACAGAGTGAGCTGCTTTGGCCGGCTCTGGTAAGGGCCCTAGGAAGCTCTTGAACAAGTAAGGAGTTTAGTGGGATCAGGTCCAGCCAAGAGAATGTCATCCATATAATGAATGATATACAAGGAAGGCCATCTGTGTCTAAATGGAACTATAACTTGGGCCACAGATTTTTGATACAGCATAGAGCTGTTGGCCATCCCTTGGGGCAAGACTTTCCATTGGAATCTCAGAATAGGGCCTCTAAAATTTACCACAGGTAAACTAAATGCAAAATGCTGACGATCCTCAGGGTGAAAGGGAATTGTAAAAAAGCAATCCTTTAGGTCAATAATGATTTTATAGTATCTTGCAGGAATTGCCACTGGAGGGGTGAGGGCTTGTTGTAGGGCTCTCATAGGTACCATGGCCTTATTAATTTCTCCAAGGTCCTGGAGCAATCCCCATTTTCCAGGCTTTTTCTTTATAACAAAGATAGGAGTATTCCAAGGAGAGGTGGTAGGTTCAATATGGCCTGAAGCAAGTTGTTCCTGCACTAACATCATGGCTGTAGCTAATTTTTCAGAAGTTAAGGGCCATTGATCATCCACACAGGTTTTGTTGTTTTCCAGGATATCTTATCTGCATGGGGTACAGGCATGTCAACAGCCATTAGGATAAATTTTTGTAGCCTATTCCAGCATGATCAGTCTTTATAGTAACTGAGATTGGCTCCTTTGTTCCTTGAGAATGTTTTCCCAATCCTTGTCCTAGGCAGAAGCCTTGATTAAGCATTTGGTGAGCTACCAACTTATTAGGGCTGCACATAATGAATTTCATTTGAGAGAAGATGTCTGGGCCCCAGAGATTAATGGGCAGGCCTGTGACCACATAAGGTTGAATGGTGCCTTGATTGCCCTCCTCATCCTCCCTTAATGTTTATTTATTTAAATATCTTTAGAACTTTGTAAGGAGTTAGAGTCCTGTCCAATTCCTTTGAGATGGATCATGGAAGTGGCAAGAGGCCAAGATGCAGGCCAGTCTTTACTGGAAATAACTGTGACATCTGCAGCAGTGTCTATGAGACCTTCAAAGTTTTTTCCTTCTAATTTTAATTTAAGAAGGGGTCTTGTTTGAGTGACCTCTTGTGCCCAATAAATATCTGATGACCCAAACCCATGGGTGCCTCTCTTTTGTTTCTGGCAAAGCACCTTATTATTGAGGGGCAATAGTATTAACTGAGCAATCCGTAGGCCAGGAAGAATGGTTATAGGCCCCTGAAGGGCAGTATCCATTAATTTAATTTCCCCAGTATAGTCATTGTCAATGGCTCCTGGAGAAATGGTGAGGCCCTGAATGGTTGAACTGGCACATCACAAGATAAGGCCAAAAATGTCCTGAGGTAGGGGGCCAAAGACTCCCGTAGAGAGGATTTGAGTTCCCATCTCCGGGGCTAATATTGATTGGGAGGTGGAACAGAGGTCCAATCCTGCACTATTGGCAGTTGCCCAGGAGAGGGCAGTGATGTCACATTTTGGGCCGATTGAGGGACGAACCTGACAACCCCAGGGTTCCGACTGTTATGGGTCTTGGGGCCCTGGAGTGGGCCCCATAAGAAGTTTCCCTGCCTCTAGGGTAGAGGTTTACCCTGTATATCTGTTTTTGAGCAGCATTTAGAGGCCCAGTGCTTGCCTCATGGGCACAGAGAGGATGGGAGCAGCTGCTCAGTCTTAGGGGCCGTGCAATCTCTAGAAAAATGACCTGGTTGTTTGCAATTAAAATAAGTTTTGAGCTTGTTCCCCTGGGTAAAATCTTTAAGTGCTGCTCCTGTGGCTAATCCAGCACTGTAGGATGTAGGGTCTACATCAGCACAGAGTTTAATAAAGTCAGAAATATTTTTGCCATGGTGATGGGGGCGTATAGCCACTTGGCAGGTGGTGTTAGCATTCTCAAAGGCGAGATGTCTGACAAATTCATTGTCTATTTCCTCCTTTCCCATGAGGCATTCAGCAGCCTCTGTAAGGCAGCCGATAAAATCACTATAAGGCTCTTGTGGACCCTGTCTGAGTTTAGCAAGAGAGGTGACAGCTGACCCTCTAGAAGGAAGGCTCTTCCAGGCTTTGATAGCTGCGAGTTGAATTTGTGTAAGTAATCCTGGAGGAAATTTGGTTTGTTTTTCATTCATATCATAGGGACAGTTGCCCAAAGTTTATCTAGCATCCAGGATTTGGAAGAGCCACCAGCGGCCAAATTACGGTGGACAGTACCTGGCACCTCTCAGTGTAATCAGCTTTTCATAGAAGAAAATCGCCCCTAGTTAAAGTAGATTTAGTTAACATAACCCAATCATTAACAGTAAGTGAGTCTTCACTTAGAGATTCTAACAGCGAGACAGTGAAAGGAGCAATAGAACCATACAAAGATAATGTATTTTTGAACTCTTTTTATGTTTAAACTTAAGATGGTGATATTGCTGGGTTTTAGTAAGTAAAGTTGCATCCCCTTCCTCATTGTCAGAGCTTTCTGACCCAGCAGGTTCCCTTGTTTCAGATTCTCTCTCCCCCTCTTCTGGGCCTTGTGGATCCTGCGGCTCAGCCTCATCAGATCTTCCTTTGACAGGTTTAACTTGGGAGCGAGTTACAGGAAAGATGTGGAGAGTTTTACTTTTGGTTATAGTTTTCTGAGCAGGGAAAGTGAAGGGGGAGCATATTTCTAAATCAAGGTCACATAATTGATTGAGGAGTTGGGACTTTTCCTTTTTTGCCTTGGAGGAGCGTCTTAAGAGATTGTTACTTTACATATAATAGAGTAGAATCTGGTCTTTTTTGAGCCAAACAGCCATCAAAATATTAATATATCCCTTGATAAATCTTTTTGAAAGAAAAAACATTATTTGACCACCAATGATTTTGGCTTAAACTTGATAGCTATTGATTTTATGTACCACCGAATTTTTTTTTTTTTTTTTTTTTGGTTTTTGGTTTTTCGAGGTAGGGTCTCACTCTGGTCCAGGCTGACCTGGAATTAACTCTGTAGTCTCAGGGTGGCCTTGAACTCATGGCGATCCTCCTACCTCTGCCTCCCGAGTGCTGGGATTAAAGGCGTGCGCCACCACGCCTAGCGTCTACAGAAATTTTTATTAACATAAAACAATTTTATGTTTTACCCATGACTTATATTGATAAAGCTTAAGCAAGCTATCCCAAGATATTTTAACCTGAAAATTTCTTTTTTTACATCTGCACTCCTTTATTTACATATTTTAACATTCTGATCTAAGTATCACACAAAAGGCATTTTTAATAAGCATGCTATGTCCCAACATTGAAAAATTCCTTCCCAGTTCCTTCAATCAATTTATCTCACCCCATCATTAACCATCTTTCTCATAATGCTATTAAAAAATTACACCAAATTGATTAATCCTATTACTAAAGAGAAAGTAGTCTGAAGACATCATGTCATTATTACCAATAACACACTTGGGAATGATTTTATTAGAAGTAACTAAAGCAAATTGTGTTGTTATCTTGAGGCAGGCTGGCTTAGAAGTCAGGTCAGTTGCCTCCTCCTTTTAAGTAACAGGACATTACAATCTTTTTAAAAATATCTGACAAATTATAAGTTACCTCTTCAGAGGGAGTTCTGTTGTTTTTAATAATCCTCTATGTAAGGTGAAGTTGACCCAGAACAAATATCTGACAAATTCACTCCTGCAAAAGACATTTAACTTTCCCTTTTTAATTTATATGCTCAGGTCTTTGATTTCCTTGAAATGGTTCTCTAGAAGAGAAAGGGGTGTCGCCTGCATCCGTCTCATCTCTTTAGTTACAAACAGTCACAAACATGACATGACTAGCAAGCACAATGAGCACACATAAACACACACGCACACACACACACACATAAACAGAACAAATCCTCCTGATAAAATCAAAAAAATTGCTTAAAGAACTTGAAGCAATCTCAGTTCAATGTGCTTTAAAAATATCTTTTACTATGGCAATTAGCTCCTTTTTACTCTTTGCTAAATCATTTTTCTTAATCTGTTTTTCTTGTGTCTTGAGAGAAGTTTTAAGCCCTTCAACAATTCATGCTTACTTAATGCTTGTTGCATAATTGCATCGCTTTTCTGACCTTTCCAGATCTGTATCACAGGCGGGCCCTCCTGCAGTGATCTGCATGCAGATCTTCACTCACCGGTGAGGTGGCGATCCAATGCGGCCGGGGGGGACGGCTGTCACTCGAGTGATGTCTAGGTTTAACTTCGTACCTCAAGCCCTATGTTTGGGCACCACTTGCCCCAGCCAGTGGGGAGTTAAACAAAGACCCGAGTAAAGAAGGAGACCAAGTCTGGAGACTGATCAAGGTCTCTAACTTTTATTTTTTACACAGTGGTTATATAGGGGTAAAAAGTGTGTGTGTGGGGGGAGCTAGCTGCCTGACATGATTTAGGACCATGGGATTGTTAGAGAACTTAGAGGAGATGTAACTGGGTGTTTATCTAATCTCAGGGAACCTAGAGGAGATGTAACCAGGTGTATATCTAATCTTGTCTTAACAGCTTGACAACCTGATCATAAACTGGCCTTTTGCAAAAGATAAGATTCTATAAACAGTCTGCTGTCCGACATTCCTAACCTCAATCTGGATGGACCAGCTTTCTGATAAATTGTTGGGAGCTATGAACCAAACCTCAGGCATATTAACAGAGACTGCCATATAGCAAGTTAAGTTTCTACTTCCTCCCCTAATACTCAACTACCACAAACAAATACTGCCATATAGCAAGTTAAATTTCTACTTCCTCACCTAATATTCAACTACCAGAAACAATGGGATCATACACCTGGCCAAACACTCCCCCATCCTGACAGTAGCTAATGAAGAAACAAAGGCATTGTGGTTTAACCAGTAACTCTGTGATCTTTGCCCTAACTATGTCCCCTTCCCCCTACAACTCCTTGCCCTGACCACATCCCCATCCCCCTACAACTCCTTGCCCTGACCACATCCCCTTCCCCCTACAACCCTATATAAACCTACATGTAAGAATAAACTCTCGAGGCCATGACAAACACCTAGCATGGTCTCCTTCTTATGTCTGTTTGCCTTTTTTCATTAAGGTTAATTTTCCCCTCGCTTCCTTGTTCGACTCCCCACTGGCCGGGAAAAATGACGCCCAATATGGGGCAAGGTACTCAGTGTGACCTGGGCATCGTGCGAGTGGACAGCTGTCCCAGCCATTAGACCGCCACCCCACCAGAGGAGTGAATGAAGGTCAGCATAGAGGTCAGTACAGGCAATACACCTGTAAAACAGACCCACACCACGATCAACGCAGTAAAGCCAGCCTGTGAAACTGATCCGTTTGAGGTAAGCAACGAATTTTAGGCAATTAAAGTAAAGACTATTGAGTCGTTTTTTATCAAGGCACAAGAACTGTGGGACTTCCTTTTTGCACTTATTTTCCTCCTTTTACTTTTGGTTGGCACCATCGTGTGGAATTGCAACATAGCAACAGGGCAACTGAAGCCTCTTGGCCAGGGCTACCCTCTGGCATTGGCTGAAGGCCCCTAGCTCCCCATGCGAATCCAGACAGCCCGCTCAGGCATTAGCAAAAACCTCCTATTTGGCCTCTCTTCCTCTCAACAAAACTGGGTACGCAACAGCCAGTAAATGCTCTTAGAGCAGCTGCCAGTTCTTAAAATTGTGGTCAGGCTCACTGCAGGCCCACCAGGAAATCCCCCGTGCCGGTTCTCCAACCGGGAATGTTGCCCTCTGGTCTTTCCATTTCTCCTCTTTCCTTTTCTATCATGGGACAGACCCTAAGTAAGCATAAATTGTTGAAGGACTTAAAATTTCTCTCAAGACATAAGGAACACTGGTTAAGATAAAGAAAAAACAATTTAACAAAGAGTAAAAAGGAGCTAATTGCCATAGTAAAAGATATTTTAAAAGCACAAGGAATTAAGATTCCTTCAAGTTCTTTAAGCAAGGTTTTTGATTTTGTCAGGAGGATTTGTTCTTTGTGTGTGTGTGTGTGTGTGTGTGTGTGTGTGTGTGTATGTGTTTATGTGTGCTCATTGTTTTTGCTAGTCATGTCATGTTTGTGACTGTAATAAAGAGATGAGATGGACACAGGTGACATTCCTTTCTCTTCTAGAAAACCATTTCAAGGAAATCAAAGACCTAAGCATAGAAATTAAAAAGGAAAAGTTAAATGTCTTTTGCAGGAGTAAATTTGCCAGATATTTGTTCTAAGTCAAGTTCACCTTACATAGAGGATTATTAAAAACAACAAAACTTCCTCTAAAGAGGTAACTTATAATTTGTCAGATATTTTTTAAAAAGATTGTAATGTCCTGTTTCTTAAAAGGAGGAGGCAACTGATCTGACTTATGAGCCAGCCTGCCTCAAGATAACAACACAATTTTCCTTAGCTACTCTTAATAAAATCATTTCCAAGTATGTTATTGGTATTAATGATATAAAATTGTATTAAGACTGCTTTCTTTTTAGTAATAGGATTAATCAATTTGGTGTAAGTTTTAATAGCCTTATTAGAAAGATAATCACTTCTCAGCCTTTTGGCTAAGATCAAGTGTAGTATCTGTTCTTATCAGTTTAATATCTGATAAGTCCTCTATCCAAGGACGATATATTAAATGGATTTTTGTAGCTCGGAGTTGGAATAGGAGCTTGTTCTGTCAACTCCACGCATCGACCTGATATTGCAGTACTTCCAGGAATGGTACACCCCCTCGGGGGAATTAAAAAAAAAAAAAGAAAAAATAATTAATGATGGGGTGAGATGAATTGATTAAAGGAACTGGGAAAGAATTTTTCAATGTTGGGACATAGAATGCTCATTAGAAATGCTTTTTGAGTGGTACTGAGAATGTTAAAGTATGTGGATAAAGATGTGTGTATGTAGGAAAGAATTTTCAGGCTAAACCTAAATGCCATGCCTAAAGTTAGAGATCCTTCAACTCTTTACAGACTCTTAAGGATACTCTGAAAGTTTTATATAGGGACATAGTCTTAATCTAAATTCATCTTACATTAGACACAGGTGATGCCTATGTTAGGTGGGTCACAAAATCATAAGTACAGAAGTAATTGGAGGTTTAACCAGGTTAAACATAGACAAGAGTCTATCACCTTGCACTTTGAAAATGGGTAAATTTTCTATGTAAAAACAAGCAACTTTGGAATAGGAAAGAAATGTCAGGATGCTTATCTCTCTGCTCTGTAATTTCATTTTGCTCTTGCTTTCCAACCTATGCTATTTAAATTCATGGAAAGCTGGACTCTGAAAAAAAAAAACAGATGGAACCCCCTTTATCTCAAGCCCCATGCAAGTTTAAGCCATGTGTCCCCCAGACTCTGACTAGAGACAAAAATTGCCAATTGTCTCTGACAAGGAAGAAGAAATACAACATATAACTGGTTCTCTTTAGTTCATCTCTTATGAACACCTAAAGTCACATCTGTTAGATAAAGTCTCTCACTAGACAAAATTTTAAATAGATAAACTGAGTCTTATGATAAGGCCTCACTCATTAACAGGTCACTGATGCTAATTTGTTATGATTTAGGGGTTATAAAACTGGCTTTAAGACTCTCTCAGCAAAGTAAATTAGGTTCCTCTTTTCATCAAGGTTTTAACTATTCTAAAGATAAAGGCTCACATAGAAATGGTTAATTTCCAAAGGTGAAGTAATCATACCTAAAGACATTGTGACTTTACAGTTAGCTTCTGTCTTATTTATGCTAATTTTATTGAATGGTCATAACTAGGTTTAATTGCTTAGGTTTAAGTGGTTTAATTTCAGTAATAATAACTTTCATCTTCCTGGGATTTGCTGGGATAGCTTACTTAAACTTTATCAAATTTAAGTCATGGGTAAAACATAAAATTGTTTTATGTTAATAAAAAATTTCTATGGTACATAAAAATCAATAGCTATCAAGTTTAAGCCAAAATCATTGGTTGTAAAGTAGTGTTTTTTCTTTCAAAAATTTATCAAGGGCTGTTTTGGCTCAGAAACGACCAAATTCTACTCTATTGTATGTAAAGTAACTGTCTCAATTTTGGCACCATGATAATATTTCATTAGATTTGGTTAAAAATTCTAGCTATACAGAACAGTCATCTTGATTTTGATACTACTAAGGCTGTTAATAATTTATTTACTACAATTAAATCTATGTTGCCTGGTTGGGACTCTCTAAGTTCCTGGTTAGGCAGCTTTACAGCTGTGGGGTTTGCCTTCTGCTTCTCTTATGCCTATTGCTTTTTTTCTTCAAGTATTTAATGAAGTCTATTGTAAATGTTCACACAGAGGTCCAAGCTATATGCTATAGGACATGTCCTTGGCTCTCTCAGACTTTATCCTAGTTCTCCCTGAATTTTGTCCAGCTGGTGGCCAGAGACAGATAAGAAGGGAGAAGGAAAATTGAAAACAGAGAAACCTGGTGGGTCAAAAAGCACTGAGGATAAGGTAATCTCCATTGTGATGGGCTAAGCAAACAATGGTACTTTAAGACGTTTAAAATGATAGGTTTATCTAAACAGGTGGTCAGAGGCCAGAGGCCCCTGCAGTGGAGTGTTTCTGAAATGCCCTTAAAATGGAGATTGCTCCAGGACCTTAGAAAAATTAATAGGGCCATAGTACCTATAGGAGCCCTACAACTGGGCCTCTCCACTCCAGTAGCAATTCCTACAGGATATTGTAAAATCATTATTGACCTAAAAGATTACTTTTTCTCTTATACCCTGAGAATTGTCAACATTTTACATTTAGTTTACCTGTGGTAAATATTAGAGGCCCTAAAGATAGTGGAGGGTACAATTCTGAGCCAAAGGGTCACTTTTATCTCTTATAAAAAGCCTCTTCTCCTGGTCATTTGTGCCACTGACTTTACACCCACTTGGGTGTTCTGGCAGGCGAGGCCCCTCTTCTGGGTCCATTTACCCTCCAAAAGTTAAAAACGGGGGATTTATATCCCATAAAAGGCTCTCAAAAACCTTCTTCATCATGCCTTGTTTGTCCTAAACTTTTTAACCCTTGATACTCAGGGAAATTCAGCTGCTGATCACTTTTGGCACACAAATACAAAAAATACCTTTGCTAAAGCCATGTGGAAAGATCCTTTAACTTAAAAATGGAATGGCCCAGACCCAGTACTTATTTGGGGCCAAGGATCAGTATGCTTGTCTGACACCAAAGAAAATGCTGTGAAATGGCTACCAGAGAGACTTGTAAAACATGCTGATGATCCTCCAGTGACATCTCACATATCCAGGGAAGAAACACTTCCCTGAGAGAATCTCCCTTTTTTCCCTTATAGGACAAAGCTGGAAAGACCTCTACTTATCTTAATCCTCTCACTCACAATTGGACCCATTTTTATAATTAAAATCATGTCTTTTATATGTCAACAGATTAAAGCCATTAAGGTGCAGCCTATACAGGTCCATTATCACAGAGTGGAGCTGGAGGATTGAGGTGTTGCCACTGAAGACCTACCACCTGCAGCTGTCACTCTCCCTTTATCTTACATTCTGTACTCATTTACTATACTGCTGTCCTCTACAACTCTGCTATCACTGTGGTCTACCTGTCTTGGCCAAATAGCTACCCCTCCTTTAGGAGCTGCATAGGATTCAGACCTATATATATCAGCTCACAATAAAGTGAGTGTGATATGGGCACCAACGTGGGTTCAAAATAAAGCACCACAAGGGAAGGTCCATTTATGACTGCTTCTGAATTCCCTGAGAGAAAACCCTGACCTGCATGGAGGTTGGTACCATAACTGTTACCACTAAGGCTGTGCCTTGCTCTCTGGCCACATAGGCCCTGCCTCCCCTCCCCAAATGGTACCAAGGGCTAAAGATTGTGGAAAAAAGACATGCCACTGGAGGAGTCGGGTCCCTACTCCCCCAGTTGGTTAATGCCCACTGCTGTAAAGTGGGCCTTCCCCTCTTTTTGTATAAAAGAAGGGAGGAAATGTTGGGAGCTATGAACCAAACCTTGGCCATGTTAACAGAGACTGCCATATAGCAAGTTAAGTTTCTACTTCCTCACCTAATACTCAACTACCACAAACAAAGACTGCCATATAGCAAGTTAAGTTTCTACTTCCTCACCTAATATTCAACTACCAGAAACAATGGGATCGTACACCTGGCCAAGCACTCCCCAATCCTGCTAGTAGCTAATGAAGAAACAAAGGCATTGCAGTTTAACCAGTAACTCTGTGATCTTTGCCCTAACTATGTCCCCTTTCCCCTACAACTCCTTGCCCTGACCACGTCCCCTTCCCCCTACAACCCTATATAAACCTGCATGTAAGAATAAACTCTTGAGGCCATGACAAACACCTAGCATGGTCTCCTTCTTGTGTCTGTTTGCCTTTTTTCATTCAGGTTAATTTTCCCCTCACTTCCTTGTTCGACTCCCTACTGGCCGGGGCAATAATTGAGTCAACTTAAGAACAGGCCCAGGCAAAATGGAGAGGCTTTTGCTTTATGGTTCCTGATACATCTTTTCCTCCTATTATGATGGCCTTGTGTATGTAGTGCAAGGCACTGTGATGTCATGGATATCCAGGCTATTTTGTGTCTGGAAGAGTGCATTGTAAGGAGTCCTACCTTTCCTTTGGCCTTTACATTCTTTCAGCCACTTCTTTTGCAATGGACCCTGATCTTGGAGGTGCCATAGAGATTTTTTAGTGTGAGCACACCTCTCTCCCTTCTTGTCAGAACTATGGTGCACTTTGAGTCACTCCAGAGGTCACTACCATCTGAAAAGAGAAACTTCTGTAACCAAAAGTGAGAGTAGTATTAATATATTGGTATGAATATTAAGAGAAATGCTTACTGGCCAGTTTGGTGAATATAATCTATGCATTAATACTAGCAGGTGTTACACCCCTAGGGCTCATGATTTCCTCTGTCATATCTTTTCAGTATCAGGCATTGTATTCCCTCCTGTGGAGCAGGCCTCCAGTCCAATTAGAGAGTTGTTGGTTTCCTACATAACAGACATAACACTATTGCACCCATTGGCTCATTTGGTCTGGCTGGCCCATCTTAAGGCTTGCAGTGTCCAGTGTTGTTTAAATCCACTGGTGACTTCTCTCTGTCCCATGGAGCTGCATGTAGCATAGTGTTTTTTTTTTTTTTTTTCCAGCTTTCTGTCAGCTGGTCTACATAGAGGAGGGAAAACACAGATTTTAATAGCAGCCTTTTATTGGAAAACTATTGTAGAAACATCATAAAGATAACAGATAAAATGTTGTATACTCATTTGAAAATCCTAGTTATAGTTGTCAGAGTGAACACTGAATAGATATGTTTGTGAACATTGATAAGTCTCAAAAACATAATTTTGAATACATAAAAGCAGACGTAGAAGAGTAAGAAAGTTGTTTCATTATATATTGTGTAAAACACCTACACACCTACAAGTGTGTTTGAGAGTCCATTTGTGCTACTGTAAAAAGTAACATAGACTGAATACATAATACATAATTGAAACCTATTTCTCACAATTTTGGAGTCTTACCATTCCAAGATCAAAGTGTAAACAAATTCCATTTCTGGTGAGAGCTGGCTTTCTGTTCCTTATGATATATCTTTCAAATATCTCAGTTCCTAATCTTTGAGGATCAAGATTTCACCTAGTGTGAGCGTTTCAACATATGAATTTTTGAGGGGTGCAGAAACTTTCAGAACTGATACAGGCAGTATATTGTTGGGGGAAGGCTTATGGGTATTATAGCCAGTTTCTGCTTGCCATTTTTGACAAACTCTCCTGTTGTTGTGGTCTATCTGTTGCTGGATAGGAGGTTGATGTCCACCTGCTGCTCATGCCATCATTTTCCCCTGCTATGATGGAGCTTCTCCTTGAGTCTATAAGCCAAAATGAACCTTTTTTCCCCAAAAGCTGCTCTTGGTCAGGAGATTTCTGCCAGCAATGCAAACGAGAATGTAACAAGAGCCTACAAGCAGCAAATCACAATAATCAAAACCAAAACAGGCTCAAAAAAGTACAAAGTCCAAGAAAACACCAAACCCCATAAAGTACCCAAACTTGGCAGAGATTGACTCAAACCTAACAGTTATAACTTTAAAATTTAAATATCTTAATTCACCCATCAAAAGACACAGGCTAACTGCGAGGATCAGAAAAATGGACCCTTCTATCTGCTGTCTTCAAGAGACCTTCTACCTCATAACTAAAGACAGACACTCCCTCAGGGAGAAAGGATGGGAAATAATATTCCAAGCAAATGGAAATAGGAAACAGGCAGTTGTTGCTATATTAATATCTGATAAGATAAACTTCAAACCAAAAGTGATTAAAAAGGACAAAGAAGGCCACTTTTTACTCCTCAGGAGATTGTTCTAACAAGAGGACATCACAATCATAAATCTATATATGCTAAACACAGGTGCACCACAATTTATAGACCAAAACCTACTTGATAACACAACAGAAATTAACACCTACACCATCATGGTTGGGGACTTCAATACTCCATTGTCATCAATAGACAGATCATCCAAACAAAAGTCATCAGGGAAGTAAGAGAGCTCAACAATACCATAGACTAACTACACCTAATGGACATCTACAGAACTATTCATCCCAAGTCTACAGAATACACATTTTTCTCAGCAGGCCATGGAACCTTCTCCAAAATAGATCATATATTACACTGTAAAGCCTGCCTCCATAAATTTAGAACAATTGACATAATTTCCTGCATCCTGTCAGATTACAATGCTAGAAATTAACAAGAGATACTTCAGGAATTCCACCAGCTCCTGGAGACTGAACAACACACTTTTAAACAATAAATGGGTAGTTAAGGAATTTGTAAAATTTCTAGAATTGAATGATAATGAGAACACAACTTACCAAAACCTATGGGGCAAAATGAAGGCAGTCCTAAGGGGAAAACTCATAGTGCTAAATGCCTTTGTAATAAAGATAGAAAGATCCCAAATTAATAATCTAACCATCCACCTAAAGGCAATGGGTAAACAAGAAGAATTCAAACAAAATAGCTCCAGACAGAAAGAAATAATCAAGATCAGAGCAGATATTAATGAATTGGAAACTAAGAAACAAGAAAAATGGTGAAATAAGGACCTGGTTCTTTGAAAAAATAAACAAGATTGATATAAACCCCTGGCCAATTTGATAAAACAAACAAACAAAAAAAGACAGATGGTTCAAATTAACAAAATTAGAAATAAAAAAGGAGAGGTTGCATCAGATATCAATGAAATTGGAAAAACCATCAGGACCTACTTCCAAAGTCTTTACTCCACAAATCTTGATAATCTGGAAGAAATTGCTGAATTCCTAGTCACATACCAAAACTAAACTCAGAGCAGATTAATCTCCTCAACAAACCTATTACATCCATCAAAATTGAAAAGCTGCTAAAAAAAAACAAAAAAACAAAAAAACAAAAAAACAAAAAACCTCCCTCAAAAGAAAAGTCCAGGACTGGATGGCTGGTAAGCTGAATTCTATCAGACTTTCATTGAAGAACAGAAACCAGTTTTTCTCAAACTCTTTCACATAGTCAGAGAATGGAGAATGCTCCCCAACTCTTTTTATGAAGCTAGAATCACCATAATACCAAAACCAGATGCAGTTACAGCAAGAAAACTATACTCCTATATTCCTGATGAATTTAGATGCAAAGATCCTGAACAAAATCCTCTCAAAATGAATTCAACAACACATCAAAAACATTATCCACCTTGATCAAGTAGGATTCATCCCAGGGATGCAAGGTTGACTCAACATACAGAAATTGGTCAATGTAATACACCACATAAACTTAATCACAAGAACCACATGATATATCAATAGATGCAGAGAAGATCTTTGACAAAAATACATCACTTTATGATGAAAACACTGGAGAGTATAGGCGTGGACATTTTATATCTCAGCACAATAAAGGCTATATATAAAGCACCTAAAGCCCAAATAACACTTAATAGGGGGAAAAGGGAAGGAGCAGGTGGCAGTTGGCAATGGGAGTTGGCAGTGGGCAATCTGCATGGTGGGCTCTGGTGGAGGGGAATGAGTGGGCAGCTTTTGGTGATCATTGGTCCATGGGAGGCCTCTGGGAGAGGGGGAAGGCAGAGGCCATGGTGAGGGGAAGGCACTCAGGAAATGGTAGGCAGATCTATGTGAGAGAGGGCCTGCAGGTTGTGTAGCACAGAACCTGGCTAGGGGCATGACAGCTGGGATGAGTGGTTGGGGACCCGAGTGTCTAGTGGGATACCTGAAGCATAGGAATCATCAGATTCCCTACTGTGCCCCTCCATATCCACCCACTGGAGATCTGCTAAGACCTACTCACTCTGGAGCCTCACAGATCCCGCCTGATTTTGCCCCAGGAGCTGAAGTGTGGTTAGGCAGGTGCCATCTTGACCAGAACCCTGAATAATTTATTTATTTATTTTTTATTTGCAAGGAGAGAGAGAAAAGAGACAGACAGAAAAAAAATGGGAAGGCAAGGGCCTGTAGCCACTGCAAATGATCTCCAGATGCATGTGCTCCTTCTGCATCTGGCTTACGTGGGTCCAGAGGAATCAAACTTGGATCTTTTGGCTTTGCAGGCAAATGCTTTAGCCACTAAGCCCTGAATAAACTTTTTAATTTCATAGAGTCCTATGTGTTGATTCTTGACATTATTTCCTGTGCTATTTGGACATCCCCAGAATATTCTTAACTATCATTAGTATCTCAGAGCTCCCTAAAAGTCCCATTTTATCCCCTATGGCCCAGTCAAAACTTAACAGATCTCATCAAGCTGACTCCTTCCCTGAGCACAGCTAACAGATGCCATTCAATCTCTCTCTCTCCCTCTTTCCTGCAGTAAGGTGTGTGTTTCTCTCCCTCTCTCTCATTGTCACTTTCTCATCCTGTCTTTTATCTGCCTCTCCCTACTCATGTACCTCTTTTTCATTCTCTGTGTTTCCCTCTCCATCAATTATAGTCTCATCCTACCTGCTCTCAACCCTCTCCTTGCTGCATGCCCCACTCCCACTCTGAACCTCCTGACCCTTTATGAGCTATTAATAATAACCAATAAATGATCTCTTATATGTAAATAAATTGGTCCCACAACCTCTGCATTGGAACTCTCTGACAGATGGTAGCATCTCAGATTCAGAGGTATATTTGGGATTCATTCTTGAGATTTTCATTTTCTGAATCTACTGCTACTTGTCCCATCCACCTGCCATTTTTCACATGGGAAGCCAGTAAGAAACTTGGACAGTAACTTATAGTGGTGGTAAAAATATGCTGAAAAGCTTGAACAGTGGAAAGGCCCCAGGAGGAAATAAGAAAAGAATGAGGGGGATGGCTAAGGAGACTGCCCTTGGCCCTTGCCCTTTATTTCCCTCACCCTCCTTGCAGTTTATTGCAGGTTTAACTTTAACTATCATGTACACCCTATTGTAATCTTTGTTTACCAAACTGTTACATTTATGTAATCTTTTATAACCTGTTTGCTCAACTGTAATGCTTGCTTAGCCCCAAACACTATAAGATACCTAGCAATCTTGAGCTAAGGCTGATTCCATTAAGGAGAGATCCAGGCATCAGTCCACCAGCATGAATAAACTTCTTCTTCACCTGACTCAGCTGCTGGTCTCTTGAACCCAGAAATTCCCATATTTCTGGAGGTCCCAGTGGGACTTTGCACATAGTACCCCAGGTCATAGGTGCTGCCACTCCTGGGCCCTGCAGCTGGCCTCTGGCTCCTGGAACAGAGAAATGCACACCAGGAAGGGCTCCTTCCAGGAGTTCAAAGGAGGGCTGTGAGGCCCTGGAATTCTTGTCAGGTGAAATGAGAGGAGAGACCAGAAGGGACGTCCAGACTAGATAAAACTTCAGGGGTAGACAGACAGGAGCCTGCGTGGGCTAATCTCCCATAGGAAGTTGCATCAAAAGCCTTGACAGGATTCTGAGGTGGCACTGGCACCTCTGATCAGGCAGGAAAAGGGGACTACAATTAAACCTCTAAGGGATTCTGTAGTGATGTTGGTTACCATCTAGGTAAAGAATACCTAAGGAACAACTGTTTTAAACTCTGAATGATTATGTATAAATGTGAGATTGAAAGCCATGGTTCCATGCTCAGCCATGCAATCTGAGTATGGCCTAATCTGTGGTTCCGCTGAGGTGGTTTCTCCTAAATGGGCACTCATCTTCCATAGCAGGAGCTGATTGAGCACTGGATTTATACATGTGGCCTTAGGGTAAGACCTCTCAGGTTGTCTTGCAAGGCAGCTGGCCAGGGGGCACTGAGTGAAGGAGACACTACTACTCTCCACCTTCCTCCTGTGCACATACCACATATCATGCCTTAGGCACATACAAAACTTCATGCTGTAGGGTGCGCAAAAACAGCAAAGATGTGACCCATGCTAGATGGTAAATAGCAGGATGGTGGCAAAGAGACCCCAATGCCACTGCCAAACACTTGCAACCATGACCTACTAGACAGATTTAATTATAGAATATAGCATAGACAAGAAATTATAAATTTGTGGTAAAGAATCAAGAAAAAGCCTTCAGAAAATCTCAGAGGGTCTATTTGTGAGATCGTTAGGACCCTCCTTGCACATGTAGAGAAATCGATTCAACTCTCCTAGCTGCCCCACATCAAGTCAAACTACTAAAAACCTCTTATAGGTACAGCTGCTTCTAGAACAGAAAGAGTCATCTCTGCCTTCTTGTCCTCCTTATCCAAGGACCCAAAGCCTGCTAAGGCTTGCAGTCTTCCTTCTTAAATATATCCTTCTCTCCTACCATTATAAGAGATAGATATTGAAACAAGATCATAGCTGGACAAGAAGCTCACAACACAGGCTCAGAGAACTAGTTGGGTCCTAAAAGTCTGCCAGGTAAATCCGAAAGCATCACCTAGGGACTTATAGGTTTTTCTCAATGGTTATAGATACTTGCCAATGACTGCTTCTGCCTCACTGTAATGTAAAGTAAATTAATTGTGATGTGCTATTTAAATTCTGGATTCTGAGAAATGGGTTTGCCTCCTTAATTCAGACCCCAAGCATGTTTAAGACTACATGTCATCCACACTTTGTCCTTAGGTGAATTGGCTAATTGCCTCTGGACAAGGAAAGGGAAAATGACAAGCAGCATATAGTTTTGGTTTTCTCTCAGTTTCTCGTCTAAGCTCACTAAAACCTCGCTAGAACACTCCTCAGATTTTTGTGAGACGGATAATGAACATAAAAAAAGCAATAACCAGGTCTAAGTCGGTTTATGACAAGTTAGAATTTTATGACTTAACAATATAGAAACAGGCAAACTTAGTTTGTTATATCATAAATATAGTTCATATTTGTCAGTTTGCTAATGAAACCATTTCCAAGTGTGTTATATTATCTCCAGGGCACTTATCCAGTTTTATCTGAATTTACAAACCATGATTTCAAATGTATTTCAAAGGATTTCTAACAAAAAAATCCCTCAAATCAATAGGTTATAAAGTTTAAAATTCAATTCACTGATATTGTTTTGCTCATACTCACAGTTATAAAAACTGTCATCAAATATTTAAGTTGGTAATGCTTCTACGTTAAGGTTTTAACCACTAAAACAACTGTCTTAACAAGATTAAGATTTATTTATTATTGATTTTTTCATAAAGCTAATTCTACTAAATAGTCATGGTTGTATTTATATCTTAGGTTTCACAAAAGATATAATCTAACTTCACTCATTGTAACCTTTATTCTGAGGGAGACAAGGAAGTCTCCTCATCTTCTGATAATTGTGTTTTCTCAGTTTTTGAGGTGCTCTACTAACAATTCTCAGGACAAAATGAGTTAGTCCAAAGTTGTCATGCTAGAACTGTAATTGCTGAATAATGTAATTTGAACATAAACTATTAGATATCTGGTCAAAGCTTCAACTGTTTTAAGTCATTGGTAACAAGAATAATTAGACATTGGTTTATGTTAATCAAAGTAACCCTAAACAAGGTGCATCAGACTAATTGCTATAGATTTCTCTATCAGGATGGTTTGTGTCTAGTCAAATTTATATAATAAGACTAAAGCCACTAAAATGTATACAAGCACATAGATGTATTTAAAGGTGATGCTAAGTTACTAAAGACAGCATTCTAGATTTTAAGCTTTAAACTCAAAGGTGCTTGGTTATACCTGCTACAATTATCAGATATTTTTAAGTACAAAAGGAATTCCAAATTCAACTCTGAGTTTAGATTGCCTTACAGAATCAATTAAAAGGTCAAAATTTAGATGGATTTAATGCTAATTATAATAACTTAATTTCCACATATTGCTTGATTTAAGATTGTTGATAGAACAATGAATGTAAAATGATTATAGAAATTAAAGCCATAGAAGTTTACTGTTAGTGACAAAAGCCATTGTTATTTGAGCCATATTCAAGTTCAGATCTTTCAATGTGTGAATAATGTCATTCTCTATGCCCCTATAGAGGGGGATTCACAGGGCAGCAAGGAATGTATGTTAGGGTTCCATTGGGGATGCACTCTTTCCTACATGAGACTAAACATCGCCCTGGTTTTCCTTATATGAGGCAACACTCTAGAAGATAAAAAGAAAGTTGGTGTCCTAAGGGGACAATACTATTCTTCAGCTAGACCTGTTTTACAAAAAAGGGAAAGAAACAGACTGAGTAGTTCTATATCCAACACTTTTTATCTCTGAGGCTATCCAAAACTGACCCAGAGCCATCTATTGGGCCCTTAGTTTTCTCAATTTCTTGATAGATAGAGCTGTAAGACCTTAAATTCTAGGGCTCAACTATGCTAAGACACTGTAAGGTATTTAAGGGCAATTTTGAGAAGAAATTGGGACATTAATGGAAAGAAGAGGAGGCCTATTATCTCCTGATCACTCCCTAGGACTCTCAGGCAACTCAGGACATTCTTGGGATTCACTGATTCTGCCAGATGGGCTAGAACTTGCCAGTAAATAATTGCTCAAAAAACAGAGAGAAATCTGGCATTTGAGGCCAGCTGGCCTCCCAGCACTGACAACAATGGCCCTCCTTGTAAGGTTCAGGAGTGACCAATACCATGGAGATCACTCTGAGGCAAACATGGAAGCTTTTATTTTGAAAAGAAAACCCCAAAAAACAAAAAACCATGAACTTCCAGGACTGACTCTCAAGAGTGGAGCAGTCAGCTTTGAGATTACAGATAGTGCACTATATAGATCTCTTCAGCTGGAGGAAGACCAGGAAGGGAAGGAACTCCTTTGTTCTTTACATTAGCCATGGGGTGTGAGACCAGACAAAGTGGGAGATAAGGGACAGGAAACCTAGACTTGGGGCATTGTTAGGCAAGGAAGGGATAATGGCTGGGCAGTTCCTTGAGTAATGTGGATGGCCCACTTCCTTATGTCTCTGTTGCCCTCCTGCTGTCGTTGGTGACTCCATTTTGTCCTGACCTAACATTCCAGCCTTTTGTTAATGATAAGAGAAGAAGGTTAATTTTTTTCATGCTGACCATAAGGGCCATGAGTTCTTATGGGGCAGGGAGTGGATAATGTGGTCAATGGGTGTCTCTTCAAGGCAGGTGATGATGAGGCAGTTTTTTGGTGGCTAGAGGTGGCAGAGTTGTGAGTTCTACAGCACCAGTGTAGCTTGCTGTTATGACTTGGTCCTCAGCTAAGCAGAGACTTCTCACATACCATCCCATATTGAACTGGCTTCAGGGCAGTGACTGGCAGATATCTCTTATAGGGAAGGTGAGGGAGATGGGCTCTGTGTACCCCCTGAGAAGAAAGAAGGGAGAATAAAGGAGCTTGTTATTCTTGTCAACAGCTATGACATGAAAACACCAGGTGTAAAGTGAGGATGGGCATTCAGAGTCAAGAGATAGAGAGCTTGGGCAAGAGGAGCCAGAGGGGCATTTTAGGATCAGGAGAAGAGTAGGGACAGAAGAGAGTTTAAGTTTGAGAGTGTCCATTGGAGTGGTGGCAGTCTACTTATCCCTGGATGAGATAGGTTAAGGGCTAAGGAAGGAGGGGGTCTGAAGAATAGCTTCTGGAAAATGCAAGTGGGAGGAGCTTGGGTCAGGGTAGGTAAAGTTAATCAGGGTCAGGCAGAGGAAGTCTTGAGTTCATGTTAGAGTCTAATGTTGTAAGTCAGCACCAGACAGGGGAACCTATTTGTCTGACTGATTGTTTATATTGTAGATATATTTTTTCTCATTGGGTGATAAAGACTATGTAGGCTTCCAGAATTAACTGTATATTTTGGAGGTCAATAATAGCATTTTAGAGAGACTTTTAGAGACCTGTGAGGAGTTATATGACTCCCAGCATTGTCATCTGATAGGATAAGTCAAGACCATGCTGACCAGGTGGTCTTCCCTCTTTGAGGAAGCTTGGAGGACTGATTTTCATCCAATGTGACTCTGCTGTTGCAAATACACTGACTTGGAATTAATTTCTGGGTCTCCACATCCTTTATGATCAAGAAGACAGGTAACTTACCCAAGGCTAGAAGTTCAAGTGTCCCATCATCTCCTGTGGCCTTTTTACCCTGGGGCAGGAACCAAAATATTGGTTATCCTTCTAACTCTAATGTTTCCAATTTATTTTGGCTTTTATATATGGTTATTACTCACTCAAAGAGACTGTATATCTGATTAGCAAAACAGATTCATAAAAAGGATGCAGAACATATCTGGTTAGCAGAGCAGATCTGGTTAGAGAATAACAAAATAGTTTAAAATCATTCTGATTAATATTTAAGTTTAGTTGTCAGGTGGCAGTGTAAGGTATATCTGGGACATAGAAAGCATACACATTTTATCTTTTGATGTTATATATTTTCAGGGTAGGAGCTTAGGGTGTTAGGTGTGGCTCTTAAGATTCTCAGAGTATCTACAAAGGTGCTCCTAAGGGTTGAGTTTCCCTGCTATGGGAGTATCCAAGTAGGCTGAGTGGAATAAAATATAGGTAGATTCTAAAAGTTAACTAAAGACTGTACACATTCAATCAAAAACAGCCCCAAGTATGTATGCAAGAGTAGTTATTATAACAACCAGATCCTCTATCAACAAAGAGGCTAAGATTTCTGGTCTGCTGAGGGATCCAAGTCAGCTTGTGACCAAATGAGACCCTTCCCTGGTGCAATCTTAGTTACCTTGGATGAGTTTGGTCTCAGTCAAGTTGCTGCCTGGGTCGTCAGGCTGTTTTTCTGATTTCTGGAGCTGGGCACTGGCCTTTCCTGAGGGGCAAACAGAGCCTGGCAAATGTGGCCCTGCAGATCAGCACACCTGCTGCTGGAACTGCTGCTGCTAAAGATGCCTCTGCTGTGTCTGTCACCGCTGCTGCTGAAGCTGCTGCTGCTGGGTCCACAACTTCTGCTGCCTCTACTGCTGCTGCTGTAGCTGCCACTGCTGGAGCCACTGCAGCTGCTGAAGCTGTTGCTGCTGGGTACACCGCCACTGCTGCCACTGAAGCTGCTGCTGCTGGGTCTCCCGCTGTTGCTGCTACTGGGTCTGCTGCTGCTTGGGCCGCTGTTACCGGTACTGGAGCTGCTGATGTTGCTGCCTGACTCTGCTCCTGCTTGGGTCCTGCTGTTGGCTCAAGTTGGCGTGGCCAGGTCCCAGGAACACTGCTCTGTTTGCTGGAGCTGGGCTCAGGCGGTGGGTGAGGGGAGGGAGCCACAGCTGCTCTAGTTCTCTCGCTGTTCCATGTGTTCTTCTACTTCGTGGTCTGCTCCTCCCTTGCTCACTGCCGCTCTCCCTTCACATTTCTTGAGTTGCGGAGAGCTCCGGTGTGAGTGGAAGCTCCCCACACCTGGCTTTTCCTGAGGCTAGAGCCAAGTCTGGTGGCTTTCTGGTGCACTGCTGCCATGGTTGGCGGAGCTACTGGGGCCGCTTTTGCCAGCCTGTGCAGGGTCTGGATTCTCTGGATCTCTTCTACTTCTCTGCTGCTGATTCAATTTCCTATATACCTCACTTTTTAGTAAAAGTGTGTATTTTTCTGAGTTTTTTTGGTCTTTCCCCCCCCAGGCTGCTTTGGCGTGGTACCTATGCCACCATCTTAACTGGAAGTCTCAAGTTAGATTACCACATTTTATCTTTTAAGTATACATCAGTTATAAGTACAGACAGAACATTTTAGCAGGCCTGAAAATAGTATTTTATAAATAACTTTAAGTTAATTGATTTAATCTAGATGTACTATATTAACATTATTTATATACAGTGGATTTTCACAATATTGTTATTATTATTATTTTTTACTGTTCACCATGAAGTAAATAGTTTTCAAGTGTGTGGCAGATAAATACTGTTTAATGTTTCAAATGTGGTCTACTTACCTTATAAAATAGGGGGAGAAAAGAGTAAATAGTTCCTCTGAGACTTTTTATTTGAGGCAGGGTTTTAGATATAATAACCTTAGGAGACAATTAAATATTAATATCTCAATTTTAGCCTTAAGATTTCATTAAAAGGTTGACAAATAGAGGAACCTAGTTAATTTGGTTGGGTACTCTAAATTTAGTCTTTCATGACCATTATTTTGACCAGATTAACATCAATGAGTTAAAGTTAAGTTTACAACCTGAATATCATAGCAACCTTCTACCAGCCAGGGCCATACTTTGTTAGAGTGATGAAATCTCTGGGCTAATAGTCATTTTATATCTCAAGAAATCTGTAATCTGATTAAGTACTTTGCCTTTAACCTTCTGTTTAAGCTTACTCATATTGTCATCTACAAACTTTACTGAAACCTCCCTGTACATACTTTTACTTTAAAATCTATGTAACCACTTTGTAACAATCTTTTTCATCAAGTTTACTCTCCAACTTATCTTCTTTAGTTAGTTCATCTCATAACTACCAACAAAAACTTTTATTGTCCTTATCATAACCATTTTGTTTTCTCAAAAGGCTTTTTGAAATAACTTTAAAGAAAGAGTAGATCAGATTTGACTTATGCTATTTACCCAAAATGAACATATAGATTTTGGAACTTTGTGTCTTACAACTTTCATGAAACACATTGTTTTAAAAAATATATATGAAAGCAGATTTGAACATTATTAGAAATTTTAAAATTTTCTTCACAAATTTAGTATCTAATACTTTTAAATTGAAATATAAATCTTGAGGCTGCTATCTTTTAGTAGTTCCATACAAGCATAGAAAGATAAAGTAAACATAAAACATTTATGCATTTCTTATAAGAAGTTCCCATCTGTTTATAATAACTTGGAATTTTCTTATCATCTTGCTGGGCCAGGATCCTGAGATTCCCTGTGCTTGCAGCCCCCTGGCTCTGCAGGGCAGGGAAGCTAAGAAAGAGCTGTGACCCCTCCAACCCTATATTCCAGGGAGAGTTCGCTCAGGGATATAGGCTGCTTTCTGATCCTGCCATTTTACAACTCTTTAGAAGTAGGAGAATTTTTTTTTTTTTTTTTTTTTTTTTTTTTTTTTTTTGCCTATGGTCCTAATTACTTTTAGTGTTCTTCTGAGGGACACTCAACAGTAAAAACAGGCTATGCTGTTTCATACAGTGGTGGAAAACATCCCCACAATGAAATGGCACTGCTCAGAACAGAAATCATTCTGCAACCTTAGGGCTATGAGCCATGTACATACTCACACACATACATTCATTTTAAGTGCACTTTTCATAGATTCTAGACAACCATTTCCCTTTCACACTTTCATTCATTCACTCATTCATTCATTTTTTCAGAAGTTATGCCTTCCTATCTTATGTTTCTATTCTATTTATAACTCCAGAGACTAAAAATCAAACCTTGTTACCAGGCAGGTGTAAAGAGAGGCTGAGGGATCTGGAGGAGCCAGAGGAGCTGGAGGGACTAGGTGGCCAAAAGGACCTGGTGAGAAAAGCAGGTAGAGCAGAGAGAAGGCCGTGCACACAAAGTGAAAAATTGGGTATTTCAGACTATTTGCCTGTATGCTGGCAGAAGCTTTTTGTTTTTTGAATCAGTGAGAATTTGGAAATCAAAAGTATCATTATCAGGCCATTTGGACTCATTCTCCAGCTTATGGATGTGGCCAAACAGAGTTGCAGAGAAAAATTGTCCAAATGAGCCATAGTGGCTTTAAATTCTTAAGGAGACAGGGAAAGAGCAAAACAAGGGAGAAAGAAAAATAAACCAGAGCTTCAGCTGATTTTGAACAGAACATCAGTATGACCCCCTAACCTGTTAGGATGAATGGGGCCTGCACCTCCCATGTAGGCAGAGGGTGTACAGGTTGCAACAGTCAGCCTTTTAGCCTGTTTGTGGGTGAGGAGGGAGACTATGCTCCTGATGGTGAAAGTGGCTGGCAGTGGAAGAGAGAGAGGAGGGAGGGAGAGGGGTATCCCAAGATGATGCAACTGAACCAAAAGGATCTCTTAGGGTATGGTAGACCAGACAGCAATAGACCATAGGTTTTGAGAGTACATCTTTCTCAAAACCTGGGGTTGGGGCCAAATGGCCAAAAGGTGTAGCCTGGCATGCCAACATGGCTTCCATGAGGACGGATGAAACACTAGCAGGCCAACCCAGGAGGGAAACTTACTGAGAATGGAGATGGGAAGAACAGTGAGGCTGCAGCATGGTGGGTGTGAGAGCCTGTATCAGACAGAGATGGTCTGAGACCTTCAGAGGGTCAAATGGCAGCTCAGTGGTCTGGTCAGGAGAAAAGAGGTCTGGCCACCCAAGAGTGCAATCAGAAGGCTTCCTATCCAAGTCATGGCACCAGATGTAAGGTTCAGGAGTGACCAAGGCCACAGAGACCATTCTGAGGCAAAGATGGAAGCTTTTATTTGGAGAAAGAACATGAGTTGCCAGGACTGACTCTCAAGATTGGAGCAGTCAGCTTTGAGATATAGATACTGTGTCTTCAGTTGGAGGAAGGTGAGGAAGGGAAGGAACTCCTTTGTTCTTTACATTAGCCATAGGGTGTGAGACCAGAAGTGATCAGGTGGGAGCAAAGGGGAAGGAAACTGAGACCTGGGGCATTGTTAGGCAAGGAAGGGATAATGGATGGGCAGTTCCTTTAGAAATGTGGAAGGCCCGTTTCCTTATGTCTTTGTTGCCCTCCTGCTGTCCTTGGTGACTCCATTTTGTCCTGACCTAACACTGCTAATTAACTGTGATATACAACTTGATGTGTTAGTCCTGTTATTCTCTAAGGAAAATTTCTGACTAAGTAGTACCTAACTGTCCCCTGAAGTAACAGGTTTTCTTCCTAGAAATTCCTTCATGATTTAAAGTATACCCCCTCATGGTGCACAGGAACAAAACTGGTGGCTCTCACCAGGGTACTAAAACTAAAATGAAAGTCAGAGTTAATAATTGTTTTTGCTAATAAAAAATTGTTTCCAGGTCTGTCAACATGTTTTGTCCGTACTTACAAATGTTAAATAATATCTGTTTCCTATATTTCAGATATGGCTTACCATGTCATCAGACAACATAGATTAAATGTTAAGATTTATTAATTTCATGTTTTAACTAGATCTGTTTGGTTAAAGACAAAAGGTATAGGTATACTCTATATTCACATTTTTCTCCAGGGTACTTAACAAGATGTGACAGCCAAAATTCAATGAGGACTTTGGGGAATGAAAGGGTACCCAATATTTTGGTTCCAGTTCCTCCAGGTCAAAAGGGCTCAAGAGACAACAGGACACTTCTTTCTCTGCAAGTTCCTAAAGCTATTGGTACGTCATCTATCTTCTTGATCATAGAAGACATGGAGATCCAGAGAATAGATTCTAATCAATATCCAGTCTACAGAAAGAGAGGCAAAGCAGAGACGAGAACCCTTAATGCTTTGAGAGGAAGAAAGCCACATGTCAGCATGGCCCTGACTCATCCCAGCAGATGACACGAATGCTGAGAAAGCCACAGAGCTCCTCCCATGTCCCTCAAGTGTCTCTTAAAGTCACAACTGACCTTCACAATTACAGTATCAAGTTAAACATTGGTCACCTACTTGGTCTTAAGCACTCAAAAGAAAAATATGGCCAAAAGGTAAGGTATATCTCAAAGAAGTTACTGATCACAGCCAAGACTAACTTTAGACAGATGTGTTCACTGTGACTCGATGGCATCTGTACTGTAGGTTCCTGTGTCCTCTGGGGCCCAGCCATAGTTCTCTGAAGGCACCCAGGCAACTGGGATGGGTGAGCCCATGAAAGTAAAAGACTTTTGGGAGGAGTCTCAGTGAACAGCTATCTCAGTTTATTGTCAGTGAAATCGATTCATAAACATGGGAGGGTGGAGCAGAGGACTCTAAGGGGATTAGACATGCCAAGTTCATTTCTGATGCCTAATTAGCATATGGGGACATTCATTTTAGCATATAGAAAATGGTGGGGGGTTGTCAGTTAATCTAGGGTTTCAGGACTGTGTGAAGGATGCTGGCTGATAAGGAGTTTCCTAGGAAACTGGCCAAAGATCACAGGGTGTAGTAGACAGCTTCAGGTTCACTAAGATGAACTTTCAGACCATACACAGTTATGGAGGAAGGGATATTTATTGAAGCTTACAGATCCAGGGGAAGTTCCATAATGGCAGAAGAAGCTGGCCTGCCTTGACAGGACCAAGTGGAGAGAGAGAAGCACAAGCCTAAAGGTCAAAAGCCACAGCACATTTCCAGCTAGACATACTTTGCATATCTTTAGATTGAAATCTGAAACCCACCACCACACCTTAGGAGCCACCCAGTGACATTGCCTTCAGCCAGGTGACTGCAGATGCAATCTACAAACAAATAAACAACTGAATATATTGGGGGCCATCTATTCAAACCACCACACAGGGCTATGGGGAGAGCCTAAGTTCAAGTGTGCTGGCTTGGAGAGGGAGTACCCACCTGTAGACTGGGGGTCCTTAGCCATGCCTAGAAACTCAGGCCCCTCTCCTGAAGGCTTCAGCCTGTGCCTAGCAGTGCCCGACACTGTACCATTATTAAAGTTAAATTATATATATATATGTGTGTGTGTGTGTGTGTGTGTGTGTGTGTGTGTGTGTGTGTGTATGTATATTTGATAATTCTGCTAATGTCTCATCTGCTTTACAAAAACAGGCATATATGACACCATTCGGTATATTTCTAGATATTCATGATGAAAGAGAATTATGCCTATCATTTCAGGTAATAGTTCTGCTAATTTGGGGACATTGTGTGTTTAACTGTAATCTTAACCTTGCATCCTCTTGTCTATAGTTAGCGGACATTCAGGTGGTCCTGTAACAATCCAACCACATCTACCTGGGTGTCCTGGATTTCCCTCCAAGACCTGATATACTACATTAATGGGAACCCTGGGTTCTAGTTGAGGCTACTTGAACCCTAAACCCAGCCACATACCTACCAGAAGAGGAAGTAGTACTTCCCCCCAGCTGTGAGGAGGTTATGGAGGAGGTGTGCTTCTCCCATCTGGACTTGAAGGATAAGCCACTTAATAACTCAGAATTGGAACTCTTTACTGATGGAAACCAAAGTCTGTAGACCTCTCTATACCCCAATTTACCCAATGCTTTCTTCTGATTTTCTCTCTGATTTTTCCTATTTTCCCACACTAATGTCTTTATCTGGAAATTATAGTTTTTTTCCATACTATAAGAACACTAGTAAACTTTTAGGGTCCTGTAGAATAGACCCACTAGAGGTGTACCCCGACTGCCACATCCCATGACCCTACTCAAACAGAAAATCCAGAATTGTCTGCATCCCGGTTTCCTAATGACAGTTGGGTTTACCTCTTCAAAAGGGGAATATGATAGGAGACAGAAATTGTCTAGGTTGTCAGGATAACAGAACTCCAAAAGTAATGGTTTCTTATTCCTTGACTAAAAGCAAGAAATGTCACTGATCTTGAAGAAATCTGGATGTTACATCTCCAAGAGAGACTTCTAGATTAAGCTTGTATCTTTCCAAGAGGAGAGAAACTCTGATCCTTACCTAAGATTATCTGGCAAGGCTGTAAAATCTGATCTTTGTCCATAACAACCTGCAGATGTTGCCTTCCTCACATCACCCCTCACCAGAAAAACAACAACAACAACAACAAAACCCAGATCGTAGTCTTAAGGTGGGCTTCTCAAACCTCTGCTTGCTTCTCTGAGCAAGAGCTCTATTCTCTTCCCTCATGGGGCTACCACATTCTAAGCATAAGCCTCTTCTATTTTGTCCTCCTAATGCTTTGTTCTTACTCCCAATTCTCCCAAGAGTGGACCAAAGTGCAACCATTGCCACTGTGGCAATGGTAATTGGGCTCCAACAGGTCCAGCATAGCCAGCTATCTAACCAGGTCAGGGAAGATCTTCGTTTAATCCAACAGAGCATTCTCGCTCTACAGAACCAGATGGATTCCCTAGCAATGGTGATACTGCAAAATTGCAGAGGCCTGAATTTTATTACAGAAGAAAAAGAAGAGAACTGTCTTTATCTAGGGGGTGAAAATGATGTTTCTAAGCAAACCAATCTGACATAGGAAAAATGTAAGACAATTTCTATAGATAATAATGGCCACAGAAAAGTTAAGTGAGTCCTACTAAAAAGGCACCTGGAATACTTGGGATCCTTAGGTAGCCCCTTTAGCAGGGCCACTGGTCATGACCCTCCAAGCCCTCTTGTTTTGGCCTTGCCTGATAAACCTGCTCCCTAGAGTTACCTGATAAACCAGCTCACTAGAATCATCCCAAAATGAATAGAGATCAACAAACTCCAGGTAATGCATAATGGATTATTTTCATGAAGAGGAGGGAATAGAGTAGCAGTAGAAATATGCCAAAAAGCTTTAACAGTGGAAAGCCCCCAGTATGAAATAAGAAAGGAATGATGGGAGATGGTTAGGGAGAATATCCTTGGCCCTTACAGTTTATTGCCCTCACCATCCTCACAGTTTATTGCAGGTTTAACTTAAAAACTACAATGTACACCCCATTGTAATCTTTGCCAATCTGTCATATTTTTGTAATCTTTCGTAACCTGCTTGGTCAACTGTCATTCTTTCTTAGAGCCACATATAATGAAATCCCTAGCAAATGTAAGCTTAGTGCTCATGCCACTGTGGAGAAGTCTGGGCATCAGTCCACTGTCATAAATAAACGTCCTATCCTTCACCTGATTTGCCTGCTGGACTCTTGACCCCCAGAAGTTTCCATAACAACTGCTGCTGGCCCCAAGCCCCATCTGTGCCACAGATCTCACAACACGAGTTGAATGCTTCTCTCTGAGCACTTCCCAAACCCAATCAGAACTGAAGAGACAATTTGTCCTTCTTAACAGTGGTACAGGAATTTTGGGATTCCTTTCCAATGCACCAATTTGTACCAATACACTGGTAATTTGAAGTATTGCTGGATTCTTGTCTTACGACTTTGATGAATGAAATCCACAGATCAGAGGATAATGTTTAGAGAGATTTTTATAACTTAGAGTTTTAAGCCAGAAAGCTTTAAGAGAAGGATCACTTAAGCCCAGAACATAGGAAAAGGAGGCAGTAGGGGC
Organism: Jaculus jaculus; assembly: GCF_020740685.1. Lineage (NCBI taxonomy): Eukaryota > Metazoa > Chordata > Mammalia > Rodentia > Dipodidae > Jaculus > Jaculus jaculus. The sequence goes on along the minus strand of NC_059107.1, from coordinate 79,839,472 downwards.
TTTGAGAAGCTCACCTCAAGGTTAAGGTTGAGATTTTTTGTGAATCCCATGGGTGGGTGCCTGATTTTGCCAGTCTAGTCTAGTACTGGTAAGGTTTGGGAGTGCCCATGGCCATGGAGACCGCTCTGAGGCAAAGATGGAAGCTTTTATTTATGGAAAGCACAAGCTGCCAGGACTGACTGTCAAGAGCCAGGCACAGCCAACTTTGAGATTACAGACAGTGGGCTATATGGAACTCTTCAGCTGAGGGAAGGGAAAAGAACTCCATTGTTATTTACATTAGGCATTTCACATAGCTAAGGTGTGAGACCAGAACAGTGATCTGGTAGGAGATAAGAAGGCAGGAAACCTAGACCTGGGGCATTTCTAGGCAAGGAAGGGTTAATGGCTGGGCAGTTTCTTGAGGAATGTGGATGACCCACTTCTGTGTGTCTGTCACCATCCTGCTATCTTTGGTGACTCTGTTTTGGGAAGCCCATCTTGACCTAATTACTGATGCCAGGTGTCTGGCATCAGGAATTTTTGGAAAACGAAAATATCAGAATCTTAATTCTCTAAGAAGGACCTCCTCATAAGGGGGAGAGTTAAGGAAAGGCCAGATCCTTCTGATGCTTCTGACCTGTAGTAAGTGTAATGACCTTGATTTTCCTCCATAGGCCCAAAGACAATTCTTGTGTTTCCACCAAGAGAAAGCTATTCACTTTGGAGTTCTGTCACACTAAGCTTCCTAGTCAATTTCTATCTCCTACTATAGTTTCTGTGTGTCACTGAGTTACACAAAAGGCAGTTACTGGAGAGCTAATTAGGATGGTGGTAGGAATAGAAGTTCCCTGAATCTGCTGCATCTGCCTGAGATAAATCTTAATGGATGGACAGAGCTCCCTGTAGAGGCGGAATGTTACAGGATCAGAGCCAAATTACTTTGGGCTACCTTTAGCCCCTTAATAACCATTCATTGCCCACTTCTGTGTATGACTGAATATCCTTGTGACTATCAGTTGATCAGGTGTGATCCTTTTAGGAATATAACAACAGACCTCCAGCTTCCATCAACCCAAGGGTGAAGAATGTCATCAGATAGCATCTAAAGCCTATGTGGAGATTTCTCTGCTTTTCTGTAACCTGCCTGCCTGATGGTCAGTCAATATATTTGAAAAGTGACTTGATTTATGGCTTTCTTTTGTCCTGCAACTATAAAACCATCATGAAATTATCAACACGTTGGAACGTGGAATTGGGGTAACCTACGTGTGTTCCTGGGCTATGGTAACTTCTACTTGTATGCAAAATAATCTATCTCTTATCCCCTTTGAGGTGAGAGCTGTCTTTTGTGTGGACTCTGTCTAGCCCCACCCCTCCCTGACTGATCTGTTTGTCAGAGCATTTCTCTCAGATATCTTTCTTGAGAAGATACCTTTTTAAATATATATATATATATATATATATATATATATATATATATATATATATATATTTAAAATATATTATATATATAAATATATATTTTTATATATACATATATAATATATATAAATATATATAATAATTATATACATATACAATAATTATATATATAAATATAAATATATATACATATATAAATATATATACACACACACATATTTGAGAGAGAAAGAACAAGAGATAAAAAGAATGGGTGCACCAGGGCCTCTAGCCACTGCAAACAAACTTCAGATGCCAGATGCCTGTGCCAAATTGTACATCTGGCTTATGTGGGTCTTGAAGAATTGGTCCTGGGTTCTTTGGCTTTGTAGTCAAGCATCTTAACCACTAAGCCATCTTCCCAGCCCTTGAGCAGACATCTAAATAGTTAGGATGTATACTATGTCTCTGGGCCATCCTTATGCACAAGACAATAGAAATATAGTTTTGTCTCCTTCTCACTACATCTGCTCACTTACCTCTTCTTATGTTCTATTACATTCTAAAAGCCTGCATGAACCCCAGACACTCCACCACAAGCAATGGGCTGCCCTTCAGCTGGAAAGTAAGTCCTCCAATGAGCTCAGTGAATTTTGTCAGGGTACATGCTGCTCCAGAGACCTTATAAAAGTTAATTCACACCAGAGGCAGGCTGTAGACTTCTGGCAATTGAAATGCTAATTCACCTTTGTGAAACAGTGTCTGGGATGAATCCCACTGCTCCTCCTGCAACATTATTCCTTAGAATTTTAGGTGCTTTACAGATACGGGATTAAACTACTCTATTTTTACCACATGAAGATGACAAGGTATGTTTTCCCTGAGACATGGCAGTCATGTAACCTGGCTAACATAGTTAAAATCACATGACTTAGTCAAGCTGCCCCAACCACATGACTTCAGCTCCCACTTGGGTAGAACCTAAATGCTGCTCTGGCCTAAGAGATTAAGCTTTGGGGCAAAAAAAAGCAGCAGCCTCAGCCCTGCCTTCCCCTAGTGTCAGTTCTTTAAAATCAGTCTACTGAGGTAACTAGAAGTTTAAAGAAAAATATATCCTGTCTGTTACATGCTCTAATTATACATCTAATGATGCAGGATTTGGGGGTTCATGAGGGATCCCCAAAGCTTATGAACCCCAATTTTGGATTCTGTTCTAAGAATTGTTAGATACCCAAGACGAACAAATTATGAATTAGTAAGTTTATTTAGTGAGAACTCACAAATTGTGATTTTTTTTTAAGGGAAATTGGGATCTAGAAAGAAGGTTAGAGCAGAGTCATAAGCACATGGAAAGCAGGAAGCATGCACTTATGGAAAATAATAGCATAGTCTGTGAGATTCACTTAGAGAAATTGAGGCTTTTAGGGAAAGCCTGGAGTGAAGGCACAAGCATTCAGAAGTTAGAATCTAGGTGTAGGGAGATTTAGAAGGAACAACCATAGTGATGCAAGATTTTGGGGCTCAGTAGGGGTTCACCAAAATTTATGAACATCGAGTATTATGTTCTGTCCTACCTTTCAGCCTGGCTAGACTGAGATGAAGGGAGAACCACCTAACCCCTACTTCCCCTAAGGGCTCTTTATCCCTCCTGCTCTCACATGGCAGAAGCCCTTTTTACTTTCTTTTCTGTCCTCTCTAAGTTTTATCCAGGCCCACCACGTGGGCTCTCAGGCCATGTGGGTATACTCATTTTCCTTCCCTTGGTTCTGTACTACTCTAAATAAATTTTCCAGATTCTCTAGGGCCCAAGTAAGCCAGATGCACAAAGAGGCGTGTGTGTCTGGAGTTTGTTTGCCATGGCTGGAGGCCCTGGCATACCCATTCTCTCTATCTCTCTTTGCCTCTTTCGCTCTCTCAAATAAATAAATAAAATATATTAAAATAAAAATTTAAAAGAGAGACTAGAGTAAAACTATAAGCATGTGAAAGTTCACTTAAGAGAAACTGAGGCTTTAAAAGAGTAGAATGGTGATACAGGATTTGGGACTTCAGGAAGAGTCTCCCAGAGTTTTGGGTTCCATCCTGTCTTTAATAAATGATTGATAAAGGTGGACTCAAGAAGGATAAATTATGAATTGTCAAGTTTATTGTGGGGAAAAAATCACAAATTATGGGGTTTATTTCAGGGAGATTGTGGTCTAGGAAGGAAAGGTCAAAAAGAGTCATAAACACATGGGAAGTAGTAATCTAGGAATTTGTGTAGTGAGATTTAGGAGAAACCCTCATGGCATTTGCCATGTGGCTTTAGAGAAGTTAAGAAGACCATGAGGCTCAAGGAAAAATATGAGAGGACAGATATCAAAGCAGAGGTGAAGAGATTAGAAGGAGAAATGAGTAATGGAGGGTTATATTCACGGTTACCCTGAAGTTAAAGAAATTTCACAGGAAGCAAGCCTAGAGTTGATGAGAGCACCCATATGGTAGATTGGGAGTGTAAGAAAAATACACACATTGTAGAATCAAAAGCCAGAGGAAAATCATGTGTATAAGCAAAGGGAGAAGATACCCCAAACTATAAAGCAGAGGCAAGCACAGAAGTTCTCCCAGACCAAGAAACAGTTTTATGTTCTTCCCCACACCCAGCCAGGCTGTGTGAGGTGGAAGCTAGACTCACTTGTGTCCCTGTGGCCTGAGTTAAGAGGAGAAAAAGACACACACACACACACACACACACACACACACACACACACACACACACGAAGGGGGCATATCAAGAAAGAACAAGGAAGGGGCTGGAAGGCTATGGCCTTTATAACATCAGACTCAGATATGTAAGGGGAAGACTTCATTGGGTAGTAAATTTGGTGGGTGGATTTCAGAGCCAGCCCACCTGAACCATTTTATTTAGATAGTGTGCTAGACTGTGGGTAGCAAGGGGTATTATGGATCATCCTCAATCAGATATGAGTTCAATTTTACCAAGAGATTTGTTCTGGTGTCAGGGTGAGGTGGCATGTGAGATGGCACCTCCTGGTTCTCGTTAAGCCTCAATCATCAACTGAAACTGCCTTAAAAAGCTAGCTTTCTCCCATTCTCCTTCATAGAGTAAAGCTGCAAGCATGTGGGAAGTTCACTTAAGAGAAACCGAGGCTTTTAAAGAGAGACTAGAGTAAAGCTGCAAATGTGTGAAAACTAGAATCAAGGGGTTTGTGTAGGCAGACTTAGGAGGAACCTGCATGGCATCTGCCATGCCATTTCCCATGGAAGGAAGTTAAAGGCCGAATGGTGAAGCTAAAGGAAAAATGAGAGGGCCGGTATCAAAGCTGAGACCAACATATTCAGAGAAATGAATAATGTGGAGTTATGCTCATGGTTACTCAAGTTTAAATAAATGACATACGTAGCAAGCCTAGAGTTACTGACAGCACCCACATAGTACATTTGTAGTATAAGAGAAGTTCACATGTGGTAGATTTGGAGACCAGAGGAAAATCATACATGTAATTAAAGTGAGAAATTACCCCCAAAGTGTAAAGCAGAGGCAAGCAGAAAAACCATCCAGACCAAGAAACATGTTTATGTTCTTCCTATCACTCCCAGCCATGCTGGGGGAGAAGGGATGCCACTCATGTGTATAATGTGTGTGTGTGTGTGTATACATATATACATATACATATATATATGTATGTATATGAATGTTTTCTTTTGTCAGATTTACATTCAACAAGGGAAGACCCAATTTGTTTGTAGATTTGGAGGGCAGACCCCATAGCCAGCCCACATGAACTATGCTGCTAGACTGTGGGCAGCAGGCGTTGCCCAGGCTGTAGATCAGTCTTGATCAGATGTGCCAAGGTAAGTTGGTATCTCCTTGTTCTCCTTGTGCCTCACTCTGTAACTGAAACTGCCTAAAACAAGCTGCCTTTCACCTATCATCTCTCAATAGCATCCACCCTGAGTTTCCGCATGGAAGAAAGTTAAGAGGGCAAATGGTGGTGGCTTAAGGAAGACTAGCAGAAAGAAAAATATAAAAACAGAGACCAAGAAATTTAGAGTAGTAAATTTAGAGTAGTAAAGTAGAGTTACACTCATGGTAACCTGGAGTTTAGAAAATTCCATAGGTAGTAAGCCTAGAGTTAGAGAAAGCACCCACGTGGAAGATCTAGAGTATAAGGGAAGTATGCACATGATAGATTCAGAGACCAGAGGAAAATCATACTTGTAATTAAAGTGGGAGGTTACCCCAAAGCATAGTGAAGAGGTAAGCAGAAAAACTACCCAGACCAAGAAGCAGTTCTCCCCCCACCCAGCCTAGCTCACTTAAGGAGCCAGACTCACACGTATGCAAGCAGAGATCACAGAGCAGAGTGAGCAGATGCAGAGAAAGACAACGCTGAAAGCAGCCTTTATAGTCAATTGAAGATGTATTCTTTCATCAAATTCAAGTGTGTAAAGGGAAGACCTGAGTAATTTGTAGATCTGAAGGGCAGGCCCCAGAGGGTAGCACACCTGGGCAGTGTGCTAGACTGTGGGCAGCAGGGGCATTGTTGTGAATGAGTCTTGTTCAGACACAAGTTCCAGTCCTGCCAAGAATTCCATTAATGCTGGGGTGAGATGGCATTGATCTCTCTGAGCCTCAGTTTCTAACTAAAACTGCCTAAAAGAACCTAGCTTTCTCCCATTATTCCTGCATTAGAACTGGCCAGCCATTGTCACATGTTTGTGCTTCTCTCTAATTTTTTATTTCTAAGAGATACTTGACTGAATTTGATTATTGAATATTGTAACTTTAGAATGTATACCTAGGCTTTTTAAAAATTTTATTTATTTATTTATTTATTTTGTTTTTCAAGGTAGGGACTCACTCTAGCCCAGGCTGGCCTGGAATTCACTAAGGAGTCTCAGGGTGGCCTCGAACTCATGGAAATCCTCCTACCTCTGCCTCCTGAATGCTGGGATTAAAGGCATGCACCACTACACCCGGCTTACCTAGACATATTTAAGATGCTATTAGATTACAAAAACACAATTCTGTGTTACTTAAAGTACATTATAGACTTAATTGTACATTTAATTAGAGGCAAAGATTTATAAATAATTCCTAAAATGTTTATTATTTGAGCATATTAATTAGATGCTTTCAAATGTTTGTTACAATGACTTAAAGTATTTATCAAATAATTTGACTTATTGACTAGATGGTTCTTAAATGTTTCAACTCACTAACAAATAATTAATTTGGGTTATTATTAAGGCACAAGTCTGTTAATTAGTCAAGATAATGCTAAGTAATTTACAATAAAGGTCCTTTACTATGCAGATACCTAAGTGTAAGATTTATCATATGTACTGCCAAATGTAAGATTTCACTTACCAAATATAAGATCTATTTTATTCTTGTATTACTGATTTTTATATAATACCACATTTAAATAGTATGTCAAAAGTCATTCTGGGCCTATGCCTTAAGTCTTTTTGTTGTTGTTATTGCTATTTCAAGGTAGGGTCTTGCTCTAGGCCAAGCTGACCTGGAATTCACTCTGTAGTCTCTGGGTGACTTCAAATTTGTGCAGATTCTCCTACCACTCCTCCCGGAGTGCTGAGATTAAAGTGAGTGCCACCGCACCAGCTATCACTTAATATTTATAAAATAAGTAATCTAATTATGTTAATACCATTTAGAAATAAAGCATTGATATCTTGCCTAAGCTTAACCTACTTCACTAGTTGTTGCTAAAACATAAATAGTGCTTTATCAAAATGCTTCTTATGTACATTAGATTGTTACACATTTCTCTTTCAGCTTTAAGTAAAATCTAGCTGTTCTTTTCTTTTTCAAAGCAAATTGATGAATGGATGTATTTTTACTCCAGCGTGAATGAAAAGGGTTATTTTGAAATCAAGCTGTTCTAATATATCAATAACCAAATTTTGCTTTACTTTTATTAATATATAAATAATTATCTTTCTTCTAAAATTTCAAACTCCTATTGCTTTAAAGAATAGATTAACTCAAGACATTATATCTCCTCCAGGGTACATGTGGAAGCCAGTTTCCTTACTCTACACTCTGTTGTTACTGTAAGCCCAAACCTGACTTGTCTATCCCTAGCTTTCCTTGAATAGTTGGTGCACTTGCCTCTAATGGAATATAGGTTAAAAAAAATGTTTAAACCAGAGATACCACAATGTTATCTTACTTTTAATTGACTTTGCTAACAATTTTTCTAGGTACTTGCTAGCTCTCTATTAAATTGATTATCTCAAATGTTAGTAAGCATATTTATAACTGCTAAACAAAATAAACATTTTTGCTGGCTAAATACAGCATGCATGCCTTCTATCTTAGGTTTACATTTAAAATACTTTTAATTATTGCTTCATTTGTTGACTAAAATATGTCTTAATGTTTTCAACTTTTACTTATGAATGCAAATACAATATACATGCTCTCTAATTGTAATTTTCTGGGTTTTCATTATAAAAAGCATAATAGTTTAGTTTATTTGGATTATTTTTAAGCTTTATTTAAATAATACATAAATGCCCAAAATTCAAGGTTAATGTAACTAACTTTCTGTGGTCCCTTTTATTATTTCTTGAATGCCTAAAAGCCAGCAAGACCCTACAATTCTATCTTTATCCACCTCCAGCCTGAAGAAGCCAGAGCAAGTCAATGCCCATTTCCTGAATAATATGGGCTCTCAAATCTTGAAAGGGGCATCAAATGTAGATGTTATTCAAGACTGACCCAATTTTCTTTTTCAGCAGTAATATTTAAAATAGAAGAACTACTCCTTCCTATCCAGAAAACTGATCCTAGACATAAAAGAGATAACATATATGTATATGCAAATTAAAAAGTTAAATAAAATTTAGATCAAAGACTACTAAATTTATAATTAATATGTATGTCAAGAAATTATATTATTGTAAGATATTAACTTTCTACGATCAAACATTCAAATTTTATTAAATGTGATTCTGCTCTGAATGTTTCAAAAATGCCCAATTCTCTGTTATAACCATAGATCTCCTAGATATTGCTATACTTCTACAGAGGACTAAAAATGTTTATAAGCAAAAATTTTAAATTTATATCCGTTTTGTTATACTAAGGCTTTATCTTGTTTAAAATAATAAGTTTTCTTAAAATATTATTCTACTCTTAAGTTTGTCTGCTCTCCCACAGTTCTATGTTCACAACAATTAGATTTCTTAAATTCTCTACTTTTACCAAAGGTTTAAAAATGGCTTACAAAGATTTTATGTTTCATTTTTTTAGCCACTGAAACTGCTAATAGACTCTGATGAAATTATATCTAAATATTATGCTTGTATGTTTCCCTTTGAGTAAGTCAAGTATGTGTTCAATTTCTATGCTGATATATTGTTCTGATCTCATATGGTTTCTTGCTAGGTAAAACTTTACCTATTTGTTAAAAATCTTAGTCTAATAAAAAGTTGGCCCTAATTATGCAAAAATTTATGATATCTATGGTCAAGTAAACAATTGACAAAAAATAATTAAGGCTTTTGGCTTTTTTAACTTGACACACTTTCACTGATTCTTCTAAATCTAAGAATTTAGCCTGTACCAAGTAAGGAAAAGACTTTTTATGTAGCTATTAGTTTCTTATACTTCCTACCTACCTAAGCCAAATCATCATACTTCCAGAAATTTCAATTAACACTACTTATCCAAGTTGAGAATGTCTTCTTCATTCTTTCTGTAGGTAGCATTCCTTGTTTCCTTATCTACCACGTATGTTAATCACTATGTTAAGCCTCAAATATAATACTCATATAATGTGTCACTTGTTAATATCTTACATGCAGAAAAGATCATATGTAGACATTTAAAAGGCAGGATCATAAATGTTAATAGATTTTATAGGATCTGGAAGTTCTTTCCTTACTGGCATGCTAATTAACACTCTTGTAAAGGGATGACTTATTGCATATTTCAGTACCATCAATTATAGACCCTAGGAGGAAAAACTGCTGGTCACGTGGGTCAGCAACTTGCCATGTACACAAAAAACACAAAGTATAGCAATGATATTTGACAAAATGGAGCCAAAAACTGAGGCTTTCAGAAGTTACACTTGTACTACAGGAACTTCAACAATGGACTAGGTAAGAGCTTTTGTCTGTATTATCCTTTTGAATATGGTCAGCTCATTATCTTTCTATATATGGCTTGACATCTGTGTCTAGCTGAGATACCTGCTCTTCTGAATTATAAGTCCCCTAGTTCTACTCCCATCAAACATGACCTTTACATACCTCTGAGGTAGAACTCATTGTCTTGTATGCCAGGGCTTCCACATATTTATTTTTTGGCTATTTTATGTAAGTACAAACACTTCTCTGAAGTTGCCTCAGTAGTCATTTTGATTCTTGTAGTATGATTTTAACATCAGAAGTTGTGATAACTCTACCAGTGTTCTTTCTGCTTAGGTTTGTTTTGGCTATGCATAATCTTTTGTGTTTCCATGTGATTTGTTGAAATGCTTGTTCTAGTTTGGAAAAGAATGTCTTTGGAACTTTGATGGGAATTGCATTGATTAGTTTTGATAACATAGATATTTTCACAGTATTGATTCTGCCAATCAAGGTCATGGTAGGTCTCTCTGAAATCTTTTATCTCCTTTTATTGCTTTTTTTTAAATATCTTAAAGAGAGCACCCTCACCATACAGTTGCTTAGAAACAAATAAAATGGATATCAGACAGGGCAGGAGAAGAATGTGGCTCAGCAGACGCAACAGGCACAAAACTAAAGTCATACACTGTGTCATCTTTCCCTTAAATATAACCTGCTTAATCCTCCACTCCTTGCTCCTACAGCATGGAAACCCATTCATATGTATAGAACAAATTGTAGTCTTTTTATACTGCAGTTTTGGAGAAAGGACATCCTTTGATTAATGTTTGTCTTGGCCTTTGTGGTGTGAAGTTACCTCTTTGGAAAGGCATTAAGAAATTATTTCATATAAACTCATTTCATAAGTGTCTTCCAGGCACTTATTTAAATAATCTGAGCCAGTTTAAAATGACCAGGTTTTGTATTACTGTGAAGTTATGAAAATGTAGTGAATTATAACTTGGAATGTTCGATATAACCCCCTCGTTTTTTTGTTTTTGTTTTTGTTTTTCAAGGTAGGGTCAGCTCAGGCTGATCTGGATTTCACTACGTAGTCTGAAGGTGGCCTCGAACTCACAGTGGTCCTCCTACCTCTGCCTCCCAAGGACTGGGATTCCATATAACTTTTTAATTTCTACATTTACTCCCTTATTCTTCCCTGGGAATTTCTTTTTAGAAAGCTTTTGCTTGTTATTACTATATATCCTTTTTTATAGAAATCCAGAAATATCAAAATAAGTAAGGAACTTAATGTATCTGGCTTGGAGTCACAGATTGAAATGCCCCCTATATCACATATTTTAGAGGCCATGTTTTTATGTGACAACAGTAAGTTATTTTATTAATTTGCTGCTATTTGAGTTGACAAAAATCCCTTCTCCTGGGAGCTCTCCATGGAAAGACTGTGTAACCTCTGAATATTGAGTTATCACATTTAAAAGTCCCTTATAATAATACAATAATAGATATGACTCATATAGCTTTTTCACTTTTTTATAGTATGCCAAGTGCTTATGAAGCAACAATGGATAATTTTCAAAAGTTACAGAAGTTAGATTAAGCAATCATGAGAATAATTTAGGCTAAGAAAACCAAAAGCTTTCCTTAATTTTGACACTTTATTATTGCCCTATATTTAACTGCTAGTCTAGATGATTGAAGCTCAATAGACCAAATATTTATAAATAGATTTAAATATTTGTTTATTAAAATAAGTTCTGTGGTTATTATATAGTTTCATAGAAATGCTCAAGTTAGAAATAATTCCTTTTATTTGATTTGTTACTATTGTTAAGGTGCTATCTATGTGGCAAGTAAAGGCTTTAACCAATGGCTTATTCAGTAAAAAGTATAAAACAAAATCATTGTCTTCTAAGCTAGTTTTTTTATTATTACGAGGTAGTCAATATTTGAGAAAATTTTATTGTTGGATGCAGAGAATTTTACATCAGGGTTTTTTCAAGGCATGGAATTTGAACCTAGGAAAGTTAATAGCCTTGAATTCTACCTTTAAAAAAATTTATTATTTATTGTGTCTGTGTCAGAGAACAACTTCCAGGTTGGTCCTCACTTTCTACCTTTTTGCTTTTTCTTTCTTTCTTTGTTTCTTTCTTTTTCTTCCTTCCTTCCTCCCTCCCTCCCTTCCTTTTTTTTTTCCTCTCTCTCTCTCTCTCTCTTTCTCCTTTCTTTCCTTCGTTCTTTTTCCTTCCTCCCTTCTTTCCTCGTTTCCTTCCTTCCTTTCTTTCATTCTTTCTTTCTTCGTTCTTTGAGACAGAATCTGTCATTGTTGTTTACTGCTCATTCACCATAGGTGCACTGGGATTGCAGAAGCCTCCCAGAATTTCTGACATTTATTTGCTATCTGGAGATCTGAACTCAGGTGTTTTTGAGTTGTACATTAAGTACTTTATCCACTGATGCCCCATCCCATCCCTCTAACAGCTTTTTAAAAACATACTTTAACCTTTCAGGTTGGTTCCCATCTAGAACAATCCTTTAGGACTAAACCTTTGTACAAAATCCTTTCTTATAAAAAGCCATTTTTTTTTGAGCTGGAGAGATGGCTCAGCAGTTGTTATATTATACTATATTAATATATTATATCATTGTATATAATATTATATATTAGTATATAATATATTAATATGATTATATGATTAAGATATAATATATAAAATATAATCATATTATAGAAACCCTATATCATATTATACTCAAAGCACTAAATATACAGAACATAGGAAGGGTAGGTACTACAAGTTTCAAGAGACAGAACACGTTATACATAAAGGCAGGCCTATCAGAATCACAGCTAGTTTTAAAATAGAAACTCAAAACACAGAAGGGCTTGGAATGATGCTTTTCTGACACTGAAAAACCACAGCTTCCAACCCAAACTCTCATATACAGCAAAATTATTCCTCATAATAGAAGGAAAAAAAAGATCCTCTACAAAGGATAGTGGAAAGAATATTTGGACTGAATGGAGGATCAATACAGTCAAGACGTTAAAGAAGTTATAGGAAAAAAATAATAGTCAATGCTTGGTGTTTGCATATGTACTTCAGGTGTTTTGCATATATTCACTCTTATTTATTTTATTTTTTTCTTTATTAGTTGTGTACATAGTCAGTGTGTAAACAGTCACGTTGGTATCCCTGTTAGCCTCCTCCCTGTTCTCCCCCCCTCCAAAGGGATCCTCTTCATTGGGGATTGTGGGTCATGCATTGCTGAGGTAGCCATCAGTTATGGGGAAGAGGCAATGCCTTTTGGAATAATGACCCAACTTGTGGCTCTAGCAACCTTTCTGGCCCCTCTTCCACAAATTTCCTTTAGCCATGTTGGGTTCCTTTTAGGTCTGCTTCAGTGATGAGGTCTTGGGAGTTTCTGGATCTCGGAATCTCTGCTTTGGTAGGGGTTGAGTGTTCTCTGTGTCTATCTCCTTCCCCTTGGGCTGCTATGAGGTTCACTAAGAAAGCAGCACTCTTACTCATTTCCCCAATTCCTATATGGTTTCAGCTGGGGCCCTGGTGAGGTGCGATGGGCTGATTCTCTCCTCAAGTTCTGCTTCCATCTGAAAAAGACAAGCAGATTCTCTTTCCCTTCCCCAAGAGCTGAGGCATGGTTAGGCAGAAGCCATCTTGACCAGAAATCTAACACAGTTTTTAAAGCAATGAAACCCAATAAAGCATCAAACATCAGAAAAGGATGAACATGATGATAATTAACTCACACATCTCTAAATATTAATGGTATCAATTCCCAACAAAACATCATAGAATATCAGGCAGGATGAAAACCAAACAGTATCCATCTTTTTTCTTCTGTTTCAAGAAAAATCACCTCTCTACTAAAGACAAAAAATACTTAAGAGTGAAAGGGTGGAAAAAGTTATGCCAAGCAAACAGAACAAAGACAAAAGCAGAGGTTGCTCTTTGCATATCTGGCAAAACATATTTTTAAACCCAAACTCATCAGAAGAGATAAAGAAAAACATTTTATAGTATGTATGGGACTAATCCACCAAGAAGGAATGTTTCCACACTTCACATGACAAATACTACTAGACAAGAAGTAGCAGATTAACTGCAACACAGTTAAGGTAGGTAAATTTCCATACACACCATATCCAATAGACAAATTATCCAGATTAAACAAATGAATAGAGCAACATTGGAGCTAAATGATATCATGGAAAAAAACGACCTAACGAGTATGTATAGAACATTCCACCCCAAACTATAGAATACACATTTCTTTCAGCAGTCCATAGATCTTGCTTTAATATAAATCACATATTAGAACATGAAACAAGGGCTGGACAGATGGCTTAGAGGTTAAGCGCTTGCCTGTGAAGCCTAAGGACCCTGGTTCAAGGCTCAATTCCCCAGGACCCATGTTAGCCAAATGCACAGGGGGGCGCACGCATTTGGAGTTCATTTGCAGTGGCTGGAAGCCCTGGCACACTCATTCTCTCTCTCTCTGACCCTCTTTCTCTATGTCACTCTCAAATAAATAAATAAAAATGAACATAACATGAAACAATTCTCAAAAAACTTAGGAAAATTGAAATAACACTTTCTATTTTATTTGACTACTATGCAATAAAGCTAGAAACTAACAAGAAAAACTTGAGAAAATTCACACAAACTCTTGGAGATTAAATAAGACATGATTGAGTAATGAATGCATCATTAAAGAAATCAAGAAGGAAATAGCAAAGTTCCTAGAGTTGAGTTAGGGTGAAAATAAAAAAATACATAAACCAAAGGGATTCAGTGAAGACAGTTCTAAGTACCTACATTTAAAAAACAGATCTCGAATAATTTAATGATGCACCTGGAGACCTTGGAAGAGAAATAACAAATTGAACCCAAATATAATATATGAAACAAAACAATTAAGATCAAGAAAATAAAATCAATGAAATAGAAATGGAAAAAATAACAGAATAAATGAAACAAGTTTATTTTTTTTGAAATGATGAATGAAAATGACAAATGTCTAGTCAAATTAACCAAAAAGAAGAGAGAGAAGACCTAAATCTATAAGGCTAGTGGTGAAAAAGAAAAAGAAAAGGGGTGAAAAACATACCAATGAAACTTAGAGAATTATAAGGACATACTTCAAAACCTATATTGTACAAAATTGGAAAATCTTAAAAAAATCAATGAGTTTCTAGTTGTCCAAGACCTACAATAGCTAAACTGAGATGATATAAATAATTTAAAATGATCTAGGGTTCTAGAGATGGTTTAATGGTTAAGCAACTTACCTGCCAACCCTAGGGATTCAGGTTCAATCCCCCAGTACCCACATAAACCAGATGCACAATGTGGCACATGCATCTGGAGTTTATTCACAGTGGCTGGGGGCCCTGGCATGCCTATTCTGTCTATATATCTATGTCTTTTTTTCTCTCTGTCTTCCTCTCATACAAATAGATAAAATATATAAAATAAAATGATATACAACAAGCCAGGAAGATTGGAAATGTATCTCAGTGTCAGAGTGTCAGGCACAGGTCCCCTGGCCACTGAAAGCTAAAGTGGTCCTGGGAATCAGGCATGACTAAAGGCCACAGGCTACAGGAGGTTGCAGCAAGCCTAGACCCCCAATAACCTCTGGTGCTAAGGCTCCTTCTTCCCCTGAGAAGTTACAGTGAGACTAGACTCCAATAACCTCAGGCCCCTAGACCAGCAGAAGTGAGGTTGCTCCCACCCCCATGCCTGGGCACCTGGACATCCTGATAAGCCTTAGGTTTTTGCTTTCCCCAGAGCCATGTGATCTCTTGCCACTTGCCTGGCATGTATATATATGTTAATGAGATATCAGCCAACAGTCTTTGCACAGCCAATCCCCCTGTGATCCATACCCCATACCTTTTCCCACCACTCTTTAGACCCTGTGACCCTTTTCCAATCACCATGACATCACTACATGCTAATTAGGCAGCAGCAGACCTCTGTACTAACCAATCCCCTTATGATCCCTACCTCTTCTCACTCTTTCACAAATGCTTATAAATCCATTTCCCTTGACAAATAAGTAAGCTGCTCTCTAAAGCTATCTCCTGGGTGTTTCTTCCCATTGCACTCATGGTCAATCAAGACCCTGCTCCACAGCTGCCTGGATGCCCCTGGGAAACTGATGCACAGTGGCCCCAGGTTCCAAGGAACCACAGCTTGAGCCTGAACAAACTCTTTGAGACATGCCAAGGTAGGTGAGTTCTCCCCTGGAGGGATATGATCCTCTTGAGGGTAATGGACCCTTGTGGCCTTGCCTCCATGACTGAGGGCTGGCAGGTCTCTTTCCTTCCTCCTACACTTTCATTTCATGCCATTGTAAGGGACTGAATACTGTGCCCTCTGATCTTGGCATCTCCACTCTTTTTTTCGATAATGGGTAATATCACCAAGACAGTGGGGCCTCAGCCCGTGCATGCACAGTGTCTCTGCTTCCCTCTCAGGCAGCCCTGGCCCCCTCCCTCCATTCCCTTTCAGGAAGCCAGCTCTGGGGTGTACTCACCTTCTGAGGGGGCCAGACTTGTGGGGGCACCCTCTCCACTTCTGAAGACCATGTGCCACCTGCCAGGCATCTCAGCTGCTGCCTCTGTGCCTACCAGACCTGACCACAGGTGAGAGCCTGGGAGCTGGGTGGGGCTGGTCTGAAGGTTGTGAGTTCTCCCACGCCCATCCCCGCCCCCCTTTTCCTGCACTTACCACCCCACCCACCTCCTGATCTGGGCTGCCCCCCTCTGGACTCATGTTACACAGGCCAAAAGAATCCCAACATGATAAATTCTTGTGACCAGGACCCTTCTCTATCTACCCCCTCACTGACAATCACCCATCAACTGTGTGAGGTCCCACCCCACCTGGCCACCACTGATGTGCCAAGTCCTTTTGTTCAAGATGGTGGTGCTGAGGGTGCTGCCTCCTGGGTGGCCAGCCTGTCTCAAGACAGAAACAAAAATTTGTCTTAGTTACTACTAATAAAAGCATTTCTAAGTATGTTAGAGGTATTGATAAAGATTATCCCCAAAATAGTTGATAATTTTAAAAAGTGTATTTCATGAAGTTTATTAATAGGAGATATCTCAAATCAATGGGTTATATAAAATCTGTAGGCCCATATATGTTGGAGGCCATTGGGCTGGCCTTGAATCTGTAGCCTTGTGCTGTTTGGCAACAAAACTTTTGCACCTGCAAGTAAGCAAGATTGTGTACATTCAGTGTTACTGGCAAGAGCTGACCATTCCTTGAACCTTTACACTTATATTTCTGGGAATAGAGGGCTTGTTTCTCTCCCAACCTTGGGATAATCTTTTGTACTGAGATGTGGCTGTGGTGCATAAAGAGAAAAAAGTTGTTTTAATTGAAACTTGTGTGCAGGTCATGGAACTTTTGTACATGGGCAAACTGTTTCCAAGAAGATACTAAAAAGGACTGCTGAGAAATAAATGGTGCTTCAGTCCTGGACTGGAGTCCTTGCTTTCATTCTTTCTCTTGTCTTTCTTTAATCCTCACTCCCCATCAGGCTTTAACCTTTTCAGCCGGCAGGTTCTGGCACATATTCTCGTATTATAAAGCAAATCTGATATTAGATAGAGATTTTTGATGACATAAAATTGTTTTAATCTAGACTACTTGCTTGTCGGTGAGTAATAAGATTAATCAATTTGGTGTAGTTTCCCTTAATAGTCTTATAAGAAAGATGGTTAATTATGGGGTGAGATGAGTGGATAGAAGGAACTGGGAAAGAATTTTTCAATTGTGGACATAGCACGCTCATTAAAAATGCTTTTTGAGTGGCACTTATATCAGAATTTTAGAGTATATGGGTAAAGGTGTGCATATGTAGGAAAGACATAGGAGATCTAAAAAAAAATTCACCTAAAATTAATTTCCTTTTATAAGGAAGAGAAAGCTAATTTTCAGGCTAACCCATACCTAAAGTTAAATATTTTTAAACTGTTTATAGACTCTAAAGGATGCTCTAAAAGTTTATATAGAGGCATGAACTTAATCTAAATTCAGCTTATATTAGATATAGGTGATGGTCCATGTTATGTAGGTCACAAAATCATAAGCACATTCTTTGGAAGTTTAACCAGATTAGATATAGACAAGACTCTATCACCTTGTGTGTTTAAAATGAGTAAAATAAATTTCCTTCAGAGTAAGATAAAGAATGTCAGGATTCTTAGCTCTCTTATCTGCTATTTCCTTTTGCTCTTGGTTACTGTTATAGACTATTTAAAGTCATGGCAAGCTGAACTCTGGAGAAAGGGATGGTGCTCCCTTTATGTCAGACCCCATGTAAGTTTAAGCCATGTGTCCCCCCAGAATCTGTCCAGAGACAAAATGGCCAATTGTCTCTGACAAAGGAAAGGGATTGCTAAACAGCATATAACTCTGGTTCTCTTTATAGTTCCTGTCTTTTGAACTCCTAAAGTCACATCTGTTAGATGAAATTTCTCATTAGATAAAGAGGTCAAATAGGTAAAGTGAGTCAAGATAATTGATCAGATTACAAACTCCTTACATAAAACAAGCATCAGGCTTACCTAAAGTGTATATCAAGGTAAAAACAGATGATGAAAACACATCAAGTAACTCATTTCTAGCATCTCAAGTCCAGTGCTTATAACAAAATTAACTCTTAGGACATATTCTCTACTTTAGGATACACTCTCATGCTCAAACAATGGTCCTTATCTGAGAGAAATAATTTCAAGCTCTATGGTTCTATATCCAGTGTTCCCTGGGTAATTAGTACCCACAAAGGTATCTGAAATAATCAAAGATGTTTTCAAACACAGGTGCTACGACTTTATACTGTCTTACTTGTCCTTTTCTGACAATTCCCAGGTTAAATTAATTAGTTAAATTTGTATTATTTTTCAAGACTGATAACAGGTTCTGCCTGTATTTATAATTACTAGATATTTAAAGGCTATATGCCTACTTTCTATGCCTCAGATATGGCCTATGCTACCACAGGACAAAAATTTTAAAATATTAGACAAAATGATCTTAAAAAACTCTTGTGCCATTCTTTAACTAAATCTATTTCAGCAATCAAATGTTCTCTATATGTACATACATCCAAGCTGAAATAACTTCCTTTCCAAGTGTATTAGTTACCTGTGTAGAAGCCAAAGCCAATTGAAATTATAGGAGCAAAAAAGGCCAATATTTTGGCCTGTGCTTCCACATCATGAGGCCACTGGAGAAGATGGGACACTTCTACACTGGCCCCCTGGTAAGTCACCTGTCATCCTGATCAGAGAGGATATGGAGACCCAAACAAAAAAATTTGTGTACAGTCTGAAACAAGAGAGTCACAATTAAGGAACAATCAATCCTCCTGGGTTTCTAAGGAAGGGAAAACTACTTGGCCAGCACAGCCCTGACTCATTCTAACAGACAGAGAATATCAGTATTTCAGAAGTTATGAAGCTACTCACGTGTCCCCAAAGTCCCCTTTGCAGAGCCATTAGTGACCTCCAAAATTAATCCTTTATTAAATTTTGGCTATCTGCTTGGTCTTACATGCTCAGAGAGAAATGTATAACCAAAGATAAAGATATACATCAACTAATAATATATTAATATTATTTTAATTTTAATATTTATTATTTGTGTTATATTAATATATCAATGTTATTAATATATTAATATCAATATTAATGGCCTATTATGTAATACAAGAGATTTCCAAGAAGAGAAGCAAAGAAGACCTTAAGACATGTTGTCTAATCTAATCTCTAATCTAATTCTATAATAAGAACAACCAACCATAGATGTCAAAAAGGTTATTTTCAAATCTAGAATATATATATAGTTGACTCTGACTAAAGGTCACTTAATTCAAAAGACTTCCTTATACTGGGAACAATGGTGAATCTCTTCTAACTTGTGCCACGACCTCCTTAAGTAAGTTTTGAGACCAAAAATATATTTGTTCAGATTTTAATGGCACCCAGTAACTCTATGGTACAAATCTTTGGCCCTAGATATCTCCAGGATGACTTTACAAAGGTCCACTCTAGAAGGCTATTATTAAGGTTAAATATTGTATATATGTTTCTGAGAACTCTGCTAATATCTCATTTGCTTTACAAACCATATGGAAACAGACTCAGGCCTTGTCAAACATATTGTGTTTTGATGAGTAGTTCTGGAAGAAAATCTCAGCCAGCTGATGCTCAGATGGTTCTGAGACAATCCAACTCCATCTATCTGAGTTCCCTTGAATACTCCCCAAAGCCTGGAAATCCACAAGAAGGATTGGCCTGAAGGTGACCAGTTTGCTGTGTGCTCACTTCTCATTAACTTCTTCCTTTTATTCTGTCTCCCCAATGTTCTCTTGAAGACTATCTTCCTACATTCCATCAGTAAAATTCCTGGGTCCTTTAGAATAGTCCCCCTCTCTGAGAGAGACTCTAACTACCACAACTTCATGCCCCATTCAGCCAGAAATAGTTAATAATCTGACTTCATTGGCCTCTTGTCCTTTTACAGCAGTTAGAGTGTCTTCTCATGAGAGGGAGAAATGAAAGGGGGTAGAGTTGGGGCGATTGGACCCTTGAAGGTAAAAAGGGCAGGAAAGCTTTTCTTATCTTTTGCCCAGTTCCAAAGAACTGTTTTTCCACAGTCAGGACCCCTCCTGGGAGGGAAGACAAAAGCTGGAGGAAACCCTCTCTGACTTTATAGTAAGACAAAAACGAACCTATAAAAGGTAGGACCCATATCTCTGCCAGCCTGCAACACTACCATTGGGTGTACCACACCCTGGTTCTGAAAAGGACAAGCCTCGCCTTCTTTGATGCTATTCAAGGTATGCCCCATTTGCCTGTCCAGCTCCAAGCTGACCAAATCTGAATGTCTCCTCAATATTTCCATAACCAGAACCACTTGTGTCAAGACACACATTCTCCTATGGTGTGGAGGGCTAACTGCCCCATGCATAAATGTTTCCTCTCTCATTGTTCCCCAGTCTTGATTGTTCCACAGGTGTATCATCATGAAGAAGAAGAAGCAGCCTACAAACTCTGCCCCTGTGTCAACTGAGAGAGATTTTCATCCCCTTGCTGGTGGGCCTCAGAGTGACACTGTCCCTGGGTGCCTCTTCTGCTGCAGGAGCCACTCTTGTCCAAACCGGCCATGTTGCAGGGTACTTCTGAGACAAGCTTGACCAGTCCATGATATCTACTACCAACAGCCACCAGTTGCTTTAGAGATAATTAAACTCTCTTGTGGATGTGGTAATCCAAAACTGTAGAGCCTTAGACCTCATTGCTGCTGAACATGGGGGGACATGTGTGGTCATAGGAGAAGAATGTTACATTTTGGCAATGAGTCAAACCTGATGACCCCAAGACCTGGCTCTCTAAATCTTTAGTCACTTGGCTCCTCCCCTTCCTTGGCCCCCTAATAGTTGTAGGAACCCTGTTACTTGTGGCACCCTGCCTCATCAAATTTCTCAGACAACAAGTAACTAATATTGCTAAGGTTGCTACCAACCATCTAGCTCTATCTGGACGTATGGTTGACTATAAAAATCTCACTCAATATGATGACACTGCCCCATTATAAAAAACAAAGGAGAAGCTATTAGGCACAGGTAAGAGCCCACGGCCACTGGCAGGCATGGCTAAGGGCCCCAGGCTGCAGGAAATGGCAACAAGCCTAGACCTGATTACCTCAGTCCTCAGGCCAGCAGGAGTGAGGCTGTCCCCTCTCCCCAGCCTGAGACACCTGGACGTCCTGATAAGATTTCACTTTCACTTCCCCCAGAGCCCTCTGACATTTTGCCACTTGCCCAGCATGTACCTATATGTTAATGAGGTATCATCCAACAGCCTTCTCACAGCCCTGTGACCCATACCCCATGCCTTTTCCCACTACTACTTACACCCTGTGACCCTTTTCTGCTCACCTGTGACATCACTACATGCTAATTAGTCATCAGCAGGACCTTTGTACTAACCAATCTCCTTATGATGCATACCTCTTCCAGCTCTTTCACAAATGCTTGCAAACCCATTCCCCTGACAAATAAATGAGCTGTTCTCTGAAGCTGTCTTCTGGGTGTTTCTTCTCATCACACTCACGGCCATTCAAGACCCTGCTCCACAGTTGCCTGGATGCCCCTGGGAAGCTGATTAGCAGCAGCCCCAGGGTTCCTGGGAACCACATCAGAGTACTTCCCTAGCATTCGTGAGGCTCTGATTTCGACCTCCAGCATCATACAAAAAGCATTGAGATTGATGTATGAATAATAAAACAAACAACCAAAAAATGTCCAGATACAGATGGAATTGCTGCAGAATTGTATAAACCTTTAAAGAAGATCTGAATCCAAAGTGTTTCAAATTTTTCCAAGAAATAGAAAGAAAAAGGATGATCACTGACTCCTTCAATGAATCCAGAATTACATTAATAACAGAGACACAATAGAAAGCTATAGACCAGTATTCCTGATAAAGACATAAAAATTCTCAGTAAAATATTTGCAAATTCATTTCAAGAACATATCAGAGAGATCATTCATCTCAACCAAATTAGCTTTATTCCAGAGATGCAGGAATGGGTCAACTATTCCTACCAATACCTGTAATATAGCACATAAATAGACTTATGAAAAGAAATCTCATGATCCTTTTAATAGATTCAGAAAAGGCCTTTGACAAAATTGAACATGCCTCCATGGTGATGGAGACTAATGATAGAGGAAGCACATGTGAACAAAATAAAGGTTATACATAAAAAACCTATAGTCAACATCATGCTAAATGGATATGCATTTCACATAAAATCTGAGCCATGAAATCTCTACTTCTATTTAATATAGAATATAGTGGTTGATTTGTTGACTAGAGCAATAAGGCAAGGGAAAGAAAAAAAATAGGAACTATCCTTATGTATAGATATGATTCTATATAAAAGGCTATAAAGACCCTACTAGAATATTCCTAGAGCTGACAGACACCTTCATCTAAATGGCAGCATACAAAATTAATACACAAAAATCAGTAGTCTCATGATAAATGTATTGAGAAAGAATTCAGGGCAATACACCCATTCACAATAGTTGCACACAAAAAAAGTAATGCCTCAGAATATCCCTAACCAAGGAAGTGAAAGGCCTCTACAGTGAAAACTTTAAAACACTGAAGGAAGAAAGTGAGGAAAACACTGGGAGATGGAAAGATCTCCCATGCTTATGGATTGGAAAAAAAATAATTATTGTGAAAATTACCATCCCACCAGAAGCACAATATACAGATTCATTGCAATCCCAATTCTAGTTCCATTCTTAACATAGAAAAAAAAATCTTAAAATTCATATGGTAGTACTAGTGAACTTGGAGAGTCAAAGTAATCCTGTCCTGCTGGAGGTATTAGTTTAACTAATTTGAAATCATAATACAATGCCATAGTAAAAATAAGCATGGTACTAGCACAAGAACAGACATGAAGATCTAAGCATAAGCTCATATAACTAATGCCACCAATTTTTTAAAAAAGATGCCAATGATGCACATTAGAAAAAAGACATTTGCATCAAATGGTTGTGTAAAACTGATTATTATGGTTGTGTAAAACTGATTATTGGCATATAGAAGAATGAAATTAGATCTTTATCTCCCACCCTATACAAAACTCAACTCCAAATGGCTCAAGAACCTCAACATCAAACATGAAATTTTTGAAAAGGCCTCAGAAAATATAAAGAACACCCTACAATTATAGCCAAAGGGAAGGAATTTTTGAATAGGAACCTGATGCCCTGGATATACAGCAAACTACAAATGGAACCTTGTAAAACGAAAGTGTTTCTGTACAATAAAGGAAACTGTCAATGGAGCAAAGATGTACCCTACAGAATGGGAGAAACTTTGCCAGCTATACATCTGACATAGGACTAATATGTAGAATACACAAGCAACTATAAAAGTAAACTAAAAACCTAAACATTAAAAATAGGCAATGGACCTCAACAGAAAGTTCTTAAAAGAGGAAATACAAGTGGCTAATATTTTTAAAAAGTGTTTAACTTCCATACCATCAGGGAAATGAAAATTAAAACTGCTTTATCTAACTTTCTCTAGTCAGATTTGCAGTCACCATGAATGCAAAGGGTAACAAAGTCTGGTAAGGATTCTGGGGAAAAGGGAACCCTTATTCACTGTTGTTGGGAGTGTAATCTGATGCAGAAATCAGCATGGAATTTTCTCACAAAGACTAGAACTCTCAATCTGGAATTTTGCCCAAAGGTCTCTGTAGCCTACAGGGATACTTATACACCCATGTTCATTGCTACACTACAATAGCCAGGAAATGAAACCAGTCTAATTTCCATCAATTGATGAATGCCTAAAAAATGTGGGGCTTATTCACAAAAGAATTTTATTCAGCTATTAAGAAGAAAATATGAAATTTGCAGAAAAATCAGAGCTGGAAGAAATTATATTGAGGGAGGTAGCCCAGTCTCAAAAATATAAATGCTGGGCTGGAGAGATGGCTTAATGGTTAAGGCACTTGCCTGCAAAGCTAAATAACCCAGGTTTAATTCCCCAGTATCCACATAAAGCCATATGCACAGGTGGTACATGTGTCTGGTGTTCATTTGCAGTGGCTACAGGCCCTGACATGTCCATTCTCTCTCTCTCTGTCTGCCTTTCTCTCACTCAAATAAATATATAAATAAAATATGTTTTAAAATACAAATGCTGCCTGTTCTTTTTGATATATGAATCCAACTTTTGAATAACCAGGCCCATATTTACAACTTGGAGTGTCTCCAGAGGCTAGGAAGTTCAAATAGGGATAAGGTCAGGTGGTGAGAGAGAATGGATGCCATAAGGGGAGTCTGTAATGGAGCAAAACAGTTTTGAGGAGGAACTGTGATTGAAAAGGGTCAACCAATTATGAGGGTAGGGAGATGAATGAGAAGAAGGGGAGGGGGCATGTTAACCAACACATAAGAGATGTGGAAAAGCCAGAATAAAACCTACTATTTTGTAAACCTAATAAAATACATTAATAGAAAAAATAAATACAATGAATTGAGGTTCCTGACACAGATGGATAAGTGCTAAGTATGGGTTACCCCTCAACAAGATATTTGTCTGTAACACCTCTGAGATGCCCCCTCCTCAAATAATACAGGTTATTGCCATGGCTTGTGGTTGCTCACTACATGAAAGGTAAACCAGGCATGGTGGCACACACCTTTCATCCCAGAATTTGGGAAGCAGAGGTAGGAGGATCACCTTGAGTTCGGGGCCACCCTGAAACTACATAGTGAATTCAAGGTCAGCCTAGGCCTGAGTGAGGCCCTACCTCTAAAAACCAAAAAGTAAAAAATAAAAATAAATAAAGGTAAGATACTACTGCTGAAAACACCATACGTGCTGGGTTGCTGGGTATAGGGCAGAGAGAAACCAAGTTGTAGCTGAGATAGAAGAATGTTTTCCCTGGCTAGCTTTCAGAGTGCTAAAAGGCACTACATAGGCTGCTGGCAAAGAAAAGTCATTAAATCACCACTCAACAATGAATCCTGCATTCTATAATAGTGATTCTCAAGGCAAGATACGCTCTCTGATATAATATTGGCATCTCTATCTCCTTTGTCCCTAAAGTGCAACATTGGCTATACTCTTTCAGCTACATGCATCACCCTGTCAGAGGCTCTTTGCATAAACTACACATGCCTGCCTCCAGGTTTTTCTTTGAATTCCTGACAGGCGCCTCTATAATCCTATTAATCTTTATTCTCCATGCCTGCAAAACCAATACCATATGGGTAACACCAAGGTCTGATGGCAATATGAACTATATACTAGATCATGTCTTAACCTAGCTGTCTGTAGTGGTCTTTCAGTGCATTGATCACTGAACAGAGAACACATCACAAGGAAACAATTCTCTAGGCAGCTTTGTGCCTCCTTAACATAGCTTACTCAGGGGATACTAAGTAGAAAAAAATCGTCAAGGAAGTTTTCAACTTTTTAATTAGTTTAAATTATTAGTAGCCCATGGAAAGTAAATATGGATACTGAAACCATTTTGTTCACTGAGACTTTTTAGCCATTTTTATGATATTGATCCTATCTCAAACTTTATTAATCAACAGAAACTTTGCACAGAGATATATTTTCAAATATATAAATATCTACTATATTTTAAAAACATTATTTTTAAATATTTTTAATTTTTATTTATTTAGTTGAGAGTGACAGAGAGAGAGAAAGAGGCAGATAAAGAGAGAGAATGGGCACACTAGGGCCTCCAGCTACTGCAAATGAACTCAAGATGCATGTGCCCCCTTGTGCATCTGGCTAACGTGGGTCCTGGGGAATTGAGTATCAAACTCGGGCCTTATTCTTCACAGGCAAGTGCTTAACCACTAAGTCATCTCTCCAGCCTTCTATTATATTTTTAAATTATCCTATTATGTCATGTTTATAAACATTTCACTGAATCTGTCAACAGATAGTAAGAATGAAGACTACTTCTTGTGTTTGTAAATTCAGTTGTCTAGAGATTGCTGGGGTATAGAGGCAAAATGATTTAGAGAGTAAATGACTTTTGAAATTGGAAAAGGACCATTTAGGGTTATATTATTTGTAATAAAAATCAAGTGCTGTCATAGGTGGATCCTAGCTACAGATGATTGGGCTTCTGTGTGAGAAGGAAAATACTTGGTAGCAGAGGCCAGTAAGTTAAAAAGGAGACAAAGGGAAGAGAAAGGAAGGGAGGAGGATACTTAATAGGTTGATATTGTATATATGTAAGTACAATGATTGTAATGGGGAGGTAATATGATAGAGAATGGAATTTCAAAGGGGAAAGTGTGGGGGTGGGGAGGGAGGGAATTACCATGGGATATATTTTATAATCATGGAAAATATTAATAAAAATTAAAAAGAAATTAAGTGCTGGAGAGGTGGCTTATAAGTTAAGGCTGTTGTCTGCGAAGCTAAGGATCCATGTTCAAGTCTCCAGGTCCCACACAAGCCAGATGCACAGTGACACAAGAACGCAAGGTCATGCATGCACACAAGGTGGTGAATGTATCTGGAGTTTGATTGCAGTGGCTGGAGGCCCTGGCGTGCCAATTATCTCATTTTAAAAAATGCCAGTCTGTTGGGTTTGCCTCAAAATAAACAAATAAATAATTTCCTCTTGAAATTGCACATTTGAGATGAGCAGTTAAAAAAAAATTAAGCCATAGGGGCTAGAGAGATGGCTCTGCAGTTAAGGTGCTTGACTGTAAAGCCTAATGACCTAAGTTTTATTTCTCACTACCCATGTAAAGCCAAATGCACAATGTGGCACATGCATCTGGAATTCATCTGCAATGGCTGGAGGCCCTGGTGCACCCATTTCTCTCTCTCTCTCTTTCTGTCTGCCTCTCTTCTCTCTGTTTCTCCCGGCTTGCAAATAAATAATAAGTTAATATTTTTAAAAAATCACGCCTTCAGTTGAGCTGAAGGTTGTCTGTGGTTATGATCCGGGTTCATACCCAAGTTTTATTATAAGCTAATTAATATTATATGATTATGTATAAGACTGTATGATTCAACTAGTTTCTTCAAATGTTGGGGTTTATGAAGCAAGGTAGATAAATGTAACAGCAAAACCAAATATTTGTACATCACAGGGGAAAGATTCTTAGACATGTTCTAAAAAATGAACTAAGGTTATTAATGGAGAAGAAAGATTTCTGCTCAGCAGGCAGAAATTGAAAACAATAAGAGTTCTCAAAATGAGCCTCAAAGCATATAATTAGCTTTTGGAAGAAAACTGACTTACACCAGCAGTTCCCAAGTCTGTCTCTGTGTTAGAATCACCTTTCAAAGGCACAAAGCCTCAGTACCATTCCCAAAAATTTAATAATGTGAAGCAGGAAGCCTGGCATATTGCCCTATCTTGGGACAGCTTTCACACCATGATTAGAATCATGGCACCAGGGCTCTCACAGTGCATTGCCTGCACAGCTAAAGGCTGGAGACTGATCATCAGCAATTTTGAAGTTCCCCCAGTGTTTGTCCAGCACAATACACCTTACCTACTTATCTGCCTAACTTCCTTTATTTATTTATTTATTTATTTTTTTAAGGAGAGGACATGTATTTATTTAGAAATCCAGGACAATTTGAACTACTTCAAGTATTAATTCTTTGAAATTGACTTTCTCTTTTTACCTTCCTTTTCCTCATCTAAAAACTTTTCCTTGTGTTTGCATGTGTTTGGGCATGTTTGAGTGTTTATATGCATGTTCATGCCTGTGGGTAGATGAATGTGGGCAGACACATTCATGCCACACATGTGGATGTCAGAGAATGGTTTGGGGGATGTTCCTTGTCTTCCCACTTCATTCTGAGGAAGAGTATCTCTTCCTGACTTCTTGCTCTACTAATTATCTGCTAGGGTCACCACAAGCTTCTTAGAAACTGTCCTGCGTCAGTCCTATCTCACTGTTGGAGTTCTGGGATTACCAAAGCTAGCCATTGTTTCTGGCTTTTTCTGTGGACATCATATTCAGGTACATTCACTTCAGTGGTGACTGCTTTATCCACTGGGCAATGCCACCAGCTTCTCCTTAAAGATACAGAGATAGAGGGTCTCACTGTAGCCCAGGTTCATCTGAATCTTCCTGCCTCAGCCTACCAATTTCTTGAATTACAGGCATGAGCCACCACACTTGATTTGTTTCTAGTGAAACCATATGCTTATATTGAATTTTCAAAAACTAGTTTAACACAGGATCATGTTACAAATATGAGAAACTTGCAATCTATGGATGTTTAATCCTGTGTACCAGAGGTGCAAATGAAGATACTGATATAATTAAACAAAAAATGAAATAGCCAGGCTGGAGAATTTGCTTAGTGGTTAAGGTAGTTGCCTGTGAAGCCCGAGGACGTTGGTTTGACTCCCCAGTACCCATGTACAAGCCAGACGCACAAGGTGGCCACATGCACTTGGAGTTCATTTGCAGTGGCTTGAGGCTCTGTGTGCCCATTCTTTCTCTCTCTCTCTATCTGCCCCCTCTATCTTTATCTAAAATAAACAAGTATTTTTTTAAAAAAAGAAAGCAACCCTAATTGCTATGATAGTATTCTATGTCAGTTGTATAAGACTGTCTGACTTTATAGCTGGCTCAAATAATTCTATACTTATCTTTAGGAATGCTGGCAAGTCCAGTACTGATACTTAAGTAAGATATGAATTAGATATATCTTCGTCAGTGATTTAAAATGTGTTAGTGGCTTGGGAGGGACCAGGGCTGGCTAATCTATACTATATAGGAATGAGTAGGTTGATTACTTCAACTTGGGTAGCTGCACAGCCTAGTTTGGGACCAGAAGAAGAGAAAAAGCTCCACTGTAACCTCACCCTGTTCCACTCTGAAATCAGGGTCCACTGTCTGTGCCTTCCAAAAGGGCACATGGAGGGCTATGCCTAAAAGTCTCAGAGCCTACTGACGACTCGGACTGTTTCCCCTGCAGACTAGATCCTATACCTTTATGAAAGCATGACAGGAGTTCCTCTGTGGAGTCTTGTGAGTATCACTGTGTTTGTTCTGGGTAATTTACATACATATTCATTCTTTATTTAATAAGTAGTCATGAATGAATAAGCAAAAATGATACTGGGATATAGATTGTAATCAGCATATTTTTACCTAACACTGTTCTTAATTTAAATGTCTTATACTTCATCTGTATTTGACTTCGTATATTACTTCCTCCTCGCTTATTACTTTTTGAATTTACATACATATGTGTGTGTGTGTTGAATAACATATACATCTCATATTACTATCCCTTAAGCTCCCTGCCCGTAGCCACTGTACTCTTACTTCTTCTTACCACCATCAGTGACTATGGAAGGAATGATTCACAGCCCTCCAGCCACCATGAATTGTTACTACCTCCTCAGGGAGGGCAGTGGCCCATAAGCCCCTCTCTTATCCACAGCAGAATACTGAGTGTCCCCGTCATGTGCAGGTCTTGGGCAGCTAACCATAACTTCTGTGAGCACATGAGTGCAATAGTCTTGTCATGGCTCAACAACAGAGTTTCACAGTGCTCTGCTCATCCTCCATCTCTTACATTATTTCTATTCTGTCTTTTGCAGTGGTCCCCGAGCCCTGGAGGGGATGAGGTAGAGCTAAGTTCCCATCAATCACATATTTTTTGAACAATTATGAGTCTCTATGTTAACTACTTCCAATTGCTGAAAGAAATCCAAGATGCATATAGGTTATTTCATAACCTAGCTATTGTGAATAGAACAGCAGTAAATATGAAAGTGCAGGTGTCTTTGAAGTATGCTACAGAATTCTTTGAATAAAAGCCCAGGAGTGGTATAGCTGGGTCATATGGTAGTTCAACTTTTAGCTATTGGAAAAACCTCCACACTAATTTACATAGTGATTGCACCAGTTGAGTGAATAGGGGTTTCTGTTTTCTCACTAATATAGCTTGTCATGTTTTTTACTTGATGGTAGTCATTCTCACTGCAGTGAGATAGAATCTGAAAGCACTTGTTTTTATACATTTTTAACTTTTTATATAAACAATGTACCATGATCATACTCCCCTCCCACCACCTTCTCTTTTTCCTCTCCCAAATCTCCATTATTATGAATGTCTTTTTCTTTTCAAAATAAAAATTTTCTTTTATTTTGATGTTATCTTTTTTTTTTCCCCTTCAATTATACAGGTGTGTAGGTAGCATCAGCCACTGCAAGGTCATGAATATCAAGGCTGCTTTGGTATGGAAGACAGCATTATAATCCATTCTTTCCTTGCTTTGGATTATATATTCTTTTTGCTACCCCTTCTGCAATAGCCCCTGAGCCTTGTAGGGTGTGACTGAGATGAGTGAGTGAATACTTCACTGTCATTTCTTATCACTTTGGTGAGTTTTGAGTCTTCCCAGTAGTCAGTACCATCTGAAAAGAGAAGCCTTTCTAAATAAAAATGAGAGTACCATTAATAAATGGGCATAAGTGTAAGTGTTTAAAAGATAGTTTGGTGGGCATAATATATCCATTTATCCAGACAACCGTAGTATTTTCACTTCTGTGGCTTATGACCTTCCAAGCCATAGGCTTTTCATTAGGTTTTAAATACCAGGAAGAAATTACTTTCTATGGAAAAGGTTTCAAGTCCAATCAGACAGCAGCTGTTATCCCCCATAACAGACATGCCACCATTGTACCAGTTGGTATATTTGGCCTGACTGGCCAGCTGTAGAGCTTAATCGCAGGTTCCACTGATAGTTAACAGTATTGATGACTTTTCTCCCCAATGTGCTGCACAGGTCTTTTCAGCATCATGATAGTCAGCCAACAGAGAGGAGGCTTCATGCTTGATTTCTCTGTGACTTGCAGCCTAAGCATGTGGAGTCTTCAGAACTACCATCTTACCATTTAGTTGTGGTGGGTAACCAAGAGCTTTTGTAACAGACTGTAATGTTTTGGGACATCAGGGGCCTCCCTGGCCAACAATTAACTGGAAGGTATCTCACCTCTGGCACTGAAATTTTTCTAATAACAATTTATGCCTTATAGGCACATTTTCCACCTCCACAAGACGCTTATGTCTAAACTCTCTCTTTTTTAAAGATATACAATATTAGCTAGTGAGGAAGTAGCTTTTCATATGGCTGATTCATAAATCTTAAATTCTGACTAATCCTCCTCCCATCCTCTCTTCTCCTTCATCCCCTGAATATGAAAGTAGTTTTAATTTGAATTTCTCTGCAAGGTGAGGGTATTGAAGACTTTAAAAATATTTTATTTATTTATTTGAGAGAGAGAAAGAACCAGCTAGAGTGAGACAGAGAATAAGAATGGTTGTGCCAGGACCTCTAGCCACTGCAAAAAAACTCCAGACACATGTACCACCTTGTGCATCTGGCTTTACATGAGTACTGGGGAATTGAACTCAGATTCTTGGGCTTTGCAGGCTAACACATTAACCACTTAGCCAACTTTCCAGCCCCAAACATCTTTTAATATATTTATTACCACATGTTTTTCTTCTTTGTAGAACTTGATTCAGTTATACACCAGTTTTTGAGTGAATTGTTTATTTTCTTGATGGTTAGTTGTTTGAGTTTATAGTGACTTCTTTGTACTAGATATTATGATTTATCCTAGGAAAAAACAAAGGTTAATACTATAAACACATTTGCTTTCCATTTAGTCTAATATGAAAAGTATTAATTAAATAATTGCAGTACATGATTAAGTTTAGGTACTTACAATATGTTAGAAAAGGATCTTTGGTAGACTGAATCCAGACTGATGCTTTACCTTCAGGTGCATACAATGGGAAGATATCTGTACTTTACTCACACATTACATTACACACATATGGGCTTATGATTCAAATACATAGGCTAAGCTATAGTCCATTCAATCCTTGAAGGCTAAGTCATCTGACAGGTGGTCTCACTTAGAAGAATGGACTCAAAGAGGTATGTGGTCTCTAACTTGAACAAAAGCTTTTTATTTCAAGTTAACACATTTGTGTCAAAAAACTATTTTAGTTGGTGAAGCTGATGATTTGATAATTAACAAGTTAAATGTCATAAATGGCCCAGAGCCTGTTCTTGTATTCAAGATAGAAAAATAGGCTAATATCTTTTAGATATACTTATGCATAAAGGGAAGGTATTATACTGCACAACAAGCCTTGTCAACTAGGCTTCCAGAGATTTAAGGTCTACAGGGTCTTGTGCCCAGCCAGTGGAGTAAAGAATTTCTGGCTATTAATGCTGACTGCAAGGATAAAAGGACCATCTCTGAAATGTTATCAGTAAAACTTCCAATAAAAAGTCAGGATTCTATTGAGCTTACAAAATCAATTTTTGCGTTTTTGTTTGTGCTTGTTAAGGAAGGCTGTTTCTACGTGTGAGTCAGAATTCGGTCTGAGATTGGCTGTCCCTGGGAACTAGTAGGAGCAGCTCTAGTTCCCTCTTAGGAAACAATAGTATTTTATAGAATTACTTTGTATCATGCAAGAGTTACTAACTGATGTAACAGACTTAATTAGAAACGTCAGTGACTTAACACAGTGCATATTTGTTTTTCATTTATATAAAATATAAATGGTAGTCGTGGGAGGGAGGTAGAACTCCTTTCCACAGTCATTAAGGCACCCAAGGTGTTAGGAAGCAGTTTCACAGTTGTTCTCACACCAAAACTTAGCGAATAGGCAGGGAACTCATGTGGGAAGCTTTTAGAGCTTGGCCTAAAAGTGCAAACATTTTCTCTGTCTATATTTTGCTGGCCAGAATTCAATAGCATCCTGTCCAGATGTCAGAGAGCTAACGAATTCATCTCTGGCAAAGAAAACCCCTCCCACTGAAGGAAGACAGGAGATAGGTAGCTTTTTAAGGAAATTTTCGTCAGAGATTGAGGCCCAAAGAGAGAACCAGAAAAATCCACCCCACACATCATCTTGCCCTGACACAAGAACAGAAGTCTTTGGCAGGAATGGAACTCCTGTCATTGAGTGTGATTTACAGCATCCCTGCTGTCCACAGTCTAGCACACCACTTGCACAGATGGCCCAAATGGCCTGGCTCTAGGATCCTCCCTCCTTCTCTACCAGCCAATCAGGTCTTCCACTTGCCTATAAAGGCTTCTGCCTTCTGGTCGCTAACTCCACCCCACTAAGACTAGCTCAGCTGGCGTCTCTGGCTCTGTTAGGTTGCCTGCTACTCCTTGCTACATCCATAGGACATATGTGAGTTCTGCCTCCCCCTCACCTGGGGAGGAAGCATAAAATTGTTTCTCGGTCTGCCAGAGCTTTTCTGCCTTTTGTGCTTACCTGTGCTTTATAGATCAGGGAAACTTCTCACTTTAATTACAAAATTTTATCTTCCTATCTGTAGCTCAAATTGAGTGTCTTTTGCTTTTAGCCTAAAATCCCAATTTTAAAAGTATATCATATTTCATATTTAATGCCAAAATTGAAGCTTGGTATAATCTACCCACATTATTATCACAAGATTTGAGGCCTTTCTTATAACTACTGATACCTAGGACTTCTAAGTTGCAAAAGTTAAAATTGCAACATTTAAAGCCAATCTAAAAATAATTATAATGTCATTAGTTCTTTAAACAATCAAGTCCAGTGCTTAAAACAAAATTAACTCTTGGGCTGGAGAGATGGCTTAGCGGTTAAGCGCTTGCCTGTGAAGCCTAAGGACCCCGGTTTGAGGCTCGGTTCCCCAGGTCCCACGTTAGCCAGATGCACAAGGGGGCGCACGCGTCTGGAGTTCGTTTGCAGAGGCTGGAAGCCCTGGCGCGCCCATTCTCTCTCTGTCTCTCTCTCTCTCCCTCTATCTATCTTTCTCTCTGTGTCTGTCACTCTCAAATAAATAAATAAAAATTTAAAAAAAATTAACTCTTAAGATGTATTCCCTGCTTTAGGGTACAACCTCATACTCAAACAATGGTCCTCATCTGAGAGAAATCATTTCAACCTGTGGTTCTGTTTCCAATGTTCCCTGAGTCATTGGTACCCACACAGGAGTCTGGACTAATCAAAGATGTTCTCAAACACAGGGGCTAAAACTTTATACTGTCTTACTTGTCTTTTTGTTGACATTTTCTGGGTTAAATTAATTGGCTTAGATTTGTATTGTTTTCAAGACTAGTAGCAGCTTCTGCCTATATTCATAACTATTATATATTTATTTAAAGAGTAAGATGTGCCAACTTTCTATGCCTCAGCTAAGGCCTATGCTGCCAAAGGACAACCAAATATTAAAAGGTTGGACAAAATGACTAAGCACTTGTTTAACTAAATCTATTTCAGTAACCAAATGTGGTCTATATGTACATACATCCAGGCTGTTATAAATTCCTTTCTAAGTCTGTTAATCACCTATGTAGAAGCCAAAGCCAATTAGAGTCATTGGAGCAAAAGGCGCCAATATTTTGGCTTGTGCTTCTGGGTCATGAGGCCACTGGAGATGATGGGACACTTCTACACTAGCCCCCTGGGTAAGTCACCTGTCTTCCTGAGTAGGGAGGATATGGAGACCCAAAAACAAAACAAAATTTAATCAAGGGTTAAATTTGGAGGTCACTAATGGCTTTCCAAAGGAGACTTTAGGGACCCAATAACAGGTCTATAGCTTCTGAAATACTGGTATTTTCTGTCTAGTAGGATGACTCAGGGCCGTGCTGGCCAAGTAGTTTTCCCTTCTTTGGGAAGCGAGGAGGACTGATTTTTTTGCCTCAGTTGTGACTCCTGTTTCAGACTGTACACCAATTGTTTGTCTCCATATCCAACTCCAGGCCCTCCATGTGGGATCTCTAGCCACATGGGTGCCTTTCCTTGGCTCTGTACTTCCCTCAATAAATATAATAATTTAATAAAAAAGAATGAGATTATTTGATATTTTTTTAAAAATCACACAAATATGAGATGTTGATGTACTTTATCTTTTTAATGTGGAGAACCATTCTTACTCTTAGAGAGGTTAAAAATAACAAAGAGGCCACTCAGTTACTTAAGAAATAAGTCTTTCAAGATTGAGAGTATACTTTGTAAAATATTGTGATGAGGCTAGAGAGATGGCATAGCATTTAAGGTGCTTGCCTGTGAAGCCTAAGGACCTAGGTTCAATTCCTCAGAACCCACTTAAGCCAGATGCACATGGTGAATGAATCTGGAGTTAATTTGCAGTGGCTCGAGGACCCGGTACATTCTTTATCTCTCTCTCTGTCTCTCAAAACTAAGTAAATAAATAATATTTTTAAAGTTGTAATACATGGGCTGAGGAGAGGGCTCAGCAGTTAAAGGTGCTTGTTTATAGTGCTTACCTGTGTGGATTCAATTCCCTAGTACTCACATTAAACCAGATGCATAATATGGAGCCCTGACACACCCATACTCTCTCTCTCTCTCCCTCTCTCTCTCTCTCTCTCTCTGCTTGTCATTTTTCTTAATTAAATAAAATATTTTTGGAAGTTATGATATCATCAGATAATGGAGAAGGGAGAAGTCTTAAGGGCAAGGGATAGTAAAACATTGGGATACAAAAGTAGAAGGGTGGACTATGGAGGGTGGAACAGTTTAGATGGGGATAGGGATGGCAAGATGGAGGAGAGGATGGGGTGGAGGGAGGGCTAACCCTAACTGAAAACACATAAAAATGACATGTGGAAACCGATTTTATTGTTAGCTAATTAAAAATTATAATTTAGGGCTAGGAGAAGGATTAGTGGTTATAGGTATTTGCTTGCAAAATCTGCATGTTTGGGGTTCAACTCCCCAGTATCCAGGTTTCATTACCAGTACCCATGTAAAGCTAGATCCACAAAGTGTGCTTGCATCTGGAGTTCATTTGCAGTGGCAAGAGGCCCTGGTGCTTGTTTCCTTTCTTGCTCTCTCCCCTCTTGTAAATACATCCAAAAATCATAAAAAATCTACAATTTACCAAAGAATTTGAACAGAAGTACTCTGTGCATAATATTCTCTTACCAGAAACCATAGGTTATTATAAAAATATACCAGTGTCAAGTTTGTGATACCTGTTGGTTATGGAAGTTCCCAAGAGCTTGCAAACAAAACAGGATATTGTTACTGTTCTTGCTTATTCACTAGAGCTACATGTAAGATCCTATAACTGAAGATTCCACTTGCTTTTGTTGCAGTACACTGAGAAAGCTGGAACTGAGCTAGAAGCTTCTTTGCTGCTGGCTAGCTTTCATAGTGTTACTCAGTGCTATGCAGCAGCCTGCTGAGGTAGAAAGTCATCAGCAATCTCACCCAGCTGTATTCCCTGACAGCTATAAAACCAACTAGCAAGGCAAGGTATACTGACTGGTACCATAGTGACATGACTACTTTTGGTGTAGCCAAGTACTCTCTGACTGTATTTAAGGCCTGCTCCACAGGAAAGAATATATGATATGCTCTGATCTCCCACCCATGCAGGTAACCCTAGTTAAATTCAATGAGCCACATAAATATGCAAGAAGAAAGATGTAAGGGCCTGGCATAATGGAACATGACTTTAATTCCAGCACTTGGGAGGCAAAGATAGGAGAATCACTGTGAGTTTAAGGCAGCCTGAGACTACATAGTGAATTCCAGGTCAGCTTGGGCTAGAGCAAGACCCTACCTTGAAAAACAAAAACAGCGAAAAACAAACCAAAAAAATTGTAAAAGTGGAAAGGGGACTCGTTTCAGGGGCAAATGGAAGGGGAAGAGGAACAATTGAGAGGGGATTATGATCAAAATACAATATATACATGTATAAAAATTGTCAATAACAAAAATAAAATCATTATGCAAAGAAAATAGTACATGCTTTAAACTAAAATAATAGAGAAATAAAAACAATGTGAGTTGTATATTGGTAAAAAAGTATGATGCACAAATGAGATTTACTGACACAGATATATATAAAGCACAGCAAGAATCACTGGTATAAATTATATTTGTTACGTTTTCATGCTAATATTTTCATATAGAAATACCTAAACAAAATTATCTATTTAGCTCATATTTTATACATTTATAAATTTTTAGAGAGATGTTTAGACAAATACTCGTTCATCTTATGTGTACTATAAACATGTACATGAAAATTGATAAATTTATGTATTTCTATAAATTTATTTTTTCTGTGCTCACTTCAGCAGCACATATACTAAAATTGGAACCATGCAGAAGATTGACATGGCCACTGCTCTAGGATGACATGCAAATTTGTGAAGCATTCTGTATTCTTATAAGACCAGTAACTCTGTTACTACTGGAAGAAAAAACAGAAGGAATTTTCCATGATATAGGAGTAGGAAAAGACTTCCTGAACAAAACCTGAGTAGCTCAGGCAATTGAACAATCACAAAACCATTGGGATTTCAGGAAGCTAAAAAGCTTTTTCACAGACAAACATACAATAAGCAGAGCCTTAGATTACCCACAGAAGGGGATAATATTTTTGCCAGATACACATTGGACAGAGGCTGTTGCAGTCAGGTTCACATTGCTTGTAGAAATCATCTGACCAAGAGCAGCTTGTGGGAAAAAGAGGTTTATTTTGGCTTACAGGCTCAAGGGGAAGCTCCATGATGGCAGGGAAAATGACAGCATGAGCAGAGGGTGGACATCACCCCCTGGCCA
Source organism: Jaculus jaculus (assembly GCF_020740685.1). Lineage (NCBI taxonomy): Eukaryota > Metazoa > Chordata > Mammalia > Rodentia > Dipodidae > Jaculus > Jaculus jaculus. The sequence goes on along the minus strand of NC_059107.1, from coordinate 79,801,752 downwards.
ACATCAGGTGGACAACAGGAACAGGAGAGTGTGCCAAACACTGACATGGGGAAGCTGGCTATAACACCCATAAGCCCACCCCCAACAATACACTCCCTCCAGGAGGCATTAATTTCCAAATCTCCATCAGCTGGGAAGCCAGCATTCAGAACACCCAAGTTTATGAGGGACACCTGAATCAAACCACCACACTCCACCACTGCCCCTATAAACCGATAAGCATATATGATGTAAAATGCAATGCATTCATCTAACTTTAAAAGTCCCCATAGTTTTTATCAATTCTAATGATGTTCATACATCCCCATAATCTTTTAACTGAGCCATAATACCAAAAAAAAAAAAAAAACCCTCCAAAAAACCATAATGGCACAGAATAAACATTCACACTGCAGAAGAAGGCACTGAGCATAGCAAAGAAACATTCAGCCAATACAACTAGGGAAAACATCAAAGTGTAACTCCAAGTCCAACAACTCTAGCCAGTGATAGATCTCCAAGTCCAATAATTCTAACCAGCAACAAGTCTCTGGCATTCCAATTTCACCCCTCCAGCTAGGCTACTCAAAATCCTGGAAAACTTCATTGGGGCTGGCAGCTTTCCTTAGCAAGTTATCTTGTGGTCCTGGCATCTCCACTGGGTCTCCACTGCAATATACAGTTCATCCTCATGGCCCCATGAGGTCTCCATGCAGGTAACCTGCTTCAAACTGCCCATGACCACTTCTAAAGACTTCATAAGACTGTGTTGCAAACTCAATGACCCTGTCTTTCTTGCATTTCTTATACTCCACAATACAATGTAGGGTGCCAGTTTGTGAATCCAGGGGTGAATAAAGCAGACTTTGAAGATTAGAACACTCCTTGAGCACTCAGGCCCCTTCAAAAGAGTCTACATTCTTCCTGTTGCCCCAGTGTAGGTCTTCTGGCCCAATCTCAATGGTTATAATCTCTCAAAAAACTTGCAGGTGAATGGACAGCAGTTTAGGCCCAAAGATTTCATTTTTTCCATGCCATATCCCTCTGCTCACACCAGATCCTTTCTATGCAAAGCAATCCTGCACAACTTCTCAGGACCCAGGCATAACAGCAGGCTTCTCACACAAACTGCTAGCCCAGTCCAGGCAAAGCTCTTTCTCACTCTCATAAGCCAGACCTTACAGTCCATAGTTCATACTGCATTCAGGTTTTTCAACTCTGACCAGAATAGTCCATCAAGCTGTACATACAGCACTGCAAGACATGTCTTAGGCCAAGGTCTCAAATCCTTCCACATTCCTCTTGAAAATCAGCTCAAAAAGGCTAAAGCCACACAGTCAGGTGTCCAGCAGCAATCCCACTCTTTGGCATCACATTACTGTTGCAGTACACTTTGCATTGCTGGTAGAAATCACCTGACCAAGAAAAAGAGGTAAAAGAAAAAGAGGGAAAAAGAGGTTTATTTTGGCATACTGGCTTGATGGGTAGCTCCATGATAGCAGGGAACGATGACATGAGCAGAGGGTGGACATCACCCCCTGGCCCACATAAGGTGTACCATAACAACAGGAGAGTGTGCCAAACACTGACATGGGGAAGCTGACTATAACACCCATAAGCCCACCCCCAACAATACACTCCCTCCAGGAGGCTTTAATTTCTAGTTGCTGTCAGCTGGGGAACTAGCATCCAGAACACCTAAGTTTATGGGGGACACCTGAATCAAACCACCACAGAGCCCTAATTTCTAGAATCTACAAAAAACTCAAAAACCTAAACAATAAAAATGTCAAACAGCCCACTCACAAAATGGGGCAGAGAACTGCACAGGGAGTTCTCAGAAGAAGAAATACAAATGGCAAACACATACTTGAGAAAATGTTCAACACCCCTAATCATCAGGGAAATGCAAATTAAATCACCTATGAGATTCCACCTTACCCAAGAAAGGTAGCAAACATCTAAAAAAAGAAGTCTCATGACAACAAATGCTGGTGAGGTTCTGGATAAATATGAATTCACTGTTGGGAATGTAAGCTGGTACAACCACTATAGACAGCAGTACGGAGACTCCTAAAAAGTTTGACTATAGAGTTACCAAAAGACCCAGATATTCCCTTACTGGTCATGTACTCTAAAATTTACAAACCTCACCTCAGAGATATTTGTTCAACCATGTTTATAGCTGTTCAATTCATAATAGCTAAGAGCTGTAATCAACCCAGATGTCCATCAATAGACGAATGGATAACTAAAAGGTGGTATATCTACACAGTAGAATTCTATGCAGCAGTAAGGAAAAATGAAACAATGAAATTTGAAGAAAAGTGGTCAAACTTAGAACAGGTCATTCTCAGTGAACTCACCCAATCACAGAAAGATAATCATTGCATGGTCTCACTCATCTGTGGCCCCTAACCTGAATCTTCCCCTGATGCTGACGTACCTAATAAACATCTTGAGAACTGGATAATAGGGATGGTGGGATAGGATGGGAGGGTAACGGTGGTGGTGGGGTGACAAAAAACTGGACCAAATGGAAATGGTACCATAAAATCCTACATCCTGAAAGACATAGTAAAAAGTTGAACCTTCATCAGGTGCTGACAGAGAATACCTGATTCACAAGGGACTGGAGAGCGTATGATAAAGACTATCCTCAATATTCTCCTGTTTCTCTCTTTCTCTTTTCTCTCTCTTTTCTATTACCTATATTTTTCTTTCTTCTCCCTTGGTACTGACCTGTAACTCCCAGTACCAGCATGTGGGTCACATCCACAATGACCAGTTGATCAGAGATCTACAAGGTTTCCCAAAAGAAGACAGAATTCCGCCAGAGTACTTGATGACCCACCAAATGTTAATGGTAAGACTCTACTGCCAAAGACAGCATATGCTGTTGGGACAGAACATGGAGAGACCTGCCTGGAAACTGGAAAAGGATCAATCCCCAAACAGGTTGTATAGTGCCAGAGGTGTTACATGAGCGACTGGGGGAAAATGACCAACATCTGTCTAAGCAACTCATGATCTAAGCTACCCAGCAACAACCAACCTGACATGATGCTCACACAAGTGCAATAGTGGCACACAGCCATGGTGGGTTACCAACTGCTCTTGATTTGTCTAATGGATCCACTCAGGGGGATGTAACCCATACCTGGAACAGGGAGACAAATCAGAACCATATCCAAAAATGAGCCTGCTCTCCAATATTAAGCTCCCACCAATAGTGGGCTACAACAGGGCCTACACCTATTAAATTCTCCCTAAAACAATAATGCATCCTTATATCTTGCACTGACCTCACTCTCCATTGGAGAATTTGCTTCTTTTTTTCGGAGGTATGCAGAACCTGACGAGAGAAGCAGCCCATCACACCCCACCAGGGCACCAGCTAAAACCATAGAGTTAGTGGGGGTAATGAGCAATAGCTGATTTCTGGGAGACCCTGGTATCAGCACAAAGGTGAAGGAAACAGACACAAAGAACACTCAGCTCCTACCAAATCAGATATACAGAGACACAGAGACTTCTAAGACCTGGTCACTGAAATAGACCTAAAAGGAACCTAACATGGCTCAGGGAAATTTGCAGAAGAGGGGGCGGAAAGATTATTAGAGCCATAAGTTGGGTCAATATGCACAGAGACATTGCCTCTCCCCTATAACTGATGACCACCCCCACAATGCAACACCCACAATCCTCATGGGAGGATGACAGGGAGAAGGCTAATGATGGTACCATCATAGCTGTACATACACTATATACATAACTAATAAAAATAAATAAATAGAAGAAAATATAAAAATAAATAAATAAGTAAATAAAATAAATCTTAAAAAATATTTTTTCTTGTTTTTATAAATTCATGTATTTAGGAAAATGCTCAGTTTGTCCTGATTTATGATATTTTAAGTTATTTTCTATTTTATATTTTTTTAGTTTTATTTAAAATCTTTAAAAAGTATGTGTCACTTTTGTAAAAAAAATGTGCATCTTTAAAAAATGCAAATTTTCCAATTTTGACAAATTCTTAATGAACATGGTAGCAAAATAGAGGACGAATGTAATGTAGAAGATTAGGATGCTGATATAGCATCAATATGTTCTTGTATTTGTTCTCTCAGTCATTCAATCAATCTTCATTGAGTAGTGGATGTCATTGTAGATATCCAGTAAAATTTTGAGCAAAGTAGAGGCAGTCTCTACTATAATTGTGTAAAAAGCTTTTGAAAGTCATTTCCAGGGCCCTAATGGAATTTAATGCCACCCATGCTTATGTATTTTACCAACATGATTGATCTCTCTCTGTGTGTGTGTGTTTAGTTGGAAGTGAGCAGCATAGTAAGGAAGTCCATTTCTGAAAATATTCACTGGGTTCTTTTTTATTTTTTATTTTTATTTTCTCTTTGCTGACATCTGTGAGCAGGCAGCGCCTGTAACACTCTCCTGGAGAAATGAGGTCAGGCATGAGGAAAGCCTTATATAGGTCAGCGTGCCTTTCTCAGACACTGGTTCTAGACAGCTCTGACTATGCCACTTGCATAACTTACATTTAGAGGAGAGACGTATATCTACAGTGGCCTCCCCTTCCAACTTCCCTATCATTAATGTAAAGAAGAGAGGGCTCACCGCTAATGTTGCCATCCATATAGATGTCTATTAAACATATAGATTTACTAGTAGGCAGACCTAAAATAATACACACAGTCCATTTGTAGGCCCAATAAATTCTTAACTCTTTGTTGATTTGTGTAATCTAACAAGGCCTAACATGAAATATTTACTCAATGCAACAATATTCTAAAAGTGACAATATGACAATAAAGGCAGAATTAGGGTTTATAATCAGCATTAGGCAACCAAGATCTTTTAACCAGGCAGCTACACCCAGCAATATAATGGAGTCAATTTGAACACCTTCTAAGAAATAAAGGCCTTAGTAGATTGTCAAACTTGTTTGAAGATTGAAGGAGATGTAATTTACTTTATTGAACCCATTCATTTTAGTTTTATTATAAGTACTCTATTTTAAACCTATATTATCTAGTCACTCACAAATTTTCAGCAGAATTTTTCCTAGCATCTGTTATGTCTTTATATTCTTTGATACTGATCTAAGATAATGCATGCAGAAAGGTACATGGAAGTCTCTACTAGAATATATATTTTTTAGATTAAATGCTACTGACTAGACTTGAAGGGCTTCAATTAAGGCTTCAAACTACTCTGAGTGTATCACTTAAACCAATACAGGAAAAATATTGCATCATCTGTGCTAAAGTATTTTAAATAATAGAGCTTAGAACATGGCATGGTTAATACTCAAGAATAGGATTGTCACTGAGATCTGAACGTACTGCTGATATGTTCTTACCACTGGACAGCATGAACTATATTTAAGTATGAAAAGTGATGTGCTTGCAGTACCCCTTTAAAGAATTAAACTATGAAATTTTACCAGAATGGCTGTTTCTTCAAGTTGATATTGATGGACTCACTCATATTCTGTAAAGGTAAAGCTTTGTCTTCTAAAATGACCTAAATTACAATATGTGAGGGGACAGCATGTATTTAGTTGCATAATCTGACTAATATTATTTAGGAAACATGCTCAACATTGACCTAGGAAATTGATTCCTAGGTAGAACAAGTCTTTGGGGAGTCATTTTCTTTAGAGATACATACAAATTTATACTAATATTGTCTTCTGAAACCAAACATGTTTTTCCAATAAACAAATCATGTTGAATTTTGTCAAATTCACAAATTGATTGATTAATGCTTTCATTTTGTTACTTAACAAAACAACAGAGAAGATTTAGCATGCCCATTTCACCACTGCAAGATAAAGTGACATCTTTTAGCATAGGGCAATATTGCAGCTGGCTATTTTGCTTATTGATACCTACATTTAAAACACTGTTCTAAAAATAGAACAACTTAGACTGCCTACCAAACTTTATTTTAACTTTCTGATAAGGTGAGAAATATGCTTTATTTTGTTATATTTATCATAAATTGTGACAAAACATTGGCAAAATTGAATAACACAAAAATGTCTTCTTTCTTTTCTTCCTTCATTCCTTTCTCTCCTCTCCTCTCTCTCCCCCTCCTTCTTTTTCTGTTTTCTTCTTTCTCCCTCTTTCTTTGACTCTTTCCTTTAAGACAGTATCTCAGCACTATGTAGTTCTGGATAGACCAAAACTCACTGTGTACACTAGACTACCTTTCAGTTTACAGCAATCCCCCACCTTAGCATTTCAAGCCTTGGAATTGGAGGTATTAGTCTCCTCGATGAACAAAGCATTATTTTTCTATACATTAGAGTATATTAATAATGTGTAAGAATTTCCACCTTTCTCCATTACTACTACTATGTAAGTTAACTAATAAACTATAAAATGTATGTGGATATTCATCAGAAAGCCCCCTTTATCATTAATGGGGAAAGGACAAACATCATTAGGTGAGACATTGCCAAATGTATCTAAATTTCATATGTAGAATTCTCCTAAGTAATTTTTTATGAGTCTGGAGAGAGGCAAAAGATAAGATAGGAGTAGAATTGCCAGATAATAAAAGATTATTGGTTTTATTTTAATTTCAGGTAATTAAGAAAGCTTTTAATAGTATATACGTGTCTGACACATACATACCTATATACCTACATACCTACTTACATATGTAAACTAACAAAACTTTATTTAGTTGAAATTCAAATTAAACTGGGAATCCTGTATCTTTATTTTACAAAATATGGCAGTTTTAAGTTGGAGCTAAGAAATGTAGGAAGTCTGAATTTAAGTTTAATCTTCACATTGTGAATATTGTCTTTTAGTAGTTAGGTTAAGGTTAGGGTTAATTTTCAAAAATTAATTAATTAATTTCAAGCAGAAAGAGGATGAGAGACAGTGAATGGGCTTCCAGGACCTGTTGCCATTGCAAATTCCAGATGTATGGACCACTTCACATGGGGACTGAGAATCAAACCCAGGCCATCAGGTTTTGCAAGCAAGCTGCTGTCACCATTGAGCCCTTTCTCCAGTCCTGGTGATCTTAAGTTAAAGCATTATAAAGAAATAATTTTGGGGCTGGAGGCTTAGTGGTTAAGTGCTTGCCTGTGAAGCCTAAGGACTCCAGTTCGAGGCTCTATTCCCTAGGACCACATAAGCCAGATGCACAATGTGGCACATCCATCTGGAGTTCATTTTCAGTGGCTGGAGGTTCTGGCATGCCCATTCTCTCTATATATATATCTGCCTTTTTCTGTCTCTCTCACTCTTTGTCTATCACTCTCAAATAAAGAAATAAAAATAAACAAAGAAATTTATTAAAAATGAAATAATTTTGAACTTAGATTTAGAACTTTTATTTTTTACTAATTACTTACTACACTGTGGATTTTCTCCCTTCTTTCTGAAACCTGTATATAAGCAATCACTCAACTAGTGGGATCTCATGAAGCTAAAAAGCATTTGCACAGATAAACGTACTATAAACAAAGCCTAAAGACTACTCACAGAATGAGAGCAAATATTCACTGGCTACACCACTGACAGAAACCTAAGATCCAGAATCAACATAGATCTTAAAAAAATAAGCAATAAAAAAATCAAAATATCCACTCAAAATAATGGGGCAGACAACGGCACAGAGAATTCTCAAAATAAGAAATACAAATGGCTAATACTCACTTAAGAAAATGCTCAACATCCTTAACCATAAGGGAAATGCAAATTAAAACAACTATGAGATTCCACATTATGCTAGTCAGGATGGCAATCATTAAAAAATCGAACTATGATAAATGTTGGCAATGTTGTGGGGAAAGAGGAGCCCTCATTCACTGGTGGTAAGAGTGCAAACTTGTACAACCACTATGGAAATCAGTATGGAAACTCCTGAAAAAGAAGAAAATAGAGCAACCAACTGACCCAGCTATTCCTCTACTAGGCATCTACCATAAAGGATCCACTCTTCAGACTCTTCAGAGATATTTGATCAACCATTTTTATAGCTGCTCAATTGTGAGAATCATCAAAGCCCAAGGACCCCTGTTTAACTCCCCAGACCCCATGTAAGCCAGATGCACAAAGGGGCACATGAGTCTGGAGTTCATTTGAAGTGGCCAGAGGCCCTGGCAGGCCCATTCTTTCTTTCTCTCTCTCTCTCAAATAAATATTAAATAAAATATAAAAAAGCAAACAAATAAAATTGGATACTGCTCAGTAGTAAGGGAAAATGAAGTAATGCATTTGTTGGAAAATAGATGGACTTGGAATAGATCATACTCAGCGAACTCACAGAAACATAGAAAGAAAGTGCTGCATGTTCTCACTCATCTGTGTTTCTTTGCCTAGAACACTTTGAGTTGCAGTCATACCTGACAGGCAAGTCAAGAGACAGATAATAGGGAAGGAAGGGTTTGAGGGAAAGGGGAATGGAAGGGTGGGAGGGAGATATACACAAAATTAAAGCCAAAGTGAATTGATAGCATAGGAACCTCCTTCCTGGATAGCAGACTAAAAGATATAACCCTCAATAGGAGTATGGGGGGGGGGGGGATTGTCTCATAAGAAAGGACCTGGAGAGGGTAGGATGAAACCTAATCCTAAAACAATTGTCTCTGGCTTGTAACTCCTAGTAGGAGACATTGATTACAACCCATACTGAGCTGTTGATCACAGAGACTGAAAAGGTACTCAAACCAAGACAGGCTTCTGTCAAAGCCCTTGGTTATCCACCTGAGGTAAAAGGTAAGACCCTATTGCTGAAGATGTATTGTGATGTTGACACAGAACATTGAGGGATTCAACTGGAATCTGGGAGGAAGCCAGTTTCCAGATGATTAGCCCACATAGTGTTGGAAAGTGCTACATGAACTGCTAGGAGAAAGTGGCCAACAATATTGTGAGCAAGCAGGAGACACTGTTATATGAAAGCAACCAGCCTGACAAGATGTACATATCTGTGCAATAGTAGCACCCAGTCTATATGGGTAACCAATGGCTCTCTGAATGGCAAAGAGACCCATTTAGTGGAAAGGAACCCATAGCTGAATTGGAAACCATGTCAAAACCATGTCCTATGGCAACCAAGATCATGGAATCCTACAAGAAACTCCCACTAGTCTTTGGCCTAAACAGAGGCTATAACTATCAAAATCTCTCTAAGTTAACTATGCCTATCTAATTAAACCTGTACTAATATCACTCTGCAGTGGCAAAGCTGTTTTTCTTTTGTAGAAGGCAGTGAAAACTGAGAACAACCAAAATCTATCAACAAAATAAGAAAAGATAGCTGACACCCTATAAGGAGATGAGCCACCCCTCACATCAGCTAGGGCTCAGGTGAAATCACAGAGGAACTGAGGAATAGCAAGAGTGCTGCTTCCAAGGTGAGCCTGACAACTTTTGCCTGGATGATGGAGACAGATACTGATGATATTCAAACTGTACTCAATTAGAAATCCAGAAGCTGCTGAGAGCTCAACACTACAGTAGACTTAAAGCATATCCACCAAGACTCAGGAAAATTTGTGGAAGAGGAGTCAGAAAGATTGTAAGAGGTACAGGATGGGAGGGAATATCCAGAAGCATTGCACCCTCACCAATGACTAACTGCTCTTCTCACAACTCCTAACCCTCAACCCCAGAGTGAATACCAGCAATCCCACTGAGGAGGGCTCTCAGTGGAATAGGGACAAGGAGCGTTTTGGGAAATGATGATACCAACACATAATGTGTCTGTACAAAGTTTCTACTTAGTAAAAAAAAGGAAGAAAGGAACAACAAAAGATGAGAAAAGCACTTTTTAGTTATTTGGAAGCGTTATGCAGGGCAATTAGAACGGGTTTTGAGGTACAGAAGAATACTGGGTTATTGGTTACCAGTGTGGTATGTACACTGATCCATAATTTTGACTCTGGGATTCTGTACATTAGTAACCCAAAAATTGCATTAAAAATGATTTCAAGTCAGGTGAGTCCAGCTACAAAGCTTAAGCTCATGATATGATTTTGACCACTATTTTTCTCCCTAATATTGTGAAATAAATATGGCAATAGTAATCCTTTCTCAGGTTTAATTCAAGGAAAATTATAAAAGTATTGTAATAATACTTGGAACATACAAAATACTATAAAATGGGGCTGTGAAGATGGCTCACTGAATAAGAGCAATTGCTGCCCCACCAAGAGGACCTTTGTTTAATATTGGGTGTAGCCACACATGGTCTGTAACTCAGTGCTAAGGTGGCAGAGACAAACTGCTGGGGCTCACTGGTCAGACAGTCTGACAAAAAAATCAAATGGAAATTCTGGGTTCAGTGAGAGACTGTCTCAAGGAAAAAAGCAGAAGAGTAATAGAGGAGGCCCATCTCAGAGCTAGGTGGCTCTGCCTCCTTCTTTTTCTTATAATGTTTGTAGTAATCAAGTCTTGGTCACAAATTTGTCCTTGTGAGTTAGCAACATTTTAAAATTCAAATGTTGAAAAGCAAATTCTATGTTAGGAATTACTTCCTAACATAAAAACACATTTGGCATAGGAGCTGTGTGTCCATTCATTGTAATGCTCACAGTTCTCTCACATATCCTTTATTATATGCTTACATGTAGGTTGAGTCATTCATTATATTCTGATGACATCATGCTGCCTGACTTCACACTGACTTTTGTATTATGTCTAATCAGTGCATTCTTCCTATTTGTCTGAACTCTTTTTTAAAAAAATCATTAATTTGTGCGGGGCTGGAGAGATGGCTTAGCGGTTCAGCGCTTGCCTGTGAAGCCTAAGGACCCCGGTTCGAGGCTCGGTTCCCCAGGTCCCACGTTAGCCAGATGCACAAGGGGGCGCACGCGTCTGGAGTTCGTTTGCAGGGGCTGGAAGCCCTGGCACGCCCATTCTCTCTCTCTCCCTCTATCTGTCTTTCTCTCTATGTCTGTCGCTCTCAAATAAATAAATAAATAATGAACAAAAAAAATTAAAAAAAAAGAAGATAACTAGATGGGAATATAGCCAATTTCCAATATATTCATATATTACAGTTCCCAATAAAATTTAAAAAAATCATTAATTTGTGTGTGTGTGTGTGTGTGTGTGTGTGTGTGTGTGTGTGTGTATGTGTGCACATACATGCACACACATGAGTCAGGCCTAAGTGGTGCTGAAAACAAACATCAGAACTTGTACCACTTGTTGAGTCCAGTTTCCATAAATGGCTTATGAATTGAACCTAGACTGACAAGACTTTAAAAAATAAGCACCTTTAACTATTGAGCCATCTTCCCAGTCCCTATGTCTGAAGTTTTAATGTTTTAAGACTTTCTATTAGTCTAATAGTCTACTAGTCTTTTATTAAATCATTCTTTAATATTCATGATTTTCACAGTTTTATCCTCTTCATATTTTTTAAAAGTTTGATTAAGTGAATGTTCTGTACTATATATGTGTCTTGATTAGATACACATAACACTCCCCAAATCATATTTTAATAAGTTCTTTAATGTCACATATTAAATTAAAAATAGTATGCATGTTTAATGTTAATATTCTTAGCATGTTCCAAAGTTGGCTTTAAAATAGTAAACTAATACATGCTCAGATATTATCTTTTTCCAGAGTATCAACATTTTTCAGTTTTTCCAGTGTTTTTTGCAGATTATTACTTGGTACTTCCCCCCCCCCCTTTTTTTTGGCTTTTCGAGGTAGAGTCTCATTCTAGCCCAGGCTGACCTAGAATTCACTATGGAGTCTCAGGATGGCCTCAAACTCACAGCGATCCTCCTACCTCTGCCTCCCGAGTGCTGGGATTTAAGGTGCGTGCCAGCATGCCCAGTGTACTTTCCCTTTTATTGTTAGATGTGATCATTTGAAAAGTCACTGAGCTAGACCTTTCAAAAAATAGTTTATATTTTACTTGGATCTTCTACAGCCCTGTGAGATTACTATATGTAAAAGAAAAAGAAAACAGCATAAAATGAAAAACAGTAGAAACTGCACTGAATATTGTCTTCAGTTCTCAGTACAGCAGAAGACTTATTAATTGACTTACAGATATGCTAAAGAAAACTCAGAGAACAAAGTTTCCAAAGATACCTACACAAGCAGAGTTCATTGAATTCTGTCAGTGAATAAACTTGTGTCAAGGCCTGTAGTTCTGTCCCAGGCACTACCAAAACAAAGAGCAGTATTATGAATCTGGACCTCAAATATCCAAAGACAGAGTCAGGGACAGGTAGAGAAACATTGTTAAGACAATATATGCATTGGAAAACATACACATTAGCTGAAGCTTTAAAGATGGGTAAGAAGATGCCCAAGTTTACATACTGATCCATCCATTCATCAAATAATGAATATTCAAGTTATTCCAGGAATTTGGGTGAACACATCAGTGATCCTTGAGCTTCTAGATCAGAGGGAAGGCAGTATATAGTAACTATAATAAGAAAGTAATTTATAGAAAGTGTTATAGGAGAATAAATGATGTAGAATTAGACCAAATAGTCCAGGTTAAGAGAGATTAGAAGAAGAGAGCTGAGTTAAGGTGCAGACTGAAGTATTTCACAGGCTGGCCTACAGCCATTTAAATCAGTGGTCATTGTGGAAAGAACCTGTTGATTACTTGGGTTGAATAAAAGGGAGTTTCTGATGTGTATGACATCAGAGAGAACAAATATTGGAAAGAACAAGTACTGCCGAAAACTGAGAGCTGAGAAAACAGCCCGAGGGATCTGATGCAAGAAGAAACAAGAAACAAATGAAAGAAGGAAATTATAAAGTAGCCATGTTACATAATCTGAAATTTAAAAAGAAAGACAAAAACCTAAAGTGTATACATAGGACCTATAACCAAATAAGAATGGCCCTGTGGAGTTCAGTCACTTCCAGTGGATTGGGGAAGATAGAGAAGGGCAGAAAGGAGAAATTAGGAAGATTTCTTTCTAGGAGAGAGACTGAAGTAATTGCTAGGCAGAATGTACAGAAGAGGGTTGAAGTGTACTAAAATGCAAAACAATTGAGAATCACCTAACACTTTTGTTCCTAAATATTTTCTGTTGTGTGATTTCTTATTACTATAGCTACCCCATAACTTTTATAAGTGGTTATGATTGTTGGATTTATTCATGTTAGAAGAAAAACTTTAAAAACAGTTCAAGGTCCATTTAAACTCATGTCTTCTCCAGTGCTTTCATAAATTCTCTGAGAATTACCTATGATTCTTTTCAAGAATTGATGATTTTGTTTCTGCATTTCATCATATTGATCTCCTATCTTTAGGCTATAAGTCTGGACTTGCTAGTATCCAAACCTGAGTACTGATTGGAAAATTTGCTATGGTTTGAATATAGTTTTTCTTCTTCCCCCAATACTTGCTTGGGTACTTAATCACCACTGAGAGATATTAAGAGCATGGAAACTTAATCCAGCTTAATCTAGGGTTTAGAAGTATGGTCTATGGGGGCAGTTAGAGTGAGATAAGGCCATGAGACATCAGAGCGTTCACACACTTGCTGTCTCTTGTATGGCATACTGTATATCCCCTTAGAACTCTGCCAGCAAGAATGCCATCATCACCAGATGCAGTCCCTTGGTCTTGACAAGAACCATGACACTTTGTTTTCTTGATAACTTTCCTAGTCTATAGTATTGATCATTAACAAGAACACAGACTAAAGCAATGCTCATTTTTTCTGTCCAGTGAAGCAGTATAACTACTGGGATGGTGGTTCTGAGGAGGAGGTTGTTTATTTGGTTTATAACTGAATCCCAAAGCCCTGACACAGTGAATATGTTTATTGAATGAGTCGTTTTTTAATTTTTATGCCATCTGTAAATCTTATCTGTGGCCCTTGCTTAATTTTAAGTAATTGACATGCATTGGTTCAAATTCTTAAGCTTTGTGAATTCCCAAAGCAAAGGCAACTGCTTTCTTTTAATGTCTTAATGCCAAAACACATTTTTATGTCCAGATTGGCCAGTCTTTTCCTTCTTCCTTCTATTACAGGGCTTGAAAAAAAATGCTTTTTTAAGAAACTTGCTTTTTGATGATTGCATATATATGTACATTGTAATTTGATCATATTTACCCCATTACCCTCTCTTATCTCCCTCCCACTCCCACTGAACCCCTTCTTCTCCCCACATACTAGTGGATCAATGAAAAGAAAAACTCCCCTAAATCTGCACTCACTAACTACCAGTTGTTACCTCAAAGAGGGGTGTGGCCTCATGAGCCACAGGACAGTAAACGACTCTATCTTAAAGGAAATAGCTGCTGTGAATTCATGAGCACAATGGCCATGTCATATCCAGGTGAAAGACTTCCACAGCTTTCTTCCCCATCCTCCAGCTCTTACATTTTTTTAAAAACTTTTTATTGACAACTTCTGTAAATACAGATAACATACCATGATCATAATCCCTCCCAACAGTCACCTTTTTCCCCTCCCAGGTCTCCCTTCCATTGACTCCCTTCTTTCCAATTAGTCTCCTATTTTCATGTTATTTTTAACCCTCATATTAAGCAGATTTTGTGTAGGTAGCATCAGCCACTGTGAAACCATGAATATCCTGCTCTTTCTTTGGCTCTTGCATTCCTTTTGCCACCTCTTCTACAATGGTACTTGAGTTTCAGAGGCTATGATAGAGATGTCTCAGTGCCAAACCTTCCACTGTCATTTCTTCTCAGCACTTTGGTAAATTTTGAGTCACTCCAGCAGTCACTACCATCTGTAATGCAAAGCTTCTCTAACTGAAAACAAGAGTACCATTAATATACAGGCATGGGCTGGAGAGATGGTTTAGCGGTTAAGCGCTTGCCTGTGAAGCCTAAGGACCCCTGTTTGAGGCTAGGTTCCCCAGGTCCCACGTTAGCCAGATGCACAAGGGGGCGCACGCGTCTGTAGTTCGTTTGCAGAGGCTGGAAGTCCTGGGGTGCCCAATCTCTCTCTCTCCCTCTGTCTTTCTCTCTGTGTCTGTCATTCTCAAAAAAATAAATAAAAAATTAAAAAAATATATACAGGCATTAACATAAATGTTTAGAAGGCAATTTGGTGGGCAGAATAGATGCATTTAGTCCAACCACAGTAGTAGTTTACCCGTAGGGCTTATGACCTTCCTAGCCATGGGCTTTGGACTAGGTTTTCAGTACCATGCATGAATTCTCTCTTGTGGACTCAGTGAGCAGTTGGTTTCCCTATAACAAACATCACCACTTAGCACATTTGGCCTGGTTGACCAGCTATAAAACTTGCAGGGAAACCATTAATGACTTTTCTCCTTCCAAAGGCTGCATAGCTTTCCAGTATCTTGACAGCTAGTTAATAGGGAGGAAGCTTCCAGCTCATTTATGGCTTAATTTCTCAGTGACCTGCAGCCTAAGTATGTGGAGTCTTCAGCAGTAGGATCGTACCATCTATTTCGGGAGAACAATCAAAAGACTTGGCATTAGCCTGTAGTGCTTTGGGAGCATCAGGGACCTCATCTAGCTCTTACATTCTTTCTGCTCTCAATTCTATCATGTCTCCTGAGCTGTGGGGAAGGATGATATAGATGTTCCATACAGTGCTAAGCACTCAGCAGTCTCTTGTTTTCAGCACTTAGACCAGTTATGAGACTCTGCATTAACCATAGCCCACACCAAATAGCACGCTTTTCTACCCAAAGCTGAAAGCAGCACAAATATGTGGGTATAAGCATAGATAATTAGAAAGAAGTAGTAGGTTCTCTGCTCCCGTTCCTGGGGCCTACCAAGCCACGGGTTCTTGGTTTGGCTTACAGTATCAGGCATGGATTCTCTCTTGTAGGACAGAAAAACTTTTTGAAATTACAACTGACTGCTTTCATGTTTCACATTTTATTTAAAAACTTTTAGAGCTGGAGAGATGGCTTAGCGGTTAAGCGCTTGCCTGTGAAGCTTAAGGACCCGGGTTCGAGGCTCGATTCCCCAGGACCCGTGTTAGCCAGATGCACAAGGTGCACAAGGGGACGCACTCCTCTGGAGTTGGTTTGCAGCTGGATTCCCTGGCGCGCCCATTGTCTCTCTCTCTCTCTCCCTCTTTGTCTGCTGCTCTCAAATAAATAAATGAAAATAAACAAAAATTTAAAAAAACTTTTAGAAGAATTTTTTTTTTCTTTTCTAGTTGTATGTCTTTTCTTAAGATGCAAAGATTCTACTATCTCTTTTACAATAGGATTTTCTTTTATAAACTGAATTTAATCTGGCTTTCTCTCTCACTTCCGCCATTTGTATTTGTAGTTTTTCAGCATATTATATAACTTTGTGTGCTTTTGGTTTTGTATATACTTTTAAGTTATCTTTAAAAACTTTATCTTGTATGCATTCACTGCCTACTGACTTTGTTTTAAATGATAGAGAGAAAAGGGATGAGAGAGGGAAGGGAGAATGGGGAAGTGGGAGAGAGAAATTGATTTTCTGGAGACCAATGTGACTATAGAATGTCAACAAAACTACTCCCATTACTTTTAACACTTGTATGATAAATTGTTGCAAAGGAAACCTTAAGTAGTTTGAAGGATGTAATCTGATAAATGGATTGTCAGGAAAATACTTAATACTGGCAGGGACAGTCATTTGGCCCCAGTATTATAACTTGCCAATGGAATATATTATCTCCAATAGGACCTGCTAAACAATATTGGGGGAACCCATGCTAGATCATTCAGTTCAGTGGGTAGTCTCCCTTTTATCTAAAAAATTTAGGCCTATTTAGTGTGTGGGGTTGAGTGGAGGAGATTGAGGAAGCAGGGACAAAGGAGAGTGGCAAAAAAAAAAAAATATATATATATATATATATATATATATATATATATATATATATATATTTTTTTTTTTTTTTTTTACATCCTTCAAACTACTTAAGGTTTCCTTTGCAACAATTTATCATACAAGTGTTAAAAGTAATGGGAGTAGTTTTGTTGACATTGACTTTGAAATAGGGTCTCACTCTATCTCAGGCTGACCTGGAACTCACTCTGTAGTCCCAGGGCTGGCCTCAAATTCACTCCTATATCTGCCTTGTGAGTAATTACATAAGACATGTGCCACCATACCTGGATTGTAAACTCTTTAATACAAGTTTTTGTTTTAATTTTAAAAAGAATACATATTTTCTGAGCTCCAGCTCAGGCACAATATAAAAAGAAAAGAAGTTGCTGACTTTGTAGTCCTTTAAATATAAGCAGTAAGAAAGTCTCCCATTGAGTGTACACAATGAGTTCAAAGTCAAGACCAAAGGCATGAAAACAGAGTGTTAAGGATGTGGATGAGCCAAGTTTCCACTCAACTAAACAATCACCTTAACCATATTAAGCTTTTTGGGTATTTTATTCTCTAATGATATATGGAAATTTATATTCATAAAGGGCTGCTAGTTCTGGTAATAATCAAAGTACAGTCAGAGCCAGGTATAGTGGCACACTCCTTTAACCCCAGCACTCAGGAGGCAGAGGTAGGAGGATTACTGTGAGTTCAAGGCCACCCTGAAACTACATAGTGAATTCCAGAGTAGCCTGGGCTACAGTGAGACCCCACCTCAAAAAAAAAAAAAAAAAAAAAAAAAAAGCCAGGTGTGGTGGTGCATGCCTTTAATCCCAGCACTTGGAAGGCAGAGGTAGGAAGATTGCCATGAGTTTGAGGCCACCCTGAGAATCCATAATGAATGCCACGTCAGCCTGGGCTAGAATGAGACCCTACCTAGAAAAACCAAAAATAAATAAACAAAAACAAAAAGACAGTAAGATGTTAAAAAGGATAAGAATTGAAGATTATAATTCTTCAAATTTACCCATGGATAATCTTTTCCAAACCTCTGCTTTCCATTTAGCAGATGAAGTTTCTTGTTCATACTCTAGGAAATTCTTTGTACTTCAATAATCAATGCTAGAGGGAAAAGGTATAAAATGAATAGATAATCTGAAAATTATTGCTTTGAAAACAACCATTTCCTGTAGCAACAATACATTACTTAAAGTGTTATATTTTTGTTACAGCTGGAGAGATGGCTTAGCAGTTAAAGTACTTGCCTGCAAAGCCTAAGGACTGATATTTAATTCCCAGCATCTACATAAACCAGAGGCACAAGATGGCACATGTGTCTGGAGGCACTGGAGTACTCATTCTCTCTCTTTCTCTCTCTCTCTATCTGCCTGTGTCTCTCTCTCAAAAATAAGTAAGTAAATAAAATATTTAAAAATGTAATTTTTAAAAGGCTTTATGGGCTGGAGAAATGGCTTAGCAGTTAAGGCACTTGCCTGAGAAGCCTAGGGATCCAGATTCATTTCCCCAGTACCCACGTAAGCCAGATGCACAAGGCGGCACATGCATTGGGAGTTCCTTTGTGGTGGTTGGGGCCCCTGGCATGTCCATTCTCTATATATCTATCTCTTTCTCTCTCTCTCTCTTTCTCTCATAAATAAATTAATTAATTAAAAATATGTTATTTCTTTAAAAGCATTTAAAATATATATATTTAAAACAAGTCATAAAATTAACTTTGTCAGTATAATTGCAATAAAGTCATAGTGTATCCAAGCACTAACTTAATAAAAAATACACAACTCGGGGTAAATTTTTTTAAATATAAGATGACCTGGGTAAAAAAAGTGATATTAAACCCACTTGAATGCAATGACACAATGTTAAAATGTCACATCTCTCCAGGTTAACCTCTAAATTAAGTTAGACCAGATTTCTCATGGGATTACTGAAGAAGACAGTGCACTCTCAAGTTTAGTTGGTAATATAAAAAAATATGAATTAACAACAGATTTATTTTTTAAATTAATATCTTTAATATATGAGCATACTGTAATTTGATCATATTCCCCTCCATTACCTCTTGTACCCTCTCCTCTGCCACCAAACCACTGAGGACACACCTCTTTTGCCCTTCCTCTGTTTTATTGACTCATTCTTTTTGTTCTCCTCCATTCTCCATGTTAAAATGTTGATGAACTCAAGACAGTGCAAATCTTATAGGGGTATCAGTAACCACATTGGAGTCATGAATGTACCAGTCTGTTCATGTTGGGAAATTAGTGTTCCAAAGTAATCCTTCCAAACTCTCACTCCTGTATTCCTTTGGCCCACTCTTTAACATTGTTCCAGAACTTTGGCAGGCATTATAGGTTTCTTTAGAATTGAGCTCTCAAGAACCTTCTATTTTTGCTTTGATGAGCTTTAAATCTCCTTAGTGTCTACCATCATCTCCATAGAGAAGCTCCTCTGTCTACCAGTGAGAGAAACATGCATTCTGCAACTTCCACTTCAATGTTCCTTGAACCCTGACAAGTGTGATGGATTATTCATCCAGTGCTAAGCACTAGGCTATTTTTTTCTTCTTGTTATTTTGATGAGTCTATGCATTTAGAAGGCTTTTTGATGGGCATAACATCTCCATTTAGCCAAAAAACAGTGGAAACTTCACTCTAAGGACTATGACCTTCCACATCCTAGGCTTCTGACTGAGTAATAGGCATCAATTCCCTCCCACTGAGTGGATCTCATATCCAATCAGAGAAAGGGCAATTTGTTACCCTCAAATTTGCATAACACTATTGTACTGGTGGGTACATCTTGCCTGGCTGGTTGTAGCTTGAAGAATGTGGCTTGAAGAATAGACTGCTTATTAAGATTGTTATTAACTTTTCTTACCCCAGCAGCTCCACAGCACTTTCCAACACTATATTAGCATGGAAAATCTTCATTTTCTGGTGTTTTCCTCAATTTTTTCAATGTCAAATGTTTTTATTTAAGGGTATTTTACATCCTTGGTTAGGGATATTTCAAAGTATTTACTTTTTTGTAGCTATTGTATATGGGAGTGTTCCCTTGACCTCATGGTCAGTATGATTTTCATTAGTATGAAAGAAGACTACTGATTTGGGGTTAATTTTATATACTGACACCTTACTGAAAGTGTTTATCAGCTCTAGGAGGGTTTTTTTTTTTTGATGGAATCTTTAGCATCTTTTAAATGCAGAATTATATCATCAACAACTAAGGCTAGTACTATGTTAAGTAGTTATGAGGAGAGTGGACAACATTGCTTTGCTTCAAGTTTTTCCCAAGTTAGTATATTATTGGCTTTAAGTCCGTCACATATAGCCTTTATTGTGCTGAGGCATGATCTCTCCATTCTTAGTTTCTCTAATGTTTTTAACATGAAGGAATATTGTATGTTGGTTTTTTTTTGCATTTATTGAGGTTATCATGTGGTTTCTGTCCCTCAGTCTACCTATGTGACATATAATATTTATAGATTCTCATATGTTAAACATCTTTGCATTCTTGGACTGAAACCTCTTTATAGAAGTGAGTGATACCTTAATTTGTTCTTGAATTTTATTTTAAAGAATTTTATTGAGGATTTTTGCATATAAATTCATCAGGCATATTGGTCCATAATTTTCTTGTTGTGACTCTGGTTGCAGTTTTAGTGTGGTATTGGCATCATAGGTAGTAGAGATTATGTCCTTCTTTCCAATTTTATGAAAAAAAGTTGAGCAGCAGTAGTTTCAGTTCTCCTATAAAGGTCTGATAGAAGTCAGCATTAAATCTTCCTGAGCCTGGAATTTGTTGGTTGCTACTTCAATATCTTTACTTGTGCTGGGCATGGTGGCACACACCTTTAATCCCAACACTTGAAGCAGAGGTAGGAGGATCACCATGAGTTTGAGGCCACACTGAGACTACACAGTGAATGCCAGGTCAGCCTGTGCTAGAATGAGACCATACCTCAAACAACAACAACAAATATATATATATGTGTGTGTGTGTGTGTGTGTGTGTGTGTGTGTTATCATATATATATATAGATATAGATAGATATAGATATAGATATATACAGACACACATATATATGTATATCTTGGCTTGTTATATCTCTATTTAAATTATTTATCTTTTCTGGGTTTAACTTTGGTAGATCATATGCCAAGAAATTTATTCAACTGTTACCAATTTTCTAGTTGGGTGGAATATAAGTTTTAGAAATATGTCCTTATGCTACTTTCAATTTCATTGGATTGTGTTGTAATATCTCCTTTTTCATCTCTAATGTTTTTGATTAAGCTATTGTCTCTTTTCCTTTTGGTTAGTTGGGCTTGGGGCTTATCAATCTTGTTTATCTTTTTAAAGAACCAAGTCTCTGTTTCATCAATTTTTTAATTGTTTTCTTAATTTGATTTCACATCCCTGGAATTATTTCTTTTCATCTGCTATTGTTGGGTTTGGATTCTTCTTGTTTTTCTCAAAGCCTTCAGATTGATCCTTAACTTATTTATTTGAAATTTATTTTTGTAACACAGACATTTAGAGTTACAAATGTCCCTTTTTTTAAAAAATTATTTTCATTTATTTTTTTGAGAGTGACAGAGAAAGAAAGAGGCAGATAAAGAGAAAGAATGGGCATGCCAGGGCCTCCAGCCACTGCAAATGGACTCCAGACGCCTACGCCCCCTTGTGCATCTGGCTAACGTGGGTCCTGGGGAATTGAGCCTCAAACCAGGGTCCTTAGGCTTCACAGGCAAGCGCTTAACTGCTAAGCCATCTCTCCAGCCCACAAATGTCCCTCTTAGGACTTCCTTTGTTGTATTAATAAGTTTTGGCATGTTTCAAATTCATTTTTATTCAGTTCTAGGAATTTCTTTATTTCCTTCTTGATTTTTCAATGATTCAGTCATCGTTCAACTGTATGTTGTGCAATTTCCAAGAGTTTGCATATCTTCTGTTGCTTGCCTTGTTATTAATTTCTAGTTTTTTTTTGCATTGTGGTCAGATATAATACAAGCCTTTATTTCAATTTTCCTGAATTTATGGAGACTTGTTTTGTATAATAATATGTGATCTACTTTAGAGGCAGCTCAATGAACTGAGAAAATGTACATTATGTAAAGTTCAGATGGAATGTTCTATATATGTGTGCTTAGTCTGTTTGATCAGTCTATGGTGTCATTTACCTGCATTATTTCCCTTCTGTTCAGATGATCTCTCTGTTGGTGATATTGGAGTAATGAAGTTACCTACTATTGTTGTGTTGGTATTTATGCCTAACTTAACATCTAGTAGACTTTATAAAATTCAGTGCACCTGTGTCTGGTGCATTTATGTTTAGGATTATAATATCCTCCTGTTGAATTGTTCCCTTGATGAGTATAAAGGGGTATTCTTTATCTTTTCCGATAACTTGTGTTTTAAAATTGATTGTGTCAGATATTAGTATGGCCACACCTGCTTGTTTCTTATTTCAGTTTCCTTGGAATATCTTTTTTTCCATTTTTCATGTTTTAATGGTATCTATCTTTGACAGGAATGTGTGTTTCCTGAAAATAGCAAAGAGATGGACCCTAGTTTCTTTTCATTAATTTGAGCCTATTGATATTCTGAGCTATTTTTGACGGTTGTGAGTTAATCCTTGTCATGTTGGTGATTTTGTTGCATTTAGGTTTTTCTTTGATTTAGCAAGTTTTTAGTTTTGGTTATTGTGGTTTTTTTTTTTTTTTCTGTAGTCTCTAGGATATATTTATTTTTCTCTTCAGTATGAAGTTACGCTACCCTCTCTGCAGAGTTGGCTTTGTACACATATATTATACATCTGTCTTTTATCATAGAAAGCTTTTCTTCCTGCATTCTGAATGATAATTTTGTTGGCTATAGTAGTTTGGTTTGTCAACCATGGTCTTTCAAAATTTGAAATACTCCATTCCAAGCCCTTCTGGCTTTTAGAGTTAATGAAAAATTGGATGCTATTATGATGGTCCTGCCTTTATATATTTTTGTTTCTCTCTTGCAGCTTTTAGTACCCTTACCATACTTTGTGTATTTAGTGTTTGAAAAATTAGATGTTATTCTGGTGGTCCTGCCTTTATATATTTCTGTTTCTCTCTTAAAGCTTTTAGTACCCTTTCCATGTTTTGTGTATTTTGTGTTTTAGCTATAACATGATGTAGGAAATTTCTTTTCTGGTCTTGTCTATTTGGTGTTCTATATGCCTATTGTATCTGAATGGGCTTCTCTTTCATAAGATTTGAAAATTTTTCTTCTATAATATTATTAAGATATTTTCTATGCCATTAATTGGAAATTCTTTATCTTATATCTTTTTAAATATTCCCTCCACTTCTCTTATATTCTCCTCATATTTTTTTTAACTTGTCATTGATTCTGGCATCCTAATCTATTTTCTCTTTGTCATCAACTCCTGATATTCTGTTCTCCACATGGTCTATTCAATATGGTATGACTATTCTGGGAGACTTATAATTGAGTAGCTTAATTTTTTATTTGCATTTGGTTTTTGTTTCAGATCTCTATTGAGCCCCATTTTCATTTCTTAGACTTTTCCATTTCATTTAACTGACTGTATTCTCTTGGAGTTCATTCAGGCATTTGTTCATGTCCTCTTTGAACTCATCCAGGTTTCCACTGAGTTTTCTGTTAGTCAACTTGTTGAGTTCTCTTGAACTTCATTTAGGTATTTGTTCATGTCCTGTTCAAGTATGTTGCATGCATTTATCCTATTTGTGTTTCGGAATTCTTTGGCTTTTCCCCCTAGTAGTTTTCATTGGCGGTTTCAGCTATGGGACTATACATGTTTGTGGTGGGAATATCTTGTCTTGGTTTCTTGGGTTACTTGTTTTGCATTAGGGTTTACCCATCTGGAGATAATCCCTTTGTGTTTGCAATATAGTAATAGCTACTCAACTGGGGCCCAGGGATTGGGACTGGGACTACTCCCACAACAGACACATGTCTGGGTTTGGAAAAGGTAGGAGGCAACCAGAAACTCACTGGGCTTTGACCAAGATAGTGCTGGGTGGCCTGCATGTACAGATTTAAGGGAGAGGGAAGCAGAGCTGGAACTCACAGGGTCAGGAGCCTGTGCTTGCTGGTGGTCTGAGAAGCCTATAAACATCGGTGGTGAGAAGAATAAGCACCAAGCATAAGCTCACCAGGGGCTATGGCTGTGCCCAGTGGGCCTGAGCCTTCTGGTCCCTGAGTGGCAATGCATCAGCAACTTATTTTGAACAACTAAAAGTTTGTCCTCCTAAATAGCTCTACCTTTTATAAAGATTATTTGAAAACTATGTATGTTTTCTCATATATATGTAAATATACAAATTTAATAATATACTTAATTTGGAGAAAATATCATCTAAAATTTTAGTGTTTCTTTTAACAAAACTCACCATAGACTTTCTGGTATGATTTATTAAACATCATGGAAAAAAATCTTATCTGTACCATCACCTATAGTCTTAGCATGAACTCTAATGAGCTTCAGCTTTTCTAATGAGGCAAATACTATTTTGGCTGCCAGAATCAGTTTATTTTCTCAACTGAAATAATGAAGTGTCTTTTGTTTGAATTTGAAATCTCCTCAAACTATTGTAGCTCTTTCACTTGATTAAACAGTAGCAAATTTGACTTCCACATATATGTGTGAATTGTCACAGTTTTGATTTTCTAACAAGAGCCTGCCCTAAAGAGAAGTTTCACTGTATTATGAAGTATTCCACTTAATCTAATTACTTAAATAGCAAAACTGCTACTGGCAATTTCTTTTTTAAACATTGTATAATATTAAACCTTTAACGAGGATAGAAAATAATCTTACTTTTTTCTAGTGGAATCCTTTCTTTAGAATATTTAAATTTATACACATGAACATTTGCCTTCATAGTTTTTGGAGGAAAAAGTCATTGAAAAAGGGAGAAAACTTTGTTGAGTACTTTCTTTTTTACAACCTAAACTTATCCCCATGATTCCAACTGTACTTTTTATATACTGACGGTTTTAATTATTCTATCCAAAGTTTTGCAAGAATTACCAATGTAAAGCAACTTCCTCAACACAAAAAATTCCTTTTTGTCTTTTGTGATTGGAAAGTAGAAATATATACATATCTCATTAATTGATGTTAAAAATATGCATCCAGAAAAAAACACACACAAATTTTATAACAAGATGTTATAAATATTTCATAGCCAGCTATTTGGTAAAGATAAATATTTTCAGGTATTGTATAAGTCTATGAGAATGACTCAACAAGAAAGTCATCATGTTTCTTACACATCACAGCTTTTTCTATGGATGCATATTTGATAATTGCAAATTTTAATTCTTATGAGTTTATCCTCTTCTACTAAAAATACTCCTTCCATTATACTCTGTAGAGCTGGACTAGTGGACATAAATTCCTTTAACCTACTTCTACTATGGAAAGTTTTTCATTTTCCTTCAGTTATGACAGATTGTTTTGTTTAGTAGTCTGGGTTAACAGCTGAAAAAAATCAGCACTTGAAATATATCATTCTGGCTTTTATCATTTCCAATGAAAATCAGTTTTATGCTGATAGCTTGCTTATATATATGACTTGGTACTTCTCATCTGAAGTTTTCAAGACACTAGAGTCGTTTTGTATGTTTGCTCTTGTATTAGTAAGAGATCTCTACTAATAGAATGAGCACATGTTTTAAAGGGGATTTACTGGTTAGACTACAGGGTAAGGCTGTGAATCCAGCAATATCTGTCTGATAGATGGAGAATCAGTGAACCTGGTAGATACTCATGGTAGATACTCAGTCCAGGAGACTGGGTGCCTCAGAATTCTAACCTGGCATTATAGTCCTGTAGGATTTCTAGAGAGCCAGCCTTCAGTTCATGGTGGAAGATCCAGGAAGATGGATTCCAAAGTCCACAGAAGGTATCAGCAACAAGATACATGCATAAAGCAGCATATAAATAGTTAACAGGGGCAGCTAGGCAAAGGGCTCTACGTTTTCTTAGAGATTCTTTATATATAGTCCACCACCAGAAGAGGTAGCTAGGTGAAACTTTATTTGTTTGATTTGCAAAAAGCCTTATTTTAATAGACCAAGTTGTAAACTTCCAGGGTATCTCTGGTTAAGTAAGTAGTTGACAATAATTCATTGTTAAGATTAATCAAAGTTTTTTGGTTTTTCAACGTAATACACTTTTATTTGTTTCTCTGACATAAAGTTGGTTAATTTCTTAAATTTCTTCCTGCTCAAATATGATCTTAAATTATTCAGGACACTTAAAATGTTGCTTAAATACAAGTTTCTGCCAGGCATGGTGGCGCACACCTTTAATCCCAGCACTCAGGAGGCAGAGGTAGGAGTATCTCCATGAGTTCAAAGACACCCTGAGACTACATAGTGGGTTCCAGACCAGCCTGGCCTAGAGTGAGACCCTACCTAGAAAAACAAAACAAAACAAATAAACAAAAAAAAAAACAATGACAACAACAAAAAATTCTAGTTCCTTATACTATCTATCTTACCTAAACCAGACCTTCATATTTCCAAAAATTTCTATTAGTTTTATTCGAAAGCAAAATTTGCTTTCTTACCATCTACGGACTCCTAATTCCTTCACCTACTACATATGCTATTTTCAACCTTAAATATAATGATCTTATTAAATGTCACTGGTAAATGTCATGTCACATACAAAATTGTGTATTTGTATAACATGCTGTATCATAATGGTTCATAGATTTAACATGATCCAGAAATTCTTTCCTTAATGGTTCTGCTAAATATATCTCTTTCCTGAAGAGCTGCCTTTCTGCATAGTCAGCAAAATATACAATCCTAGCCAGGTGGGACAATAACTACACCTGTATTACTAGAAGCCCAATGATCGACTATAGCAACTGGAATGTTGTTGCAGTCCGGTTCATATTGCTGTTAGAAATCACCCAACAAGAGTAGCTTCTGGGAAAAAGAGATTTATTTTGGCTTACAGGCTCAAGGGGAAGCTTCACGATGGCAGGGGAAAACGATGGCATGAGCAGAGGGTGGACATCACCCCCTGGCCAACATAAGATGGACCACAGCAAAAGGAGGGTGTGCCAAACACTGGCATGGGGAAATTGGCTTTAATACCCATAAGCCCGCCCCCAACAATACACTCCCTCCAGGAGGCATTAATTCCCAAATATCCATCAGCTGGGGAGCTAGCATTCAGAACACCTAAGTTTATGGGGGACACCTGAATTAAACCACCACATTCTGCCCCTGGCCCCCATAAACTGATAATCATACATGATGTAAAATGCAATGCATTCATCTCATTTTAAAAGTCCCCATAGTTTTTATCAATCCCAATGATGTTCATACATCCCCATAGTCCAAGATCTTTTAACTGAGCCATAATACCAAAATATAACCTCAAAAAACCCATAATGGCACAGATTAATATTCGCACTGCAAAAGATGGCATTGTGCATAGCAAAGAAACATTCAACCAATACAAGATTTAAAACAACCAGGGCAAACATCTGTAGCTTCAAGTCCAGCAACTCTAGCCAGTGACAAATCTTCAAGTCCAATAATTCTAACCAGCAACAACTCTCTGGCATTCCAATTCCGTCCCTCCAGCTAGGCTACTCACAGTCCTTGAAAACTTCATCGGGGCGGGCAGCTCCTCGGCAGCCATCTCATGGTCCCGGCATCTCCACGGGGTCTCCACTGCAAGCCACGGTTCATCCTCATGGCCCCATGGGGTCTCTATGCAGGCAACCAGCAAACCTGCTTCACATTGCCCATGGACATTTCCAAAACACAAGACCATGTTTCAAACTCAATGACCCTCTTTCCAGCATTTCTTATACTCTATGATACCAGGTAGGGTGCCAATTTGTTAATCCAGGGGGGAATAAAGCAGACTTTGAAGAACAGGACACTCCTTGAGCACTCAGGCCCCTTCTAAAGAGTCGACATTCTTCTTGTTGCCCCAGCGCAGGTCAGCTAGCCCAGTCTCAAAGGTTGTTGTAATCTCTCAGTTGCAGCTGAATGGGCAACCGTTCACCCAAAGATTTTTCTTTCTGTGCCATATCCCTCTGCTCACACCAGTTCATTTCTACGCAAAGAAACCCTGCACAACTTCTCAGGACATGGGCACAAGAGCAAGCTTCTCACACAAACTGCCAGCCCAGTCCAGGCAAAGCTTTTTCTCACCCTCATAAGCCAAACCTCACAGTCCATAGTTCTTACTGCCTTCAGGTCTTTCAGTTCTGACCAGGATAGACCATCAAGCTGTACTTACAGCACTGCAAGGCATCTCTTAGGCCAAGGTTTCAACTCCTTCCACTTTCCTCTTGAAAATCAGCTACAAAAGGCTGAAGCCACATAGTCAGGTGTCTAGCAGCAATCCCACTCCTCGGTACCACTTTACTGTTGCAGTCCGGTTCATATTGCTGTTAGAAATCACCCAACAAGAGTAGCTTCTGGGAAAAAGAGATTTATTTTGGCTTACAGGCTCAAGGGGAAGCTTCACGATGGCAGGGGAAAACGATGGCATGAGCAGAGGGTGGACATCACCCCCTGGCCAACATAAGATGGACCACAGCAACAGGAGGGTGTGCCAAACACTGGCATGGGGAAATTGGCTTTAATACCTATAAGCCCGCCCCCAACAATACACTCCCTCCAGGAGGCATTAATTCCCAAATATCCATCAGCTGGGGAGCTAGCATTCACAACACCTAAGTTTATGGGGGACACCTGAATCAAACCACCACAAACATTAAACATTATAGAATCCGATCCAAAATTACTTTTAGGCTATATTAGCCTTTTGAAATTTTCAGCTTATTATCTTCTGTGCATGATTTGCCATCTCTGTCACTAAGACACTTTTTTGGGGTTGTAGTTCTACTTCTAGCTGTACTCCCGTTAAGCTAGACCTATACCTGTAGTTGTATATATCCTCTTGGGCATAACTCATTCTCTTGTACCCTAGGCTCCCTCATTCTCACTGAGATTTTTCTGCTTTCCAATGTTGTAAGTACAAACAGCTCTCTGAGGATGACAGGTCAGTCAGCCTCCTGTTTCTCTCTCTACTTGCACAGTCCATTTCAGTAGATCCAGTTGCTGCTCCCTCCATAATTGTTTTTGATTCCTCTGTTGCAAGACTACTAATGTGGGCCCAGACACCCTAGAGTGGAGAAGCCTCCAATACAATTTGGCCCAGTTTTTTACTTGAAGAACTTAAAAGACATGACTATGAGGCCTCTGTTCCCATGAGGCTTCTTTATTTCCCCTCTCCATTTCAAAAAATTTCCCTGTTCTTTTTTAATGTAAACAGAGTGAAATGTTAGGGTTTTAGATGCCTCTTGCCTTCCCAACTAGCTAAAATGGAGGCTTTCAAAGTTCTCAATGGGAGTTTATCCAGCCTGGTTCAATTAAAATTCAATTTTTGTAGCTGGGTGTGGTAGTACATGTTTTTAATCTCAACACTTGAAAGTATCACTGTGAGTTGGAGTTCAACTTCAGACTATGCAGGGAATTTCAGATCAGCCTGGGTTAGAGTGTGACCCTACCTCAGAAAGACAAACAAACAAAAAATGTTAAGATTTTTAGATGCTATTTAATTGCTTAATATAACTATTTAAATCTTAAAACAAATAAGTTAACTTGGGTTGATTAACAAAACATAAGACATTAAGTATGTTTTGTCTTTATTTATAACATTACTTTTAAACAGTAGTCATGACTAACAAAAATAAGATATAAAATTACTTTATGTTAATAAAAAATACATTAAATAATGAACATTAAAACCAGGTGTGGTGGCACACACCTTTAATCCCAGCATTCTGAGGTAAAGGTAAGAGGATCGCTGTGAGTTCAAGGCCACCATGAGACTACAGAGTGAATTTCAGGTCAGCCTGAGGTAGAGTGAGACCCTACCTTGAAAAAAAACAAATAATAATAATAATAAACATTAGAAAGTACATTATTTTGGAGCTGGAGAGATGGCTCAGCAGTTAAGATGCTTGCCTGGAAATCCTAATGACCTGACTTCAATTCCCTAGTACCCATGTAAGGCAGGTGCACAAAGTGGTACAAGCATCTAGAGTTTGTTTGCAGTGGCAAGAGGTCCTAGCATGCTCATACACTCACTCTCACTCACTAACTCACTCATTCTTCTCTATCTGTATCTCTCTGTTTGCAAATAATTAAATAAATAAAATGATTTTTAAAGTACATTATTTTAAGATTAGTCAATACAGATTCCAAATGTAAGGTTTTTATGTTATAAGCCTACTGGGGATATTTATGTTGAGTTTTCTTTTAATAATAAAGATTATGGGTGATGCAATCCCCAAATCAGTAACATTCAAAATTCAAAAACTTTTTGCCTATAATAGAAATAACTATATTATTAATTCTTAAGGTAATATCTTATATCTTATAGATCTAACTTAAAACGGTGACATTAAAATATGAAGAAAGGGCTGAATTGATGGCTTAATGATTAATGCACTTGCCTGCAAAGCCTAAGGCCACAGGTTCGATTTCCCATACCCATGTAAGCCAGATGCATAAGGGAGCACATGCATCTGGAGTTCGTTTGCAGCAGGTAGAGGCTCTGGCATGCCTCTTCTTCCCTGTCCCCATCTGTTTCTCTCTCTCTCAAGTAAATAAATAATTAAAATAAGAAGAATATTACATGTATCGTTCTGCTCTCTTCTTTTAAAGCAGATTTATCAAGGTTTATATTTTTCAATTTTGAAAAAGAAAAAGGTAGGGTCATTTTAAGATCATTTTGTTTATCAATAACCATGTACTACTTTACTTCTATTGAGAAACTACTAATATGTTTTCTTATATTTATAACTGTTAAGATCCAGTATGCATACTTTCTGTCTTTTCTGAGCTTTTATTGGAAAGATTTTTTAATTATAGGTTTATGGGTTTTCATTTAAAAAAAGATGTAAAACATTTATGAATTAAAGGGCTAAATAAAATGTCATATTAAAGGTCATTAAATTTCTAATTAAGGCATATTTGAGAGTCAAGCTAAAAAGATGATGTGATTATTAAATTTTATTAAATTTCTCAAATAAAAAATCCCTTTTTAAATATTGTTCTACTCTTACTAATGTTTATAAAATGGCTTAGAAACAAGGATTTAAATTTTTTTATTGACTACTTCCATAATTAAAGACACTAAGCCATGATAATTGCCCCCTTCACAAACTTTTCCCTTCACAAGTCCATTCTCCATCATACCCCATCCCCCTCCCAATAAGCCTCTCTTTTATTTTGATGTCATCATCTTTTCCTTCTATTAGGAGGGTCCTGTGTAGGTAGTACCAGGCATTGTAAGGTCATGGATGTCTAGGTTATTTTGTGTCTGGAAGACTGCGTTGTAAGCAATTCTACCCTTCCTTCGGCTTTTTTCCACACCTTTTCTGCAATGGACCCTGAGCCATAGAGGGTGTGATAGAGATGAGAAGCAAATAGAATCTATAATTAAATTTTATCCAAATACTAAATTTGTGTATTTTCCAGTGGATGAATCTTTATTTTTAAAAATCTGTTACTTGATATTATACTTGGTTTTCTGTTCAGAAAATTCATGTTTGCATAAACATCATTCTGCCTTTATATTCCCCCCAATACATTTATTTGACAGAAAATTTATTTAAACTGATGAAAAATGGGACTAACTGCACAAAATTTCATAGATCTTTTTATGTCTGAAATGGTTAAACAGGCAACTGACAATAATTAATTATTAAGATTAATCAAAGATTTTAGCTTTTGTAGCCTGAAACGCTTTCCCTCAATTCCTCTAAGACAGTTTATCCCTGTACCAAGTAAGCCAAAACTTTGAACCACCTCTATTAAAGACTATGATAAGGAACTTTTAAACCTAATAACTAAAGACTTCAAAATTGGTTAATTTCTTAAATTCATTCATGTTTACACATGATTTTAAATTGTCCAATATATTTTAAATGTCACTTGATATAAAAATAGGGCTAATAAGCTGACAATAAAAAGTGTTTCTTAAATTTACTTGCTACGTCCACGGCGACCTCGCCTGTGTGGCAAGCAGAAATGCTTCTGTACTGGATGAGAGCTGAGGACAGAGGGCCAGCACTCCTCGGAGGGATGCCCCCGGTGACCCCTTGGCAGTCGGTTACTGTAAAGGTTCCTGCTGCCCATGAAGTCACAACGACCTAATTGCCGGTGCCAATGAGCTGTGTTCTGTGCTCTGTTTCTTTCCTGCTCCCTTCTAGTTGTTTGTCAAAGAACAGCTAGTTTCTATGCTACACTTACTATTAATCTTGCACGCAATCAGAGTACAAAAAACAATTTGAGTATTGAATGTGCCCCTCCTATGATTAGGGCAATGGAGGATATGTATAACTCTACTAGGAATAAAAGATTAACTCTAGAACAGTTTTTAGATGGTGTAAAGTAAAAACAGCTTATGATGTTTTAGAACAATACTGATCCTGAGAAAGTGAAAGTAGAAATGTTAATCGGTAATGTTCATTAGAAGTATGACAGTTCTACAGATAAGGAGTTGTAAAACTTGGGCATTCCCACCAGGAAACTTCCTGGGGGGTATGTTCAGTACTTGATCAAGGGCTGTTAGTAGACTCCCAGAGCTGGGAACTACCTAGATCCACTCCCCTATGAGGGAGGATATGATGAATTTGGTAATAGATAAATGAATTATGAAGGAATAAGGAGGCTATGGCATTCTCTTCCATTTATGAAATGCTTAGCAAAGACACGTAAGCCTTGGTACTTATACTCTAGACAAGAAAGAAAAGAATTCCTGGAAAACATTAAACCAGCCTTAAATTATTGGTGGTCTTTTGGATAGAAACACTTTTATAATAAATATGAGGATTATATAAATAATCTTATAAGTGGAAAGAGATGGCTCTCTGCTCGGTTTATAAAAAATAAATAACCTATTGTTCACCTTACATCCCTTACCCCAAGCTTCTATTCATGTAAAGCTGTGGTCAATGATGCAAGGCGTCCTTCTTAAAAAATGGGTACAGTTCCTGCCTGATCAACATTACATGTATGCTTACAATAGAACAATACTTAAGATTGTTTAGATTAATGATTTCTGAGATCACTTGTTGGCTTGCTAAGTTTTCCTGTTCAATCTGTATAAAACCTTCATGAAACCTTCAGTAAATTGCAGCAGCATATTCTACCTAGAGTGTGTCTGTCTGTCATTTCCTCGCCGAATCCCGAGTTCTCCTTGAGCCTTCGCCCTTGTTCTCCCTCGGTCCTGATCTCCCCGAGAGTCAGTCCGTGGCATTTACTGTCTTATCTAAGCCCAGTCTTCATATTTCCAAAAATTGTTGATTAACTCCGTTAATCCAAATTAAGTATGCCTTCCTCCCTCCTACAGATAATTTATTTTTTACCCACTGCCTATGTTAATTACTATTTTCAACATTAGATGTAAAACTCTTATTGTGCATCACATAAGATACAGAAACATTTATATATTATATATAATTAAGACCCAGATCATAAAGACTAGTAGATGAATGTGCTCTAGGAGTTTCTTTTCTAAAAGTTTTATTAATTTCCTCTGTCCTAGAGAGCTATTGTCCCCTGCCCCCAACTAGTCAGCCTCACATGGTGGACCCTAGGAGTAAGCCTGCTTATAACATAGAACAATAGTTTCCTGGGTGCACAGTGTTACCTCCTTGTTACCAGGAGTTTTGGTAGAGCTAGACTTGGAGAGCCAGCTCCAGGTAACACAAAATCCACTACAGAAATTCATCTCTGCCATTCTGTTACTCTAGAACCACTCCTGGTACCTCACTATGCATTAGTCAGTATACTGTATTACTACAAAACTGATAGAAATAGTATGTTTTATAAGAAGTTGAGGCATTTTACGGTGACTGGACCCCAAAAGTAAAAGCAGGGAATTTCCTTGAGTCTAACCTTGTGATCTCCACTTTTCTAGAGGTCAGAGAAAGATCTGGATTTTCCTTATCTTGCCTAAAAGAGGTTCCCTAGATTGGTCTTTCTATAAACAATCTAAGTCTCTCCCTAGGCAGGAGATCCCCTTTCCTAGAATTAAGATTCCTAGAAAGATTAAACCTGATCCTGTAATTGTGGTTAAGCTCGGCCCAAAACTTGGCATCATGGCTGGTTAGCTAAAGGCCTCATTCAGAATCTATAAATGAACCCAATTTGGCTCTCTGGGCAGGGCCATTACTCCTTCCTACCTTCTCATGGGCAGGAACTCTCAAGATTTTCTCCACTTAATTTATAGTTTCTCTAAAGCTTACCCTTTGAACTGTAGATTTCAATTTTTTTAATTAATAAGGTTCTGGGGATACCCCAAAATTATCACTGTGTGGCATATAGAAGTGTGTTGACACAATCTCAAGTTATGCATGCATTTGTGTATATTAATGCATTTGCAAGGAACCCCAAAAACTCCATATCAGGGTATTTATTAGACTAACTTACAAGATATGTGGTGGGCAGTCCAACAATAACTGTCCACAGCTTGAGAGAAAATGACCACACATATTCACCCTTACATCGGCAGCAGCTGAACTGGAGCTGCAATTACTCAGGTGCATGTGTACAAGTCAAGCCCCTTCCAGATGCTGCACCTAGGTGTGGTGACTTCTGGATTCAGCCACAGATACAAAATAAAAAGCCTTACTACTCACAAGGCTTTTATTGAGCTGCCAGTTTTCTGGCACCCTTCAGGGTCCCATTCCTATGGTATTTGAATTAATTTAGGAAGTTTGTTTCTGTCTTCTCTAAATACATCAAGCATATTTTAAAAAATATTTTACTTAGGCTATAGAGATGGCTTAGCAGTTAAGGCACTTGCCTGTAATGCCTAAGGATCCAGGTTTGATTCCCCAGAACCACATAAGCCAGATGCACAAGGTGATGCATGCACACAAAGTGTAGTACAATGTTTGGAGTTTGTTTTCAGTGGCTAAGGCGCTGGCCTACCAATTCTCTCTCTTTCCCTCCCTCTCATAATGAAGTAAGGGGATGTGTGGATATCCCCACCTTTACCAAAGCTGAATTTAGAACACCTCAGCTACCACACCCATGAATCAGCACCATATTTTTCCACTCCTGGACTTCTAGCAGAGCCTAGCCTACCCAAGGGCAGCTCAACTGTGGGAACACCAAGTACAGGTCCAAACCTTCTCTCAACCAACTTGTGCCAGAAAGACTAAACAAAGAAACTCCCTGAAATGTGCAAGACCCAATGGAACAAAACAAGTAACATGAGAAACCAAAGTAGCATGTCTCCTCAAAAATTACTGACCCCACATTATAAGGGCCCCAAATGAAAGCAACTGAGAAAATTACTGACAAAGAACACAAAATAATGATTATAAATATGATTAAACGGGCCAAAGAGATGTCTCAGCAGTTAAAGGTGAGTGCTTGCAAAGCCTACAGTGTGTGTGTGCTAGCTGGTGGAGGGGTCATGACAGCAGGGGCCCTCACACTTCTGACCTCCACAAGCCCAGAATGCATGTGGGAGGTGGTCATGGGTGCTACAGTAGCAGAGAGTAGGCAAAAACCAAACAGAATTTTGACATCACATTGAATTTGATTCTAATACAGTTGAAATTTTGATAAAATTGATGCCATGAATAAATGTATAATTAATGTTTCTCTATTTCCTCCATTGTCACAAGTCTAAGGTTTTCTTGTATATAAGATTTTTCTCATTCTATCTGAATTTTAAATGTTTAATCTCATTTTCTCTGTAAAAAAATTTTGTTATATGTCATGTCCTATTTTTAATGTAAGAACATGGACATTACAGATATTGAAGCTTTAAATATGAACAAGTCTTTAACTATTTCAGAAAAAATTTATGTAAATAGCTTATTGACTTTCCTCATTAGTATAATTGAAAGTGGTTGAAATCAAAATTCTTTGTTTCTTGTATATTATTGAGACACAGACTCTTTACCTTATCCATCTGAAAATTAATGCTTTAAATTTGGGAAGGTATGACAAACATGTGCTGCTGGTTTCAAGACCTCTGGTTACATGTATATGAGGTAACAATAAAAGTATGATTTGGGGCTAAAGAAATGGCTTAGCAGTTCAGGCACTTGTTTACAAAGCCAAAGGACCCAGGTTTGATTTCCCCAGTACCCATGTAAAGCCAGATGTACAAAGTTGCACATATGTTCGGAGTTCTCATCCTCTTTCACACTATCTGCCCCTTTCATTTTCTCTGTCTCAAATAAATAAATAAATAAAATAAAAATAAATTTTTAAAAAAGTATGATTTGTCTCCTCTCAGCAATACTAAGCTGAGGGTATATGTGCACTTGCCTGCTATAGTGATCAGATTTTAACATAACAACCATATGGAACTCAAAATTTCCTCAGCGCTCTCTTCTATACCCTCATGTTTCAGACAAATTTATTATTCAGATAAAACACTCACATCTTCTCAGCCACATTCTCCATGTTTAATAAGTTAATAATGTTTAATAACTTAATAGTCTTTGTTGTCACAATCTCTGTATCTCAAATTAGAAATGGAGAGGCAGAATGATAGAGCAGAAAAGTAGGTTTCTCCTTACCTGAACTTAGCAACCCCATGCCAATCCTGGATATGTGTTTAGAAATGATTCAGATCTGGGCCCTGCTGTTTGTCGGAGCATTGTGCTCTTCTGCTCTATTCTGAATCCCATGGCAGCAAAGGCAAAATTTATCACAAAAAGTTAAGTTCTTGGGACATTACCACTTCAAATAGCACTGTACTTGTTAATAGTTTGATTTTCCCCACTTGAGGTAATTAAGAATTTTTTGTGTAAAATATTGAGAGGCAGCAAGTTTATCTTTGCTTTTCTTTATCTCTCTCTCTCTCTCTCTTTGTCTCATGCTCTTCACTAGAGTTTGATGTCACTTGCCCTTTCCTCATTACTTGCCTTCCCTTCTCTCAGCACTAGACATCAGGCTTTCCTTGCTGGTGAGTAGCCAAGTCAATCAGTGTGAGTAGACTAATGGAAGGAAAAGTGGAGGTACTACTGTGACTGGACTAGTGGAAGGATTAGTGTGACTGGACTAGCAGAAGGATTTTTTTTTAAATAAACGCTTTCTTCCAATCTTATCATAGTGATAGCTAAAATAGCTTGCTTGAATTCTTGTTTAAGTAGAAATATCCTTAAGCAGCCACAGAACTAAAAATTTCAGTTTTGAAAGAAAAAGTTATAGTCCATTTCTGGCTTCTCTCATCTATTTCTTTTCTTTTAAAAGTTTATTTATTAGACTAAGAGGAAAGAGAATAGATTATGAATAGCTCCTACTCCTGAGAAAGTAGGAAGGGGTAAAGCCCAGAGATCTCTTGATCATGAGAAGGCAAGAGGGAGTAAGGCTCCACTCATCTATTTCTTTTTTTTTTAATTGACCACTTCCATATTTATAAACAATATCCCATGATAATTTCCTCCCTTCCCCCACTTTCCCCTTTGAAACTCCATCTCCACCATATCCACTTCCCCTCTCAACCAGTCTTTTCCTCCAATCATGATTGTCTTGTGTGGCAGCGAAGCACTGTGAGGTCAGGGATATCCAGGCCATTTTGTGTCTGAAGGAGCATGTCATAAGGAGTCCTACCCTTACTTTGGCTCTTACATTCTTTCCGCCACCTCTTCCTCAATGTACCCTGAGCCTTGGAAGGTGTGATAGAGATATTTCAGTGCTGAGCACTCCTGTCACTGTCACTTCTTCTCAGCACCATGGTGCCTTCCGAGTCATTCCAAGGTCATAGCCATCCGAAAAGAGAAGCTTCTCTAACAAAAAGTGAGAGTAAAATTAATGTATAGGTATGAACATTAAGAGAAGTGCTTATTGGGAAGTTTGGTGAACATAGTATATACATTTAGCCAGAACCCAGCAGGCTTTACACTCCTAGGGATCATGATTATCCCTGTTGTAAGTTTTCAGTATCAAGGATGC
The DNA here is from genome assembly GCF_020740685.1 of Jaculus jaculus. Classification (NCBI taxonomy): domain Eukaryota; kingdom Metazoa; phylum Chordata; class Mammalia; order Rodentia; family Dipodidae; genus Jaculus; species Jaculus jaculus. The sequence continues at coordinate 79,763,964 of NC_059107.1, read as the reverse complement.
ATTCCTGCTCATTGAGTGGGCCTCTAGTCAAATTAGGGGTGGTTGGTTTTCCCCATAAGAGACTTACCACTATTACACTTGTTGGCTCATTTGGCTTGAATGGCCAAACATAAGGCTTGCAGTGGCCACTGTTGAGTATCTTCACTGGTGATTTCTCCCTCTCCCATTGGACTACATGCAGCATGGCTTTTTACAGCTTTCTGTCAGCTAGTATACATAGAGGAGGCTTTTAGCTCAGCTCTAGCAGGAGTTCTCAGTGACCTTGCAGCCCAAGTATGTGGAGTCTTCAGCAATAGGGTCTTACCATATATGCCTGGTGGGAAACCAAGGGCCTTGGTAATGGCCTGTAATGTTTTGTGTGCATCAGGGACCTCGCTGGCCAACTAATCACTGGAAAGTATCTCATCCTAGGTACTGAAAATTTTCCAGTAATAGTCTATAGCTCCTGAGTATTCATTGTCCAAAAACGTAGGTCTCCATATGACTTATCTATATCTTCTTAGATTTTGATCCACCTTTCCTTTACTCAATCTCTTTACCTGACCTCACTTAGGCCTTTTTACCCCCATTAATCTGTTCTTCTACTTACATATATACAACACTGTCCTATTAGGTACACCCTCCCTCCCTTTCTATTCCCTTTATATCTCCTTCCTAGCTTACTGGCCTCTGCTACTGAATATTCTTCCTGCTGATGTAGACGTCCAATCATTTGTAGCTAGGATCCATACATGAGAGAGAACATGTGACATTTGGCTTTCTGGGCCTGTGTTACCTCACTAAATATAACCCTTTTCAGATCCATCCATTTTCCTGCAAATTTTTGAACTTCATTTTTTGTTACTGCTGAGTAGTACTCCATTGTATAAATGTGCCATATCTTCATTTTCTACTCATCAGTTGAGGGACATCTAGGCTGGTTCCATTTCCTGGCTATTTTGAATAGAGTGGCAATAAACATGGTTGAGCAAGTATTTCTAAGGTAGTAAGATGAGTGCTTAGGATATATGACTAGGAGTGCTATAGCTGGGTCACATGGTAGATCTATTTTTAGCTGTCTCAAGAACCTCCACACTGATTTCCACAATGGCTGGACCAGGTGGGCATTCTCACCAACAGTGTAGAAGGGTTCCTCTTTTTTAGCATCCTCACCAGCATTGTCATTTGTTTTCATTATGGCAGCCAATCTGACAGGAGATAGACCCCCAATGTAGTTTTAATCTGCATTTCCCTGATGACTAGGGATATAGAACATTTCTTTAGATGTTTATATGCCATCTGCATTTCTTCTTTTGATGACTCTTTACTTAGTTCCACAGTCTATTTTTAATTGGATTGTTTGAATTCTTATTATTTAATTTTTTGATTTCTTTGTATATCCTGGATATTAATCCTCTATCAGATGTATAGCTGGAAAAGATTTTCTCCCATTCTGTAGGTTGCCTCTTTGCTTTATTCACAGTGCACTTTGCTGTACAAAATCTCTGTAATTTCATGAGGTCCCAGCAGTTGATCTATAGTTTTAGTTCCTGAGCAATTAGGGCTATATTCAGAAAGTCTTTGCCAATACCAATATGTTGAAGAGTTTCCCCTACTTTTTCCTCTAAAGTTTCAGAGTTTCAGGTATGATATTGAGATCTTTGATCCATTCAGACTTAATTCTTGTGTGTGGAGAAAGATAAGGATCTATTTTCATCGTTCTACAGATACATATCCAGTTTTCCCAGCACCATTTGCTAAAGAGGCTATTTTTTCTCCAATGAGTATTTTTAGCATTTTGTTAAAGATCAGGTGGCTATAGCTACCTTGACTTATATCTGGGACCTCTATCCTGTTCTATTGATCTACATGTGTGTTTTTGTGCCAGTACCATGTTGTTTTTGTTACTATGGCTCTCTAATATAGGTTAAAACCAGGAATGGTGATACCACCAGCCTTATTTTTGTTGCTCAAAATTGTTTTAAACATTTAAGGATTTTTGTGTTTCCAAATGAATTTTTGGATTTTTTTTCCTATTGCCATGATGCCATTGCAATTTTTTTTTTTTTTTTTGAGGTAGGGTCTCACTCTAGCCCAGGCTGACCTGGAATTCACTATGTATTCTCAGGGTGGCCTCAAACTCATGCCTTTGCAATTTTGATGGTGATTGCATTAAATGTGTAGATTGCTTTTGGTAAGATTGCCATTTTCACAATATTGATTCTTCCAATCCAAGAACAAGGATGTCTATCCATTTCCTAATGTCTTCTACAATTTGTAGCTTAAGTGTTTGAAGTTTTTCATTGTAGAGAATGTTCACTTCCTTGGTTAGGTTTATTACTAGGTACTTTGTTTATTTATTTATTTTTCTGATGCAATTGTGAATGGAAGCGATTCTCTGATTTCATCCTCTGTGTGTTATTAGCATATAGGAAGGTTACTGATTTCTGTGGGGTTATTTTGTATCCTGCTACATGGTTATAGGTGTTTATCAGTTCTAGCAGTTTGCTGGTAGAGTCTTTGGGGTCCTTTATGTATAGAATCAAGTCATCTCCAAATAATGATAACTTGATCTCTTCCTTTCCAATTTGTATCCCTTTTATGTGTGTCTTTTGCCTTATTGCTATGGCTAATATATTACTTCCAGTAATATATTAAATAAAAGTGGTGATGGGGTGCTGGAGGGATTGCTTAGTGGTTAAGGCATTTGCCTACAAAGCCAAAGGACTGAGATTTGATTCCCAAGGATCCACATTAGCCAGATGCACAAGGGGACAAGTGTCTGGAGTTTGTTTGCAGTGGCTATAGGCCTGGCATGCCCATTCTCAATCTTTCTTTGTTAAATAAATAAATAAATAAATAAATAAATAAATAAATTCCCTTTCTTTTTTTTTTTTTAAAGTGGGGACCATGGGCACCCTAGTTTATGCAATAAGGCAAGGCATCTAATCTGTGTCACGTGAACAAGTGTTTGATGTATGCATTCTTGGGGTACTGTTACAACATATCTCCCTCCTCACTGCATGAAACATGCAGGACATGTGTTAGGAAACCTTGATTCATAGATTCAAATGGAAGACCCAGAAGGCTTCTTAGCCACAAGTAACCTTGCCCATTTCCATGAATCTGTACTAGAAGATACTGGTGATCTTGTTATGAGGAGTTTCAAGGATTTTTTAATGTTCTGGGTTGTACTTCACTGCTCTGCAGAAAAAAAAAAACTAAAACCAAAGCAATCTATATAAATTTTCCTGAAATAATACATTGTATGCCACAAGCAAATGTCACTTTTCTCAGACCATGAAAGTCTCCTCCCCACCTTACATAAAGGTGTCTTCCTAACCTTACATGTAGGTTTCCTCTCTCCACCTTACATGAAAGCCTCCTCCCACCTTACATGAAGGTCTCCTCCCCGCCTGTAGTAGACAGCTTCAGGTTTGCAGAGATGAACTTTCAGAACAGCCACAGTTATAGAAGGAAAAAGAATTATTGAAGCTTGCAGATCCAGGGAAAGCTCTACAATGGCAGAAGAAGCTGGCCCTGCTTTCACATGTCCAAGAAGAGAGAGTGAAAAACACAAGCCAAAAGCCACACCACAGAGCACACTTCAGGAACTCCAGGTGGAAGTAGGCAACTTGTATATCTTTAGATTGGAATTTCAAACCCACTACCACACCTTAAGTTCTCCCCAGTGACACCTCCTCCAGCCAGCTGCCTGCAGATACAAATGGCAAACTAATAAAACACTGAATATATTGGGTGCATCTATCCAAACTACCACACCACCTTACATGAAAGTCTTCTCCCCACCTCCCAGGAAGGTCTCCTCCCCACCATGCATGAAAGTCTCCCCACCTTACATTTAGGTTTCATCCCCACTTTACATGGTTCTGGTAAGTAAGTGATTACTTTTTGCTATTTTTTTCTTCAAAATATTTTAAAATCCAAACTTAATACACAACCCTCAGGATACCACCCAAAATTACAAATTTTAAGAGGAACTAAGTAGAGTTACTTGTCTAGTATTTAATGTTTAGTATTTCTTGCCATTGATGTATATCCAAAAGGAATCTAAAGATGTGTGGATAGTAACAATTGAGTATTATAGAGCATGTAGGTTATTTGTGCTAAGTATCATGTAAGCAGTTTTCAGAGGCATGTGCAGCAACTGGTGAAAAGTCCCCACTAATTTCAGATGATTTAACTTCTCAAAACCCAATTTTCAGGCTTAAAAAAAAAAAAAAACTATAGCAGATCTCACTACTGTTTGAGAATCAGTTTTATTTTACAGAAGGTGGGGAAAATGGAGAATAACCAAGGTTTACCAATAAGACAAAAAGACAGATGATCTGCCAGGGCCCATGAGAAATTGTAGAGAAAGCAGTGACATGAATACTGCTCTTACTGCTAACCTGAAAACCAGCTCCAGGGTGATGGTGACTGACATGGTGATCAACCAAAACCCATCCAAGCAGAAATCCAGAGGCTACAGAAAACTCAACACTAAATCAGACTGCCAACAGGCCTGCCATGGCCCAGGGAGCATTGCAGAATAAGGTGCAAAAAGATTTTAAGAGCCACATAGTGAGTAGGAATACCCTGAGGCATGGTTCACCCACTAACTCACAGGGACAATTGAGGCCTTCATAACCCTCTAGCAAACACCATAACCCACTGAGAAAGGCCCTGGGACATGGGAGCAGAGGCAGGAGATAAAAAAGTACAATTTGGAGCCAGGTGTAGCTGGACACTCTTTTAATCCTAGAACTTAGGAGGCAGAGGTAGATAGATCACCATGAGTTTTAGGCCACCGTGAGAGTAATAGTGAATTTTAGGTCAGCCTGGGCTAGAGCAACACACTACCTCAAAAAAACAGTAAATAAATAAAAGAGACATTTATCATACCAATAACTCTGGGCTAACTCCACAATGCATGACCCATTTACATCAACAAGGAGGGGCCATTGGGAGGGGGTAGGTCATGGATGAGCCTAGACAATGGTGCCAAACTGCCTGTATTTCCTGAAAAGAAAACTAATAAATTAAATTTAAAAAAAAAACATGCTTTGCACAATAAAAATAAAAAATAAAAACAAATTTAAAAAAAAGAAATAAAAATAAAAATTAAAAAATTACTTGATATTGCAATCAGGTTCAAATTGCTGGAAGAAATCACTTGACCAAGAGTAGCTTGTGGGGGAAAAGGTTGATTTTTGGCTTACAGGCTCAAGGGGAAGCTCCATGATGGCAGGGGAAACAATGGAATGAGCAGAGGGTGGACATCATCCCCTCAATAGGAGAGTGTGCCAAACACTTTCATGGGGAAACTGGCTATAACACCCATAAGCCTGTCCCCAACAATACACTGCCTCCAGGAGGTGTTAGTTCCCAAATCTCCATCTGTTGGGAACCTAGCATTCAGAATACCTAAGTTTATGGAGGACACCTGAAATCAAACCTCCACATTCCACCCCTGGCCTCCATAACCCAATAATCATCCATGATGTAAAATGCAGTTCATTCAGTATGACTTTAAGAGTCCCCAAAGCTTTTATTAATCCTAATTATATTCCAACATCTCCATAATCCAAAGTCTTTTAACTGAGCCATAATACCCAAAAGTCCCCCAAGACCCATAATGGCACAGAATACACATTCACACTGCAAAAGTTAGCATTGGGCAGAGCAAAGAAATACTCAACCAATACAAGATTTAAACAGGGCAAACACCAAACTCTGTAACTCCAAGTCCAATAACACTAGTCAATAACAAGTCTCCAATTCCCATATTTTTAACCAGCAACAAGTCTCTGGAGTTCCAATTCCACCCCTCCAGCTAGGCTACTCACAGTCCTGGAAAACTTTTTCCAGGCCAGCAGCTCTCATTGGTAACCATCTTGTGGTCCCAGCATCTCCACTGGGGCTCTACTGTAATCCATGGTTCATCCTAATAGCTCCTTTGTGTCCCCATGCAGTCATCCAGCAAACGTGCTTTACACTGCCTATGGCCATTTCCAAAACACAAGACTGCATTGCAAACTCAATGACCCTCTCTTTCATACATTTTTTTGATTTTTGATTTTTCGAGGTAGGGTCTCACTCTATCCCAGGCTGACCTGGAATTCACTATGGAGTCTTAGGGTGGCCTCAAACTCACAGAGATCCTCCTACTTCTGCCTCCTGAGTGCTGGGATTAAAAGCATGCACCACCATGCCCGGCTTCATGCATTTCTTATACTCCATAATATCTGGTGGGGTGCCAATTTGTTAATCTAGGGGGGAACAAAGCAGACTTTAAAGAACAGGACACTCTTTGAGCATTCAGGCCCCTTCAAAGAGTCTGCATTCTTCCTGTTGCCCTAGTGCAGGTCAGCTGGTCCAATCTCAAAGACTGTATTCTCTCATATAATTGCAGCTGAAAGGCAGAAGTTTCAGCCCAAAGACTTCATTTCTGTGCCATATTCCTCTGCACACACTGGTCCTTTTCTATGCCAAGCAACCCTGCACAACTTCTCAGGACATGACCATAACAGCAAGCTTCTCATACAAACTGCTAGCCTAGTCCAGACAAAGCTCCTCTTCACTCTCATAAGCCAAACCTCACAGTCCATAGTTCTTACTGTATTCAGGTCTTTCAACTCTGAATAGTCCTTCAAGCTGTACTTACAACATTGCAATGTATCTTTTAGGCCAACATTTCAAATTCATCCACATTCCTCTTAGAAGTCAGATTCAAAAGGCCAAAGTCACACAGTCAGATTTCTAGCAACAACTGACACCACTTCTTGGTACCAACTATGACTATTGTTGTCAGGTTAGCATTGCTGGCAGAAAACACCCAACCAAGAGCAGCTTGTGGGGAAGAAGGTTTATTTTGGCTTAACAACTCAAGGGGAAGCGCCATGATGGCAGGGAAAACAATGGCCAACATAAGGTGGACAATAGCAACAGGAGAGTTTTCCAAACAGTGGCAAGGGGAAACTGGCTATAACATCCATAAGCCTTCCCCCAACAATACACTGCCTCCAGGAGGCGTTAGTTCCCAAATCTCCATTGGCTGGGAACCTAGAATTCTGAACACCTTTTATGGGGTACATCTGAATCAAACCACGACACTTGGTATAATGCATATATATGTATAATAAAATAAGTTATTTTCTAAAGGATGAAGATAAAGCTGTTGCAGAATGAGGCAATAATCTAGAATCTAGATAATATGGTGGGAGAATGAATGTCCTTAACCATGACTGCTGCACATTATAGTCAATCTTTCATATCTGACCCCACACATTCAATCAGGCATTACTGAAAACAGGAGAAGAATCACTGTATTTATACTGAACATATAGTCTTTCCATTGTTGTTATTCTCTCAATGAGGCAATGAATATACTTACTCTGTGTTAGTCATTTTATGGATATGTAGGTCAGGCTTTATTTCTTTCACCTGCACTTTATTACATTTTGCAGATAATTGCATTTTACCAATGAAGATCTAGAGCAACCTTTTGTTAATCAAGGTTCCTAGGGTCATTTTCTCCAAAGCATGTGTTCATGCCATGTCTCTTCATAACTATCAAATATTTAAGGTTTATATTCAAATAATATGTGTAGAGCAAAAGTTCTTGAAATGAATTCAATGTGCTATGCCAGTGAATACAAAAAAAAAAAAATGCTGATGTGAAATTTTAATGGTCTGAACACATAAAAAAAATACTCCATTAAGTAAAAGTCTCATACAGACAGAAGTCTTACTCTCTTTAATTCTATGAAGGCTGGGATTGGTGAGAAAGAAGAAAACTGAAGCTATCAGAAATGGATAAAAGAAACTGTCTCTACAACATACAAGCGTAATAAGATGTGGAAGCTGGGGTTGAATACTGGTCTCTGGTAGAGCATTTGCCTGGCATGCATAATCTCCAGCACAATCAAAAGAATAAAAAAGGTAAGTAAGAAAATAAAAAGATGCAAACTTTGCAGCAAGCTATCAAGAACATAGAATTAAAGTTAAAATAATAAGTGGGGCTGGAGAGATGGTTTAGTGGTTAAGCACTTGCCTGTGAAGTTGAAGGACCCTGGTATGAGGTTCGATTCCCCAGGACCCACGTGAGCCATATGCACAAGGGGACGCACACATCTGGAGTTCATTTGCAGTCGCTGGAGGCCCTGGCATGACCATTCTCTCTCTCTCTCTCTCTCTCTCTCTCTGTCTCTCTCAAATGAATAAATAAAAATTGAATAAAATTTAAAAAAAATAATAAGTGAAGATTTTAAATGTAGATAAAACAGCCTTGTAAATGGAAGAAGATGCCCTGTAGGATTTTAATAGCTAGAGAGAAGTCAGTGTCTAGTTTCAAAGCTTTAAAGGACAGGCTGCCTCTAGTTAGAACCTCATGCAGCTGCTGACTTTAATCCTTATTTACCACTCTGAATATTCTGTGATCCTTAAGAGCTGTCCTAAGTGTGCTCCTCCTGTGCTCCAAATCAATGTGGCCTGATGTCCACCTATCTGTTCACAATACAACATGGTTTACAGAATAGTTTAAGTCCACTGTTGAGAACGATTGCACCTTGTCACCTGAGCTCTGTTGGAAACGAGGCTGATGTTTTGCTAACACATCATATATTCTTTAGTCTATAGATCAAGGAATAATTACCATTTTCAAGTCTTCTAAGAAATACATTTTGTAATGTTATAGGTGTCATAGGTGATGATACTCTGATGGATCTTGGCACATGAATTGAAAACCTAGAAAGGATTCACTAGCCTACATGCCAAGAATAGTGTAAATTCACAGGAAGTCTTAAAATAGCTAACTCTTATGCTTGTGAGTGAACTAGAGAGATTAAGACTTCCATGGAGAAAGTGATTACAGATATAGTGGGTACTCTAAGTGAATGAGAAGTAGAGCTTGAAGAATTTTCATAAAAGACAAGTAATGGTTCACTAAAGATCTTATATTGTTGGGATATATTTCTATAAATGGTATTTTTATCAAAGGTCAAAAACATACTCAGTTTTGTAGATATTCTCAAGTTCTCTTTAATAGTGACTGCATGATTTTATATCTCTATAAGCAATGTAGTAGGAGGATGCCCTTTTTATCCAAAAAAAGATGTTTTTTATCAGTTTGACAAGCAATTCTGAGGCAGGTGCCCATGGATTACTTAGTATAGAATTTTTTAAATAATATAACCAAATAGAGGTTAAAAGAGAAAAGCATTGCAAAAAGCTATTTAAAAACTGATTAAACTGTGACTGTTCAAATGCGATTTTTGGAGAAGTGAATTGCATCTGCATCCCAGTGTTTTATCTAATTTATGAGAGAGAAAGATTAGTAATGCATGAAACTGATTACATTAGTGCAATCTAAACTCTAGCAAATACCAAAGGTAAGGAAAGAAACTAGTTTCCTTAATATTTATTTTTTAAATGTGGAACCTGAGAAGACAGCCCAGAAGCAAGTAAACAGCCCCATGACCATTTGAAAGTCTGGCACCTGGTGGTTTAGAGAAAGTACGCATGAACATTTCTGTAGTGTTATTTTTGTAGAAATGAAAACAACTATCTATTCCATAAATGGAGGAAGGGATATAAAAAGAAAAGAAAGTATTTCACTGAGTTTTGTCAAATCCCTATGAAAATATTTAGACAATAATGACTGGATGCCTGAGCCTAAAGGACAGCAGACAGCACCACGAGAAGACTGTCGGGAGTGAGAACTGCCATGTTAAGGGACTATATTTTGCTTCACTTCATTTCTGTTTGTTTTTTAATTTAAATTTAATTTATTTTCAAGGGGGAAGAAAAGGGAGAGAGGAGAGAGAGAGAGACACAGAGACAGACATAAGGAGAGAGGGAGGACGAATACACCAGAGCTTCTTGCCACTGCAAACAAACCCCAGATGAATGCACCACTTTATGAATCTGGCTTTACATGGGAACTGGGGAGTTGAACTCAGCCCATGAAGGTTTGCAAGCCAGCATCTTTAACCACTGTGCCATCTCCCCATTCAAGCCACTATACTTCACTTCTGTTTGGTCTCTTACTGGAATTTCAACCATGATCTAAGAATTATAAATTATAAAAATTCTACAAAGTTGCACTGGAGAGATGGCTTAGTGGTTAAGCGCTTGCCTGTGAAGCCTAAGGACCCTGGTTCAAGGCTCAGTTCCCCAGGTCCCACGTTAGCCAGATGCATAAGGGGGCGCACGCATCTGGAGTTCGTTTGCAGAGGCTGGAAGCCCTGGCGCACCCATTCTCTCTCTCTCCCTCTATCTGTCTTTCTCTCTGTGTCTATCACTCTCAAATAAATAAATAAAATTAAAAAAAAATTCTACAAAGTTAAGTTTAATTGTATACTTTTAAAGACATCTTTTCATTTACCTTACCCAGCTGGCAATTTGATTCTTGCCTGGCTTACTGATTCAATTGTGGTCAACATCTTTAGCTTCCTTGCAGATGTCATCTTGATGGTGAATTTGAAGTCAATCATTTGCCCAAGAATTGCTTCTGGTGTCTATCTAGATCTCAGGCATGCTTTAATTCTTTGAGAAGTTGACTCATGTAGCTGCCTCTGAAAGAACTATTACTTAGAGTCAAGGCCAAAAGCTGATGGCATGGCCAAAGTTCCACTTGGTTTCTGTAATTCCAAAGAAGAGGCTGTTTGCACCACAAGACTTCCCAGTCAGAAAGACATGGCTTGTCCTATGGAAATAGAATCCCAGTTATCCAAGCTTTCCCAGACATCATATATGGAGTCTCAGATTAACCAGTTCAGCCAAAACTCCAGCCAAAAATAGCTGTAGGAATAAGTAAAGGCAAGACAAGGAGCCTCTCAAGAAACTATGAAGTTTATGGCTGTTTATGGTATTTCAAATTGCTAAATTTCCCTGGAATTATCCTTAGCAAATAGTTCATGTAGACACAGCATAAATAATGTCAGAGTCCAGTTCTAGAATTTCTAGGAGTTTTCCTAAAACTTTTTAAAGCATTTCTATCACCTAAAGTTTCTGTTTTAGCCTTGTGGGTTTATTTTGTGCACGGCACCTCAGAGATAGCATGCTCTTTCAGTTTGCTGTATACCGAGAATGCTGGGCTTTCCATGCATGGGGAATAAAAAAAAAAAAGCCTAACATATGTGGCTCTTTGCTTCCTGACCAGTATTACTTCCAAATAGTTATCACAACTCACATATTGAAGGGGAGGAAGTTATACTTATCATTTTTGTTTTGAATCAGGTGTGTGGGCTTTGCTAAACAACTGGAAACTTTTGTCATTTCGTACAGACAGATGATCCATTGCAGATGAGGTGGGTAAGACTCTGTGGTGCTTTGAATCATATGTTTCCCATAAACTCATATTTTCTGAATGCCTGGCTCCAGGATGAAGGGATTTTAGGAGATGGAGCCTTGCTAGAGGAGAGGTATTGTTGGTGGACTTATGGATATTATAGACAACTCCTCCTTGCCAGAGCTTAGCTCATTCTTCTGCTGCTGTTCCAGAAGTGATGCCCAGCCTCTGCTCATGCCATGCTTGCACCTGCCATCATGAAGCTTCCCCTTGAGATTATAAACCAAAATAAATAATTTCCTCCCATCAGCTGCTTTTGGTCAGATGTTTTGTCCCAGCAATGAGAAAGTCACTAAAACAAACTCTTATCTTTTTGTTTTGCAATCATTTATATATATTTTAAAGGAATCTTTCTTTTTGCTGCATAACTTCTGCAAAGCATGAGGTAGTACCTCATTTTCAATGGAATGACACAAAACTAAGAATGAAAATCTGCCTTTAACAGTACCTATTTCATGATGATATCTGAAATGACATATTAATGTAGATTACATACCCTAATAGGTAGAAAAATAACTCAATTACAAATGGTGTGTTAATTATTATGATGGGGGAAAGAACAGTCATTTTCCTTTCATCAAGATTCTAGATATACCCAACATTAAAAGAAAAGATTCTATATAGAATTCTAGAAATTTAAAAATTAATTAATATACTGACAATTGAAGAATAGATTCTTGTCTTAAAATTATTTTAGTTTCTTTAAAAAAAAATATTTTTTTGAGAGAGAAGGAGGCAGAAAGAGAGAGAATGGGCATGCCAATGCCTATAGCTACTGCAAACAAACTCCAGATACTTGTGGCACCTTGTGAATCTGGTTTTATGTAGGAACTGGGGAATCAAACCTAGGTCCTTTGGCTAAGCTATCTCTCTAGTCCCTTTCAACTTTTTGATTGACAACTTTTATGAATAAAAACAATATACTATGATCATAATCCCCTCCCACCACTCTCTGTTTTCCCCCTCCACTGAATTTCTTCTTCTTTCCAACTAGTCTTTCTTATTTTGATGCCATAATTTTTTCCCTTCCATTAAGCAGATCTTATGTGGATAGCTCAACTACTATGAGGTCAAGACTCTCAGGGTCACATTGTGTCTGGGAGACAGTATTAGAAGCAGTCCTCCCCTTCTTTTGGCTTTTACACTCTTTCTGCCACCAACAATGGTCCCTGAGCATTGAAGGGTGTGATGGTGTAATTTAGTTCTGAACACTCCACTGTCACTCCTCCGCATTTGGATGAGTTTTGAGTCACTCCAGCAGTCGCTGTAATCTGAACAGAGAAGCTTCTCTAACCAACCTGAAAGTAGCAGTACTATATGGCCATACACATAAGCATTTAGAGGGCAGTTTGGTGGGTATAATACAGCCATTTAGCCAGACAACATTATTAGCTTCCCCCTTAGGTCTTATGACCTAGGGCTTTTCATTAGGTTTTCAGTACCAGGCAGGAATTCCTACTGTGGAGCAGGCCTCAAGTCCAATCAGAGAGCAGTTTGTTTTCCTCATAACAGACATGCCACCATTGTACCACTTGGCATATTTGCCCTAGCTGGGCAGCCTTAAAGCTGGTAAGGTCCTCTTATGCTTAATACCATTGAAAACTTTTGTCCCTAACAGGCTGCATAGGCCTTTCTAGCATCCTGATGCTAGATAATAACATAAATGTTTAAAAAGAGAAAGTTTGGGCAGAAGTATCTTGTCTCCAATAGTGTGTCTGGAAGTCATAGATTATTATTAGAAAAATTCCATTGTCAGGAGTGGGATATCTTCCAGACAGCTATTGTCCAGGGAGGTACTTCATGCCCCCAAAATTTACAGACTATTGCCAAGACTCTTAATTGCCCACCTGAAGTACATGGTAAGACTGCATTGCTGAAGACGCCCTATGCTGAGACTGTAAGTCACTGAGAAATCAAGCTGGAGCTGAGCAGGAAGCCTCTTTCCTGTCAGCTTTTTAAAATTTTTTATTTATTTATGCACCAGGGTCTCTTGCACCACAAATGAACTGCAGATTCACATATCATCTTTTTTTTTTTTTTTTTTTTTTTTGGTTTTTCGAGGTAGGGTCTCACTCTGGCCCAGGCTGACCTGGAATTTACTACGCAGTCTCAGGGTGGCCTTGAACTCACGGCAATCCTCCTACCTCTGCCTCCCACATGCTGGGATTAAAGGCGTGCGCCACCACACCCGGCTTACATACCACCTTCTTTATCTGACTTTATGTGAGTACTGGGGAATTTAACCCTGGACTAGAAGGCTTTGCAAGCAAGCACCCTTTAGCCTCTGAGTCATCTCCCCAGTTCAAGAGACCAGATTCTTGATTTGAAGTATTGAATAGTTCTTCTGAGGAATGTACAAAATATGTAAAAGTGAGATATATTCTTAGTTGGAGCTGAGCAGAATATGATAGAGGCTGATAAACTGTTTTCTGTTGGACATCTATGGAAATTTATCATGGTATGCTTCTACATCGTCTGACCAGAGTTTGAAAACTTGACCAAAATCTGTTTTTTACTTGTGTTTATCACTAGGCTGTGATGTAAAAATTTAATGATAATGCTTAGGAATACAGATTTTGTCCTCTTAATGGACAAAAACAAAACAAAACAAAAATGACCATACAGACACTTGCAGGAAGCAGAAAGGTAAGATCTGGCTGACATACTTGCTTAAACTAGATAGAATCAGGTGGTCCAAACACAATATATTCCAAATTGAAAGCAAAGAAGAAAAATATCATTACATTTTGTTTTTATTGCTTTGGACATTGAAATTGCTCTGCTTTGAAGAAACCAGCCTATTCTGCAAGTGCAAAAATAGAACTTGATTGAGCTAACTTGTGATTCTAAATTTGCCCTTGTTTTGAGGTTTTTTAGATTTTAGCAGAGACCATCATGGAGAATGATTTTGACACTGATTAAAACCTACAATTAAAATAAAAAAGCTCAGGATCAGTAAGAGCAGTGAACCATACACATGAATAAAATAAATAAATATTAGATAAATTTAATTATAACCTATTAATTTCTGACTGGGAACAGAGATTAATATGGAAGCGAAGTGTATGAGAAACAAAGGAGTCTGAGTAGTTTACTGACTCCAATCCCTTGCCCTCCAGTTTAAACATCCTCAGGTAATTGCTATATGCATCTAGTCTTATACTTATTTCTGGGCCTGGGCCCTCTCATTATATCTCAATTTTACCAGCAGATCATTTTTTCTTACTAAATTTAAACAATTCCCATAGATTAAAGGATGATTATGTAATATCTTTGGAAACATGTCTTTGGAAAGAATATTCCAGTGCAAGACAGTGTAAGAGACATTTTCTTACACTACGTTAAAAACACTGGACATAGGCTGGGGAGAGGGCTCAGTGGATAATAGCTCTCACTACTCAAGATGGAGTTCCTCAAAAAGTTAAATAATAAGGAATCAAACAAGCCAATCAAAAAATGGGCTATGGAGCTAAATGGAGCATTCTCAAAGGAAGAAATACGAATGGCATATAAGCATCTAAAAAAATGTTCTATGTCACTAGTCATCAGGGAAATGCAGATTAAAACTACATTGAGATTCCATCTCACTCCTGTCAGATTGGCCACCATCATGAAAACAAATGATCATAAATGTTGGCGGGGATGAGGAAAAAGAGGAACCCTTATACACTGCTGGTGGGAATGCAATCTGGTCCAGCCATTGTGGAAATCAGTGTGGAGGTTCCTAAAACAGCTAAAGATTGATCTACCATATGACCAGCTATAGCACTCCTAGGCATATATCCAAAGGACTCATCTCATTTCCTTAGAAGTACGTGCTCAACCATGTTTATTGCTGCTTAATTTATAATAGCTGGGAAATGGAACCAGCCTAGATGTCCCTCAACTGATGAGTGGATAATGAAGATGTGGCACACTTATACAATCAAGTTCTACTCAGCGATAAACAAAAATGAAGTTAGGAAATTTGGAAAGGATTATACTAAGTGAGGTAACCCAGGCCCAGAAAGCCAAGTGCCACATGTTCTCTCTCATATGTGGATCCTAGCTACAGATGATTGGGCTTCTGCGTGAGAAGGAAAATACTTAGTAGCAGAGGCCAGTAAGTTAAAAAGGAGATATAAAGGGAAGAGAAAGGAAGGGAGGAGGGTACTTAATAGGTTGATATTGTATATATGTAAGTACAATGATTGAGATGGGGAGGTAATATGATGGAGAATGGAATTTCAAAGGGGAAAGTGGGGGGTGAGGGAGGGAATTACCATGGGATATTGTTTTATTGTTTTTTAATATTAACCTGAATAATAGATCAATTTATTAGCCCAAATGAAGCAAATTTATTTTTGCAAAGGAATGAAATTCTCTTAGGTTAAAAGCATTTGGTAAATATAGATATAAACACTTCAGTCTTACAAGAAAATTTAAGAAATCTTACTTATTAAGAGCAGAGAAAATGCTAATAAAAAATAATAAATAAATAAATAAATAAATTTTAAAAAAAGATGGAGTTCCTTAGTTTGATCCCCAGTCCCCACTTAGAAAGCCAGAAGCTAGGGTGAGCTTCTGTAAGTCTAGAACACTGATGTTGACTGTAATATGGGAGGCAGAAACAGGAGAATTTCCTGGAAGTTCATGGAGGGCATCAGAAAGAATAACAGAGTGAGTCCAACTAAGAAATGGTGTTTGAAATGAGGAGGACAGGCAAACTCCAAATGATAGTTATCTTCTGATATTCACACATGAACATGCATACAGATTTAAAAAAAAAAAAGCGAAACAGTGGACCTAACCAAAAATGACCTGAGCAAGTGGGCTTCTCTCCCTGAATGGGTCTTTGGAAGCTTTGCTGGAATGAGTGGCAGTGAGTCCTAGCAGCTGGAATGCCTGTGATAGTTTCGCACAGTTGTGCAGTGAGAGGAAGCAGATGGAAACTGAGGATGAAAGAGCAATGACTGGAGTTTTAGAATCCACTCATGAATGCCACTCGCTACAGCCATGGGTTACTTCTAGGATCAGGGTTTACAAACTATTGATGGCCTAGTGAGCACAGCTAGAGAAAAAGCTCTGGTTCAGCATTTCATTTTCTACAGAGAAGATCAAGTCAGGTTTAAGTGAATTAAAAGAAATTCTTTATTTACTAGACAGAGAGAGAGAGAGAGAGAGAGAGAGAGAGAGAGGGAGAGAGAGACCACATGGGTACACCAGGGCCTCATGCTATTGCAAATGAACTCCAGATACATGCACCTTGTACATCTGGTTTTATGTGAGTACTAGGGACTCAAACCTAGGCCATATGCTTTGCAAACAAGCACCTTTGACCAGTTATCGATTTCTTCAGCACCTATTGTTTTTATTAATGTGGATTTTCCTCTTCTTTGACATTTACTAAGAAGGGACTTTGTTGGTTTTCCTCACTACTATTGCTATATTTAACATTTACTCCTCAATATCTCTGCTCTTAATAAGTAAGATTTCTTAAATTTTCTTGTAAGACTGAAGTGTTTATATCTATATTTACCAAATGCTTTTAACCTAAGAGAATTTCATTCCTTTGCAAAAATAAATTTGCTTCATTTGGGCTAATAAATTGATCTATTATTCAGGTTAATATTAAAAGTATTTCTAAATAGTCCTATTCAGAAATGGTATTTCCTGAATGTGAATGGATATAGAATTTTACCCTGATAGTCCCCAGTTGATGGCACATGTAAATGATGAATATTTCTTGAATACAGTACTTCTTTTTAGAAATAGTATTTTACTTCTTTGAAAGAGAGAGACAGACAGAGAGTGAAGAAGAGAAAAAGAGGGAGGATGGGCATGCCAGGGTCTCTTGACACCACAAACATATGTGTGACACTGTATCTGGCTTTATATGGGCACTGGGGAATTGAACTCAGTCTACAGGTCTTGCAAACAAGTGCCTTTAACTGCTGAGCAATCTTTGCAGCCCTTGAACACAGTGCTTCTTAAGGGAAGATGTTCATTTGTCATCACATCATTTAGTTAAGTTCCTCATTCTACTATAGTTCTAGAAGTAAATACAAATTTCCCAATGTTTTTGACAAATTAGGTCATTTTTTAAAAGAATCAACACAATGATTATTTTTATAATCTGTTTTACATTTATGGTCCCAATAATGTATTATTTAGGGTTCCACTCAATTATAATTCTTCCTTAAGTGTGGCTATTATGTTGGTGAACTTTTGATATATATATTTTTTCAATTCAGAGTAATAAGGGGACAGAAACTGTACTGCAAGCACTGCTCATCTTACCATGTTTCTGGTTTTGTCCTTAGGGGGAAAAATGCAAGCCTAAAGAAGTTATAAGGTTTACAGAATTAACAAAGTAAGAATATTAGACTTCTGTCATTTAACAAAATTAAATGGAGGGCATGAAGTCTTTTCATTTAGCCCATTGTTAAATTCTGTGTTCAATTACAAAGATGGTTGGTGGGACCCAGAGTGCATCTGAGTGATTGCACACATGCATAGTATGGGTACGACCTTTGTTCAATTCTCAGCATCAAAGGAAAGAAAAGGCAAGACAGCATAATTAGCTGGGCGGGGTAGTACATGCCTTTAATTCCTGCACTTGGGAAGCTAAGGCAGGAGGATCACTATGAGTTCAAGGCCAGTCTGAGACTTCATAGTAAATTCCAGGTCAGATTGGACTAGAGTGAGACTTTACCTTGAGAAACAAAAACAGAAGCATAATTGTTATTTTCAGTTTTAAGCTGTATTACTATTCAAATTTTAACTTTACTGAACTGATACAAAATACTGCTCTATACTTACTGGTTAATAGCATCCTTCTTATTACTACTAGTTAGTGATAATTTTTGTTTTTTTTATATTTTATTTTTTATTTGACAAAGAAAGAGGGAGAGAGAGAGAATGGGTGCACCAGGGCCTCCAGCCACTGCAAACAAATTTCAGATGTGTGCAACCCCTTGTGCATCTGGCTAACGTGGGTCCTGGGGAATTGAACCTGGGTCCTTTGGCTTTGAAGGCAAACACCTTAACCACTAAGCCATCCCTCCATCCTGTTGTTTATTTACTTTATAATTTTTTTAAATTATTTATTTATTTATTTATTTGAGAGCAACAGAGACAGAGAGAAAGACAGATAGAGGGAGAGAGAGAGAATGGGCGCGCCAGGGTTTATAATTTTTTTCAGATAAGATCTCACTATGTAGCTCAGGCTTGTTTGGAAGTTGCTATATAGTCAAGTCTAGCCCCAAATTCATGATTCTCCTACCTCCATCTGTCCAGTACTAGGATCATAGACATGTGCCAATATACATGGCTAGTGCCGATATTTTTTCTAAATATTTATTTTAAAGTATTTAATTTATTTATTTATTTAAGAGAGAGAGGAAGAGGCAGATATATAGAGAGAATGGGTGCACCAGGGCCTCCAGCCACTGCAAACAAACTCCAGACATGAGTCATCTTGTGCATCTAGCTTACATGAGTACTGGGGAATCAAGCCTGGGTAATTGGGCTCTACAGTCAAGCATCTTAACTAATAAATTATCACTCCAGCCCTCTGATATTCTTAAAAATTATAATTATCAAAACCCATAAATAATGGTCCAAAATCACATTGTTTATTTTAATTAACAGGATATGGTGTCGTTATTTTTGTTTTACTGAACATATACACATGTTACTTTCTTGTAATTCCCTAAATAATATATGAAGACTATATAACATTTGCATTGCATTATATGTATAAAATTTTTAAAAATCCAGAGACACAGAGGCTCTCAAGACCTCATCACTGAAGCAGTCCTAAAATGAACCCAACATGGCTCAGGGAAATTTGCAGAAGAAGGGTTGGAAAGAATGTCAGAGATAAACGTTGGGTCGTGATACACAGAGACATTGCCTCCTACTCATAACTGATGGCTAACCCCACAAAGCATGACCTATATTCCACAACAAGGAGGGTCTCTGTGGAGGGGGGAGGTCAGGGAGGAGGCTAATAATGGTACCGACTTGACTGTATTCATTGAATACAAAACTAATAAAATAATAATAATAAGTTAAAAATCTACAAGAGGATGCTCATAGGTCACATATGAATATAATGACACTTTTATGAGATTTCAGGATATGCAGATTTTGGTTTCTTCAGAGATCCTGAACCACTCAAACATGGATTCCAAAGGACAGTTGTGTATGCATGTGTGAATGAATACATGTGTATGCATATATGTGTTCATCACAATTGTGTATGCATGTATGAATGTATATATGGGTGTACATATGTATCCATTACAATTGGGCAGGCATGTATGTATGTATGTGCATATATATGTATCAATCACAACTGTGTAAGTATATGTGTATGTATATATGTATGTGTGTACATATCCATCACAATTGTGTATGCATGTATGTACATATGTGTGTATATATGTATCTCTCACAATTGTGTACATATGTGTATGTATACATATATGTGTGTGTATCCATCATAATTATGTTTGCATGCATGTATGCATATATGTATCCATCTACACAAATAAATGCTTTGCTTCTTTTAAAAATCTTTCTATTGACAATTTTCATACAAGTACATAGTGTATTTGCTCATTATCCCCTCTCTTCACCTTCTTTTTTCCTCACTCCCACATCTCTGTACTCATTCCACTAAATTACTTTTTCTTTCCATCTAGTGCTAGTATTAAAGGCATGTAGCACCATACCTGGCAACTTATATGTTCTGAATGTTAGGTTGCCAGCTGGTGGCGATTTGGTAATTGTAGACTCCTGAAGATGGTATATCATTGGGGTGGGCTTAGGTGTATTATAGCTAGCTTCCCCTTGCCAGTGTTGGGAACACTCTCCTGTTGTTGCTGTCCACCTGATGTTGTCCAGAAGGTAGTGTCTACCCTTTGTTCATGCCATTGTGTCTGTAAGCCAAAATAAACCTTTTCTTCCCACAAGCTGCTCTTGATCAAGTGATTTCTGCCTGAAATGCTAAGCTGACTGCAAAACCCCTTTTATCCCACCCTCCCCTAAATTCTCCTCCTCCCTGTATTTTCCCTCTCTGTTTACATGCCACATGTATCCTTTTGCCCAACCCTACCCTTTCAGCTCATCTCTTCATATTTTTTTGTTTACAGTTCTGTATTTGTAGCTTTTATCCACATTTGACCCCATATACACACACTTATCGATATTACAAGCTAAAACCTGCATATTACAGAAGACATGCACTTTTGATATTTCTGAATTTGAGTCACTTCACTTAATATGATTTTTTTCCATTATGCTTTCCAAATCTATCCATGTTCCTCCAAATTTTATAATTTTAGTTTCCATAATGCTGAACAGAATGCCATTGTGAATATGTACCATAGGATTCTGATCTGGTTCCCAATTCTAGATTTGGGTTCCTTTACACTGAGTGGATCTCTTAGCTAATCAGAAAGCTACTGGTTACCCACTGAGGCTGTGTGCCACTATTGCACTGGCATGTACATCCTGTGAGAGTGTTTGATTCTGAGTAGCTTAGACTTCTGGTTGCTCCAACCATTGTTGGCCATTTCCCACATAGCTCATGTAGCACTTTCCAGCACTAGACAGGCTAACTGTCTGGAGACTGGCTTTCTTCTGAATTTCAGCCAGGTCTCTTCATGCTGTGTGTAAGCAGCATATGGTGTCTTCAGCAACAGGGTCTTACCTTTCCTCTTGGGTGAGTAATCATGTGCTTTGACAGAGAGCTGTCTTGATTTGAGAATCTCGGAGGTCTCTGTAATCAACAGCACAATGTGGGTAGCAACCAATCTCTACAACTGCGAGTTACAGAACAGAGACAGAAAAAGAAAATATTTTTCTTTTAAGCTTAGGTTTCTTCCCACTCTCTCCAGGGGCCTACTTTTCAGATGCTCCCATCTTACTCTGTTTGAGGGTTATATCTCTTAGGCTATCTCCAAGGATAAAGGTTTCTATGATATTAGCTCATTTTGGATTTAATTTTGTGTTTGTTTCCCCCTCTCTTAACCCTCCCCCCAAACCCTTCCATTCCTATTGTCTGGGCCTTCAGTTGCCATCAGGTATGTCAGCAACTTGAGCATGTCCAGGTTAGGGACTGCAGATAAGTGATACCATGTAGCATTAAAAAATATATATTTCAAGACTTCCGGTTAAGGTGGCAGCGTAGGAACCATGCCAAAGCAGCCTAGCGGAGAAAAAGCTAAATTAAAAAAAAAAAAAACAGCAAAATACACACTTTTACTAAAAAGTGGGGTGTATAAGAAATTAAAATGGCCGCAGAGAAGTAGAAGAGATCCAGAGCATCCACAGCCCACACAAGCAGGCCGAAGTGGCTCCAGTAGCAGCGGCTCCAACAGCAGTGGAAATACTTGAAATAGAAAAACTTGATCAACCATGTTTGTTGCCACTCAGTTCATGATAGCTGGGAAATGGAACCAACCTAGATGTCCTTCAACTGATAACTGGAGAATTAAGATATGACACATTTATACAATGGAATTCTACTCAGTGGTAAAGAAAAGTGAAGTTATGAAATTTGCAGGAAAATGGATGGATCTAGAAAGGAGTATACTAAGTGAGGTTACCCAGGCTTAGAAAGTCAAGCACTGCATGTTCTCTCTCATATATGGATCCTAGCTACAGATGATTGGGCTTCTGTGTGAGAAGAAGAAAATTCAGTAGCAGAGTCCAGTAAGCTAGAAAAGATATATAAAGGGAACATAAAGGAAGGGAGGGGGTACTTAATAGGATGGTATTGTATATTTGCAATATACAAAAGAATAGATTAATGGGGGTGAAAAGGCCCAAAGTGAGGTCAGGGGAAGAGATCGAGTAAAGGAAAGGTGGAAGGAGGGCTAATCAGAATCTAAGAGGATATAAATAAATCATATGGAATCCTACATTTTTGTACAATGGAACATTCAGGAGCCATAGATTGTTGCTAGAAAATTTTCAGTGCCAGGGATGGGATACCTTCCAGTGAGTTGTTGGCTAGGCAGGTCCCTGATGCCCCCAAAACATTATAGGCCATTGCTGAGGCCTTTGGTTTCTCACCAGGAATAGATGGTAAGACCCTATTGCTGAAGACTCTACATACTTGGGCTGGAAGGCCACTGAGAAATCCTGCTGATAACCTCCTCCATGTAGACCAGCTGACAGAAAACTTGAAGAAGCCATTCTGCATGAAGTTCAATTGGAGAAAGGGAAATCACCAGTGAAGATACTCAACAGTGGACACTGCAAGCCTTATATTTGGCCAGCCAGGCCAAATGAGCCAACAGGTGCAATAGTGGCACATCTGTCATGGTGGAAACCAACTGCCCTCTAATTGGACTTGAGGCCTGCTTCATGGGAGGGAATACATTCCTGATACTAAAAACTTAAAACAGGGGTAGTCATGAGCCCTAGGGGTGTAACATCTGCTGATGTCTGGATAAATGTGTATACTATGCTTATCAAACTGCCTAGCAAGCACTTCTGTTAATGTTCATATCCTTATATAAATGCTACTCTCACTTTTGGTAGAGAATCTTTTCTTTTCAGATGGCAGTGACCTTGGGATGACTCAAAAGGTATCATGGTGCTGGAAAGAAGTGACTGCAATGGTCAGTACTTCAATATCACTATCACACCTTCCAAGGCTCAGGGTCTAATGTGGAAGAGGTGGCAGAAAGAATGTAAGAGCCAAAGGGAGGATAGGACTCTTTACAATGTGTTCCCTCCAGACACAAAATGGCCTCAATATCCATGACCTCACAGTGCCTGACACTACCTACACAAGACCATCACAAGAGGAGGAAAAGATCATGACATCAGAATTAAAAGAGAATGATTGAGATTAGGAGGGGATATGATGGAGAATGAAACTTAAAAGGAGAACATGGGGGGGGGGAGGGAGGGTATTACCATGGGATATTTTTTATAATCATGGAAGTTGTTAATAAAAATTTGAAAATATATTTCTATATTTCATTTATTTATTTGCAAGGACACAGAGAGAAGACAGAGGGAATGTGTGTGACAGGGTCTCTTGCCACTACAAACTCTGGGCACAGGCACTACTTTCTGCATTTGGCTTTACATGGGTACTGAACAATTGAACGTGAGCTGTCAGGCTTTGAAAACAAGCATCTTTAACCATTTACTGATCCACCATATCTCATCCTTATCCTTATTATTTTTTTCTGTTTTCTAGTCCAGGCTGATTTGTAATTCACCACTACATAATCTCAGGGTGACTTTGAACTCACAATGATCTTCCTTCCTTGGCCTTCTGAGTGCTGGGATTAAAGGCATGAGTCACCATGCCTGGCCTTGATTCTTTTGATATTTTATTTTTGCACTTCTTTTTAAACTCTGATTATTAGATCCATTCTCCCTAAAGTATAAGTGGCAAAGATTTTCTCCATTTGGTAGGCAGTTTATTCCCTTTGATGATAGTTTCTTTTGCAATCAGTAGGATCCTTCACATATATGTTTTTTTTTTTTAATGATAAGCTTTAGGTATGTACACAGTGTATTCTGATCATAATTCCCTATCCTTACCTTCTCTTGTCCTCCTCCCCATCCTCTGCCACAGAATGGTACTTTTTCCCTCCTACTAAGTCCCTCTTCTACAATGGTCTCTTTATTTTTCCTATGTATATTTGTGTGACCACTCAGGGTTATCTGTGTGAGCATTGGGTAAGGGATTATTAACAAAACATATGTGATTTACCAGTGGCTACACCACTGAAGAGAATGTCTCACACTCTTCCAGAAACCATGAATTGTCAATAACTCTTCAGGGAGGAATAGAGGCCTTATGTACTCCTCTACCATCTGTGATGGAATGTGGACAGGCCCAATCTTTTTCTGGTCTCCTACAGGTTATGACAGTCACTGAGATCATGAATGTAGCAGCCATGACATGACTGGAAGACAGTATTTTTCAGTCTTCCTATCCATTCTTCTGCAATGTTTTCTGAACCTTGGAATGGAGTGATATAGATGTCTCATTTAATGATGCACAGTCTCATAGTCTCAGCACTTTGACAAGTTTTGAGTCTCTTCAATAATAAACATCAACTGCAAAATGCTTCTCTAACAAGGGCTTCCTGACTTCTACTGATTCTCTCTCCAACCTGCATACATATCTAAAATTTTGAGTCTAGGAGCTACATATGCATATGAAAGAAAATATGTAGCATTTGTTGCTATACCCTGGGTTTGTTGCTTAGTGTATTTTCCATATCTATCCTTTTCTGGTAAATATCATAATTTCATTTTTCCTTACAGCTGAATGAAACTACATTATGTATATGTACCACATCTTTATTATTCATTTGCCCATTGATAGTCACCATTTCCTAGCTTTGGTGACTACAATGGCAGTAAACATTCATGACAAAGTATCTCTGTGGAATGATATAGAATCTTTCTAGTATTTATCCAGGAGTGGTAAGCTGTGCCATATTGTAATTTTATTTTTTACTTTTTGAGAAACCTATACCCTGATTCCCATAATGGATATACTCCCACTACTGGTGAATAAGAATTTCTCTCACTTGTATACTTGCCAGCCCTTGTTTTCATATTTTGTTTTCTTAATGATAACAATTCCGATCTTAATGGAACCTTAAAGTAGTTTTTATTTGTAGTTTCCTTCTCATTGCTGAAACAAAACACCTGACCACAAGCAGCTTATAGGAGTAAAGGTTTATTTCAGCTTACAGTTTCAAGGGAAGTTTCATCATGAAGGGAAGGCCAAGCATGAGCAGAATTTAGGTGTCATATCAGCAGTGAGAAAGCATCAAGAGTATGCCCACTCACTTAACAATAGACCTCAAATCCAACCCTAGAGACACAGTCTTCTACCTCTTAAATCCCCACTAGCTGGGGATGAAGAACAAGGCTTAATCACAACCATACAAGACTCTAGGGGACATTTAACATTCCATACCTGATGCCCGTAGATCCATGGATACCTCATGATTCAAAATACATTTAATCCAACTTCAAAATTACCTATAGAGGGCTGGAGAGATGGCTTAGTGGTTAAGCGCTTGCCTGTGAAGCCTAAGGACCCCAGTTCGAGGCTTGGTTCCCCAGGTCCCAGGTTAGCCAGATGCACAAGGGGGCGCACGCGTCTGGAGTTCGTCTGCAGTGGCTGGAGGCCCTGGCGAGCCCATTCTCTCTCTCTTCCTCTATGTGTCTTTCTCTCTGTGTCTGTAGCTCTCAAATAAATAAATAAATAATGAACAAAAAATATTTTTTAAAAAATTCCTTATAGATTTTTAAAGGTCCCAAGATTTAAATTTTAAACTTCAAAGTTTCATCTGACAGTCTTGACTGAGAGTCCTATAAAACAAACCACAAATTACATGCTTCAAAAATACAATGGCAGAGAGTAAACAGTCACAATTCAGAAGAGGGAATTGGAGGTTAGCATAGAAGATTTACCCAATAAAGATGAGGAAGCCGAAGAGCAGAGCATCAAGTCCTCTTGTACCATGTCCAGGACTTGAGACCTTGTATGAAATTCTCCGGGATCAGAAAAGGCTTCAGCAACTCTGCTCCTGCAGCTGTGCTGCTTGCAGCTTAGGCAGAATACACACATAACAGCAGCTTTTCTTAGCAGCCATCCAATCGTACTGGCATCTCTAAAATCCTAGGTTCTCTATGAAAAACCAAAAGTTCATCTTCATAGCTCCATGCCATGGTCACCTGTGGTCCTCATGCAGGGATTTCAACCCTTTTTCATAGTGTCTAGCAGCTATCTCAATAACCATGAACTCTTCATGACCTTTTATATTTCTGGTATTGTAATGCTTCCAAAACCAGTACTACACAGGCAATAAAATAAATTTACTCAGGGAGGATGAAGCCTGCCCTTGAGGAAAATGAAACTCCAACATTTTTCCTTCAAGTATGTTCTTTTCAAAGCAATTAGCAATTCTCTTACTGCCCCCTGAGGTGGAGCAGGACCATCCTCAAGGTTGGTCACTTCTCACCTCTCAAAAAATTGCCACGGAAGAAGCTACAGTTTCTAGGAACCCAAACTGTGCACATTTCCTCCTGTACCAAACCTGACATCTTTCACACTCTTTAGTTCTGTATTTTCTTCTAGTCTTTAAATTCAGCTTTGCTCAAGTTCTCAGGACACAGGCAGTGCAGCCAGCCACTCCACATGAATATCACATGAACTATCTCTAGTACAGTCCCAACAACTTCCTTTCTTTTCCCTCTGGAACTACATAAGCCAAACCACCATAGTCTCATTGCTTGTTGTAGGTTTCCTAAAATGGTGTTGCAGTCAGCTCTTCATTGTAGGGAGAAATAACCCAACCAAGAGCAGCTTGTGGGCAAAAGAAGAGGTTTATTTTGGCTTACAGACTTGAGGGGGAAGACCCACAATGGCAGGAAAAATGACAACATGAGCAGAGGGTGGACATCACCCTTTGACCAACATAAGGTGGACCATAGCAACAGGAGAGTGTGCCAAACACTGGTATGGGGAAATTGGCTACAGTACCCATAAGCCCACCCCCAACAATACACTGCCTCCAGGAGGCATAAATTCCCAAATCTCCATCAGCTAGGAACCTAGCATTCAGAACCCCTAAATTTATGAGGGACACCTGAATCAAACCACCACATTCTGCCCCTGGCCCCAATGAGATGATAAACATCCATGGTGTAAAATGCAATGCATTGTGTCAACTTTAAAAGTCCCCATAGTTTTTATCAATCCCAATGATATTTATACATCCCCATAGTCAAAGGTCTTTTAATTTAGACATAATACCAAAAATCCCTCCCAAGCCCATAATGAATATTCAGAATAAATATTCACACTGCAAAAGGTGGCATTGGGCATAACACAGAAATATTGAACTAATACAAGATTTAAAACAACCAGGGAAAACATCAAACTCTGTAGCTTCAAGTCCAACAACTCTAGCCAGTGACAAATCTCTGAGTCTGATAACTCTAACTAGCAACAAGTCTCTGGAATTCCAATTCTGCCCCTCCAGCTAGGCTACTCACAGTCCTGGAAAACTACATTGGGGCCAGCAGCTTTCCTTAGCAGCCATTTTATGGTCCCGGCATCTCCACCGGGTCTCCACCTCAATCCATGGTTCATCTTCCTGGACCCATAGGGTATCCATTCAGGATTTCAGCAAACTTGCTTCACACTGCCCATGGCCATTACTAAAAGAAAAGACCATGTTGCAAACACAATGACACTCTCTTTCCTAAATTTCTTATATTCTACAATACCAGGTAGGGTGCCAATTTGTGAATCCTGGCGGTGGGGGATGGGGGGTAAAGCTGACTTTGAAGAAAAGGACACTTCTTGAGCACTCAGGCCCCTCCAAAAGAGCCTACATTCTTCCTGTTGCCCCAATGCAGATCAGCTAGCTCAGTATCAAGGCTTGTAATCCCTCAATTGCAGCTGAAAAGACAACAATTCACCCAAAGAGTTTTCTTTCTGTGCCATATACCTCTGCTTATACCAGTTTCTTTCTTTCTTTCTTTCTTTCTTTCTTTCTTTCTTTCTTTCTTTCTTTCTTTCTTTCTTTCTTTTGTTTTAGAAAAGGAAGAAGTCAAAGTTTCTTTATTTCCACATATGATTATACATATAGGACACCTAAAGTCTCTAACAGATAATTCTTTTTTTAATTATTTTTTTATTCTTTTTTATTAATTAGTTTTGTGTTTCAGAAAACAGAGTCAGTTTGGTACCATTATTAGACTCATCTGTGACCTACCCCCTCCCCATTGGCCCCTCCTTGTTGAGGTATATGGGTCATGCATTCTGGAGTTAGCCCTCAGTTATGGGTAGGAAAAATGTCTCCGTGTATCATGTGTGGCTTTGACATTCTTTCTTCCCCTCTTCCCCAAAATTTCCCTGAGCCATGTTGGGTTCATTTTTGGTCTGCTTCAGTGATGAGGTGTTGGGGGCTTCTGGGTCTCTGGATATCTGATTTGGTGGGAGTTGATTTTTCTCTGTGTCAATCTCATTCACCCTTGTGCTGATACCTGCTTCACAAAGAAAATAGCACCTTTTCTTGTTTCACCAATTTTTCTTAGTTTCATCTGGGGCCCTTTTGAGGTATGATGGGGTGGCTCTCTCCTTAGGATCTACATATATCTGAAAAAGAGAAGCAGATTCTCCAATGGAGAGTAAGTTAGCACCAGGGCAAATGAGATAACTGTTACTTTTTTTTATAGAGAATTTAATAGGTGCCATCTTCACAATGTTAATTCTGCCTATCCAGGACCATGGGGGTCTTTCCATTTTCTCAAGTCATCCTCAATTTCTTTTTTGAGTGTTTTTATGTTTTTGTTATATAGATCTTTCACTTCCTTGCTTAATGTTATTCCAAGGTATTTTATTTGTTGCTATTGACAAATGAGACCATGTCCCTTATTTCTTTCTCTGCATCTTTGTCATTTTCATATAGAAAGGCTACTGATTTTTGTGCATTGATTTTGTATACTGCTACTTTGCTATTTTAGTTAATCACCTTCAGGAGTTTTGGGATGTAGTCTCTTAGGTCTTTTACATATACAATCATGTCATCAGTGAATAGAGATAACTTAACCTCTTCCTTTCCAAGTTGTATCCATTTTATTTCCTTCTCCTGTCTTATTGCTCGAGCTAATATTGAAAAACAGAGGTGAGATTGTACAACCCTGTCTTGTTCCTGATCTTAATGGGAATTCCTCCAGTCTCTCTCCATTAAATAATATTTGGGCCTTAGGAGCTTTGTATATTGCCTTTATTATGTTAAGATATGAACCGACCATGCCAATTTTCTCCAGTGTTTTGATCAGGAAGTGATGTTGTATCTTGTCAAAGGCCTTTTCTGCATCTATCAAAATGATTATGTGGTTTTGTGTTTAACCTTGTTTATGTGGTATATTACATTGATAGATTTCCATATGTTGAACCACCTCTGTGTTCCTGTGTTGAATCCCACTTGGTCAAGGTGGAAAATGCTTTTGATGTGTTGTTGGATTTGAGTTGCAAGGATTTTGTTCAGGATCTTTGCATCTAAGTTCATAGGGAAATAGGCCAGTAGTTTTCTTTTCTTGTGGCATCTCTGCCTGGTTTTGGAATGAGGGTGATACTAGCTTCATAAAAGGAGTTGGGTAGCTTTCCCTGTCCTCCAATTGTGTGGCACAGTTTGAGGAAAATTGGTTTTAGTTCTTCCATGAAGGTTTGATAGAATTCAGCTGAGAAGCCATATGGTCCTGGACTCTTCTTTGTGGGGAGGTGTTTTATTACTTTTTCAATCTCCATGAGTGTGATAGGTTCATTGAGGAGGTTAATCTGCTCTGAGTTCAGCTTTGATAGATGGTATGCGTCCAGGAATTTATCCATCACCTTCACATTATCCTGTTTTGTGGAGTAGAGGTTTTTGAAATAAGTCCTGATGATTCTCCCAATTTCACTTATGTCTGTTGTGATCTCTCCTTTTTCATTTTGAATTTTGTTAATTTGAAGTATGTCTTTTTCTTTAGTTGGTCAAATTGGCCAGGGGTTTGTCAATCTTGTTTTATTTATTTATTTATTTTTCATAGAACCAGCTCTTTGTCAATTGTCTTGCTTTCTTAGTTTCCAATTCATTAATTTTTGTTCTGATTTTAATTATTTCTTTCCTTCTGGAGCTCTTTGGGTTGAATTTTTCTTGCTTTTCCAGTGCCTTTAGGTGGATGGTTAGGTTATTGATTTGGGATCTTTCTGTCTTTTTTATGAAGGCATTGAGTGCTATGAATTTTCCCCTGAGGACCACCTTCATTGTATCCCATAAGTTTTGGTATGATGTGTTCTCATTGTCATTCAATTCTATTCATTTTTTTTTATTATATCCACTATCCATTTCTTGTTTAAAAGTGTGCTGTTCAGTTTCCAAGTGCCATTGGGATTCTTGGTGGGTCTTTTTTTGTTAATTTCTAGCAATACAGTATTGTGATCTGATATGATGCAGGGAATTATGTCAATCTTCCTAAATATATGGAGGCAGTCTTTGTGACCCAGTATATGATCTATTTTAGAGAACGTTCCATGATATGCTGAGAAGAATGTGTAGTCTGTGGATTTGGGATGGAAAGTTCTGTAGAGATCCATTAAGTCTAAGTGCTCTATGGTTTTGTTGAGCTCTCTTACTTCCCTGCTGAGTTTCTCTTTGGATGATCTGTCTGTTACTGATAATTGAAGTCCCCGGCTGTTATGGTGTTGGTGGTTGTTTCTGTTTCATTGTCAAGTAGGTTTTGGTTTATGAACTGTGGTGCCCCTGTGTTTGGTGCATACAGATTTATGATTGTAATATCCTCTTGATGGATCATTCGCTTGATCAGGAAGAAGTGGCCTTCTTTGTTTTTTTGATTATTTTTGGTTTGAAGTCTATTTTATCCATTATTAATATAGCTGTACTTGCTTGTTTCTTATTCCCATTTGCTTGGAATATTGTTTTTAACACTTTCACACTAAGGAGGTGTCTGTCTTTAGTGGTGAGGTAGGTTTCTTGAAGACAGCAGATTGAGGGGGCTAATTTTTTGACTGATCCTGTTAGCTTGTGTCTCTTCATGGGTGAATTAAGGCCATTAATATTTAGGGTAATGACTATGAGATTTGATTTGGTCCCTGCCATATTGTGATGGTATATGTGGGTTGGTGTTTTCATGGACCTTGAAGTTTTTTGTGCCTACTCTGAGTTTGGTTATTGTGATCTGCTTCTTGTAGGAATTTGAGTTTGATTATTTGTTTCTTCTGTGTGGAGAATTTCCTGAAATACTCTCTGTAGGTTGGGTTTTGATTTCATATAATTGTAAAGCTGAGTTTTGTCATGGAAAGTGTTTCTTTCACCATCTATAATGAGAGATACTTTTGCTGGGTAGAGTAGTTTGGGTTGGAATCTATAGGTTCTTAGACTTTGCAGTGTTTCATTCTAGGCCCTTCTACCTTTCAGGATTTCCATTGAGAAGTATGGAGTAATTTTGATGGGGTTTCCTTTGAAAGTGGTGTGCTGTTTTTCCCTAGCTGCTTTTTATGATATTCTCTTTGGTGTCAATGTTTAGAGTCTTAATGACAATATGTGTTGAAGAGTTTCTCCTTTGGTCCAGTCTGTTTGTAGTTCTGTTGGCTTCTTGTATCTTGCTGGGCCTTTCTTTTAAGAGACTGGGGAAGTTTTCTTCAATTATTTTGTTAGAGAAGTTCTCCATGCCTTTGGTCTGAATTTCTTCTCCTTTTGATATTCCAATGATCTTGATATTAGGACGTTTAAGTGTATCCCACAATTCTCTCATGTTCCGTTCACAGAAACTTTTTAAAAATAATTTTTGTTTATTTTTATTTATTTATTTGAGAGTGACAGAAGGAGCACTTCTGGGCCTCCAGCCATTGCAAACAAACCAGATGCATGCACCAACTTGTACATCTGGCTTATATGGGTCCTGGGGAATTGAGCCTTGAACCAGGATCCTTAGGCATCACAGGCAAGTGCTTAACCACTAGGACATCTCTCCAGCCCTCACAGAAATGTTTCAACTTACTGAAATTTTTGAGCTCCCGAACTGTTTCTTCCATCTTGTCTTCGAGATCCGAGTTTCTATCCTCCACAATGGCTGACTCTATTCTTGAGAGCTTCTAGCAAGTTTGGGACTTGTTCAATTACTTTTGCATTTTCTACTACTTTTCTATGTATAATTTCCATCCCTCTGTCAATCTCCCTTTTCACATCATTTTCTGATTTTCTTGATGCTTTTTGGAATTCATCTTTGCATTTCTTTATGTCTTCATTTAGCATGGCCAGCTTGTTTTTGAAGTCTTCTCTTTTTTTTCACTCTCCCTCAAATCTCTTAACAGTCTTTGAACTCCCTCCATTTTCTTATCTAGTAGGTCTAGTCTAGTGATGGCAGCATCCACATGATTATCGATCCTTTGTTCTTTTTTTGCAAGTTCTACCAGTAGCTTGGTCAGTTTTGCATTACTCATAGCTTCATTTTGGTGTTCTGATCCTAACGACTCTTCTATGTTTTGATTAGAGATGTTCATTGTAGGACTGGGTGATCTAACTGGATTTTCTTGCATTTGATTTTTCATGGTTTTTTTTTTTTTTTTTTTTTTTGCACTGTGGTCTGCCCATCACAGTGTATAGCCATGTAGGTGAGTGGATCAGCCTGGGCTCAAGCACAATGAGAATCTAAGGAAGCCCAAAGCAATTGCCAAGCAGCCTTGGGCTTTGGCTGTCAATTGCCAAAGCCACCTGAGCTCCTGCATGGCCAGGGTGCCAAAGTTGCCTGGGCTCTCATGTGGTTATGTGCCAGAGCTGCCTGCGCTTGCACTAGGAGGGGCACTGAGACATCCCAAACTCTGGCAGGGGAACGCTGGTACCCAGAAGCAGTCTGCACTCCCCTGCAACAGGACAGTGGTGGATAGCCAGCATGGCAGATAAGTAGGCGATGGCACCTGAGGTGGTGCTAGTGACAGACACAGTCTGAGCTTGTGTGGCAGTTGATATGGACCTGAGCTCGCATGAATGTGCGGAGGCCATAGCAGTAAGTGAGTGAGTGGGCAGAGTAGTCTAAACTTCCACAAGCAGGGATCAATTGGCACACTGCACTGTTTGGTGGGCAAATTGATCAAAGGATCCTCAGTTCCAATGGGCCAGCAGGTATAGCCTGGCCAAGGTCACTCATGGGCAGTGGTAACAAGGCAATCAGCCCTGTGCAGTGAGGCAAGTGGGACTATGTTGGTCTAGGACCATTTTCATACAGTAAGTGTGGGAGTTTCCTGAAGATGGGTCTATAGGTATGGCAGCTGCTTGGGGAAAGGGATGGGCTACCCACCCACAAGGGAATCAGTGATTCCCTGTTTTTCCCCCACTGTACACTCCCCCACTGGCAATCTATTGGAGATTTCTCTCTCCTAAAAGACCCAGTGAACCCGTAATGTCTTGCCTTTCTTTCCCAGGTATCTGTGGCACAACTAAGCAGTCACCATCTTGGCTGGAAGTCCCCACACCAGTTTATTTCTACACCAAGCAACTCTGCACAACTTCCCAGGACATGGGCATAACAGAAAGCTTCCCACACAAACTGCTAGCCCAGTCCAGGCAAAATGCTTTCTCACTCTCATAATATGCCAAACTTCACAGTCCATTGTTCTAACTGCAGTAAGGTCTTGCAGTTCTGACTAGAATAATCCATCAAGCTGTACTTACAGCACTGCAAGGCATCTCTTAGGTCAAGGTTCCAAATCCTTCCACAGTCCTCTTGAAAATAAGCTCCAAAGGCCAAAGCCACATGTTCAGGTGTCTAGTAGCAATCCCACTCCTTGCTACCCTCTGTACCACTTTACTGTTGCAGTCCAGTTCGCATTGCTGGTACAAATCACCCAAACAAGAGCAGCTTGTGGGAAAAAGAACTTTATTTTGGTTTATAGGCTTGAGGGGAAGCCACTTGGTGGCAGGGATGATAAAATGATAAAATGAGTGGAGGGTGGACATCACTCCCCTGGCCAACATAAGGTGGACCATAGCAACAGGAAAGTGTGCCAAACACTGGCAAGTCCTGGCTATGATACTCATAAGCCTGCCCCCCAACAATACACCGCCTACAGGAGGCGTTAATTCCCAAATCTCCATCAGCTGGGAACCTAGCATTCAGAACACCTAAGTTTATGGGGGACACCTGAATAAAACCACCATAAATGGTTTACCTCATTTGGCTTAAGTTTTATAAGTCACATGAATTTAGAACTCCATCCATTTATATATAGATATTTTGGGGGACGGTGCAAGGTAGGGCCTCACTCTGGCCCAGGCTGACCTAGAATTCACTGTGTAGTCCCAAGGTTGCCTCAAACTCACAGTGATCCTCCTACCTCTGCCTCTTGCATGTTGTTATTAAAGGCGTGTGCCACCACACCTAGCTTTCCAGTTATATTTTACATTTTTCAAACTTAGTGGAGTATGTTTTTAATGTATATCATTATGATTATCTGAGTGTCATTGGTACCCACCAAAATAGCTCTTTCTTATTTCCCATTTTATTAACTAGAGTTATCTCTCTTTCTTCTGGTTAGTTTCAGTAGGAATTCATTGATCTTGTTTTTCTTTTCAAAGAACAGACTCATTGCTTCATTAATTTGGGGGTATTGTTGTTGTTACAGGATCTCACCCTTGCCCAGGCTGACCTGTAACTCACTTTGTAGCCAAGGCTGGTCTCAAACTCATGATCCTTCTACTTCAGCCTCCTGTGTGCTGGGAGACTATAGGTGTAATCCATCATCAATGGCTTTATTAATTCTTTGTAATATATTTTCCTCCTGGTTTATTAAGTTATGTTTTGATCTTTTTCTTTATTTATACCTACTGATATTTGGTTTGGTTTTTTTTCCTTCTTCTTCCAGGGTTCCAAAAGTGTATCATTAAATTATTTATTGGTGATCTTTCTGATTTGTTAACATAGGCATTTAGTGCTATAAGCTTCTCATTTATCACTGTATCCAATATTTTTTGGTATGTTGTGTTGTCATTATTATGTGAAATAGGAATTGTTTTTTGATTTCCTATTTAGTTTCTTCAATACTATATTGATTACTAAATAGCATACTGCTTTATGTCCATCAGTTTATATGTGCTGTATAGTCTCTTTTGCTATTGATATGTAGTTTTATTCCTTTGTAATCAGATATAACACAATAAATTATTTCAGCTTTCCTATATTTTCCAAGATTTGCTTTTGTACTAATATGTGATCTATTTTACAGAAAGTTCCATGAGGCACTGAGAAGCATTTGCATTCTTTAGCATTTGGGTGGAATGGTCTATAGGTGTCTGTTCAGTCCATTTGATATAGTAAGTCACTTATTCCAGATTCTTGCAATTGTCTTTCAGAACTTGAAATGTATTATTCCCAGTACCCCTGCTTTTAAAGATTCTCCTGAGAAATTTCTTACTATTCTAATGAGCTTGCCTTTTTTTTTTTTTTTTTTTCCAAGATAGGGTCTTACTCTACTCCAGGCTGACCTGGAATTCATTATGTAGTCTCAGGCACAGTGGCCTTGAACTCATGGCAATCCTCCTACCTGTGCCTCCAGAATTCTGGGATTAAAGGCTTGTGCCACTACACCGAGCTCTTCCAGAGTTGTTGTGTTTTTTATTTTTATTT
This sequence comes from Jaculus jaculus, assembly GCF_020740685.1. Lineage (NCBI taxonomy): Eukaryota > Metazoa > Chordata > Mammalia > Rodentia > Dipodidae > Jaculus > Jaculus jaculus. The sequence continues at coordinate 79,728,455 of NC_059107.1, read as the reverse complement.
TGAACTAACTTTTCAAAATGACATGGTACTTTTCTCTTGTTACTTTCACTATACTTTCATTTATCTGCATACTTAATAATGTTATTAAAGTATGACAAGGACAGGTTTATTTCCTGTCTTATTTGTTTGGTGGTCTAAGACTCTTATTTGTACTGACATCTCTTTCCTTAAATTTGGGACACCTTCTTCTATGATTCTGTTGAAAATATTATGCCTTTAGACTGAAATTCTCTTCCTTTTTGTGCCAAGATATCATGTTTTTCCACTTCATAGTATTCAGAGAGTCTTAAAATTCCTACTTTTACCTTTTCAAAAATTTATCTTTATCCTTTTTGGGATGCTCCAATTCCTCCATGTTGCTTTAAAGCTCAGGTATTCTATCCTCTCCTTGATCCATTATTGTTAAAGCTTTCTACAGCATTTTAATTTGATTCATTGTATTTCCTTTCCCATATTCAGATTGGTTTTTATTCACTATTTCTATCTCTTTTTTCATAACTTGTATTGCCCTCCTTATAAATTCAGCTGATTTTCTGTGTTTCAGAAGTTTGTTTTCTGTGTTGATTCATTTGATTTTTTTTTGTTGTTTGCTTTCTTTGGACATATTTATAATTATTCTTTTAGTTACCAGTCTTGCATTTTATATAACTACTTTACTCTCAATGGAGACATTACTGTGAGTTAAAAAAAAAAAAAAAAAAAACTAGTGTTAACTTTGCAAAAGATGGAGGGAGAAAAATGGAGTTAGGAGAGGAAAATTGGAATACTGGTAGGTTTGACAGGGTTTTAAAGGTTGTTAATGATATAGAAGGTTGTAGTTATAGAATGTAAAGAGGAGGATCTAAAGAGGACAGAATGTGGAGAAGAAAGTAAAATAAGAGGCAATGTATAAGAGTTATGAATGGTAAGAATATTAGAGAGATCAATATAGTAGCTTGAGTGGAGATAAATATAGAATAATCTTAAAATTGAACCCGACATTATACAAACACAAACAAAACCACCATGAGGAAACATTCAGCACAGGAGGATCCAGAAGATAAAAATATGTCAAAATTACAAAAGTTAACCTTAACATAAATGATAAAAAGGAAATATATTCTAAAATTATATTAAAATAATTGTTAGAACCAGAATGGTTCCATTTTTGAACATCATAACTCTGTCTCCAAGAGTGACCCAACCACCCTTCCCAAATATCACATTCCTGGAATGATGCAGACCACTCATACCCATCATCAGTTCCTGTAGTGGCCCAAGCCTTGAGGCGAGGTGGACTGCTCTGTAACCAAGAAATTCCAATGATCCTCACAGCCCCATAAGTATCTCATAGTCTGTAAGAGAAAGGGCTTCTGACCATGCCTTGTCAAGGCCCTTCTCAGGAGCTCCTGAATAAAGCCTGTCTCTGCTATGGAGCCCAGTCTTCTCTCTCATTTCTTTCTTTTTCCAACACATGGTGTCAAAATCCAGACAGGTGCTTAGAGTGGGGTCCTTCTTGCAACCCAGGGACTAATGGGCAGTGGCAGCTCATCCAGGGATAACTCTTGGATTTTGAGGTATCCTTGATCTCCACCCTGTTCTCTCTTTTTTCCTCTCTTTCACCATGATAAATTGCATGAGAATTGCAAACTCCCCTGGGCAGGACTGTGAGGGCAATACTATGGCTACTCTTCAGTGGGCCCTCAGAACTCCCAGGTGGCTGGAGAAAATCTACAACAGTTCAGTAGGGTCATTCACCTACCTAAAAGCTTTTCCTTCTCCCCTCTTGTTGGCTCCAGCCATAAAGAGACCATTCACCATATTCAATGGATCATCCAACTCTGGACCTAGGAATGATAGATCTGGCTCCCTTATCTAGCCCTCAGAGGACTGCCCTGTGAGCCTCCAGTCAGAAGCAATTGTTCTGGGAAACCCACTTTCCTTCCAAACCACCTGTCTTTCTCCAGGAAGTTTCCAGTTACCTGATCCTCAGAAAGATGCCTCAGCCCTTCTCACTCCCTCTATGGGTTTCCAAATTTTGAAAACTCCACCAGCATCACCACTGGATTATCTCCTGACCAATCTTAAAACACTTGGCCTAAAATGAGACAAAAAGCCCAAGTGCCTCATTTTTTATTATAATACACTTTAGCCACAGTACAAATTGGACAGTAATTCACATTGGCCTGAAAATGGCACATTTGACTTCCAAATTACTTTTAAAAATATTTTATTTTTTAAAATTTATTTGAGAGAGGGAAGGAGGGAGAGAGAGAAAGAGGGAGAGAATGGATGCACTAGGACTTGCAGCCACTGAAAATATACTCCAGATGCATGTACCACTTTGTGCATCTGGCTTACGTGGGTACTGGAGAATTGAACAGAGATCCTTTGGCTTTGATGATTCTCACAATTTCACATATGTCTGTTGTGATCTCTCCTTTTTCATTTTGAATTTTGTTCATTTGAAGCGTCTCTCTCTCTCTCTCTCTCTCTCTCTCTCTCTCTCTCTTTTTTCTTTTTTGCTTGATCAAATTGGCCAGGGGCTTGTCAATCTTGTTTATTTTTTCAAAGAAACAGCTCTTTGTTTTGTTAATTTTCTTAGTTGTTTTCTTAGTTCCCAATTCATTACTTTCTACTCTGATATTAATTATTTCTTTCCATCTGGAGCATTTTGGGTTGTATTCATCTTGCTTTTCCAGTGCTTTTAGGTGGATGGTTAGGTTATTGATTGGGGATCTCTCTATGTTTGTCATGAGGGCATTTATTGCTATGAATTTTCCCCTGAGGACCACCTTCATTGTGTCCCATAAGTTTTGTTATGATGTGGTCTCATGGTCATTCATTTCTAGAAATTTTGCAATTTCATTTTTTATTTTGTCCACTACCCATTTACTGTTTAAAAGTGTGCTGTTTGGTTTCCAGGAGCTGATGGAATTCTTGCTGGGTCTTTTGTTATTAATTTCTTGCAATATAGCATTGTGACTGATATCATGCAGGGAATTATGTCAATCTTCCTAAACATATGGAGGCAGGCTATGATCTATTTTAGAGAATGTTCCATGGGCTGCTGAGAAAAATGTGTAGTCTGTGGATTTGGGATGGAAAGTTCTGTAGATGTTTGTTAGGTCTAAGTTATCTATGGTTTGTTGAGCTCTCTTACTTCCCTGCTGAGTTTCTGTTTGGATGATCTGTCTATTAGTTATAATGGTATAGTGAAGTCCCTAGCTATGATGGTGTGAGTGGTTATTTCTGTTTTATTGTCAAGTTGGTTTTGTTTTATGAATTGTGGTGCACCTGTGTTTGGTGCATAAAGACTGATGATTGTGGCAGCTTCTTGTTAGATAATTCCCTTGGTAAATATGAAGTGGCCTTCTTTGTCTTTTTTGATTATTTTTGGTTGAAGTCTATTTTGTCCAATATTAAGATAGCTATACCTGCTTGTTTCTTATTCCCATTTGCTTGGAATATTGTTTCTTCTGTGTGGAGAATTTCCTGAAATACTCTCTGTAGGTTTGGTTTTGTGTTCATTTAATTTTAAAGCTGAGTTTTGTCATGGAAAGTTTTTCTTTCATCATCTATTATGAGGGAGACTTCTGCTGGGTAAAATAGTTTGGGTGGGAAGCCATAGGCTCTTAGACTTTGCAGAGTTCCATTCCAGAACCCTCTGGATCTCAGAGTTTCAACTGAGAAGTTTGATGTAATTCTGATGGGGTTTCCTTTAAAAATGATGTGCTGTTTTTCCCTAGTTGCTTTTAGGTGTCAATGTTTAAAGTCTTAATGACAATATGTCTTGGAGAGTTTCTCCTTTGGTCCAATCTGTTTGAGTTCTGTTAGCTTTTTGTATTGTGATTGTATCATGATTGTGTCATGATTGGCCTTTCTTTTGAGAGAGTGGGAAAGTTTTCTCTGATTATTTTGTTAAATAAGTTCTCCAAGCCTTTGGTTTGAATTTCTTCCCCTTCTGGTATTCCCATGATCCAGATGTTAGGACGTTTAAGGGTATCCCACATTTCCCTCATGTTCTATTCATAGAAATTTTTGAACTTATTGAAACTTTTGAACTCTTGAACTGTTTCTTCTGTGTTGTCTTCCAGATTGGAGTTTCTATCCTCCACATGGCTGACTCTATTCTTGAGAGCCTCTAAAGAGTTTTGGGCTTGTTAAATTAGGTTTGCAGTTTCTACTTCTTTTCTATGTATAGTTTTCATCCCTCTGTCAAGCTCTCTTTTCACGTCATTTTTTGATTTTCTTGATGCTTCTTGGAATTCATCCTTGCATTTCTTTATGTCTTCATTTAGCATTGCCAGCTGATTTTTTTTTTTTTTTTTTGAGGTAGGGTCTCACTCTAGCCCAGGCTGACCTGGAATTCACTATGGAGTCTCAGGGTGGCCTTGAACTCATGACAATCCTCCTACCTCTGCCTTCTGAGTCCTGGGATTAAAGGCATGCACCACCACTCCAGGCTGCCAGCTGATTTTTGAGGTCCTCTCTTTTTTCACACTCTTTCATATCATTTAGCTGTCTTCGAACTCCTTCCATTTTCTTATCTATTAGGTGTAGTCTAGTGATGGCAGCATCCGCATGATTATCAGTCCTTTCTTGCTTTTATGGAAGTTCTACCAGTAGCTTACTCAGGGTTGCATTGCTCATAGCTTCATTTTTGTTTTCTGATCCTAATGTCTCTTCTATGTTTTGATTAGAGATGTTCATTGTAAGACTGGGTGATCTTATTGGATTTGCATGCATTTGATTTTTCATGTTATTTGTTTTGCACTGTGGTCTTCCCATCACAGTGTATGGGCAGGGAGAGTAGGACTGTGGTCTTACTGGGGAGAGAAGTTGGTGACTCTTGGGGAGCTGGCCTGAGTTAGCAAGTGGGCAAGCAGATGGGTAGAGTGGTCCTGAGCAAACACATGGATGGACAGATCAGCCTGAGCTCGTGCACAGTGGGACACTAGCCTCGGGCAGATGGGCGCAGCAGATGGGGGGTTTGGCCTGAGCTGATGTGGGCAGACAGTCAGAGTGAGCCTGAGCTCATGAGGGCAGATGGAATGGGCCTGAGGTCTCACATGGATGGGTTGGCAGGCAGCTGGAACAGTAAGCGAGCAAATGGGCAGAGCAGGCTAAGCTTACACAGGTGGATGGGCCGAGTGTGTGTGTGGTGAGCAGATGGATGGATTGAGCCTGAGCTCGAGTGGGCCAGTGCATGGAGCCTACCGGAGGTCACAATATGGGTGGGGGTAGCAGGGTGATCACCCCTGCTCAGTGAGTCAAGTGGAACTATGCTGGCCTGGGTTGTGTTTCCTACACTAAATGTGGGAGTATCTTGAGGTTGGGACGATGACTATGGCAGCTGCTTGGGTACATTGTGGGACTGGTGGGCTACCAGCAAGCGAGGGAATCAGTGATTTCCCTTTTTTTCCCCCCTCTGCACCCTCCCACTGGTGATCTATTAGAGATTGCTCTCCCCTTAAAGACCCAGTGAACCCTTAATGTCTTGCCTTTCTTTGCCAGGGAGGTGTAGCACATTAGGTGGTTCCCATCTTGAGGTCCTTGATCTCACAAGGGTCTCACAATGTTATTTTCAAACTTAGATATAATATTTGTGTCACCTGTAAAGGTCATATCATATATAAGAAAATTCATATATAGATAATGGCCAGACCATAATGGCTAATAGTTTTCACATGATCTAGGTGTTTCTTTACTTATGGCTCTGATAAGTATCACCCTGCTGAAGAGCTGCTTCCTTGCTTATTCATAAGAATGTCCATGTGGGACAACAACCTGCCATGTGCACAAAGTGCAAAGTGAAGTTTGACAAGTAGAGAACCAAGAGCTGACTCTCCCAGAAGCCACACCTGTGTGACTAGAAGTTCAGTGATGGACTGTAGCAATTGTGGAGAAGTGGGTGTTGCTGGACCAGAGCCAAATAGAACAGCCATCTTATTATCTTTTTCTGTATATGACCTGACATCTCTGACCAGCTGGGACATCCGTTTTTCTGGGTTACAGTCTTTATAGACATATTCTTATTACGCTAGATCTATACATGAGACCTTGCTTATTTCCTCCAAGGTAAAGTTCATTCTTTGGTTCTTCAGGGATTCTCACATTTACAGACTTTTCTGCTTTCAATATAATGAGTCACTTTTTTATTTGCCCACTAATACAGTTTGTTTGAGCAACTCCACTCCCAAAAGATTTCATAAGTACCTATTGCTACTTGGAATTCTAAGACTGCTTTCCAGTAAGTTTTTACTTCCAGAGCCACCTCTGGGAATGAGATTTAATCTGTGGTCCTGCTGCAGTCTCACCAGGGCACACATCAACCTCAACCCCCATGATCAAACCTGTGTGACCAGAACCAGCTCCTGTAACATCCCTAACCTGGCTTTCTATATAATGATGGAGTTGGGAAAGTTAGAACCAGAATGACTCAATTTTTGAACTCTGATGGATATTCGACTGTAACTCTGTCTCTCTGTCTCCCTTGATTGACCCACCCACCTCTTCCAATTATCACATTCCTGGGATGATCCAGACCACACATACCCATTATCAGTTCCTGTAGGAATCCAATCCCTGAGGTAAGGTGGACTTTTCTGCAAACAAGGAATTCCAATGACTCCCCCACCTCACAGTCACATAAGTATCCTGTAGTCTATAAGGGAAGGGGCTTGTGACCCTGCATGGTCAGAGCACTTTCCAGGCTTTCATGAATAAAGCCTGTCTCTGCTGTCAAGCCCAGTCTGCCCTCTAGATTTTTTCCCACTTTTCCTCACAACAGCAAAGAATGCTATTAAATTAATGAGTATCCTCCCTAAATGAGGTTGGTTTTGAATTCATTCCCTCTCTGTGATGTTTTGGTGTAGCAACCTGCCCTGATTTAGGAGGTGCCATATGTACTTCCAGTTCAAACTTAGAAAACCAGACTTAGAGCATGTATTGCCCCAGTGGATATAAGACCTGTTACCTTTTGTGGGTGCATTTCTAGTCCACCTACACGGAGTTGTGAAGACAGTCCCTCCATGATGTACTGTCAGCTTGGCTTGGATGACAAGGCTCAGTGTTGTGGGGGAAGGACAAGTTGAAGGCCCTATCTCCCTGAAGCCTCTGGCATTCCCAGTGGTAGCATATGTATTAGGGAAGGTTGTCAAATTTTGCTTGGTGGTGTTAATTACAGAGCTTAGCTGATCTCTCCCATTCTCTCCTTCAATTTCTTCTGATCTTGTAAGGCTGATAGGTGTAGGAAGGATTACTTCTGCATAGTTTCCACTTTTCTCACTGGCAGGACCATTCATGCACAAAGAAAAGCAGTTTATGGTAGTTGGCCCACTTGGTTCTAACTAAGCATCCTGACCCATCCCCACCGACTAGCAGAAGATTTCAGTGCTTCTTCACAGAAATCTCACCATGCTTCATGAATTCATTTACAGATCTTATCTCTTTTTTAAATATTTTTTGTTCATTATTTATTTATTTATTTGAGAGCGACAGACACAGAGAGAAAGACAGATAGAGGGAGAGAGAGAGAATGGGCGCGCCAGGGCTTCCAGCCACTGCAAACGAACTCCAGACGCGTGTGCCCCCTTGTGCATCTGGCTAACGTGGGACCTGGGGAACCGAGCCTCGAACCAGGGTCCTTAGGCTTCACAGGCAAGCGCTTAACTGCTAAGCCATCTCTCCAGCCCCAGATCTTATCTCTTACAGAAGACAAGATTCCACAAACTTATATTACTTAAATTTCAGCAAAGGACCATTAAAGGGTTAATGACTTCCTGAAAACCAGAGGGAACTAGAGGGTTAATGACTCTCCCTAATACTAACAGATCTTAAAGAAACATAAGAGGCAGCCATTACCAGACTACATTGACAACCCCAGTGATTGATGCAGTTCCCTTAACCCAGAAAGCCTGGAAAGAAAAGAAACCATCTGGGGTATCCTCCCTTAGAAAATTCTCGCTGGGAAAAAAAAGCCTATTCTGAGCAAAGATGCAAGTAGCTACAAGCTCTTTATTCACTTTCCTTGGACCTGCACCTACCCAGTCTATTTTTCTTAGGATTCTCCTTATAAGGTTGCACCCCATCCTAGCTCAATACTTCATCCACCAACCCACAGGAAGGTTGTAGCTCCTTGCTGTGCTTCAATAAACAGTCTCTGTCTATTGAGACCAACTCCAGTGTTTTCCTTTCCTTTTCTCTTTTACTTTCCTTACAACCATTTCTTGTCCTCTCTGAGGGCTTTCTGTCCCCCTACCTTGGACCATGAGACATATGGATTTTGACTGGTTAAGCAGATGCTGAGTTAATTTTCAGTATCCTAAATATAATCCTTTTCCATAACCTGCTTTGAATTATTTCACTGGGGCTAAAACTCCAGATAATTTTAAAGCATTATTAATAATCGTACCTAATTTTGAGGCATAACCAAATTAACATATTTTTCTCCAATTGATGTTCTCTTTGAGACAAATAATTATTACTGATATTATGAATGTATCAGAAAAAGTCACAGAGACATTTTGGCTTTTCTTTCAGGTTTTTGCAACTAGGTGATCATTATAATGAACTATCTGAAAATTATACTCACAGAAATGGGAAATATGATCTTGGTCAGAGGCTTCTGACTTGAGATATCAAATGAGTTCTCTTATCTACCCATTTCTGAAATACTTGTACTCGAGTGAGAACACCGAAAAAAGGTACTGAACACTTCTTCCTTTTGGAAGCAGAGAGATCCCTTTATTTATTTACAGCACCTATCTGCTCATGGTCACTGCTTTGATCCTTCCCTTCCCAGGCTGTGCTGTGTGCCCTTGTTATGTCCTGAATTATCTCCACCCATTATTCCTAATGCTTATCTCTCTAATGTCCAAGACAGGGCTTGGCAGTCAGAAAATGTTCCTTAAATGAAAGAGAATTTCAGATTGAAAGAGCAAGGCTTTCCACCATCAATAATAACATCATTGTATATTTGGAGTGCTGCTATTGAAGAATAGACCCTCCAAGTGTGAAGCTGTCTTCAAGCAGTGAGTTTATGAGAATCTGCTTGCTCTTTGGACCAGGACCAGGGATGAAATTGTAGGAAGGTTTGTGAAGGAGGTCATAGCTCAGGAGGCAACATGATGACCTCTCACCATTGTGACCATACTATTACCATTAGTTCCACCTCTGATCTCTTCCTTTCCCTGAAATTATTTAACCCTGGATTTTACAATGTAAAAAGACGTATAAAGACAAGAGTTTCTATGGTAAATCACTTGTAATGGCATACATATGAGAGTCACCCCTTAGAAATACATGATGCATTACTCCTTAATAAAATCTTCCAAAAATTCTCACAAAAGAAACTTAGCTAAGTTTGTGCAACTCAGCTTTCCCTAAATCTTATTTGAATATACTTTTATTTCAATATAGACCTCTATTCAGCTTGATGAATAAAATGCTTTCTTAAATTTGAGAATGTAAAATTGATTGACTTCTGTTACTGTCATTTAATTATAGGCAAGTTATATAACTGTACTCTTTTGTTGTATTGTTGCTTGTTTTTCAAGGTAGGGTCTTATTCTAGCCCTATGTAGTCTCAGGGTGGCCTCGAACCCATGGTGATCCTCCTACCTTGGCCTCCCAAGTGCTGGGATTAAAGACATGCTCCACCAATCCTTGCTAACTATTCTTTCTGAGTCTCAGTTTCTTCCTTTATAACATGAAATGATAATGCCTTCTCATGGGGCAATTGTGAAGATTAAATGAAACATCATAAAAATTATACTCAGGTTAGAGTCAGTGCACTGTGAGTATTCAGTAACCAAGATTTTCCCTACCCCCATACTACTTTATGCACTACTTTATTGCCTCATTTCCATTTTGAATAAACTTAAAAAAAATGTAAAGCAGAATTTAATGGGGAGGAGGTCTTTTTTTCTTTTTTCTTTTTCTTTTTCTTTTCTTTTTTTTTTTTTTTTGTCTTTTGGTTTTTTGAGATATGGTCTCACTCTATCCCAGGCTGACCTGGAACTCACTATGTAGTCTCAGGGTGGTCTCGATCTCATGGTAATCCTTCTCCTACCTCTGCCTCCTGAGTGCTGGGATTAAAGATGCTCCACCATGCTTGGCTGAGAGGAGCTCTTTCTTAAAGGCTACCCAATCCATATCTTTAAGCTTCATATCTAGTACAGGTAAGAAATATCTTTTGGAGGCCTGTCATTTTTTAGACAGTTTAAACAACTGATAAGCACTGTTTCATGCACTCCAATGTATGGATTTGATGACCTGAACATAACATCCATGTTTTAAGCCTGATGTCATTAAGACTGATTGCCATTGGTAATGCAATAATGATTCCAAAAAGGTACTATCTAGTCAGGACAGAGGAAAGATTCTTAATTTGTTTGAAAGAGAGACATGCCTGTCCTTAAGCTACCAGAATATCACTTGTATTCACTTGGAAAACAAATGCTTCTATAAAGCAGGCAAGAGCATGAAGCTTCTTTCTAAAGAAAAGATTTTTTTTTTTAAAGGATGCTACCCTGGTTTTAGCAAAGGAATGTATCCAGGGTAAAGAACTCTGCCAGGACAAGTATAGGATCCAGATCTTATATCCACCATCCCATAAAAAAACACTAAGGCTCTTTCCTCTTTCAAAAATCTTTTGTTGTTGTTGTTGTTTTTCTTTTTTTTCCCAAAACTCTTTTAAAATGAATGTGTACCCCATTTCCCTCTGATGTATCCAGGCTTGAATAAAACTCCCTCTACAAGAGAATAAAATAATCTAGCCCAGTGTCCTCCTAAACCAGGAAATGGCTGGTCAATGATATCACAGCTGAGTCTCTGCATCTTCTGGCTTTTTTTTTTTTTTAATTTATTTGACAGCAACAGACAGAGAGAGAGGAAGAGGCAGATAGAGAGGCAGAGAGAGAATGGGCGTGCCAGGGCCTCTAGCCACTGCAAAGGAACTCCAGATGTGTGCGCCCCCTTGTGCATCTGGCTAACGTGGGTCCTAGAGAATCGAGCCTTGAACCAGGGTCCTTAGGCTTCACAGGCAAGCGCTTAACCATTAAGCCATCTCTCCAGCCCATCTTCTGGCTTTTGTCTCATGGTTTTCTATAAATTGTAAGGCTGCACCTCATGTTGCAGTGGGAATTTGTTCCATGCCTCCCCTGCCTCCCAATTTGGCCAAACTAGAAATAAAACCATTTTCCTGCTTCCTTACTTCTTTATAGAATACAGAGAAACTAAGGTGGTGGTGAGTATAGACCTGAGTGTCTGGTAACAGTTACATGTAAGTATAGATTCTGAATCCTTGGAGGCTATATGTTGAGAGAAAAAGAGGGTATGGGTAGTAGAATAGGGGGTAGAAATTTACTCTCAAAAAACATTCAGGTGTGGTGATGCATGCCTTTAATCACACCACTTAGGAGGCCAGTTTGAATTTACATAGTGAATTCCAGGTCAGCCAGTGCTAGAGTTGAAGGCTACTCTGAGACTCAATACTGAATGAATTTCAGGTCAGCCTGGGATAGAGTAAGACCCTACCTTAAAAAAATAAAACAAAAACCTAACGCATTTATTGATTATAATTGCTCATAAAAGTAAGCCAAAATTTGACTTTTACTAAGTTTTCACCAGTTTGTAGAAGAACCTAACAAAGCAAATCATAATTTTTTTGTTATGCTATAAAATTCTATGAGTCTTTTTAAGATAGGATAATGAATTCATAATGAACCATCAGAAAACATAACATTCCTCCTTGCTACAGAAGCCATTTAGCACTCTCTATGGAGTTCTTCCTTTTTGACTATGCAAAGGGAATTATTCTAACACTCAATGTTATTCTCCTGAATTCCAGTGCTGGAGGTTAAATTATAGAAGCCAACACACCATTTAAATGCTAATGTTGCCATTTCTCCCTTTAAAATACTTACTAATTAGAATCAACTAGTATAAGACATGATCTAAATTAAATATTTTGTTTCAAAATGGAAAAAAAATATGTTATTTAAATATAGTCTTCTCAACTTCCCAGCTTACTGTAAAATGAACTCTATTTAGACATGTAATACTATGGAAGACTTTTGAACAAAGAACATTAAAAATTTCCTATCAGTACAATTACTCTGGACTTCTTGTTTACCTCAGCCATTTAGACATTGGCAGGACCACTTTTCTGCATGAAATTTCACTAGTTTACATTGCAAGTTAGCCAATCTCACAATGAGAACTAGGGTTTGGCTTTCTGCAATCTGAACCCTGTTCTGGCCAGAGAGGGGACTCTCCTCCAGGGCACCCTTAGAAACCTTGAGATCATCTATGTGGGTCTTAAGCTTGGAATTTTCCTATTTGACCTTCTGCTGTTCCTTCACTAGTTTGTCCAGAGATGTCAAAAGCAACCAACCAGCCTCATCATTTTCCTTTCTTTTCCACAAATATTCAAATGTTTTAAATACAGTCACTAAATTCTTTGGTCTTCACAAGACATGATATAGGATCACCAAATACATCTATCTCACAGAGTTCTTTAAATAGCGCACACCATGGATTATTAGTGCTCTCCTTATGACCAGTAGGGCCTTTAGTAGCATTGAAGTTGGAAAGCCAACCCCAGATAGCACCAAGCCCACTAGAGAAATCCATCCTTACAATTCTGTTTCTCTAGAATCACCAAAATCTGTATTAGTCAGGGTTTTCTAGAGGAACAGAACTGCTAGAATGAATTATTTTAAAAAGGAAATTTATTGGATTATCATACAGTAGTCCAATAGCAGTTGCAGGCCCAAGAATCACAGAACCTGGTAGCTGCTCAATCCATGTGGCCAGATGCCTTAGAAGTCTCAGTCATGCACTGCAGATGGTGCCAGAAGGCCTGGAGGCTTCCTGAGGAGCCACTGGGTTTCAATCCACCCAGATCTTCAGCTGATGCTGGTCTTCAGTCCACACTGGAAGGCAGCAAGCAGCTCTGTCAGCCAAGTGGAAGGAAGGGGCTCTTTTCACCCAGAGCTTCCTTATATGAAGTCCCCCTCTGAGTGAAGCCACCTGCTCTGGGGGAAGGGCTCACTCTGAGGAAAGGACTTCCTCCTTAGTAGATCCTTCCTGGAAGTACCCGAAAGGTATTTCTGTGGATTACTAAACAGATCAAGTTGACATCACCTTAACTATCACATTTACATTGAAGATTGAGACTATTTTTTTCTGAATGTATTTTTTTTTTATTTATTTATTTGAGAGCGACAGACACAGAGAGAAAGACAGATAAAGGGAAAGAGAGAGAATGGGCACGCCAGGGCTTCCAGCCTCTGCAAACGAACTCCAGACGCGTGCGCCCCCTTGTGCATCTGGCTAACGTGGGACCTGGGGAACTGAGCCTCGAACCAGGGTCCTTAGGCTTCACAGGCAAGCGCTTAACCTCTAAGCCATCTCTCCAGCCCCCTGAATGTAATTTAAATAGCACACATATTACGAAAATTTGTATATTAGGCCACTGTGTCAAGTGGCATTAAAGTATATCTATCACTCCCTTGCTTTTAGTAGAAGTAGCCACTTTTAAGTTTTCCAAATATCCTTTCATTTTCTACCATTTTAATGCATATTTAATTGAAGTTACCTTTTTATGTTAATGGAATCATAATATAACTCTTAGGTGATTTCAATTCTAACCTCTGTGTTGCAAAGCTTTCAATATCTGTATGCATAATCAGCATAATTCTTTTTTAATTTGCTTTTTTGATATTTGTATACATATATATTATTTTAATTTTATTTTTTTATCCATTATGAACTTTGTTATATAAAAATATCACATGTTTGTCATATTACCATCAGGTTATACTCTTATATCCCCTCTCCCTTGCATCCATTTCACTGAGGGTCCTTCTCAGTGGGGATAATGGTATTATTAAATTTTGACCATATGTGTCCACATTACCCTCACTTATTCTCAGTCTCATGGTACTCCTGCTTATACCTGTTGATTACTAGAAGCTATGACCTGAAGGGAGACCCATTGATCATATTATCCAGCCTCTCCCATAAGAACTTCTCCCTCCCTCCACCCCCTCCATGGTCAGCATGAAGACACTACAGAAGAGAAATTACCTTTGTCCCTTATCACTAACCAAAAAGGCTGGAATGTTAGGTCGAGATGGGCTCCCAAGATGGAGTCACCAAGGTCGGCAGAATGGTGACAGAAGCATATGAAAGTGGATTATACACCTTCCTTGAGAAATCGCCTGCTCTTTATCCCCTCCTTGCCTTACAATGCCCCAAGCCATGGTTTCCTGCCCCCTTACCTCCTGAGTTACATGGTCACTGTTCTTTTGTCACACCCTAGCTGTTTTAAATGGTTAATGTAATGATTTCCCCTAAAGGAACTGTTCTGTTTAACCTAACAAATTAGTTCTATTTTTCCTTTCTCACCTTACCCCAACTGCAAAAGCCTTATAAAGGCCACTACCTGAACACTCAGGTTGACTGTGCTCCTCTCTTGTGAGTCAGCCTAAGCAGCTTGTGCTTTTCCCAAATAAAAGTTTTCATCTTTGCTCAGAGTGGTTTTCATGATCTTGGTCACTCCCAAAGTTTACAAAGATGAAATGCACGGGTCAATAAATGCATCCACAATATGCCTGTTTAAGTTTTTGATAGATATTTTTCTAACAGCTTCCTTCCAAATACATTTTATAAAAATATCAATTTTCATTTGCAATTACAGTATAACAATAGGTATTGGATCTTAAATATAGGGTAATTTGTTCGCGGCAAGAACTACTTTTCTTCTTTCTGATGGTCTAAGCAACTGTATGGCATGGTATGACTCATTTAACTATCCTGCCTTCCTAGGTCCTTTAACGTGCTTCCCTTCAAAAATGTTAGCAGATGCAGTCTATAGTCTTGGATTTCAAACTTGTAACAAGTTTCAACATGAATAGTATGTACTTTAAGATAACAGCATTTATAAAGTTATCCGGTAAATCTATTTTTCTATTCCTTTACAAGGAAGCCAAACTCAGAAGAGCTAAGGCTTCTAGCCCGTGCTCAAATCTAAGAAGCCAGCATTGCATTGGATAGTTTGGTAACTGAGTACTGTTTTGGCTCAAAGACCAGATTTCATCTGTCTGAGGCCTGGAATGAATCCAGATAGGCTGTATAAAATCACTTAGAAAACCACAAGAAGAGTGGGATAGGGTACAAGATATGGCACAAATCTACCTAATAGACATTTTGGGGAAAATGCTGTGCTTCCTATCTAACCTGTTTCTTAACATTCAAGAGTAAAGACTTCCATGTCACAAACTTGTGCCAGAACAAATTCAACTGATAGCTTAAAGCCTGCTTTTACCAAGATTACTACCACCACTATAAATGTTTGGCTTGGATAAAATGGTACAATGAGACAAGAGAATGAAAATTAGCTAGGTAAACCTGATCCAGGTCTTGCTGAAGAAAGTGAGATAGGGATTTGAGGGTCACTGATGCCCCCACCCCCTCAAATTTTACCTTTGAACTGATCATTTCAAAAGATAAAACAATGAATTATGTATAAACCAGGATTCTGAACTCACAGTAGGAGCTGTTTTTCAGGATTTTTGGATTTTCACTTTACTGTACATGGATTTTTTTTTTTTTAATGGAAGATGGACTTGGGGGAGATTTCAAAAATAGAGCAATTTGAGACCAATTCTTCCTAATTTAAAAAATATTTTAGTTTTATTTATTTATTAGAGAGGGAAAGAAGATGAGAGAGAGAGATGGTGTAGCAGAAAGCATCAGGTTCACTGAGATGAACTTTCAGGCCAGACACAGTAATGGAGGAAGGGATATTTATTGAAGCCTACAGATCCAGGGGAAGGTACAAAAATGGCAGAAGAAACTGGCCTGCCTTCACAGGACCAAACAGAGAGAGAGAAGTATAAGCCTAAAGGTCAAAAGCCACATAGCACACTTCACATATCTTTAGATTGAAATCTGAAGCCCACCACCACAATTTAAGATCACCCAGTGACATTGCCTCCAGCCAGGTGGCTGCAGAATGCAAACTACAAACAATAAAGAACTGAATATATTTGGGGCCATCTATTCAAACTACCACAGATGGAGAGAGAAGGAGAGAGAGAAAGACAGATACTGAGCATGCTAGGCCATCCAGCCACTGCAAATGAACTCCAGACACATGTGCAATCTTGTGCATCTGGCTTAAGTGGGTCCTGGGGAATCCTTGGTCCTTTGGCTTTTCTAGAAAGTGCCTTAACTGCTAAGCCATCTCTCCAGCCCCTTCCTAGTATTTTTAGTTACTGTTTTGTTATAACCAAAGAAAGAATTTAGAGATGACACACAGTAATTTATTAGAAGTTTTAGTCTGGGTAAGTACACACTCAAGAGGAAGTGTGGGCTTCTCAAAAGAGTCATATCTTTGAGGCCACAGAATGCTAATTTTATGGGAACACTTCAGGGAAAAACCTTAACCACTAAGCCATCTCACCAGCTCTTATGGTAATACTTCAGTGAACAATAGAATCATTCAGGAGCTAAGGTAGGGAAAAGAAGGGAAATTTCAGGAAAGGGGTGAGATTCTGCAGGACTAGGGTTTACCCCCCTTTCTGTCTTCAGTGGGGTTCTTAGATGTGCTAACACATAGTATGCATGATGTTGCTAACAGGGAGACACTGCTGCCAGCAGCTTGAGAAGTTCCATTATATTTCAGGGACCTCCACTCAGTAAAGCCAGCTCGCTGGCTTCCCCACAGGAAAGAATTTCAAAATGTGTCAGTATGAA
Organism: Jaculus jaculus; assembly: GCF_020740685.1. Lineage (NCBI taxonomy): Eukaryota > Metazoa > Chordata > Mammalia > Rodentia > Dipodidae > Jaculus > Jaculus jaculus. Next base: position 79,711,706 of record NC_059107.1, on the reverse strand, counting down.
GCGGTACTAAAGTCTATGCAAAGGCATTTGTAGCATAGATGTTTAGCATAGGGGTTAATAGAAAGAGAGGAGCTCAGGGAAAGATGAAGACATACCTGTTTGGATATAGGCTATCCAAGATAAACTTATATTTTACTGTCTTTACAATAGCCATGTACAACATTTTGGTACATTTTACCATTATTTTCAGAGGTTGTTAAATTTAGATGAGATCCCAATGTGGTTCCTGGGGTGTATGTGACTGGATTACAATAGAGAAAGTTAAACTGGATGCCTTCATTGTTTTTTTTTTGTTTGTTTGTTTGTTTGTTTGTTTTTTCCTTTTTATTTTTCTAAGGCAGGGTTTTATTCTAGAATAGGCTGACATGGAACTCACTCTGTAATCCCACACTGGCCTTGAACTCACATCAATTCTTCACAACTCTTCCTCCCAAGTGCTGGGATTAAAGATATGTCCCACCACTCCCATCATAGATATTTTCATTGTAAACAATATTAATGGATTTGTTTGTAAGATTCCTAGAAAATGTCCAGGAAAGCAGTGATATGGATTAGGAACAGGGAAATATTCCTTTGCAGATAGTCACTTTAGAGACACAGGTCCAAAAGAACATAAATGCTGTCCTTCCCTATAAGATCCAAGTGTGGATTACAGAAATTGCAGTTCCAGAACCCCCTTCAGCTTCAAGAAGCTATGTTGAGTTGCTGCCCATCTCCTAAATGCTTTTAGATCTGTACTCTTGAGGGGGTAATGATATAGGTAGAAGTTTAAAGATCATGGAAAGAAGAACTCCAATTCGTTTCCCTAGTAACATTAGGAAGGAAAGAGATATTTCCTCCTAATCAAGGAACAAAGCCCTCTGGTACTGGGAATCTGTTAACCACTCATTTGGTCAAGAATCCACCCCTCACCTTCAGAAATGCTAAAGAGGTAGAGGAACAGTTATCGCCCTAAGGAGATAATGTACTGAAACCTACAGAAGTTCCTCTCTGGGGCAGTTTCTCTCAGACTCAATACAGAGTCTGGCCACACCTCTGAACTTTTAATTCAAAAGCGTATGTTTTTTTTTTTTTTCCTTTTTCTTTCCTTTTCTTTTTTTTTTTTAATTAATTATTTATTTATTTGAGAGCGACAGACACAGAGAGAAAGACAGATAGAGGGAGAGAGAGAGAATGGGCGCTCCAGGGCTTCCAGCCTCTGCAAACGAACTCCAGACGCGTGCGCCCTCTTGTGCATCTGGCTAAGGTGGGACCTGGGGAACCGAGCCTCGAAACGGGGTTCTTAGGCTTCACAGGCAAGCGCTTAACCGCTAAGCCATCTCTCCAGCCCATCCTTTTCTTTTTTTTTTTTTTTTAAATTTCTTTCTCTTCTTTGGATGCTGGTGGAAATCTTAAGTATGCTTGCCCTGACACATTAGACTTTTTCCTAACACCACATAACAGATTTTCCTTATGGGAAACACTCCCACTCCCTGGGGTCTTTTTCAATATTTTCCTTTATAAAGTATTTTTACCTGTTTCACCCACAGTCCTTAATTCCTCTTTGGTTTGAGACAAAAACTTGGACTTAGAGTTTCCACCCAAACATGGAGAAGGCTATGTAGAAATTAAAAAGAAGAAGAAGGAGAAATAGAAGAAGGAGGAGGAGGAGAGGAAGAAGAAGAGGGAGTTTAAATACTAACAGGGCTTTGAAGAAAAAAAATATAAATATAAAAATAAAAGGCCTAGATTCAGTTTCTTTCTGAAGAGGTCTAAAGAGAAAAATATTTCCAGTTTAGATACAGGTAAAACTCTGGTATGTCACAAGGTTGCAAGCACAGCACAGGTAAAATTCTCACTATTTTTTTCTTTTCTTTTTTTTTTTTTTTTTTTTTTGAGGGGGGTGGTAAATTCAGTATGAGATGACTTATCCCCCATTCAATTATCACCTCTTTAGACATTATAGCTATTCTATGCTGGGGTACATGCCCAAGAACAGGATAAAGGAAGTTTCAAGGGAAGGTCTAAAAGGGCTGGACATCAGTAAATGTGAACACTTTGATTATGGCATTTCCCCCTTAGTCTCTGGTAATTGCCTTGAGTGTATCAGCTGGCACAGCTTCTGGGGATATCCTGAATGATATCACAGGGAAGGGGTTTACAGAGACATAGTGTGAGGTCAGGACAAAATGGAGTTAAAGCAGGAGGGTGAAGTGAATCATCCACATTCCTCCAGAAATTGTCCAGCCATTATCCCTCCCCTGCCTAACAAGTCTCCAAGTCTAAATTTACTGCCCCCTTATCTTTCACTGGGTCACTTCTGGTCTCACCCTATGGCTAATGTAAAGAAAAAAGAAATGCATTCCCCTTCTTCACCTTCCCCCAAGTGAAAAACCTATAAAGCCCATTATCTTTAACCCCAAGCTGACTGCTCCACTCCTGAGAGTCAGTCCTGGCAGCTCGTGTCCCACCAACCCCCAAATAAAAACTTCCATCTCTGTCTCAGAATGGTCTCTGTGGTCTTGGTCACTCCTGAACCTTACATGTGGTGCCCTGACTCAGATAGGATGGCTTCCAGTTGCCCTCTTAAGTGGCCAGACCTCCTTTTCTCTAACCAGACCACTGAGCTGCCATTCGACCCTCTGAAGGCCTCGGACCATCTCTGCCTGAAAGAGGATCTCACACCCACCACTATTCACCTCACGGTTCTTTTCTCCATGTCCTCCCTCCTCTGTAAGTATCCCTCTTTCTTGGGCTGGACTGTCTTGGGTTTCACCCCTCCTCATGGAAGCCATGGTGGCATACCAGGCTACACCCCTCGGCCACTAGGCCCCAACTCTAAATCTCCAGAAAGACGCACTCTGGACACTTTGGGTCTCTCTCTCTCTCTCTGGTCTTCTGTACCCTAAGGGGTCCCATTTGGCTCAGTTGCACCATCTCGAGATGCCCCCTCTCCCTCCCTCCTCTCCCTCTCTCTCCTGAGCTCTCATCTTCCACAGCCAGCAGCTTTCACCATCGCACAGTCACCCTCCTCGCCCACTAACAGGCTAAACAGCTAAAAGTTGCAACTTGTATGCCCTCTTCCCAAGTGGGAGGTGCAGGCCCTGTTCACCCTAAAGGGGCAGGGGGTCATATTGGTGTTCTGTGTAAACCCAGTTTATTTTTTGGTTTATTTATTATTTGGTTTATTTTTCTCTCACCCTGTTTTGCTCTTTCCCTGTCTCCTTAAGAACTTAAGGCCTCTATGACTCTTGGATGGCATCTTCTCTTTCTCTGCAACTCTGGCCACATCCATAATCTAGACAATGGATCCAAATGGCCTGAGAATAATACTTCTGATGTCCAAATTCTCACTGAATTAAAACAAACTTCTGCCAATGTACAGGCAAATGGTCTGCAGAACCCAGTTTTCACTCTGTATGCAAGGCCTTGTCTCTGCTCTACCTGCCATTCTCACCAGGGCCTAGCCAAGGTCTCAGAAATGCGCTCTCACACAACCCCTCCCCCATACTAGTCTCCACCCTCTGCTTTTGACTCTGATGCCATAGAGGACCTCCTCCCAACAGCTCCTCCAGCTTCCTCAGCCTCTCCAGAAACCCTGCCTTGTAACAAAGTTTGCTTTTAGTCTCCAGAGTTGTAAATATATAAAATATAAAAATAAAATCTTAACATGGGATTGCATAGCTTCTGAATAAATGAATGAATGTGTGAATGGGAAATGGTTGTCTAGAGTCTATATGAAAAGTGCACTTGAAATGAATGTGTGTATATGAATATGTACGTGGTTCATAGCCCTAAGGTTGAAGAATGATTTCTATTCTGAGCAGTGCCATTTCATTGTGGGGATGTTTTTCACCAAGCCCACTGTATTAGGCAGCATAGCCAAATTTTCTTGTTGAGTGTCCCCCAGAAGGAACACTAAAATTAATTAAGATCATAGACAAAAAAAAAAAAAAAAAAAAAAAATCAAGATTCTTCTACTCTTTTAAAGAGTTGTAAAATGACAGGATCAGAAAGCTGCTTTGTAGCCCTGAGAGAAGATCAAAACTCTAGGGGGAAAACAGAAATAAAAACAACAACAACAATAAACCAGGAAACAGGCTCTTTCTTAGCTTCCCTGTCTTGCAGAGCTAGGGAACTGCAAGCACAGGGAATCTCAGGATCCTGGCCCCAGCATGATGATGAATGAATGCCAAGTCACTATGGGGACTTCTTATAAGAAACTTGTAACTGTTTTATGTTTACTTTATCTTTCTATGCTTCTATGGAAATACTAACAGACAATAGCCTCAAGATTTATGTTTAAATTTAAAAGTGCTAAATACTAATTTTAAAAAAAAAATTCTAAAATTTCTAATAATGTTTAAATCTGGTTTCATATTTAAAAAAAAAAATGTGTTTCAGGAAAGTTATAAAAAACAAAGTTCCAAAATCTATGTTTATTCTGGGTAAATAGCATAAGTCAAATCTGATCTTTAAAAAAAAACTTTCTTTAAAATGTTATTTCAAAAGGCCTTTTGAGGGAAAAAGTGGTCATATTAAAAGTGTTATGTAAGAACAATAAAAGTTTTTGTTGGTAGTTAGGAGATGAACTGACTAAGAAGATAAACTGGAAAGTGAAGGACTCAGGAAACAGATGGACGCCATGACAGGTTTCAGAGTCCTTAGTAGGCCTAAATTTCTGTTTCCCAGCAAGATCTAACTTTTTAGTCTTCTGGTAAGGATAGGCTTAACAGTTACTGAAAACTGATCATGCCATACATTCCTGAAGTCATAAAGTTCAATTCCCCTAGCTCCAGCCCTCCGACCTTGCCGTAAGGGTAGGCTTAACAGTTAAACCGGTTATGCCATACATTATGCCATACAGTCCTGAAGTCATGAGACATTCCTGTAGTCATAGATGAGTTCAATTCCCCTAGCTCCAGCCCGCCAACTTTGCCTGCCAAACTCCTAAGACAACCAGAAGAGTACACTGTTTAAATCAACCAATCATGTACCCATCCCCTTCTTCTATGTTCAAATCCCTATAAAAAACCTACCCTCCCACTACTTGGGGCTCTTGTATGGATCCACTGTGTGGGTGAAATCAAGAGACAGAGCTTAAACCCGAATTAAAGCTCCTTGTCCTTGCATATGTGTTTGGTTCTCCTTGGTGGTCATTGGGGGTGTCCAGAACTGGGCAAAACAGAAAGAAAACTTTAAATGTTGAATGTTGAATGTTAAATGTCTGATGAAAAAAATTGGTACAGAGTGGTTACATGGATTGAAAGGTTAAAGTATGTAGATGAAAATATGAGTAATCTTAAACAAGTTAAAGACAAAGTACTTAATCAGATTACAGACTTCTTGAGATATAAAAGGATTTGGCAAGGCTTACATCAGACTAACAAAGGATGGCCCTGGTTGGTAACAGGATGCTAATGGTATTCAGGTTATAAATCTAACTTTAACTCATTGGTGTTAATCTGGACATAATAATGGTTATGAAAGACTGAAGGTAGAGTACCCAACCAAGTTAACTAGGTTCCTCTATTTGTCAACCTTTTAACTAAATCTTAAGATTACAATTGACACATTAATATTTAATTCTCCACTAAGGTTATTATATCTGAAACTCTGCCTCAAAGAACAAAAAAAGAAGAAAGAAAAAAATCTCACAGAGGATCTATTTACTCTTTTTTTTTTTCCTATTTCTTAAAATAAATCGACCACATTTAAAACATTAAACAGTATTTATCTGCCACACACTTAAAAACTATTTACCTCATGGTGAAGAGTAAAAAAAAATTTGAAACAAAGTTATGTTGTGATTTACTACTTTAATTTTTAACTTATGTCATTACTGAACAAGTTTAGCAAATTATGACAAAATTATAAAGTTGATTAAGGTTTGAATAATTATAGATTGTGTCATAAAATTTTGTGTATGTCTGGAATTCAGTGTAGTTCTATACAATTTATTTGGAATAGATTGAAAATATTTCATTTTGGCTCAGCAGTTACAGGTGCTTATTTGCAAAGCCAGATACACATAGTGAAACATATATTTGAAAATTGTTTACGGTGACAAGTAGCCCTGACATGCTCATTCTCTCTCTTTTCATGAGACTTGTCTCCTTTTTTATTAGATCATGGCAGTTCAGTCCAGTTCCTCTATTCTTTGGGTATGTTAAATATAACAAAATTTTTAAAAACTGACTTATAGATTGGATAGACACCTTATTTAGCTTTTAAAAGTGCTACATCTCCTCATAAAATCTATGTTATATAAAGGTATTCCACCTTTGATGAACTTTAAAAGTTATACAATTTTTCATGTCTTCATATTTAAGCCAAAAATGTTACATTATATAGATTTCTTGTTTATTTTAAATTCTGTCGGCAGATCTTTTGTTCATACTTTACTCTTTGTAGCCTCATGTACCTTAAATATGTAAGCTCTACTTTTTGTTAATATCAGACTTTTCCAGATATGAGAATATTGTAATTTGATTTATACAAAGCCCATGATGCTTAGTTATCAATAAGCATACATCATCATGCCTGACTAAAATTCTGTAATTTTAAGACGGTTCTTATCGTCTTCAAGGTGATTTTGCTAGATGATTATCACTGAAGTTATAGTCTAAGTCTTATAGAGTGACTTATTGTGATTTCATTCTTAGAAAAACTAAAAAAATTCCCCATGTCTTAGAAAACTCTACTGTACACAAACACTGTTAATATAGTTTTCAAGCTTCATATAACAGTCATACATATTTAGCCTTAAATTTGTTTTAGCCTTTAATTTAATTTAACCTTAAAATTATTCAATGGTCAAAGGTACTTACTTAAGAAATTGCTTTGTTTCTTGTCAGAGACCATGACCTGACCGCCCTAGGGCAAAAGAAGAACTAACAGCCTTCATATGGCCCCTCACTGCCCTGAGGACAAAAGAGAACTAGCAGCCCTCATGCAGCCCCTCCCCTGAGAACAAACAGATGCTCTGGGAGATGTCACAAGAAAGATTCCAGAAATACCACAAGATGCTCCAGAAGATTATGGCCAGGTAGCCCTACTTCCTCCTTCCTTGTACCCCCTCTCCCTCTTTTTCCCCTCCTTATTGCCCTACCTGCTGGTTGATTATAAAAGAGCTAAAAAATCCGACATTAAATGAGACCTTGACAAAACCTCCCCTTGGTCTCCTTCTTCTTTCCCGCCCGTTCTTTCAGGTTGCAGCCCTCCTCAACCACCCTGCATAACATTGGCCCCGCAGGTTGGGGGCAGTTTCTGTCATATTGTCTCTAATGCATGTTGAAATCAGGCTTGCTTAACTCAACGATGACCAAGTTTTACTTTATTCTTGAGCTATGTGTAATCAGTCTCAAAGATTCATTCAATTATCTTGCTTCTGGTATCTTAAGTCCATTACTTATGGAGATATTGATACATGTTTACTTCCCTAAAAAATATGATCTTAAATTGTTGTTCTACTTCCAGTTTGGGGGGCAATTGGTACTTACATTAATACACAGACTAACCAAAATTGTTTTCAAACACAAATAATAAGTTTGTATAGTCTTTTTATTTTCCTGGCATACAATTTCCAGATTAAACCAATTGCCTTAAAGTTATTGATAAAATAATTGAAAAAATAATTGTCTGTAGGGCTACTAAAATATTCTGACTATACTTATAACTGACAGATACTTAAAATGTAAAATGTGTATGCTTTCTATGTCCCAGACATAGCTTACACTGTCACCCGGCAACTAAATTTAAATATTAATCAAAATGATTTTAAACTATTGTGTCTCTAACCAGATCTACTTTGCTAACCAGATATGTTCTGTACCCTTTTTAACTAGTCTGTTCTGCTAATCAGATATGTACAGTCTCTCTGAGTGAATAATAACCACATGTAGAAGCCAAAATCAATTGGAAACATTGAAATTTAAAGAATAACCAACATTTTTAAGCTGGACGTGGTGGCACATGCCTTCAAGCCCAGTACTCAGGTGGCAGAAGTAAAAGGATCACTGTGAGTTTGAGGCCATCCTGGGACTACAGAGTGAATTACAGGTCAGCCTGGGCTAGAGTGAGACACTACCTTGAAGCAAAAAACAAAAAAATAATATTTTGTTTCCTGCTCCCAGGCCAAAAGGCCACAGAAGATGATAGGGCACTTGAACTTCTATCCTCTGGTAAGTTACATATCGTCTTTATTTTTTTAGTTTAATTTATTTTATTTTATTTATTTGAGAGCAACAGACACAGAGAAAAAGACAGATAGAGGGAGAGAGAGAGAATGGGCATGCCAGGGCTTCCAGCCTCTGCAAACAAACTCCAGATGCGTGCGCCCCCTTGTGCATCTGGCTAACGTGAGACCTGGGGAACCGAGCCTTGAACCGGGGTCCTTAGGCTTCACAGGCAAGCGTTTAACTGCTAAGCCATCTCTCCAGCCCAAGTTACCTATCTTCTTGATCAGAGAGGATGTGGAGACCCAATAAATGAATTCCAAGTCAGCACATCTGCAATAGCAGAGTCACATTGGAGGAAAATCAGTCCTCCAGGCTTCCCAAAAGAGGGAGGGCCACTTGGTCAGCACAGCCTTGGCTTATCCTAGCAGATGAGAGTCATAGAACAAATCACAAGTCCCTGAAAGTCTCTCCTACAGAGCCATTATTGACCTCCAAAGTATACAGCTAATTCTGGCAGCCTATATGGTCTTAATCACCCAACAAGAAAACTATAACTACAATATAAACAATGAGTCAGAATAATAGGCTCCCCTGTCTGATGCTGATTTATAATACTAAACTGTTCCGTCCCACGGGACCTAGTTATTCATGGGGGCGAGGAGGACCCTAACCTGAAATAAGATGGGCGAGAGAGAGGAAGAGACTCAAGCAAATGTACACTTGTCAAGAGTCCCATTTTATTGAGCCACAGTGGCCTTTTAAAGGGTTAGGGTTAGGGTTTGGGGTGGGGGGGTGCTGGAGGGGGCAGGTGGTGTAAAGTTACAGAATCTTCTTGGCCTTTGGCCTAGGACAGTTTGCGGTTATTCCAAGAATTCACGGTACAGTTCTCACGTCTCTGCAGTTGCCAGGCAGGGTGTTAATTAGTTAGGTATGGCGGGGTGGGGGGATGGAATCAGTTAGGTATGGCGGGGTGGGGGGATGAGGAAAGGTCAGAAGTTTCTCAGGGCAGAAGTTGCTCAGGACAGAGGTTATCTCAGGGCAAAGGTCTGTTCAGGGCTCATCTCCTCGTCTCCAACACCTCCCCCTCTTCTGTATACAAGGACCAGGATAGGGAGGTTACCATGACCCCCTGATGATGTCCCAAAGAAGGGCTTGTTTTGGTGGCTGATTATTTTTGTTTAAGAGTAAAAATGGATCCAGAGGAGCAACCTGACATCAGAGAGGCGAGCGAGTGTTCCCCAGAGTAGGTTGAGTGCTGTTACTCATAGGTCATTGATTTCGATAAAGTCATTTGGATTGACCTTAGAACAAGGGGCACAAATGGGGTCTGAGCCTGTTAGAAGGGCGGTGCTGGACCCTTACCCGTCATTGGATCGGCCTCCTCTCGGCGAGGTCGTCCTGTCTTAGGCAGGTCAAGACTTATCCACCCGTTCCATCGCTGACTTACCAGACCACTCACTTTGTGGAGATGTAACGCATTTTGCTCTCAACAAGACCGTCAAAGCCCCATAAGGATCCTGGAGGAAATATGTTTGGTAGCCAATTAGTACGAGGGGTCGCGGAGACCTGAGTTATTATTCGGAGGGGTGGGGCCAAAATTTCCACCCCAGGGTGAATTTTTGCAGGGAGGTAAAGTCTAAGGGTCGAGATGGGGGGTTGTCTTGTTCTTTTGGCAGGTCAGCAGCAGATGTTTCTTCTGTGGCGAGGCGATGGTAATGGACTCCCACCGGCTTGATTGCAGAGTCTACCTGACTCTTAATGAAACTGGTTAGTCGTCTGAAGGCCCAGGTGCCAAAGGAGATAAGCAAAAGGAATCCAACAAAAGGGCCTAAAAGACTGGGAAGCAAAGTAGTTAGCCAGGGAGATGTGGAAAACCAATTTTTATACCAAGATTCTTGTTGTTCTCGAGTCCTTTTTCTATCCTCTAGATTTCTTTTAACTTTATCAAGGCTATTTTGTATTAGCCCAGTCTTATCTGAGTAGAAACAGCATTCTTCTTTGAGGGCTACACAGAGTCCCCCTTCTTTAAGGAAGACTAGATCTAATCCTCTCCGATTTTGAAGAACTACCTCAGAAAGGGAAGCTAATGAATCTTTAAGATCTTGTATTCCCTCCTGTATGAGGCTGAGATCTTTATCCACTAAGGCACTGAGATGTGAAAAATGTTGTTGGGAGGTAACCATTGAGGCAATACCTGTCCCGGCCCCTGCAGCACTAAGCCCCAGGAGCACCATCAGGGTAATAGCAGTTAAAGGCTCTCTTTTTTGTCTGATGGAGATACCCTGATCCAGAGTGGATAAAAATTCTTCTGGATTATGGACAAGGAATCGCGGTAGCACAATAACTACAACGCAGTAATCTTTATTATTAATAAAATCCTTATTGACTATAAAAGGAGTCAGACCCGAGGAGCAAGCAAAGTAGGTGTTATTAGGAGCCTTAGTATAAGTGGATGTTCTATTGATAACAATAGTCTGATTACAGACCGATATGAGTGAATGGAGGTGGGGGGGCAACATTTTAGGGCCAACAAGACAGAGTCCAATACCTGAACTGGAACTAAGAGTAAGGCCTCCATCTGGGGCAGCATGCCAGGATAGGCCATCTGTATCATTGGTGAATATAGGGGCCATAAGCATCACAACACCCTCATAAAAGGGAGGTGTAGGAGAAAAGCAAATCCAGCATTCTTGATAATCGGGATTGCTAGTATTATGAATAGCTTCTAGGGAGGCATTTACTAAAGAAACAATGAGATCAGCCGAACTTGGGGGTCCCTCAGGGATGGTGGGTTGGAACAAGGTATATTTTTGAGATAACTGAGTGACAGTAGGGGGTGTGGTAGACCCAATAGTTAATTTGAGTCTGGCTGGCTTAAGTAAGACGGGGTTTGGTCCCATGGCTGCAGAATTTTTATTGGGAATAGACTTAAGTAATCTGATTCTAAAAGTAAGTCCAATATCTTTTCCTTCTTGATAGACTCTGAGCCCCCATTCAAATCCCTGACCGGTCCAATCTTGTTGTTTGCCCTGAGGGGTGAATTGAATTAACAGGGGGTTGCACCATCCACCTGTAGAGGAGTGGGCAGTATTACAGAGTCGTCTTACATCCTGGGGGGAATGGTTAGGTGTCGCCTGAGGATGTTTCCACTTTTGTTTGACAGTAATGTAGTCCCAGGAGGAAGAAGGATTCCAATAGGCGTCCCCAGTAGTTTCACAACCCCAGGAGGCACAAAAATAGTCATTAGCCCACCCGCACTTATAATTGAGGGATTTATCTCGGTGGGCTCCCGGGCAGACATAAAAACCCTGCAGATCGTGAAGGAGACTTTTTTTGACATAATTTCTACAGCCAGCGAAACTGGGGTTGCATGCAGGAAGTTCAGGTGCTAAACCTTTGGGCCGAGGCCAGAATACCACCTCTAGACCCCAATCAGGGTGTGCTCCAAGGGCAAGGGCACAGAGATCTATTTCTAGATCAGGCCATTGGGGCTGGGGTCCAACCGAAGAGCTAGAGTTAACAATATCTCCGGCCTGGGTTTCAATGATCCAAGTGTAGTTATAAATTTGATAAGGGGAGGGGGCACTTACCACCAGCCGGGCTACAAGTAGAAATGAGAGAATGGCAAGGCCGAGCATCTTTCTGTAATTAAGCACAATTAAAATCTTTCTCAGGAGTTTCCCTGGGAAAATTAATCAATTTTATTAGCCTCTCTGGGAGCCATCTAGCATTTTGTTCTTTAGAGTCATATATGCAAGCATGTCCTTTCCCCCAGATTAACACAGGATCTGGGCCGGATCATTTGTGAGTTAATGGATCCTTCCATAATGCTTGAGCATAATTATTTGATGTAGAAGGGTGCCAAAATCTATCAGCCGCAGATTTACCATCTTTATCAAGGGTCAGGAAGTTTAAAACAAACAAAGCATGGTTTAATAATGTTTTGGGATTTGCTGCCTGGGAGTATAATATTCCTCCTGAGTGTTGTAGCTTGGAGAGCATATTTTTAAGAGTTTGATGTGCTCTTTCTACTATACCTTGTCCCTGTGGATTATAGGGAATACCAGTAAGATGTTTTATTTTTAATTGAGCACAGAATTGTTTAAAACTAGTGCTGGTATACCTAGGGCCATTGTCTGTTTTGATGACTTTTGGCAATGGCATAAAGGCAGAGCAGGCAAATATATGATTAATAACATTTTTAGTAGCTTCCCCCGTCTGAAGGGAAGCACAAATAAATCCACTAAAGGTATCTATAGACACATGGATATATTTTAATTTGTCAAAGGGAGAATGAACATTCTGCCATAATTCCCCTGGTGTAAGACCACGAGGATTAACTCCCAAGTGTGGCTCAGGCAAAAATGTTATACAGCCCTGGCACTGGCGGACTATCTGTCGGGCCTGTTCTCAGGTGATAGAAAACATCTGTCGGGGAGTTTGGGCATTAAGATGGTGTAACCGATGCGCCTCTTGTGCCTGAGATATGGGGTCAGGTGGGGTGACCATTCCTGTTAGGATAACAGAACTATTTTGAGTTGCCTGATCCACAAGGTTATTTCCTTTACTTAAGGGTCCAGGAAGACCAGAATGTGCTTGAATATGTCCTACAAAGAAGGAGTGAGTTCTGGCCAGGATTAGTTGTTGAAGTTTAGCAAAAAGAGAGGAAGCATTGGTAGAGGGACAGATGTAAGGGACCGTCTCGAGCAAAGGGACTGAGCTGGCTACATAGGCGCTGTCAGTATAAAGGTTAAATGGGTGATTGGAGAGAGTCTCAAACACCTGTATAACAGCAACCAATTCCACAAGCTGTGCCGAAGAAAGTTTAATTTGGACCTTGGAGATTTTTCCATTGATGTTAAAGGCTGCAATTCCAGATGAAGAACCATCAGTAAAAACTAACATGGCTCCAGGAATGGGAGAGCTTTTAGTCTGTTTTGGGAAAATAATAGACTGTCTATAAAGGAATTGAGTTAGTCTGTCTGAAGGATAATGATTATCTATTTTGCCTTGGAAGGAAACACAATCAACAGCCCATTCATCAGAAGACTGTACTAGCCATTGAACCTGGGAGGCGCTATAAGGCACACTAATGGTGTCTGGGTCTTTTCCAAAAAGTTTAAGAGAACTTTCTCTCCCAAGTTTTAAAACCTGGGCAAACAGGGAGGGGTAGGTAGGCAGAATTTTGTGGGGGGGGGGAGGGATAGCAGGTAAATGGATCCAATATAAAGGCTTAGTCTGCCATACAAGACCGGTGGGTGTAATAGTTGTAGGGAGAATAAGTAACCATAACGGGGAGGTGGGAGAGAAGTATCCAATCTTTTGTGCCTGAATGGCCTTTTCAACAATTTGTAAGGAACTTTTAGCCTCTGTCGTAAGCTCTCAAGCAGAGGAGGGGTCAGAATCCCCTTGCAAAATATCAAACAAGGGTTTAAGTTCTCCAGTAGTTAATTTTAAGTAAGGTCGTAACCAATTAATGTCCCCCAAGAGCTGTTGGAAACCGTTAAGTGTTTTTAAAGAATGTTTTCTTAACTGGATTTTTTGAGATTGGATTTTATTGGAGTGTAATTCAAATCCAAGGAAAAGGTGGGGAGGATGGATTTGAACCTTCTCTGGGGCTATTTGTAGTCCAAATTTTTGGAGTTTAAGGATTAATTCTTGTCCCACCTCATATAATTTTGTTGTCTCTGGGCCTGCTAATAAAATATCATCCATGTAATGAATGATATATAAATTAGGATATTTAAGCCGAAAGGGATCTACTGCTTGGGCAACAAATTTTTGACAGAGGGTAGGGCTATTGGCCATCCCCTGCGGCAAAACTTTCCATTGGAAGCGGGGAGATGGACCGATACAATTAACAATAGGGAGGCTGAAGGCAAAACGTTTGCAATCCTCTGGGTGGAGGGGAATGCAAAAGAAGCAATCTTTAAGGTCAATGACTAATTTAACTTAACCCTGCGGGATGGCTACCAGTGACGGGAGACCAGGCTGAAGGGCCCCCATTGGAACCATGGTCTAGTTAATTTCTCTTAGATCTTGGAGTAATCTCCATTTCCCTCCCCCCCTTTTTTTTTGTATAACAAAGATGGGTGTATTCCAGGGGGAGGTGGAGGGTTCAATATGACCAGCCACTAATTGTTCCTGCACCAACTGTATGGCTGCTGTTAACTTATGTTGAGGAAGTGGCCATTGATCTACCCAGACAGGGGAGTCATTTTTTCCAGGTTATTTTATCTGCCTGGTGTGCAGGAGGAGCAATGGCCCTTAGGAAAAATGTGAGTCATAGCCAAGACCTGTCCATGTTGTTTTTGGAGTAACTGAGACAGGGTCTGGTATTCCTTGGTTGTTTTTTCCAAGGCCTCTGCCTGGGATAAAACCCTGGTTAAGCATTTGTTGAGTAACTGCCTCAGAAGGGCTGAACATGAGGACTCCCATCTGGGATAAGATGTCTCTTCCCCAGAGGCTGACCGGAAGGCCAGGGACTACGAATGGCCGAACATGTCCAGTATTTCCCTCAGGGTCCTCCCAAGTCAGGAGCTGGGAGTTCTGAAGGGTGTTAGTAGATTGGCCAATACCTTGAAGATGAGTCAATAAGGGCTGGAGGGCCCAGGAGGGGGGCCAAGCATTTTGTGAAATTACGGTAGAATCTGCCCCTGAGTCTAAGATGCCCTCAAAAATTTTACCATTGATTTTAAGTTTTAGGCTAGGACGTTCTTGGGTCATTTTTTGAATCCAATAAATGTCTGAAGACCCAGGCCTGGAGGCTCCTCTATGGGGACCTATCGAAGGAGCCGTTGAATCCAAGGGCAGGGGGAGGGCCTGTGCTAAACGTTGTCCTTGTATGATAGGAAGAGGCCCTTGTGTACTGGTGGCCAAAATTTTTATTTCTCCTGTATAGTCATTATCAACTATTGATGGAAAAATGGTGATGCCCTTTAAAGTACTAGATGCTCTTCCCAGAATTAGATAATAGGTTTGTGGCGGGGGTGGGCCAAAAACTCCTGTAGGAATTATTTGGACTCCCTCTTCAGGTGTTAGTATTGAGTCGGTGGAGGCACACAGGTCCACCCCTGCACTTCTGGGAGTGGCCCTGTGGAGGCAGGCAGTTGATTGGGGGTCTGGCTGTTGTTTGTCTGGCTGTTACCCGAGGCCAGCAGGAAGGCTATTGGTTGAGGGGCCCGGGGCTGGCCCCTCATTCCGTTTCCCGGTAGGGGAGGGAGAGGATTGCCAGAAATGCCTGTTTTAGACCGGCAAGTATTAGCCTAATGTTTACCACAACGGCAGCGAGGGCAGACTGTGGTAGGTGGGGGGCGAGCCCCTCCAAATTGACCAGGAATCTGTGGCTGGCCAATGGACTGTCCCACAGTTCCTTGGAGGCATTGCCGTGCAAAATGGCCTGTTTGTCCGCATTTGAAGTAAGTATGTTTAGAACCATTGGGTTGAACAACCACTCCAATGGCCAGATTGATTGCCTGAGAAACCTTATGGGTAAATAGATCTACGTCTTGGCATCTGCGGATCACGTCATGAAGATCCTTGTCTCTATATTTGCTGCGTAGGGCGGCTCTGCAGGCCGAATTAGCGTTTTCATAGGCAAGCTGTTTAAGAAGTTTATTTTCGTTTTGACCAGGTCCCAGAGACCTTTCGGCAGCCTCTAAGAGATGACTGACAAAGTCACTATATTCTTCATGATTGCCCTGGATGATTTTTGTCAAGGGTAAGAGAACAGATCCCTTAGAGGGAATTGCATGCCAAGCTGCCATAGCGGCATTAGCAGTCTGAGCCAACAGGCCTAGAGGAAGGTTTTGTTGTCATTGGTTAGAGGAATATTTTCCTTGTCCTGTAAGTTTTTTAAGTGTCCAGTCAGCAGAGGGAGCTCTAGGTTTTTTAGCGTTGTTATTAGCCAGAGTTCTACAGCGATCAACCCAATCAGCCTGCCATGAAAGGAATTGTCCTCTAGTTAAGACCGACTGTACAATGGTGAGCCACTCATTAGGAGTCAGATAACCTCCCCCACCAAGGCTTTCCAATAAGGAAAGGGTAAAAGGGGTATTAGGTCCATAGTCCTTGACTGTTGAGTTAAGTTTTTCTAGGTTTTTAAAGTGGAGTCGTGATAAACAGTCTCCTCACCTTGACTATCTTGGCCTGTGGTGGGCATATTGTGTTGTGGTATACTCTGACTTTCTTCCTCCTCATTTTCATTTTCACTTTGAGAATCATCCTCATCAGAGGAAGGCAAGGGAACAGAGACTGCGGGGAGATGGCATGAAGAGGATGGGGCATCGCAATTAAGGACAGAGGAGGAAGGCCTGAGGGGGTCGGACCCAGATCTCTGATCGGGAGCGTGTCTGGTTTGTGAGCGGATAACAGGAAAAGCCAAACAAGGAGAAGACGAGGGGTGAAGGGGCTGGGGTAGGGGAGGGGAGAGTTCGGCAGAACAGCGAGCAGAGAGATGAGAAAGTTGTTTTTGAAGTTGGAGAATTTCAGTGAGATCTCGAACTTGAGAGGAATGGCGAAGCTTGGTCTCAGAAAGGGAGTTAGGCGGAACAATCGGAAAAGAGGGCAAGGTCAAAAAAGGAGCAGGGGGAGAGTTTGGGGGGGAAGAGTTGGGGCAGCAGGGGCGAGGGATGGCCAATCAGGATTGTGATAATGGGCTGCCTCACCTTCTAAGGTGGTTGCATTGCCAGGATCGAGAGGGGAGGAAGAGGATGAGGGACCAGCAGGAGGAGGCTGAGGTTTAGTGGTAGGTTGCTTCTTTAGAACAGGATTGATTAGGTGAGGCAATTGGTTATGGGGAGGGGTTAGAAATGTCAATTGGGGGTAGTGGAGGGTAAAGTTGGGGAAGATTCAAAGGGTCAGAAGTATGAGAGTCAGAAACATCAACGAGAGAAAAGGAGTCTGAAGCTCGAGAGGGGGGACGCGAAGGGCAGCGGGAGCCAGGCTGTGAGAGGCAATATTCGGCCACAGAGAGAAGGTGATGTTTACCAGAGTCATTATTTGCTTCCTCGACAATGTCTCGAATTAAGCCCCAGAAAGAGAAAATAGTTGGGGATAGTGCGTCATTGCCTTCCTCAGTGAGCTTCTGATTTAATTCTCTACCTACTCTTTGCCACTTTTTGGGATGAATATTAGGTCCATCAATCATCAACCATGGACATGTCTTATCAACAAAAATAAAAAACTGTATAAATCCTTTTTCTTTACCCATATTCCTCACTCTCTGAGAGAGGCTTTTAAATCCTTTATGAAAGAAGCCTCTTTAGACAATGAATGGCCCATCTCGATGGGACGGAATGAAGAGGGAAAACTTACCAGGTCTTGTTGTCTTCTTGGGCGGAGAAGTGGTGACCACTTAACAAATCTTCCAGAGGTCGCTGAATTAGGGGTCTCTGTCCGGTGAGGCCCATGCCTCGAGCCCCGCATTGGGCGCCACATGTCCCATCCCGCGGGGCCTAGTTATTCATGGGGGCGAGGAGGACCCTAACCTGAAATAACATGGGCAAGAGAGAGGAAGAGACTCAAGCAAATGTACACTTGTCAAGAGTCCCATTTTATTGAGCCACAGCGGCCTTTTAAAGGGTTAGGGTTAGGGTTAGGGTTAGGGTTTGGGGTGGGGGGGTGCTGGAGGGGGCAGGTGGTGTAAAGTTACAGAATCTTCTTGGCCTTTGGCCTAGGACAGTTTGCGGTTATTCCAAGAATTCACGGTACAGTTCTCACGTCTCTGCAGTTGCCAGGCAGGGTGTTAATTAGTTAGGTGTGGTGGGGTGAGGGGATGGAAACAGTTAGGTATGGCGGGGTGGGGGGATGAGGAAAGGTCAGAAGTTTCTCAGGGCAGAAGTTGCTCAGGACAGAGGTTATCTCAGGGCAAAGGTCTGTTCAGGGCTCATCTCCTCATCTCCAACACTAAACTCTAACACTAACTCATGCCTTCTACCTCTGTCTGTCCCTGATTAACTTCACTTACTCGAACCCCAGTTCCTCCCACTTGCCTTAGCCAAAATCAAAGCTATTCCTCGGACCCCCTCCTTCCTTATGCCTTACTGTATCTCATCCAGGGATAAGTACACTTCCACCCCAATGGACACTCTCAAACTTAAACTCTCATGTTCCTACTCGTCCCCTGATCCTAAAATGTCCCTCTGCCTCTTCTTCTTCCCCAAGCCCTCTATCCCTTGCTTCTGAATGCTCATCCTCCCTTTACACCTGGCATTTTGATATCATAGCTGTTTACAAAAACAACAAGCTCCTTTAGCTTCCCTTCTGTCTTCTCACAGGGTGCACAGAGCCCACCTCCCTCACCTTCTCTATAACAGGTGTCTGCCAGCGACTACCCTGATTATGAGAGAAGTCTCTGCTTCACTCAGGACCAAGTCATAACAGCATGCTACTTACTGGCTCTGTTGATCTCACCACTCTGCCACCTCTAGCCACCATGGCCTCCTCATCACCTGCCCTGAAGAGAGACCCATGGACTGTCTCTCCCATAACAGCTCATCATCCTTATGGTCAGCATGAACCTTTATCTCTTACCACTAACAAAAGGCTGGAATTTTAGGTCAGGACAAAATGGAGTTACAGCATAAGGGTGAAGCAAATCATCCACATTCCTCAAGAAATTGTCCAGCCATTATCCCTCCCATGCTTAACAAGGCTCTAAGTCTAGATTTACTGCCTGCCCCCATCTCTCATTGGGTCACTTCTGGTCTCACCCTATGGCTAATGTAAAGAACAGAGATTTACTGCCCCAACAAAGAAATTCCTTCTCTTCCTCACCTTCCCCCAACTGAAGAGCCTATAAAGCCCACTATCTGTGACCCCAAGCTGACTGCTCCGCTCTTGAGAGTCAGTCCTGATAGCTTTTACTTTTGTCTGAATAAAAAATTCTACCTTTACCTCAGGAAGGTCTCCGTGGTCTTGGTCACTCCTTAACCTTACACATAGCCTATTTATTCCTATTTCAGAGTTGATACCAGGCCTATGCATATTTCATGCTAAATTGGGATTCCTTTGGTCCTCAAGGCCTAATGAAACATATGCTCAACCAGCTTCTAGATTATAAAATAGAAAAAAAAATTTGCCATCTATCTAAGTTCTCTAGGAAAATAAATACCTTTTGTGTTCAAGACTACAGTTATGGGTTTGACATGTTGAGATAGTGTGCTCTCTGTTTTCTATTGCTTTTTCTTTTTCTTGTTCACTGTAATGTAAAGTATATTAATAAATTCTCATGTGCTTTTGAACTTGTTAAAAGCAGACTCCCCTGTCTCAGACCAAAACAGATTTAATTTAACTCATTTGTCCTCCATGACCCTTCTAGGACAGATTGGCCCACTTTCTCTATGATAAGGAAAAGGAGAATAATAAATAGTAAAAAGGTTATATATAAAGAGTTTTAGTTTTATCTATATATATTTCTCACCTTTAATTATTTACAAAATGTATTACTGTCTAAGGCCACTAGAGCTCTGTTACCTCTTGCTAGAATTTAGTTTCATATTTTTGTGAGACAGAAAAAATGCACAAAAGAACCCCAGGTTTCCCTAAGACTAAAGGTTTACATAGGTTAAAACTTTATAGTTTAACAATATGTGAACAGGTAATCTTATTTTGTTATATCATATGAATGTAATTCAGATTCAACTCTTTTTTCTAAGTTGAAAATTTATTTATGTCACCATGTCTCATGATGGCAAGGTTAAAATTCAGTTCACTAATATTAATCTGTTCATAATAATATTTTAAAAACTGACTTTAGCCCTTTTGAAGTATGATGGGGTGGTTCTTTCCTTAGGATCTGCATCTATCTGAAAAAGAGAATCAAATTCTCTAACGGAGAGTAAAGTTAGCACCAGATAAATGGGATATTAACCAGTGGTTTTTTTAGAGTTTAAAGTTCTTACAAAGTAGTTCTCTCCTGTGTTTGATGTTTCCTATGAAATAACTGAGTATTTCTGAGAAATGCAATTGATATATGAAATTCATTGGCCTCTCCAAGAGGGTGGGAATGGAAGGGAAGGAAGGGAAGGAAGGAAAGAAGGAAAGTAAGAGGGGAGGAAGGAGAAAATAAATTTGATATGTAGACTATCAGACATTCTATATCTTTAAAAAATGTTTCAAAGGAGAAATTAAAAGACATAATTGTTGATATTTATGCAGTCTCCCAGGAAATTTAATGCACAATTTATCTTTATAGTCAGTTCTATTTCCTATCTAGGGGAAGTCAAAAGGGTAAATTTATAGGGACATAGAATTTATACAAAATTAATCTGATTAAAGATTTAGTGGATGAAGTCTATTTTGCTTTCTCCCATATCAAGGAAAAGAATGAAGAAATATTATTGAGAATTTGAGAAGAAACTGTCCATGTGTGAGAAAATGTAATTCTGTCATAGGAGTTTAATGCTCTTACTAGGTAGACAATCAGTGCATTGATTTTTAATTTTTTAATCTTAAATCACTCTAAGGCTTTATTTATCTGTCCTTCTAGGCTTTGCCACCTTCCTCCTGCTGTGACAAACATATGAGAAAACCCAGTTAATAAAGGAACATTTTTATTTTGCTTTTGGTTTCAGTTTCAGTCCTAGGGCTTTGGCTTTTGTCCTCTGGTAACTCAGTAGTGGCAGCAGCACATGACAGAAGACTTACTCATGACAGCTGGAAGAAGGAAGAACCAGGAGCCCAATAAACTCTCAAGGGCACACTCCTGTGATCTACCTCCTTCCACTAGGGCCACCTCCTAAATGTTCCACCTCCTTCCAGCAGTGCTGCAAGCTGGTCATTGTCCATGGTTTTAACAAATCTGCCTTTGGAGAATGTTTACCATTCAATTTGTAATAAAAGATGTGCTTTTAAAGGTGTTCATTTTCTTCCTTTACATTATGAACTTGCTGTGTTTTATTCTTCTTTTTCTTCCAAATAGCTTAAACTATGGGTAAGAAAAGACACAAAACAGATTCTGTAGTCCATCTTAGGAAAATACATCCTATGATACCCAGTAGATGCTTGAAACTACAGAATAGTACAAACCATGATCTGTACCACACAGATCTTAAACATCCATATCTTGTCATGCACCTTGATGGTAACTTTTGTACTTTGAGGTGTTACAGCAAACCTAGAATGGATTTTGTAGTCCTTTTTCTGTTTATTTTTATTTATTTATATATTTGAGAATGACAGAGAGAGAAAGAGGGAGAGAGAGAGAGAATGGGCTTGCCAGGGCTTCAAGCCACTGTAAATGAACTCCAGATGTGTGCACCCCCTTGTGCATCTGGCTAATGTGGGTCCTGGGGAATCAAATCTTGAACCGGGGTCTTTAGGCTTCACAGGCAAGTGCTTAACCACCAACCCATCTCTCCGGCCCTCATAGTCTTTCTTCACAGTTTCATGTGTAGAAGATTCATCCTCATTGCGGACCTTAGGAACCCAAACATATGCTTTCCTACCTTGATAAGTAGAGAGTTCTAACATTTTCACTTAAAATAAATACTCTACAATTCCTGACTTATGTACCTGAATTGGCAGCATCTCTCTTCATACATTTTGATGGCCACTATTAAGTCAAGTAAGAGTTACTTAACACAAGTACTCTGACACCCTGTTTATTATCTGACAGCAACGACAAAATCCAAGTGGCTCTACACCACAAACATATGTTAGACTAAATGCACAGTCACATCTTAGGCACTGGGATACCACACAAGTAACCATATTCCTCAGAATGGAGCATGATTTAAACATTAAAAATTGTGCATTTTTTAGACTCCTCCATTTAATATTTTCAGGCCATTTTTGACTACAGGAAAGTGAAACTGCAGAAACAGAATTTGTAGTTAATGAGGGGATACTGAGGGTGAAGGATTATAACTGTTACTTTATTATGAAATTTATAGTTCTGAAAATTACCTATTAAGACAAGAAAGAAGCTGACAGTCACACTTTTTAAAAAATTATTTATTTATTTATTTATTTGAGAGTGACAGACACAGAGAGAAAGAGGGAGACAGAGAATGGGCGCGCCAGGGCTTCCAGCCTCTGCAAACGAACTCCAGACGCGTGCGCCCCCTTGTGCATCTGGCTAACGTGGGACCTGGCGAACAGAGCCTCGAGCCAGGGTCCTTCGGCTTCACAGGCAAGCGCTTAACCACTAAGCCATCTCTCCAGCCCGACAGTCACACTTTTGCAGAGCTACAATGCAAAGGACTATCCCTAAATATCTGTATTCCTTAAAAATCTGAAATAATTCACTTTGTGCAATGGCCACTAGAACTATACAGTGTTTTTGTTTGTTTGTTAATTTGAATTGTTAGACAAGTACCTGTTATGTAACCCTTGCTAGCCTGAAATTCATTATGTAGACCATGTGGCCTCACTTCAAACTTACAATGATTATATTAGTTACTTATCATGTTGATGTGACAAAGTGCTGAACTAAAACAATCTAAGGAATGAAGGGATTAGTTTTGCTCACAGTTTGAGGGCATGACCCATAGTGGTGAAGAAGAGTCATGCCAGCAGGAGCTTGAGGAATCTGGTCAATTGTACCTCCAGTAAGGAAGTGGAGAGAGAAGAATACTAGGGTTTGGGTTTGACCTGCTTTCTTCTCTTTGTGTAGTCCATGATGCCATTGCAATGTAATACCACTTTTCACATTTAGGATGGATCTTCCCACTTTAATTAGCCTAATCTAAAAGCTGCCTCCAAGACAAACCCAGTGGTTTGCTTGTATGTGATTGTAAATCTCATCAAATTGACAATATTATATAACAACTCCATACCTTTATTTTTTTTTTATTTTTTTTTTTAATTTTTATTAACATTTTCCATGATTATAAAATATATCCCATGGTAATTCCCTCCCTCCCCACCCCCACACTTTCCCGTTTGAAATTCCATTCTCAATCATATTGCCTCCCCATTACAAACATTGTAATTACATATATACAATATCAACCTATTAAGTATCCTCCTCCCTTCCTTTCTCCACCCTTTATGTCTCCTTTTCAACTTACTGGCCTCTGCTACTAAGTATTTTCATTCTCACGCAGAAGCCCAGTCATCTGCACCTAGGATCCCCATATGAGAGAGAACATGTGGCGCTTGGCTTTCTGGGCCTGGGTTACCTGACTTAGTATAATACTTTCCAGGTCCATCCATTTTTCTGCAAATTTCATAACTTCATTTTTCTTTACCACTGAGTAGAACTCCATTGTATAAATGTACCACATCTTCATTATCCACTCATCTGTTGAGGGACATCTAGGCTGGTTCCATTTCCCAGCTATTATAAATTGAGCAGCAATAAACATGGTTGAGCGTGTACTTCTAAGGAAATGAGATGAGTCCTTTGGATATATGCCTAGGAGTGCTATAGCTGGGTCATATGGTAGATCAATCTCTAGCTGCTTTAGGAACCTCCACACTGTTTTCCACAATGGCTGGACCAGATTGCATTCCCACCAGCAGTGCAGAAGGGTTCCTTTTTTTCCACATCCCCGCCAACATTTATGATCATTTGTTTTCATGATGGTGGCCAATCTGACAGGAGTGAGATGGAATCTCAATGTACTTTTAATCTGCATTTCCCTGATGACTAGTGACATAGAACATTTTTTTAGGTGCTTATATGCCATTCGTATTGCTTCCTTTGAGAACTCTCTATTTAGCTCCTTAGCCCATTTTATGATTGGCTTGTTTGATTCCTTATTAGTTAACTTTTTGAGTTCTTTGTATATCCTAGATATTAATCCTCTATCAGATATATAGCTGGCGAAGATTTTTTCCCATTCTGTAGGTTGCCTCTTTGCTTTTTTCACTGTGTCCTTTGCGGTGCAAAATCTTTGTAATTTCATTAGGTTCCAGTGGTTAATCTGTGGTTTTATTGCCTGAGCAATTGGGGTTGTATTCAGAAAGTCTTTGCCAAGACCAATATGTTGAAAGGTTTCCCCTACTTTTTCCTCTAGCAGTTTCAAAGTTTCCGGTCTGATGTTAAGGTCTTTAATCCATTTGGACTTAATTCTTGTGCATGGCGAGAGAGAAGAATCTATTTTCATCCTTCTGCAGATATTTATCCAGTTTTCAAAACACCATTTGCTGAAGAGGCTGTCTCTTCTCCAATGAGTATTTTTGGCATTTTTATCGAATATCAGGTGGCTATAGCTACTTGGGCTTACATCTGGGTCCTCTATTCTGTTCCACTGATCTACATGTCTGTTTTTGTGCCAGTACCATGCTGCTTTTGTTACTATGGCTCTGTAGTATAGGTTAAAATCAGGTATGGTGATACCACCAGCCTCTTTTTTGTTGCTCAGTATTATTTTAGATATTCGAGGTTTTTAGTGATTCCAAATGAATTTTTGGATTGTTTTTTCTATTTCCATGAAGAAAGCCTTTGGAATTTTGATAGGGATTGCATTAAATGTGTAGATTGCTTTAGGTAAGATTGCTATTTTCACGATATTGATTCTTCCAAGCCAGGAACAAGGGATGTTTCTCCACTTTCTAGTGTCTTCTGCAATTTCTCGCTTGAGTGTTTTAAAGTTCTCATTGTATAGATTCTTTACTTCCTTGGTTAGGTTTATTCCAAGGTATTTTATTTTTTTTGATGCAATTGTGAATGGGAGTGATTCTCTGATTTCATCCTCTGTGTGTTTGTTGTTAGCATATACGAAGGCTACTGATTTCTGTGTATTTATTTTGTATCCTGCTACATTGCTGTAGGTTTTGATAAGCTCTAACAGCTTGCTAGTAGAGTCTTTAGGGTCCTTTATGTATAGAATCATGTCATCTGCAAATAATGATAACTTGATTTCTTCCTTTCCAATTTGTATCCCTTTTATGTGTGTCTCTTGCCTTATTGCTATGGCTAAGACTTCCAAAACTATATTAAATAGAAGTGGAGACAGTGGACACCCTTGTCTTGTTCCTGATTTTAGTGGAAAAGCTTCCAGTTTTTCCCCATTTAGTAATATGTTGGCTGTAGGCTTGTCATAAATAGCCTTTATTATATTGAGATATGTTCCTTCTATTCCTAGTCTCTGTAGGACTTTTATCATGAAGGGATGTTGGATTTTGTCAAATGCTTTCTCTGCATCTAATGAGATGATCATGTGATTTTTGTCCTTCAACCCATTTATGTAATGTATTACATTTATAGATTTGCGTATGTTGAACCATCCCTGCATCTCTGGGATAAAGCCTACTTGGTCAGGGTGAATGATCTTTTTGATATTCTCTTGTATTCTGTTTGCCAATATTTTATTGAGAATTTTTGCATCTATGTTCATGAGGGAGATTGGTCTGTAATTTTCTTTTTTTGTTCTATCTTTGCCTGGTTTTGGTATCAGGGTGATGCTGGCCTCATAGAAGGAGTTTGGTAGGATTCCTTCTTTTTCTATTTCCTGGAAAAGCTTAAGAAGCAATGGTGTTAGCTCTTCCTTAAAAGTCTGGTAAAATTCAGCAGTGAATCCATCCGGGCCTGGGCTTTTTTTAGTTGGGAGATTATTGATAACTGCTTGGATCTCCATGTTTGTTATAGGTCTATTTAAGTGATTAATCTCATTTTGATTTAATTTAGGTAGGTCATATAGATCAAGGAAATCATCCATTTCTTTCAGATTTTCATACTTTGTGGAGTATATGCTTTTATAGTATGTCCCTATAATTTTTTGAATTTCTCTGGAATCTGTTGTGATGTTACCTTGTTCATCTCTGATTTTATTAATTTGTGTCTCTTCTCTCTTTCTTTTTGTCAGATTTGCTAAGGGTTTATCAATCTTGTTTATCCTTTCAAAGAACCAACTCTTTGTTTCATTAATTCTTTGGATTGTTCTTTTTGTTTCTATTTCATTAATTTCTGCCCTAATCTTTATTATTTCTTCCCGTCTACTACTTTTTGGTTTGCCTTGTTCTTCTTTTTCCAAGGCTTTAAGGCGAAGCATTAGGTCGTTTACTTGCGACCTTTCTAATTTCTTAATATAGGCACTTAAGGCTATAAATTTACCTCTTAGAACTGCCTTCATTGTGTCCCAGAGATTTTGGTATGTTGTGTTCTCATTATCATTTGACTCTATAAATTTTTTGATTTCCTTTTTGATTTCTTCATTGACCCACTCATCATTTAGTAGTGTATTGTTTAGTTTCCATGATTTTGTGTATGCTCTATAGCCTTTCTTGCTACTGATTTGTAGTTTAATTCCATTGTGGTCAGATAGAATGCAAGGAATTATTTCAATTTTCCTGAATTTGTTAAGATTTGCTTTGTGTCCTAATATATGGTCTATTTTAGAGAATGTTCCATGTGCTGCTGAAAAGAATGTATATTCTGCAGCCTTTGGATGAAATGTCCTGTATATATCTGTTAGGTCCATTCCTTCTATGACCTCATTTAGTCCAGATGCCTCTCTGTTTATTCTTTCCCTGGATGACCTGTCAATTGATGAGAGTGGGGTGTTAAAGTCACCCACCACCACTGTGTTTGGTGTTATCTGTGACCTTAGTTCTAATAGTGTTTGTTTGACGAATTTGGGAGCCCCCATGTTAGGTGCATATATGTTTAGGATTGTAATGTCCTCTTGTTGGAGTGTGCCCTTAATCAATATAAAGTGACCTTCCTTATCTTTTTTGACTAACGTCGGACTAAAGTCTACCCTGTCTGATATTAGGATAGCAACCCCTGCTTGTTTTCTAGGCCCATTTGCTTGAAACACCGTCTTCCAACCTTTCACCCTAAGATAATGTCTATCCTTTGTAGAAAGGTGAGTTTCTTGGAGACAACAAATTGTAGGATCCTGCTTTTTAACCCAGTCTGCAAATCTATGTCTTTTCGTTGGGGCATTGAGACCGTTGATATTAAGAGATATTATTGAAAGGTGTGTATTTATGTTTGCCATTTGTGTGTGTGTGTGTGTGTTACTTGTTCTACCTGTGCTCTCTTCTGTTAACTGGTATTTGAGTATAGCTGGTTTTTTCTAGGTTCCTTATATGTGTGCTTTTCCTTTTGTTCAGCATGGAGGATTCTATCAAGTATTTTCTGTAGAGCTGGTTTTGTCTTCAGATACTCCTTTAACCTGCTTTTGTCATGGAATGTCTTTATTTCTCCATCTATTTGGATGGATAACTTTGCAGGATAAAGTAACCTTGGTTGACAGTTGTTATCTTTCAGAACTTGGAATATATCACTCCAAGCCCTTCTGGCTTTAAAAGTTTGTGTTGAATAATCTGCTGTAATCCTGATGGGCTTGCTTTTGTAGGTAACTTGATTTTTCTCTCTAACTGCTTTCAATATTTTTTCTTTGGTTTGTGTGTTTGGAAGTTTGAGTATAATGTGGCGAGGAGAGTTTCTTTCTGGGTTTTGTCTGGCTGGGGTTCTAAAGGCTTCCTGTATCTGTATTGTCACCTCTTTCCCAATTTGGGGAAAATTTTCCTCTATGATTTTGTTGAAAATGCCTACTATGCCTCTGGAGTGGAGTTCTTCTCCTTCTACTATGCCCTGAATTCTTATATTGGATCTTTTCATAGTGTCCCGAATATCTTGAAATTCCCACTCATACTTTTCTATAAGTTTGTCTTTCTCTTTGTTGGACTGCATTAGGTCTGCCACCTGATCTTCTAGCTTAGATATTCTGTACTCTCCCTCATCCATCCTATTGGTGAGATTTTCTACAGAGTTTTTTATTTCATTAACTGTGTTCTTCATTGCTAGTAATTCTGACTGGTTTTTCTTTATTATTTCTATTTCCCTATTTATGTCTTGTATTGCCTTCTTTATTTCATTAAATTGGTGTCCTGCCTCTTCTTTGATTCCTTTGATTTCCTCTTTGATTTCTTCTTTGATTGTTTTCATGTGTTCTTTGACCTCTTTGAACATATTTATAATTATTCTTTTGAACTCTTTCTCAGGCATTTCCTCTAACTCTTTCTCACTGGAGGACATTTCTGATGCATTAATACTTTTAGGTGGATTTATATCGTCTTGCTTTTTAGTGTTTCTTGTGTTATAATGTATATATTTTTGCATCTTGGATTAAGTTAATGCTTGGATTTTCTAGCTAGCTGTGTATTCTTAGCTGTATCAATTGATTTGATGTAATATATTTTCAGGGTAGGACCTTAAGGTATTAGATGTGGCTCTTAAGACTCTCAGAGTATCTACAAAGATGTTCTTAGGGGTTGAGTTTCCCTGCTATAGGAGTATTCAAGCAGGCTGAGTGGAATAAAATACTGGTAGATTCTAAAATTTAACTAAACACTGTACACATTCAATCAAAAACAGCCCCGAGTATGTATGCAAGAGTAGTTATTATAATGACCAGATCCTCTATCAACAAAGAGGTTTAGATTTCTGGCCTGTTGAGGTATCCAAGTCAGCTTGTGACCAAGTGAGACCCTTCCCTGGTGCAATCCCAGTTACCTTGGGTGATTGTGGTCTCAGTCAAGTTGCTGCCTGGGTCGTCGGGCTGCTGTTCTGATTTCTGGAGCTGGGCACTTGCTTTTCCTACGGGGCAAACTGAGCCGCTGCTGCTGCCTCTGCTGCTGTCGTAGCTGCCACCACCGGAGCCACCACCGTTGCTGAAGCTGCCGCTGCCGTGTGCACCGCCGCTGTTCACCCCGAAGCTGCTGCTGCGGGATCTGCCGTCGCTGCCGCTCCTGGGTCCGCTGCTGCTGGGGCCACTGGTACCGGTGCTGGAGCCGCTGAAGTTGCTGCCGAACTCTGCTCCTGCTTGGGTCCTGCTTTCAGCCCAATTTGGCGTGGCTGGTCCCGGGCCGCTGCTGTGTTCGCTGGAGCTGGGTTCAGGTGGTGGGAGAGGGGAGGGAGCCGCGGCTGCTCTGGTTGTATCGCTGTTCCACGTGTGCTTCTACCTCGCGGTCTGCTCTTCCCTCTGTTGCTCGCTGCCGCTCTCCCCTCACGTTTCCCGAGTTGCGGAGAGCGCGGTGTGAGGGGAAAATCCTGCACCTGGCTTGTTCTGCGGCTCGAGCCAAGAGTCCGGCGGCTTTCTGCCGCTCCGCGGCTGCGGCGGGTGGCCAAGCCGCCCCGGATCCGCTGTTCCCGCCTGTGCGGGCTATGGATGCTCTGGAACTCTTCTACTTCTCCGCTGCCACCTCAATTTCCTATACACCTCACTTTTTAGTAAAAGTGTGTATTTTGCTGAGTTTTTTTGGTCTTTTTCCCCCCTAGGCTGCTTTGGCGTGGTACCTACGCTGCCATCTTAACCAGAAGTAACTCCATACCTTTAAATCCCTGCACAGGAGAGGTTGGGGTAAAAGGACTGCTGTGGGTTCGAGGCCAGCCAGGGCTACAAAGTTCATTCCAGGTCAGCCTAGGCTAGAATGATACCTGTGTTATTTAAAGGTAAAATGTCCTCATAGCTTCATGTGTTTATGATTAACCATCATACATAATCCTCAGTTAGTGGAGCCTTTGGAGGTAGAGCCTTGGCAGAGATCTGTCACTGGAGGCAGGCCTTGAGGCTTATTTTCAGCCCCACTAGTTATTCATAGCTCATCTCACTCTCTCTGCTTCCTCCATTCTACTCTGAAGATGTGATATCTGGCTGTTATGTCTTCCTTGCCATGATGAAACTTCCTCTCAAAACTATAAGCTGGAAACAAACTTTTATTCCATAAACTGTTTCTGGTAAGGTTTTATCCCAGCAACAAGAAGGTAACTAGTATAGAAAACAGGCAGCAAGAAGCAGGATCAATACTGCAATAAGCCTGACCATGTGGTTGTTTGGTCTTCTAGAACTGGTTTGTGGGAGAAACATGGAAAGATTTAGAACTTTGGCTGGGTAAAACTTTGCAATGATGTAAGCAGAGTTTAATTGGCCATACTGGTAACAGTTTGAAAAACCAAAATGCAAAGAGAAGTGTGGAATATGGAGGTTCAACATATGAGGTTTCAGAGGGGAAAAGAAAGGACTGTATCGGGCTAGAGAGATGGATTAGTGGTTAAGCACTTGCCCGTGAAGCCAAAGGACCCCCATTTGAGGCTCAATTCCCCAGGACCCACGTTAGCCAGATGCACAAGGGGGCACACGCATCTGGAGTCCGTTTGCAGGGCTGAAGTCCTGGCATGCCCATTCTCTTTCTCTGCCTCTTTCTCACTCTGTCTTTTTCTCTCAAATAAATAAAAGTAACAAAAAAATTATAAAACAATACACTCTTAACCTTAAAAAAAAAAAAAAGGACTGTATCAAAAACTGGACTAGAGGCAGAAAGACTGGTTGTATTCTGCCCATGTCATAAACCCAAGTGGTGGGATTAAAAGTGTGCATCACTATGCCAGGCTTTTTTATGTCATTTTTTTCCCCTCCTCCATCAACCATTATGACACATTGATAATCCCAATATTGTGCAAGTATGCAGGTTACAATAGCCATTGTATGATCATAAATACAATAGACTTTGTGTCCAGAAGACAGCATTCCAAAGTATACCTTCTCATCCATTGACTTCTACATTTCTTTCTTTTTTTTTTTTTTTTTTGTATTTTTGAGGTAAGGTTTCACTGTAGCCCAAGCTGACCTGGAACTCACTTTGTAGTCCCAGGCTGTTCTCAAACTCACAGTGACTCTCCTACCTTCCTGAGTGCTGATATTAAAGGCATGCACACCAAACTGGGTGACTCTTGTTCCTTTTTAAAATTTTTAGATACTTTATTTTATTGTAAATTTTTGTTTGTAACTTTTTAAAATTTTGTTTTTTTTTTTGAGGTAGGGTTTCACTCTAGCCCAGGCTGACCTGGAATTCACTATGGAGTCTCAGGGTGGCCTTGAAGTCACAGTAATCTTCCTACCTCTGCCGCCCAAGTGCTGGGATTAAAGGCGTGCACCACCAAGCCTGGCTGTTTATAACTTTTTGATTGACAGTTTTCATACATGTACATAATGCATTTTGATTCTGATTCCCTCTAATTACTTTCTTTTATAACCCATACTCCTTCTGCTTAATTCCTTCTTTTTTCAAAGTGTTCCTTTTTCTTTTACATCTTTGTTTTTGTACTCTTCCTTCATCAGTCAACTGAAACATTCTTTGACTGAATTCATGTACTTCCTTCACTGCTAACCAGAAAAGCTTTTCTATGGAGATGATTGTAGCAGGGAGAGGCAAAACTCATCAAAGCTGAAAATAAGAAACTGTTAAGAGCTCACTACTAATCATTATATCTCCATCATGCCTTCCAAGGCTCAGGGAACATTGTGGAAGTGAGGATGGAAAGAATGTAAGCCACAGGATGGAAAGTACTTTGGGACACTGCTACCCAGACAAGAATTAGATGGCACCTTCAAAGCCTCACAGTGGTGTTGTTACCCTGACAAGACCTGCCCAGGCCAACTAACATTCTTTTTATTAAAAAAAATTTATTAAGGAGGAACTTTGTATGGACACATCATATGTTTGTACCATCATTTCTCTCCTGCCTGTCCCCACTCCATTCAGGGCTCTCCTTAGATGGATTGCTATTGTTCGACATTGAATTGCATCCAGCCTGACAAGATGTACACACCTGTGTGATGGTGGCACACAGCCTAGGTAGGTAACCAATAGCTTTCTGATTGGCTATGAGATCTGCTTAGTGGTGGAAAAAAACATAACTGGAACTGGGAAACAAGTCATAATCATATGGAGACAAAGGTTATGGACTCTAATAAGAAATTCCCACCATCTTTGTTGAAATGTGAGGCTACACCCATCAAAATCGCTCTAAATTATCAGTGCTTATCCTCTTGCACCTATCCTGATCATACTGTCCATTGGAGAATTTGTTTTTGTTTTCTTTTTCAGAAAGTAGCCAGTGTGGAAGACAACCAAAATCTATCACCAAGACAATAGCTGACTCCCTAGCAGGAGGTGAACCACCCCTCTTACAGTAGCAAGGTGTACCTGACAACTCAGGCCACAGTGATGGAGACAGACACTGAGGATACTCAAAACACATCAAAGCAGAAATCCAGGAGCTGATGAGGGCTCAACACTAATGTAGATTTACAGCACACCCACAAAGGCTCAGAGAAATTTGCCAAAGAGGGAGCAGAAAGAATGTAAGAGTTAGGGGTGGGATAGAATATCCAGAGCCCCCCACCCATGACTGATTATTGATCTCACAACTCATAACCCATGACTCTTAACATTCTTTTTTTGTTGTTGTTTTTTTTTGGTTTTTTTTTTGGAGATAGGGTCTCACTCTGCTCCAGGCTGACCTGGGATTAACTCTGTAGTCTCAGGGTGGCCTTGAGCTCATGGCGATTCTCCTACCTCTGCCTCCCGAGTGCTGGGATTAAAGGCGTGCACCACCACACCTGGCTCTCTTAACATTCTTTACAGCCCTTCTTTTACAGTGTTCTCAGGGCCTTTGAGGGTGTGGTAGACATTATTTGTTTAGTGTTGAGTTTTCCTCTGACATTTCTTCTCAAGACCTTTATGGGTTTTATGTTTCCTTAGAAGTCCCCATCACCAGCAAAAAGAAGCCTAGAGCAACACTAACATATGGGCATAAATACTTAGAGAGAAATTTGAAGGAGACAAAATATTCAAACAATGGTAGTGGATTTCCCCCTCCCCCGACAGGGTCTATATCAATTTCATCCACAGACTTTTGATAGTTTTCAGTCCTAGGCATGAATTCCCTCCTGTTCAGTGGAACTCAAACCCAACCAAAGAGCACTTGATACCCACCAAGCAGACATACCATCATTGCACCAAAAGGCACATTTTGTCTTTTTAAGATGATTTCCAATGTTGAGTTACTACATAAGAAGATACTAGAACACAGTTTTTATCACGTGGACAGGCTGTGTAAGTATCTTAATGCTGGTACATTCTAGATACTCAGTGATGGTATTATATAACTAAATCCTGGCTAAAGACAGCTTTGACTCTTAAGTTTTGGCAGAAGTTTGGGAAAGGGGGAGAAAGGTTTGCTTTTGAATTTCCCCTGGACATCAAACTATACTTGTAATGAGAGGCCAATAATGATACATAGACTGGAAGAAGAATGTGATATTAAAAGTGCAGAAATGATTCAACTTTGAATTTCCAGATACTTTTACATGAATTATTACTTATAAAAATTTGAAAGAGACCCAAGACAGACATTTTCATTCTTATTTTAAAAGTCAGAAAACTGAAGGCTTGAAGGCAAGCCACAAAAATTGTGACTTTATCTAATTATGTTGGTAATTTTTATCATTATAGCACATCATCTATATATTAAATTATGCCAGTAAGTGATTACAAAGGTTTTTCCATATTTTCTAATATTCACTTAGCTTCTCTATTTTGTAGAGAGAGCATACATGTGCGAGAGAGCACACATGTGCAAGAGAGAGAGAGAGAGAGAGAGAGAGAGAGAGAGAGAGAGAGAGAGAGAGAGAGAATTGGTATTCTAAGGCCTCAGCCATTGAAATCAAACTCCAGAGGCTTGTGTCACCTAGTGGGCATGTGCAACCGTGTGCTTGCCTTACCTTTATGTGTCTGGCTTACTTGGGATCTGGAGAGTTGAACATGATCCTCAGGCTTCACAGGCAAGTACCTTAACCGCTAAGCCATCTTTCCAGCACTAGCTTCACTTTTGAAATCTATTTCAGTGAGAATTTTTCTTACTGGAACATTCCTTCTGAGAATATGTATGACATTCATATATATATATATATGTATGTATATATATATAATCAAAGATTAAATCTTTGAAAATATCTTAAATAAGTATTAATTCCTAATTCTTTAAATAAGCATTAAATAGCTTCTAGCATTAAACATTGATCAACTTAGAGACATTTTTATTGTTTGAAGTTTTTTAAACTCCTGGGAGTATACATTTTAAAAATTAGCTGTGATAATTGGGGTAATTTAAGTATTTTGAGTACTTCTACAATATAAATTGCCAAGATTTATGTGTTTCACAAGTCACATTGATCTCAAGAATAATGACAATTAAAATTTGTATAGCATTGTTATGGTTTTAGTTTTTTTAACTTTTGGTTCAGAATTTGCATAGTTAAACAAATTCTATTAGTATTATTTTAAGCTGTGTGAAAAAAGCTATTAAAATTTTAACAAAATAAGTCCTCTGTTAAGTTTTTTGATCTTTAGATTAGGCTTATTCTCTTTAAGTGCATGAAATCATTTAAAAACTACATCATACATTGGCTGTGTAATATTCTAATTTTGACATAATTTCAGAATATCAATTTGTTATATTATCTTGAATTTGTCTCATTATTAGTCTCTATATCACAGAACTTTTGCGTGTTGTAGCCTAAATCCTCAAAACTGGTCTTGCACAGTTGGATAGCTATGACTTCTTGATATTTTGCTACTATTTAAATTGAAATAAGTTATCTGTCATATCAGCTACCATTTATTTTTGTTTAAAGGGTATACTACACATGGTAAGTCATTGCTTAGGTACAACACAAGCATAAAACTACAAGGGACTTAGGCAAAAATATCTTTTGTACAATTTAACCATCTTTGCACTTTAAAGTCACATGCTATTTTTTCCTACAATGCCTTCAGAAGATGGATCAGCCCATATTTACAGAGACCCTGAGAATCCACTAACATAATAATTTCTATCTATTACCTGATGGCTCATAAAGTCATTTTTAAACTCAACAAACCAAACAATTGATTTAGAAAAACTCTAAGATGGGGCTAGTTATTTTATCCAATGAAATCTTTGCAGTTTAGCCTGTCACTGAGCCAATAGTAACATGTGATGTCTTTGTTACAGCCCACTTAGTTCATTACAGTTTTCAGGACTGTGCTGAGCATATCTAGTGTTCCTCTAGTGTATAGATCATAATTCAAATGGCTATGTGGCTAGTGTGTACAAACAAGTGGAGTGGAGGGGATTGTGGCCAAATAGAGAGTAGATACTCTCACTAAGGTTGGAATGGGGCTAGGAGCAATGTGTTCTTCAATGGAATATTTTGTTTGCTATTTTTACTATTAATTTAGACATATAAGTTCCCCACTCCTACATGTCCCCCATCACTGGTACCTGGCTTACTTCTTCTACATATGTTACCTCTCATGAAGAAATGACTGTTACTGTGATGTTGTGGTGGTTCAATTCATGTGTCCCCCACAAACTTAGGTGTTGAGAATGCTGGGGTCCCAGCTGATGGAGATTTGGAGTGTTGTTGGGACAGGCTTATAGGTGTTATATCTAGCTCTCCCTTGTTAGTGTTTGTCACAGTCTCTTGTTGCTATTGTCCACCTTATGTTGTCCAGGGGGTGATGTCCACACTCTGCTCATGCCATCATTTTCTCCGCCATCATGGAGCTTCCCCCTCGAGCTTGTAAGTCAAAACAAACCTCTTTTTCTCACAAGCTGCTCTTGGTTGGGTGATTTATACCAGCAATGCAAACCTGACTGCAACAGATGTGTTGTGTTTTGGTGACATAGAGTAGAGATATGGAAAAAAGTCAATCTATCTCCTTGTTGTCAGTGAACATCATCTAATCTGTTCATCCCTGGTAGTAGAACCAAAGAGTTGGTCTGCCCCAGGTCAGAGGATGCTCAGAGTCACTTTCACCTTCACTTATATGGGAGGGTTCTGCTCTATATTTTCTTCTTATGTCTAATTACCACTTTCTCTCCTATTGGTTTCTCTTTGATATTTCTTAGTCAGGGATACCTCTTGGTGTTTTCTAATTAATTTCTTTAATTTATGGACAATTTCTTAAATTTTATTTTATTACCTTATTTATTTATTTTTATTTATTATTACTATTATTATTTTTGTTTTTCAAAGTAGAGTTTTTCCAAGGTAGAGTCTCACTCTAGCCCAGGCTGACCTGGAATTCACTATGTCGTCTCAGGGTGGCCTTGACTTTGTGGTGATCCTCCTACCTCTGTCTCTCAAGTACTGGAATTAAAGGTGTGTGCCACCATGCCCAGCTGACAATTTCATTAATTTTTAAAGCTTGGGGAAAACAGACTACAGAAAATCTGATATATCAGAGCTCAACTATTTCTACTTTATAGAAGATAGTCAAATCAGTAACAAATAGAAATATGATGAATATGGGACTAGTATCTGTACTTTTTTAGTATTCAATACTAGCTAATGCCTATGGACTATTTTGTCCTGATATAACACACACACACACACACACACACACACACACACACACACACACACACACTGATTATATTATAGGAATCTAATTATTTTTCAATTTACCTTTTATAAGAAAGAAAGAGATAGAGGAACAGAAAGAAATAGAAAGAGAATGGGTACATAAAAGACTCTTGCTATGAATGAACTCCAGGTGAATGTGCCACTTCATGCATCTGGCTTTATGTGGGTACTAGGGTATTGAACCTGAACTGACCTGATAGGCTTTGCAAGCAAGTATGACCCTTTAAGTGCTGAGTTACCTCCCCAGCCCTTTTAGTTGATCTTTTCGTTCAATTTCTATTCCTGGGATTGCTTCTCTTACAATGCCTTCCAGGAATTGCTGGCTTTGATTTTTATTTTTAACTATCCCTCCCTCACCAACACTTATCTTAACCTAGGTGACTGAGATGTGGTAGAAATAGAGTATGGCATAATATTACATTTAAGAGTTGTGTGGAGGTGACAAATTTTTCTACTCCAAGTAACTCTAGCTCTTTGCTACCTTTAATTTTCACCTTTAGAGGTCTGAAATACTGAAGAACATTACATTATATTTACAGTTTGTATTTTTGTCTATGTTTTCTTTCTCCCCAGGGTCCATTTTAGTTGGAAATATATAGTTGGTTCTTAATTAATGATCATAAAAAAGAAATAGTTATACACATTTGATGTTTAAATTAATTTAACATCTATAACCATTCAATTGTATTACTATTAGAGTAGTTGAAGTAATTAATGTGATAGACATGCCCAATTTCTTTTCCATTTTTTTTTTTATAATTCTCACCATTATCTTATCTTATATAGAGGAACTAACAGGTACATGGAGAGCTGAGGACACACAGATGACAAGTGATAGGAGAAGGATTCGAATCCAGGACTGCTTTATTCCAGAGTTTATATTTGTAAAATATTTATTTTCAGTTCCATTGAGAAGTTTAGTATAAACTCTATAAACAAACATGGCAAAAACTAGTGAATTACTTGAGTTATTCAGGTAAAATCCCTGGTTTCCTTGGAGATGCACATTTTATGTTATTATATTAAAGAACTACAAGCTTAGCAAACAATGGTTATTTCAATTCATTGAATAGTTTCTTTGCTTTTCAAATTGAATATATATATATATATATATATATATATCATCAGGGAAACTCTTGGCTGACTAGGAAAAAACTCCGGGTGGTGAGCCCATATTTTTCCTTCTTCAGTGTATAACTAACTCCCAGGAATGCAAGGAAGCCACAGAAATGCGGGAGAAAGGAATTCTGAAGACTAACCACATCAGTGAGGCTGTTTAGGATCAATAGGGGCCCCATAAGAAGCTAAGTGATAAATGTTCTTGAACCTTTATGGGGGAACCCAGTTCTTTTTCCATGAAGGATTTCTTGCAGTCTCAACCTTGCTGGAGGCCAGAAAATTCAGAAGAGGATTACTCCCATTCTTAGATTACCCCTTCCACACAACCTGATGAGTCTGGTGTTTTCTTATCTCATCTTTACTGGAAATCTGGTGATGTGCCTGGACATCTGGCAGGGGTTGGAATGACCAGCTCATTACCCATCCAGGGAATTGTCAGAGTTACCTGCTTGGGATCCCTCCTACTTGGGATCTTTCTGATTTACTTTCCTTAACTGGGTTTTCCAATTTGTGGGGAAAGCCATTCTTGCATCAGCTTTCCATTCTTGCCTTCACTTAAGCTCTACAATAAAATCTTTCTAAATGTCACCCTCTATGGTCCATGGATTTAATTAATCAAATTTATAAATTTGATAAGAACTTGGAAGTCACTGACTCAGTAGAAGTTTTGTGTAACTGTGACACTCTAGAACCCATAACTCTTGGATTAAACCCCAATCTAGTTTTGAGAATGGCTCCATTACTCTCAAAATACCACAGTTTTCCTTATCAGAGGCTTCTGTATTGAATGATTCCAATGGCATACCAATGCGTAGTGATCATGCCTTTGGGTCTTCCTAGTAAACCAAAACAGTGTCATCTCCTTAGATTCCCAGCTGTTTCCTGACAAACTTTCAGCCTCATTTACCCTACCACAAATCTCTAATCTTGTGTGAGCATCACATCAAGTTGTTTGCTTCTGAGTCACTTAGACTTTAAGTTAATTGGACAGATATTGGCCAACTTCCCCTGGTAGTTCATATAGTACCTTCCAACACTAGTTGGCCTAATTATCTGGGGACTTGCTCTCCTCCATATTCCAACCAGGTTTCTCCATGGTCCATGCCAACAGCATTTGGTGTCTTCAGCAACAGGGTCTTACCATTAACCTCTGGTGGGTAATGAAGCGCTCTGACAGAAGTTTGTTTTGTTTGTTTTGGGAGATCTAGTAGGTATCTCTGATCAACAGCTCATTGTGGATGTAGACCACATCCTGATACAGGACATTATATTCCAGTGCCAAGGGAAAAGAAAAAAGAAAAAGCCAGAAAAGAAAGGGAAACAGGAAATATTTGAGGTTAGGTTTCATCTCACTCTCTCCAGGGCTCTTCAAATTCATTGCTCCCTCTAAGGTCCTCTTGAGGGTTACACCTTTTAGTCTGACTTCCAGGATATAGGAGTCTATGTTAACAGTTCAATTTGGGTTCAGTTTTGTGTCTCCCACCTACCATTTCCCTTCCCCCAAGCCCTAACCTCCATATTGTCCAAACCTCAAGATTCTATTCAGTTATGTCAGCAACTTGAGCTAATCAAGTTAGTGCAGGGAGCGGCTACAGACACCATTACAAGATGGCGCTGACTTCCTGCTGAGAGTTGTGACGAACAACTCCCTACTTGGTCATATCCTGGCGACAGTCTTGCTTGATGCTGCGCGTGCACATGATGTAATGCATCCTGGGCCTATCCCGTGGCCCTGGGTGGTGGGTGAGCAGGTGGCGGCCAATCCGTAGGTGTCTTGTAGTATTACACCCTATAAAAGCAGCTACACTCCTGCGCCCTGGCCCCTTTGCCATCAACTTTCCTGTTAACCAAGAGGCTCTCCAATAAAGTGTGATTGAGAAGGATCTTTGTTTGCTGGTCGTTCTTCTCCTGCTGGTCAGGGAGTTTGCCGCAAAGTGGTGCCGAAAACCCGGGACGCTGGGTGCCTTGTAGGCATCGGGAGAGGGGCCGAAGAGGATCCAGAACTTGACACATGGAGAGGAAGACCGCGGTAAGTTACCCCAGTCATGCTAGACCCGTATTTGATTCTTGCCATTTTTATTTGCCGCTGTTTTGAAGAGGATTAGCCTCGCGGTGCGAATCAAAAGTAAAAGACCTTGGTAGATAACAGGGTTTTTCGATCTGTTGCACGCTGCCTTGCCCTCTTCTTCTAGCCGGTAAATTCGCTGGTAGATAACAGCGTATGCCATGGGCAATTCCCAGAGCGCGAACTTTGCATCCGATAGCTTTGTCCAACTCGTAAAGGAACTGCTTAAACAGAGAGACATTAAGGTCTCGTCCGCAACAATTAAAAAGATTGTTAAAGACCTGGATGAGATCGCACCGTGGTTTGCGGTGTCAGGTGATCTTTCACTCCTTACATGGGAAAAATTGGGTCAAGATTTGGAGCGGGCAAAGAAAGAAGATAGAATAGGCAAAGGCACATTGCCGTTCTGGTGCCTTATTCATTCTTGTTTGA
This sequence comes from Jaculus jaculus, assembly GCF_020740685.1. NCBI lineage: Eukaryota > Metazoa > Chordata > Mammalia > Rodentia > Dipodidae > Jaculus > Jaculus jaculus. Next base: position 79,671,777 of record NC_059107.1, on the reverse strand, counting down.
GTAAAGGGAACCACATAGAGATCATTAAAAAAGGGCGGGAGGCAAAGCATCAGGATAGTCTTTCTGAGTCTGATTCAAATGGGGAGTCAAAAGTTAGGCCTAAGAAAAAGGGAAATATAAAGAAGGAGAAACATATACAAGATAAAGATAAAAGCCTGCAGGAGGAGCTTGAAGAGATGGGGAAAATGAGTCATCGCTTGCCTGAGAAAGGGACTAAAGGGACCTTTACCAGGCTGTATCCCCCTATTGAAGAGCTTGTACGTTTAAGTGTTTTTGAGACAGATAAGGAAATCACCTCCAACTCAGACCTAGAGGAGGAGGAGGAGGAAGAACCATTACAAAAGGGGGGGGAAGGAATCAAGGAAGTCACAAAAGGGCACTATTCATCTCTGCCTAGGTGCCCCCTACTAACGAAAGGAAAGCAGGCCCAAGGGGGTGGATCTCTGCAATTAATAGAGCCGTCTGCACCCCCACCCTATAACTCCCCTGGGGACACATGCCGCTTCATTAAAACAAAAACCTGGTCGCGGCTGGCCTCCGCTAGGAGGGGCTTCTATTATGGCTTCAAAAAAAAAAAAAAAAACTCCTTGGGAGCCCGCACTCTCCAATATTTCCCACAGCTGGTCGCTCGACAAGCTTGCTTGGGGCTTAAATATTGTTTAATACATTTTGCAAAGCTGCCTGACAGGCTTATCATTCCCTATACTAAGGAACAAGTAAAAATTTTGTCTGGCACTGTGGATGATTGGAGCATTCTCATGTGTGCTTTCCCAAATGTCATAGATAATCATTACCCAAAGAGCCCTATTTTGTCTTTTGTTGAAAACAATCTGGTTTACTTTCCTAAAATCACTGTTCAGGAGCCTATTACATCAGCCCCTGCCATCTTTACTGATGGCTCAAAGTCTGGTCATGGGGCCTACCTGGTACAGGGATCGGAGCCTATAGTAAGAATGTTCAGACCTGACTCTCCTCAGATTGTTGAATGCTTAATAGTCTTGGAGGTATTTCAGACATTCCCCACTTCCTTTAATTTGGTTACAGATTCCTTGTATGTGGCCAATGCAGTGGCTAATTTAGAGATCACTGCTTCGGTTCGCTCTACTAGTCTAGTGTCTAATATTCTTTTACAACTTCAATCTTTAATTTTGCAGCAAACTTGCCCTTTTTATGTTTCTCATATTCGAGCTCATTCACTACTGCCTGGCCCCTTGTCACAGGCTAATGACCTTGTGGATCGGGCTGCGAGGCTAGCCCTGATCTCCTTGGATGATCCAAAGACTTCGGCAACAGAATTCCATAGACTATATCATGTCCCTGCAAATACTTTAAGACTAAAATTTCCTATTTCCAGAAATGAAGCGCGGGATATTGTAAAATCTTGCCAATCTTGTGTCACCTTTTTGCCTTCCCCACATGTGGGCGTTAATCCCCAAGGCCTACGTCCTAGATACCTTTGGCAAATGGATGTGACACATCTTCCAGACTTTGGAAGATTAAAATACCTACATGTCTCAGTGGACACCTATTCAGGCGTTATTTTCGCCTCTCCATTGGCAGGTGAAAAGGTCTCTCATGTCAAGACTCACTGTTTAGAGGCCTGGGCGGCTTGGGGAAAGCCACGCCATTTAAAAACTGATAATGGCCCAGCATACACATCTGCTGGTTTTCGAGCCTTTTGTGCACAAATGCAGGTAGCTCATGCCACTGGCCTTCCTTAAAACCCACAGGGCCAAGGTATAGTAGAAAGAGCAAATAAAACCCTAAAAGCCCTCTTATTTAAACAAAAAAGGGGAATAGCAGAGGATGCAACCCCTAAGGAGAGAGTTTCTTTAGCCCTCTTCACTCTTAATTTTTTGATTTTGGATCCATATGGTAAAAGTACAGTGGAAAGACACAGTCAATCTAAGATTCCCATGCCCAGTGAAATGGTGATGTGGAAGGATGTCTTAGATAATAAATGGAAAGGACCGGATCTTGTGATGTTAAGATCCAGGGGAGCTGTTTGTGTTTTTCCACAGGACCAAGATTCTCCGCATTGGGTTCCGGCTTGCTTGGTGAAAACAATTATCCAACCCCAACAGGAGGCTCCTGGAGACGGAGATGCCTACCTACCAGGATGGAGAGAAGGATGGAGAAAAGGAGTGCCTTATTGATGATCTTCATCCTGTGCCTGGAATGTAGTGGAGAACAGCGTTGGGGCATTATGTCTGCATTTCCCAAACCTATGCCAGTATATCACTCTGCTGTGGTTTTTCCCCGTTTCTTTACAACAGAGAAGGAACTGGGTCTTCCCATGGTGAAGAAAGACACCTTTTCCGTTTCTATCAGAGAACAGCAGAGTTTCCAGGCATCGGGGACATTGTGCTTTATGCTTGATCCAACTTATGAGGACTGTATGGTCTTAAAGAAACAAGCCTTTGCTTGGTTCCATGGGGACATGATTTGGGAAAGAAATGACCAACAGAGACGTAATGATTGGTATGGTCCAGAGAATAAGACTTCCCAATATAAATTTGGTAACTATACCTATACTGAATTGGCAATCTGGCTTAATGGAACATTTCTGGTTGGTGTAAACATATCAGACAAAGCATACCAACCACGACTTGCTCCTCATTGTTGGGGAAGTGATGAAGGGGAAACCTGGCCGTGGTCTGACTGCCAGTCTACCGGTGTTGGCTGGACTAGTAAGGGAAAACTCTTTAATTTCTCCCCGGACATGAGGGGTCCCCATCCCTATCCGGCCTTATGGACTGGGGCATTTTTCAGACAAGATAGAAGGTATAATCCATTTTCAAAGTGGATTTTGTGTGGAACAAATGGAAGCTGTACTGATTTCACACCTTTTGTGTTATTACAGGGAGGACAAGTTGCTTGTAATAATGTGACTGCAGTCTTTAGTGAGAAGGAGCAGGTGGTGGAGGAAGCTGATAAAAACTGGGGTGCTTTATACAAAACTATCAACACCACAGGGGGAATTATGAGCATTGGACATGGGTGCCAAACTAACGCAAGAAATGCTACTTTCTCCCCGGCACCAGTTTGCGTTCACCCACCATTTATGTTTGTCCTCAGTAATTCCTCCTTTAGTAGTTGCTCCAATACCTCCTGCCTCTTGTCCCAATGCTGGGATGCTCCAAAGTTTAAGAATGCTATGGTCCTTAGGGTCCCTCGCTGGGTCCCTGTGCCTGTGGAAGCTCCCAGCACACTGACTTTATTTAGGAATAAAAGGGATTTTGGCATCACAGCAGCAGTTATAGCAGCCGTGGCTGCGATAGCTGCTGCCGCTACTGCGGCGGGTGTGGCCATAGCTTCCTCAGTACAGACGGCTGAAACTTTGAATAACTTGGCTACTTCTACCTCAGAGGCCTTAGACACTCAGACAGCTTTAAATTCTCACTTAAAGGGTGGTATCCAAATTTTAAACCAAAGAATAGATTTAGTTCAAGAACAGGTTGATATCCTTTAGCAGCTAGCTCAGCTGGGATGTGAATGGAAGTATAATGCATTGTGTGTTACTAGTGTCCCTTATGAAAACTTCACCAGAGCTGCTAATCTGTCTCGTAGTTTGTCGCAAAATTGGTCTAAGGAATTTGATAGGGAATTGGATGAATTAAGACAAGCTATAGTACATATTAACTCCACACGAGTGGATCTTAGCTTGGCAAAAGGCTTTACTTCTTGGATATAATCTGCATTCTCCTATTTCAAGGAATGGGTAGGAACTGGAATGTTTCTGGTGTGCTGCCTAGGAGGGTGTGTGCTTTGCCTATGGTTGGTCTGTCGCCCGCGAACCCAAACTAGGAGAGATAAAATGGTCATTTCACAAGCGCTCACTGCCTTAGAATGTGGCTCCTCTCCCCAAATCTGGCTGGCAGCCTTAAAGGGAAAATAGCTCCCCTGGCCCTTGCATCCTCGGGGTCTCAGAGTACCCATTGCACGAGGATGGGCAGGAATATGGTAGCTTTCGTTTGACCACTGCCTTTGCACTCTCAGGGGACCTGTCCCATTGCACTGAGGAAGGGGAGGTTGGACTTCTTCCCTTGATCGGTCAACACATCATGAGGTGCGGACCTGATCGGGAAGGCATGTTTTCTATTTACGCTTGGCCATTTTATTAAACAAAAAAGGGGGAGCTGCAGGGAGCAGCTACAGACGCCATTACAAGATGGCGCTGACTTCCTGCTGAGAGTTGTGACGAACAACTCCCTACTTGGTCATATCCTGGTGACAGTCTTGCTTGATGCTGCACGTGCACATGATGTAATGCATCCTGGGCCTATCCCGTGGCCCTGGGTGGTGGGTGAGCAGGTGGCGGCCAATCCGTAGGTGTCTTGTAGTATTACACCCTATAAAAGCAGCTACACTCCTGCGCCCTGGCCCCTTCGCCATCAACTTTCCTGTTAACCAAGAGGCTCTCCGATAAAGTGTGATCGAGAAGGATCTTTGTTTGCTGGTCGTTCTTCTCCTGCTGGTCAGGGAGTTCGCCGCAAGTTAGGAATTGCAGATAAGTGAGATCATGTGACAGTTGTCTTTCTGTGATTGTATGAATTCACTTAGAATGATCTGTTCCAAGTTTGACCTTTTTTCTACAAATTTCAATGTGTCATGTTTTCTTACTGCTGAGTAGAATTCCATCATGTAGATATACCACATCTTGGCTATCCATTCATCTAATAATGGACACCTGGGTTGATTCAAGTTCTTAGCTATTATGAATTGAGCAGCTATAGACATGGTTGAGCAAATATTTCTGAACTGAAATGTGGGGCTTTTAGGGTAAATGCCCACTAAGGGAATAAAAGTGTCTTTTGGTAACTGTATAGTCATCCTTTTCAGGAATCTCAAAATTGATTTCCACAGTGGTTGTACCAGTCTACATTCCTACCAACAGTGAATGTATATTCCTATTTCTCCATAGCCTCACGAACATTTGTTTTCATTTGACTTTTTAATGTTTTCTATCCTTACTGGGATAAGGTGGAATCTCATGGTTGTTTTAATTTGCATTTCCCTAATGGTTAGGGATGTTGGATATTTTCTTAAGTGTGGGTTAGCCATTTGTAATTCTTCCTCTTAGAACTGCCTATTTACTTCTCTGCCCCACTTTTGGAGAGGGTTGTTTGATTTTTTACTGTTTAATTTTTTGAGTTCTTTGTAGATTCTAGATATTAGGCTTCTGTCAGTGGTATAGCTGGCAAAGAATTTTTTTTCCCATTCAGTGAGTAATCTATTGGCTCTGCTTATGGTATGTTTGTCTGTGCAAAAGCATTTTAGCTTCATGAGATCCCATTGGTTGAGTACTTCTTTAATTTACTTGGCTACTGGGGTTTTGTTCAGGAAGTCTTTCTCCAGTCCTAAAGAGTTTTAGGTCTTATACTGAGGTCTTTAATCCGTTTGGACTTGATTTTTTTGGACAGTTTTATTCTTTTATTTAGAGCATGTAAATCCCACCTTTTCTTACCCCTCCCACTTTTTTTTTTAACTTATGTACTTATGCAGATCTCCATGGATGCATTCAGTGTTCTGCTGCTCCCACCCAGCCTTGCTGTCCCCCATCCACGCTCATAACCACCATACCTGTCAAGTCTTGCTGTCCTCAGAAGGCAAGCGTGATCACTGCCCCCACAGGCATGAGCAATCACCATCCCACCCAGTCCTGTGTGCCCATGATCACCATTCCCCTCTATCCTTGCTGCCCCTCCCCGTGGGTGTGTGCCATCGTTGGTCCCCCAGCCTTGCTGTCCCCCACAGGCATGCCCAGTCACCATCCCTGCCCAGTCTTGCTGTCCCCCATGTGATTGCCATTCCCCCCAGCCTTATTTTCCCACATGGGCCTGCATGATGCCATTCTCCCCCATACTTGCTGTCCCTTCAGGGGCATGCAATCACCATTCCTGCCCAGCCTTGCTGACCCCACATGTAATTGGGTGGCCCAGTTACCATTACCTTCCATCCTTGCTGACCCCTATGGGCAATTGCTGGCCCAGTAGCCATTCCTGCCCAGCATGCAATTTCATCCCACTCACTGCTGCCCTCTCCAACCAGGGAACAGGGACCAGGCTAGGGTCTCTGCCCTAGCCTTTCTGAATTCTGTGGGGTCCCACTCACCTTGCCCCAACCCAGCTCTGTCAAGCAGGCTTTCTGAAACATTGTGATGGGCAGACCACAGCAAAAAAGGATTAGCATGAAAAATCAGATGCAAGTAAATTCAGCTAGATTGCCCAGTCCCACAATGGATATCTCTAATCAAAATATAGAAGAGACAATAGGATCACAACCCCAAAATGAAGAAACAAATAGAAGAACTTGCAGAACTCAACAAAAGACCAATAATTATATGAGGTATGCTCACTAGTTTAGACATACTAGATAAGAACCAGGAAGGGTTCCAAAGACAGTCAAATATCTGAAGGAGAATGAAAATAGAGGTCTTCAATAACCCACTGGCTAAGCTCAATGAAGACACAAAAACACAAGGATAAACTCCATGAAGCATTAAGAAAATCAGAAAAAGAGGAGAAAGGGGAACTTGACAGAGGGTTGGAAACTATATTTAAAAAAGCAGTAGAACATATGAATCAAATTGAACAATCCAAGCCAAACACTCTATAGAAGCTCTCAAGAATAAAGTCCACCATGTGGAGGATAGAAACTCAGAACTGGAAGACAAAACAGAAGAGACAGTTTGTGAGTCCAATAGTTTCAACAAGTTCAAAATTTTCTGTGAAAAGAACATGAGGGAACTGTGGGATATCCTTAAGTGTCCCAACATTCAGATCATGGGACTATCAGAAGGGGACGAAATTCAGACCAAAGGCATGCAAAACTTATTCAACAAAATTATCAAAGAAAAAATTCCCACTCTCTCAAAAGAAGGAGGATCGCCATGAGTTCAAGGCCACCCTGAGACGACAGAGTGAGTTCCAAGTCAGCCTGAGCTAGAGTGAGTCCCTACCTTGAAAAACCAAAAAAAAAAAAAAAAAAAAAAAGAAGTACCATCAACTTGCAAGAAGCTAGCAGAACTCCAAACATACTGGAAGAAAGCAGAAATTCTCCATGACATATTATCATTAAGACTCTAAACATCAATCACAAAGAGAAAGTCATAAAGGCAGATATGGAGACACAACATGTTACATATAAAGGAAAACCCATCAGAATTACTTTAGATTTCTCAATGGAAACCTTAAAACCCAGAAAGTCCTAGAATGGAGCACTGAAAATTCTAAGAACTTATGGCTTCCAACCCAAACTACTCTACCCAGCAAAAGTGGTCCTCATAGTAGATGGTGAAAGAAAAAATTTCCACAATAAAACTCAGCTATACAACTGTATGAACACAATGCCAAACCTGCAAAGAGTAATTCAGGAAATGCTCCACACAGAAGCTTGAAATAACCAAACTCCAGTGCCTACAAGAAACTGACCACAATAACCAAACTTCAAAAAGGCACAAAAACTACAAAGGCCAAGAAAATACCCAACCACATAAACCACCACAATATGTCAGGTATTAAGTCAAACCTCACAGTTATTACCCTAAATATTAATGGCCTTAACTCACCCATCAAGAGACACAGGATAACAGGGTGAATCAGAAAACTAGACCCTCCAATCTGCTGTCTTCAAGAAACCCACCTCACCACTAAAGACAGACACCTCTTCAGGGTGAAAGGGTAGATAATGGTATTCCAAGCAAATGAAAATAAGAAGCAAGCAGGTGTAACTATACTTGTATCAGATAAAATAGACTTCAAACCAAAAGTAATAAAAAAGGACAAAGAAGACCACTTCTTACTTATCAAGGGAATTATCCAACAAGAAGCTGTCACAGTTGTCAATCTTTATGCACCAAACAGAGGTACACCAAAATTCATAAGACAAAACCTTCTTGACAACAAAACAGAAATAAGCACCAACACCATCATAGTTCAGGACTTCAATACTCCACTATCAGCAATAGCTAAATCATCCAAAAAGAAAATTAACAGGGATGTAAGAGATCTCAACAATACCATAGATCAATTAGATGGATATCTACAGAACATTCTACCCAAAATCCACAGACTACACATTCTTCTTAGTGGCTCATGGAGCCTTCTTTAAAATAGATCATATACCTGGCCACAAAGCCTGCCTCCATATATTTAGAAGGATTGACATAATTTCCTGCTTGATATCAGATCACAATGCTGAATTGTTAGAAATCAACAATAAAAGTTGCATCAGTAACCCAACCAACTTCTGGAAACTGAACAACACACTCTTAAACAATAAATGAGTACTGGATGAAATAAAAATGAAATTGCAAAATTTATAGAAATGAATGACAATGAGAACACAATGTACCAAAACGTATGGGACACAATGAAGGTGGTCCTCTGGAAAATTCATTGCATTAAATGATTTCATAACAAAGACAGAGAGATCCCCGATCAATAACCTAACCATTTACCTAAAGGCATTGGAAAAACAAGAAATATCCAAATCTAAAAGCTCCAGACAGAAAGAAATAATTACCATCAGATCAGAAATTAATGAAACAGAAACTAGGAAAGCAATTAAGAAAATTGATTAAAACAAAGAGCTGGTTCTTTGAAAAAATAAACAAGATTGATAAACTCCAAGCCAATTTTATCAATTAAAAAAAAATAAACACCTCAAATTAACAAAATTAGAAATGAAAAAGGAGAGATCACAACAGACATAAGTGAAATTGGGACAATCATCAGGACTTAACTTCAAAAATCTCTATTCCACAAAATTGAATAATATGGATAAATTTCTGGACACATACCACCTACCAAAGCTAAATTCAGAGCAGATTAATCTCCTAAACAAACCTATCACTAACACTGAGATTGAAAGGGTAAAAAGAAGTGTCTAGGACCAGATGGCTTCTCAGTTGAATTCTATCAAATCTTCATGGAAGAACTAAAACCAATTTTTCTCAAATTGTGCCATACAATCAGAGAACAGGGAAAGCTCCCCAACTCTTCTATGAAGCTAGTATCACCCTAATACCAAAACCAGACAGAGATGCCACAATAAAGAAATCTATAGGACTATTTTTTAATTTAGATGTGAAGATCCTGAAAAAATCCTTGCAAACTGAATTCAATAGCATATCAAAAGCATCATCCACCTAGTTCAAGCAGGCTTTATCCCAGGAACACAGGGATGGTTCAACATACAGAAATATGTCAATGTAATACACCACTAAATAAGCTTAAACACAAAAACTACATGATCATTTCAATAGATGCAGAAAATGCCTTTGACAAAATACAACATCACTTGATGATCAAAACATTGGAGAGAATTGGCATGGTTGGTCTATGTATCAACATAATAAAGTCTATATATAAAGATCCTAAAGCCCAAATAATACTTAATGGAGAGTGTGAAGGAATTCCCTTTGAGATAAGGAACAAGCAGGGATATCCACTTTCACCTCTGCTCTTCAACATAGTACTGAAAGTTCTAGCTCAAACCATAAGACAGGAGAAAGAAATAAAAGGTATACAAATTGGAAAGGAAGAAGTTAAGGTAGCTCTATTTGCAGATGACATGATTCTATACATAAATGACCTGAAAAATCTCCATCTCAGACCTCTTAAAGGTGATTAACTCCTTCAGTAAAGTATCCAGATACAAAAACAATGCACAAAAATTAGTAGCCTTTCTATATGCAACATCCAAAGATTCAGAGAAAGAAATAAATAAGTGACCTTGTCCCATTTTCAATAGCATAAAAAAACGTGGAATAACATTAACCAAGAAGGTGAAAGACCTTTACAATGAAATTATAAACCACTCAAGAAAGAAATTGAGGAGGACTTGAGAAAATGGAAAGACCTCCCATGCTCCTGGATAGGCAGAAATAACAGTGTGAAAATGGCAACCTTACCAAAAGCAATATATAGATTTGATGCAATACTAATTTAAATCCCAATATCTTTCTTCACAGAGATAGAAAAAATGATCTTAAAATTCATCAAAATTCATATGGAATAGCATAAGATCTAATATCCAAGCATATCCTCAACAAAGATACATCTCTAGAGGCATAACTATACCTGATCTAAAGCTATACTACAAAGCCATAGTAATAAAAGCAACATGGTACTGGCATAAAAACAGGAACATAGACCAGTGGAACAAAATCTAGGACCTGGACTTTGGGTCAAGTAACTACAGCTACTTGATATTTGACAAAGGCCCTAACAATGTAGACTAGAAAAAAGAGAGCATCTTCAACAAATGGTGCTGGACAAACTAGATAACCATATGTAGAAAAAATGCAACTCGATCCACACATCTCACTATGCACAAAAGTCAAGTCCAAATGGATCATACACCTCAATATAAGACCAGAAACTCTGCTGCTACTGGAAGAAAAATTAGGAGGAACTTTGCATGATATAGAGTGGGAAAAGACTTCATGAACAAAACCCCAGTAGCTCAGGAAATTAAACAATTAGTCAACCATTGGGATCTCAGGAAGATGAAAAGCTTTTTCACAGACAAACAAACAATAAGCATAGCCAATATATTTCCCACATAAAGGGAGGAAATCTTTGCTAGACACACATTGGACAGAGGCCTAATTTCTAAAATGTACAAAGAACTCAAAAACCTAAACAATAAAAAGTCAAACAACCCACTCAAAAAATGGGGCAGAGAACTGCACAGGGTGTTCTCAGAGGAAGAAATACAAAAGGCAAACACACATTTAAGAAAATGTTCAACATTCCTTATCGTCAGGGAAAGACAATTAAAACAACCATGAGATTCCCCCTTACCCCAGTAAGGATAGCAAACATTAAAATATCTGATGACAACAAATGATTGAAAGATTGTGGAGAAATAGGAACCCTCATTCACAGTTGGTGGGAATGTAAGCTGGTACAACCACTATGAAAAGCACTATGGAGACTCCTGAAAAGGATGACTATAGATGTACCAACACACCTAGTTATTCCCTTACTGGGCATTTACCCTAAAAGCTCAAAACCTCAGGTCAGAGATATTTGCTCAACCATGTTCATAGCTGCTCAATTCCTAATAGCTGAGAGCTGGAATCAATTCAGATGTCCATAACTAGATGAATGGATAACTAACATGTGGTATATATACATAATGAAATTCTACACAGCAGTAAGGAAAAATGACACAGTGAAAGTTGAAGAAAAAGGTACAAATTTGGAACAGATCATTCTCAGTGAACTCACCCAATCACAGAAAGATAATCATCACATGGTCTCACTCATCCGTGGCTTCTAACCTAAATCTGCCTGTGATGCTGACATTCCTAATAAACATCTCAAGGATTGGATAATAGTGATGGTGAGGTGGGAGGGGGGCAAAAAACTGGACTCAAATGGAAATGGTACTTTAAAATCCCATAGCCTGAAAGACATACGAAAGAGTGAACCTTCATCAGGTGCTAAGAGAGAACACCTGATTAACAGGGGCCTGGAGAGAGTGTGATAAAGACTATCCTCAATCTTCTCCTCTCTCTTTTCTCTCTTTCTCCTTTATATTACCTATATTTTTCTTCCTTCTTCTCCCTTGGCACTAACCTGTAGCTCACAGGACTGGCATGTGGGTAACATCCACCATGAGCTGTTGATCAGAGAGACCTACAAGGTTTCTCAAAAGAAGACAGAATTCTGTCAGAGTACTTGATGATCCATCAAAGGTTAATGGTAAGACTGCTGCCAAAGACACCATATGCTGTTGGGACAGAACATGGAGCAACTTGGCTGGAAACTGGAAGATAGTCAATCCTCAGATAGTTAGTTTGTCTAGTGCCAGAAAGTGTTACATGAACGACTGGGGAAGCATGACCAATATCTGTCCAGGCAACTCATGCTCTAAGCTATTCTGCAGCAAACAACCTGATGTGATGCTCACACAAGTGCAATAGTGACACATAGCCATGTTGAGTTAACAACTGCTCTGTATTTGGCTAAAGGACCCACTCATTGGAACAGAACCCATAACTGGAATAGGGGAACAAGTCAGAACCATATCCAAAAATGAGCCTGCTCTCCAATATCAAGCTCACACCAATAGTGGGTTACAAGAGGACCTACACCTATTAAATACTCTCTAAAATAAGAATGGGTATCCATGTATCTTGTACTGACTTCACTTCCTGTCAGGGAATTTGCTTCTCTTTTCCAGATGAATGCAGAACCTGAAGAGAGAATCAGCCCATACCACCCCACCTGGGAACCAGCTGAAGCCATAGAGTTAGTGGGATAATAAGCAAGAGGTGCTTTCTTGGTGAACCTGGTACAAGCATAAGGGTCAAGGAGACAGACATAGAGAATACTCAACTCCTACCAAATCAGATACCCAGAGACACAGAGACTCCCAAGAACTTGTCACTGAAATAGACCTAAAGTGAACCCAACATGGCTCAGGGAAATTCAAGGAAGAGGGTACAGAAGTATTGTTAGAGCCATAAGTTGGGTCATTATCCACAAAGACACCAGGCTGGTGTGGTGCCACTTACATTCAGAGTGGGTCCTGTCTTTGAGATAGTTTAAGGCTCTGAAAATAAAAGTGAGGAATGTTTTTGAGTTTGAAGGGTTATAATCTGGCTCATCTTTATCTCTTTTCCCCTAAAGAAGTCCTTGTAGCCTCCCCTTCCTAGAGGCCAAGAACATGAGGGTGGGGTTGGGGGCTCTGACTTTCTTAAGCTTTCTTTTCTAGAAGAGAAAATTGAGAGATGATATCACTCCTCTTCCTGGAAACCTAGGGACACCTATATTCCTGGAGTCAAAGCTGGACTAACCAGTTCATCCCCATCCAGTAACCACCCCCCCACCCCCATTAAAACATCCCAATCTGGATTTCTAGGTGGGATTTGCCATTTCCTGGAGCCCTGGCCTCCTCTAGGGAAGGAGCTATATGTTCCTTCCTTTTCTTAAGTTCTATGCTTGATAAGCTCTATAATGAAATCCTTCCAGACTTTATCTTCTGGTTTGTGGATTTCATTGATTGAAATTAATAATTCAAGAAGTTGGAGTCTACTGACTCAGTGAAAGGTCTGTGTGACCATGACCATCTGGCACCTTAGCCCTTAGGCTATTGCCCACTCAAGAGCCAAGAAAGGCTCTGTCAATCTCAATTCTGGAGATGTTTTTATTAGGTTGGACAAGAGTACAAGATGGAGTTAAAATGAAGGAAGAGAACAACAACAGCCTGATTGATACAACTTTAGATGTTTATATTGCCAAACACTCATTCCCCTGACTTAACAACCCTGCCACCTCCCACCCCCCATCCCGACCTTCACCGTAGTTTCCTGCCAATGTTATCTCAGAGACAACCTGGTTTCTCTCCTGATGACACCTCTGTTTGGTCTCTGTCCCTCTTTGGTCCCTGCTATCTCCTGTATCCCCAATCCTTTCTCTTCTGTATCCCCCTCCCTAAATGAAAAATAAAAACCCAGACTATCCAGAGCCATGCCAGCTGTTCTCTCTCTCACCTCTGGTGAGACAGCCTAGCAGTTCAGGCCCCAATAAACAAGCTTTTCCCTTGCCTCAGTGTGGTGCTGCATGGTCTTTGGTCATTCTCACACCTTACAATTTTTACAGTTAAATCTTTCTGGAAAAATCCTCATAGACACAATGAGAAATATGTTTCCATGGTTACTCTAAAACCAGTCAAGTTGACAAGATTAACTATAACAGTAGGGTCTCACATGAACAGTAAGGGCACAGCTTCTAAATGTGAGGTTGTCATATTTGAAACCGAGCTTTACAGAGAGATTTTGTCTAATCTTGGCATATAGCTTTTTAAATTCCAAAAGTTTCTGGGTTATAGAAATGAACCAGATGATAACAAAACTGTACATTTGTCACCTGAGTAACACATCTTCCACAGCTCAAGGTCCATTCTAACTTTGAGTCCTGGCTGCAGAGCAGTTTGTAACTGGACCTGCTTGTTAGTTTGCTATTTTTCTCCGTGGTAAAGTAAATTCCTGCTCTTAAGCAGGAGTCCCAAATAGACATTATCAAGCAGATTAGCAATGAGTGCCAGTGACATTTTATAACCAATGCTTGCTAGTGGCTCTGAAATTAGGAGTGAGTGGGAGAAGAGGAATGCCAGAGAAAACTCCCATTTAAAAGACAAGTCTTTGTCTATGTCTATTAAGCTGCTTCCTTCCCCGCCTGGGAAATAAGTACCCTGTTAGGCAGCAGACATCAGCAGCTTCATTTTGTTTTTGCCTCCTTCAGTGAACAGGCTTAACATAAAACCAGGGCTGCTAGTAAATAATTTAGTTTTGTTATCTAAAGTGGGGAGTTTATCCCAACAAAGCAAACCTTTTACAATAACTTTGTCATCCTCATACATAGACACAGCAGGAAGAGCTGTGGAAATGCTTTGAGGTTGTTGGGCACAGAACAAATTCAGCAGGAGCAAAAGGTAGAGAGGCTCTTGTTTCCATTTTTAGAGATTAGTTACTAGGAAGTCCACTTAGCATCTTCTGGATTAGATAGTAGAATGTGTGTGTTTGTTATTTTCCTGAACCAAAGTTATTATTGGGTTTTTATTATTATTTCCCTGAATCAAAATTATTGCAGGATTAAACATTCTAATAGTGTATTTCACACATGTATAGAAAGAATGTGAAGAAGGTTATCTAGAGAGGCTTTGATTTGGGGTCATTATAAAATCTTTAAAAAAATTTAGCCTAGTGATATATGCCTGCAATCCCAGCTCTCAGGAACCCAAGGCAGGAGGATTGCGAGTTTGAGACCAGATTGGCTTACATAACAAGATAAGACTTTGTCCCAAAATAAACAAAAATTTAACAATAGTGCTGAATCTTGAGAGACTATAGAACTACTTTCTAGGTCTAACACAGATGAAATGGTCTCCATTACTGCTACACTTTAAACAACATATTATAACCACATCAATTTTGAGAATTAGAACATAACGAATCTTTTATTCAGAAGGCATGAATTAGTTGAGACCCATCTTTGCCTCTCCTTAGCAGAATTTGGCTGAATAGTTTTCAAATTCCCAAGTACACTGAAAGGTAATGACAAAGAGTTCCCAATCATAGAATTCCTGTAAATATCTCATAAGAAAATACTTTTCAGAAATTTCCTGGAAAATTATCAGGTAATCTGGAATGAATATAAGGTATTAATATTATTGCTTACCATTGTTTTAAAACCCAATAGTTGGTTAAAAAGTTCTTAGTTGTGTGGTAGATAAACTGTGGCCTTAATACAGGCATTTCCTTTGCAAGCTGAACGAACTGTCAGTTGAAGCAGAACAGAAATAAATGTTTGTAAGAGATTGCTTCTCTTCACTTTTAATTTCTTCCACAATTGATTTTATAAGCTTATCCAGTACTGGGAAATTCTTTAGTGTTCTATTCTGATATTAGTAGGAGCTGCATTCTTTTGTTCCCTGAAATCCTTGCTGCTCATAACACACTTGTGGATTTGTTTTTTTCCTTTCATGCCCATTTATATTTTGATTAAAAGGAAGTTACTAATTTTCTGTCCCCTACACACATTCTCTATTTGTTTTATTTTGACTACTACCACACTAACTGTGAAGCTATGCTTTATTATTGCAGGATGAGAAGTCAGTGTTCCTGCTCTGTCCAGTTTTCATCAGTGCATGGTGTGGCTCTTCAACATACTATGTAATTTAGCTAACTTAAGAACATTTCACCCACTCAGATTTTTTTATAGCTTCCTCCCACATTGTTACTACAAAAAAACTATAGGGAAATATCACATCTTGAATCAGGGGTATGCATCTCATTAGCAGTCCTTGAATTTCAAAGATAATTTCAGAGTGATCCATACAATCCTCCCTGTGGCTAACAAAACTGAAAGCAAAGCTACTTACTCAGTTTCTGAATTTTGAATGAAAAGACATTGCTCTGCCAGGGTTTGCATACAATCTTTATGCTCACTCTACCCATATCTAAGGAGAGATGAAGTTAGTGAGAATCCTACCCAGCCACTGTGTTGATTGAAGCAGAAAGTGGAGCTCTGCAGTAATTGGCTGCTCCTGTAAGCCTCAGCCCTTTTGGGAGCTCATTGCATGCTTTGTAGCCTGCCTGTATGTTCTTGCCACTCTGAGGCCCATACTTTAAGGAAGAAGAAATGAAAGAGCTTTGTGTGGTGGGCTACTTCATTTCCTAACAGTCTGTTCCAGATTCCTACTGTGGACATATTGACATGGAGATGTAACTAAATTTGCATCTAATTATGAAATTTGAGCTATTTGAGATCAAATATAAATGGAGAAATTGAACTAAGTGTTTCAAATTGTTGTCAAATAAAGTCAAGGGAAAAGAAATCCAAGTTAACCTCAAGGAAGAAACTATACTGAGAAATGCCCACTTGGAATAAATTTATGAAGAGAAGAAGGTGCCTCCTGCTCCCCAGAACTGGCTTTACTTATTCTTTCATAACCTCTATATTCAGTGTACCTTATTTTACTGAACTACTTTGTGTGAAATAAGGAGTCTAACAGTAAGGTTTGGGAGTGACCAACACCACACAAACGACTCTGAGGCAGATGAAAGCTTTTTTAAAAAAAATGAATTATTTATTTATTTATTCATTTGACAGAGAAAGAGGGAAAGAGAATGAGAGAATGGGCACAGCAGGGCCTCCAGCCACTGCAAACAAACTCCAGACTTGTGTGCTCCCTTGTGCATCTGGCTAATGTGGGTCCTGGGGGATCAAACCTGAGTCCTTTGGTTTTGTAGGCAAATGCCTTAACTTCTAAGTCATCCCTCCAGCCCTAAGACAAAAGCTTTTATTCAGGAAAATCAGGAACTTCCAGGGCTGACTCACAAGGAAAGAACATAGCCAACCTGAGTTTTCAGGTAGTGGACTTTATAGGGCTTTTTTAGTTGGGAGAAGGTAAGGAAGGAAAAAGAACCCTTTTGTTAAGTTAAACAGAGGACTTCCTTTAGAGGAGATCATTACATTAACCATTTAAAATAGCTATGGTGTAATCATGTAACTTAGATAAGGGAGCATAAAATCATAATCTGGGGCACTGCTAAACAAGGAAGGGACAAGGGCTGAGAGATTTCTTGAGGAATGTGTATAATCTACTTTCCTATACCTCTGTCACCATTCTGCTGACCTTGGTGACTCAATCTTGGGAGTCACCTAACATTAATGATCTGTTTAAAGTAAGGAGAATTGGCTAAGTCCATGCTTGATATAAATGAGCTCAGTGGTTCATGAGGAAGATTTTTTTCTTTACAACTACTAACCCCAAAATTATAGGAGGAAAATGGACCCCAGTCAATGGAACATGGGAAAGCATTGCTGAACAGATAATGTGTTACTAACACCAGTAGTTATAAATCAATTTTTGCCATATTTATTTTCCAAGAGAAGTTTTGGCCTAATATATTTTTCCTAAACATATTAGAAGATTGTTTGTAAGGGTAATTTTAGTTCTCTCTAGCTAATGTAGGCATGTAGTTCTAGTTTGAAGATTAATATTGAGAAGTTACTTGAGGGTAATGAGTAGTAAGTTTGAAATCCCATTAAAATCTCATGTGATGGAAGCATCATGGTGTCATTGGTTTTAAGGATTGAGTTATTTGTCTCCAGATTGCAATGAATTACCAGTGAGGAAACAAAGTTTATCGAAGATGAAAGGAAGGAAAGGAAAGCAATCCATAATGGAAAGGGGACTCCCTTAAAAATGGGTAGTCAAAGTAGCTCCCTAGAGAGGGTCTTTTACGCAGTGAGGTCAAATATGTTCTTGGCTTTATGTAAATCAAGCATCAAGTTAGAACTAACTTCATTGGTTAACTTTAAATGTATTTAGAAGATACATTGGTTGGTGAGTCAGGGAAAAGAGAGAAAACATAGAAGGAGGCTTCTGGTGGAGGCCCACTTAAAAAAATCTAGAAGGAGAAAGAAACAGAAATTAAGGAGAACTGAGGGTTGTCCTTGATCACCATTAGTTTTGAACTATAGTTTCTCCTTCACCAGGACAGGTGATGCCCGAGTCCCTAACTAGCTACCTCCAAAAGAAGTCTGCCTTGCTCCCAATCTCTTCTTGGGCACGGGAAGCATGAACAGATTTGGAATCAACAATCAGAGAATCTACTGACTGAGAGAGCTTTAGAAAGGTAGGTTTGCTGAGATTCTTTTCTGTTAGACTGAAGCAAATTCCTTAGTGAAGTTGTTCATATGATTGCATAGAAGAGGCTTTTGAAAGTGCTAACAGGACCTAGTATATAGGCAATCAATAAATAAGAACTATAGCACTGAGAAGAAGGGACAGAGGACTGCCCAGCACTGAAACATCTCACACCCTCCAAGGCTCAGGATCCATTGCAGAGGAGGTGGCAGAAAGCATGTAAGAGCCAAAGGAAGGAAACTACTCCTTACATACAACTGTCTGGACAGAAATGGGCCTCGATATCCAAGATATCGCAGTGCCTAACAACACCTACACAAGACCCTCACAATAGGAGGAAAAGATGACATCAAATTAAAAGAGAGACTAATAGAGAAAGGGAGGGGATATGATGGAGAGCAGAGTTATGAAGGGGAAAACAGGGGAGGGGAGGGAAATACCATGGTTTGTTGTCTGTAAGTACAGAAGTTGTCAAATATATATATATATATATATATATATATATATATATATGGTATATATGTAATATATATGTGTATGTATACATATATATGTAATATATATGTGTATGTATACATATATATGTAATATATATGTGTATGTATACATATATATGTAATATATATGTGTATGTATACATATATATGTAATATATATGTGTATGTATACATATATATGTGTATGTATACATATATATGTATAATATAGATGTGTATGTATACATATATATGTATATGTGTGTGTGTGTGTATGTATATATATATATATATATATATATATATATATATATATATATATATACTAGTCTCACACAAACAATGTAGTTCAAGGTACCATAAAGTAAGGAAAACATGATACTGCAAAGATTAAGGAGATACTAATGAGGTAGGAGGATTGATGTGAGTTTGAGACCAGCCTGAGGCTACAGAGTGAGTTCCAGGTCAGCCTGACCTAGAGTAAGTAAGAACCTGCCTCAAAAAAAAAAAAAAAAAATCAGTGGATAATGATGGCAAACCTTCAACTTCATTTTGATTCCTTAACATATCTTGTGCTAATAAAGTTGTATTCAGGTTAAATTTATAATATAGTTATTTTTCCTTATCTGACCTGGAATCTTCTAAAACTTTGGCTTTCAAATAAATGTCTTAGCCTGTGTAAGTGCTAAGTGCCAAGCAGGTCAAAAGGGAAAGCACATAATTGATTCAAAACCAGAGTAAGAAATTAAGAAATGGAGGTCATTTAATCCATGCAATGCTCAGGTATACATAGTAACAATGAGAACATTTGAAGAGCTTTCTTCAGAGCAAACATGAAACAGATATGTAACAGTAAAATACCAGAAAAGGAGCTTCTGCTCCTTTGAGTGAAAATGCAAAATTAAGTTCAGAAAAAAAGTAGTCTAGGGCTGGAGAGATGGCTTAGCGGTTAAACGCTTGCCTGTGAAGCCTAAGGACCCCGGTTCAAGGCTCGGTTCCCCAGGTCCCACGTTAGCCAGATGCACAAGGGGGCACACGCATCTGGAGTTCGTTTGCAGAGGCTGGAAGCCCTGGAGCGCCCATTCTCTCTCTCCCTCTATCTGTCTTTCTTTCTGTGTCTGTCGCTCTCAAATAAATAAATTAATTAAAAAAAAAAAGTAGTCTAGCACTGGTACATTTCAGCTTTTGCTAAAAGGTAATCCGCAGTTATCCACCCTGCTTCCATGGCAGTCTTCCTTTATTCAAAGAAGAGTGCTTTTGTTTCATATGATTTTTAATGGCCTCTATCCTCACTGGATTGATTCTAAATGGATGCACATGTTCTTGCAACTGTAATGCAACTGACATTTTCTTTTTTACAGTGTAAAAGATCTCCTCCTGTGTAGCCTCTCATCTTAAATAGTCTCTCCAGTCTGTTTCTGTTTGCTTCTTTTTTTTTTTTTTTTTTTTTTTTTTGGTTTTTCAAGGTATGGTCTCACTCTGGTCCAGGCTGACCTGGAATTAACTCTGTAGTCTCAGGGTGGCCTCGAACTCATGGTGATCCTCCTACCTCTGCCTCCCGAGTGCTGGGATTAAAGGCGTGCGCCACCATGCCCGGCTTCTGTTTGCTTCTTATCTTCCTACACAAAGTTGTATTTCCTTGTCTTCCAGACACATAGTGGCTGGGGTATTCATGCCCTCACAATGGCTGATGCTAACTACACAAGACCTGCATAATAAGAGGGGAAAAAATAATGACATCACAAAATAGAAGAGAGACTGGTTGGAAAGAAGGGATTCATGGAGAGTGGTGGCTGGGAGGGGGAAAAGAGAGGGTGGTGAGAGGGAATTATGATCATGGTATATTATCTATATGTACAGAGTCTGTCAATAGAAAGTTTTTTTAAAGCTGTATTTTGGAGCTGGAGAGATGGCTTAGCAGTTAAGGCACTTGCCTGTGAAGCACAAGGATCCAGGTTCTATTCCCCAGTACCCAAGTTATCCAGATGCACAAGGTGGCACATGCCTCTGTCTGGAGTTCATTTGGAGTGGCTAGATGCCCTGGCACATCCATTCTCTCTCTCTCTTTCTCTGTTTCAAATATATATATATATATATATATATATATATATATATATATATATATATATATATGTGTGTGTGTGTGTGTGTGTGTGTGTGTGTGTGTGTGTGTGTGTATATATTTATTTATTTATTTTAATTTGGGTATCTTCATTCTTCTCTTTTTGTCCCAGATGATACTTTTTGTCTGTTGCAGACATTTAGAAATGGTAATTTTCTGATCATAGTATTGTATTTGATATTTGTGTGTGTGTTTTCAGCAAACAAGTTGAGTACAGGAATTCCTGCTTAATATTTAATCATTTCTTATGTAGTCATCTTATTGAAATAGTTAGTTGTATATATAGTTCCATATGCAGTTGACACATGACATGGAGTGACATGGCTGGAAGCTGGAAGAGAGTCAGTCCCCAGACAGTCAGTGCATCTGGTGTCAAAAGATGCTACATGGACTACTGGGGGAAAATGACCAATATCTGTCCAAGCAACTCATGGTCTAACCTACTTAACAGCAAATATACTGTTGGGATGCTCACACAAGTGCAATAGTGGTGCACAGCCATGGTGGGAAACCAACTGCTATTGATTTGGCTAACTGATCTGTTCAGTGGAACAGAACCCATAGCTGGAGCTGGCAAACAAGTCAGAACCATATCCAAAAAATGAGCCTGCTCTCCCCTATCAAGCTACCACCAATTGTGTGCTACAAGAAGGCCTATACCTATTAAATCCTCTCTAAAAAAATAAGGGCTATTCCATTTACCTGATGCTAACTTTACTCTCAGCTGGAGAATCTGCTTCTTTTTCTCAGATTGACACAGATCCTAAGGAGGGAACCACCCCATCATACCTCAAAAGGATCCCAGCTGAAACTAAGAATAATTGGAGAAACAAGCAAGGGTGCTATTTTCTTGGTGAACCTGGTACCAACACAAGGGTGAAGGAGATTGACACAGAGAACAATCAACTCCTACCAAATCAGATATCCAGAGACATGGAGGCTCCCAAGACTCATCACTGAAGCAGACCTAAAATGAAACCAACATGGCTCAGGGAAACTTGTGGAAGAGGGGGAAGAAAGAATGTCAGAGGCACACATTGGGTCATGACACACAGAAACATTTCCTCCTGGTCAAAGTGCAGGTCTTCAATTCTATTCCCTTGGCCTATACTACTATTTTTATGCCAGTGCCATACTGTTTTTTATTATTATGGCTTTGTAATATAGCTTTAGATCAGGTATGGCAATGACTCCAGAGGTATTTCTTTTGGTGAGGAATGTTGTTTTTTTTCTCTAGTTCTAGACGCAGGGTTCATTCCAACTAGACAATGGCTGTGCTAAATGCTTTTCAATCTTGGGTCCATGGATGAGTTTTACATCTTTTGTGAACCTCCTCACTCTATTTTTCTTTAATATTTCCTGGAAGTCAAGGCCAGTGGTTTTTATCACATAATCAAAGAAGGAGCCAAAATAATACCATTATAGTTTTTCAAAGGTTTAGATTGGCAAGGAAGCTCAAATCTTACAGCTAAAAAAAGTTATCAAACTGTTGAAAAATAATTTCAGAAAAACAAGAGTTGCAACCTGAATAAATATACCAATTCTATTCCTCCCTAGGGATACTTCCTTATAATATATAAGGAGTTCACACAGAAGGAAGAGGAGTGAGAAAGCTAAAACAGAAGTAGACCAAGGATATGGCAGTTGATGGAAGGATACTGACCAGGAGATGATTGCCTTCACAAAACTGAGAAAGGGCTTTGCAGCCTGCATGGAGTATATGTTACAAACAAGGCTGATTGTATATACATATGTACATATGTATATATTTTTTTAAATTAAGAACAGACTTTGTATGGATGCATCATGTGTTTGTACCATCTTTTCCCTCCTCCCTACCCTCATTCTGCAGGGAGTCCTCTTCAGTGGGATTTCTGGTATTTCCCATGGGGATGTGGGTTATGTGTTGTGGGAGCAGCAGCCAGTTATTGGGGGGAGTCAATGCCTCTGGGCATGACATCCTGATGTATGGCTCTTTTTGCCACCTCTTTCACAAAATTCTCTGACCCTCAGTGGGTAAAATTTAAGTTTGTTTCAGTGATGAGCTCTTAGAAGTCTCTGGATTTCTGCTTTGGTAAGTTTTGAGAATCCTCAGAGTTTATCTCTTTTACCTTGGTGCTAATTGCTAGGCTCATCATGAAATAAGCATTCTTGCTCATCAACCTAATTCCT
The DNA here is from genome assembly GCF_020740685.1 of Jaculus jaculus. NCBI lineage: Eukaryota > Metazoa > Chordata > Mammalia > Rodentia > Dipodidae > Jaculus > Jaculus jaculus. The sequence continues at coordinate 79,648,833 of NC_059107.1, read as the reverse complement.
CCATGGTTTCACCTGGACCTTGGGTGAAGTCAGCATAGGTTAAATTGGTAAGTGTTATTAATTTAGGGAAGTATGGATGGATGCAGCCCCTTTTTGAGCCAAAGACTAGTGGGAGCTTTTCTTTGGAGATCATAATCTTTGTCTTCATAGTACTCAGACCTGGTTCCCAGTTCCAGATATGGATGACTTTCCACTGAGTGGATCTCTTAGCCAACCAGAAAGAGATTGGTAAAGGCTGTGTGCCACCACTGCACTGGTGTGTACTTCTTGTCAGGCTGGTTGCTTCTGAGTAGCTTAGACTCCTGGTTGCTCACACCATATTTGCCATTTTTCCCCAAAAGCTCATGTAGTGCTTTTTAGCACTAGCTAGGTTTTCTGAGAACTGTCTGTCTTCTGGATTCCAGCCATGTTCTGTGTTCTGTGTGGGTAGCATATGCTTTCACTTCAGTTGGGAAACCCCGTGCTTTGGCAGAAGCCTGTTGTTTTAGTGACCTCATAGTTCTCTCCTACCAATAGCTCTATGTGTGTAGCACCCACTTCTGGTACTGCAAGTTACAGGTCAGAGCCAAAGGTTTTTGAAGTTAGGCTTCATCCCACCCACTCCAGTGCCCTACTTGTTGGGTATTCCCACTATACTTCTGTTGAGGGTTATTTCTTTTAGTCTACCTTCAAGGAGAAAGGTTTCTATGGTACCAGTTCATTTTGAGTTTAGTTTGTATTTTTATTCCCCACACCCTGCATTCCCCTCTCCCATGATTCCTTCCATCCTTATTGTTTGGGCCTCAAAAGTTGCATATCCACTAACCCACCCTGATCCAGGTTAGGGACTATTGATGAGTGAGAACATGAGGTGTTTGTCTCTCTGTGATTATGTGTGTTCGCTGTATGATCTGTTCTAAGTCCATCCATTTTCATACAAATTTTGTCGTATCATTTTTTTAATTTTTTAATTTATTTATTTTTACTGCTGAGTAGAATTCCATTGTGTATATGCACCACAACTTTATTATCCATTTGCCAAGTGATGGTCACCTGGGTTGATTCCAGTTCCTAGCTATTGTGAATTGAGCAGTTATAAACATGGTTCAGCAAATATCTCTGTAGTGAAGTGTAGAGCATTTTTGGTAAATGCCCAGTAAGGAAATAACTGGTTAGTTCTATATTTATCTTTTCCAGGAATCTCCATATTAATTTCCAGAGTCATTGTACAAGTTTATATTCCCACCAACAATGAATGAGTGGTCCCTCTTTCAACACATCTTTGCCAACATTTGTTATTGATTTTTTCTTAATGTTTGCCATCCTTACTGGAGTAAAGTGGAATATCATAGTTATTTTAATTTTCATTTCTCTGATGGTTAGGGATGTTGAACATTTTCTTAAGTGTGTGTTAGACATTTGTATTTCTTCCTCTGAGAATTCCCTATTCAGATCTCTACCCCACTACTGCATTTTTTTCATTGGATTGTTTGGGTTTTTTTATTTAGTTGTTTGAGTTCTTTATAGATTCTAGATATTAGGTTTCTGTCCTACTGTGGGTGATCTATTGGCTCTGCTTATGCTATGTTTGTGCAAAAGCTTTTTAGCTTCATGAGATTCCATTGGTTGAGAAATTGCTTAATTTCCTGGACTACTGGGCTATAGTTCAGGAAGACTTATATCATGGTGAGTTCCTTCTATTTTTTTTTTCCAAGAGTTGAAGAGTTTCAGGTCTTGTATTGAGGTCTTTAATCCGTTTGGACTTGATTTTGGTATGGTGAGATGAATGGGTCTAGTTTCATTTTTCTACATGTGGTTATCCAATTTGTCCACCACCATTTTTTGAAGATAATGTCTTTCTACATTATTGGCATCTTTGTCAAAGATCAAGTAAATGTAGGTTACTGGACCTAAGGACTGGGTCTTCAATTCTGTTCCATTGGTCTATATTTTTGTTTTTATGCCAGTACCATGCTGTTCTTGTTACTATGGCTTTGTAATATAGCTTTAGATTGAGTTTGGTGATACCTCAAGATGTGTTCTTTTGCTGAGGATATGTTTGGATATTTGAGGTCTGCTGCCATTCTGTAAGGATTCAGACATCATTTTTTTCTATCTCCATGAAGAATAATGCTGGAAATTTTAATGGTATTGCATGAAATCTGTATATTTCTTGTGGTAGAATTGCCATTTTCACATTATTAACTATGCCTATCCGTGAGTGTGAGAGGTCTTTTCATCTTCTCAAGTCCTCCTCAATTTCTTTCTTGACTGTTTTTATTGACATCCATTGTAGTGTTATTCCAAGTTATTTGATTTTTTTTTTCCCCATTGTGGCTATTGAAAATGGGACAACCTTGCATGTAGAGAGTCTACAGATATATGTGCGTTGATTTTGTATCCTGCCACATTGCCTAAGGAGTTAATCACCTTTAACAGTTTGGATGGGGAGAGCTTAGGGTCACTTATGGATAGGATCATATCATCTGCAATAAAGCTGACTTCTTAATTCCCAATTTATATCCCTTTTGTTTCTTTTTCTTATCTTATTGCTTGGTTTAGGATTTCTATTACTATGTTGAAGAGTAGTGGTAAGAGTGGGCACCCCTGTCTTGTTCCCGATCTCAATAAAAACTCCTTGAATATTTCCCCATTAAGTATTGTTTGGGATTTAGGTACTTTATATATAGCTTTTATTGTGTTGAGATATAAATTGTTGATGCCTGTTCTCTTCAGGATTTTGATCATGAAGTGATTTTGTACTTTGTCAAAGGCTTTCTCTGCATGTATTGAAATTATAATGTAGTTCTTATGATTGCATTTCTTTTTTTGTTATTTTAAAATTTTACTTATTTATTTGAGAGAGAGATAAAGAAGGAGAGAGAGAGAAGGAGGGACAGAGACTTTGCTGGGCACACCAGGGTATCCAGCCACTGTAACTGAACTCCAGATGCATGCACCACCTTGTGCAACTGGCTTACATGGGTCCTGGGGAATTAAACCTGGGTCCTTTGGCTTTGCAGGCAAGCACTTTAACTGCTAAGCCAACTCTTCAGCCCTCTTGTGATTAACTTTATTTATGTAGTGTGTTATGTTGACCTATTTCTGTATGTTGAACCATCCCTGCATCCTTGGGATGAATCCTGCTTGATCAAGGTGGATAATGATTTTGATGTGTTGTTCAATTTATCTTGAGAGGATTTTGTTCAGGATCTTTGCATCTAATTTCATCAGGGATATAGGACTGTAGTTTTCTTTTCTTGTTATAACTGTATCTGGTTTTGGAATTAGGGTGATGCTAGCTTCATAGAAATAGTTGGGGAGAATTCCTCATTCTTTGATTATTTGAAAGAGTTTGAAAAAAATGGTTTCCGTTCTTCAATGGAAGGTTTATAGAATTTAGGTAGGAAGCCATCTGGTCCTGGACTTTTCCTTTGGAGGAGGCTGTCTATTACATTTTTCAATCTCAATGAATGTGATAAGTATGCTTAGGAGATTAATATGCTCTGTATTTAGTTTTGGTAGGTGGTATGTATCTAGGAATTCATTAATTTCTTCCAATTATCCAATTTTGTGGAGTAGATGTTCTGGAAGTATGTCCTGATGATTATTCCAATTTCATTAATGATGGCTGGGACCTCTCCCTTTTCATTTCTGATTTTGTTAATTTGAGACTTCTGTTGTTTATTTGATCAAATTGGCCAAGGGTTTATCAATTTTATTTTTTTCTTTAAGAACCAGCTCACTGTTTCATTAATTTCCTTAATTGTTTTCTTAGTTTCCAATTTATTAATTTCTGTTCTGATCTTGATCATTTCTTTCCTTCTAAAACTCTTAGGGTTGAATTCTTTTTGTTTTCCTAACTCCTTTAGGGGGGTAATTATGTTATTAATTTGGTATCTTTCCATATTTGTTATAAATGCACTATGAATTTTCAGCTTAGGACTGCCTTCATTGTTTCCCATAAGCTTTGGGAAGTTGTGTTTTCATTATCATTCAATTCTAGAAATTTTACAATTTCTTTTTTGAGTTCTTCCACACCCCATTCTTTGCTTAAGGTGTGCTGTTAATTCTCCAGGAGCTGGTGGAATTCCCGATGTGTCTCTTGTGATTATTTTCTAGCTTTAAAGCATTATGATCTGATATGATGCAGGAAGTTACATCAATTCTCCTGAATTTACAGAGGCATGTTTTATGGCATAATACATGATCTATTTTGGAGAAGGTTCCCTGGACTGCTGAAAAGAATGTGTATTCTGCTGAACTGTGGTGTAATGTTCTGTATATGTTCATTAGGTCTAGTTGTTCTATGATATGGTGGAACTCTACTATTTCCCTGTTGGTTTTCTGTTTGGATGATCTGTATTTTGATGATAGACGAGCATTGAAGTCACCAACTATGATGGTGTTGTTGTTTATTTCTGTTTTGTTGTTAAGTGGGTTTTGTTTCATAAACTATTGTGCACCTATGTTTGGTGCATATAGATTTATGGTTGTGATGTCCTAATGTTTTATTATTCCCTTTATAAGTAAGGAGTGGCCATTCTTTATCCTTTTCTATCACTTTTGGTTTGAAGTCTATCTTATTAGATACTAATATAGCAACATCTGCCTGTCTCTCATTTCCATTTGCTTAGGACATCATTTTCCAATCTTTCATTCTGAGTAAGTATCTGTCTTTAGTGATGAGATGGGTTTCTTGAAGACAGCAGATACAAGGATCCATTTCGATTTATGGGGTTTAGTGCTTTCCTGGACTTTTTTTTTTTTTTTTTTTTTTTAGTCTGCCTTAGTTTTGGTTATTGTGGTCTTCTTTTGTAGACTCTTGAAACTGGTTGTTTGACTCTCTGTTTGGAGTATTCCTGGAAGTATTCTATATAGATATGGCTTTGTTTTCATAAAATCAGAGAGTTGACTTTTCAAGGAAAGTTTTCCTTTCACCATCTATTATAAGGGATACTTTCATTGGATACAGTAATTTGAGTGGGAAGCCATAGTTTTTTAGACTTTGATATACTCCATTCCAGGATCTTCTGACTTTCAGGGTTTCGACTGAGATATCTGAGGTAATTCTGATGGTATTGCCTTTGTATATAGTGAATTGGTTCTCTCTTGCTGCTTTTAGCATTCTGTCTTTGTTTTAATTGTTAAGCATTTTAATTATGGTGTTCCTTGTAGAGTTTCTTCTTTGGTCCTGTCTATTTGGTGTTCTGTAAGTTTCTTGTATCTGTATGGGCCTCTCTTTTTAAAATTTTCTGAATCATTTTGTTAAATAGTTTTTCTATGCCTCTGTCCTGGATTTCTTCCCCTTCTAGTATACCCATGATCCAGATGTTTGGTCATTTTAGGGTATCCCACAGTTCCCTCCTATTCTGTTCACATGATTATTTTTTCTTTTAATTTAGCAAAGTTTTTGGACTCCCAATCAATTTCTGTGAGTTCCTGGGTCCTTGCTCCAGGAGCCAGCCATGGTCCCCCCAAAGGTGCTCAGGCTACTAGGGTGGGTGACTGCACTAAAGTAAAGGACTTTCAGGAGAAGTTTTGGTAAACAGCTCTCTCCAATTATTGTCATGGAAAATGGGTTTTTAAACATCTGAGGGTTGGGGAGAGGACTCTGAAGGGATTGGACGTACCAAATTCATTTCGGATGCCTAATTAGCATATTGTGACCTTCACTTTAGCACTAGGCAATGGCGGGGCGGGGGAGGGGTTAGGTAATCTAAGGTCTCATAACTGTGTGATAGCTGCTGGCTGATGAGGAGTTTCCTAGGCAACTGGCCAAAGGTCACACAGCTATGGGCAAACCCTAAGTTCAGGTGTGCTGGGCTTGGAGAGGGAGTGACCTCCTGTAGCCTTAGGGGCCTTAGGGTGCCTGTCAGCTCAGGCCCTTCTCCAAAGGCTCCAGCCTGTGCCTGTCAGTGCCCCAAAACTCCCCCTTTGTTTTTATAATGGGGCAGTGTCATCCCAAATAAGTACTTTATAATTTACCATAGGTCCAGATAGTGTTAGGTGATGTATTAGGACTTGATTAGTAGCAACCTTAGCAATATTAGTTATTTGTTTTCTGAGAAATTTGATGAGACAGAGAGCTATAAGCAATAGGGTTCCTATAGTAACGAGGGGTTTAAGGAGAAGCCAAGTAACTAAAGTGTTAGAGAACCAGGTTGTGGAGTACTCAGGCTTATAGCAGTCAAGCAGCTTAACAACATTGGATTCTTTAACAAAGAAAACAATATTCTTGTCCCAAGATCATACATGCCCCCAGGTTCAGCAATAATGAAGTCTAAGGCTAGACAGTTTTGAAGTACCACACCCCACAAGAAAGTTCAATAGTCTCTGGAGAGATTTGAGGCTGTTGGTCACTGGAGACACCCAGAGACAGTGTCACACTGAGACCCACCAGCAGAGGGATGAAGATCTCTCAGTTGATGCAGGTAGTTGGTGCAGGCAGAGTTTGTAGATTTTTTTTTTTTTTTTTTTGTAGAGATAACACCTGTGAAGCAATCAAGACTGGAGAACAATAAGTGGGAGAGGAAATATTTATGTATGGGGTGGTCACTCCTGCACAAAGGAGAGTGGGTGTCTTGACACAACTGGTTCTGGTTATAGAGATACTCAGTGGGCATTCAGTTCTGGTCATCTTAGAGCTGGACAGGCAGAGAGATATAACTTGACCTGCATTAAAGAGGGTGAGGCTTGTCCTTTGTAGCACCAGGGACTCAGAGCACACATGGAAAAACAGTTCTTTGGAACTGGGCAAGAGATAAGAAAATTTTTCTTGTCCTTTTAACCTTCAGGGGTCCACTCACCCTAATTCTATCCCCCTTTATTTCTCCCTCTCATGAGAGGACACTCTAACTGCTATTAGGTAGCTAAGAATGAAAAATTCAGATCCTTACTACTTCGTGCTGAATGGGACATGAAGTGGTGACTTGTTGCAGTTAGAGAGTCTCTCCCAGAGAGAGAAACTATTCTGGTGGATTCTGGAGTGTAGGAATATAGTCTTGGAAAAGAACATTGGGAAGAAATAATAAAAGTAAGGAGTTAATGAGAAGTCAGCATAGAGCAAAATGGTCCTGTTTGTGGTCAAAGGAATCCATGTGGACAGGCTTGGATTGTCTCAGAACCATCTGAGGATGAACTGGCTAAGATTTTCTTCCAGAACTGTTCATTAAATGGCACAGTAGTATTCAATATAGCCTGTAAAACAGATGAAATATTATCAGAGTTATCAGAAACAGATACACAACATTTAACCTTGATAGTAGTGAGCTATTGGGTGTCATTATAAGCTGTACAAATATAATTTTTTCTCTGAACTTGTTTATATATTCTAGGTTTGAAAATAATCCTTTTGACATCTATAGTTGTTTTTCTTTATTATAGAATTAGAACAAAAGGTCTTTGTTTCCCCTCTTGGAAAGCTCTTGTTGTATTACTTAATAGGACATTTATATATTTAAGGTATTTTTTATCTTTGGTTATACATTTCTCTCTGAGTGTTTAAGACTATGCAGATAGCCAAAATTTAATTAAGGATTAATTTTGGAGGTCACTAATGGCTCTCCAAAGAGACTTTAGGGATGCAAGAGTAGCCTTATAGCTTACTGGTGTTTTCTGTCTGTTAGGATGAGTCAGAGCCATGCTGGCCAAGTAGTTTTCCATTATTTGGTAAGTCAGCAGGACTTATTGCTCTTTAATTGTGACTCTCCTATTTCAGACTGTACATCAATTTTTTTTGGGTCCCCCATATCCTCCCTGCTCAGGAAGACAGGTGGCTTACTAGGGGGCCAGTATAGAAGTGTCTCATCATCTCCAGTGGCCTCATGACCTGGGAGCAAAGGCTCCAATGATTCCAATTGGCTTTGACTTCAACATAGGTAATTAACACACTTACAAATGAAGTTACACCAACCTGGATGAATGTACAAATAGAGCACATTTGATTACTGAAGCATATTTAGTTAAAGAATGGCACAAAAGCTTATAAAATCATATTGTCTAATCTTTTAAATTTTTGTTGTACTGTCGCAGCATAAGCCATATATCTGAGGCATAGAAAGTAGGCACATTTCACACTTTAAATATCTAACATTTATAAATATAGGCAGAACCTATTATCAGTCTTGAAACAGTACCAATTGATTTACAAACTAATTTAGCCTAGAAATTGTCAGAAAAGGACAAGTAAAACAATATAAAGTCTTAGCACCTGTGTTTGAAAATATCTTTGATTCGTTCAAATACCTGTGTGTGTACCAATTACCCAGAGAACATTGGAAACAGAACCATAGATCTTGAATATTATCTTTCTCAGATGAGGAGCATTGTTTGAGCATGAGGCTGTACCCTAAAGTAGGGAATATGTCTTAAGAGTTAATTTTGTTTTAAGCACTGGACTTAATGGAGACATTTACTTAACATACAATAGAGCAGAATCTGGTCTTTTTTTGAGCCAAAGCAGCTAGCTAAACTCTAATATAACCTTTGATAAATCTTTTTGAAGGAAAAGACACCATCTGACAACCAATGATTTTGGCTTAATCTTGATAGTTATTGATTTTATGTAACATAAAAAATTTTATTAACATAAAACAATTTTATGTTTTACCCATGACTTAAATTTGATAAAGCTTAAGCAAGCTATCCCAACATATTTTAGAATGAAAATTAGTGTTTTGTTCCTTAAGAGAATGTAAACAGTTAAAAAATCTCTAACCACAGGCATTGTGTTCAGATTATCCTGAAAATTCTTTCCTACTACGCACAACTTTAGTCACATGCTTTAACACTTTGATCTAAGTACCACCCAGAAAGCATTTTTAATGAGCATCCTATGTCCCAACATTGAAAAATTGCTTCCCAGTTTCTTCAATCAACTCATTTTACTCAATAATTAGCCTTCTTTTTTATAGAACTGTTAAGAGAAACTACACCAGATTTATTAATCCTATTACTCATTGATAAGCAAGTATAAAGGCAATTTCATGTCATTAATACCAATAACACACTTGGAAATGATCTTATTAGGAATAACTAAGGCAATTTTGTTGTTATCTTGAGGAAGGCTGGCCAGAAGTCAGGTTAGTTGCCTCCTCCTTTTAAGTAACAGGACATTACAACCTTTTTTAAAAAAATTATCTTCAAATACCTGACAAATTATACATTGCCACTTCAGAGAGAATTTTGTTGTTTTCAATAGCCCTCTATGTAAGTTGCAGTTGACCTAGAACAAAAACTCAGTAATTATATTTATGATATCATGTAACACAATATGGCATTGTTTATGTAAAACTTCAGTTCACCACAGGCTTTAGTTAAGCATGACCTTTTTTTTACCCCACTTTGTGATGACTTGTTGCCAGCACTGTGGAGGCTGAGCAGGGCTTGCATACATCTTAGATCAGCCCTGCCCAGCTCCCGGGCACTCAACTAGGGTCAGGTCTAGTACATGGGGAGGTAATGGCCAAGACTGGCCAAGATGACTGCCAGAGTCCGAGTCCAGCTACCCAAAGGGAGGAGGTGTCCCTAGGACCACTAGGGAGCCACTGGGAAAGGAGGGGGTCCATAGAGGGGAGCGAATGGAGGGGATGAGTCCCAGGACCTCCTGGGCTGCTGGAGAAGGAGGCAGAGACATGGTGCCTGCACTGGCTGGGGCGTTATTATCTGGGCACATGTGAGCCTGCTGCCTGATTGGCTTGAGCCACTTTGGAGTGCTTGCAAAGCTGGCCTATTGTTTTGCCACTTAAAAGGAGTGAGGGGAAATTTCCTTCCTGAACTTTTCATTTCCTAGCCAGATAAACTATGTGGATCCACATGTCTGGGCCACATAAATGCCCCAAAATCCAGGGGATGACCTGGAGGACTTCCCAAAAGGAGCCAGCCTCCCTCTGGGGAAGCTTAATTCCCTTAACTTTTAGATGAGCCCACAGTCTATGAATCTGTGATTCCTTTTTGTGGGAGACAATATTAAAGTAAAGGAGGAAAAAGAGAAAAATACCTTCTATCTGATGGAAGAAAGGAAACAGAGGGTATATTGCCAATGCCCAAAAGGTTGTCAGGTCCAGGCAGAAGATGGCTGGCCTTCACTCAACACCTAAGAGAGGCCTCAGCCAGGAGACATCAGTTGCCAGTTCATCATATCTGGTCCCACATGATGGTGTGAGCAGAAAATAAAGAAGGAAAAAGAGAAATCTGCCAGCCCTCAAAAATGTGGAGGCAAGGCCGCATGGGCCAATATTTCCCAGTCCCTCTGGGAGAGCACTCACCTACCCTGTCTGTCTCATAGGGACCCTGTTCAGGTGCCAGCTGTGGGTTCCTGGGTCCTTGCTCTGGGGGCTGGCCATGGTCCCCCCAAAGGCACCCAGACAACCAGGGTGGGTGAGTGCGTAAAGGTAAAGGAGTTTCAGGAGGAGTTTTGGTGAACAGCTCTCTCAGTTTATTGTCAGTAAAATGGGTTTATAAGCTTCTGAGGGTGGGGGGGAGGACCTTATGGGGATTGGATGTACCAAGTTCATTTCTGATGCCTACTGAGCATATGGGGACATTCATGCTAGCACTAGGCAATGGCGGGGGGGGGGGGGTGATTAGGTGATCTAGGGTCTCAGGACTGTGTGAAGGCTGCTGGCTGGTAAGGAGTTTCCTAGCAACTGGCCAAAGGTCACAGGACTATAGGAAAAGCCCAAATTCATGTGTGCTGGGCTTGAAGAGGAAGTGGTCTCCTGTAGCCTGGGGATCCTTAGCCATGCCTGGAAGCTCAGGCCCCTCTCCTGAAAGCTCCAGCCTGTGCCGGTCACTGCCTAACAAATTTCTTCTGTCTTGTCTTCCAGCTCAGAGGATCTGTCCTCCACATGAGTGACTCTGTTAGTGAGGAGTTCTAGAGAGGTTTTTAAAAGCTCTATTTGATTTTTGTTTTCTGTTGCATTTTTTTTTACATTGTGTTCATCTCTGTTTTGAAGTATGATTTCAGTTTGAGGTCTGATTTTATTGAAGCTTCATGGAATTCATTCTACTTGCACTTTATCATGTCTTCTTTAAGCTGGTTATTGACATCCTCTATATGTATATGTTGGTGTTGAGTGAAGGGCCTTTCAGACAAGGAAAAATTTTGCTTAGGAGTACTGAGTCAATTACTGGCAAAGGGTATGGAAATGACACATTTGAAAGTTATGGAGCTTCCCAGACTCATGGCACTCTTGCAAGGTCTCTTCCATCCTTGAAGAGTTTCCATAGAGTTTATTTTTGGCATTCCATGATGTTACCACAGCAGAATTCACTCAGATGCCCTTCTGTTCCATAGCATCTTTGCCAACATCTCCAGAACCCTTGTGTCTCTCAGGAAAAGAAAATCTATTATCCCTCTTTGAGACGTTCACTAAGCAGTAAGAAAACAATGCTAGAAAAAGTACATACAAGTAATAACTATAGCTCCTTAAATCACAAGGAACTTACAGACTTTTGGGTTGTATGCTGTCTTGTCCCAGACTGTACTATTCAGGCTTGAACTGGAGGTGTGGTGTTTTAGTAATGTTCAGGACATTTTACAATTGTGAAACTGCAGATACAGTTATTTTCTCATTGACCATTGGCAGGAGGGATACATATGAGCACAGGCATTCCCTTAGACCATTTCCCTTAGCTTTGTCTCACACATTTGGGCCATTTGCTAGAACAGAAAAGAAGTGAAGGAACCAATGAAGGTTAGGAAGACAAGTTATTCAGTGGCAACTTAGGTTTATCTCTCATCAATACTATTTTTCACCTGTATGACTGAACCTGATCTGAAAGTCTAATTAAAGGTAAATTTGGGGGTTGGAGAGATGGCTTAGTGGCTAACTGCTTGCCTGTGAAGCCTAAGGACCCCAATTTGAGGCTTTATTCCCCAGTACCCATGTAAGCTAGATTCACAACGTGGCATATGGATCTGGAGTTCATTGGTAGTGGCTGGAAGCCCTACTGCACCCATTCTCTCTCTCTCTCTCTCTCTCTCTCTCTCTCTCTCTCTCTCTCTCTGTGTGTGTGTGTGTGTGTGTGTCTCTTTCTCTGTATTTTTTTCTCTCTCTCTTTGCCTCCTCCTCTCAGTTGGTCTCAAATAAATAAATATAAACAAAAATTTTTTAAAAATTATTCTTCACAAAATGAGACAAAAGATCTCAAATTTAATATGGAAAGGCAGAATGCCTCATGTATCCAAGCATATCCTCTGCAAAAGAAATATCTCTGGAGGCATCACCATACCTGATATAAAGCTATATTATAAAGCCATAGTAATAAAAACAGCATGGTACTGGCATAAAAGCAGGAGTACAGACCAATGGAATAAACTTGAGCACCAGGACTTTGGGTCAAGCAACTATAGCTACTTGATATTTGACAGAGGCCCTAACAACATAGACTGGAAAAAAGACAGCATCTTCTTGCTGGACAAACTGGATAACCATATGCAGGAAACTGAAACTTGATTCACACATTTTGCCATGTATTACACTCATGTCCAAATGGATCAAGGACTTCAATATAAGAACAGACAGTTGGCTACTACTGGAAGAAAATATAGGAAGAACTTTCCATGATATAGGAATAGAAAAAGACCTACCGAACAAAACACCAATAGCTCATGATCTTAAACAGTCACTCAACCAATGGGATCACATGAAGGGGAATATTTACTTTGCAGACAAGTATACAATAAGCAAAACCCATAGATTATCCACAGAGTGGGAGGAAATATTTGCTGATTATCCAACTGACAGAGGACTAATCACTAGAATCTACAAAGAACTCAAAAACTTAAACAGTAAAAAGTCAAACAACCCACTCACAAAATGGGGCAAAGAGTTGAACAGGCAGTTCACAGAGGAAGAAACACAAATGGCAAACACACACTTAAGAAAATGTTCATCATCCCTAATCATCAGGGAAATGCAACTTAAAACAACTATGATATTCCGCCTTACCCCAATAAGGATAGGAAACATCAAAAACTCAAGTGAAAATAAATGCTGGAGAGGAAGTGGAGAATTTGGAACACTCATCCACAGTTGGTGAGAATGTAAGATGGTACAACCACATTGGAAAGCAATATAGAGACTCCTGGAAAAGCTGACTATAGAGTTACCAACAGACACAGTTATTACCTTACTGGGTATCTACCCTAAAACCTTCAAGCCACAGGCCAGAGAGGTTTGCTCAACCATGTTTGTAGGGGCTCAATTTGTAACAGCTAAGAGCTGGAATCAACCCAGATGTCCATCACTAGAAGAATAGATAACTAAGATGTGGTATATCTACACAATGGAATTCTACACAGCAATAAGAAAAAATGACACAAAGAAATTTGAGGAAAAATGGTTGAACCTGGAACAGATCATTCTCAGTGAACTTACCCAATCACAGAAGAAAAAAAAAAAATCGCCACCTAGTCTCACTCATCTACAGCACCTAACCTGAATATACCTAAGATGCTGACATACCCAGCAAGCATCTTGAGGGTGGGTGGGAGGGAGGAGAGGGCAGGGGATGGGGTGAGAGACACAAATCTGGGCCCAAACAGCAATGGTACCCAAATATTATACATCCTAAAAGGCAGACCAAATGGTTGAACCTTCACCAGGCCCTTAGAGGGAACACCTGAGCCACAACACACTGGAGAGGGTATGATGAAAACTGACCTTAATCTTCTACAGCTTCCCTCTCTCTCTCTTTCTCTCTTTCTCATTTCTCTATAACTCTTTTATATTGGTTATATTTTTCTTCCTTTTCTTGGTGGGCACTGACCTTTAACACCCAGTACCAGCATGTGGCTATCATCCACAATGAGCTTTTGATCAGAGAGACCTACAAGGTTTCCTAAAAGAAAGACAGGTTCTGTCAGAGTACTTGATGACCCACCAAAGGTTAGTGGAAATGCCCTACTGCTGAAGATACCATATGTGGTTGACAGGTAAAATGGAATGGCATGGCTGGAAGCTAGAAGAGAGTCAGTCCCCGGACAGTCAGCGCATCTAGTGCCAGAAGATACTACATGGGCGACTGGGGGAAAATGACCAATATCTATCCAAGCAACTCATGATATAACCTACTTAGCAGCAAATAACCTGTTGTGATACTCACACAAGTGCAATAGTGGCACACAGCCATGGTGGGAAACCAACTGCTCTTGATTTGGCTAAATGATCCCCTCAGTGGAATATGACCCATAGCTGGAGCTGACAAACAAGTCAGAATCACATACAAACATGAGCCCACTCTCCATTATCAAGCTACAACCAATTGTGAGCTACAAGAGGATCTTAACCTATTAAGTTCTCTATAAAAAATAAGTGTTATCCCATTTGTCTGGTGCTAATTTTACTCTCCATTGGAGAATCTGCTTCTCTTTTTCAGACAGACACAGATCCTATGAAGAGTACCACCCCATCATACCTCAAAAGGACCCCAGCTGAAACTAAGAACAATTGGCAAAACAAGAAAGGGTGCTGTTTCCTTGGTGAACCAGCCCAAGGGTGAAGGAGATCAACACAGAGAACAATCAATTCCTACCAAATCAGATATTCAGAGATCCAGAGCCCCACAACATCTCATCACTGAAGCAGAACAAAACTGAACCCAACGTGGCTCAGGGAAATTTTGTGGAAGAAGGGGCAGAAAGCATGTTAGAGCCACACATTGGATTTTGATATGCAGAGACATTTCTCCTACCCATAGCTAAGGGCTAACTCCACAATGCATGACCCATATATCTCAACAAGGAGGGGTCAAGAGGAGGGGGTAGGACATGGATGAGTCTAACAATGGTACCAACTTGACTCTATTCACTGAGTATAAAACTAATTAATAAAAAATGTAAAGAAATATAAATTTGGGATATGAAATTTAATAATCTTTGGTGTAGGATAGAGGTTAGAACTGAAGATTGTTGTAAGCCATCTTACATTTTCTCCAGTAACTTAAAATACTATGTCATTTCTTATACATTTTTAATATTTATCTCTTATAAAGTTATTCAGTATGACAAAAGATATTCAACATTAAAATCTATTAAAACTAACCTGTCTTACTAATACACCACGCACACACGCACGCACACACCAGTTCTTGGTTGAGGTTGTAGTGAAATCTTTAAGTGGGTGTCCACAAAGATCTATTAGTTGTCTTAAACGTATAGATGCCCCCTCAGTCTCCAAAACCTGCTTTAGGTACTACTGTGGATTAGACCTTGCAGGTGGGCCCTCATAAGACCAAGGTATGGAGCAGGATCAGCCCCCTTGTATAAAAAGAGCAGAAAGACACTGTGAACCCACGGTGAATTAAGAGATAATGAAATAAAAGCTGGAAGTTATTATATAGTAATATCTTAATCCTAAAAATCCTAAAGATCACTGCTATGCATGTTGTAATTGTTACCCCTTGCTGACCAGCTGCAAGTTTTACATGTATCATGTAGAGAGGAGAATTAGTTTGTTCAAGGTACATAATTTATGGTGACTGCTGAGTTTACCAGCGCATATCTCTATATCAGAAAATAATAGCTCCCTAAGTTTATAGTCTGTATGAAATTATACAAAACAAATTTATGAGACTTCCAGCCAGGATGACTACCAC
Organism: Jaculus jaculus; assembly: GCF_020740685.1. Classification (NCBI taxonomy): domain Eukaryota; kingdom Metazoa; phylum Chordata; class Mammalia; order Rodentia; family Dipodidae; genus Jaculus; species Jaculus jaculus. The sequence goes on along the minus strand of NC_059107.1, from coordinate 79,633,251 downwards.
CTAGCTGCACTGCAAAACCCTGGGAAAGAAAGGCAAGACATTAAGGGTTATCTGGGTCTTCTCATCAGTGGGAGGGCACGAGGGGGGTGGGCAGGGAATCGTGGATCCCCTCGTGGGCGGGTAGACCATCCCTAACACCAAATAGCCATCCCAGGTGGCAGTCACGGCCCCGCACCCCACCGACACAGCCTGTGCTCTGCCACCACCGCACCAGCCTCTGCACACTGATCCCTATGTGCGGAAGCTTAAACTGCTTTGCACACTTGCCCACATTACTGGTCAGCAATCCCAGCCCCATGGCAACTGCCACACAAGCCCAGACTGTGTCTTTCACTTGCGCCAGCTCAGGTGACCTCCCCTACCTGTCTGCCATGCCTGCCATCTTACATTCTCCTGTGGCAGGGGAGCGCAGACTGTTTCCGGGTCCCAGTGTCCCCAGCCAGAGTTTGGGCTGCTTCAGGGATTGGTACCTCAGAACTGCTCCAAGCTCGAATGCAGGCAGCTTTGGTGCATTACCGCTTGAGAATACAGGCAACTTTGGTGCCCCTGTTAGGCAGTAGATAGGTGGCTTTAGCAAGTGGGAGCCAAAGCTCAGGCTGCTTGGCAACTGCCCCAGGCTGCCTCAGATTCCCATGGCACTAGAGCACACACTGCTCCACCCACCTACCTGCCCATACACTGTCTAAATGCATCAAACCAAAACATAGAAGAGTTATTAGGATCAAAACATCAAATTGAAGCTATGAGCAATGCAACCCTGACCAACCTACTGGGAGAACATGCAGGAAAGCAACAAAGGACCGATAATCGTGTGGATGCTATCATCACTAAGCTAGAATAATTTGATAAGAGATTGGAAGGAAGTCAAAGAGAATTAAGAGATTTGAGGGAGAGTGAAAAAAAAAAGAGGACCATAAAAATCAGCTGGCCATACTAAATAAAGACATAAAGAAATACAAGGATGAATTCCAAGAATCATCAAGAAAATCAGAAAATGATGTGGAAAGGGAGCTTGACAGAGTGATGGGAATGATACATAGAAATGTAGTAGAAAATGTAAACTTAACCAAACAAGTCCAAAACTCTCAAGAGGCTCTCAAGAATAGAGTTAGTGAAGTGGAGGATAGAAACTCTGATCTGGAAGACAAGATGGAAGAAACAGTTCGAGAGTTCAAAAACTTCAGTAAGTTCAAAAGTTCCTGCAAACAGAACATGAGGGAATTGTGGGATACACTTAAACGCCCTAATATCAGAATTTGGAAAGGAAGAAGTTAAGATAGCTCTGTTCGCTGATGACATGATTGTATATGTAAGAGACCCGAGAGACTCCATCCCAAAACTCTGAAGGTGATTAACTCCTATAGCATAGTAGCAGGATACAAAATCAATGCACAAAAATCAGTAGCATTTCTATATGCAAATGACAAAGATACAGAGAAAGAAATGAGGGACATAGTCCCATTTTCAATAGCAACAACAACAAAAAAATAAAATACCTTGGAAAAACGTTAATGAATGGAGTGAAAGATCTATACAATGAAAACATAAAAACGCTCAAAAAAGAAATTGAGGAGGACTTGAGAAAATGGAAAGACTTCCCATGCTCCTGGATAGGCAGAATTAACATTGTGAAGATGACAATCCTACCAAAGGCAATATATACATTTAATGCAATTCCAAATAAAATCCCTACAGTGTTCTTCACAGAGTTAGAAAAAGTGATCTCAAATTTCATATGGAAAGGCAGAAGGCCTCGCATATCCAAACATATCCTCAGCAAAAGAAATACCTCTGGAGGCAGCACCATACCTGATATAAAGCTATATTACAAAGCCATAGTAATAAAAACAGCATGATACTGGCATAAAAACAGGAGTATAGAGCAATGGAATAGACTTGAGGACCCAGGCTTTGGGTCAAGCAACTAAAGCTACTTGATATTCAACAAAGGCCCAAACAATATAGGCTGGAAAAAAGACAGTATCTTCAACAAATGGTGCTGGACAAACTGGCTAACCACATGCAGAAAACTGAAACTTGATCCACACATTTCACCATATACTACACTCAAATCCAAATGATCAAAGACCTCAATATAAGACCAGAAACTCAAATACTACTGGAAGAAAACTTAGGAAGTACTTTCCATGATATAGGAAAGGAAAAAGACTTCTTGAAAAAAACCCCAGTAGCTCACAACCTTAAACAGTCACTCAACCAATGGGATCACATGAAGCTGAATAGTTTCTTTACACACAAGCATTCAATAAGCAAAGCCAATAGATTACCCATAGAATGGGAGAAAATATTTGCAGGTTATTCAACTGAGAGAGGCCTAATCTCTAGAATCTACAAAGGACTCAAAAATCTAAACAGTAAGAAGTCAAACACCCCACTCACTAAATGGGGCAAAGAGCTGAACAGGCAGTTCACAGAGGAAGAAACACAAATGGCAAACACACACTTAAGAAAATGTTCATCATTCCTAATCATCAGGGAAATGCAACTTAAAACAACTATGATATTCCGCCTTACCCCAATAAGGATAGGAAACATCAAAAAATCAAGTGAAAATAAATGCTGGAGAGGAAGTGGAGAATTTGGAACACTCATCCACAGTTGGTGAGAGTGTAAGATGGTACAACCATATTGGAAAGCAATATAGAGACTTCTGGAAAAGCTGACTATGGAGTTACCAACAGACACAGTTATTAACTTACTGGGTATCTACCCTAAAACCTTCAAGCCACAGGCCAGAGAGATTTGCTCAACCATGCTTGTAGCAGCTCAATTTGTAATAGCTAAGAGCTGGAATCCAGATGTCCATCACTAGAAGAATGGATAACTAAGATGTGGTATATCTACACAATGGAATTCTACACAGCAGTAAGAAAAAATGACACAAAGAAATTTGAGGAAAAATGGTTGAACCTGGAACAGATCATTCTCAGTGAACTTACCCAATCACAGAAAAAAAATCACCACATATTCTCACTCATCTACAGCACCTAACCTGAATCTACCCTAAGATACCTTATATACCCAGCAAGAATCTCATCGACTAGACACTAGGATGGATGGGGAGGGAGGGGAGGGCACCTAAGGGGTGGGAAACACTAATCTAGACCCAAATGGCAATGGTACCATAAAAATCTACGTCCTAAAAGGCAGAACAAATGGTTGAACCTTCACCAGGCCCTTATAGGAAACACCTGAACCACAAGACACTGGAGTGGGTAGGATCAAGTCTAACCTAAACCTTCTACATCTTCCCTGCCTGCCTCTCCCTCCCCCTCCATCTCCTCTCTAACTCTTGTATATTAGTTATATTTTCCCACATTTTCTTAGTGGACACTGACCTGTAACTCCCAGTACCAGCAAGGGGCTATCATCCACAATGATGTTTTGATCAGAGAAACCTACAAGTTTTCCTAAAAGTATGACAGATTTCTGTCAGAGTACTTGATGACCCACCAAAGGTTAGTGGTAAGACCCTATTGCTGAAGACACCATATGCAGCTGACACGTAAAATGGAATGGCATGGATGGAAGCCAGGAGAGAGTCAGTCACCAGACAGTCAGCGTGTGTAGTGCCAGAATGTGCTACATGGATGACTGGGGGTAAGGACCAATATCTGTCCAAGCAACTCATGGTCTAACCTACTTAGCAACAAATAACCGGTTGTGATGCCCAAACAAGTGCAATAGTGACACACAGCCATGGTGGGGAACCAACTGCTCTTGATTTGGATAACTGATTCCCTCAGTGGTTTGGGACCCATAGCTGGATCTGGGAAACATGTCAGAACCATATTCAAACATAAGCCCTCCCTCCAATATCAAGCTACCATTAATCATGGGCTACAAGAGTGCCTACACCTATTAAACTCTCTATATATATAAAAAAAGTGAGGGTTATCTCATTTGACCTGGTGCTAACTTACTCTCTGTTGGAGAATCTGCTTCTCTTTTTCAGATAGATGCAGATCCTAAGGAGAGAGCCACCCCATCATACCTCAAATGGGCCCTGGCTGAAACTAAGGAAAATTGGCAAAACACGCAAGGGTGCTGTTTTCCTGATGAACTGGATACCAGCACAAGGGGGAAGGAGACCAACACAGAGAAAAATCAACTCCTACCAAATCAGAGAACCAGAGCCTCAGAGGCCCCCAACACCTCATCACTGAAGCAGACCAAAAATTAACCCAACATGGCTCAGGGAAATTTTGTGGAAGAGGGGGTGGAAAGAATGTCAGAGCCACATGTTGGGTCAGGATATGCAGAGACATTTTTCATACCAATAACTGTGGGCTAACTCCACAATGCATAACCCATATACCTCAAGAACGAGGGGCCAATGGGAAGGAGTTAGATGACCAATGAGCCTAATAATGGTACCAAACTGCCTGTATTTGCTGAATAGAAAACTAATAATAATAATAAAAAAAAAAGAAACCCATGAAGTACAGAACTAGACACCAAGGTCAGGTCTCCTGAGTTCAGATGACCATCACTAGATGAAGCCATTTTAATGTTCATATTTTGGAAAACAAAATTTCTTTTTCAGAGAAAAAAATTATGACTTTTAACCCAGAGATATAAGAGATAGTTTATGTAAGAATGAATCATTACTGTATTTTAGTATCTAGTTAAAATTTGGTAATAATTATTACATTGCTAGTATTGCCATTTGTTTATGAATAAGTGTGTGTGTGTGTGTGTGTCTGTGTGTGTGTGTCTGTGTGTCTGTGTCTGTGTGTGTTACTGTATATGCATGTGGGTGTAGAAGCCAGAAGTCAATGTTGGGTAGTGTCTTAGTCAATTTCTCATGCAGGTACAGATTATCTGCAAAAATAAGTTTAAAGGCTGAAGCATTTATTTCACCTGACAGTTTCAGGTTAGAGTCTATCATGATGGGAAAGGCATAGTGGCAGGTGCTTAAGGTAGCCAGTCATATTTAGCACAGTAAGGAAGCAGAGAGTGATGTATGCTGGTGCTCAGCCATCTCTCTTTCTTTTATACCGTCCAGGACCCTTCCCCATGAAATGGTACTGTCCATAGACATGGTGTGTCTTCCCACATCAATTGATCATCATAATGATTCTAGGTCCTGTCAAGTTGACAATTAATTTAAGCCATCACAGGTATATCTTTATCCCTATGCACCTTATTTTTGAGACAGAATCTCTTACTGAATCCAGAGTTCACCTATTAGGCTAGACAAACCAGCCTCAGGAATACTCCTGTCTCCATCACTACAGCACTAAGCTTTTATTAGCATGTACCACCATGCTTAGTATTTTACCTGGGTGCTGGAAATCTAAACTCAGATCCTCATGCTTGTGCAAAAGCCACTTTACTCAGCTATCTCCCTAGCTCCATGAATGGACTACCAGTGAGTTTGACCTAAGTAATATAAACCAGTGGTTGCAAATAAAATATCTACATCTGAGTTGGAGAGATGGATTAGCAGTTCAGAGCAGTTCCTGTGCAAGCATAAGTACCTGAGAAGGCCCAAGAAATAGCTGGGTGTAGCCATGCACAGCTGTAACCTGTGAAACCTGTAGAGAAGGAGAATCACCAAAGTAGCACTCAGTCTTGGAAAAAAAATGGCAAACTCCAGAATCAACAATAGACTCTGGCTCAAATAAGAATGGACAGAAGTGGGATGGGGAGATGGCTTAGTGGTTAAGTGCTTGCCTGTGAAGCCTAAGGACCCTGGTTCGAGGCTCGATTCCCCAGGACCCATGTTAGCCAGATGCACAAGAGGGCATAAGTGTCTGGAGTCCATTTGCAGTGGCTGGAGACCCTGGCATGCCCATTCTATATTCCACTCTCTCTCTCTCTATCTACTTGCCTCTTTCTGTCTGTGACTGTTGCTCTCAAATAAATAAATAACTAAAAAAATAAATAAATAAACAAAAACAATTTTAAAAAAAGTTGTAAAAGAAAAAGAATGGACAGATGAGTTATGGAGCAGGTCATCCAACATTCTACTTCTACTATTGCAGACGAGTGCATGTCTGCCACAAGAGCATATACACATGAATATAACACACACACACACACACACACACATACATGTGCCCATGTGCATAAAAAATAAAGCTACATCTAGAAATATATATGCCTATGAGTTGGGAAAAGGCAACATTTTTTTTCAGAGTTCAAAAATAATTATAATGAGTTAATTCAAGATTTACTGTGATGGTTTTAATCCAAAATACATTCCATAGACTCATGTTATTTGAATGTTTGGTCCCCAGATGATGGCAATTGGGGGGGCTGGAGCCTTGCTGGAGGAGGTGTGTTGTTGGGGGTGGATTTGGGTGTTATAGCCAGCTCCTTTTTGCTACAGGTTGGTTCAGTATTCTACTGCTGTTTTCCAGTGCTATGGCAGAGGTGATGTCCAGTCCCTGCTCATGCCATGCTTTCCCCTCCCATCATAAAGCTTCCCCTCCAGACTGTAAGACAACTTAAAAACTTTCCTCCCAACAACTGCTTTTGGTCAAGTGTTTTGTCCCAGCTATGAGAAGGTAAGAACACTTACTTTCTACTAGCTTTGGTATATGGCTTTCTGTTTTGTTTCTTTGCATATTTAGTGAATGAAATATAGTATTTCATCAAGTTCTGACTGAACTTAGAACTGGTCTAAGGTAATGGTATCTATTAGAAGGTAGGAAATCAGCTGGCACCTCAAGCTCTGAGTTTCCAGTTCACTTTGTATTCTCTTACTAATGCTTTAAATACCTAGGAAGATGATTAGATGATTTTGTTGTCCAATCTGAGAGCTTAATTAATGTAAAGTGCATGGAGATAGTGCCTATTTTTAATCACGAAAGATTTGGTGAAAAATCTCAGGTTGAATAAAGTTTCTATTGGAGTCCATTAGTAATTCCCCCCAAAAAAACTCCCATGAACTAGGCCAGGACTTTTTTTTCTCCTCTGGGTTAGGAGGAGAAAAGCTTTCAAACAATTTGTGACTTACAGTTTATCACTTAGCTTCCTCAGTTCTGCTTCTTCCCTTTCAAAGTTCCTTTAAAATATACATGTGGTATAAAATGATTAATCATAATTTTTCCTTCTGTTGTCATAGTAATGACAGCTCCTTAGTCCATTCATATTCCTCCATGCCTTTCTGAATTAATTTAGAAGAAATCAGTCCAATTTTAGAAGTAAAGTCCTTTGAAAATATGTGTCAGTTGTTGCAGGGAGCTTGAGGGATCCAAATGACATTAAAAACTTCCTGAAAAATTTTTTTACTGCTGTATGGAATTCCATTGTGTATATATCCCACATCTTAGTTATCCATTCTTCTAGTGATGGACATCTGGGTTGATTCCAGCTCTTAGCTATTATGAATTGAGCCGCTATAAACATGGTTGAGCAAATCTCTCTGGCCTGTGGTTTGAAGGTTTTAGGGTAGATGCCCAGTAAGGGAATAACTGGGTCTGTTGGTATCTCTATAGTCAGCTTTTTCAGGAGTCTCCATATTGCTTTCCAATGTGGTTGTACCATCCTACATTCCCACCAACAGTGGATGAGTGTTCTTTACTTCTCCACATCCTTGTCCGCATTTATTTTCATTTGATTTTTTGATGTTTGCTATTCTTATTGGGATAAGGTGGAATCTCATAGTTGTTTTAATTTGCATTTCTCTGATGATTAGGGATGATGAACATTTTCTTAACTGTGTGTTTACCATTTGTATTTCTTCCTCTGTGAACCGCCTGCTCATCTCTTTGCCCCATTTTGTGAGTGGGGTGTTTGACTTCTTACTGTTTAGATTTTTGAGTTCTTTGTAGATTCTAGAGATTAGGCCACCATCAGTTGGATAACCCACAAATATTTTCTCCCATTCTGTGGGTAATCTATTGGCTTTGCTTATTGAATGCTTGTCTGTAAAGAAACTCTTCAGCTTCATGTGATACAATTGGTTGAGTGACTGTTTAAGATCTTGACCTATGGGTTTTTTGTCCAGGAAGTCTTTTTACATTCCTATATCATGGAAAGTACTTCCTATATTTTCTTCCAGTAGTAGTCAACTCTTTGGTCTTATATTGAGGTCTTTGATACATTTGGACTTGAGTGTATTGCCTAGCGAAATGTGTGTTTCAAGTTTCAATTTCCTGCATAAGGTTATCCAGTTAGTTTTTTGTTGAAGATGCTGGCTTTTTTCCAGCCTATATTGTTAGGGCCTTTGTCAAATATCAAGTATCTATAGTTGCTTGACACAAAGTCCAGGTCCTCAAGTATATTACATTGGTCTATACTCCTGTTTTTATGCCAGTATCATGCTGTTTTTATTACTGTGGCTTTGTCATATAGCTTTAGATCAGGTATGGTGGTGCCTCCTGAGGTATTTCTATTACTGAGAATATGTTTGGATATGCGAGGCCTTCTGCCTTTCCATATGAAATTTGAGATCATATTTTCTATGTCTGTGAAGAACACTGTGGGAATTTTAATTGGAATTGTGTTAAATATATATATTGCCTTTGATTGGACTGTCATCTTCACAATGTTAATTCTACCTATCCAGGAGCATGGGAGGTCTTTCCATTTTCTTAAGTCCTCCTCAATTTCTTTTTTGAGTGTTTTTATGTTTTCATTGTATAGATCTTTCACTTCCTTGGTTAACGTTCTTCCAAGGTATTTTATTGTTTTTGTTGCTATTGAAAATGGGACTATGTCCCATATTTCTTTCTCTGTATCTTTGTCATTTGCATATAGAAAGGCTACTGATTTTTGTTCGCTGATTTTGTATCCTGCTACTTTGGTATAGGAGTTAATCACCGTCAGGAGTTTTGGGATGGAATCTCTTGGGTCTCTTACATATACAATCATGTCATCAGCAAATACAGCTAGCTTAACTTCTTCCTTTCCAAAATGTATCCATTTTATTTCCTTCTCATGTCTTATTGCTTGAGCTAGGACTTCCAATGCTATATTGAAAAGCAGAAGTGAGAGAGGATAACCCTGTCTTGTTCCTGATCTTAATGGAAATTCCTCCAGTCTCTCTCCATTAAGTATTATTTGGGCCTTTGGAGTTTTGTATATTGCCTTTATTATGTTAAGATATGTACCAACTATGCCAATTCTCTGCAATGTTTTGATCATGAAATGATGTTGTATCTTGTCAAAGGTCTTTTCTGCATCTATTGAAATGATCATGTGGTTTTTAGGTTTAACCTTGTTTATGCAGTGTATTACATTGACAGATTTCTGTACGTTGAACCACCCTGTGTTCCTGGGATGAACCCCACTTGGTCCAGGTGGATGATGCTTTTGATGTGTTGTTGGATTCGGTTTGTGAGGGTTTTGTTCAGAATCTTTGCATCTAAGTTCATTAGGGAAATAGGCCAGTAGTTTCCTTTTATTGTGGCATCTCTGCCTGGTTTTGAAATTAGGGTGATACTAGCTTCATAAAAGGAGTTGGGTAGCTTTCCCTGTTCTTCAATTGTGTGGCACAGTTTTAGGAAGATTGGTTTGAGATTTTCCATGAAGGTTTGATAGAATTCAGCTGAGAAGCCATCTGGTCCTGGACTCTTCTTTTTGGAGAGGATTCTTATTACTTTTTCAATCTCCATAAATGCGATGGGTTCATTGAGATGATTAATCTGCTATGAGTTTAGCTTTGATAGATGGTATGCATCCAGGAATTTATCCATCTCCTCCACATTATCCAGTTTTGTGGAGTAGAGGTTTTTGAAATAAGTTCTGATGATTCTCCCAATTTCACTTATGTCTGTTTTGATCTCTCTGTTTTTGTTTTGAATTTTGTTAATTTGAAGACTCTTCCTTTTTGGCTTGATCAAATTGGCCAGGTGTTTGTCAATCTTGTTTATTTTTTCAAAGAACCAGCTCTTTCTTTTGTCAATTGTTTTAATTGTTTCCTTGGTTTCCAATTCATTAATTTCTGCTCTGATTTTATTTCTTTCCTTCTGGAGATCTTTGGGTTGGATTTTTCTTGCTTTTCCAGTGCCTTTAGGTGGATGGTTAGGTTATTGATTTGGGATCTTTCTGTCTTTTTTATGAAGGCATTGAGTGCTATGAATTTTCTCCTGAGGACTGCCTTCATTGTGTCCCATAAGTTTTGGTATAATGTGTTCTCATTGTCATTCAAATGCAGGAATTTTGCAATTTTTTTTATTTCATCCAGTATTCATTTATTGTTTAAGAGTGTGCTGTTCAGTTTCCAGGTGCCATTGGGATTTGGGGTGGGTCTTTTGTAGTTGATTTCTAGCAATATAGCATTTTGCTCTGATATCATGCATGGAATTATGTCAATTTTCCTAAATATGTGGAAGCAGTCTTTGTGACCCAGTATATGGTGTATTTTAGAGAATGTTCCATGCTGAGAAGAATGTGTAGTCTGTGAATTTGGGGTGGAAGGTTCTGTAGATGTCTGTTAGGTCTGAGTGATCTATGGTTTTGTTGAGCTCTCTTACTTCCCTGTTGAGTTTCTGTTTGGATGATCTATTACTGATAATGGTGTATTGAAGTCCCAGCTATGATGGTGTGGGTGGTTATTTCTGTTTTATTGTCAAGTATGTTTTATGTTATGAACTGTGGTGTCCCTGTGTTTGGTGCATACAGATTTATGATTGTAATATCCTCTTGATGGATCTTTCCCTTGATAAGTAGGAAGTGGCCTTCTTTGTCTTTTTTGATTATTTTTGGTTTGAAGTCTATTTTATCTGATATAATATAGCTACTCCTGCTTGTTTCTTATTCCCATTTGCTTGAAATATTGTCTTCCACCCCTTTACACAGAGGAGATGTCTGTCTTTACTGGCGAGGTGGGTTTCTTGAAGGCAACAGATTGAGAGGCCTAATTTTTTGATAGATCCTGTTAGCTTGTGTCTCTTGATGGGTGAATTAAGGCCATTAATATTTAGGGTAATGACTGTGAGATTTGACTTGATCCCTGCCATGTTGTGGTGGTAGAGGTGTGTTGGTGTTATCATGGGCTTTGAAGTTTTTTTGTGCCTACTCTGGGTTTGATTGTTGTGATCTGCTTCTTGTAGGCATTTGAGTTTGGTTATTTGTTTCTTCTTTGTGGAGAATTTCCTGACATACTCTCTGTAGGTTTGGTTTTGTGTTCATATACTTGTAAAGCTGAGTTTTGTTGTGGAAGGTTTTTCTTTCACCATCTATTATGACGGATACTTTTGCCGGGTAGAGTAGTTTGGGTTGGAATACATAGGTTCTTAGACTTTGGAGAGTTTCACTCCAGGCTCTTCTAGCTTTCAGAGTTTCCATTGTGAAGTCTGAAGTAATTCTGATGGGGTTACCTTTGAAAGTGATGTGCTGTTTTTCCCTAGCTTCTTTCAGGATTTTCTCTTTGGTGTCAGTGTTTAGAGTCTTAATGATAATATGTCTTGGAGAGTTTCTCCTTTGGTCCAGTCTGTTTGGAGTTCTGTTGGCTTCTTATATCTTGATGGGCCTTTCTTTTAAGAGACTGGGGAAGTTTTCTTCAATTATTTTGTTAAATAAGTTCTCCATGCCTTTGGTCTGAAATTCTTCTCCTTCTGGTATTCCAATGATTCTGATATTAGGACATTTAAGTGTATCCCACAATTCCCTCATGCTCTGTTCTCAGGAACTTTTGAACTTACTGAAGGTTTTGAACTCTCAAACTGTTTCTTCCATCTTGTCTTCCAGATCAGAATTTCTATCCTCCACTTTGCTGACTCTATTCTTGAGAGCCTCTAGAGAGTTTTGGACTTGTTCAATTATGTTTGCATTTTCTACTACTTCTCTATGTATCATTTCCATTGCTCTGTCAAGCTCCCTTTTCATATCATTTTCTGATTTTCTTGATGATTCTTGGAATTCATCCTTGCATTTCTTTATGTCTTCATTTAGTATGGCCAGCTGATTTTTAAGGTCCTCTTTTTTTTTCACTCTCCCTCAAATCTCTTAATTGTCTTTGAAGTCCTTCCAATGTCTTATCAATTTGTTCTAGCTTAGTAATGGTAGCATCCACATAATTGCTGGACCTTTGTTGCTTTCCTGCAAGTTCTATCAGTAGGTTGTTCAGGGTTGCATTGCTCATAGCTTCAATTTGATGTTCTGATCCTCATGGTTCTTCTATGTTCTGGTTAGATGTATTATTCATTGTAGGACTAGGTGATCTAACTGGATTTTCTTGCATTTGATTTTTCATGTTTTTTCTTTTGTGCTGTGGTCTGTCCATGACAGTGTGTGGGCATGTAGGTGGGTGGATCAGCATGTGCTCCAGTGCAATGGAAATCTGAGGTTGCCTTGGGAAGTTGCCAAGCAGCCTGGGCTTTGGCTCCTACTTGTAAGAGCTGCCTATCTACTGCCTGACAGGGGTGCCAAAGTTGCCTGAATTCTCAAGTGGTAATAGGCCAAAGCTGCTTGCATTTTAGCTTGGAGGGGTACTGAGGTACTAAGGCATGAAGCAGTCCAAACTCTGGTTGGGCACACTGGGACCCATAAACAGTCTGTGCTCCCCCACCTCAGGAGAATGGGGGCTGGCCAGGAAGGCACCTGAACTGGCACAAGCCAGAGACACAGTCTGGGTTTGTGTGGCTGTTGCTGTGGGATTAGACTCACTAAATGTGCAGTGGCAAGAACATTAATGTGGGCAAATGTGCAGAGCAGTTTAAGCTTCCGCAGTGGCAGGGGGTTCCGCAGCTGGCCGCAGCAGTGGGGAGCAGCAGCGGCGTGCAGGAGAGGGCACGGAGATGGTGCGAGGGACTGTGGTGGGTGCGGGAAGGGGTGCAGGACTGTGTGCAGGATAGCATCAGGTCGCAGGACAGGGCTCCAGACAGCAGGGTGTGGGATGGGACGCACGATGGCTGCAGGATGTGGGATGGGGCACAGGACCTTGCGTAGGATTAACGGGCGCAGGACGGTGGTGGACGCAGGATGGGGCGCAGGGCCACGGGGTGTGGGATGGGACGGCAGGCAGCAGGGCATGGGACGGGACATGCAATGGTGGTGGGGCGCCTTGGAATGGTGCGCAGGACAGTGACAGGGTGTGGGATAGGGCACGGGACAGCAGGAAGGTGCAACAGCTATTTGGTGAAATGGGTGATCTACCCACCGCCAGGGGATCCGAGATTCCCTGATTTCTCCCCTTCTGAGCCCCCCACTGACAAGAAGGCCCAGAAAACCCTTACTTCCTTGCCTTTTCTGCCCCAGGATTTGCAGGGTAGCTAGGCGGTTGCCATCTTGGCTGGAAGTCCGGAAAGTGTCTCCTATTTTTAAAATTTAACTTTTGTTCCATTTTTTTTCTTTTTTATTTTTTTGTTTATTTATTTGAGAGAGACAGAGAGGGACAGAAAGAGGCAGATAGAGAGAGGGAGAGAGACTGGGCATGCCAGGGCCTCCAGCCACTACAAACGAACTCCAGATGCATGCGCCCCCTTGTGCATCTGGCTAACATGGGTCCTGGGCAGTCGAGCCTTGAACTGGGGTCCTTAGGCTTCACAGGCAAGTGCTTAACCGCTCAGTCATCTCTCCAGCCCCTTTTGTTCCATTTTAGTGTGAAAGTGACAATTATTATTTTACAGTATTTGATAAGAATAAGAATTAAAGTGAAATTATTTGAACTTGATGCTCAAAAGCTTTTAGTCTAGCTTTTATTTATACCTCAAAACATTTTTAGTTTCCAAAAGTGTCTTCTATCAGATTTAAGCTGTCAGCAATATATTTGTTATATCTTAAGTATCATACACTTTTGCTCTTCTCTAAGTGCTCCTCAAATGAGTCCAGTGCTGTTCAAGTATTATCTGTAGCCTTTGTTGAGTCTTCTGTGACGCATGACTCTAACTTCATATTGTCCCATCATCATTTAAGATCACTCCCATTTAGCATCATGTTTTATCATGCTGTGAGATTATATCTAATTTACTGTGTGAATCTGTCTATCTTAGGAATCCCAAGGATGAGCTCAGCAAAGTCTTGACCAGATTGAGTATCAATTTAAGAAAAATATTGCCATTGCCTCCTATAGGGAAAAAGTAAATTATGTGCAATACAAGTGTATGTTCTTAATTTTCTCAGGTAGGCATGAGTGTCTGTGTATAAGAAAGTGAGGAAAGAATCCAGGATTAGTGACCAGAAAGTAGAATCTCACTCTAGGGAGGATCAGGACCTCCAGGGATAATAAGCTGTTTTGTGTAAAGGACATTGAAGAGAAAAAGGAGAACAAGAGAGCAATGTCTACATGTGTACTCCATCCTGGTGGAAGATAAGGGAGGTTCTAAAAGAGACAGAGAGTTTCCTGACAGCTATGAAGAATATAAGGACAGGGACTCAGAGGCAGGTGGTAATTGGAAGACCCAGTCTGGGCTGTCCAGTAGACACAGTTTTCCCAGTTGTGACATAGGATTCAAAGAACCAGATGAATGCTGAGCTCAACAATAGACAACTTGAGTGAGGAATAAGGTGGAAAGGAAACTCATGAATAATACAGAGAACCAAGACAGAAGAGGGCCTGAGGGCACTTGAGCCTGAACCCTGTAATAAATATTCTTTGGTCTACAGATCTGACTCCTATGTCTACTTATTTATGTGTACCTGTGAATTCATGTGGAGATCAAGAATTCCTAGAGAAGAAAGGAGAGGTGGGGAGGAGTGAACTTGGAGAATGGCTAGGCTTAATAGAGCAAAAAGTTTTTTTAAAAGGACATAAGCCAGGCGTGGTGGTGCACGCCTTTAATCCCAGCACTCGGGAGGCAGAGTTAGGAGGATCACCGTGAGTTTGAGGCCACCCTGACACTACATAGTGAATTCTAGGTCAGCCTGGGCTAGAGCAAGACCCTACCTTGAAAAGCCAAAAAAAAAAAACAAAAAACAAAACAAAAAAAAAAAACAGGACATAACTTTATTGTAGAGGTTTATACATGTGAAAATATAATCAACTTGGAGATGAATTTTGACACTCCCGCAAAATGTCTTTACTTGACTATAAATTTCCTTACAAATTAGTTTGCTATTTTTGAGAGATTTTTTCAAGTATTTTATTTCTTTATTTATTTGAAGGAGAGAGAGACAGAGACAGATAGAAATTGTGAATGGGTTTCCAGGGCCTTGAGCCACTGCAAACAAAGTCTAGATGCATGTGCCACCTTGTGCATCTGGCTTTACATGGGTACTGGGGGATTGAACCTGGGACCTTAGACTTTGTAGGAAAGTACCCTAACTGCAAAGCTATCTCTCCAGCCCCTGGTTTGATATTTTTATATTCTATAATTTACATTATAGAGTGGGAAGAATACTGTACTGGAATCAGAAATGATGTGGAGACTCATCTCTGCTACTAACTTAGCATACAAAATGACATAGTTACAGTCATACTGTGTTAGTCAGCCTACCATCACTATAGTAAGGACCCAAGGAAAAACTTAAGTTTTAACTCAACATTTCCAAGCTCTGTTCTGTCATCTAGTGGTCCCATTCCTTTGGTACTATACTGACAAAAAAAAAATCATAACAGAAAATGGGGCAGCAGAAACCTTTACTTTATAGCAGGAAGATGAGAGAAAGAGATGAAGGTTTCAGGGTTCCATCATCCCCTTGAGGGCATGCCTAAAAACTTCTATCAGGCCCTACCCCTTAAAGTTTCCACTGCCTGCTAATATTCCTACCCTGGTGACACATAGACCCAAACTATAGTATATTATGCATCTTTTGAATTTAATTTAACTTCTGATAATTTCATATATAATTGTATTGTGGTCATATTCAACATCATGACATTTTATTACCTCTTTACCACTCCAACTATTTTCCAATCCTCTTTCTACTTCCAAGTATCTTTTTCTATTTTGTTTTCTTTTATTGTGACCAACAGTTAAATTAGGACTGCTTGCATGACATGTGTACGAGTTATGTACTCAAATGAAGACAATCTACTTGTGGCGACAACAGTGAAGAACATGATTTCCTACCCCCAGTAGCTGCTGAATGAGAGTGGTACTTTGGATGTATGTTCCTCATAGACTCGTTTTGTTTGTTTGTTTGTTTTGTGATTAAAGCTTGTAACTAGGACTTCCAGATGCCTGGTTGGAAGAGGTGTAACTGGGGGTAGATCCTGCAGTGCAGCGTTAAGATGTGTTTTGGGGCATATCTGATTTCCAGCCCCAACATGTAAGAGTGCAGTCTGAGCCCTGGTGGGAGTCCCTGCTGCCTGCTGCTGATTCCTTGCTGTTCGCTGCCCATTTGTGTTTGTTCTTTTTGGTGTTTGCTTGCTGCAGTTTTTTTTTTTTTTAAATTATTATCTCTCTCTCTCTCTGGATGTATGGAAGTAGCTTCTTTTGCTGCAGGTAGAACTTCACCATGGATCTGTAAGCTTGAAATAAACCCCTCCCTCCTCTGAACTGTGCCTGGTTTGGATGTTCATGCCACCATCATGTAGCTGACTACAACTAAAAGTTGGCACCAGAGAGTTGAGTTTGCTGCATGGTGAATCCGACCATGTAGATTTTTGTCTTTTGGAACGTGTCTGATGGAGGAGGAATATATATGGACTTGGTACTTGTGACTGCAGAAGCCTCACAGTATGACAACCCAAGTTTTATGGGCTATTCTGGTGAGAGTTTAAAAATGCTAAGTGAAGAATCAATTATATTTGGAGGCTTTCTTACAATTTTCAAGGGGGAAGTGTTGCAGTCTGGTTCGCATTGTTGGTAGAAATCACCCAACCAAGAGCAGCTTCTGGGAAAAAGAGTTTTATTTTGGCTTACAGGCTTGAGGGAAAGATCCACAATGGCAGGGGAAAGTGATGGCATGAGTAGAGGGTGGACATCATCCCCTGGCCAACATAAGGTGGACAATAGCAACAGGAAAGTATGCCAAACAATGGCATGGGGAAACTGGCTACAAAGCCCATAAGCCCGCCCCCAATGATACACTCCCTCCAGGAGGCATTAATTTCCAAAGATCCATCAGCTGGGGAGCTAGCATTCACAACACCTAAGTTTATGGGGGACACCTGAATCAAACTACCACATTCCGCCCCTGGCCCCCATAAACTGATAACCATACATGATGTAAAATGCAATGCATTCTTCTAACTTTAAAAGTCCCCATACTTTTTATCAATTCCAATGATGTTCATACATCCCCATAGTCCAAGATCTTTTAACTGAGCCATAATACCAAAAAATAACCTCAAAAAACCCATAATGGCACAGAATAAATATTCACACTACAGTAGATGGCATTGGGCATAGCAAAGAAACATTCAACCAATACAAGATTTAAAACAACCAGGGAAGACATCAAACTGTGTAGCCACAAGTCCAACAACTCTAGCCAGTGACAAACCTCCAAGACTGATAATTCTAACTAGCAACAAGTCTCTGGCATTCCAACTGTGCTCTTCCAGCTAGGCTACTCACAGTCCTGGAAAACTTCATCGGGGCCGGCAGCTCCTTGGCAGCCATCTCATGGCCCTAGCATCTCCACTGGGTCTCCACTGCAAGCCACGGTTTATGCTCGTGGCCCCATGGGGTCTCTATTCAGGCAACCAGCAAACCCGCTTCACACTGCCCATGGCCATTTCCAAAACACAAGACCATGTTTCAAACTCAATGACCCTCTTTCCAGCATTTCTTATACTCCACAATACCAGGTAGGGTGCCAATTTGTTAATCCAGGGGGAAGAAAAGCAGACTTTGAAGAACAGGACACTCCTTGAGCACTCAGGCTCCTTCAAAAGAGTCTACATTCTTCCTGTTACCCCAGCACAGGTCAGCTAGCCCAGTCCCAAAGGTTGTAATCTTTCAGTTGCAGCTGAATGGGCAACAGTTCACCCAAAGAGTTTTCTTTCTGTGCCATATCCCTCTGCTCATACCAGTTCATTTCTACGCAAAGCAACCCTGCACAAATTCTCAGGACATGGGAATAAGAGCAAGCTTCTCACATAAACTGCTAACCCAGTCCAGGCAAAGCTCTTTCTCACCCTCATAAGCCAAACCTCACAAGCCATAGTTCTTACTTCATTCAGATCTCTAGCTCTGACCATAATGGTCCATCAAGCTGTACTTACAGCACTGCAAGGCATCTTTAGGCCAAGGTTTCAACTCCTTCTACTTTCCTTTTGAAAATCAGCTCCAAAAGGCCAAAGCCACAGTCAGGTGTCTAGCAGTAATCCCACTCCTCTGTACCACATTACTGTTGAAGTCTGGTTCGCATTGCTGGTAAAAATCACCCAGCCAAGAGCAGCTTCTGGAAAAAGAGTTTATTTTGGCTTATAGGCTTGAGGGGAAGCTCCACGATGACAGGGGAAAATGATGGCATAAGCAGAGGGTGGACATCACCCCCTGGCCAACATAAGCTAGACAATAACAACAGGAAAGTGTGCCAAACACTGGCATGGGGAAACTGGCTATAAAGCCCATAAGCCCGCCCCCATACACTCCCTCCAGGAGGTATTAATTTCCAAAGATCCATCAGCTGGGGAGCTAGCATTCACAACACCTAAATTTATGGGGGACACCTGAATCAGACCACCACAGGAAGGAAAGATTGCAGAGAACTTAATAATCTCTTTCTTCCTTCCTGCTTCTTGCTCTCCATACTTACTTCTTTCCTTTTCTCTGTCTCATTTTGCCTGTTAACCTAGGAATTCAGCAAGTAAGTGTAAGGGAAAGGGTGATCTTAAAGCAAACATGATTATATTATGTAAATTATTATCCAAACATAAACATTAGAAACTATTTTGTTGGGCTGGAGGGATGGCTTAGTGGTTGAGGTATTTGCCTGCAAAGCCATAGGACCCAAGTTTGATTCCCTAGGACCCTTGTTAGCCAGATGCACAAGGGGGCACACGCATCTGGAGTTCGTTTGCAGTGGCTAGAGATTCTGCCATGCCTGTTCTCTCTCTCTCCCTTTCTCTGTTGAATAAGTAAATTAAAAATAAAATAAAATAAAACTATTTTTGTCTATTCTGAGTATGTAGGTATACATCAATTTGGGAGAATAAAATAGAGTGCTGGTTTCATTAACTTTTGTTTTATAATGCAGTGTCATTCCTTTATTGACAATATCCCTCCCAAATTTTTACAGTGCTGAATCTGTGCTCTTATATAGTTACAAAAATAATATCAAGTCCAATATCAATTAAAAATTAGAATTTTTTTATTTAAGACCATACATATGTGTATATGCATTAATAGTGTTCGTTTATTCACTTAAAAATTAAACCTGATTGCCTTTCAAAGAGATGTTGGATACTTGAACAACCTAGAGTCTGAGATAGCATATCAAAAAAATTGCAGATTGTATAAGGCCAAAATGTGGTACCATTTCTTTTTATATTTGGAATAGACTTGTAAATTTTATGTATAACTGAAGCTTTTACAAATATTTAGTTGGACCACTTTCTTAGGCTTGTTTTTGTCATGACCTTATGCTCTAGCATTACCTACAGAAATATAATTGCTTATTACAAACAAGTAGGCTGTTGACAACTGAAAATGATATGATTCTTTGTGCTACTTTGAAATTCTAATAGGTACAGCTAATATTATGCAGATGAAGGACTCTTCTGGATGAAAAATAATATAAATTATATGAGCAGTCATGAGAAATCTGGGCAAAATGAACACATTTTTATGAAAATAATTTCATTGTCATTATTAGAAACAATTTGGAAATTGGCAATTTGAGAAAGTTGTGGAGCCTTTGTGGGTGGAGCCCTGCTGGAAGTAGACTATCAGGGTTGTCAAATCTAGAGGTTTTCTAAGTCCAGGTTTTCAGAGCTGGCTCACTCAGATGACTTTCTTCCTGCTGATATGGAAACGTGACCCAGGTTGCCTCTTGTGCTTTCTCCAACCATGATGAAATTTCCCTTCAGTGTGTAAGTTGAATAAGCCCTTTCTTTTCTTTTTTTTTTTTTTAATTTTTATTTATTTATTTTTTATTTGAGAGCGACAGACACAGAGAGAAAGACAGATAGAGGGAGAGAGAGAGAATGGGCGCGCCAGGGCTTCCAGCCTCTGACTCCAGACACGTGCGCCCCCTTGTGCATCTGGCTAACGTGGGACCTGGGGAACCGAGCCTCGAACCGGGGTCCTTAGGCTTCACAGGCAAGCGCTTAACCGCTAAGCCATCTCTCCAGCCCTGAATAAGCCCTTTCTATGTGCTGCTTTTGGTAGGGTGTTTGGTCCCAGCATTGGGACTGTAACGGAAACAACAACAAGTCCCCAAATGGTTATTCTGTCATTCTGTAGTGATGTGATATCTTCCTTGTTCTTGAAGAAAAGTATGTTTGTTAGGTTTTGCGGTCAAGTTAGAGTTGCCTAAAAAATTATTCAGTGTTTTAGTTTGACGCTTTCTTATTGTGGGGAGGGAAAGTGGGAGAGACAAAGAGAAAAATAGGGAATGGTGGAAGTATACATACCAGGGAACAAGGAAGCCAAAAAGTGAGAATAGCTAGTGGGTTTTATGCAAAGAAGGAAACTTTCCTTCGGAGATGGAGGGATTGGGTGATGTTCTGAGGTGGAGGGGCTGGGAGAAGATGGTATTCCCT
Organism: Jaculus jaculus; assembly: GCF_020740685.1. Lineage (NCBI taxonomy): Eukaryota > Metazoa > Chordata > Mammalia > Rodentia > Dipodidae > Jaculus > Jaculus jaculus. The sequence continues at coordinate 79,612,736 of NC_059107.1, read as the reverse complement.
CTTCTCAGTCTAGAGATAGCCTCAATTGCCATAACAAGATCTAAGACCCAGTCTAGGCATGGTCCCATGGGAAGCGGAAGTGAGTTCTGGTACTCTCGCCTTCTAACCTTTTTGTTTACATATAAAAGACAGTTTTAAAGGTGTGGGGAAGGGGAAGCCTCATGGAGTGATGTATATATGTCTCACTGATTTGTGCTGAATTGGAGCACTGTTTTGAGATGTAGGCTCCCTTATCTTAGGGTGTCTGGGTCAGAGGCCTATATATATTCTTGGATCAAGAGGAAAAGGAAGTTTGCATGCCATACTAGGGATAGAAAGAGGTATAAGATAGAAAGAGTATAAGAATCAAAATAGCTATTTAGGAAATAGCAGCTATAAATATAGGCAAATATATAAAAATAGTCTCATATATTATTAATAATCCATATTAATTAATTTGTTAAATATTCAAGTTATTATAAGAAGCATTTTGAAACTATCTAAAAATCTTGACCTTTTAATTGAATCTGTAAGGTAATTTTAAAAAGTGGTATTAATGTTTGGCATTTTTGATCGCCCACCTTTTAAGACCTCCATCTACTTTGCAGCAAGATGAACTAGCAGCTGCACTGGTGGAAGGTGGGATGGGGGGCCCAATATGGGGGGAATCTGCATGACTGGACTATATACCTTCCTCCTCTTTTCCTATCTATGTAATAACCTGGCGAATCAATACAGTGGTTGCTGCCATTATGATTGGTAAACTTAAGTTTGTGGAAAAGGCAAACCTATAACCTTTTAGAAATCTTGTCCAAGGGCAAATTTCAGGCTAAGGAGTTCTGTTCTTTTACCATCCATGGGAGTAGCTGGAAATCTTTTTATCTGTTTAGAAGTAGGGCAGAAGCTATGTCAGGTAGGTCTAATGTCAACCAGAGCAACTGTATTATATGGTGGAAGATTTGAAAATATTGACTGGGCATTTAGTAGAAGGGTACAGAAAAAGTATGGAAACATGGTTTGGAGCAGAAAAATTTAAGAATGATAATCAGAAGGATTTTTAAGGGAGAAGAAAGAGAGAAAGAAAAGGGAGAGTGAAAGAAGGAAAGAGAGAATGAAAGAAAGAGAGAGACAGAAGCTGAGGGTGGGAGGGAGGGAGGGAAGGAAAGGAAGAGGGAAATTGCTGTTTGCCATTGTGCTATGTGACAAGGCTCCAGAAAGGCAAGATGCTTGATGGGTCAGATCTAGAAACCTATTGAGTGAATGGAGTGTCTGTCACTGTTTCCTGCATGTTATTGTCTCATCCTCAGGACTTGAACTATAACTTATTGGTTATAAAATCATTGTTGCAAGTAAAATTCATTACATTAAAATTGCAAGGTTAAAATTTATAGCGTAAGAGGTTTCATGAAGAGCACACTATGTAAAATTTTAAACAAAAGTTGTAATTTCAGTTTTCTGACATATTTTAAAAGTGAATATTTCTTTTACTTTGTGATAGCTGTCTTACTAAAATCTTAGAAATGACATTTAGCTAATAATTTAGGGATAATGCATATTACATGTTAAGATAAATGCATCGAAATTAGATGAATCATTGGTTTTGAAGAATGAATTTACTTTTCACCTTTGGAAATGATACAGTGTTCTTGTCTACTTAGACTTCTAATAAGCTAATAAACTAAAACTAAGTTTATTTTTCTTACATACTAATAGTTTCAATTATTGTGCTGTATGTTGCTGTGCTTTTTTGTGTGTTTGCTTGTTTAGAGGGACTCCTGAGATGTGGTGGTCAGTTTGGAATAGTTGGCCTATTACAGGCGCTGCCAGGCAACCTAATGTATTGTGTATGTAACTACAAATTATGAGTATTTCATATTATTGTATTCTCACTGTTATGCTCTAAACTATAGGCACACTGGTTATAACTACCACTAAATAACATTTATCTAGTGGTATTTTAGAAATTTCCTTAGATCTGCCATTAAACTCAATCAATTATATTTACCAATGAAAATCTAACAGTTTGGAATTGATTTTTGAATTTACATTTATTTTTTTCTCTAGCCACATAATTACTAGGTTAGTTACCACCTTGTTTCCTGGCATTTCAATAGAAATTAGGAAACATAAATTAATAAAGAAAGGTGAATTTATTTACAGTTTGGCCAAACTAGAGAAAGACACCTAGTTCTTTCCACCTTTTTTGTAGCAGTGCTACAATTTTACAGAAGAGGAAAAACAAGGCTGGAAAATACATATTTGTGTTATCTGTTGGTATCTCTATATTCAGCTTTTCCAGGAGTTTCCATATTGCTTTCCTAAGTGTTTGTACCATCTTACATTCCTACCAACAGTGGATAAGTGTTCCTATTTCTCCACATCCTCGCCAGCATTTATTTTCATTTGATTTTTTGATGTTTGCTATCCTTATTGGGGTAAGGTGGAATATCATAGTTGTTTTAAGTTGTATTTCCCTGATGATTAGGGATGATGAACATTTTCTTAGGTGTGTGTTTGCCATTTTTATTTCTTTTTCTGTGAACTGCCTGTTCAGCTCTTTACCACATTTTATGAGCAGGTTGTTTGACTTCTTACTGTTTAGATTTTTGAGTTCTTTGTAGATTCTAGAGATTAGGCCTCTGTCAGTTGGATAACCCCCAAAAATTTCCTCCATTCTGTGGGTAATCTATTGGCTTTGCTTATTGAATACTTGTGTGTAAAGAAACTTTTCAGCGTCATGTGATCCCATTGGTTGAGTGACTGTTTAAGATCGTGAGCTACTGGTTTGTTTTTTTTTTTTTTCCAGGAAGTCTTTTTCCATTCCTATATCATGGAAAGTACTTCCTACATTTTCTTCCAGTTGTATTCAAGTTTCTGGTCTTATATTGAGGTCTTTGATCCATTTGGACTTGAGTGTAATGCATGGCAAAATGTGTAGATCAAGTTTCAGTTTCTTGCATATGGGTATCCAGTTTGTCCAGCACCATTTGTTGAAGATGCTGGTTTTTTGTTTTTGTTTTTTGTTTTTTGTTTTTTTTTTTTCCAGACTATGTTGTTAGGGCCTCTGTCAAGTATCAAGTAGCTATAGTTGTTTGACCCAAAGTTCAGGTCCTCAAGTCTATTCCATTGGTCTATACTCCTGTTTTTATGCCAGTGCCATGCTGTTTTTATTACTATGGCTTTGTAATATAGCTTTATATCAGGTATGGTGATGCCTCCATAAGTATTTCTTTTGCTGAGGATATGTTTGGATATGTGAGGCATTCTTCATTTCCATATGAAATTTGAGATCATTTTTCTATCTCTGTGAAGAACACTGTAGGAATTTTAATTGGGATTGCATTAAATCTGTATATTGCCTTTGGTAGGGTTGCCATCTTCACAATGTTAATTCTGCCTATCCAGGAGCCTGGGAGGTCTTTCCATTTTCTTAAGTCCTCCTCAATTTCTTTTTTGAGTGTTTTTATGTTTCCTTGTATAGATCTTTCACTCCCTTGGTTAACGTTATTCCAAGGTATTTTTTTAGTTGTTGTTGCTATTGAAAACGGGACCATGTTGCTTATTTCTTTCTCTGTATCTTTGTTATTTGCATATAGAAAGGCTACTGCTTTTTGTGCATTGATTTTGTATCCTGCTACTTTGCTATAGGAGTTAATCACCTTCAGGAGTTTTGGGATGGTGTCTCTCGGGTCTCTTACATATACAAACATGTCATCAGCATGTAGAGCTAATTTAACTTGTTCCTTTCCAAATTGTATCCCTTTTATTTCCTTCTCCTGTCTTATTGCTTGAACTAGGGCTTCCAGTACTATATTAAAAAGCAGAGGTGAGAGTGGACAACCCTGTCTAATTCCTGATCTTAATGGAAGTTCCTCCAGTCTCTCTCCATTAAGTATTATTTGGGCCTTTGGAGCTTTGTATATTGCCTTTATTATGTTAAGATATGAACCAACCATGCCAATTCTTCTCAATGTTTTGATCATGAAGTGATGTTGTATCTTGTCAAAGGCCTTTTCTGCATCTATTGAAATGATCATGTGTTTTTTTTTGTTTTTGTTTTTGTTTTGGTTTTTCGAGTACGGTCTCACTCTGGTCCAGGATGACCTGGAATTAACTCTATCATCTCAGGGTGGCCTTGAACTCATGGCAATCCTCCTACCTCTGCCTCCCGAGTGCTGGGATTAAAGGTGTGCACCACCATGCCCGGTGATCATGTGGTTTTTATGTTTAACCTTGTTTATGTGGTGTATTACACTGACAGATTTCCATATGTTGAACCACCCCTGTGTTCCTGGCATGAATCCCATTTGGTCAAGGGTGGATAATGCTTTTGATGTTTTGTTGGATTTGGTTTGCAAGGATTTTGTTCAGGATATTTGCATCTAAGTTCATCAGGGAAATAGGTCAGTAGTTTTCTTTTTTTATGTCATCTCTGCCTGGTTTTGGAATGAGGGTAATACTAGCTTCATAAAAGGAGTTGGGTAGCTTTCTTTCCCTGTTCTTCAATTGTGTGGCACAGTTTGAGGAAGATTGGTTTGAGTTCTTCCATGAAGGTTTGATAGAATTCAGCTGAGAAGCCATCTCGTCCTGGACTCTTCTTTTTTGGGAGGTTCCATTAAAGTAGCATGGAATCTAGTGATAGACTTATAGCTCTAACACATAAGTAATTTAAAGAACTCAATCCATTGTGTTCAGACAATTTTTTTGCATCAATTAAAGTTAAATTAGAGGGCTGGAACATATCTAACCGGCTTACACACTTACTTTACCCATGTTTGGGAGCTCCTTGACCCTCTGCATATTCCATAAGTCTCTGTTATAGGCCAGCTCAACTAGAAACCTTACAGAAAGAGATCTGGGAAGTGAAGGATGACAGAGACCACTGGAACTCACTGTCAGCCAGTTTAGAAGGCTTAATGAGAGATCCTGTCTTACTGATGTAAGACTAAAAAGCAATGGAGATCCTGGCCTCTTCTGCGCATATGCATGGGGTACATGCATCTGCACACACACGTGCCTATACCATACACACACATATCACATACATACTACACACATATAATGATTATTAGATCGCACATTAATATAATAACTTATCTACATCTTGTTGTTTTTTCTAAGCATAAGTATATAACAGTGATTGAAAACTTTGACTCTATTTTGTTTAAATGTCATTCTTGACAACACTTTGCCAAATAGTGGATATAGACAACTAAGATGCATTTTTGATCCCTCATTGACTTTTCACGACTAAATCTTGAATCCCCAGTGCTTCAATGAGCTTTCTTTTCTCACTTATTGCCTTCAGAGTTGATTTATTTCAAGTCCAATGGGTAACAGAAGGGAACACCTACGAAGCAGGAGGTGATTCCTCTGCTCAGATTGAAGGCTGTTATTTCCCAACACACTTCTTTTCTTGTCATTTCTGTGCAGAGCTGCTCTATTCACAGATGGCCAAAAGCCTGAAGCTAAATAATAAGCAAGTGCAATCAAGGGAAATGGATGAAATTTCCTTATGTGAGATGAACTGTGCTTTACTCTCTGAACTGCAAGAATTGTAATCACATGTGAAAGGAAGTAATACTTATTCTGGCTCCATCTTACAAAATCAATGAAAGAAGCAATTTGTAATCCAGTGAGTTTACTTCATCTGCCTGGCAAAGAAACTGTGCTTGCTTGTATGGCTTTTTAAATGATGTGGATGAACTTGAATCCCTCTCCTATTTACTAGTAATATCTATTTTAGAAAATGCATTCTATGGAAACAAATGTAAAGTTTGGTTAGAAGAGAAATAGATTAAATAAATAAAACTTATTCTTATATTAGGTTGTTCTGAAAGATGAGGCCATATATCATAAGTGAGATGATACTGAGAGAGAAAACCTTTATCTTTTACTTTTTTTCTATCTCTTAGCAGACATTCCTAAAGAACTATATAAAAATAAAGTACTCCAATGATATTTAAGGGCAAGTGGAATTTATTAAACATGGAACGAGAAGATCTAAGATTGAACTATAATTACTTATTATTATTATTACTTATTATTACTTATTTATTTTTAACCTGGTTATCATCCCTTATGATGTTGGATTATAGAATTCTCCAACAATAAAATAGGAATAACATTGATTCTGTTTAGAACATAGTATGCTACAAAAGATTTAAAAATATAAAAATTATACAAGTTAGTACTGACACTGTTGTCTCTCTTACTAAATTAAGAATGATGAAAATAGAATAGAAAGAAGAGCTGAGGACTGGAAAGTTGATTCAGTGAGTAAGAGTGCTTACTACAAAAGCATGAGGGTCTGAGACTGCTTGCTTTGGATTCTTCAGCACCCATGTAAGCATCTGGGTGCAACTATGCATGGTGGTAACCCCAGTCCTGTGGGGAGCAGAGACTACAGCATTGCTGAGGCTCACTGGTCAGCCAATCTGACCTAAAAACAGCAGTTCTGGATTCAATGAGAGGTTTCATCTCAGGGAAACACAAACATAAGTTACGGAAATATTCCTCTTTGGCCTTCACACCTGTGTGTACCATACACACACCACATCACATATAAAAACAAAAGAAAATAATTTAAGAGATGAAATATATCCCAAAGTTAATATTTGAATGTTTTTTTAGGGTTGTTATTTGTTAGGTCAGCAATTATCATATAAAGCTAGTGGCCCAAATATTTATTTAATGTTCCTTATAATTATATCTATTATATGCTGGATACATAATATAATGTACTTATAGTAAATAGAGTTATAATAAATATAGATAGCCACACTGACGTACTTAAAATTTTACATGAGCTTCATTCTAGAGAATACTGAAAGAGCAAGTGGTAAGGTGAACCCTTTGTCTTAGCTTAATTATAAAGAATATTTTTGGCATATATTTGGACTTAATGTTGCAGGGATGCTAGTGAGCTTATGATTTCAAAACGTATGAGACCATGTTTCCTTGGTTGCTTTACATAGCATCATACTGTTCACTTGCTTTATTTATTTATTTTTCAATACTAGCCTGAACTTAGATCCCTACAGTACCCATTTGCAATCTTCCATCAATACCATGTTTGAAAGCTTCACATACATTTCCAGGTCCTTCACTGTATTTTAGGATAGTTGTTTGCTAGCCCATTGAGAAAGTGGAAACAACACATTATCAACTGATTACAAGGTGATAATAAATGAATATCGATTTAGAAGACAACTGCTGAGACTAACTTTCAATGTGGGGATAAAAGAATTACTTTACTAGAGGTTGAGAGATACAATTACCACGTGTCTGCTAGGAACTGAAGATAAGCCCAGCTCTGGCTCTGGAGATGGAGCTATAAGTAGGATGATATAAGCTTGCTCCTCAAGCCCTCACAACTAGTGAAAGAACTCTCAAACCTCATTCTGCATCCATCATTCAGAGGCCCTTTAAAACACAAATGCCTGGGTTTAATCCTCAGAAATTCAGATTGAGTCATTCTAGATAGGTTCTGTATAGATAGCCAATGTTTATTTTTTAAACATTGTATTTATGAAAGAGAGAGAGGGGGAAGAGGAAGGAGAACAGGCATGCCAGAGTCTCTTTTCACTGCAAAAGAACCTCAGATACATGCACTATTTTGTGTATCCGGTTTTATGTGGGTCCTGGGGAATTGAATCCAGGTCAACAAGCTTTTCAAGGAAGCACTTTTAATGGCTGTGCCACCTCCCCAGCACCTAGGCAACCCATATTTAAAGTTCCTTACATACTTTTAAAAAAATCAGTTCCAATTTTTTGTTTTATGATTTTATGTATTACCAAGTTGGGAAATCACAAAATAGACTTTGACTCAGTCTCCCCACCTTTACACTGTAGATGCATTCTTTTATATATTAAGCACACATTTTATGTTAGAGGATTATGAAACAATAAAAAAGAGACACGTCACCAGGTCCATTGTGAAGGGGACTGTAGGAAGAAAACCAAGGCAAACTGCATAACTGAACAACAAACTTGTCTAGGCTTTTAGTACTGACTCTGTCCACAGCAGGCAGTATCTGTGTGCCAACTGAATCAGTGTCTGCAGCTGAAAGCTTCAGGAAAACAATTTCTGTTTGTGTAGACCAGTCTTCCTTTGATTTCATGTCAAACATACTATAATGTCCTTAAAGCCCACCGAAATGCTTTGGTCTAGTGTTTTGACAGTCCTGTTGTCTCACAGTTTCTAATAAAACCTCACTTAACTTTCAGCTGCTGACTTATTTTGTTGTGAAGACAAATAAAAATGATTAAAAAGTATCTCATTGCTTTTCAATGATCGAATCACTCACTATGACAGCAAACATGCACATTCATTTCAACTTTCTTCTTGTTCCAGTTGTTTCTGTTCCTATCTCACAAATCCTTCCATGCTACAAGTGTGCCATATGCTCAGCTGTCAAAGCACTCCAAAAGCTGCCTTTTCTTTTGGCTCCATCATCATCTTTTTCATCTCTGCCAGGACTTTACCATCAATAAATATGCATTTATAGCATCCACCTCAGCAAAACTAAAATGACTATCTTCCTTAGAATCAACAACCGCCCTTAGCTGTTAACCCCATTTCTGCTCCTCTGCAAAGCTTCCTAGAAGTGTCTGCCTTGGTTCGTTGTACCCATTTCTTGTGTTCCAACTGTGTGTGTGTGTGTGTGTGTGTGTAAGCCAGAAGCTGTAGGAGGCTTCTATCATTCCACTGATGGTAAGATGGATGGCTGCAAACAAAACTCCTAGAAGCATGTGTACCAGATAGTGTGGAGAATGCATCAGTGAACAAATTCAACAATGGGAGACCCAGCTTCAAGTGAGGTATAAAACAAAGACCCACACTCCAAAGTTTTCTTCTGACCTCCACATGAATACTGTGGACACAAATGCCCATACTCACACATGCATACACACATATCCACACTAGATAAAAGACAAAAAAAATTGTTTTAAATATCTATATCTATATATCTACTCTCTATAAATGGCTAATTAAAGTCACAAGATAATGGTGCTCAAGTCTCTACTGTCCTGTGTCACGCTCCAGATAATTCCTGAAACACAAATGGCCACTTCTACCTACACACATTTTCTGTGTTCCTTTGATATCATATTACCTTGGTCATCCTATTATGTAAGTAAGTGCTTATTTTCAATGTCTGTTGCTCAAGTCTTAAATTTTTTTCTGTTATTTTAATTCATTAAACAGCCAAAAGGCTCATGGGTAGAAGGCGTGGATCTGTGGGTGAGTTTGGGAGGTGACAGAATCCATAGATAATGGGAACTACTTAAAGGGAGTAGGTCATTATGGGCATCCACATCGACATTCTGCCCCCACACAGGCCCAGAAACAACAAAACCAAAGGACCATGGACTGAAAATTCTGAGCCATCAGCTCAAATAAATATTACCCCTTGAAATTGTGTATCTTAGGTATTTTTTCACAGTGGTGGACAAGTAATGACATATTCTTTCTCTAAGTCAGTGCTAGGTTCTCCTTCACCAGTAACAGAACTCTGTCTTTTCATACCTTCTGGTTCCATGACTTCAAATACATTTATGAATGGATAACAGCAAGTGTATACACTACCTTCCTAACCCTCTGTGCTCTGTCTTCACACACACTTTTTTAATTTTAATTTTTTTTAATTTTTACTTATTTATTTGTAAGCAGAGAAAGACAAAGAGAATGGGTGCACTAGGGCCTCTAGCCACTGCAAATGAACTCCAGATGGATGTACCACTTTGTGAATCTGGCTTTCCATGGGTACTGGGAAATTGGACCTGGACCATTAGGTCCTGCAAGTAAGCACCGTACCTGCTGAGCCATCACACTTGCTCTTCTTTCAATTTCCCCTACCTCAAAACTAGAATCAATTGCCCTTGCCTTACACTCTAAAATTAAATTCCACCTTTCTTTTCTTGTTTTTTTTTTTTTTTTTTTTTATTTATGCCACAGCACATCAGGAGAATGTTAGCAATACCTCCAGAATGTATTGCAGTCTGACTTTTCCCACTTGGCCTCTTTGATTCTTTATCTCTGCCTGTAGAATTTATTTGATTATTATGACTTTTGCCTTCCTATAACTTATTTTCCAGAGTTTTATAAGTGATCTTCAACACATATCAGTCATTTTAGTGACTACAAGGCCTATATGAATATAATCTGTATTTTTCGAACAAATTAACCAAAAAAATCAACATGTTTTCAGAATATTAAATTAAGTTGAAGAGTTGAGGGTGTGTAAGGGAGTATGATTAATGTTAGTACGTGTGGCCCTGGTAGGTTGGTCATGTAAGAGATTGTTCTTATGTGGGTGGCTGTATTTAGGGGTAAAGTAACATGACTTAGGAATTTTCTTTAAAGTGCTACTATACTCCGTACCCTCCAAAAAGGTAGAAAAGGATAAATGTGTATGGCAAAATGGTGATTGTTGATTCTCGTCTCGTGAAAATTAGTTATACTATTACCTCTACTTTTTATGTGTCTGACATCCTTTACACGATAGTTAAAAATATCAACTAATAAGGTTCCAGCTCTTTGCCATGCTGTACACAATTAAATATTTGCGTACTTCTCTGATCATCATTCTTGGGGACTTTGTTGGCTACAGGTCAGTCATGCTCACATGTCTCTCAATGCTTCACGTCTTTGCATTGCCTGCTCCCTCTGACTAGTCTTCCCTTCACACTTACTCAGATATGACTGCTAGAGAGGATTCATCAGATCATTCCCTGGCCTTCACATACCCTCACATAATTATTTATTATTATTATTTGTGGGTTTTTTTGATGTAGGGTCTGGAATTCAATATGTATTCTCAGGATGGCCTTGAACTCATAGCAATCCTCCTACCTCTGCCTCCCAATTAAACGTGGGTTTAAACTAAAGTTGGGATTAAAGGTGTGTGCCACCACATCCAGCTTCACACATTATTTTAATTCGACCAATTTGTTTATTCACATGTTTATTGATGATTTTCTAATAGAATTTCAGCTCCATGATGCAAGGACTTGGATGTAGACTCTGCATAGTACATATTTAATAAATACTTGCAAATGAATGCATGCAGTACTTCTTTTCTTGTGGAGTTGTTTCTTCCAGCTTGAGTGATAGCACTGTTTCCTTAAATCAGAGCAGCTATGATCATCCACATGAGATTCACATGGTATCTGGCCTGTTAACATTCCCTTTGGAGTGAGGGAGGTTCATGGGGCTCATGGGCTTTAACAAGATCATCCCATGACCCTTCCCAGTAGGAGACTGATTAAGATTCGGGACTCTTTGGTAGTGTAGCAGCCTGTACACTAACAGAGGGTTCTTTCTGGTTGTGTTGCTGCCCTTGAGTTACATATGCTCCAGCAAGCAACCCCAATAAACGCTTGTGTTACTGAGCTGTACTTGGATAGAATCCTTTGGTCAGCTGTTCTCCAGGAAAAGTCATGTGACAACTCTTTACTTCATATAATTTTATTAATGTTACAAGTATGAAGGGGAAGAATTGTGTATTCCAGTTTTTCTGATTCAAAAGCTCTTTATAATCACCATTCATCCTCATATTCTACAATAATAGCACACCAGAAACGTTCACTTCCACCTTAGCATATATATGTCAAAACATCACTCCATAATATGTGCAATATTTACCCCTAAATTAAATTTTATAAAAATAACCCATTAAACCTTATTATATTAGTTTCTAGTGCACTGAATTAAGGGAGAGAGGAACAAGGAAAAGGTTTGGAGGGCATAATCCCCTACTCACAAAATTGAAAGAATTAGACTTGGGAAGAAGTTCCATGACTTCAATTAGATTTCAAAAGCTTTCTCAGGCCCCCAATGTTAATAATAATTGCTCTGGTTGCTAGTAGGCCAGAATAGTATGTTAGTGATTCAGTACACTATGGGAAGCTTAATTTACTAGCTGACTTAAAGTATTGTATTATCTAGTCCTGATAACCATTACTACTTAATCCTTAATGTTCCTGGATTTATTAATTTTCCACAAGCAATGAATGTCTTTATTTGCCTTCAAAATGGCCTCTGGGATTTCTGCACTGTTGATGTCTATAATATCAATAATATGCTAAAACTCTCAGATGATTAAGACAGTGTGGTAGTCCTCATGTTAGTATATCTAAGCAGGTTGAGAGGAACAGGGAAATAAGAAATAGTAATTATGCCATTATTTATGTGTGTAGTTTTGTATTTCTGTGTTTATAATATATGCATGTTAGATATGACATAGAATTTGAATCACTTTTGTGTATTGTCTTCTAACTTTTCAATGAAATAATAACACTTTATTCTCTTTTGTTTATAAGATATCTGAAATTTGTACCAATAGTTTAATTTCTATCAAATATGAGCTATATATGACTCTCTGAAATATTTATCTGCTCTTGGATTTCCCAACAAATTATTTCCAAAAGAAAATTGATTTATAGGTAGAGGGAATATTGTTTTTTTTCCATTCTTGTCTCTGATTTATTAAATTAAGAACTTGACTATAAAATGCACAAGTTGATCATGGTTGCACATGCTTATAACTCAGTACTTTGAATATGATTTTCTGCAGAATTTTATGACACGAAGAGCAGTGGGTTGGAATGTGGAATTTTGTTCCTCTTCTACCATGAACTAGTTATATATTTATAGTATTATTTGGTTATTTCATTTACTGATTCTCATATTTGACTTGTGTGACTAAGAGAGAAAAATAAGGCCTTCCTATAGAAAGTACTATACTGTACTAGGTGAGTAACACTATTTATTTCCACTTACACAGTTGTATGCCTGGGTTTCTAAACGACACCAATCCTCAAATACAAAATGGTGGTCCCAAGTCTTATATATGTAATTTATGGAAAAATGGGTGTATAGTAGAATGACTATGTGACATGAAATATTATTAATTAGTAGTTAAGATTGCAATAACAGAGTCTATATTTTCCAATGGCCAGCTATGTAGAGAAATTGAGACTAGTTGGCAAACAGCACTTAATGAATCTAATATATCTTGTAAATTTATTGCTGTCCAATAGATTCTGATGCTGTAGCAAGAAACAAATGTGCTTATCTATTTTTTTTACATAGTAGGATCACAACAGAATTCTAGTCTGTGCTAGGTGACATTAGACATACACGTATACAAATTCTTCATTTCCTAGAGCTGACATATTACTGGGAGATATAGACAATAAACAAAATAAATAAGTTAAACACAGCATATGTTAGATAATGGAAAATTGAACTGAAATGTGGGCAGGAAATTCAGGGACTGACTGAAGGCTAAGCCAAGGTGATATCCAAGAAAAGAACATGCATGCCAGGGATGTGTAAGTTGAAAATATGGGAAACAGAACAGACATGACATATCCCAGGATTAGTACAAAGCCAATTTAGCTACAGCAGAATTATCAAGGGAGAAGAAGTACTCACAGTATCATAAGAGACAGTTCATGAAAGATCCTGGAACCACATGAGATCTTTGGCTTTTACTTTGAGATACAAAGAGTTTTAATCAGGAGCTTAAAAAAATAATGCTGGTTTCTATATTAAGAATAGACCAAGGGCTGGAGAGATGGCTTAGCGGTTAGGCGCTTGCCTGTGAAGCCTAAGGACCCCAGTTTGAGGCTCCATTCCCCAGGACCCATGTAAGCCAGATGCACAAGATGGTGCATGCATCTGGAGTTCATCTGCAGTGGCTGGAGGCCCTGGTGCACCCATTCTCTCTCTCTCTCTCTCTATCTGCCTCTTTCTCTCTCTGTCTGTCTGTCACTCTCAAATAAATAAAAATAAACAACAACAACAACAAAAAAGAATTGAGCAGGGCGTGGTGGTGCATGCCTTTAAAAAAAAAAAAAAAGAATAGACCAAGACAAGAAACAATGCTATCAAAATGAGGTAGTCTAGTTAGGCACAGAAAAGATGTAAACTGCAGTGTCTGGAGGCTTATGTGATCTGAGAGCTGTATTATAGAAGCACATCAAACTGCAAAACCACGAGACCACCAAAAGTGCCATGGCTGACTGAGGTCATAGCTCTGTCCTTTGCTTCACTATAATGGTGTTTGCATGTCACTGGCCTTGAAAAATTGCCTTCTTCCATCATGCATCTGATGCCTTAACTCATCTGAAATCCCCACTCAAGGACAAAAAGAGGGAGTCAAACCTATTCTTTGGATAATCCTGGACCATTCCTGAAATTTCCCATCTTTTCCTTGAATAAATCATGAGTAATGTTCCCGTCTATCAATGTTTGCCCATAAAACAAGCTATCTAAAATCCCATCTGTGTGACTCTCTCTTGTTAAGTTCACACTCACTTTTGAGTGTGTGCTTATACCCCATGATAAACCTTTCCAATCCCTAATATTGTCTATCTATGAATTATTTATCTTCCAGTAACAAGAACTTAGAAAACGTGAGTAGTGGTTCTAATCTACTTTCTCTCTCTTTGAAACTCCCTTAGTCTCAGCCTTTGTTGGATGGTAACAAAGATTGGAAATCTAGATTTTATGATGTGCTGTACAATTTGGGTTACTCTGTTTAAGAAAAACTTTTAATAACAAATCATAGATTAGATATGAAAGTATGAAAAGTATCTGACTCTTGCTGGCTTCTGGATAAATCTACTTTGGATCATTGTGGAAGGCAGGGCCAAGTTTGAAAATATTACAGCAGATTGCGAGCGGAAGCGGACGAATTTGAATCCTGAGAGCGGTTGGATGGAGACGCTCGGGTGGTGGGTGGGCGTGCAGCGCGAGACCCTGGAAGTGAGTCGGCGGCGCTGCAGCCCGTGTCGCGCGTGCGGCTGCGGAGCTAGGGGCCAGCACGCGGAGGCGGCCCCGGGGTCGGGACAGGTGGCGGCCGTCCCGCACCGCGCTTGCGCACGCCCCGCCGGCCCCGCGCGCCCGGCTCCCGGCGCGGCTGGTCCTCTCGCCCCGCTGTTTACACGACGACGCTGACTTCTCCGCGGTCGCGCAGCTTGCGGCTCGAGGCTGCAGCTCACTGCGGTCGGACCCACTGCGAAAGCCCGCCACAGATTGTACTGTTACATCCCTCAATTTGACCAGTCATGGCCCTCAGCAGTCATCATATGAGCATATTAAAATGAATGAAAATAAACCTGATGGCTCGCAGAACCTTTTTTGTGTTTTCTGTTGAAAAGATGATGACTGTTCCAACAAATACGGAGAAAAAAAAAACCAATGAGACATGGAATCTCACAGTACATTACTATTGTTTGCTAATGTCAAGTGAAATTTGGCAAAGAGGTAAAGAAGAGGAAGGAATGTATGGCTTCCTGGAAGAAGACATCAGGAAGGAAGTAAATAGAGCATCTAAACTGAAATGTTTTGTTTGCAAAAAAAATGGCGCTTCAATTGGATGTGTTGTACCTCAGTGTAAACAAAGTTACCATTTCCCGTGTGGACTTCAGAAAGAATGTATTTTCCAGTTTACTGGCAATTTTGCGTCATTTTGTGGGAAACATCGACCTGTTCAAGTAATTGCAGCTAAGAAGTTTAGAGACTCTTTACCATGTACCATTTGTTTGGAATGTATTGATCCTATTCCTACTTATAGCATAATAAGAAGTCCTTGTTGTAAGAATGCTTGGTTTCACAGAGATTGTGTACAGGTTCAAGCAATAAATGCAGGAGTGTTTTTCTTTAGGTGTACAATATGCAATAATAGTGACATCTTTCAGAAAGAGATGTTGAGAATGGGAATTCATATTCCTGAAAAAGATGCATCATGGGAGTTAGAAGAAAATGCTTATCAAGAGCTTTTGCAGAGCCACGAACATTGTGATGTTCGAAGATGTCATTGCAAAAAAGGGCGAGACTATAATGAGCCCAATAGCAAATGGGAAATAAAGCGCTGTCAGTGTTGTGGTTCTAGTGGAACACATTTAGCCTGTTCCTCACTACGAACATGGGAACAAAATTGGGAGTGTTTGGAATGTAGAGGTATTATCTAAAATTCAGATTTCCAAAAGGCCCCAAACATGCATTAACAAACTCCATTAATATGGCAATTACTGATTGTTTATTGGAGGAGTCATCACCTAAGTTACCCAGACAGTCACCTGGAGCTCAGCGTAAAGAACTACTAAGGCAAGACAGCAAACTTAGGAGAGACATTTCAACAATATTGATAGAGTTAGGATTCCAAATTAAAAGAAAAACTAAAAAATTATTTGTCAACAAGGACAATCTGTGGAAGAGTGCCTTAGATGGATTCAGAAATCAAAACTTTAATCCTTCATATACAATTGACGTTTGGTATGTCAATGAAAATGATAATTTTAGAAGAGAGCATCCTGGTTCAAAGCAAGAATTTTTCAGTCTCTTAATACAGCATCTTGAGAATTGTTTGAAGGATCCATCTCAAAGAACTTGTCTTTAAACTCACAAGCTCTGAAAGAAAATCTTTATTATGAAGGTGGCAAAATGCTTGCTATTTCTTTAGTTCATGATGGTCCTTTACCTGGTTTCTTTTCTAAAACTTTGTTTAACTGCCTTGTTTATAGACCAGAAAATACCCAACCAATTTTGGATGATGTTTATGAGTTTGATGTGGCACAAATTATAATCAGGATAAATACTGCAACAAGTACAGCTGACTTAAACTCAGTAATAAATGAATACTATAACTACATGGAACTTATTGGATGTCTAAGACTTATAACGACATTAAGTGATAAATATAGGTTGGTAAAAGACATACTTTTTAACCATGTAATTACAAGAGTCAAAGCACCCTTTGAAAGTTTTAAACAGGGTCTGAAAACTCTTGGAGTTTTGGAGAAAATTCAGACTTACCCAGAAGCATTTTATAACATCCTCTGTCATAAACCTGAGAATCTTTCTGCAGAAATCCTTAGTGATCTTTTCAGAGTACATACATTACCTGACGTACAAACTTTGGGATTTTGGAACAGTTACTTACAAACTGTTGAGGATGGTAAATCTTCAACAACAATGGAAAACATTCTTGTGTTTGCAATCGGTTGCAGTTCCATTCCACCTCCTGGATTTAAACCCACTCCTTTGATTGTCAACCTATGGCCTTTCCTGGTGGGAACAAGTGTAGTAACTGCTTAGCTCTTCCAACCACACACACGTACAAAGAATTTCAAGAAAACATGGACTCTGCCATAAGGAACAGGCCCAGACTCGGGCAGGAAGAGAGCCCTCACTACACTGGACATCAAAATGTTCTTTGAGCAAAGATGTTCTTTAGAAGCTGCTTTGGATAGTTTTGTTTCTATTAATCACGTTTGAACAAATGTTTCAGCTTCTTGGACTAATAAAATATATGATATGAATACAAAGGAATTTTTTGACCATTTTAACCACAAAAAAAATATGATTTAAGGTAGTCCAGTCAAAATTTGTGATATTTTTGACTATTATCGAAACATCAATATAAGTATTTTTAAAACAGTTGTACAGATTTTAATTCAGGTATAGTAGCATGACATATATAAGAAAAAACTGTTCACTTACTATTTTTGTAAATTAGAATTGCCTTTAGGATGCCATAATTTTTATAGTTTTTTTTTTCTTTTTACTTTTCAAGTTATTTTAAAGCATTAAAGAAAAAAGCTGATTGGAGCTGGATGTGGTGGATCATGCCTTTAATCCCAGCAAAGAGAGGATTGCTGTGAGTTCAAGGCCATCCTGACACTACATAGTGAACTCCAGATCAGCCTGAGATAGAGTGAAAACCTGCCTCGAAAAAAAAAAAAAAAAAAAAAAAAAAAAACAGTACAAACCTGGTTTAATCTTATCATGAGTCAGAAGCATGTGCTAGTTTTACTTTTCTAGGATGACACTAAATTAAGTTTGTAAATGTTCTTATAATGGGATTTATAAGAAAATAAGCAATACTGCATTTACGTTAGAGCAGATGGGAAAATAATATATAAAAAGCAGAATTGTACAGATAACTCCGGTATCTACAGACATTGAAAAGGCTTAAAAATAGTGCTACATAGGCTGGCCGTGGTGGTGCACGCCATTAATCCCAGCACTCAGGAGGAAGAGATAGGAGGATCGCTGTGAGTTCAAGGCCACCCTGAGACTCCATAGTGAATTCCAGGTCAGCCTGAGCTAGAGTGAGACCCTACCTCGAAAAACCAAAAAAAAAAAAAAAAAAAAAAGTGCTACAGTATTTCAAATATAGTTGAAAATATCTAAAATAGCATATCTCCTTTAAGCCATGGTTTCAATCAGTTTTGATATGTGTTTGTTTTTCTGATACCCTTTGTGTGATATCAGTATATCGGGTTGATAATCCTTTGAGGTATCTAAAAGATCTCTCTTGTCATGTGGCAGATTTGGCTATTTGATGGTTATTTATTATTAAGATTGTTGTATGACAAGTAAGCTAACACCATAGTGTTTTATAATTATCTTATTTGCTTTCAAAATGTACCTGTTTTATATAGGCAATGAAGAAATAATAAAGTCAAAATAAATACAAATAGAGTGGACAAAAACATCAGTTCACCACACAGAGAAGCATCTCTTTGTTTGTTTAGTTTTTGTGGTTTCCTTATAAATTCTTTGTTTGCAGGTTTTTTTTTCTTTAATTTTTATTGATTTAAGATAGGTTCTCACTATGCATTCCTGGCTGTCCTGAATTCACAGCACTCCTGCCTCAGCCTGCCAATGGCCGGGAATATAGCAGCCCTAAGTGTTGGGAGTATAGACATATGTCCTACAGTATGTTATTTTTAAACTAGTTAGTACTACTTAAAGTATCAGAAAATCATGTAATTTCAAGATAAGTAGTCCCAGGACTGGGGCTACAGCTCATTTAGTGAAGTTCTTTTCTTGCAAGCATGAAGACCTGAGTTCAGTCCCCAAAACACACACAAAAATAGCCAATTTCTAATTACAGTGTTGGGGAAGTGGAGACAGATGTATCCCTGGGGCTCACTGGCCAGCCAGTCTTGTTTCCTTGAGTTCTAGGCCAGTGAGGGGGTTGTCTCAAAAAATAAAGGTAGATGGCATCAGAAGAACATGAACACACCAAAGATAGTCCTACACTGAGCATGATAGCATATACTTATAATGCCAGGACTTGGGAGGCTGAGACAAGATCAAGGGGTTCAAGGCTAGCCTTGGCTACATGAGTTTTATCTCATGTATGTATATAAATATGTACATATGTGTGTAATTCCATAGTAATAGCCCCATATTTATAGTCTGACAAAAGAAAAAATTAGAAAAGTCTAATTTCCTAATCTGTTACTAAGTATAAATGAGGCAGAGACCCACATTTCTACTAAAGTAAATCCTTAGGGTAGGTAACAAGATTTACCTATATTTTTATTGATATGCAAAGTAGGTGTTAGGTATTGGACATGTTCTCATCTTCCCCAAGAAACCATCCTTAAGTTATTAAAACCTTTAAAGAAAAATAATGGGGTTGATATATTGTTTCTTAATGCCAAAGGAAAACTAAAATGTCATGTTGGTGTCATTTTCCTTATTACCTTTCTTTTTTTTTTTTTTTCAAGTTGTATTTACTTGGAGACCAATCAGTTAAAATGTTACTTTAAGTATTTAACCTTAAGGCATATATTTGTCTTGGGTTACATTGTTAGATCATCAAATTAAAGTTTAATGACATAAGCCTTAAACTCAACCTAAAGCTTTTATTCCAAATCTGTTGATAAATTGGATGTTTTCTGTTTTACTTAGTTCTTAAAATGTTTTAAAGGCCATGTAATCAGTGCAACCCAAAAAGCTATTTTATGATTTGTAGTTTCAATTAATTTTTTCTAGAAACAGTATTTCAGTCCCTTCCTGTATTTAATTTATACGTATACAGGGCTTAGTGATGACATTATACACAATTTGAATATTCACTTCAAGCAGATTTTAGATTGTCTTCTAGTTTAAAGTTTGTTATGTTAGTATGGTTTTTACAGCTAGGGCATCTCAGAGAAACCTGTTCTTGGTTTACTGCAGCAATGCTATGGGTGGTGTAAAGTCGTTCTTTTTTTCTTTTCATATTGTAAGCACAGTTCTCACATAGAATTTTTAAAGGATATTATTCTATAAGTCTTGAAAATTTGTATATGAATTTCTTAAATCAGTTGTTTAAATGCTATATATTTTAAGCTTATTCTCTTACTGTCAATATTGATGGAAACCATAAAATGATTGTCCATTATTAATAGTTTTGGTTAGTTTTTATTCATTATTTTAAGAGATTTTTTAAACTACTAAATATAGGAGATTTCTCTGAAGGTATCTTATATAATACTATTCTTATACTTACTCATTTATTTTATTACTGTAATATTTAAGGTAAATTTTTTAAATGTCAGAAAATAATTTATACTTTATAATATTTAGTTTAAAAATTATAAAGAGACATCTTTGTTTTGGGTTAGGTAAGAAGTTGTATTTGATTACTAGCATGAGATTTTATTTAGACACATATGTTGGGCATGTGTAAGTCTTTCTCTTAGTTTTATGGAAGCCATTGGGACCTAATACACTTAATAGCCAGATGCTCAATAAAGGGACATGTAGCAAAAAAAAAAAAAAAAGAAAAGAAAATATTACAGCAACCCATGCAAGAGACTATGATGGGGTACACCGAGTGGTGATAATGATTGGTGTAGTTCTTCCATGCAAAACTTAGGGTGCTGAGTTTTTCCTTGTGGCTATAGAATCTGTTCAAATTATGATTTTCCTCAATTCTTTCCATTTCTGTAACTATACAATCTGAAAGGTTACAAGAGGTTAGGAAGATTTAGTTGAAAAGTTAAGTTTCACAGTCAAACTAAGAAATGCTTACTGTTGGCTTTTTTCTTTTGGATTTGACCTGAAATTTTGGTATTTTCTTAAAATATTTATTAAAGTTTTCCATGATTATGAAAATATCCCATGGGGGCTGGAGAGATGGCTTAGCGGTTAAGTGCTTGCCTGTGAAGCCTAAGGACCCTGGTTTGAGACTCGGTTCCCCAGGTCCCACGTTAGCCAGATGCACAAAGGGGAGCATGCATCTGGAGTTCGTTTGCAGAGGCTGGAAGCCTTGGCACACCCATTCTCTCTCTCTCCCTCTATCTGTCTTTCTCTCTGTGTCTGTCACTCTCAAATAAATAAATAAATAAAAATTTTAAAAATATATATCCCATGGTAATTCCCTCCCCTCCCCACACACACTTTCCCCTTTGAAATTCCACTCTCCATCATATTACCTCCCCATCTCAATCACTGTACTTACATATATACAATATAAACCTATTAAGTACCCTCCTCCCATCCTTTCTCTCCCCTTTAAATCTCCTTTTTAACTTACTGGCCTCTGCTACTAAGTATTTTCCTTCTCACACAGAAGCCCAATCATCTATAGCTATGATCCACATATGAGGGAGAATATGTGGTGCTTGGCTTTCTGGGCCTGGGTTACCTCACTTAGTATAATCCTTTCCAGGTCCATCCATTTTTCTGCAAATTTCATAACTTCATTTTTCTTTACCTCTGAGTAGAACTCAATTGTATAAATGTGCCACATCTTCATTATCCACTCATCAGTTGAGGGACATCTAGGTTGCTTCCATTTCCCAACTATTATAAATTGAGGAGCAATAAACATGGTTGAGCATGTATTTCTAAGGAAATGAGATAAGTCCGTTGGATATATGCCTAGGAGTGCTATAGCTGGGTCATATGGTAGATCAATCTTTAGCTGTTTTAGGAACCTCCACACTGATTTCCACAATGGCTGGACCAGATTGCCTTCCCACCAGCAGTATAGAAGGGTTCCTCTTTTTCCACATCCCCGCCAACAATTATGATCATTTGTTTTCATTTGGTGGCCAATCTGACAGGAGTGAGATGGAATCTCAATGTAGTTTTAATCGGAATTTCCCTGATGGCTAGTGACATAGAACATCTTTTTAGATGCTAATATGCCATTTGTATTTCTTCCTTTGAGAATGCTCTATTTAGCTCCATAGCCCATTTTTTGATTGGCTTGTTTGATTCCTTATTATTTAACTGTTTGAGTTCTTTGTATATCCTAGATATTAATCCTCTATCAGATATGTAGCTGGTGAAGATTTTTTCCCATTCTGTAGGTTGCCTCTTCGCTTCTTTTCACTGTGATCTTTGCAGTGAAAAATCTTTGTAATTTGATGAGGTCCCAGTGATTAATCTGTGGTTTTATTGCCTGAGCAATTGGGGATGTATTCAGAAAGTCTTTGCCAAGACCAATATATTGAAGGGTTTCCCCTACTTTTTCCTCTAGTAGTTTCAGAGTTTCAGGTCTGATGTTAAGGTCTTTAATCCATTTGGACTTAATTCTTGTTCATGGTGAGAGAAGAGAATAATTTTCATCCTTCTGCAGATATATATCCAGTTTCCCCAACACCATTGGCTGAAGAGGCTATCTTTTCTCCAATGAGTATTTTTGGCATTTTTATCGAATATCAGATGGCTATAGCTACTTGGGCTTACATCTGGGTCCTCTATTCTGTTCCACTGATCTACATGTCTGTTCTTGTGCCAGTACCATGCTGTTTTTGTTACAATGACTCTGTAGTATAGGTTAAAAGCAAGTATGATGATGCCAACAGCCTTATTTTTGTTGCTCAGTATTATTTTATGTTCGAGGTTTTTTGTGATTCCAAATGAATTTTCAGATTGTTTTTTCTATTTCCATAAAGAATGCCTTTGGAATTTTGATAGGGATTGCATTAAATGTATAGATTGCTTTAGGTAAGATTGCCATTTTCACAATACTGGTTGTTCCAATCCAGGAACAAGGGATGTTTCTCCACTTTCTAGTGTCTTCTGCAATTACTCGCTTGAGTGTTTTAAAGTTCTCATTGTAGAGATTCTTTTTTTTTTTAATATTTTTTTAAATTTATTTGAGAGTGACAGACACGGAGAGAAAGACAGATAGAGGGAGAGAGAGAGAATGTGCGCACCAGGGCTTCCAGCCTCTGCAAACGAACTCCAGACGCGTGCGCCCCCTTGTGCATCTGGCTAACGTGGGACCTGGGGAACCGAGCCTCGAACCGGGGTCCTTAGGCTTCACAGGCAAGCGCTTAACCGCTAAGCCATCTCTCCAGCCCCTCATTGTAGAGATTCTTTACTTCCTTCATTAGGTTTATTCCTTGGTTAGGTTATTCCTTGGTTAGGTTTATTCCTTGTTAGGTTATTTTCTTTGATGCAATTGTGAATGGGAGTGATTCTCTGATTTCATCCTCTGTGTGTTTGTTGTTAGCATATATGAAGGCTACTGATTTCTGTGTATTTATTTTGTATCCTGCTACATGGCTGTAGGTTTTTAACACCTCTAACGGTATGCTAGCAGAGTCTTTAAGGACCTTTATGTATAGAATCATGTTATCTGCAAATAATGATAACTTGATCTCTTCCTTTCCAATTTGTATCCCTTTATGTGTGTCTCTTGCCTTATTGCTATGGCTAAGACTTCCAAAACTATATGAAATAAAAGTGGGGACAGTGAACACCCTTGTCTTTTTCCTGATTTTAGTGGAAAAGCTTCCAGTTATTCCCCATTTAGTAATATGTCATCTGTAGGCTTGTCATAAATAGCTTTTATTATATAGAGATATGTTCCTTCTATTCCCAGTCTCTGTAGGACTTTTATCATGAAGGGATGTTGGATTTTGTCAAATGATTTCTCTGCATCCAATGAGATGATCATGTGATTTTTGTCCTTCAACCTGTTTATTATATTGTATTACATTTATAGATTTGCATATATTGAGCCATCCCTGCATCTCTGATAAAGCCTACTTGGTCAGGGTGAATGATCTTTTTGATATACTCTTGTATTCTGTTTACCAATATTTTGTTGAGAATTTTTGCATCTATGTTCATGAGGGAGATTGGTCTGTAATTTTCTTTTTTTTTGTTCTATCTTTGCCTGGTTTTGGTATCAGGGTGATTCTGGCCTCATAGAAGGAGTTTGGTAGAATTCCTTCTTTTTCTATTTCCTGGAAAAGCTTGAGAAGCAATGGTGTTAGCTCTTCCTTAAAGGTCTGGTAAAATTCAGCAATGAATCCATCTGGGCCTGGGCTTTTTTTAGTTGGGAGATTATTGATAACTGTTCAGTTCTCCATGTTTGTTATAGGTCTATTTAAGTGATTAATCTCATTTTGATTTAATTTAGATATGTCATATAAAGAAGGAAATCATCCATTTCTTTCAGATTTTCATACTTTGTGGAGTATATGCTTTTATAGTATGTCCCTATGATTTTTTGAGTTTCTCTGGAATCTGTTGTGATGTTACCTTGTTCATCTCTGATTTTATTTATTTGTGTCTCTTCTCTCTTTCTTTTGGTCAGAATTGCAAAGGGTTTATCAATCTTGTTTATCCTTTTAAAGAACCAACTCTTTGTTTCATTAATTCTTTGGATTTTTTTTTCTTGTTTCTATTTCATTAATTTCTGCCTTAATATTTATTATTTCTTCCTGTCTACTGATTTTTGGTTTGCCTTGTTCTTCTTTTTCCAAGGCTTTAAGGTGGAGCTTTAGGTCCTTTACTTGCAACCTTTCTAATTTCTTAATATAGGCACTTAAGGCTATAAATTTATGTCTTAGACCTGCCTTCATTGTGTCTCAGAGATTTTGGTATGTTGTGTTCTCATTATCATTTGACTCTATAAATTTTTTGATTTCCTTCTTGATTTCTTCATTGACCCATTCATCATTTAGTAGTGTCTTGTTTAGTTTCCCTGATTTTGTGTATGCTTTATAGCCTTTCTTGATACTGATTTGTAATTTAATTCCATTGTGGTCCGATAGAATGCATGGAATTATTTCAATTTTCCTGAATTTGTTAAGATTTGCATTGTGTCCTAATATATGGTCTATTTTAGAGAATGTTCCATGTGCTGCTGAAAAGAATGTATATTGTGCAGCCTTTGGATGAAATGTCCTGTATATATCTGTTAGGTCCATTCCTTCTATGACCTCATTTAGTCCAGATGCTTCTCTGTTTAATTTTCCCAGGATGACCTGTCAATTGATGAGAGTGGGGTGTTAAAGTCACCCACCACAACTGTGTTTGGTGTTATCTGTGACCTTAATTCTAATAGTGTTTGTTTGACAAATTTGGGAGCCCCCATGTTAGGTGCATATATGTTTAGGATTGTAATGTCCTCCTGTTGGAGTGTGCCCTTAATCAATATAAAGTGACCTTCCTTATCTTTCTTGACTAACATTGGACTACAGTCTACCTTTTCAGATATTAGGATAGTAACCCCTGCTTGTTTACAAGGCCCATTTGCTTGAAACACCTTTTTCCAACCTTTCACCCTAAGATAATGTCTATCCTTTGGAAAAAGGTGAGTTTCTTGGGGACACAAATTGTAGGACCCTTCTTTTTAACCCAGTCTGCAAACTTTTGTCTCTTTGTTGGGGCATTGAGGCCATTGATACTAAGAGATATTATTTAAAGATGCGTATTTATGTTTGCCACATTTTTTTTTTTCGTGGTTCCGGTTCTACCTGTGCTCTCTTGTGTTAACTAGTATTTGAGTATTTCTTGTTTTTTCTAGTTTCATTATATGTGTGCTTTTCCTTTTCTTCAGCATGAAGGATCCTATTGAGTATTCCTGTAGAGCTGGTTTTGTCTTCAAATACTCCTTTAACCTGCTTTTGTAAACAATGTCCTTATTTCTCCATCTATTTGAATGGATAGCTTTGCAGGATAAAGTAACCTTGGTTGACAGTTGTTATCTTTCAGAACTTGGAATATATCACTCCAAGCCCTTCTGGCTTTTAAAGTTTGTGTTAATTAATCTGCTGTAATCCTGATGGGCTTGCCTTTGTAGGTAACTTGATTTCTCTCTCTAACTTCTTTCAATATTTTTTCTTTGGTTTGTGTGTTTGGTAGTTTGATTATAATACGGCAAGGAAAGGTTCTTTCCAGGCTTTGTCTGGCTGGGGTTCTAAAGGCTTCCTGTATCTGCATTATCTGCATTGGCACCTCTTTCCCAATTTGGGGAAATTTTCTTCTGTGATTTTGTTGAAGATGCCTACTATGCCTTTGGATTGGAATTCTTCTCCTTCTACTATGCCCTGAATTCTTTTTTTTTTTTTTAATTTTATTTTGTTTATTTAAGGGAGAGATAGAAGACGGAGAAAGAGAGTAAGAGAGAATGGGCATGCCAGGGCCTTCAGCCACTGCAAACAAACTCCAGATGCATGTGCCCCCTTGTGCATCTGGCTTACGTGGGTCCTGGGAATTGAACCTGGGTCCTTTGGCTTTGCAGGAGAACGCCTTAACCACTAAGCCATCTCTCCAGCCCTATGCCCTGAATTCTTATATTTGATCTTTTCATAGTGTCCCGAATATCTTGAAATTCTCACTCATACTTTTCTATAAGTTTGTCTTTCTCTTTGTTGGACTGTATTAGATCTGCACCTGGTCTTCTAGCTTAGATATTCTGTCCTCTCCTTCATCCATTCTACTGGTGAGATTTTCTACAGAGTTTTTTATTTCATTAAGTGTGTTCTTCATTGCTAGTAATTCTAACTGGTTTTTCTTTATTATTTCTATTTCCTTATTTATGTCTTGTATTGCCTTCTTTATTTCATGAAATTGGTGTCCTGCGTCTTCTTTGATTTCCTCTTTGATACCTTTGATTTCCTCTTTGATTTTTTCTTTGATTCTTTGATTTGTTCTTTGACCTCTTTGAACATATTTACAATCATTGTTTTGAAATTTTTCTCAGGCATTTCCTCTAACTCATTCTCACTGGAGGTCATTTCTGATGCATTAATACTTTTAGGTGGATTTATATCGTCTTGCTTTTTAGTGTTTCTTGTGTTATAATGTTTATATTTTTGCATCTGGGATTAAGTTAATGCTTGGATTTTCTAGCTAGCTGGGTATTCTTAGCTTTATCAATTGATTTGATGTTATATATTTTCAGGGTAGGAGCTTAAGGTGTTAGATGTGGCTCTTCGGACAGTCAGAGTATCTATAAAGGTGTTCCTAGGGGTTTCCCTGCTATGGGAGTATTTAAGTAGGCTGAGTGGAAGAAAATACAGGTAGATTCTAAAAGTTAACTAATCACTGTACACATTCAATCAAAATCAGCCCCAAGTATGTATGCCAGAGTAGTTATTATAACAACCAGATCCTCTATCAACAAAGAAGTGAAGATTTCTGGTCTGTTGAAGGATCCAAGTCAGCTTGTGGGCAAGTGAGACCCTTCCCTGGTGTAATCCCAGTTAAATTTTTGAATTAGTTTGGTCTCAGTCAAGTTGCTGCCTGGGTGGTCAGGCTGCTGTTCTGATTTCTGGAGCTGGGCACTGGCTTTTCCTGTGGGGCAAATCGAGCCTGGCAACTGTGGCCCTGCAGATCAGCACACCCACTGCTGGAACTGCTACTGCTAACACTGCTGCTGCTGGGTCTGTTGCTGCTGCTGCTGGGTCTGTTGCTGCTGCTGCTGAAGCTGCTGCTGCTGGGTCCACTCTGCTGCTGCCTCTGCTGCTGCTGCTGTAGCTGCCACTTCTGGAGCCACTGCTGCTGAAGCTGCTGCTGCTGGGTCTGTTGCTGCTGCCACTGAAGCTGCTGCTGCTGGATCTGCCCCTGCTGCCTCTGAAGCTGTTGCTGTTGGGTCTGCCACTGCTGCCGCTACTGGATCTGCTGCTGCTGGGGCCGCTGTTACTGGTACCGGAGCCGCTGATGTTGCTGCCAGACTCTGCTCCTGCTTGGGTCCTGGTGTCGGCTTAAGTTGGCATGGCCAGGCCCAGGACCACTGCTATGTTTGCTGGAGATGGGCTCAGGCTGTAGGGGAGGTGAGGGAGCCTCAGGTGCTCTAGTTCTCTTGCTGTTCCACGTGTTCTTCTACCTCGCGGTCTGCTCTTCCATTGCTCACTGCCACTCTCCTTTCACATTTCTTGAGTTGTGGAGAACTCTGGTGTGAATGGAAGCTCCCCTCACCTGGTTTTTCCTGTGCCTCGAGCCAAGCCCAGAGGCTTTCTGGTGCGCCCCACTGCTATGGTTGGCAGAGCTGCCGGGGCTGCTTTTGCCGGCCTGTGTGGGCTCTGGATGCTCTGGATCTCTTCTACTTCGCCGCTGCCACTTCAATTTCCTATACACCTCACTTTTTAGTAAAAGTGTATATTTTGCTGTGTTTTTTTGGTCTTTTTCCCCCCTAGGCTGCTTTGGTGTGGTACCTACACTGCCATCTTATCTGGAAGTCAATTTTGGTATTTTTATTGACAATTTAATACATGTATGTAATGTATTTTGAACATAATCCCCTCCCATTACTTCTCTTGTTCTCCTGCTCCTTTCACTGAAGCCCTTCTTCCAAACTCTCCCTTTTTATAGTTTGATGTACTTTTTCCTTCTTATATATGACCCACTGAATTCGATTAGGGTTTTTCCACATAAGCAAAATGAGAGATTATTTCTAGAGTGCCACACATCAGGAGTGATACAACAGAAGAAAATGGCTTCTGTTCCCTAGCAACCACTAACTGTCAGTAACTCTTCAGGGATGAATGGAGGCCTCATATCATCTACCATTCATTATGGAATGATGATGGCCCAATATTGTGCAGATTACAAAGTTTCTGTAAGATCATGAAAGCAATGGCTACCTCATATCCACAAGATAGAATTTCACAGCACTCCTCCCCATTTTTGGGCTTTTACATTCTCTTTGCCCCCTCTTTAGCAGTATCCCTGGTGCCTTGGAGGGGTGATATCTATAGATATCTTATTTAGCACTGAACAGTCCTCACCCACTTATTCTTAGCATATTGAGAATTTTGAGTCACCACAGTAGTTTCTACCAATTGTAAAAAGAAGCTTCTTTGATAAAAAGTATGCACAACACTAATCTATGGGCTTAAGAATTAATATTTAGAGAGTAACATTATGAGAACAACATATCCATGTAGCCAAATGACAGTAATTGCTTCATGTCACCAACTTCCCCAGTCCTAGGCTTTTGACTAGGTTTTCAGTACCAGGTAGGAATTCCCTCCTATGAACTAGGCCTCAAATCTGATCAGAGAGTAGTTGTTTATTCCCATAACACTCATGCCACTATTATACCAGTGGACATATCTTTCTTGACTATGAACTGCTCTCTTAACATGTACAAGACATACACACACACAAGTAAATTATGTAAGGATACCATACAAAATAGTAAATATTTTTATTTCATATGAAACAGTTACAACAGGTAATATTTATTAAAAAATTATTATCAACGACTATGAATAATATAACAGACTACTAAGCTACAATACTATCAATATTATAAACAGACATTATTTATAATTATTTCCTGTAGTTCTCAGAGAAAAAAGTGAAGAAATTGAGGCTGACTGGAGGAATACCTTACTGTAATTCACAGTTAGTAAATGGTCATGTTAGTGTCAGGGATTGAGAAAAAGTTTGTGAAGAATATATTACTAAAGAGTATATCTTTTATTTAGTTTTAACTTGTTATTATTTTTAAAAGAATTTTTAAATTATTACTTATTTTATTTAAGAGAGATAGAGAGAAAAAGAGAAAATGGGTGCACCGGGGCCTCTAGCCACTGAAAACTCCAGACACAAATGCCACCTTGTGAATCTGGCTTACATGGGTACTAGGAATCAAACCTGGGTCCTCTGGCTTTGTAGACATATGCCTTAATTGCTAAGCCATCTCTCCAGATCTTGTTATTAGAAGACTTTCTTGGCCTGCATTACAATTAGGCTAATGGGCCCATGTAGTGAATGCTATTTCTATGTATTGTAATTCTGTCAGCCTAAAATAAGTTTTCTTTTCAATTCAGGTATATTATATTACTACATATGTGACAAACATGTGTAATTGATAGAACCATCTGTTTGAATATTTGAAGTGAGTTCTTAGAAATCCTGATTTTAAGATACATTGATGATAGAATAGATCATTTTAAAGTAAAGTAAATGTTAAAGTATATTACATGTTAAGTATATTACACTTTTATGCTTTGGAATATGACATGTTTATAGAGCTATGAGTTCAGGACAATTGATGAAATTGGTTTGATGAAGATGATTAGAAAGCTAAAGATGATCTTAAGAGTGAATTCAGACTATTTTTATTCAAGACATAATGAATAATTTTGTAGTGCAAACTTTATATATATACGTATGTATAATGCTATGGCTAATTTATTATATCTGCCCAAATTTCTCTTATAGTGATTAAAAATAATTTACTCTTAAACATGAAAGTAATTGTATGTAAAAATAGAATTGTATACTAATACTATAAACAGAGAAATGGGTTATAACTACTTAAGGTTTGTTTAAACTAATTTAACAAAGATTTCAATTGTCGATGAATAAATCAAGTCAGTTTTCTAGACTTTATGATATGCCACTCAGTTTACGCAAGAATGTACTAATTGTATGTAGCTCATAAAGGAGTTTAGGTAAGAAGAAAGAAAGGAAGACATATAAGTTTTTCCTTGTGTTCCTATTCAGTGTTGAAACTTATTTCTGAATACTTTCCATACTTCTGGGATAAAGTGGATAAAACTTCAAAATTCTAAGGTTAATGAAATTCAAACAATAAAAATTCCTTCACAGAAGACACAAAAATAGTTTTAAATAAAAACATTAGCAAGATTCACCTTAGCAAGGTGATGGGTGTGTTTATTGAATTAATAGAGCTTCTATCATTCAATTTAATCTAACAATCAATGAAACTTTTTTCACCCATATTATTTTATACTTCAGAAATTAAATGATTTGTCCTGGGCTCCTGCATAAATACTGAGTAAATGATATTCAGGTTGTTTAAGCTGAATTGGAGCTATAAATAGTGTAATTTACTTGTTCTGTGCTGGCCATTAGAAATTTTAAGCCTGTGAAGTATAAGTTAAACCCTTATGAAGCTATGTGTTACTAGGCCTTGTGGTGGTTTGAATGTGAAATGTCCCTCACAGCTTCATGTGTTTGTGGTTAAACCTTGCCTAATTCATAGCTGGTTGCAAATTTAGATTTAATGCAATTCCAATTAAAATCCCAACAGTGTTCTTCACAGAGATAGAAAAAATGATCTCAAATTTCATATGGAAATCCTCAGCAAGAATCAATCATGTGGGGGTCAGTCTATCAGGGTGTGAAGACCAGATAAGGAGACTAGACCAGTCAAAATCCATAAAAAGTTCAAAAAATGTAGTAATGGAGTATGAGATACATTTGAGACCCTGAAAACAATAAATGACCAATATCTGTCCAAGCAACTCATGGTCTAACCTACTTAGCAGCAAATAACCTGTTGTGATGCTCACACAAGTGCAACAGTGGTGCAGAGCCATGGTGGGGAACCAACTGCTCTTGATTTGGATAACTGATCCCCTCAGTGGAACAGGACCCATAACTGGAGCTGGGAAACAAGTCAGAACCATATCCAAACATGAGCCCACTCTCCATTATCAAGCTACCAACAATCTTGGCTAAAAGAGGACCTACACCTATTAAATTCTCTATAAAAAAGTAAGAGTTATCTCATTTGTCTGGTGCTAACTTACTTTCCATTGGAGAATCTGCTTCTCTTTTTCAGAATGATGTAGATCCTAAGGAGAGAGCCACCCCATCATACTTCCAAAGGGCCATCACTGAAACTAAGAACAATTGGTGAAACAAGCAAGGGTGCTGCTTTCTTTGTGAAGCAGGTACCAGCACAAGGGTGAAGGAGATCAACACAGAGAAAAATCAACTCCTACCAAATCAGAGATCCAGAGACCCAGAGGCCCCCAACATCTCATCACTGAAGCAGACCAAAAATGAACCCAACATGGCTCAGGGAAATTTTGTGGAAGAGGGGGAAGAAGGAATGTCAGAGCCACATGTTGGGTCATGACATGCAGAGACATTTCTCCTACCCATAACTGGGCTAACTCCAGAATGTATGAACCATATACCTCAATAATGAGGGACCAGGGGGAGGGGTTAGGACATGGATGAGCCTAACAATGGTACCAAATTGACTGTATTCACTTAGTACAAAACTAATTAAAAAAAAAAAAAAAAGAGGAGAGGGGCTAAGATGGAGAGTGGATTGGAGGGGGAAAGTAGGGGGAGGTATGGTATTATCATGGTTTATTGCCTATAATTATGGAAGCTGTCAATAATTTTTTTAATTTGTAAATAAAATAAATGCCTTCTTTTTTTAAATTTTTTATTTATTTATTTGAGAGCGACAGACACGGAGAGAAAGACAGATAGAGGGAGAGAAAGAGAATGGGCGCGCCAGGGCTTCTAGCCTCTGCAAACTAACTCCAGACGCGAGCGCCCCCTTGTGCATCTGGCTAACGTGGACCTGGGGAACCGAGCTCGAACCGGGGTCCTTAGGCTTCCCAGGCAAGCGCTTAACCTCTAAGCCATCTCTCCAGCCCAAATGCCTTCTTTTGCAAAAAAAGAAAGAAAAAGAAAATTACATTTGGTATATTTTCACATTCATGACTCCTTTAACATCTTAGTGTGTTTTCAACTATTGTTATAATTAAACATATTGAAGAATCAATAAATTCTGTCTAATATAAAAATAAAATAAAATAAAATGATTTTAGTGACCTTTTTGTCCCAGTAACAAGAAGTACATAATTTTGTTTTATTTTTATTATTTTTGAAATTTTTATTTGCAAGAGGAGAGAGAGAAAATTTGGATACCAGAGACTCCTGGCACTAGAAACAAGCTCCAAATGCATGCACCACGTTGTGGCTTCACTTGGGTCCTAGGGAATCAAACCATGGGTCATCAGGTTTGTAAATAAACACATTTAACTGCTGAGCCAGGTCTATATCCCTTGTTTTATTTTTTAAAGTGTCTAGAATTTCTAATACTTACCTCTAAACTGCATAATAATTCAGAAGAATTCAACAAAATTTTATTTGGGTACTTACTACTGAATTTTGATAGTTTTTCTTTAGAAAATGCGCTCAATAATTGAAATATGGTCATTTCCTTATTTCATTTGCTTCAGTACCTTCATCTTTCTGTCTTTTACCTTCCATCACTTTTACCTTGTTCATGACTTTTAAGTAACCAATTTTTAAAATCTTTTAAAAAATATTTTTATTTGCCTTTGATTTAGTAGAGTGCAGACTGTAACCTCTGAGAGTTGCAGTATTAATACTTTCTCTGCAATTAAAATGTTTTACCATTCAGTGCTTTGCTTCTTCATGACTTATTAACCCATGTTCTTTGGCACTAAATAAGCCTCTTGGGTTTGATACAAGCTGTAATTTAGAGAGAACAAGAGAAAATGTGGAACAAAAGTATAAGAACTGTGAAAGGCCATGGCTATTTTGCTTAAATAATTACAGTGAAATACTTCTAATTGGAAAGGACAGTCCAGTGTCACAAATGCGAGCCTTTTCAGAAGTACCTGCCATACCTGTGGTCATAGCTTCTGAAGCTTTTGATTACTTAGTATGTTCTGAATGTTCTGTATCTTTCAGTTTATCATAGAGACAGGGAATATGCAGTGTTTCATTTGAAAATACATACTTTAAGGAACACTGGATTTCCCAAGGACTCTTCATTTGCTTATGGTTTTTATTTAATCAGGGCTTAACAAAATTAATTTGTCACCAATTTAGTATTTATGCTTTCAGATTCCATACCAGTTAGATGGCATTCTGTAGCTGTAAAGAGTTGGTTCTTTGCAAAGGTAAAGAAGATTTGCAAGCCTTTAACCAAACTAATGAAAAGTAAAAGACAAAACCTAAATTAATAAAACTAGCGTTTATAAGGGGGGCATTTAAACAGATTTCAATGTAATACAGCAAATCATTAGGGTATACCATAAAAACTCCTATTTCACTAATTTGGAAAATGTGAAAGAAATGCATGAATTTCTAGACCTACCAAAATTAAATCAAGATAAGATAAATAATTTAAACATTTCCATAACAAGCAGTGAGCTTGAAGCAAGAAAAAAAACTCTTGTCTTAAAATTTTTTAATTTGTTGATTATCTGTACCCCACATTATGCTTTCTTTCTCCTTTAGTCCCACTGAACTCATTATTCTCATGTTACTAGTGTCTATCCCATGGAAGAGAATGACTCCCTCTCCCTGGCAACCTTTAGCTGTCATTAGCTCTTTAGGGAGGGGAGTAGCCTCCCAAGTGCCTCCTCTATGTATGACTAAATGTTGAGGTCTTGCTTGTATAGGGAAACACATCTGGTATGGGTTCACGAATGCAATGGACTTGTTATGTCTGACAACCACAGCATTCTTCCCCATTCTCTAGCTCTTACATTCTTTCTGTTCCAGCGTCTGTGATATTCACTGAGCCCTGGAGGAGCTGATGTGTATCTTTCATGTGTGGTGGAGCACTCATCAGTCACTTATTTTCAGCACTTGACCAGTCATGGCTCTCTGTGTTGGCCACCTCCCATTGCCAAAAATGGTGTTTTTCTGACAAGTGCTGAGAGTAGAACTGATATTTGGATTATATAAAGATAAATATTTAGGAGTCAGTTTGACAACACACCCATTTATCAATGTAGTAATTTTTTTTTCCCCCCTAGGGTCAACATACACCTTTGCCATGGGTGTTTGATATGGTTTTTAATACCAGGGATGTATTTCTTCCTATGGAGTGAACCTAAAATCCAGTAACAGAACTCTTGGTTATCCCCGTAACCTTCATGTCATCATTGCAGTGGAGAATAAGTGTTGTAATATACAGGCCTCTAAGATGGGTGATAATGTAGATAACTTTTATCTCCAGCAGCCTGCAAGCACCTTTAGCCCTGTGAGATCTAGCCATCAGGAAGGAAGCTCATGTCAGACTCCAACCTGATATATATGGCTTAAACCTGATCATTAGGTGTGGCATCTTAGCCAGTAGGAACTTAGCTGGTAAACAGCCACAAGCCATGAATATAGTATGTATTATTTGGGGAGCCTCAAAGGCCAAAACTCACTGGGAAGTGTCTGATGCCTGGCACTGATATTATTGTTTAATAGAGAATGGCTCAGAGCAGTGGTACCCTTTGTGTGACGTACCTCCATTCGTTCCATTTTAAAAATGTTTTATTTGTTTATATATTTACTTATTTATTTATGAGAAATAGAGAGAGTGGGGGAGAGAATGGACATACCAGGGCCTCTATCAATTGCAAATGAATTCCAGACACATGTGCAACCTTTTGCATCTGGCTTACATGGGTACTGGGGAATTGAACCTGGGTCCTTAGGCTTCAGAGGCAAGCATTTTAACTGCTAAGCCATCTCTCCAGCCTTAATTCTATTTTATAATGTATGTATTTTTATTGATTTCTTCACATTAGGTTTTATTATGACTTTTTCATCTCTTTTCATTTTGTTTAACCCTCGCCCCACCTCATCTTCTCACCAATTCTCTATCACCTTTCCTCATTAACCCTTCCATCTCCATTGTCCTCCCTGTGCACTGATTTCATGTCAGTTGTGTTCTAATTCTTTTCTCCATTTATGACCTTTTTACCACCCATTTATCCTTTTTCTAATTTTCTGGTCCCTTGAGACACTCCAAGTTGTACCCAAAGGTCTTAGATTTGAAGCTAGAATCATATGAGAAAGAACATGCAGCATTTGCCTTTTTCAGTCTGAAGTACCTCTCTCAAGGTAATTTTTTCCAGTTCTATCTATTTGCCTGAAAATTTCATAATTTTTTTTTTTTCCACAGTGGAACAAAATTCTGCTGTGTCTATACTCCACATTTTTCTCATTCATTCATACATCAATAGACTTCTAGGCAGATTCCATCTCCTGTAGCTGTGTTAGCAACAGAGCAAAAATGAACATAAATATATCTCTGTAGTATATTATAGAATTCTCTTGTCCAGGAGTGGTATAGCTGGATCATATGATAGTTCTATTTTTAGCTGTTTGTGCCTAATTGAGATTTCTGAGGCATCCAGCCACAAGGACTGACAGCAACCAGGTTTTCTGACTCTTTAGCCTATAGACGGACTGTCCAGCCCATATCCTGTAAGCACATCTAGGAAACCCTATTTATAATAATGTTCATTATACCGGTTCTGCTCCTTTAGATGGACCCTGACAAGCATAGATTTTAATATACATTGTTTATTATATTGAGATATATTCCCTCCATTCCTAGTTTCTGCTGTGCTTGTTCTTTTGAAGGGATATTTGATTTTGTTGAAGGCCTTCTCTGCATCTATTGAGATAATCATGTAGTTTCTGTCCTTGAGCTTCTTTATGTGATTTATTACAATTATTGGTGTATGTGTGTTGAACCATCCCGACATCTGTGGAATAAATCCATCTTGATTGCGCTAAATATTCTTTTGGTTATGTTCTTGAGTTTGTCTGAAAGTATTTTATTGAAGAATTTTGCATCTATGTTATTCAGGGTTATTGGTTTTCTTTTGATTTGTTTGATCTCTATCTGGTTTTGCTATTAGTATAATGTGGTTTTGTAGGAGTTTGTAAGCATTCCTTTTCTATTCCATGGGATGTTTTGAGAATCACTTCATTAAAGGTCTGATAGAATTCTGCAGCGAGTCCCTCTGAATCTGGACGTTTTTTGGCTAGAAGATGTTTTATTAGGGCTTCAGTCTTGCTGCTTGTTGTAGATCTGTTTAAATTATTTACCTCATCTCAGTTTAACTTTGATAGGTAAGATTGCATCTAGAAATTAGCCTATTCCATTTTGAATTTCAAATTTCGTAGAATATAGTTTTTAGTGTATAACCTTATAATTATGTCAGTTTCATCAATGTCTATAGTAATGTCTCCTTTTTCATCCTAATATCATGGACTAGGGTCTTCTCTCTCCTCTGATTAATTTGGCTAAGGGTTTGGCAATCTTGTCTCCTCTTTCTTAAAGCTTTTTTTTTATTATTTGAAAGAGGGAGAGAGAGAGAGAAAGAGAGAAAGAGAATGGGTATGCTAGGACCGGACCTCCAGCCACTGCAAACAAACTGAAGATGCAAGAGCTCCTTATGCATCGGGCTTACATGGGTTCTTGAGAGTTGAACTTAGGTCCTTTGGATTTGCAGGCAAATGCCTTAACCACTGAGCCATCTCTCAAAACCCTTGTCTCCTCTTTCAAAGAACCAGCCCATTGTTTTATTGACTCTTTTTATTATTTTTAAAATTTCTGTTTAATTAATTTCTGCCATGAACTTAATTATTTCTTTTCATCTAGTCCTTTCAGGATTCATTTGGTGTGCTTTCAAAGGCATTCAGGTGCTTCATTAACTTGCTTGAGATCTCTGTGATTTTGTAATGTAGGCACTTCAAGTTATAAGTTTCCCTTTTATGATAGCTTCTATATCCCATAGGCTTGGTATGTTGTTTTTCATTTTCATTCAATTCTAGGAACTTTATGTTCTTCTTGATTTTTCACTATTTAATTATTCAATAGTGTGTTATTATGTTTGTTTTTCAAAGTAGGATTTTTATCTAGCCTAGACTGACCTGGAATTCATTATGTAGTCTTAGGGTGGCCTTGAACTCAGAGTGATCCTCCTACCTCAGTCTTCTGAGTGCTGAGATTAAAGGCGTGTGCCACCATGCCTGGTTTAATAGTGTGTTCTTTAATTTCCCAGAGGTTGCATATTTTCTGGAGTTTTTTGTCATTAATTTCTAGTTTTATTGTATTATTATAGATAAAATATAAGGAACTATTTCAGTTTTTATTAATTTGTTGAAATCTGTTTTATATCCTAATATTTATATTAAACTGAGCACAATGGAGTATTGAAAAGAATTCACTTTCTATAATTTTGGGGTGGAATGTTCTATACACATCTGTTAGATCACTTTGATCTATGATGTCATTTAGTTCCAAGTTTTCTCTATTTTCTGTCTTGATGACTTCTCTGTTGGAGACACTGATATGTTAAAAAAAAAAAAATTATAACCGTGTTGATGCTAACCTGGTACTTCACATCTAATAGTATTTGTTTCAGGAAGTTAAGTGTTTCTCTTTCCAGTGCATATATATTTAGGATTATAATGTCTTATTGGTGGATTGTTCCTTTAGTCAATATGAAGTGTCCTTATTTACCTCTTCTGACCAGTTTTGGTTTGGAACTCACAACATTAATATTCAGAGTTATTACTAAAAGGTGTGAGTTCATTCCTATCATGTTGATTTTATGTTTTGTCTTTTCATTATTTTCATTTGCTTACCAGCCATTCTAGAAGTGATTATGATTTTCCCATCCAGCCTCATTTTAATGTGCTTATTCTCATCAATTTGAAGTATCCCAGTATCTTTTGTAGAGCTAAATTAATGGCCATAAATTGCTTTAGCCCTTTTATCATGGATTTCTTTCCCTCCTAACATGAGAGATAATTTTTCTGGATATAATAGTTTGAGAAAACCACAGTGGTCTTTTAATACTTTGAATACATCACCACAAGTCTTTCTGGCTTTTGAGTTTCCTTTGAAAAATCAAGTGCTATTCTGATGAACAAGCCTTTATATGTGACTGGATGTTTTTCTCTTATGGCTTTTATTACTCTTTCTTTTTCTGTGTGTTTAATGTGTAGACTATGATACAATGTGGAGAGCTTATTTTTTGGCTCTTTCTATTTGGTGTCCTGTATGACATGTATATGAACCTGTACTTTATTACTAGAGTTAGGGGATTTTCTTCTACACTTTTATTAAAAGTATTTTATATTCCTTTGATTGGAGGTTCTCCATTATATATTCATTATTCAAAAATTTATTGTTTACAGGGTCTCAACTGTATCTCATACTCCACTGCTACATTTTTTGAACTTTTTATGGATTTTCACTGATCTAGTCTCATTATCTTGTCTTCACACCCTGATAGGCTGACCCCCACATGATTAATTCTTGCTGAGGATTTCCATGGTGATTTTTATTTATTTTAATTTCATATCCAAAATCATTTCAGTTTTTTTCTTTAGCATTCTATCCCTTTATTGAATCCTATTTCCATATCCCAGTTGAATTTTAAAATTTATTTTCCGATTTGTGCTTCCTTGGAATTCATTAAGATGTCTAGTCATCTCTTAATTCATTTTGGTATTTGAGTTCTTGTGGATTTCATTCACTTGTCTGTTTTTGTCAACCTTGAGTTAAAATAGTGTGTGTGTTCTCTTGAATTTTATTCATTTAATTACTCATGTTTTCTTTAAGTACTTTTTTTTCAAAATAATTTTATTTCCTAATACATGGTAAACATATACATCCACTATGTGTTCATCTTGTACATCTATTCAAAGACCACTTCCAAAGCACAACTGCTGTGATACGTAAGCACATCCTAAAAGCTCTTAGATAACAGATGAAAACTTTGAGATAACATTCTGAGTATATGGGCTTGATCTCAGCAGAATGTGTATTAGTTAGAGTTCCACAACATAAAGCCATGATTGGCATCTCACATTTCCAGAACAGCATGCACCAATATCAGCTTGTCCTCCACACACTAGCATCAGGTTTTCTGGTGAAGGAATCATTATCCACATCTAATGACAGACTCACATGGTGGTGGTAAAGCATCCACAATGGCTCTGGTGTGTCAGAGCTGTCAGACACTGTGGTGTTCATTCAACTGATTCCTTTTCCACTCATTTTATTAGTTATGAATGTCTTCTAATAGTCAGGAGTGCTTTTAATAATACCAATTTCAAAATCTTCATGTTCAAATTCTTCCTTGAATGCAAACTCTTTTTCAGGTTTTCCATCAGGAATCTTCTAAGCCAGTCAACAGTAGCTTCTAGATAGCCAGGTTTCAGCATTTCAATGTCATTAACATCATTTTACTTGGCCATATCAGGGTCATCCACATTAATGGTAATGACTTTCCATTCAGCTTTTTTTTTTTCATTAATCATAGCCAGTATGCCAAGAAATTTCACTCCGATTATTTCACCTCTTGCACATACCTTGCTTCCAGTTCCACAAACATCAGTCAGGTCATTGTCACCACAATAGCCAGCATGCTTGTCACTATGCCTTGGATCACCCTAAGTCTGAAGGATGGCACAATAGTCCCAGATATATATTTTAAAAGGGAAAATTTTGAAACATAATGGAGTTTTCATTTTTCATATCTTGCTTCATTGGCTTTAAAGGGTCTTTTGTAGAAATCTCCATCTTTGCAGTTGGCCAGTATGGAACTTCAACTACCATGTGGAACACATCCTTATGTGCATAAATTGGAATATCATTAATGGAGAAATACATTTCCCTTTTTTATTTTTGGAAAACACTCAGTACTCGAGGATGAAGGATACCAGCCACTTCCACCTCCATTGAGCCACCAGCTTGTACTATATGCCAGCTGACAAGGAGAGAGCCCATGCCTGTCCACATCAAGCTCTTCATTAAGTTCTTTCTGTATCTTTATGATTGTGCTTTTGAGTTCTTTGGAATTTTTTCCAACTAGTTATCATGGAAGTCTTCTCCTATGAAATTGGACATCATTCAAAGAGAGATATTTACTTACATTGGTCAATTCTTTCTGGTACAGCTGTGTTGAATATTTGGTTTAGTGTTTGGTGTGCCTGTGTCTTTTTTAAGCTGTTGAATAGAGTAAAGTCTTGGAAATATTCAGTGCTGACTCATCAATGGATTAGGCAAGATGCCTCAGTTCAGCTTGGGGGACATGCACAGCTCCTGCTCTTGTAGGCCAGGGTATTTGTGTTATGTGGGTAACACAGGTGGAAAGTAGCAGATGTGAGGCAGACCACTGAGACCTAAACCTCACATACAGAAGGCTGCAGTAGCCAACTCAAAGATAGGTTTGTGGAATGGCCAACTGTGCACAGACTTACACCCATGATAATATTGGTAGCCATTGCAAGTGAGTGTGGGGAGTATGCCATGATGGAGTGAGTGTTCCCAGTATCACCCACCTCAACTGCAATGCAGATGGAATTTGGGCTGACCAAATCACAGATTCACTCATGATAGTGGTAGAGGCATGGATAGGAGAAAGGTATATAGAAAGCCTGCATATTACTGAACTCACATACAGTGGCAGTGTGGGCAAGGGAAGGGCATACATAGTAGGAGAGGGAGTGCTTTGGACAGAAGAAAGTGTTACATGGAGAGTACATGGACTCACATACAGAGGCTGTTACAGTGACATGGACCAGGGGATGGCAACAAATCTGAATTAAAAAAGATTAGACCCTGATGGAATCACTGGGTTTACCAGACATTCAAAGAGAACTAACACCAATGCTTTTCAAAATATTCTATAAATTTGGAAAGGAAGGAATGGTATCATACATTTTTTTGAAGTCACTATTACCCAGATGCAAAAAAAACCCCACAGATTAAAAGCACAATAAAAAGGAAAATTATATACCTATCTTCCTTATGAATATAGATGCAAAAATTCTTGACAAATTACTTGCAAACCAAATTCAAGATCACATCACAAAGATTATTC
Source organism: Jaculus jaculus (assembly GCF_020740685.1). Taxonomy (NCBI): domain Eukaryota; kingdom Metazoa; phylum Chordata; class Mammalia; order Rodentia; family Dipodidae; genus Jaculus; species Jaculus jaculus. The sequence goes on along the minus strand of NC_059107.1, from coordinate 79,571,318 downwards.
CCCAAGATCAAGTTAGCTTCATTTCAGAAATGAAAGGTTATTTGGACATATACAAATCAAGAAATATAACATATCAAGTAAATGAACTCAAAACAGACCACATTATCACCTTGATAGATATAGAAAACTTTTGATCCAAAAGAAAAGACTTATTTTACTCTTTTCTTTGGGGGGGGGGGTTTGAGGTAGGGTCTCACTCTGGCTCAGGCTGACCTGGAATTCACTATGTAGTCTCAGGGTGGCCTCGAACTCTCAGCGATCCTCCTACCTCTGCCTCCCGAGTGCTGGGATTAAAGGCGTGTGCCACCACACCCAGCTCTTATTTTACTCTTTTGTGATAAAAGTGCTGAAGAAATAAGAATAGATGGAATATGTCTCAACATGATAAATGCTATATATAACAAACTTATAGCCAACATTAAATTGAAAAAAAGCTCAAAGTATTCCTATTAAAATCAGGAAAAAGATGAGAGTATCACAGTCTCCATTCTTATTAATAATTTATGTGTTGGAACCCTAAGCTAGAGCAATAAGAGAGGAAAGGTCAATAAAAGGGATACAGATGGAAAAGGAAGCAGTCAAAGCATCCTTACCTGCAGATGATATGATTCTGTACCCTGAGACTTTACAGAAAACTCTTAGAACTGATAAGCCCTTTCAGCACAGTGGCACAATATAAAGTTGACATGTAAAAATCAGGACCATTCCTGTATTCCAATAACAAAGATGCCAAGAAATAAATCAGGAAACCAGTCTCCTTCACAGTGGTCTCAAAGAAAAAAGACCTAAAAATTAAACTAATCATGGAGGCTAAAGGACTCTATAATGAAAGCTTCAAGACACTGAAAAAAAAACTGGTGGAGACAGTAAGATGGAAAGATCTCCTAGTTATATGGATTAGAAATGACATTGTGAAATTACCAAAATATTTGGTAGTCTCCATGTTTTTAGCATTGTTATTCACAGAAACAAAAATAACTTAAAATTTATTGACAGCATAAAAGACCTTGGATATCCCAAGCAGCCCTGAACAAAAAGAGTAATGCTGCTGCAGGTGTCATCATTTGTGACTTCAAGTTATATCACAGAGTCAGAGAAATAGAAACAGTATGATACTGGAACAAACATACCTATAGATAAATGAATAAAGATCTACAACATATAAACCTACACTGATGCAGCCACCTGAGTTCTGAAAGTTGACAAAAAATACATTTTGGAGAAAAAGCCTATTTAACAAATGGTACTTAGAAAATTCATATCCATGTGTAGAAAAATGTAACTATATACTCTTCCACAGTGTTAATTCCTAATTGATCAAAGACTGTAACACAAGAGCAGAAACCCTAAAACTTAGAGGAAACACTGGGAAAGAACTTCAAATACCTGAACCACCAAAGACTTGGGGACCAGGACTCTGGTTGCTTAGGTTAGTCCACCATTAAGGAATGGGAGCTTGTGGAAGTAGAAAGCTTCTAAATAGCTAAGGTTAACTGACTGAAGCCAACAAAATGAAGGAAAATCTTTGAATCTGGCAGAGGATTTATATGTAGAATATGAAAAGAACTAAAACAAAAAATTAAAAACCCAGGCAACAAGAAAACGAACAACCCAATCAATAAATGGGCCAATTAAATTAACAGTTCACAAAAGAGGAAATAAAAATAAGTGGCCAATGCACATGAAAAAAGATGTTCAACTTCACTAGCCATCAGTAAAATAAAAATCAAAGCTATTTTGAGATTCCATCTTACTGCAGTCAGAACATCAGTCATTAAAAAACAATAACAGAGGACTTCCAGTTAAGATGGCGACGTAGGTAACACACCAAAGCAGCCTGGGGGGAAAAAAGACCAAAAAAACTCAGCAAAATACACACTTTTACTAAAATGTGAGGTGTATAGGAAATTGAAGCAGCAACGGAGAAGTAGAAGAGATCCAGAGCATCCAGAGCAGGCACAGGCCAGCAAAAGCGGCTCCAGCAGCTCTGCCAACCGCGGCGGTGGCAGGGCACACCAGAAAGCCGCCAGGCTCGGCTCCAGCCGCAGGAAAAGCCAGGTGCGGGAGCTTCCCCTCACACCGCGCTCTCCGCAACTCAGGAAACGTGAAGGGAGAGCGGCAGTGAGCAACGGAAGAGCAGACCATGAGGTAGAAGAACACGTGGAACAGCGAGAGAAGCAGAGCAGCAGCAGCTCCCTCCCCTCCCCCACCACCTGAGCCCAGCTCCAGCGAACAGAGCAGCGGTCTGGGACCCAGCCATGCCAACTTGAGCCGACAGCAGGACAAAAGCAGGAACGGAGTCTGGGAGCAACATCAGTGGCTCCGGCACTGGTAACAGCAGCCCCAGCAGCAGCAGACCAAGCAGCAGCAGCTTCAGCAACAGCAGTGGCTCCAGAAGTGGCAGCTATAGCAGGAGCAGAAGCAGAGGCAACAGCAGCAGTGGGACCAGACCCAGCAGAGGCAGCTTTCACAGCAGCAGTTCCAGCAGTGGGGGTGCTGATCTGCAGGGCCACAGTTGCCATGCCTGGTTTGCCCAGAAGGAAAAGCCAATGCCCAGCCAGAAATCAGAACAGCAGCCCGACGACCCAGGCAACAACTTGACTGAGACCAAACTTATCCAAGGTAACTGGGTTTGCACCAGGGAAGGGTCTCACTTGGTCACAAGCTGACTTGGATCCCTCAACAGACAGGAATCTTAACCTCTATGTTGATAGAGGATCTGGTTGTTATAATAACTACTCTGGCATACATACTTGGGGCTGTTTTTGACTGAATGGGTACAGTGTTTAGTTAACTTTTAGAATCTACCTGTATTTTATTCCACTCAGCCTACATGAATACCCCCATAGCAGGGAAACTCAACCCCTAGGAGCGCCTCTATAGATCCTCTCAGAGTCTTAAGAGCCACATCTAACACCTTAAGCTCCTACCCAGAAGATATATAACATCAAATCAATTGATACAGCTAAGAATACCCAGCTAGCTAGAAAATCCAAGCATTAACTTAATACAAGATACAAAAATATATACATTATAACACAAGAAATACTAAAAAGCAAGATGATATAAATCCACCTAAAAGTATTAATGCATCAGAAATGACCTCCAGTGAGAGAGAGTTAGAGGAAATACCTGAGAAAGATTTCAAAAGAATGTTTGTAACTATGTTCAAAGAAGTCAGAGAACAAATCAAAGGAGTCAAAGAGGATCTTAAAGAGGAAATCAAAGGAATCAAAGAAGATGCAGGACACCAATTTCATGAAATAAAGAAGGCAATACAAGACATAAATAAGGAAATAGAAATAATAAAGAAAAACCAGTCAGAATTAGTAGCAATGAAGAACACACTTAATGAAATAAAAAACTCTGTAGAAAATCTCACCAGTAGAATGGATGAAGGAGAGGACAGAATATCTAAGCTAGAAGACAAGGTGGCAGATCTAATAAAGTCCAACAAAGAGAAAGACAAACTTATAGAAAAGTGTGAGTGGGAATTTCAAGATATTCAAGACATTATGAAAAGATCAAATATTAGAATTCAGGGCATAGTAGAAGGAGAAGAATTCCACTTCAAAGGCCTAGTAGGTGTCTTCAACAAAATCATAGAAAATTTCCCCCAAATTGGGAAAGAGGTGCCAATACAGATACAGGAAGCTTTTAGAACCCCAGCCAGACCAAATCTGGAGAGAACCTCTCCTTGCCATATTATAATCAAACTTCCAAGCACACACACACCAAAGAAAAAATATTGAAAGAAGTTAGAGAGAAAAATCAAGTTACCTACAAAAGTAAGCCCATCAGGATTACAGCAGATTATTCAACCTAAACTTTTAAAGCCAGAAGGGCTTGGAGTGATATATTCCAAGTTCTGAAACATAACAACTTTCAACCAAGGTTACTTTATCCTGCAAAGTTATCCATTCAAATAGACGGAGAAATAAGGACATTCCATGACAAAAGCAGGTTAAAGGGGTATTATAAGACAAAACCAGCTCTACAGAAAATACTTGATAGAATCCTCCATGCTGAAGAAAATGAAAAGCACACATATAAGGAACCTAGAAAAAACAAGCAATACTCAAATACTAGTTAAGAGAGCACAGGTAGAACTGGAACCACAAAAAAAAAAAAAAATGGCAAACATAAATACACACCTTTCAATAATATCTCTTAATATCAACAGCCTCAATGCCCCAATGAAAAGACATAGGTTTGCAGACTGGGTTAAATAGCAGGATTCTACAATTTGTTGTCTCCAAGAAACTCACCTTTCTCCAAAGGATAGACATTATCTTAGGGTAAAAGGTTGGAAGATGGTGTTTCAAGCAAATGGACCTAGAAAACAAGCAGAGGTTGCTATCCTAATATCTGACAAGGTCAAGAAAGATAAGGAAGGTCATTTTATATTGACTAAGGGCACACTCCCAACAGGAGGACATTACAATCATAAACATATATGCACCTAACATGGGGGCTCCCAAATTCATCAAACAAACACTATTAGAACTAAGGTCACAGATAACACCAAACACAGTGGTAGTGGGTGATTTTAACGCCCCACTCTCATCAATTGACAGGTCATCCTGGGAAAAAATAAAGAGAGGCATCTGGACTAAATGAGGTCATAGAAGGAATGGACCTAACAGATATATACAGGACATTTCATCCAAAGGCTGCAGAATATACATTCTTTTCAGCAGCACATGGAAATTCTCTAAAATAGACCATATATTAGGACACAATGCAAATCTTAACAAGTTCAGGAAAACTGAAATAATTCCTTGCATTCTATCTGACCACAATGGAATTAAATTATAAATCAGTAGCAAGAAAGGCTATAGAACATAGACAAAATCATGGAAACTAAACAAGACACTACTAAATGATGAATGGGTCAATGAAGAAATCAAGAGAGAAATCAAAAAATTCATAGAGTCAAATGATAATAAGAACATAACATACCAAAATCTCTGGGACACAACGAAGGCAGTTCTAAGAGGTAAATTTATAGCCTTAAGAGCATATATTAAGAAATTAGAAAGGTCACAAGTAAATGACCTAATGCTTCACCTTAAAGACTTGGAAAAAGAAGAACAAGGCAAACCAAAAATCAGTAGGCAAGAAAGATTAGGGCAGAAATTAATGAAATAGAAATAAAAAAAAAAAATCCAAAGAATTAATGAAACAAAGAGTTGGTTCTTTAAAAGGATAAACAAGATTGATAAACCCTTAGCAAATCTGACCAAAAGAAAGAGAGAAGAGACACAAATTAATAAAATCAGAGATGAACAAGGTAACATCATAACAGATGCCAGAGAAATTCAAAAACTCATAGGGACATACTATAAAAGCATATACTCCACAAAGTATGAAAATCTGACAGAAATGGATGATTTCCTTGATTTATATGACCTATCTAAATTAAACCAAAATGAGATTAATCACATAAATAGACCTATAAAAAACATGGAGATCCGAACAGTTATCAATAATCTCCCAACTAAAAAAAGCCCAGGCCCAGATGGATTCACTGCTGAATTTTATCAGACCTTTAAGGAAGAGCTAATACCATTGCTTTTTAAGCTTTTCCAGGAAATAGAAAAAGAAGGAATTCTACCAAACTCCTTCTATGAGGCCAGCACCACCCTGATACCAAAACCAGGCAAAGATAGAACAAAAAAAGAAAATTATAGACCAATCTCCCTCATGAACATAGATGCAATATATATCTTATAGAGGATTAATATCTAGGATATACAAATAGCTCAAAAAGTTAAATAATAAGGAATCAAACAAGCCAATCAAAAAATGGGCTATGGAGATAGAGAGTTCTCATAGGAAGAAATACGAATGGCATATAAGCATCTAAAAAAATGTTCTACGTCACTAGTCATCAGGGAAATGCAGATTAAAACTACATTGAGATTCCATCTCACTCCTGTCAGATTGGCCACCATCATGAAAACAAATGATCATAAATGTTGGCGGGGATGTGGAAAAAAAGGAACCCTTCTGCACTGCTGGTGGGAATGCAATCTGGTCCAGCCATTGTGGAAAACAGTGTGGAGGTTCCTAAAACAGCTAGAGATTGATCTACCATATGACCCAGCTATAGCACTCCTAGGCATTTATCCAAAGGACTCATCTCATTTCCTTAGAAGTACATGCTCAACCATGTTAATTGCTGCTAAATTTATAATAGCTGGGAAATGGAACCAGCCTAGATGTCCCTCAACAGATGAGTGGATAATGAAGATGTGGCACATTTATACAATTGAGTTCTACTCAGCGGTAAAGAAAAATGAAGTTATGAAATTTGCAGAAAAATGGATGGACCTGGAAAGGATTCTACTAAGTGAGGTAACCCAGGCCCAGAAAGCCAAGCGCCACGTGTTCTCTCTCATATGTGGATCCTAGCTACAGATGATTGGGCTTCTGTGTGAGAATGAAAATACTTAGTAGCAGAGGCCAGTAAGTTAAGAAGGAGACATAAAGGGTAGAGAAAGGAAGGGAGGAGGATACGTAATAGGTTGATATTGTATATATGTAATTACAATGATTGTAATGGGGAGGTAATATGATGGAGAATGGAATTTCAAATGGGAAAGTGTGGGGGTGGAGAGGAAGGGAATTACCATGGGATATATTTTATAATCATGGAAAATGTTAATAAAATTTTATACATAAATAAAAAAGAAAAAATAAACAAAAGAAAAAAAATTCTCAACAAAATATTGGCAAACAGAATACAAGAGTATATTAAAAAGATCATTCACCCTGACCAAGTAGGCTTTATCCCAGAGATGCAAGGGTGGTTCAGTATACGGAAATATATAAATGTAATACATTATATAAACGGGTTGAAGGACAAAAATCACATGATCATCTCATTGGATGCAGAGAAAGCATTTGACCATATCCAACATCCCCTCATGATAAAAGTCCTACAGAGACTGAGAATAGAAGGAACATATCTCAATATAATACAGGCTATTTATGACAAGCCTACAGCCAAAATATTACTAAGTGGGGAAAAACTGAAAGCTTTCCCACTAAAATCAGGAAGAAGACAAGGGTGTCCACTGTCCCCACATTTATTTAATATAGTTCTGGAAGTCTTAGCCATAGCAATAAGGCAAGAGATGCACATAAAAGGGATACAAATTGGAAAGGAAGAGATCAAGTTATCATTATTTGCAGATGACATGATTCTATACATAAAGGATCCTAAAAACTCTTATTAGCAAACTTTTAGAGCTGATCAAATCCTACAGCCATATAGCAGGATACAAAATAAATACACAGAAATCAGTAGCCTTCATATATGCTAACAACAAAAACACAGAGGATGAAATCAGAGAATCACTCCCATTCACAATTGCATCAAAGAAAATAACCTAACCAAGGATTAAACCTAACCAAGGAATAACCTAACCAAGGAATAAACCTAATTAAGGAAGTAAATAATCTCTACAATGAGAACTTTAAAACACTCAAGCGAGAAATTGCAGAAGAGACTAGAAAGTGTAGAACCATCCCTTGTTCCTGGATTGGAAGAATCAATGTTGTGAAAATGGCAATCTTACCAAAACCAATGTACACAATCAATGCAATCCCTATCAAAATTCCAAAAGCATTCTTCATGGAAATAGAAAAAACAATCCAAAAATTCATTTGGAATCACAAAAAACCTCAAATATCTAAAATAATACTGAGCAACAAAAATAAGGCTGGTGGTATCACTGTACCTGATTTTAACCTATACTGCAGAGCCATAGTAACAAAAACAGCATGGTACTGGCACAAAACTGACATGTAGATCGTTGGAACAGAATAGAGGACCCAGATGTAAGTCCAGGTAGCTATAGCCACCTGATATTTGATAAAATGCCCAAAATACTCATTGGGGAAAAGACAGCCTCTTCAGCAAATGGTGTTGGGACAACTGGACATATATCTGCAGAAGGATGAAAATAGATTCTTCTCTCTCACCATGCACAGGAATTAAGTCCAAATGGATTAAAGACCTTAACATTAGACCTGAAACTCTGAAACTGATAGAGGAAAAAGTGGGGGAAACCCTTCAACATACTGGTCTTGGCAAAGACTTTCTGAATACAACCCAATTGCTCAGGCAATAAAACCACAGATTAATCCCTGGGACCTCATGAAATTACAAAGATTTTGTTCTGCAAAGGACACAGTGAAAAAAGCAAAGAGGCAACCTACAGGATGGGAAAAAATCTTCGCCAGCTATATATCTGATAGAGGATTAATATCTAGGATATACAAAGAACTTAAAAAGTTAAATAATAAGGAATCAAACAAGCCAATGAAAAAATGGGCTATGGAGCTAAATAGAGCATTCTCAAAGGAAGAAATATGAATGGCATAAAGCATCTAAAAAAATGTTCCACATCAGTAGCCATCAGGGAAATTCCAATTAAAAGTACATTGAGATACCATCTCACTCCTGTCAGATATGCCACCATCATGAAAACAAATGATCATAAATGTTGGCGGGGATGTGGTAAAAGAGGAACCCTTCTACACGGCTGGTGAAAATGCAACCTGATCAAGCCATTGTGGAAATCACTGTGGAGTTTCCTAAAACAGCTAAAGATTGATCTACCATATGACCCAGCTATAGCACTCCTAGGCATATATCTGAAGGACTCATCTCATTTCCTTAGAAGTACGTGCTCAACCATGTTTATTGCTGCTCAATTTATAATAGCTGGGAAATGGAACCAGCCTAGATGTCCCTCAACAGATGAGTGGATAATGAAGATGTGGCACATTTATACAATTGAGTTCTACTCAGTGGTAAAGAAAAATGAAGTTATGAAATTTGCAGAAAAATGGATGGACCTCGAAAGGATTATACTAAGTGAGGTAACCCAGGCCCAGAAAGCCAAGCACCACATGTTTTCTCTCATATGTGGATACTAGCTACAGATGATTGGGCTTCTGTGTGAGAATGAAAATACTTAGTAGCAGAGGCCAATAAGTTAAAAAGGAGACATAAATGGAAGAGAAAGGAAGGATGGAGGGTACTTAATAGGTTGATATTGTATATCTGTAAGTACAATGATTGTGATGTGGAGGTAATTTGATGGAGAATGGATTGTCAAAGGGGAAAGTGTGCGGGGTGGGGACGGAGGGAATTACCATGGGATTTTTTTTTATAATCATGGAAAATGCTAATAAAAATTTAAAAAATTTTAAAAAAGAAACAATAACAAATATTGGTAAAGCTATAGACAAAAGAGAACCCTTATGCATTGTGAGTAGGAATGTAATTTAGTCCAGCCACTATGAAAATCAGTATGGATGCTTCTCAAAAAACTGAAAACAGTTATACCATATGACCTAGCTATGCTATTCCTAAATATTTACCCGAATAACTCCGGGTCAGCATATCACAAAGGTACTTACACATCAGCATTTGTTGCAGGACTCTTTACAATAACTTACTTATGGAACTAAACTAGGAGTCCAAAATAAAAGAGGCAGATAAAGAAAATGTAAAGTGGGGCTGGAGAGATGGCCTAGCGGTTAAGTGCTTGCCTGTGAAGCCTAAGGAACCCGATTCGAGGCTTGATTTTCCAGGACCCACATTAGCCAGATGCAGAAGGGGGTGCACATGTCTGGAGTTGGTTTGCAGTGGCTGGAGACCATGGCACGCCCATTCTCTCTCTCTCCTTCTCTCTCTCTCTCTCTCTCTCTCTCTCTCTCTCTCTCTCTCTCCCCCCTTTCTCTCTGTGTCTGTCGTCACTCTGAAATAAATAAATAAAAAGAAAACTTATGAAAAAAGAAAATGTAAAGTACATATACAACAGAAATATTTTCAGTTACACAGCTACATCATCTTCAGGAAAATGGATGGATTTGGAGGCAGTAATAGTAACTGAAGTAAACCAGAGTCAGAAAGAGGTCTCCTACGTTTTCTTCCAGTGGTGGTGTCTAGAATTTATAAATTCACATAAATCATGCATCTATATGTGAGTGTGTGTGTGTGTGTGTGTGTGTGTGTGTGTGCACACACATGCAGGAAAGTGAAGTAAGACTAAAATAAAGCATATTAATGAGGGAGGGTTAAGAGAAGGGAGGATACAAAATAAGTGGGTATTTAGCATATATCTGTAAGAAATTTTTTTTAATTATGTTATAGCTGGGTATGGTAATATTAAGAATCCTTCATTCTAGTGCTGGCAATATTAAAGTTGAAATTAAAGCAGTGTTTTTCAAACTATAGCCTATACAGGCATTCATAAATCCCAATTAATAAATTTGAATTTAATTAATTTAAATTATGAATACATTTTAATAAAATTAAACCATTTACCAAATGGAAAAATATAAATATTTAGACTAAAATATTATTTTATCAGATCATATCACTTTTTAGCAATAAATGTGTTCACAATTTAAACTTTTAAATTAAATATATGCTAATGCCATTTCATGTGTGTCTACCAACTGGAGTTTATGTTAGTTTTTTCAAAACCATGAATTAGATATATTGTCATTTTTTTTCTCTTATTAAATCCCATGGACGCTTTTCTTAATTAAAACAGAAGTTTAGATTTTAACTTCCCTTGCCTTCTAAAATGTGTTACTTGTAACTAGTCATGAAACTGGAGCAATTAACTCTGACTTGTTCCATGCCACAGTGTCAAATAGCACACTCTTGTCAGATACAGTTCATTGAGGTGTCTGCTCATCTGAATGTTCCTTTATTCATTGGTGCAGGGTGTGTTCTGCATACACAGTCTCCAGCCAGCACAATGTAGAGGTGACATGCATGTACTGTCAGGAGACTTCACACAGAATCTGATTGACCTTCCTGCTCAGAGAGTAACTGAAAGGCTGCTTAGGATCAAAAGGCTCACAACAGATCAATAGTACAAGTAGTAAAAGTAGCATTTCTGTATGTGTATATATTCATGGGCACCTGTGTATTGCATGGGACTATGGGTAGAGAAAGTGACAGAAAGAGGAGGGAGATTAAGGATATATATGATAGTTTCCTTGAGCATTTGATCCAACTCCTAGTGACCATAGTTTTATATTCCTATTATTTTTACGATATCTAGTAATTTCTGGTACATGAATTCTCCCTTAGATTTTATATTAATATTTTCTAAATGTTTATTTATTTGAGAGCAACAGACACAGAGAGAAAGTGGGAGAGAGAGATAAAGAGAGAGAGAATGGGTGCACCAGGGCCTCCAACCACTGCAAACGACCTCCAGATGCATGCCCCCCTTATGCATCTGGCTAACATTGGTCCTGGGGAATCGAGCCTCAAACCAGAGCCTTAGGTTACCCAGGCAAGCGCTTAATGGCTAATCCATCTCTCCAGCCCTCTCTTAGATTTTATGTGAAGGTTAGGTCAATTCTCCAATGTTATTTACCTTATAATTAATTGTTCTATTTCTTCATGTTGTCTCTGTATCGGTGGGCATTGCATACATATTGTACCTTCCCCCTTGTCATAAACAAGGAAAAGAAGAAGGAGAATAGGAAAGATAGAAAAAGAGAGAGGGAAGTTCAAAAGAAGAATGCAATCCTAATCTCACATGTAGACAATATGGCTAGTTATTTCTGTGGTATAATTTAAAATAGGCCACAGAGGCCCTCAGTACCTGAATTTTTACGACAACCAGCACTAATTCACAACTTTGTTTTTTCCCCCCTTTTTCCTCAGTGAATTATTTCAATATTCACTGATTAAATTGCTTAACACTTGAAAGAATTTGTTGCAGGATTTTAGATACAAGGGCTGAAAACCCAAATACTGGAGTCAGGGAGAGAAGAGAGTACATTAGAACTTTTGTTGCGTATCTAGACATCAATGAAGATATGGGAGATGTTTGTAATACTGTTGTGGTGCTGTATCTTTTCTTACTAATTAAAGTGTCAGAAACATGATTTCAGAAAGATTTTCCAACCTTTTCAGTTTAAAGTGATATAAACAAGTTGGAGAGGAATAGGAAATATGGTAAGATGATAAGACAGGATCCGTCAGCATAGCATCTTATGATTTTCCAAAGATCATAAGAAGTGGAAGTTGAAAGCCAGTGATTAATCAACATTCTTTTTAATCTAATAATTTCTTGGTAATTTAGAGGAATTATACATAAATGGCTTAGGGCAAGCCCTTTTGGACTTGGGGCTTAGTTTAAGATAACAATGGCCTTTATTTTCCAATGGTAATTCTTGTTTTGAAGATTGTACCCAATGGGAAGAATACTTCTATGTCTTATCTACATCCAACAATGAAACTTTAATATGTCTACTAGGATACAGTAGTTCAGTTTTCTGAAACAAACTATGTTCAGAGGGAACTTTAAATGAGAAATATTTCAGAGTACTGGCAAATTTTCAAATTGCATTATCACCATTTGCTTAAAGTTATTTTTCTCTCTTCTATGAGAGAAAGCTAAAAAAAAAAAAGACAATAATTAAAGATCATCTATGAGTCAAGTTTCTCTAGAGGAACAGAATAGATAGTATGAATTGGCATTATAAAAGGGACTTTATTAGATTAGTTTATGGCAGTCCAACAACAGCTGTTTGCAAGCTTGATCAATGAAGAAACATGTAGCTGCTCAGTGCACAAGGTTGGATGTCTCAGTAGTCCCAATCTAGCACCAAACACCAGAAGGATTGCTGGAGAATTTGATCTTCAGCCATGTTTGGAAGCTAATGAGTTCTAATACCAAGAAGGAAAGTTGAAACAAAATCGATACACAGAGGAGTGAATAGTTAGGGCAGCCAGGTAAAACACACTCACCAGCAGTTAGCATGGACAGCTGTTGAACAAGAGACCGCATTCTCACTGAGCTTCTTCACTAGACTCTGAAGGACTTCATCCCTTCGTTAATCCTTTCTAAAAACAACCGCCCACACCTGCCCAAAGGCATGCCGCTTGGTTCCTAATCTGATTAAGTCAACAAAATTTAACCATCACAAATGACTACTATGAAATTGACAATAAAGGTAGCATTTAGATAGTTTGATTTTAAAATAAAGTATTACTTCTATGAATGGAAAAATGGGTCTAAACAAGAGACTACAATATAATGTTTTAAAAAAAGGTAAGATTTGAACACTACTGATTTAAAAGGTAAAATGGGGGAAAGGCAGAAAGGACATGAGAGTATAACATAATGGAAATATAGCCAACGTGTGATTTGTTCATGCAAGAAAGTTCCTAATATACTAATTTTTTTCTTCATTAAATCCTGGAAAATAACACCTGAATGTTACTTAAATGCTACATATAAAAAATTCACAGTAGATCATATTCAATTATAATAGTTAGCAGTATTTCTTTTTAAGGTAATTCTATTTATGTTTATTTGCAATTAGAGAGAGAGAGAGCAAGCCTGAACACCAGGGACTCTTGCCACTGCAACTAAAGTCCAGATGAATGTGCCACTCTATGCATCTGGCTTTACATGGGTACTGGGGAATCAAACCCTGGTTATCAGGCCTTGCAAACAAGTGCCCTTAATCTTTCAGCTACCTCTCCAGCTTGCTAGCAGTATTTCTAAAACTAAAAGAAGACAATAGACATAGAATTAAAATTGCAGGTAATAGTATGACCACATCAAGGCTAGGAAATTTGTTAGACTTAACGACACAGAAAATATCATACAAGGATGATGTGTTCCCTAACAAACGTAACATGAGGTAGTGTCTCACTCTAGCTCAGGCTGACCTGGAATGCACTCTGTATTCTCAGGGTGGCCTCGAACTCATAGCAATCATCCAACCTCCACCTCCCAAGTGCTGGGATTAAAGACATGTGCCACCTCACCTGGCTTGAATAAACTTTTTGATATTTTAATTGTAATTGCAATTCTTTCTCTACTTGGTTACATAAGTTACACAGCATTTTTTTTTATTAATTCGCTTTGTATTCAGTGAATACAGTCCAGTTGGTACCATTGTTAGCCTCCTCCCTGTCCTTTCCCCTACCCTGCCCCCTCCTCACTAGGGTATATGGGTCATGCATTGTGGAGTTAGCCCTCAATTATGGGTAGGAGGAAATGTCTCTGTGTACCATGACCCAACATGTAGCTCTGACATTCTTTCTGCCCCCTCTTTCACAAATTTCCCTGAGCCATGTCTGGTTCATGTTAGGTCTGCTTCAGTGATGAGCTCTAGGGAGCCTCTGTGTCTGTGGATATCTGATTTAGTAGGGGTTGATTGTTCTCTGTGTTGATCTCCTTCACCCTTTACATAACATTTTTAGCAACATGACTCCATTTGACTCTCTTACACTGCTGGAAGACAGACATGTCTGTCAGACATTATACAGATTTTAGAGAAATGGTGTCTTGGGAAAATGTCATGTCAAATAGTGAAGTGACAAGAAACCTGAGCTTCTGCTCTGTCCTCTCCTTCCTAAGCTCTATGGTAAACCAAAGTGGTTGTTTAGATCAAGACAATACAGATAAAAACACAGCACATGAGTTTATGGAGACAGAGGCGGAGTTATGCTTGTGAACACATGAATACTTTTCTTTAGTGGAATTCTCACCTTTTTCAATAAAATAAGGAGCAAGATCATTAATGGAGAACCAGAATAATTGAAGAAGTGTTAGAAGTTTGACAGAGGTTTGGGAGCTGAAGGGGATTTTGATGACAGATACAATGGGGCTGCTTCTTGTTCCTGAAGACCCACTTAAGGTGGTCTGAGTTAGCTTGGTTTATTTCAGCTATTGGGTGCAAGTGGGAACTACTAAGGGAGTAGAACATAACCAAGGTAGGAATATTGCCCACAGAATAAAATGGAAGATGAAAAGAGCATGAAATTATAGTACAAACATAATGATTAAGTAGTGGACCATGTAGTCCAAGGTGGGTAAAGAAAGAAATGAGAGCATTAAAGATCAGAAGCCTCAGTGGGAGCTGGGGTCTTGGAAATCAAAGAGTGTGATTTTTCTTTACTTCTTATATTTTACATTTTTAGTTGGCATACAGAGATTCAGGTATCATTCAAGACAGTGATTTTTGTCAATAACTCTGTGTGGTCATTTTTAAATTCTGGTCACACATGTGCTTTAAATATGTATTCGGTGTGTATATGTGTGTACACACGTGTGTGTGGGTGGTTTATAAATTAACTAAAGACAAATAATTCAGTGATTTCTAAAATTTGTGTTTGATATGCTTTCTGAGTTTGAAAAGACTCAAAAACAAATGCAGAACAGAAAACCTGCTACATACCTATAAGAATTAGCAGTATAAAATGCTGGTGAGAATGCAGAGCAGCAGAAATGCATGCAAATGTAAAATGGTGTATCCACTTTGGGAGACAGTTCAGTAGCATCATAAAATGTTGTACAAGGCTCATTGTATGGCACAGCAGCCATAGTACCAGGTATTTATTCAAATTATCTGAAAGCTTCTGCCCACTTTAGAGCCTGTCTACAAATATTGATACAAGTGATATTCATAATCTCCAAACTCGAAGCAACCAAGATATATATTGTGTTCAGATCCTGGTATACAAAAATATTCTCCAATGAAATATAATCACTCAAGCCAGGCATGGTGGTACACACCTTTAATCCCAGCACTTGGAAGGCAGAGGCAGAAGGATCACTGTGAGTTCGAGGCCACCCTGAGACTACATAGTGAATTCCAGGTTGGCCTGGACTAGAGCGAGATCCTACCTCGAACCCCTGCTCAAAAAAAGTAATTATTCAAAGAAGATTTGGTGGCACATGACTCTAATCCAAGCACTTAGGCGGCTAAGGCAGTAGGATCATGAGTTTGAAGCCAGCCTGAGCTACATGTAATAGCTGTTTCAAAAAAATAAATAATAATAATAATAATAATAATAATAATAATAATAATAAATGGTTCCTTGGAATAACAGCTGTTTTAGGGCTATGCGGTAGTTTGAATGTGAAATGTCCCCCATAGCCTCATGTATTTATGATAAAGCCTTATATTCAGTCTCCAGTGGGTGGAACCTTGCTGGAGGAGACATGTTCCTGGGAGTGAAACTTGAGGTTTGTTACTCGAGCCCTACTGAGTGTTAACTAGCTAGCTAATTCTTGCTGCTTCTGCCCTGCTGCTGATATTTGAAAATATTACCTAGTTGCCTGTTCTGTCATGTTTTCTCAAACATAGTGAAATTTCCCCTAGAAACTGTAAACCTTAAATAAATTCTTTCCATAAGCCATTTCTAATCAGGTGTTTTGCCCCAGCAATGAACAGGTAACTCCAACTAGCTAGGATAGAAAATATACAAAATGAGTCTATACTATAATGTGGTGCCAAAATTTCAAGTATTCAAAAACAGAATGAGATTATGACAAGGAGATATAGGAGTCAAATAGCTTCCAATGGTCAATGCTAGAAAAATTTGAGTATTGGATATCAGCCCTAAGCATATAATAAGAACCTAGGGGTCAGTTCTACATGGTTTTTAACTTTGTTATTTAATAAGTGAATGACAGAAAAGCAACACATCTCCCATAGATGATTCAAGATGCTCTGTCAAGAAATTTCCTTCTCAACTGTGGGCCTCACTTAATAACTTCCTCCAGACAGTCCATTGTAGAAAAGAAAATAAATTTTAAAAAGCAACTATAGAGTGGGAAAGCTGACAAATACTACCTCTGACAAGTGGTCAAGGTTAATTTCATAAACAAATAAGCTGTATTTATGGTAGATACTTTTCATGAGCTGTGTTGAAAATGACACTTGACCATCTCTGTGAGAGTACTCTCAAAATCTCACAGCCCTGGTCTAACTGAGATCATCAGATCATCACAGATTGAGGGTATTCTACAAAATACATGACTAGTCCTCTTGTTGTTTGAGACAATGTCTTACTCTAGCCCATACTGGCCTCCAACTTTCTGTATCATCCCACCTTAGCCTCCTGAGTATTAAAGGCATGAGCCATGACCAGTACTCTTAAAAAAAGAAAACTGTCAATATCATTAAAACCAAGGAAAGTTGGAAAAAATGTCCTAGGCCAGAAGTCACTAAGGGGACATGATAGTCAATGTGATGTGATACTTGGGCAGAGCCCTAGAACCTAAAATGGTCACTAGCTAAAAAATAACTAATGGACTATAAATAAACTATTGAGTTTATTAATATATACCAGTTGCTTCATTAATTGTAATGCATGGAAATATAATGTTAACAATAGAAGTGGGTACAATCTATACAGAAACTTTATACCAGTCTTAAGAATTTCTATGACTCTATTTGATATGTTTTTAAGTTTATGAAAAAGGAAACACATGGAGATTCACAAGAGGTTTTATATTTGCCTGGAGTTTGGCACTGAGTCCTAGCAGGAGTCACTGTAGTCACTGTTAAATTAATTATCTTTGCAGATCATCAGCATTTCAAGTTCCCATACTTTATGACTGCCTTCAAAGTTGCTGTGATACTAATATGCACATGTTCTTAACCCTGTACACAATATAAAACAATTATGGAGAAATAATTATCCTTTAAATTTCAAAAGCTTCCAGCTGCTCAGGCAATTATAATGAAACTGTTATTGAAATCCAGATTGCTTCCAGTCTCAAATTGATGATTGAGCCAGAATTACAGAGGTTCAATAAATATATTGTGACTATCCTAATGATATTCACAGTTTATGAGTCCTGGTATAAGCATGGGATACATGAGCTCATTTGTTGATTGGATAAATATGTATCTCAGGTCTCCTGCATGACATGAATGGTACTGTTCTCTGGGAATACAGTGTAGAAGTAAGATATTACCTCACGCCTCTGGTCTATGACATTAACATCCTATTGAAGAATCTATGTCAGAGGGCTGGGGAGATGGTTCAGTGGATAAGATCACTAGCTTTAATCATAAGGGCCTGAGAGAGCTTCAGACCACCTGAGTTTGATTCCCCAATACCCACATAAACAGCTGTGCATGGCCATATACACATCTAATCTGAGCCCTGCGGGAAGCAGAGACCAGAGAATTGATCACAAGAGTTCAGAGAGAGTCCATATAAAGAAAATCCATGAATGAGCCACCAAGGAAGAGCACCTGTTGTTTCCCCCTGGCCCTTCTGCACTCATGTGCACAGGGCTTGTGCATATGCATATACTACACATACCACACCAAACATTTTAAAAAAGTGTATCTATGTCAGAGCCAACTCGGAAAGAGGAAGTAATTTGTAGCAATACCAAGCTTCTTTTCAAACTGTTCAGTTTGCTAGTACTGAGCCCAGATTTCCAGGTCTGTTACTAGGGGACACAATAATATTTCCTAAAGTCCCTTGCAAAGGAATCCTATAGATCAGAGGAGGCAGCAACTTATCCATTTTTTGATGACCAAAGCATCAAACATGTTTCTTTCTCACTGTTTGGAAAGATCTTACCTTACATCATGATCTCAAGAGATATTTCAAATTTTCAAGTACAGTTTTTAAGACATTTTTATTTACTTTTATTTTGTAAGAGACAGAGAGAGAAGAAAGAAAGAAAGAAAGAAAGAAAGAAAGAAAGAAAGAAAGAAAGAAAGAAAGAAAGAAAGAAAAAAGAGAAAGAGAAAGAGTGAATGAGAATGGGCAAAATGGGGCCCCTTGCCACTGCAAGTAAATTCCAAACACATGTGTTACTTTCTGCATCTGACTTTATATGTGGATACTGGGGAATTGAACCCTAATGAGCAGGCTTTGCAAGCAAGTGCCTTTTAACCACTAAGTCATCTCCTTCACCCTAGGTACTGTTTTTAAAGAGCTACAAGAGAGAGTTGTTCATTTGAGGCATGACAGCCAGCCCTAATCTCGTGACAGCATGTATTACCTCAACAAAATGTAATTTTGTGACTGTATTCTCTGATTTGCCAATGTTCCCCAAGGCTTCAGCTCCTAAAACACATGGTAAATTTCTTTCCTTTCCTTTCCTTTCCTTTTTTCTTTTCTTTTTCTTTTTGAAGTAGGCTAGCATGGCTGGTCTCTAACTAATGAAGATCCTCCTTCCTCAGTGTCTCAAATGCTGGCATAGTTGTGAAACACTGTGCTTGGCTTACATGGAATTTAAAAAAGTGAATCATTTTACAATGCACTAAAGCTAATCAATTAATTCATGATTTTAAAATGTTCTTTGAACATTCCCCTAATCCTTTTGTAAACCATTTTCTTTGAGCTTTCACAAACCTGGTGCCACTGAGAAAAATGATACAAAATTCTCCATGTAGAATCCTCAATAAAAAACTGTAAGAATACTTTGACTCTACGTACTATATGCAATTATTTTATTATAAACAACAATATTGAACAAAAACAGCTCAATAAAGAATATTGATATTATAATTGTAAAACCTAACCATATACAGGAAAAAAAATATGTACTGAAGATCAAGTAGTGACTATTTCTAATGCATAAAAATGGGCATTTAAGTATCATAGTATTATTGCCTCTATTCACTGCCAGGCCAGTTATTTAATGAGTGAGCAAGATGGAGACAATGTCACAAAATATACTTCACATATAGGCTATAGATCAAGTGTCCATATTTTCAAAACAAGGCCATATTCTTATTTACTTCAGTGTATTAATTTAAAAAAAATCACTCTTCTTTTCCACACAAAGAAAAACAAATGATCATGACTTTAGAAGGAAATTAATGCCTATTAAGACAATTGTACAGCTGGGAAGAGGGCATGTTTATTTTTAGGTTGCTGTCCTTATGGTATGCTTAATAATGGAAGAGTCTAGCAATCTGATGTATGAATCAAGGCTTATAATTTTCAATGTTTTAACTTTTGATGAGGTACTATTTTTACTTGGTTTACAAATTGGAACATATTTGTGTAAATTATTTTAAATGCCTGAAGGAGTGCTCATTAAACCATCAAATTTTTTCCATTTGCATTCCCTATTCCATCTGTCTTTTTGTTCCTAAGAGAATTCTGTATGTGTTATAAAAAATATTTTCTAGAGGTGTTAATTATGTACCAGAGAAAGACCAACTGTGACTATATTGTCATCAAGGGCTACATGATTTTACTCTTTAAGTGCTTTCTTATAGGTGGAGGTAAAGCACTAAGAGCTGGGCCAATACATTAATGTCAAGAGCACAGCATGTGCTCTCAGATGCTGTATAGATGCAGAGTAGCCAACACACATAACATCAATACAGGCACAGAGGATCCCAAAAACTGATTAAATACATATGAAGTAAAATATTCCTCTTTATTTGGCAATATAGTATAGGCCACATTTCAGGGGAAAGTTACTGGTAGCTGTGGGAGTCAATGTTAAAATAAAGAAACTCTTCTAGTAACAAAAGAATTTGTTCAGGCAAAATATCTCAGAAGTCTCAAAGAAAGAAATTGTATTGAATGTAATGAAGAAATGTTAGAAAGGACACAGCATGTATCTGGTTTTGAATAGAAAACATGGAAAAGCTTTCTAGGGGAAGAGAAAATGACTTACCCCAAAAATGTAAAAGAATATGAGGGAGACAAGGATGACTTGGAAAATGACATTAAAGCAGATGAAGATAAAGCTATATACTATAATAAAATAGAGACTGTAACTGTATACACAACTAATAAAAAAATCAAAGCATTTTTATTAAAAATAGCTTGTTTGGAAAAAGAAGAGACTGTAACAGACTCCAGTGTGAGTGGTGCTTTAAGTAAGATGGCCCCAGAAACTCATGTGTTTTGAAGCCTTGGTCCCCAGCTGATGGCAATTTGGGAGGAGATGTTTCCGGGGGTGAGCTTAGGAATGTTATAGCCCAGCGCACCCTTGCTACAGATCAGTTCACTCTTCTATTGCTATTTTCTACCTGCAGTAGCAGAAGTGATGTCCAGGCTCTGTTCTAGGATCATCTTTTCTTGCAATCATTAAGCTTCCCCTCAAGACCATAAGCCAAAATAAAAACTTTCCTCAGCTGCATTCCTTTGGATACTTTGTTTCAGCAATGAACAGGTAATTACAACAGTGTGGATGAATTTTATTTCTTGGTTACAAATATTATTGTGATGTTAAACATGGTAATAGTAAACTGCAATATAAATTGAACCAAAACTGGAGAAATTCTTATAGGTAGATAAGTGTCACAATAGATTGCATGTTATTATTCATAGTTCTATCATGTATATATAGATGTATCTGCTTGTTATAAATTATAGACATACAAGTGCTCAATTTACTACCATAGGCCCACACAATGCAGACACTAAAGTATTGTGCACTTGTGGATTCTCTAAAAAAAATAAATGTAGGAATGAACATAAAGTACAACAAAGTGTATCATGCAAAATAGAACGTAGCATCATTCCCATGCTCTGAGTATGCCCAAGCATCACACTGGTTGAATTATCACAGCGTTAGAATAAGCCTGTGAGTCTGTTGTGGGATTTAGCACACAGTGGCCTCTAGCAAGTTGTTCAAAATCAAGCTAATTAGCACTGAGGTACATTTGCCCCTATTTCACACTCATCTACACTTTCCATATCAGTATTTTCTACATGTTGCCTGGGATAAGAAGATAGGAAGCTGAGTGAACTAAAAAGTATTCTCCAAAACAGTATTGGTGGGGGAGAAAAAGAGAGCAACAGATAAAGACATGTGAACTAATCTTGTCCTCTTATAGTACAATAACAATCATAGATACTTATCATCCCCCTCTGGCATAAAGTTACTTCTCCAGTAACTTTTTAAGAATCTTTTAAAATTTTTATTGTTAGGCAAAAACTTTGTATGTATACATTATATGTTGCTACTATCATTTCCGTCCTCCCAGCCCCCACTCCGCAGAGGGCCTTCCTTGGGATTTCTGGCATTCACCATGGAATTGTGGGTTATGACTTGTGAGAGCAACAGTCAGTCATTGTGGGGAGAATCAATGTTTCTGGGTCTTCCCTCCCACCCTGTAGCTTTTATATTCTTTCTGCCCCCTGCTCCACAAAATTGCAATAGTTTGTTTTTATGCAAGCTCAACAGACTGGTCATTTTATGCAAGAGAGTGAAAGCAACAGCAAGAGAAAGAGCAAGAGAGAGAATTGGTGTACCAGGACCTCAGCCACTGTAATTGAAGTCCAGATGCATGTGCCACTTTGTAAACATGTGCAACCTTGATTACTTCTGTCACCTTGTATGACTGGCTTAGATGGGTCCTGGAGAGTTGAACATAGGTCCTTAGGTTTACAGGCAAACTCCTTAACCACTAAGTCATCTCTATAGCCCTAATAGCTTTTTAAAATCTTCTTTATTGACAATTTTCATTCATGGTATATTTTGATCATAACCTTCTCCCATTACCTTCTTTTGTCATCTCTCTCCCATCTCACTTCCACTGAACTTCTTGTTTATAACTAGTCAGTCTGTCTTCTATTTTTAAAATTATTTTTATTAGATATGAACATAATTTGGTATGTAAACACCACAAGTTGGTACCATCCTTTCCCTCTTTCCTGCCCCTTTTCTGAAGAGACCTTCAACTCTATGGGGATTGTGGGTCATGCATTATGGGGGCAATAGTCAGTTACTGGGGAGAGGCATTTCCCTAATGGTTGGAGATGTTGAACATTTTCTTAAGTGTGTGTTAACAATTTGTAACACTTTCTCTGAGAACTCCCTATTCAGTTTTCTGCCCCGCTTTTGGAGTGGGTGTTTGATTTATTTTATGTTTAGTTCTTTGTAGATTCTAGATATTGGGCTTCTGTCAGTGGTATAGCTGGAGAGTATTTTCTCCCATTCAGTGGGTACTCTATTGACACTGCTTATAGTATATTTGTCTGAGCAAAAGCTTTCACTTCATGAGATCCCATTGGTTAAGTGATTGTTTAATTTCATGGGCTACTGGGGTTTTCTTCTGCAAGTCTTTTTCCAGTCCTGTATTGTGGAGAGTGTCTCCTATTTCTAATTCCATTAGCTGAAGAATTTCAGGGTCTTATATTGAGGTCTTTAATCCATTTGGACTTGATTTTTGTGCATAACAAAATAAGTGGGTCTAATTTCATTTTTCTACATATGTTCATCCACTTTGTCCAACACTATTTGTTGATGATGCTGTATTTCTCCACACTACATTATTGCCACCTTTGTCAAAAATCAAGTAGCTATACTTACTTGATCTAAGGTCTGTGTCTTCAATTCTGTTCCATTGGTCTATGTTTCTGTTTTTATTCCAGTATCAGACTGTTTTTGTCACAATGGCTTTTAATATAGCTTTAGACCAGGTATAGTGATACCACCAGAGGGTTTTTGTTGTTTTTTTTTTGTTTGTTTATTTGTTTGTTTTTGTTGAAGATATATTTGGATATCTGAGGCCTTCTAGCATTCCATATAAATTTTGTTATCTTTTTTTCAATATCTGCGAAGAATGATCCTGGTATTTTTTATTGGTATTGCATTAAATCTGTATGTTGCTTTTAGTATAATTGCCATTTTCACAATATTAATTCAACCTATCCAGGAGCATGAGAGGTCTTTCCATATTCTCAGTCCTTCTCAATTTTTTTCCTGAGTTTTGTTTACTGTTTTCATTATATAGGTCTTTCACACTCTTGGTTTGTGTTATTCTAAGGTATTTAATTTTTTCTTGCTATTCAAAATGGGACAGCCTGGCTGATTTCTTTCTCTGTATATTTTTCCTTTGCAAATAGAAAGGCTACTGATTTATATGCATTGATTTTGTATCCTGCCATTTTGCTGAAGGAATTTTTCACCTTTAGAAGTTTTGAGATGGAGACTTTCAGGTCACTTATATGTAGGATCATGTCATCTGCAAGTAAGCCTAACTTGACTTCTTCCTTTCCAATTTGAATCCCTTTTATTTCTTTCTCCTGTCTTGTTGCTTGGGCTAGCACTTCTAGTACTATGTTGAAGAGCAGTGGTGAGAGTGGACACCCCTGTCTTGTTCCCAATCTCAGTGGGAACTCCTTGAGTTTTTCCCCATTAAGCGTAATTTGAACTTTAGGAGCTTTATACATAGACCATTGTGTTGAGATATAAACCCTTCATATCTGTTCTTTCTATTGTTTTGATCATGAAGAGGTGTTGTATTTTGTCCAAGGCCTTCTCTGCATCAGTTGAGATGATCATGTGGCTCTCATGGTTCAGTTTATTTAAGTGGTGTATTACGTTGACCAATTTCCATATGTTAAACCACCCTTGCATCCCTGGGATAAAGCCAATTTTATTGATGTCTGTTGTGATCTCTCCCTTTCAATTTCTGATTTTGTTAATTTGAGACTTCTCTCACTTTTTCTCTCTCTCTTTTTTTATTTGATCATATTTGCCAAGGGTTTGCCAATCTTGTTTATCTTTTCAAAGAACCAGCTCTTCATTTCATCATTTTTTTTCATTAATTTCTTAGTTTCCAATTCATTAATTTATGCTCTAGAGCTCTTTGGGTTGGATTCTTATTTTTTGAGTGTCTTTAGGTGGACAGACAAGTTATTAAATTGGGATCTCTCTGTCTTTGTAATGAAGACATTTAGTGCTACAAATTTTCCCCTTAAGACTGCCTTCATTGTATCCCACAAGTTTTGGTAGGCTGTGTGTTTCATTCATTGAATGCAATTCTAGGAATTATACAATTTCTTTTTCTATTTCTTCCACAACCAATTTATTGTTTAAAAGTGTGTTGCTTAGTCAGCAGGAGCTGGTGTAGTTCTTGATGTATCTCTTGTTAATTTCTAGTTAAAGCATTGCAATCTGACATGATACAAAGTGTTATTTCAATTTTCTTGAGTTTATGGAAGCACACTTTATGACCTAATTACAGTCAATTTTGGAGAAGGTTCCATGGGCTGCTGAGAAGAATGTGTATTCTGTAGAATTGGGGTGGAAAGTTGTGTAGATATCCATTAAATCTAGTTGATCTCTGATGTTGTTGAGCTGTTTTGTTTCCCTGTTGATTTTCTGCTTAGATGATCTGTCTATTGATGATAGTGTGGTATTGAAGTTTCCAACTATAATGGTGTTGGTGTTTATTTCTGCTTTATTACTCAGTAGATTTTGTTGTATAAACTGTGGTGCACCTGTGTTTGGCATATATATATATATATATATATATATATATATATATATACATATATATATATATATCATATATATATACATGTTATATATATATATCATATATATATATACATGATTGTGATGTGTTCAAGTTGGATCTTTCACTTGATGAGTAAGAAGTGACCTTCTTTGTCCTTTTTGATTACTTTTTAAAAAATTTTTATTAGCATTTTCCATGATTATAAAAAAAAATCCCATGGTAATTCCCTCCCCCCACACACACTTTCCCCTTTGAAATTCCATTCTCCATCATATTGCCTCCCCATCACAATCATTGTACTTTTTGATTAATTTTTAATTGAAGTCTATCTGATCAGATATTAATATAGCAACACTTGCTTGTTTTTAATTCCATTTGCTTGGAATAACATCTTCCAATCTTCCACCCTGAGGAGGTGTCTATCTTTACTGGTGAGGTGGGTTTCTTGAACACATAGATAGAAGGGTCCAGTTTTTTGATGCATCCTGATAACCTGTGTCTTTTGATGGGTGAATTAAATCCATTAATATTTAAGGTTATTACTGTAAGGTTTGAATTAATCCCTGCCATGATGAGGTATTTTATGGCGTTTGATGCTTTCTTGTGTTTTGTACTATTTTAGCCTAGTCTACTTTGGTTATTACAATCTTCTTATTGGCTCTTGTGATTGATTGTTTGACTGTTCTATGTGGAGTATTTCCTCAAGTATTCTCTGTAGGTTTGGCATTGTGTTCATATAATCATAGATTTGACTTTTTTCATAGAAAGTTTTTCTTTTACCATCTAGTATAAGGGATACTTTTGCTGGGTAGAGGAGCTTGGGTTGGAAGCTATCGCAGGTTTTTCTACGTTGTATGTTATATTCCAGGCCCTCTGGCTTTCAGTGTTTCCATTAAGAAATCTGACATAGGGCTGGAGAGATGGCTTAGCGGTTAAGTGCTTGCCTGTGAAGCCTAAGGACCCCGGTTTGAGGTTCAATTCCCCAGGACCCATGTTAGCCAAATGCACAAGGGGGCACATGCATCTGGAGTTTGTTTGCAATGGCTGGAAGCCCTGGCATGCCCATTCTCTCTCTCTCTCTCTCTCTCTCTCTCTCTCTCTCTCTCACTCTCTCTCTCTCTCTCTCTCTCTCTTTCTCTGTTTCTCTCAAATAAATAAATAAATAAAAACAAAAAAATTTAAAAAAAAAAGAAAGAAAGAAATCTGACATAATTCTGATGGAATTGCCTTTGTATATTGTGAGTTGTTTCTCTCTTGCTGCCTTTTACACTCTCTGTCTTTGTTTTCATTGTTGAGAATTTTAACTATGATAAGTCTTAGAGAGTTTATTCTTTGGTCCTGTCTGTTCGCTGTTCTGTGGGCTTCTTGTATTTTGATGGGCCTCTCTTTCAATAGATTCAGAAAGTTTTCTTCAATAATTTTGTTGGATATTTTCTGTATGCTTCTCACCTGGATTTCCTCTCCTTCTGGTATTCCCATTATCCAGATGTTTGGTTGCTTCAAGGTATCCCACAATTCCCTTGCATTCTGTTCACTTGATTTTTTTTTTTAACTTAAAAAGTTTTTGGCCTCCCAGTTAATTTCTTCTGTTGTGTCTTCCAGGTCAGAGGTTCTGTCTTCCACATGAGTAACTTTGTTGGTGAGTGGTTCTAGAGAGGTTTTATAATTTCTATCTTATTTTTGTTTTCTATAGTGTTATTTTGCATTGTGTCCATCTCTTTTTTGAGGTACAATTTCAATTAAAGTTCTGATTTTCTTGATGTTTCCTGAAATTCATTCTTGCCATTTGATCAACTCTCCATTAAGCTTAATCACTTGGCTGTTGAGATCTTTCATTTCTTGACTCATCTTCAGTTTATTCATATCTCTTTTGAGAATTCTAACATTTTCTTCAATCAAGTTAAGCCTACTGTCAAGCATTTAATGGTCTAGGAGATGATTATTTTCAATTTCATTTATATGATTGTTGGTTCTTTGATGGTTTGCTTCCAGTTCAGTGACTTTTTTTTTTTTTTTTTTTTGATCAGTGCCTCATTGGTTGTTTTGTTTTCATTTTGGGAATGAATTTCTGTTGATTTCTCTATTGGTTTCATTGGAGTCTTCCACTGTAGAACCAGGCATCCTTGGTGGAGTCCTTCAGTTTTCTGACTTTGTTGACTGGTTTGCATTGTTTCTACTCTTTTTAGGGAGAATCTTTATTTCATTGAGGAGGAAGCAAGTTTTTGTCCTTTCGCACAGGCATTCTCTGGTTCAAGTGTACAGGAAATTGGTACCCAGTGGCCAGTCAAGACATGACAGCAACAGGCCTAATTCTGCAGCTCACTTATGGAGCATCCCCAACCCCCTGCCACCAAGCAAGGCACAATGGGACCTAGTAGGACCAGGGGACTGGCAGGAGAAAGGAGATAGGAGTCTTGCATGCTCACTCCACACTACTGCATTAGCCCAGACTCCATCTGCACAGGGGACCCAGACCAGGGAGCTGGGAGGAGCCCCCCACCACTTAATAGCTTTTAATAAGAGCAAAATAACTGAATTATGAGTGTTTTTCATGATAATCAGTGCTAAATTTGCAGTTCATACTCATTAATATGGATCACTGTGGTCAAAATAATAATTTAGTTCCATTTACCATTGTATGAAAAAGACAGTTTCTAAGCCGGGCGTGGTGGCGCACGCCTTTAATCCCAGCACTCGGGAGGCAGAGGTAGGAGGATCACCATGAGTTCGAGGCCACCCTGAGATGACAGAGTTAATTCCAGGTCAGCCTGGACCAGAGTGAGACCCTACCTCGTAAAACTAAAACCAAAAAAAAAAAAAAAAAAAAAAAGAAAAAGACAGTTTCTAGAAAGGATTATAAAATAATTTTCTTGTAGCATTTTAAAAGTCATTTATTGGCTAGAGAGATGGCATAGTAGTTAAGGTGCTTGCCTACAAAGCCAAAGGACCTAGGTTCAATTCCTGAGGACCCACATAAACCAGATACACAAGATGGGGCATGTGTATGGAATTTGTTCCAGCAGCTGGAGGCTCTGGCATGCCCATTCTGTGCCATAGAAGGACATTTTCTTTCAAGGCTATATGCTATAAAACAATTTGGAAAGATAGACTAGAATTAAAATTGGTCCAAGATATGCAGAAATGTCATAGTCACTTGCCTTTAAGTTGATGAGAAAATGCTAAATCCCTTCTTCACAAATTCCTTTATTCTCTGAGCAAACCATATGAGACACTTGTTTTTAAATTTCTACTCAAGATAATAAAATATAAAAGATGAATAAAAGTGAGACAAAACTATTATTCATATATTCATATTCTCAGTCTATCTCCAATAATCAACCTGAAAATACCAGAATTATTAGAAGTGCATTAAATGACTAGAAAAATGCACATAAATATATCAGACTAGAGCTCCCATGTGCAAGTAATAACTTGTAAAAAAATCTAGCCAAAATTTCTTTAAATATATTTATTTTATTCATTTATTTGACAGATAGAAAGAAGGAGATAGAGAGAGGGAGAGAGAATAGGCCTACCAGGGCCTCCAGCCACTGGGAACAAACTCCAAATGCATGTGACACCTTGTGCATCTGGTTTATGTGGGTCCTGGGGAATCAAACCTGGGTCCTTTGGCTTTGCAAGCAAATGTCTTAACCACTAAGCAATCCCTCCAGCCCTAGCCAAAAATTTTTAACCAATGGTAAGTTACTCATAAGACAAATAGAAATTAGCTGGGCATGGTGGCACACGCCTTTAATCCCAGAACTCGGGAGGCAGAGGTAGGAGGATCGCCATGAGTTTGAGGCCACCCTGAGACTCCATAGTGAATTCCAGTTCAGCCTGGGCTAGAGTGAAACCCTACCTCGAAAAACCAAAAAAAAAAAAAAAAAAAAAAAAGAAAGAAAGAAATTGATTTAAATTAAGAAACAAAATTGCTAAAGAAAGTGAAGCATCTATGGTGGGTATGGCGGTGCTTACCTTTAATCTGAGGTGAGGTGAAGGCAGTAGGATCACCATGAATTCCAGGCCTGCCTGGCCTACAGTTGTGTTCCATGTCAGCCTTGGCTAGACTGAGACCCTGCTTTGAAAAACCAAAACAAAGAAAATGAAACATTTTTATTACTACATATGGATGAAGAATTAAATAAATGAAGAAAACTATAGAACTCATAGGATATATAACCTATTGCAATTCCTTTTGGAATTCTAAACTGAAACTTTAGTACACTGCTCAGAAAATTTGAACAATATGATCAAAGGCTGAGACAAATGACAAAAGACAAATGAAACTATGGGTGAATAAGCAATTATCAGAATCCAATTTTAACCTTAAGATTTAATTAAAAGGTTGACAAAGAGAGGAACCTAGCTAACTTGGTTGAGTACTCTAAAGGTAGTCTTTCAAAACCATTATCATGACCAGATTAACTAACATCAATGAGTTAAAGTTTTTTTTAATTTTTTTTGTTTATTTTTATTTATTTGATAGTGACAGAGAGAGAAAGAGGCAGATAGGGAGAGAAGAGAGAGAATGGGTGTGCTAGGGCCTCCAGCCACTGCAAATGAACTCCAGACAC
This sequence comes from Jaculus jaculus, assembly GCF_020740685.1. NCBI lineage: Eukaryota > Metazoa > Chordata > Mammalia > Rodentia > Dipodidae > Jaculus > Jaculus jaculus. Next base: position 79,541,700 of record NC_059107.1, on the reverse strand, counting down.
TTGCGCCCTCTTGTGCATCTGGCTAACATGGAACCTGGGGAATCGAGCCTCAAACCGGGATCCTTAGGCTTCACAGGCAAGCGCTTAACCGCTAAGCCATCTCTCCAGCCCTAAAGTTTTAAGTTTACATTCTGAATACCATAGCAACTTGCCATCAGCCAGGGCCATCCTTTGTTATTCTGATGTAAACACTAGGTTAATAGTCATTTTATATCTCAAGAAGTCTGTAATCTGTTCAAGTACTTTAAGATTTATTCAACTTTGTCTTTAATCTTCAGTTTCAGCTTATTCATATCTTCATTTACAAAGTTTTGCTCTACAATCAATGTAACCACTTTGTAACAAATCTTTTACATCAAACATTTAATATCCAACATTTAAAGTTTTCTCTCCAGTTTATTTTCTTTAGTCTGTTTATCTTATAATTATCAACAAAACTTTTATTGTCCTTACTATAAGACTCTTAATATGACCATTTGTTTTTTTTTCTTCTGCAAAACGCTCTTTTAATTAGCTCTTTATAGAAGAGAAGATCATATTTGATTTATATTATTTACACAGAATATACTGAAACATATAAGCAGATCTGAACATTATTAGAAATTTTAGAAATTTTCTGACAAACTCATTATTAAATACTTCTAAATTTAAATTTAAATCTTGAGGCTGTTTTCTGTTAGTAGTCCCATAGAAGCATAGATAGATAAGAAGTACCCAGCTGTTTGTAGCAATTTGGGACTCACCCATCATCATGCTAGGGCCAGGATCCTGAGATTCCCTATTGCTGGCTCTGTAAGGCAGAGAAGCTAAGAGCCATCAGAGATTATCGTGGGGACAGCATAAACTCTGGAGAGGTCTGTGTATTGTCTTTCTGTCCAAAAGTGACCCTTATGTGTTAACCTCCTTTTCTTATTCTCAGGGACTATGATTTTAATTATTTTCAGTGTTCCTTCTAGGGGACACTCAACAATAAAAGTTGGTCATGTAGTCTAGGACAGTAGGATTGGTGGAGGACATCCTCCACAATAAATTTCCCACTATGTTGGTTTATCATTCTGCCATCTTAGGGTTGTGAGCCATACAGACACTCACATGTATGCACATTCATTCTAAGTGCACTTTTCGTGTAGACTCCAGACACATTTCCCGCACACACATTCATTCATTCAGAAATTTTATGTTCCTGTTTTAAATTCATATTCTATTTATAACTCCAGAATCCAAAACCAAACTTGAAATTACTTCAAGAATAATTTCAGATTTCAGATTCAGAATTTTTCAAAACAAAACTTGGTTACTCTCAATTTTTAATTTCCAATTTTCAATTTTTCTGGGGTGGTCAGGGTGTCCAGATCACCCATGGACAACCTCTGACTTGATATGCAGTTCCTAGGAGGATCCAAAAATGTTAAGAACAAAAGGACTAAAATACCACTAAACAGAAGTACAAGACACAAAAGAACAAATGAAAGACAGACAAAGAACAGACAACTATTGAATGATATATCCAGAACCAATTAGCCAATGTGATATCTCGCTATTCCCTAGAACCACAACCAAGTGGACAATGTAGGCTCCGTAGTTGTCCTGAACCAGATGGGCAGTGCACTGACTTGCAATTGCCCTGAACAGGAGTGTACATGTGTGTCATCAGACTCCTCTCTGTCCCCAGAAAAGATCCCACCAGTATGAGATGTCATAGAGGGAAATGCCTTACTATGACTTACCTTTGGAGGCCTCCCTGGACTGGTGCTTGTTGATTTTATTTTTTTGTGTGCGGCTGTTCATCTTGGCTGGTCGTGGAACAGAAGGCATGTTTCCAGGCCTTCAAACATCTTCAAGGAGCGCAACCCCTGGGAGTGATAGCTCAGTGCTGGAGGCTCAGAGAGAAGGGTCTAGCTTCTGAATTTGGGTTCAGGGGGGGTCTCTATCTCTTTGGGGCCTCCATTATGTTAACCCAGAATTAGTGAGAATAAAGACCACCAACCACAAATTATGGCCAAATTGAAGCAAGCCTTTAATTGTGCACAATAAAGCCAGTCTGACGGCTGCCTCCCTAAGGTGGAGATGTAGAGAAAAGCCCTGAGTCAGCTTCTCTGTCTCCTTTTATAGGGCAAAACCATAGAAATCACAGGGTAGGGGGTTTTCAGAAGCAAGCAAGCATGGTGAGGGAAGCAGACCAGCCCTTAAGTTAAACTACTACCTGGAACATGAATACACAATCCTGGGAACAGTAACCAGGGAAAAATTTGTGGCCCCAGTTCAGACATAGAAACTTAGAGAAACAGAAACTTAATGTAGTCATTATATCAAAATGGCTCTTGCTGTTAAGATGGAGTCAGGTTGGCTCTTCAGTTTGCATGTGTTTCTATCATACAACAATTAAGCAATGATGTTAATGTGAGGAATTCAAAGACACTATTATAATTTGAATCTGAAAAATCCTCAAAGTCTCCTGTGTTGAAGATTCAGTCCCCAGGGGGCTGGTGCTATTGAGACATAATTGGATCACAAGATTACTGACCTCATCAACTGATTAAAGTACTTTTTAGTTTCAGCTGAATGAGCTATTAGGAGATAGGTCTAGCTAAAGGGTACCATGTCCCCAGGTCCTTCTGCTATTTCTCCCTGATTTCTGAGTGTCTGTTCTGTTTCAATAGGTTGGAGACAATAGATCATGAACTTAAACACTTAAAACCATGAACCAACTAAGTCTTTCTAACTTTACGTTTCTCACATATTTTGTTACAGAAAGGTAAAAGTAACATATGCAGTGTATTAATTTCTACCATATGTGAATATGATATCAAGGGCTATATTCCTATTGTGCTACAGTTTTTCTTATTCAGCATCCACCATCCCACACAGATACATGTGTGTTTCTTAAAAAAAATTTTTATTTATTTAGGGGTGTGTGTGTGAATGCACCAAGGCCTTTTGTTCCTACAAATGAACACCAACCACATTCACTACTGTTTTGTGCCTGGCTTGATGTGGGTAGCTTGGGAATTGAACATGGGCTGGCATGCTTTGCAAGTAAGCACTTTTACCCAATGAGCCATCTCCCTAGCCCCACACATACATATTTGGTAACAGTACTTAATGATCTTTTCCTTTATGGAGCAACATCTATGACATTTTCCTTAGAAACTTTTTTAAAAATTTTTTATTGACAACTATACTTACAGACAATAAACCCTGATAATTCCCTCCCTTCCTCCACTTTCCCCTTCACAACTCAACTCTCTATCATATCCCCTCACTCTCTCAGTTAGTCTCTCTCTTATTTTGATGTTGTCATATTTTTCTCCTGTTATGAGGGTTTTGTGAAATTATTGCTAGGCACTGAAAGGGTAAGGCCCATTTCTGTCTGGATAGTTGCATTGTAAGGAGTCATACCTTTCTTTTGGCTCTTACATTCTTTCTGCCACCTCTTCCACAATAGATCCTGATCCTTGGAGGGTTTGATAGAGAACTTTCAGTGCTGGACACTCCTCTGGCACTTCTTCTCAGCACTATGTTGTTTTTTGGGCCATCCCAGTGGTCATCACAATCTGAAAAGAGAAGCTTCTCTAACGAAAAATGAGAGTAGCATTAATATATGAATACAAACATTAACTGTAGTGCTTACAGGACAGTTTGGTGAGCATAATATTTGCATTTAGTCAGACAAGAGCAGGCTTTATATCCTTAAGGCTCATGACTACCTTCACCATAGTCTTTTGATTAAGTTTTCAGTACTAAGCATGTACTCACTACCATAGAGCAGGCCTCCAGTCCAATTAGAGAGCAGTTGGTTTCTCCCAGTGCAGACATTCCACTATTGTATCTGTTCAGTCATTTGGCCTGTCTGACCAAACTTGAAGCTTCCAGTGTCCACTGTTTTCACTGCTTATGACTTCTGTCTACCATAGGGCTACATGCACTGCAGCTTTTTCCAGCTTTCAATTGGCTGCTCCATAGAGAGAAGGTTTACAGCTCAGAATAAGCTTGATTTCTCAGTAATCTTACTGCCCAGGCATGTGAAGTCTTTAACAATAGGGTCTTACCATCTGTTACTCATGGGAAACCAAGGGCCTTAGCAATAGACTATAATGTTTTGGAGGCAACAGGGAATTCTCTGGCCAACAACTCACTGGAAGGTATCCCATTCCTGGCACTGAAAATTTTCTACTAAAAATATATGGCTTCTGGATGTGCCATTATCCAAAAAGTAGGCTTTCATATGGCATATTCAGAATATCTTAAATTTTGATTGACACTCCCCCCACCCACCCTTCTCTTAATCAATCTCTTCCCCTGGCCTCCCTTAGGCCATCCCACTCCCTGTAATCTGTTCTTCCACTCACATATATACAATGCCATCCCCTAAAGTCATTCCTTCTCCTCCCTCCCTTATAATCTTTTTTCTGGCTTAATGACCTCTGAAACTGATTTTTGGTTCCAGCTCATACACAAATGTTTGGCTTTCTGGGTCTGGGTTGCCTCACTCAGTATAATCCTTCCCAGATCCATCCATTTCCCTGGAAATTTCATTTTTCTTTACTGCTGAATAGAACTCCGTTGTGTAAAAATATCACATCTTTATTATCCATTCACCTGTTGAGGGATGTCTAGGCTGGTTCCATTTCCTAGCTATTGTGAATAGAGCAGCAATAAACATGGTTAATGCAAGTATCTCTAAGGTAATGAGAAGAATCATTAGGATACATGCCTAGGAGTGCTAGAGCTGGATCATACAGTAAATCTATTTTTATCTGTCTCAAGAATATTCACACTGATTTCTACAATGGCTGTACCAGATTACATTCCCATCAACACTGTAGAAGGATTCCCCTTTATCTGCATCCTCACCAACATTTATTGTCATTTGTTTTCCTGATGATAGCCATTTTAACAGGAATGAGATGAAATCTCAAAGTAGTTTTAATTTGTATTTACCTGGTGGCTAAGGATGTAGAACACTTTTTTAGATGTTTAGATACCACCTGTATTTCGTCCTTTGAGAATTCTCTATTTAGTTCCATAGCCCACTTTTTAATTGGGTTGTTTGATTTCATATTATTTTGTGGTTTTTTTTTGAGTTCTTTGTATATTCTGGATATTAATCCTCTGTCAGATGTATAGCTGGCGAAGATTTCCTCCCATTCTGTAGGTTGTCTCATTGCTCTATTCACAGTGTCCTTTGCTGCACAAAAGCTTTGTAGTTTGATAAGATCCTGTTGGATGATTAGTGGTTTTATTTGCTGAGCAATTGGGGTTATATTCAAAGCATCATTGCCTATACCAGTATGTTGAAGGGTTTCCCCTACCTTCTCCTCTACCAGTTTCAGAGTTAACTGTTTGGTATTAAGGTACCTGATCCCTGTGGACTTGATTCTTCTGCATGGACAAAGAAAAGGATCTATTTTCTTTTTTGCTTTATTTTCTCAATTTTATTAACATTTTCCATGATTATAAAAAATATCATAAAATAAATCCGATGGTAATACCCTCACTCTCCCTCCCACTTTCCCCTTTGAAATTCGATTCTCCATCATATCCCCTCCCCATCTCAATCAATCTCTCTTTTATTTTGATGTCATGATATTTTCTTCCTCTTATGATGGTCTTGTGTAGGCAGTGTCAGGCATGGTGAGGTCATGGATATGCAGGCCATTTTGTGTCTGGAGGAGCATGTTGTAAGGAGTCCTACCCTTCCTGTGGCTCTTACATTCTTTCCACCACCTCTTCCGCATTAGACCCTGAGCCTTGGAAGGTGTGATCAAGATGTTACAGAGTACTCCTGTCACTACTTTCTAGCACTATGATAACTTCTCAGTCATCCCAAGGTCACTGACATCTGAAAAGAGAAGATTCTCTAACCAAAGTGAGATTAGCATTAATATAAGGATATAAATATTAAGAGAACTGCTTACTGGGCAGTTTGATAAGCATAGTATATACACTTATCCAGACATCAGCAGATGTTACGCCCCTAGGACTCATGACTATCTCTGTTTTAATTTTTCAGTATCAGGGATGTATTGCCCGCCCCCCCCCGCCCCCCATGGAGTGGGCCTCTAGTCCACTTGGAGGGCAGTTGGTTTCCACCATGACAGATGTGCCATTATTGTACCTGTTAGCTCATTTGGCCTGGCTGGCCAGTTAAAAGGCTTGCAGTGTCCACCGTTGAGTATCTTCACTGGTGGTATCTCTTTCTCCCATTGAACTACATGGAGAATGGCTTCTTCCAGCTTCCTGTAAGGTGGTCTACATGGAGGAGGTTATCAGCTCAGTTCCAGCAAGATTTTTCAGTGGCCTTGCAGCCCAAGTATGTGGAGTCTTCAGGAATAGGGTCTTACCATTGACTCCTGGTGGGAAGCCAAGGGCCTTGGCAATGGCCTATAATGTTCTGGGGGCATCAAGGACCTCCCTGGCCAACAACTCACTGGAGGTATCCCATCCCTGGCACTGAAAATTTTCCAACAACAATCTATGGCTCCTGAGTTTTCCATTGTCTGGAGAATTCCATATGATTTATTTGCATCCTCTTAGATTTTGATTAGCCCTCCCTCCAAATTTCCTTTACTCAATCTCTTCCCCTGAACTCACTTTGGGCCATTTCACCCCCTTTAATCTATTCTTCTACTTACATATATACAATATCAACCTCTTAAGTACCCTCCTCCATTACTTTCTCTTTCCTTTATATATCCTTTTTAACATACTGGTCTCTGCTACTGAGTTTTTTCCTTCTCACACAGAAGCCCAGTCATCTGTACCTAGGATCCACATATGAAGGAGAACATGCGGTGCTTGGATTTCTGGGTCTGGGTTACCTCACTTAGTATACTCCTTTCCAGATACTTCCATTTTCCTGCAAATTTCATAACTTCATTTTTCTTTACCACTGAGTAGAACTCCATTGTATAAATGTGCCACATATTCAAATCCACTCATCAGTTTAGGGACATCTAGGCTGGTTCCATTTCCCAGCTATTATGAATTGAGCAGCAATGAACACGGTTGACCATGTATTTCTAAGGAAATGGGATGAGTCCTTAGGATATATGCCCAGGAGTACTATAGCTGGGTCATAAGGTAGATCAATTTTTAGCTGTCTTAGAAACCTCCACACTGATTTCCACAATGGCTGGACCAGATTACATTCCCACCAGCAGTGTGGAAGGGTTCCTCTTTTTCCACATTCCCACCAGCATTAATGAACATTTGTTTTCATCATGATAGCCAATCTGACAGGAGATGAAATCTCAATGTAGTTTTAATCTACATTTCTCTGATTACTATTTATGTAGAACATTTTTTTAGATGCTTATATGCCATCTGTATTTCTTCTTTTGAGAACTCTCTATTTAGCTCCACAGCCCATTTTTTGATTGGCTTGTTTGATTCCTTATTATTTAACTTTTTGAGTTCTTTGTATATCCTAGATATTATTATCAGATATATAGCTGGCAAAGATTTTTTCCCATTCTGGAGGTTGCCTCTTTGCTTTATTCACAGTGTCCTTTGCAATTACAATATCTTTGTAATTTCATGAGGTCCCAGTGGTTAATCTGTGGTTTTATTGCCTGAGCAATTGGAGTTATACCCAGAAATTCTTGGCCAAGACTAATATGTTGAAGTGGTTCCCCTACTTTTTCCTCTATCAGTTTCAGAGTTTCAGGTCTGATGTTAAGGTCTTTAGTCTATTTGGATTTAATTCTTGTGCATGGAGAAAGAGAAGAAACTATTTTCATCCTTCTACAGATACATATCCAGTTTTCCCAACAGCATTTGCTGAAGAGGCTGTCTTCTCTCCAATGAGTATTTTTGGCATTTTTATCAAATATCAGATGGCTATAGATACCTGGACTTATACCTGGGTACTCTATTCTGTTCCATTGATCTACATATCTGCTATTGTGCCAGTACCATGCTGTTTTTGTTTCTATGGCTCTGTAGTATAAGGTAAAATCAGGCATGGTGATACCTACCACCTTATTTTTGTTGCTCAGTTTTATATTAGATATTCAAGGTTTTTTGTGATTCCAAATGAATATTTGGATTTTTTTAAATTTCCATGAAGAATGCCTTTGTGATTATGATGGGGATTGCATTAAATGTAGAGATTGCTTTTGGTAAGATTGCCATTTTCACAATATTGATTCTTCCAATCCAGGAACAAGGGATGTTTCGCCATTTCCTACTGTCTTCTTCAATTTCTCTCTTGAGTGTTTTATAGTTTTCATTGTAGAGACCCTTTACTGCCTTGGTTAGGTTTATTCCAATTTACTTTATTTTCTTTGATGCAATTGTGAATGGGAGTGATTCTCTGACTTCATCCTTTGTGTGTTTGTTGTTAGCATATAGAACTGCTACTGATTTCTGCATATTTATTTTGTATCCTGCTATATGGCTGTCAGTTTTGATCAGCTCTAACTGTTTGCTAGTAGAGTCTTTAGGGTCCTTTATATATAGAATCATATCATCGGCAAATAATGATAACTTGATTTCTTCCTTTCCAATTTGTATCCGTTTTATGTGTGTCTCTTGCCTTATTGCTATGGCTAAGACTTCCAAAACTATATTAAATAAAAGTGGGAACAGTGGAAACCCTTGTCTTATTCTGATTTTAGTAGGAAAGCTTCCAGTTTTTCCCCATTTAGTAATATTTTGGCTGTAGGCTTGTCATAAATAGCTTTTATTATATTGAGATATGTTCCTTCTATTCCCAGTCTCTGTAGGGCTTTTATCATGAAGGGATGTTGGATTTTGTCAAACACTTTCTCTGCATCTAATGAGATGATCATTTTTGTCCTTCAACCCATTTATATAATGTATTACATTCATAGATTTGCGTATATTGAACCATCCCTGCATCTCTGGGATAAAGCCTACTTTGTCAGGGTGAATGATCTTTCTGATATATTCTTGTATTCTGTTCGCCAATATTCTGTTGAGAATTTTTGCATCTATATCCATGAGGGAGACTGGTCTGTAATTTACTTTTTTTATTCTATCTTTGCATGGATTTGGTATCAGGGTGATGTTGGCTACATAGAAGGAGTTTGGTAGAATTTCTTCTTTCTATTTTATGGAAAAGCTTAAGAAGCAATGGTGTTAGCTCTTCCTTGAAGGTCTGGTTAAATTCAGCAGTGAGTCCTTCTGGGCCTGGGCTGTTTTTAGTAGGAGATTTTTGATAACTGTTCAGATTTTCATGCTTGTTATAGGTCTATTTAAGTGATTAATCTCATCTTGATTTAATTTAGGTAGGTCATATAAATCAAGGAAATCATCCATTTCTTTCAGATTTTCATACTTTGTGTAGTATATGCTTTTGTAATATGTCCCTATGATTTTTTCAATTTCTCGGGCACTTGTTATCATGTTACCTTTTTCATCTTTAATTTTATTATTTTTTTCTCTTCTCTCTTTCTTTTGGTTAGATTCACTAAGGGTTTCTCAATCTTGTTTATCCTTTCAAAGAACCAAGTCCTTGTTCCCTTGATTCTTTGGATTGTTTTATTTTTGTTTCTATTTCATTAATTTCTGCCCTTTATTATTTCTTCCTGTCTAGTGATTTTTGGTTTGCCTTGTTCTTCTTTTTCCAAGGCTTTAAGGTGAAGCATTAGGTTGTTTACTTGCGACCATTCTAATTTCTTAATATAGGCACTTAAAGCTATAAATTTACCTCTTAGGACTGCCTTAATTGTGTCCCAGAGATTTTGGTATGTTGTGTTCTCATTATCATTTGACTCTTAAAATTTTTTGATTTCCTTCTTGATTTCTTCATTAACCCATTCATCATTTAATAGTGTGTTGTTTAATTTCCATGATTTTGTGTATGCTTTATCGCCTTTCTTGCTATTGATTTTTAGTTTGATTCCATTGTGGTCAGATAGAATGCAAGGAATTCTTTCAATTTTCCTGAATTTGTTAGGATTTGCTTTGTATCCTAATATATGGTCTATTTTAGAGAATATTCTATGTGCTGCTGAAAAGAATGTATATTCTGCATCATTTGGATGAAATGTCCTCTATATATATTTATTTCATTAAATTGCTGTCCTGTGTTTTCTTTGATTCCTTTGATTTCCTCTTTCATTCCTTTGATTTCTTCTTTGACTTCTTTGAACATATTTTTAATCATTCTTTCAAAATCTTTCTCAGGCATTTCCTCTAACTCATTCTCACTGGAGGTCATTTCTGATGCATTAATACCTTTTAGCGGATTTATGTTGTCTTGATTTTTGGTGTTTCTTGTGTTATAATGTATATATTTTTGCATCCTGGATTATTTAATGATTGGATTTTCTCATTAGCTGGGTATTATTAGATGTATCAGACAATCTGATGTTATATAACTTCACGGTAGCAGCTTAAGGCATTAGGTGTGGCTCTCAAGACTCAGAGTATCCACAAAAGTGACCCTTGGTGTTGGGTTTGCCTGCTATGAGAGTATTCAAGTAGGCTGAGTGGAACAAAATACCAGCAGATTTTAAAATTTAACTAAACAATGTTAACTTTCAAGGAAAAACAGCTCAGAGTATTTATCCAACAGTAGGTATTATGACAACCAGATCCTCTAACTGTCCCTTAGGGTGTGTGGTGCCCCAACCACACCCTTAATCCTGACAACAAGGAGGTTAAGATTTCTGATCTGTTGAGGGTTCCAAGTCAGCTTGTGACCAGGTGAGACTCTTCCCTGGTGTAAGCCCAGTTACCTCTGCTCCTGCCTGGGTCCCACTGTCAGTTCAAGTTGGGTGTTGGTTCTGTCAGTTGGGGGAAGGGAGAGTGCAAGAAGCCTGGAGTCATACTGGAACAGCTCAGATGGCCCCAACTGTGTCCCTATGTCTTCCTTTCAGATTTCTTGACTTAGTAAGGAGGCTGATGAGGTTGGAAAATCCCCTTGTTTGGTCTCTGCTCCTGCAGCTGGGTGACAGACTGGTGCACAGATCTGCGCTAGTCTGTGCAGATCCGATCTGGTTTCCTAAGCTCCTCAGTGGGATTGTGGCCAATTTCCTCCTTTCTGATAGATGCTAGTCTCTCTTGCTTCTTCACTATGGCCAGTAAAAACCTATACACTTTCACTTTTCAGACAAAGAGTGCATCTTTTTTTTAAAACTTATTATTATTACTATTATTATTAGTTATGTAAACAGTTTGTATACAGCTATGTTGGTACAATCATTAGCCTCAGCCCTGTCCTCCCCTCTCTGTAGGGACCCTTCTTGTTGGGGAATGTGGGTCATGAATTGTGGGGTTAGCCATCAATTATGGGTAAGAGACAATGTCTCTCAGCATAATGTCCCAACATGTGACTCTAACAATTTTTCTGCCCCCTCTCCTGTGTATTTTCCTGAGCCATGTTGGGTTCAATGGTAGTTTGAATATATGGCCCCCAATATATTCAGCGTTTTATTAGTTTGTAGTTTGAATCTGCACCAAATTGGCTGGAAGCAGTGTCACTGGGTGGATCTTAAGGTGTGATAGTGGGTTTCAGTTTTCAATCTAAAGATATGAAGAGTATGTCTAGCTGGAGTTCCTGAAGTGTTCTGTGCTATGTAGCTTTTGGCTTTTTGGCTTATGTTTCTCTCTCTGTCTCTGCTTTGACCTGTGAAAACAGGCCAGCTTCTTCTGTTACTATGGAACTTTCCCTAGATCTGTAAGCATCAATAAATCCTTCTTCCATAACTCTGCCTGGTCTGGGAGTGAAGATGTCTGATACAGAAGTTGGTACCAGAATGTGGAGTGAAATGAACCTTTGCATATATATTTTGCTCCTTTGGAACCTTTCTTTTGGAGGAATGGGCATGGACTTGGTGCTTACAACTAAAGATGCCTTAAAAGTGGTAAGCCAAGTATTATGGACTATTCTGATGAGAGTTTGAGAACGCTAAGTACAGACCATATTGAACTTCGGGGCTTGGCTTATGAGTTTTCTAAGGGGAAGAAAAGATTGCAGAGGACTTTGTTGGCTACTGGCATAAGGGCTGGCTTTGTTCTGCTGCCCAGGCCAAGAGAGTTTGATCTAGGTTAAATTTGTAATGGACTGATGTGCTTGGATAAAGATTTTGGACTGAGAGATTTAAAATTTTAAGTTGGAAAACCTCAAGCAAGTTAAAATTATAGGCACTGAAACTGGTTTTAGGTTACTGAACCTACTATTGTCAAACACATTAGCAATCTCAAGGAAGATGGTCCAACTGCTTTACATTAAGACAATGGAAAGGGTGCCTGAGGAAAGACCATCATAGAAATGCAAACTTTTGTGGAAATAAATGACGGAAGAAGGAATCTACTTTTCATTGTTATGATTTATTTCATCCCCGAATTAAGAATATGGCTATCAATTTAAAAATAGGCTATGGAACTAAATAGAGAGTTCTCAACAGAAGAAATATAGATGGCACATAAGCATCTAAAAAAAAATGTTCTATATCCCTGGGCATCAGGGAAATGCAGATTAAAACTACATTGACACTCGGGAGGCAGAGGTAGGAGGATCGCCGTGAGTTCGAGGCAACCCTGAGACTACATAGTGAATTCCAGGTCAGCCTGAGCCACAGTGAGACCCTACCTCGAAAAACCAAAAAAAAAAAAAAAAAAACTACATTGAGATTTCATCTCACTCCTTTCAGATTGGCTACCATCATGAAAATAAATGACCATAAATGCTGGTGAGGATGTGGAAAAAGTGGAAAAAGAGGAACTATTCTACACTGTTGGTGGGAATGTAATCTGGTCCAGCCATTGTGGAAATTAGTGTGAAGGTACCTAAGACAGCTAAAAATAGACCTACCATATGACCCAACTATAGTATTCCTAGGCATATATTCTAAGGACTCATCACATTACCTTAGAAATACTTGTTCAACCATGTTTATTGCTGTTCAATTCACAATAGCTGGGAAATAGAACCAACCTAGATGTCCTTCAACTGATGAATGGATAATGAAGATGTGGCACATTTATACAATGGAGTTCTACTTGGCTGTAAAGAAAAATGAAGTTACAAAATTTGCAGGAAAATGGATGGATCTGGAAAGGATTATACTAAGTGATGTAACCCCGGCCTAGAAAGCCAAGCATCACATGTTCTCTCTCATATGTGGATCCTAGCAACAGATGATTGGGCTTCAGTATGAGTAGGTAAAAAACTCAGTAGCAGAGGCCAGTAAGTCAAAAGGAGATATAAAGGGAAGAGAAAGGAAGGGAGGGAGGTAGTAAATAGGACGGTATTGTATATATGTAAGTGAATAAGAAGAAGTATAAGAAGAATAAGTAAGAAGAATAGATTAATGGGAGTGAAAAAAGCCCAAGTGAGGTCAAGGGACGAGATTAAGTAAAGGACAGGTGGAGGGAGGGCTAATCAAAATCTACGAGGATATAAATAAATCATATGGAATCCTACCTTTTTGGGTAACAGAACACTCAGGAGCCAGAGATTGTTGCTAAAAATTTTTCAGTGCCAGGGATGGGATACCTTCCAGTGAGTTGTTGGCCAGGGAGGTCCCTGATGCAACATTATGTGCCATTGCCAAGACCCTTGGTTTCTCACCAGGAATAGACGGTAAGACCCTATTGGTGAAGACTCCACATACTTGAGCTACAAGGCCACTGAGAAATCTTGCTGGAACTGAGCTGATAACCTCCTCCATGTAGACCAGCTGACAGGAAGATGGAAGAAGCCATTTTGCATGCAGTTCAATGGGAGATAGAGGAATCACCAGTGAAGATACTCAACAGTGGACAATGCAAGCCTTATATTTGGCCATCCAGTCCAAATGAGCCAACGGGTGCAATAGTGGCATGTCTATCATGGTAGAAATTAACTACCTTCTAACTGGACTTGAGGACTACTCCATGGGAGGAAATACATCCCTGATACTGAAAACTTAAAACAGGGATAGTTATGAGCCCTAGGGGTGTAACATCTGCTGATGTCTGGCTAAATGTAGATACTATGCTTATCAAACTTCCCAGTAAGCACTTATCTTAATGTTCATACCCTTATATTAATGCTACTCTCACTTTTGGTAGAGAATATTCTCTTTTCAGATGGCAGTGATCTTGGGACAACTCAGAAGGTATCATGGTGCTGGAAAGAAGTGATGGAATACTCAGTACTGTAATATCTCTATAACTCCTTCCAAGGCTCAGGGTCTAATGCGGAAGAGGTGGCAGAAAGAATGTAGGAGCCAAAGGAAGGGTAGGATTCCTTACAATGTGCTCCCTCCAGACACAAAACGGCCTGCATATCCATGACCTCACAGTGCCTGAAACTACCTACACATGACCATCTGTGGTGGTTTGATTAAGGTGTCCCCCATAAACTTAGGTGTTCTGAATGCTAGGTTCCCAGCTGATGGATATTTGGGGAGCATATTGTTGGGTGCAGGTTTATGGGTGTTTCCTCATGCCAGTGTTTGGCACACTCTCCTGTTGCTATTGTCCACCTTATGTTTGATGGGGGTGATGTCCACCCTCTGCTCATGCCATGTTTTTCCCTGCCATTATGGAGCTTCCCCCTTGAGCCTGTAAACCAAAATAAATCTCTTTTTCCCAGAAGCTGCTCTTGGTTGGGTGATTTCTACCAGCAATGCATACCAGACTGCAACACCATCATAACAAGAAGAAAAGATCAAGGCATCAAAATAGAAAAGAGACTGATTGATATGGGAAAGGGATATGATGGAGAATGGAGTTTCAAAGGGAAAAGTGGGGGGAGGGAAGGTATTACCATGGGATATTTTTTATAATCATGAAAATTGTTAATAAAAATTTGAAAAAAAATAATATGGTTGTATCCTGAACACTTGGTATTCATTTAAAAAGTATAAAAAAATAGGAGAAGTGGTTGTGAATTACACACAGTTCCAGGAGCCTCTGCTGAGATACAGCATGAGTTAGGGCCTGATGCCCTTACAGGCTGAAAGAACCTTTGAAATATGGACCATGGTTTGCATGAAGACCTGAAGATGTTTTGTATATACCAGCATTATGCAAGGGCTAACATAGAGTACAATGTTGGCCTGGGATGGAAGTGTTCCCTGACTACTGTGCCCAGCTGGAGGGGCAGAACTGGAAAATCTTGAGACTGTCAGTTTCTGGTTATATTGAACTTGAACTGCAGAAGTTTGATGTTTGTCTGATGGTGGTTGAGTTTGCATTGTTTCAGTTTCTCCTTGCTGTGCATTATACCAGTTGAAAATGTTTCCTCTGTGCCTTTTATGTTGGAAATATTTAACTTGTTTTATTTTATAGGATTTACTATCTTAAATTGGTCAAGACTATAGGGATCTTTGAAATTGAACTGAGTACAATTTACAATGTGTGATGTGTTTAAATTTATTAAGGACCAGGGGAAAAATGTGGTAGTTTGAATATATGGTCCCCAATATATTCAGTGTTTTTTTTTTTCTTTGTTTTTTTTGAGGTAGGGTCTCACTTTAGCTCAGGCTGACCTGGAATTCTCTATGTAGTCTCAGGGTGGCCTCAAACTCATGGTAATCCTCCTACCTCTGCCTCCTGAGTGCTGGGATTAAAGGCATGTGCCACCACGCCTGGCTCTATTCAGTGTTTTATTAATTTGTAGTTTGCATATGTAGCCACCTGTCTGGAGGTGCTGTCACTTGGGTGGATCTTAAGGTGTGGTGGTGGGTTTGAGATTTCAATCTAAAGATATGCAAAGTGTTCCTAAAGTGTGCTGTGCTGTATGGCTTTTGGCATTTTGGTTTGTGCTTCTCTCTCTGTTTGGATCTGTTAAGGCAGGCTGGTTTCTTCTGCCATTATGTAACTTCCCCTAGTTTTGTATGCTTCAATAAATTCTCTTCCTCCATAACTGTGCCTGGTCTAGAAGTTCATCTCAAAGAACCCGAAGCTGTCTGCTATAGGTTCGTTTTAGGTCTACTTCAGTGATGGGGACTTGGGAGCCTATATGTCTCTGGATATCTGGTTTTGTAGGAGTTGAGTGTTCTCTGTGTCTGTCTCCTTCACCCTTGTGCTGGTACCAAGGAAGCAGCACTCTTGCTCATTTCCATGATTACTCTATGGTTTCAGTTGGGGTGTGTCTTGCTGTGGTTTTGCTGAAATCCCTCCCTATTCTGGAATGTTGTGACCCCTATGCAGCCATCTTATCCAGAACTCCACCCTTAGAAATGTTTTGGTTACTTTTTTTTTTTTTTTTTTTTTTTAGCTGCAGAAGTTCCTTAGAAGTTTGGAGAGGTTGACATGTGGCAGACAAAGGTATAGACTGACTAATCAAAGCATCACATCACATTGTGCTTGACTTATTTTGAGGGTCCTATTTCTTTGAGGGTCCTAGTGAGATTGATCACATGTAGGAGATAGCAGCTACCAAGATCACTGAGAAAGGCATGATTGTGTACTGCAAGTATTCATAATGATATGAGACTAGAGCTGACCACAGTGAGAAAAATGCAGCTAACAGAAAATGATAACAGTGACAGAATGCAAGTAACAGAGAACTACAACAGTGAAAGAATGCTAATAACAGAGAATACAGCTAACAAAGAAGAGGAGATTATTTAAACTCCAGCACAAATCCTTTCTTTAAAAATATATTATGGAGCCGTGCGTGGTGGCGCATGCCTTTAATCCCAGCACTTGGGAGGTAGAGGTAGGAGGTTCAAGGCCGCCCTGAGACTACAGAGTTAATTCCAGGTCAGCCTGAACCAGCGTGAGATCCTACCTTGATAAACAAACAAACAAACAAACAAATATATATATATATATAATGGGGTTATTCCTTTTTTTTAGTTCAGTAAATGTTCTTTTATTAAAACAAGGGGATGAGGTATATTATTACTCATCACAAGAATTATTGCTGAGTGATACAACCAGTTACTTAAGTGATTAGAAGATATATTTATTAGAAAGTGAAAAAATACATATTCTTAATTTTATTTATTTATTTGAGAGTGAGAAAGTGAGATAAAGAGAGAGAAAGGAGCAGAGAAAGCAAGAGAGAGAGAGAGACTTGGTATGCCAGGGCCTTTAACCACTAAAAACAAACTCCAGATGTTACCTTGTGCATCTGGCTTATATGAGTACTAAGAAATTAAACATGAGTCCTTAGGCTTTATAGGCAAATGCCTTAACTACTAAGCCATCTCTCTAGCCCAAAGTCACATATTAATATGTAATATAGAATATAATGCAATTCAGTGGAAATAATTTTTAAAATATTTTAGGTTCTATTCATAAACTATGCTTTTGATTAGAGAAAAGAAGTCTTTTGAGAGACACTTTCAGTGTATAAAATTTTTCATGGGCTGGGGAGATAGCTCCTTGGTGAAACATGCAAAGCCTGCTGGCCTGGGTTCAATTCCAGGAAAAGCCATATTCAAAAAGTGATGTATGCAGCTGGTATGTGTATGTAGTGGTGAGAGATAGAGGTGTGTCCATAAACACATTAAACATACAAACATACAAATAAAAACATTTGCAGTTTTTTCTTAATATTTAAAGAACTCCATATGAGGAAGTAGTATACAATAACTGATACTTAAGATAAATATGTATTCATACTTCTTAATTATGAACAAAAGCTTGAGTCATTGTAGAAAGAAAATACAAATGTATATAAATTGACAAAGTTTAGCTTGACTACTGAATTATTGCACTAATAATACATGGGAATATTAACAACCTCTTTTTATCTAATTACTATTTAAAAAATTTCCCCATCTGTCATTCCCAATATATCTGGCAACTACTGGAACACTATATTTCCTTGCGATCTCAACATAATGAATATTTATCAAGCTTGCTTCATTTGCTCCAAAAAGAATTCCACCCATGAAGACTTATGCTCCACTGAAAAAGACTTTTAAAATATTGAATGAGTATAAAATAAAATATCACTTACTTAATTCCTATGTATAAACCAGCAGGGTCAAACCCTACAGCTCCATGTCTGGCACCTGGGACTCATGTTGAAATCCTCTGGACTCCAAAAGCTTGTACAACTCTTCCCCTCTAGTGACACTGTTTGTTTCGCAGGTACAGTTCATCTGAGCCAGAGCCAGCAGCTGTCCTTGACAGCTGTCTCATAGTCTTGGCATCTCCAAAAGCCTGGGATCTCTACTTCAACCCATGGTTCTATTTCACTGCTCTGTGCCATGCCCCCCCCCCCAAGGCCTCCATGTAGGGGCTAGGACCAGCTTCACTTTACATAGTGACCATCTCCAGAACTGTGTGCACTTTAACGTCCTTTTCTTTCTGGTCTTTCAATACTTCCAAAACAAATACCAGGTTGGCTATGGTGACAAATTTGTTGATCCTGACTTTGAGGAGCAGGAAACTCCAGAATTCTTTTTCCAGGCTCCCTCCTTTCAAAATAGTCAGAATTCCTTCCATTTTCCCAATGCACAGCAGCTGGCCCATCCGCAATGGTAGTAATCTCTTAAAAAATATTATAGCTAGACTTCCAGTTAAGATGGCGGCGTAGATACCACGCCAAAGCAGCCTGGGGGGGGGAAAGACCAAAAAAAAACTCAGCAAAATACACACTTTTACTAAAAAGTGAGGTGTATAGGAAGTTGAGGCGGCAGCGGAGAAGTGGAAGAGTTATAGAGCATCCAGAGCCTGCACAGGCGGGAACAGCGGCTCCGGGGCGGCTCGGCTACCCGCCGCAACCGCGGAGCGGCAGAAAACCGCCGGACTCTCGGCTCGAGCCGCAGGACAAGCCAGGTGCGGGATTTTCCCCTAACACCGCGCTCTCCGCAACTCGGGAAACGTGAGGGGAGAACGGCAGCGAGCAACGGAGGGAGGAGCAGACCGCGAGGTAAAAGCACACGTGGAGAAGCGATACAACCAGAGCAGCCGTGGCTCCCTCCCCTCCCCCGCCGCCTGAACCCAGCTCCAGCGAACACAGCAGCGGCCCGGGACCCGGCCACGCCAACTTGGGCTGACGGCGGGACCCAAGCAGGAGCAGAATTCGGCAGCAACTTCAGCGGCTCCAGCACCGGTACCAGTGGCCCCAGCAGCAGCGGACCCAGGAGCGGCAGCGGTGGCAGATCCCGCAGCAGCGGCTTCGGGGTGAGCAGCAGCGGTGGACACGGCAACGGCAGCTTCAGCAGCGGTGGGGGCTCCGGGGGTGGCAGCTACAACAGCTGCAGAGGCGGCAGCAGCGGCTCAGTTTGCCCCGTAGGAAAAGCAAGTGCCCAGCTCCAGAAATCAGAACAGCAGCCCGACGACCCAGGCAGCAACTTGACTGAGACCACAATCACCCAAGGTAACTGGGATTGCACCAGGGAAGGGTCTCACTTGGTCACAAGCTGTCTTGGATACCTCAACAGACCAGAAATCTAAACCTCTTTGTTGATAGAGGATCTGGTCATTATAATAACTACTCTTGCATACATACTCGGGGCTGTTTTTGATGGAATGGGTACAGTGTTTAGTTAAATTTTAGAATCTACAGGTATATTATTCCACTCAGCCTGCTTGAATACTCCTATAGCAGGGAAACTCAACCCCTAAGAACATCTTTGTAGATACTCTGAGAGTCTTAAGAGCCACACCTAATACCTTAAGGTCCTACCCTGAAAATATATCAATTGATACAGCTAAGAATACACAGCTAGCTAGAAAACCCAAGCATTAACTTAATCCAAGATGCAAAAATATATACATTATAACACAAGAAACACTAAAAAGCAAGACGATATAAATCCACCTAAAAGTATTAATGCATCAGAAATGTCCTCCAGTGAGAAAGAGTTAGAGGAAATGCCTGAGAAAGAGTTCAAAAGAATAATTATAAATATGTTCAAAGAGGTCAAAGAACACATGAAAACAATCAAAGAAGAAATCAAAGAGGAAATCAAAGAGGAAATCAAAGGAATCAAAGAAGAGGCAGGACACCAATTTAATGAAATAAAGAAGGCAATACAAGACATAAATAGGGAAATAGAAATAATAAAGAAAAACCAGTCAGAATTACTAGCAATGAAGAACACAGTTAATGAAATAAAAAACTCTGTAGAAAATCTCACCAGTAGGATGGATGAGGGAGAGGATAGAATCTCTAAGCTAGAAGATCAGGTGGCAGACCTAATGCAGTCCAACAAAGAGAAAGACAAACTTATAGAAAAGTATGAGTGGGAATTTCAAGATATTCAGGACACTATGAAAAGATCCAATATAAGAATTCAGGGCATAGTAGAAGGAGAAGAACTCCACTCCAGAGGCATAGTAGGCATCTTCAACAAAATCATAGAGGAAAATTTTCCCCAAATTGGGAAAGAGGTGCCAATACAGATACAGGAAGCCTTTAGAACCCCAGCCAGACAAAACCCAGAAAGAAACTCTCCTCGCCACATTATACTCAAACTTCCAAACACACAAACCAAAGAAAAAATATTGAAAGCAGTTAGAGAGAAAAATCAAGTTACCTACAAAAGCAAGCCCATCAGGATTACAGCAGATTATTCAACACAAACTTTTAAAGCCAGAAGGGCCTGGAGTGATATATTCCAAGTTCTGAAAGATAACAACTGTCAACCAAGGTTACTTTATCCTGCAAAGTTATCCATCCAAATAGATGGAGAAATAAAAACATTCCATGACAAAAGCAGGTTAAAGGAATATCTGAAGACAAAACCAGCTCTACAGAAAATACTTGATAGAATCCTCCATGCTGAACAAAAGGAAAAGCACACATATAAGGAACCTAGAAAAAACCAGCCATACTCAAATACCAGTTAACAGAAGAGAGCACAGGTAGAACAAGTAACACACACACACACACACACAAATGGCAAACATAAATACACACCTTTCAATAATATCTCTTAATATCAACGGTCTCAATGCCCCAACGAAAAGACATAGATTTGCAGACTGGGTTAAAAAGCAGGATCCTACAATTTGTTGTCTTCAAGAAACTCACCTTTCTACAAAGGATAGACATTATCTTAGGGTGAAAGGTTGGAAGACGGTGTTTCAAGCAAATGGGCCTAGAAAACAAGCAGGGGGTGCTATCCTAATATCAGACAGGGTGGACTTTAGTCCGAAGTTAGTCAAAAAAGATAAGGAAGGTCACTTTATATTGATTAAGGGCACACTACAACAGGAGGACATTACAATCATAAACATATATGCACCTAACATGGGGGCTCCCAAATTCGTCAAACAAACACTATTAGAACTAAGTTCACAGATAACACCAAACACGGTGGTGGTGGGTGACTTTAACACCCCACTCTCATCAATTGACAGGTCATCCAGGGAAAGAATAAACAGAGAGGCATCTGGACTAAATGAGGTCATAGAAGGAATGGACCTAACAGATATATACAGGACATTTCATCCAAAGGCTGCAGAATATACATTCTTTTCAGCAGCACATGGAACATTCTCTAAAATAGACCATATATTAGGACACAAAGCAAATCTTAACAAATTCAGGAAAATTGAAATAATTCCTTGCATTCTATCTGACCACAATGGAATTAAACTACAAATCAGTAGCAAGAAAGGCTATAGAGCATACACAAAATCATGGAAACTAAACAATACACTACTAAATGATGAGTGGGTCAATGAAGAAATCAAAAAGGAAATCAAAAAATTTATAGAGTCAAATGATAATGAGAACACAACATACCAAAATCTCTGGGACACAATGAAGGCAGTTCTAAGAGGTAAATTTATAGCCTTAAGTGCCTATATTAAGAAATTAGAAAGGTCGCAAGTAAACGACCTAATGCTTCGCCTTAAAGCCTTGGAAAAAGAAGAACAAGACAAACCAAAAAGTAGTAGACGGGAAGAAATAATAAAGATTAGGGCAGAAATTAATGAAATAGAAACAAAAAGAACAATCCAAAGAATTAATGAAACAAAGAGTTGGTTCTTTGAAAGGATAAACAAGATTGATAAACCCTTAGCAAATCTGACCAAAAGAAAGAGAGAAGAGACACAAATTAATAAAATCAGAGATGAACAAGGTAACATCACAACAGATTCCAGAGAAATTCAAAAAATTATAGGGACATACTATAAAAGCATATACTCCACAAAGTATGAAAATCTGAAAGAAATGGATGATTTCCTTGATCTATATGACCTACCTAAATTAAACCAAAATGAGATTAATCACTTAAATAGACCTATAACAAACATGGAGATCCAAGCAGTTATCAATAATCTCCCAACTAAAAAAAGCCCAGGCCCGGATGGATTCACTGCTGAATTTTACCAGACTTTTAAGGAAGAGCTAACACCATTGCTTCTTAAGCTTTTCCAGGAAATAGAAAAAGAAGGAATCCTACCAAACTCCTTCTATGAGGCCAGCATCACCCTGATACCAAAACCAGGCAAAGATAGAACAAAAAAAGAAAATTACAGACCAATCTCCCTCATGAACATAGATGCAAAAATTCTCAACAAAATATTGGCAAACAGAATACAAGAGTATATCAAAAAGATCATTCACCCTGACCAAGTAGGCTTTATCCCAGAGATGCAGGGATGGTTCAACATACACAAATCTATAAATGTAATACATTACATAAATGGGTTGAAGGACAAAAATCACATGATCATCTCATTAGATGCAGAGAAAGCATTTGACAAAATCCAACATCCCTTCATGATAAAAGTCCAAAGAGACTGGGAATAGAAGGAACATATCTCAATATAATAAAGGCTATTTATGACAAGCCTACAGCCAACATATTACTAAATGGGGAAAAACTGGAAGCTTTTCCACTAAAATCAGGAACAAGACAAGGGTGTCCACTGTCTCCACTTCTATTTAATATAGTTTTGGAAGTCTTAGCCATAGCAATAAGGCAAGAGACACACATAAAAGGGATACAAATTGGAAAGGAAGAAATCAAGTTATCATTATTTGCAGATGACATGATTCTATACATAAAGGACCCTAAAGCCTCTACTAGCAAGCTGTTAGAGCTGATCAAAACCTACAGCAATGTAGCAGGATACAAAATAAATACACAGAAATCAGTAGCCTTCGTATATGCTAACAACAAACACACAGAGGATGAAATCAGAGAATCACTCCCATTCACAATTGCATCAAAAAAAATAAAATACCTTGGAATAAACCTAACTAAGGAAGTAAAGAATCTATACAATGAGAACTTTAAGACACTCAAGCGAGAAATTGCAGAAGACACTAGAAAGTGGAGAAACATCCCTTGTTCCAGGCTTGGAAGAATCAATATTGTGAAAATGGCAATCTTACCTAAAGCAATCTACACATTTAATGCAATCCCTATCAAAATTCCAAAGGCTTTCTTCATGGAAATAGAAAAAACAATCCAAAAATTCATTTGGAATCATAAAAAACCTCGAATATCTAAAATAATACTGAGCAACAAAAAAGAGGCTGGTGGTATCACCATACCTGATTTTAACCTATACTACAGAGCCATAGTAACAAAAACAGCATGGTACTGGCACAAAAACAGACATGTAGATCAGTGGAACAGAATAGAGGACCCAGATGTAAGCCCAAGTAGCTATAGCCACCTGATATTCGATAAAAATGCCAAAAATACTCATTGGAGAAGAGACAGCCTCTTCAGCAAATGGTGTTTTGAAAACTGGATAAATATCTGCAGAAGGATGAAAATAGATTCTTCTCTCTCGCCATGCACAAGAATTAAGTCCAAATGGATTAAAGACCTTAACATCAGACCGGAAACTTTGAAACTGCTAGAGGAAAAAGTAGGGGAAACCCTTCAGCATATTGGTCTTGGCAAAGACTTTCTGAATACAACCCCAATTGCTCAGGCAATAAAACCACAGATTAACCACTGGGACCTAATGAAATTACAAAGATTTTGCACCGCAAAGGACAGTGAAAAAAGCAAAGAGGCAACCTACAGAATGGGAAAAAATCTTCGCCAGCTATATATCTGATAGAGTATTAATATCTAGGATATACAAAGAACTCAAAAAGTTAACTAATAAGGAATCAAACAAGCCAATCAAAAAATGGGCTAAGGAGCTAAATAGAGAGTTCTCAAAGGAAGAAATACGAATGGCATATAAGCACCTAAAAAAATGTTCTACGTCAGTAGTCATCAGGGAAATGCAGATTAAAACTACATTGAGATTCCATCTCACTCCTGTCAGATTGGCCACCATCATGAAAACAAATGATCATAAATGTTGGCGGGGATGTGGAAAAAAAGGAACCCTTCTGCACTGCTGGTGGGAATGCAATCTGGTCCAGCCATTGTGGAAAACAGTGTGGAGGTTCCTAAAGCAGCTAGAGATTGATCTACCATATGACCCAGCTATAGCACTCCTAGGCATATATCCAAAGGACTCATCTCATTTCCTTAGAAGTACATGCTCAACCATGTTTATTGCTGCTCAATTTATAATAGCTGGGAAATGGAACCAGCCTAGATGTCCCTCAACAGATGAGTGGATAATGAAGATGTGGTACATTTATACAATGGAGTTCTACTCAGCGGTAAAGAAAAATGAAGTTATGAAATTTGCAGAAAAATGGATGGACCTGGAAAGTATTATACTAAGTCAGGTAACCCAGGCCCAGAAAGCCAAGCGCCACATGTTCTCCCTCATATGGGGATCCTAGCTACAGATGACTGAGCTTCTGTGTGAGAATGAAAATACTTAGTAGCAGAGGCCAGTAAGTTGAAAAGGAGACATAAAGGGTGGAGAAAGGAAGGGAGGAGGATACTTAATAGGTTGATATTGTATATATGTAATTACAATGATTGTAATGGGGAGGTAATATGATTGAGAATGGAATTTCAAACGGGAAAGTGTGGGGGTGGGGAGGGAGGGAATTACCATGGGATATATTTTATAATCATGGAAAATGTTAATAAAAATTAAAAAAAAAATAAAAATAAAAAAATAAAATAAAAAAAAATTAAAAAATTAAAAAAAATAAAGAATATTTAACACCAAAAAAAAAAATATTATAGCTAAAGTGGCCTACAATCAGTCTACATTTCCTTCTGTTTTAAACTCTACATCTATTTCATCCTTCTGTTTTCCTCCACGAAACTCACCAGTTCATTACTTCTACATTGAACTTTGTGCAAGTTCTTAGAACATGTGAAGAACACAGCCATATTATCACAAGAATTGTCTCTGGCCCAGTTACTGATAAAGTCCTTTCTTTCCTGTCTGAAGCCTCAAAAGGCAGGCCTGCATGTTCCACACTTATGCTTTTAGGTATTTCAAACTCTCATCCGAATGGCCCATCAAGCTCAGATTAGAGCACTACAGGGCTTCCAACGTTCTAAATCTATCCACAGTCCTCTCACAAACCTGTTCCAAAATACAGAAAGCCACACAGTTATGTTTATAGCAGCAATGGGCCCACATTCAGATAATTTTTTGTAGTAGTTACCGTCTCATTGATTGGACAAAACATTCAACCAGAGCAGCTTGTGGAAGAAAAGGGTTTGTTTATTTTTGCTTCCAGATTCAAGGGGCAG
Organism: Jaculus jaculus; assembly: GCF_020740685.1. Classification (NCBI taxonomy): domain Eukaryota; kingdom Metazoa; phylum Chordata; class Mammalia; order Rodentia; family Dipodidae; genus Jaculus; species Jaculus jaculus. The sequence continues at coordinate 79,516,234 of NC_059107.1, read as the reverse complement.
TTTCATCATGGTGGGGAAAGAGTGACAAGAGCAAACATCCAGGCGGACATCACCCATTCATATCACCACAAATTCTGAGTACTGGGCTTGGAGCCAGTACTTGAAGCCCACCTGCAGTGGTACACAACCTCCAGAAAGGATTCACTTCACAATGTCCCCTCCACAAACTTTTCCAAATTACCATGAGCTGGGGACCAAGTCTTCAAAACAGACGAACCTATGAGGGACATTTCATTCAAACTACTGCACTATGAAGTAAAATAATGTAAATGTGAATGCTATTTTAGACATTATCTAAAGTAGTACTATTTAAAATGGAACAATCAGGAAACGATTACCATAGGCCACTTAAACAAAGACCTAATGATCTCCTGAGTGATCTGTGCACGTTAGGAGAGTGCAGATGGACCAGAAGGAGCTTTGTTCCTGGGGCAGCTCTTGCTTGTTCTGTTAGAAGAAGAAGAAGAAGCCCACTTCTTGGAGCAGAAGAAATGATAGAAAACAAGCCTGCAGCCAAGTAGATACTGCCCAATAGGTGGAACAAACTTAGAGCTCAGTTATAAAGGGCCATTTCCAAGAATTTGCTCAGTGAACATTAATAGCTACTAAAATAACAAGAGAAACAATCAGAAACTATGTAGGACCTGACAGGAATACAAAATACCATGTGCATAGTATATTTCTAAAAACTGAGTATTGCTAAGCAAAGTTTTGGATCTATCAATATAAAAGCTGCAGGAGACAAATGAACATATTAATTGACACAAAATGAGGTGAAATAAGCAAAATTCACACTGTGAGAAATGGTGTGAAAAAGTGACACCACTTCTGTCATAAATAAATCACAAAGTTGGGGGTAAGGGAGAAGAATGTAGCTGATAAATAATGATAGTTATAGAGCTATGAAGAAACAAAGGCTCTGTATTTTTTAAATTATAATAGAAATACTAACAAGTTGCAATGTATGAACTTCATTTTGATTCATTCAAACTCCAGAAAACATGGACCAATATTGTAAAAATATGAATTCTAACTTGATACATAATAGGCCAAAGTAGGAGGATTGCTATGAGTTCAAGGCCAGCCTGAGAGTATATAGTCAACTCCATGTCAACCTGAACTAGAGCAAGACCCTACCTCAAAAAAACAATATATATATTTTCAAGGAGAGAGAGAGAGAGATGAGTATGTTAGGGCTTCTGTCCACTGTAACTGAACTCCAGATGCATGTGCTACTCTATCTGGGTATAGGTGGATATTGGGAAATTTAACCCAGGTTGTGAGGATTTGCAAGCAAGTACTCTTAACCACTGAGCCATCTTTCCAGCCCCCATTTATCTTATCATAATTAGTATTATGCATACAATTATAATTAAACTGCTTCCATATTGATAGATATGTAAGCTGTTTCCGTGTTAGAAGCAGTATTGTGGTACACACACATCCTTTCCATGTGACTTTGTTGGCATGTGAAAGTGTTTCCATTACATAAATTCTTTGGAATATAAATTACTTTAAATTTTATTTTAAACTTTATAGACTATTTTTTTTAATTTAATTTATTAGTTTTCATTTCAGTGAATACAGGTAGTTTGGTACCATTATTTAGGCTCATCTGTGATGTTTACATGGATATGTCTCTATTCTTTGTATATTTAGGGCATTTTCTTGAATATAATACAAATTTGTTTCAAGTCAAACAACCCACTCACAAAATGGGGCAAAGAGCTGAATAGGCAGTTCACAGAGGAAGAAATACAAATGGCAAACACACACTTAAGAAAATGTTCATCATCCCTAATCATCAGGGAAATGCAAATTAAAACAACTATGAGATTCCACCTTATCCCAATAAGGATAGCAAACATCAAAAAATAAAGTGAAAATAAATGCCGGTGAGGATGTGGAGAAGTAGGAACACTCATCCACTGTTGGTGGGAATGTAAGATGGTACAACCACTTTGGAAAGCAATATGGAGACTCCTGAAAAAGCTGACTATAGAGATACCAACAGACCCAGTTATTCCCATACTGGGCATCTACCCTAAAACCGTTAAACCACAAGCCAGAGAGATTTGCTCAACAATGTTTGTATTGGCTCAATTCATAATAGCTAAGAGCTGGAATCAACCCAGATGTCCATCACTAGAAGAATGGATAACTAAGGTGTGGTATATCTACATAATGGAATTCTATACAGCAGTAAGAAAAATGATACAATGAAATTGAGGAAAAATGGTTGAACCTAGAACAGATCATTCTCAGTGAACTTACCCAATCACAGGAAGAAAATCGCCACCTAGTCTCACTCATCTACAGCACCTAACCTGAATCTACCCAAGATGCCTTACATACCCAGCAAGCATCTTGTGGACTAGACAATAGGATGGGTGGGGGGGGGAGGGGAGGGCAAGGGAGGGAGTGGGAAACACAAATCTAGACCCAAACAGCAATGGTACCATAAAATTCTACATCCTAAAAGGCAGACCAAATGGCTGAATCTTCACCAGGCCCTTAGAGGGAGCACCTGACCCCACAACACACTGGAGAGGGTATAATGAAGACTGACCTTAATCTTCTATAGCTTCTCTCTCTCTCCCTCCCTCTCTCCTCTCTAACTCTTTTATATTAGTTATTCTTAACTCTTATTTATTTATTTAGATACTTCATTTACTTTTACTATTTTACTTTTATTTAATTTTGATTGTTATATTTTTTGACAAGCAAGGTTTTTTTTGAATTTTCATTTTTTAATTTTGGAACCTCTAGTGCTATTTCTCCATAAGAAATTCTTCTTGCCCACATAAATTATTTTTTTCTGTTAATGTCATAGTCTTGTTTTATATATTTGATTTACAAAGTTTAAAATTTGCTATTTGTAACATAGGGATTGTTTTTCCAATTTGTCTACTAGTTCTTTTGCCAGAATTTATTTACTAAACTATTTTTCTTTATTGTTAATTTTATTGTAATCTATATTTTCATTAATACAGATTTTAAAAACCGAAACAAATTCCACTGATAGTACAATGGTATTTTTAAGTTACCAGTCAACTATATATATATATATGTATATACATATATATATATGTATGTGTATGTGTGTGTGTGTGTGTGTGTGTATATATATATATATATATATATACATATATATATATATATATATATAATTTATTTATTTTCAAAGAGAGAGAATGGGTGTGCTAGGGCCTCTAACCACTGCAAATAAACTGCAGATGTATGAAACACTTTTTGCATCTGGTTTTATGGGGATGCTGGGGAGTTGAACCTGGGCATTGGATGTTGCAGGCAAGTGCCTTAACCACTGAGAAATATCTCAGTGTTTGACATATTTTTAAATATATTTTGACATTATTATCAATTTATCATTATTATCAATTTTTGTTTTAATATAGTTTTATATTTTTTGACATTGTCATTTTTTAAAGGCATATTAAATGTATGTTTGTTGATTTTAATTAATTTATTTGACAGAGAAAAGCAGAGGGAGACAGGGAGAGAACATGCCAGGGCCTCCAGCCACTGAAAATGGACTCCAGACACATGCGCCACTTTGTGCATATGGCTTACATAGGTCCTGGGGATTTGAACTTTTGTCCTTTGGCTTTGCAGGCAAGTGCCTTAGTGGCTAAGCCATCTCTCATGCCCTATTTTGACATTATTATTGGTGTAAATTGTGTATGACAATAATGTAAATTCATGGATAACTTTCATGAGATCTAGTTATTTGTGCAAATGCATATTACCTCTCTCTCTCTCTCTCTCTCTCTCTCTCTCTCTCTCTCTCTCTCTCTCTCTCTCTTTCTCTCTCTCTGGAACTCTAGAATCTAAATCCCTGCTGGTATTTCACCACAATTTCATTGCATTTGTAGAGCCATTTTTTTTTTTTATTTTAACATTGGAAAAAATAAATGTTTATTTGGGGCTTCTTTTATATTTTTTCTGTCAAATTTAATAGTTTTGTCTTGCTATTAGATATGTATTATGTTTATTCTCATTCCAGGACAATTAAATATCTAAAACTAAACATCTTTTCATCTTACAGAACACAAAAAAGTGTTAAAAACTACTAGAGATGCTGGAGAGATGGTTTAGTAAATAAAGCACTTGCTGTGTAAGCATGAGAACCTCAGTTGGGATCCCTAGAACCCACACAAAGGTCATGTTATATTGTAGCCTACAAATAAACCCAGCAATCAGGAGGCAGAGATGAGGATCCTGGGGCAATCTGGATACCGAAACCAGTCAAATCAATAAGCACTGGTTTCACTGAGAGGTCTTGTCTCAACAAATAAGATGCAAGATTTAAATTTAAACTAGATTTTTTTTCCATACATGGATGGATTTCTCATCTTTCTTACCATTACAGCTGTTGGGTTTTCCTAGTAATTTCAACAAATAATGGTTTTTAGAACTCTCCTTAAATTCTGACTCATAAAAGATCTCCAAGATGTGTTAATTAATGACTTCCAATGGAAACAGAGGAGACTGTGGAGGAGTGATTGATGCTTGCATCCTGTGGCAGGCAGTTCAATTATACCATCAAAACCTAGAACAATGCAATGCTTTGGAGACCAACTTCTCATACTCTTTCTTAAATGTACTGTGTCTACTTATTCTAGAATTGTAGGTTGCTTAAAGGCTTTGGAAGAAAATGGACTTTGTGTATTGACACAAGTGAGAAATCAACCTTCTGAGTCTATTATTTGTAATGATACCTTGTCATAAACAGTTACCACCATGGCAATACACTGCAGTTCTCTAACTTCTGATTAGTATGTTACTATGGAAACTTGTGTTCACATGAAAATACCTGTTTTGATTTAAAAGCAGTTTTTCTCAATTTCCATCTACTTGGAAATGGTCGTAAAATCACAAATCAGAGGGTTTCTGGAACAGGTGTTATAACATAGACAAAATATGTTTACAAAAGACATTCTCCATAGAAACTTCTTGTGTTAGCATTTCCCGTCTTTCAAAACAGAAATGATTTGTATTATTTCCTACAATTACCTGCTCAAACTATGTAAAGAAATACAATCTTTCTTGCAATAAATAAGCGGTTTTGATATGACATTAAGGATAGCTTTCCAGTGGCACGTAATACCGAAACTCTCTCCATTTTAAAAACTTACATATTGTTAATTAGCTAACAAAGAAGTGGATTTCCATATGGCTTATTCATGACACCTTTAGTTTTGGTTAACCTGTCTTTCACTGATTCTCTCTTCCATCTTCACTTGCATCCCTGTACTTACATGTCTACTACCCCATCCCCTTAAGCCTTCCCTCTCCTCCCTCATGTGCCCTTTCTAGCTTCATGCCTGCTACTGCTGTCCATCACTCCAAAATTGGAAACTCAAATTTTGAAGCTAAGATCTACATAAAAGAGAGAATAAGCAGTGTTTGACTTCCAGAGCCTGGGTGTTCTCACTTAGTAGAATCTTTTTCAGATTTATCCATTTTCCAAAACAGTTCATAATTTCATTTTTCTTTACACATGAATAAAACTCCATTGTGTGTGTACTAAATATTCAGTTGTCCATTATTCATTCATTAATCAGTTGATGGACATCTAAGCTGATTCTATTTCCTAACTATTGTGAATTCAACATTGTTAAGCAAGTATGTCTGAAATACATTAAAATATGTGCCCAGCAGTGGTATGGCTGGTTCATATGGTAGATCTATTTTTAGCTCTCAGAAACTTCCACACTGATTTCCGTAATGGTTCACCAGTTTACATTGCCACCAACAATGAATTAGAGTTTCTCTTTCCCCACACCCTTACCAGGATTGTCACTTGATTTCTTTGATCAGAATGAGGTGGGCTCTCAAATTATTTTAATTTGCATTTTCCTGATGGCTAAGGATTGTGAAATGTTTTTTAAAAATATTTATTGGCCATCTGTATGACTTCTTTTGGGAATTCTCTATTCAGTTCTATAGCCCATTTTCATTGTTTTTTAATTTCTTTCTTTCTTTCTTTCTTTTTTTTTTTTTTTTTAGTTCTTTGGCTGTGAAAATTTGTCAATTACTGAGAATGGGGAATTAAAGCAGCCTACTACTCATGCTGGGGCTAATCTGTGACTTTACATCTAGTAGTGTTTGTTTAATGAAATTTAGTAACTTTGTTTGGTGCATTTATGTTTAGGATTATAATGCTCTCTTGCTGCATTATTCCCCTAATCATTTTAAAGTGATCTTCTTTATCCTTTACGGCTAATGTTGGTTTGGATTCTATCCTGTAAGATATTAGAACAGCTATACCAGCTTGTTTCCTGAGCCCATGTTCTTGAAATACTATTTTCTGTCCTTTCACCCTAAGTGTGTGTTGGGGGAGGATCCATCTTTTGTGGAGAGGCGATTTTTTTTTCCAAGGTAAGAGTCTCACACTAGCACAGGCTGACCTGGAATTCACTCTGTAGTCTCAGGGTAGCCTCAAACTCTGCCTCCCGAGTGCTAGGATTAAAGGTGTGCACCACCATGCCCAGTGGGAGAGGTGATTTTCTTTGAGGCAACAAAAGGAAGGATACTGCATTTTAATTCATTTTTATAGTATTGCCTTTTGGTTTGGGACTGAGACCATTAATATTCAGTTATTACTAAAAGGTATATATTAATTGAGGTTAGTTTTACTGATTTTGTACTATGGAATTTTTCTGTTCCTCTCTTGCATTAACTATTTTTTTTCTATGCCTTATGTTCATGGTTTTCCTTCCCTTTAGTCTGAAAGATTGCATTGTGTACTTAATGTGTAGCTGACTTGGTGTGCATGCATTCCTTTAGCCTGTTTTATCATGGAAAAAGCAATGTGGATTGGAGTTTAGTGTTTTTTAGGACTTGAAATACGTCATTCAAGCTCTTCTGTCTTTGAAAGTTTCTTTAAATAGATCTATTATTCTAATATGCTTGTCTTTGTAGGTGGCTAGGTGCTTCCCTCTTACTGCTTTCAAGATATTTTCTTTGGTCTGTGATTTAGTAGTTTCACTATAACAAGGTGAGAAGTTATTTCCTAGTCTTGCTTATTTGGTGTTCTAAATGTCTCCTGTGCCTATTGGCATCTCTTTCCATAATTTTTTGAAATTTTCTTGTTTGATTTTGTTGAAAATACTATGATTATAGATTAAATTGAGAGTAGCATTAATATATGGGTATGAACATTAATAGAAGTGCTTACTGGACTGTTTGGTGAGCATAGTAGATACATTTAGCCAGACAGCAGCAGATATTACACTCCTAGGGCTCATGACTACCCCTGTTGTAGGCTTTCAGTATTGGGGATGTATTCCCTCCCATGGAGTGGGATCCAGTCAAATTAGATGGTGGTTGGTCTCCCCCATAAAGGATGTGCCACAATTGCACCTGTTAGCTCCTTTGGCCTGGCTGGCCAAATATAAGGCTTTCAGTGTCCACTGTTGAGTATCTTCACTGGTGACTTCTCTCTCTCCCATTGAACTGCATGTAGTGTTGCTTTTTCCAGCTTTCTGTCAGCTGATCTACATGGAGGAGGTTTTCAGTTCAGCTCCAGCTGGATTTCTCAGTGACCTGACAGCCCAAGTATGTGGAGTCTTCAGCCTTACCATCTATTCGTGGTGGGAAGCCAAGGGCCTTGGCAATAGCCTGTAATGTTTTTTGGAAAGTCTCCCATTCTGGCTAAAAAATTTCGAGTAATTATCTATGGCTTCTGTGTGTAAGGATTCTTTTTTAAAGATATTTTGTAGTCTGGCATTGAACTTCCTATGTAGTTCATCTTGACTTCAAAATCTTGATCCTCTTGCCTCAGTCTGAGTGCCATCACACTTGACACTGTTTGTTGTTGTTGTTTTGTGGGAGAAGTGCATGAGCATTTGATGGGCAAGGCATAATTGTGGTGAACTTTATATAATCATACATGTAAGTTAAATCATACAAATATACATTAGAATATGTTAAATAGGGAGAACATCACTTTACATTTTTTTTATTTTTTATTTATTTACTTTTTAAAATTTTTATTAACATTTTCCATGATTATAAAATATATCCCATGGTAATTCCCTCCCTCCCCACCCCCACACTTTCCCATTTGAAATTCCATTCTCCATCATATTACCTCCCCATTACAATCATTGTAATTACATATATACAATATCAACCTATTAAGTATCCTCCTCCCTTCCTTTCTCCACCCTTTATGTCTCCTTTTCAACTTACTGGCCTCTGCTACTAAGTATTTTCATTCTCACACAGAAGCCCAGTCATCTGTAGCTAGGATCCACATATGAGAGAGAACATGTGGTGCTTGGCTTTCTGGGTCTGGGTTACCTCACTTAGTATAATACTTTCCAGGTCCATCCATTTTTCTGCAAATTTCATAACTTCATTTTTCTTTACCGCTGAGTAGAACTCCATTGTATAAATGTACCACATCTTCATTATCCACTCATCTGTTGAGGGACATCTAGGCTGGTTCCATTTCCCAGCTATTATAAATTTAGCAGCAATAAACATGGTTGAGCATGTACTTCTAAGGAAATGAGATGAGTCCTTTGGATATATACCTAGGAGTGCTATAGCTGGGTCATATGGTAGATCAATCTCTAGCTGTTTTAGGAACCTCCACACTGTTTTCCACAATGGCTGGACCAGATTACATTCCCACCAGCAGTGCAGAAGGGTTCCTTTTTTTCCACATCCCCGCCAACATTTATGATCATTTGTTTTCATGATGGTGGCCAATCTGACAGGACTGAGATGGAATCTCAATGTAGTTTTAATCTGCATTTCCCTGATGACTAGTGATATAGAACATTTTTTTAGATGCTTATATGCCATTTGTATTTCTTCCTTTGAGAACTCTCTATTTAGCTCCATAGCCCATTTTTTGATTGGCTTGTTTGATTCCTTATTATTTAACTTTTTGAGTTCTTTGTATATCCTAGATATTAATCCTCTATCAGATATATAGCTGGGGAAGATTTTTTCCCATTCTGTAGGTTGCCTCTTTGCTTTTTTCACTGTCCTTTGCGGTGCAAAATCTTTGTAATTTCATTAGGTCCCAGTGGTTAATCTGTGGTTTTATTGCCTGAGCAATTGGGGTTGTATTCAGAAAGTCTTTGCCAAGACCAATATGTTGAAGGGTTTCTCCTACTTTTTCCTCTAGCAGTTTCAAAGTTTCCGGTCTGATGTTAAGGTCTTTAATCTCACTTTACATTTTTATATGCCCAGTGCTACATCAAGGAAAGACTGAATCAATGCAATGTAAACAAGCAGGGCAAACACCAAATCCTACAATCCCTGTTTAGCATCTAGAACTTTAATTTTTTTCTTAACAACTTTTCACCTCTCCAGCTGTATTTCTTGCTTTGTAGGCAAAAATTTTTCTAAGCCAGAATGAGCAGCTATCCTTGGCAGCCATCCCATTGTCCTGGTATCTCCAAAACTCTGGGGTCCCTACTGCAACCTATGGTTCATCTACACAGTTCATGCCATAGCCTCAAAGGGTACTACATTGTCCAGTGGCCTTCATCAGAAATGTGAGCACTTCGTGACCCCTTTTTATTGTATTTGTTGTACTTGCAAAACTATGTGGAATACCAAATAAAGTCAACACTAAAGAAGAGCAAGGAAAACCTTAATCATTGTTCCCTCAGCCCTCCTCCTTTCAAAAGAATCAACATATCTTCTATTGTCCCAATTCAAAACATCCAGCCCAATCTCAATGCTAATAATTTCTCAAATAATAGCAGCTAAAGAATGCATGTTCTGTGCCAGATAGCTGAGCCTGTTCATACTCCCTCTGCCAAACACACCAGTATATTTTAAATTCAAATTTCCTCAAGTTCTCAGAATGAGCAGATTGCAGCCAGCATTTCTACCAGAACATCACATAAACTGCTTCTAGTCTAGTCCTAACAGAATCTCTTTTCCTTATGAAACACCATAAGCTGAGCCTTCAACATATATACATCTCTGTGCATTAAGATTTGTTTTTTAAGACTCACCAGAATGCCCCATTAAAATCTGCTTATAGCGCTGCAAGGCTTCTCCAGTTCAAAGTTTCAAATCCTTTCATATTCCTCCTACAAACTAGTTCCAAAAGACCAAAAGCTACAAGGTCAGGTTTATAGCAGTAATGAAACAACTTCTTGGTACTAATTTTCTGTAGCACTTATCTTGTTGGGATAAAGCACCTGATCAATAGAAGCATATGGAAAGAAAGGGTTTATTTAAGCTTAGTGACTTAAAGGGAAGTTTCATCATGGCTGGGAAAGTATGGCAGAATAGGTACTGGGACATTAGCTAGGAGGTAGCAGCAGCAGCAGTAAGTTACTGAATACCATTAAGATTGAGCTAATAAACCTGAAGGCTTGCTCCCAGTGACACATTTCCTTCAACAAGGGACTATCTTCCAAAGGCTCAAAGATACTTATTTTTCATCTTTTGTAACTTTCTTGGCTATGTATTGAGTTGATTCTATAAGTATCTTTTCTATGCCTTGGATTAAATTCTTTATGTGTTTGAGTCCTCTCTTTGGTCTTTGAACCTTATAAGAAACACATTCTGGAATTTTTTATTCCTTGGCAATTTAACTATCTCACCATTTTAGTTTTCTGGTGTTGGCATGCTGTCAGCTTATAGAGTTGTCATAGTGGAGTGTTGTCTCATCTTTGTGTTTTTGTATTTTGCACTTCTTTTGGGGGCTTCTATGTCCTCTGATTTGTAACTTTTCCTCTTATCTTATTGTTTTTGTTTTTTATGAGATTCTTCTTGGTGGGTTGCCTTGGCTTGGATTTATGTTCAAGGGAAAGGTGACTGCAGTAATAACTATGATATGTTGGCAGAAGTCTCAATATTATCTGCTGTGGAAAATACTGTATTCTTGAACTGTGACTCTTATGAGCTTTGAAGACAGAATTTCTAGGGCTCCATTTGTGGTATGTTGGATTCTGCCTTGGGTGGCAGCTTTCTACTGCTCATCATCACTTGCCCTGAGGCATCTGAGTGTGGAGGTCACTGAGAGTCCCAACTCAGCTGCAGTCCCTGAGATGGTACCAGCTTCTTCAATGTTAGTGGCACCCAATATCTAACTCCTCATTGTCCTCTCTCAGAGCTCCAGTTTTGCTCTCATGTCCTCACTATCATGTGGTTCATTGTTCCAGGCTTAGGCAACCACCACTGGCTAACCCTTAGCTAGTAATGTGGTCTATCACTCTGAACCTGTCTTATGTCTGTTTGCTTATTTTATATATATATGTATATATATACACATACATACATACATACATATACAAATATATATATATATATACATACTTTATATATATATACATATATATATGTGTGTATATATATATATGTATACACATATACATATATATGTGGCAAAACTATGTGAGATTTAGCCTATCATCTCTTTATTTATCATGTACCTATCTATCTTTCTATCATCTGTCTTCTATCTATCATCTTCGTACTTTCTGTCTGTATATCCCTCCATCTGTCTATTCACTTACATTTTTCTGCCTTGTGAAAGGAGGTATTATATGTGAAAGGAGGTAGTATAACTCTCAAAAGTTGCAGGCACATAGATTATATTTATGAGGTGTGGGATTAGTGTCAAGCTTGAATTTAAATCTACTTTCCTTACAAACATTAATTCCAGATTTGGTATTGCTATTTTTCCTGTTTACTGAACCTCTTTTTCCACAAAAGTAAATATCAGGAGGAGAGTTTTAAATTGAGATGCAAAAGTTTAAATTTCTTTCCTGAAAATATGAATAAGTAATGTCCATTTTAAATGGTGCTTGAATATCAGGGTTTTAATAGGAATAAATGATGTTATTAATACTAAATAACATACTTTAACTTTGATTGCCTAAGGAATGCTGTAAGACTGAATTGCATGGAGGCTTTGAAATGCTCAGCATGTGTACATTATAATAAGGTTGGAGAGATGGCTTAGTAGTTAAGGTGTTTGCCTGCGAAGCCAAGGATTCACGTTCAACTCTCCAGGTCCCACATAAGTGAGACACACAAACTGATACAAGTTCACAAGGACACACATGTGCACAAGGGGTGCATTCTTCTGGAGTTTGATTGCAGTTACTGGAGGCCCTGGTGTGCCAATTCTCTCTCTCTTTCTCTCATAAAATAAAAGGCCAGTTTATTAGGCTTGCCTCATTTTTTTAATGTCAATAATACATATATGCAAAACATCTTTATGATAAAAATTCTAGCATTTAAATTTCTCTGGATTACAAAATCATATGACACCTGAATAACTGACATTTTTTCTTCACAATATAAAACATGCCCATTTTAATCTATAATATCCATCTTTACCCTGCGTAATGTGTGCCAGCCCCTTGTCTTGGCTGTCAGATGTCTTAAGCACTCTCAGCTGAGGGACAGAGTCTCTAGGAAATAACCTTAGTTTTATTTGTTGTTGCATTTAGGCACTGGAGATAAGTTTCAACTGGAAACAGAAGGAGGAATTATTGAAGTTTTTAATGCTGTTTAATCCCTACCCTCAGCTCCTCTCCATCACTTCAGCTGAGTATATTTGTTGTCTTACAACTGTTTGCTTACTTAAACAATTTTATTTAGACACTTCTTTCATACAGTGGTTAAACTGCCATCTGGAGTTTATCATTCACCTATGAAGGCTGGAACTGTGAAGCTATCACAGGTTTGAACACAAAGGAGGGTTATGCTGGAGATTTACACAGGAGTTCTCACATTGCCTGTGTTGAAGTTTGACAATACCTGCTATTTTGACTATTATAATAATAAAAACATAGAGAGGGCTGGAGAGATGGCTTAGCATTTAAGGTGCTTGCCTGCAAAGCCAAAGAACCAAGATGCACAAGGGGGCACACATGTCTGGAGTGTTTGCAGCAGTGAGAGGCCCTGGAGGCCCATTCTCGCTATCTCTCTTTTCCTGCCTATTTCTCTTTCTCTCAAATAAATAAATAAAAATAAGCAGCAGGATGAAGTCCTGTAGCAGACAGCTTCAGGTTCACTGAGATGAGCTTTCAGACCAGACACAGTTATGGAGGAAGGGATATTTATTGAAGCTTACAGATCCAGGGGAAGTTCCATAGTGGCAGGAGAAGCTGGCCTGCCTTCACAGGACCAAGCAGAGAGAGAGAGAAGCTCAAGTCTAAAAGCCAAAAGCCACAGCACACTTCAGGAACTCCAGCTAGGCACACTTTGCATATCTTTAGATTGAAATCTGAAACCCACCATCACACCTTAACATCCACCCAGTGACACTGCCGCCAGCCAGGTGGCTGCAGATGCAAACTACAAACAAATAAACAACTGAATATATTGGGGTCCAGCTATTCAAGCCACTACAAGTCCCATGCAAAGAGTAACAACACTGTGTCCTACCAGTCTGCAGTTTTTTGGATGTTAGTCATTTTTCAAGAAGGGGAAAATGCCAGAAACCTTTCCCTTTTGTATGCCTGATAAAATGGTCAATCTCAGTAATCAAAATATCTAACTGGCAGCTAAGACAATGAAACACATTAGAAATGCTTCTTACACAAGTGTACATGTCCAACTTTCAAAACCTAAAATTTAATGGGAAATGGTTTTATTGGCTCTCTGATAAACATTAGGCATACTGAAATATGAATGGAATTTCTGAATAGGCCACTGAAATGTTAATCTTCATATTATGTCTGTGGACATTAGTGGTATCTGTATGAATTAAATTTTAAAAGCTCTTAACAGAGATGCACATAGTTTTGAGAGTTCATATATACCAGGTGTGATACATAAGAATCAGTCATTACAAACTACCTTATGCATTTCTCCCCTATCTAAAATACAGAATAACCCACTGAGTACTTGCAATATTTTGACATAGTATGGTACTAATAATTTATGAAAAGATAACAGGAGGAAGCAGAAAGAATAAAGAAACAGGAAGAGATGTTAGAGAACACATACTTTGAAGCAACAGGCTTTCATCCAGTTAGTGGGTAGAAAGAATCTATGAGAAGAAACCAAGCAATAGGAATACAATTAAATGGCATGAATATGTTCCTAAAGATTTAAACAATATTTATTTTAAAAAGATTTGAACTGTTGTCCTTGTAGTGACAAGGTCACATAATAAAATTCTATTTAATTCTCAAAAGATTTCATTATATGATTTCATGAAGGAAGTGCCTTACTTGATTTATTAAATAGAAACATTGTATGTACACATCATGTGTTGGTATTATTCCACTCCTCTCTGCTACCATTTCCTTGAGGGCTCCCTCCCTTCAGTGGGGTTGCTGGTGTCCACTATAGGGTTGTGACTGACTGCTGCTCTTTCTTGATTTTTTTTAAAATTTATTTATTTGAGAGCGACAGACACAGAGAGAAAGACAGATAGAGGGAGAGAGAGAGAATGGGCGCGCCAGGGCTTCCAGCCTCTGCAAACGAACTCCAGACGCGTCTGCCCCCTTGTGCATCTGGCTATCGTGGGACCTGGGGAACTGAGCCTCGAACCAGGGTCCTTAGGCTTCACAGGCAAGCGCTTAACTGCTAAGCTATCTCTCCAGCCCTCTTTCTTGATTTTTAAGAGAACTAACCCTTTGTATCATCTGTCTAGTGTTCTCTTAGACATTCTCAGCTACTGCCTCAAATACTAGAGTCTATACCAAATGTCTTACATAAATATACAAAAGTATGAAGGAATAGCATTTTCAAATACCATTTATAACAATACTGATCGTGATTGTATTAATTTCCAACTTCTCACATTCTAGTAGTGAATTATAGTAAGAAGTGGAATGGTCTTAAAAGAAATAAAATAGAAAGGCTGGGCTTGGGATCATACAGATGTGGGTTTAAAAAGAAAGAAAACTCACCAAACTCCTTCTATGAAGCCAGCATCACCCAGATACCCAAACCAGGCAAAGATAGAACAAAAAAAGAAAATTACAGACCAATCTCCCTCATGAACACAGATGCAAAAATTCTCAACAATATATTGGCAAACAGAATACAAGAATGCATCAAAAAGATGATTCATCCTGAGCAAGTAGGCTTTATCCCAGAGATGCAGGGATGGTTCAATATAGACAAATCTATAAATGTAATACATTATATAAATGGGTTGAAGGACAAAAATCACATGATCATTTCATTGGACGCAGAGAAAGTGTTTGACAAAATCCAACATCCCTTCATGATAAAAGTCCTACAGAGACTGGGAATAGAAGGAACATATCTCAATATAATAAAGGCTATTTATGACAAGCCTACAGCCAAAATATTACTAAATGGGGAAAAACTGGAAGCTTTTCCAATAAAATCAGGAACAAGACAGGGGTGTCCACTGTCCCCACTCTTGTTTAATATAGTTCTGGAAGTCTTAGCCATAGCAATAAGGCAAGAGACACACATAAAAGGGATACAAATTGGAAAGGAAGAGATCAAGTTATCATTACTTGCAGATGACATGATTCTATACATAAAGGACCCTAAAGACTCTACTAGCAAACTGTTAGTGCTGATAAAAACCTACAGCCATGTAGCAGGATACAAAATAAATACACAGAAATCAGTAGCCTTCATATATGCTAACAACAAACAAACAGAGGATGAAATCAGAGAATCACTCTCATTCACAATTGCATCAAAAAAAAAAAAAGTACCTTGGAATAAACCTAATGAAGGAAGTAAAGAATCTCTACAATGAAAACTTTAAAATACTCAAGTGAGAAATTGCAGAAGACACTAGAAAGTGGAGAAACATCCCTTTTTCTTGGATTGGAAGAATCAATATTGTGAAAATGGCAATCTTACCAAAAGCAATCTACACATTTAATGTGATCCCTATCAAAATTCCAAAGGCATTCTTCATGGAAATAGAAAAAACAATCCAAAAATTCATTTGGAATCACAAAAATACCTCGAATATCTAAAATAATGCTGAGCAACAAAAATAAGGCTGGTGGTATCATCATACCTGATTTTAACCTGTACTACAGAGCCATAGTCACAAAAACAGCATGGTACTGGCACAAAAACAGACATGTAGATCAGTGGAACAGAATAGAGGACCCAGATGTAAGCCCAAGTAGCTATAGCCACCTGAAATGCCAAAAATACTCATTGGAGAAAAGATAGCTTCATCAGCAAATGGTGCTGGGAAAACTGGATATATATCTGTAGAAGGATAAAAATAGATTCTTTTTTCTCTACATGCACAAGAATTCAGTCCAAATGGATTAAAGACCTTAACATCAGACCTGAAACTCTGAAACTGATAGAGGAAAAAGTAGGGGAAACCCTTCAACGTACTGGTCTTGGCAAAGACTTTCTCAATACAACCCCAATTGCTCAGGCAATAAAACCACAGATTAATCACTGGGACCTCATGATATTACAAAGATTTTGCACTGCAAAGGACACAGTGAAAAAAAGCAAAGAGGCAACCTACAGGATGGGAAAAAATCTTTGCCAGCTATATATCTGATAGAGGATTAATATCTAGGATATACAAAGAACTTAAAAAGTTAAATAATAAGGAATCAAACAAGCCAAACAAAAAATGGGCTATGGAGCTAAATAGAGCATTCTCAAAGGAAGAAATACGAATGGCATATAAGCATCTAAAACAATATTCTACGCCACTAGTCATCAGGGAAATGCAGATTAAAACTACATTGAGATTCCATCTCACTCTTGTCAGATTGGCATCCATCATGAAAACAAATGAGCATAAATGCTGGTGGGGATGTGGAAGAAGAGGAACCCTTCTACACTGCTGGTTGGAATGCAACCTGATCAAGCCATTGTGGAAATCAGTGTGGAGGTTGCTAAAACAGCTAAAGATTGATCTACCATATGACCCAGTTATAGCACTCCTAGGCATATATCTGAAGGACTCATCTTATTTCCTTAGAAGTACATGCTCAACCATGTTTATTGCTGCTCAATTTACAATAGCTGAGAAACGGAACCAGCCTAAATGTCCCTCAACTGATGAGTGGATAATGAAGATGTGGCACATTTATACAATCGAGTTCTACTCAGCGGTAAAGAAAAATGAAGTTATGAAATTTGCAGAAAAATGGATGGACCT
Organism: Jaculus jaculus; assembly: GCF_020740685.1. NCBI lineage: Eukaryota > Metazoa > Chordata > Mammalia > Rodentia > Dipodidae > Jaculus > Jaculus jaculus. The sequence goes on along the minus strand of NC_059107.1, from coordinate 79,499,136 downwards.
GGAAAGGATTACACTAAGTCAGGTAACCCAGGTCCAGAAAGCCAAGCGCCACATGTTCTCCTTCATATGTGGATCCTAGCTACAGATGATTGGGCTTCTGCGTGAGAATGAAAATACTTAGTAGCAGAGTCCAGTAAGTTAAAAAGGAGGCATAAAGGGAAGAGAAAGGAAGGGAGGAGGTTGGTATTGTATATATGTAAGTAGAATGATTGAGATGGGGAGGTAATATGATGAAGAATGGAATTTCAAAGGGGAAAGTTTGGGGGGGGGCAGTTATTACCATGTGATATTTTTTATAATTATGGAAAATGTTAATAAAAATTGTGAAAATAAAAAAAAGAAAGAAAACTCAGAAGGAACCAGTGGATACACAGTATAAACTCTTTATTATGCTTTTTGTCCCCTAACATCCATGGATAGGAACAAAAGTTTGATTTGGATCTTCCAAGAAAAGAAAATATACATGTTTCAATCTTAAATACAATTATAAGTATGTAACATAAACTCTTGAATGTGGTTTTTACTAATTGATCTATTGAAAATTGTTCTCCACTAGTAAAGATCTCTTATTTTGTTATTTTTAAAATATTTCATATAAGTATAAATTGTATGCAGAACATATTCATTTGTATACTTTTCTACCTTCCCTTCCTGTCCTCCTTCCTACCAGTCCCTTGTTTTCCTAGGGTAGACAGTTATATTTTTACTTTAATTTTATATATGCATATATGATTTTATGTATCTATATAAAATTCAGGAAACAAAAATAAAAGAAACTTATTATCTATCTTTCTGAGATTGGCTTAGTTGACTTCATATGATTACCTCCAGTTGCATACATTTTCCTGAAAATGACAGAATTTCATTCTTTTTTATTGCTGAAGAATTCTTCATTTATGTATATTTGATACATTTTGATTATCTGCTCCTATACTCTTAGACTCCTAGGGTTGTTCCATAACTTACCTATGTTGAAAGTGCTGCAGTTAAGTCAATGTCCAGGTATCTCTGTGGTATGTTGACTTTGAGTATGTTAACTAAATATCCTGGAATTTTATAGTTACATTTTATGTTAAGTCTATTTCTCGATTTTTACAAACCTCCATGCCAAATTCCTTAGTGGTTAGACTGGCCTACATTCTCACCAGTGGGAAGTAAGGGGTTAAGTGGGAAGTAAGGTAAGTTAGCATTTGTTGTTATTTATTATCTCAATGGCTGCCATTCTTACTGAGGTAAAATGAAATGCCCTGTAGTCTTTTCTTTTAATATATTTTATTGAAAACTTCTATAATTATAGACAATATATCATAATAAATTCCTTCCCCTCTTTCCTCTTTGCAACTCCACTTCCATCACACCCCTTCCCCCTCTCAATCAGTCTCTTATTTTGATATCATCATCTTTTCCTCCTATTATGATGGTATTATGTAGGTAGAGTCTGGAACTGTGAGGTCATGGATATCCAGGACATTTTGTATCTGGAGGACTGCATTGTAAGGAGTCCTACCCTTCCTTTGGCTCTTGGCTCACACATTCTTTCTGCTACCTCTTCCACAGTGGACTCTGAGCCTTGGAAGTTGTGATAGAGATATTTCAGTGATGAGACTCCTCTGTCACTTCTCAACAAAATAGTGCCTTCTACATCATCCCAAGGTCACCACCTTCTGAAAAGAGAAGGTTCTCTAACCAACAGTGAGCATAGCATTAATATATGGGTATGAAAATTAAGAGAAGTGCTTACTGGGAAATTTGGTGTGCATAGTATATACATTTAGTCAGACACCAGCAGATATTATATCCCTAGGGCTCATGACTTCCCCTGTCATAGGTTTTCAGTATCAGGCATGTATTTCCTCCCATGGGGCAGGCCTCCAGTCCAATTAGAGAGTGGTTTTCTCCCCCATGACAGACATGTCACTATTGCATCCATTGGCTCATTTGTCCTGGCCTACCAAATTTAAGGCTTGCAGTGTCCACTGTTGAGTGTCTCCACTGGTGATTTCTCTCTCTCCCATGGAACTGCATGCACCATAGCTTTTCCCAGCTTTCTGTCAGCTAGTCTACTGAATTTCTTTGGTATCTGTTGTAATGGTGCCTTTTTCATCTCTAATTTTATTAATTTGTGTCTCTACCCTCTTTCGTTTGGTCAGATTTGCTAAGGGTTTATCAATCTTGTTTGTCTTTGCAAACAACCAACTCATTGTTTCATTGATTCTATGGATTGCTTTTTCATTTCTATTTTGTTGATTTTTGTCCTAGTTTTTATTATTTCTTCCCTTCTACTGATTTTTGTTTTGCCTTTCTCTTCTTTTTCCAAGGCCTTAAGGTGAATCATTAAGTTGCTTGCTTGTAATCTTTCTAATTTTTAATATTGTCACTTAAAGCTATAAGTTTCCATCTTAGGACTGCCTTTGTTGTATCCCAAAGGTTTTGCTACGGTGTGTTCTCATTATCATTTGATTCTATGAATTTCTTTTTATTTCCTTCTTGATTTATTCATTAGCCTATTCATCATTTAGTAACACACAGTTTATTTTTCATGACTTTGTGTATGCTCTATAGATTTTCTTACTATTAATTTGTAGTTTAATCCCATTGTGATCAAACAAAGTGCAAGGAATTATTTCTATTTTCCTATATTTGTTAAAATTCACCTTGTGTCCTAACATATGGTATATTTTAGAGAATATTCCATGTGCTGGTGAGAAGAATATGTATTCTTCAGCATTTAATGAAATGTTCTATAGATATCTCTTTTTTTTATTTTTTAAAATATTTTTTTTATTTGAAGGGGGGAATGAATGGGTGAGCCAGGGGGGGCTTCCTGACACTGCAAATGAACTCCAGATGCACACACCAATTTGTGCATCTGGCTTTATGTGGGTATAGGGGATTTGAACTGGAGCCTTCAGGCTTTGCAAGCAAGAACCTTTAACTGCTGAGCCATCTCCTCAACTCTTTTCCTTCTTTTTTTTTTAAATTTAATTTATTAGTTTTCTTTTCAGTAAATACAGACAGTTTGGTACCATTATTTAGGCTCATCTTTGATCTACCCCTCCCATTAGACCCTCCTTGTTAATGAAAATGGGTCGTGCATTGTGGAGTTAGCCCCCAGTTATTGGTATGATAAATGTCTCTGCAAATCATGACCCAACATGTAACTCTGACATTCTTTCCGCCCCCTCTTCCGCAAGATTTCCCTGAGCCATGTTGGGTTCATTTTTGGTCTGCTTCAGTGCTGAGGTGTTGGGGGCCTCTGAGGATTTGGCTCTCTGATTTGGTAGTAGTTGATTTTTCTCTGCGTCGATCTCCTTCCCCTTTGTGCTGGTATCCAGTTCACAGGAAAACATCACCCTTGCTTATTTCGCCAGTTGTCTTTAGTTTCAGTTGGGCCCCTTTTGAGGTATGTTGGGGAAGCTCTCTTCTTAGGATCTGCATCTATCTGGAAAAGAGAAGCAGATTCTCCAATGGAGAGTAAGTTAGCACCTGGAAAATTGAGATAACACTTACTTTTTTGATAGACAGTTTGATAGGTGTAGGCCCTCTTATACCCCGTGATTGATGGTAGCTTGATATTGTAGAGTGGGCTTGTGTTTGGGTATGGTTCTGACTTGTTTCCCAGCTCCAGCTAAGGGTCTAGTACCACTGAGTGGATCAGTTAGCCAAATCAAGAGCAATTGATTCCTCACCATGGGTGCGTGTACCACTATTGCACTTGTGTGGGCATCACATCCAGTTATTTGTTGCTAATTAGGTTAAACAATGTGTTGCTTGGACAGATCTTGGTCATTTCCCCCAGGCGCCTATGTAGCGCCTTCTGGCACTAGACACGCTAAACTGTCTGGGGACTGACTCTCTCCTGGCTTCCAGCCATGTCATTCCATTTTACGCGTCAGCTGCGTATGGAGTCTTCAGCAATAGGGTCTTACCACTGGCCTTTGGTGGGTCATCAAGTACTCTGACAGAAGTCTGTCATTGTTTTGGGAAACCTTGTAGGTTTCTCTGATCAAAAGCTCATTGTGGATGGTAGGCCCAAGCTGGAAGTGGGGGTTACAGGTCAGTGTCCACTATTAAATTGAGGAAAAAGATAACGAATATACAAGAGTTAGAGAGGAGAGAGATAGAGGGGAGAGGGGGAGAGGGAGGGAGGGAAGATGTAGGAGATTTAGGTCAGTCTTGATCCTACCCTCTCCAGTGTCTTGTGGTTCAGGTGTTTCCTGTAAGGGTCTAGTGAAGGTTCAGCCATTTGGTCTGTCTTTTAGGAAGTAGAATTTTATGGTACCATTGCCGTTTGGGTCCGGATTATTGTTTTCCACCCTTTGATTCCCTCCCCGCCCTCCCATCCATCTTATTGTCTAGTCCATGAGGTGCTTGCTGGGTATGTAAGGCATCTTGGGCAGATTCAGGTTAGGTGTTGCAGATGAGTGAGACTATGTGTTGATTTTTTTTTTCTGTGATTGGGTAAGTTCGCTGAGAATGATCTGTTCCAGGTTCAACCATTTTTCCTCAAATTTCCTTATGTCGTTTTTTCTTACTGCTGTATAGAATTCCATTGTGTAGATATACCACATCTTTGTTATCCATTCTTCTAATGATGGACATCTGGGTTGATTCCAGCTTTTAGCTATTATGAATTGAGCTGCTACAAACATGGTTGAGCAAATCTCTCTGGCTTTTGGTTTGAAGGTTTTAGGGTACATGCCCAGTAATGGTATAACTGGGTCTGTTGGTATTTCTATAGCCAGCTTTTTCAGGAGTCTCCATATTGCTTTCCAAAGTGGTTGTAACATCCTGCATCCCCACCAACATTGAATGAGTGTCTCTGCTTCTCCACATCCTCGCCAGCATTTATTTTCATTTGACCTTTTGATGTTGGCTATCCTTATTGGGGTAAGGTGGAATCTCATAGTTGTTTTAATTTGCATTTCTCTGATGATTAGGGATGATGAACATTTTCTTAAGTGTGTGTTTGCCATTTGTATCTCTTCCTCTGTGAATTGCCTGTTTAACTCTGTGCCCCATTTTGTGAGTGGGGTATTTGTCTTCTTATTATTTAGACTTTTGAGTTCTTTGTAAATTCTAGAGATAAGGCCTCTATCAGTTGGATAACCGGCAAATATTTTCTCCCATTCTGTGGGTATTCTATTGGCTTTGCTTATTATATGCTTGTCTGTAAAGAAACTCTTCAGCTTCATATGATCCCAATGGTTGAGTGACTGTTTAAGAACTTGAGCCACTGGGGTTTTATTCAGGATATAGATATCTCTTATGTCCATTTGTTCTATGACCTCATTTTATCCAGATGCTTCTCTGTTTATTTTTTGCTGGGATGACCTGTCAATTGATGAAAGGGAGATATTGAAGTAACCCACTACAACTGCGTTTGGTGTTATCTGTGACATTAATTCTACTAATGTTTGTTTGATGAAATTAGAAACCCCCATGTTATGTGCATATATGTTTAGGACTGTAACTTCCTCCTGTTGGAGTGTTCCTTCAATCAATATAAAGTGACCTTTCTTATCTTTCCTAACTACTATTGGTTTGAAGTCTACCCTGTAAGATATTAGGATATGGACACCCACCAGCTTTTTTTTTAAGGCACATTTGCTTGAAACACCATTTTCTAACCCTTCACCCTAAGCTAGTGTCCATCTTTTGTGGAAAGGTGAGTTTATTGGAGGCAAAAAATAGAAGGATCCTGTTGTTTAAGATAGTCTACAAACCTGTGTCTTTTGGTAGGGCACTGATGCCATTGATATTGAGTTATTGAAAGGTATGTATTTATTCTTGCCATTTTTCTTGTTTTGGAGTTCTTCCAGTTTTACCTTTGCTTTCTTTATATTAACTAGCATTTGAGTATGGCTTATTTTTTTCTAGGTTCCTTATGTGTGTGCTTTTCTTTTCAGCATGGGGATCCTTTCAAATATTTTCTGTAGAGCTGGTTTGGTCTTCATATATCCCTTTAGCATGCTTTTCTTGTGGAATGTCCTTATTTCTCCATCTATTTGAATGGGTAGCTTTGCAGGATAAGGTAACCTTGGTTGACAGTTGTTATCTTTCAGAAGATAGAATACATCATTCCAAGCCATTCTGGCTTTTAAAGTTTGTGTTGAGTAATCTGCTGTTATCCTATGGGCTTGCCTTTGTATGTGATCTAATGTTTCTCTCTAGCTGATTTCAGTATATTTTCTTTGGTTTGTGTGTATTGTAGTTTAATTATAATATGAGAGTGAGAGGTTCTTTCCTGTTGGCATTCTAGAGGCTTCCTGCATCTGTATTGATATCATTTACCCAACTTGGGGGAAGCGTTCTTCTATGATTTTTTTTTTGAAAATACCTGTTATGCCTTTGAAGTGAAATTCTTCTCCTACTATGCTCTGAATTCTTATGTTTGATCTCTTCAGAGTGTCCCTAATATCTTGAAATTCCCATTCATGCCTTTCTATTAGTTTGTCTTTCTCTTTGTTGGACTATATCAGATTGCTAGTTGGTCTTCTAGTTTATATACTTTGTCCTCTTCTTTCTTTATTATTATTTTTTTTTATTTTTCAAGCTTCAGATCCCATCTTTCACCTTTGTCCTCTTCTTGATCCATTCTACTGGTAAGACTTTCTACAGAGTTGTCTATTTGACTAACTCTTTTTCATTTCTACAACTTCTGATTGTTTTTTTTTTTTTTTTCATTATTTCCAGTTCCTTACTCACACCTTGTATTGACCTCCTTATTTCATTAAGTTGGTTACCTGTGTTTTGCTGGGATTCCTGCAGGAGTTTTTCTTCTTTGAACATAGGTATAACTTTTTTTTTGAAATCTTTTGTCTGGCATTTCATCTAAAGCAGTCTTACTAGAGGTCATTTCTGATGGATTTATAATTTTTTTGTGGGATTGTATTGTCTTTATTTTTTGTGTTTCTTGTATTATAATACAGAAATTTTTGCATCTTGAGTTAATTTGATGCTTGGGTTTTCTAATTATCTGCAGTGTTCATAGCTGTGTAACTCTGACTTTATATATCCTCAGTGTAAGGGTTTAGAGTGCTATTTTAGCTCTTATACTCCAAGAGAAACAGCAGAATTGACTGTAGGCATTGAGTGTGCCTGCTATTTAAGTAATGTAGTAGGCTGAGTAGAGAAAATTACTGGCAAATTCTAAAATTCAACTAAGCAATACACACATACAATCAAAACTAGCACAGAGTATTTATACAAGTGTGAATATTAAAATCAACAGACAATCCTATAAAACCAAAGTTCCTAATGGTGGGTATTACCCCACAACCTTAATCCTATCAACTAGGAGTTTGAAATTTCTGCTCAGAAATGGGGTTCAACTAAGCCTGGAGAAGTCAGACCCTCCCTCCAATAATGACAGAAGAAAAAGACAAATACCCTAAAAATCAAGAATCATCAAAGCCAACAATAGTCAATACCAAAATACAGCTTATTTGAGAATGGTAAAGCCAACCAAGAATATAACATTCATTTCCTGACATGGAAAGTGCAGGCCTGCGAACCTGGCTTTGTATAAGTAGGCTGTATTACCTTTTGAGGTGGCCACTTATTTTCTGAGTTGATGAGTTTTGAGTATTCTCAATGTCTACTGCCATATCCACAAAGAAATGTCACTGGCTAGCAGTGAAAGCACACTAATACTCTTTCCTCTAGCTCCTCTGCAATATTCCTTGAGTCCACACAGCTATGAAAGTCATGACTAGCTCAGTGATAAGGACTAGGCTTTTTCTTGTTCTCGTCATCTTGGTGAGTGTTTGTTCTTTCAGATATTTGCTGTCATTTGTAAAAAGAGCCTTCTCTAGCCAAAAATGGATTATAGGGAATAAATATGCATATGTAGAAGTCCTTAGTACCAATATAACTTTCCTCCCAATGAGTAGGCCTCATATACAATGAGAGAGCAGTTGGTTACCTCTATAACTTATATGCCACTATCTATGGATGTATCTTGTCTGGCAGGTTGACTTTATAGCTTGCAGGGTTCACTGCTTGTTCAGACTATGGATGTTCTCTCTATCCTAGCAGCTTGCATAGCACTTATCATCATGGCAACAGCTAGCAGGCTGGAGGATGGCTTCTATCTCAGTTCTGACCTCAGTCTGTAGTGTACCATCTTGTTCTGGTAAATAAGCACTATGATGATGGCTTCTGCTGTTTTGAGGACCTACCTGACCAATACCTTGCTGTGGAGGGGAGATGACCCATCTCTGATACTGGGATGTACCTGCAACAACCTGTGGCCTCAGAGTAAAGCTTTCTCCATCTGAGCAGGGTACTTCTGCTCTCTCTCTCTCTCTCTCTCTTTAATTTTTAAAATTCATTATGTCTTTTAGTTAGCAAATGAAGTAGGTTTCTGCAGTATTTATCTACTCCCTCACCAGCATTTGTTATCATTTGTGTTTTTGCTTATAGCCCTCTAACAAGTGAGAATCTCAAAGTAGTTTTAATTTTCATTTCCCTAAATGTTAAAGATTTTTAATATTTTTACTTTATTTTGGTATGTCTTCCTTTGAGAACTCCTTGTTAAGTTTCCTGCCCCATTTGTCAACTAGGATGATTGATTTTCTAGGTTAGTTTTTTGGACATGCTTGGGCTTCTAGCCACTGCAAATGAACCCCAGAGGCATGCTCCACTTTGTGCATCAGGTTTATATGGGTACTGGGGAATATAACCAGGGTCCTTAGGCTTATAGGCAAGTACTTAAACAATGAACAATCTCTCCAGGCCCCTGTTGCTGAAATTTTAAAAAATCATAATTGCATTGAATCTGTATATTGCTTTTGTCATTTCCATGATCTTATTTCAATACATGAGCATGGGAGATCTTTTCATTTTCTGATGTCTTCCTCAATATCTATCTTCAGTGTTTTAATGTTTTCATTGTAGATGCCTTTTACTTCATTGCTTAGGGATATTCCAAGATATTTAATTTTTGTGGCTATTATGAATAAGACTATTTCTCTGATTTCTTTCTCAGTATGTTTTTAATTGATATATACGAAAGCTACTGCTTTTTGTGTACTAATTTTATATCTTTCCATTTGCTGAAAATGTTTATCCGCTCTATTATTTTGGGTAGAGAGTCTTTATGATTTTTTAAATATAGAATCATTTCATCTACAAGTAAAGCTAGTTTGACTTCATCCTTTCCAATTTTTATCCCTTTTGTTTCCTTTTCTTATTTTATCACTGTGGCTCAGACTTCATGGGCCTGTATTTTCAACGAAGAATAAGAAGAAATAAGATAAGAAATTATCACAATAGTCAAAGGTGTGACATATATATCCTCCCTCAAACTGTTCTTATGTGTACATTTGTAATTTCCCCTTACTACTCTGTGGTGGTTGTATGTCCCCCATAAACTCATGTGTTCTTAATGCATGGCCCCTAGTTGGTGGCATTTTGGGAGATGAAGCCTTGCTGGAGGAGGCTTGTTGTTGGGGGCAAATTTAGGGGTGTGTTACAATGGTATAGCCAGCTCTCCCTTGCCTGAGATCATTTTACTCTCTGGCTGCTGTTTTCCACTAGCTCTGGCAGAGTTGATACACAGTCTTTGGTCAGACCATGTTTTCCTCTCCCATCATGAAGCTTCCCCTCAAGTCTATAAGCCAAAATAAGAACTTTCCTCCCATCATTTGCTTTTTGTTAGGTGTTTTGTCCTAGCAACAAGAAGGTGACTACAACCCAGACTAGCAGAGGCAGCAGCCTGAGTAGCTACAGCCTGCACCCTCTCCTGCCTGCCCTCTACCCACCGGGGGTCTCACATCCCCTTCTTCTTCCTCCTCCTCCACTTCCCCTTCTCCTGTCTTCCTCCTCCACCTGCCAGCAGCCCCCCTTGGCTTTCGACCCATCCCTATTGTCCCTCCCCACTCCTGTCCTTCCCTTCCTGTCCACTCCTCTTTTCCCCTTAGTCACTTAGCACTTGCAGGTTTTGACTTTCATCCCCTCACCAATGACCAAAGGCGACCTCTGACTTCCTCACTTCCCATCACTCTGCTTGACATGGACACTAGTGTGACTGAAGGTAGATTAAATGTCACTCTTACCATCTGGCTACTTATGCACAGGAAAGAAGTTGGCAGTATCATATGAAAGAAAGAAGAATCAGTTAAGAAGATGCATGAGGAAAGTGGTGCACACATCCACATCTCAGAAGGGAATTGTCCTGAGAGAATTATCACTTTGGCTTGACCCACTAATAACCATTGATAAACTGGAAGAGGACCTTAGCAGCTCTATGACTACTAACACAGCTGCCAGTAGACCCCCAGTTACCCTAAGGCTGGTAAAACCTGCCAGTCAGTGTGACTCTGTCACTGGAAAAGGTGGTTAAGAGCAAGTATAGGGTCTCAGGTCCCGGTGCTTCCTAACTCAACTGAGCCAGCCATCACTATTGCTGGTGTAACACAATCCATTATTGAGTGTGTCAAATAGATCTGCGTGGTCATGTTGGAGTTCCCCCAAGAAGGGCGTGACCATCCTGTACCTGGTCTAAGCACTCAAGTTCTCCAGTCATCTTTGCAGGTGGTCAGGACAGGTACAGCACAGGCAGTGACAGTGCGAGCTTTCGCCACACCTCCCTGTCCACGTGCTTCAACCCTGACCTGGAGGGACCACCTCTAGAGGCCTATACCGTTCAAGGACAGCATGCCATTCCACAGCCAGATGTGACCAAATGGCACTAGTTGGCAATGCAACAGTCTCATTTTTTCATAACGTGTGGTAACACTGGATGCAGTGCAGGTTTGGATGCATCTGCTCAGACTGCTTCTCAATGAACTCACCACTTCAAACAATTTGATTGGCTGCATAATGGGGTGTCAGGGCACCAAAATCAATGAGATCTGTCAGATATCTGGGGCTCAGATCAAATTGCAAACCCAGTGGAAAGATCTACTGATAGGCAGGTTACCATCACTAGCTCTGCTGCTAGCATTAGCCTGGCCCAATATCTAATCAATGTCAGGCTTTCTTCTGAGATTGGTGGCAAAAGGAGAAGCTAGAAAAGTGCAGACTCATCTACACTCCCTTTCTGTTGTTCACCACCACCACCCATGAGCCATCTGTGTAGTTTTAAATAGTTTGTAAATTTTCAATTCTACACACTCTCATGATTTAATTAAAATGTCTTAATTTCTTTTTCTGTTTAACTGTTATGCTGAGATCCATATTTTTATAAGCTTCTACTCCTATTCCCTTTTTGTATTGTTTTATGGATATTTTGCTCATGATTTTTTGTCATGGAAATGTTAAGAGTGGAATATTAATACATTTCAGTTTAATTCTATAGTGTCATGAATTAAAATAAATAAATAAAAGATGGACTTGGAAAAAAATGAAGGTAACTACACCATGCCTCCATCCCTTTTGGTTTCTGGCCAACCACTGGTTAACATGCTTCATGTCACTATAGATTAATTTGTATTTTCTAAAACTGTGTATGAATGTAGCTTATAGATAAAGTCTTTTGCCTGCCAAAAATGAAGGTAACTACACCATGCCTCCATCCCTTTTGGTTTCTGGCCGACCACTGGTTAACATGCTTCATGTCACTATAGATTAATTTGTATTTTCTAAAACTGTGTATGAATGTAGCTTATAGATAAAGTCTTTTGCCTGCCATGATTCACTAAACAATTAGGAATAAGCTTTTTAACTGAATCTACTAATAATTTCTTCCTTTAATTCTTTTCATAACCGGTTGGATTGCTTCTAATTTTAGACTATTATAAACAAAGCTCTATGAGCATTCACATCAATAAGGTCAGATGCTTTACTTACCTTGAACAAATCTACAGTGATGGAATGGCTACATATATGGTCTAGCATGTGCTTAAATTTCAAGGACCTGACAAACTGTTTTACCAAGGGATTGCATCATTTTACATTCCTACTAATGACATATGAGTTCAAGATACTCCACACTTCACCAACGTGTGGGATAATCAGACTCTAATTTTACCCAAATGATTAAGTACCTAGTAGTATCCAACTATAATGTTAATATACACTTTTTTCTTTTTAAAAATTATTTTATGCTTGTTAGTTATGGAAATAGTATATAAACAGCACATGTTGGTACCACCCATTTCCTCATCTCTACCTCCCCCCAAAGGGAAACTATTCATTGGGGATTCAGGTTATCTCCATTGTGGGTTGTGCATTGTGGGGCCAGCCATCAGTTATGGGGACGAGACAATGTCTCTGCATAATGTCCCACCTTGTGTCTCCTCCTCTTCCACAAAATTCCCCAAGCTATGTTGGGTGCATTTTAAGTCTACTTCAATGATGGGCTTTTAGGAGCCTCTGGATCTCTGATTTGGTATGTGTTGAGTGTTCTTAGTGTCTAACTCCTTCACCCTTGTGCTGATAACAGGTTCACTGAGAAAGCAGCACTCTTGCTCATTTCCCCAATTCCTCTATGGTTTCAGCTGGAGCCCTGGTGAAGCAGCACATGTTGTTTCTCTTCTCAGGTCAGGCTTTCATCTGAGAAAGAGAAGCAGATTCTCCAATGGAGAGTGAACTCAGCACAGGTTAAATGGGGTAGCCATTATTAGTTTAGAGAGAATTTAATGGGTGCAGACCCTCTTGTAGTCAAGATTAGTGGGAGCTTGATATTAGAGAGAAAGCTCATTATCTGGATATGATTCTAACTTGTTTCCCAGTTCCAGATGTGGGTTTCTTTCCATTGAGTGGGTCTGTTAGCCAACCCAAGAGCAGTTGGTTTCCCACCATGGTTGTTGTGTGTTACTATTGAACTTGTGTGAGTTCCATGTCATGTTGTTTGTTTCTGAGTAGCTTAGACCTCACATTGCTTTGATAGATATTGGCCACCTTCCCCCAGTAGCTCATGTAGCACCTTCTAGCACTAGATGGGCTAACTGTTTGGGGTCTGGCTCTCTTCCAGATTTCAACCAGGTCTCTCCATGTTCCAGCAGCATAGAACCAATAGCATATAGTGTATTCATAAAATAATTTTAAGGCAAAGAAACCTTTATTTTATTTTATTTTGTCTTTGAGAAAAAAAACAAGGAGAAAAAGGCAGAGAGAAAATGGGCACTCCAGGGCCTTTCTGCCACTGTGAATGAACCTAATACCAAAACCAGGGAGAGATGCCACAAGAAAAGAAAACTAAAGGCCTATTTCTCTGATGAACTTAGACTCAAAGATCCTGAACAAAATCTTCCCAAACAAAATTCAGCAGCACATCAAAAACAGTATCCACCTTGATCAAGTACGCTTCATCATAGGAATGCAGGGGTGGTTCAACATATGGAAATCTGTCAATGTAATACACCACATAAATAAGTTTAAACACAAAAACCACATGATGATTTCAATAGATGCAGAAAAGGCCTTTAACAAAATGCAACACCACTTCATGATCAAAACATTGGAGAGGTTTGGAGAGATGGCTTAGCAGTTAAGGTGTTTGCCTGCAAAGCCAAAGGATCCCAGTTTGATTCTCTAGGACCCACGTAAGCCAGATGCCTAAGGGGGTGCATGCACCTGGAATTTGTTTGCAGTGGCTGGAGGCCCTAGTGTGCTCTCTCTCTCTCTTTCTCTCTCTCTAATAAATAAAATAAAATAAAATAAAACATTAAAGACAATAGGCATGCATCCATGCATCCAAACCCAGTTATTCCCTTACTGGGCATTTACCTTAAAAGCTCCATGACTCACTCCAGAGAGATTTGCTCAACCTTGTTTACAGCTGCTCAATTTGTAATAGCTAAGAGCTGGTATCAACCCAGATGTCCATCATGAGATGAATGGATAACCAAGATGTGGTATATCTACATGGTAGAATTCTACACAGCAGCATGGGAAAATGACACAATGAAATGTGAAGAAAAATGGTTGAACTTGGAACAGATCATTCTCAGTGAACTCACCCAATCACAAAAAGACAACTGTCATATGGTCTCACTCATCTGTGGCTCCTAACCTGAATCTGCCCATGATGCGGACACACCTGTTAGGAGAATAGGGAGGGTGGTAAGAGAAGTTTGGATTAGGCAACACAAAACTGGACCCAAATGGAAATGGTACCATAAAATCCTATATCCTGAAAAATAGACTAAAAGGTTAAACCTTCTTCAGGTTCTTATAGGGAACACCTGAATCAAAGGGCACTGGAGAGGATATGATGAAGACTAACCTTAATCTTCTCCTGTTTCTTTCTCTCTCTCTCTCTTCTATTATAGTACCTATCTTTTTCTTCCTTATTTTCTCTTGGCGATGGCCTGTAACTCTCAGTAGTTAACATCCACAATCTGCTGTTGATCAGAGAGATCTACAAGGTTTTCAAAAGAAGACAGGTTTTTGTCAGAGCATTTGATGACCTATCAAAGGTTAATGGTAAGACCCTTCTGCCAAAGACACCATATGCTGTTGGTATGGAACATGGAGATACCTGGTTAGAATCTTGAAGAGTGTCAGCCCCCAAACAGTTAGCTTGTCTAGTGCTTGAAGGAACTACATGAGTGACTGGGGGAAAATGACCAACATCTGTCCAAGCAACTCATGGTCTAAGCTGCTCAGCAGCAAACAACCTGATGTGATGTTCACACAAGTGCAATAGTGGTACACAGCCATGGTGGGAAATCAACTGCTCTTGAACTGGCTAGTGTATCTTCTCAGTGGAATGGAACTCAGCTGGAACTGGGAAACAAGTCAGAACCATATCCAAAAAACGAGTCTGCTCTCTAATATCAAGCTCCTACCAATCTTGGGCTGCAAGAGGGTCTACACCTATTAAATTATCTCTAAAATCATAATCGTTATCCCATTTAACCTGTGCTGTCTTCATTCTACCTTGAGGAATCTGCTTCTCTTTTTTAGATGGACAAAGATCCTGAGGAGACAATCAGCTCATCACACCTCATCAGGGCCCCAGCTGAAACCATACACTAACTGGTGAAATGAACAAGAATTCTGCTTTCTTGGTGAACCTGGTACCAGTATAAGGGTGAAAGAGGTAGACAGAGAACACTCAATTCCTATGAAACCAGATATTCAGAGACACAGAGGATCCCAAAACCTCATCACTAAAGTTGACCTAAAACAAACCCAAGATGGAAATTTTCAGAATAGGGGGTGGAAAGATTGTTAGAGCCACAAGTTGGGACATTATGCACAGTGACATTGCATCTTCCCCATAACTGATGGCTTCCCCCACAATGTATGACCCATAGTACCCAATGAGGAACGTCCCTTCAGAGTGGGGGGACAGGGAGGAGGCTGATGATACTAACATGGCAGTTTACACACTGTATATGTACATACCTAATAAAGAAAAAAATATATTTGATTCTTCAACTCAACAGGCACAATTCTAGATTTTTAATTTTTATTTTTGCTTGTGAACAATGTGGGGTGTGTGCATGTATGTGTGCTGTATGCATGTGTTTGTGCCCTTGTGACACCAGATGTGCTTGCTGGTGGGTGGGGTGTGTGTGCCTGAAGAGGCTGGAGAAGAACATTGAAGTTTTCTCTATTGCTCTTCCATCTGTTACTATGTGAGCCAGATTATCTTACTGACCACGAAGCTTGCAATTTTTTCCCAAGCTCCAGTGATTCTGAGGTCTCTTCTCCCCTATGGGATTGAGATTATAGGTGCATGTGGCCTCACCCAACTGTCTTCTTGGATTCTGGAGATTCAAACTCTGGTGGTCTCAGGCTACTTCAGACCCACATTCTTGTGCAGGAAGTACACATTTGCTGACCCAGTTCTCCAGCTCTATTTTTAATGTGTGTGTGTGTTGTTTGTGTTCAAGTGTGTGTGACATATGTATATGTGCATGTTGGTGTGTGTGAATATGTGCATGCCATGGTGAGCATGTGGAGGTCCGAGGATAACTTTACCGGGAAGAGTCTTCTGTTCACTTGGGCCAGTCTCTCTTGTTTTTATTCTTGTTGTTCATTGCTTCACTGGCCCACAAGCTTCTGGGAGATTCTTCTGTGTCCACTTCCCATCTCACCATAGGTATTCTGTTGTTAAGGAAATCCTCCATGGCTTTTGGCTTTTACCTTGGGCCAGGGGATCTGAACATGTGTGGCATGTGCTTTATCATGCAGCCATCTTCCCAGCACCAAATTAGAAATATTTTATGATGTTGAGAGTTATGGCTAATTGGGACCACTGCTGGTAAATTAATTTTAACCAATAATTAACAAAAGCCATCAATTCTTATTTTATTAACATAGAAAGTAAATCTCCATACATTTTTCTTACAATAAACAATTTAAGTTCTTTCTAAGACAAAGTTCTCACTTTCAGTGACTGTGCAAACTGTCTTTCAGCATCTTTCAGCATCTTGAAAAGATTTTTTTTTCCCTGAACTACAGCATTATAGGGAATTCACCTGGGAAATAAGTGATTTAATTTTTAAGCTCCCATGAAAAACCATTTACACTGACAAATTATGCAAATTAACCAGCAGTTATGGTTACAGAAAAACATTTTTGTGAACCATGAAGTCTTACCTAAAGCTCTTGGACAGTTAGACAAAGGACTTATTGTAGTTTAATGGTTTTCTTTTTTAAAAAAATAATTATCTTCAAATATACCAAAAGGCTGATATAGCAGTTAGCTTCTTATTACTGGGATAAAACATCCAACACGAATCAACTCAAGAGAGGAAAAAGTTTATTTCAGGCTTACAGTTTTGTGAGGAAGCTTCATTGTGGCAGTGTCCTTTCAAGCCAACGAGCTTCTCCTAATAATTGAACCAACAGCCAAGTCAGACAGAGTTCTGGAAGGAACATCACCCTTACCCATAGATTCCTGGCACCAGAAGGGGCACTAGCAGGAATGGGTGGCTACCTACAGCAATACAAATGAACGTTGACACTCTGTAGTTGGAAAGAAGAGAAGAAAGCACAGTTGGTGGGCTGAGTTAAGAGCCGTGTTGAGGTCAGTAACTTGAGTCTTGACCAGTGAAATTCTGTACTGACAATTGGGTGGTATTCTGAGGCCTGATTTCATGGATTACCCAATGGGAAATGAATAATTGGCAGGTGATGGGTTAAACACTATGAGGGCAACAGATCTAGATGAAAATATATCTTAGAGTCCTATGGGAATCAGAGACCCCTTGTGATTTACCACATGACAGCTCATGAAAAGGAAGCAGTCCTGCTTACCAAAGTATAGGCAGGCTATCTTCCCTCAGGTGCCACTAGAAGCTGCTCACTGGGTTCACATAAAATCTAGTCACAGGGTAATCAACATGGGATGGAAAATAGCTAAAGTTGTCTGCATTCCTGTCAAATATTTTGACATTCTCCATGCTGTTTAGTCACATTTCCAGTTATCACCTTAGCAGTTGGATAATGTGATGGGATAAATACATAAGTCAACCTACCCAGTGCAGGACTGGAAAATAAGCAATAGAGGGCCTATTCCTGTCAGTGAGTGATACAAATAGGTTCTCACTTGTTTGGAAACTGCCACAGACCTCTCCAGATAGTTATTTGCAAGTGAGCAACAGGCAAAGCCACCCTGCAGGTTTTCACCAACACAGTGTTATGTACATGTGCTTTTAAGAACTGACAGCAATGGGACACTGTTTCCCAAACATGGATGTACAGAACTAGGTTATGGATAACCAAATTCAGTAGCACATCCATTTGCCTTAAATTCCTACTGAAACTGTGTTAATTGAGAGATGAAATGGGTTGCTAAAACAACACTTAAAAGCTTTAAAGGGGGTTGGAGAGATGGCTTAGCACTTAAGGCATTTGCCTGCAAAACCAATGGACCCAGGTGTGATTCCCCAGGACCCACATTAGCCAGATGCACAAGGGGGCACATGTGTCTGGAGTTCATTTGCAGTGGCTAGAGTCCCTGGCATGCCCGTTTTCTCTCTCTCTCTCCCCCTTTCTCTGTCAAATAAATAAATAAAAATATAATATAAAAAGCAGATATTTTTTAAAAAGCTTTAAAGGAAGAAGCCTTGCTGCGGGTGGGAAAAGACTCTTCAAGAAGCAATATCTCTGTTCAGTGAGATTCCTAGTGCCAGAGGTGGGCTATCTCCCTATTAGTTATTGGCTAGGCAGGATCCAATGACATCCTAAAACATAAGGATAATTGCCACTGCTGTTGGATGCATGTCAAAATGAGCTGGTGTCTTCTGCTGAAGATTCTGTGTGTCACGGTTGTAGGACATAGCAATACTAAGTTGGGACTGAGTCACCTCCTTCATTTCTGCAGGCACCATGTGGGCTGCCTGGAGGACAACTGTCACCAACAGTCTTGCTCAGCTATGGACCCTGTGTGCTATAGTACCAGCATGCCAGGCAAGATGTGTTTTGGGGTGAGATAGTAGCAGTATGGTTGTGAATACAGCCAACAGATTTATGATTGGATTTGAGACCAACTTTACAGGATGGAGCTCATATTTGGTAGTATGAACAGAGTCAAAAACATGTGGCTGGAGAGGTCATTAACTCCAGGGGGAAACTGAGTGCTATAGCTTTGATAATTGATGCCTTAAAACTGCCTTCTTAACATTTGTGCTTACACCCATGAATAACTGTTGCTGTCAAATTCAATAGGTTATGGAAGGAAATTGTTTTTGCAATGGGAGCTATACTGTCTCTACTGTACACTGTACTGTCTATACAGTTCATAATTGGTCATGCTTCTGAGGCTGAGTTGCTGTGACACAGCGGCCCAATGTTTAGCTATAGATAGACATCTATATTTGTGGAAGGTGTGAAGTGTTGTATATCAATTTCCTTTAATTTGAAACATTACCTTCTGGAGAAAGGTTCGAATGATCCAGGAAGTAAACAACATTTAAGTCTCAGAAGCTCCTGAAACTTTAAGTCAGGAGTTCTCTTCCCAGTCTGTCTCTTAATCTTTTTGAGGTGATTACTGTGTTGTATGTTTGTGTGTGTGTGCACGTGTGTGAACATTATCTGATCATAATAACTAATTTTGAGAACCTTTGTAGAGGATTGCCTTCATTTCTAAAAATCCTTGTGTCTTTCAAAAAGGACAATCATAACCATATGGTAAGGTCCTGTTGATGAAGACACCACACTTCTGCTCTGACTGTGGAAAAGCCAGCACCCATGCTATGAGGAAGTCCTCAGGCCAGCCATGTGCAGGAAGCCACTAGACCTGAGTTAGAATAGCCAGGAGTGTGGCCCCATTATACTCTCCATGGAGCACAAAGACATTCATCCAAGCATTGCCTAATTGCTAACTCAAAGCATCATAAAAAAATAAATCATTGAAGTTTTTTGTGATTAAGTTTTGGACACATCAATAGTCAGTTGAAATGCTATGGTTAAAAGAAAAGAAGACCCAGTTATTGTTAGGTAACCAAATGCTAGTTCGACAACTTTTCTTATCTCCTCTGAGTTCACCAACCTTATGATGTTTGCTTACTGAATAGCTAGTGGTGAGAAACAAATGACTGTTATAGAGGAAAACTACTATCCAAACTAACCCAAGACTTTCAAAATACCATTTGAAATATGTTCTTTTATAAGTGTGAAATTATGAAATAAAAGAATCTTGAATTCTAAGAGCTTTGATTGCAAAATTCTCTTATCAGGCAGAAAAAAAAAATTATCTCAGTACCCATAAACAATTACTCACAATGGTGCTATTTAAAACATTAGTTTATAGTTTTCTTTAAACATTTATTTATGATATATATTAATTGTGCTCTCCATACCTAATTAAATAATAATTAAAATGATATTTTCTGATTATCTTAGCCATTGGAAAGTTGGTAGTGCACAAGTTTGGTGAGACAGTGATTTTTAGTCACAAGGTAACTTCAGGCTACAATATTGGGGAACCTAAGTATGTTGATGTCTGAAATCACTAAACTGTCTGCTGATCTGATTGACTTTGCATGGCTCATTTCCAAGTAGTCATCAGGTCATACAAGGTAAATGGTCAGAGTACATATCTTGTTACTTTATCCCAATGTCTTCTTGTATCTGCCATTTTCCCCAACATTAAACAAGTAACCCATTCTTTGCTATTACAAGCTCATTTTAAGCTGTGTATTTATAAAGCAGGTCAAGTGTTTAGTGATTAAGCAGCTGCCCACAGAGCTTGAGTGATGACATAGTTTTGCATTATTCTTCAATTATCTAAAGACATTTCAAATTGAGTGTATGGCATTGCTAGAATGCTTGACTCATGTTAGGGTTGAATAGCTGTTGGGTCTAGTGACACATGTTCTATTAACTGAACTATAGCCTGAAGAAATACTAAGCTCATATTTTTCTCAATTTCTGTCTGAGCTGAAGTTCCACTTCCCAGTTAAGGTAGTAATATTTATCCATATAAGGATGCACTCTTTCTGGAACAGTCTATTCTTCAAAATATGTTCCTTTCTTTTGTTCTCTTTCTTTCATTGGCAATAGTTTTTGTATTGGCCTTCACACAATGTGTTTTCCCCCCATTGGCCTCTTCTTACCTTTATTGTGAATGAAAGCTCCTAAAATTGATAGATAGTGACAATTTCACTTACAAATTGAGGTTTCTAATGTTGTGAAGCAGTAAAATCAGAGAAATGAAAGGAATGGAAGATTCAATCAGTATAATCCCTACTTAGTCCTTATCTTCTTGCTAACTTGTTCTTGCCTAATGATATGTTATGTGGCATACATGTGTGTTTGTGTACATATGCGTGTGGATGCAAGTGGAGACCAGAGGTTAATGTCTGGGTCTTTCTCAACTGCCTCCTTATTGATTGAGAGAAGGCCTCTCACTGAACACAGAACTTGTTAATTAAGCTAGACTGGCTATCCAGCTTGCCCTGAAGTCCACCTGTCTCTCCGTCCTCAGCAATGGGATCATAGATGCACATGGCTGTGCTGGCATTTACATGAGTGCTGTGGATCTCACTGAACACAGAACTTGTTAATTAAGCTAGACTGGCTATCCAGCTTGCCCTGAAGTCCACCTGTCTCTCCGTCCTCAGCAATGGGATCATAGATGCACATGGCTGTGCTGGCATTTACATGAGTGCTGTGGATCTCAACACAAGTCTTCATGCTGGTATCAAGAACACTTTAGTGATGGAAACATCTCCCCAGGCTCCTTCTTGTTAAAGTTCCTGTTCCATCTCTCAGATCTAAGATAGTGCCTAGTGTCTAGTGGACATTCACTTAGTGTTAGCTGAATCACTGATGTAGTAAATAATTTACTCTCATTTTAGCATACTGTAAGGTCACATATTATTTACTTAAGTGAATTTTAATGCTTATATACTTTTATTAAAACATTTTAAAATAAAATCTCAAATAGACATATCATATTATGAAAATTTCTTGCTAAAAACTGTATTTCTGGCTAAGAATATAACTTAGCTGGTAGATTGCTTGCCTTGCATACATGAAGCCCTGGGTTTGATCCCCAGAACCATATCAAAGGGGTTTAGTAGTTCATACCCATAATGTCAGCACTTGGATATGAGGTTGGAGGATCAGAAGTCCACTAATATCCTTGGCTATATAGTCAGTTTAAGACCAGCCTGGGTAGCATGAGACCCTGTTTCTAAAACTAAAAACAAAGCAAAATAGGGCTGGAGAGATGGCTTAGCAGTTAAGCATTTGCCTGTGAAGCCTAAGGACCCCAGTTTGAGACTCGATTCCCCAGGACCCACATTAGCCAGATACACAAGGGGACACATGCGTCTGGAATTCATTTGCAGTGGCAGGAAGACCTAGCGCACCCATTTTCTCTCTCTCTCTCTCTCTGTGCCTCTTTCTTTCTCTGTCTGTCATTCTCAAATAAACAAACAAACAAACATAAACAAAATTTAAAAAAACAAAGCAAAATAAAAGGAAAACAATGTTTCTATATGTACTGGGCTGTTACATTAACAGAGAGTTTGAACATACTTTAAAGGTTTTGTCATTTTGAAACTCTTATCAGAATGAAACACTTATCAGTACTGAGCATTAAAAAGTAAAATGGAAGTAATTAATGTTATCATAATGTGCTAGCTTTCCTAAAGCTACCTTAAAAGCCACCAAACATTGTTTGCTTCAAACAATAGAAAGTATTCTTCACAGTTTTGGAGGTCACAAACGACCCTCACTGTCTAGAGAAAATCATTCTTGCCTCTTCCAGCATTTTGTGGTTGCTGCATTTGCTGGTATTTCTTGGTTTGTGGCACTGATCAGAGTTCTTCTGTCTTTCCAGTGCGTCCATGTTTCTCTAAATTTCTATACCCTTAGGAACACCACTTTAAAGATACCAAGGAAGACAAGGTATACGGTGGTGGTTCCAGGTCAGAATATTAATTTGGTTAAGACATCAGTTCCTCTCTAATTACTCAATAAGGTCAATATAACCTCAATTAAAACTCAAGAGTTTTATAGACATTGTCAAGCTGATTTTCTAAACTCCATATGAAAATGTAAAGAATGAAAATAGCACAACAAATTTGAAAAGAAATCAAAGTCAGAAAAATTTAACTACCTGATTTATTTACTTATTGAGAGAATGAATGAATTAACAAATGAGAGTGTACCAGAGCCACTTGCTACAGCAAATGAACTCCAGACACATGTACCACATTGTGAGTCTGGCGTTTATGTGGATAGTGGGGAACTGAACCTGGGCTGACAGGCAATGCAAGCAAGCATCCTTAATCACTAAGCCATCTCCCTAGCCCAAACTACCTGATTTTTAAGATTTATTCTAAAGCTACATTAATCAAGACTTTATACTTTTTTTCTTTTGAGGAAAGAAAAGTAGTTCATCAGATTAAGAAAGGATAAAAAATGAACTCTTTATGACATATTTTGTGAGTTCATTTTTTGTATGTGTATGTATATGTATGTTGTGTGTATGCATGGTCCTACGTATTTGGGCATGCATGCATATATGTTTAAGCCAGAGTTTAATGTTGACTGTTTTATCATTTGCCACCTTATTTTTTGAGACAAGATCTTTCATTGAACCCAGAGTGAACAGATTTGGCTAGATTAGCTAGAAAATCCTAGGAATCTTCTTGCCACTGCCTCCTCAGCACTGGAATTATAGGCATGTGCTAGTGAGCTTGACTTTTACATGGGTGTTTGGGATCAGAGCTCATGTCCGCGTGCTTATATGACAAGCAATTACTGAATGTACCATCACCCCAGTCCAGTTGGTTTTGACAGATGATAGAGACATTGCAATGAAGCAAGAGTTGTCTTTACAACAGATAGTGTTGGAAAA
Source organism: Jaculus jaculus (assembly GCF_020740685.1). Lineage (NCBI taxonomy): Eukaryota > Metazoa > Chordata > Mammalia > Rodentia > Dipodidae > Jaculus > Jaculus jaculus. The sequence continues at coordinate 79,475,915 of NC_059107.1, read as the reverse complement.
ATTTAATGACGATGTGTAAAATGTAAATGTTTGATTTCTAAAATCCTCAAAATAATGCACGACCCATTTTCAATAATAAGGAGGGTCTAATGGAAGGGGGTAGATCACAGATGAGCCTAAATAATGGTACCAAACTGCCTGTATTTACTGAAAAGAAAACTAATAAATTAAATTAAAAAAAAAATCCTCAAAATAAACTATAGAATTAAATGTAAAACGTGAAACAAGAAAAACTATCAAAAACAGTTTTGTGGGCTGGAGAGATGGCTTAGCAGTTAAACACTTGCCTGTGAAGCCTAAGGACCCTGGTTCGAGGCTTGATTCCCCAAGACCCACATTAGCCATATGCACAAGGGGGCACAAACATCTGGAGTTCGTTTGCAGTGGCTTGAGGTCCTGGTGTGTCCATTCTCTCTCTGTGTGTGCCTCTTTCTCTCTCTCTTGCTCTCAAATAAATAAATAAAAATAAACAAAAAAATGGTTTTGTTATCTCAAAAGAGGCAAAAGATTTTTAAAACCTATAAAAAAGTTGGAGAACAGTTCATCAACATTAGAAACTACAGTTAAGAAAATGAAAACAAGGGGCTAGAGAAATGGCTCAGTGGTTGGGGCACTTGCCTGCATGGCTTAGGGACCTGGCTTGGCTCCCCAGTACCAAAGTGAGGTGCATGAGGTGGCACATGCATCTGGAGTTCATTTGCAGTACTGAAGGACCTGGTGGTCCCACTCTCCTTCTCTCTCTCCCCATCTCTCTTTTTCTCATATATAAATTAAAAAGAAAATGGGGGGCTACAGGGATTGCTTAACAGTTAAGGTGCTTGCCTGTGAAGTCTAAGAACACAGGATCAATTCCCCAGTACCCATGTAGGCCAGATGCACAAGGTGGTACATGCATCTGGAGTTCTTTTGCAGTGGCTGGAGGCCCTGGTGTTGAAAGGCCCAAGAATTCAAAGCCCAGAAATACTATCACGCTCCAAAGGGAGCTTAAGCGGGCCCCTGCATACCTCAAACTCCAGGCTTTACTCTCTGTTAGAAGCAAGTAAAGAATCCCTCTTCTCATTATATCAGAGCCCGCTCCTAGTATAAATCTAGGTAAAAAGGGCATGAGATAGCCCTCAAGGATGGGAAATGAGTAATGAAGTGAACCACTTACTTGGTTTCTGTAAATAGCTTGCACCATAAGCCTTAATAGCCCACACTGTAAGCCCTAGTAGCTCGCACCATAAGCTGTAGCAGTCTGCCTCAGACCACCAAGGTCATAGGAGGCTGATCCCACACTCTGCTACCCCCACCTAAGGACCTGCGCAAATGCTGACCTCCAAGGTCATAGGAGACTGATACCACACTCTGCTACTCCCACCCAAGGACCTGCGCAAATGCTGACCACCAAGGTCATAAGAGAATGATTGGTCCATGAGGGGCATGAACAAATTAAACTAATTGGCTTAGAAACTATGGGGTGGCACAAACTGACTGGCTCGCACCCTGCGGACTCCTGATATTAAAAAAAATGATTGGTCTAATGCACAGGCTTTGTTAGAAACCCCATAAAAACTGTCCAGTTCCTGCATTCGGGGCTCTGCAGTCCTCTAGCCCTGTGCGGTGTACGACTGTGCGCCCCAGCGCGCTTGGAATAAAATCCTCTTGCAGTTTGCATCAAGACCGCTTCTCGTGAGTGATTTGGGGTGTCTCCATATCCGGGCAGAGCGTGGGGTCCCCCTCCTGGGGTTCCTTCAGTGTGACCATGTTCTCTATCTTTATCTGCTTTTCTTTCTTTCTCAAATTAAAAAAAAAAAAATATTAAAGCCGGGCGTGGTGGCACATGCTTTTAATCCCAGCACTTGGGAGGCAGAGGTAGGAGGATCTCTGTGAGTTTTGAGGCTACCCTGAGACTCCATAGTAAATTCCAGGTCAGCCTGAGCTAGAGTGAGACTCTACCTCGAAAAGAAAAGAAAAAAAAAAAAAAAAAACGGAAGAAAGAAAAAATAAAATTAAATTAAAATAACTAAAAAAAAAAAAAGAAAATGAAAAAAGCATCAGACTGACAGAAAATACCCTGTAAATCATGTATGATGAAAACCACTTATATTCAGAATACAGAATAATCTCTCAAAACGTAGAAGTAACAAAACTGACAGTTTAGTAAAAATGGATAACTCACTAAAGAAGATATACAGGTAATCTTCTGAAAATATGCAACATGTTATTAGTCACTACCCTACAATGAGGCTGGTTAAACTGTAAAATACTAGTGAGAGTTGGCAAAGATGTGGAGCACCTGGAACTCATATACTGGTTTCAGGAGAGAAAATAATAAAACTATTTTTTATTTTGGAAAAAAAACTTGATGAATTGCCTTTCATCATCATCATCATCATTATTATTTTAGAGAGAGCAAAAGAGGCAGAGAGAAAAAGAATAGGCATGCCAGGGCCTCAGCCACTAAAATGGAACTCCAGATGCTTGCGCTACCTAGTGGGCATGTGTGACTTTGCACTTGTGCCTTTGTGCCTCTGGCTAACATGGGATCTGGAGAGTAGAACATGGGTCCTTAGGCTTCACAGACAAACACCTTAACTCCTAAGCATCTTTCCAGCCCTTTATTAGTTACTTAAAAAGTTAAACACACATGGCATTTGATCCAGTTATTTTATTTCTATGCATTGACCCAAAATTGATGAAAGCGTATATTCACATAAAGCCTTGAACATTAATTTTTCAGCAATTATATTTGTAATAGCCCAATCCTGGAAAGAACCAAGTTGTGTATCAGAATGAACGGGGGGGGGGGGGGGAGATTTGTGGCATATCCTAACATGTACTACCATCCACTGTTGATGCACCTCAAGCATGGATGAACCTGGAAAGAATTTTACAGAGAGAAAGAAGCCACATTAAAAATGGAACATGTTGCAAACTTCCACAGTATCAAACTAAAGAAAAGGCAAACTAAACAATCTTGACATGAAGATCATCGTTGGTTGCCTAAACAGTTGTTTTTAGCAGTGAACTAGGGACTGCTTACCAAAAGGACATGGGTAAACTTTCTGGGTGTTGGGATGGATCATTATTTTGATATGTTAAAGTAATGTCTGCATGGGAGAAGCAACACGCCAAAACTTATATATGTTATATGAAATTATATTTCAATAAAGTGGAAAATTAGGAAGTAAAAAGGCGGAGGTATATTTTAATTTCTCAACTTTCATTTCTGCCATAGGATTGTATGGGAAAAAAAAAACCAGAAACATTGATTATCTTAAAAATATTCCTCTAGATCTCTTCACCCAAATTAATTCCAGGCAATGTAACAGAAACACCTGGAGTGTGGGACAGTTTTAGTCATACACTGAACTTTGATTTGTCATAGGAATAGGTAGATAAACAGAACCTCGGGAGCCAAGGAGCAAATAGAGGGTGGGGACATCAGGGAAAGCAGAAAACACCAAACCTGCGAAGCATACTAAGGGAAGGCCGGCTGGCACCCACATAGTCACTCGCAATGCCATGGATTCTCGAGGCAAGTGGTTCCAAGTGGATTAAAATGCCATCACGATGGCGGGCCATTAGTCCTCGTGATCCCAGACCTCAGGACTTGCCTAGCTTTGCACTGCTAGGCGCTCTACTCTCAGTCGCCCCCTGGTGGGCAGCGCCCGACGGGGCTCCACAGTGCCACCCCGGGCAGGAGTGCGCGGCGCAGGCTGCTGCACAGCCAGGGTGCCCGGGCCACTTCGGGATGCTGCCGCCCGGTCGGCATCTTAGCCCCAGTCGCACAGCCTCATCCTGGTCCTCAACGTGGCGCTCATTCGGACCGCCTTCTGATTTCTGTGGTCAGCTTTCAGATCTTGTGGGTGAGAGGGATCTCGGGGCCAAGGCGCTAGCTGCGTCTTGGGTTTGTCACTTTCCAGCTCCAGGGCAGAAATTCCACCATTTGGAAAGCAGGGAGGGGCGCAGGGCAATCCTGAGTGTGATCTTAAACTGCCAAGAACCGGAGAAGTGTGGGGAGACCCGGTGCAGTCGCCTCTCTTTTTCCCTTTACTCACGGTAGAGCCCTCCCCAGCCCCGCTTGCCCCAAATACCGAGTCTCCACTTTACCACCTGGTGTGGAAGGCTGGCATCTCCTCAGGTTCGCCGCCTCCAAGCCCCAGGCCGGTCGTCCACAATGGGCAGGCCAGCCGCGGACGCGTCTGAGGTCACCGGGGACGCCGGGTGGGCTCCGAGGCGCGGTGCGCGCCGAGGCGGGGTGGCCTCCCGGCGGCGAGGAGGGAACCGACGAGGTGCCAACACCTCCGGACTCCTAGGCGAGGGAAGCGCGTGACTGACGGGAGGCGAGGGACGCGCCGGCGCGTGGGGTTCCGGCGCGCCGAGGCGGGGACGAGCCCAGAGCGCGGCGCGGCGCGGCGCGGCCCCGAGGACCGCCTCCCTCCTCCCGCCCCGCCTCGGCCGTCCCGCCCGAGGGGAGCGAGGCTCCGCGCGGCGCGGCGCGGCGCTCAGTCCGCCCAGCTCCGGATGTGGGCGCCCCACGAGTCCGCGCCGCCTCCGCTCGACATGGACAGCCGCTACACGAGCCCGGCGGGCGTCGGCGACTTGAACCAGCTGAGCGCGGCCATCCCGGCCACGCGCGTGGAGCTGTCGGTGTCCTGCAGGTGAGGGCGCGGGCTGGGTGGCCCCTCGCTGCTGCTGCCGCTGCTCGGGGAGCCCGGGGCCCAGAGCGGCGAGAAGTTGCGCGAGGAGTGGGGACGCCACTGTTTGGGGGCTCAAGTCAGCCCTCGAGTCAAGTGACACCGAATGGGGGTCGGGAATTGGAAACTAGCGGTGGGCTCCGGAACTGGGACTTCGGTTTGTCTCTCTGGGAAATGCTATAAAAGTTGGCTGAGCTGTGACTCAGATAGGGGGATCCCGGCCGCCGCCCACTTGACAAACACGTTTTACGTCCCAGGCGAGCGGATGGGACAGAGATGATGGGAAGCGAAGGGTTATTATTATTATTTTAAAAAAATGCTCCTGACCGCTGCGCGTAGTGGCCGGGACTCCCTCTGCTAGGCGTGTGCAAACCTGCTGTGGTTGGCTCCACAGCTTCCTCCCCACCCACTTCCTGGAGCCATCCGACTTCCTCACCCCGCCACCTTTTCTGGAGGCTTGCCTTAGGTCTGGAGAAATACCAGGTTCAGGCCTCCTGGGAGAGGAGTCTCCGCATTACCTAAAAAATGTGAAGTCACGACTCCTGCCTCCTGGTAGACACAAATGAGTGCTTAAAGTGACTTTATTTCAGCTCCCTTTCACTGAAGGAAGGACTGTCAATTTCCACTCCCTTTCCTGACACCCACTGAGTCAGTTTCCTTGTCATCATTACAGATTCAAGGAAGGAGATAGCTGTATTAAGCTGTACAGGCCAATAAGGAAAGAAAGAATTCTGGAGTAACAGTATCTACCCTTGTTTGTATATTTCCATTTTTCCTAGTGGAAAACTGTCAACAGTATCCCTTATTTCCCCTAAGACTGTTTGTAATGCTCTCAAATGCTCCTTTGTCTTTCCAGAGCCAAACTTGTCTTACAGTACTCTAATAAACACGGTGATCTTTGATGTAAATAAGCCTTGATGTTTACAAAAAAATTCCATCAGCCTTGAGTTTTGCATCTTCACAGAACTAACCCTGGAGCCGAATAAATGCATAATTGCCTTAGAAATTCAAGTTCCCCCAATAGCCATGTTCTTTGGGGTTTAAGGAATGACCCTGGAGCATATGATGCCTTGCTTTGTCTTGAGGCTAACTTAAGACTATGATAGAGATAATGCTCATCATAACAGGTAATCCAAGCCCTTGCCTTATTGGGGTCACTGCTCTTTAGTGTTGTCTGAGATTTCACCCTGTCAGTAGGCCAAAAGAATGATTTGAAACTGGCTGTGGATGCTAGAAGGAGGTTACTGACATATAAACACAGTGAGTAGCCAGAAATTCAACAATGACAGCATTTTCTAGTACTCTTATTGTCTGCTCAGCATCCTGCAGCGTCAGAAGGGTACAGGGTCTGTGTGTACAATAAATAGCAAAGAAGGTTGTGAGTCAAAGCTGAAGGTCCTGTAGCTCTTTAGAGATGATGGGAAATTACACTTTACCTGGTCATTTTGCCAATGCAGGGAAGCTGCAAATAAAATGGGATCCTGAAGTGCATTGGCTTAAGCTAGTTTGTTTCAGCTGCTGCTCCAAGAACCTGGAGAACCGCTCTTCCTTTTACTTTTTGAACCTGTGCTCTGTTTTGTGTTTTGGGTTGTTGTTTAAAATAGGGGTAAAAATCATGAAAGAGAACTGATTACTTAGTTTCAAGTATCTCTTTTGAGCTATTGGTGATGCTTAGCCTATTACTTGTTTGTTTGGGACTCAGTTTACCATATGTAGAAAACACTTTTGGTCACACAAACACATTTAGGCTTCAAAGCCTATGCATTTTTTATGTTAGCACCTTAAGGTGGGCTAGCTATATTTTTAGTGATTGAGCATTGATTGCATCTTGCCATCATGAGAAATAGTGTAGTTTGGGCATGGATACTTGGGTTTAAATTCTGGCTTTGTAATTTTTATTACCCAAGAATAAGTTTTAGCTTAATCTGTTGAAGCTTGTTTATATCTGACAATGAAGACAATTGTAGTACTTTCTTTATCTAAACTGTTGTTAGGGTTTGATAAAATGATGTTTGTATGTTGCATGACACAAAAGACTTCCTAAAAATTGCTAGCTATAGTTATAATGCAGAAAATAGCAGCTGTTGAATAACTATATCATGTATGATTCCATTAGAAGAATTCTGTAACCAGTCTTTCTACTTGAACTTTAATAAGCTGGTGAAAGAAAATGAGGCTATAACCAACAGTGAGGTATTTGTTCCCTCTTTTGCTTTCATTTTTTTCCATGAGTGAGAGAGTGTGAGACAGCAGGAGAGAGAACTGGGTCATCAGGGCCTTAGCCACTGCAAATGAACTCCAGATGCATGTGCCACCTTGCGCACATGCGTCATTTTGTGCATCTGGCTTACATGAGTTTGGGGAGTCAAACTTGGGTCTTTAGGCTTTGCAGGCAAGTGCCTTAACTACTAAGTCATCTCTCCAGCCCTCTTTTTAAAATATATAGAGATAGTGTATGTTTCCCAGGATATTTGTGGGACTTTCACTTAGCAACCAGGCACATCCACAGGTGCTCTCAGCCTTGCTATAGGTAAGCCGAGCAAGGGCTTCCTTTACCTTATTGTATCAGAACACTCTGATGATTTGCTGACACTTCATATCCACCTCAGGAACAGGACCCTTTCACTGTCCCCAGCATCAAAGCTTAATCTTCATCATTTTGGAGAGGAGGGAAGGATAGACATTTGCAACTGCAGACTAAATGTAGGTTTCTTCACTCATTGAGTATCTGAGTATCTTTTCTATGTCTAGAATTATACCATGCTGCAGGAGAAGTGCAAAATAAGCAGTTTGCTCTGAGAATGTGAAACTTTGTTGGCAGATAGACATTATTTAAGATACTTTAATCTAGATTTAATGATGAGGTTCCTGCATGAACGGGGATGGGGTCTTTGTGAAATAGGGTACTTGGCAGGTTTTACAGACAGGAGGAGATGAATTGTCAGAAAGCAAGATGGATGAGCATGTTTGCATTGGAGAAGGAAGTGTTTGCAGTATTGCCTATGGACTTGGTTCATTAGGGTGACCACAAGCACATTTCCAAGTTACTATTATGCAAAAGCAAGATCTTGACTTCTCTTGTTTTCTTCCCATTTCCTAGCTTTATGGCATTCACTTTTCTTTATTAATTTGTCAATTTTTAAAGTTAATTAAGTTACCTAATCAACCGAACTTTGTGTATAGCTGAAATGTTACAACCTTAGATAAAGTAGTAATCTTCCAATTTTATTCTGAAAACACATTTTTTTTCTATTTGTTTTTCAAGGTAAGGTCTCACTCTAGCACAAGCTGACCTGGAATTTACTATGTACTCTCAAGGTGGCCTTAAACTCATAGTGATCCTCCTACCTTGGCCTCCCAAGTGGTGGGATTAAAGGGGTGCACCACCATGCCCAGCTTGAAAACATAGTAATTTAAAATGAGGTTAGGACTGAAGAGATTGCTTAGCGGTTAAAGTGTCTGCTTGCAAAGTCAAAGGGCCCAGGTTCAATTCCCCAGGACTCATGTAAACCAGATACGCATAGTAGTATGTGCATCTGGAGTTCATTTGCAGCTGCTGAAGACCCTGGTGTGCCCATCCTCTCTCCTTCTTTCTCTCTCTAAAATTAATAAATAAAAATAATATGAGGTTAAAGCCAATGGGGAAAATGATTTATAGTACTCAATCACTTTTTTCCCTGGAGCATTGGTTTCACTATTTTAGTGATTTTTTTCTGTCATTTTCTCTGAGAAATTAATTTATCAATTATACAAACAATGAGATCATTATATATTTCTAGCCTGTATGTTACCCTTTTATAAAAATACTCCTGTAGTGTTATATGGATTTTAAACACTAATATACAATGAAGTGGAAATTTATTGAGTATCCACTTTATGATTAGCATTCTAAAAGCTGGGCCTAGCATTAATTCTCTTGCCACATCTCCCATTAGTTTCACATGAAGTCCGTCTGACTGTAGTCAAGCAAACATGAATTTACTGTATACCAAGAAACATGAAAGGTTAATACAGCTATAGAAGCTGATCAGGAGTGACAGTTCTGAAACATGTCCGTGATCGCAGTGACCAAACTCTTTCAGCCAGTGTGGCTGTGCACCTGCAGCTCTGTCCTTGGCTTCACTTCCTCTCCCTCTGCTTTGGTTGTGATGGTTCTTTAAGACTGTGATCAAGTTTTATCTTCTCTCCTGTCTCTCAAGATGGGGTATTCTATACTCCCCAACAGCTACCATGTGCCCATATCAAGTAGGTGCATTGTAATTCCTGAGTCCTTCATTCTCCTTAAGCAAAGTTTGTGTCTCTTATGAACATGTATATTAACCTTACCAAAGAATATGTGGTCAATAAATACTTGCTGCTATAGTTCTCTAATGAAATTGTCTGATGTATATGTGTGGAAGAGAGAGGAGTCCTATTAAAATATAGACTCCTGGACCCTAAAGCAAGTCTATTGAAATAAAATGTCTTAGAATGGGATGTTGGAATCTGGATTTGTCACAAATTGGTGTGCGTTGATTAAGTACAAAAATTTGTAACTCTGATGGTTTGGTGACCTAGTGACTCCATGATTATAGTGTCTCTATCTGAGTTGGTAATCCTCACCTTTAAAAGTATTGGGAGGATATTCTGGTGATGTGCTGAAACTGTCACAAATGTCTGAACCATGCACATTCACTGCACCCTGTTAGAGGTACACACAAGGAAAATAAATGCTACTTGCTATGGTTTGGTTGGGCTTCACTAACAAAGTACAGTTGATGAGGTAGCTTATTAACAAAGGATTGTTCTAGAAACTGAAACTCTTAGCCCTTAATAGAATCAGCATTGGCAGGCTCTAGTAAGGGCCTCCTGCCAGATTGCAGAGTACAGAGTTCTTAGCACAAGTGATATTTGGTGTCTGTTTTATAAATAAGAGTGTTAATTCCATTCACAAAGGCTTCAGAGCCTCATGACCTGAGTCCTCCCAACATCCTCCTTCCTTATAATCACAATTATAATATAACCTTACAATTAATGAGGTTAGGATTTCAATATATGAACTTGAAAAAGACACATTCATTACATAATCCTACTGCAAGATCATCACTGTAAGAAATGATGGTGTTAGTTCAGTACTGTCTGGGTTTATTCTGTCGTGGATTATGTGGGGCTGTATTATTTTGTAATGAAAGTCTGTGGCAGCAAGAGTATGGAGCAGGAAGATAATTGAAATCTTATGTAGGGTGTATTTTCACCCTCTTGTTTTGATGTGATCTTCTCAATTTTTTAATTCTCTTATTCTGAAGTTTTTATTGCTTTCTGTTTCTTCATCTACAGCTGGCATATTCTTTGAAAATTTACATGTCATAGTTTTAGATACATATATTGATGAACTGTCCACTTCTGGCAGTAAACTTAGGTTCGAAGAGAGAGATTCTGGCTGGGCAGCCAGAACTGGCACAGTTTGAAGCACATGCCTGTGCTATTCTGAAAAAATCTATGGTGAAACAGAATCTAAATGTTCAAATCTGACAATTTGGGTTCCACCCCTGTCCACATTGGTTTATCTCTTAAAATCAAGGTGTTGAAACTTTTGACATTGAGATATGATGTTGTGATCTACAAATGTGTTGGGCAGCATTCATAAGTATCCCGGGCCTCATGATGGACAGACCTGTTAGATATTCTTTACTATTCTTAGCCAGACAGAAGTATAAAGTTACTATGAAAATATGTTTCCCAGAGATGTTGCTGCTAGCTAAGTTCTACTGCTGCTAATTGGGGATATTAGATGACCTATGATGCTATTAACAAGATGTATGTTTGGTAAGGTGAAGATGTAGTTTTTAATGAATGATTGTCCATGTATATCTCTTCAGGAAAATGTCATTCATTATGGTCCCACCAGTATTTTGGTCTGCCCTTCATTTTGTTGTTCTTTTTGGAGAGTGTTTACAAGCAAGTTCACATTGTGAAAATTCTAGAAACAGTTTACAAAAACATGAGGTGAGGACAGTACTATCTTTGTTCATAAACACTGGGCTGTAAGGGAGAGGACAGGACTAGCCATGCTCTTTTAGTTATGTGTGGCATATCACAAGCTTCACCTGCTATTTGGGTTTACTTAGGACAGGAAAGAAATTCAGTTCATCTTAGTAGGATATTATTCTGTCATTAAAAAAAAATGGTTATACCTACTCATTTAGAGGCAGCATTGCTTGGCCTTCAGGAATATAGGCATGGAAGTAGATGAGCTCTATCATCCAATAACTGGTAAACACTGGAAGATTTCTTGATCTCTTTGTTCCTCAATTTTCTCAGCTGTGAAGTACAGATAGGATGACCCCTAACTCTTGTGTTTGTTATGAGAATTAAATAAATTAATATGTGTAATGGGATTTATAAAAAACAAAAGATAAAAACAAAGAAAAGAGATAATGTGCATGCTTGTTACATTAAACAGTAATAACACAATGATAAAAAGTAAAAATCACTTATTATCCATCAGACTATGAACAAATGAGTTTCTTTCTCATTTATAACATTTTTAATCCCCACTTCCTTATAATAGATATAATACAATATGATAGTAATATTGTACCTATAATATAAAATATAATTGTATTTTCTAAACTTTGTATCTCTTACTCAATAGTCAACTAGTATATTACAAATATGTTCTTGGAGTGTGAAAATATAACCGCTTATTTATCTGTATACTATTGTATGGATATATGGTTATTTGACCTATATCCTATTTCCAAATTTCATTTCAAAACATTGCCACTCAAAACTGTGCTAAAAGTAAGTATACCTATCCACAAGCATTTAGAAACACCTCTAAATTTTGTAAAGATAGTGTTCTAGAGCTGAACTTGTTAATAAGCTATACTTTTAAAGTGGATTGTAGTAGCTTCTTTTGGTTATTTCTCCCTGCTTCTCTGTAAGTAAACAGGATAAAAACAAAAGTACTGGCTGCAACTTTTAAAATACCTTTATTCCTATTAGAAGAGTGCACATAGAGAATTATGAGAATTTTAACAGCAAGAAAATAGACTAGGATTCAGGCAGATATCTTTGAGTTTTACTTTTAACCTGTTTTGAAATGGTATTTTGGGTAACTTATTTCAAACTTTTGGAATCTCATTTCCTAATTATTTAAAATAATTATTTAAAATACATTATTTAAAATAAAAATTTCAAGGCTTTTGAATCAGTAGATGAAATAAATTCTTCAGTGCCTGTTACAAGAGCAGAGAGAGATAGCTTTCTGTCTTGTTTCTATTTAATAGGAATATTTTACTTTCTGTTTAGTAGGAATATTAATAGGAATATTGTGTTCTGGAGTATAAGCAACATAAAGAGAAGTACCTGTATTTTGGAAAAATATACAGTCAATTTGGGAGTCATAGAAACATACTGAGAATTATAAAGCTCCTTGTTAAAGGTAATGTATCAAATCTTAGGATGAATGCTTTATTGTAGAGGAGAGAATCCTATGGTCAAAATTGTATGTCAGTTTCTGTCGATTACACTCCAAAGCCACACCTCTAAAATATATAATCAGACTTGTAGACCATCTGATATTTAATAGGAGGAGGTATATACCATAATAACAGTTTTAGAAGGAAATAACAGTCTAGTATATTCTTAATTCTGATCAATAATGACAGTTATGTGACATTAAAGATAGCTATTTATTGTTGAACATGTGATGAAATACAGATTATTGTATAGGAGACTTCAGGCTAGGTGAAGGTATGCTAGTTACTTTATCATTGCTGTGAACAAATACCCAACCAGAAGCAACTTAAGGGACAAGAGGATTTTGTCCAGCTTAAAGTTACAGGGGTGGGGTCCATTACATCATGGTGAAGGTGTGGTAGCAGGAGTAGGGAGCTAGTTTGTCCCATTCTAGTCAGGAAGCAAAAAGTGAACAGGAAGTGGATCCAGGCTACAAAACCACAAGTAGCCCACTTCTTCAGCAAGGCTTCACTTTCTAAAGGTTTCACCATCTTTGCAAACAGTACCAACTTGTGGGAACCAAATGATCAAACACATGAGGTTATCAGGATATTTCACATTTAAACCACAGCAGAGGAAGGGTAAGCTTTTATTGTTATTAACAAAATAAAACTTTTTTAAAAGGTGCACTTTCCCAGAGGACAATTTTCACTGCCTTCTTCATAAGATGTTAGTATTTGCTCACTTAATGATATCTGTTAGTGTTTATATCTCTTTTCAGAAACACTAGCTACTGGATATCCCCTTTTCCTATTATGAGGTATATTGTCAAGTGTGAAGAATAGGGCTATAAACATTGTTAGGAAAATATCAGTTGATTTTCTAAAACTCTAGAACCAAAGTGGCATGATAATTCCTTGGGAAATGATTATTTACTAGACAGAAGAATAACTCAAATATAATCTATGCTCATGAAGCTATAAGGTTTGGACACATAAGTGTTTTTAACAGAACTACCTAATTCTGTGTCATACTATATGTAAATAAGCTAATTCACTCAGTCTGTATAATTCAGACAGATGATATTATGTCCTCATTTATAGGGAAAGAAATTGAGCCTCAGATATTACTTAGTAAAAGTTAAATCTATGTACATTTGTATTTATCAAGGTCCTCCAGAAAATCAGAACTGATGGCACGAATATATATATATTATATATGTAATATTTTATATATTATAAAAGGGGATATATTAGTTTATAGAATATAGGCCAGACAGTCCAACAATATTTGTTTGCAGGGTGGAGAATTATAAAAACCTGGTAAGTGCTCAGTCAGTGAGGCTGGATGTAGGTTGGAGAGTATGAGAAGCCAGTAGCTGCTCACTCCAGGAAGCTGGATGTTTCAACAGTCCCAGCTGGTCACTGGTTGATTCCTGAAGGGCCGTCAGTCTTTCAATCCACTTTGGCAGGCTGATGAAGCTAGGTTTCAATGTCTGAGGGCAGCAGCAACAGGGAAAATGCAGTGAATAGCACATGTAGCCAGGTAAAATACCAGAAGACCCACCCACTCTGGGGGAAGGTCTTCCTCACTCCATCTATCCTTCTTGGAATATCCTTACTGACCCACCCAGGAGATATGTCTGTTACTAAATTCCTAAACTGATCAAATTGACAACAGAATTTAACCATCACAATATCTAAGGCACTTGCATATGCTTTTGACCACTCAACATAGGCTGTTATTCTTACTGTTGTACTTTGTGTGTAAAATATACAAATATATAAAATATAAAAGAAGTTAAAATAAGACTATGTGTTTTAAACACTTGGTCCCCAGCAGGTGCCACAGTTGGAGAAGGTTGTAGAACCTTTTGGAGGTAGAGTCTTGCTGGAAGAAGTGGGTCACTGATGGCAGAACTTGAGGTTCTATAGTCTGGTCCCACTTCCTTTTGGTCCTCTGCTTCCGATGGTGCTGCAGTGTGATCAGCAGCTTCAGGCTCCTGCCTCCATGATTTTGCCACCATGATGGGATATATACCCTGGAACTATAAGCCCAGTTAAGCCCTTTCCTTCATTAAGTTGCTTTTGGTCAGGTATTTGTTCACAGCAATGAGCAATTAACCAAGATATTTACATTAAAAAAATAATTGTTTCTTGGGCTGGAGGGATGGCTTAGTGGTTAAGGTGTTTGCCTGTAAAGCCAAAGGACCAAGGTTCTATTCTCCAGGACCCATGTTAGCCAGATGCACAACGGGGCATACTCATCTGGAATTCATCTGCAATGGCTGGAAGCCCTGGGGTGCCTATTCTCTCCCTCTTTCTGTGTGAAATAAGTAAAAATAAACAAACAAACAAATAACAACAACAAAATTTAGTTCTTAAGGTTTGGTTGTACAATGTTCCCAGTTGCTCATGAGTTACTGGAGGCCTGGTATGTAGCGGGGTGAGTGGATTGTGAGGGTATTAAAATCTGTTAATGACTTCATAGCTGAATGAGTCATTAGGAGGTGGGCCTTAATTGGAGGAAGTAGGTCACTGGGGGTATGTTTTTGAAGAGTATAGCCTATCTTGGTTCCCTCATACTCTCTCTGCTCCATTGCTAACATAAGGTTTGCAGCTTTCCTCTGCCTTGTCCTTTGGCAGATGTTTGCCATGACACAGGCATCAAAGCAGTGAAGCCAGCCAACCACAGCTGAACCTGTGAGCTATAAAATAAAACCATTTCTCCTTTCAGTTGGCTTTATCTGGTATTTTCTCACAGTGATAGAAGATGCCTTAATAAACCTGAAAATGGGAATTTTTAAAATAAGTATCAGTGTGTTAATACATAACTGAAACTAAAATTAAAAAGCTTGGAATATACAATGGTAACAGGTATTATCAACTATCACAAAGGACATATTTCTCCAAAGAGGGGAAATGAGAAATTTTATATTTTTCTGACCCCTGTTTGTGAGAGCTGTGAATTAAGAGTAGATTGGAGGAATATTTTCGAAATTTGAGATATTTTTGGTTTATTTTACAAGTATAGATCTTCACATTCTTCTGAGTTGTGCAGTGAAGCTATGTGAAGTTAACTAGTAAGATACTTGTTTAACTAGAAATCAGTAGGTGAGGTGAGAAGAAAACTCAATTCTGGAGAAAGGTGGCAAAATGACAAAGGAAAGGTAAGAAAAATTAGTTTCAATTGACTGTGACATTCACATTTTCTCAGTGAAGTTGAGAATTGAACTTACATTTTCCATCCATTGCTTCTTTAATAATGGGGAAGTCACTATATAGCTTTCTAAAGCAGTACTTAATTTTAACAGCACTGCCCTAATAAACTTGGAATTCCAGGTAAATAAAATACTTAGATACCAAAATTGTCAGCATATTCTCAGTTACCTGAATTATAAGTGTGAGTTTGTAAAAGTGTTTTTCACTGTGCTTATTAGCTGTTTTCTCTGTCTCTCTCCATATGTATGTAAAATAAGAAGTGACACATTAATTTTATTATGAATGATCTCAAATGTCAGAGAGTGTAATGAAGCATAAATATGATTTATATATAATTTTGAGACCAACACATTTCTCAGCCTTGTTAGCATAGTAGTCTCTTTATAATCATTTTGAGAAGTAAAATTTTCACTGCCTGTAAATTCTTGTGTAGTTGTGTGAGATTTCCTACAAACTGCTTTTAGCTGAATGCATTCCTAAAGGAAAATATCACATTATTTGTCATTTTCTGGGTATCTGAAAACAACCCAATCATTCTTTGTTTAATATCTTCAGTAAGCCTTGGTGTTTTGTAGCAACAAGCAAAGAATAAGACAGAGCCCATAGAGACACAGAGAGAAAGATTAAGTGACACATGAAGCCTTAACAGAACAGTGGCTCAGTTTGCTAACGTATCTAAATTGTCTGTTTTGGACTTAGTTTGTTATCTGACTTATAGTGTTACCTCCAGTTTCAAATTAATCATAGGAACAGAAATATTTGAAGGTTGACCTCAACTGATTTTTGTGCCATAAATTCATCCAGTGCCTCCTCGTAGGTTTTGGGATATGGTGGCATAATAGACTCAAATATATGTGAGTTTGTCTCTTAGTTGGAAACCCATTTTTAGATAATTAAAAAATGTTTTTAGAGAAGTTTGAAATACATAACTTAAAAGATGATTGATTTCCAGTTTGAGATTTTAAATCATTGTCATGAGAATGTCATTTATAGGATGCCTTGCTTCCTTATGCAGAGTATAGTGTGTGGTCCTTGAGCTTTCATTCTGCTTCTGTCACTAGGTGCTGTGACTTTTGCCAGTCATAGTGCAGATAGTATTGATTTACTCTATTCCTAAAGTCAGCTTTTTTTTTTTTTTTTTCACAAAGCCTTCATATCCCTTTTGAAATCCTTTCTGACCCAACTGCAGGTGGGCAGCAGCACTCAGGAGCAATAGGTAGAGTTAGCATACAGTGTGAAATGCATTTGTTATCACTAGCTCTCACAAAAGGTTGTTTCTGACCTAGATGATAAATTCCTGGAACATTAGATAGGTGAAGCAGGAACTTGAAGTAAAATGTAGTTATGCTTTAATTTAAGGAAATCTCATGATTATCATTTGCAAATGATCTAAGACGAGTGGCGATGATGTATATTTAATGAAACCAGAAACAAAAGATGATACAAAGCTTTTGTCTTATAAAGTTTTAAAATCTTTTAAATGAAGAATTCTTATGTAGTGAAGTGATTTGTTATTTATTTATCTTATTTGTGAGCTCTTGTGTATGGGTGTAGGCCCACTTATACCACAAGTGTGGAGGCCAGAGGATAACCCTAAGTGTTGTTACTTGCCTTTTATCTTATTTACAGGCAGATCTCTTGTTTGCCACTGTGTTTACCAGGATCGCTGACCCACAGGGTTCAGGATTCCTGTCGCCACCTCACGTTTATGAATTCATGCACTGGGATTACAGATGTATTGTATATTGGGTTTATGAGTTCTGGGGATTTAAATTTAGGTTGTCTGGCTTGTACCGCAAAACTTTACCCACTGCATCTTCCTACTCCCTCCTATATAATTTTAATAGCAACTATTAATGTAATATATACAGAGACAATGAAATGTAGTATTATTTAATGACTAATCTAAAAAATTTATTTTTATTTATTTATTAGACACAGAGAGAGAGAGTGAGAGGGAGAGAGGGAGAGAGAGAGAACGGGCATGCCAGGGCCTCTAGCCACTGCAAACAAATTCCAGACCCATGTGCCACCATGTGCATCTGGCTTATGTGGGACCTGGAGAATCAAACCTGGGTCCTTAGGCTTCACAGGCATGTGCCTTAATCACTGAATCATCTCCCTAGCCCTAATAACTAATTTTAGAATTATAGAAAATAATTTAATACTATATTATCTTAGAGGTGTTTTTTTTTTTTTTTAATTTAGGCTTTGGGATAGTATCTCACTATGTAACTACTATTGTAGCCCAGGCTACCTTGGAACTCACAGTGCTTCTGCCTTAGCCTCTGAACATGGGAATTATAGATATGTACTATCATGACTGATTTGGAGTTCTTTTAACAAAAATGGAAGAAAAGTAATAGGGAAAAGTATAATATTGGTATGTATCTAGAAAAGTTTTATTTTCCCTCACACACTATCCTGTTGACTTAATATACACAATTATCTAGACACCTACTTCTAAGAATTTGTGGCACCAGATGAGACTTTACATAATTCTAGCACCTGAGAATTTTTTAAGTATATTATTGTATATTATTTCTAGTACCAAGACCTTGATATTTCAAAGTCTGCATTTACTCAGCCTTTTCCTAATGGAATGTCAAATTCTATTGCTGATCTAGTTTTTTCTCTCAACAGGAATCTATAGCTAGCTTTGATCCCCTTAGAAATGAGCAGTGTTCAATATAATAACTACTTGTGCTTTGTCTGCTTTTACTTGTGTAGTATTATTTTTGCTTTTGATGTCTCTGTGGTAAACATCATTTTCAGTAGAAATGGAAAATGTGCCCCATGTTGTTTGCTAACTCTTGTCAATTGTTACTGGGTGCTGCTACCCCAAGGCTGTGTCTGGAAGGATACAGAGGAGACATGAAGGCTTTGGCAAAGAGTGGATACTTTCACTTTTATGTCTTTAGGGCCCTTGACTTGGCTGTATTTCTTAAAGTATCACAAAAGGTTTGGGTACACTCTTTTTTTTTTTTTTAAGGGAGAGTCTCACTCTAGCCCAAGCTGACCTGGAATTCACTATGGAGTCTCAGGGTGGCCTCAAACTCATGGCAATCCTCCTACCACTGCCTACCGAGTGATAGGAGTAAAGGCGTGTTCCACCACACCCGGCTGGGCACATTCTTTTTAAGTCACTTTACCAGTCACAGACTCCAGGGTCTGTTGCCTCCTTTCCATTTCTGCCCTTCTGATCAGGAAGAAGTCATCTCCACAGAATATTGCAATATTCTCTAGAGCAAGATGTTGTAATGCATGCCTGAAACACCAGGACCAGATAGGCTGAGGCTAGAGGATTACTAGTTTTGTTTATTAAATTAAGTCCAACCCCCTACATAGTGCTCAGGATTCTTTCTTATCCCACTCAGCCACTTGCTACCTGTCTCATCTTGACTTGGAGACTCCACAAAATGTATTTATTTGCTTATCCTCTACTGTCTTATGAATATTCCCATTATTATGATGCTTTCTTAGTACCTGAAAACCTTGTTCCATTCCTATCCTTGGCTGATAGTTAAGACTGATTTCACATATAATAATGGCCCATGATGTTTTACTGATTGATACCATGCAATTATTTGGTCATTCTCTTGAGTAACCACATCAAACCACATTTATGGTATCATTCACTGACTTAAAATTACTTAGACTTTTGCTTATTTGTTTCCACAACCAACTTACACACACCCATTTTTTGGCCATTGTTTATTGTAAAATCTGACTTGGTGCTTTGGAGATATTTTCCAATAAGAGTAAATACTGCTGCTTGGTAGATCAGAAGAATGAGCTTGCATGTCTATAAATTTAAGTATGTTTATGCTCTTAAAAAATATTAGTACACATGGTAATAGTAGGGAAATTACATGTCACCAGTATATTTATTAAAAACATAAAATTTTCATTCAATTAATATAACATTTTATATACACAATTTTATTTGTGAGGAAATGAGAAGCAGATAATTTTTAATGAAGTTATCTTGTTTCCAAGCACAGCTAAATTAATTTTAGAAGTGGTTGTAATGCTTTCTACATACTGACATATGAATTGCTTGTTTAATTTGGGATGAAGAGAAGAGAAAGGAGATTTCTTCAATGTAGCCACACTGGGAAGAGAACAAAGAGAGGTCCAGTGACCCTCTCCAAGTCCATCTCCAGGGTCCAGACATGAAGTGTACATTTAGAGGGCAGGAGGTATGTATTAAAGCAGTCTTTCCCAAGGTATGGTTCCACATCTCACTGGCACATCATGGCTAAGGCTCCAGTCCTTCTATGCATGGTGGTCAAACAAGGTATGAAATCTCTTCCTAGGAGCTGAGTTCTTCCTCTGTCTTACATTAGGCTTCAACCTTTCCCTCCCCAGCATGAGATTCCTGGGGAAATTCCAGTACATGGGGATCATCGTTTCAATTGTCTACTTATAAATGTCTCTCTTTAAAATATATTCTCTTCCTCCATGATTATTTACACAGGTTCCTTGCCACTTACAGCCTCACATTGTCTATCTAGCCTGGTCTCTGCAGGCATGAATTTTGTACACTGGACTGTCAAAAACCCACTGAAAAAAGGGAAACTATCCTTATTATTTACTATTCTCTCTTAAGAAGTGCCTTAACTTCTTGTTTGTTATTAGTTTTCTTTGAGACAGGATCTAATATAATGTAGCCCAGGCTAGACTTAAACTCATGATGTAGAAATTATGACTTTAACTCCTGATATTTTTGCCTTTACCTAGAAAGTATTGAGATCTTCACACAACTTTTCAGCCACATGCTTTTGTCTTCATTTACTACCACTTTTCTCCATTGTCCTAACTAAACCCTCCTATGTCAATTACATTCCTTAGAGATCCATGTTGTATATATGTGGTTCTTGTTTTAGTTACTTTGTTTTTTCTGGGACAAAGCACTTAAGCAAAAACAGCTTATGGGAGGAAATGAATTATTTTGGCTTATACTCTCGAGGGGAATCTTCATTATGGCAGAGGAAAGCATGGCATGAAGAGAGCAGACATCACCTTTGTCATAGCAGGTGGAAAACAGCAGCAAGAGAATAAGCTGAGTTCTAGGAAGAATGAGCTAGCTACACCACTACCAAGCCCCCTTCTTCCAGCAAAGCCACCTCCCAAATTGCCATCAGCTTGGGAGCAAGCATTAAAACCACATGAATATGTTAATTAGAAATTGAAACTTTACTTCCTGAGGGTGGAGAGTAACATAACCTTGGGGAGTAGTTGTGTGACCTTTAAGTTTCAGGTGTCCCAGACTTGACTTCCTGAATCAGAGCCTTAAATTCAGAGGAATCTGCTACACAGCAGGCTTCTAGGTTCTTATCTTTTGATTCAAAGACTGAAATCCACTCACCATAGATGGTGAGATTAAGAAAAATTTTATTTTATAGAGTTTAAGAGAAGGAACTAAGGCAGAGCTCCTGTGTAGCAAGAGAGGTCCCAAGCAGATAATCTGTGACTCTAACTGGGCTTTTTTTTTTTTTTTAATAGAAATAAGGGCTGGAGAAATGGCTTAGTGATTAAAGCATTTACCTACAAAGCCAAAGGACTCAGGTTGGATTCCCCAGGATTGGCATAAGCCAGATACATAAGATGGCACATGTATCTGGAGTTCATTT
The DNA here is from genome assembly GCF_020740685.1 of Jaculus jaculus. Classification (NCBI taxonomy): domain Eukaryota; kingdom Metazoa; phylum Chordata; class Mammalia; order Rodentia; family Dipodidae; genus Jaculus; species Jaculus jaculus. The sequence continues at coordinate 79,454,933 of NC_059107.1, read as the reverse complement.
GCAGGGCTAAAGGCCCTGGCATGTCCATTCTCTCTCTTTCTCTCTCATAAACAAAATAATAAAGCAATATTTAAAAAAACATAAATAAGTACTGGATGGGGGATGAGCTGGTTAATCCAATCCTTTACCATGTGTCCAGGTGCCGTATAATCTTACTCAGATCTTTGGTCAGGTTTCTGGGGAAGGAGTCCTTTAGGGAACAAGAGATAAGGATAAACCAGATCTCCCATTACTGGTTCAAGAACGTTTCCTGCTTTTAGCAGGAAATAAAATTGTTAACTTTGGGGGCCCTCTTCCCCTAGACTGCCTAACCAATTTCTATTGCATCACTCTGAAGACTTTTTCAGATAGAGTTGACTAATTCTTTCTCTGATTTTGCATGAATATACTGTATACTCCATACATATTTATTTATAAATCTATTCTCCTAATGTAAGATAAATAATATAGAGCCAGAAATCCATGTATTTACAATACAGTCTCCAACACTAAATCCTTTTTTCTGGATCTCAGTAAGGTAGTGCTCCCTGAAGAAATGTTTGAACGACTATCAGGCAACTATTAAATTCTCATAGAACATGACTGTACCTATTCATTCTTGCATCGTATCTAGCATGTAGTCTAATAGTTCATTTATAGAAAGTGCTTAATGTAACTGAAGAAAGGAAGGGAGTGTATCCATATGTACTGAATCATACATGAATGTATGATTGTAAGGTATAAAGACAGGAACAAATATTGTATTAAGTTAAACAGTGACATATAAGCTGTTCATTGTGGCTCATGCCTTAATCCCAGCACTCAGGAGACAGAGGAAAGAGGATTGCTGTGAGTTCAAGGCCACCTTGAGACCACATAGTGTATTCCAGGTCAGCTTGGGCTAAAGTGATACCCTACCTCAGAAAAACCAAGAAAAAAAAAAAAAAAGAAAGAAACATATACAAGCTGAATGAAGGCACACTGTTATGTAATTGCCTATGCCCATTTCATTCATATTTATAGGGCTTTTAGAACTGACTGTAGCATGGGCTTTGTACATGTTGAAATTGAAATGTTTATTCATTTGTTTTTGCCATGAGTACTTTTGATCTGGTCTAATCACCAATGATGAAGATGCCAGATACATATTAGAAAGTTATTTTTAGTTTTCCTGTATCACCTGGTCATTTATGCTAACACGCCAACTATTATTATTTTTGTTTGTTTTGTTTCTCTGGTTAAACTGATTTTGAGTACAAAACTCAGTTGCTGCTGATGTACATTTGAATCATTCAAAGATTTATATAATTTATAGAACATATTGTTCAAAACTTGGAGGAGGAAGAGAACCAATCATACCAATGGAACCTTAGCTTAATTAGCATCTTGTTTTATAGCATATGTACTAATTGATGAAGCTTAAACATAACTGAAACAAGACAACCTGCATATAAAGATTGCCTTTTGAAATGTAAGCAAGCCCTCAGTCTGCTGTGTAAGTAACCCCATAAACTCATTGGTTCACCAAGCAGGTTTTGGTGTAATCCTTTGCCCCATTGTCTATGCTCGTCTGGGGTAAACATCTGTGTTCATGTCACTCTAGGGAGAAAAGTTTCCCATGACAAGGTCACTGACTCAGTGGAAAAAGTTTTGTATGACTGGGAATGTCTGGCATCCTAACTAATGAGTTAAAACCCAACTAAGAGCCATGATGGCCTATATACACATTATTATTATTTTAATATTATTTATTTATTTATTTATTTGACAGAGAAAGAGGGAGGGAGAGAGACAGAGAGAAAGATAGAGAAAGAGAATGGGCATGCCAGGGTCTCCAGCTACTGCAGACGAACTCCAGATGTGTGCGCTCCCTTGTGCATCTGGCTAATGTGGGTCCTGGGGAATCAAACTAGTGTCCTTTGGTTTTGCAGGCAAATGCCTTAACTGCTAAGCCATCCCTCCATCTCCACATTATTATTTCTTGTTTGTTTTTTTCTCTGGTTAAACTGTTGAGCTTGAGGGAACAGTATAGTTCTCAATGGCTAATGGAGAAGTAAAGTTAGGAAACCCAGTGATATGATTAACCTGCTTTTAGAGTCCCTGGTAGATAGCCTCAGTTGAGCTGATGCTGGGGAAAGTAGTTCTTGCCTGTAGCTTTCTACTGTGTGGTGATTTGGGGATCAGTCATGGTTATTAGCACTTGGTTCTTGGACCAAATATACTGTATGTATTGACTCTGGAAGAAGTAGCATGGCCTGCTACTCAGTAGCTGTGAGCTAGTTCACATATGATTATTGTTCCTGATGTGTGCAGAATGAAGGGGGGAGAAAAATGATAATATGAAATTCAAATGTGGTAATATAATTGGTGAAAGGTGTCAGAAGCAGAGCAAAAGTTTAGAGCAAGAAAGACATGCCTTTGATGACAGCTTCACACATTATCAACTCTGAGAATTTATTAAGGCATTTAATCTTTCTGGGCATTTGCTTATAAATGGGAGTAGAAATTCTATCTCATATGATTGCTATGTGAACTGTGGAATATAATACTAATAAAATGCTTGAAAAGATTTTGCTACTTAACAAGTAGCCCTTGTACTTGTGCTAACATTCCACTGAACTAGTTGGGAAACAATGGCTTACATCATGAAATAGTAAAATCTCCTCAAAAGATCTTTAGGAAAGTTATACATGGTCCTTCTAAAAGTATATGAAAAACACAAGCCAAACTGATTAAAAAAAAAAAAAAAGAACAAAAGATGAGTTGGGCGTTGTGGTATATGCCTGTAAATCCCAGCACTTGGGAGGCAGATGTAAGAGGATCACTGTGAGTTTAAGGCCACCTTGAGACTACATAGTAAATTCCAGGTTAGCCTGAGCTAGTGTGAGACCCTACCTCAAGAAACAAACAAACAAAAACACAAAAAAGAACCAAAGACAAAGTACACATACTCTCCACTTCCATTTTCATATATGCTTAGTTACTGTATCACTTTCCATTCCTCTACAGTCTGTGTCCCATTCCCATTTGTATTTTTCTATCCCCATTAGCCTTCTTCCCACTTTCCTATCACTTTTTCAACCCTGTTTCCTTAATACTCCCCCCCGCCTCCTGGGACCATTTCTGGTTTCCGGGACAATATCTACACTCTCAAGTAAATACACATATATAATATTTAGAAGGCAATATCCAGATATGTGAGGATATACAGCATTTGTCTCTGAACCTGGGTTCTGTCAATATATTTTTCTGTTCCATTCATTTACCTGAAAGTTTCATTTTTCTTTATGGCTAAATAAAATCCCATATATATGTATATATATTATATACATAGTATATATATATACACTATAATATATATATATATATATATATATACTATATATTAGTATATATATTATATTATATACTATATTATATATACTATACTATATAATATATAGTATATATATTATATGATATATATATATACACTGTATATATATGTGTGTGTGTATATATATGTATATGTATATGTATATGTATATGTATATGTATGTATGTGTATGTGTATATATATATCTATATATATGTATAGATATATATACACACATATACACACACACATATATATACACACACACACCACATTTTCAATATCCTTTCATCTGTTGATGGACATCTAGGTTGATTCCATTTCCCTGCTATTGTGACTAGAGCAGCAGTGAACATGGATCTTCAAGTATCACTATTGTAGAATATGAAGTCCTGTGGGTATTGTGCCCTGGGTCATAAGGTAATTTTATGTTTTGTGGGTTTTCTTTCTGAGCACCTCCACACTGATTTTCATAGTTGCTGTGCTAGTTTATACTTCATGAAACAGTGAGTATGTGTTCCTCTTTCCCTACATCTTCACCAGCATTTGTTATCCTGTATTTTCCTAATGATAATCATTCTAACTGGGGAGAGATGGAATCATAAGTAGTTTTAATTTGAATTTATCTAATAGCTACATTCATTAGGCAAATTTGTCTTTACATTTCCTTTTTTTCCTGTGTCTTTATTCAGTTCTGTAATCAGTATAATACTGGCTTTGTAGAATGAATTTGATAGTGTTCCTTCTTTTTATGTCTTTGGGAGTTTAATAAGTGTACTTACTGTTTATTGGGTTTAGGATAGATTTCTTGTTCTTCCAGAACATTGTGGTGGTTTGATTCAAGTGTCCCCCATAAACGTAGGTGTTCTGGATGCTAGTTTCCCCAGCTGATGGAAATTGGAAATTAAAGCCTCTTAGAGGTAGTGTATTGTTGGGATCAGGCTTATGGGTGTTATAGCCAGTTTCCCCATGACAGTGTTTGGCACACTTTCCTGTTCCTGTTGTCTACTTTATGTGGGCTGGGTGATGTCTACCCTCTGCTCATGCCATCGTTTTCCCTGCCATCATGGAGCTTTCCTCTTTAGCCTGTAAGCCAAAATAAACCTCTTTTTTCCCACAAGCTGATTTCTACCAGCAATGCTAACCTGACTGCAACAGTAAAGTAGTACTGAGAGTGGGGTTGCTGCCAGACACCTGACTGTAGCTTTGGCCTCTTGGAGCTGATTTTCAAGAAGAATGTGGGAGGATTTGTAATCTTGGCCTAAGGGATGCCTTGTAGTGCTGTAAGTACAGTTTGATGGACTATTCTGGTCAGAGTTGAAAGACCTGAATACAGTGAGACTATGAGGTTTGGCTTATCAGGGTGTGAAAGAGCTTTTCTTGGACTGGGCTAGAGGCAGTTTGTGTGAAAAGCTTGCAGTTGTGCCCATGTCCTGAGAAGTTGTGCAGGGTTGCTTTGAGTAGAAATGAACTGCTGTGAACTGAGGGATATGGCACAGAAAGAAAAATCTTTGGGTGAACTATTGCCTGTTTAGCTGAAATTGAGAAATTATAACCTTTGAGATTGGGCCAGCTAACCTGCACTGGGGCAACAGGAAGAATATTGACTCTTTTGAAGGGTCCAGAGTGCTCAAGAAGTGTCCTGTTCTTCAAAGTCTGCTTTATTCACCCTTGGATTAACAAATTGGCACTCTACCTGGTATTGTGGAGTATAAGAAATTCAGGAAAGAGAGGGTCATTGAGTTTGCAACACAGTCTTGTGTTTTGGAAATGGCCATGGGCAATGAGAAGCAGGTTTGCTGGTTGCCTGCATGGAGACCCCATAGAGCCATGAGGATGAACCATAGATTGCAGTGGAGACCCAGTGCAGATTCCAGGACCATGAGATGGCTGCTAAGGAAAGCTGCTGGCCCTGACAAAGTTTTCTAGGACTGTGAGTAGCCTAGCTGGAGGGGCAAAATTGGAATGCCAGAGACTTACTGCTGGTTAGAATTATCAGACTTTGAGATTTGTCACTGGCTAGAGTTTTTGGACTTGAAGCTAGAGAGTTTAATGTTTGCCCTGGTTGTTTTAAATATTGTATTGATTGAATATTTCTTTGCTATGCCCAATGCATCTTTTGCAATGTGAGTATTCTGTGTCACTATGGGTTTTAGGGGAATTTTGGGTTATTATGGCTCAGTGAAAAGATCTTGGACTATGGGGATAAAAATTATGGGGACTTTTAAGTTTGCTGAATGCATTGAACTTTACATCATGTATGGTTACCAGTTTATGGGGGTCAGAGGTGGAATGTGTTGGTTTGACTCAGGTGTTCCCCATTAAACTTCCTGGAGGCAGTGTATTGTTGGTGGCGGGCTTATGGGTGTTGTAGCCAGTTTCCCCATGCCAGTGTTTGGCATACTCTCTTGTTTCTGTTGTCCCCCTTATGTAGGGCAGGGGGTGATGATGTCCCCTCTCTGCTCATGCCATTGTTATCCCTGCCATCATGGAGCTTCCCCCCTCCAGCCTCTGATCCAAAATAAACCTCTTACCCCATAAGCTGCTCTTGGTTGGGTAATTCCTACCAGCAATGTGAACCTGACTGCAGCAAACCTGTTGACTAAAAAGAATATTATTCAGTATCTAAGCTTTTGTATACTTTCTGAAGTTATGTTTCTCTTAATTATTTTGTATTTGTTGAGGCTTGCTTTGTGGCATTTGATGTCATCAGTTTTGGAGAACACTCCATGTGATGCTGAGAAGAATGTGTATTTCCCACCTACTAGATGGAATATTCTGTGGACACCTCTAAAATCTATGGGGTATTTTAGCTTTGCATTTTCTTTACTGAGTTTTAATTTGAAAGATCTCTCTAATTGTTAGGAAAGTTAAGTGTGGAAGTCTCCCATTCTTACTATGTCAGGATTTATGAGAAATTTTATTATATTTAGTGTATCTCTTATGAAAATTGAGTCCCCCATATTTGGTGCATAAAAGCTTAGAATTGCTATATCTTCTGATGGATTGTTCCATTTTTTAATATGTACTAACTCTGTTTAGCACATCTGACTAGTTTTTGTTTAAGGTCTACTTTAAAAAACATTTTATTTACTTATTTGACAGAGAAAGAGGGAGGGAGGGAGGGGGAGAATGGGCATGCCTGGGCCCCCACCACATTTCTAGCCACTGCAAATGAACTCCAGACACATGAGCCCCCTTGTGCATCTGGCTAACATGGGTCCTGGGGAATTGAACCTGTGTCCTTTAGCTTTGTAGGCAAATGCCTTAACCACTAAGCCATCCCTCCAGCCCTGAAGTCTACTTTATCAAATGTAAGAATAGCTCTGGCAGCTTGTTTATAGCTTCCGGTTTTTTAGTAGGGTGATTTCCATTCTTTGACACTCGGTTTTAGGATATTTTGCTAGCTAAGTAAGTTTCTTTGAGACAAAAAATAGCTGGCTCTTATTTTTTTTAATCATCAGTCTGCATATTTTTTATTAGCGAGCTGAGTCCATTTATAAGTAAGGTTATTATGGAAGAGGATTTGCTACATTCTATGATGTTGTTAGGTAATATTCTGGTTTTCTGGAGTATTAATATTCTTTTCCTCCTTTCCTGTTACTTTAACTTTTCTATTTTGGACAAGACTGATTCTTTCCAAGCTTTTCTTCATTTACCTATTCCTTCCATGGAGTATATTCTTTCCTGTGTTCTAATCAGTGAAACTTTCTGGCTTCTTCCTCTATGCGTAATTTCCCTTTAATAATTTCCTGTGGTGCTGACTTAGTTATCATGAATTATCTTAACTTGTGCTTGTTATGAAATATCCTTATTTTTTCATCAGGTTTACAAGATAAGTTTGCTAGTTATAGTAATTTTGATTGGTAGTAATTTACTTACAGGTCTTGAAATAACGTCATTCTATGCGTTTCTGGCTTTTAGGGCTACTGATGAATTATCCAAAGTTACTATGTTTCAGCCTCTGTATATGAGCTGAATTTTTTTTCACTTATATCTTTTGTAGTGTTTCTTTGTATTTTTGAAATCATGACTATGATGTGTTGTGGAAGTTTCCCAAATCTTAATGCTTTCAAAACTAGTGCCATGTGGAAGACTGCCAAATTTGTTTATCAAGTGGGGAAGAAGTCTGACCTTGAGAAGCAAGAAACTCTTCAAGCATTCCTCCTTTAGGGTTCTTCTTTCAAAAGAATCACCACTCCTCATATTTTCCCAATGCAGAGCAGCTGGCCAATCCTAAATGGTGTTAATATCTTAAACAATTGAATCTGAAGAGGTGGCAGTCTGGATTTGGGACTTAAATCCCATGTACACTTCCTTCTATGCCAAGCTTTGCAACTTTCATATCCTTCTGCTCTGTTTTTCACACTGCCCAATATTCCAGCCCACCACTTCAAAACTGAGCTTTGTTCAAGTTCTCAGGACACAAGCAGAAGGCTGCCAACCTCTCTTTCAGAACATCACATGAACTAACTCTATCCCAATTTCTGATTAATTCCTTTTCTCCCCTCTGAAGCCTCATAAGCTGAGCCTCTACAGCCCTCATTTCTTTCTGCACTTTATTGTTTCAGATGCACATCAGAATAGCTCCCTAAGCTCTGACTAAAGTTTTACAAAGCTGCTTTAGTCTAAAATTCAAAAACTTCATTTTCATTCCATAGACCACTTCCAAAAGACTAGACACATGATCAGGTTTATGGCTTTAGCATCCTCACTCCTGACACGAATTTTCTGTATCAATTACTGTCTCATTTCTGGGAAAGAAATACCTACCAGTAGCAGCTTGTGAAAGGAAAGGGCTTGGTTTGGCTTATAGTCTCAGGCAGAGGCTTCACTGTGGTTGGGAAATCATGGCCACAGCAGACAGCTGGGATTATAGTTTGTTATAAGCAAGGATCAAGAAGCAAAAGTAAACTGTGAACACTCAGTATGATTGGACTAATCAACTGGCCATGAAAAATCTCCTCCAGCAAGGCTCAATCTCCCAAAAATCTCTGCCAGTTGGGGTTTACGTATGAAGCTTAATCGCATGAGGGTAAGGGAAAGATGTTACATTCAAACCACAATATCCACCATCTCTGAAAGTCATTCTTCTGCTTGGCACCACCTGATGGTGCTTTATTTCTGTGATTTTTTTTCTTTGACTGATTGTTTCATTCATTTACAGATATTTTTCAGTGTTTCAAATTCCTTGTTGAATTTTTCCATATTTTTTTACTTTTTCCAAGTTGCTGTTTTGTTCACTTTTAAGAAGTCTTGAATTGGTTTCCTTCATTTGTTCATATCCTCAGTTGAGTCTTCAATAGGGTCATTAATCTTTTCTAAAAGTAGGATTCTGGGTTCTTTGTCAGATCTTTCATCTATTACTGTGATTTTGGCTTCCATTATGTGAGCTGGGAGGTTTGGAATGTGTTATGGTGTATTGTCTCATATTATTTGTGTTTCTTTGTTGCGTTCTTTTACATGTGTTGGAATGGATGTGTCTTCTAATTTTAGGTTTTTCCCCTTTCCCATTCTTTTTTAGTTACTTATTTTGTTTCATATGAGTCTTTCTAGAGGATTGTCTCCCCAGATACCATATTTACTATAGCTACTTCAGGGGGAGATGCAATACAAGTAATGCCTCCTAATAATTGATTTATGTTGCCTAGCTAGAATCTTGTGAATTACCCTTGTATTATCATTAAGGCCTAGAGTCAATGATACAGATATATTACTTAAAGAATGTGTAGCTTATTGATTTTTTTAGAGCAACAGTTGTCAGTTTTTATGTAGTCAGTTTTTATGACAAGTGATAGAGAAAGTAGGAAAGAAGTTTTAAACTATGATCAAGGAAAGTGATTATATATAAGTGTGTGTGTGTGTGTGTGTGTGTGTAAAGAGGTTTTAGGTATAGAAAGTAAAAGACAGTCATTAATAGTTATTAAAGCTATGTTTTGGTGAAATAGAAGTTAAAACTCTGTATCTTAAGAATTAATTATGCAAATTGTAAATAGTAATTAAAAAGAATCAATTAGAAAAAGAATCAAAACCACTGAAAGGTTAAAAAATTAAAAAGAGATATATACCCAGGCTAAAAGACAAGTCCTGACACATACAGTCTGCATTCTGGACTTTTATATTGTGTGGTACAGAGCTGAAAATGTCTATATATGGTTTGAAGTAAGTGGCAGTGTTCAGAATATATTCATAAGAGAGGGACCTGACTAACCATCAAGAGATGTGCACCGCCAATAGTAACTAGTGTCACTGGGAGGCTGACAGCAAGACCATGAGGCAGGGTTACTTGCTTGGCTTACTAGAATGTATGCTGCCTTTGAGGTGTCTTGTAGCCTCTCTTGGAGGATTCTATTCAGGTTTCTATCAGCTGCTACTGGACCAATCATGACATCTCATAAAGTAACCATGAACTTCTCTTTATTTTTCTAGGAAGCATCTCAGCCTTTATTTTTTAAAATTTATTTATTTTTTATTAATTAGATTTGTACTCAGTGAGTACAGTCAAGTTGTTGCCATTGTTAGGCTCATCCATGTCCTAACCCCACCCCCTGATCCCTCCTTGTTGAGGTATATGGGTCATGCATTGTGGAGTTAGCCCACAGTTATGGGGAGGAGAAATGTCTCTGTGAATCATGACCCAACATGTGGCTCTGACATTCTCTTCTTCTGCAAAGTTTCCCTGAGCCATGTTGGGTTCATTGTTGGTCTGCTTCAGTGCTAAGGTGTTTGGGACCTCTGGGTCTCTGGATATATGATTTGGTGGGAGTTGATTGTTTTCTGTGTTGATCTCCTTCACCCTTGTGCTGGTATCTGGTTCACCAAGAAAACAGCACCCTTGCTTATTTCACCAATTAATGTTAGTCTCAGCAGGGGCCCCTTTGAGGTATGATGGGGTGGTTCTCTCCTTAGGATCTATGTCTATCTGAAAAAGTGAAGCAGATTCTCCAATGGAGAGTAAAGTTAGCACCAGACAAATGGGATAACCCTTATTATTTTTTTTTTTAGAGAATTTAATAGGTATTGGCCCTCTTATAGCCCACGATTGTTGGTAGCTTGATAACAGAGAGTGGGCTCATGTTTGGATATGGTTCTGACTTGTTTCCCAGCTCCAGCTATGGGTCCTGTTCCATTGAGGGGATTAGTTAGCCAAATCAAGAGCAGTTGATTTCCCACTACGGCTGTGCACCACTATTGCATTGTGTGAGCATCATGACAGGTTATTTGCTGCTAAATAGGTTAGACCATGAGTTACTTGGACAGATATTGGTCATTTTCCCCCAGTTGCCCACGTAGCACCTTCTGGCACTAGACGTACTGACTGTCTGGGGACTGACTCTATTCCAGCTTCCAGCCATGCCATTCCATTTTACGTGTCAACCACATAAGGTGTCTTCAGCAGTAGGGTCTTATCACTAACGTTTGGTGGGTCATCAAGTAGTCTGACAGAAATCTATCTTTCTTTTAGGAAACCTTGTAGGTCTCTCTGATCGAAAGCTTATTGTGTATGATAGCCCCATGCTGGTACTGGGAGTTATGGGTCAGTGCCCACTAAGAAAAGGAAGAAAAAAATAACTAATATGAAAGAGTTAGAGTGAATGTGTATGTGTGTGTGTGTGTGTGTGTGTGTGAGAGAGAGAGAGAGAGAGAGAGAGAAAAAAAAAGAGAGAGGGAGAGAGAGAGGGAGAGAGAGAGGGAGAGAGAGAGAGGGAGAGAGAGGGAGAGGGGGGGGGGAGGGAGAAGCTGTAGAAGATTAAGGTCAGTCTTCATCATACCCTCTCCAGTGTGTTGTGGCTCAGGTGTTCCCGTGTTCCCTCTAAGGGCCTGGTGAAGGTTCAGCCATTTGGTCTGCTTTTTAGGATGTAGAATTTTATGGTACCATTGCCTTTTGGGTTTAGATTTGTGTCTCCCACTCTCTCCCTTGCCCTCCCCTCCCTCTATCCCCACCTACCCTATAGTCTAGTCCACAAGATGCTTGCTGGGTATGTAGGCATCTTGGGTAGATTCAGGTTAGGTGCTGTAGATGAGTGAGACTAGGTGGCGATTTTCTTTCTGTGATTGGGTAAGTTCACTGAGAATGATCTGTTCCAGGTTCAACCATTTTTCCTCAAATTTCATTGTGTCATTCTTTCTTACTGCTGTGTAGAATTCCATTGTGTAGATATACCACATCTTAGTTATCCATTCTTCTAGTGATGGACATCTGGGTTGATTCCAGCTATTAGCTATTGCGAATTGAGCCACTATAAACATGATTGAGCAACTCTCTCTAGGCTGAGGTTTAAAGGTTTTAGGGTAGATGCCCAGTAAGGGAATAACTGGGTCTCTTGGTAACTCTATAGTCAGCTTTTTTAGGAGTCTCCATATTGCTTTTCATAGTGGTTGTACCATTTTAAATTCCCACCACCGAGGGTTCCTAATTCTCCACATCCTCACCAGCATTTATTTTCATTTGATCTTTTTGATGTTTGCAATCCTTACTGGGGTAAGGTGGAATCTCATATTTGTTTTAATTTGCATTTCCCTGATGATTAGGGATGATGAACATTTTCTTAAGTGTGTGTTTGCCATTTGTATTTCTTCCTCTGTGAACTGCCTGTCCAGCTCTTTTCCCCAGTTTGTGAGTGGTTTGGTTGACTTTTTATTGTTTTCATTTTTGAGTTATTTGTAGATTCCAGAGATTAGGCCTCTGTCAATTGGATAGCCAGCAAATATTTTCTCCCAATCTGTGGGTAATCTATTGGCTTTGCTTATTGTATGATTGTCTGTAAAGAAACTCTTCAGCTTCATGGGATCCTATTGGTTGAGTGACTGTTTAAGATCATGAGCTACTGGGGTTTTGTTCAGGAATTCTTTTTCTTCTCAGCCATTTTATATTTAACATGAGCAAATAGAAACTTGATGAGCAGTATTACCTACCAGACACATGAGCCTTAAGCCATGGGGATGGTAAATTATTTTGGATCCCATTCCCACTGGATGCTTTTCTAGTCTTACTTTCTGGTAGATGGTAGTTTAAGCACTTTATATTTACTAACTTAGTGTCTCCTCAAAGAACTCTATGTAGCAGGTAGCTAGCATTCTTTGTTTGTTTGTAGATGGTGAAGTATATGGGTTGTACAGCTAGAATCACTTGAACTAGTGATTCCCAAGTCTCTGATGTAATGATTTCTCTAGGCTCCTTCTTTAGTGATAAATTTTCAAGTAAATGATTCATTATTATGATTGGAATCTAGTATTTCTAATCAGTCTCCATTTGATGATTAGTCAGCTTAATTTTTTTTATTATTATTTATTTATTTGAGAGTGACAGACATAGAGAGAAAGACAGATAGAGGGAGAGAGAGAGAATGGGCGCGCCAGGGCTTCCAGCCTCTGCAAACAAACTCCAGACGCGTGCACCCCCTTGTGCATCTGGCTAACGTGGGACCTGGGGAAGCGAGCCTAAACCAGGGTCCTTAGGCTTCACAGGCAAACACTTAACTGCTAAGCCATCTCTCCAGCCCCAGCTTAATTTTTTAAAAAAATGTTTATTTATTTATTCATGAGAGAGAGAGAGAGAGAGAGAAACAGGCAGATTAAAAGAGAATGAGGCTGGAGGGATGGCTTAGTGCTTAAGGCGTTTGACTGCAAAGCCAAAGGACCCAGGTTTGAATCCCCAGATCCATGTTAGCCATATGCATAAGGGGTCACACATGCCTGGAGTTTGTTTGCTGTGGCTGGAGGCCCTGGAATGCCCACCCTCTCTCCCTCGTTCTCTCTCTCTCTCCCCACTTCTCTGTCAAATAAATAAATAAAATATTTTAAAAAGAGAGAGAATGAGGGCCCAGAGAGCTTGCCTAGAGGTTAAGGCACTTGCCTGCAAAGCCTAAGTACCCAGGTTAAATTTCCCAGTACTAACATAAGCCAGATGCACAAGGTGGCACATGTGTCTGGAGGCCCTTTTGTACCCATTCTCTCCCTTTCTCTCCCTCTTTCTCCCCCCCCACCAGATATATAAATAAATGCTTTTAAAAAAAGAGAGAGAATGAGAGCACGAGGGCCTCTAACCTCTGCAAATGAACTACAGATGCAGGTACCACCTTGTGCATCTGGCTTTACATGGGTACTGGTGAATCAAACCTGAGTCCTTTGGTTTTGGAGACAAGTGCCTTAACACCTAAGGCATCTCAAGTTTTTTTTAATTATTAATAATTATTAATAATGAGTAATGTTTGTGTTGTAATACATATTTTCAATAATATATAATTATGTAAATGAGAAGAATGTCAGTGTCCATACAATTTTTTTTACTTCTGTGCTTGATATTCTACACTATATTTTCAGAAAATGGATTGTCATATCAAAAGGAATGCACATTTTTCTATTTTTAGATATTTTCAAACTCTAGGAAATGTACCAAAGTGTGTTTATTCCCTTTTTAATATGAATACCAGTTTCCCCATATACTTTAAAAATTTGTAAAAATTTATAATGTTATTCAAGGTCTATTGTTTCCCAGGTTATGATGACCAAAACACATACTTATGACAAAATGATACAATAAATACAGGTCATAAGCATGGCTTGCATGAACCTCTTACCATTTTTGTTTTAGTGAACAGTTTTTCAAATGTAAGTAGAAGTAGTACAGTCAAAAACTAATGAAGGGCTTGAGAAATGGCTTAGCAGTTTTGGTGCTTACATACAAAGCCTAAGGACACAGGTTCAACTTCCCAGTACCCATGTAAGCTAGATACACAAGATGGCACATGCATCTGGAGTTTGTCTGCAGTGGCTGGAGGCCCTGGCATGCCCACATTCTCTCTCTCTCTCTCTCTTTTTCACTCTATCTCTGTCTCCCTAAAGTAAATAAAAATATTTTAAAAAACTAATGAAAATGTATAATATACATATGTATATATATGGTATATGTAGTAAATACATAAACAAATCATATAATCATCTATCATTATGGAGTTTTATAAACTGTCCAAAATTGCATGTTCTACACCTTTATACAACTGACAGTTTTACCAGCATTGCCACAAACACAGTCTTAAGATGGCTGTGATGTCCCTAGATATAAAGAGATTTTCAGTTCCATTATGATCACGTGGGACAACTGCTGCATCTATGACCCTGCTTGATGAAAATGCACATGACTGTATTGCTAGAGCCAACTGCACATATTTCCTAGTTATCACATGATGGTACAGAATGTTGAGAGGATTCTCTGAACTGATACTGAAACTGATAAGTCACTACAAGCTATTATGTCAAATATCAAAATAAAAAAAAATCAAAGTTATCCATGTGAGAAGCCAGGATTGAGTGCTTTTGCCATAAGGTTCCATTACATGTATAGATCCCAGGACTTGGAACCTGCATGCATAGAAGGCTGCTACAGCTGCCATCCACTGAAACAGGGAACACAGGAACCAATTTGAGAAAGATAATAAGTTAGCATTGAACCCGAGTTTTAATTTTTTTTGTGGGGGTAGGGTCTCACTCTAGCTCAGGCTGACTTGGATCTCACTCTGTAGCCAAGGCTTGCCTCAAATTTATAGCAATTCTCCGACCTCCACCTCCTAAGTGCTGGGATTAAAGGCATGTGCCACCATACCCACTATGCCTGGTGAGTTGTCAGTTTTTTTTAAATTTTTTATTTATTTATTTGAGAGCAACAGACACAGAGAGAAAGACAGATAGAGGGAGAGAGAGAGAGAATAGGCACACCAGGGCTTCCAGCCTCTGCAAATGAACTCCAGACGCGTGCACCCCCTTGTGCATCTGGCTAACGTGGGACCTGGGGGACCGAGCCTCAAACCGGGGTCCTTAGGCTTCACAGGCAAGCGCTTAACCGCTAAGCCATCTCTCCAGCCTGAGTTGTCAGGTTTTAGGAAGACCTATTTTCTTCTCTCAGTATGTTTTTTATCTGCTTGCTACTTTTTCAAAACCAAAAGTTTTAAAAATTTCTCTTACCTCCAGAATCAGAAATTTCACTGTCTTTTTCTGAACACTCATATCTTTTTGAATTAACCTTGTATTTCTTTATATGATTTGATTCTGGTTATCTCAGGCCAACTAGAACTCTGACTTGTCAGAGTCTAACAAAGCATCGACTTTTAAAAATTCATTTCCAAAAATATCAATCATAATTGAATGCCTCTTAAGAATAATAAGAATTATTCTCTTCTAACATTTCTTTTTGTATTTAGACCATTAACCCATGCATAGGTCAAAACTAGATTATTATATTGACTTTTTTAGCTTAATAATACAAATAAATCAATGATTGAATTACCAAGCTTAGCCATAACTGAAACAGTAACAAAGTTTCACCCTCAGTGGTTTTTGAGTAATATCTGTGATTTATAATCATAAAGTTATGGCTGCAGGCTCAGGTAGCAGCACTTATTGTGAGGCTCATTTTCATCTATGCAACTTCCAGTCTAAGTATTTACTGTTTTCAGATGGTCTAGTTGAGTTCTTGCTTGTGACCTCACCTTTTAGAATTACTTGGTGTGCTAGATTCTAGATGACTTTTACTTTTCTGTAGGTTTTAACCTCAGAATTAATTCTTTCTTATTCCCTCCCTCCTTTTCTTCTTTCTTTCCTCCCTCCCCCTTCCCATGCCCTCCCTTCCTCCCTTCCTTCCTTCCTTCCTTCCCTCCTACCTTCCTTTTGTTTTATAGATCTACTTTGTGCTTGTATACAATCGCATCCATTTACCATAGTAATTTTAATTTGGAGAACATTTATTATTCTTAAATTTGCATTTTAAATTTCCAGAGATGGAGTGGGGCTGGGAAGATTGCTCAATGGTTAAAGGTACTTGCTTGCAAAGCTTGTGTTCCTAGCTTAAAGTCTCAAGCCACCTACATAAACTAAACATAAAAAAATAGTGCAAATATATGATCTTCATTTTCAGAGGCAAGAGGCCCTAGAGTATGCACACACACACACACACACACACACACACACACACACACACAAATAAATAAAAATTTAAAATTTCTGAGATGTTGTTTTTCAATGAATGGAAAAATTCATAAATGAATCCAATAAAATCCAATGTTATAGTCAGATCACTTCCAAAGATTGCAAAAGAATTCTTTCAGTTGCTTAAAAAGTATTGATTTCCTTGCCATTAAAAAAATCTGAAAAACATTGTTTTCCATGTAAGAATAAGTATATTTAACTACAACTTCCAAATTCAACTCCTTAACATACTATAATGCCTAATTAGTCAAGGCCCTAGGATGGTCCAGTGATACTTTCACTTTAAGCTAGAGCATCATTACTAGTCATATCCCACATGCCTTCTTTTTCTTGTGCTCTACTCTGCTCCCCCCTCCCTCCATGGTAAAGTGCCTCATCAAAGCCTTCTATTGGACAGGAAAGCTCTTCATTGATTCAGAATATGTTTGTTGGGCCTCTGTTTACTTGCAAACTTGTGCTAGCTTTTGAAGCAGCCTGGGCAATATTTGGTAAC
Source organism: Jaculus jaculus (assembly GCF_020740685.1). Lineage (NCBI taxonomy): Eukaryota > Metazoa > Chordata > Mammalia > Rodentia > Dipodidae > Jaculus > Jaculus jaculus. The sequence continues at coordinate 79,438,125 of NC_059107.1, read as the reverse complement.
AACTAATCAGTACCAGTGGTCCAGAGATCACACAGATTGGTAGGCAAATAAAGGACTTGATTATTTCCAAATGTTAATTAAGCCCAAAACTGTTTTGTTTATAGAAACAGGACACTTTTCATGGGAAACTGTATAATACACATGTAGAAATCTCTGTCACATGTAGGTATTTATTCTGGGAAAGGTTTGTAAACTGATCTAGCATGGTTTGGCTATGTTATAGCACTCTTCCTAAATGAAATGCGATAGATCATTTTTGTATGGCTATATTTATAAGATATATTTCCATTTTTATTATAAGCTGACAGAACAGTTCCATTTGGTACAAAAATAGAGACTTTATATGTTATTGGAGCTCTGCTGGGCATAAATAGTATTGATTTTTGCAGCTGTCCATGTGTTCAACTTGAGGCTGTATTCTTAAACCAAGTATAGTTTCTGACTCATTAAACTATCATTTTAACACTGAATTTCATATGAATACCAAAAAGTTTTTCTCTTGGAAATTACATCTAGAATAGGGTACTGATTTTTTCCTCTTTTTAAAGAATATTACTGCTAGGTGGTGTTAGTCATTGAGGAGAAAAGAGCAAGCAGTAGGTATGCAGCTCTTGGGTTAATTCACAGCCACATTTCATCTATGCTTTTGTCATTGTCTGTGGATTAGATTAACCATTAAGTATATGTCTAGTCCATGTGATTATGCTTATTTATGTATTAATATTTTAAGTTATTATTTTCCACTATTAAAATTTCAGTATATGCAAATATAGTAGAAAACTACATTGAACTTTTTGAAAAAGTCTTTATTTTCTGATGTGTGCTTATTTAAATTATTTTAATTATGTATACCTAGTATGAATTTTTTTCTAGTTTATTTAAAAATAATTGGGATAAGATCTGACATCTCACTTAATTGATTTTTTAAAAAGTTGTAACAGTTTGAGTCCAATTTTAGATTACTGTTCCTTCTTCCTATAATATAGTGTTATTTTATAAAATACTCATTATTGTTACTTAGTTGTTTCTACAAGCTTTTCTTCCCAGTAGTTTCAGGATTCTTGAAATTAGAGAATATGTCAGTAATATATATTGCTACAAAAATATCCTTCCTGCTGCTTAGGTAGAAGTTGAGCATATCATATTTGCTTGAACAATACTTGCAAAATCACATTGAAATGTAAAGAAAATGGCTATTTTTCATTTATGAAAAAAAATGACCTGAGGCCACAAGGACAGATGGCTCAGAATGGCAATGAACAGTGTATACTGAACCTGTAAAGAAAGCACTGATAGGGCTGGAGAGATGGCTTAGCGATTAAGTGCTTGCCTGTGAATCCTAAGGACCCCGGTTTGAGGCTGGATTCCCCAGGACCCATGTTAGCCAGATGGACAAGGGGGGCGCACGTATCTGGAGTTTGTTTGCAGTGGCTAGAGGCCCTGGTGCTCCCATTCTTGCTCTCTTTCTATCTGCTTCTTTCTCTCTGTTTCTCAAATAAATAAATAAAAATAAACAAAGAAACAATAAAGCTGTGATATTCATGTGGCCACTCAGCACATTTTCTGGGCTAATTACTCTATGGGAAGCTATGTTAAAATTAGAAGGTAGTTTGTTGAGCAGAAAGTTAGAGCAAGCAGGTTTTTCACATTAACGAAGTGATTATCATCAGGGTAGCTAATACCTCAATCTCTGCTGCAGGTGGTTACTGTCCATGAGGATAGGATGGGAAAGGAACAGGCAGTAAGCAATTTCCCTTGCTATAGGAAGCATACATACTGCAGTTGCTTTCTTCATTGCTCAGACAAAATACCTGACTCAAAGCAACTTATGGAAGGAAAAGGGTTTAACTGAGCTTACAGTTCCAGAGGGAAAGCATGACAGGAGCAGAAAGCCAGTGTTACATCATCTTGTCAGCAGGGAGGAAGAGGGAATGAGAACAAGAAAACACAAGCAGTAGCAAGCAGAGCCAGGTAGTAATATCTCAAGAGACAACCTTTTTAACCTAGTGTTGAAGTTCAACATAATAGTAAGCTATCAGTATGCAGTTTTAAATAGCCTCACCCAAACGAATGACAGCTCATGGGAGAAGAGTGGTCTTCCCATCTTAAACCTGGTGAAGTGTGTGCATGAGTGCACATGTTCATGTGTATGTAAAAAGTGCCTAGTATAGAAAACAAAGATTTTTTTTTGTGTTACAAAGTACAATCTTGTTTGATTTCTCATTATGTTTCTCCCTATTCTATAAGCAGTGCCTCTCTTCATAGTAGACTATGATGAGGAAGCTATTATATGTTGTATTCTTTGGTCAACCAATAAGTGACCTCTGGGGCCTTCTACATTCTTCTGATATTAATCAGGAAATAAATTGCTCATTCTGGACTTCTCCATTTTGTAAAGAACAAGAAAACTAGCTTAGAAGAGTTGGCACCATTAGATTGTTCCATATTGGGCTGTCTGTGTTAACTCATTCACTCATTTTCTCTTAGCCTCAGATTGGCTCATTTATAAAATGGATTTTAGATTAACCTGAGTGTATATTCTTTATAAGAAGGAATTTGGAAAGTGAAATTCTTGTTTCTATGTAGGAGTGGATAGGATGGTGCATTTTAACCATCACTGATCATTTGCTCTGTGTGTACTTTAAAATATTTTGACTTCTCTAAACTTCGAAAATTATATGTTTGAACAAAGTTGTCTTCAGAGAATTAAAGTCAGAGATTCTTTGTTGTATTATATTCATATGACCAAATTATAGAGGAAATTATTTTTAAGTAGAATTGAAAAAATAAACCCCAACTTTTAGGAGCTACATTATGAAGAAGTTATGGGGTTTAATTTTTTATGTAAATACTTTTTGTTATGTTTGTGATTTTAAAATTCTGTTTTACGGATTATAATGGCTGGAAGAAACAAGGTGAAGAGTAAAGTCTATGATTAAGCATATTCATATATCTCTATTATTGATGTAAACCTTTATTTAATATTTTAATTAAAATTTATATAAGTAAACATTGAAATTACATTAAGAAATTACTGTATTGCATAATTTTTTAGATCAAACCATATTGCAGTATTTTTTGCATTACCTCAGAGTTATTATGAACTGGAAGAAAGAAAGAGAGAGAGAAAGAAAGAAAGAAAGAGAGAGTTTAATTACCATTAGCTTAGAATAATTAATGACGAAGTGTTGCAGCTACAAGATGGGCTGGAGATTTTGCATTTAAGTAGAAAATACTTTTATAAATACACTTTCACAGTATTTGCTCAAATACAAAATTTTAATTTACTGTTTGCCAATCAGTGCTGGAGCCATGGAATCTGCTTAGAGGACAAAAAGAATTATTTTAATTTGATTTCTGACTTTAGTTTTTTTCTATTCTGACTTAATTCCAAATATAAACATGTCTGATGTTGTCTTTCTAGGAATATTTCAAGTTGTGGTTTCATATTTTTCAGTATATACTGATTCAATTTCTTTTGAGAAATTGATATAACAGAGGATATCAGATTGCTATGGTAAGAAAAGGACTATTCAGATTTCAAGGACAGTACCAGTAAATACATAAAAATAGTAGCTTGTTAAAGGAATAAGACAGTTTGAGCATGGATTTTTTTTTAAATTTTTTATTTTTTTTAAATTTATTTATTTGAGAGTGACAGACACAGAGAGAAAGACAGATAGAGGGAGAGAGAGAGAATGGGTGCGCCAGGGCTTCCAGCCTCTGCAAATGAACTCCATACATGTGCGCCCCCTTGTGCATCTGGCTAATGTGGGACCTGGGGAACCGAGCCTCGAACCGGGGTCCTTAGGCTTCACAGGCAAGCGCTTAACCACTAAGCCATCTCTCCAGCCCTGAGCATGGATTTTTAATATAAGTATTAAACATGGAAATACAATTTATGTACTTCTAATGATTCCCTGGAGGTAGAAGATAAGGTGGAAGAACAAATTTGAACTTTGAGATCTATTAAGACATCACCACAGATATCCATATTTTTTCAAAGTTTTATTCACAACTTCCATGATTATAAAAAATATCCCATGGTAATACCCTCCCTCCCCCCACTTTCCCCTTTGAAACTCCATTCTCTGTCATATCCCTTCCCCATCTCAATCAGTCTCTCTTTTATTTTGATGTCATGATCTTTTCCTCTTTCTATGATGGTCTTGTGTAGGTAGTGTCAGGCACTGTGAGGTCATGGGTCAGATATCCATATTTTTTTAGCAAAGGTATAGTTTCAAATTATCAATTAACATCAGTTTTAAATAGTCATTTTTTTCTAATAATTATCTACATTATTAGTCAGACCAGAGTGAATTTAACTTTTTAATGATTTTCTAGTGTATTTTTAATGACACACAGGATTGTATTACTGCTATTGAGGGTAACATGATACCCCAGTGCACACTTTGTGATTTTCCATTATTTTGTTGATGTGTGTCAAAACATATATAGTCACATATAGAACAACCTTGAATCATAATTTATTCTGTTATCTCTCTGCCTTCCTGGGTTACCCCAACTCCCATGCCTACTGCAGAAAACCCCCTGTTACCAGGTTACCAGGGAAGCCCCAGTCCATCTGCCTGTGAGTCCTCTATGTAGTGCCTCCATGACTTCCAGCATGGAGACTGAGTCTAGTGGAGTACAACTTTTCTTCTTGCAATGAAAAGTTATAAAAGAAGGGCTGGAGAGATGGCTTAGCAATTTAGGTGCTTGTCTGCAAAGCCAAATGACCCAGGTCCAATTTCTGAATACCCACGTAAAGCCAGATGCCCAAGGTGGTGCATGTGTCTGGAGTTGTTTGAAGTAGCTAGAGGCTATAGCATTCCCATTTTCTCAGTGTCTCTATCTGCCTCTTTCTCTCTCCCTCTCTCATAAACAAACAAACAAACAAACAAAGTGTACTACTATGCCCAGCTTCAAAAAACGTTATAAAAGAAGAAAGCTCTCTTTGTATGTGAGAAACCAAAGCCTTCTGGCTTCAGTGACCCTGCTGTGCTCTTTACTGGCATACAAACGCTCCTCTAATAAACCTTCACTGGAGATGTCTGCATTTTACTTATTCTCAAAGTGCTAAGAAATTTCCTCTCACTAGTTATCTCTACTGCACCAACCTTTACCTTTCAGCTTGACTTTTACAGTGAGAAAATATGTATGAAAAGGAATAACTACAAAGTAGTAATGGTCCTGTGTACTTGTTTCATGCCTCCCCCCTCACACTAAAAAGAATATTTAATTGAAAAGGTCTGTAAGTTCATTTTCAGTTTCTAAACTGTAACTGCAAGACAGAGTTAACATAACACAAATGCCAACGGAAGGTACTTCCATGTTGTATTCTAGTTGTAGTGTATAGATGTAATCATGTGCTATGAATCCCAAACAGGTTTACATTAGTCCCAACTCATATCCCATGTCAGGAAGCATTTTTGAGCATCAATGTGATTTGACTCTAGAAAGTAAATAGTCATGTTGGTCATTTGTAATGCAAGGCTGAGGAAGTAACTCACCATCCACTCAGCTGCCTATAGCCCAGTGACAATCAGTCTGAATAAGGCAGGTAGAGCTCTAGCAAATTTGTATTTAGTAATATATATGTGTATAAATGTTTATATACATACATGTTTATGTATATTTATCTTTATTTTGTATAACTATATAAATCTAAATGTTTTGATATTATACTTCTCTAATATTCTCTATTTTTTCCACAGAAATCTTCTTGATAGAGACACATTTTCTAAATCTGATCCAAGTAAGTATACATTATTTGCCTTTTGAAATATTCTATTCTAGTTACTTGATTTTGCAAAAAAATTATATGAAATAAGTTCTCATTGACATATTAGCTTTAAAGCCAAGAAAAACAGAGAAGGGACATTGCAAGCTCTTCTTGTACTCCATTTGAGCAGCTCTGTAGATAGGAAAGTTCTTGGTACTTTGAGAATAAGATAAAAATACAGATGACTCCATTGAAGGAGGTATTATTTTGAAATTAAAACCTCATGGTATGGCCAGATTATAGAAATACCATTTGAAAGACAGCCAGATAGGGCCATAATTTTACATTTTTTCATTGAAAAACTAAAAGTTGTATATAAAAGCATATGCTAAGTGAGCTATATATCTTTTGACATGAACTGAATTGTTTGATTTCCTAATTAAAAATATTGAAAATTAGAAATAATCAAATTAAAAGGGTTGAACTAGAAAACATCAGAATTCATGGATGTCAATTAGAGTTTTCCTATCTAAGAAATTGATGTCCATCAGTTCTGCATCTCTACAAACATGTGGATTAAAGTGGTTTAACTATAGGGTAAATGTGGTAAAAAGATTCTTGAGGTCATTGTTGGGGAAAAGGCATTACAGTTTCTGAGCTAAGTAATTTTGGGCCTCATTTGTAAAGTGGGTAAGACTCTTCTTATTCTATAATCTTTACACAAAGTCTTTAATTTCCATTTCTTGGATTTCCTTTCTTGGTTGATAGAATGTCTTACCCATTTACAAATACTGATGATGGGTTTAAAAATACTAAATACAGACTATGACTTGCCCCAAGTCATCCCTGCTATAGAGGCTCTGAGCTATTTAAGTATCTCAGGAAGAGTTTGCATAGTTTGATATATCTGTGGGCATACTGATAATTTCAAAGTAATAAACTGTGATTTTCAAACATTATCTACATCTGAAGTGTAATGTAGATAGAGAAGTTATCATGAGTATATTCTATATTGGCCAAACACTATCTATATTAAGTTTTGAAAGTTTGATGTCATTTGCCTCTCACTTCATTAAAATAGATTTAATCATTGGGTGATTTGTTAACAATTTTCTTGTAAGGGTTAGTCTAATAATTAAGAATTTTGTTTTGATGTAGCCTTTGAACAGCTGAAAAGTAATTTTATAAATTTACATCTGATATTTGTAAGAGACATTGATAGTGTGTATGTTTTTTATCTTTTGTAGTTTGTGTCTTATATGTACAAGGAATTGGAAATAAAGAATGGAGAGAGGTAAGAAAATAAAGAACACACTTCCAAAATTACTATATGGACAACACAGTATGTTACTTCTCAAGATAGAGCTTTGCTGTTTCCAGCTACTTTTAGTCTTGCTAAACTCAAAGACTTTCATATTTTGTGAAAGTTATCTTTAAATGGTATTCATTTATTAACTTCTTATGAAATACTGTAGACCTGAGACCTGTACATGCCTTACTCAAATGTGAATTATTCCATGTACTGAAGTCTGTTCAAGTCTATAGACCTGATCTTACTTTCAGAGGTCAACTGTTGATTTTATAAATACCACAGAAAAAGATTGTGTGGTGCATACCACCTGCGTTTCTTCTAGTTGTTCATTGTTTAAAAATAAATAATGGGGTTTCCTAATACAGTATACATTATTTAATAAGCAAAAGCAAATGAGATAACATTTTTATTTATTTATTTTCTAGAATACCTCAACATTAAAATGAAAAGATTATCAGTAGAGGATGGGATAACATAATAAAATATAGCAGCATTCCATTTTCCTGTAGCTGCTGGTTATTTCAGAGCGGTAGAATATTGTTTCAATGAGGTTACAGCTTCTGGTTACATTTCCTAGTGAGGTTTATGCTATTTATTGTCAGCCATTGCTTTTTTTCTTTGATTATTTCATTTTTATTAATTAGTTTTATACTCAGTAAATACAGTCAATTTGGTACCATTGTTAGGCTCATCCATGTCCTACCCCCACCCTTTACACCTCCTTGTTGAGGTATATGGGTCGTGTATTCTGGAGTTAGCCCACAGTTATGGGTAGGGTAAATGCCTCTGCATATCATGGCCCAACATGTGGCTCTGACATTCTTTCTACTCCCTCTTCCACAAAATTTCCCTGAGCCATGTTGGGTTCATTTTTGGTCTCCTTCAGTGATGAGGTATTGGGGGCCTCTCATATTTGGTAGGAGTTGATTTTTTTCTGTGTTGATCTCCTTCACTCTTGTGCTGGTATCTGGTTCACCAAGAAAACAGCACCCTTGCTTGTTTCACCAAGTTTTCTTAGTTTCAGCTGGGGCCCTTTTGAGGTATGATGGCGTGGCTCTCTCCTTAGGATCTACATCTATCTGAAAAAGATAAGCAGATTCTCCAACAGAGAGTAAGCACCAGACAAATGAGATAACTCTTACTTATTTTTATAGAGAATTTAATAGGTGTAGGTCCTCTTTTAGCCCATGATTGGTGGGAGCTTGATATTGGAGAGTGGGCTTATGTTTGGATATGGTTCTGACTTGTTTCCCAGATCCAGCTATAGGTCCCATATCACTGAGGGCATCAGTTAGCCAAATCAAGAGTAGTTGGTTTTCCACCATGGCTGTGCGCCACTATTGCACTTATATGGGCATCATGACAGGTTATTTGCTGCTAAGTAGGTTAGACCATGATTTGCTTGGACTGATATTGGTCATTTTCCCCCAGATGCCCATGCAGCACCTTCTGGCACTAGACGGACGGACTGACTGGGGACTGACTCTCCTGGCCTCCAGCCATGCCATTCCATTTTTCTTGTCAACCACATTCAGCAGTAGGGCCTTACCACTAACCTTTGGTGGGTCATCAAGTACTCTGACAGAAATTTATCTTTCTTTTAGGAAACCTTGTAGGTCTCTCTAATCAAAAGCTCATTGTGGATGATAGCCACATGCTGGTACTGGGAGTTACAGGTCAGTGCCCATTAAGAAAAGGAAGAAAAAGATAACTAATATAAAAGAGTTAGAGAGGAGAGAGAGAGAGAGAGAGAAGCTATAGAAGATTAAGGTCAGTCTTCATCATACCCTCTCCAGTGTGTTGTTTCTTAGGTATTCCCTCTAAGGGCCTGGTGAAGGTTCAGCCATTTGGTCTGCCTTTTAGGATGTAGAATTTTATGGTACCATTGCTGTTGGGGTCTATATTTGTGTTTCCCACCCCATCCCTTGTCCTCCCATCCCTCCCCACCCATCCCATTGTCTAGTACACAAGATGTTTGCTGTGTATGTAAGACGTCTTGGGTAGATTCAGGTTAGGTGCTGTAGATGAGTGAGACTATGTGGTGGTTTTCTTTCTGTGATTGGTTAAGTTCACTGAGAATGATGTGTTCCATGTTCAACCATTTTTCCTCAAATTTCATTGTGTCATTTTTTTCTTACTGCTGTATAGAATTCCATTGTGTAGATACACCGCATCTTATCCATTCTTCTAGTGATGGGCATCTGGGTTGATTCTAGCTGTTAGGTATTATGAATTGAGCCGCTACAAACGTGGTTGAGCAAATCTCTCTAGCCTGTGGTTTAACGGTTTTAGGGTAGATGCCCAATATGGGAATAACTGGGCCTGTTGGTATCTCTATAGTGGTGAGCTTTTTCAGAAGTCTTCATATTGCTTTCCACAGTGTTTTTATCATCGTACATTTCCACCAACAGTGGATGAGTGTTCCTAATTCTCTGTATCCTCACCAGCATTTATTTTTCACTTGATTTTTTGATGTTTGCTATCCTTAGGGGGGTAAGGTGGAATCTCATATTTGTTTTAATTTGCATTTCCCTGATGGTTAGGGATGATTAACATTTTCTTAGATGTGTGTTTGCCATTTGTATTTCTTCCTCTGTGAACTGCCTGTTCAGCTCTTTGCTCCATTTTGTAAGTGGGTTGTGTGACTTTTTACTGTTTAGGTTTTTGAGTTCTTTGTAGATTCTAGAGATTAGGCCTCTGTCAGTTGGATAGCCAGCAAATTTCTCTATGTACTGCACTCAAGTCCAAATGGATCAAAGGCCTCAATATAAGACCAGAAACTCGACTACTGCTGGAAGAAAATATAGGAAGTACTTTCTATGATATAGGAATGGAAAAAGACTTCCTGAACAAAACCCCAGTAGCTCACAAACTTAAACAGTCACTCAACCAATGGGATCACATGAAGCTGAGAGTTTCTTTACAGACATGCAGCCATTGCATTTTGCTAGTTGAGGGATGTACAGCCTTTTGTCTCCTCTGGGACACATTGTACAAGGGCTTCTCTGGGCCACACTTGAAATAACCAAACACTAGTGAAAGCTGATTGGCAAAGAAAAACATTCTTTTATAATCTTCATGCTACACAGCACCATAGCATATGCACAAAAGTCCTCAAATAATATGCTTAATTATGTCACATCCTATTTGGAGAGTTTTTTTTTTTTTTAATTATAAAACAGGTCCCAAGTTTAAGATCACTAATAAAGATAAGTAATAAAGTTTCATTGTTTTTGATTATAGACGTAAAAGAGGGAAACATGAAGCCTATGGGATATTTAACACTGTATTTGAGAAATGAGAACATGAATAACTGGTGCTTGGAGGTTCATTCCATTGTCTGTGAGTTCTCAGGCTGCTCGTCAAATACTTTGGTTCTCATTTTACTCTGTTTGATTTATCTTGAAAATAAATTACAAATGTAGTTGCTGCCAAAAAAGTGATGACATAAGTAAGATGTGATTGTGAACAAGGAATATTTGTTTCTGGCAAAAATGGACCTATGAAAGAAGCATAGCCAATGTCTCTCTAAGTTGAATGTCACATTGCAGCTCTGTGCATTGCACTTGAAAATTGATAAACATATTTGTATAAGCTGAAATTGAACAGAAATATACAAAAATATTACTTTATAAGAAATCTGGAACCTGTTTTCAAATTCTTATATCAAATTGAAAAGCAAGGATGCATATTTTTGTCTGTTCACAGAAGTGTGTTTAGCCAATGGGACAAATTGTATAAAATTATTTTCCTTAGATAGGTGTGATATAGCATACATTTAATCCTAGCACTGGAAAAGCAGAGGTGGGAGGCTTACTGTAAGTTCAAGGCCAGCCTGAGAGTACAGAATGAGTTCCAGGACAGCATGTGCTACAGTGGGCTATCTCGAAAAAACTGAGAAGACAATTCCTTAATTTGAGCTTTCCATTGGCTCACTGTTATGATTTGAAATCTTATGAAGACACATGTTATAACTCGGGTAAGTACGTGGTAAAATATATAAAAATGGTAAATCTGGGCTGGAGAGATGGTTTGGTCGTTAAGCGCTTGCCTGTGAAGCCTAAGGACCCCGGTTCAAAGCTCAATTCCCCAGGACCCATGTTAGCCAGATGCACAAGGGGGCGCACATGTCTGGAATTTGTCTGCAGTGGCTGGAGGCTCTGGCGCGCCCATTCTCTCTCTCTCTCTCTCTGCCTCTTTCTCTGTCTGTCGCTCTCAAATAAATAAATAAAAATAAACCAAAAAAAATAAAAATAAAATAAAAATGGTAAATCTGTGACCTAAGTTACATCATCAAGTTCTGGAAAAAAATTGTTTTGTTACCATCTATAAATCACTCAAGAACATGTCATAAATCATAACATTGTTACAACATTTAAACTTTTTGATTAAAAATTGTAATTGGAGGCTGGAGAGATAGCTTAGCAGTTAAAGCACTTTCCTGCAAAGCCAAAGGACTCAGGTTCAATTCCCCAGGACCCATGTAAGCCAGATGCATGGGGTAGTGCAGGCATCTGGAGTTCATTTGCAGCAACTGGAGGCCCTGACACACCAATTCTCATTACCTCTTTCTTTCTCTCTTTCTGCATCTTTCCCTCTGTCTGCCTCTTTCTCTCTCAAATAAATAAATAAAAATAAGTTTAATTGTCATACAGATATTTAGGCATTGTCCATTCTGGCATTTTCAAATAAAATTGTTTTTGTTGATGCTCATCCTCCCTCCTATTCCTTTTCTCCTTTCCCACAATCTTTCTCTCTCACAGAGTAGTTTCCTTTCTTTTGTTTACAGGTCACATGAGTCATTTCAGCCTTGTGTTTTTGTTTTTGTTTTTTAATGATTCTATCTTTATATGTCTATCCACATTTGCTTTCCTATATGTACATACAAACAAATGTTATAAGCTAGGTCCCACATAATCACAAGGATCATACAGTTTTGGCTTTTCTGAGTTTGAGTCACTTGACTTAATATGAATCTTTCTAGGTCCATTGTCTTGCAAAGCTCATTTTTCCATTATGCTGAATAGAATTCACGTGTGTATGTGTGTGTGTGTGTGTGTGTGTGTGTGTGTGTGTGTGTGTGTGTGTGTGTCTGTGTACCATATTTTCATTATCCACTCATCTGTTGATGAGCATCTAGGCTGTTTCTAATTCTTAGATACTGTCACTAAAGCAGCAATAATACACATGGTCCATGCAAGGATCTCTGTTGTAGAGTGTAGAGTCCATAGGGTATGTGCCCAGGAGTGGTAGAGGTCGTATGGGAGTTCTATTTCCTAATTTTTTAAGATTTCCATACTGACTTCCATAATGGCTAGACTAGTTTGCAGTCCCACCAGTACTGGATAAGGGTTCCTCTTTTCCTTCATTGTCACTAGTATTTGTTCTCAATTTGCTTTTTTAATTTTTTTTTAATTAACTAGTTTTGTATTCAGCAAATACAGACAGTTTGGTACCATTATTAGGCTCATCCATGACCTCCCCCCTCCCCATTGGCCCCTCCTTGTTGAGGTATATGTATGGGTCATGCATTGTAGAGTTAGCCCACAGTTATGGGTGGGATAAATGTCTCTGCATATCATGACCCAACATGTGGCTCTGACATTCTTTCTGCCCCCTCTTCTGCAAAATTTCCCTGACCCATGTTGGGTTCATTTTTGGTCTGCTTCAGTGATGAGGTGTTGGGGGCCCCTGAAGCTCTGGCTCTCTGATTTGGTAGGAGTTGATTTTTCTCTGTGTTGGTCTCCTATCCCCTTGTGCTGGTATCCGGTTCATCAGGAAAACAGCACCCTTGCTTGTTTTGCCAATTTTTCTTAGTTTCATCCGGGGCCCTTTAGAGGTATGATGAGGTGGCTCTCTCCTTAGGATCTACATCTATCTGAAAAAGAGAAACAGATTCTCCAACGGAGAGTAAGTTAGCACCAGGACAAATGAGATAACCCTTACTTTTTTAATAGAGAATTTAATAGAGAGGTGTAGGCCCTCTTTTAGCCCATGATTGATGGTAGCTTGATATTGGAGATGGGGTTATGTTTGGATATGGTTCTGGCTTGTTTCCCAGATCCAGCTATGGGTTCTATACCACTGAGGGCATCAGTTAGCTAAGTCAAGAGTAGTTGGAATGGGGAGGTAATATGATGGAGAATGGAATTTCAAATGGGAAAGTGTGGGCGTGGGGAGGGAGGGAATTACCATGGGATATATTTTATAATCATAGAAAATGTTAATAAAAATAATAAATAAATAAATAAATAAATAAAAAAGAGTAGTTGGTTCCCACCATGGCTGTGTGCCACTATTGCACTTGTATGGACATCATGACAGGTTATTTGCTGCTAAGTAGGTTAGACCATGAGTTGCTTAAACAGATATTGGTCATTTTTCTCCAGTCGCCCATGTAGCACATTCTGGCCCTAGACGCGCTGACTGTCTCAAATAAATAAATAAAAATAAACAAAAAATTAAAAAATATGTTGGCTGTGTGTTTGTCATATATGGTCTTTATTTGTTTGAAAAATATTTCTTTTCCTACTTTTTCTAGGACTTTCAATATGAAGATATGTCAAGTGCCTTTTCGGCATCAATTGAGATGATCATGTGATTTTTATCCTTAAGTTTATTTATATGTTGTATTACATTTGTTGATTTATGTATGCTGAACCAACCTTGCAAACTTTGCATAGTGTGTGTGTGTGTGTGTGTGTGTGTGTGTGTGTATGTGTGTGTGTTATGTGTCTTACAACTGCAAACAAATGCCTTCCAGCTTTATATGAAAGACTGAGTAATTGAACCTGGGCTGGTAGGCTTTGCAAGCAAGGACCTCTAACCACTGAACTATCTCCCTAACCCCTGTAGCTTTTTTCTTAGTTTTGTCTTTTTTTAAATTTATTTATTTGAGAGTGACACAGAGAGAGAGAGGCAGAGAGAGAGAGAAAGGGAGAGAGAGAGTATGGGCACGCCAGGGCCTCCAGCCACTGCAAATGAACTCCAGACGCGTACGCCCCCTTGTACATCTGGCTAACATGGGTCCTGGGGAATCGAGCCTCGAACTGGGGTCCTTCGGCTTCACAGGAAAGCGCGTAACCACTAAGCCATCTCTCCAGCCCTTAGTTGTGTCTTTATCCAGCTTAGGAATTAGGGTAACTGGCTTTTTAGAATGAACTTGAAAGCCTTCATTCCCTGTGTATATTATGGAACCCCTTGAGAAGAACTGATAGTAGCTTTTCCTTAAAAATTTGATAGAATTTGGTAGGGAATTCACTGGCCCTGAGACTTTTTTGGGGAGACTTGATTACAGCTTCATTCTCATTGATTGTAATGGGTATTTATTGATATCTTCGATGTTTAACTTATATATAACTTAGAAATGTGTCTATTTCTTTAGGTTTACCAATGTTTTGGAATGCAAGTTTTCAAAGTATTCTCTAATAATCATTTGAATTTCACTGGAGTCTGCTGTAAAAACTTTTTGTCTATGATTTTATTAATTTAATCATCTTTCTCCATTTTGATTAATTTGGCTAAGATTTATAGATTTTATTTACTTTCACAAAGAACCAATTCTTCATTTGATTAATACTTTTAGTATATATTTCATTAATTTCTACTCTTATCATTATTATTTTGTGACATCTTCTGGGTTTAGGATTGGCTTCTGATTGTTTTTCTAAAGCCTTGAGGTGGCTCATTAGGTTGTTTATTTGAGATTTTTATAATTTCTTGATATGAGCACTTATTAATTTCCCTTTACGATAATCTTAACTGTATCTAAGAGGTCCTGACATGTTTTATTATCAATTTTGTTTCTAAGAATTTGAAATTTTTCATCTGTGATTTTATTAATTTATTTTTTATTGAAAACTTCCATAATTACAGATAATAATCCATGGCAATTCCCTCCCTCTCCCCAGTTTCCCCTTTGAAACTCCACTCTCCATCATATACTCTCCCCCTCTTAACCAGTCTCTATTTTATTTTGATGTCATGATCTTTTCTTCCTGTTATGATGGTCTTATGTACATAGTGTCAGGTACTATAAGGTCATAGATATCCAGACCATTTTGTGTCTGGAGGAGCATGTTGTAAGTAGTCTTACCCTTCCTTGGCTCTTACATTCTTTCTGCCACATCTTCCGCAGTTGACCCTGAGCCTTGGAAGATGTAATAGAGATATTTCATTGCTAAGCACTCTTCTGTGACTTCTTCCCAGCACCATGGTGCCTTGTGAGTCATTCCAAGGTCACCACCATCTGGAAATAGAAGCTTCTGTAACCAAAAGTGAGAGTAGCATTACTATCTGGGTATGAACATTAAGAAAAGTGCTTAGTGGCAGTTTGGTGAGCATAGTATATACATTTAGCCAGACACCAGCAGAAGTTACACTCTTAGGGCTCATGACTAGCCCTGTTTTAGGTTTTCAGGATCAGGGATGTATTCTCTCCCATGGAGCAGGCCTCCAATCCAGTTAGAAAATGGTTGGTTTCCCCCATACCAGACATGCCACTATTTCACCCATTGGCTCATTTGGCCTTGCTGGCCAAATTTAAGGCTTTCAGTATCCACTGTTGAGTATCTCCACTGGTGATTTATCTCTCTCCCATTGAACTGCATGAAGCATAGCTTTTTCCAGCTTTCTGTCAGCTGGTCTACATTGAAGAAGTTTTCAGCTGAGCTCCAGAAGAATTTCTCAGTGACTTTACAGCCCAAGTATGTGGTGTCTTCAGCAATAGGATCTTAGCATGTATTCCTGGTGGGAAACCAAGAACTTCGGTAATGGCCTATAGTGTTTTGGGGTTATCAGTGACCTCCCTGGAAGGTATCCTATCCTTGGCACTGAAAATTTTCTACTAATAATCTATGGTTTCTGAGTGTTCCATTGTCCAAATAAATAGATTTCCATATGACTTATTTATATCCTCTTAGATTTTGATTAGCCCTCCCTCCACCTATCCTTTACTTAATCTCTTCCCCTGACCTCACTTAGGCATTTTCACCCTCATTAATCTGTTCTTCTACTTACAATACCATCCTATTAAATCTCCCCCCTCCTTTTCTATTCCCTTTAGATCCCCTTTCTAGATTACTGTCCTCTGCTACTGAGTTCTATTCTTTGATTTTTCAATAAAACATTTTTTATTTCAAAGTGTACTGTTCAGAGAATTTGAAGTCTTTATATTTCCTTTCATTGATTTCTACTTTAAAAATTTTTTTTGTTAACTTTATTTATTTGAGAGTGACAGAGAGAGAGAGAGGGAGAATGGGTGTGCCAGGGCTTCCAACCATTGCAAACGAACTCCAGACACATGTGCCCCCTTGTGCATCTGGCTAAAGTGGGTCCTGGGGAATTGAGCCTCGAACCGGGGTCCCTAGGCTTCACAGGCAAGCGCTTAGCCACTAAGCCATCTCTCCAGCTCTGATTTCTACTTTTATGCCACTGTTGTTTAATAATATACAAGGCACTACCTCATTTTTTTAAAATTTATTAAGGTTTGTTCTGGGCCTATTATGTGAGTAATTTTGGAGATGGTTCCATGTACCACTAAGAAGCATGTGTGCATTTCCTATCTGTTATGTGGAATAATTTGAGTTTCTTTATACCCACCAAGCTGTGCTAATGTACATTCAGTGCTGCTGGGCCAGTGACTTGAGTGGGCAGGTGACCTGTTAGGTTACGTTGATCTGTTGTACAGTTTGGCTCTAAACCTCTTTGTGACTTTTAGTCCAGTTGACCTATCTAAGTATGAGAGTAGGATATTGATGTCTCCCACTAATATTATTTCTAGACCCATGTGATCATTTATGCCCTTTAGTATTTGCTTTATGAAATTAAGAGCCCCAATATTAGATGTATAAATACCAAACTATAATGTCTTTTTGGTGAATTGTTCCCTTTACGAATATGAAGTTCCTCTTTTAGTTTTTTCTGATTAGTTTTGTTTTTTTCTACCTTGATACAAGGATAAAGCATGCTTGCTTGTTAATAGCTTTCATTTGTTTGGTAGTTTAATTTTCATCCTTTTATACTAGAGTTTGAATGAACACTTTGTTGGCCGGGTAAGTTTCTTGGAGACAGCAAATAGTTGGGTCTTAATTTGTAATCCAGTCATTTATTCTGAATCTTTTTATTGGTGAGTTGAGGCCACTTATATTTAGGGATATTATAGAAAGGTATTTACTGTTGCATAATATTTTGCTGGGTGATTTTCTGATTGACTAGATTATTGACATTTCTTTCCCTCTTTCTCCAGAGAGTGGGCTTATTTGTCTCTTACATGTAATTAATTCCTTCCCAGTTCAGTTTTGTTTATCTGTTTCTTTCTTGATGTATTATATCTTATAGTGTGTTCTCATAGATAGGGCTGTCTTTCTTCTTCTTCCCCTTTATGTAACATGTCACAAAATTACCTTAAATGTGAGTTTTGGATGACAATTGTATTGTTTTACAATTTCATTTTTTTATCCACCATTACTAGGTAGATATCTGTATCTATGCTACATATGTTGATAATGGACAAAGAAAATCACTTTAACACATTTTAATACTTCATCTAAATTTCTTGGTTTATTTATATCTTTTTAATGGCACTCAAACATGTTTTCAGTGACATCTTCATCTTCAATGCCTCTAATAAAGATGGCAAGTTGTATCATAGTTGTAGTGTTGTAGTACCAGTGCTGTCCTTTATCACCAGAACATACTACTTAATATTAGTGACTCCACTCTCAAAATATCTCTTTGTTTATTTTAGAGAGAGAGAGAGAGAGAGAGAATTGGTGCTCCAGGGCCTCAGTCACTGTAACCGAACTCCAGATGCTTGCACCACATAATGGGTATGTGCAACCTTGTGCTTGCCTCACCTTTGTGCATCTGGCTTATGTGGGATCTGGAGAGTCAAACATGGGTCCTTAGGCTTCGCAGACAAGCACCTTAACCACTAAGGCATCTCTCCAGCACTCAAAATATCTTTTGATACATTGTTCTAACTTCATCACTTCACCTGGCTAGAGTCTGGTGAGATAATGATTTCAGAAATGGCGCCTCTTTTCAAGACATGTTATATCTATCTCTCATGCTTTCTGTACATTGCTCAAAACATTCACCAGCACTTTAGATAACTTATTTTTGTGATTATCATACCACAGACTTGCACTTACAATATAATCTGTTTGGCTTGTATACCACAAATATTTTTTTGAGTAGACAGACTTTTTTAAAGTTCTTCTATTTTGTCATTATGACACCAGCTTTGATATTGAATTTGACAGTATATTTTTGCATATGATGTCTCTTCAAGTAGTTTTTGACAATTTGCAAAATTTTTCTGCAAATTAAGCAGAGTAGCTTACTACTTTCCTCAACAAAGTGTAATAACTTGCTTCCTTTTTTTGAATAATCTTCACTTACAATTTTTCTGTTTTGTTGGTTTATTTAAACCTTGATAGGATTAAAAATAACAATAATGCCGGGTGTGGGGGCGCATGCCTGGAATGTGTTTAATTTTATCATGAAATTTAATTGACAGGAAAATGTAAAGCAAGGTTGGGGTCATCCACATCTCAGCTGCTGACCCAGCATAAAGTAGAAGGCTGATTATAAGCCATCATGGGCAGTATGTGAGGTGCAGCTGAGGTGTGGAAGTAGCCTTAGTAATCAAGAAAGAGTACTTCCCTATAGAACGCTTCCCTATCTTCTAAATGATGTTTAATGCCTATCATTTTCAATGTTAGGTTAAAACATTGATGACTACTTTGTGTTGCTGGCTCAGTCACCATGTGCAAATGTAATATTGGGTGGAGCCTATTCAACTGGATGTATTTAAAAGATAATACATTGAAAGCCACACCCTATATGTTCATACACATAGTGAAAAAATCCATATATTTGTTTTACCAGAACATTGAAACAAGATACTGTCATTCTTTTAAAGATTTTTTGTTTATTTGAGAGTGACAGAAAAAGAGGCAGATAGAGAGCAAGAGAGAGAATGGGCACGCCAGGGCTTCCAGCCACTGGAAATGAACTCCAGACACGTGTGCCCCCTTGTGCATCTGGCTAACATGGGTCCTGGGGAATCCAGCCTTGAACTGGGGTCCTTAGGTTTCACAGGGAAGTGCTTAACTGCTACGCCATCTCTCCAGCCTGATACTGTCACTTTTAAAGTTCATATCTAAGAAACACACAATTAGGTGACCAATAAAAAAATTCATGTTTTAAATTTACAGTTAAGAGTTGGACATCATTCATATCTATTCTTGGCTGCATTCCAGGCCATATGTTGAACACCAAAGTTTATACTGGCTTGTAATTTTAGGGGTTCAGTCCATGATTGATTTGTCTTCTTCCTTTGGATCAGACAATACATGATGAAAGCATGTGGACAATCATATCTCTTAACCTTACCACCAGGAAGCTACAAATGCTAGGAGGAGCAGAGGCTCCATAGTTCTCTTCACGACCACACTCCCAGGATGTCTCACCAGGCCCTATCTCTTCCCAGTAGTGCTAATGTAAAATCCAACCCTTTTTAGCACATAGGCCTTTGCATAACACTTAAGGTCCAACCTATAGAAATGTGTCACTGGCCTTAAAAAGTTCATGTCCATCTCATAATGTAAAATACATTTATTTCATCCCTAAGTATTTTAGGTTTTTTTCTATCTTGCTTTACCAAACTATTCTGCCTCTTTTAAACCATGTTGCATAGGTTTCTCTACATTGTCAGTATAAAGTAGTAATTCTTTCTACCAATTATCTGTGTTAGTCAACCTTCTGTTAGACTGGTATGTATCTGAAATACTATAAATAAACCTATAAATAAAGGTTAAGTTTGACAGTCTTAGAGGAGTAAGTCCATGATTGGTTGCCCCTTGTGATGATTAAGTTCTGCTGTCAACTTGCTCAGATTGGGAATCAAGTAATAGACAAACTTCTTAGGCAGATCTGTGAGGGCATTTTCAGGAAATATTCCTAAAAGGTGAGTTTTACTTATGGTGGACTGTATATAAAAAAGCCATGTGAGAACACAATTCCTTTCAACTGTCTGCCCATTCTACTAGCTGGTAAGTGCATATACCTTGTTGTTATCATTCCTGGACATTGATATCAGTTTTATCAACCTTGCAATATGGACTGAAGACCAGTGGCTCTCCAGCCCTTTATTTTCAAATTGGTATAGCTGAGGAATCCACTTTGATTGATGAAGTAGCTATAAGTTTATTTGACTGTCCAGTCTGCATACAACTATTGTTGGACTGCCCAGCCTATATCCTCAAAGCTATTCCAATAAATTCTCTTTATAATACTTATTCATTCTGCCTGTTCTGTTTCTCAGGAATATCCTGACTAGTACTTCATTTTGAATGAGGCAGTACAAATAGACATCCATAGTGGAGCAAAACTGCTCATCTCATTCATTGCCAGAAAGCCAAAGAAGACTGGAAGAGGGCTACAGTTTCATAGTCGTCTTCAAGGGCATATGCTTATTTGACATTATTTAGAAGGAAACAAAAATAGGCTCCAAAGTAAGAGAGACAAAGAGATAGCACTTATTGCACTGTAAAGATCCTTATAACATTAGAGTACTTCATAGTAGAATGAGAATAGTAATTACCTTCTTATTGATGGGACAGAACACCAAACCAAAGGCTGCTGATTGGAAGAAATGATTTATTTTGGCTTAGTCTCCAGGGGAACCTTCATGATGTCAGGGGACAGGTGGTCCACGAGCAGAGGTTGGACATCACCTCCCTGCTTTAGCAGGTGGAAAACAGCGGTATACGTTAATCAAACTCTGACAAGGGGGAGCTGGCTATAATACTCCAAAGAACATACCTCATCCAGTAACGTTCCATCTCTCAAATAGCCACCATCTGGGGACCAAGCATCCAAAACACATGGGCTGATAAGGGATATCTGATTCAAACCACCACAGTGAGTTTTCTGAAACCAATTTTTCTGGACCATTTGCAAATGTCATTGTTGCTGCTGGTTCTCATTGCTGGTAGAAATCACCCAACCAAGGGCAGCTTGTGGGAAAAAGAGGTTTATTTTGGCTTACAGTCTTGAGGGGAAAGCTCCATGATGGCAGGGAAAAATGATGACATGAGCAGAGGGTGGACATCATCCCCGGCCAACATAAGATGGACCATAGCAACAGGAGACTGTGCCAAAGACTGGCAAGAGGAAACTGGGTATAACACCCATAAGCCCACCCCAACAATATACTCCCTCCAAGAGTTATTAATTCCCAAATTTCCATCAGCTGGGAACCTAGCATCCTTAACACCTAAGTTTATGGGGGACATCTGAATCAAACCACCACATTCTGCCTCTGGCCTCATAAACTGATAACCATCCATGATGTAAAATGCAATGCATTAAGTCCAACTTTAAAAATCCCCCCTTTTTTATTAATCCCAATGATATTCATACATTCCTATAATCCAAGGTCTTTTAAATGAGCCATAATACCAAAAACCAACCTCAAAAAACCCATAATGGCACAAAATAAACATTCACACTACAGAAGATGACATTGGGAATAGTAAAGAAATATTCAACCAATACAAGATTTAAAGCAACCAGGACAAACATCAAACTCTGTAGCTGAAGTCCAACAACTCTAGCCAGTGACAAATCTCAAAGTCTGATATTTCTAACCAGCAACAAGTCTCTGGCATTCCAATTGTGCCCCTCCAGCTAGGCTACTCACAGCCCTGGAAAAGTTCATCAGGGCCAGCAGCTTCCCTTAGCTGCCATCTCATGGTACTGGCATCTGCACTGGTCTCCACTGCAATCCACATCATCCTCATGGCCCCATTGGGGTCTCCATACAGACAAACAGCAAACCTGCTTCATGCTGCCCATGGCTATTTCCAAAACACAAGACTGTGTTGCAAACTCAGTGACCCTCTCTTTCCTGCATTTTTTTATATTCCACAATACCAGGTAGGGTACCAATTTGTTAATCCAGGGGGGAATAAAGCAAACTTTGAAGATCAGGACACTTATTGAGCACTCAGACTCCTTCAAAAGAGTATATATTCTTCCTGTTGCCCAAGGCATGTCAACTAGCCCAGTCTCAAAGGTTGTAAATCTCTCAATTGCAGCTAAATGGGCAGCAGTTCACCCAAAGATTTTTCTTTCTGTGCCATATCTGTCTGCTCACACCAGTTCATTTCTCAGCAAAGCAACCCTGTACAAATTCTCAGGACATGGGCATAACAGCAAGCTTTTCATACAAACTGCTAACCGAGTCCAAGCAAAGCTCTTTCTCATTCTCACAGTCCATAGTTCTAACTGCATTCAGGCCTTTCAACTCTGACCAGAATAGTCCATTTAGCTGTACTTTCAGTACTGCAAAGCATCTGTTAGAACAAGGTTTCAAATCTTTCCCAATTCCTCTTGAGAATTTGCTCCAAAAGGCCAAAGCCATGTAGTCATGTGTCTAGCAGCAATCCCACTCCTCAGTACCACTTTACTGTTGCAGTCAGGTTCATATTGCTGGTAGAAATCACCAGACCAAGAGCAGCTTGTAGGAAAAAAAGAGGTTTATTTTGGCTTACAGGCTCAAGGGGAAGCTCCGTGATAGAAGGGAAAACAACGACATAAGTAGAGGGTGGATATCACTCCCTGGACAATGTAAGTTGGACCATAGCAACAGGAGAGTGTGCCAAACATTGGCAAGGGAAAACTGGCTATAACACCCATAAGCCCGCCCCAACAGTACACACCCTCCAGGAGGTGCTAATTCCCAAATGTCCATCAGCTGGAAGACTAGCATTCAGAACACCTAAGTTTATAGGGGACATCTGAATCAAACCACCACAGTCATACTATGGGAAGAATTCACCATGGGCCTGTGCTGACTCAACAAGAAGAGGCTTGACTCAATTATCCTTCAGTGTTTGTGATTTTATGATGTTATGAAGTCCAAAGCATTTTTAACACTTTTCTCTATTCAGATACATCTTAAATATTAAACATTATTTGATCAGGATAAGATATTGATATCCAGAATTTTAAAATCAGACTAAGAAGCATGAATACTTTTATTAAATACTTAAAATATCCATTAACTTATTATCCATGAATTTATCATTTCATTGACTTCGAGCTGTTTGTACATTTTTTCATCTCCTATAATATATAAGTATATACATATACAGTATATGTATAATGCTGATATATTTGCCCAGAAGGGATGGAGAAATTCTTCATTTCTCATGTTATTAACATCCCAAATATAATTTCTACTATCAGTCTTTGAAATTCCATAACTTTTATTTCTTTTTGTAACCCTTTTTACTTTTTTAAATTTATTTTTATTATTGACATTATCCATAATCATAGACAATAAAACATTATGATTCCCTCCTCCCTCACTTTCTGCTTCACAGCTCCATTCTCTATCATACCCTCCTCCTCCCAGTCAGTCTTTCTTTTATTTTGATATCATCATCTTTTCCTCCTATTATGATGGTCTTGTGTATGCAGTATCAGGCACTGTGAGGTCACTGATATCCAGGCCATTTCGTGTCTGGAGGAGCGTGTTGTAAGGAGTCCTACCCTTCCTTCAGCTCTCACACTCTTTCTACCACCTCTTGCATAATGGAACCTGAACCTTGGAAGGTGTGATATAGATGTTTCAGTGATGAGCACTCCTCTGTCACTTCTCAGAACTATGGTGCCTTTTGAGTAATCCCAAAGGTCACTGCTATCTGAAAAGAGAAGCTTCTCTAACTGAATGTGAGAGTGTAGCATTAATATATGGGCATTACACCTCTAGTGCTCATGACTTGCTCCATCATATACTTTTAGTATCAGACATGTGTTCCCTCCTGTGTAGTGGGCCTCCAATCCAATTTCAGAGCAGTTGGTTTCTCCTATAGCAGACAGGCCTCTATTGCACCTGTTGTCTCATTTGGCCTGACTAGCAAACTTAAGTCTTACAATGTCCATTGTTGTTTATCTCACTAATGACTTTTCTTTCTTTTGTGTACTACATGTAGCATAGCTTTTATTTAATAAATATTATGCTTTCATTTTATTTCATGTCATTGGAGGTGAATATTGAGCCTGGGCTTCATGCCTTCTTGGCAAGTGCTCTATCACAGAGCAATCACCAGGCCCTTAAATTTATTTTAACTGATACATAAACCGTGAAAATTATAAATACTAAGGGAGTATTTGTTGTTTTCTTATGTGCATTTATTATTCAATACTTAGATTTAGTTAAACATACTTATTTACTCAAACACTTCTTTCTGGTAACAAAAATTTTTTTCAAATTATTTCTTATGCTTTTTGAAATATGTTCCATTTTTTAAAAATTTGTTCATTTTTATTTATTTATTTGAGAGTGGCAGAGAGACAGAGAGAGTAAGAGGCAGAGAAAGAGAGAGAAGGGTGCACCAGGGCCTCCAGCCACTGCAAACGAACTCCAGATGCGTGTGCCCCCTTGTGTATCTGGCTAACGTGGGTCCTGGGGAATCGAGCCTCAAACCGGGGTCCTTAGGCTTCACAGGCAAATGCTTAACCGCTAAGCCATCTCTCCAGCCCAATATGTTCCATTTTTGCTAGCTGTAATCATACTATTGCCTAAGGAATCTTTGCTTACTCCACTATAACTACAACTTAGTATTCATTTATCACTGATCAATTATTCATTACTTCTTTCCATCATTCCCTGCTACTTGCTCTCCTTTATTAGATTCTACATATTAGTAAAATCATGCAGTACTTGTCTTTATATGCCTGGTTAATGCTACTTAATATAATGATGTCCAGTTCCATCATGCTTTCTGTTATTCACAAGATTTCCTTCTTTTATGGCTAGACATTATTCCACTGTCAATATTTATCACATTTTCTTTAATTTTCAGCCGATGGAAATTTAGGTTGTTTCCATTTCTTAGCAGTTGTGAATAAATGTGTGAGTGAAGGTATCTCTTCCACATATTGATGTAATTTCTATTGTATATGTACCCAGGAATGAGATTAGTGGATCATATAATAGGTTAACTTTAATTGTTGGAGGTGCTAGTATAATGTTTTCTATAATGGTTGTACTAATTAACATCCCCACCAATTGTATAAGGGTTATCATTTTTATGTATCCTTTCAATACTTATCTTCACCACTTTTTCCAGGTCAGCATACATTGGTTCTGTGTATTCTGAGAATTGCTTAAAAATACACAGGAAACATGCAGTGCTTAAGAGATCCATGTTGTGAGCAGTATTAATGGGATGCATGATGGAAAATCCAGTGTCCTTCAGGAAACTGAAGATACTCAACAGTTGAACCCGAATTTCTATTAACACTCTAAAATGAGTATTTCCATTTGATACAATCACAAAAATTTTAGATATGTATGGCCTACCAATTTTAAATTGCTTATATGCCAGAAAATATAGCTAACAACAACAAAAAAAATCCCAGAAGTGGGATAAGGGGCTCCTTGGCCTATAGGATATGTGAGCATCACTTCAATAGATGACAATTTTTGGTGTAAATGTCATCTTGGAATAAGGAAGCAATGAAAGATGGCAGTTCACAAATTTGTTGATAAAATGTATAGTACGACCCATGTTCCCTGATACCATATTAGAGGGAAAAAGGCAGAAAATTTATCTGTTCAAGTGATGTTAAAGAGCATAGCTATGCAGTCTGTCAAAAGGGTAGGATTTATCTTCAAATCCTGAGAAACAAAAAGGTGGTGAGGAGCTAGAGAGATTACTTTCCTGCAAAGCCAAAAGACCCATGTTTGACTCTTCAGATACCATGTAAGATGGACACACAAGATGACACAAGCATGCAAGGTAACACATGCACACAAAGTAGTGCATATGTCTGGAGTTTTGATTACAGTGGCAGATGGCCCTGGCATGCCGATACTCTCTCTCTCTCTGTCTCCCTCTCTCTCATTTAAAAATAGCCAGGGATGCAGAGATGGCTTAGCAGTTAAGGTACTTGCCTGAGAAGCCCAGGTTTGATTACCCAGTACCCACATAAGCCAGATGTACAAGGTGGTGCATGCATCTGGAGTTTGTTTGCAGTAGCTAGAAGTCCTGGCTTACCCATTCTCTCTCTGTCTCTATCTCTGTCTGTCTCTCTCTCTCCTTGCAAATAAAGAAAGAAAATATATTTTATTAAATAGTTTTGTACTCAACAAATACAGTCAATTTGGTACCATTGTTAGGCTCATCCATGTCCTATCCTATCCCCTCCCTATATCCCCTCCTTGTTGAGGTATGTGGGTCATGCATTCTGGAGTTAGCCCCAAGTTATGGGTGGGAGAAATGTCTCTGCATATCATGACTAAGCAGGTGGCTCTGACATTCTTTCCTTCTCCTCTTCTGCAAAATTTCCCTGAGTCATGTTGGGTTCATTTTTGGTCTATTTCAGTGATGAGGTATTGGGGGCCTCTGGGTCTCTGATTTGGTAGGAGTTGATTTTTCTCTGTGTTGACATCCTTCACTCTTGTGCTGGTACACAGTTCACCAAGAAAGCAGCACCCTTGCTTCTTTTGCCAATTGTTCTCAGTTATAGCCAGGGCCATTTGAGGTATGATGGGGGTGGCTCTCTCCTTAGGATCTACATCTATCTGAAAAAGATAATCAGATTCTCCAATGGAGAGTAAGTTACCACCTGACAAGTGAGATAACCCTTACTTTTTTAATAGAGAATTTAATAGGTGTAGGCCCACTTGTAGCACACAATTGGTGGTAGCTTGTTAATGGAGAGCAGGCTTATGTTTGGATATGTTTCTGACTTCTTTCCCACTTCCAGCTATGGGTACTGTGTCACTGAAGGGATCAGTTAGCTGAATCAAGAGCAGTTGGATTCCCACTATGGCTGTGCACCACTATTGCACTGTGCGAGCATCACGTCAGGTTATTTGCCGCTACATAGGTTAGACCATGAGTTGCCTGGACAGATACTGGTCATTTTCCCCCAATCATCCATGTATCACCTTTTGGCACTAGATGAAGTGACTGTCTGGGCACTGACTCTCTTCCAGCTTCTAGCCATGCCATTCCATTACCCACAGAATGGGAGAAAATATTGCTGGCTATCCAACTGAGAGAGGCCTAATCTCTAGAATCTTCAAAGAACTCAAAAACGTAAACAGTAAAAAGTCAAACAATCCACTCACAAAATGGGGTAAAGAGCTGTACACACACTTAAGAAAATGTTCATTATCCTTAATTATCAGGGAAATGCAAATTAAAACAACTATGAGATTCCACCTTGCCCCAATAAGGATAAAACATCAAAAAATCAAATAAAAATTAATGCTGGCAAGAATGTGGAGAAGTAGGAACACTCATCCAATGTTTGTGGGAATGTAAGTTGTACAAACACTGTGGAAAGCAATATTGAGACTCCTGAAAAAGATGACTATAGAGATACAAACAGACCCAGTTATTCCTTTACTGGACATCTACCCTAAAACTGTTAAGCCACTGGCTAGAAAGATCTGCTCAACAATGTTTGTAGCAGCTCTATTCATAATAGCTAAGAGCTGGAATCAACCCAGATATCTATCACTAGAAGAATGGTTAACTAAGATGTGGTATATGTATACAATGGAATTCTATATAGCAGTAAGAGAAAAATGACACAATGAAATTTGAGGAAAAATGGGTGAACCTGGAACAAATCATTCCCAGTGAACTTACCCAATCACAGAAGGAAAATTGCCACATAGTCTCACTCATCTACAGCACCTAACCTGAACCTACCCAAGATGCCTTACATACCCAGTAAGCATCTCGTGGACTAGATAATAGGGTGGGTGGGGAGGGGCAGGAGGGCAAGGGAGGGAGTGGGAAACACAAATCTAGACCCCCAACAGCAATGGTACCATAAAATTCTACATCCTAAAAGGCAGACCAAATGGCTGAACCTTCACCAGGCCCTTAGAAGGAAGACCTGAGCCACAAGATACTGGAGAGTGTATGATGAAGACTGACCTTAATATTCTATAGCTTCTCTCTCTCTCCCTTATCTCTGTTTTATATTAGTTATCATTTTCTTCCTTTCCTTAGTGGGCACTGACCTGTATCTCCCATTACCAGCATATGGCTATCATCTACAATGAGCTTTTGATCATAGAGACCTACAAGATTTCCTAAAGGAAAGACAGATTTCTGTCAGAGTACTTGATGATACACCAAAGGTTAGTGATAAGACCCTACTGCTGAAGACACCTTATGAAATGAAATATATTTTTAAAAAATTTTAGAAAAGAAAGGCCAGTCTTTTGGGCTGGCATTAAAAAAAAAAGAGCAAAGGTGGTGAAAAACCACATTGAGGTCTTTGAACAAAATAACACCCTTCAAGTTCCTCTTGATAACACATAATAGGGTTTTTCCAGGAAGTCTTGACTCCAGGTAACTGTATTTGCACAAAATTTCAAAGTCCATGGAAACACCAAACCACATATACCAACACAATATGTCAGGGATCAAATCAAACCTCACAGTCATTACCCTAAATATTAATGGCCTTAATTCACCTATCAAGAGACACAGCTAACAGGATTAATCAGAATATGAGACCCCTGAATCTGTTGTCTTCAAAAAATCCACCTTACCATGAAAGACAGATACCTTCTCAGGGTGAAAAGGTAGAAAACAATATTCTAAGCAAATGGGAATAAGAAACAAGCAGGTGTAACTATACTAATACTGGATAAAATAGACTTCAAAAATAATAATAAAAAGACAAAGAAGGCCACCTCCTACTTATCAAGGGAATGATCCATCAAGAGGATATCACAGTCATAAATCTGTATGCACCAAACACTGGGACACCACAATTTGTAAAACAAAACCTACTTGACAATAAAACAGAAATAACTACCAACAGAATTATAGTTGGGGACTTCAATACACCATTACCAGTAATAGATCATCCAAGCAGAAACTCAGCAGGTTATTAAGAGAACTCAGCAAAACCATAGAACATTTACCAGGTCCCAAAGCCTGCCTCCATATATTTAGGAAGATTGTTATAATTCCCTGCATGATATCAGATCACAATGCTATATTGCTAGAAATTAACAACAAAATACCCACAAACAATCCCATCGGCTCCTGGAAACTGAACAGCACACCTTTAAACAATAAACAGGTAGTGGACAAAATAAAAAATGAAATTGTAAAATTTCTAGAAATGAATGACGATGAGAACACATCATACCAAAACTATGGGACACAATGAAGGTGGTCCTCAGGGGAAAATACATAGCACTAAATGCCTTCATAACAAACACAGAGAAATACCAAATCAATAACCTAAACATCCACCTAAAGGCACAAGAAAAGCAAGAATAATCCAACCCAAAAAGTTGGGCATGGTGGCATAAGCCTTTAATCCCAGCACTAGGGAAGCAGAGGTAGGAGGATTGCCATGAGTTCAAAGCCAATCTGAAACTACATAGTGAATTCCAGGTCAGCCTGAGCCAGAGTGCAACCCTACCTCGAAAAACAAAACAAAACAAAACAAAAAATCCAGATTGAAAGAAATAATTAAGATAAGAGAAGAAATTAATGAATTGGAAATGAAGAAAGCAATTAAGAAAATTTGACAAAACAAAGAACTGGTTCTTTGAAAAAATAAACAAGATGGACAAACCCCTGGCCAATTTGATCAGGCAAAAAAAAGAAAAAAGACACACTTCAAATTAACAAAATTCGACATGAGACAGGAGAGATCACAACAGACATAAGTGAAATTGGAAGAATCATCAGGACATATTTCAAAAACTCCCACTCCACAAAACTGCATAATATGGAGGAAATGGATAAATTCCTGGACATATACCATCTACCAAAGCTAAACTCAGGGCAGATTAATCTCCTAAACAAACCTATCACACCTATTGAGATTGAAAAGGTAAAAAACCTCCCATGCTCCTGTATAGGCAGAATTAACATTGTGAAAATAGCAATCTTACCAAAGGCAATATATAGATTTAATGCAATTCCAATCAAAATTCAAGCATTGTTCTTCACAGAGACAGAAAAATTTATCTCAAAATTCATATGGAAAAGCAAAAGGCCTCAGATATCCAAGCATATCCTCAGCAAAAGGAACACCTCTGGAAGCATCACCATACATAACCTAAAGCTATATTAAAAGCCATGGTAATAAAAACAGCATGATACTGGCATAAAAACAGGAGCATAGACCAATCAAAGACCTGGACTTTGGGACAGGTAACTGCAACTACTTGATATTTGGCGAAGGCCCTAACAATATAGGCTGGCAAAAACAAACAAACAAACAAGCAAACAGAATCATCAACAAATGGTACTGGACAAACTGGATAACCATATGCAGGGAATTGAGACTTGATCCACACATCTCGCCATGCACAACCCTCAAGTCCAATTGGATCAAATACCTCAATATAAGACTGGAATCTTGGCTACTAGTGGAAGAAAATATAGGAGGAACTTTCCATGATATAGGAATGGGAAAAGACTTTCTGAACATAATCCCATTAGCACAGGATCTTAAT
Organism: Jaculus jaculus; assembly: GCF_020740685.1. Taxonomy (NCBI): domain Eukaryota; kingdom Metazoa; phylum Chordata; class Mammalia; order Rodentia; family Dipodidae; genus Jaculus; species Jaculus jaculus. Next base: position 79,407,555 of record NC_059107.1, on the reverse strand, counting down.
CAATCACTTAACCAATGGGATCACATGAAACTGAAAAGTTTCTTCACAGACAAACATGTAGTAAGCAAAGCCAACAGATTAGCCATAGAAAGGGAGAAAATACTTGCTGAATAGCCAATTGACAGAGGCCTAATCTCTAGAATCTGCAAAGAACTCAAAAACTTAAACAACCTACTTACAAAATGGGGCAAAGAATTAGACAGGCAGTTCTCAGAGAAATACAAATGGCAAAAACACTCTTAAGAAAATGTTCATAATCCATAATCATCAGAGAAATGTAAATGAAAACAACTATGAGATTCTATCTTACTCCAGTAAGGATAGCAAACATTAAAAAATTAAATGAAAATGAATGCTGGTGAGGATGTGCAGAAATAGGAACTATCATCCACTGATGGTGGGAATGTAAGATGTTGCAACCACTTTGGAAAGCAATATGGAGACTCCTAAAAAAGCTGACTATAGAGTTACCAACAGACCCAGTTTTTCCCTTACTGGGTATGTACCCTAAAATCTCCATGCCTCAGTCCAGAGAGATTTGCTCAACCATGTTTATAGCTGCTCAATTTATAATAGGTAAGAGTTGGAATCAACCCAGATGTCCATCATTAGACAAATGGATAACTAAGATGTGGTATATCTACATGATGGAATTCTATGCAGCAGGAAGGAAAATTAAATAATGAAATTTGAAGAAAAATGGTCGAACCTGGAACAGATCATTCTCAGTGAACTCTCCCAATCCCAGAAAGGTAATTGCCACATAGTCTCACTCATCTTCAGCACCTAACCTGAACCTTCCAATGATGCCGACATACCTAGCAAGTATCTTGAGGACCGGCCAATAGGGTAGGTGGTGGTGGGGGGGATAAGGGAGGGGGTAGGGGACACAAATCTGGACACAAATGGCAATGGTAACATAAAATTCTACATTTTAGAAGACAGACCAAATGGTTGAACCTTCACCAGGCCCTTAGAGGGAAAACCTGAGTCACAGGACCCTAGAAAGGATACAATGAAGACTGACCTTAATCGTCTCCTGTTTCTGTTTCTCCCTCTCCCTCTCTCTCTGTCTTTCTCTCCCCCACTCTCTCCTTCTCTCTCATCTCTCCACCTCTTTCATAATACTTATCTTTTTCTTCCCTCTCTTCTTTGTTGCTGACCTGTAACTCCCAGTACCAGCAGGTGGCTCTCATGACTACAATGAGCTCTTAATCAGAGAGACCTACACATTTCCCAAAAGAAGACAGATTTCTGTCAGAGTACTTGATGACCCATCAAAGGTTAGTGTTAAGACCCTACTGCTGAAGACACCATATACTCTTGGCATGTAACATGGAGTGACATGGCTGGAAGCTGGAAGAGAGTCAGTCCCCACACAGTTAGCACATCTAGTGCCAGAAGGTGCTACATGAGCAACTGGGGGAAAATGACCAATATTTGTCCAAGCAACTTATGGTCTAACCTACATAGCAGCAACCAATTTGACATGTTGTTCACAGAAGTGAAATAGTGGTGTGCCAGAGTGGGAAACCAACTGCTCTTAATTTGGCTAACTGATCTGCTCAGTGGAACAGAACTTATAGCTGGAGCTGGGAAGCAAGTCAGAACCATATCCAAAGTGAGCCCACTTTCCATTATCAAGTTTCACCAATTGTGGGATAGAAGAGGGCCTACACTTATTAAGTTATCTCTAAAAAAATAATGGTTATCCCATTTATCTTGTTCTAACTTTACTATCTGTTGGAGAATCTGCTTCTCTTTTTCAGATAGATGCAGATCCTAAGGAGATAACCACTCCATCATACCTCAAAATGGCCCCAGCTGAAACTAAGAATAATTAGCAAAACAAGCAAGGGTGCTGTTTTCTTGATGAACCTGGTACACCAGCACAAAGGTGAAGGAGATATACACAGAGAGCAATCAACTCCCACCAAACCAGATATCCAGAGATACAGAGGCTCCCAAGACCTCATCACTGAAGCAGACCTAAAATGAATCCAGCATGGCTCAGGGAAATTGGCAGAAGAGGGGGCAGAAAGAATGTTAGAGCCACACATTAGGTCATGATACACAGAGACATTTCCTCCTACCCATAATTGATGGCTAAGCTCACAATGCATGACCCATAGACCCCAACAAGAAGGGCCTCCAACAAGAAGGTGGAGGTAGGAAGGACAGGGAGGAGGCTACCAATGGTACCAACTTGACTGTATTCACTGAGTACAAAACTATTTAAAAATTGAAAATTAAAATAAACAAGTAAAAAGGTTTTAATGGGTCAAAAAAAAGATAAAGAAAGCATGAGAGCCAATGAAAGATAGATCAACTGCAAAGCCTTCATTCTCTTCTTTGTCTTCAGAACTCTCAAGCTTCTAATTCTAATCTGCTTTTAGGTACCACAGGTACCTTTTGCATTTCCAGAAGTTTTAGGGATGCTTGGCAATGATGGACTCTCCTCCTTTAATGACTTTGGGAAGTACAAAGGTAGCAGCTGCTGGTAAGCAGTCTATTCAAGGTCAGAGACAGCAGCACTCCTTTTTCCTTTCATAGCTTACTCATGCGTCTGTAGGAACCTCCTTAGGGACTGAAGTGCAACGTGTATTTCACTCACTAAAAGATAACCCTGTGTGGTTCTTTGAATGTGATAGTTTAAATGTATGGCCCTGTAAACTCAGATGTTTAATTATTAAAGTTGAGCTGACAACTTCAGCCCCTGGCAGGCAGATCCCTACTACAGGGGGCATGTCACTGGGGGAGGAGCTTGGAGTCTAGCCATAAGGTGTGTTTGAAAATGGATCTGAGTCTAGCCCTTATAGGTGTGTTCAGAGCAGTTGTAGCTTTGATGGCTAGTTCTTGCTGGTGTTGGGAGTTTGATTAGTGCAGTTGTGTCTCTCTGCTTGGATCTATGATAGGGAGCAAGATTCTTCCCCCATTGATGGTGTTCCCCTAGACTCTGTAAGCCTGAAATAAACTCCTTTCCTCCCATGTGCTGAGTCTGGTTGAATTTTTGTCCCAGCAAAGAGAACCTGACTGCTATTTTGGCAGTGGTACCACATTTCTGTAGCAGCTGTACCAGGACCTTTCAGCTTATTCTTAGAGCCCACTGTGTGAATGAAGAACAGGAGATTAGAATAAACTCCCTTGTCAATTTTCTTCAACTGTTTGGTAACTTTTAAGTAGTGCCTCCTTCTAATGTGGCCTTGCAAGTATGAAGACACTTCCTGACACAGGATTCTTGTCTATGAAACTTTCATTGCTCATATTCACATTGGCTATACAGTTCAGTAATGTGACAACTCCTTTATAAAGAACCACTTTCCATAGATATTTTTATTACAAATAAAAGGCAATATAATAGAGCCTTCATGAAATGCTTCAACTGCAATATCAAAAGAATTGAATTCATCTTCACATGAGTCACCTCAGTTTAGCAGCATCCACATGTATTGGGAAGGTACACCCAAGGGATCCATGGAATGGGGACTTTAGATTGTTTTTCTTTACACTCCTCAGCAATTCAGTATTCCCTGGGGATTTCAGAGCATCTGGCAGTCCCATATGGAGGCAGGCAGCAGTGTTGCAGGAAAAATCAGGAGAGACACCTGGAATAGTCAGGAAGCAGGTTTAGTCAGGCTGTAGCCGCCCTCAGTGGATTACCATCTCAAAGCCTGGGATCTACAGAGGTAAGAAGTAGTTACATTTTATATCTTGGGTTAGGAGTGGGTTACAGCAAAAAAATAACTTACATATTGTTTGGCTAACAGAAAAATCTTAACATATATGTTTGTAAGAAATTGCAGGGGCTGTAGAGATGGGTTAGCAGTTAAGGCACTTGCCTGCAAAGCTAAAGGACCCAGGTTCGATTTCCCAGGACCCACGTAAGCCAAATGCACAATGTGGCACATGGGGCTCGAGTTCATTTGTAGTGGCTGAAGGCCCTGGTGAGCCCATTTATTCCCCCCATAAATAAATGAATAAAAATACTATTTTTTTTAAAAAAAGAAATTTCAAAATTATAAGAGGTTGGTAAGACCCTCACAAAAAGTTTCCAGAGAGTTATGAAATTTATTGTTTGAGGCAAACAGTAAGAGAAAGTTCTTGTAAAGGGGGAGAAACCACAAACTGGGTGATAACAGTACAGAGAGAGTAAAGATTAAATCCTCCCTTAAAATCCTTGTTTTCCTTCCATGCGCTATATCAGTAGACAAGGTTAAGTTCATCATGGAAGGTAGCCACGTGATGGTTCCACCCAACCCTCACCAGGAGTGCAAGGGTTAAGGCAAAAAAAAAAAAAAAAAAAAAAAAAAAAAGTTCTCCAAAGAATGGAGTAACCAGCTGCAGATCCTAATCATTTTAATAATACCCACTTTTACTGGAATAAGATGGTAGGTATCTCATTGTAGTTTGATGTTTGGGTCTCTGATGGCTAGAAATGATAATTTTTCATAGAACTATTAGAAATTTAAATATATCTTAACATATATCTATTTATGCTCATTGCCCATTTTTGATAGAGAGTCTTCTGTGTTGTTGATATTTTTGTTTCCAACTCTCCTTATCAGACATATGGTGTTCATGTATTTTCTCACACCATGTAAGTTTTCTTGTCACCTTGGTAATCGTTTCCCATTCTGTGTAACTTTTCTGGTCCTTTGATTTGATTCAATCTCATTGACCTATTTTTTGTTTCTTGTGCTTTCAGGGTCTGGTTCAAAAACTACTTGCCCATTCCAACATCCTAAAACATTTCCTATGATTTCTTCTAGTAGTTTCACAATTTCAGCTTTTACATCTAATCTTTAATCCATTTGAATTGGCTCCTATAATTGCTAAGAAATAATAGTCTGGTTCATTTTTGAGCTTATGGACATCCAGTTTTTCAAGAACCATTTGTTAAAAAGACTGCTTCCTCCATTGTGCATCCTTAGAAACTCTTCTATAAATTAGCTACAGATGTACTGGTTCACTTATCTGCATTTTCCCTTTGCTTCTCTCAGCCTGTGTACTGTTTTCTCTGTTGAATACAACTTCATAATATATTTTGAATTCAGGTAATATAATGCTCCCTCTTTTGTTCTTCTTGCATAAGATAACCTAAGCTACTTGGTTGAGTGCATGTGTGTGTGTGCACATACTTACATGTGCATGCATGTGAGTATGGCTAAATAAAAGTTAAAATTTTACAGTCATTATCTGAAAAATGTCATTGACATTTTTGGGACTACACTGAATCTATATTGCTTTTGATAGTGTGTATGTTTCAATAATACTTATTCTTCCAAGTCCTGAACATTGGATTTTATTCTTTATTTTTGTATTACCTTCAATTCTTCTGTTCATTTTATTTTTTATTTTAACTTTTTATTGACAGTTTTCATAAGTATATACAATAAACCATAATTTCCTCCCCCATTTCCCTTCTTCCTTTCTCAAACCTATCCTCTGTTGACTCTCCTCCTCCTTCTAATTTCTCTCTTTTATTTTTATATCATCATCTTTACCCCTAATCATGAAGGTCTTGTGTAGGTAGTGTTAGTTACTGTGCGGTCATTAATATCAAGGCCATTTTGTATCTGGAAGATTGTATTGTTAGCAGTCCTATACTTCATTTGTCTCTTACATTCTTTCTTCCACCTCTTCTGCAATGGACCCTGAGCCTTGGAGTGTGAGATGAGAGTTTTCTCAGTGCTGAACACTCCATTGTCACTTCTTCTGAGCACCATGGAGACTTTTGAGTCATCATAATGATCACTGCCATCTGAAAAGGGAAATTTCTCTAAACAAAATTGAGGGTAGCATTAATATATGGGTATAAACATTCAAAAAGGGATTATAGGATAGGTTGATGGGCATAATATATTCAATTAACCAGACAACAGCAGGTGTTACTTCTCCAGGGCTCATGACATTCCCAGCCATAGGCTTTTTTTCAGTACCAAACATGTATTCCATGCTGTGGAGCAGGCTCCAGTCCAACTAAGGAGTGGTTGGTTTCTCCCATAGCACACATGCCACTGTTACACCAGCTGGTACATTTAGCCTGGCTGGCCAATCTTAAGGCTTGAGTACCACTGCTGTTTGTCACTGCTGGTGACTTTTCTCTCTCATAGCAATGCATGTAGCATAACTCTTTCCAGCTTTCTGAAAGCTAGTCAATAGGTTACATCCTATTGTTTTTTTATTAAGTAAAAACTTTGGATACATCATGTCTTGGTAACATTTTCTTCCTCCATGTCCCCATTCCACTGAGGGCCCTCTCAGTGGGATTGCTGGTATTCACCATTAGTTCGTGGGTTATGAGTTGTGAGAACAGCAGTCAGTCATTGTGGGGGCCAGGGGAAATACCTCTGGATATTTTTTTCCACCCAGTGACTCCTACATTCTTTACGTCCCCTCTTCTGCAAAATCCCCTGAGCTGTGGTGGATGTGTTTTAAGTCTACTTTATTTTTTTTTAATTTAATTTATTAGTTTTCTTTTCAGTAAATACAGGTAGTTTGGTACAATTATTTAGGCTCATCTGTGATCTACCCCGTCCCATTGGACCCTCCTTGTTAAAGAAAATGGGTCGTGCATTGTGGAGTTAGCCCCAAGTTATTGGTATGATAAATGTCTCTGCAAATCATGACCCAACATGTGACTCTGACATTCTTTCCGTCCCCTCTTCTGCAAAATTTCCCTGAGCCATGTTGGGTTCATTTTTGGTCTGCTTCAGTGCTGAGGTGTTGGGGGCCTCTGAGGCTCTGGCTCTCTGATTTGGCAGGAGTTGATTTTTCTCTGCGTTGATCTCCTTCCCCTTTGTGCTGGTATCCGGTTCACAGGAAAACATCACCCTTGCTTATTTCGCCAGTTGTCCTTAGTTTCAGTTGGGCCCCTTTTGAGGTATGTTGGGGCAGCTCTCTTCTTAGGATCTGCATCTATCTGGAAAAGAGAAGCAGATTCTCCACCGGAGAGTAAGTTAGCACCTGGAAAATTGAGATAAGACTTACTTTTTTGATAGACAGTATGGTAGGTTTAGGCCCTCTTATACCCTGTGATTGATGGTAGCTTGATATTGTAGAGTGGGCTTGTGTTTGGGTATGGTTCTGACTTGTTTCCCAGCTCCAGCTAAGGGTCTAGTACCACTGAGTGGATCAGTTAGCCAAATCAAGAGCAATTGATTCCTCACCATGGCTGTGTGCCACTATTGCACTTGTGTGGTCATCACATCTGGTTATTTGTTGCTAATTAGGTTAAACAATGTGTTGCTTGGACAGATCTTGGTCATTTCCCCCAGTCGCCTATGTAGCGCCTTCTGGCACTAGACACGCTGACTGTCTGGGGACTGACTCTCTCCTGGCTTCCAGCCATGTCATTCCATTTTACGTGTCAGCTGCGTATGGAGTCTTCAGCAATAGGGTCTTACCACTGGCCTTTGGTGGGTCATCAAGTACTCTGACAGAAGTCTGTCATTGTTTTGGGAAACCTTGTAGGTTTCTCTGATCAAAAGCTCATTGTGGATGGTAGGCCCAAGCTGGAAGTGGGGGTTACAGGTCAGTGTCCACTAAAAATTTGAGGAAAAAGATAACTAATATACAAGAGTTAGAGAGGAGAGAGATAGAGGGGAGGGGGGGGGAGGGAGGGAGGGAAGATGTAGGAGATTTAGGTCAGTTTAGATCCTACCCTTTTCAGTGTCTTGTGGTTCAGGTGTTTCCTGTAAGGGTCTAGTGAAGGTTCAGCCATTTGGTCTGTCTTTAGGAAGTAGAATTTTATGGTACCATTGCCGTTTGTGTCCAGATTACTGTTTTCCACCCTTTGATTCCTTCCCCGCACTCCCATCCATCTTATTGTCTAGTCCATGAGGTGCTTGCTGGGTATGTAAGGCATCTTGGGCAGATTCAGGTTAGGTGTTGCAGATGAGTGATACTATGTGTCATTTTTTTTTTTCTGTGATTGGGTAAGTTCGCTGAGAATGATCTGTTCCAGGTTCAACCATTTTTCCTCAAATTTCTTTATGTCGTTTTTTTCTTACTGCTGTATAGTATTCCATTGTGTAGATATACCACATCTTTGTTATCCATTCTTCTAATGATGGACATCTGGGTTGATTCCAGCTTTTAGCTATTACGAATTGAGCCGCTACAAACATGGTTGAGCAAATATCTCTGGCTTTTGGTTTGAAGGTTTTAGGGTAGATGCCCAGTAATGGTATAACTGGGTCTGTTGGTATTTCTATATCCAGCTTTTTCAGGAGTCTCCATATTGCTTTCCAAAGTGGTTGTAACATCCTGCATTCCCACCAACAGTGAATGAGTGTCTCTGCTTCTCGGCATCCTCGCCAGCATTTATTTTCATTTGACCTTTTGCTGTTGGCTATCCTTATTGGGGTAAGGTGGAATCTCATAGTTGTTTTAATTTGCATTTCTCTGATGATTAGGGATGATGAACATTTTCTTAAGTGTGTGTTTGCCATTTGTATCTCTTCCTCTGTGAATTGCCTGTTTAACTCTGTGCCCCATTTTGTGAGTGGGGTATTTGTCTTCTTATTGTTTAGACTTTTGAGTTCTTTGTAAATTCTAGAGATAAGGCCTCTATCAGTTGGATAACTGATATTATCTCCCATTCTATGGGTATTCTATTGGCTTTACTTATTATATGCTTGTCTATAAAGAAACTCTTCAGCTTCATATGATCCCAATGGTTGAGTAACTGTTTAAGAACTCGAGCCACTGGGGTTTTATTCAGGAAGTCTTTTTCCATTCCTATATCATGGAAAGTACTTCCTAAATTTTCTTCCAGTAGTTTTCGAGTTTCTGGTATTATGTTGAGGTCTTTGATCCATTTGGATTTGAGTGTTGTGTATGGTGAAATGTGTGGATCAAGTTTTAGTTTCCTGCATGTGGTTATCCAGTTTGTCCAGCACCATTTGTTGAAGATGCTATCTTTTTTCCAGTCTATATTGTTTGGGCCTTTGTCGAATATCAAGTAGCTATAGTTGCTTGGCCCAAAATCCGGGACCTCAAGTCTATTCCATTGGTCTATACTCCTGTTTTTATGCCAGTACCATCCTGTTTTTATTACTGTGGCTTTGTTATATAGCTTTAGATCAGGTATGGTGATGCCACCAGAGGTATTTCTTTTGCTGAGGATATGTTTGGATATGCGAGGTCTTCTGCTTTTCCATATGAAATTTGAGATCACTTTTTCTATCTCTGTGAAGAACACTGTAGGGATTTTAATTGGAATTGCGTTAAATCTATATATTGCCTTTGGTAGGATTGTCATCTTCACAATGTTAATTCTGCCTATCCAGGAGCATAGGAGGTCTTTCTATCTTTTCAAGTCCTCCTCAATTTCTTTTTTGAGAGTTTTTATATTTTCGTTGCATAGATCTTTTACTTCCTTGGTTAACGTTATTCCAAGGTATTTTATTTTTTTTTTTGTTGCTATTGAAAATGGGACTATGTCCTTTATTTCTTTTTCTGTGTCTTTGTTATTTGCACACAGAAATGCTACCAATTTTTGTGCATTGATTTTGTATCCTGCTACTTTGCTATAGGAGCTAATCACCTTCAGGAGTTTTGGGATGGAGTCTCTCGGGTCTCTTACATATACAATCATGTCATCAGCAAATAGAGCTAACTTAACTTCTTCCTTTCCAAATTGTATCCCTTTTATTTCCTTCTACTGTCTTATTGCTTGAGCTAGGACTTCCAGAACTATGTTGAAAAGCAGAGGTGAGAGAGGACATCCCTGTCTTTTTCCTGATCTTAATGGAAGTTCCTCCAGTCTCTCTCCATTAAGTATTATTTGGGCCTTTGGAGCTTTGTATATTGCCTTTATTATGGTACGATGTGAACCGGTCATGCCGATTCTCTAATGTTTTGATCATGAAGTGATGTTGTATCTTGTCAAAGGCCTTTTCTGCATCTATCGAAATGATCATGTGGTTTTTATGTTTCAGCTTGTTTATGTGGTGTATTACATTGACAGATTTTCGTATGTTGAACCACCCTTGTGTTCCTGGGATAAATTCCACTTGGTCAAGGTGGATAATGCTTTTGATGTGTTGTTGGATTTGGTTTGCGAGTATTTTGTTGAGGATCTTTGCATCAATGTTCATTAGGGAAATAGGCCAGTAGTTTTCTTTTCTTGAGGCATCTCTGCCTGGTTTTGGGATTAGGGTGATACTAGCTTCATAGAAGGAGTCAGGTAGCTTTCCCTGTTCTTCACTTGTGTGGCACAGTTTTAGAAAGATTGGTTTGAGTTCTTCCATGAAGGTTTGATAAAATTTGGCTGGGAATCCATCTGGTCCGGGACTCTTCTTTTTGGGAGGTTTTTTATTACTTTTTTAATCTCCATGAGTGTGATGGGTTCATTGAGGTGGTTGATCTGCTCTGCGTTTAGCTTTGGTAGATGATATGCATCCAGGAATTTATCCATCTCCTCCACATTTTCCAGTTTTGTGGAGTAGAGGTTTTTGAAATAAGTCCTGATGATTCTGCCGATTTCACTGATGTCTGTTGTGATCTCTCCTTTTTCATTTTGAATTTTTTTAATTTGGAGTCTCTCCTTTTTTTGCTTGATCAAATTCGCCAGAGGTTCGTCAATCTTGTTTATTTTTTCAAAGAACCAGCTCTTTGTTTTGTCAATTGCCTTAATTGTTTCCTTGGTTTCCAATTCATTAATTTCTGCTCTGATTTTAATTATTTCTTTCCTTCTGGAGCTCTTTGGGTTGGATTTTTCTTGTTTTTCCAATGCCTTTAGGTGGATGGTTAGGCTATTGATTAGGGATCTTTCTTTCTTTTTTATGAAGGCATTGAGTGCTATGAATTTTCCCCTGAGGACTGCCTTCATTGTGTCCCATAAGTTTTGGTATGATGTGTTCTCATTGTCATTGAGTTCCAGGAATTTTGCAATTTCATTTTTTATTTCATCCACTATCCATTTATTGTTTGAGTGTGCTATTCAGTTTCCAGTTGCCTTTGGGATTCTTGGTGGTTTTTTTGTTGTTGATTTCTAGTAATATAGCATTATGATCTGATATCATGCATGGAATTATGTCGATTTTCCTAAATATGTGGAGGCAGTCTTTCTGACCCAGTATATGGTCTTTTTGGAGAATGTTCCTTGGGCTGCTGAGAAGAATGTGTAGTCTGTGGATTTGGGATGGAAAGTTCTGTAGATGTCCGTTAGGTCTAAGTGTTCTATGGTTTTGTGGAGCTCTCTTACTTTCCTGTTGAGTTTCTGTTTGGATGATCTGTCTATTACTGATAATGGTGTGTTGAAGTCCCCAGCTATGATGGTGTTGGTGGTTATTTCTGTTTTATTGTCAAGTAGGTTTTGTTTTTGAACTGTGGTGCCCCTGTGTTTGGTGCATACAGATTTATGATTGTAATATCCTCTTGATGGATTGTTCCCTTTATAAGTAGGAAGTAGCCTTCTTTGTCTTTTTTGATTGTTTTTGGTTTGAAGTCAATTCTATCCGATATTAATATAGCTACACCTGCTTGTTTCTTATTTCCATTTGCTTGGAATATTGTTTTCCACCCTTTCACTCTGAGGAGGTTTCTGTCTTTAGTGGTAAGTTGGGTTTGTTGAAGGAAGCAGATTGAGGGGTCTAATTTTTTGATCCACCCTGTTAGCTTGTGTCTCTTGATGGGTGCATTAAGGCCATTAATATTTAGGGTGATGACTGTGAGATTTGATTTGGTCCCTGTCATGTTGTGGTGGTAGAGGTGTGTTCGTGTTTTCATGAAATTTGAAAATTTTTATGTCTACTCTTGGTTTGGTTGTTGTGATCTGCTTCTTGTAGGCATTTGTGTTTGGTTATTTGTTTCTTCTCTGTGGAGAATTTCCTGGAATACTTTCTGTAGGTTTGGTTTTGTGTTCATATATTTGTAAAGCTGAGTTTTGTCATGGAAAGTTTTCCTTTCACCTTCTATTATAAGGGAGTCTTTTGCCAGGTAGAGTAGTTTGGGTTGGAAGCCATAATTTCTTAGAGTTCGGAGAGTTTCATTCCAGGCCCTTCTCACTTTCAGAGTTTCCATTGAGAAGTCTGAAGTAATTCTGATGGGGTTTCCTTTGAAAGTTGTGTGCTGTTTTTCCCTAGCTGCTTTTAGGATTTTCTCTTTGGTGTCAATGTTTAGAATCTTAATGATAATATGTATTGGGGAGTTTCTCCTTTGGTCTAGTCGGTTAGGAGTTCTGTTCGCTTCTTGTATCTTGATGGGCCTTTCTTTTAAGAGATGGGGGAAGTTTTTCTCAATTATTGTGTTAAATAAGTCCTCCATGCCTTTGTTCTGAAATTCTTCTCCTTCTGGTATTACAATGATTCTGATATTAGGACATTTAAGTGTATCCCACACTTCCCTCATGTTCTGTTCACAGGAACTTTTGAACTTACTGAAATTTTCCATCTCTCCAACTGTTTCTTCCATCCTGTCTTCCAGATCAGAGTTTCTGTCTTCCACTTCGCTGACTCTATTCTTGAGAGCCTCTAGCGAGTTTTGGACTTGTTCAATTAAGTTTGCATTTTCTACTACTTTCCTATGTATCACTTCCATCACTCTGTCCAGCTCCCTTTTCACCTCATTTTCTGATTTTCTTGATGATTCTTGGAAATCATCCTTACATTTCTTTATGTTTCCATTTAGTATGGACAGCTGATTTTTAATGTCCTCTATTTTTTTACTCTCCCTCAACTGTCTTAGCTCTCTTTGAATTCCTTCCAGTGTCTTATCATATTGTTCTAGCTTTGGATGGTAGCATCCACATGATTATCGGTCCTTTGTAGCTTTCCTGCAAGTTTTAGCAGTAGGTTGGTCAGGGTTGCATTGCTCATAGCTTCCACTTGGTGTTTTGATCCTAAACACTCTTCTGTGTTTTAGTTAGATGTAATCCTTGTTGGACTGGGTTATCTGTCTGGATTATCTTGCATTTTATTTTTCATGTTATTTGTTTTTGCACTGTGGTGTACCCATGTCAGTGTATGGGCAGGTTGGTGTGTGGAGCAGCCTGGGCTATAGCTCAATGAGAATCCAAGGCAGCCTGGGGCAGTTGCAAGCAGCCTGGGCTTTTGCTCTCTCTTGCCAAAGCCGCCTATCTAAGTGCCTGACAGGGGCGCCAAAGCTGCCTGAATTCTCACCCAGTATTGAACCAAAGCTGCCTGCCTTCAAGCTTGAAAGGGGACTGAGGTAGCAAGCCCTGAAGCTGCCCAAACTCTGGCTGGGAGCACTGGGACCTGCAAACAGTCTGCGCTCCCCTGCCTCAGGGGAGTGGGGGATGGGTGGCGACGGACAGGAAGGGGATGGCACCTGCGCTGGCGCTAGTGACTCAGTGTGGGCTTCTGTGGCCCTTGCTGTGGGACTGGGCCTGCTTCATGTGCACTTGTAGTGCAGAGGCAGCTGATGCGGGCACAGGATCAGGACACAGCAGAGGCTGGCCATCAGGCAAGTGATAGGAGCACAGCAGCGGGGGGTCTGGCAGCTGCCTAATCATGGCAGAGTTTGCCCCACGGGTGTGCGAACTGAGCATAGCGTGGCGGGCTGGCGCGCGCAATCAGAGCGCAATGGCGGAGGTCCCCTCATCAGCGCAGCGTGCTGGCAGGCACGTGATCGGAGCATAGCCACTTGGGGCGCGGGCTGTGACAGCTGTATGTGGGGGTAGACTATCCACCTGAGGGGTGATCCGTGTTTCCCTGTTTGTTCCCACTCTGTGCCCTCCTACTGGCAAGAAGACCCTGATATCCCTTAATTTCTTGCCTTTCTTTCCCAGGTATCTGCAACGTAGCTAGGCGGTCGCCATCTTGGCCAGAAGTTGATGATCATTTTCTTAAGTGTTTGCCATTTGTATTTCTTCGTCTAAGAATTTCCTGTGCAGTTCTCTGCCCTATTTTTTGAGTGGGTTCTTTGACTTCTTATTGTTTAGGTTTTTGAATTCTTTGCAGATCTAGAAAGTATGCCCCTGTCACTTGTATAACAAGCAAATTTTTCTCCCATTCTGTGGGTAATCTATTGGTTCTGCTTATTGTGTGTTTGTCTGAGAAGAAACTTTTCAGCTTCAGGAGATCCCATTGGTTGAGTGATTGTTTAAGTTACTGAGGTACTGGGGTTTTGTTCAGGAAGGCTTTTCCCATTCCTGTGTCATGGAAAGTTCTTCCAAAAATTTCTCCCAGTAGTAGCCTATTGTCTGGTCTTTTATTGTGGTCTTTGAATCATTTGGACTTGATTTTTGTGTATGGTGAGATGTGTAGATCAAATTTAATTTTTCTGCATATGGTTATCCAGTTTCTCCAACACCATTTGTTGAAGATCCTGTATTTTTTCCAGGCTACATTGTTAGGGGCTTTGTCAAATATCAAGTAGCAGTAGTTACTTGTCCCCAAGTCTGGGTCCTCAATTCTGTTCCATTGGTTTCTAATCCTGCTTTTGTTCCAATAACTGTGTTGTTTTTATTACTATGGCTTTGTAATATGGCTTTATATCAGGTATAGTTATGCTCAGTGGTGTTTCTTTTGCTGAGGATGTGCTTAGATATCCAAGGCATTAATGCCATTCCATATGAATTTTGAGATTATTTTTTTCTATCCAAGTGGAGAAAAATGTTGGGGTTTTTATTGGTATTACACTAAATTTGTATATTGCCTTTGGTAAGATTGCCATTTTCATAATGTTATTCTGCCTATCCAAGAGCATGGAAGGTCTTTCATTTTCTCAAGTCCACCTCAATTTCTTTCTTAAGTATTTTTATGTTCTCATTTTATAAGTCTTTCACATCCAATATATTTTATTCTCTTTTTGTGGCTATTGAAAATGGGACCGTGCCACTTATTTCTTTTTCTGTATCTTTGTCTTTTGCATATGGAAAGGCTACTGATTTTTTTTTTTTGATAATCTTATCTGGAACTGTATTTATAATTTAAAAAAAAAATTATTAGCATTTTCCATGATTATAAAAAAAAAATCCCATGGTAATCCCCCCCCCCCCACACACACACTTTCCCCTTTGAAATTCCATTCTGGGAAGAGAAAGGAAGGGAGGAGTGTACTTAATAGGTTGATATTGTATATATGTAAGTAGAATGATTGTGATGGGGAGGTAATATGATGGAGGCTACTGATTTTTGTGCATTGATTTTGTATCCTACTGTGTTGAAGGAGTTAATCACCTTTAAGACTTTTGAGATAGAGGTTCTCGGGTCTCTTATGTATACATTCATGTTGTCTGTGAATAGGGCTAACTTAACTTCTTCCTTTCCAATTTGTATCCCTTTTATTTCTTTCTCCTGTCTTATTGCTTGAGCTAGAACTTCTAGTACTATGTTGAAGAGCAGAGGTGAGAGTGGACACCCCCATCTTGTTCCTGATCTCAATGGGAATTCATTCAGTATTCCCCATTAAGTAGTATTTGGCCTTTAGGAGCTTTATATACATATAGCCTTTATTATGTTAAGATATGAACTGACTATGCCAATTCTCTTCAGTGTTTTGAACATGAAGTGATGTTGTATTTGGTCAAAGGCCTTTTCTGCATCTATTGAAATGATCATGGGGTTTTTGTGTTTAAGCTAATTTATGTGGTATAGTACATTGACAGATTTCTGTTTGTTGAACTATCTTTGAGTTCCTGGAGTGTAGCCTACTTGATTAAGGTGGATAATGTTTTTGATGTGTTGTTGAATTCAGTTTGCAAGGATTTTGTTAGGATCTTTACATCCAAGTTCATCAGGGAAATAGGCCTATCATTTTCTTTTCTTGTGGGATCTCTGCCTGGTTTTGGTATTAGGGTGGGATTAGCTTCATAAAAGAGTTGGCAAGTTTTCTCTGTTTTCCAATTGTGTGGTACAGTTTGAAAAAAAAAATGGTTTTAGTTCTTCCATGATGGTTTTTTATAATTTAGCTAAGAAACCATCTGGTCCTGGACTCTTCCAATGTCTCCTGATGGGTGAATTAAGGCCATTAATATTTAGGGTAATGACTGTGAGGTTTGATTTAATCCTGCCATATTGTGGTGGCTTATGTGGTTTGATGTTTTCTTGGACTTTGCAGTTTTGTTTTGTTTGTTTTTTTCCTACTCTGAGTTTGGTTATTGTGATCTGCATCTTATAGGCACTTGAGGTTGGTTATTTGATTCTTCTTTATGGAGAATTCTCTGAAGTACTCTCTGTAGGTTTGGCTTTGTTGTAAAGCTGAGGTTTATTGTGGAAAGTTTTTCTTTCACCCTCTATTATGTGGGATACTTTTGTTGGGTAGAGTAATTTGGGTTGGAAACCATAGGTTCTTAGACTTTGCAGTGCTCCATTCTAGGCCCTTCTGGCTTTCAGGGTTTCCATTGAGAAGTCTGAAGTAATTCTGATGAGGTTACCTTTATGTGTAATGTGTTGTCTCTGCCTGGCTTCTTTTGAGGACTTTTTCTTTGGTATCTATGTTTAGAGTCTTAATGATAATATGTCTTGGAGAATTTCTCCTTTGTTCCAGTGTTTTTGCAGTTCTGATAGCTTCTTGTAACTTGAAGGGGCTTTCTTTTGAGAGAGTAGGTAAGTTTTCTTTGATGATTTTTGTTGAGTAAGTTCTCCATGCATTTGGGTTATAATGTATATATTTTTGCATCTTGGATTAAGTTAATGCTTGGATTTTCTAGCTAGCTGTGTATTCTTAGCTGTATCAATTGATTTGATGTAATAAATTTTCAGGGTAGGACCTTAAGGTGTTAGGTGTGGCTCTTAAGACTCTCAGAGTATCTACAAAGATGTTCTTAGGGGTTGAGTTTCCCTGCTATAGGAGTATTCAAGCAGGCTGAGTGGAATAAAATACAGGTAGATTCTAAAATTTAACTAAACACTGTACACATTCAATCAAAAACAGCCCCGAGTATGTATGCAAAAGTAGTTATTATAATGACCAGATCCTCTATCAACAAAGAGGTTAAGATTTCTGGTCTGTTGAGGGATCCAAGTCAGCTTGCGACCAAGTGAGACCCTTCCCTGGTGCAATCCCAGTTACCTTGGATGATTTTGGTCTCAGTCAAGTTGCTGCCTGGGTTGTCAGGCTGCTGTTCTGATTTCTGGAGCTGGGCACTTGCTTTTCCTGCGGGGCAAACCAAGCCTGGCAAGTGTGGCCCTGCAGATCAGCACCCCTGCTGCTGGAACTGCTGCTGCTCAAGCTGCCCCTGCTGGGTCTGTAGCCACTGCTGCTGAAGGTGTTGCTGCTGGACCCACTGCTGCTGCTGCCTCTGCTGCTGCTGTAGCTGCCACTGCTGGAGCCACCACTGCTGCTAAAGCTGCTGCTGCTGTGTCCACTGCCGCTGCTCCCCCTGAAGCTGCTGCTGCCAAGTCTGCCGCTGCTGCCACTCCTGGGTCTGCTGCTGCTGGGGCCGCTGTTACCGGTGCTGGAGCCGCTGATGTTGCTGCCGAACTCTGCTCCTGCTTGGGTCCCTCTGTCAGCCCAAGTTGGTGTGGCCGGGTCCTGGGCCGCTGCTCTGTTCGCCGGAGCTGGGCTCAGGCGGTGGGGGAGGGGAGGGAGCTGCAGCTGCTCTGGTTCTCTCCCTGTTCCAAGCGTTCTTCTACCTCGCGGTCTGCTCCTCCGCTGCTCGCTGCCGCTCTCCCCTCACGTTTCCCGAGTTGCGGAGAGCGCGGTGTGAGGGAAAGCTCCCGCAGCTGGCTTTTCCTGCGGCTCGAGCCGAGCCTGGCGGCTTTCTGGTGCGCCGCAGCCGTGGCAGTTGGCAGTGCCAGAGCCACTTTTCCCGCCTGTGCAGGCTCTGAATGCTCTGGAACTCTTCTACCTCTCCGCTGCCACTTCAATTTCCTATACACCTCACTTTTTAGTAAAAGTGTGTATTTTGCTGAGTTTTTTTGGTCTTTTTCCTCCCTAGGCTGCTTTGGCGTGGTACCTACGCCACCATCTTAACCGGAAGTCTCTCCATGAAATTTGGTTTGAATTTCTTCCCCTTCTGGTATTCCCATGATCTGAATGTTGGGATGTCTAAGACTATCCCACAGTTTCCTCATTTTCTTTTCACAAAATTTTTTTAACTTATTGAAATTTTTGGACTTATTAAATGTTTCTTCTGTTTTGTCTTCCAGTTCTTAGTTTCCATCCTCCCCATGGATGATTCTATTCTTGAGAGTTTCTATAGTGTTTTGGTATTTTCAGTTTAGTTTGTATTTTCTATTGTTTTTTATGCATAATTTTCAACCCTCTGTTGAATTCCCTTTTCATATCATTTTCTGATATCCTTAATGCTTCTTAGAATTCATCCTCAAATTTATCTCTTCATTGATCTTAGCCAGCTGGTTATTGAGGCCCTCTTTTTTTTTTTTTTTTTTCTGCTCTCCTTCAGATAATTTAGCTCTCTTTGGAACCCTTCCTGGTTCTTACCTATTAGGTCTATTCTAGGGAGGACAGCATTCATATGATTATCAGCCCTTTGCTGCTTTTTACTAAGTTCTGCTATTTGTTTGTTCAGAGTTGTATAGTTTGTATCTTCATTTGGGGTTCTGTTCTTATTGTTTTTTCTATGTTTTGATTAGAGACATTGATTGTGGGACTGGGCAATCATATTGGATTTACTTGCATTTGGTTTTGCATGTTTTTCCTTTTGCACTGTGGTCTGCCCATTATGGTGTAGGAATCTTATTTAATTTAGGAGGAAGCTGTAGTTTACCCTTGAAGTGTCTTCAGTGATTATTTCCTTTTATGTTTGCTTCTACTAGGCTTCTGATGGCATTGGGCCTTCCTGTTCAGAGGAAAGGAACCCATGAAGCTCTGGTGGGAGCCCAGGGACCTGATGAACAGGCTTGTTGTTCCATGATTTGGGGTATGGGACTGTGTGGTTAGGTGGCAGGAGGGGTCGGGGGTTGAGGGGAATGGGACAAAGCAGACTGGTGTAGCTGGGCTGTGGAAGGGAGCAAGATGAGAATGTGTGGTGGTTCTGTGATGCTGAAGGGTGATGGAATGAGTCAGCAGGTTCCCTGGGACCCTATAGCAGGTGGTTGATCGAACTGCCAGGTGTTGTGACAGGGAAAGGCAGGGATATGTGACTGCTGTGGGTTAGGTGACATGCAGGGGGTGGCGTGGAGGTCCCTTGTGCTGGGATAGCCTAGGGAGAGGGGGAGCACTAGCCTGTTGGCCTGAGTCTGTGCATGGGGTTTGGGTGACAGTGAGTGGGAGGCATTGGCAAGCATGGAGCTATACTGGCCTGCTGTCCTGAGACCCCTTGCCTGAAGATAGTGTAGGAAGAACCTCTGGCTGGGACTATGGCTAAGATGGCTGCTTGAGGGGCTTGGGTGACTGGTGGGCTACCTGAAAGCATGGGAATCAGAGGATACCCTGCTTTGCTGCTCCGTGCCCTCCCACTGGAGGTCTATTAAAGTCTGCTCATCCCTAGAAGAATGAATCCTAAACATCTTGCCTTTTCTTCCCTGGGAGGTGTGGCACAGTTAGGCAG
The DNA here is from genome assembly GCF_020740685.1 of Jaculus jaculus. Taxonomy (NCBI): domain Eukaryota; kingdom Metazoa; phylum Chordata; class Mammalia; order Rodentia; family Dipodidae; genus Jaculus; species Jaculus jaculus. The sequence goes on along the minus strand of NC_059107.1, from coordinate 79,388,129 downwards.
ACACCATCTTGACCAGAAGTCCCATGTTTGCTCTTTTTAAAGTATCCCACATTTCTCTCATGTTTTGTTCATACATGTTTTGAATTCATCATTTATTTTTATTTTCTGATTTATTTCCTTGGACTTGTTATCAGATTCTCATATTCTATCATCCATATGATCTGGGTTTTTTTTTGGTGAGGTTTTCTTGTTAGCCTTGTATTTCAGTTATTTCCTTCTTTATTTCCGTTAGGTTTTTTATATCAGTATCTCTGTCTCTTTATTGTGTTCCATTTTCATTTCTTGGTTTGATTTTTCTCATTGCATTTAATTGATGTTCTGTGCTCTGTTTGTTCATGTCCTCTTTGAATTCCTTCAGTTGCCTATTGAATTCTTTTCCTAGATTCTTTTCCATTTAATTTCTCTTGAATTTTTATGTCTCTTTCAATGTTGTCTCATATGCTTATCATAATTACATTTTAAAATCTTTTTTTTCTGGCATTTCTGCCAAGTAGTTGTCAGTGGAAGCTTCAGCTATGGGACTAGACCTTCTTGGAGGGAATATCTTCCCTTGGTTTCTTGTTTGTTGTTTTTCATTGGAGTTTGCCTATCTGTAGATAATTATATGCTTTTCCAAGTTTGTATCAAATGAACTTCCAGTGGGGCTTATGATAAGTACTGTGGTCCACCTTGCTCCCAGTGGCTTTGGGCAGGTGGTCTACCCACAGGTCTGGGTTGAGCAGACTGGGGAGTCACTAGCTCTAGATGGCCTGGCCCTATCTCCAGGAAGGTGCCTGCCAGACTAATTGGACCATTGAGGGAATGCTCAATTTTTCTCTCTCTTGCTTGTTTGTTTTGTAGAATGTTTAGAAAGAACAATGTTCTTCATTTAATAAAATTAAGTTTACATACTTCATTCAAAAAACTGAAAACAAGGTAAGGTATGGTGGCACATGCCTTTAATCCCAGCACTTGGGAGGTCAAGGTAGGAGGATCACTATGAGTTTGAGGCCACCCTGAGACTACATAGTTAATTCCAGGTGAAGCTGGACCAGAGTGAGACCCTACCTTGAAAATTTTAAATAAATAAATAAAAACTGAAAACAGGGTTGGAGAGATGGCTTAGCAGTTAAGGCATTTGCCTGCAAAGCCAAAGGACCCCAGTCCAATTCCCCAGGACCCACATAAGCCAGATGCACAGGGGGCACATGCGTCTGGAGTTCATTTTCAGTGGCTGGAGGCCCTAGCATGTCCATTCTTTCTCTTTCTCTCTGCCTCCTTCTCTCTCTCAAACATATACATAAATAAAATATTTTTAATTTTTTTAATATATTAAAATTCTTAAAAATTGATAACACTCATAGTTAGTAAATAAAACAACTTTTTGTTATTATTTAATAAAAACTTAATATTGTACCATTATTGAAAAGTGCTGGACATGCTACATGTCTACATATGTTTATTTTGCCAGAAATTATTAAAATGAGGCTTACAAATACTTTGGATAATGAAAATTGCTGACATTGAGAACATAATTTTAAAGGCACATATAATTATTTTAAATGTATTTGTTAGGGTCAAACGTCTTCATAAAATAATCAATAGTAATCATTCCTCAAAATTGTAAACCTCTTAGATTTACATAGATATGCAATAGTACATTTTCTAAATATTTAGAAAGTTATTAGTAGTAGGACACATTAGATAAAATCTAACTTTAACTTTAAATTAAAAACATTACTTGCTTTCTACCTAATGTACTCTAGCCTTAGGGACAGAATTAACATATTTCCCATGAGCTGAATTAGTCCTGATTTCTTATAAAAGTATGCCAGCTTTCAATTTTCATAATATAACAGGAACATTGCTTAAGTTTTTTGTTTCTAATTTTTAAAGTAAAACTATCATGCAAAAAATTAGAACAAAATCCTAAATGTGTAACAAATAAAACCAGATGTTTACTGCAAATCTAGTGTACTTTGTTTTGTTTTATATATGTGTGCATTTATATGTGTACTTATCATTTAATTAAAACTGGTATTATATTTTACTTTGCCCTTTTGTTCATTCTGAATAATATATTACTGATATCCTTTAGTTAAGCATTTGATTAATTTCACACAGATAGAAATCAAACATGTATGCCCTGTGCATTCATATAAGTTATTGTCAAGTGGGGAAAACCTAGAACAGACAAATCTAGAACAGATATATGTATAATTCCAAAATGTAAAGTTTTTTATTATGTGTATAGTTATATACATATATGTATGTATCTGCACGTGTGTACATGCACACATGGCATGATGCATGTATGGAGGTCAGGGTCAACCTCAGGGTGTTTGCCCTCTCCCTTTACCTTGCTTGAAACAGTGTCTCCCTAGTTGTTACTTTGTTTTTTGCCACTTTGCTTCATGTGCTTCATTCTAGCTGGCCCGCCCATTGAAGGATTCTCTTGACTCTACCTCCCATTGATATAGACACATTGAGATCTCTGTCCAGCTTTACACAGGTTTTAGGTAGCTGAACTTGGGCTGCCAGGCTTACAAATAAGCACCTCTGAGACATCTCACCAGTCCTCCAAATGTAAGCTTTGTGATGGTGGGGAAGGTTCTGTGAGTATAATTATAAGTGGTCCCACTTTAGATTGAATGTTTAGAGCTGCAGTGTTAACATTAAGCAGAAGTTCATAGAATGATAAATGGTTAGGTATTCAAGATTATGGTTAGGAGCATTCTGGGGAGAGGAATAGAAGGTATAAGATCTGTAAGGTAAGAAAGAGTTTGATGTATCCAGGGGTCTAAATGAAGACTAGAACAAAGCAAAAGAAGAGGATAATGCCAGAATGAGGTTAGATAGAAAGACAGAGACCAGGTAAAACAAAATCTGTTTTTTAGTTTCAGTATTTTGGGAATCAAGTAAAATGTCTAGTTTGGTCAAATGGCATAATTGTGCTTCCAACTATATGGAACAAACTGCTGATATGTTTGTGCAACCTGTGGATCATTGGACACATGCAGCAGAGGGCAGCTATGAATGTAGCCCCCACAAAACCATAAATGACCTTAAAACATTATATGATGTGTTTATTTTGTAACTTTTTGGCACAATTCTTGAGTGTGAACTTTATATATAAAAGTACTATAACTAAAGGTTGACACATCTTTAGTCCTGATAGAGGATTCATTGGAGGGAAGTTAAGTAGAACCAGATGGATGAGTTTTTATTTTATGAGAGAGAGCAAGTTTTTTTTTTTTTAAACAAAAAGAAACACAAAACCTTGGAGCAGTCCATGAAAGCACTAAAATATTGAATTTAAGCTAATAGTAGGAAATACAGAAAGAAGTATAAAATTGTTGGGGGCAGGTTTTGGAGTTAGAATTGATCATTTAGAAAGTAGTGCTGGATTGGAGTTTGTAAAAAAAAAAATAGGTAACTTTCACTGGTATCTGGAAGCACAAAGTGGACAATGGTATCACTATTGGCAAGCAGTAGGCATAAAGCAAAACAGTTTATATTGGGATGATAACTTTCAGAGGCCTGTAAGACAGCTACAAGAATAACTTAAGAAAGCAGTTCCATATATGAATCTGTACTGCATGGACTCAGGGCTGGTGACAGGCATTGCAAAGTTACCATTAAGTTGAGTGACTTGTTAATTTAAATAACTGTCTTGGTCTCTTTTATACTGCTCTTATAGAACATTCTGAAATAAATTAACTTAAAGACGACAGAAGTTTATTTTCTCCCTAGAGGCTGCAAACTCCAAGATCAAGGTACACTTTAATGAAGGCCTCCTTACTGTATTATTACATAGTGGATAGTAGAAGGGAAAGCAATGGAAAATACTGAGTGAAGCTTTTTTTATATGGGTCTTAATCCCATTCACAGGGAGGAAACTTTATGGCCCTTAACTATTATTTAAAAATTTGAATAATAAAAACAAATGATATAGCTTGATAGAAGAATGCCTGTAAAGAGATCAGCAGAGCCCAGAATTGTACTTAAGTGTCTGAGAATGAGTACAAGAAAAACATAGAAGAGTGTGGAGACAAGACACCAGAAAAGAATGCTTCAAGAAGGATGGAGTGCTAATCTCTTCAGCAACTGCACCATCCTCTCCACATTAAAACTTGCTCCTTTTCTAGTGAGAGGACATATTTGTTCAAATCCTTCTGCTCTTTTTCCCCTTCCTGAATCTCACTGTAAATATGGCTAAAAATAGCCATCAAAACCATACCACAGCCTGAAGAGTATGCTATCTTAGGATTTTCTCCACTAGATTAATTAGTCCACTATTTTAAAATTCATATAGGGCAAGTATATATGTAGACATTTTCTTTGCCAGGCTGGAACATGTATGGTCCCTAGTCCAGTTCCTAATAGAGTCTTCATATCTACTTGAACCTTATGAGCAGGACCTTTACTGTCTATATTTTTATTAGCATTCTGGTCTTCTGAGCTCCCATCAGAATCACCCATTTTAGGGTCTGCTTATAATATTCTGGGGCTTCTTAATACATTTTCAAACTCTTCAAATTCCTTTCTCTAGCTGGTGTAAAATCCTAAGAACCCTATGTCAGGTTTAGTCACAGAAAGAGCCCCACTTCTCTGGTATCAGTTTTCCACATTACTTTTTTTTTTTTTAATTTTTTTTTTTTAATTTATTTGAGAGCGACAGACACAGAGAGAAAGACAGATAGAGGGAGAGAGAGAATGGGCGCGCCAGGGCTTCCAGCCTCTGCAAACGAACTCCAGATGCGTGCGCCCCCTTGTGCATCTGGCTAACGTGGGACCTGGGGAACCGAGCCTCGAACCGGGGTCCTTAGGCTTCACAGGCAAGCGCTTAACCGCTAAGCCATCTCTCCAGCCCTCCACATTACTTTTTATTGCTATGACTAAAATACATTACTTAAACAATCCGAGGGTAGGGTTATAAAGATGACTTATTGGTTAAGGCACTGCCTGTGAAGTCTAAAAATCCAGGTCTGTCTCCCAAGAACCCACATAAGCCAGACACACATACATGTAAAGTGATGCATGTCACAAGGTAGCACAAGCATCTAGAGTTCAATTGCAGTGGCTAGAGGCCCTGGAAAGCTAATTCTCTCTCTTTTTCTTTCTTCCTCTCTTGATCACTTTTGCTCTCTCTCATAAAATAAATAATAATAAAATCCATGGGTAAATGGATTTATTAGCTCACTTTTAGAGATGTCAGTTCATGATGGTGGGAAAGAAATGTGAACCAAGCAGTTCACATCAAGACAGCTAGCAAGCAGAGAAAAGCAAGACAGGAAGGAGGGAACCAAGAGTAAGAGATCCCCAAGGTCCTGATTCTAGTGATTGAATTCTTCCAGCTATGTCTGCCTTCTAATTTTTTCAGAGCCTCCAAAAAATTTGCCACCAATGAAATTCCAAATGCATTTAAAAGGAGAGAGCCTGGACTGTGGATTCCACTGAAATGGTAACCTGCTCAAAGATAACTTCCAAGGGAAGTATTTTCCCACGGTCAGCGCACAGAAGCCAATGTAACTATAGGTTAAGGAGTCAGGCTGCATCCCTAGCTGGTAGCAGACATGGCAGCATCATCTACATGTTAGTGGGTTTGGAAGCATAAAAGATACAATATTGAGGTGGCCATGGAGTTTTGTACCACAGTTCCAGAGAACCTCTGAGACCAGGCAATGGATTGCAGGGTCACAATCCCCATAAGGCGACCTGAAAAGGCTGTTATGTGAAGCTGTGAAGGTGAAGCATAAATGGCCAGGTGGTCCTAGGATGTACATAACAAAACATGAGCTACCCAGAAGAAAGCTGCCCTCATCAACAAAGCCAGCCCAAGAGAGAGGCTATGTGTGCTGCAGGCAACAGCAGGAACCCCAAATGCTGGACATGGAGCTGCAACATTTGCTGTTTGCCCTTCTGGGCTTTGGTCTTATTGTGCTTTGATCATTCCTTATTCTATCCTAATCTTGCCCTTTCAGAATGGGAATGTTTTCTCTGTGCTATCATATACTAGTAGTGTGTAATCTGCTTTTTGATGCTATAAGGACTTACAGTTAAGAGACTGTCTGAGTCAGAAGAGACTCTGCACTTATACTTTTAAACAGTTTGGGGGCCTGTAAAGCCTTTTGAAGTTGAACTGAATGCATTTTGCATTGTGACATGGTCATGAACCTGTGGAACCAATGAGTGAGTGCCTATGGTTTAAAGGTGATGTCTGGATGTGAAGTTGACAAGGACTAGATGTGAGGATCAATGCTGATTGTCAAATGATTGATTCTAGAATCATCTGGGGATACAAATTAGGTTAACTGAGATGGAAAAACCTACTCTAAGTGTGGGCAGAATTATGCTTTGTGCTGGGGTCCTGAAGTGAGTTAAGAGTGAAAGAAAACAGAGCACTGGAACTCATCTTTCTCTGCTTCTTGACTGGGGGCACAATGTGTCCAACCACTTCAAGCTGATGTCAACATGATTCCCTGGCCATGATGGAATATACCCTTTTTGTACTAGAGACATTCTGCCAAAGCAATGGCAGAAGTAGCTAACATGTAGCTAACATGAGGGCCTGTATTGCTGCATGTTGTATGAATTTTGCGTGGATGCCAATGATCTCAGGGCTCATATTCTGATTCCCTTGAAGATTGGTGATTTAACAGATAAAAGCTCCTCCTCCCTCTCTCAGGTTATATCTGATCAAATCAGTTGGCTTATGTTGCTTATGTTTTAAAGGTAGTATTAACACTGAGTAATATATTTATAAATGAGCCACCATTTAAGGCTTGGTTTTAACCTTTGTCCTTTTTCTCTATCTATAGTTTGGAAGAACTGAAGTGATTGATAATACGCTCAATCCTGATTTTGTAAGAAAGTTTATTCTGGACTACTTTTTTGAAGAAAGAGAGAATCTTCGTTTTGATTTGTAAGTTCCATTAAACAAGACATTTAAAATTTATTTTTATTTTTATTTAATTTATTTTAAAGACTATTTGGTAATATAGTTCTTGAACTTGCTGCTGCCCAGAATGATTATTCTGGCAGGAAAGTGGTTTCATTTCTTTCATCCTATGGCTGCATTTTCAGCCTTGTACTTTGGACTTTCAGCTCTATGTTGTTGAATAGGAGGGTGGACAGTTTAATCATACTGGAAAGTATATGGACTTTCTCTCAAACCTACTGGTGCCTCAGTGGGTTCTTCCAAGTTTTATGGACTCTAAAGTGGACACATCCAATATGTTGACTGATGCCTCTCAGACCTTTAAATATCTCCCAGCAGCTCTTAGCCCAGCACATGTAATCTGGTAGCTTCCTTTTATCCCTTAATGACCCCATATTTTTAAGAGCCAGGATGAAAGAGCTGGCATTTGTAATAGCTTACATTTTTTATTTTGATACTGTATCTAACATATTAAAGCACAACTGTAAAATTCAACTTCCTTTCTACAGAAAATGTGGAAGCAGTTTGTTTCTAAGGTGTCATTAGTTACAAATGAAGCTTTGTTATGCAGCATGAGCTTTGATGCCTGGGAGTATCTGTGTGTGCTTAAAAGGAGATCTACTAGGGAGAAGAGTAAAGAAATACATGTATAATATGATATGTAACATGTACAATATAGTATTTGCCTTGCATATTAAAATATTGTTTATAAATATTAGTATATATCACTATTTAAAAAGATTAACACCTGTTTTGATAACTGAAAATTTTCAATTATGCCATTCTATCACTATTTATATTTTTTGTTTTTTCCTTTCCTTTCCTCTCTCTCTTTTTTCTTTCTTTCCTTCTTCCTTCCTTCCTTCCTTTCTTTTTTTCATGGTAGGGTCTCACTCTAGCCCAAGCTGGCCTGGAATTCACTATGTAGTCTCTGAGTGGCTTCAAACCAATGGCGATCCTACTACCAGTGCTGGAATTAAAGACATGCACCACCATGTCCAGCTATTTGTACTTATTCATTTATTTTTAAATTTATTTTATGTATTTGAGTGAATGAGTGTGAGAGAGAGGCAGATAGAGATAATGGGCTTGCTAGGGCCTCCTTCTGTTGCAAATGAACTTCAGATGCATGCACCACCTTGTGCATCTGGCTTATGTGGGTCCTGGAAATTGAACCTGGGTCCTTTGGCTATGTAGGCAAGTGCCTTAACCACTAAGCTATCTCTCCAGCCCCTATTTATACTTTTTAAAAACAAAACCTATCTCCATCTTTATTGTAAAGGTTCTAATTTTTCTTCACAGATGAAAAAAAGATGTTTTTTACTGATAATAATTGTTCTCATTTCCCTTTGACATATATACCATAAAATAACCTGGAATATTTCTCTTTAGAGATATGTTGTAAGAGCCCTTTTCCTTCAAGCAGACATAATGTTTGCCAAGCAAAATTTTGTTTACATCTTATTTAGCTTTCTCAAAAATTTCCACACAAATTGGCTGGCCAGAAAAAAAGCTTGCATGTAACATATGATTTCTGACCATGTTCATCATAAAGGCTACATAGTTTTACTATTTTATTTTATTTTTTATTTAAAAAAAATTTTTTTTATATTTATTTGAGAGCGACAGACACAGAGAGAAAGACAGATAGAGGGAGAGAGAGGGAATGGGCGCGCCAGGGCTTCCAGCCTCTGCAAACGAACTCCAGACACGTGCGCCCCCTTGTGCATCTGGCTAATGTGGGACCTGGGGAACCAAGCCTCGAACCGGGGTCCTTAGACTTCACAGGCAAGCACTTAACCGCTAAGCCATCTCTCCAGCCCTAGTTTTACTATTTTAAAATGGACATAAATGGTGTGTAAAGTGTTTTATTTCTCCCCTTGTTAATTGCAACATAGTCACCCTTTAGCCATTTCTCTTTAAGTTCAGATTTAGTTTCATTTTAAAACCAACAATATGGGATGGAGGGATGGCTTAGTGGCTAAGTCGTTTGCCTGCAAAGTCAAAGGCCTAAGGTTCAATTCCCCAGGACCAACATTAGCCAGATGCTCAAGGGAGTACATGCATCTGGAAGTCATTTGCAGTGGCTGGAGGACCTGGCATGCACATTCTCTCTCTTTCTTCCTCTTTCTCTGTCAAATAAATAAATAAAAATAAAATATTTTTTAAATACCAACAATATTTCATAATTATTTGTTTCCCTTTTCTCATTCATCTATATTATTTTCTCTCATTTAAAAGTAATAAATATTTACTATAAATTTTAAAATATTAGAAAAGCAAAAAACAATCACTGTTATTTCCATTAAAAAAAAAAACTATAAATGATTCAGTGTACACATTGGCAGATCTTTTTCTTTAAACATGTATATATATATGGGAATTGTAGCAAATATATTTCCTGTACCTTGACTTTTCATATATTTTTCTATCACACTGACCATCTGTATACCATATGTATTTTAAAGACTACATGATTTTCATTGTTTTAAAAGTTTATTTAATCATTTATTCATTTATTTATTGATTGATTGATGGATATTTCCACTGGCTCCAATTTTCCAGTTACATACCCTCATGCAGTCAGAATTGTTGTATGCAATCTTTTATTATATGTATATCTTTTATTATATGTGTGTCGTTTTTTGTTTGTTTGTTTAGTTTTTAGTGGGTAAGGCATACAGAGTCAGAAGTTCAGAATAACAGGATACTCACAAGATTACTCTTTGTCTGATTCTAGGTCCTTGAAACAAACTTGGAAATTTTATATTCTTTGTTTCTCTGAACTCTTGTTATAGCTATGAGTTTTAGAAGTATTTTCCCATGGTTTTTGGCTGCTGTTTTATATTAGGCCCCTTTTACCTCATGAGTGCCTCTTGCCAGTGACTGATTACCTACCTGTTGCTCTTCTCTGCTGCCTCTCTACTTTGCTCCTTTAACTTTTTAGGTTGATACCTGCTCCTTATCCCTTACCTGATACCATTGTTGTGGTGTTTCAGGAACATTCATCTTAATGTGACAGGAAAAATAGTTATAGAAACTAATGTAGGCATACTTATAAGTTGTAACCTATTCAACTTTATAGAAATTATAGTAGTTTTCAAAGAAACCAAATAAAACTTGAAATGTTAAAATATTCTGCAAAATTGAGCTAAATGACTCTCACTCTCTTCCGAATACATTTAAGTAATTTCAGATATTTGAGGAATTAAAACAAATAGGTCTAGAAATGTTTGCCTGCAGATTATCAAGAAAAGCAGTAGTGTATTCTCTCAGTGCATGTTATACCTTTGATGTCACTTTTGTTCTTTTTGATTTCCCATTTATTGAAAATTTCACATAATACTTTTAACCTGTGGTAGTAGGCATGTTTTGGTTACTGTGATTTTTCACTAACATATAAATGGAATAAGTACAGAAACAGTTTACCAGTTTGTGTGTGTGTGTTACACTTCTGAGTGACTTAAGATTTTTCGTAGAAGTATGTTATTACTTGTAAAATATGTGTTAATTTTAGAAAATTGAGAAAATCATAAAAGCATGAAGTAGCCTATGACCATCACCTGTAATCCTGACATCATCACCCAGAGAGATATAAGCACTACAATGTATAGGCATAAAACATAAACTAGACAATTATTGTAAATAACTTTCCGATTTTTTTGTATTTAGTTAATATCTGCAGATATATTAGTTACTTTTTCATTGCTATGATCAAACACCTGACAGAAAGCATATAGTTTGGAATACAATTTAGAGGCTGGCAAGGCATGGTAGTTGGAGTGGTTTGGTTACTAATACTGATTTTACTGACCAGGAAGCAAAGAAAAGGGAATGCTGGTGTTTATCTAAGTTTCTCCCTTTCTCCCTTTGATTCATTTCAGGACCCACATCTATGAGATGGTGCCACCCACATTCAGGAAGTGTCTTTCCTCCTCAGTTAAACCTCTGTAGACTCTGTTAAATGCACATGCAGAAGGAGAAAGGGAAGGAGGGAGGAAATAGAAAAGAAGGGAGAGGAGAAAACGGGGAGAAATAGGGTTCCTCATATCACTGACTCAAATTCTTATCACTTTAATTATATAGTAGTAAATTATGATGATGAGGAGGAGGAGCATGAAATACATTTTTTGTTAGTTTTCTATTCAGCAAATACAGGCAGTTTGGTTCCATTATTAGGCTCATCCGTGACCTACCCCCTCCCCATTGGCCCTTCCTGGTTGAGGTAAATGGGTCATGCATTGTGGAGTTAGCCCACAGTTATTGGTATGATAAATTTCTGAGATACATTTTTAAGATTACAGTTTCAGGGATTTTTTTGTGATAATTTCTTGTCTCTTTGATTGAATGTATAAAACTTTAAAATTTATTATTTGCTTTATTATGATTAGCACATGTAAAATATTGGTATCCCATAAACTCGCATTATTACTGTATATGAAATCTTAATGGTGTACAAGGCTGTAACATGATGCTGTGGAGCAAGAAATGATAGTACCATGTCATTATTTGATATGTGCCAGAATACAGAAGAAATAAGATAGAACCCTTTCCATCATTTCTTCCATGCAGAACCAAGCACTAAAAAGAGATTTGTGAATCTAGATTTACCTTACCCAGCAAATTTGTTTCCTTTTGATAAAATCAAATTGTGATAATCATGAAATGTATAATGTTATTATAACACAGTTTTGACAGATTTCAATACTTTGGGGAAAAATAATTGTTTTTCCCAATGTGTCTGTTCCAGTTTTTTCACTTGGTTAAGGGCTTTCTTAATAACATGTAGTCCCTACTTTCATGAATTTGTATTCACTTTCGCTTCTTAGAACCATCTCATTCCATTATTAGGTACTTTTCACTTTAAAACGGTCATTGCTTTCTTCTCTTCTTGGAGCTGTCTTTCACACATACTTCCAAGAGAGAAGAAAGTAGAGGATATTGTTAGTCAGAGTCGTGAGGTTCCTACCTGCTGAAAAATTTAGACCTTATTTAAGTACCAGCCTGAAGGGATACATTTCAAGCATCTTGCTTATTTTCTTATTGCAAAACAGGAACCCAAAATGAAGTATCTCTCTGTTCCTTGGCTCTCAGATAATACTTTTCAGAACTTTCATGTGATGGTCTTTTCCACTGGTCCCTCAAGGAGCCTCTGCTGTAAGCATGTTCTGTTCCTGACTAGGGACCCAGATCTTGTCTTTTCACTTCTCACAAGTGCCCTAGTTTATGAAGCTACTCCCACTACTGGGTTGGGAATTAGAAAGAACCTTCCTGGAAACAGCTTGTCACCTTATAAATACTGTGCTTGTCAACTGGGCATGGACAGGAGTCAGTGAAGTATGATGGGAAATGTAGAATCTTTTGTTTTCCAGTCTGGACTATCATGGTAATCTCGAAAATACAGAAATTCAGCCAACATCTGTTCTCTTAAATCGAAAGTATAATTTTGACTTCTGGTTAAGATGGTGGCGTAGGTACCACGCCAAAGCAGCCTAGGGAGGAAAAAGACCAAAAAAACTCAGCAAAATACAAACTATTACTAAAAAGTGAGGTGTATAGGAAATTGAAGTGGCAGTGGAGAAGTAGAAGAGATCCAGAGCATCCAGAGCCTGCACAGGCCGGCAAAAGCGGCTCTGGCAGCTCGGCCAACTGCCGTGGTGGCGGCACACCAGAAAGCCGCCAGGCTCGGCTTCAGCCGCAGGAAAAGCCAGGTGCAAGAGCTTCCACTCACACCGGTGCTCTCCACAGCTCAGGAAACATGAAGGGAGAGCGGCAGTGAGCAATGGAGGAGCAGACCGCGAGCTAGAAGAACATGTGGGGCAGCGAGAGAACCAGAGCAGCGGCGGCTCCCTCCCCACCCCACTGCCTGAGCCCAGCTCCGGCAAACAGAGCAGTGGTCGCGGGACCCGGCCACGCCAACTTCAGCCAACAGTGAGACCCAAGCAGGAGCAGAGTTCAGCAGCAACATCAGTGGCTCCGGCGGCCCCAGCAGTAGCAGCTCCAGTCGTGGCAGCAGCGGCAGACCCAGCAGCAGCAGACCCAGGAGCGGCAGCAGCAGCAGACTCAGCAGCAGCAGCTTCAGTGGGAGCAGTGGCAGAGGATGCAGTGGCAGCTATAACAGCAGCAGAGGCAGCAGCAGCCTTGGGTCCAGAAGCAGCACCTTCAGCAGCAGTGGCTACAGACCCAGCAGCAGCAGCTTGAGCAGCAGCAGTTCAACAGCAGGGGTTCTGATCTGCAGGGCCACACTTGCCAGGCTCGGTTTGCCCCGCAGGAAAAGCAAGTGCCCAGCTCCAGAAATCAGAACAGCAGCCCGACGACCCAGGCAGCAACTTGACTGAGACCAAAATCATCCGAGGTAACTGGGATTGCACCAGGGAAGGGTCTCACTTGGTCACAAGCTGACTTGGATCCCACAACAGACCAGAAATCTTAACCTCTTTGTTGATAGAGGATCTGGTCATTATAATAACTACTCTTGTATACATACTCGGGGCTGTTTTTGATTGAATGTGTACAGTGTTTAGTTAAATTTTAGAATCTACCTGTATTTTATTCCACTCAGCCGGCTTGAATACTCCTATAGCAGGGAAACTCAACCCCTAAGAACATCTTTGTAGATACTCTGAGAGTCTTAAGAGCCACACCTAACACCTTAAGCTCCTACCATGAAAATATATTACATCAAATCAATTGATACGGCTAAGAATACCCAGCTAGCTAGAAAATCCAAGCATTAACTTATTCCCAGACGCAAAAATATATACATTATAACACAAGAAACACTAAAAAGCAAGACAATATAAATCCACCTAAAAGTATTAATACATCAGAAATGTCCTCCAGTGAGAACGAGTTAGAGGAAATGCCTGAGAAAGAGTTCAAAAGAATGATTATAAATATGTTCAAAGAGGTCAAAGAACACATCAAAAGAATCATAGAAGAAATCAAAGAGGAAATCAAAGGAATCAAAGAAGACAAAGGACACTAATTTAATGAAATAAAGGAGGCAATACAAGACATAAATAAGGAAATAGAAATAATAAAGAAAAACCAGTCAGAATTACTAGCAATGAAGAAGACAGTTAATGAAATAAAAAACTCTGTAGAAAATCTCACCAGTAGGATGGATGAGGGAGAGGACAGAATATCTAAGGTAGAAGACCAGGTGGCAGACCTAATACAGTCCAACAAAGAGAAAGACAAACTTATAGAAAAGTATGAGTGGGAATTTCAAGACATTCGGGACACTATGAAAAGATCCAATATAAGAATTCAGGGCATAGTAGAAGGAGAAGAACTCCACTCCAAAGGCATAGTAGGCATCTTCAACAAAATCATAGAAGAAAATTTCCCCCAAATTGGGAAAGAGGTGCCAATGCAGATACAGGAAGCCTTTAGAAACCCAGCCAAACAAAACCCAGAAAGAACCTCTCCTCGCAATATTATAATCAAACTTCCAAGCACACACACACCAAAGAAAAAATATTGAAAGCAGTTAGAGAGAAAAATCAAGTTACCTACAAAAGCAAGCCCATCAGGATTACAGCAGATTATTCAACCCAAACTTTTAAAGCCAGAAGGGCTTGGAGTGATATATTCCAAGTTCTGAAAGATAACAACTGTCAACCAAGGTTACTTTATCCTGCAAAGTTATCCATTCAAATAGACGGAGAAATAAGGACATTCTATGACAAAAGCAGGTTAAAGGAGTATTTGAAGACAAAACCAGCTCTACAGAAAATACTTGATAGAATCCTCCCTGCTGAACAAAAGGAAAAGCACACATATAAGGAACCTAGAAAAAACAAACAATACTCAAATACTAATTAACAGAAGAGAGCACAGGTAGAACCAGAACCACAAAATAAAAATGGCAAACATAAATACACACCTTTCAATAATATCTCTTAATATCAACGGCCTCAATGTTCCAACGAAAGGACATAGATTTGCAGACTGGGTTAAAAAGCAGAATCATACAATTTGTTGTCTCCAAGAAACTCACCATTCTACAAAGGATAGACATTATCTTAGGGTGAAAGGTTGGAAGACGGTGTTTCGAGGAAATGGGCCTAGAAAACAAGCAGGAGTTGCTATCCTAATATTGGACAGGTTAGATTTTAGTCCAACGTTAGTCAAGAAAGATAAGGAAGGTCACTTTATATTGATTAAGGGCACACTCCAACAGGAGGACATTACAATCATAAACATATATGCACCTAACATGGGGGCTCCCAAATTCATCAAACAAACACTATTAGAACTAAGGTCACAGATAACACCAAACACATTGGCGGTGGGTGACTTTAACACCCCACATTCATAAATTGACAGGTCATCCCGGGAAAAAATAACAGAGAGGCATCTGGACTAAATGAGGTCATATAAGGAATGGACTTAACAGATATATACAGGACATTTCATCCAAAGGCTACAGAATATACATTCTTTTCAGTAGCACATGGAACATTCTCTAAAATAGACCATATATTAGGACACAAAGCAAATCTTAAAAAAATTCAGGAAAATTGAAATAATTCCTTGCATGCTATCTGACCACAATGGAATTAAACTACAAATCAGTAGCAAGAAAGGCTATAGAGCATACACAAAATCATGGAAACTAAAGAATATACTACTAAATGATGAATGGGTCAGTGAAGAAATCAAGAAGGAAATCAAAAAAAATTATAGAGTCAAATGATAATGAGAACACAACATACCAAAATCTCTGGGATACAATGAAGGCAGTTCTAAGAGGTAAATTTACAGCCTTAAGTGCCTATATTAAGAAATTAGAAAGGTCGCAAGTACACGACCTAATGCTTCGCCTTAAAGCCTTGGAAAAAGAACCAAGGCAAACCAAAAATCAGTAGACAGGAAGAAATAATAAAGATTAGGGCAGAAATTAATGAAATAGAAACAAAAAGAACAATCCAAAGAATTAATGAAACAAAGAGTTGGTTCTTTGAAAGAATAAACAAGATTGATAAACCCTTAGCAAATCTGACCAAAAGAAAGAGAGAAGAGACACAAATTAATAAAATCAGAGATGAACAAGGTAACATCACAACAGTTTCTAGAGAAATTCAAAAAATCATAGGGACATACTATAAAAGCATATACTCCACAAAGTATGAAAATCTGAAAGAAATGGATGATTTCCTTGATCTATATGACCTACCTAAATTAAATCAAAATGAGATTAATCACTTAAATAGATGTATAACAAACATGGAGATCCGAACAGTTATCAATAATCTCCCAACTAAAAAAATCTCAGGCCCGGATGGATTCACTGCTGAATTTTACCAGACTTTTAAGGAAGAGCTAACACCATTGCTTCTTAAGCTTTTCCAGGAAATAGAAAAAGAAGGAATTCTACCAAACTCCTTCTATGAGGCCAGCATCACCCTAATACCAAAACCAGGCAAAGATAGAACAAAAAAGAAATTTATAAACCAATCTCCCTCATGAACATAGATGCAACAATTCTCAACAAAATATTGGCAAACAGAATACAAGAGTATATCAAAAAGATCATTCACCCTGACCAAGTAGGCTTTATCCCAGAGATGCAGGGATGGTTCAACATACGCAAATCTATAAATGTAATACATTACATAAACGGGTTGAAGGACAAAAATCACATGATCATCTCATTGGACGCAGAGAAAGCATTTGACAAAATCCAACATCCCTTCATGATAAAAGTCCTACAGAGACTGGGAATAGAAGGAACATATCTCAATATAATAAAGGCTATTTATGACAAGCCTATAGCCAACCTATTAGTAAATGGGGAAAAACTGGAAGCTTTCCCACTAAAATCAGGAACAAGACAAGGTTGTCCACTGTCCCCACTTTTATTTAATATAGTTTTGGAAGTCTTAGCCATAGCAATAAGGCAAGAGACACACATAAAAGGGATACAAATTGGAATGGAAGAGATCAAGTTATCATTATTTGCAGCTGACATGATTTTATACATAAAGGACCCTAAAGACTCTACTAGTAAACTGTTAGAGCTGATCAAAACCTACAGCCATGTAGCAGGATACAAAATAAATACACAGAAATCAGTAGCCTTCATATATGCTAACAACAAACACACAGAGGATGAAATCAGAGAATCACTCCCATTCACAATTGCATGAAAAAAAATAAAGTACCTTGGAATAAACCTAACCAAGGATGTAAAGAATCTCTACAATGGAAACTTTAAAACACTCAAGGGAGAAATTGCAGAAGACACTAGAAAGTGGAGAAACATCCCTTGTTCCTGGATTAGAAGAATCAATATTGTGAAAATGGCAATCTTACCTAAAGCAATCTACACATTTAATGCAATCCCTATCAAAATTCCAAAGGCTTTCTTCATGGAAATAGAAAAAACAATCCAAAAATTCATTTAGAATCACAAAAAACCTCAAATGTCTAAAATAATACTGAGCAACAAAAATGAGGCTGGTGGTATCACCATACTTGATTTTAACCTATACTACAGAGCCATAGTAACAAAAACAGCGTGGTACTGGCACAAAAACAGACATGTAGATCAGTGGAACAGAATAGAGGACCCAGATGTAAGCCCAAGTAGCTATAGCCACGTGATATTCGATAAAAATGCCAAAAATACTCATTGGAGAAGAGACAGCCTCTTCAACAAATGTGTTTTGAAAACTGGATATATATATCTGCAGAAGGATGAAAATAGATTCTTCTCTCTTGCCATGCACAAGAATTAAGTCCAAATGGATTAAAGACCTTAACATCAGACATGAAACTCTGAAAATGCTAGAGGAAAAAGTAGGGGAAACCCTTCAACATATTGGTCTTGGCAAAGACTTTCTGATTACAACCCCAATTGCTCAGGCAATAAAACCACAGATAAATCACTGGGACCTCATGAAATTACAAGGATTTTGCACTGCAAAGGACACAGTGAAAAAAGCAAAGAGGCAACCTACAGAATGGGAAAAAATCTTCGCCAGCTATATATCTGATAGAGGATTAATATCTAGGATATACAAAGAACTCAAAAAGTTAAATAATAATCAATCAAACAAGCCAATCAAAAATGGGGTATGGAGCTAATTAGAGAGTTCTCAAAGGAAGAAATACGAATGGCATATAAGCATCTAAAAAAATGTTCTACGTCACTAGTCATCAGGGAAATGTAGATTAAAACTACATTGAGATTCCATCTCAGTCCTGTCAGATTGGCCACCATCATGAAAACAAATGATCATAAATGTTGGCGGGAATGTGGCAAAAAAGGAACCCTTCTTCACTGCTGGTGGGTGCAATCTGCTCCAGCCATTGTGGAAATCAGTGTGGAGGTTCCTAAAACAGCTAGAGTGATCTACCATATGACCCAGCTATAGCACTCCTAGGCATATATCCTAAGGACTCATCTCATTTCCTTAGAAGTATGTGTTCAACCATGTTTATTGCTGCTCAATTTATAATAGCTGGGAAATGGAACCAGCATAGATGTCCCTCAACTGATGAGTGGATAATGAAGATGTGGCACATTTATACAATGGAGTTCTACTCAGTGGTAAAGAAAAATGAAGTTATGAAATTTGCAGAAAAATGGATGGACCTGGAAAGTATTATACTAAGTGAGATAACTCAGGCCCAGAAAGCCAAGTGCCACATGTTCTCTCTCATATGTGGATCCTAGCTACAGATGATTGGGCTTCTGTGTGAGAATGAAAATACTTAGTATCAGAGGCCAGTAAGTTAAAAAGGAGACATAAAGAGTAGAGAAAGGAAGGGAGGAGGATACTTAATAGGTTGATATTGTATATATGTAATTACAATGATTGTAATGGGGAGGTAATATGATGGAGAATGGAATTATCAAATGGGAAAGTGTGGGGGTCGGGAGGGAGGGAATTACCATGGGATATATTTTATAATCATGGAAAATGTTAATAAAAATTTAATTAAAAAAAATTTAAAAAAGAATAAAAGAGCCAAAGGAAAGGGGGAAAAAAAAGTATAACTTTAAGATCCAGTCAAATGGGTTTTTACCAATTCATTACTGACATAAAGTTTTAATAGCATGATGAAATTGTTGAAAAAAAATTTCCTTCAAGAAAATTCCCTTTAGGAACTCAGGGGATGTACCTCCTCACGGGCCTTCTGAGCTTCTTCCCCTGCATGTATTCTCTCTTCCTCAGAGATGACACTCACATTTGTAGACACAGTCACACAGTGGCATTGGAGCCATATAGAATCTGGCATTTATGTTCTGAGCTGTACTGATTAAAATTGTGGGCTATAGCTGTTGAAAATGGTAAGTGCCTTGGTGTAAAGGATAGTGCTCTGGAATTCTTCAGAGGCAGGTTTGGAAAGCATTATGTAGTGCAAACACTTATTTGTGTTTGGGAGTGAGTTCTCCTCTGGTCAGCCTCAGTAAACTCAGTGATTGTTTTGATGTTTTGTTATTGTTATTCTTTATTTTTTTGCCTGTATTTATTGATATGCTTTGTTTTGTTATAAAACATTATTTCATATGTGAGAGGAGACTAAAATATTTTTTAAAAGGAAGTTAATTTTTAGTAGAAAGGTGTACAAAATGAATGTAAAAGGAATAAGGAACCATTAAAAATACCTTTTCATCAAAGACTTTGGCACACTTAGGTTATTTTGAGTTTGGCACAGTGAGATTATTTTGACTGGCAGTGGTCTCTCCATTTCCAAAAACTCTTTAAGACAAAGGGCTAAAGTTATCACCAATAATGTTACCCTGGAATCTCTTCAGGAAATTTTTTTTTCTAGTAGCAACTGGTAAAAAACAGAATATAGAATATTCCCATGTAAATGCATTCTTGCATTAAAATATAGTTTGCCTAAGTTCTATGTTTAGGAAAAGTAATTTCTATTAGTTCAGACAGTTTTCAACATGAGCACTATGTGGTAAGAATTATACATAAATGACAACCTGTTAACAGGCCTGCTTATTATTTTGATATCCAGAAAAAGCAATTTTCCATTTTTAAGCTCTTTTGCAATCACTTAAATAGCACTCACTTTCTACAGATAGCAAAAATCGTGTATGTGACAATATTTGGTGTTTGTGTAAAAGAAAACGCAGGTTTTGAGAATACTTACCATTGCCATTTTAGGCCAAAATCATGAGCAAATTCAAAATTTGGTTTTTTCTTTTAACTTTCTATTGGTGATATTTCAAATTAAATTGTATGTTTGTATACTTTTGAAAACATTGAGACTTTTAGCTGTACTGTGTGAAAATAATTTGAATTTTATATTTAACATTTTAATTTTTCAGATATGATGTTGATTCAAAGAGTCCCAACTTGTCCAAACATGTAAGTTCATAGTTTTGCCATTGTAACAATTTTTATAATGTGATGATTTGTTATTAACATGCTCAATTAACTTCAAAATTATACTTCCATGACTTTTCATGTGGTGTGATTTACATAGAAAACAAATAAGAATCTAAATAATCGTAGAATCCCATTAGAAAGAGTTTATTGAAAGAAAGTTGTTATCAATAGGTAGAATGGGTTATTTTTTTTTTTTTATTTAAGAGGTGGAAACAGTTCTCTGTTATATTGTCTGTTGGATTAAATTGAGCAAGATAGAATAATGAGCTATGTTATTTTGGAAAGCGTTGCTTTGGAGAGACTATGAAGTACTTGGGTCGAGGCAGAACAGTTGTTACTCTGCTTTCTTATAGTTTTTTGTTGAATCTCCTCAAAGTGCATGCCATTTTCTAAGCATTTGGTGTGGAAACAAAGACATATCTTCATATTGTTAGGTCCCATGCAGTCTCTTTTTCTTGTTCCTACCCTGCAGGTAACCCATTCCTCTTTTGTAAAAGCCACTCTCCAGACAATAGGCTCTGCCTGGGGTAGAAGTTTGTAGTTCTAGAGTAGTAAAGGATCAGAGCCTAGCAAGTGAAAAGGAAGGATAGAAAGACAGTATGAGAGTGAGATATTCTAAGAGCCATTGGAAACTCAGCTCACTGACTATATAGGGTTATAGATTTACAGACTTACGGGATTGAAGTCAAACCACACTAAGAGCCTAGTGAGTTTGAAGAGTGTATTCTGAAAAGAGTTCAGTATGTTTCAAAGTGAAATCTGAGGCATAGATGTAAAATTCACAGCCAAATTAGGTTTGGAGGCTGCATGGGCTAATTTTTTTTGCTAGGGATTTTTATATTCCTATATGTTTTTAAATGAAATGGATGGTCATGCTACATCCATTGTAACTTAGAGAGGGGAAATGTCATTCATTATTCAGAGAAGAGATGGAATGTAAGAGGTGATCACAAGCTGGTACACAGATAATGGTAGTAAAAAAATTTTCACAATTTACTATTTTACAGTTCATTCAAGGATGTGTATAGCATTGATTTTGTGTAATGAATAATAGAGTAGAATTATGTGAAGAACTATTTAGAGGATCGTCTGTCTTAGTAGGTGACTTTTCTATAAATTGAAGAAAATGTTATGAGAGGATGCTTCATCTCCTTAAATAAAGCTCATGGTGTTTGCCATTCCACCAACTGATCTTTAAGATGGATTTATATCATTAGGATTGGACATTCAACATTTGTATGAATAGATTAATATTCCAAGTTTCCAAATACAGAAGAATCAAGAAAAGAGATATATTTTCTAAGCAAAATTTTTGGTTAGAAAGAAAGTGTCTGTTTATATCCCAAGGAGGTTAAAAGGATAACGGGTATCTCATCTATGTGAAGTATCTAGTATGGGACCTAGAACTGAAAATAGTTCAGTGACTTGTGTGTATAATTGCTGTTTTGTCTTTCTGTTCTCCCCTGAGATCACAATCATCTCCTCTTTCTGCTCCTCCTCCTCTATTCTTTTTCTGAGCTTCTGTTCTCTAAAAACCAAATACCTCTGTTCATTCATCATCACACACATGGAAAAATGACCTCTCTAACCCTAACTGGGCATAAACTTCCTAGTCACTGTCCTCATGGCTATATGTTTTTCATTTAAAGAACTCTTCAGAGGGTACCACTGGACAGTTAAGAACATTGTGTGGATATGGATATTTGAAGGGAAGTCACTGCAGACATGACTGAATATATCTACACTCCATGATCAGTAATTCATAAGCTTTATTGAGACATATGCCTCACAGAATGCAAGAATTGTATATCATTTCAAATATTTATCCTACATATAAAAGTTTTCTGTTTCTTCTATAAGAAAAGTTTTATGTTTCTGTCCTTCTAGAAATTTATTTTGATAGTGCTTTATCCTCGGAATGTCCCGTGTACCTTCTACTTATCACTACCCATCTTAAAAGTAGCCTGGCTTCTGTCCTAATTTCTTTCTTCTCTTCTGTTTCCAACTAGCTGGATTCTCATTTTTACTCTGTTTAAACCATTCTGACATGAGTTAGATCAAGATTTAGTGGACAATCTTCAGTTTTCACCACACTTAACAGTCTTATTCTTTTGGATAGAATGACCATTCTCTTCTTGGAAATACGTACCTCCCCTGAATTGCATGGAAACTCGGTCCTCTCCTTTTCTTCTACCTCTCTATTTACTCTTTACCATTTTAAAACTGTGTTTCTGCCTCTTAACCTTTTAACAGGCATGTTTCTCAGAGAATTATTTTACATTTTCTTTCTTTCTTTCTTTTTTTTTTTTTTTTTTTTTGGTTTTTCAAGGTAGGGTCTTACTCCAGCCCAGGCTGAACTGGAATTCACTATGGAGTCTTAGGGTGGCCTCGAACTCACGGCAATCCTCCTACGTCTGCCTCCCAAGTACTGGGATTAAAGGCGTGCACCACCACGCCCGGCTTTATTTTAAATTTTCATCCCATCTAACAGTATGTTTTACTTTGGATAGTTCTCATATTTCTGTGCTCTAACTTGGTGACCTCAAGTGTCTCTTCCTTTGAACTCATAAGCAAATCCAAGTTTTCAGTTGCTGTGGGTTTTGGGAATTACAGACCCTTTCTAAGCTCTGAAAGGGCTGAGCTTAGGGGTACAGTGCTATATACCCAACCATCACTAAAACTCCCAATTCTTCCAGTAGGTTGTCTTGGCACAAGAGAAGAATGACAAGTGTGGACACATAGCAGAAGGCAAAGTTAAATAAGGGTTTATTAGAGTGCAAAGAAGAAAGTGAAAGTTAAGCAGAATAGCTCTAAATCTAGAAGGGGTCAGGAGTGAATGCTGCATAGTGAATTAGATAGGGTTTTTATATCTTTGGGTATGTAAATGAACTATAAAGTCAAGATAGATTGGAATGGTTACTTGGAATGTACATGGGGACTTCTGGTGACTTAATACTCTTGGAGATATAAATTAGGCATCAATTTGGTGTAGATTTGATTGGTTACTTTGAGTGCTTACAAGGGACTCCTGATAGGCTGATAAGCAAGACAGAGGATTGGTTGTTTGCATGTATGTAGGGGTTCCTAACAGGCTGATGAACTAGACCAAGGTGTGGTTACTTTGAATAGGCCAGCTGACATCATGGTAAGTCAGTGTTTTGGACCTTTAGAAGTCAAGGTTTTTTAAATTTTAATTCCCAAAAGACTGCTTTCTACATTTACGAAATCTCTATTCTTGTTGGCTCTGTCAGATCATACATACATCTACTTATTCTTTTGGGGTCTATAACTTTCATTTCTGCCTACAAAATGAGATGATTAATCTCTATTCCAATTGTCTGTTAGATATTTTCTAGCATCCCAGTAGATATTCTATTGAAATCTAGAACAAAGATATGTCTGGTTACTCTTACTGCCGTCTTTACTGTATTGCGAAGATCATTGCTCCACATATGTTTTTAAATTTGTATTCAGCAGGCAGTACAAATTGATTAACAAGTGCCTGAATGTATAAATTGTCAAAGCATATCAAGAAAGGAAGGAAATAACTTTATTATAAGAATCATAATGGAAAGCTGCCTTGAAACTGTTAGAAATGAGCAATAACAAGGCTGCAGAAATGGCTTACCAGTTAAGGTGCTTGCCTGCAAAGCCTAAAGACCCTGGTTCAACTCCCCAGGACCCACATAATCCAGATGCACAAGGGGGCACATGCATCTGGAGTTCATTTGCAGTGGCTGGAGGCCCTGATACACCCATTCTCTTTCTGTCTGTCTCTCTTTCTCTCTCTCTCTCTCTCTCAAATTGGTACATGAATAAGAAATTACCAATAACAAAAATATTTTCTTATTTGAAGCATCTAAGTACAGATTTTAGATTAAAAAGAAAAAAAGCAGCACCTCAAAACAGCACCTCATTCAAGCCCAAAAGGGTTCATGATGCATTTTGAAGATCAGAGTAACCAATAAACATGCTAGGTCATTACTGAGTTCTGTTCCTTAATAGTGTAGCTGTCTACCTGCCAACTTTGGAGCAAAATGTAAACTGAAGACTTTTAAAAGCTTGCTAAGTGCCCAGATGTATAAGTGGAATGAAGATACTTGTTTATCTTTTGCAAAGAATTGGCTTGTTAGCAAGAAAACTTCTTGGAAATAGCAATAATAAATTTTTTTATGTTTTCATTTTAACCACTGACAATTTTGAAAGAATTACCTTTTAGGATGACTCTATTTGGTGTCCAGTACTTAAGGATCTTGGGTTAAAAGTCTGTTTTAATACTACTGGGGACATAGGAAATAAAACTATAGCTTGGGTTGGGCATACTGAGGCACCTATGTGGATTAAACTAATGTTACTAGCAACTGGACAGCCCTTGGTGGAGATGACTAGGTTGCAAGTAAAAACTGATGGATTCCAGGGTCACATGTTATTGCAGTCTGATTCTCATTGCTGGTAGAAATCAACCAACCAAGCTTCTGGGAAAAGAGGTTTGTTTTAGCTTGTAGGCTGGAGGGGAAGCTCCACGATGGCAGGGGAAAATGAGGACATGAACAGAGGGTGAATATCACCCCATGGCCAACATAAGGTGGACAAAAGCAACAGGAGTGTGTGCCAAACACTGGCATGGGGAAAATGGCTATAACAACCATACACCTGCCCCAAAATACAATCCCTCCAGGAGGCATTAATTCCCAAATATCCATCAGCTAGGAACCTAGCATTCAGAACATCTAAGTTTATGGGGGACACCTGAATCAAACCACCACATTCCTCCCCTGGCCCCCATAAGCTGATAACTATATATGATGTAAAATGTAATGCATCCATCTAACTTTAAAAGTCCCATAATTTTTTATCAATTCCAATGATGTTCAAACATCCCCCATAGTCCAAGATCTTTTAACTGAGCCATAATACCAAAAAAATAACCTCAAAAAAACCATAATGGTACAGAATAAATATTCACACTACAAAAGATGGCATTAGGCATAGCAAAGAAACATTCAACCAATACAAGATTTAAAACAACCAGGACAAATATCAAATTCTGTAGCTTCAAGTCCAACAACTCTAGCCAGTGACAACTCTCAAAGTGTGATAATTCTAACCAGCAACAAGTCTCTGACATTCCAATTGTGCCCCTTCAGCTAGGATACTCACAGGCGTGGGAAACTTCATTGGGGCAAGCAGCTCCTTAGCAGCCATCTCATGGTCCCAGCATCTCCATTGGGTCTCCACTGCAATCCAAGGTTCATCCTCATGGCCCCATGGGGTCTCCATGCAAGCAACCAGCAAACCTGATTCACACTGCCCATGGCCATTTCCAAAACACAAGACTGTGTTGCAAACTCAATGACCCTCTCTTTCCTGAATTTCTTATACTTCACAATACCAGGTAAGGTGCCAATTTGTTAATCCAGGGGGGAATAAAGCAGACTTTGAAGAACAGGACACTCCTTGAACACTCAGGCCCCTTCAAAAGAATCAACATTCTTCCTGTTGCCCCAGGGCAGGCCAGCTAGCCCAGTCTTGAAGGTTGTAATCTCTCAGTTGCAGCTGAACGGGCAACAGTTCACCCAAAGATTTTTCTTTCTGTGCCATATCCCTCTGCTCACACCAGTTCATTTCTATTCAAAGCAACCCTGCACAACTTCTCAGGACATGAGCATAAGAGCAAGCTTCTCACACCAACTGCTAGCCCAATCCAAGCAAAGCTCTTTCTCAACCTCCTCAGCAAAAACTCCCAGTCCATAGTTCTTACTGCATTCAGGTTTTGTAGCTCAGACTAGAATAGTCCATCAAGCTGTACTTACAGCACTGCAAGGCATCTCAGGCCAAGGTTTCAAATCCTCCCACATTCCTCTTGAAAATCATCTCCAAAAGCCAAAGCCACACAGTCAGGTGTCTAGCAGCAATCCCATTCCTTGGTACCAGTTTACTGTTGCAGTCCGGTTCACATTGCTGGTAGGAATCACCCAACCAAGAGCACCTTTTGGGAAAAGAGGTTTATTTTCGCTTGTAGGCTCAAGGGAAAGCTCCACAATGGCAGGGGAAAAACGATGACATGAAGAGGGTGAAATCACCCCCTGGCCAACATAAGGTGGACAATAGCAACAGGAGAGTGTGCCAAACACTGGCACGGGGAAAATGGCTATAACAGCCATATCCCGCCCCAACAATACACTCCCTCCAGGAGGCATTAATTCCCAAACGTCCATCAGCTGGGAACCTAGCATTCAGAACTTCTAAGTTTATGAGGGACACCTGAATCAAACCACCACACATGTGTTTACATGATTTATTCTTGTTATGCTTCTCTGAATAAATATCTTGACGAAAATATTTTCTCCCATAAGTGTTACATAACCTTTTGCATTCCAAGTTTGTTCTTTGAGGTGCTGCTAACAAATCAACTCATCTTAATGCTATCAGCAGAAATATATCACATACTTCTATTTTAAAAAAATTAATGTCATCAGTACAATAATTAATAAAGAGTTTCACAATAGGCTGATAGTTGGTATGTCTAGTAACATTCTTCATGGTGTGCTGGGCTAGATAACATCTAGACTGTAGTTTGTTTATGAAAATATAATTCCCATGAGATAACCAATAATGCATTTATCTACTTGTTTGACTGTCACACACACCACTAAAATTCTCATTACAAAAGTGTTAATACATTACTGTTTATTTTGGGGCCAGAGAGAGTAGCTTCATTGTAGGTATGCATGCTCTTTAGTGTATTTCCTGCATTTAATGTATATTAACTTCCCCATATATATTAATTGTATTTTACTTTACCATTTGACAATTACTCTTACAGGACTACATTTTTAACGAGGCAAGGTTCTTTTATTAGAATATCAAGCTAAGTGCATTAGCGAAATTTTTATCACTGTGGTAAACTACCTAACTAGGTAGTTACAGGGCTCTTAGAAGGAAAGAAGCAAGGTGATTGTGGTAGAGAATTTTGTAGATAGCAATCCCATTAGAGGAGGAAATAGAGGTGGCCCTTACCATTCCCACTAGGAGGCAGGAAGTAGAGAAAGAATGGTATAATTTAGAGAGAAATCTAGATACTCTAGTTCTGGGGATTTTCCATCATAAAATGACAGCCTCATAGCTAATAGAAATCAGTTATGACAGCAGAAAGGGAGGTAAGTTTCAAGGTACAATATTGAAATTATATTTACAACTTAGTTTAAATGTTTTTATTAAAATTTCTGAGATGGGGTTAGCTTTTTTTAAGTTTGTAGATGGATTTTACCACTAAAAAGACAAATCTGTGGTCTGAAAAAACAGTCTTAAAATTTTAAATGTGAAAAATTGTTTATACTAAAATAACTTGAATCCATTTGTTTCATGTTGTTTGTTTTATCCCTAGAGCCAAATGTGTGTGTTGACAATCATTATAAAGTTAGGATGGGGCTGGGAGGTTGCTCAGTGAATAAGAGCACTTATTGTACAAATGAGAACTTGAGCCTAATCCCCATATCTTGCATAGAGAGACAGGCATGGCCGTGTAATTTCAGTGCCAAGAGGCAGGAGGATCTCTGGGGCCCACTGGCCAGCTAGTCTAGCTAAAAAAAAACCTGAGATCCAGGTTTAGTGATAGACTGTCTCAAGGAAGTAGAACAGAATAACAGTAGTAATAAACATGGTTCATGGATTTTAAGTCATTTATTAGTAATAACTTTAAATTTATATTATTATGGAAATATACTGAGTACACTCCTACAGATTGTCTGATTAGTTGTTTTTTAAACGGTGCAATGTAAATGTCACATTATTCTTGTATAATACATTGTATTACTGTATTCTCTGCTGTTCTTTTATTCTACTTATGTCTGTTAGGATTCTGGTTTCTGCATCAGCATATTGAATTGAGGATCATCATTACATAAATTTTAATAGAATTTCAGTGAATCCTACATATAACAAATATGGTTTATATAGATTTAACCAGATTTTCAGACTTAAGTTCTATCAACTTATTATTTAACAATCCATACATTCAACAAATATTTATTGATTTGTGGTGATTTGTTATTAATATTATTATTAATATTTGTTATATTTATTATAATAATATTAATATTTACTGATTTGTGTGCCACCTTGTACACATGCATGACGTTGTGCACTTTGGTCACCTTACATGGGACCTGGTGAGTCAAGCATGGGTCATTAGGCTTCACAGACAAGCACCTTAACCACTAAGCCATTTCTCTAGCTCAACTCTTATTTTAATAAAAATTAAAACATTTTGCTTGCTGTTGTGTCTTCTGTCCTTCATTAGGCTTCTCCTGGGCCAATTCAATGCATAAGCCATTTAGGGAGAGTTACCACCTTCAGAGTCCTTTAGGAGATCATAGATCTTTCAATAATCCACATGTTAAATTGGAGTATATTTCCACCTGGAAAACCTCAGCTTTCTTAAGCATACTTATCTACATGGGGTTACAGTATATAATATGTGTGTGTGTGTGGGGGGTAGTTGTAATGTCTGAAAACTCAAAATAGCAAGATGGTTCTGTGATTAAAGTAAAAAATGCCATGTGAACTTAAAGTATCATGCTAATATTGATACATGTTGTACTATTTTATTTAATTTTAGAAGTTCAGTAATTCAGCATTAAAGATGCACATATGATGTACAAATATATACTGTAAAGATAGTATGGGAATTTACGAGGTTTTAATCCTTTTATCTATTTTAGGACTTTCTTGGACAAGTGTTTTGTACACTGGGGGAGATTGTTGGTTCACAGGGAAGTCGCCTGGAAAAGCCAATAGTGTGAGTATTTTTAATCATCATCTGATGAAGTATATAGTTTGGAATTCATGAACTTAGGGCTGTAGACCAAAAATGGGCTTTAAAACCTTATTGGGATTTCCTTTCTTCAATAATTAATTTTGACATTTTTTACATAGGATATTTTGCACATAAATGGTCATATGCCATGATGAAAATGTTTACAAGATGAAGTGACCAGATTTTAAATGGAAATTTATTCCGTCTGATTGTATTATTATTAGATTTAATACTTTTTGAAAAAGAAATTCACTCCTTTGTGTCAGGGACTATATGCAACACCACATATATATCATGTGTTTCATTAATGTGTACTTGATGACTGAGATTTTAATGGTCATTGTTGATTACTTTTTGCTGGGACGGCACAAACAAACATCTATTTGCCTCAGATAGAGCACAAATTACAAGTTAATATAATTGTTAGATCCATTTCCAGGTTGGTACACCATTGAGTTTTAGGTGCTTACTTATGGGAACTTGGAAAACAGATTTCAATAGAGCATGTATAATCCCAAATAGCTGTCCCTTGACATGGTTAATGGACTCCCCAAAGCTGCATAGATGGAGTCCCCCTTCAATTATCCTTCCACACCCTGTGTATACTAGTACCTACAAGACCATGTATATCTGAGGTAGGAGTGTGCAGCTGTGAGGAAGAAGTATATGGAATCTCAGGGGTAGTTCTGATGTTCTTTCCCACCCACCCCTTCTGTATAGGAAGATCAATAGACCAAAGCTTGTAAGAATCTCATGAATATAGGTAATTGACTCCTCTGATTTCTACTCTGATTTCCAGATAGCAATGGCCATATCATTACAGAAGATACCATATCAGAAGACAGATTTCCACAATTTTTTTCTATAAATCTGATCTGTAGAGAATGCCATATGTGTATAAATGTTGGGAGAAGGCATTCATTAACAAGCATACTGTCCATCCTCCTTCAGTTCCTGGGACTGTATATAGCTTTTTGGTCAACTGCATGTGATTATTTAGAAGATTTTCATGTTCCCTTCTTCTTCCTCATTCATCCCCTCTCCAATTCTGATAAATTGGATTAATAATCTGTTTACAAGAAATCAAAATATATAGGAAGAATAGACTAGTAATTGCAGAAATAAGCACAATGCCAAAAGTCTAGGAAAATTTTAAGTTTCTTTATTCACCCTTCTTAAATTCAAAATAAATAACTGCCAACTCCATATTCTTAAAGACTTAAGATGGCCTCACATTTCTGTGTAAAATTGAACTATATACCTAGGGTAAGTGCTATACAAAAACTTAATGTCTTTTATTTGTTGATTTTCTTAGAAAATTATCCCCAAATATCACTTTGCAGGTATACACATATCTATTACCTTTAAACTTTTTTTTTCATTTGTGTGTGGGGGAGGTGTATATAGGTACACCAGAATCTGTTGCTGCTGCAAATGAACACCAGATGCTTGTACCACATTTTGTACTTTGCTTTTTATGAATGCCGAGAAATTGAACCTGGCCCAGCAAGCTTTGCAAACAATCACCTATAACTGTTGAGCCATTACCACAGCCCCTCTATTTTTCTTTTAAATATTCCTTTCATGTATAATTTATTTATACATATTTATAGGATTTAAATACTTATCTTTAAAATATATTTATGCTCAATTTAGTAAGTAATAAAACTAGGTATCGTGTTTCATGCTTTTAATCTCAGCATCAGGAAGTTGAGGCATGAGGATTGCCACAAGTGTAAGGCAGTCTGGCTATAGTGTGAGATCCTATCTGAAAACACCAATTTTTTTTTTTTTTAAGTAGTAATAATCTTCAGAGTAAATACAACCATTTTGCTAAGTACATATGATTATTGCATTTTCCTGTTTACTGATTAGAATATAAGAGAGTTCCTGGAAGACCACTAAATATGTCTTATTTTTTTGTTAAGATAAGTCAATATTATTTACTATGCCCCCTTAAAGATGCCTTTAATATTCTTCAAGGGAAAGCAAACACACATAACAGATTCTAATTTAAGATCAGAATGATAGAATAGAGATTTTTCTAAACTGGCAATGGGATTTTTAAATTGGTGAGTTTATCGGAAAATTTTATCTGCTCTTCTGCCATAAAAGGAAATGACAATTCTAATTTCAGAAATCTGCTAAATTTCAAATAATGATTCCCAGTGTCACATCCTCTTTTTATTTTGAAACATGTTAGACAGTAGAGATGTGATGATTGGTATATGTGGTAGATATAGCATATCATAGGATTATATACTGGTTTCAGCTAATTCAGAATTTTCATTTGGAGAGGATCAGCACTGACCAATTAATTCTACATGATATGAGTACCTTGGATAATGATTGGAAGATTATGTAAATGCTACCAGAATATGCAAATGTTGGTACATTATGTATATTTTACATAATCAGAAAGAAAGGTGACTTCTGAAATAGGAGCAGCATAATGAGGCACAGCTTTTGATACCATTCATATGACATGGGTGGTTTTTAAATACTGTGTTTCATCTATAAGGTATTTTTAAAATGTAGATAACTCTGTTGAAGGTGTTGACATTATATCTATAGTGCAATTTAATCAAAATTCTAAGTATGAGCCGGGTGTGGTAGCTCACACCTTTAATCCCAGCACTCCGGAGGCAGAGGTAGAAGAATTGCCAAGAGTTTGAGGCCACCCTGAGACTACATAGTGAATTCCAGGACAGCCTGAGCTAGAGTGAGACCCTACCTGGAATAACAAACAAAAAGAAATTCTTAGTATGTTTGTTGTAATGAATCTTTTAGTTAGCCTGACCTTATTAAAGAGTTTTCACATACAAATATTAAGAAAGGCATTTATTAGAATATTTGAGGGGTGGGAGATTTTGATATTTTTCTCAAAAAGAATGGCTATGCAAGTGTCAATAGTAGGTATAATAAAATGCAGAATTTGAATGCTGCAGAGATGGTTACAAAAGAAAGAAGGAAAGAACAACTATTAAAATTACAGTGGTAAATTTTTATGTGGAAGATTCTAATTACTTGAGATAAATGGAATAGATAAAAGAGGAAATCAAAACAGATTCACTAACAACAGGGAATACAACAGGAAATGATGGAGAGAAATGGCAAGGTTGGAGGAATGCATTTTTTTGTGTCAAGGCAAGCTGTGGAGAAAGGATGAAGTCAGAAAACCAGGAATGTTGAAATGTTAGGTAGTTTGATAACAAACACAGCTCCTAAAGATAATATGTTTTATCATGTAGGATGTGAAGTCTTGGGATTTACAACAGTATATGGCACAAATGGTGCCCTTCACATTGGGAGGTGATGGGTATTTCAGAAGCAGGCTTGCATCTGTTCTTCATAGTCCCCACTGTTTCACCCCACTCCCATTTTGCAATATGGACCACCTTGGCCAGGTCTTTGCTGTCATGTAAAAGATACACTATAGGATAGTCAC
Source organism: Jaculus jaculus (assembly GCF_020740685.1). Taxonomy (NCBI): domain Eukaryota; kingdom Metazoa; phylum Chordata; class Mammalia; order Rodentia; family Dipodidae; genus Jaculus; species Jaculus jaculus. Next base: position 79,355,580 of record NC_059107.1, on the reverse strand, counting down.
CAAGCACTGAAATGTTTTATGATTTTCCTCATGGCTTGATTTAAAAATGAGATTTGTACATTCTCATGCTTGCAGCTAGTACCTTGGCAATTGTGTTCAGGTGTCTAGTGGTCTTCCCTGTTAAGCTGGGCATACACTTCTGAATTGTGTGCAGCACAAGCAACTTCCTGAGACAGATAATACACTTGCAGTTAACAAAATTGACCCATCCTGAATTTAAAAATTGTTCCTGTATCCCAACTTTTGTTTATTTTAAATGCCATTATCTAAGTGTATTAGCATTTATTTAGTTTGTTTTAGATTAGAAATTTATTTTCCAATAGTCTCCTATTTATATTCTATGCCATTCAAAATATTCACTCATTCTCATCTTTTAAAATGGCCCAAGTTAAATTGTTTTCTGAAAAGATATTCAGGATGATTTCTTCCCACTTCTTCATTGTGATTATGTTACAATATCTTCTAAAAGACAGTCTTTATGAATAGATAATTATAAAATTTGGGGATTTAAAAGGCAAAGCATGGTTCTACCTTATTCATTATTAACCAAGCCCTTTATAATTACGGTAGGTTTTTAAAAAGGCAAAATGATTTCTTTTGTGTAGCCACATATCTCATTAAATAATCAGAATTTGAATTTAAATTTGAACTCTTTTATTTCTATATTTAAATTATGGTTTTTATTTTTAAAATTTTATATATATATATTTTTTTATTAGTTTTCTATTCTGCAAGTACAGGCAGTTTGGTACCATTATTAGGCTCATCCGTGACCTACTTCCTTCCCATTGGCCCCTCCTTGTTGAGGTGTATGGATCGTGCATTATGGGGTAAGCCCACAGTTATTGGTATGATAAATGTCTCTGTATATCATGATCCAACATGTGGCTCTGACATTCTTTCCAGCCCCTCTTCCGCAAAATTTCCCTGAGCCATGTTGGGTTCATTTTTGGTCTCCTTCAGTGATGAGGTTTTGGGGGCCTCTGGGACTCTGGCTCTCTGATTTGGTAGGAGTTGGTTTTTCTCTGTGTTGGTCTCCATACCCCTTGTGCTGGTATCTGGCTCATCAGGAAAACAGCACCCTTGCTTGTTTTGCCAAATTTTCCTTAGTTTCAATCAGGGCCTTTTTGAGGTATGATGAGGTGGCTCTCTCCTTAGGAACTGCATCTATCTGAAAAAGAGAAACAGATTCTTCAACAGAGAGTAAGTTAGCACCAGGTCAAATGAGATAACCCTTACTTTTTTTTTTTTAATTTAATTTATTAGTTTTCTTTTCAGTGAATACAGGGAGTTTGGTACCATTATTTAGGCCCATCTGTGATCTAACCCCTCCCATTAGACCCTCCTTGTTAATGAAAATGGGTCGTGCATTGTGGAGTTAGCCCCCAGTTATTAGTATGATAAATGTCTCTGCAAATCATGACCCAACATGTAACTCTAACATTCTTTCCGCCCCCTCTTCCACAAGATTTCCCTGAGCCATGTTGGGTTCATTTTTGGTCTGCTTCAGTGCTGAGGTGTTGGGGGCCTCTGAGGCTTTGGCTCTATGATTTGGTAGGAATTGATTTTTCTCTGCGTTGATCTCCTTCCCCTTTGTGCTGGTATCCGGTTCACAGGAAAACAACACCCTTACTTATTTCGCCAGTTGTCCTTAGTTTCAGTTGGGCCCCTTTTGAGGTATGTTGGGGCAGCTCTCTTCTTAGGATCTGCATCTATCTGGAAAAGAGAAGCAGATTCTCCAACGGAGAGTAAGTTAGCACCCGGAAAATTGAGATAACACTTACTTTTTTGATAGACAGTTTGATAGGTGTCGGCCCTCTTATACCCCGTGATTGATGGTAGCTTGATATTGTAGAGTGGGCTTGTGTTTGGGTAAGATCTTCTCACTCATCTGCAACACCTAACCTGAATCTGCCCAAGATGCCTTACATACCCAGCAAGCACCTCATGGACTAGACAATAAGATGTATGGGAGGGCGGGGAGGGAATCAAAGGATGGAAAACAGTAATCTGGACCCAAACGGCAATAGTACCATAAAATTCTACTTCCTAAAAGACAGACCAGATGGCTGAACCTTCACTAGACCCTTACAGGAAACACCTGAACCACAAGACACTGGAGAGGGTAGGATCAAGACTGACCTAAATCTCCTACATCTTCCCTCCCTCCCTCTCCCCCTCTCCCCTCTATCTCTCTCCTCTCTAACTCTTGTATATTAGTTATCTTTTTCCTCAATTTCTTAGTGGACACTGACCTGTAACCCCCACTTCCAGCTTGGGCCTACCATCCACAATGAGCTTTTGATCAGAGAAACCTACAAGGTTTCCCAAAACAATGACAGACTTCTGTCAGAGTACTTGATGACCCACCAAAGGCCAGTGGTAAGACCCTATTGCTGAAGACTCCATACGCAGCTGACGCGTAAAATGGAATGACATGGCTGGAAGCCAGGAGAGAGTCACTCCCCAGACAGTCAGCGTGTCTAGGGCCAGAAGGCGCTACATAGGCAACTGGGGGAAATGACCAAGATCTGTCCAAGCAACACATTGTTTAACCTAATTAGCAACAAATAACCGGATGTGATGCCCACACAAGTGCAATAGTGGTACACAGCCATGGTGAGGAATCAATTGCTCTTGATTTGGCTAACTGATCCACTCAGTGGTACTAGACCCTTAGCTGGAGCTGGGAAACAAGTCAGAACCATACCCAAATACTATTTTTGTACAGAGTTTAATAGGTATAGGCCCTCTTGTACCCCATGATTGATGGTAACTTGACATTGGAGAGTGGGCTTGTTTGGATATGATTCTGACTTGTTTCCCAGTTCCAATTATGGGTCTTGTACCACTGAGGGGATCAGTTAGCCGAATCAAGAGCAGTTGGTTCCCCACCATGGCTGTGTGCCACTATTGCACTTGTGTGGGCATCACAACAGGTTATTTGCTGCTACATAGGTTGGACCATGAGTTGCTTGGACAGATATTGGTCGTTTCCCCCAGTCGCCCATGTAGCACCTTCTGACACTAGACACGCTGACTGTCTGGGGACTGACTACTCCTGGCTTCCAGCCATGCCATTCCATTTTATGTGTCAGCTGCATATGGTGTCTTCAGCAATAGGGTCTTACCACTAACCTTTGGTGGGTCATCAAGTACTCTGACAGAAATCTGTCATTCTTTTAGAAAACCTTGTAGGTTTCTCTGATCAAAAGCTCATTGTGGGTGATAGCCCCATGCTGGTACTGGGAGTTAAAGGTCAGTGGCCCCTAAGAAAATGAGAGAAAAAGGTAACTAATATATAGGAGTTAGAGAGGCGAGAGAGAGAGAAAGGAAGAGGGAGAGAGAGGGAGGGAAGATGTAGAAGATTTAGGTTAGACTTGATCCTACCCTCTCCAGTGTCTTGTGGTTCAGGTGTTTCCTGTAAGGGCCTGGTGAAGGTTCAGCCATTTGTTCTGCCATTGAGGAAGTAGAATTTTATGGTACCTTTGCCATTTGGGTCTAGATTAGTGTTTCCCACCCCTTCAATGCCCTCCCCTCACTCCTCATCCCTCCTAGTGAGTAGTCCATGAGATGCATGCTGGGTGTGTAAGGTAACTTGGGGTAGATTCAGGTTAGGTGCGGTAGATGAGTGAGACTATGTGGCGACATTTTTTTTCTGTGATTGGGTAAGTTCACTGAGAATGATCTGTTCCAGGTTCAACCGTTTTCCCTCAAATTTCTTTGTGGCATTTTTTTCTTACTGCTGTGTAGAATTCCATTGTGTATATATACAAAATCTTAGTTATCCATTCTTCTAGTGATGGACATCTGGGTTGATTCCAGCTCTTAGCAATTACGAATTGAGCTGCTACAAACATGGCTGAGCAAATCTCTCTGGCCCGTGGTTTGAAGGTTTTAGGGTAGATGCCCAGTAAGGGAATAACTGGGTCTGTTGGTATCTCTATAGTCAGCTTTTTCAGGAGTCTCCATATTGCTTTCCAATGTGGTCGTACCATCCTACATTCCCACCAACAGTGGATGAGTGTTCCTACTTCTCCACATCCTCACCAGCATTTATTTTCATTTGATTTTTTGATGTTTGCTATTCTTATTGAGATAAGGTGGAATCTCATAGTTGTTTTAATTTGCATTTCTCTGATGATTAGGGATGATGAGCATTTTTTTAACTGTGTGTTTGCCATTTGTATTTCTTCCTCTGTGAACTGCCTGTTCATCCCTTGCCCCATATTGTGAGTGGGGTGTTTGACTTCTTACTGTTTAGATTTTTGAGTTCTTTGTAGATTCTAGAGATTAGGCCTCTAACAGTTGATACCCACAAATATTTTCTCCCATTCTTTGGATAATCTGTTGGCTTTGCTTATTGTATGCTTGTGTGTAAAGAAACTCTTCAGCTTCATGTGTTGCAATTGGTTGAGTGACTGTTTAAGATCTTGAGCTACGGGATTTTTGTCCAGGAAGTCTTTTTACATTCCTATATCATGGAAAGTACTTCCTATATTTTCTTCCAGTAGTTGTCGAGTTTTTGGTCTTATATTGAGGTCTTTGATCCATTTGGACTTGAGTGTAATGCATAGCTAAATGTGTGTTTCAAGTTTCAATTTCCTGCGTAAGGTTATCCAGTTAGTCCAGCACCATTTGTTGAAGATGCTGGCTTTTTTCCAGCCTATATTGTTAGGACCTTTGTCAAATATCAAGTATCTATAGTTGCTTGACACAAAGTCCATGTCCTCAAGTATATTCCATTGGTCTATACTCCTGTTTTTAAGCCAGTACCATCCTGTTTTTATTACTGTGGCTTTGTCATATAGCTTTAGATCAGGTATGGTGGTGCATCCAGTAGTATTTCTTTTGCGGAGTATATGTTTGGATATGTGAGGCCTTCTGCCTTTCCATATGAAATTTGAGAAAATTTTTTCTACGTCTGTGAAGAACACTGTAGGGATTTTAATTGGAATTGCATTAAATCTCTATATTGCCTTTGGTTGGATTGTCATCTTCACAAGGTTATTTCTACCTATTCAGGAGCATGGGAGGTATTTCCATTTTCTCAAGTCCTCCTCAATTTCTTTTTTGAGTGTTTTTATGATTTTGTTGTATAGGTCTTTCACTTCCTTGGTTAACGCTATTCCAAGGTATTTTTTTTTCTTTTGCTATTGAAAATCAGACTATGTCCCTTATTTCTTTCTCTATATCTTTGTCATTTGCATATAAAAAAGCTACTGATTTTGGTGCATTGATTTTGTATCCAGCTACTTTGCTATAGAAGTTAATCAGCTTCAGGAGTTTTGGGATGGAGTCTCTCGGGTCTCTTACATATACAATCATGTCATCAGCAAATAGAGCTAACTTAACTTCTTCCTTTCCTAATTGTATCCCTTTTATTTCCTTCTCCTGTCTTATTGCATGAGCTAGGACTTCCAATACTATATTGAAAAGCAGAGGTGAAGGAGGACAACCCTGTCTTGTTCCAGATCTTAATGGGAATTCCTCCAGTCTGTCTCCATTAAGTATTATTTGGGCTTTCGGAGGTTCATATATTGCCTTCATTACGTTAATATATGTACCAACTATGCCAATTCTCTCCAATGTTTTGATCATGAAGTGATGTTGTATCTTGTTAAAGGCCTTTTCTGCAGCTATTGAAATGATCATGTGGGTTTTATGTTTAACCTTGTTAATGTGGTGTATTAGATTGACAGATTTCCATATGTTGAACCACCCTTGTGTTCCTGGGATGAATCCCACTTGGTCCATGTGGATGGTGCTGTTGATGTGTTGTTGGATTTGGTTTGTGAGGGTTTTGTTCAGGATCTTTGCATCTAAGTTCATTAGGGAAATAGGCCGGTAGTTTCCTTTTCTTGTGGCATCTCTGCCTGGTTTTGGAATTAGGGTGATACTAGCATCATAAAAGAAGTTGGGGAACTTTCCCTGTTCTTCAATTGTGTGGCACAGTTTTAGGAAGATAGGTTTGAGTTTTTCCATGAAGGTTTGAAGCTGAGAAGCCATCTGGTCCTGGACTCTTCATTTTGGGAAGGATATTTATTACTTTTTCAATCTTCATGAGTGCGATGTGTTCATTGAGGTGATTAATCTGCTATGAGTTTAGCTTTGATAGATGGCATGTGTCCAGGAATTTATCCATCTCCTCCACATTATCCAGTTTTATGGAATAGAGGTTTTTGAAATAAGTTTTGATGATTCTCCCAATTTCACCTTTGTCTGTTATGATCTCTCCTTTTTCGTTTTGAATTTTGTTAATTTGAAGCCTCTTCTTTTTTTGCTTGATCAAATTGGCCAGGTGTTTGTCAATCTTATTTATTTTTTCAAAGAACCATCTCTTTCTTTTATTGTCTTCATTGTTTTCTTGGTTTCTAATTCATTAATTTGTGCTCTGATTTTAATTATTTCTTTCCTTCTGGAGCTCTTTGGGTTGGATTTTTCTTGCTTTTCCCGTGCCTTTAGGTGAATGGTTAGGTTACTGATTTGATATCTTTCTGTCTTTTTTATGAAGGCATTGAGTGCTATGAATTTTCTCCTGAGGACCGCCTTCATTGTGTCCCATAAGTTTTGGTATGATGTGTTCTCATTGTCATTCAAATCCAGGAATTTTGCAATTTCATTTTTTATTTCATCCACTATCCATTTATTGTTTAAGAGTGTGCTGTTCGGTTTCCAGGTGCCATTGGGATTTTTGGTGGGTCTTTTGTTGTTGATTTCTAGCAATATAGCATTGTGATCTGATATCATGCAGGGAGTTATGTCAATTTTCCTAAATATGTGGAGGCAGTCTTTGTGACCCAGTATTTGGTGTATTTTAGAGAATGTTCCATGGGCTGCTGAGAAGAATGTGTAGTCTGTGGATTTGGGGTGGAAATTTCTGTAGATGTCCATTAGGTCTAAGTGATTTATGGTTTTGTTGAGAGCTCTCTTCCTTCCCTGTTGAGTTTCTGTTTGGATGATCTGTCTATTACTGATAATGGTGTATTGACGACCCCAGCTATGATGGTGTTGGTGGTTATTTCTTTTTTATTGTCAAGTAGGTTTTATTTTATGAACTGTGGTGTCCCTGTGTTTGGTGCATACAGATTTACGATTGTAATATCCTCTTTATGGATCATTCCCTTGATAAATAGGAAGTGGCCTTCTTTTTCTTTTTGATTATTTTTGGTGTCAAGTTTATTTTATCTGATACTAATATACCTACTCCTGCTTGTTTCTTATTTCCATATGCTTAGAATATTGTCTTCCACCCCTTTACCCTGAGGAGGTGTCTGTCTTTAGTGGTGAGGTGGGTTTCTTGAAGGCAACAGATTGAGGGGTCTAATTTTTTGATCGATCCTGATAGCTTGTGTCTCTTGATGGGTGAATTAAGTCCATTAATGTTTAGGGTAATGACTGTGAGGTTTGATTTGATCCCTGCCAGGATAGGGCGCGGGATGGGACGTAGGATGGCACCGGGATGTGGGACAGGGCGCAGGACCGTCTGTAGGACCGGCGGGGCAAGGGATGGTGGTGGGACATAGGACAGGTTGCAGAACTGTGCGCAGGAGGGCAACGGGGTGCGGGACGGTATGGAAGGCAGCAGGGTGTGGGACATGACATGCAATGGTGGCGGGGCGCCTTGGAATGGTGCACAGGAGAGTGGCAGGTCACAGGATAGGGTGCGGGACAGCGGGAAAGTGCAACACCTATTTGGTGAAATGGGTGGTGTACCCACCCATGAGGGGATCCGAGATTCCCTGAATTCTCCCCTTCTGACCCCCCACTGACAAGAAGACCCAGAAAGCCCTTAATTCCTTGCCTTTTCTTCCTCGGGATTGGCAGGGCAACTAGGTGATCGCCATCTTGGCTGGAGGTCTGGAAAATGTCTCCTATTTTTAAAATTTAAATTTTGTTCCATGTTAGTGTGAAAATGACAATTATTACTTTACAATATTTGATAAGAATAAGAATTAAAGTGAAATATTTGAACTTGATGCTCAAAAGCTTTTAGTCTAGCTTTTATTTATACCTCAAAACATTTTTAGTTTCCAAAAGTGTCTCCTGTCAGATTTAAGCTGTCAGCAATACATTTGTTATATCTTAAGTATCATATACTTTTGCTCTTCTCCAACTGCTCCTCAAATGAGTCCATTGCTGTTCAAGTTTTATCTGTAGCCTTTGTTGAGTCTTCTGTGACTCATGACTCTTGCTTTATATTGTCCCATCATCATTTAAGATCACTCCCATTAAGCATCATGTTTTCTCATGCTGTGAGATTATATCTAATTTACTGTGTGAATCTGTCTATCTTAGGAATCCCAAGGATGAACTCAGCAAAGTCTTGACCAGATTGAGTATCAGTTTAAGAAAAATTGCCATTGCCTCCTATAGGGAAAAAGTAGGCATGAGTGGCTGTGTATAAGAAAGTGAGGAAAGAATCCAGGATTAGTGACCAGAAAGTAGAGTCTCACTCTAGGGAGGATCAGGACCTTCAGGGATAATAAGCTGTTTTGTGTAAAGGACATTGAAGAGAAAAAGGAGAACAAGAGAGCAATGTCTACATGTGTACTCCATCCTGGTGGAAGATAAGGGAGGTTCTAAAAGAGACAGAGAGTTTCCTGACAGCTATGAAGAATATAGGGACAGGGACCCAGAAGCAGGTGGTAATTGGAAGACCCAGTCTGGGCTGTCCAGTAGACACAGTTTTCCCAGTTTTGACATAGGATTCAAAGAACCAGATGAATGCTGAGCTCAACAATAGACAACTTGAGTGAGGAATAAGGTGGAAAGGAAACTCATGAATAATACAGAGAACCAAGACAGAAGAGGGCCTGAGGGCACTTGAGCCTGAACCCTGTAATATTCTTTGGTCTACAGATCTGACTCCTATGTCTACTTATTTATGTGTACCTGTGAATTCATGTGGAGATCAAGAATTCCTAGAGAAGAAAGGAGAGGGTGGGAAGGAGGGAACTTGGAGAATGGCTAGGCTTAATAGAGCAAAAAGTTTTTTAAAAAGGACATAAACTGGGCGTGGTGGCGCACACTTTTAATCCCAGCACTCGGGAGGCAGAGTTAGGAGGATCACTGTGAGTTTGAGGCCGCCCTGAAACTACATAGTGAATTCCAGGTCAGCCTGGGCTAGAGCGAGACCCTACCATGAAAAACCAAAAACAAACAAAAAAAAAAGGACATAACTTTATTGTAGAGGTTTATACATGTGAAAATATAATCAACTTGGAGATGAATTTTGACACTCCCCCAAAATGTTTTTACTTGACTATAAATTTCCTTACAAATTAGTTTGCTATTTATAAGAGATTTTTTCAAGTATTTTATTTATTTATTTATTTGAGAGAATGAGAGAGACAGATAGAGATTGAGAATAGGTTGCCAGGGCCTTGAGCCACTGCAAACAAACTCTAGATGCAGGTGCCACCTTGTGCATCTGGCTTTACATGGGTACTGGGGGATTGAACCTGGGACCTTAGACTTTGTAGGAAAGTACCCTAACTGCAAAGCTATCTCTCCAGCCCCTGGTTTGATATTATTATACTCTATAATTTACATTATAGAGTGGGAAGAATACTGTACTGGAATCAGAAATGATGTGGAGACTCATCTCTGCTACTAACTTAGCATACAAAATGACATAGTTACAGTCATACTGTGTTAGTCAGCCTACCATCACTATAGTAAGGACCCATGGAAAAACTTAAGTTTTAACTCAACATTTCCAAGTTCTGTTCTGTCATCTAGTGGTCCCATTGCTTTGGTACTATACTAACAAAAAAAAAAAAAAAAAAAAAAAAAAAAAAAAAAAAACATCATAACAAGAAATGGGGCAGCAGAAACCCTTACATTATAGCTGGAAGATGACAAAGAGATGAAGGTTTCAGGGTTCCATCATCCCCTTGAGGGCATGCCTAAAGACTTCTATCAGGCCTTACCCCTTAAAGTTTCCACTGCCTCCTAATATTCCTACCCTGGTGACACATAAGACCCAAACTATAGTATATTATGTATCTTTTGAATTTAATTTAACTTCTGACAATTTCATATATAATTGTATTGTGGTCATATTCAACATCATGACATTTTATTACCTCTTTACCACTCCAACTATTTTCCAATCCTTTTTCTACTTTCAAGTATCTTTTTCTATTTTGTTTTCTTTTATTGTGACCAACAGTTAAATTAGGACTGCTTGCATGACATGTTTACGAGTTATTTACTCAAATGAAGACAATCTACTTGTGGCGACAACAGTGAAGAACATGATTTCCTACCCCCAGTAGCTCCTGAATGAGTGTGGTACTTTGGATGTATGTCCCTCATAGACTTGTTTTATTTTATTTTATTTTTGTTTGTTTTTTGATTAAAGCTTGTAACTAGGACTTCCAGATGCCTGGTTGGAAGAGGTGTAACTGGGGGTAGATCCTACAGCGCAGCGTTAAGATGTGTTTTGGGGCATATCTGATTTCCAGCCCCAAGATGTAAGAGTGCAGTCTGAGCCCTGGCGGGAGTCCGTGCTGCCTGCTGCTGATTCCTTGCTGTTCGCTGCCCATTTGTGTTTGTTCTTTCTGGTGTTTGCTTGCTGTAGTTTTTTTTTTTTTTTTTATTATTATTATCTCTCTCTCTCTGGATGTATGGAAGTAGCTTCTTTTGCTGCAGATAGAACTTCACCCTGGATCTGTAAGCTTGAAATAAGCCTCTCTCTCCTCTGAACTGTGCCTGGTTTGGATGTTCATGCCACCATCATGTAGCTGACTACAACTAAAAGTTGGCACCAGAGAGTTGAGTTTGCTGCATGGTGAATCCGACCATGTAGATTTTTGTCTTTTGGAACGTGTCTGCTGGAGGAGGAATATATATGGACTTGGTACTTGTGACTGACTGCAGAAGCCTCACAGTATGATAATCCAAGTTTTATGGGCTATTCTGGTGAGAGTTTAAAAATGCTAAGTGAAGAATGAATTATATTTGGAGGCTTTCTTACAATTTTCAAAGGGGAAGTGTTGCAGTCCGGTTCGCATTGCTGGTAGAAATCACCCAACCAAGAGCAGCTTCTGGGAAAAAGAGTTTTATTTTGGTTTACAGTCTTGAGGGAAAGATCCACAATGGCAGGGGAAAACGATGGCATGAGTAGAGGGTGGACATCACCCCCTGGCCAACGTAAGGTGGACAATAGCAATAGGAGAGTATGTCAAACACTGGTATGAGGAAACTGGCTATAAAGACCATAAGCCCGCTCCCAACGATACACTCCCTCCAGGAGGCATTAATTTCCAAATATCCATCAGCTGGGGAGCTAGCATTCATAACCCCCAAGTTTATGGGGGACACCTGAGTCAAACCACCACATTCTGCCCATGTTCCCATAAACTGATAACCATACATGACGTAAAATGCAATGCATCCTTCTAACTTTAAAAGTCCCCATATTTTTTACCAATTCCAATGATGTTCAAACATCCCCATAGTCCAAGATTTTTTAAGTGAGCCATAATACCAAAAAATAACCTCAAAAAACCCATAATGGCACGGAATAAATATTCACACTGCAATAGATGGCATTGGGCATAGCAAAGAAACATTTAACCAATACAAGATTTAAAACAACTAGGGCAAACATCAAACTCTGTAGCTTCAAGTCCAACAACTCTAGCCAGTGACAAATCTCCAAGACTGATAATTCTAACCAGCAACAAGTCTTTGGCTTTCCAATTGTGATCCTCCAGCTAGGCTACTCACAGGCCTGGGAAACTTCATTGGGGCCGGCAGCTCCTTGGCAGCCATCTCATGGTCCCGGCATCTCCACTGGATCTCCACTGCAAGCCACGGTTCATCCTCATGGCCCCATGGGGTCTCTATGTAGCAACCAGCAAACCTGCTTCACACTGCCCATGGCCATTTCCAAAACACAAGACCATGTTTCAAACCCAATGACCCTCTTTCCTTTGTTCTGTCTCATTTTGCCTGTTAACCTAGGAATTCAGCAAATAAGTGTAAGGGAAAGGGTGATCTTAAAGCAAACATGATTATATTATGTAAATTATTATCCAAACATAAACATTAGAAACTATTTTGTTGGGCTGGAGGGATGGCTTAGTGGTTGAGGTATTTGCCTGCAAAGCCATAGGACCCAAGTTTGATTCCCTAGGACCCTTGTTAGCCAGATGCACAAGGGGGACACGCATCTGGAGTTCGTTTGCAGTGGCTGGAGATTCTGGCATGCCCATTCTCTCTCCCTTTCTCTGTTGAATAAATAAATTAAAAATAAAATAAAATAAAATATAAAATAAAACCATTTTTCCTATTCTGAGTGTGTAGGTATACATCAATGTGGGAGAATAAAATAGAGTGCTGTTTTCATTAACTTTTGTTTTATAATGCAGTTTCATTCCTTTATTGACAATATCCCTCCCAAATTTCCACAGTGCTGGACTTATGCTCTTAAATAATTACAAAAAATAATATCAAGTCCAATATCAACTAAAAAATTAGAATTTTTTTATTTAAGACCATACTTATGTGTATACCCATTAGTAATGTTCATGTTATTCACTTAAAAATTAAACCTGATTGCCTTTCAAAGAGATGTTGGATACTTGAACAACCTAGAGTCTGAGATAGCTTATCAAAAAAATTGCAGATTCTATAAGGCCAAAAGTAGATCAAAATGTGGTACCATTTCCTTTTTTATTTGTAATAGACTTGTAAATTTTATGTATAACTGAAGCTTTTACAAATATTTAGTTGGACCACTTTCTTATGCTTGTTTTTGTCATGACCTTATGCTCTAGCATTACCTACAGAAATATAATTACTTATTACAAACAACTAGGCTGTTGACAACTGAAAATGATATAATTCTTTGTGCTACTTTGAAATTCTAGTAGGTAGAGCTAATATTATGCAAATGAAGGACTCTTCTGAATGAAAAATAATATAAATTATATGAGCAGTCATGAGAAATCTGGGCAAAATGGACACATTTTTATGAAAATAATTTCATTGTCATTATTAGAAACAATTTGGAAATTGGCAATTTGAGAAAGTTGTGGAGCCTTTGTGGGTGGAGCCCTGCTGGAAGTAGACTATCACGAATGTCAAATTTTTCTAAGTCCAGGTTTTCAGAGCTGGCTCACTCAGATGACTTTCTTCCTGCTGATATGGAAATGTGACCCAGGTTGCCTCTTGTGCTTTCTCCAACCATGATGAAATTACCTTTTAATTCTGTAAGTTGAATAAGCCCTTTCCATGTGCTGCTTTTGGTAGGGTGTTTGGTCCCAGCATTGGGACTGTAATGGAAACCACAACAAGTCCCCAAATGCTTATTCTGTCATTCTGTAGTGATGTGACCTCTTCCTTGTTCTCAAAGAAAAGTATGTTTGTTAGGTTTTGTGGTCAAGTTAGAGTTGCCTAAAAAATTATTCAGTGTTTTAGTTTAATGCTTTCTTATTGTGGGGTGGGAAAGTGGGAGAGACAAAGAGAAAGACAGGGAATGGTGGAAGTGTGCATATCAGGGAACAAGGAAGCCAAAAAGTGAGAACAGCTAGTGGGTTTTATGCAAAGAAGGAAACTTTCCGTTGGAGGGATTGTGTGATGTTCTGAGTTGGAGGGGCTTCGAGGAGGTGGTATTCCCTCTTCTCAGCCTAGAGATATCCTCAATTGCCATAACAAGTTCTAAGACCCATGGGCTGGAGAGATGGCTTAGCGGTTAAGCGCTTGCCTGTGAAGCCTAAGGACCTCGGTTCGAGGCTCGGTTCCCCAGGTCCCACGTTAGCCAGATGCACAAGGGGGTGCAAGCGTCTGGAGTTCATTTGCAGTGGCTGGAAGCCCTGGCGTGCCCATTCTCTCTCTCTCCCTCTACCTGTCTTTCTCTCTGTGTCTGTCGCTCTCAAATAAATAAATAAATAATTTAAAAATATATATTAAAAAAAAGAATTTATAAAAAAAAAAAAAGGATCTAAGACCCAGTCTAGGCATGGTCCCATGGGAAGCGGAAGTGAGTTCTGGTACTCTTGCATTCTAACTTTTTTGTTTACATATAAAAGACAGTTTTAAAGGTGTGGGGAAGGGGAAGCCTCATGGAGTGATGTATATATGTCTCACTGATTTGTGCTGAATTGGAGCACTGTTTTGAGATGTAGGCTCCCTTATCTTAGGGTGTCTGGGTCAGAGGCCTATATCTATATACTTGGATCAAGAGGAAAAGGAAGTTTACATTCCATACTAGAGATAGAAAGAGGCCTGTGAGTATAAGAATCAAAATAGCTATTTAGGAAATAGCAGCTATAAATATAGGCAAATATATATAAATAGTTTCATGTATGATTAATAACCCAAATTAATTAATTTGTTAAGGATTCAAGTTATTATAAGAAGCATTTTGAAACTATCTAAAAATCTTGACCTCTTAATTGAATCTGTAAGGTGATTTTAAAAGGTGCTATTAATGTTTGGCATTTTTGATTGCCCACCTTTTAAGACCTCCATCTACTTTGCAACAAGATGAACTAGCAGCTGCAGTGGCGGAAGGTGGGATGGGGCCCCCAATATGGGGGGAATCTGCATGACTGGGCTACATACCTCCTTCCTCCTCTTTTCCTATCTATGTAATAACCTGGCAAATCAATCCAGTGGTTGCTGCCATTATGATTGGTAAACTTAAGTTTGTGGAAAAGGCAAACCTATAACCTTTTAGAAATTCTGTCCAAGGCCAAATTTCAGGCAAAGGAGTTCTGTTCTTTTCCCATCCATGGGAGTAGCTGGAAATCTTTTTATCTGTTTAGAAGTAGGGCAGAAGCTATGTCAGGTAGGTCTAATGTCAACCAGAGCAACTGTATTATATGGTGGCGGATTTGAAAATATTGACTGGGCATTTATTAGAAGAGTACAGAAAAAGTATGGAAACAGTTTGGCGCAGAAAAATTTCAGAATGATAATCAGAAGGATTTTTAAGGGAGAAGAGAGAGAAAAAAAGGGAGAAGAAAGAGAAAGTAAAGGGAGAGTTAAAGAAGGAAGGAGAGAATGAAAGAAAGAAAGAGAGAGAGAAGCTAAGGGTGGGAGGGAGGGAGGGAAGGAAAGGAAGAGGGAAATTGCTGTCTGCCATTGTGCTATGTGACAAGGCTCCAGAAAGGCAAGATGCTTGATGGGTCAGATCTAGAAACCTATTGAGTGAATGGAGTGTCTGTCACTGTTTCCTGCATGTTATTGTCTCATCCTCAGGACTTGAACTATAACTTATTGGTTATAAAATCATTGTTGCAGGTAAAATTCATTACATTGAAATTGCAAGGTTAAAATTTATAGCGTAAGAGGTTTCATGAAGAGTACACTATGTAAAATTTTAAACAAAAGTTGTAATTTCAGTTTTCTGACATATTTTAAAAGTGAATATATCTTTTACTTTGTGATGGCTGTCTTACTAAAATCTTAGAAATGACATTTAGCTAATAATTTAGGGATAATGCATATTACATGTTAAGATAAATGCATCAGAATTAAATGAATCATTGGTTTTGAAGAATGAATTTACTTTTCATCTTTAGAAATGATAGTGTTCTTGTCTACTTAGACTTCTAATAAGCTAATAAACTAAAACTAAGTTTGTTTTTCTTACATACTAATAGTTTCAATTATTGTGCTGCATGTTGCTGTGCTTTTTTGTGTGTTTGCTTCTTTAGAGGGACTCCTGAGATGTGGTGGTCAGTTTGGAATAGTTGGCCTATTACAGGCGCTGCCAGGCAACCTAATGTATTGTGTATGTAACTACAAATTATGAGTATTTCATATTATTGTATTCTCACTGTTATGCTCTAAACTATAGGCACACTGGTTATAACTACCACTAAATAACATTTATCTAGTGGTATTTTAGATATTTCCTTAGATCTGCCATTAAACTCACCCAATCAATTATATTTACCAATGAAAATCTAACAGTTTGGAATTGATTTTTGAATTTACATTTATTTTTTCTCTAGGCACATATTTACTAGGTTAGTCACCACCTAGTTTCCTGGTATTTCAATAGAAATTAGGAAACATAAATTAATAAAGGTGAATTTATTTACAGTTTGGCCAAACTAGAGAAAGACACCTAGTTCTTTCCACCTTTTCTGTAGCAGTGCTACAATTTTACAGAAGAGGAAAAACAAGGCTGGAAAATACATATTTGTGTTATTTTTAACCACGAGATAAACTATAACTGTGTAAAACGTCTTCCCCCATGACTGACAATTTATTCCTGAGGCTCTTATTCTGGTGTCAAGGTTTCTTAGTCGCTCCCTTTGCCAGCATGGGATTCCTAAGGAAGTTTCATTTGGGGGCTTCATTGTTTTAGGGACCTTGTTTAAATAGTCTAATAGCCAAAAGAAGGGACCTAAGTGTCTCCTTTAGATTGTTTCTTCTCCTGTAGCATAGAACCAAGTTGACAAAGATCTAGAGTACTTATGACCCATTGTGATCCTCCCTGTTAACTTCCTTCTAGTTATAATCTCATTCATTTTGTTGTCTCATCCTCATGCCTGATTTTAGCTTTCCTTGTTGTTTCATGAACCCCAGCTAGTTTCCATGTATGCACATACCCCACCTGGTTTGACCACTGTGGATTCTAGGACAGGAGCAATCCAGTATGCTGATGCACAAACACAGCTCTAACCTCAAAGGAAATATGAGATTGCTTACTGTGGAGACAAGTATGAGTGACTGTGGCCCATGAGCACAGATATGGGCTACTCTAAAAAGCATATTACAATGTGGTAATAGTTTCATCAAATTTTAATAGTAACAGAACAAAGGAAATTATAAATCAAGGTTTGTTTTTTTTAAGCATTAGTGGAAGCATAAGCTAGGCAATTTATAGCAGAGCAGGGAAATTCTTCTATAAGCGTCACATGCTATCTGAGGTCACTTTTATCCTTTGAGTCCATGGAAGCTAGAACCCGTACATATTTAAAGCATTAGTGTAAGTCACCCAATACAATTTATCTCCCAAACTGGAACATTCCACCTCTCTACAATCACTCAAGGAATAAGCAGTTAATTAGCCTTGTAGGATGTTTAGCACAGGTGTGGCTTTATTCTGAGTGCTCCA
The DNA here is from genome assembly GCF_020740685.1 of Jaculus jaculus. Taxonomy (NCBI): domain Eukaryota; kingdom Metazoa; phylum Chordata; class Mammalia; order Rodentia; family Dipodidae; genus Jaculus; species Jaculus jaculus. The sequence goes on along the minus strand of NC_059107.1, from coordinate 79,338,491 downwards.
CATTCTGGTGCCATTATTGACTCTTGGTCTCCAGTCATGCTTATCTTGAATGTGCTATGACACTCATGAGCATGTTTCACCTTTCATCTTGTGTAGATTTTTTTTTTTTTTTTGCCATAAAGGTGAGTCATGAAAAATAAATAAATAAATAAAGGAAGAACCCAAGAACAAGACTGATGTTTTAAAACTAGGTATGGCCCCTGCACTTATTTGTTTTATTGCTCGCTCACTTGCTTGCGCGCGCACGCGCTCTCTCTCTCTCTCTCTCTCTCGCTCTCTCTCTCTCTCTCTCTCTGTGTGTGTGTGTGTGTGTGTGTGTGTGTGTCTGTCTGTCTGTCTTACAATAAAGAGATTTGTCTTACATCTTTCACTCCCATCCTTGTCGTGCTCGTATTTCTGTTCTTTACCTAAGCAGCTGCATCCATGTGAGCTTTGGGTTTCACTCCACTGGGACACACAACTGTTTCCACACTATGCATAACTCCTCTTTTTGTTCCTCACACCACAGTCACAACAGATAATCCTCTAGGATTCTTCCTGTAAAGCTTTTCAACTCATGCTCTCTAGCCCATTGCTGATCCCTTCACCTGGCTTTCTAGGGCTGAGTCCTCCTCAGAGCCAGGGCTACTGCCTGCGCAGTGCTGGTCTTGTTTGGCCACTCTTTGGCTATAAGTACTCCACCACCATGACTCTCCTCTTTGTTTTATTTAATGACACCATCATTTTTTATTTACTTCCTGGCTGTCTGAGTGTTTTTTCCTTCACATATTCCAGAAATTTTATGTGAAGTACCAGGTGAAAAGGTTTTCTTGAAAAGTCTCTTTGCTTTTGCTAAATCTCTAATATGTCCATGAATCAACAAAATTTATGACATTTTCTCCAGTGTATGTTAACATGAGTGACCTGTTTTTAAATTACTGATTTCATGTGTCACACATATGCCATCCATGCTATGTCATATGCTACTCATATTTCTCCCTTTGTCACTTCTCCCTAAAGAGCACAGGTACCCATGAAGTCTCACTATGCCCTTAATGTGAATGATCATTTTATCGTAAAAGCTCCCTGTATCATTATACATTTTTAAATTTTTTTTCTTGTTAACAACTTCTATAGTTACAGACAATAAAAGGTGTTTTTCCTCCCCTCCCCCACTTTCCCCTTCACAACTCTGCTTTCCATCATATCCCCTCCCTCTCTCCATTAGTCTCTCTTTTATTTTGATGCCATCGTCTTTTCTACTATTATGAGGGTCTTATAAAGGTATTGCTGGGCACTGAGAGGTAATCTGGGTTGCTTTTTTGGGTTTGGCTCCCCTGGGATCTGCACTAACTACTTCTTTCTCACTCTCCGAAGGTTTCTGCTATATAGGGTTTGCCCCACTCTCTGATCCGGACACACTTTCTAAACTAGATGCATCTGAGATCTGGTCAGCAAGTCCTTGTGCTTTCTTCAATGGGTCATCCCAGTGGTCACTGCCATCTGAAAAGAGAAGCTTCTCTAAACAAAAGTGAGAGTAGCATTAATATATGATTATGAACATTAAGTGTAGTGTTTTTTTAAATAAGATAACTTGGGGTTCTATTTCATTCTTTCTGCCTTTCTCATTCTTTTTCTTATTGGTTCCAAACTTTTTATCTGTTTTACCTATCCCTACCTCCATTGCCTTTGTGCAGCAGCCTTCTTAGAAAACTGTAGTATTTGGTCTAGAGAGATGGCTTACAGTTAAGGTGCTTGCCTGCAAAGCCTAAGGATTCAAGTTCAGTTCCCCAGTACCCACATAAGACAGATGCACAAAGTGGCACTTGTGTCTGGATTTTGTTTGAAGTTGTTAGAGACTCTGGCATCCCCTCCCCTGTTTTTTCTCCCTCTACCTCTTTCTCTCAAATAAATAAATATTTTAAAAACAAAAATGAAAGAAAACTGTAGGGCTCTACCAATAGGCCTTAATATATGTCATCTCATTCAGCATCTGCCTCATTTGTGTGCTTTAGCTCCTATTGGCCATTCTGAATTCAGATCCAAAATTCACCCCTCTTTATGTTCCTTTATTTTGAAATCTCCACAATTCTCCTTATTTTAAAAACATTTATGTGTTTTAAAAGTAAGTATTTCCACATGTGTGTTTGTCTGCACACATGTCAGAGTGTCTTGCTACTGCAAACAGACATCAGAGGTTTGTGCTACTTTTTGCATCTGGCTTTACATGGGTGCTGAGGAACCAAACTTGAGCCAACAGACTTTGCAAGTAAGTGTCTTAAAACCACTAAGCCATTTCCCTATTATCCTTAATTTTCGAGGAAACCTAATCTCAACTTTTTATTATGTACTTGAGACTCACCCTAATGTCCCCAAACACTCATCTTGTTATTTGTGTTTCCTTTAGAAGATCCCAAGACAATGCATCCGATCACTTATTCTGAAAGATACATTTATCTTACTTTCCTATTTATTTTATGCATATATGTGCTACTGTAACAGAGCACCTAGGACTGGATGATTTAGGAAGAATAGATATTTGTGCTTTCATAGTTCTGGAGGATCAGAAGTACAAGCAAGGTGTCAGCCCCAATGGGGACTTTCTTGTTGCATCCTTAGTTAATGGAAAGAACAAGAGCAGTGAACAAATTCTCTGCCTCATATGGCAGAAACACATGGCTCTTTCCATAGCATAATCTGTTTATGAGGGTAGAGTCTTCTTAAACACCCAGAAGGCTCTGCCTGCCAACACCAATGCATTGAATATTAAACTTCCAACACAATTTAGAGGGGACATAGTCAAGCCATAGTGATATGTCATCACTTTACCCCACTTGGCAATGTATACTTATTTTTTAATATTTTGTTTATTTATTTGATACACACACACACACACATTATATATATATATATATATATATATATATATATATATATATATATATATATATATATATATGGAGAGAGAGAGAGATTGAGAGAGACACACAGAGGGAGAATGGGCATGCCAGGTCTCTACTCACTGCAAATGACCTCCAGATGCATACACTACCTTGGGGATATGTAGGTGCTGGGGAATAAAAATGGTTTCCTCAGGCTTCATAAACAAGCTCCTTAACCACTAAGCCATTTGTCCAGTGCTGTCTTTTTAGTATACCCAGTTCCTGTCAACTTCTCTGCCAGACCTAAATCATTGTCTCATTGGTGCTCTTCCAGCAACTCCATCTTACATCATGTTTATGGGTCACTGTTTCATTTGACTTCATCTGTTTGTGCATCTATTAGTGTATCTTGACAGTGTTTTTCTTTTTACTTAGCTCTGTTAGGCTAGGGACCATTATCCTTCAATGTTGTTCCTTTGCTTCTTAGTAGAATACTTATCAAGGTTTGAACACTCAAAACATCTTTTCCAAATGATTTTATGGTATAATTTGCAATTTTCAATTGCCTGCATATGCATAGTTAAATCCACAAGCATTTATTGTACAAATAAGCAAATTAATTATGTTAATATTGCAATTCAGTAAAGCTAAGTGGATTTGTATGCTGTTTTCACCTTTAAATATTGTATATGGTTTTATTTTCATTAATATTTTACAACCAAGAAGTCGACTTGACTATTATTTTCATATATTAGGACTTAAGATACAGACATAATAATCATATTAATTATTAATTTGCAACTTAAAAATATTCATTACAATAATAAGTAAAACATTTTCATGTTGAATGTACTGCTTATATTAAAATCATAATTGCTAATAAACAGCAATTTTTGTAGGTTTATTTCAGTATCACACATTTTTTCATTTCCATTCAGTGATCACTTTAGCCAATTATTTATGTATTTTTCCCTGTAAACTTCAAGGCATTTCTCCTGCATATGTCAAGTACTTATATGCGCACTACTTCTGTGTTACCAAATTATATTTCAGTGTGACATAAATACCTCATTGATCCACTGGGTAACTCTTATATTTTTAACCAAAGTTTTTAGAAGGATAAATATAGAGAATTTTCTTTAAGCTATTTTTGTCCTAGTAGAAATAAATTGATTTAGCATGGAGAAATATTAGTTTATCTTTCAACATTTTACAACTAGCACTTCTTACAGCCTGTATCTCCTCCTCCAAACTCTTCCAACTTGGGAATTTATTAGTGAGTCAAGACTGGTTTCAAGCATATGCTCAGTTGATAAAGTTATCTAAAGGGCTAGCCCTTAATTTTATTAACTTTATAGGCAAAATAAAATTCTTATAATTCCACATTTTCTATCTTACAGAATAGATTATGAACTATGTCTTTGTCTCTTTATTTTTTTTGTACCCTTTCTCTGTCCCCATTCAATGATGGCACTGTAATTTATCAAATACTTGCCCTGTGGGGCTTTTCTTTGGGAGGGTAGGGGCAAACATATGAGGACTGAACTGAGAACTGTACCTGCTAGGCAAACACTTCTATGATTGAACTACCCAGCCCACTATGTTTGATGTCCTGAGATACAATGGGATATGTGACAGTGAGAGGGTTAGTGAAGTAAATGTAATATTTTTCTTTTTTTGTTCTGGCTTATTCACTTAGCATGTTATCCTCTGCCCTCATCCATATTATGGCAAATGGATCTTGTGTTTAACTAGGGCAAAATTTTATTCCATTGTATATATGTTCCACCATGTCTTATATTATCCATCTGTCAATGAATAGAGGTCATTTTCATATTGCAGGTTATTTTTGTAAATGCTACAAAGGACATGGGGGAGCAGATATTCTTATGAGGTGGTAATTTTTCTTCTTTGAATATGTTTAGAAAAGAGATTTGTTCTTATTTTTAAAAAATGCCTACTGGGCTGAAGAGATGGTTGAGCAGTTAAGGTACTTGCCTGCAAAACCTAAGGACACAGGTTTGGTTCCCCATAACTCACATAAGCTAGATGCACAAGGTGGCATGTGCATCTGGAGTTCGTTTGCAGTAACTAGAGGCCCTGGCACACATTCTTTCTCTCAAATAAATAAATAAATATAAAATATTTAAAAAGCTGTTTAACAGGGAGCTGTACCAATGTACCATACCATAAACATTATATGAGGCTTCTCTTTTTTTCACACCCTCATCATTATGTATTATTTTTTGACTTTTGATATTAGCCATCTAAATGAGTGTAAAACATTATTTTCATGTCTTTGGGATACACATTTTTCTGAAAGTTACTGATGTTGACATCTTCTCAATCTATCTTTCATTTTTATATTTTCTTTTTTTATTTATTTGAGAGAGAGAGAGAGAGAATGGGCACACCAGGGCCTTCATCTGCTGCAAATGAACTCGAGACATGTGCAACCCCTTCTGTACATGTGCAACTTTGTGTACATGCATCAGTATGCATCTGCCTTACATGGGACCTAGAGATTCAAGCATAAGTTCTTAGGCTTTGCAGGTCAGTGCCTTAACTACTAAGCCATCTCTCCAGCCTGTCATTTTTATATTTTCTTTGTATAAATGACTAGTCAAGACATTTTTTCCCTTTTCTAAATCACATTTCTTGTTTTTATTTTTCATTTTTTTTAATTAGTTTTCTATTCAACAAATACAGGCAGTTTGATACCATTATTAGGCTCATCCATGACCTACCCCCTCCCCATTGGCCCCTCCTTGTTGAGGTATAGGGGTCATGCATTGTGGAGTTAGCCCACAGTTACTGGTATGATCAATGTCTTTGCATATCCTGACCCAACATGTGGCTCTGACATTCTTTCCGCTCCCTCTTCCGCAAAATTTCCCTGAGCCATGATGGGTTCCTTTTTGGTCTGCTTCAGTGATGAGGTGTTCGGGGCCTCTGAGGCTCTGGCTCTCTGATTTGGTAGGAGTTGATTTTTCTCTGTGTTGATCTCCTTCCCCCTTGTGCTGGTATCCCGTTCACCAGGAAAACAGCACCCTTGCTTGTTTCACCAATTTTTCTTAGTTTTAGCTGGGGCCTTTTTGAGGTATGATGGGGTGGCTTTCTCCTTAGGATCTACATCTATCTGAAAAAGGAAGCAGATTCTTTAACAGAGAGTAAGTTAGCACCAGGGCAAAGGAGATAACCCTTACGTTTTTAATAGAAAATTTAGTAGGTGTAGGCCCTCTTGTAGCCCATGATTGAGGTTGCTTGATACTGGAGAATGGGCTTATGTTTGGATATGGTTCTGCCTTGTTTCCCAGCTCCAGCTATGCGTCCCATACCACTGAGAGGTCAGTTAGCCAAATCAAGAGCAGTTGGTTCCCCACCATGGCTTTGTGCCAGTATTGCACTTGTGTGGGCATCACATCAGGTTATTTGTTGCTAAGTAGGTTAAACAATGAGGTGCTTGGACAGATATTGGTCATTTCCGCCAGTCACCCATGTATGACTATTTAATTTTATGTGCTTTTATTAAATTTTGGGAAAAAACACACACCCTAGTTTGATAAGGGTTAGAAGTCCAGAATTTATAAGTAGACTAGTTGGTTCTGTGTGTCTGGATTTATTTCTGGCCTTTCATACTATTCTAAAGTTTCTGATATTTTAAAATTTCTTTGGTATTTGGTTATATTTTCATATCCTTAAATTTTTGATATATTTTGGAGATTCTAATTCATGGAACCATGAACCATTTTATGATTATATTGTGATTTGTGATTTTTTTTTTTTTTTTTTTGTGTGTGTGTGTGTGTGTGTGTGTGTGTGTGTGTGTGTTTTAAGGTAGGGTCTCACTCTAGCCCAGGCTGACCTGGAATTCATTGTGTAGTCTGGTGCTGGCCTCAGATTCACAATAATCCTCCTACCTTAGCCTCCAGAGTGCTTGGATTAAAGGCATATACCACCACACATGGCAGGGAGAGATTGAGAATGGCACAACAGAACTTCTAGCAGCTACAAATGAACTCCAGATGCATGCACTACTTTGTGCATCTAGCTTTACATGGGTACTGGGGAATCAAACTTAGGTCATTATGCTTTGCAGACAAATATCTGTACCACTGAGCAATCTCTCCAGTCCTTATTTGGTAATATTTTAATTAAAAATACCTCATCTATACTTTTATCTTTCATGTGAAAATATTTTATTGTATAATTTGAAATATTTTATGATCTAATTTGAAGGTAAACACTTCTAGTTTTTATTTCTTCTAGTTCCTCCATTTACCAGGTACTGTGATCACTTGAATTAAAACTTAATTCTTGGTATAAAGTTCTCATTAACTATCAAAGTAGTACGAATGAAGGCAGCAAGCCTTGTTGAGCTATGAATTCTTTGGACTATTTTTACCTTTACATTTTTCATCCAGCTTTATGGTAGTGATTTGTTTTATTGGTAACTTGTGATAGTTAATATTTTCAATGTGACAAGATCTAGAATCACCTAGGAAATAAACATCTGAGTATGTTTGTGAGAGTGTTTTATAGATTATGTTAAATCAGGTAGAAATACCAACCATAATTATAAATGGCACTATTCCGTGGTCTGGGGTCCAGGATTAAGTAAAAAGGAGAGAGCTGAGCACTGGCATTCTACTCGCTGACTGTGGATGTAATATGACCAATGGCCTCAAGTGCTTGCTACCATGTATTCCCTACCAACATGCACCTTTTAACTATAACCAAAGTAAACCCTTCTTTTAGTTGATTTTTGTCAATCACTTTGTCATAGAAATGAGAATAAGTAGCTAGTAAAGAAAATTTCTGCTGAGAAGTTGGTCATTGCTGTGATAAACCTGACCATGTGGTTTTTATACTTTTTGTACTGCTTTGTAAGAGGAATTTTGAATAGCTTATCACTTTGGGCTAGAAAAGCCATAGAATGCTATAAGCAGAGCTTAATGGGCCTTCTTGAGGGAGTTTGGAAGAAAAGAATGCTGAAAGAGATGTAGTCCAGCTAATGAGCATTCAGAAGGAAATGAATCTATTGGGAACTGAGTTATTCTGGCAAAAATATTTCCAGCATTCTGCTCACATTTTGAGAACTTGGTCCAGAGGCTAAATCCAAAACTAATAAACTAACTTGGCAGAGGAAATACCAAGAAAGGACAGCATACATACAGTCTGTGTCATGATTACTGCTCACTGCTCTGATCCAGATATATAGTGTGAGAGTAACAAACAGAATGAAAAGTTGTGAGAAATGTGCTGTTTGTTATGGAAAGGATGGAGTTGAACAAATGGCTAGTTCTGAGAAAGCAAATATAATTGCTAAGGAGATTAACCCCATTAAAGAGAAAACCTGTTATTCTTCTCTGAGAATGTAAGAATGCTTCCCAGTGGGTAAGACCATACTTGTTGAAGGCTCTATAATGTGAAAATCCAATTTTATTGGAAAGGAGAGAGCCTAAACATGCCACTGAACAGGCTCCCTGTTGCTAGAGAAATTTTCCCATGGGTCATCTAGTATGGCTCACAGAGGCTAATGCAGTTGTAGCCTAATACCACCAGGCTCCATACTGAGTTGGCAGCAGAACCTTGAAGCATTTTCTGCATTGTTTGGGTTTTGCAGGCATGAAAGATGAAGACTGTGTTGTTCTTGGAGCCTTGTGTCATAGTTCCAGAGAGCCACTTAGCCAGGCAATGCATGGCAGGTGTAGAGCCCCTGAAAGAAGGTCCTGAAAGGCCACTGCATGCAGCTGTGAAAGTGAAGCCTAATTTTCAATGGTTGCATGAGAATATTGGAGGTGCCAGGACCATAGGCATCCAATGAGAAAAACTGTGTGCACAGAATGGAGCCAGCCTAAAAGAGAAGCCATGTGTGCTACAGGATTCAGTGCTAGAGTGGTAGTACCACCCAAACCCTATAGAATTCAGATGATTCCATCACAAGTCTCTGATGCTCATATGGAACACATATGATGTGGTGTCTTCTCTGTTGGGTTTCAGTCTTGCTTTGGTTTGATCATTACTTTATCGACCTACTTCCTCTTTTAGACTAGGAATGTTTACTTTGCATTGTACATTACAAAATATTTAGTTTTTTTTTTAATTTTTATTTATTTATTTGAGAGCGACAGACACAAAGAGAAAGACAGAGGGAGAGAGAGAGAATGGGCGCGCCAGGGCTTCCAGCCTCTGCAAACGAACTCCAGACGCGTACGCCCCCTTGTGCATCTGGCTAACATGGGAACTGGGGAACCAAGCCTCGAACCGGGGTCCTTAGACTTCACAGGCAAGCGCTTAACCGCTAAGCCATCTCTCCAGCCCAAGTTTTTTTATGTTATGAACACTCACAATTAAGAAACTGCTTGAGTCACAGAAGGAAATATCGGAGTTGATAATTGATTTTATAATTGTTAATGCTGAGAACACCAGTTTGTATTAATATGTAAATACAAAGTGGACCAAGAGACATGCCAGAAATTGTGAATTCTGTCCTAATTGCAAGCCAATATTCACTGAATGATTTTTTTTTTAATGAAACTCAAGTCAGTGATTTTGAAAATGGAGCATTGTAACAGTACAATCCAAAGATTTGGTATTTGTCTGCTGACAAAAATATTGTCTTTGTCTTTCATAATTAAACCATTAAATTTCTATAACAGCAAAAACTCATTTGACTGTATAAGTCTTATGATTTATAATAGAAATAAATGATAAAATAAATAGCTATAGTACAAAACAATAAGTATGCTACCAGGCATGATGACATAGGCTTAAAGTCTTAGCATTCAAAAGGTGGAGGCAGGAGAATTTCAAGGCCATCCTCAGCTACATAGTTTGAAGCCAGTCTGGGCTGCACGAGATTCTGTCTATGGAAGAAAAATTATATTTTTAAAGGAATGAAAGAAAAATTAAGGATATTAAGATGATTAACATCTGATTCTGTAAAAAATATGCAGTTAAATTAATTGATCTTTTGGTCTTAAGGCACTTAAAGAAATGGAAGAAATGGAAGATTCTGACATATACAATTTACCTGACTAAAGGTGGTAGAAACAACAAGGCAGGCAGCTTTTTATTCAAGCTATAGGATAGTATTGTTAGGAGAAGTCAGATTGCTATTCTCAGGATTTTGAGAATTGGGAGAAAGGAAAAGAAGTTCTGGGATGAATACAATTGATAATGATAAATGCAGAACTAGTATTATAACTTTCTTTTATCTTATTTCCAGTTAAGGTTTTAAGACTCCAGTTCCTCTATATATGGGATAAGTGGGGAAGTACTGGTTGCCTATTTTCTGTGGTAGATTATTAGAGATGAATTATATTTTCCAGAACACAAACATTTCTTGGGCTGTGAGTCTATCCTTTAGAGTTCCTGATATATAGAGTATTGGCTATGGTTTGTCACAAGACAAAGAAACAAGAAACCATTAGAGTAGTAGGAGAAATCGTTGGAGAATTCTTATGGGTTTGTCTGTATTTCCTCATGTAAGCAGACAACTGTGTTTGTCAGCTTCATATTATCTTAAAAACATCTTAGGCAAATAAGTTTTTAAAATAACTATTTTGATAGAGTAGGGAATATTAGAAACCAAGATATTAGTTCACAATAACTGTTGAGAATGTAGATACTATAAGAGAATGTTTTGTTATTATATTATTTGCTACATGTTGTATATGTTAGACAATATGAAGGTCATGAAGAATCTTATGCAGAATACTGACATAGTGCATGTAATATTCAAAGTTTATCTTCATTGGAAAGTGTGAATCTAGGATAAGATCATTATTGAGACTGGAAATGTATTCTGCTAGGGAAGAACCCAGTATGCTTTTGATTTGATCATATAAAATATGTTATACTAATTTATATTATACAGTAACACAAAATACTAATGTGCTATTTTGTTGTTTAGAGGAATTCCAGGCAGGAAGTGTGGCACAATCATACTCACGGCTGAGGAGCTAAACTGCTGCAGGGTGAGTAAATATTTCCTTGTTTAAAATTACTTTTAACAGTCTTTGGAAACACTTTCTGAAACTATACTTAAATGAGTCTCAGGTAATCTTAAATAAGATATTTAAAGTTAGGATATTTAGTTATGTAATTCACAAAATAACAGTGTAAATACTTTGTGCTTTGCCAGAGAGACTACATTTCATAGTCCTAAATAAGGGTTACTTATTTTAATAACTTTGAAAAATAGTAAAATATATTGGAGATGTAACTCAGTTATAGAGTGCTTTCCCAGCATACATGAAGCTCTGAAGATGATCTCCAGCACTACAAAATACATGTATTCCTGCATACATATATACATATATAAATACATACATACCTGTATTAAATTAAATTCTAATATCAACACAGCTTCTTAGGAATTGCATGATGAATTGTCATTTATGCTAATGAATTCAATTCTAGAAAAAAAGACTGAAGATTTATATGCAGTTTTGAAAGAATATTTCTGATCACTTGAAATTAGCCTTTTCATATATACCTAATTGAAATACTCCAGAGTTTATACTTATGCCATTTTTGGTAGATCAGGAAATCTGCACTTGAAGAAAAGACCAGCTACCAGTGTAACTAGGGTTATGACTCCTAGTCTACATGGCATTTTCAGAAAACTGCTGCCTGCAGTTGTGATTTCATGCTCACTGATTTTACTGTTGACAAGAAATAAGATGAGAGCTGGGATCTAGAGTCAAGATTGTCTGGTGAATGTGGCACAGTAGATTTCTGTGAATTGTTATTTCTAGGGAAAAGAAAATTTTTCCTTAGGTTAGATATCTGAAACTTGTTTTCAATTTCCACTTGATTTTAAGAGCATAAACTTACAAAAAAATCCCAAAACTTAATAATTTGATGAGTCACAATTTTTATATAGAGAGAACTAAGCATTTTTTAATTATCTCAAGCAGATGTTGTACTTAGAAATATATGTGAACTAGGCTGTCCAATTCATCAATCCCTCATTGTCATTATCACCCACTTCAGTTTGTTTTCTCACCTATAGAAATGAAAACAACTTACAGGATTATGTTGTTAAAGTCTGTCCACCAGAAATTGAGTTTAGATATTGTGTAAGTTTATCTTACTGAGTCATTTGAGTATCCTGAGTTTTAACTTATAAGGAAAAACAAAAATTCCAACATATGAGCTAGCCTCTATAATATATATGAGAATTATTTCAGCTATATAATCAAGTATTATAACATTAAATTGATAATATAATATACACAAAGGTATTTTGCATATACTAATAAGACCTTACCAAAAATAGTGTGATTATTTCAAACAAATGTTACCTTCTTCCCTATATTTTGGTTAAAATGATACAATGATTTGTACTCATCTTTTATAGTCTTATCTCTAATCTTTATATGTGTATGATAACATATGCTTTGAATAACAGAGGAAAGGGAAAGTTCATTATGGTGACATTAGCATTCTGTTTTGTACAAATCTTGATTTCCTTGAGGTGATCCTATGGTAGAATATCATGCACTCATTGTTATCAGTTCTATTTCAAAATAACACCAAGTTGCAGGGAAATAGCCTAAGTATGCATGGTCAGGCTGCTGCTTAAATGTCTTCTAATTTCCATTGTATGGCTCAGAACATGGTGAAATCTTTCACAGCCCTAATACGAATGACATGGACTCTAGATACCTTGGTACTTTTATCCTTTTGTCTTGTACTAAAGCCAAAGAATAGCTGGGATTGTTTCTCAATAAGTAAGCATATATTTCTCATACTTGAAAATTATTCGTCTCATAATTTTATACATATTGCTTAGAATTTTGGGCTAGCTTCGCCTGTTGTTTCCCTTTTTTGATTCTTGGCTACAACCTTATTATCTTTAGTAATACTTAGAAGATGTGATAAAGAATTTCAGTACTGTGCTAGTGTGGGAGAATGTATATATGTGTTTAATGCAGTGTTCATGGTTACTTCACAAGAATCAGTATCTTTTTAATGTGCAGTTTAAGAAACTTTTAAGTGTCAGGCATTTGAGAGACAACATGCAATTCTGGGCTTGAAGATGCCACATTGATACCTAATACTATGCATGCTAATTTTAAAAAAGAAAAACTAGCATACATTATAATTTGGAATTTATAATGAAGTATAACATACATGTCTACATTTTTTTAATCTAAGAAAAGTTATTTGTTAACTTGTGTAGAGAACATGGGCTTTGGAATCAGGAAACCTAAATTAGAATCTTGCCACTTTCACTATTCAGCTGAGTAGGTTACATACTTAGATCTTTGAATTCTGCCTTTATGAAATGCTAACAACTTGTTTTTAATTTACATAGCTGACACAGAAAGTTGTACATCTTCAATAGGCACAGCTTGATCCCAGGTAAACATAACTCACAAAACCACCACAAATATCTCTATCACCTTCCAGAGTTTCTCCCACTTTCTCTTTTTTCTTTTTTAACTTTTTATTAACAATGTTCAAACATGTACACAAAGTATTTTGATCATAATTCCCTCCCATTGCTATCTTTTGCCCCCTTCCTTCCCTCATTCCTTTCCACAGAATCCCTTCTTCTTTCCAGCTAGGCCCTCTTGGTTATTTTTGAGAGAGAGACAGAGAGAGAATTGGCTTGCCAGGGCCTCAGCTACTGAAATTGAACACCAGGCACTTGTGCCTCCTAGTGGGCATGTATGACCTTGCACTTGCCTCACCTTTGTGCATCTGGATTACGTGAAATCTGGAGAGTAGAATGCGGGTCCTCGGGCTTTGCAGGCAAGGCAAGCGCCTTAACCGCTAAGCCATCTCTCCAGGCCCCCTCCTTTATTTCAGTATCTATTGTTTTGCCCACCTCCCTCAACCATGATGAGATGTCAATGGGCCCAGTATTGTGCAGCTGACAATCACTGTGTGGTCATAAACACAAATGCCACTTCATGTCCAGAGAACAGCACTTCAAGGCACTCCTCCCCATCCTCTGGCTCTTAGATTTTTTATTTTTTTTTCTGCCCTCTCTTCATAAGTACATTCCTTAAGCACATTCATAAGCACAGTAGGTTTTATTTGGTCCGGTTAATGGGTGCCTGAAGTAGTTTGGACACAATATTCTTACTGTGAGTAAGCTGAGGAGTGAACTCTGTAGGGAGTCCTGTAGAGTTGAGAACTAACCAAGCATTGGCATTTCTGAAGCTAACATGTAGGCAGGCTCTCCTACCTTCCACAGCCATGCTTTTTTTTTTTTTCTCTCCCAGCAACCTTTTGCTTGGGGCTCTTGATATTTATGGGTGCAATGTGCCAACCACTACATTGGGCATCATCCTTTTTTTTCCCCCCATCAACCTGGATCATTGCCTGAGCAACTACTAATCACTTTGCCAACACAGTATTTGCATTATAAAAACCTGTTGTTTGCTAATCTTGTTTAATCTTACTGTCATTCATTCCTTTTTTCTTTTATCCATTGTTTTTTATTTTCACAATTTTTATAAACATTTTCCATAATTATAAAAAATATCCCATGGTAATACCTCCCCCCCACACACTTTCCCCTTTGAAATTACATTCTTCATCATATTACCTCCCCATCTCAATCATTGTACTTACATATATACAATACCAACCTGTTAAGTACCCTCCTCCCTTCCTTTCTCTTCCCTTTATATCTCCTTTTTAACTTACTGGCCTCTGCTACTAAGTATTTTCTTATTATTATTGTTATTGTGATAAGAATGCTTAAGTCAGCCCAACTGGCACAAGCCTGCAGTACCAACTGCACAGGAGGATGAGGCAGGAGAACATAAGTTCAAGTCCTACTTGGGCTACACAGAGATTTTAAGGTCAGCCTGAGCTGAGGACAGATGCACAGTGGTTCCCATCATTGTTTCTTCGAAGATTAGTGACACTATTCTTCACTGAGCACCTTTCACATACTTAGCCATTTCTTTATATCCCTTGGAGAAGTGAGTTTTCAGTTTCTTAGTTCATCTTTTAATTTATTTGGTATTTATTGATTTCATTTGCATGTATATGTGTGTGTTTGTAGACTATGTATATGATGTGATATGTGTTATTTGCATGTATTGTGCATATGTGCCCACGTCATGCACATGTATGCACAGGCCAAACAGCCCTACATACACTTATGTTTTCCCACTCTCTAAAAATGCTAGTATTCTCACCACCTCCCCTAGACAGATACTTTGTTAGAATAATCTGAAAGGTGCATAAACCATCGATTTACACAGATCTTTATTTACATGTGTGATAATTCTAATTTTCTAACTTAGTATACCACATGTTTTCAGTCCAATAAAAGTTTTATAATATATCTAGTTAAATACTAAAGTGAAAGCTAAGTGATTTAGAAGTTGTATTGGATATATATCTTCACTATTTCAAAAATAGCTTGAAATTATCCAGAAACAAATTGTTTTAGTTCTTGTGATGGACTTATTCAATGACATTCATAAAATGTAACAATATTCCTGGAAGGATATTGGGAATACAGTACTGAGAAGACATACACAGAACAAGAACAACAAAGAACTTTGGCCTATATGTTTTCATTTTATCTTTTAAAAAAATTTGTTGTTTTGGTTTTTCAAGGTAGGGTCTTGCTGTAGTGCAGACTGACCTGGAATTCACTTAGTCTCTGGATGGCCTCGAATTCATGGTGATCCTCATATCTCTGCCTCCTAAGTGTTGAGATTAAAGGCATGTGCCACCATGGCTGGCAATATATTTTATTTCTATATTTTTAATTTATTTGAGAGGAAAGAGAGAGATAGAGAGAAGGACAGAAAGAAGCAGACATTGCATCAGGGAAATGCAGATTAAAACTACATTGAGATTCCATCTCACTCCTGTCAGATTGGCCACCATCATGAAAACAAATGATCATAAATGTTGGCGGGGATGTGGAAAAAAAGGAACCCTTCTGCACTGCTGGTGGGAATGCAATCTGGTCCAGCCATTGTGGAAAACAGTGTGGAGGTTCCTAAAGCAGCTAGAGATTGATCTACCATATGACCCAGCTATAGCACTCCTAGGCATATATCCAAAGGACTCATCTCATTTCCTTAGAAGTACATGCTCAACCATGTTTATTGCTGCTCAATTTATAATAGCTGGGAAATGGAACCAGCCTAGATGTCCCTCAACAGATGAGTGGATAATGAAGATGTGGTACATTTATACAATGGAGTTCTACTCAGCGGTAAAGAAAAATGAAGTTATGAAATTTGCAGAAAAATGGATGGACCTGGAAAGTATTATACTAAGTCAGGTAACCCAGGCCCAGAAAGCCAAGCGCCACATGTTCTCCCTCATATGGGGATCCTAGCTACAGATGACTGGGCTTCTGTGTGAGAATGAAAATACTTAGTAGCAGAGGCCAGTAAGTTGAAAAGGAGACATAAAGGGTGGAGAAAGGAAGGGAGGAGGATACTTAATAGGTTGATATTGTATATATGTAATTACAATGATTGTAATGGGGAGGTAATATGATTGAGAATGGAATTTCAAACGGGAAAGTGTGGGGGTGGGGAGGGTGGGAATTACCATGGGATATATTTTATAATCATGGAAAATGTTAATAAAAATTAAAAAAAAAAAAAAAAGAAGCAGACATTGTAAGTATAGTTGTGCCAGGGCCTCCCCCCCTGCAAACAAACTCTAGACACATGTGTAAATTTGTGTATCTAGCTTTATGTGGGTACTAGGGAATTGAATCCAGGCCATCAGGCTTTGCAAGCAAGTGCCTTTAACGAGTGAGCAATCTCTCCAGCTCATCTGTCTCTATTGAACATAGTTTATAGGGTAAAATCAACTGAATATGTAGATAAAAACTGTCATGGGCTGGGTGTGGTGGTGCACACCTTTAATCCCAGCACTCAAAAGTCAGAGGTAGGAGAATCACCATGAGTTCAAGGCCACCCTGAGAGTTAATTCCAGGACAGCCTGAGCTAGAGTGAAACCATACCTCGAAAAAAAAAAAAAAAAAACTGTCATGGGCGGAGAGATGGCTTAGCGGTTAAGCTGTTTGCCTGCAAAACCAAAGTACCCCAGTTCGATTCCCCAGAACCCACGTAAGCCAGATGCACAAGGGAGTGCATGCATTTGGAATTTGTTTGCAGTTGCTGGAGGCCCTGGTGCACCCATTCTTTCTTTCTCTCTCTCTCTCTCAAATAAATTGGCAAATAAAAATATTTTTAAAATGTCAAAATATCTGCTAAGTGATTCAAATACATTATGAGAGATTAGAGTGGAAAAGTGATTAATATTGAAGAGGAGTAAAGATTAAGAAGCTGCCCTTTTTACTGAGACCTAAGGAGAGAAGTGGTTTTTTGTTTCTGTTTGTTTTTCTTGGCGAGAGTGAGAACTCCAGAAGGTCAGAGAGCTTGTGTGAGATTTTCAGGAGCAAAGGAAATGTGTTTGAATATGGTGATTAGTTGCTACTGGTTGAAGGATGTTTAAATTAAATTTTACCAGACAGAAGTGAAAGGGCTAATGAGAGCCTGTTTGATATTGGTCTCTGTAGATAATGTTTAAAAAGTATGCATTCATCCTAGCCACAGGGGAAACCTTGAAGCATCCTGTGTGGTGAGGAGCAGGATGCCCTTTATGTTTCAAGAACCTTATTTTGCCTTTTGCATGGAGAATGAGTTGGATGAAGTACAATAAGTCCAAGAGAAGAAGACTGCCTTTGCATGTCTGGGTAAGAGGAGAGGCTTCCCTGCTACACCTGTGGTAGTAGCAATGGATCCAAAGTAACTGTTTAAAGGGAGATTAGAGTAGAATGGGAAATTTGGTGGTGGGTTGGACAAGGAATGTAGGAAATAGAGGAGTCACAGATGGCTTCTTAAGATCTGTGGATGGAAGATTCCATCACTATTTGAGGTGGAAAAATTGAAAGAGAAGTGTGTGGTTTAATTTTAGAATTCTAGCTTGAGCCTGTTAAACATGCTTGTGAAACATCCAAGTGAATTTCTTCAGTAGTAAGTCTTTATACCTCTATGGATCTTTAAATAGAAGGATGTAAAGACATCTAGCAGACAGTATTATACAAAAGAGACTAAAACTCCCAAAATTTACAATGATGCTGCTGTATCTGAGTATATTAATTCTTCTGTTTCACAACAAGTGTGTGTGTGTGTGTGTGTGTGTGTGTGTGTGTGTGTGTGTGGTCTTTCCATCTTCACTAGTCCTCCTTGATTTTTTCCTGAGTTTTTTTTTTATGTTTTCATTATATATTCCTTTAATATCCTTCATTAGTATTATACCAAGGTATTTAATTTTTTGTTACTATTGAAAATGGGACAGCCTCACTGATTTCTTTCTCTTTATTTTGTCTCCCACCACTTTAGTTAAGGAGTTAATCACCTTTAGAAGTTCTGAGATAAGACTTTCAGGTCACGTATAGGATCATGTCATCTGCAAATAGGGCTAACTTGACTTCTTCCATTCCAATTTGAATTCCTTTTATTTCTTTTCTTTCTTTCTTTTTTTGACTTTTGTAAGCAAGCGTCTTAGTCTGTAGTCTCAGGGTGGCCTCAAACCCATGGCAGTCCTCCTACCTCTGCCTCCTGAGTGCTGGGATTAAAGGCATGTGACACCAAGCCCAGCTGAATCATTTTTATTTCTTTCTCCTGTTTTATTGCTTGGCTAGTACTTCCTGGTACTATGTTGAAGAGCAGTGGTGAAAGTGGACACCCCTGTCTTGTTCCTGGTATCAGTGGGAACTCTTTGAGTCTTTCTCCATTAAGTATTATTTGGACTTTGGGTGCTTTATATATTGTCTGTATTATGTTGAGATGTAGACCATCCATGCCTATTCTTTCCAGGGTTTTGATCATAAAGTGGTGTTGTATTTTTGCAAAGGCTTTCTCTGCTTTCTCTGCATCAATTGAGATGTTCATGGGGTTCTTATGGTTAAGTTTATTTAAGAGGTGTATTACATTGACTGATTTACATATATTGAATTATCCCTGCATGCCTGGGATGAAGCCTACTTGACCAAGGTAGATAATGCTTTTGATGTGTTGTTGGATTCAGTGTGAAAGGATTTTGTTCAGGATCTGTGAAGCTAAATTTATCAGATATATAGGCCTATGGTTTTCTTTTCTTGTTGCATCTCTGTCTGATTTTGGTATTAAGGTAATGCTGGGTTTAAAAAAGGAGTTGGTAAGGATTCCCAGGTCCCAGATAATGTGATTCCTTGGTCTTAAATTATGTGACACAGTTTGAGAAAAAAGTAGTTTCAGTTCTTTAATGAAGGTTTGATAGAAGTCGGCTGAGAAACCATCCAGTCCTGGACTTTTCTTTTGGGGGAAGTTTTTGATTACCTTTTCAATCTCCATGGATATGGTAGGTTTGTTTATGAGATTAATCTGCTCTAAATTTACTTTTGGTAGGTTGTATGTGTCTAGGAATTCACTCATTGGTTCCAGATTATCCAAATTTGTGGAGAAGAAAGATTGGAAGTATGCCCTAATGATTCTTCAAATTTCATTGATGTCTGTTAGGACCTCTCCTTTTTTTCCTGATTTTGTTTATGTGAGACTTCTTCCACTCTCTCTCTCTCTTTCTCTTTTGCTTCATTAAATCGACCATGGGTTTATCAATCTTATTTATTTTTTCAAACAACCAGCTCCTTGTTTCATCATTTTTTTTGTAATTTCTAATTCATTAATTACTGCTCTGATTTTGATTATTTCTTTCCATCTGGAGCTCATAGGGTTGGATTCTTCTTGGTTTTCCTGTGCCTTTAGGTGGACAGTTAGGTTTTTAATTTGGGATCACTCTGTCTTATTTATGAAGGCATTTAGCACTATGAATTTTCCACATAGTACTGCCTTAATTGTGTCCCCTAACTTTTGGTAAGTTGTATTTTCATTATCATTCAATTCTAGGTATTTTACAATTTCTTTTTTGGTTTCTTCTACAACCCATTCATTGTGTAAAAGTGTGTTATTGAGTTTTCAGTAGCTGATGGAATTCTTAATGAGTCTCATTGTTGATTTCTAGCTTTAGAGGATTGTGATCTTATATGATGCATGAAGTACTTCATTTTTCCTGAATTTATGGAGGTACAGTTTATGGCCTAATATTTGGTATATTTTGGAGAAGGTTCCTTGAGAAGAATGTGTATTCTGAAGAATTGGAATGGAAAGTTATAGATATGTCTGTCTGATCTATGTGATCTATGGTGTTGTTGAGCTCTATTATTCCCCTGTTAATTTTCTGCCTGGAATATCTGTCTGTTGATGATAGTGGAGTGAGTACTGAAGTCTCTGACTATGATGGTGTTGGTGTTTATTTCTGTTTTATTAAATAGGTTTTATTTTATAAAGTGTGGTGCACCTGTGTTTGGAGCATATAGATTTATGATTTTTATGTTCTCATGTTGGATCATTTCTTGATGAGTAAGAAGTGGCCTTCTCTGTGCTTTTTGATTACTTTTGTTTTGAAGTCTGTGTTATCAGATATTAATGTAGCAACACCTGCTTTTGTAAAATGTCCATTTGCTTGGAATATCATTTTCCATTCTTTTACCCTGAGAAGGTGTCTATTTTTAGTAGAGAGGTGGGGTTCTTGAAAACAGCAGACACAATGGTCTAAGTTTTTTGATCCACCCTGATAACTTTTGTCTTTTGATGGGTGAGTTAAGACCATTAATATGTAAGGTTATTACTTTGAGGTTCAAATTAAGTCCTGCCATGATGAGGTACTTTACAGGGTTTGGTGCTTCCTTGAGTTTTGTACTTTGTTGAGCCTGGTCTATTTTGGTAATTGTGATCTTCTTGTTGGCTCTTGAGATTGGTTGTTTGACTCTTCTGTGTGGAGTATTCCCTGAAGTATTATCTGTAGGTTTGGCTTTGTGTTCATATAATCATAGAGTTGACTTTTTCATGGAAAGTTTTCCTTTTACCATCTGTTATGAGAAATGCTTTTGCCGGGTAGAGTAGCTTGGGTTGGAAGCCATAGTTATTTAGACTTTGAAGTGTTCCACTCCAGGGTCTTCTGGCTTTCAGGGTTTCCATTGAGAAATCTGAGGTAATTCTGGTGTTGCCTTAGAATGCAGTGAGTTGTTTCTCCCTTGCTGCTTTTAGCATTGTCTCTTTTCTTTCATTGTTCAGAGTTTTAACTGTGATGTGCTTGGAGAGTTTCTTCTTTGGTACTGTCTGTTTGGTGTTCTGTGGGCTTCTTGTATCTGGATGGGCTTCTCCTTTGATAGATTGGGAAATTTTTCTTCGATAATTTTGTTTAATATGTTCTGTATGCCTCTGGCCTGGATTTCTTCTCCTTCTGGTATACCCATGAGACAGATGTTTAGTCATTTTAGGGTATCTCACAGTTCCTTTATATTCTGTTCACTTGATTTTTTGAGCTTAGCAAAGTTTTTGGCCTCCTCATCAATTACTTCTGTCTTGTCTTCCACTTCAGAGGTTCTGTCTTCCACATGAGTGACTGTTAAAGAGGGGTTCTAGAGGGTTTTTATAAACTCTATTGATTTTTGTTTTCTGTTGTGTTATTTTGCATCGTGTCCATCTTTTTTTTTTTTTTTTTTTTTGAGGTATGATTTCAGTTTGAGCTCTGATTTTCTTGATGCTTCCTGGAACTCATTCTTACATTTTATGAAGTCTTCACTAAGCTTAATCAAATCAAAACCAGTCAGTTATTAAAATCTTCCATTTCTTTATTCCATTTCTTGACTCACCTTCAATTCATTCATATCTCTTTTGAGGGTTCTAACATTTTCTTTAATAAAGTTAAGCCTACTGTCAAAAGCTGAATGTTCTAAGAAACAATTCTTTTCAATTTCATTGATATAGTTGTTGGTTCTTTGATGGTTTGCTTCTAGCTCAGCAATTCTTTTGACAGGCTCCCATTGGTTATTGTGTTTTCATTTTGGGATTGAGTTTCTGTTCATTTCTCTGATTTCATTGGAGGTTTCCCTTGTGGGACTAGACATTCTTGGTGGAGATCTCTGCTTTCTGATTTCATTGGCTTTTTTCCATTGTGGTATACCCATCTTGGACAGACACTTCATTCTGTTGAGGAGGAAGTAAATTTTTGTCCTTGTAGGATGTTCAGAGGGTGTTCTGTTTTAAATGTGAACCAGATTGGTATATTGTTGTACATTGGGGTTATAACCACAGATATGCAGATTGTGGATTGCAAGTTCATCAAAGGTACCTGGGGAATTGCAACCTCTGGCCTACTCGCTCCACTTGCACATACTCTTCCACACACATGAACCATGGGTTCCAGAACCAGGCACCAGGAAGCTGGAGTGAGAGGTAAGAGGCCTGCTCCTACAGTGGCCCATGCACCCTCTGACTCAGGGGAATAGGGATGTGGGTACCCAGGGGCCTGTCAGGATACCAGAGCAAAAGGTCTGTTTCCATAGCCCCCATACAGGGACCAAGCCTCCCCACACCAGGCGAAGGAGGACCTACAGGGACAAGGAAAGTGGGAAGAGCCCCAGGAACAAGGATTTGGCCTACTCACTCTGTGCCCATGCCCAACACCCACAATCTCCAGTGTAGGGTATCCAGGATGGAGACCCAGGGACACTTCAATCAAGAAGGTAGAACAAGGAGCCTACTTGTACAGCAAGCTCACGGGTTCAAACAGCCCCAAGCCAGCCACAGGGGCCTTACCAGGACCAGGAAACTGGGCAAATCCCCAAGGAACAGGCATTTGGCCTACACACACTGCGCCCTTCATACCTTAAATTTCTTTTTGTTTTTTTTGTTGTTGTTGTTGTTGTTTTTTGGGTTTTTTTTTTGTTGTTTTGGTTTTTGAGGTAGGGTCTCACTGTAGTCCAGGCTGACCTGGAATTCACTATGTAGTCTCAGGGTGGCCTCAAACTCATGGTGATCCTCCCACCTGTGCCTCCCGAGTGCTGGGATGAAAGGCATGCGCCACCACACCCGGCTTAAATTTCTTTTAATGACTGCTTTATAGTTCTAAAGAGGTCTGCCATTTGTAAGACACATTTATACCCCATGTGGTAAGTCTTTATAATCATTGATGTTCTTTTCCAAAAATTGTAAAATATGCTTCAAAATGTAAAATTATTTATTATTTATTACATAAAATTTTGACATTATTATTATTATTATTATTATTATTCATGGTCATATTTAATGTATCAATATAAACTTAGATCAATATAAACCTAGTAAAGTAACAAGGGTTTCTTAAAAATGTTATTCTGCTCTTAGAAACATGTTTAAAAAAAGAAATTGTCTTAAAAGTCAAGAGTATGTTTTAAAATAATTACCTATGCATTCTGTTGATTTTGCTAGGCAAGTGATTACTTTAAAAAAATGCCTGTTAACAAAGTCAAGATTCATTAAGTATCTTTTTATGTTAACATTGACAAAATATGTTATGTTTCATAAGGAGTAAAGCCCAGAAGTCATATAAAAGTATGTCTACATAGAGTCTAAAATTAATATTTTATATTTATATTTAAAGGTTGTCTATCACAAAGCAGTGTAGAAATTCTCTATTTCAAAAAGCATATTTAAACCACTTAATCAATTTCTGCTGTTTTTAGGGGTTATGCTATTAACTGTAGGGTCATGAAGGATTTAGTCAGTCCCTGTGAGGGAAGGGGTTTAACCTTCCCTCAGGGTATTCCTACCCACTCTGTGTCTCTTAGAATGTTTCAGACCCCTCTTCTGCAATGTTCCCTGAGCCATGGCAGGCCTGTTGGCAGTCTGATTTAGTGTTGAGTTCTCTGGAGCATATGGATTTCTGCTTTGACAGGGTTTGATTGATCACCATGTAGTCTGACTTCATCAACTTTTAAACATAAAATATTAGTTCTTTCTTTTTGGTAAGACCAAATAACACAGCCCTTTTTCTATTACTCAGAGTAAACTTACCCATCTCCGGAGTGTTACCTTCTTTAGGGATTTAGATTCTCTGGTAGTTTTCATTATGAAAACGAAATTTAACATGAAGATATTTGACCATGATTTATATGCATCATTTTTTTTTAAATTTTATTCATTAATTTTTTAAGCAGAGAGAAATATGCACACATGCTCAGAGCAAGAGAGAGAGAGAGAATGGACATGCTAGTTCCTCCAGCTACTGTAAGCAAACTCCAATGGATGTGCTACTTTGTGCAGATGGCTTTACATGGGTACTAGGGAATCAAACCCAGGTCATTAGGCTTTGCTGGCAAGAACCCTTACCACTGAGAAATCTCTCCACTTCTTCTGTCTTTTCTTTTGATTTTTCAAGGCAGGGCTTCTCTCTAGCCAAGGATGACCTGTAACTCACTACGGAGTCTCAGGTTGGCCTCAAACTCATGATGATTCCCCTACCTCTTCCTCCTAAGTACAGGGATTAAAGGCATGTGCCACCATCCCCAGATCATTTAAATGTAAGTTTAGAATATTGCCAGAGAAAAAGTCCAAAGCAATGATAAAAGGATTTTGATGTACACGATTTAGAAATATTTTGATTAAGATAAAGTACTTTCATGTCCTCTTTTCTATTATCACTGACTATTGAAAAAATTTTAAAGTGGGCTGAAAAGATGGCTTAGAGATTAAGAGCACTTTCTGTGCAAAAATTTGGACCTGAAGAAGCCTGAGAGACAGCTTGAGTTTGAGTCACAGGAACCATATGAACAGCTGGGCATAGCAAAGCACTTCTGGAACTCCAATTCTTTGGGGAGCAGAGACGGGAGAAAAAACTGCAAGCTCTGGTATTAATAGAAGGTTCCAGCTTAAGTAAGAATGTACAGAAGAGCAAAGGACAGCAACAGCCATTTGTTTTCCTCTGGATACCACAGGCGAGCACATAGGACAGCACAAAGGCCCATGCATGTGCATACACCGCACATATCCACACTGAAGCAGGAGAAAGCTCTGTGGGATTATGACTTCCACTCCCTCAGCTCTCAAGTCATGGATTTTTATCCATGTCAATCAAGAATTGAGAATGCAGACTCAAAGGAAGTCAAATTATGTAAGAATTATTTTAGGGATAGTTAAGAAGGAAAACAAAGCAGGAAAGCACCCAAGCAAAAAGAAATTCTCCTCCTTCCTACTCTGGCTGGAAGAGGAAGTGGAGACCAAGAAGATCCCCTTCACATAGGAAAGGAAGGAAGAGGTTGGAAAGGGTCAGCAAGTTCACACATGATGCTCAGGTCCAATTATATGAATCAGGCATCTAATTTGAATGAGCCTCATAACCAGACTCGGGGACCTAATTGGTTATTGGGCTTGAGAGACTCACATAGGAAGGGCGGGAAAGGCCAGTCTACAGGTACAAAGTCAGGGAAACGTTGAGAAAGAGGCGAGAAGCTGGTGCTGGAGTTGTTGCCAGTAGCCATCTTCATTGAGACTGAATCAGATATGAGTTCTAGTCCAGTCAGGGAAGGCAAGGTAGCATCCATGTTATCCTGGCCAGTCCCTAGCTAAGTATCTACCAGGAGAAGTTACCTTGCTCCTAATCTGTATCAGCATCACACCATATTACGCATGCACACACACACAAAATAAATAAATCTCAACTTCCTTTTGGAATCTGTTTTGGAGAAAAGTCTATGTGGCTGATATAAAAAATGTAAGAAGATTTTTACAATTCAATGAGTGTTGCTTTAAATAAACAAATTGTACTTTCAGTATTTTGGTGCTTATTGTCTTTCTCATTACTTTAAAAGATAAAATATCTTGGGCTGGAGAAATGGCTTATCAGTTAGGCACTTGCCTGTTAAGCCTGAGGACCCCGGTTCAAGGCTCAATTCCCCAGGACCCACGTTAACCAGATGCACAAGGGGGCACCCGCATCTGGAGTTTGTTTGCAGTGGCTGGAGGCCCTGGTGTGCCCATTCTCTCTATCTCTGTGTCACTCTCAAATAAATAAATAAATAAAAATAAAACAAAAAAAGATAAAATATCTTAATGTATTTTAAAGATTATAATGTTTTATGAAGCATATTTATAGGACTTCAAAATACGATTTTAATGGGCTTCAAGAAGTTAAGTACCTAAGTTTATAAGACTGTATAGATTTATCAGGTTTGTTTTAGCACACATAATTAAAAACAAACTGTTTATGACTAATTAATGTCCACGTTTATTTTAAATCTTACTATGAATCATTTTATATCTCATAAATCCTGAAGCAAAATATCCCCCACTTGTAACATTTTTTTTCAGAAATAACATTTGAAAGTACCAGACCCATACCATTCAACCAGTTAACATTATAAAGACCCAGACTCAAGCCATTATACCAGGAACCTCAAAATTACCATCTCAGAACCTATATTTTGCTACACTTGACTGAGATAAAGTCCATCTATCACTGGTTTTTCTTTAGTATCAAATTTAATAGTTGACATGTGAATTTTATATAATCCATTTTTAAAAGGAAGAGAGAAAAAACAGAAGCACTAGCTCTTTTATCTTTCTTTTTTCTTTCTCTTTTTTTTTTTTTTTTTTTTGAGATAGGGTTTCACTCTAGCCCAGGCTTGACCTGGAATTCACTATGTAGTCTCAGGGTGGCCTTGAACTCACAGCAGTACTCCTACTTCTGCCCCCCAAGTGCTAGGATTAAAGGTCTGTACCAGCACACCCAGCTATATATTGATAGTATCCACAATTTATCCCCCAAGCATTCACAATCATTCTGAAAGACATGCATATACACACACTTTAAATTAGGCATGCCGGGGCTGGAGAGATGGCTTAGCGGTTAAGCGCTTGCCTGTGAAGCTTAAGGACCCCGGTTCGAGGCTCGGTTCCCCAGGTCCCACGTTAGCCAGATGCACAAGGGGGCGCACGCGTCTGGAGTTCGTTTGCAGAGGCTGGAAGCCCTGGCGCGCCCATTCTCTCTCTCTCCCTCTATCTGTCTTTCTCTCTGTGTCTGTCGCTCTCAAATAAATAAATAATTAAAAAATATATATTTAAAATTAGGCATGCCAAGAATCTTAATGCACAATGATAAATCTCAAAAATAGGCAAAAGGGGAATAGCAAAAATTTGAAAACTATTTTCAGAAACTCTCAGGGCAGATTAAGCTTTGTGCTATGCATAAAGGTACTAAATTTATATTGTATTCTTGGAAAAACTATTATATGTTTTAAAAAGAGTAGTCAGCTAGAATTCTCCCAAGGAGACATCAAGGTTACTTCACTTAATATTTTTTCATGGTTACGCATGGAAGATCAAGAGACTTCCCTGTGACTCTGGCAGCAGTGTGGGATCATCACTATTTCCTCTCTGCTCTGAATCAACTTGGTCGTGAGTGGCTGAAACTCAAAATGTACCTCTTTCTCTTGTCTGGCTTGCTAAAATAGTGGTTGAAGAACAGGGGTTTTTGGAGTGCAGACCTGGGCTCTGATAGCTCTAACAAGATAGACCTGGCCACCTATTCTCAATAAACCAAATAAATAAGTCAATAGAGAAAAGAAATTTATTTAGTGTTGGCCACATTTGAAAGAAGAACAAATCAGGAGGTCCAGTAAACTTCTGTGGTGGTTTGATTCAAGTGTCCTCCATAAAATTATGTGTTCTGAGTGCTAGGTTCCCAGCTGGTGTCAATTTGGGAGTTGGAGATTCCTGGATGTGGTATATTGTTGGGGAAGGGCTTATGGGTGTTATAACTAGGTTCCTCTTGCCAGTTTTTGGCACACTCTGCTGCTGCTGTCTACCTGGTATTGGCCAGGAGGTGATGTCCACCCTTTGCTCATGACATTGTTTTCCCTTGCCATCATGGAAATTCCCTTTGAATCTGTAAGCCAAAATAATTCCTTTCCTCCCACAAGCTGCTCTTGACCAGGTGTTTTCTGCCAACAACATAAAGCTGACTGCAACAGTTACTACCATGGGGTCATTACTGCTAGAAACCTGATTGTGTAGCATTTTGCCTTTTTGGACTGATATGAGGGAGGAATGTGGATAGATTTGAAACTTTGGCATAAGAGACTCCTTACAGGACTGTAAGTACAGCTTAATGGACTATTCTGGTTAGAGTTGAAAGACCTGAATGTACTTAAGAACTATGAACTGTGAAGCTTGGCTTGCATAGGTGAGAAAGCTTTGTCTGGACTGGACTAAAGGTAGTTTGTGTGAGAGGCTTGCTGTTATGCCCATGCCCTGAGAACTTGTACAGGTTGCATTGCATGGAAGTGAACTAGTGTGGGAAGAGGGATATGACACAGAAAGAAATGAAATTTTTGGGCTGAAGCTTCTGCCTATTCAGCTACAGTTGTTTGAGAGATGACAACCATTGGGATTGTTCTTGCTGATTGAATTGGGACAACAGGAAGTATGCAAACTTGTTTGAAGGGACCTGAATGCTGAAGGAGTGTTCTGTTCTTCAAAATCTGCTTTATTCCCCTGTGGATTAACAAGTTTGTAGCCCACTTAGTACTATGGAGTTTAACAAATACAGGAAAGAGAGGGTCATTGAATTTGCTACTCAGTTTTGTATGTTGGAAATGGCCATAGAAGTGTGAAGCAAGTTTGTTGGATTACCTGCATGGAGACTGGATGAAGGCATGAAGATGGAACATGGTTTTTCACAGAGACCCAATGGAGATGCCAGGACTATGAGATGGCTGCCTAGGAAAGCTGCCAACACAGGTTGAGATTTTCAGGGACTGTGAGTAGCCGAACTGGAGGGGCAGAATTAGAACTCCAGAGATCCATCTCTGGTAAGAATGATCAGACTTGGAGACTTGTCAATGACTAGCATTGGCAGACTTGGAGCTACAAAGCCTGATGTATGCCCTGTTTATTTAAATCTTGTATTTCTTTGGTATGCCCAATGCTACTGTTTGCAGTGTGAATGTTTATTCTGTAAAATTATGTGGGGCTTTTTTGTGTGTGTTATGGCTCAGTTAAAAGACCCTGGACTGTTTTTTGTTTGTGTGTGCTTCCAGCCAAGATGGCGACCACCTAACTGTGCGGCAGATCCCCAGGAAAGAAAGACAAGGTACTAAGGGTTCACTGGGCTTTTTAGGAGAGAGCAATCTCCAATAGATTCCCAGCTGGAGGACACAGAGGGGGAAAAACAGGGAATCGCTGATTCCCTTGCAGGAGGCCAGCTCACCCCTCCCCCCAAGCAGCCGCCATACCCACAGTCCCAGCTTCGGGAAACTCCCTCACTTACTGTAGGAAAAGGTGCCCAGGCTAACATAGTTCCACTTGCCTCACTGCACAGGGGCAATCGCCCAGCTACCCCTGCCCAAAAGTGACCATGGCCAGGCTATGCATGCTGGACCACTGGAGCTCAGGCTCCTTTGAGCAATTTACCATGCCTATTGATCCCTGCGTGTGGAAGCTTAGACTGCTCTGCCCACTCACTCATTTACTGCTCTGGCCACCACACATTCACACGAGTCCAGGCCCATTCCAACTACGATGCAAATTCAGACTGTGTCTGTCCCTTGGGCCAGTTCAGGTGCCATCACTCCCTGTCTGCCACAGTGGCCATCCGACATTGTTCTGTTGCAGGGGACTACAGACAGCTGTAGGTCCCAGTGTTCCCCGCCAGAGTTTGGGCTGCTTCAGTGCTTGGTGCCTCAGTGTCCCTCCTAGTGCAAGTGCAGGCAGCTTTGGCATATTACCATATGAGAGCTCAGGCAACTTTGGCACCAGGCCAGGAAGGAGCTCAGGCGGCTTTGGCAAGTGAGAGCCAAAGCCCAGGCTGCTTGGCAACTGCCTCAGGCTGCTTCAGATTCCCATTGTTCTTGAGCCCAGGCTGATCCACTCACCTACCTGCCCATACACTGTCATGGGCAGACCACAGTGCAAAAAAAATAACATGAAAAATCAAATGCAAGAAAATCTAGTTAGATCACCCAGTCCTACAATGAACATCTCTAATCAAAACATAGAAGAGTCATTAGTGTCAGAACACCAAAATGAAACTATGAGCAATGCAACCTTGACCAAGCACCTGGTAGAACTTGCAGAAAAGCAACAAAGGACCAATAATCATGTGGATGCTGCCATCACTGGACTAGACCTAATAGATAAGAAAATGGAAGGGGTTCAAAGACAGTTAAGAGATTAGAGGGAGACTGAAAAAAAAAAGACCTCAAAAATCAGCTGGCGATGCTAAATGAAGACGTAAAGAATTGCAAGGATGAATCCCAAGAAGCATCAAGAAAATCAGAAAATGATGTGAAAAGGGAGTTTGACAGAGGGATGGAAATTATACATAGAAAAGTAGTAGAAAATGCATACCTAATTGAATAATCCCAAAACACTCCAGAAGCTCTCAAGGATAGAGCCAGCCATGTGGAGGATAGAAACTCTCATTTGGAAGACAACATGGAAGAAACAGTTGAGAGTTCAAAAATTTTAGTAAGTTCAATAGTTTCTGTGAACAGAACATGAGAGAAGTATGGGATACCCTTAAATGTCCTAATATCAGGATCATTGGAATACCAGAAAGAGAAGAAATTCAGACCAAAGGCATAGAGAACATATTTAACAAAATAATTGAACAAAACTTCCCCAGTCTCTAAAAGAAAGGCTCATCAAGATACAACAAGCCAACAGAACTCCAAACTGACTGGACCAAATGAGAAATTCTCCAAGACATATTGTCATTAAGACTCTAAACATTAACACCAAACAGAAAATCCTAAAAGCAGCTAGGGAAAAACAGCACACAACTTTTAATGGTAACCCCATCAGAATTACTTCAGACTTCTCAATAGAATCCCTGAAAGCTAGAAGGGCCTGGAATGAAACACTGCAAAGTCTAAGAACCTATGGCTTCCAACCAAAATTATACTACCCAGCAAAAGTATCCCTTATAATAGATGGTGAAAGAAAAACGTTCCATGACAAAACTTAGCTTTACAATTATATGAATACAAAACCAAACCTACAAAGTATTTCAGGAAATCCTCAACAGAGGAGAAACAAATAATCAAACTCAAATGCAAGAAGAAGATCACAATAGCCAAACTAGAGTTGGCACAAAAACTTCAAAGTCCATGAAAACAACAACCCACATACATGATCACAATATGGCAGGGATCAAATCATATCTCACATTCATTATGCTAAATATTAATGGCCTTAATTCACCTGTCAAGAGACACAAGCTAACAGGATGGATCAAAAAACTAGATCCCTCAATCTGTTGTCTTCAAGGAACTGCCTCACCACTAAAGACAGACACCTCCTCAGGGTGAAAGGGTGGAAAACAATATTCCAAGCAAACTGGAATAAGAAACAAGCAGGCATACAGAGGGATGGAAATTATACATAGAAAAGTAGTAGTATTGGATAAAATAAACTTCAAACCAAAAATAATCAAAAAAGACAAAGAAGGCCCCTTCCTACTTATCAAGGGAACCATCCATCAAGAGGATATTACAATCATAAATCTGTATGCAGCAAACACAAGGGCACCACAGTTCATAAAACAAAACCTTGACAATAAAACAGAAATAACCACCAACACCATCATAGTTGGGGACTTCAGTACACCATTATCAGTAATAGGCAAATCATCCAAACAGAAACTCAATTGGGAAGTAAAAGAATTCAACAAACCTATAGATCACTAAGACCTAACAGACATCTACAGAACACTCCATCCCAGATCCACAGACTGCACAGTATTCTCAGCAGCCCATGGAACATTCTTTAAAATACACCATATACTGGGTCACAAAGCCTGCCTCCACATATTTAGGAAGATTGACATAATTCCCTGCATGATATCAGATCACAATGCTATATTGCTAGAAATTAACAACAAAAGACACACCAAGAATCCCAATGGCACCTGGAAAATGAACAGCACACTATTAAACAATAAATGGATTGTGGATGAAATAAAAAAAGGAAATTGCAAAATTTCTAGAATTGAATGAAAATGAGAACACATCATACCAAAACCTATGGGGCACAATGAAGGCAGTCCTCAGGGAAAACTTCATAGCACTCAATGCCTTCATGAAAAAGAAAGAGAAATCCTAAAACAAACCCTAACAATCCACCTAAAGGCACCAGAAAAGCAAGAAAAATCCAACCCAAAGAGTTCCAGAAGGAAAGAAACAATTAAAATCAGAGCAGAAATTAATGAATTGGAAACCAAGAAAACAATTAAGAAAACTGACAAAACAAAGAGCTGGTTCTTTGAAAAAATAAACAAGATTGACAAACACCTGGCCAATTTGATCAAGCAAAAAACAAAAAAAAAAAAAACAAAAAAAAAAGAAAGAAAGAAAGAAAGAAAGAAAGAAAGAAATGCTTCAAATTAACAAACTTCAAAGTGAAAAAAGAGAGATCCCAACAGACATAAGTGAAATTGGGAGAATCATCAGACTTATTTGAAAAACCTCTACTCCACAAAACTGGATAATGTGGAGGAGATGGATAAATTCCTGGACGCATACCATCTATCAAAGCTAAATTCAGAGCAGATTAATCACCTCAATGAACCCATCACACTCTTGAAGATTTAAAAAGTAATAAATATCCTCCCCAAAAAGAAGAGTCCAGGACCAGATGGCTTCTCAGCTGAATTCTATCAAACCTTCATGGAAAAACTCAAACCTATCTCCCTAAAACTGTGCCACACAATTGAAGAACAGGGAAAGCTACCCAACTCCTTTTATGAAACCAATTCCAAAACCTAATTCCAAAACCAGGCAGAGATGCCACAAGAAAAGAAAAACCCGGCCTATTTCCCTAACGAACTTAGATACAAAGATCCTGAACAAAACCCTCGAATCCAACAACACATCAAAAGCATCATCCACGTGGACCAAGTGGGATTCATCCCAGGAACACAAGGGTGGTTCAACATATGGAAATCTGTCAATGTAATACACCACATAAACAAGGTTAAACATAAAAACCACATGATCATTTCAATAGATGCAGAAAAGGCCTTTGACAAGATACAACATCACTTCATGATCAAAACATTGGCAAGAACTGGCATAGTTGGTACATATCTTAACCTAATGAAGGCAATATACGAAGCTCCGAAGGCCCAAATAATACGTAATGGAGAGAGACTGGAGGAATTCCCATTAAGATCAGGAACAAGATAAGGTTGTCCTCTCTCACCTGTGTTTTTCAAAATAGTACTTGAAGTCTTAGCTCAAGCAATAAGACAGGAGAAGGAAATAAAAGGGATACGATTTGGAAAGGAAGACATTAAGTTAGCTCTATTTGCTGATGACATGATTGTATATGTAAGAGATTCAAGAGACTCCACATCCCAAAACTCCTGAAGCTGATTAACTCCTATAGCAGGGTAGCAGGATACAAAATTAATGCACCAAAATCAGTAGCATTTTTATATGCAAATAACAAAGATACAGAGAAAGAAATAAGGGACATAGTCTGATTTTCAATAGCAACAACAACAAAAAAAAATACCTTGGAATAACGTTAACCAAGGAAGTGAGATATATATACAACGAAAACATAAAAACACTCAAAAAAGAATTTGAGGCGGACTTGAGAAAATGGAAAGACCTCCCATGTTCCTGGATAGGTAGAATTAACATTGTGCAGATGACAATCCTACCAAAGGCAATATATAGATTTAACGCAACTCCACTTAAAATCCCTACAGTTGGGCTTCTGCGTGAGAATGAAAATACTTAATAGCAGAGGCCAGTAAGTTAAAAAGGACACATAAAAGGAAGAGAAAGGAAGGGAGGAGGGTAATTAATAGGTTGATATTGTATATATGTAAGTACAATGATTGTGATGGGGAGGTAATATGATGGAGAATGGAATTTCAAAGCGGAAAGCTTGGGGGGCGGGGAGGGAGGGAATTACCATGGGATTTTTTTATAATCATGGAAGATGCTAATAAAAACATTTAAAAAAAAATCCCTACAGTGTTCTTCACAGACATAGAAAAAATGATCCCAAATTTCATATGGAAAGGCAGATGGCCTCACATATCCAAACATATCCTCAGCAAAAGAAATACCACTGGAGGCATCACCATACCTGATCTAAAGCTATATGACAAAGCCACAGTAATAAAAACAGGATAGTACTGGCATAAAAACAGGAGTATAGACCAATAGAATATACTTGAGGACCTGGACTTTGTGTCAAGCAACTATAAATACTTGATATTTTACAATGGCCCTAACAATATAGGCTGGAAAAAAGCTAGCATCTTCAACAAATGATGCTCTACTAACTGGGTAATCTTATGCAGGAAATTGAAACTTGAAACACACATTTTGCTATGCACTACACTCAAGTCCAAATGGATCAAAGACCTCAATATAAGACCAAAAACTCGACTACTACTGGAAGAAAATATAGGAAGTACTTTCCATGATATAGGAATGTAAAAAGACTTCCTGGACAAAAAACCCATAGGTCAAGATCTTAAACAGTCACTCAACCAATTGGATTACATGAAGCTGAAGAGTTTCTTTACAGACAAGCATACCAAAAGCAAAGCCCATAGATTACCCACAGAATGGGAAAAATATCTGTGGGTTACCCAACTGACGGATACCTAATCTCTAGAATCTACAAAGAACTCAAAAATCTAAACAGTAAGAGGTCAAACATCCCACTCACAAAATGGGGCAAAGAGCTAAACAGGCAGTTCCCAAGGAAGAAATACAAATGGCATAAAACACTTAATAAAATGTTCATTATCCCTAATCATCAGGGAAATGCAAATTAAAACAACTATGAGATACCACCTTACCCCAATAAGGATAGCAAACATCAAAAATCAAATAAAAACAAATGCTGGCAAGAATGTGGAGAAGTAGGAACACTCATCCACTGTCTGTGGGAATGTAAGATGGTATAACCACTATGGAAAGCAATATGGAGACTCCTGAAAAAGATGACTGTAGAGATACTAGCAGACCCAGTTATTCCCTTATTGGGCATCTACCCTAAAACCTTCAAACCACAGACCAGAGAGATTTGCTCAACCATGTTTGTAGCAGCTCTATTCATAATAGCTAAGATCTGGAATCAACCCAGATGTCCATCACTAGAAGAATGGATAACTTAGATATGGTATTATATACACAATGGAATTCTATACAGCAGTAAGAAAAAATGACACAAAGAAATTTGAGGAAAAATGGTTGAACCTGGAACAGATTATTATCAGTGAACTTACCCAATCACAGAGGAAAAAAAAAAAAATCACCACATAGTCTCACTCATCTACAGCACCTAACCTGAACCTACCCAACATTCCTTACATACCCAGCAAGCATCTTGTGGACTAATCAATAGGGTGCATGAGGAAGGAGGGGAGAGCAACGGAGGGGGTGGGAACCACATATCTAGACCCAAGCAATGGTACCATAAAATTCTACATCCTAAGTGGCAGACCAAATGGCTGAACCTTCACAGGTCCTTAGAGGCCACAAGACACTGGAGAGTGTATAATGAAGACTGACCTTAGTCTTCTACAGCCTCTCTCTCTCTCTCTCTCTCTCTCTCTCTTTCTCTCTTTCTCTCTCTCTTCTCTCTAACTCTTTTATATTAGTTATCTTTTTCTTCCTTTCAATAGTGGGCACTGACCTGTAACTCCCAGTACCAGCATGTGGCTATCATCTACAAGGAGTTTTTGATCATTCCAATAACTGTGGGCTAACTCCACAATGCACGACCCATATACCTCAACAAGGAGGGGTGAATTGAGAGGGGGTAGGTCACCGATGAACCTAATAATGGTACCAAACTGCCTGTACTTGAAGAATAGAAAATTAATTAAAAGAGAGAGAGAGAGAGAGAGACCTACAAGGTTTCCGAAAAGAATGACAGATTTCTGTCCCAGTACTTGATGACCCACCAAAGGTTAGTGGTAAGACCCTACTGCTGAAGACACCTCATGTGGTTGACACGTAAAATGGAATGGCATGGCTGGAAGCTAGAAGAGAGTCAGTCCCCACACAGTCAGCACGCCTAGTGCCAGAAAGTGCTACATTTGCGACTGGGGGAAAATGACCAATATCTGTCCAAGCAACTCATCATCTAACCTACTTAGCAGCAAATAACCTGTCGTGATGCCCACCCGAGTGCAATAGTGGCACACAGCCATGGTGGGGAACCAACTGCTCTTGATTTGGCTAAATGATCCCCTCAGTGGTACAGGACCCATAGCTGGAGCTGAGAAATAAGTCAGAACCATATCCAAACATAAGCCGCCTCTCCACTATCAAACTATCAACAATCATGGGCTACATGTGGGCCTACACATACTAAATTCTCTATTAAAAAAAAAAAGTAAGGGTTATCTCCTTTGTCTGGTGCTAACTTACTCTCAGTTGGAGAATCTGCTTTTCTTTTTCAGATAGATATAGATCCTAAGGAGTGAGCCACCCCATCATACTTCAAAAGGTCCCCGGCTGAAACTAAGAATAATTGGTGAAACAAGCAAGGGTGGTGTTTTCTTGGTGAACCAGGTACCAGCACAAGGGTGAAGGAGATCAACACAGAGAAAAATTAACTTCTACCAAATCAGAGATCCAGAGACCCACAGGCCCCCCCAACACCTCATCACTGAAGCAGACCAAAAATGAACCCAACATGGCTCAGGGAAATTTTGCAGAACAGTGGGTGGAAAGAATTTCAGAGCCACATGTTGGGTCATAATATTCAGAGACATCTATCCTACCCATAACTGTGGGCTAACTCCAGAATACATGACCCATATACCTCAACAAGGAGGGGCAAAGGTGAGGGGGTAAGTCACGGATGAGCCTAATAATGGTACCAAACTGACTGTATTCCCTGAGTACAAACCTAATTAATAAAAAAATATAAAAAAATTTTTAAAAGACCCTGGACTGTGGGGATATATGAACAGTATTGAGATTGATAATATTTATGGAAATTTTTGAAGTTGCACTATATGCATTGCATGTTACATCATGTATGGCTGTTAGTTTATGGGGGTCAAGGGCAGAATGTACTGGTTTGATTTAGGTGTCTCCACAAATTTGTGTGTTCTAAGTGCTAGGTCCCCAGATAGTGGTAATTTGGGAATTGGAGAGAAGATGTATTGTTGAGGGTGGCTTATGGGTATTATAGCCAGCTTTCCTTTGCTAGTGTTTGGCACACTCTTCTGGTGCTATTGGCCACCTGATGTTAGCCAGGAGGTGATGTCCATACTCTACGCATGCCATTGTTTCCCCCTGATATCCTGTAGCTTCCCTTCAAGTCGATAAGCCAAAATAAGCCCTTTACTTGCACATGCTGCTGTTGGTTACATGTTTTCTGCCAGCAACATGAAGCTGACTGCACTAATTTCCAAGACTATTTTTAGGGTATTTATAGTGAGGTTTTGAGACAAGAGATATGCATAACTAATCAGTCTGGGCCAAATAGTGGTTCTCCTCATCATTGTGCTATTATTGCCTCCACTCCTGGCTGTCCTGCAAGGTGGTCTGGCAAGTTGTCAGAACGATGTGCTATCTCTTTCCATTTTTAGGAGGGCTTTTGTCCAGAATAAGATTACTGTTGCAATTCCAATTCCTGAGGACCATCTGATCACCAAAAGAAAGGCACAAGTGTGTCTCTCTTTGGAAAATGTTTCTGACTCTGTAGAGCAACACCTGGTACTACATTTTCTGTTAGGGTTTTCCAGAGGAACAAAACTTATGGGATGCATATATATTACAAAGGGATTTATTATATCGACCTACATGATGTAATATGGGTAATCCAACAGTGGATGTCTGCAGGCTGGAGAGTC
The DNA here is from genome assembly GCF_020740685.1 of Jaculus jaculus. Lineage (NCBI taxonomy): Eukaryota > Metazoa > Chordata > Mammalia > Rodentia > Dipodidae > Jaculus > Jaculus jaculus. The sequence continues at coordinate 79,300,914 of NC_059107.1, read as the reverse complement.
TGACAATAAAGTAGCTGCTATGATAGAAAGGCTGGAGGCCTCAGAAGTCCAGATTGTGCTGAAGTCCCACAGGATTCTGGGAGAGGCCCTGGTCTTCAGTCCATGCTGGAAGACTGAAGACGCATGGTTCAGGTGCCAGCAAAGGATCGATGCATAGGTTATGTGCACTCACTAGTAAGCACCAGGCAAAAACCCTGCTCTTTCCTCAGTCATCTTGATTCCTGGGCTGCATCTTGAAGGGCTTCCCACTCTGAGGAAGATCTTCCCTCTGCAGATTTTTCCTTGAAATTTCCTCACAGACTACCCAAGAGACATGTCTCTTACTTGATTCTTAATCTAATCAAGTTGACAGCAGAGACTAAGCATCATGCTATGTAACACTGACATTTGTGCAATAAAGAAGTGTTAAACAGAGAATCTTTTTAGACATTATTGACATTTTCAACAAATAACTCAAAAAACTCTGCTTGATTTATTTGGAATTACTTTGGGGTTGGGGAGATTGCTCAGTGGTTAAGGCACTTATTTCTTAAATTACTTTCCTATTGTATTGCTTTATAAAATTTTCAGAATATCTTTTCACTTAGAAAAGAACAAAACAGCCCTGGAGAGATTGCTTAGTGGTTAAAGCAGTTGCCTGCAAAACCAAAAGACCCAGGATTGACTCCCCAGGACCCATGTAAGCCAAATGCACAAAGGGACACACACACCTGGAGTTCATTTACAGTGGCTGGAGGCCCTGGCATAACCAATCTCTCTCTCTCTACCTGCCTATTTCTGTATCTCTCTCAAATAAATACATAAAAATAAAATATTTGAAAAGTTTAGTAAAAAAGGAACAAAACCTAAAACATCCATTTGAATTGTAAATAACTATATTTTTTTCTGCCATTTAAAAATGTACTTACTCTACCCAATTGAGTAATGTCTAACTTGCTTGAATTGATGGATATTTACATGTATAACTTGATAATGGTGATTGATGTCTCAGAACAATGTACATATATGCAGTTATACTTGGAAGTGAAACATTATTTTTACTGAATGACAGTATTATTTTTAAGTGGAATTTTTCAGACAATGTGCTGTAGCTTATAAGAAAAGGAAAACTTCCCTAACTAGATTATAATATAGGCTTACTAAGTATTTCCAGTGTAATGGATGCTTATTGAATTTATCCTAAGTAGATGGGAATTTTAAAAACACATATGTGCTTGAATAAATAAAAATATAACAGAAAATACTGTATTATAGAATTTCAAGACCTCAAGTTACCTAGCTTCATGCCACTTTGTGGAGTAGGTAGCTATTAAAAGTTTTTGCAAAGTGGCTGAATAAAAGTTTTCAGGGGGCTGGAGAGATGGCTTAGCGGTTAAGCGCTTGCCTGTGAAACCTAAGGACCCCGGTTCGAGGCTCGATTCCTCAGGACCCATGTTAGCCAGATGCACAAGGGGGTGCACGCATCTGGAGTTCGTTTGCAGTGGCTGGAAGCCCTGGCGCGCCCATTCTCTCTATCCGTCTCTCTCTCTCTCTCTGTCACTCACAAATAAATAAATAAAAATGAACAAAAGATATTAAAAAAATAAAATAAAATAAAATCTTAAATCTCTCAGTCCAATATCTTAAAAAAAAAAGTTTTCAGGGAAATTTGGTGCTGCACAGTCCTTTTAAAAGAAATTTTATGTTGACTTTACATCTTTCTATACTTGGCCATCTGAATCAACATGACAGATTTGCTTGTCAAATCATTTTTTAAATATGTACTTTCTAGTTATTTGAATCCATCTTTTGTTGAGATGTTTTATTAATTTTGTTTTCAGGATGCTGTTTTGATGCAATTTTGTGCAAACAAGTTGGACAAGAAGGATTTCTTTGGAAAATCAGATCCTTTTCTTGTATTTTATCGAAGTAATGAAGATGGCAGGTAGGTAATTTTGATGATGTTTGAATTATTATTTGTCAGAGAAGGTCACTAAATTGATAAATGGAATGAAAATACTCGATGTTTTTAAATGATTGTGATTAATAAATATTTTATAATAATTTTACATTGTTTTTATATAAAATAATTCTCTGCTTCATATCAAACACTTCTTCCTTTTACAAAATTGTGACAATCCTTTAATAATATATTTTATAGACTCCTGAAATAATGAATATATTTTGTTATAGAATTGAATTGAAAGCATTTTTTTTGAGAATGATATGGGTTGTATATGTATTTATTCTATTTTTGGTTATTTTTTTTATTCTAAATTTTTTATAATAGTTGCTGAATCTAAAGTTAAATAAAATTTTTCATTTTATTCTAGGAAATTTTCTAATCATGGCTACATTGGTTTCATGTACCTTTAATACATATAATATTTGAATTTGGAGTGCTTTGACAGTGTCGGAGCCTTTCTCAGCTTTTGGTTGGTTCTTGGCTCTTTGGCTTTAAGCTCAGAAGTTAAGGTGCCTGACACTTATGATTACAAAAACTTCCACTGAGTCAGTAGATTCCACTTTCTGGCCTTGTATATTTATGAATGTAATACAAAGACCACAGAGGGTAAGGTTTGGAAAGGTTTCTGTTATAGAGCTTAAGAGAAGAAAAGAAGCTGGAATTCCTGTATATCAGGAGAAATCCCTAGAATGTGATAGAGCTAAGCAAGGTTTAAGAAAGTAAAACAAAATGCTCCAGACTTTGGAGGGTACTAAACTGGTAGTCTATGCAGTGGCTCAGATCAGTCTTTCTTATCAGAAAAAGGCTTTACTGGATAAGGGGATGATCTCCCCAATTAGGTTCCCCTGCCAGATGTTTTGGGGTCTTAGTCACATCCTTAACTCTTGTATCTAGGAAAGGGAACTCCTTTAAGGAAAATGATAAGAGGAATCCAGAATCCCTTTCAGGCTCAAGGACATTTCCCACTCAGCCAAAAGGGGGGGGGGGGAACCTTCAGGGTCCTGTTATCCTAAGCTGCCCTGCCATTCTCTATCTCCTGTTCTTCACAATACATAGATGATTGATAAATAGATAGACAGACAGATAGATATGGATATATGTATGAGTTGTAGTACAATTCAATGTATGTGACTACCTTTTGACTATTTTTTTCATGTAGTTCATTCTGTACTATCAGCATTTATGAAAAAGTTTAGTGGTTAAAATATGGCTAAGCTTCTGTTGCTAAGAATTGAATTTTGTCTGTGACACTAACTAGTCGTGGGACCATATGCAAATATGGTAATGCATATTGAGGTACAGTTTCCTCATCTATAAATGTGGTAATAATCTTATCTACTTCACAGAGATCAGAGAATTGAATATATTACTACAAAGTCATTTAGAAGTTTCTTGACACATAAAAAGATTATTTATAGTTATTTGCCTTGTATGTTTTCTTTTTTCTTTGCTTTAACAATGCATAAGATATTAGTTAAAGAAAAAATGTTGGGAGAAAATAAGAGGAGAGTGGAAAAAAATCTGTCAGCATTGCTATACTTATAAATGAAATTACTTAAAATGTTAATATTCTGAACTTTTTATTTGAATATTAATTTTATCCATATAAAAATGTTGAGGTGAGTAATCATATTTACTATTTATTTCCAAGGTAGAGAGGAACTAAGAATGAGTAATTATATTTACTATTAATTTCCAAAGTAGAGAGAAGCTACAGAATCAATAAACATATTTACTATTCATTTATCCAAGGTAGAGTAAAACTACAGAATGAATGAACATATTTACTATTCATTTCCAAGCTAGAAAGAAATTACAGAATGGTCAAGAATTTTTTGAGTCCCAATATTCTTATATTCTGTTCTGAACTTATTTTCTGAATTCTTTATTGGTTATACTTGATTTTTCTTATTTTTAATGATTAATTAATTGGATAGTCTTAGGATTTCAGTTACTTACCTAATGATGCTTTTGTTATAAAAAATTATTTTGCTTGTAAAAATGATACATACTGTCAGGTGTGGTGGCACATGCCTTTAATCCCAGCACTCGGGAGACAAAGATAGGATGATCATTGTGAGTTCAAGGCCACTCTGAGACTACATAGTGAATTCCAGAGCAGCCTGGGCTAGAGCAAAACCCTACCTTGAAAAACAAACAAACAAAAAATTACATATTAATTAAATGAAACCCATTTTAATTGTCATTAATGCAGAATACCAAATCATTTAAAATTATTATAATTTGAAAATTCTCACTTTAGAAATACTTCCATATGCTGGGCATGGTGGTGCACACCTTTAATCTCAGCACTCGGGAGGCAGAGGTAGGAGGATTGCTGTGAGTTTGAGGCCACCCTGAGACTATATAGCGAATTCCAAGTCAATCTGGACTACAGTGAAACCCTACATTGAAAAACCAAAAAAAAAAAAAAAAAAAGGAAAAAGGAAAGAAAAAAAGAAATACTTCCATATACTATACTCATAGAAAACTAGTTTACCATCTAGGTCCAGATATGTATTAATGAGTATGTGTTAAAGCCTTTATACATATAGTTTCATTTTATCAAGATTTGAGTGAGGAAAACGCTTTGACATACTGCTCACTTTTTACATGCAAGTACTTTTTTTAAACTTATTTATTTATTTATTCATTTTTTAAATTTAATTTATTAGTTTTCTTTTCAGCAAATACAGGCAGTTTGCTACCATTGTTTATGCTCATCCATGATCTACCCCCTCCCAATGGACCTTCCTTGTTGATATAAATGGGTCGTGCATTGTGGAGTTAGCCCACAGTTATTGGTATGATAAATGTCTCTGCATATCATGACCCAACATGTGACTCTGACATTCTTTCCACCCCCTCTTCCACAAAATTTCCCTGAGCCATGTTGGGTTCGTGTTTGGTCTGCTTCAGTGCTGAGGTGTTGGGGGCCTCTGAGGCTCTGGCACTCTGATTTGGTAGGAGTTGATTTTTCTCTGTGTTGATCTCCTTCCCTTTTTTGCTGGTATCTGGTTCATCAAGAAAACAGCACCCTTGTTTGTTTTGCCAATTTTCCTTAGTTTCAGTTGGGTCCCTTTTGAGGTATGTTGGGGCAGCTTTCTCCTTAGGATCTGCATCTATCTGAGAAAAAGAAGCGAATCTCCAATGGAGAGTGAGTTAGCACCAGGACAAATGAAATAACCCTTACTTTTTTAATAGAGAGTTTAATAGGTGTAGGCCCTCTTGTAGCCCATGATTGATGGTAGCTTGATATTGGAGAGTGGGCTTATGTTTGGATATGGTTCTGACTTGTTTCCCAGCTCCAGCTATGGGTCTCGTACCACTGAGGGGATCAGTTAGCCAAATCAAGAGCAGTTGGCTCCCCACCATGGCTGTATGCCACTATTGCACTTGTGTGGGCATCACATCAGGTTATTTGTTGCTAATTAGGTTAGACCATGAGTTGCTTGGACAGATGTTGGTCATTTCCCCCAGTTGCCCATGTAGCACCTTCTGGCACTAGACACGCTGACTGTCTGGGGACTGACTCTCTCCTGGCTTCCAGCCATGCCATTCCATTTTACGTGTCAGCTGCATATGGAGTCTTCAGCAATAGGGTCTTGCCACTGACCTTTGGTGGGTCATCAAGTACTCTGACAGAAGTCTGTCATTGTTTTGGGAAACCATGTAGGTTTCTGTGATCAAAAGCTGGTAGTAGGGGTTACAGGTCAGTGCCCACTAAGAAAATGAGGAAAAACATAACTAATATACAAGTGTTAGAGAGGAGAGAGAGAGAGGGAGAGGGGGAGAGGGAAGGAGGGAAGATGTAGAAGATTTAGGTTAGTCTTGATCCTACCCTCTCCAGTGTCTTTTGTTTCAGGTGTTTCCTGTAAGGGTCTAGTGAAGGTTCAGCCATTTGGTCTGCCATTTAGGAAGTAGAATTTTATGGTACCATTGCCATTTGGGTCCAGATTAGTGTTTCCCACCCCTTCGATACACTCCCCTCCCTCCCCATCCATCCTAGTGTCTAGTCCATGAGGTGCTTGCTGGCTATGTAAGGTATCTTGGGTAGATTCACGTTAGGTGCTGTAGATGAGTGAGACTGTGTCGATTTTTTTTTTTTCTGTGATTGGGTAAATTCACTGAGAATGATCTGTTCCAGGTTCAACCATTTTTCCTCAAATTTCTTTGTGTCATTTTTTTCTTACTGCTGTATAGAATTCCATTGTGTAGATATACCACATCTTAGTTATCCATTCTTCTAATAATGGATATCTGGGTTGATTCTAGCTTTTAGCTATTACAAATTGAGCCGCTACAAACATGGTTGAGCAAATCTCTGTGACCTGTATTTTGAAGGTTTTAGGGTAGATGCCCAGTAAAGGTATAACTGGGTCTGTTGGTATCTCTATAGTCAGCTTTTCAGGAGTCTCCATATTGCTTTCCAAAGTAGTTGTACCATCCTACATTCCCACCAACAGTGATCCCGTGCCGGCAGTAGCTGCACTACAATTGCATGTGCAGCGGGCCCAGTCCCACAGCAAGGGCCACACAAGCCCACACTGAGTCACTAGCACCAGCTCAGGTGCCATCCCCTACCTGTCTGTTGCCGCCCATCTCCCACCCCCCTGTGGTGGGAGAGCACAGACTGTTTGCAGGTCCCAGTGTTCCCAGCCAGAGTTTGGGCAGCTTCAGGGCTTGCTATTTCAGTCCCCTTCCAAGCTCGAAGGCAGGCAGTTTTGGTGCATTACTAGGTGAGAATTCAGGCAACTTGCCGCCCCTGTCAGGCAGTAGATAGGCGGCTTTGGCAAGAGAGAGCAAAATCCCAGGCTGCTTGCAACTGCCCCAGGCTTCCCTGGATTCTCATTGAGCTAGAGCCCACGCTGGTCCACCCACCTACCCGCCCATACACTGACATGGCAAAAGAAATAACATGAAAAGTAAAATGCAAGAAAATCCAGATAGATTACCCAGTCCAACAAGGATTACATCTAACCAAAACATAGAAGAGTGTTTAGGATCAAAACATCAAGTGGAAGCTGTGAGCCATGCAACCCTGACCAACCTACTGCTAGAACTTTCAGGAAAGCAACAAAGGACCGATAATCATGTGGATGCTACCATCACTAAGCTAGAGCAATATGATAAGACACTGGAAGAAATTCAAAGAGAGCTAAGAGAGTTGAGGGACAGTGAAAAAATAGAGGACCTTAAAAATTAGCTGGCCACACTAAATGAAAACATAAAGAAATGCAAGGATGATTTCCAAGAATCATCAAGAAAATCAGAAAATCAAGTGAAAAGGGAGCTGGACAGAGTGATGGAAGTGATACATAGGAAAGTAGTAGAAAATGCAAACTTAATTGAACAAGTCCAAAACTCTCTAGAGGCTCTGAAGAATAGAGTCAGCGAAGTGGAGGATAGAAACTCTGATCTGGAAGACAGGATGGAAGAAACAGTTCGAGAGATAAAAAATTTCAGTAAGTTCAAAAGTTCCTGTGAACAGAACATGAGGGAATTGTGGGAAACACTTAAACATCCTAATATCAGAATCATTGGAATACCAGAAGGAGAAGAATTTCAGACAAAAGGTATGGAGAACTTATTTAACAAAATAATTGAAGAAAACTTCCCTAGTCTCTTAAAAGAAAGGCCCATCAAGATGCAAGAAGCGAACAGAACATGCAAGTACTTTTAAAGGCAAAAACTGTTACTGCATTTAAAAAAATATTTTTTTTTGGTGGGGGGGTTTCAAGGTCGGGTCTCACTCTAGCCCAGGCTGACCTGGAATTCACTAGGTAATCTCAGGGTGGCCTTTAACTCATGGTGATCCTCCTACCTTTGCCTCCTGGCATGCTCTACCACGCCCAGTTTTGTAAATGTATTTTTTTGTTGTTGTTTTTTGGTTTTTGGTTTTTGTTGTTGTTGTTTTTTGAGGTAGGGTCTCACTCTGGCCCAGTCTGACCTGGAATTCACTATGTAGTCTCAGGGTGGCCTCGAACTCACAATGATCCTCCTACCTCTGCCTCCCAAGTGCTGGGATTAAAGGCATGCACCACATGCCCAGTTCATAACTGTATTTTTTAACATTTATTTTAATATGAAGTTATTTCAAAACTTAATTTTCACCTAATGTATTTGAAGCTTACTATATTTTAATGACACCATTATTCATAACTAGATGTTTTCCTTTAGAAGTAACTTTGATTCAAAATACCTTCACTGGTTATTTACTAAGCATATTTTTCTTTCTATAATATGTATAATTTTCATATGTGTGTGTGTGTGTATGTGTATGTGTGTGTGTATGTGTATGTATGTATGTATGTATGTATATATATATATATATATATATATATATATATATATCTTAAATATTAAGAAACTCTACATCAGACCCAGTCAGAATTTTCGCTAATTACACTAGCATGGAATTTTCATTAGTGATATGTTTTTGTCTATAATTTCATGAAAATAATTAACTAAAGAAAGATGACTGCTGTCTCATGACTATCTCACTAAAAAAATCAGTCATTCTCTTATGAGGAGAAATTTAAAGTGTGAATTTCATTTCTGTAGCTGGTGACTCTAGAATTGTAATAGAATATGTTACCTTAAGCAAAATGTCCCAAGTTTTTATAGCATAATTTATAAAATGTTGTTATTAGGATTTTTGAATTTGCAGAAATTTGATTTTGTTGCAAACATTGTAGATACTCAATTTTTATATTATAAAGAGCTAATCTTACAAGTTTTAAAATCTATGTCTCTGTATTGAGTGAGATAGCAACAGTTAAGAGCTTGTTATTCTTAACAAAGAAAGAAATTAAAGTAACTGAATATTTTTTCTTAACAGTTTTACAATTTGTCATAAAACAGAAGTTGTCAAAAACACTCTAAATCCAGTTTGGCAAGCATTCAAGATTTCAGTCAGAGCATTATGTAATGGAGATCATGACAGGTAAAATAAATGCTAACTTTTCTGAGGATTTTCACAGTAGTTATTATTCTACTAGGCGTGATGGTTTTTTAAATAAAGGTGTCTTCACCAATATAATAGATGTGTGTTGTACAAAAGAGTTGTGTGAGTTGTTGCAAAAAATTTCAAACAGCTTGTTTTTAATTCACTATAATGTGAGGAATAGAGATGATTTTGGCTAAAACTAACAAAATTTGGTTTTATTTTTCAAGAACAAATATTGGCAAAGTGCTAAAAACTTACTAAATGTCAGTTTAAGACCTCCCTGGATGCTCATCGCCTCAAGGCTTTCCCATGGTCCATCCTGCCTGAGGGGAGTAAGTAGATTTGTAACAGAAACAGGATAATGGCTGGATTTCTGTCACCCTTTCCATGCCCTTGAAGCAGTTACATGCTATTGCACCTGTTGGTTCCTGGCTCATAACAGCTGTGTAGATGCAGGTTGTCTGAGTTCAAGAGACTGTCTTCTCCTCCTTTCCTCTCCTCTCCCATCACCCACCAGCCAGGCTCAGACAAGGTCTGGGATTTTAAGATTACCATCTGCTGTGGTAATGAGTACTTCAGGGCTGAGAAGGAGGGGGGATACCCCCTCCCTCGGCCCCCACCTTAGTGAGTGACATCATGAAAAGCCTCTTCCTGGAGTAGTTTCTCTCCTGTCTCCAGTAACTCAGTACACTCTCTCTCTCCTTTATGTAGCAGTTCCAAAGCCTTTGTCTTTTTTCTTAGGATTCTGGTATTTTATCTTAACAGTAAACAAGTCTTGAGTCAAGAAACAGTTTGCCTTCAGTAGCTCTGTCTCAAACTCCAAATCTAACACAGTAGGTGATTTACTAATTTCTGACTTTGGTCAACCTGAAGATCTTCCCATCATAACTGAAGATTTCTTAATTTTGAACCTTTTTCTTTCTTTTTCTTATGGGAGTTTATTATAGTTTATAATATAAAAATCTCTACGTACTCAAAACAAAAATGAATAAATAAAAAGTAAAAACTCAATCTGTTATTTCACTTGTAACTTGTATATTAACAAAAAAAGTTTTTATTCTCCTTGGGTTTCACTGTGTAGCATAGGCTGTTGTTGAACTGGTGACCCCTTTGCCTCAGATCCTCAATTTTGGAATGACAGATGTGTATCAGCACACCTTGCCAAAGGGAAGTTCATTTTGTTAACCAGTATCAAACTAGTAACTATCAATTAACAATATGTCATTATTTTTACTTGACACATACTTGTCATTTGACTTATTTTATCCATTCAGTAAGTGTAACACTATTTAGTTGAATGTTCCTTTCCTAAGGGAGGAGATGAAGAGAATAATGTCATTTGACTGAGTGATCCTTTCCTAAGGAAGTTCTCATACAATTCTTAGTAGCAGCAGCAGAGCCAGTCACCTTGCTAGTAACTCATATTTTGATAAGCCCTGCAGGGCTGGGGATATGGCTCCATTTTTACAGAAGCTTACTTGCTTGACAAGACCTATGTGAGAATAATCCATTGAGTTTGAGAATTGGACTATAAGGCAATAGTCACTTGTGCTGAAGAGTGAGCCTCTATTGAGGGTCTTTGTTGCTACACATTTTGAAGAATTTATATAAATTTTAGAAATTGAATTTAAGATGTAAATTGAATTATCATAATAAAACAAGCTCAATTAGGTTCACATTATTTTGTGAAACCTACAAGCATAAGCTAGGAAAATTTGATTTAATTTTATTGTTTTATAATTCTTTTTTTTTTTAATTTTTATTTATTTATTTATTTTTTTATTAACATTTTCCATGATTATAAAATATATCCCATGGTAATTCCCTCCCTCCCCACCCCCACACTTCCCCTTTGAAATTCCATTCTCGATCATATTACCTCCCCATTACAATCATTGTAATTACATATATACAATATCAACCTATTAAGTATCCTCCTCCCTTCCTTTCTCCACCCTTTATGTCTCCTTTTCAACTTACTGGCCTCTGCTACTAAGTATTTTCATTCTCACGCAAAAGCCCAGTCATCTGTAGCTAGGATCCACATATAAGAGAGAACATGTGGCGCTTGGCTTTCTGGGCCTGGGTTACCTGACTTAGTATAATACTTTCCAGGTCCGTCCATTTTTCTGCAAATTTCATAACTTCATTTTTCTTTACCGCTGAGTAGAACTCCATTGTATAAATGTACCACATCTTCATTATCCACTCATCTGTTGAGGGACATCTAGGCTGGTTCCATTTCCCAGCTATTATAAATTGAGCAGCAATAAACATGGTTGACCATGTACTTCTAAGGAAATGAGATGAGTCCTTTGGATATATGCCTAGGAGCGCTATAGCTGGGTCATATGGTAGGTCAATCTCTAGCTGCTTTAGGAACCTCCACACTGTTTTCCACAATGGCTGGACCAGATTGCATTCCCACCAGCAGTGCAGAAGGGTTCCTTTTTTTCCACATCCCCGCCAACATTTATAATCATTTGTTTTCATGATGGTTGTTTTATAATTCTTATCATGTTATTCAGACCTCACAAAGTCACTTTAATGTGTGTGTTTTTCTCATGGACAGAACAATCAAAGTAGAGGTATATGACTGGGATCGAGATGGGAGGTAAGGCATTTTCTTTATCTTTATTCTGACTCTTAGAACTTACTGTAATTTAAGAAGCAACTACACAGAAGGGGTCACAATTTTTTTTTATTTCAGTTGTCAGATTTCATATTCCTTGCCTTTTCAATGGTTGCTGAGGGACTTACATAGGAATAAAAGGGTAGGGCTGGAGAGATTGCTTAGTGGTTAAGGCACATGCCTGTGAAGCCAAAGGATCCAGGTTTAATCCCCATGTAAGCCAGACACATGCATCTGGAGTTCATTTGCAGTGGCTAGAGGCCCTGGTGTGCCCATTCTCTCTCTGTCTGTCTTTTTTCTCTCTATCTTCCTCTGCTTGTAAATAAATAACTTTTAAAAAAGGAATTTAAGAGTAATATATTTTCCTTAGCTTGGAGATTATTTTCATTTACAATATTTTAGTAAACATTTTCAACTTGGACCCTATGCTTTAGAGGGAGTCAGGTAGCCCTTGTAGGCAGTTAGGGTGACCCCTGAAAGTAAAAGGGCAGAACAGTCTGCACTTGCTAGAAACCAAAGGATAATATTACTTCTTATCTCTTGCCTGGTTCCCTAGACCTATTTTTCCACAAACAACCTGGTCCCCTCCTTGGGATGAAGATCTTTCCTAGGATTTAAACATTGTGGTTGATAAGGTTCAGCCCCTGGAACTTGGGGTCAGGGCTAACCTAATCCTGAGACATAATCCTAACCAACCAGCTAACAGAAGGTAAGGCCCACCACTATAAAGTTACAAATATATTTGTGAGGGGAGGACACACTCTGTGCTGCCTAACCTCTCCTGAACTTCCAGCCGCTGTTGAATTCCCCCTCATCCATTTGGGCCAAGCCAAGGGGAGAGCCCCCACTAGCCTTTGCTCTCCACATGGGCTCTTTATCCCTTTTGGTTCCCCACATGGCAGGAGCTCTTTGAAGTTTCTTTGCACTCCATGGTGTTCCCAGGCCCTCCAAGAGGCATCTCTAGGCACATGAGTGCCTTTCCTTGGCTGTGTACATCCATAAGTAAATATCATAATTTAATAATTATATTTCTCAGTCTTTTTTTATTCAATTCTTTCATTAAAAGTAGACATGGACCTAGAATTTAGGGTTCCAAGACTTTCTTGAACCCCTAACACCATGTCACATGCTTTCTCATTGTATTCAATTTACAAGTGTCTCCCTTGTAGCTGTAAAGTAGTGATTCTCAGATTTATCTCAGAAGCTGTGTGAAGAGTCCTATACTTTAGCCCATAAAATTCAAGGGAATGCACCTGAGCATCACACCCTCATCTACTCTCTCTCTCTCTCTCTTTCTCCCTGATACATGCATACATATACATGTGCATGTGCACACATACACAAAACCTGGAAACACACCTCACAAATGAACAGGCAAAACTGTAGAATGCACAAATGGTAAATGCTAAACCAACAAGCTCTGCAATTGTGACCTCTTTCTGCACATCATAGCAGAATTACCGTCTAAATAAAAGAGAACATACTGCTTCTTTCCTTGCTTTAAGCATTTTCCTAGTGTTTCTACTCTTTTAAGTGGGATGGATACTGAGCTGTCTTAAAATTATTTAAAATTTTGATTTATTTATTTGAGAAAGACTGAGAGAGAGAATGGGCATACTAGGGCCTTCAGCTGCTGCAAATGAACTCCAGACATATATGCCTCCTTGTGCACATGTGCAACATTGCACGTTTGCATCACAGTGCATCTGGCTTATGTGGGACCTGGAAATTTGTTCTTAGGTTTCACAGGCATGTGCCTTAACTGCTAAGCCATCTCTCCAGCCCTTAAAATTATTTTAAACCAAAGGTTTCTGAAATGCCTTCATCCTACTTTGCCCTAGACAAATGCCTTTATAGGTGGATCCTGAGGGATTCAGTCTATAAATGTCAAAAGATGATTACAAGTCGGACATCAAAGGAGACTTTAATTTTTTCTCGTGGCTAATGTTCTGAGCCCCAACCCATAGGTTACTGATAAATGGAGCTAAAAGATAAAAGATCAAGTACACTAGGCCTTTCCTTCTGTATTATATACACCCAGCAAACAAGTCCAGAGAGATGAAAAGGCCTGGATAACTGTGCATTCCTGTGGAGGCAAAAATAAGTTCAAAGAACCTGACATGCTGTTTATGGTATTAGGAAAAGCCTCGTGCAGTTAATTACACAGCATTGGCCCTGTGCTCATTCATTCATGGTCTGGGAAGAGTACTAAAATGGTGATGCAGTTAATATTTTTCCTTTTTATATGACAAGGGAAGATGGAAAGAGTAGTAGAAATAGTGACCCATACTTTAGCTGCCAACAAATAGCTAAGTAAGACTCAAGGGTTTCAGCCCAGCTGTATCTGAAATATGATTGTGTGGAGGTATCACCATCAGCCCAAAATCTATTCTGAGAGACAGATAACTCACGCTGTTCCACTGAACTGTACATTTTCTCTAAGCATGCGTTAACTATTTAGACTCTGTTTACAAAAAATTTTACATATCCTTTGGGGAATCTTCATCAAAAAAACTTTTGTTTTACTGTAGGGAGTTTGTTTTTCATTGCTTCATTAACTGCATTCCCTGAGAAAATTTATTTTGTTGCTTAGAATAAGTCAAAAAGAAATAATGCCAGTCAGGACAGGGAAGACTTTGTGTCCTATAAGCAATTTTAAATTTAATTGAGAATATATACAAATGGTCTTTCTATAATAATGGCTTTAATTTGACCAATTAGCGATGAGGTATATAAATTAAGATTTCATTATTATTCATGAATATTAAATTATATTTGCAGAAATTGTAGATATTACAGTCATATCTTCCTTTTAATGGTGTTTCTATGATTCTCACTGTACTTCAGAGCTATAAGAATTTTAAATAGCTTTAAATATCACAATTAACTTGGAATGTACTTTTTTATGATTTTAGAATTTTGAGCATTCATTCCTACCTAAAATGTTATTTATTTATGAACACCAAATACATTTTAGTATTATTCATAATTGGCATTGAACTTGGGCCATGTATATAACAAACACTCCACCACAGGCCTACATTCTCAACAACTTAGTTTACTTTGTAGAGATAAGATTGAGAAGCAAAGAAAGTATTTTGATCCTAAAACACACTAGGAAAAAAATTTTTTTTTTAAATTTTTATTTATTTATTTGAGAGCGACAGACACAGAGAGAAGGACAGAGAGAGGGAGAGAGAGAGAATGGGCGCGCCAGGGCTTCCAGCCTCTGCAAACGAACTCCAGACGCGTGCGCCCCCTTGTGCATCTGGCTAACGTGGGACCTGGGGAACCGAGCCTCGAACCGGGGTCCTTAGGCTTCACAGGCAAGCGCTTAACCGCTAAGCCATCTCTCCAGCCCGGAAAAAAAATTTTTTAAAGCTAGAAGTAAAAAAGATGGTTAAATATTCCTTGGAAATGAATGATACTAGTAGAATTATTAGGAAGATGAATTATAATTTTATAATCTTATACTTTTTAGTATTAATGTGTTTTCCTTAATCCAAAATATAGATAAGTATTTTAATCTAAGAAGTGTTAGTGTATAACTGTATTTAATCCATGTGCCTCAAAGTAGCCTTTTACCTCTGTTAGCAAAATAAACCGTTTATTAATAAGCTATAAATATTAAATTAAAAAAACAATTGAGCCAGGCATGGTGGCACATGCCTTTAATCCCAGCACTCAGGAGGCAGAGGTAGGAGGATTGCCTTGAGTTCGAGGCCACCCTGAGACTCCATAGTGAATTCCAGGTCAGCTTGGGCTAGAGTGGGACCCTACCTTGAAAAACAAAAAAAAATAATAATAATAATAACAATAATAACAATAATAATTGAAAATTTCTTGAAAACCCCTAGAAATTAAATAATTCATGAAATGTGAAAGCTTATGTTTTCGATAGAAAATAATAGATGGTAAAGTTATTTTCTTAATGATAAAAGTTAATAGTAATAACCAATAAATATGCCAACTGCTACATCCACCTTACATGATGTGAAGCAAAACAACACACTTATTTTAGTTTTCACATATATTTTTTTAAACTATTTATTTATTTATTTGAGAGCGACAGACACAGAGAGAAAGACAGATAGAGGGAGAGAGAGAGAATGGGCGCGCCAGGGCTTCCAGCCTCTGCAAACGAACTCCAGACGCGTGCGCCCCCTTGTGCATCTGGCTAACGTGGGACCTGGGGAACCAAGCCTCAAACCGGGGTCCTTAGGCTTCACAGGCAAGCGCTTAACTGCTAAGCCATCTCTCCAGCCCTTCACATATATTTTTTACTGGCATAATTTTACAATATAAATAATTTTTTTCTTAAGTCAGACTGAGTATATAATATTTAGTATATTTCATGACCATAAGACTATTTCCTATTCATTACATATGTCTTTCTGCCATCTTTAATATTGGCCTGAAATTCTGTACACCTATCATTTTATGCTCCATAAGTACATACAGAACTTTCTTTCTTTTCAAAAATGTTTTATTGGGCTGGAGAGATGGTTTAGCAAGTTAAGGCACTTGCTGACAAAGCTGAAGGACCCAGGTTCCATGTCCCAGTACATATGTAAAGCCAGATGCACAAGGTGGCTCATGTGTCTGGAGTTTCTTTGCTATGGTTAGAGGCCCTGGTGTTCCCATTCACTCTCCCTCACTTACTCTCCCCACCACCTCTTTCTCAAATAAATAAGGAAATAAAATACTAAAAACATGTATTGATAATTTTTATACATATATATATAATGTATTTCAATGACCAGAAGTTTCGATGCTTATTTTAAAAGCTTATTTACTTACTTCCAAATGAAGTCAATAATAAGATCATAATTCCTCCTGACATGATCTTATTATCCCACATACAGCTGGAAATACACTATCTCTTCTCCCAAGTACATGGAAAAATAAAACCTCTTGAGGAATTCTTAGTCTGTAATCCCATAATTTAAGTATGACAATATAAGTTTAACAAAGCTTCATGATATTATCTTAATCCATGTTATATTACATAGTAAAGAAATGCAGAAAAGAAAAACACATGTATCTTCTTTCCTCAGGTATGTGTATGTATGTGGTAAATGTGTACATGCATGTTCATACTGTAAGCACACATGTGTGTAGCTGTGCATACTTGTATGAGCACAGAGACCATAAGTCTATGTCAGATGTTTTCCTCAATCACTTTCTACCTTACTTTTTTTGAGACAAATTCTCATATTTAAGCTAGATCTCAAGGATTCAGCTATACTAGCCCCATAATGAGCCCTTAGGTATATTCCCTCCCATCATTATTGTTATAGGCATGTGCCACCACACTAACAATTTATGTGGGTGCTGGAGATCTTAACTCGGGTCCTTATGCTTATGTGTCAAGCGCTTTTCTGCCAGTTTAGTATCTTCTTAATATATGAATACATTTGTACAAATACTCTTTAACAATATAGGACAGAAACATTCATTGCATTACAATCCTCATTTCTGTAGTTGGTCACATGGCCAAAGCTGGTATTTGTAACTACCTTCTACTACCCATTCTGTATTTCCTCCCTCCCTAGCAAGCACCTCCATGGGTCTTGGTTCTTTACCGAGAGGGTTAACCCCCACCTTCATTTCTGAAGGGTCTGGGCTATTTATTACCCTGCCTTTATTGGGTCATTACAGTTTCCCACTGACCTTGATTAGAGGGCATGGTTTACACCAAGAGGCATCCTAAAGCATCTTCTGTGTTCCAGACATACTGATCCTTTATCTGGAAAAGCAGTCTGTTTTTTCCTTGGTAGTCTGGATCTGCTAACTCTGTATCTCCTTTTACAGCCTGTTTACTCAAGGGCATCAGGAGCCCAAAGGGGCCAGAGAAAGTCTTAGCTTCCAGGTCAATAGAATGTTGTGTATGTGTGTGTGTGTGTGTGTGTGTGTGTGTGTGTGTGTGTGTGTGTACGTATGCGCACCTCCCAAAGTGGCCAGAGAAAGTCTTAGCTTCCAGGTCAATAGGATGTGGTGTGTGTGCATGTGTGTGTGTGTATGTGTGTACATATGCGCACCTCCTGGCAGAAGCACTTTCTCGCTGGAACCAAGACCTCGTGGCCATAACAGGATGTGGAAATATGAAGCAAAACTTTGGCTGTGGATTACGTGGGTTGATAGTGAATGATACCATTCCCATTTACACCCAGTATGTCCTGGACCCATAAATCCTGGATATAGGATAAACAGTACTATATATTGAATGCTGATTCAGAGGATACACAGCCTTCTGGACAACTCTGACCTGGCCCTCTAAGCTATTGCCACCTAGGTGACTATTGCTAACTATGTCTTTAAAGGGGCATTCTAACTGCTCTACCAAACCAGCTACTTGGTGTCAATTGATAACATGGTAAAGCTAGCAAATTCCATGAGCATGAGCCCACTGCCTCAATTCTTTGGCTGTGAAGTGAGTACATTAGTGCAAAACAGTGCTGTGCAAAATATCATGCTGTGTGTATACATGAGATACAAGTCTCTTTACTTCATTTGCACATTTGTAGACATCTGCCCACATACTCCTTTCCAAATCTCTTTCTCACCAATTTTCCAAATGTGCTCATTCCAAATCATTTACCATCCAGTCAAATCATTGCCTACAGCAGATGCATCCATGTATAGCATCACATCTGGCCACTTTTCCTTCTAAGCACAGTGAACAATCATTTGAACTGCCCAAATTTCTGCCCATCATGATTTCCTATCTGGGTGGTAGAAAAGCCCATGTGCAACAACTTATATTTCATTTCTGCATGCACCACACCAATGGATTCCTAGAAATATTACTGAGGTAGAAGGCCCTTACACTATAGTTGGTAAGAGGCCAGGCTTCTTTCTTGATATGATATAAAATAACCTTTTTGTTGATTCGCTCTGAATCATCTTTATTGATACAGGGCAAGCAAAAACATAGTAGGTGCCTATATAGTTCACTTCTTGGAATGCCTTGATTAATCAGCTTGTAAAAAAGAAGCAGAAGCAGCGATAAACAAATCAGACCATTGTAGACTATTCTTTGTCTATTTTATCCATTACAGTAAATATTTTCATGTTTCTTCTGGATATTCAGTGCTTCCACTTTGTCCTTGTTACTCTAGGATCCAATTAAATCAATCCCATATGTATCATCTAATTCAGCAACTATGGTTCCCACTGTGAGGTATGCATTATGGAGAAGAGTGGTGACAGTTCTTCCGGTATTCTGGCCCTCCTCTCACAAGTTTCTTTCTTATGGTTTTACTGACTGACGCATGAGACTTCTAGACCCTCCCATTGTGGGGGATGCAGCTTTACATGGCAGATCCATCCCAGCATCCCAATTTCCTGGGATTTAAAATTCTTTCATCAACACTGAGCCACGGAATATCAGCTCATTCGTTGTAGGTCAGCTTTTGGCCATACTTCAGCCGACCAATCAAATAAGCTCTTGGCACCTTATGTACCTCAGCAAGCTGCATTATTAAACCAATAGGTCCCTAATGATAATCTCATCCTGATCTAGGTTTATTTCCCTTCCCATGCCTTTAAAATTCGTCCTTAAACATATTCCCCAGGCTTCTCCTTGAATGAGTTAGAAAACACATGAGGTATTTAGGGGCACAGCACATCTCCTCATGGGTCACACTTTCTTACCTCACTCCTAGGGACCTGCTTAGCCTTAAATCTGGTTTTTGGCCTAGAGGTATAGATGGGTGGATTCTGAACATTGTCATGATTGGCATCTTCCGGTAATTGCCCATTGCTAGTTCCATAGACAATTCTGGACTAATTCTCCAGGCAAGCATGAGGACAGCACTGAAGCAGGGGGGGTGGGGATAGATCTGCTACTAAGGATGGGGAGTTTACTTCCTCAGACAAAATAATCCATTAGAATCTGAAGCCTCAGTGCCCTCAGTTTCATCAGTCTTTCCCCACATCTTTATCCCAAGTTACAGGATCCCACTGTTTTCAAATCAGTGCCTTCACCTTAACTGCCAGCACCCTGTGAGGCTGGGACTTGAACTCTCATTGCAAATCAGCCAACTATGTGGTGGGGGCTTGGGATTGGTTTTCTGTAACTTGAGCCCTATGGCTGCTGGAGAGTCTCTTCCAGGTCATACCTAAAAAACATGTGATTCTTTATGTGCATCTTGACCTGAGAAGCCTCATCTCTTGAGTTTTTCCCTTGATTCTTTAATCCAGAGACACAAGAAGCAACTAGGCTGCCTCAGTATAATTCTCACTTTTCCACAAACACTCCAAGTTTTTTATGTGCAGTAAATTCTCATAAGAGGCATACCAGGATCATTAAATGCATGTATCACATAAATTGAGAGCTCCAGGTAGTGATGTGACCTTGTCAGAATTCAGAAACAGTTTTCAACTTAATTCATTAACTTGGAATTCACTCTGTGACAAATCTTGTATATCTATGAAGTGTACAAAAACAACCCAACAATATTGTAATGCTGTTGATCCAATAACCAGTTAACATTAAGTTAGGTGCCCTGAGAAGATCTAGAAAAGAAGAAATGTAGTCACTTGTGCTTTTTTGATGTAAACAAAGTGGCATTGGCCCAAGAGTGCAGAAGTATTGCTTGTACTAAATTTCCAACAAGTTAAACCACTTCAGTAAAATATCCATCCCATAATCACCACAATATCCCTTAAAGGATATTGAAGAATATTAAACCCTCATTTTAAAAATTGAAAGAAAAGTGCTGAGAAACTGACTTGTCTGGGTTATAAAGCAATCAGTAATGATGTGCTTGAAAAGCTTCAATTTGCTAGAAGTTGCTTCAGCTGAACTTTTAGCTTGATTTAAAATTGGAGGCTATTAATGGAAGAGCTCTGTGTTAAGCCTATATGGCTGTAATGTAGGACTGATTGTAATAGACTACCACATAGACAACTCTCCACCAGAACATGATGATTTGATGAAAAGGTTGAGCCAGTAAATTGCCAATCACCAAATCTCAACCTAAGGTCATTGACAAGGGAAAACATAAGTTTCATTGACACCACTGCATTTCATCAAATGTCCTCATATATCCTGATATTTAGTATAACTAAATGCAGACTTGGTCTGTGAAATGCTGTACTTTAAAGGCAGCCATTTCCTATCTGTTAACCTTTGCAGTAAATATTTGTGCACACATTTTGGTACTTTTTAATATTTTTATTTTTATTTATTTATTTGAGAAGAGAGAGAGAAAAAGAGAGAGAGAGAGAAAGAAAGAAAGAAAGAAAGAAAGAAAGAAAGAAAGAAAGAAAGAAAGAAAGAAAGAAAGAAAGCCAGCCAACCAGAAAGGGCACACAGACGAACTCCAGATGCATGTGCCACCATGGGCATCTGACTTACATGGATCCTGGGGACTCATCCTAGGTCCTTTGGCTTTGCAAGAAAGTACCTTAACCCCTAAGCCAACTCTCCACCCCACATTTTATTCTTATTCTGTGATTCTACAACAACATATCTAAAAGACCCTTGGCCCAGTGCTTAAGAATTCACTTTTGAGTTATTTAAGATGTAAGACATCACTTAGAAAGACCTCATTTTCTTTTGTTGTTTCTTTTTTATGTTGGGGGGTAGTTGTTAAGACTCAGTTTCACTGTTCTGCCTAAGGTTGACTCACAATTATAATCCCCCTGTCTCAGTATCCCAAGTGTGTGTGTGTAAATGTCCATGTCCTGAACACCTGCATGCAGAGGCCAGAAGAGGACATCAGATGTCCTCCTCTTATCACTCTTCTACCTGAGTTCCTTGAGATGGGGTCTCTCACTGATCCTAGAGCTCTTTGTTTTGGGGTGAATACTAGCTGACCAGTGAGTCCCGGTGAGTCTCCTGACTCTGACCCATCATCATTGGGGCTATAGGCATGCATGAGCACACACAGCTTTTTATGTGAGTGCTTGGGAATCAAACTCTTCATGTTTGAGCAGCAAATGCATTGAGACATCTCCTCTGCCCTCAAGGAATTATTCTTAAACCTTTGGCATTTTCCCCATTTTTAAAATTAAAATTCTTTTTCTAATTTATTTATTTTAAAATTTTTATTTGAATGAAAAAGAGGGGGAGAGAGAGAATATAAGTGTACCAGCGTATCCAGCCACTACAAACGAACTCCAGATGCACAAGATACATGCACCACCTTATTATGCATCTGGCTTATGTGGGTCCTGGGGAATCGAACTTGGAGGCTTTCCTCTCTCTAACCCTCCTTGCCCATCCTTGCTAAGTTTATCGTCCCTCAATATTAGTCCATTATTTGCTGGAATTTAGTCCTGGATAGCCTTTATATTTAGTGTACAGGCTTCAAGTTTTTCCTTGTTTCATATCCCTTTACTTCCTTGAGATGTGTATAAAATGTTGATAAATAGAATTTCAGAAAAAGCATATTATTTGGGCATATCTATTTTTTCTTTTATATACTTAATATTTTAAATATAGTTTGTGAGTTGTCTTTTATTCTTTTCAATCTATAATTATACTCAAGCACTTCGAATTTAGTTATGTATGCATTAGATACTTAGTGGTAATCAACTTTTAGCTGCTGCTCATCCTTATTAATTTATGATCCAATAAAAATTCTATTAATTAATTTTGGAATATATTATCATTGAGTACTCATGTGTTGAGCAGCTTGTCCTGTGTTGTAACTTAACTGCAAACTTTAACCTTTATACAATAATATTTTGTTGCTTACATTTTGTTTACTTTTTTAATTTTAAATTTCTGACAGTTTCATACATACATGCAATGTATTTATATCATTAACCTCTCTAATTCCTCTCCCATTTCTGCTGAACCCTTTTTGCCCAACTAGTCCCTTTCCTACTCTCCTGGCTTCTTTTGTGTTTTGTTTTTGGTGACCCACTGAGCTTAGTTAAGGTGAATTGAGGGAGAATGAATGGGGGTGGTTATTTAACAGGCATTGGTAACACTGAAGAAAATGATTCCCTTTCCCCTTGTAAGTATCATCTGCCAGTATCATCTGAGGAAGGTGTGTGGCCTCATGACAGAATTTTTATGGGTCCCACTTGTACAGGTGTTATGCAGGCAACTACAGCTGCTGATTACAATGACTATGTCATATCTAAAAGAAAGTATTCTACAACACTCCTCCCCACCTTCTGGCTCTTATGTTCTTTCTGCCCCTTCTTCCACAGTGTTCCTGGAGTCTTGGAGGAGATGATATAAATGTCTCATTTCAGGGCTGGAGAGATGGCTTAGTGGTTAAGCGCTTGCCTGTGAAGCCTAAGGACCCCGGTTCGAGGCTCGATTCCCCAGGACCCACGTTAGCCAGATGCACAAGTGGGTGCACGCGTCTGGAGTTCGTTTGCAGAGGCTGGGAAGCCCTGGCACGCCCATTCTCTCTCTCTCCCTCTATCTGTCTTTCTGTCTGTGTCTGTCGCTCTCAAATAAGTAAATTTAAAAAATAATAAAAAAATAAATGTCTCATGTCAGTTTAAACACTCAAGTCACTTATTAGCATTTTGACCAATTATGAGTCTCTATACTTGCCACCTCTCACTGAAAAAAGCAGTTTTTCTGACCAAAGCTGAGAGCAGCACTAGTCTAAATACGTATCAGGTAGTTTTAAAATATATCAATTTAGCAAAATAACAGTAGCAGGTAACTTGCCAAGGCCTATGACCTCCACAGCCATAAACATTTGACCAAGTTAACACTTCCAAGCATGAATTTCCACCCATAAAGTGGGCTTCAGATTCAATTACAGAATAATTGGTTATCCCCCAAACAGTCATGCTACTGTTGTATCAAAGTGTATATCGTACCTAGCTGTTCAGTATTATACTGTTGCACCCGCACAGCAGTTCAGTATTATAGTGTATATAATGTATTATCCACGGCTGGGTAAGATTATTGATTACTTTTCTTCCCTAGCAGCCTACACAAACTGTGTGTGTGTGTGTGTGTCTTTAAAAAATTAGGAGTGACTCTCTGTGCACTAATTTTGCCTTAAATGTGACCAAAAAAAACATAAATACCATTTCTTTAGTTATGGCATATGACATTTGCTATACTTATAAATTATGTTAAAAATATCTTCATAGTAGAAAATGTTATTTGTTCAAGTCTCTGTGTGGAAAAAAATACTAAGCGAAAATCTGATTTATAAATTAAATATTAAATAAGCATAAAAGATAAATGTAAACTTTAATTTATTATTTTTATTTAGATATTATATATATATATATATACACATATATATTCCAAAATAGACCCCAAATGACAGTTTTATATTATACATTTATATATATATTGTGCCAAATATGTACAAATTATACCTTTAAAAATTCTGGTCTGTGGGGCTAGAGAGATGGATTCGTAAATTAAAGGCACTTTCATACAAAGCCTGTTAGCCTTGGTTTACTTCCCCAATACCTACATTAAGCCAGATGCACAAAGTGGCACATATGTCTAGAGTTCATTTCCAGTGCCAAGAGGTCTTGTCACACCCATATATTCTCTCTCTCTAATAATCATTTCTTTAAAATATCTCTGTATTAGAAATTGAAAAAAAGCAGGCAAGGATAAGACTGATAAAATTAACCTACTTCTCCTGTTGAACTTCCAGTATGAGAGTGAATATATCTATTTCCCATAGAGGCCTATAAGAACCTGTTGCAATTTCCAAAAGGAACAAAGAAAGCATGAACTCCTAGAATCACTTAAAATGTCCTCAAAGTCTTAGATAAATAATTGCTTCTATCCTTAGTAAATGCATATATTTATAATTTATATAGGATAAAGAATAATTTATAAAGTAAATGTTACTTTTTCAGCTATACTTCTGTTTCCTGGGACATTTAAGAATCATGTTGTGGGCTAAGGATATGTCTCCTTGACAGAATGCTACTCTAGCTTGTACAAAGCTCTGGTTTTGATCACTGACAAACTCAGAAAACAATCATGTTAATTCTTTAGATTAAGATATAGAGCAGCTCATAATCTATGAAGGCTAAGAGGCCATATTTCAGTAATTTTAAACATTTTGGGGGATCAAGATTCTCCATCAGGATTTCAGAAAGTTTACAAAAGGAATTGGATTTTTTTTTAAACATAACTTTAAAAAAACAAGAATTATTGGGCTGGAGAAATGGCTTAGCAGTTAAGGCAATAGCCTGCAAAGCCTAAAGACCCAGGTTCAATTCTCCGGTACCCTTGTAAGCCAGCTGCACAGTATGATGCATATGTCTGGAGTTTGCAGTGATTAGAGGCCTTGGTGTACCCATTCTGTCTCTCTTTCTCTATCTGCTTCTCTATCTCTCCATCTTGCTCTCAAACAAATAAATAAATAAAACATTTTTAAAAGAATTTGTGAAAGTGGGAGTTAGCTTATTAAAACCATTCTTAAAACTCAAAAAAGCACACCAAAGGCAAAGAATTATAGCTAAAGAAAAACAGAGAGAATTAACAGAAATAAAAAAGAGCTGAAAATTTAAAGAAACTTATTAAAACAACTCTGGGTGGTAATCATGACCAACCATGAATCCCATGGTGCATTCTATTTGTAATTGTAGAACTGGAAGTTTGGTTCCAGTCACATCTGAATAAAGACTACTGCCACCCTATGAATACAGACTTACACAGTGAGAATGCCTGCAGCTTGTACATTTTGTTAGGGCAGCACAAACTATGCTTCAGTGAAAACCATCCATCATTTCCATGTCTGCTTAAACTTTCAGACTCTTGCTATTAAAAAAATAAACACCATTGCTTTGCTTTCTGGAACTAGAACAGATTAGGCAATTGAAAACACAGGAAATCATTACATTGAAATACAAATGGAAAAAAATTAAAGCATGTCTTTGATCCTGACAGAAACACTTGAAGGAAAGATTTTTATAACATATTTTTATTGAAAAATTTTTATTATATATATTATAACAGGTTATATTCTTTTGTCCCTTCACTCTAATGCTCATTACCTTGTAGGTCCTCAACAGTGGGGTTATGGGAGTCACTATGGGGTCATGAAGACCACAGTCATTCCCTATGGCAGGAAACCATGCCTCTCAATACCTACCCATTCTGTGGCTCTTGAAGTCTTTCTGCCCCCTCTTCTACAATGTTCCTTGAGCCAGGATAGGCCTGTTGTGAGTCAGATTTAGTGTTGAGTTCTCTGTAGCCTCTGTATTTCTACTTTGATAGTTGTTTGTTTGTTTGTTTGTTTTTTTCCCTCCATAATCCTGGGGCTGGTTGTCAGGTTAGCAGTAAGAGCATGACATGGCTTCTGTAATTTCTCCCAGGCCCTCAGAGAGGTCACAAGTCTTAATGGTGTGTAGTCAGATATCTTCTTCTCATATTAAATGGATCTAAGCTGCCCTTTGCTTTCTCTGACATGTGTAAAATAAAATGATTGTCCAACTAAGCATGAAAGCATTGTGGGCTAAAGGGGCTTTACAGAGTTTGAGAGATTTTTAGGGTGCAAGCCCACGCTTCTCCAGAGATCAGTGGGGGCTTCATTCTGATGAATGAATTTCCAGACCTCTTTTCCAGTACCAGATTTTAGTTCTGTCTGACTGAGCAGGTCTAGTGTTCATCAGAGAACAGTTGGTTACCCAGAGAGGCTGTGTCACCATTGTACAAGTGTGTGTGTCTTGTCAAGCTGGCTGATTTCTTAGTCTGCAGGGTTCTCTGCTTACTCATGATAGTAGTGACCATTGTCCTCTAGGAGCTCCAGTAGGGCTCTCCAGCACTATGAGGGCTAGCCAGGAGGGTACTACATTCCCTCTGGGTTCCAGCATGGTATTCTGATGTCCTGTGACCACAGCCTGTGGTGTCTTCAGCAATAGAAATCAGTGTGTGTTATAGAGGGGGCGGGGAATAACCTAATTCTGGGCCTTGGATTTACCAGCCAGAGTCTGTGATTTTAAGGTTATGCTTTTTCCACCTTCTGTCCAGACAGTCCCCCTAACCCCTTATTAGTGGTTATGATTCTTAACTTTCTGTAATTCCAACCCACTCTCCCCAGCCCTCTATCCCTCCCAAGTCCCTCTCACCCCCAACATTCTTTCTCTCCCAACCCATCAGGAAACCTCTTCTCACCTACCATCCCATTTCTTCTCTCTTCTGGTCTCACTGTAGTTTTATGCTCCAATTGATCCTAGTTAGGAACCACAGATGAGAAGGTACGTAGAGCATTTTGTCTTTCTGTGCCTACGTGACCTTGCTTAGAATGAATTTTTTACAACTCCATCCATATTTTTTCCTGTGAATTTCATTTTTTCTTACTGCTGAGTAGAATTCCATTGTATATATGGACTGCACCTTCATTATCCCTTTATCAGTTGATGGGCATTAGGGCCGATTTCAGTTCTAGCTATTGTGAACGGAGCAGGAACAAACATGGATGAGCAAATATCTCTATACAAAAGAGTAGAGTCCCTAGATTATATGCCCAGAAGTGGTAGAGCTAGGTCAAATGGTAGGTCTGTTTTCATGTTTTTCAGGAGTCTCCATACTGATTTCCATAGTTGTACAAGTTTACATTCCTACCAGTAGTGGGTAAGGGTTCCTGTTTCTCTACAGTCTCACCAGCATTTGTTCATTTGATTTGATGAATGCCATCCTGACTGGAGTGAAGTGAAATCTCAGACTTGTTTTGATTTACATTTCTCTGATAACTAACAATGTTGAACATCTCCTTAAGTTTGTAATGGTCATTTGTATTTCTTCCTTTGAGAATTCTCTGTTCAAATCTTATCTATCCCATTTTTTGATTGGGCTGGTTGATTTTTTGTTGTTTGTTTGTTTATTTATTTATTTCTTTTACTTCTCTGTAGATTCTATATATTAGACCTTTGTCAAAGGCCTACCTGGTGAAAAAGTTCTCCCATTCTGTGGGAAGATCTGTTGATGGTTTGCTTGCCTACATAGTAGATTTATAGTTTCATGAGGTCCCAGTGGTTGAGTGTTGATCTAATTTCCTGGACCACTGAGGTCTTCTTATTCAAGAGGTCTTTCCCTAGGCCTATATCATGGAATATTCTCCCTGTCTTTTCTCCTAGATATTTTGAGTTTCAGGTCTTATAATGAGGCCCTTAATCCATTTGGAGTGGACTAACTTGTGCAGGATGAGAGGAGTAATTCTAACTCTGTTATTCTTTATTTGGTTATCCTATTTCTTCAGTACCATTTGTTGAAGATGCTGTCTTTTCTCCAGTGTGTAGTTTTGGCCCTTTGTCAAAGATGAGAAAACTGTAGTCGCATGGATTTAAAGATATATCTTCTATTCCATTCATCTGTATGTCTGTTTTTGTGCCAGTACCATGCTGTTTAGTTATGATGGCTTTATAATATATCTTAAAATCATATATGATGATACCTACAGATTTATTTCTTTTGTTGAGGATTTTTTGGCTTGCTGAGGCCTTCTTTTCTTCCATATGATTTTTGAGTCTAATTTTCTATCCCTGTGAAGAACATTGATGGAATTTTTATGGGAATTGCATTGAATCTATATAACATTTGGTGGGAAGGCCATTTTCACAATATTAATTTTTCCAATCCATTATCAGGGGAGATCCTTCCATTGTCTCATGTCCTCTCCATTTTCTTTGCTCAGTGTGTTTTGTTTCCTTTGTTCAGGTCTTTCACTTCTTTGGTTAGTGATATTCTGAGGCATTTAATTTTTTGTGACTATTGAAAACTAGATAACATTGCTTATCTCTTCTCCATATGTTTATTCTTGGTGTATCACAAAGTTACTGATCCTCTATCAAGAAGGAGGTTAAGATTTCTGGTCTGTTGAGGGTTCCAAGTCAGCTTATGACCAAATGAGATCCTTCCCTAATGCATAACAGAAGAGGAAACAAAGCCACTATAAATCAAGCAACAAATAACAAGCCCAAAATATAGCTTATTTAAGAATGGCAAATTTGACCATCCATCAGATGTAACATATAATTTATCCTGATATGAAAGGTGCCATTAGCACTTAGGGTTCAGGCCTATATACCAGGCTTATTTGGTGGGTACTGACCTGGTGAAATCCCAGTTACCTTTTGGGATGATTTTGGTCTCAGTTATGCTGTGCTCCAGCGTGGGTCCCTCTTTGGTATACTGTGGGTTCAAGTAGGCTGGCTGGGCCGTTGGATCGCTGCTCTGGTCACCAGTGTTGGGTGCTGTGATCTCCCTTCCCCAGGTCTCTGGTGCTTGCACTGGCAGTAGGAGAAGGGAGGCTGTAGATGGTGCCTCTAGTTCTCCTGCTGGTCCACGTATCCTCTACCTTGTGATCTGCTCATCAATCATTTGCTGTGGTTCTCCATGTTTCTTGAGTTTGCGAAGAGCTCCGGTGTGACTGGAAAATCCCCTGATCTGGCTTTGCCTATGGTTCAAGCTGAGTCCTGCAGCTGTAAGCTGTGGCCCTGTGGATATGGTTCCACTGCTACAGCCGCTTCTGCCTGCCTATGTGGGCTCTGGATGCTGTGGATCTCTCCTACTTTTCTGCCGCCATTGGTAGTTTCTTATTCACCTCACTTTTTAGGAGAAGAGTGTTTTTTGTTTGTTTGTTTGTTTTTTTGCTTTTTCTCCCTCAGGCTGCTTTGGTGTGGTTCCTACACCGCCATCTTAACTGGAAGTCCATCCAGAATACTGCATTCTAAAGCACTCTTCCCCCATCCTCTGACTCTTACATTGTTTCCACGGCCTCTTCCACAATATTCCCTGAGCCTTGTTGGGTATGATAAACATGTCTCATTTGGTGCTGAGCTTCAGGTCCTCCCAATAGTCATCATCTACTGCAAAGAGAAGCTTTTTTGATTTAAAGTGAGAGCAGCATTAATCTGTGTGTGTGTGTGTGTGTGTTTGTGTGTGTGTGTGTGTGTTTGTGTGTGTGTGTGTGTGTGTGTGTGTGTGTGTGTGTGTTATGTATATGTATACATATGTATGCATTTAGGGGACAATTTTACAAGTACAGCATATCATTTAGCCAACCAACAGTACTTGCTTCCCTTTAGGGCCTATGACCTTCCCAACCATTGGCTTCTGACTAGATTTTCAGTACCTGACATAGCTTTCTTCCTGTGGAACAGGCTTCAAATCTAGTCAGATACCAGTTGGTTACCCCCATAATAGTCATGGCACTATTGTACCAGTTGGCACATCTTGCCTGGCTGGCAGTTTGTGTAGCTTGCAACGTCCACTGCTGGTTAAGACTATTGATGATTATTCTCCCTCAGCAGCCTCCATAGCATGTCTGTCACTATGGCAGCTATCCAATAGAGGGTAATCTCCAGCTTGATTTCTCAGTGTTCTACAACTGACACATGAGGTGCCTTCAGCAATATGTCTTTACCATTTAGTTGTGGTGCAACAGATATATTATTTGGGGAGGGGCTCTTATACCTCCTTGACAAACAATTATATGAAAAGTACCACCCAACACACTGACATTATCCTTTAACAAACTATAGCTGCTGAGTACAGCATTCTCCACTCCCTGCAGGGTAATTCTGCCCAAATTCTCAACATAAGAAAGATTCATCTTGGCTCCTGGTTTTAGAAAAATTCAATTCAGGAAATGCCAATTCAGGAAGGAGTAACTCCTATGCTGACAGAAGTATGTGGTGAGGGACAACTATTCACATCATGGTGGACAAGAAAACAGATCGCCTAGAACCAGGGCTTTAGCTATAACCTTCAGAGATACACTCTTACACACCTACATCTCCTAGCCAATCCACATCTCCAAACAGTTCTATATTCTCCCAATATAGTGCCTTCATTTGAGCAATAAGCAAAACCTGAGCCTGTCAGGGAACATTTTAGATTCAAACTATAACAGGACATCATGATATTATTCCAATTTTCATGCTAAGGTCTTTTTAACATCTACATTAGAGATTTTCTTTATATGAAATTTGTTTATAAATCTTTTTTAAGATACCCTTCAGTACAAACCTGAAGCCTATCATGGTATGATATTCCCAATAGAGAATGACTTATGAAGTAAGCATTCTTGCAACAGAATAAATAGTACAATAGCATTCTAATCATTTAGCACAAAGCTAGTGTCCAAAATGAAATTACTAGCTACACTATAATCAGTTTGCTCAAAATGTCTCTTTAAAGAATATATAAACATAAATAACCTAGGCTCAATGCACTAGGCTAAACTTTATTTTTTCCAATGTAGTCAGAGAACCTAACAGTTACAAGACTGAATAATTATTTTGATTACAATTAAATGAGCAGAAAATAACAGCAGTATTATTGAATCACAGCAAAACTATTATGACTTACTTGCAAAAATTCTTTTGACCATATTTCATTATGGGGCAAGAAAATGCTCAGTATCACAGCATTGAACATCATTAACAGATAAAAATATTAAAACAAATTTAATTTCCTTTTAGTAGAATCCAGCAATAGTGGGTAATAAAAAATAGAGAGAATAAATTAATAAACACAATTTTAATATTAATTTGAGGTACCTGCCTCAGATTTAATATAAAGTGTTTGAAGGATAGTTTACAGAGGATGGAAATTATAAAAATATGCATGTATTCAAAGAATTCTATAACAAAGGTGACCAGAGAATCTACCTTCTTACCCACCCATCTTCAAATTTATACTTTCTTTCAAAAATGTTTATTTATTTAAGGTGGGAGAGGGAGTGTATGAGCATGCCAGAGCCTCCTGCTTCTGTAAATGAACTCCAGATGCACATGCTGCTTTGTGTGTGGCTTTACATGGGTACTGGGGAATCAAACCTGGGCCATTAGGCTCTATAAGCAAGCACTTTTAACTACTGATCCATCTCTCCAAGCCTGTATTCAGATTTATTCTTGAGACAAGCCCCTAATGTATCTAGGTATGGGTATTTGACTACTATCTCTACCCTACTGCCTTATTTTTATGACCCTTAGCAAGTCTTTACTTCTTAGTCAATTCTCAGGATATTACATTGGTAAAATGTCATTTTCTGTATATCATAGAGAAATTGTTTTGGGAGCTTAAATACAGTGTGTGGTTCATTGCATTTTATTATCTAACAATACAAAGATACCATTACATTTCTGTGAAATATAAATTCAGCATTTTGTTCAAAATAATCATCTTTAATAAGATTCAGAGGGAAGGCAAATATTTTATTTATTTTTTCATTACTCTGTTTTATTCTGAAAAGCGTCCAAGTCAGCTAATAGAGGCACATATAAGACAGTAGGCCATGTCAGGATATTGAAGCCGAGGTAGTAAGGGTATGAAGTCAGAAATCTCCAGAGCACAGACTCAGCTCTACCTATTCCAATAAAGGAGAAAACTCTTCATTTCAGGGGTCTTTCAGAACAAATAATTGTTAGGCCATAGACAGTGTTCCTTTAAAAGGACTGGTATTAGTCCTGTAAACACCAAGTAGCCACACCCCTACAGTTCCTGCTGACCCTGGGTATAGTAACAGACAAGGTGCCAGGTAGGGCAGCAGGACCAGATAATATTCTGATTTATATCTGTAACTTATGCTGTGCTTTCTCTTAGTCCCTACCACGGATAACATGAATCATGCACACCCTGTTTGAAGACCAATTCTCTAGTTAGAGATCCTCCTTTAAAAAGTTATGAAAGTGATTGTCTGTTCCTATCAAGTCAGAATTTACTTCCTTTTATAAATTCATTTTTTATTATTAATTATGAGCTTTACTGGAGGAATATAAAACCATGTTAGTCATATTCCTATTAGGTTATGCTCTTTATGTCCACTCTTCCCTACCCCAATTCCACTGAGGTCCCTCAGTGGAGTTATTGACATTCACTGTGGTGTCATGAATGCATCAGTCTCTGTAGGCCGGGGAACAAGGCCACAGGTATGCCTTCCCATGTGTGGGTCTTAAAATCTTTGTGCCCCTTGTTATACATTCTCTGAGCCTTGGAGGTATGTTAAAAGTCTCCTTTAAGTATTAATATTTTTTTGTGCTCTGAATTTCTGCTTTGATGAATTGTGAATGTCTTCATTGTCTACCACCATCTCCCTGAAGCAGGTTGTCAGGCTAGCAGTGAGAGCAGCACTCATATTTAAATCTCCACTTTCTCTGTAATATCTCCTGGGCCCTGGTAGATGTGATGGAAGTGGGTCATCTCTTGATAGACAGTCAGATATCTTTTCTTTTCATATGGATGGATTTTAATTCTTCCTGTTATTCATTGCCATGTGTTAAAAAAAAAAAAAAAAAAAAAAAAGCAGATCTCCAAGAGTGAGAGTAGCATTATTAAAGGGGATAAGCTTAGTTAGTTAAGAGATTTCTTGATAGGTATGCCCACTCTATTAGCCAAAGAACAAGAGGAGCTTCTATCTGTAATCTATGAACTTCCTATCCATAGGATTCTGACTTATTTCTCAGTACCAGGTATGAATTCTTTCCCACCAAGTGGGCCTAACATCCAATTAGAGAGCAGTTTGTTACCTGTATAGGTTGTATGCTGCTATTGCACTGGTGTGTGAATCTGACCCAGCTGGGTACTATTGTAGCTTACAGGATCCCCTAGCCATTATCCCCTAGTAGTTCACATTTCACTTTCTAGTATTATGAAGGCTAGCCAGTAGGGAGCTGGCTTCCTTTTGAATTCCAATATGGCATCTAGATGTGTCTACTGCCTGTGGTTTCTTCAGCAATAGGGTCTTATCATTTAATTCTAGCATGTAACCAAGTTCTTTGGCAATGACAGATTAGATTATCAGTAGTTTAGTTCACAACTTAGAAGCACACACTTTTAGCATTGAGACCAAATTTGATTTATATCCTATGATATACTACTTAATTTTGGTAAGAATAATAAGGTTATCAAGACCAAAACAGAGCCACAAATCAAAGACCCACTTCTTGAAAAGTTCCACAATGACTTCAGTTTGGATGTGTCACAGGCTATGCTGGTAAACCAGCCCCTGCAATTGGATCCATGTTTCCCACTGTGTCAGGCTTATCTAATGGATGTTCCTCTCCTTGAGATTAGGTTGACTAATTTCATGTACTAGCGACTAGCAAATATTGCTTCTCACTATCAAGTTTTTGGTAAGTGTTAAATGGCATTAGTGGAATATTAACAGTTAAGAGGTGAATATTACTTGATATTATTGAAGACATAGGTTCTGTATTAGAACTCTACTGTACTGGTGAGCTCTGGTTAAGATTTGATCCTGCCTATCAACATCAGTGTTTGTTTGAAGTGCTTCAATAGAACTTAAGTAGTGGTTAGTACTTAAGATGTTTGAAACTTACATAACAAACAGAGAGGATGGATTATAACAACATAAAGAGTATGAATGTGGACTTCTGAAGGCTCCTGATTATTAGATTTCCTAAGGTATATATAAACACTAAAGTGTCATGTGACACAGAAATATTGTTGCATCACTGTTGAAGTCAGGTTCACGTTGCTGGCAGAAAACACCCAACCAAAAGCAGCTTGTGGGAGAAAAGAATGGTCTATTTTGGCTTACAGATTTCAGGGGAAGCTTCATGATGTCAGGGGAAAATGATGGCATGAGCAAAG
The DNA here is from genome assembly GCF_020740685.1 of Jaculus jaculus. Classification (NCBI taxonomy): domain Eukaryota; kingdom Metazoa; phylum Chordata; class Mammalia; order Rodentia; family Dipodidae; genus Jaculus; species Jaculus jaculus. Next base: position 79,266,866 of record NC_059107.1, on the reverse strand, counting down.
GGAGGACATCACCTCCTGGCCAACATCAGGTGGGCAACAGGAACAGGAGAGTATACCAAACACTGGCAAGAGGAAGCTGGCTATAACATCCATTAGCCCACCCCTAACAATACACTGCCTCCAGGAGGCTTTAATTCCCAGATCACCATCAGCTGGGGACCTAGCATTCAGTGCACCTAAGTTTATGGCAGATACCTGAATCAAACCACCAGAGTTATTTTTCCTGTGCAATTTGAAAAGATGACTTCTGGGGGTTGGGGTTCACATTAAAAAATCATTCACTATCTTCAGTCCTCTTTTTCTACATCCACATGTAAAGTGACATTGCTGTAAAGAGGAATATTTTCTATAAAATATTATAATATATGTGCAAAATCTTTTAAATGAGAGAGAACTGGGAGGACTAATATCAAAGTGACTTGCATTTCAAATGCTTAAAAGGTTATTTTAATGGTGAAACCTCTATTAAGTTAATTGTTTTCCTTAAAAATCTTACCTTCAGAAATAGTATTTTGCTTGATTAAACACAGCTTGTTTGTTGCTTGTTAGATTATCAGGTCCACAAAAGATTCCTGGCTTTCAAATGATTCATGGCTAAACATTAAATCAGTATAGGGTTTGCTAGGATATCCATTTCATGTCAGTGGACACCTTGCATTTGTAAAATGAATTACCCAAGCCCAAATTATGTGATACAAATAGCTACTGTGACATGCCTTAGGTCTACTATAATACTTTAGCTCTTCCAATCCATATCTTCTTCTTTTGGTGCATTACAATTCACTGTAGCACCAAATGCCAGCAACTTGCACTTCTCCGTAGTATGTTAGTAAAATAATTACCATTTGGGCAACATAGCTATGTCATATTTTTCAGATATGATTACTAAAACTAATATACCTGTCTGCAACACTAATTTTGTTAAATTATATATTTAAATATAAGCATGATATATTTTGTTTATATACAATTTTTTTTTCCAAAGGGAGATGTTGTTCACTGCTGGCACACAGGAACAGTACAGGATGGGACTGGGTTTTTTTAAATATTTTTATTTATTTATTTGAGAGTGACAGACAGACAAAGAGGCAGATAGAGAGAGGGAGAGAGAATGGGCACGCCAGGGCCTTCAGCCACTGAAAACGAATTCCAGACACGTGCGCCCCTTGTGCATCTGGCTAACGTGGGTCCTGGGGAGTCAAGCCTCGAACCGGGGTCCTTAGGCTTCACAGGCAAGCGCTTAACTGATAAGCCATCTCTCCAGCCCTTATATACAATTTTTGATTAAAGAATAGTAAGATTGTCAGTTTCTTAAATTATTTTCTAAGTCATTAAGTTATAATCATAAAGCTAAACTTGTTTACATAATCAATAAACTATACCAATCTAATACATTTTAACATATAAATGAAAACTGCGTGAAAGTTAATGCTGTGTACTTATTTCTTTCAATTTTAGTCACGATTTCATTGGGGAATTTACAACAAGCTATAGGGAACTTTCTAGAGGACAATCACAATTCAATGTATATGAGGTAAGAAACATTTTGTGTTATTAATGCCCCTCTACAAAAGTACATTTATGCTGTAAAAGTTTAGAAATTTAAAAAATATAATCAAATGTTATATATGTGTGTGTGTGTGTGTGTGTGTGTATTTATATATGTGTGTGTATAAAACAAATCTTTAAATGTCTTATTCTGACTTTCTGATTTATTCATTAGATTGGATTATATTATCTTACCAATTTCTTTGATTAAGTGGTATGATTTAAAGTGATTTATCTTAGTAAATGATTGTATTTGGTTCTGTTTTGTTCTTGCTCTCCAAATCGTATGGTGCCTTTACTCTTAGCTTTTAATTCCTGCCCAGGAAAGTTTTTACAAATTAAATATGCATGTAAGTTCATTTTTTCTTAAGCCTTGCTCTCTGTTCTTTGCTTTCCTACCAACATCTTCTTCCTGTGCCTTTTGCTAATATCAGCATGGTGGGATCAGAGCTAAAATCCACATAGTATGCCTGAGCACCATCACTCTTGTTCAGGTAGCCACTGAAAGGAATGCCAGGGTAATGTGCACAATAATGAACTCACATTTATTTCTACCATAAAACATCTTACCAGGTCCTTGCTTAGCATCCTTCTAAGATATTTAATTTATATTTATCATATAAGATAAATTCATAAACGTGTGGATGTCTGTTTTCTTTCTTTCTTTCTTTCTTTTTTTTTTTTTTTGAGGTAAGCCCAGCACAGTGGCCATTTTTATGCAAGATAGAGAGAGAGAGAGAGAGAATTGGTGCACCAGGGCCTCTAGCCACTACACTCGAACTCCAGATATGTGTGCTACCTTATGTGCATGTGCAACCTTACACACTTGCCTCATCTTGTGCATCGGGCTTATGTGGGACCTGGAGAGTTTAACATGGGTCCTTGCGCTTCCCAGGCAAGTACCTTAACCACTAAGCCATCTCTCCAACCTTCATTGCCTATTTATTCTATATAACCTCAAGCCTGAAGAAAAATGCCATGCATACCAATGTTAACTCTGGGTCATTGGAATTTGTATATTCCCTACAACTTTAAATTTAACATATGTGGGTAACAAGAGAGTATCTCAGTATTTAGCGAACATAAGTTTTCCTGCCAGGGTGACACTGAATTTTATTTCTTTCAAGAATGGAAGAATCTCCTTATACCTTCTTCCTGGGCTGAAATTGCTATGTCTCATTCATACATCATTCATTTACCAAATAAAAATTTAAGTCTTCTCTGTATTGCATGTTCTGTATTCTGCATCCCTCCAGTGTATACAGATATGGATAAAATTTTCAGTGTGAAATCCCTAATACAAACATAAAATACTTCTGCTGTTGCTTGATTTGTGCCTCAATAGTAGTGTACTAACCAGACTATAAACACATAGAGGGGCTAAATTTAGCCCAAGAAAGCTAGTCTCACACATGAAAATGGAGCAATAAATGAATCTTTTCTGTTTGGATCGTTCATAGAAAGGATATTATGACTCTGTATGAGAAGTGATATCATATAACATAAATTCATAAACATGTGCCTATTTTCTCTATCTAACATCAAGCCTGAGAAAGAATGCCATGCATACAAATTCCTCTTGTGTTGGAGAGATGGCTTAGTGGTTAAGGCACTTGCCTGCAAAGCCTAAGGACCCAGGTTTGATTCTGCAGGTCCCATGTTAGCCAGATGTACATCATGGCACATGCATCTGGAGTTCATTTGCAGTGACTAGAAAACCTGGTGCACTCATTCTCTCCCTCCTTCTCCCTCCCCCATCCCTCTGTCTCTAATAAATAAATAACTATTAAAAATTTTTAAAAATTCTTATACTTATGGGGTGTTAACTATATGTTCTTAAACAGCCCATCAGATATCAACCACTTTGAGTTTCCTTATATAACCTTTTAAAAATATTTTAGTTATTCATTTGTTTAATTATTTGAGAAAGAGAGAAAGAAGCAGATAGAGAATGGGGAGAGAATGGGTGTGACATCTACTGCAAACAATCTCCAGATGCATGCGCCACCTTGTGCATCTGGCTTACATGGTCCCTAAGGAATCAAACTTGGGTTCCCCATTTTTTTTAAGTAGGGTCTCACTCTAGCCCAGGCTGACCTAGAAACCACTGTGTAGTCTCAGGGTGGTTTCAGACTCACTGCAATCCTCCTCCCTGACATCTTTGTTTGACAAGCTAAGTGTTCAGTTGATTAACTAAGCAACTTTGTGTACATGGAGACACTTATTACACACTGCAGCAGTGTAACATGCTGCTGTATTTCACTGTTCTTTGAACAGAAACTTGGGGTCAGTCAGAAGCCTGGTTATCAGTAATTCCAAATGCTTGTTGGACATGTGAGCATCTGTGTAGATTCAAGTTGGCCTTAATCTCATGGTGATCCTTCTACCTCAGCCCTTTGAGAACTAGGATTACAAGTTTGTCACCATATCCATCTTGAGCTTTCTTAAACCCTCTAAAGACATCTCATTACCTGTATCTTCCTTTTTGTTTTCTGCATCAGACTTTTACTTACTCCTATCTCTGCATCGTTTCTGAAGATATCCATGGTGCTAAGTAATTGCCACTATTTTCAATAAGACCAGAGAGAAAACTTTTCCCACTAAGTAAGCTTTGAGTCGGGTCAAATAAAGACAAATCAAACCTTGGTTTATGGGCATTTCTGGAAGCTTTCACATAAGTCAATTAAGGATAATTCTTTGTGACTGATGCCTTCTGATGAACCCCATAGCCAGTTAGTCCCTTTCAGAGGCTTTTAGATTTTATTTTTCTCAGTTACTGTGGGTGTAGGTATAAGGCTGACTTGTTTTCAGTGCTACAATGACACAATGATATTAAATAAGGGTAATTAAAATTCTACAAAATTATACTCAACCTTTTTTTTAAGTTACTATCCTCAAAATTGTGTAGGTTTTCCATATTCTTCAGAAGTTTGGATTTTAATATTTTTGAAGATGTTCTCTTTGCATTTCTTTTTAAATAATATTTTATTGATTTATTTGAGAGAAAGAGAAGAAGGCAGATATATAGAGAGAATGAATGCACCAGGACTTCTAGTCACTTTAAATGAACTCCAGACATCTGTGCCACATTGTGTATCTGGTGTATATGAGTACTGGGTAATTGAACCTGAGTACTTAGGATTCACAGGCAAGCACTTTAACTGCAAAGCTATCTCTTCACCTCTTATTGAATTTCTTGAAGAGCTAATTTTCTGGGGTTCTTACTCCACCATTCCAAAAGTACTTCACTACTTCATTTTAGTTGTTTTATAAGCCATAAATATTATATTTGTTTATTAGTATCATAACATGTTTCAATATTGTTTGAACTTGTCATAAGCTATTAGATAGTAATTTAACCACAACATTACATAAATTGAGATAATTTCTTTGTGACTAGAGGAAATTATAGATTAAGAGCTTAATAGGAACTATTTAAAACATACAAACAGTTTGAGGTTTTACCTTTAAAATTCAGGAAAAGAGCTTTTATTCCAAACAAAATGATGAATGCTAGATGGATGACTTCAGCTAGAAATATGGTGAAAGATGATTATTAAAAATTTTTATTTTTAATTTTTATTGAATTCAAGTTATCCATTAATTTCCCACACATAACTTAGTATGCTTTGACAAACTACATGACTCTTGAAACCTCAAGATCAAACCTAACTTCTCTTACCAAACAACCTTTTCTATGCACAGTGTCACTGATCCATTTACTTGATATGAGAAATATGTCATGTTTGTAATAGTGGCCAACATGTTTACTGCATTGTTGCATGTTTTTTCCTGTAAAATATGCTCAGCCTGTATTTTCTGAAACATGTAATATAAAGATTATGTTGGGGCTAGAGAGATGACTTAGTAGTGAAGGTGCTTGCCTGCAAAGTCTAAGGATCCATGTTTGACTCTAAAAGAGTTTTCTAAAAGAGTTTGCATTTCTATGATAGTCCATGTTTGACTCTCCAGGCCACACACACAAGTTTATGCAAGCACATAATGTTGCACATGTACACAAGGATGCATGCATCTGGAGTTTGATTGTGGTGGCTGGAAACCCGTGCATACCAATTCTCTCCCTCTTCCTCTCTCTCTCTGTCTTTCTCTCAAAAAGAGGCCAGTCTGCTGGGCTTGCCTCCAAAAATAATAAGTAAATAAATAAACAAGTATAAAAACAATATGTTGAATGAATAGGTAAGTCAATTGACATTTTATCTTTTCTACCTAGTTCAGTTTATTCTGTGTTCTAAATTTTTCTTGTGAGTCAGCGTCAGCCATAATCCTCATTTAACGTTTATTGTTTCTTGGGTAGTGTAGCAAACAGCTTCAGATTCACTGAGATGAACTTACATACCAGGAACAATTATGGAGGAAGGGATTTATTAAGCTTACAGATCCAGGTGAATTTTCATAATGGCAGAAGTTGGCATGCTTTCACAGAACCAAGCAGAGAGAGAAAAGCACAAGTCAGAAGCCACACAGCACAGCACACTTCAAGAACTCCAGTTAGGCACACTTTGCATACCTTTAGATTGAAATCTCCAACCCACTACCACAATTTAAGATCCACCCAGTGACGTGCCTCCAGCCAGGTGGCTGCAGATATAAACTACAAACTAATAAAACACTGAGTATATTGGAGGCCACCTATTCAAACTACCACATTCCACTCCTGGTCCCCACAAGATTTATAACCATCACACATTGTAAATTCTACTCAGTTAAATAGTTAAATTTCAAAAGTCTCCACAGTCAACCAATTTAAAATAGTAAGTCCTGTAAAATCAAACAAGTTAAATACTGTCAACTTATAAAGCACAGAATAAACATTTTCAACTTGTATAATGCATAGCAAGAAGAGAATAAAACAACAAAAATTCAATCACCATCAAACAACAAATTTCTGCAGTTCAAGTTCAATATACCTAGAGACAGTCTCCAGATTTTCAAATTCCGACCTTCCAGCTGGGCATAGTAGCCAAGGAACACTTCCATCTTAGGCCAACAACATGCTGTATGGTAGCCCTTGCAAATCCTGGTGCATCCAAAACATCTTCAGGTCTTCATGCAAACCATGGTCCATCTTCCAAAGGCTCTTTCAGCCTATCAGGAAATTAGTCCTCACCTCATGCCTCATCTCAGCAGCGGCTCCTGGAACTGTGTGCATTTCATGATCACTCTTCACATTTTCATGCTTCCAAAATTAATACCAAGTATGCAGGACACAGCTATATTCATAATTCACAGATGAAATACAACATAACCTTGAAAAGTAGATTCCTTCTCCAGTCAACTCTTTCTAAAAGAGTTTGCATTTCTATGATAGTCTTTCCTTAGGCATTCTTTCCATTGTTTTAACGTAAAGCAAATGGGCCATCTTCCTTAAGATTGCTAATGCATTTCACAATAGCAGGTTCAGTAACCTAACACCAGTCTCCCTGCCTGTAATTTTAATTTGCTTGAGATTTTCCAGCATAAAAATCTTAAGTCTCTCAGTGCAATTATCTTTAGCCAAGCACATCAGTCCATTACAAATTTAACCTTGATCAAACTCTCTGGACCTGGGCAGCAGAACACAGCCAGCTCTTAATGCCAGTAGCCCAGTTCCAACAAAGTCCTCTGCAGTCTTTCCTTACCTTTGAAAGCTCATAAGCCAAGCCTAGAAGTTCAATACTATCTGCACTTAGTGTTCTCAAACTGTCATCGGTATAGTCCATCAAACTTGGCTTACCACTCCAAAAGGCATCTTCATTTGCAAACACCAAGTCCATGCCTATTCCTCTAAAACAAAGGTTCCAAAAGATCAATACCACATGGTCAGGTTCATCTCAGCCCAGTCCTCGGTACCAACTTCTGTAGTAGACAGCTTCGTGTTCACTGAGATAAACTTCCAGACCAGGCACAATTATGGAGGAAGGGATTTATTGACGCCTGTGGATCCAGGGGAAGTTCCATAATGGCAGAAGAAGCTGGCTTACTTTCACAGGACCTAGCAGAAAGAGAGAAGCACAAGTCAGAAGCCACATAGCACAGCACACTTCAAGAACTCCAGTTAGACACACTTTGCATATCTTTAGATTGAAATCTCAAACCCACCACCACACCTGTTTTGTAAGAGCATTAGTCACCATGGTCCCTGTCTTAGGTTGTTCCTCTCTGGGGATCTGACCCGTCACTAGGTACTATGTGTCTTGCTCGCTGAGAACCCACTCCATGGCCTGTCTTAGGTTGTCTCAGTCAGTTTGAGATCTTACCTGTCATTGGTCACATGGAGGGCAGAGGAGGTGGCAGTGGGTCATCTGAGGAACTTAATTCCTGAGTTGCCAGGCTGTGATTTTTATTGCCTCTAGCCACTGGTGAATGAATTATATAATTTTGTTAATTACACAAGGCCTGACAGTGAGAATAAGGGAAAGGAGAAGAAGAGGTCCAAGTAGAGGGAGGAGGTAGGGTAAGAAGTAAGCCCATCCACAGTGGGTTGTCCTGGAGGTCCCACCACTTCCTCTCCAAGTCTTCCTGGAGCCTCTTAATCTTGTCCTGGATGATTCCTGATTTATTGGTGTAAAAGCAGCATTATTCCTGTAAAAATAAGCATATGCCTCCCTTTTTGGCCATTAGTAGGTCTAGTCCCCTCCTGTTTTGTAGGACTACCTCAGCCAGGGAATCTAGCTGTTTTGGAGATAGGTCTCCCTCTGATATAATCAAAAGAGGGCATAGGAAGGGCCTCATTTCCAGAAATGATATCTACATCTGGGATTAAGGTAGCTGGGGCACAAAGGCCCATCCAATTGGTGGGCAGAAAGTCATAGGCCATCCCACCTCCACAAACATAAACCATTCCAGAAGGCGGGCAGTGCTGAGCACTGGGCTCAGTTGTGTTTAAAGTACAGAAGGAAGGATGGATGTTTGCCACATCTATACTGGAATTATTAGGGGAAGACGGGGCCCAAATGCAAGTTCCAGAGGAAACACTGGGAAAAGCTGGATGGGGAAGGTGGCTGAGCAATTTTTTAAGGTCTTATGGGCAACGGTACTGCAAGCAGCCAGGGAGGCCCAGATCAGAGGCAAAGCCAGAGCAGGGTGAAGACCATTTTAGAAACAGTCCACAGGAGTGGGACACTCCCTGGAGAAGTGATTGTCAGTGTCTCCTTGTTGGGACAAATATTTTAGGTCTCTCACTGGTACCCAAATGGCTCTGTTTTCATCTTGAGGGAAGACACATTTAAACCCTCTACCTGCTGTGAGGAGTGGATCTGGTCCTCTCCAGGCCCCAGTCAATGGGTCCCTCCATCTTACCCAGATAGAACTGTATGAGGACCAATGTTTTTAGAGAGGGGATAATTATTTATCTTCTTTAGAAAAATTTTAAATATTTAGGGTAAATAATGCCTTTTTTAGTTGGTCATGTGGGGGTAAGGATTCCCCCTTTTGTTTTTGTAATTGAGACTTGAGAGTCTGATTATCCTATTTTTAAAATTTTAGTTGTACTATGGTAGTATAAGCCTTATATATGAGGTATAGAAAGTAGACATATCTCATGTTTTAAATATCTAATATTTATAAACATCTTATATTTTAAATATTTAACATTTTTAAACACTGGCAGAACCTGTCATCAGTCTTGAAAACAGTACCAATTAATTTATAGATTAACTCATTTAACCTCGAAATTTTTAGCACCTGTGTTTGAAAACATCTCTGATTAGTTTAGATACCTCTGTTGGTACAAATTACCCAGAGAACATTGTAAACAGAACCATAGAGTTTAATAATTTTTTAAACCAAAACAGCTAGCTAAATTTTAATATAACCCTTGATAAATCTTTTTGAAAGAAAAAAACATTATTTGACAACCCATAATTTTGGCTTAAGCTTGATAGTTATTGATTTTATGTACCACAGAAACTTATTAACATAAAGCAATTTTATGTTTTACCCATGACGTAAACTTGATAAAGTTTAAGTAAGCTTAATATATCCCAGGAAGATAAAAGCTATCATTACTGAAATTAAATCACTTATACCTAAGTGATTAAACCTAGTTATGACCATTCAATAGAATTAGCATAAATAAGACAGAAGCTACCTTTAAAGTTACAATGTCTTTAGGTATGAGTACTTCACCTTTGGAAAATAACCACTTCTATGTGAGTCTTTATCTCAAGAATAGTTAAAACCTTGATGAAAAGAGGAACCTAGGGCTGGAGAGATGTTTTAGCGGTTAAGTGCTTGCCTGCAAAGCCTAAGGACCCTGGTTCGAGGCTCAATTCCCCAGGACCCACGTTAGCCAGATGCACAAGGGGGCGCAGGCATCTGGAATTCGTCTGCAGTGGCTGGAGGCCCTGGGGCGCCCATTCTCTCTCTCTCTCTCTCTCTCTCTCTCTCTCTCTGTCGCTCTCAAATAAATAAATAAATAAATAAACCAAAAAAAGAAAAGAGGAACCTAATTTACTTTACTGAGAGAGTCTTAAAGCCAGTTTTATAACCCTTAAATCATAACAAATTAACATCAGTGACCTGTTAATGAGTGAGGTCTTATCATAAGACTCAATTTTTCCACTTATTAAAACCTTGGCATCACGTAAACATTAGATTTAATCCAATTAAATGTTTTAATGAAGGGGCCCTTCCCCTGATATATACATTAGGTAAGTCTGATGCTTATCTTATATAAGGAGCTTGTAACCTGGTCAAATACCATGATTCAGTTGACCTATTTAACATTTTGTCTAGTGAGAAATTTCATCTAACAGATGTAAACTTTAAGTGTTTAAAAGAGAAGAACTAAAGAGAACCACAGTTATATGTACTTTTTTTTTTCTTTGTCAGAGACAATTGGCCATTTTGTCTCTAGTCAGAGTCTGGGGTACACATGGCTTAAACTTGTATGGAGTTTGAGATAAGGGGGTTTTATCCGTTTTTTTTTTTTTTAAGTCCAGCTTTCCATGTATTTAAGTAGCATATGTTGGAAAGCAAGAGCAAAATGAAATTACAGAGCAGAGAGATAAGCATCCTGACATTTTTTATCCTATTCTGAAGTTGTTTGTTTTTACATAGCAAATTTACCCATTTGCAAAACACAAGGTGATAGACTCTTGTCTATGTTTAACCTGGTTAAACCTCCAGTTACATCTATACTTAATGACTTTGTGACCCACCTACCATAGGCATCACCTGTGTCTAATGTGAGATGAATTTAGATTAAGACTATGTCCCTATACAAAACTTTTAGAGTATCCTTAAGAGTCTGTAAACAGTTGAAAAATCTCTAACTTTAATCATGGCATTTAGGCTTAGCCTGAAAATTCTTTCCTACATACGCACATCAGTCCATTATAAATTTAACCTTGATTAAACTCTCTGGGCCTGGGCAGCAGGACGCAGCCAGCCCTTATGCCTGTAGCCCAATTCTAACAAAGTCCTCTGCAGTCTTTCCTTCCCCTTAGAAAGCTCATAAGCCAAGCCTCGAAGTTCAATGCTGTCTGCACTTAGCATTCTCAGATTCTCATCAGAATAGTCCATAAAATTTGGCTTACCACTCCAGAAGAAACCTTTAGTTGTAAGCACCAAGTCCATGCTTATTCCTTCAAATCAAAGGTTCCAAAAGATCAACATCCACATGGTCAGGTTCATCTCAGTCCACTCCTTGGTACCAAATTCTGTATCAGACAGCTTCAGGTTTACTGAGATGAACTTCCAGATCAAGCACAGTTACAGAGGAAGGGATATTTATTGAAGCTTACAGATCCAGGGGAAGTTCCATAATGGCAGAAAAAGCTGGCCTGCCTTCACAGGCCCAAGCAGAGAGAGAGAGAAGCACAAGCCTAAAGGTCAAAAGGCACACAGTGTGTCCACTAGGGGCATATGACCCATTCAGAAATACAAAAGCCGCAGATGCAGCTTGCCAGCAAACCAAAAGTGAAAGGAAAGAGAAAGAGAACGAAGAGATGTTGACAAGCAAGTACAGGTTATAGAAGCAAAGTTTAGCACATTAAATATGAAGACTGCCTCATAACTTATGAAGGTACGCTCACCCACACACTGATTGACCTCCTAAATGAATGCTTCTCACAGTCTTCCAGGTTCCCAGAGCCCCATGTTAGGTGCCAGATGCCGGACTCCCCTGGCGGGTAGTGCCGAGGAGGGACCAGGCCCGCTGGTTCCTCCCAAAGGGTTGAGGAGGACGAGTGTCGGATGACTCATAACCTCTCCTAGTCACCAGAGAAAAACCACACTGAGTCAGGAGTCTTGTCAAAGCAGGAACTCGCTTTATTGTTACAGGCAGCTGCCTATATAATGTTGAGAACAAGGGTAGAGATTTTAGGATGGGGGGAGAGGTAAGGGCCAATAGTAAACTGCGACTATTGAAATGATTGCTTCCAAGCGTGTGCACAGGTGGGAATTCCAACTCCTAAGTGGAAGTAGCAGGCCAGAAGTCATTAGGCATCTTGCTGAGACCTTGCTGGCCAGAGGCAGATTGCCAAACTTTAGCTAGGCTCAGGAAGTTCCACCAGGCCTCACACCCAGGCCTTTCAAGGCCCAACAATTCAATTCACCTTTTTTTGTCTCTCTTTTTGTATGTTCACTGTACTTCAGCTAATCCAGGCCAATTTTTTTTGTTTCTTCTAGAATGTTATAGTTGTTTGTTTTGTTTTATTTGAGCTCTAATTTAAATTAATAAATCTTAATTCAGGTAATACTTAGGTATAAATCATTTTCCCCTTTTGGCTTGTTAAATTCTTTCCCGTATTTTGGTTTGAAATGTGCTATAAGATCCTGTCTTAAGGCACTTGCATAATTTGTCAGATTGACAGTTCTTTCTCATCTCATATAAGCGGTAACTCTCATTGTCTTGTACAGTGTCTTTTTTCCTTATGGAACAAAGAGTCAAAAATTTCAATGCATGTTAAAATACATTCTGTTACCAATTATTAAGTAGCAGCAGGTATCTGGTGAAATTACTAGTATTTTAAAATAATACTTGGGTTGATATATAGCTTAAACATTCACACACTGGGTCAATTTTTGTGTTAGTAACTTAAATAATACTTATGTCTCAGATATACTTTCCTTTAGCAAGCTGCGATTTCTGTCCTCTGCCTTTCTGCTTTCTCTTTCCTTTCCTTCTTCCTTCCCTCCCCTCCTCTTTTTCTCTTTCTCACCCCTCCCCCGTTTCTGACAGGGTGTTGCTGTTCAGCTCACGCTGGCCTCATATTCATAATCCTCCTACCTCATCCTTCCAAGAGTTGGGATTACAGGTGTGTATAATCATGTCTCAATGATTTTTCTACAAAGCAATTATTATTGTTTGGGTACTTGGATCTTAAAGGTCTCTTTCAAATAAAAAAGGTATACATGATTATATGCCATCAACACATAAAGTAAATGAAATTATACTATTTTCTAAACACTGTTTTAAAAGGTGGTCATTAGAAATTTTTGTAGAGAACTTTCATCAAATAACAGTTGAGGGTTCATAGTAAAGGTGCATGTCAGTGATTAAGTATATAAGTGAAAATAGTAAGTTTAAATATGTTTTTGAAAGCAGTACAAAGCTTAATGTTTTAATTTTTATTTGGTTTTCAAGGTGGTGAATCCCAAAAAGAAAGGAAAAAAGAAAAAATATATTAATTCAGGAACAGTAAGTTTTACTTAATCTTATTATTAAGGATTAAAGTTAATGAATAAACTGTGTACTATTTTGAAGAAAACTAAAGTGAGCTAAAAGTGGGATTTATTTCATTTAGTATCTTAATACAAAAGAACAGGGTAGATATTAACTTCCTGAGGAATGATTGTAATAGAGAATTCCTCATGAGAGATCAGTGGCATGGCTTCCTGCTGGCTTTCATGGAGTTGTAATGCCATGGAGGGAGTGAATCAGACATATATGAACAAGCTTACATGAGAGGAAAACATGCTGCACTCTCTTTATAAATTGTACTTATTTGTCTATCTGCATGGATGTATTGGTTCCCCAGTGTCTATTACCATTCCAGACACATGTGCCATTTTGCATCTGGCTTTTTGTGGATGCTGTGAATAAAACCCAGGCTGGCAGGCTTTGTACACAAGTGCCTTGAACCACTGAGCAGTCTCTCCAGCCCATTAACTGCTATACCCTTTACAGATCATATTTAACTCCTAGGACTCATCTTATATCCTACTGGATGTGAATTTACTTATTCACAGGGTGCTAACACTCACAATTCTATAGAAATGCTATAGCAAATCAGTACAAGAGAGGGCAAGGATGAAAGTATTTGAAAATAGTAAAAATAGTAAAAAATCAGTGTCATCCTATTTCAAACAAAATCCTAAAAGATTTTTACCTATAATAATGTTCCTTGGAAGAAGCAAAGTCTATCTTTTCTTTCAAAGATTTTTATTAGTAATGATATCCAGGGCTTAGGGGTTAAGTGCTTGCCTGTGAAGCCTAAGGACTCTGGTTCGAGGCTCGACTCCCCAGGACCCACGTTAGCCAGATGCACAAGGGGGCGCACTGGTCTGGAGTTCATTTGCTGTGGCTGGAAGCCCTGGCGTGCCCATTCTCTCTCTCTCTTTCTATTTGCCTCTTCCTCTCTCTGTCACTCTCAAATAAATAAATAAAAATAACAACAAAAAATTTTAAAAAATAATGACATTCAAAATGGCCTTATTAGAATACATGACAAATATGCCTATTTCTTACACAGCTTAGCTTAGTGATTCTAGGTTTTTAATTTGAACTATTCTTTTATTTATTTATTTATTTGAGAACTACAGACACAGAGAGAAAGACAGATAGAGGGGGAGAGAGAGAACGGGCGCACCAGGGCTTCTAGCCTCTGCAAACGAACTCCAGACGCGTGCACCCCCTTGTGCATCTGGCTAACGTGGGACCTGGGGAACCAAGCCTCGAACCGGGGTCCTTAGGCTTCACAGGCAAGCGCTTAACCACTAAGCAATCTTCTCCAGCCCTTTAATTTGAACTATTTTTCAACTGACTTTCATCTAAAATTAGAACTAGCATGGTGTCCTCAAAGATAATTTTTAGGATGTTCTTCAGAGGATGACAGCTGGTCAAACAAAGGCATTGCTTATTTATTATTTTCGGTCCCTTTCCTCCTAATACTTTTAAATGTGCAAACAAGTAGGTCTAGCATATTTTGATAAGGAAAAGTGACTGTCGTGATTATTTAAAGTTTTAGGAAATTTTCTCACTAATAGTTAGAAATTGTGTTTCTTTTTTTTAGGTAACTTTACTATCTTTCTTAGTAGAAACAGAAGTTTCATTTCTGGACTACATTAAAGGAGGGTAAGTCATCTTCTGTAACTTTTTCATCATTGAACATTTCTTTGAATGGGCATAGTATCTATGGCCATACCACCCTGCATGCACCCAGTCTCATCTAAACTGCCATTAGACATCTAGGCAACTGATGGTCATCTTTAAATAATTTAATGTTACTTATATTTCAAGCAGAAAATAGAAACTTCACATGCTACTACTTTTGATTCCTATAATAACATCTCTAAACCATACAAAAACATTTTATATCATTAATATTTATAAAGATTTTATGCATACTGTTATTCAGTATTTTATAAAATAAAATCTTTATTTGTTTGGTGAGTTGGTTGGCAGGGTCTTCTGTGTCTCTCTGACTACTAGAACTTGCTATGTTACCCAGACTTGTCTTGAACTCAATATCCCTCTGCTTCATCCTCTCTAGTTCTAAGAGTATAGACATGCCCCACTACACCTGACAGAATATTTTCCTTTGCTTAACACATATAATTTTTATATTTTATTTTTAATACTTTTAAAATAGGAGAAAAGCTTTAAGGCTTGATTTACATCTATGGGCTGACTTCAGAATATTAGAAGAAAGTAATTCATCATAAAATTCTGATTAAATTAGTAGTGAACAGTCATTTCCTTGCTCTCAGCTCATAGAAAAAAATAAGAAATGATAGTTTTGTATTCATTTCTTTTTATAATAAACCTTTAATATGAAAACAACAAATCGTATCACCTTGAAATGGACAACACCAAATTTAAAATCACTTTGCAGTTTTATACCTACAAACGTCTTCAAAATCCACTGAAATATTTCAATGATTGATTTTTGATTTTTGCCAGATTTTTCTAAATATTTTTTCTTAATATGCAGTCTAAGGTAGGCTGTAATTCATAATCCTACTGCCTTAACCTCCCAAGTGCTTGGACAGAGAACAGGTTTGCCTAGCACTACATATTTTTAATTCACTTTAAACACTATAATCTTTTCAGACTTTCTGCCTTAAACTAAGAAAGATCAAATTTCAAAGAACAAATGCACTTAAATGATTTAAAAGCATATTAAAATCATTACTTTGTTAACCAAAATTTCAGAATAGTAATATATCTAATTACACTCACTTCAAAAAAGAACTCACTGTAGGAGTTGAGACTTAATTATATATAGTTTCAATATTTGCTATTAACTCTTTTAAGTAACATCAGATATTTTTCCTGACATCTTCTAACACAGAGTTCTAGTCTTTGTTGTCTAAAAAAAGTATGCTGGACATGTTAATATTCCAGTGGCCTTTAGTATGCTTCATAATTTTTACTGAAACCACATACTGTTTTATTTTATTAGCAATTATTATCAGGTATTACATAAATAGGTACTATGATTCCCAACTTTTAAAATCAGTATATTTTCCATTTTATCTTACAGAGATAAATAGTGAACTGGTAGAAAGGAAAGCTTATACAGTTGGATAGATAGATAGATAGATGATAGATAGATAGATAGATAGATAGATAGATAGATAGATAGAGAATTGCAATTTCCCATAGTTTATTCATCCTAGGTATAATCACTATTGAATATCATTTCATAATTATGTATATTCTTCCTTGTTTAGGAAACTTGTTAGAAACCTTGTTAAGAAACTAACACACATCACTATTTTTATAGCACTTGGACAGGCATATTACTCTGCATTGTATATTATGTTTATTAAATATAGATGACTTAGTTTTGAAGCATGTCCTGTTGGTGCACACTTTAGGCCATCATGGTTTTCAAATGAAGAACAAGGCTACAATGTAAAACCCTGTATCATAGTATTTCATGTTTTGAGCCATTGCTTAGAAATGTCTCCCCTCTATATGTTTACCGAACACTGTTACTGAATAGTTACCCATTGTTTTAATTGCAAATTTCCTGAATATATAAGAATCTGCCCTGTTTAATTTCTTAGTCAGTTTCATGTCTTTGTAAAAGCCTGCATTGCATCAGCTCTGTCTTTGAAACTACAGTTTGCAAGATTCCTTTTCCGTCTTTTCACTCATCTTGTAACTCCATCATAAAAATCTGGCAATTTTCAACTGAAGACAGCACGTGAAAGTAACTTGGAGCTGCATTCCTTAAAGTTGGAAATACCTTCAACACTTTTCTAAATTTTTCTAGTATTTACACGTTGATCTTGATACCTAGTTAGCACACATCTAGAGATTTTTCTAGAGTGAGCTCATCTGATCTTAACTTTTGTAATTTTATGACACTAAGGAAAAGCAATAAAAGAAAGAACATACTGGAGGTCATACAAGGTTCCTGATTTCACAAGATGCTTCACCATGGTTCAAATTAAGTATAATATTTCAAGTGCAATTGAAGAAAAGATTACTGAGAGCTGGAGAGATGGCTTAGCGGTTAAGCACTTACCTGTGAAGCCTAAGGACACCAGTTCGAGGTTCACCCCCCCCCCTGCCAGGACCCACATAAGCCAGATGCACAAGGGGGCACATGCATCTGGAGTTGTTTGCAGTGGCTGGAGGTCCTGGCGCACCCATTCTCTACCTATCTCTCTGCCTCTCCTCTCTCTATCTGTCTGTGACTCTCAAATAAATAAATAATTAATTAAAAAAATTAAAGATTACTGAATTAAGTTCACTTTTTAAGTACTCATAGTCATTGTTCAAGTTTAACTAAAATAACAACCAGCATTTGTTACTGATATTTGTGCGTCATTTTGTTGCCCAGTAATACATTTGTAGTGTACATTGAAACACAACTGTGACACCGATGTGGGAGTGAGCTCTATGGGATTAAAGTTCCCATAGCATCAGCTCTCAGGTATCCAGTTCTTGTCCTCATTACCAAACAGCTGAGAACTCAGACACAAAAGGATAAATTGTGAGATTTATCTTGGGGAGAATTAAGATGAGAGAAAACAAAAGTACCCAAGCAAAAAGAAATTTCCCCTCTACTCAGGGGAGACCTGAAAAAAATCTCCCTCAAGAAGAGAAAGGTTTCTTTCCAGGAAAGAAGAAAGAATTTGCACACGTTTCAGGCCCTTTTCTGTGAATCAGACATACAGTTAGAATGAGCCTCATCACCAGACTTAGGTGTGTAGGGAGAAACCTGTTTGGCTTGTGGACCCAAGAGAAACACTGACTCAAAAAGGGCCTACCCACAGTTAATCCCATGAAACTGAGGAAGAAAAGTAAAGCTGTTGCTGTTGCTAAGGAGTTGTTGCCTTTGGTTATCTTGGATAAGGAATTGGATGAAAGTTCTATTCTTGCCCAGATAGTTATGGTGATATCCATGTCTCCATGGGCCAGTCCCTGATTAAGTCCCAGGAAAAAGCCACTTGTTTCTAATTTGTAGCAGTATCAACTCATGTTTGTATTCCTCAGAACTTTTCTAGTCTGTAGAGTATTGGGTTATGATTGTGTTGAATTTATTTGATAAAAGTTTCAGCTCTCCTCAAAGGGTAAAATAACATGATAAGAAATATGAATCAAGTGAGTTGGAGTTTCTTGAATTCACTTTGCCGTCAAACATAATTTTGTAAGTGACTTTTCTTAGATTGAATGTGTTAGGAGCCTTGAGTTGGAGAGAGGGAGCTGAACAGGAGGCAAATGTGGACCACATAATAAATTTAAAAATAGTTGAAAGTTATAATTAAACTTATAAAAGTTCTTGAGTTGCACTTTAAAATTTCATTTCTCTTCTTGTACTTTTTCACAAAAATAATAATTGACAGCTAGAGAGATTGCTAAATTCTTAGACACTTGCTTCCAAAGCCTGCAGGCCCAGATTCAATTCCCCAGTACTCACATAAAGCCAGGTACACAAAGTGGTGCATACATCTGGAGTTCATTTGCAGCAGCAAGAGACCAAGATACACCCATTCTTTGTCTGTCTCTCACACTGCAAAAAATAATAATAATAATAATAATAAATAATTGTTTAAAAATTTTGTCATTCACTTTCCCAAGAATCCAGGTTTTTCAAATTCTTGTCCCATCATATTCTTTGTCTCACAGCCATAGAAAATGAGGCACATAGACAATGAGGCATGAATAAGACAAACAATATTTACTGATAAAAGTGTGGAAAAGTCCCAAAGTGTTAGTGCAAGCATGCTTAAGAATATCTCGGCCAATATCTGATGAAGAGAATGAAATGAAGAAAAGGAAATGTTCCGTAATTTTAGTTAGAGCTCAGAGAAAGCAGGCAGGCTTTGTGAGGTCTGTGAGCAACTGTGCCAAAGGAGGCACTTCTGGGGCATAGTTCTGTGTTACTCTAGGGGCATAAGTATTACTTCTACATCTTTAGCATATCTGTAGCTGAAGGGTGGTCTGTTGGCCAGCTAAGCAATTGACAGGCTCCATCCTCCTCCCTTTCATACCAGGGAGGCAGACTGAAAGGCAGTGGCCCTCCTCTGATGACCTCCAGGCTTATTACTGTCTACCTACTACAATCTAAGGAGAAATTATACAGAATTAAGAATGAACAAATTTACATGCTTGACAAAATTCTTTTCATGGTCTTTTAATGTTTTCCCCTTCCAAGTAATTTCCTGTAAGAACTAATTCTTAGTAGGTAATCTATGTTTGCATTCCTGCCGGCTTTATTGACATAGATTTTGCATGGAAATATAACTTTACTTGATTGTACAATCATGCTGTCACTTGTTACTTTTGATTCATTGTCTTACTTCCTAAAGTGCTAAGTTTAGCTGCAGTAGACCTGTTTATGGATTCAGGTGAGCAGTTAAGAGAGCTGCATTTAACCAAGATCAATTTTTATGCAAATAGTAATTTTCAGACTTTTTCCCATTTTGTTTAAGCATTACTTTTTGTGTAGAATAGGATGCATTCTATAACTTTAGGTAAAGGAAAAATTATTTTCTAAATGGAAGAGTAATATCCAAAAGGAGCTCTGTTTGTGGACATTGGTCTCTACCAAATTGCTGACTTTGGAAAATCTTCATCTCTAGTTACATCTGTACATTTATTTCTCACAATATTTTGCTTTACTTATTGAAATAATTTCAGATCTTAAAAGACTGACATAATTATCCCATTAAAAAGTTTATTCAGGGCTGGAGGAATGGCTTAGCGGTTAAGGCGTTTGCCTGCAAAGCCAAAGGACCCAGGTTCAACTACCCAGGATCAGGACCCACATAAGTCAGATGCACAAGGGGATGCATGCATCTGAAGTTTATTTGCAGTGGCTGGAGGCCCTGGCATACCCATTCTCTGTCTCTCTCTCTCTCTCTGTCTGTCTCTCTCTCTCTCTCTGTCTGTCTCTCTCTCTCTCTCTCTCTCTCTCTCTCTCTCTCTCTCTCTCCCTGCCTATTTCTGCATCTCTCCTTGTCTCTCTCAAATAAATAAATAAAATATAAAACAAAGTTTAGGGCTGGAGAAATGGTTTAGCATTTAAGCTCTTGCCTGTGAAGCCTAAGGACCCTGGTTTGAGGCTTGATTTCCCAGGACTTATGTTAGCCAGATGCACAAGGGGACAGATCCATGCATCCGGAATTTGTTTGTAGTGGTTGGAAGCCCTGGCACATCCATTCTCTCTCTCTCTCTCTCCCTCTCTCTCTCTCTCTCTCTCTCTCTCTGCCTCTTTCTATCTCAAATAAATAAAAATAAAAAGTTTATTCAGTAATTTACTATTCTATATTATGTCACTGAAGAGTTTGATTTTCACAAATGGGGCAATGTCAGATTCATGTCAAAATATATATTGTTTTGAAATCTACAATGCTTAGTCAGGTGACATCATCAATGTTCTATTATCATTACTGTTAGTAGTAATACTGTTTAGGAAAGAAGCATATTCACCTCTAAAACAATATCTATTTCCATATCCATTGCAGATCTCCTTGTAAGTATTTAAAGGAAATGAAAAACAAATTTTACCTTTTTTGGCCTTTGATCACTTGTGCCTTTCCACTTTTCAAACTCCACTATATTGTGACTAAAAAACAATCATCTTTAACGTTTTCTACATCTCTTCCCCTACTAGATGAAATGGGAAAAATAGGTTACAAATTCTGTTAGTAACTGTTAAGCCACTAGGATTATGTCAGTAAGAAACCTTGTTTACCTTTTATTAGAATATTTAATGTATTAGAAGCTTAAAAGTTCCTTTGAACAAAACCTAAACTGTCATCCAAACATTAGCCCAGGTGAGTGAAGCATGACCTTCTGATGCTTCTATAGTGTTTGCTAGTTTCCTTTTATTTTTATTTTTTTATTTTTTTTGTTTTTTTTTAATTTTTATTAGCATTTTCCATGATTATAAAAAAATATCCCATGTTAATTCCCTCCCTCACCCCAACACTTTCTCCTTTGAAATTCCATTCTCCATCATATTACCTCCCCATAACAGTCATTGTACTTACATATCTACAATATCAACCGCTAGTTTCCTTTTAATTGTCCCATTTGTATGACTTGTCTCTTGAAAGAAACACAGAAGTATTTTATGGGCTAAACACAGAAGTCATTCACTACAAATGGATTAATTAGCCATTTAAGCATGGCTTTTCACTTTTTCCTCACTTAGAGAAAGTACAATGTCATAAACAGATTAACAGATTAAACAGATAAACTTTAAACAGTGAGAATTTAGTGGATGAGCCTATAAACTCTGCCTCTCTCAGTCTTTGTCATACATGACCTTCCTCTCTGCCTTGAACAACAATCACTAAAAAAAAAAAAAAAAAATAGGTGAAACAAGGGTCCTGAGTTATTGAAAAATGCTTTTGTGTTGCCTTACCAGAAACTACCTCAACCCATCATGTATATTCATTGTAGCTAATTGGAAGAAAGGGAAAATTAGGTGTACAAACTGCTTGTTTTTTAGTATCCTGAGAGACAGGATCCAGAGAGATCAGAATTGTAGTGACTGTATGTGGAAAATTTTGAGAAAATATTTTTAGAATGAGTAAATGGTGAAAAGTCCACAAAAGGTTTTGCTGATAGTTGAAACAGTGAGGCAATTTAACTGCACAGCTCAAATGCTAGGTGTACCTCTTTCAGCAACATAGCATGTTTTCACTTTTGAAAAGTGGGAGTAGAAATAATGATGCCTATCTTAAAAAGTACCTGTGAGGATTAAATGCTATGCAATTTTTTAATAATTTTTTGTTGTTCATTTTTATTTACTTGAGAGCGACAGACAGAGAGAGAAAGAGGCAGAGAGAGAGAGAGAGAGAGAGAATGGGAGCGCCAGGGCCTCTAGCCACTTCAAACGAACTCCAGATGCATGCACTCCCCTGTGCATCTGGCTAACGTGGGTCCTGGGGAATCAAGCTTTGAACCAGGGTCCTTAGGCTTCACAGGCAAGTGCTTAACTGCTAAGCCATCTCTCCAGCACTAAATGCTATATAATTTTTAACCTTCAATAAATGCTAACTTTTTTTCTAGAAAAGCAGGGGGAAACCCAAATTAAGAAAATCAGTAAAACATCACTTTCTTACATCATTTCAGTTTGAAAGTAACTTCACAACATTCCTTTCATTTCAGGCATACTATTAGATCCTACCTAAAATCTTGTTCCTGAATCTAAAGCTTGTGAAGATTATATATACAACCAAAAAGACTTTACAGACAGAGAAAGAGAGAGAGAAAAAAGCTACCTAAGTATTATAAGCTCATTAAAACTTGTGTGAGGATTTCTAAATACTATGTTTTAAAGGCAACATGAACATCAGTTTAAGTGCCTTTATCAACAAGTTCCACAAGGATACTTTCCTGTAAAAGTACTTAATGCAATTGCAATCATGCTATAAAACGTCTGGCTTGGTTTTGTAAAATTTATGGCATTGCTTTCAGTATGCTGCCTTAGGAAGAATATTTTGCCAGACTAGGCAAATTATAAGGATTTTTCCTAATCCAGTACCTTATTTGAAAACCAAATATACATGCTTAGAATTTCTTATAGAGCATCTTATTGTATCATTGAAGTGTTTTGCATTTATCAAATCAGTGGAGTGCAAAACCCTGCAGCACTTAATGGGAATAAATCTAATAAAAATAAAGCCATCCTGCCTTTTATAAATATATTCACAAAAATATTTTCATATCTCAACTGAACTCATCTGAACTAAGACTTAGG
Organism: Jaculus jaculus; assembly: GCF_020740685.1. NCBI lineage: Eukaryota > Metazoa > Chordata > Mammalia > Rodentia > Dipodidae > Jaculus > Jaculus jaculus. Next base: position 79,243,920 of record NC_059107.1, on the reverse strand, counting down.
AATTAAACAATTACATGTATTAAAAGGACTCTCCTAAGCTTTGTTTTATTATTTGATTCTATTTCTGTGTATTTAAGATGCAGACTTGGTATTCTAGAGATGTCCAGTCATATTATTTAGCACTGTGCTTTCATTGTGAGCTTATGTTGTTCTTTAGGTAATGTTTTTCAGAGGTATCCATTTGAAAATCAATAAAAACTACATAGATGCTTCATTATAAGAAGTACCACTAACTTAATCAGATATTGACAGTATGTTTTGTATTGGGCAGTTTCTTAAACTATATTGGGTGGTTAGGATACACATCTTTTCTTACTAATAGTAAGTTAATCATTCCCGCTAAATACACCTTTCATTGAAATATAGGAACTTTTATAGGGAAAATTTCTAGTCACTTATTTAAAAGAAAAGTAACAATTGTGAACACTTCTGGTCAAGATGGCATCCACCTAACTATACCCAAAATACCAGGGAAGGAGAGGCAAGGCATTAAGGGGTACTGGGTCTTTTAGAGGAGAGCAATCTCTAATAAATTGCCAGGGGCAGGATGTGGAGGGGCAATAAAGGGAATCAGCTGATTCTCACCCACTCAGGTAACCAGCCAGTCCCATAATCCCCCAATCAGCCATCCTAGTCAGAGTCCCAGCCTCAGACTATTCCCGCACTAACTGCAGGCAAGGGGACACACAGGCCAGTAGTTCGCCCAGTGCCACAGGACCTGGCAATTTCATGGATTGCCCTTTCCACACACCTGCAACCCCCTCTTGCCTGCTTGTCCTCAGACACTCTGGACTCTGCCCACCCCCCAATGACTTTGGTCCCTCTCCGCTCTGCTCTGCACCCCTTGTCTTCAGACCTGCTTCACTTGGCCCCACTTCCACCCACTACTTCAGACCTGCCACCCTCAGCCCCAATCCCTGTAACTTTGTAACCACCATCCTCAGCCCAACAACCCCCCACACCCAGGAATTAGGATCCACCATGCTTGGCCAGGCCCCACCCACCCAAGTGGGAACCCCTTTGCTCTGCCCTGCCCCGCCCCACCCAACTTTGAACCTGCTCTGCTCCACTGTGCCCTGCCCCCACGTGATTGCCAACCCACCCACACTTGACCTCAGATGCGTTCAGCTCCACAGACAAAACAATTAAGAAAGTTGATGAAAAACAGAGTTGAAACAAGATTGACAAACGCCTGGCCAATTTGCCCAAGTGAATAAAAGAGGTACTTTAGATTAACAAAATGAAAAAGGAGAGATCACAACAGACATAATGGAAGTTGGGAGAATCATCAGGCCTTACTTCAAAAGCCTCTAGTCCACAAAACTGGGAAATATGGGGGAAATGTATAAATACTAGACACATAACATCTACCAAAGCTAAACTCAGAGCAGATTAATCTCCTAAACAAACTTATCAAACCAAACAAGACTGAAAACATAATAGAAAAACTGCAAAAAGAAGAGGCCAGGACTAGATGGCTTCTCAGCTGAATTCTATCAAACCTTCATGGAAGAACTGAAACCAGTTTTTCTCAAACTATGCTACATAATTGTAGATCAAGGAAAGCTCCACAACTCTTCTGTGAAGCTAGTATCACCCTAATACTAAACCCAGGCAGAGATGCCACAAAAAAAGAAAACTACCGACCTATTTCCCTGATGAACATAGATGCAAAGATCCTGAGCAAAATCCTCACAAACTGAATCCAACAACACATCAAATCCATTATCCACCTAGATTAAGTAGGCTTCATCCCAGGAACATGGGGATGGTTCAACATACGGAAATCTGTCAATGTAATACACCATATAAACAAGGCTAAACGCAAAAACCATATGATCATTTCAATAGATGCAGAAAAGGCCTTTCAAAAAATACAACATCACTTCATGATCAAAACATTGGAGAGAATAAGCATGGTTGGTTTATATCATAATACAATAAAGGCTATATACAAAGCTCTTAAAGCCCAAATAATACTTAATGGAGATAGATGGAATTCCCATTGAGATCAGAAACAAGACAGGGGTGTCCACTCTCACCTCTGCTCTTCAATATAGTACTGGAAGTCCTAGCTCAAGCAGTAAGACAAGAGAAAGAAATAAAAGGGATACAATTTGGAAAGGAAGAACTTAATCTAGCACTATTTGCAGACAATATGATTCTATATGTAAGAGATGTGAGAGACTCCATTCCAAAGCACTTAAAGGTGATAAACTCCTTCAGCAAAGTAGCAGGATACAAAATCAATGTACAGAAGTCAGTAGCCTTTCCATATGCAAATGACAAAGATACAGAGAAAGAAATAAGTGACATTCTTCTATTTTCAATAGCAACAAAAAAATAATAAAACACCTTGGAATAACATTAACAAAGGAAGTGTAAGATCAATACAATGAAAACATAAAAACACTCAAAAAAGAAATTGAGGAGGACTTAAGAAAATGGAAAGACCTCCCATGCTCCTGGATAGGAAAAATTAACATTGTGAAGATGAAAATGCTACCAAAGGCAATCTACAGATTTAATGCAATTCCAATCAAAATCCCAACATTGTTCTTCACAGAGATAGAAACATTAATCTCAAAATTCATATGGAAAAGCAGAAGGCCTCAGATATCCAAGCACATCTTCATCAAAAGAAATACCTCTGTAGGTATCACCATACCTAATCTAAAGCTATATTACAAAGCCATAATAATAAAAACAGCATGGTCCTGGCATAAAAACAGGACAGTAGACCAATGAAATAGAATCAAGTGACTACAGCTACTTCCTATTTGACAAATGCCCTAACAATATAGGCTGGATAAAAAGACAGCTTCTTCAACACATGGTCCTAGACAAACTGGATAACCATATGTGGGAAATAGAAACTTGATCCACACATCTCACTATGCACAACAATGAAGTCCAAATGGATCAAAGACCTCAAAGACTAGAAACTTGGCTACTGCTGGAAGAAAATTTAGGAGGAACATTCCATGGTATAGGAATGGGAAAAGACTTTCTGAACAGAACCCCAATAGCCTGGGATCTTAAACAATCACTCAACCAATGGGATCTTGTGAAGCAAACATACAATAAGCAGAGCCAATAAATTACCCACAGAATGGGATAAAACATTTGCTGAATATCCAACTGGAAAAGGCCTATTCTCTAGAATCTATAAAGAACTCAAAAACCTAAACAATAAAAAGTCAAACAACCCACTCACAAAATGGGGCAAAGAGCTGGACAGGCAGTTCACAGAGGAAGAAATACAAATGGCAAACACACATTTAAGGAAATGTTCATCATCCCTAATCATCAGGTAAATGCAAATTAAAACAGCTATGAGATTCCACCTTACCCCCATAAGGATAGCAAACATCAAAAAATCAAATGCAAACAAATGCTGGTATGGATGTGGTGAAATAGGAACCCTCATCCAATATTGGTGGGTATGTAAGATGGTATAACCACTTTGGAAAGCAATATGGAGACTCCTAAAAAAGCTGACTATAGAGTTACCAACATACCTAGTTATTCCTTACTGGGTATGTATCCTAAAAGCTCCATGCCTCAGTTCAGAGAACCATGTTTATTGCTACTCAATTTGTAATAGACAAGTGCTGGAATCAACCCAGATGTCCATCATTAGATGAAAGGACAGCTAAGATGTGGTGTATCTACATGATGGCATTCTACAAAGCAGTAAGGAAAAACGGCGCAACGAAATTTGAAGAAAAGTGGTCAAACCTGGAACTTATCATTCTCAGTGAAATCACCCAATCCCAAAAGATAATCATCACATAGTCTCACTCATCTACAGCTTCTAACCTGAATTTATTCAAGTTGCCAACATACCTAGCAAGCAATAGGGACAACAGGGAGGGTAGAGAGGGTGAGAGAGAGGGTGGAGGACACAAAACTGGACCTAAATAGCCATGGTACCATAAAACTCTACATCCTAAATGATAGTCCAAATGATTGAACTTTTACCAGGCCCTTAGAGGAAACACCTGAGTCACAAGGCCCTGGAGAGGGTATGATGAAAACTTACCTTTATCTCCTCTTATTTCTGCTTCTCTCTCTCTCTCCCTCTCTTCCTCTCTCCCTCCCCCACTCTCTCTCTCATCTCTTTTATATCACTTATATATTTCTTCCTTCTTTTACTGGATGGTGACTTCTAAATTCTGGTACCAACAGGTGGATATCATCCACAATGAGGTTTTGATCAGAGAGACCTACATGTTTTCCCAAAAGAAGACAAATTTATGTCAGAGTGCTTGATGACCCACCATATGTTAGTGGTAAGACCCTTCTGCTGAAAACACCATGCACTGTTGGCATATAACATGGAGTGACATGGCTGGAAGCTAGAAGAGAGTCAGTCCCCAGACGTGTGTCTAGTGCTGAAAAGTGCCACATGAGCAACTGGGGTAAAAATGAGAAATATCTGCCCAAGCAATGCATGGTCTAACCTACTTAGCAGCAAACAACGTGACATGCTGTTCGTACAAGTACAATAGTAGCACATAGCCGTGTTAGGAAACCAATACCTCTTGATTTGACTAACTGATCTGCTCAGTGGAACAGAACCCATAGCTAGAGCTGGGAAACAAATCAGAACCATATGCAAAAATGAGCCTGCTGTCCATTATACTCTCTCCAGAAAATAATGGTTATCGCATTTATTTGGTGATAACTTTACTCTCCATGAGAGAATCTGCTTCTCTTTTTCAGATGGACACAGATCCTAAGGAGAGAACCACCCCATCTCACCTCAAAAGGGCTCCAGCTGAAACTAAGGATAATTGGGAAAACTTTCAAGACTGTTGTTTTCTTGGGAGCCAGAAACCAGCACAATGGTGAAGGAGATAGACACAGAGAACAATCAACCCCTACCAAATCAGATATCCAGAGACACAGAGTCACCCAAGATCTCAACACTAAAGCAGACCTATAATGAACCCAAAATGGCTCAGGGGAATTTGCAGAAGAGGGGTTGGAAAGACTGTCAGAGCTACAAATTGGGTCATGACATGCATATACATTTCCTCCCACCCAAAACCAAAGGACAACCCTACAATGCATGACCCGTATACCCCAACAAGGTGGGATCCAGTGAAGGGTGAAGGACAGAGAGGAGGCTAACAATGGTACCAACTTGACTGTATTTACTGAGTACAAAAAATATTTTAAAAAAAAATAAAAGTAACAATTGTAAAAAACATACTTTTTAAAAAAAAAATCAAGAAAGCAAGATTGAGAGAGAATTGGCATGCCAGGTCCTCCAACCACTGTAATCAAACTACAGATGTGTTCACCCCCTTATGCACATATGTGAGCATTGTTTGCATCATTTTGTGCAACTGGCTTACATGGGACCTGAAGAATCAATCAGGAGTACTTAGGCTTCACAAAGAAATGTCTTAATTACAAAGCCATCTCTCAAGTCCCAAAACAAACTTCTACCTTTAAAGTAGTTTCAAGGAGATGGGCCTGTAAAGATGGATTACCAAGTTGGGCATGGTAGCACATGCCTTAAATCCCAGCATTTGGGAGGCAGAGGTAGGAGAATCACTATGAGTTCAAGGCCTGAGATTAAATAGGAAGATCCAGGTCAGCCTAAAACAAAAAGACAAAAAGTGGTACTAGCTTCTGGCATTTGTTTGCAGTGGCAAGAGACCCTGGTGCACTCATATACACACACTACAAACATTTTTTTTTTACAGTTTTTATAAGTTTGGAATGTGAATCTGAGATTAAACAAGTGACTATCCAAGACAGATGGTAGAAAAGAGGCAACATGGGCCTGGGAAATGTGTTTGCTATGTGTAATGTAAGATGTACAAGTACTTGTTATGCAAGCATGAAGATCTGAGTTCATTCCCTAGCATGCACTTGAAAAAGCTGGGCATAGCCTATCCTAAGGAAGAATCCATCACACTCACTGACTAGCCAATCTCTGTCTCCAAGGAAACAATGTGGAAGAGTGATAGAGAAAGAAAATTTACAATCTACTCCAAACTCCACACATATTTACACAGAACACACATATCTGAATATATACATGTATGCAATATACAACACATATACATGCATACCAAAAAAAAAGAGAGAGGAAAGGAAAAAGAGAGAAACAAATTTTATTCTTACTATTGTGTAGAATTGCTGGTGTGTGTTGATATTAAAATGTAGATGAAATGCTAGTAGATTACATGATGTATTGTTTTCAATTTCTCTACAGCAATGTATCCGCCACTGACGACAGTGGTTAGATTCATGGCTTTTACCTTGGTACTCTGACCAACAAATACAGGAAATAATACTGAAAAAAAATCTCTAGAGGCATTATAAAGAGAATTATCTCAACAACAGCAAGATTAGCATAAACCTAGGAGTGTCATAGGCTTATTCCAGGAACTTACTCTCTATCATGCAGGATTATTTGCCATGGACAAGTACTTGATCAGTGGTTTTGTTGGCTGTTGTTGTTGTTTCTTCTTTTTCCTAACAGTATGTGGGCTTCTTCAAAGCAGCTGTTATTTATTACATGTGAAAAATGTGCCACAGAGAATTGGTAGTTTTAGTAAGGTTGCACTAACAACTCCCTAGCTTACTGTGATCCTAGGACTTTTTTACAATGTTCTTCATCAGTACAGAACCAGTTTTCAAAAGTTAACAAGCATTGTTTTGTCTGGAATGAAGGTTTACTTCAGTGATTCGGAGATGCCTAGTTTTTCTGCTACGTATCATTGCCTCTCTAGCACCAACTACATTATTAAATGGTATTCTGTTGGGAAGTGCTTAGAGTTTTGGCTAGGAATTAATTATGTTTTTTACTGACAACCTCCATAATTATAGACAATGAACCATGGTAATTTCCTCCCCCCTCCAATTTCTCCTTTATAATTCCACTCTCCATCATACCCTTTCCCCTCTCAGTCTCTCTTTTATTTTTGATGTCATCATGTTTTCCTCTTATTATGATGGTATTTTGTAGGAAATTCTTGATTTTCTTTTTTTGATTATATTATTTACAAGACCTTATTTTTTTTTTAAGACTGTCTTTTTTGATAAGGTCTCTGGAGCCCTAGTAAGATCAGCTTGTTTCCTTGTGAATCCTCATATTGTCTTACAGAAGTACTGAACTCAATGTTAAAAGTCTAGGAAAAAAAAAAAAACCACCATTTTGTTATTTTATGAAAATAGGGTTCTTTCCAGACTGAGAGCATGAACACAAACAGTTATAGAATAGGATCCATCATCTCTAGTCTCTTTTTAATTCTTTCTATTTTTCACTGACCGTGCCCATAAGAAACATAAGGTAGAGGTCAAAGTTTGCATTTACATGGTACAATGGGATTTTGTTTGAGGCAATACCTAGCTTATACCTATTAAGCAAAGATACATCACTTTTGGTGTAGCCCTGGGTCATGCCAAACTAGTAGCTGTAATGTGGAAGGAAAGACGTGAGGTTTGGGTGTCAAATTCTGAGCAATGATATGAATCTGGAAGAACCAGAAATTTGATAAACATGACACACTAATTGAATGAAATATTCTAAGCTCAGATTGTGAAAAACTGCAATCAACAGTGGGGATACTGAAGATCAAATACTTGGCAAGCACTTTCTAAGGACAGGCACTTTTCATACAGCAGTACAAGAAAGTACTGTTAGTCTCATGAGCAACATGTAAGGTGTGGAGAAGTTTAGTAGGTTTCCCAAGGTCTGTTTGAGTCTTCATTTGTATCTTAAAAGCTGCACTTCTTCCAGAAGATCTCTGTATATGGCAGCAATTGATCTTGTGGCTGGTACATGGGAAGCCAGAATTCTGAAGATGTAGTAGAGATGAAATCAGGGAGTTCTCTGCATTTGTCATTAGGTAGTTGAGTTGCTTTAAAGAAAAAATCAAAATGGAAAAGCTTAGACAGAAACAGGTCAATGCTTAGACAGAAACTGGTGAAGGAGAAGCCTTATACTGAAATATGATTAACAAGGACTAACTAGGTAACAGTGTCTAAGAAAATTAGCCAGGGATTCAGAACAAAACTACATACCAGAAAGTGTTTAAGAAGCCAAGACAGAGACTTTTCCCTGCTATCTACATGGCCAGAAGAGGAAACTATTGGGAGTTTGGTTGACTCCACATTCCACTAGTTAGAGGACCTTAATCTGTATTTGTCAATAGTTTAAACAGGGGTGGGAGAAACCCAACTTTAGGATTCAAAACATTCAATTCATGTAATTGATCATAATTTTAATTTGGGATTAAGTGAAAAGTACCTTTCAAAACACCCCAGTCACAGATTTTGTTAATTAATCCATAGTAAGTGCTAAAAAAATCTAACATGGCATTACTCTGGATATGTATGTGATGTTTTTCTATGACACACATGTATACTTGTTTTTATACTCTATTAGTAAGTTACTCTGTGTTAATTGTTGATTTTTTCTGTCACTCAAAGCTTTTGGAAATGAAACAGAGTAAAATTGGGACATTTTAAAATTAAAATGCTAAAATAGCATTGCTAAGATATATGATGTTAGTACTAACTTACGTAATTTGGCAGACAGAAATTTTTTCCTTGAAATTATGATAATGAAGAAGTCTTGGAATCTTTTAGGGCTAATCCAATGGCCTTAATATTTTTCAACATTATTGTATACTACAATATAATACTTCTATCTGTGTTTCTATAAACCTGCTTATTCTTATCAGTTTCTAAATTATAATAGGTAAAATAACACTTTCTAAGCAAAAGGTTTCCTGGCCTTGCGTATGAATGCTAACTAACTAGTCTGTTAGGAGCCCTCCTGTATGGTTCAAATGGTCGATCCTTTCTGTCTTATGTTAGGCTTTGAACAATATTGAAGAATGGAAAAGGAAAGTATGATGATTAATGCCTTGTTTGGCTTACTTGATGACACAAATGATTTATTAACATCTTCAAGAAATCTTTGTTAGGGACTAAAATATTGTCAGTAGCTGTCTTTGAGACATGTATCAATTAACATTGTAAAATTTGGAATATGACCCTTAGTGTGTGCACTGCAACATGAGTGGACTCACAACAACCATGGGAATAAGCATGCTGTTTTCCAACAAACATGTGCAGTTGAGTTTTAGAATGGATAAGTGTGGTAGTTTGAATACATGTTCCCCATAACCTCAGGTGTTTTATTAAAATTATAACTTGAGTCTCCAGGTACCTGGCTAGAGGGAATGTCACTGGGGGCAGATCTGAGTTCTACCCAAAAGGTATGCAGAGCAGTCTGAGCTCTTCCTGGGCCCCTGCTGCTTGCTTGTTCATTTTGTGTTTGCAACTTTTGGTTTTGCTAGCTGTTTGGTTGTCTCTGTCTGTATGTATGTATGTATGTAAGCAGCTTCTTCTGCCACTGATGGAACTTCCCCTAGGTCTATAAACATGAAATAAATTCATTTGTGTCTGGTAAACACATAAACTGTGTCTGGTTTGGATGTTTATCACAGCAACATGGAGCTGACTACAACAGAAATTTGGTAACCTCAAGGTGTGGTCTAATTCCTAAGATGAATCTGACCATGTGGATTTTGTCTTTTGGAACTTATGTGCTGGAGGAGAAATATGTATGGAATTGATACTTGCAACTGGAGGTACCTTCCAGAGTGCCAAGCCAAGTTTTGTGGGCTATTTTGGTGAGATTTTGAAAATGCTAAATGAAGAGAGAATTGTATTTGGAGGCTTGGCTTATGAACTTTCTAAGAGGAAAGAAAGACAGCAGAGAACTTTGTTGAAACTTGGCTGCTTGCATAACGGCTGGCAGTGTTCTTCTGCCTAATTCCTTAGAGTTTTCTCAAGGTTGAATTTAAAAGAGATAGAGCTGAGTGTCACTGCACAGCAGGTATTGGTTTTGTAAACTTTAAAAATGCATGCAAGTGTGCCATGAAGTGAACAATTCTAGGAGACACTGCTGAGATGTGGCATATGAGGGAGGGCATGAAGTCCCTGACAGACCAGTAAGACCATGTCTATGCTGAGATGAGGATATTCTTGTTTTAAAGGGTGGAAAGGCCATTGTATGGAGTTGAAGATGAACTGTGGTTTGCAATGGAGACCTGAAGATGTTTTGAACATACCAGGACTCAGCAGAGACTACTATAGAGCACTGTTGGCTCAGGATGCAAGTTTGTTTGTGGATACTCAGCCCAGCTGGAGGGGTGGAATTGGGAAATCCATAGACTGTCATCACTGGTTATGTATTTCAGACTTAAACTGCCAACATTTGATGTTTACTTAATGATTATTGATTTTATATTGGTCTAGCCTCTCCTTATTATGCCATATAGCAATGGAAATGTATACTGTTTGCCATTATGTGTTGGAAGTATGTAACATGTTTTGGTTTTACAGAACTCACAGTTAAATGACAGTCTTGAATCTCGGGTGAGACTTGGGACTTTGGATCAGTCTGAAAGTTGGTAAAGATTATGGAGAACTTTGAATTTGGGCTGAATACAATTTACAGTATGAAATAATCATGAGTCTATTTGGGGTGAGGGAACAGAAAGTGGTAGTTTGAATGTATGTTCCTCATAGACTCAGGTGTTTTATTGAAAGCTTATAACTTGGACCTCCAACCTCCCTGCTAGAAAAGGTGTCACTGGGGGTGGGACCTGGGGTCCAGCCCGCAGGTGTGTTTGGGAGTGTATCTGATTTCCAACTCCAAGGGTGCAAGACAGCAGTCTGAGCTTGGTGTAGTCCCTGTCATTTGCTACCCATTTGTGCTTGCTGCTTTTGGTGTTTGCTGGCAGGTAATGGTTTCTGTATATCTGGGTATATCAAAGCAGTTTCATTTGCCACTGATGAAACTTCCCCATAGATTTAGAAATTTGAAATAAATGCTTTCCTCCTCTAAACTATGCCAGCTTTGGCTTTTCATCCCATTCAATGGGGAGCTTACTGTAACAATAAGTGAATATGAATTCATTGATAAAATGCTGGGCTGTTTCTGTTTTTGTTTGTTTGGGTTTTTTTTTTTTTTTTTTTTTTTTTTTTGTTGTTTGAGGTAGGATCTCACTCTGGCCCAGGCTGACCTGGAACTCACTATATAGTCTGAGGGTGGCCTTGAACTCACAGCAGTCATCCTACCTCTGCCTCCCAATGTTTTCTCACTGTTTAGTAATATAAAGTTGGAATTGGAAGCTCTAGGAGTTCAAAGATAGTGCTTCATTTCCTTTTGTTTCTTTTAGCATAGGGGTTGTCAGTTGGAAGCTCCTCAATTCATATTTATTGAGATTTAGTTTTTCAATAGGGAAAAAAAAACCTCCTGTATGATGGAATAGTAGGTGCTTTATGTAGTAAGATGTAAAGTTTTCCTTTTGATCTGAACATTGCTTATGATTCAAAGCAAGGCAAAAGGAGTCTTTCTGACCTGTAAAATAAGACAGGGACATTAAAATTAATAATTAATCATCCACCATATATGCATTGACAAGTTTTCTTTAGTTCGTCAAAGTCTCTACAACTCTATGATTACCAAGTTGCCTTATTTGCCATTTGCATTTGGTCCAAAGTGCTTCAGTCCTGTTTGTAGGAGTACTCAGGTTAGATAATCACCCTGTGATATCTCTATATCTCTGTTTGTCTCTTTCTCTTGTTCTCTCTCTCTCTCTCTCTCCATATTGTGTGTGTGTGTGTGTGTGTGTGTGTGTGTGTGTGTGTGTGTGTATGTAAAGTCTACTTGGCTTTATAATTTGGTTTAGATAATATTTAGAGCTTTGGTAAGTTAATTTAGTTCTAAATATGTCATCTTACTCTCTTTAATCTTATATGCCATAAAGTCCTTTAGCTAATATCCATAGCTTTTCTTAGGAACTATAATAGGCATAACTTTGCTTAGAGAGGACCTTCATCACTATGAGTAAAGAAAATGTTGAAGAAATATAAGGTGTCTGTTCTTAAAATCTAGGGGAGATTGATCCAAAAATTGGACTTTAAAATATACTGAAATGTGGGCCAGTGATGGCTCCATGGTTGAAAGCTCTTGCTTGCAAAGCCTGATTGCCTGGGTTCAGTTCCCCAGCATTCACATAAAGCTAGATGCACAAAGTGTCACATAAATCTATCTCTCTCCCTCTCTCTCTCTATCAAATACATATTAAAATACTATAATGTATTTATCTTTATTTTTTACATTTTCATATATATTCATATATTACATTTTGATTATATGTACTATGCAATGTCTTCCATTATGCCCCTCAGACTTAGTGTACACCTCATCATTTACTAGTGGCTACAGGCACTGATGAGAATGAGTTCCCCTTCCAGCAACCTTTAATTATCACTAGTTCCTTAAGGAGAGAAGTGGCCTCCCAAGCCCCTTTCTTACCTGTTACAGAATGTTACTGACCCCACCATGGACAAGTCTGGTGCAGGTAAGCACAGGTTAGAAATAATATGCTTCAAATTGAATGTGAATTCACATGCCAGTGCTACCAATTATTGTTAGTAGAGACAGTGAATAATGCTTGTGAGCATGGATTTCCGTATATGTAAAAGGAAGATACTTATCAAATTAGTAGATTAACTATTGTAATTCATGTACCCATACACATATAATGTGTAAATTTAGTGTATATGAATTATTTGTGTAGAATATCTTTTATATGTAGTATTTTATTCCATCTCTTCAGTTCTTATTTTATCAATATGTGCCAGGAAACTGCCATCCAAAAGTTTTGAGATTTGTCCAAATGTCTCACTATATAAGTATTCTCAAAGCTTGTACTCATTTTGATTCATGATAATTTGAGTTTCAAATTAGCCTATATTCTTAGCCTATAAACCTCATTTCTACTCTCAAAAGAATTTTTTATCACATAGCTATAAAAGGAATCTACATTAGCTTTTGTTAGCTATATATAAACTATTCATTATTTAGGAACAAAAGCATAACTTTCATTTAATCCCTGAGTAGCATTTAGATTTTTTAAGGACCAATTTTTTTAGAAGGAAATATTACTCTTACTTTTGTTATATATGAGGGACCCGATGCTATATTGCTTAGTCAGATCATTCTTATTCAAATCTCACCATCATTACCACAGTTTGTCTGAGACTTCCAGGCTTTGAATTGCTCAATTTGACAATAGTATATGTTCTTAAAGGTCAGGATCATTTTTCATTCTTAATGAAATGCCATTTGAATAAAAAAAATGAGAAAGGCAGATTTATAGTTATGATTATAGGCTATTACAGTAATTCTATCACTTTCATTTATGGCTCATAAATATTCTCTGGAAAAACAGTGATGGTATTATATAGAAATTTATAAGTATACCCATAAGTGATTTCTTATATAAATGCCACCTATTTAGCTTCTACCAGGAAAAAATACAAAGAAACAAAAATAGCTAATACAGCTTTTAAATAAATATAAAATGAGCTGAAAATTTAAATATTTCATGTAAATGTATATCAGTAAGTGATGAAGACACAGATACTGTGAGCAAGTCAATATAGACTATCACTTGAACTACTTCATATTGGAACAAAAAGAGAAAAGTTCTATATTTTATTTTATTAGAGAAGGAGGGAGAAAAAGAATTAGTGCACCAGGACCTCAGCCACTGCAGTCAAACTCCAGATGCTTGCACCACCTAATGGGCATGTGCGACCTTGTGTTTACCTGACTTTCATGTGTCTGGCTTATGTGGCATCTGGAGAGTCAAACATGGGTCCATATGCTTCACAGGCAAGCACCTTAACCACTAAGCCATCTCTCTAGCCCAAAAAGTCCTATTTTAAGAATTGTTGGGGCTGGAGAGATGACTTAGCAGTTAAGCGCTTGCCTATGAAGCCTAAGGACCCCAGTTCGAGGCTTGATTTCCCAGGACCCACGTAAGCCTGGTGCACCCATTCTCTCTCTCTCTCTCTGCCTCTTTCCTCTGTCTGTCGCTCTCAAATAAATAAATAAAAATTAAAAAAATAAAATTAAAAAAAAGAATTGTTGGAAAATTACTTTAAGGAATGTTATTATTAGGGCTGATTTCAGATGTGATACAGATTTATGGTATAATAATTTGCATTTGCTTCATGATTTTTAAAATTTATTTTATTATTATTATTATTATTATTATTATTTGATTTTTCAAGGTAGAGCCTTGCTCTAGCCTGAGCTGACCTAGAATTCACTGTCATCTCAGGGTGACCTCAAACTCACAGTGATCCTCTTACTTCTGCCTTCAGAATAGTAGGATTAAAAGCATGTACCACCACACTTGGTTGTATCGTGATTTTGAAAACAAATTAACAAGAAGTATTGACCATGAGCTTGACAGTCATTTATAGTTTAGCTTCTTCACTATGAGTCTATAGTTACTGTGGTCCAAGATTGGCTCTCATTTTATTCTGAGGAATTTTTAATTTTAAAGTAATATGACCATGAAGATATTTTTATTATGTTCTTAAATAGTTGTAAGTTGCTCATTTAGTGCTATCTAATATATAACATTTACTCATAAAATTAACATAAGAAAATTCATGACACTGGAAATATAACACAAATTCGATCTTTAATTAATTGTACTAATTTTTTATATTCTAGAACACAAATCAACTTCACAGTAGCTATTGATTTTACAGCATCAAATGGTGAGTATTATGACTACTCCCTGATAAATAGTATAGTAAATTTTAAATGTTATTTTTCAAAAAAGATAGATATTTTATCCTTCATATTTTGTAATTTAAAACAGCACATAATTTTACTTTCATTGTTAACATTATAGAATGTTCTGTATATATATAGAAAACACAAGTATAAAAATGTCTAATAAATTGAGTAAATATTGAAATACTTTACTTGTATTACTTTATATAAAGTATAAATTTATATACATATAAATACTTTATATGTATTAAAGAAAACACTAATTTAGATGTAATTAAAACCACTGTATAGTCATGTCCTATTTTTCTACTCTTAATTCTTTTCCAAATGCCTACATTTTTAAAGTGTCTAATTGTAATCCCCATGTATAGTACTTTTTATGTTTATTCATTCTTATAAATGTAATACAATAGTATATGTACCTTGCATAATTTAATTTTTATTCAATATGTTAAGAATAAATGGGATGGACAGGTGGTTTAGTGGTTAAAGGTACTTGCTTACTATGCCTGATGGGCTCAGATCAATTCCCCAATACCCTTGTAAAGCCAGACATACCAGTGGCACATATGTCTGGAGTTATTTGTAGAGGCAGGAGGCTTTGGCATGACCATACTCGCTCGCTCGCACACTCTCTCTCTCTCTCTCTTTGTCTCTCTCTCTCCCCCTACTCCCTCTCAAATAAATAAAGATTTTTAATCATACTTTGAATTTTTAATTTGAATCATATTCATGGGCTAGTGATCTACAGTGCTCAGTAGCCTAGGAGGATATTACAACCAAAAAAGAAGAAAACCTAAAGATCAACTTCTGACATATCTGTATATATAGAAATGTTCAGTGATAGACTAGCAAACTTAATACAGCAAGTTCTACAGAAAATTATGTCCTGTGACAAAGATTTATCCCAGAAATACAAGGGTGCTTGAATATTCAGAAAGCAAATAATATATTCAATGAATTACCAGAATATTTTTAAAGTCCATCTAACCATATGCAATGAAATCATTTGACAGATTTCAATACATATTCATGATATTATAAAACCCACTTAGCCAAACAGGAATAGAATGGGGGACTTTATAACTGTATAGGAGGGAACCCACAGTTAACTTGCTATTTAATGGTAAAAAGTTAGATGCTTTGCTCCTGATATTTGAAACAAGACAAGGATGTCTGCTACTCCTATGTCTATTTGACATTGTACTACAAGTTGTCACATGGAAATTAGGCAAGAAAAATAAACATTTAAATACCCAGACATGAAATAAAAAAGTAAGATGAAACTTGATAGTTGCAGATAATATGATTCTATGTATACAAAACCCTAAGGCATCCGGTAAATATGTGATACCTCCTCATGAATTGAGAAAGGCTGTAGAAGAGAAGATAAACCATAAATCAGTTCTTTTTCAATGACTTGATAATGAAAAAAAATCTCAAAATAAAAGTAAGAAGATAAATTTATTTATAATAATACCAAAAGGACTAGTATAATTTGCAAAATGCATATAAAACTTATGCATACTCTGAAGATTATATTCAAATAAGAATATTCAAAATAAATATTTAAATTTAAAAGTATGTTCTTGGGTTAGAAGACCTAACATGGTCCCAATGGCAATAGAGTAGTTGGAGTCATTAGAATGGTTGACAGTTTTAATGTGATATTTATCAAAATCTGAATTTTTTTATGAAACATAAAAATTCATTTGTATATTTACATGGTATATCAAAGAATTCAGAAGATCTGAAACAAATTTAAGAATGATCCAAAAAATAGGAAGATCCATTCAAGCTTACTACAAAGCAGCAATAGTTGTGATAGAGTGGTACTGGAATACAAATGTTAATGTATTTCAATGAAAGGGAATTTAGATTTCAGAAATATATGTATTTAACAAATTTGAAGAAAAATACCAAAGATAATTGCATAGGAAAAAAATAGACTTTTTAGCCAGCAATACTGGAACTGATGAATAGGCACAAGTAAGATCAAAGTTAAGACACCTACCACAGATGATATGCAAAACTAACTTAAAATGGAGGTAGACATAATGTGGGACTACCAGACTCTCTGTAAAACTCTCAAGAAAACACAGGAGTGACTCTTCATGATCTTGAATGTGAAAATTGAATCTTAAATGTGACACCAAATGTGTGGGCAATAAAAGTAAACCAAGTGAACTTCATCAAAATTAAAGCATTTTGTGTCACTAAGGACACTGTCAAAGTGAAAAGAATAATGCCCAAATCCTATATCCTACATTTATAAGGGACTTCTATATAGAAAATACATAAAGAATTGTTTTAACTGAATAAAAAGATCACCAAGCTTTAAAATATGCAAATGATCTAAATAAATATTTCTCCAAATAAGACATACAATAGGTACACGAAGTATTCTTGCCATACTCAGGCTTTAGAAAATATAAATCCAAGCTTTAAAGATGCTTTACATCCATGAGGATGGTTTTTAGCAGTAAGATAACAAATATTGATGAGAATTGGAGAAATTAGATTTTATTTTTAGGCAATGTGTGTGAAATGGTGCAATTGCTATGATAAGCTCTCCATAAATGACTCAAATTGTGAAATTCAGAATAACCATATAGCCCAGAAATTTTACTACTAGATAAATGCTCAAGAAAATCAAAAACATGTAGACAGAAGAATTTATACATGAATGTTTATAGAAACATAGTTGCCAAAATGTAGAAAGAACTCCAATATTTATCATCCTTACAATGGACTGCTATAGGGAACAGGAACGAAGTATTCATATACACAGCAACATAGATGGAGTTTGATTGAAAGCATGAAGCCAAGTGAAAGAAGTTAATCATGCAGACCACATATTATGAAACTCATTTTATATAAAATACAAAAATTAGGAAGATCAGTAGAGATAGAGTCACTGTTTCAAGTTGGGGCAGATAATAAGGATACCTATTGAGTGCAAAGTTTCTTTTTGGGGTGATGACAATCTTCTAAAATTGGCTATAGTGGTAGTAAATATCTGTAAAAGTGCTGTACCAAAAATCAGATTGTGAATTATAAACAAGTGATTTTTTTAAGTTATATGAATTGTGTCTTAATGACCTGCTGAAATATTCTAGTTGAGTCTTATTTTCCTACCCAGGAATAGTGCATCCTCAAACCAAGTCAGATTTTTGTTTGTTAATGTTCTGGGCTTAACCTGTTACAGAACTCTTAAGCAAAGAGTTGTAGGCAAGGACCAACTTATGGAATCTGACTACCTATATTTATGTGCTAGTTTTACCAAGACTTATGCTGTATGATTTGAAGTCAGTTATTCAATCTGAAAAAAAAGTAGATAGAGTAGAATTACCCATGTGATAGACTTATTAAAAGACTTATAAGATATTGGGCTGGAGAGATGGATTAGCGGTTAAGCGCTTGCCTGTGAAGCCTAAGGACCCCGGTTCGAGGCTCAGTTCCCCAGGTCCCACGTTAGCCAGATGCACAAGGGGGCGCATGCGTCTGGAGTTCGTTTGCAGAGGCTGGAAGCCCTGGTGCACCCATTCTCTCTCTCTCCTTCTACCTGTCTTTCTCTCTGTGTCTGTCGCTCTCAAATAAATAAATAAATAATTTTTAAAACATTTTTTAAAAAGACTTATAAGATATGAAAACAGATATTTAATGCATGTCAGAGTTCTTGTTATTATATCATTACTGCTCTAGTTGAGCTCCAGTGTTACCAGCCCACTAGTTTCATTCTACATATACATCATTGCAGGGGCAAAAGAAATTCAAGTATGGTTACCACCTTGAAAAACTGACAGTCAACTTTTTAATTGCCAGTTTTGTAACACAGAACAAAAGAATCATAAAGGCAGGGAAGAGAAATACAAATGGAGCCAATATAAGCAAGAAATACTGTTTGCTGTGTGAGAGACATTGTGTGAAGGAAAAGAAGGTGAATTTCAGGACAGAGTGACAACTTGAAAAGTAGAGTGGAAGGGAAAGTATCATTAGTGCACAGTGGAGTACCAGGTCTGGATGAAGAGGTTGGGAGGAAATAGGCAGAAACATTATACTGGTAAGGGTAGGGTCTTAGTACATATGATAAGGTTAGTTATTAAGACATGCTGTGGTATTAATGTTATTTTAAGTTCTTTGAGTTTAGTGAAATAGAATTGTCATACTATCATTCTTCTTTTGTTTGAGAATTTTGTTAATTACTCATTTATTTCAATAGTGATTTATGACTTCAGCAAACTTGTTCTTAAATATAAACTATTTATTGACAACCCTCAAACATACATACAATATAGCCTGATCATCATCCATTTCCACCATCGTCCTTAAAAACTCTCTATTTCCTTTCCACTGAACTCCTTCTTTACAATTAGTCTCACTTTTTTTTTAATGCCATTTTTTGCCATTCTCTATCCTCCATGACAATATATTGAGGGTCCCAGTATTATGCAGGTCTTGTGAAAGTAATAGCACCTGCTGTGAGATCATAAATGCAACTGCCACTTTGTGCCTGGAAGACACATTCCAAAGGACTCCTCCCCATCCTCTTGCCTCTTGCATATTTTTTCTACCACCTCTTCCACAATGGTCCTGGAGCATGAAAGAGTGTGATAGAGATATCTCATTTAGTGCTGAACACTCAACTGGAATTTCTTATCAGCACTTTGACATGGTTTTAATTTCCCCAGTATTCACCACCATCTAAAAAAAAGAAGTTTCTCTAACTCAAAGTAAGAGCAGCATTAATATATGGATATAAAGATAAATACTTAAAGGGCAGTGTTATGAACATAATATGTCCATTTATCAAAACAACAGCCATAAGCTACTCCCTAGAGCTTATGACCTTCCCAGTCACAGGCTTTTCTCTAGGTTTTCAGTATCAAATGTGAACTCTTTCCCATGGAGTGGGCCTCAAGGCCAATCAGAGAATAGTCATGGCATAACAGACATGTCAGTTTTACAGTGGTGAGCACATGTTACCTGGCTAGCCATTTGTGTAGCTTTCAGGGACTGCTGGTTACGATTGTTGATGACTTTTGTCCCCAGAAGGCTGCATAGCATTTTCTAGAACTATAACAGCTAGTCTAGTCAACCAGGTTAGAGCTGAGCTGGAAGCCTCTACCATGCAGAATACTGTCATCATCTAGTAAAATTTTGACCCAGTGTCAAAGTCCTGACTTTAGAAGGAAGTATCAGAGCAAATGTGTACTGGACACATTACTCAGGCAAAGGAAACCTTATTCAAGACCATTGCAGGGGCTTGAAGAGACTTGACAGTGCAAGAGAGAAAAACTCAGTGACTAGAACAAAACCTGGAGGGTTTTAAGTTCTGAGCTGAGAAACTGGGAAAGTACTAAAGGGAATGAATGAACAGGAAAGTTGATTTACTCAAAAAGCCATCTGAGTTTTTCATATGAGGTATTGTAAACAGGCTCCTTCCTTCTCATAGAGACTGAACAATAGGAGTGTCCTATGTACTTTAAATGACTATTTTAAACATCTTAAAGCAGAAGAGAAAACATTTACCATTGTAAGCTTCCTAAGATACTTTAAGAAAAACATGATCAAGAGCATAGACTGAAGAAGAAAACTTTGTAAAGTTAATAAAATTGATAGTATCTCAGTCAGAAGACACCATTTTAGAAATTTCATTTGTGGAATCATCATTTGTAGGTTGGCAGGCCTTAGCATAAATGCATTTTAACAGTTAATTATTTTTAGGGGAAACACATGCTGGTGAAATTATATGTATTATATGCTCAAGGACAATGTCTCCTTTGCTTCTTTGTGGATCTCGTATGCCTTCACATGTCCTTCTTCAGGAAGTGCTTTGCTGTAGAACTACAAGTCCCATATTGCTCTCCATTGTTACTTAAAGAACCAAATGGATTTGAAAATTGCCTTTATGCTGGTAGTTAGGGTAGTTAGGTTAATTTTGGTATATTTGAGTAGTAGCACAAAAATGTTACATTTTCTCTCAATTTCATTTCTATTCAAATGCAGCACTGGACATAGAATAAAGATTTTAGAAATACAGCACCATGAATGAGTCAGATAAAAACAAAAGCTTACCATTCTACATTTTAGAAATATAGTACCATGAATGAGCCAGATAATAACAACAGCTTTACCATTCTGCATTCTGCATTGCTTCAGTAATTTTAATCACTTTCAAATACACATGTCATTTTGTCCTCCTAGTAAACACTGTGGTGGGTAACATTTATTTTATAGATACAGGCCCACAAATGGTGAGTCTTGTCTCTGGACTCTGACTTCTAGCTTAATATTTAGTTAAAACATCTGAATAGTTTTTCCAATCTAGATATTTAACCAGGTTGAATTTGAAAATCACTGTATTCTACTTTTTAAGTGACAAATTAGAAGTATTTCTTAATTACTCAGTTTATATTTTTGTTATAATGTTATGGAAGCCTCATATATATTAAACCACCTTAAATAAAGGTGAGTCCTCTGACTGCAGTATAACAATTCTAGCTACTTTTAAGAGTAAAGACCATGATAAAATAGCTTTAACAAAACTACTTTTAAACATACTTTAAAAAATAGCATTAACTATAAGGAATATATTGAAAATTTCTGCATATGAATTGACATTTCTTTTAGGAACTTTATCTGATGTTTTTCAATTAGTATTTATAAGCTTATTGTTCATCCAGAAAGAAGTGATGGGCAAACTATGATATAGGTACAAAGTCATAATTTTTAATATGTCATTCTCAAATAGGCATGAGGGACAATGCTACAAACTGTTTATTGTTGAAATGTATTTTCTATCATCAGGCAACCCTGCCCAGCCCACTTCTCTCCACTACATGAATCCTTACCAGCTGAATGCCTATGGCATGGCACTGAAGGCAGTGGGAGAAATTGTTCAAGATTATGACAGTGATAAGATGTTCCCAGCCCTAGGTTTTGGTGCAAAACTGCCTCCAGATGGGAGGATATCTCATGAATTTGCTTTGGTAAGAATATATCAAAAGGACTTGATATTATGAAAAAGTTATGTTTTTGAAAATTTATTTTTTTTTTTTGCTACTTTTATTCATTTGTGTAGTGAGCTTTAATGAGCATAGGCTCAGCTCAGTTTGGTAAATAATTAACTTAGGAGCATTGTAGTCATTTGTTGCTGCCTACCAATTATTCCTAAAATTTAGAGACATATTTTGTTATGTTCATGATTTGTGAGTCAGGTACTTTTATATATATTATTTATTATTTATTATCTATGTATATAAAATGATAAAAGTACATTTGTTCTTTTCAGTATCAGGCCTCAGCTGGCATGTTTTAAATGGCCATAAATGTCTGGAATTATTTGACTAAGGTCCTTGTGTTAGTCAGGGTTCTCTAGAGAAACAGAACTGATAAAATGAGTATTTATTATAAAGGGGATTTATTGGATTAGCTTATTGCATATAAACTAAGCAGTTCAACAAAAACCACCTGCAGGCTTGCGCATTAAGAAGCCAGTAGCTATTCAGTCCACAAGGCTGGATGCCTCACCAATCCAGCACTGAAGGCCTAGAGGATTCCTCAGAGACATTCATCTTCAATCCACATAGGAAGGGCTACTGAAACTCGGTTCCAGTGTCCACAAAGAGTAGCTGAAGCAGGATAGATGCACATGCAGGAAGAAGCAAGGGCAGCCAAGTAAAAAGAATGCACCAGTGAGTAGCACAGGTAGCCTAGAGCAAAGAGGGCTGTGTTCTCAAAACTTCTTTATGTTCCACTGTGAGAAGGACTGCCCAATATGGTGAAAGGACTTCCTTCCTCTGTTAATCAGTCCTGGAAACAACCTCATAGACCCACATAAGAATAATTACTTTATTCCTGATTGAGTTGACAATAGAACTTAACCATCAAAAGCCAATCCGCTATCAATTTGACACCAAACCTCATCTCCTTGTCATGATGAATTTCTAAATGAAGACACTAATAAGGTCATAATTTAGCCTAAAATTATATAACTATTTCACATACAACCAGAAACACATTAACATTTCCCCCTTCAAACTCATGGCAAAACCCTTAAGTAGTGCTTAGTCTCTAATATCCAATAATTTAAATTTAACAGCACTTAACTGCTGATATTATTTCAATCAATATTAATTACATAATAAAGAAATTGAGCTAGAAAATAAAGGCATCTTAACATTTGTGTATATATGCACAAATGCTGTTAACAAATTGGACAAAAACACTCATGCCAATTATAATCCTCCTTATAGAAACTGGTCAAGTGGCCTTAGCTGATGTTTGTAACTACCTTCTTCTACCATCCATTCTGCATTTCTTTCACCCTTAGCAAGCATCTTTGCAGGTCTTGGTTTTTTTACCTGGAGGGTTAACCCCCACCTTCATTCTTGAAGGGTCTGGGGCATTTATCAAACTGCCATGATTGTGCTATAGTTTTTCATTGACCTTGATCATAGGACATGGTAACAATTAAGTGTCATCCTAAAGGATCTCCTGCCCTCCAGACATAGTCTTCTTTACCTCTATTGTAGAGAAGCAGTTTAATTTTACTCTGGTAGTCTGAATTATTCACTACCACTAGGACTGTAACTCCTGTTTTAGCCTGTTGGCTTTAAGGCATTAGGAGCCTAAAATGGCTGGGGGAGACTTAACTTTCAGATTAGTGAATATATTTTTGTGCCTACCTCTTGTCAGAAGCACTCACCCCCGCTTCGGAACCAAAACCTCCAGGCTAGCAGAGCATAAGTTTGCTTGAACAGGAAGCCAACATTTCATCAGTGGGTAACTTGGGATGATGATGAGTGGTACCATTTCACCACTCGATTCCTGGACCTGTCAATTGTGGTTTTAGGAGAAACAGTAACCATGTATATGACACAAATTCATAGAATATACAGCCTCCAAATGGGAAGAATGTTCTATCCTTATATGATACAAGATGGATGGGCAGGAAATCAAATGCTTTGTGAATATTCTGCTTTTAAAATAAAAAGGCTTCAACCTCACTCATTAGTCAAGAATCTTCATGAATGAGTTTCCTTTTAATGGTCCTATCTCTATACACTTTTGGTCATATTGGAAAAACCACAATTTTGGAGAGGATACATTCAAACCATAGTCTATATTATAAGTACTAAAAGTTGGTTTAAAAAACATTTAGGGGCAACTAGAACATCTAAGGTATCTACATTGGTTTGGTGAAATAGAAAGAATATGAAACTTGGAAAAGCTGAAAAGTAGAGAAAAAGTAATAGAAGCACACAAAAGTTAAAGGAAACACTTCAAAAGAAATAGTTCAATGCACTAATTTCCTTTTCTGGGCATAAAAAGGGATGGCTGAGGGCCTGGAGAGATGGCTTAGTGGATGTAAACTTGTCATGTATATGTAAGACCCTGAGTTTGGAGCCAGCATGCATGCAAATGCTCAGTGGTGTATCATTAGCCTGCCTGTAACTCCAGTGCTCAGGAGATAGGGCAACTCCAGGACAAACTGATGAGCTACATTTGCTTGATTGGTGAGCTGTGGTTCAAGTAAAGAAAGCCCAGTCTCAGTAAATAAAGTGGATCAAGACATTTGATGTCAACCTCTGGCCTACACACACACACACACACACACACACACACAAACGCGCGCGCACACACACACGCCTCATACCCACACATATGCCCAAATGCATATGAAAATGCCCACACACATACACAAAGAGAAAAACAAATGGAAAAAATGAATGTTATACTAAAGATAGCCACACATTCTAATATATTCTATCTACTGAGAAGTGAACATTAATTCTCTTACCTTGAAACCTCCAGTGGCCTTGTTAACATGCCAAAAATGTATGGTAGAAAAAACATTCTAGGACTTCTCTGCCTATGCTCAAGTGGGTTTTGAAGTTTCTGTTCAGACTAGAATACTCAGAACAGCTGGCTGCATGTAGAACATCTGATCATGAAATTAGCATGCCAAGATTAATCCTATGACAATGACAATTCATAGCCTGTACATAAGAAAGAGAGATGCCCAAGCAATCTCAGCTCAAGCAACAGAAAACAAACATTGATAAAGAAGACATCATAGGACACATGCCACCCTCAAAAGCTATAGCATAGAAAATATCTGAGGAACTACACCAATATCCAGAAATGAAGCACAGAAACAGGTGATTTGAATGAGATGCCCCTCATAGCTTCATGTACTTTGAATAATTGGTCCCTATATGGTGGCAACTGGGGAAAGTTATTGGGCCTTTGAGAGGTAGAGCCTTGCTGGAGGAGGTGTGTTGCTGATGGTGGGCTTATAGACCAGTCCCCACTTATCAGTGCCAGCAACTCTAACCTAATTGGTAAGTCCCAGGCCAGTGAGAGATCTTGTCTCTAGAAAAGGTGGATGATGTACCTAAGGATGGCAGTCTAAAAGTAGTCTTTTGTCCCCATGTGTATGTTTGCACAGGTGTACACATACATATACAATAAGAAGGTGAGCTTGTAGCAGTTTATTTTCAGAGAAAAAATACTTTCATAAAATATAAATCCCCAGCCAAAATGTTAAAATGCTGATCAAGAAAGTTTCTCAGAACTATCCTACTTTGTAATTGTTCCCTTAAGGCAAATATATATTTTATATGCCCAAAATCAGTAATGAGTTTTAATTTTAATTAGCTTCCTACCTTATCAAGGGAAAATAACACTATAAAATTTTATTTAAAAGAAGGCTAAGTAGGTCAGCTCAGATTAACTTCAAACCCAACCTTAACCATTTTGTGTTAAATGCTGTATGTGACAGTTTAATTTTAGATAATTTGTGGTCAGTTTTGTAATTTAACGAGAACTTATTATTTCCTTGTTTTAAAACATTATGTGGTGGTTAATTCATTTAAATGTATGAAGAAAAAACTTAAACGAAAAATATAGGTATAAACTTCTCACTCACAAATGACAAAATTACAGTAGTTGGTAATGTCTGGCTCAGTTTCCAAGATCTCTAGCCTTGACATACATTGACAGGAACATAATGTGGTAACAGAAGGGAGTTGAGAGCTCTGGAGTTAGACTCTCCAGATTCATGTCTTGGATTTTTCACGTGTGTAGTGTGACCTTGGAGAAACTAAGTTTAACAGTACTTCACCATTTTGATTATTAAAAATTAATATGTGTAATTTTTAGTATTAAACTTGCTACTTATTTATTTGATTTTGTTTATGTAAGGTCTCACTGTAGGCTGACTTGGAACTAACTCTGTAGCCCAATCTGGCCTTGAACATACAGTGATCTTTTTTACCTCAGTCTCCCAAGTACTGGGATTAAAGGTGTGCACCACCATACCTGGCCCTTAAAACTTGCTACAAAGAAATCAACAAATTTTAGTTATAAATTATCAGTTTCTTATGTTTAGATAAAAGCATGCATGCTAGAATTGTTGCTATGTTTTAATGTGTGGCTTTGGTCATTATGTTTTGAGAGATGTATTTTATGTTTACTTCTGCTTCCTGAGATAAAGCCTGATTTCCCTTACCATGGCTAGGGAATGTGTTTTATAGCTCAATTTAGTCAAGCAGATTAAAGTAAAAATAATGGCATGCAACTCTAAATGTTGCTCTAAGAAGACATTGGGGCTTTACCCTAGCATTTGGGGAAACTGAGTTGCAATATTACAAATAGTAGGCTCATAAAATGTACATTTGGCTTCTGATTCTAGCCATGTGAGCCTCCATGAAAGTAGGTACTCCAGCTCAAACAGACTTTCAGGAAGGTAACTACAGACTACCTTAACATGTTGACTAACATCATGAGAGGTCCTGTTTAAAAACCACCTGGCTAAACACCTTCTATTTCCTAAAATATAGGAGCCAATACATGTTTACTGTCCATTACTGTATAAAGGGGTATAACTTCTGGGGTCCTTTCTTGAGTGGCAATAAATAATTAAATGCTGTCTTGTTTGTATAACATATGGAATGTGGACCAGGAGAGTTAGTCTTACTAAAGTCAGAGTATGGAAGGTATGAAGAAGAGAAACGCAGAGTTGTCCACAATAGTCCTGTCACCAGAACAAGAGCATATTAGTGCCTGGCTTCTTCCCCATGGACATGAGCATATTTCCTGGATTTTTTTTCTTACATTTGTCTTTGGTGTTTCTCACCCCAAATTATATTCCCTGTTACCCTTTTTTTTAGGTGAAGTTACCAGATGTGGTCTGAAAAGTTTTTATGTGCCAGATATTTGAATTGATAGCAGTTATCATTTTATGGCTTTGTTATATGCTTTCTGTTTAGAGTAAAAAGAAAAAATTAGATTAGGCTAAAGATATAAAATAAAATACATGATATATAACTACTTGGTATTTGTAAACACTGCAATTTTGATTTTCTTCTTTTCATAATTGTTGCATGTTTATTTCTATGTATATACAAACCTAAGTGGAATTAAGACAGTTTTAAAGTATGTGATTAGAATATACTTCTCCTAAGAAGATTTTTAATTTTATCCCCTTTTTTCAAAGATTACAAATTTTTATAACATCATATTGTGATCTTTGTAATATAACTTGTTACTGACTAGTGAATTTATCATTTTCCCATTAGCTGTCTATAAGTTTAATTTTTATGATTGTCAGTACATATTTCTATTTTTATTGATCTTCACAGAAACTTTTTTCTTTTTGATCATAACTTTCTATTAGAATGGCAACCCTCAAAATCCCTACTGCAATGGCATTGAAGGAGTTATGGAAGCTTACTACAGAAGTTTGAAATCTGTACAATTATATGGACCAACTAACTTTGCCCCTGTCATTAACCATGTAGCAAGGTAAGCAGAGAGCAAAAATGGTGCTTATTCTAGCATATTCTAATGTGTTGGAACATAATGAAACAACTGCGTTTTTGTTAACATTATTCAAGGTATGAAAGTTGTTTGCTTCTAATTTATCTCCAAGAATGTTCAGGGAAAAAAGATGCACAGTAGATTCTCCATCAAGCTGTTATGATCCTTTACTGAGACCTTTACCTCAAAATGTCAAACAAAAAAATATACTAGATTATGTTAGAACCTGTCATTTTTAACCAAGGAAAAATGTTTTATTTGAAAAAAATATATGAACACAATAGTAAAATTGGTGGCAACCTCAACAGCATAAATCATTCATATCGAATGTCACATTCCATAGTAGCATAGAAATAATGAGATTGAATTTCATTAAGACAAGTACTTGAAGTTTTCTGTGCTATATAGGGCACATTCTTTTAACCTCTCTGAAATTAATATAGTGGCTAATTTTATAAATTCCCAGAACTCTGTCTGTATATAGTACATAGTGCTGAGATCAGAATATTATGCCTCCAACTTACATGTTCTGGAGAAAAACGTTAAAATGTTAAATCTATTTATACTCATCACTTTCTTCATAATGTGAAACTTAGACACATTTTTTCAGATCCATAAACACATTTGGCCTAAGCCAGTTGCAAATATTATAAAACACTGCCTTACTTTAAGATAACCAAAAATGTCTTGCTCTTATACCTTTTTAAATATGTAGCCAGATATTGAAAATAAGCAATGTATTCTGGCAAGTTTATCAGTATATAAAGACAATATGAGGCCACCATTCCTGGAACATTCTAGCATTCTACTACCCTCCCTGCTGAATATGAATAGAAATGTAAACATGCTCTACTTAGCATTATCTGAAATGTCATTGACATCAGTGGCCCTTTCCTGCAGAACTCCACCTCAGATTGACAAATATATATGAAGGCTTGTTCTCTGAATATTACTGTTTGCTTTGGAATTTTCAAATGTTTTCATCTATAGTCTCTTAAAATATAAATTTTGCAGCTCAACCCTATATGCACATAAAAGCTGAAAAAATATTTTTACAAAATGATACTCAATTTTACTTCATATTTTCCCTGTGTTTTTATGTTATACTGTTCTGTTCCGATCCTGATTAAGGCTTTGGCCCATAAAGTTGATTTCATAATCAACTAATTTTTCATAACTCGCAATTTAAAAATTCTGTCATGACTGTATAAGAAATGTTGCATATATTTTCCTAGTTTATTGATGACTGTCAAATAAAGCAGAATCAAAATCATAATGTAAAAAAATCATAATGCAAAATAAATTTTAATTGATTCCCTCACAGTACCATATAGATCAATTCTCATTAAAAATAATAAGAGGACTGGAGAAATGGTTTAGCGGTTAAGGTGCTTGCCTGTGACGCCTAAGGACTCATGTTCTACTCTTCAGGTCCCATGTAAGCCAGACGCACAGTGACACAAGCGCACAAGGGTGCACATGCGCACAAGAGTTTGCACACATTTGTCATTTGATTACAGTGGCTGTAGGCCCTTGTACACAAATTCTCTCTCTCTCTCTTTCCCTCTCAGTCTTACATTTAAAAAGGCAGTGTGTTGGCCTTGTCTCAAAAGAGAGAGAGAGAGAGAAATGACAGGACTAATTTTTTGTTAATTCATGATATTATAATTTGGCACTTCTGTGATTACAAACTAATTCTGTATATTTTGTATGTAATACTATAGTCTCTACATATTCTGGTGCTAATTTTAATGTCTTGCTCAGCATTTCCTAAATTCTCAAATACATGAGTCACTCTTACCTAAAGCTCTCAAATTCTTTGAAAATGAGCCATGATCTAATAATTCTATATTATTTTTAAATGAGATAAAACAAGAAAAACATGTGCACATGTAGTGTGTGTGGTGTATGCACATGTGTGTATGCATGCACAGGTATATGCAGTTTCTGTACATGTGTACAGAGATGAGAGAAGAACTTCTGGAGTCTTGTGTTGCTCATCTGCGTATTTCTTTGAAATGGAGTCTTACTCTCAACCTGGAGCTACAGCTGTTAGTGAGCAGGGATTCTCCTATCTCCACTCCTAATAAAACCAGTATTACAGGCATGCATAGCTATGTTCAGCTATTTATGTGGGTGCTATGGAACCAAACTTGCAACCTCGGGTAGTCTCAGGCCTTCATGCTTGCAACAAATGTTTTTTTATTTGTTTGTTTGGTTAGTTTGTTGGGTTTTTTTTTTTTTTTTCTTTATTTGAGTAAGATCTCATTCTAGCCCAGGCTGACCTGAAATTCACTAATTCACTTTTTTAGTCTTTGGGTGGCCTTGAATTCATGGTGCTCCTCCTACCTCTGCCTTCCAAGTGCTGGGGTTAAAGGCGGGCACCACCATGCCCAGCAACAGCAAATGTTCTTAACTGCTGAACCATCTCCCCAGTCCCAGTTTCATATTTATTTTGGAATTTCCAAATTTCCAATTTTTATATTTGGAATTTGAGTTTTATATATTTAAAGATAATTTGATCTTTTCCATCTGTGTGATTAATAATGATAAAAATAAAAACAGTAGCTGTTATTGAGCCTGTAGTTATCTCTGGCAATATTCTCTGTACTGTAACAAGATCCTCTCTTTTAATCTCCACAGTAACTCTTGGAAGTAAGCAGACTATTATATCCTTATTCTGCTGATGGATAGAACATAGATGTATAGTGTCCATTTATGGTGAAGGTTGAATTCCATCCACAATAATCAAACTTTCAGTCACTCTGTCATGACATCTGGTATCTTTAACCTGTAATCTCTGCTACAGAGGTAAAAGTACACGAAAGGAAATAAAACACAGCTACCCATTTTTGTGGGTACATTTGGCAACTTCAACTTAATAAAATGCAATTTGCAAATTCTTATAAAATATTGTAGTACATGTATCCCTTTATTCAATACTAAGAAATTGTAATCTATTACATAAATCATAATTGTCATTTAAATAAAACACCACTTAGTTTCTTATCTTCATGTTTCTTTTATTCCTATGAACTAATACAAAGTTAAAAGAAAGACAGAGTGTTGACTCATGCCAGTAATCCCAACACTCCAGAGGTGGAGGTAGAAGGATCAATCACCATGAGATCAAAGCCAGCCTGGGCTGCAGTGAGACCCTGCCTCAAAGCAAAAGCTTAAAATGAAAATAGTAGGAGGAGAGTATTATCACAAGAATTATGTATATGTATGAAAATTGTCAATAAAACCTTTTTTTAAAAAAGGGGGGGTTGCTGGAGAGAGGGATTAGCAGTTAAGGCATTTACCTGCAAAGCAAAAGGACCCTGGTTCAATTCCCCACATAAGCCAGATACCCAAGATGGCGCATGTGTCTAGAGTTCGTTGGCAGTGGCTGGAGGCCTGGCTGCACCCATTCATTTTTTTTTTTACTACTTTTTTTGTTTATTCTTATTTATTTGAGAGTGACAGACAGAGAGAGAAACAGGCAGAAAGAAAGAGAGAATGGACATGCCAGGGCTTCCAGCCACTGCCAATGAACTCCAGATGTGTGCACCCCCTTGTGCATCTGGCTAATGTGGGTTCTGGGGAATTGAGCCTAGAACTGGGGTCCTTAGGCTTCACAGGCAAGCGCTTATCCGCTAAGCCATCTCTCCAGCCAGTGGCTGCACCTATTCTTTCTCTCTCTCTCTCTCTCTCTCTCTCTCTCTCTCTCTCTCTCTCTCTCTCAAATAAATCAAACTTTAAAAAAAACTTTTTTTTAAAGAACAAAGAAACAGAAAGATGGTTTGAAAGTCTGAGTCAGCCATTTATGAACTTTTACATTTAAGAATCCTGGAAATCATGACAGAGACTCCAAAGACATATATTTGAATTCCACAACCCTGACAAAATTTTTCCTCAGATTTTCATAGTAATGTTAAGATAAAATTATAGATTGGCTACATTTGAAGAAAGTACTGACAGTTTTAATAATTAACTTAATTAATAATTGTTTTATATAAATATATGTTCATATTGTATAATTATAACATATTTACATATAATGTATATAATTGCAATAATATAATTACCCACGTTACCTAAGAATCGTTCATTAGATTATTTTAAGACACAAGTTCTGTCATACTTTTAAAATGTAATGTATGTCTGTGTCAGTGTCACTTCCTGAAAAGGGACTGGTGTGTGACTAGTCTAACACTTTTTACTTCATATATTCTATATCATATTAGTTATTTTATCAGAAGTATTTAATGCTTTTAATATTAAGGCTAAATTAAACAAAGGCTATAGTAAAATAAATGGTTATATAACACTGATATTGATTGAAAATTAGATTTACTTACAAACTAAATATTGCAAAATAATATATGAAGCAAATGCCATAGACAATATGTATGGTTTCAAAAGATTAATTTTCTGTGCATATGATGATAAATATTTAAATGTATTGGATAGCTCTTATGTAAAATATAATTTATTTTCAAATTAAGTATATCAAGCAATAGTGAGTCACACAAACTGATACATCTTCCTGTAGCATTAATTTTCCTAAGAATTATGAACTATAAGGCTTAGTCTCAGTGGTTAAAGGTGAGTGAAAATGTTAGTCTACTTGAAGTAGTATTTTTAGGTTACTTCATAAAACTCAACTTTTTGTATTGTTTTGTAATCCAGTAGAAATTAGCATTTTTAAACAATATGATTTGAATAAAATAAGAAAACAATGCTGCTGAATATAACATGCTTTTCCACTACTGTCTCCAGCCTTGCATTGATCTATAAAATATAAAGTCTTATGTATCTGACTCATGGTCAGTAAGAAATGTTGTTTTTTGTTTTTTTTTTTTTTTTGAAAAATGGCTCCTGAACAAGAGCCCGCTGTCTCACTGAGCTGGCTTTTCAACAGATGTCTCCTCTGTCTCTTTATTTATTTATTTATTTATTTATTTATTTATTTATTTATTTATTTATTTATTTATTTATTTGAGAGAGACAGACACAGAGAGAAAGACAGAGGGAGAGAGAGAGAATGGGCGCGCCAGGGCTTCCAGCCTCTGCAAAGGTACTCCAGACGCGTGCGCCCCCTTGTACATCTGGCTAACGTGGGACCTGAGGAACTGAGCCTCGAACCGGGGTCCTTAGGCTTCACAGGCAAGCGCTTAACCGCTAAGCCATCTCTCCACCCCAAGAAATGTTTTTTAATGACTACTCAAATATTCAAAATCAATTGTTCACTAGTACTAGGGCATTTTTTAATGTGCCTTTTGGAATTAGTCTAGCAGGGTGTAAATAAGCATGGCCCTTCAATGTGTTCTTTTTATCTGCCTAAATGGCTAACACTTCATTAGTAACATGAACACATATTGGTTGTGAATACTTTTATTCTTTAGGCCATTATTACATCTATTCCAAGGTGATATGCTGTTTATTCCTAACCTGTTAAAATCAATTATGACCCTTTAGGATAGAAGAAACTCCTTTGGACAGTCAATAAATTTGTTTGGAATCCAATTTTCATATTATCTAGTTGGTGATTTCTTAGAAATGCAGGACAAGTTGTTCCTATACCCTGTCTTCTAAGGCTACAGCATATTCACTCATCACTGAACATGAACTACATACAAGTCATATATAAAACTCAGTTATTGACAGTATAGTCTATACCTGTATTATAGAATACCATAGGAAAAGAAGTGTAATAAAACATAAGATTCAAGCCTGGCAGGGTGGTGCATGCCTGTAATCCTAACACTTGGATTATAGAAATAGGAGGATCAAGAATTCAAAGCCAGCCTATGCTACATAGTAAGTTCAAGGCCATCCTGGACTATATGATACCCTATCTCAAAAACAAAATTAAAAAATACTTTTAAAAAAGTGACATAAAAATCTTGCTTCATATTATAGAGAAGTATTTGGTGAGATTTTTGATAAATTTTTAAGCAGTAGAATATATTACTTTATGCATAATTTATTTGTTATAAGATACCTCAGTTTTTATCCATTAAACACATTTGTTTAAAACTTGATCTGGAGCTGTGTCTTTTAGTTCTTATTTTATTTTATTTTATTTTATTTTAATTTATTGATTCAAGCCCAATAGACTAGCATTTTCTCTATGAGAGAGTGACAGAGAGAGAGAGAGAGAGAGAGAGAGAGAGCACTGGCATGCTAGGGCCTCTAGCCACTGTAGTTGAACTGATGTGTGTGCCACCTTGTACATATATGCAAATTTGTGTGCTTGCATCACTGTATGCATCTGGCTTACATGAGACTGGAGAGTCAAACATTGGTCCTTAGGTTTCACAGGCAAGTGCCTTACTCATTAAGCCATCTCTCTAGCCCTATTTCTCTTTTCATTGAGGTGAAGTTTCTATAAAATGGAAGGATCATTTTAATGTGTTCATGTCATAATGTTATGTAGCAATCACTACCATTTAGTTCCAACATGAAAAACATGTATTGCTAGAATTTTAAGAACCATGTGATATTTTGAGGGCATTGCATACAGTATATTCATATATAATACAAAGATAGGAATGCTATTGCCTTGATTTAAAGATATGAAAATGTAGAAAATAAGTCATTTCCAAAACTTTTGTCCATTGCTTCCTTTGTACTAAGCAAGCCTTTGTCTTGGTAAATTTTATTGCTAAACAAACCTCAAAGGCAGCCAAATATACCCATGTGCTAACAGGCACTATGTGTTCTTAAGAGCTTTTATTATTGAGGCTTCACACATATGTTTAAATATTTTCTCAAGATTATAAGGCTTATTGACTATTTGAAATTATTATTTCACAGCAATTGTCTAGAGAGGAACTGTTCTAATTCCTGTGCTATTCTTTACCTTTTCATTGCCTTTCAGATATGCTTCTTCTGTGAAGGATGGCTCTCAGTATTTTGTGCTCCTGATTGTGACAGATGGTGTGATTTCAGATATGGCTCAAACTAAAGAATCTATAGTTAATGTGAGTAGAGGTCAGGGTCTTTGGCTCAGTGACAGCATGGTACACTTATGAATAGAATCTATTTTATATGACTTATTAGTGAAATATCATGTTCACATCTTTGCAGCAGATTATATCCTTTATTTATTTATTTATTTTTTTTGTATTTTTTGCAGTAGGGTCTTGCTCTAGCCCAAGATGACTTAGAATTCATTATGTATGTAGTCTCAGGCTGGCCTCAAACTGACTGTGATCTTCCTACCTCTGCCTCCCAAGTACTGTGATTGAAGGCATGCCCCACCATACCTGGCTTTATATCTTAATTTT
Source organism: Jaculus jaculus (assembly GCF_020740685.1). Taxonomy (NCBI): domain Eukaryota; kingdom Metazoa; phylum Chordata; class Mammalia; order Rodentia; family Dipodidae; genus Jaculus; species Jaculus jaculus. The sequence goes on along the minus strand of NC_059107.1, from coordinate 79,209,168 downwards.
ATCCAAACCCAAGAGGGTGGGGGTAGCATTGTTTTAATGTACATGAGTGATAATACTGATAGATTAGTTCGATCTACTTTTATGCAACTCTGTGCATAAAAAATCGTATATTTGGCTTGTTAATTTTATTATAGTCTTTTGAAAATTATCTATAAAACTTACATTTATTTCATGCTGGTCTGTTAAATGTCTGCTTTTAATCACCATTTCTACACTGAAGCTTAACAATGCTTGGCACAAAGTAGATACTTAATAAAGATGAGTTTTGTAAATGGTTTGTCAAGCCTCACAATTTTCAATAAATGTTTTATCAGTTACTTTGTATAAGAAAAAAAAAGGTAAATGTAAGGTAAACTCAAAATATAAAACTTTTCTTACTTTTTAAACATCAAACATAAAAAGGGCAGTGGCAGACTCATAAGTGTCTTCATATATTTTGTTTTTACCTGGACACACTTGGATTGGATTGATCTTGATTTCCTTCCCAGGCAGTGCTATTGGTTGGCACTTTCATACATGACTTAACAGTTTATCATTAAGCAAAGAGGAGATGCTGCACTGAGAAAAACATTTACTTGACCTTCACAACTGACGCTATAGTGTGCTGGGTCTGCTGTTCTTACCATTTAATTATTTTAAATGGTGATATGATTTAAATAATTCATATGATGGAAACATGTTATATCAAATATTTTGTCTACCTCACAATTTCATGGATATTGAACATGTAAATTAATAATGTTAAAATAACTCTCCATAATAATTTAGTCATTTACTGTAAAAATGGTCTTTTCCAAAGAGCTATAAAGTTGGTATACTGTTAAATGCATCATTTTCTTCAAATAACAATTAATATATTGGGGGAAGAGAATGAGCATTAGAAAGAGGTCAAAGAGCGCTGGAGAGATGGCTTAGCGGTTAAGCGCTTGCCTGTGAAGCCTAAGGACCCCGGTTCAAGGCTCGGTTCCCCAGGTCCCACGTTAGCCAGATGAACAAGGGGGCGCACGCGTCTGGAGTTCATTTGCAGAGGCTGGAAGCCCTGGCACGCCCATTCTCTCTCTCTTCCTCTATCTGTCTTTCTCTCTGTGTCTGTCGCTCTCAAATAAATAAATAAAAATAAAAATAAAAAAAGAAAGAAAGAGGTCAAAGATCACCAGTGTCAGTGAGTAAAGGTTTGGATTGACAGTAAGGAGTGGAAGCATGTGTTCCATTGATCCTTCATGGTTCTGATGCTCCATCTGATCCCTCATGGTTTTATAAGAACCTGAGGGATGTCCACTGGATCAGTCCATGGAAAGAGTCAGAGAGGGTGAATATGTCCAAACAAATGAGTTTCTGTGAAAAGGTATCAGATCAAATCAGGATTTTATTTTCTTCTTAAGAACTAATTTTCTTAATTGAAATCTACTTATGTGATTTTTTTTGAAGGCCTCAAAACTTCCCATGTCAATCATTATAGTAGGTGTTGGACCAGCAGAATTTGATGGTGAGTGTTAACACTTCAGTGACATTCCTAGTGAGTCTATTGAGTCTACTGTGGTGCTCTTAAATTTCTATTTTCTTTGCTCTGTAGAGGAATGGGATTGTGTTGTTTATAATCGCTATGTAGGCATAAATATAGTTCATGGGAAAATTATTAAGATAAGCAAATTAATGATTCACTCATTTGAGTAAGATACTCTTTCCAGTTGATAGAGTAAATCAACACATACTTAGCCATTTCTTTAGACATACTTTGTACTTTGAAATAAAATTTAAGACTGGCAGAGTAATAAATTGAGCTTTGGTCCCTAAGGCAGTCCATGCTCTGGGTTCACTACAACCTTTAAACAACAACTCTAAATTCATAAATCATTAAGATGTGAAAAGAAATGTTAACATAAGCACCATAAGCTAATTTAGTAAGTTCTCAGCCTCTGGCTAGTTGATAGGCATCAGCTTTGTAAATAAAGAGAGATGGCTTAGCAGTTAAGTGCTTACTGGTAAAGCCTAAGGACCCCGGTTCGAGGCTTGATTCCCCAGGACCCACGTTAGCCAGATGCACAAGGGGGCACACGCATCTGGATTTCATTTGCAGTGGCTGGAAGCCCTGGCATGCCCATTCTATCTCTCTCTTTCTCCCTCTTTCTCTCTCTGTCGCTCTCAAATAAATAAATAAAATAAAAAGTTTAAAAAAAAAATACTGTCGTGTGAACAAGGAAAGTAAAATGAAAGCAGAACTCACCAGCTGAAATTTAATGAGTATGTACAGAATTGTGCTTCATTAGCTCACTGGATACTTTTCCATTTGGGCTGCATTGCCAGTTAAGTAACAGATATTTTTGTCACCAGTGATCTAGCTAAACCTCTTTTAAGATATTTTGTTTCTATTCATCTGATGAAATCCTTTTAGAGAACTCTGACAAATAGCATTTACATGGCTACATTAATATTCACTTGGTTAATTGTTTTTATCAACAATGAGCATTTATTTAGCTTGGAATGGACCTAGTATTTCAAGTTCTAAAGTAAAAGTCATTTAACCCTGACTGCTGATGTTTTTGCCAATATTTTCTGTAAACATTCATGTCTCTTCAGGTGTGAGATACTGAGACAGCTGAGCTGGGAAAACTGAGATCCACCATTTTTATGCTTTGTATTCTTGACAGTCTGAATTAGCCAGTGACAGGCTGCGGTGCCCAAGCTTCACCAGCTACTGAGCTAAAATAGCTCATATTTTATTCCTTAGCAACTAGTTGATTTTACCTCTAGAAAATTCACTACTCATCAGGTATCTCAGGTATGCCAGATGCTTATGGAAGGAAGTTCATGTTAGGTCTGTGGCCTCAGTGGTAGAAAACCTGAGTCACATCTTCTTGAAGCACTGTTTAACACCTGAGGTGTATGAGTACATAGCCACCAGCCCTTCCTTGTGTGTGAATCTGCCTCCATCTTTCCATGCAGACCAGCACATGCCTTCTCTTCAAAGCCACAGATCCTTACATTCTTCATTTCCTTTGTTCCCAATGAATTGTAAGGGGTTTGAGCAAAAATAATTCTGCATTTACCTATCCAGGAATCTCTTAAACCAGCATTTCAGTTGTATTACCAGCAGGGCCAAATTTAAGAATGTATGTTAGTTACCATGTGGACAGAGTCAGCCTTCCTGTTCCTCAGTGTCAGATCTGTACTCAGGCCTCCCTAGTTGAGTCAGTCTTTGCCGAGTAAACCTAGCCTGGGATGCTGCTTTCAACCTAAGAACAGGCTGCTCCAGGAGACTGGAGTCCAAAGCCATCCTGGTGTTGTGGGAGTGAGTGAAGGAGTAAACAGAAAGGGAACTTTTCTTTCCAATCGAATTCTCACTTGGAATGACAATTTCCTCTCAAAACATGAAAGCAGGGAGTTAGGGTCCTGCAACATTTAGTTTTTATCTCACACAATGGTTGAAGTTTCCATAGGATGGAAAAACTAAGCCACTGCTTCAGAAACAAACAAGAAAAAGTTGATTAGTTGATTATCCTAGTAGGAGACAATAATGCAAAGTTCTCTTAAAGTATTTTTATTTCTTTCCTAGTAAAATTTTTCTCTTCTTATGGCTAAAAAGAATGAAAAATATTCATAAAAGAATCTATGGCTTACAAATTGCTGTAATCCTGTCAGCCAACCTATTTCAACACTTCTAAATTGGCCTTAGGTTATAGTTTATACATCATTTTTACACATATAAACATGCATTAGGGAAAGGCTGAAACTAAAATCAACTCGCAATTGTTTCAGCTAGCCACACAAACCCACACATAGCCATTATCCTTTCTTGTCTTGCTTTTTTGTTGTTGTTGTTGTTTGTTTTGGGTTTTTGTTTGTTTTGGGTTTTTTGTTTTTTGTTTTTTTTTTTTTTGGTTTTTCAAGGTAGGGTCTCACTCTGGCTCAGGCTTACCTGGAATTCACTAAGTATTTTCAGGGTGACCTCAAACTCATGGTGATCCTCCTACCTCTGCCTCCTAAATGCTGGGATTAGAGGCATGTGCCACCACGCCTGGCTGTTTTATTTCTCTCTTTCTTTTGTATAGGTACTTTTTTTGTTATAGGTTCTCACTATGTAGCCCAGGCTGGCCTTGAACTTGAGATCCACCTGCCTCGGTATACCATGGGGGAGGATTTCAAGTATGAACCACATCTATACAGTTTTTAATCAGAAAGATGTTCTGTTTGCATGGACAAAAAGTATAATGTTTAGCAATCCATTCATTAAAGGTTAATACATTGATAGGCTAATTAGAATTTGCATTTATTTCTGTAATAGCATTGTATAGCACTCTCCATAATTTCTTCCAATGACTTTTGCTCATATATAAGCCACCTTCATTAAGAAGAAAGATTTTTAAGGCAGGACTTCTTTATCCAACAGAGGAAAAAATTACATTACAACCAAGACAAAGGGATTTTACTGCCCTCAGGAGTGGGCTTCATGCTTATGGAAACTGTCTTTCACCATTAAAAAAAAATATTTATTTATTATTTGAGAGAAGGGAGAGAGGGGGGAAGAGAGTGGGTATGCCAGGACCTCCAGCCACTGTAGATGAACTTCAGATACATGCACTAACTTGTACAACTGGCTTACACAGGTACTGGGCAATTGAACTGGGTCATTAGGCTTCACAGGCAAATTTCATAACCACTAATCTCTCTAGATTGCTGTGAGTTCAATGCCAGCCTGAGACTACATAGTGAATTCCATGTTATCCTAGGCTACAACAAGACCCTATCTCAAAAAGGAAGGAAGGAAGGAAGGAAAGAAGGAAGGAAGGAAGGAAGGTGCTATGCTGTCCATATTTTGTATGCTTTGGGTGGGATCAAGAGGTTTCTATGGATTTCAAATTTGAAATGAAGTATCTTTTAAATAAAGTTTTGTAAACTTGAAAAAAAACAGTTGCTTTAGCAAGAGAAATTAAAAAGCTAAAAAATGTATGATCTTTTTTAAGTCTTAAAGATACTTTATTAGATTAAGAGAAATGAAAAAATACAAGACAGCTCCTTCCATGTGGAAATCAGGAGGGGACAGAGAGCACATGTGGGAATAGGGGTGCCCCCATCTCAGCTCAGCAGAAACCTGGAAGTTCAGGAAAGGTGAAAAGACAAAAAGAGACCTTGCCCACCTGGTAAGGATCTACTTATAATCTTATTGTGGTGGTCTTTACCACCAGAGTCAGGTGAGTCTGAAAGAGAGCTGATTGGCCTGAGCTAGGAGTGAGCTCCAGAGCAGGAGGTGAGAGCTGATTGAATTGGCTGGATCAGAACCTGAACTCTGGATGTGCTGAAAGCAGGCAGGCATGGTGTTCTGACTTTGGGCCTCTCTCCTGATTACCTAATTCTCCCTCATGAGAACCTGAGTTCCATCCCTAGAACCTATACAAAAATTCTGGTCATGGCAGTACTCACTTGCCATCCAAGGGGAAGGAGGAGATAGGTAGAACTCAGGGGTTCACTGGTCAGCCACTCTGGCCATTTATAAATGGTGATCACCAGGCCAACTGAAGACCCTGTGTAGCAGTTACCTTCTTATGGCTGGGACAGAAGCAGCTCATGGGAGGAAAGGGTTCATTTTGGCTTACTGTTTTGATGGAAAGTTTCTTTTTTATTTTAGAGAGAGACAGAATTGTCACACTAGTGCCTCAGCCACTGCAATCAAACTCCAGATGCTTTTACCACCTAGTGGTCATGTGAGACCTTGGCGCTTACCTCACCTTTGTGTGTCTGGCTAACATGGGATCTGGAAAGTAGAACATGGGTCCTTAGGCTCTTCAGGCAAGCACCTGAACTGCTAAGCCATCTCTCCAGCCCTTGATGAGAAGTTTCATCATGGCAGGGAAACCATGGTAGAGCATGCAGCTGGAACGTAACAGCTTGTCACATATTAGTAACAGTGAACTGTCTCTGAACACCCAGTGGACTAGGATACAAAACCCCAAGGTCCACCTCCAGCAAAGCTTCACCTCCCCCACAAAGGCTCTACCAGAGAAAGAGTAAGTAGGATGCCTAATCACAAACACTTAAGGTTATGGAGGACATTCTACATTCAAACCACCACTCCCTTTCTGGTGGATGTTGCCTGAGGAATGACACCAAGGCTGTCCTGTGGCCTCCATACACACATACAATTTTTACACACATGTACTCACATATGCAAACATGAACATACACACATATTAAACAAATTTTAAATGGCTCCAGACACAGTGAAACCCAAATCTGCCCTCTGAGCTGCCAGGTTGTGAAAGGGGCTGGGGAGGGTATTAAACCAAGTCTCCCTTGACCTCCAAGGTCTTGAGCATGCCAGTGATATCTAAGACAAAGTTCCAAAGACATGGAGGACAGATCTTTAGATTTTATTTTTTTTGGTGTGTGTATATTTCGTGATGTATGCATACATGTGACCAGATACATGTACCCTGTTCACATGTACAGAGACCAGAGGAGTATATTAGGTGTCCTCTATCACTCTTCCATCTTATTTCTCTGAGACAGACTCTCTTATTGAACACGGAACACCCCATTCTTCAGTTAACACTGGCTGACCAGGGATTCCCAGTGATCCTCCTGCCTGCACTCCCCCTATCCATCTCAGGCTGGGGTTACAGGCATGATTAGTCCTGCCATGCCCTTCTTTTTACATGGGTGCTGGAGATAGAATTCAGGTACTCATGCTTGTACAAAAAATACTTTTACCCACTGGGTCATCTCCCAACTGTATATTTCTTTTTTTTTTTTTTTTTTCCTTTGGTTAGGACATGTACCTTATTTATTGCAGCATGTCAAATGAGTCTAAAACTTGACAGCTAAAAAGAATGTATATTTACCCTATTAGTTTCTTTTGGTTAGATGTGAGGGATTCCTCAAAAAGGGAACAGACAAGGTGTCAGGCAAGGATTTGGTCTCAAATGAAGGCTCAGCTGATCAAGAATACATTCTAAAATTTGTTCACATGGTCACTGGGGAAGAAACTCATCTTCATAAAGTATCATTTTAACTGCTTGTTTCTGACTTGATGTGTCCTCCTCTTTGAAACTCTCACCTACCTGACTTAAGACTCATCAGGACTGATCTGGCAAGTTCTATGCCCTTAAGCTACATTATCCAATTCTCTCGTATTACATATACCTAAGTATCAGGAAGAAAAAAGTGAGTCCAAAAATCAACATTGAATCCCCTCTAAGAATTTTCAGAATTTTTCATTTTCAGGTGATATGCTAAACCTAAAATTATCTTTGATGTCCCATGTTAAATTATTCAAGTTTACTCCTTTAATATGATTAAACTGCCTAATTCAGTTCACCATTGTTAACTTTTCTCAGATTTGCTTCATGAGACATTCATTGCATCTTTCTTTTTAAGCATTGACCTCTTTTAACTCTGCTTCCTGGGATTCTGTGATTAAATACTTTGTTTTATTAAGTAGAAGCTGTATGGATAGAACATGTGTTGGTACCATAATTTCCCTCCTCCCTGCCCCCATTCCACTGAGGACCCTCCTCACAACCATGAGGTTGTGAGTTAGGAGTTGTGAGAGCAGCAGTCAGTCATTGTGGGGGCAGAAACAACATCTCTGCATATTCCCTCATACCCTGTGGCTCTTATTTTCTTTCCACCCCCTCTTCAGCAAAATGCCCTGAGACTTAGTGGTTGTATTTTAAGTCTACTATAGTGTTGAGCTCTCAGCAGCTTCTGGATTTCTGCTTTGGTGCATTTTGAGTATCTTCATTGTCTGTCTCCATCGCCCTGGCACAGTTTGTCAGGCTAGCTATGGAATCAGCATTCTTGCTCGTCTCGCCAGTTCCTCTGTGGTTTCACCTGGGCCCTAGCTGCTATGTCAGGGGTGGTTTATCTCCTGCCAAGGAGTCACCTATCTATTCTTGTCATATTAATTTTTGCTTGTCCTTGGTTCTTGCTAATTTTAAAGAAAACCAGATTCTCCAAAGGAGAATGAAATCAGGATAGGTTAAAGGGGATAGACGTTAATTTAGAGAGATTTTGATGGGGTAGTCTCTCTTTTTGGCCAAAGACTAATGGAAGCTTCTTATTGGAGTACAAATATTGGTCTCCATAGAGTTCTGACTTGTTTCCCAATTCCACCTATAGGACCCTTTCCACTGAGCAGATCTCTCAGCCAGTCAGAGAGCCATTTGCTACACAGGTTTGTACATCTTGTCAGGCTGATTGCTTTCATATAGCAGGCTCCTCTGATTGCTCACAAAATTGTTGACTATTTTCCTACAGCAACTTATATAGTATTTTTCAACAGTATATGGGCTAACCATCTGGGAACTGCATGCAGCATATGGTGTCTTCAGCAGTAGGGTCTTACTTGATTACCTCCGGCAGGGAATCAAGTGCTTTGATAGAAGCCTATCTTATTTTGGGGACCTCATAAGTCTGTCTGATCAACAGCTCAGTTATAAGCCAGACCCATTTGTTTTAGGGTTAGACTTCATCCCACCCTTTCCAGGGTCCTTTTTACCAGATGACCCCACCAATACTGTTAGTAAGGATTAGGGTTAGACATTTTAGCTGATATAAAGGAGGACTTTCTTTAAAGCTAGCTAATAAAATACCTTGTTAACTTCTTTAAAAAAAAAAACTATTATCTGCCTCCTGCTTTGATCTATTTCATGATGGGGGGGTAAATAGAAAGATTTGTAACCTCATCATGCCTGCCATAACTGGAAAAAGTGCAAGTACTATGCCTGTAGGGAGCTGGGGTCACTATTTGCCCTTTGCAGATAACATGATCAGGAAGCCTGAAGGGTAGATGTGACTCACCACTTTGCTTTACCTCACTCTAAAAAGCTCAGATCAAACTGGGCATAGTGCCACATGACTTCAGTTTCAGCACTTTGGAAGCAGAGATAGGAGGATTGCCATGAGTTTGAGATCACACTGAGACTGCATAGTGAATTCCAGGTCAGCCTGGGCTCAAGTGAGACTCTACCTTGAAAAGCAAAACAAAACAAAAACTCAGCTCAGTTTATGCTGGCTACAACCTTTTAACTCAAATGGCATGCTAAAAAACTGAAAGGTACTTTATAGGATCTCTTCTCTATACAGGATTATCTGAATCCTGTCATTTCTTAATTAATGGGAATAAAGACTCAAAAGACCAATAGAGATTGAATGGAGGATTGTGAGATCTGCATTAATCATCTGATTCTTGTTCTCATTTTAAAATGAATATAGAGTATCTGCTGGAATTTGTGATCATATTAGGGGACAGAGAAGTTTTTTTGTGATTGTTGGCATGTTGCTATTATACACAACTATATCTTGAAGTAAAATGAAAGTTGGAAAAGCTAGTGAAGTTGTAAATAGGAGTTAACTATTGAAAGTATTTCAGTTATACATACATTTTATAAAATTATGTCACTTATTATATACCTAAATGAATCATTGAATGAGAACCCTCTCAGTTATATGTGGCAGCTGAAACACGAATTCATAAATATGTGTAGACAGATAAAATTGAAAATAATATGTGTTTTAGTGCATTATCCAAGGACAGAGGAAACAGGAAAGAGATGAGGATCATATCTGACTGAGGAATATTTGTTTTTGATGTAGGGTGAAGAGTCACACATTACCATTGCAATTGGCTATCTGAAGTGTAGTGAATGTCATTTATATACCAAATGAACTTCCAATAATAAAATTATATCTTAAGTGCAAGTTAGTATCCCTAATACAATTAATTTTTAGTGAATTCTCTTAATAAGCTATGGAAATGCTTGATAAACTGTGGAAAGTCTTAATAAAAGCTTAACAACCTGTGGAAACTCTTTTTAATTGCAGTATAAAATTATATGTCATAAAGTGTCCTATTATATGACAGCATTTTTAAATATCAGCTTATGCATGTACCATTGAAATGATTTCTTAGCCAACAAAATAATACTTCACAAGACTCATATTTTATTCAACAAGTATAAGGACTGAGTAAATGGCAGGTTTTTTTCTTGCAATTATTTGTAAATTCAACCTTGAGTAATATGGGCATTTTAGTTTCAGTGAGAATGAAGCTTGAATTTTTATTGAAAATTCCGTAACAATTGCTTCCAAGTATCTTAAATTAGAAGGAAAAATAAACAGCTTCATGAAATCCCAATGGTTGAGTAATTGTCTAATTTCCTGAGCTACTGGGGTTTTGCTCAAGAAGTTTTTTCTCACTCCTATATCATGAATTGGTTGACATTACTGACTACCAGTCCATTATACAGTATATAATTCAAGTTTAGAACCTGTAGGATGAAGGGGTGGACCCAAAGACTCAGCTTCAATGTATTGACTATGCCTGACTTTCAAAGAGTCATTCAGGTACAATACTTTCCTTAATAAAATATGTATCAAGTCAGGCTTTGTAAGGAATATGATTAAAGAAATGAAGGTAGCTACACATTTTCTGTACACAGATGTATTGCTAAATGCATACATAGTTATTTCTTATTTTACACAGTGGTAGTATCTCACTAAATCATACTAAATAAATTATATTTCATTTTCAAGCAATGGTCGAATTAGATGGAGATGATGTAAGAGTCTCCTCCAGAGGAAAATATGCTGAAAGGGACATTGTGCAGGTAAGAAATGCAATAAAAATTATCTATATCATCTATTATGAGAAAGTCTGCTCTGATATGTAAATAAGCAATTTAAATTGAGACCAAGTATTCACGGTTCTGTTACTGTTGCTGGTAAATTTTCCATAGAATGTAAGTTGAGTAACAGGAACTAGAATCAGCACTTAGTTATTTTTGTTTCATCTCAGGCTCCCCAGATATAAAGTGTCATTACTAATTAGTGTATTTTCTTACTTTACTATTATCAGAAATATTGTAATGGACTTTTTTGTTTGTTTGTTTTTTCAGGTAGGGTCTCTCTCTAGTTCAGGCTGACCTGGAATTCACTATGTCATCTCAGGGTGGCCTCGAACTCTTGGCAATCCTCCTACCTCTGCCTCCCGAGTGCTGAGATTAAAGGCATGCATCACCACACCTGGCTTCTAATGAACTTTTTAATGATGCATATCTTCTCACTATTTAGTCTTCAAATAAATAAAATACATTTAAAACAGCTGATACATTCCAAGAATAAATAAATAGTGTAAAATTCATTAAAAATATTGTACCTACTATCATATTTCCCCATAAAGTAGGTTAAATAATGGAGCTATGTCTAAATACTACATATAATATGTAATACATGGCATACAAATTGCATATCATATACAAAGTTTACACATAAAAATGCTCATATTCAAGAAAAATACTTAGCTAAATACTACTGCTTGGGGAGTGAATCAGAAAAAAAAACAATCAATATTGGAAAATAAGGCTAAAATTTGAAATTGAAAGCAAGGAGTTAATTCAACTAAATGGTTGTATATTTCATCTAGAATTTCCTTATCTTTTTTGTTGTTGTTGTTTTGTTTTTCTAGGTAGGGTCTCACTCTGGTCCAGGCTGACCTGGAATTCACTATGTAGTCTCAGGGTGGCCTCTAACTCACAGAGATCCTCCTCCCTCTGCATCCCAAGTACTGCGATTAAAGGTGTGTGCCACCATGCCTGGCAGAATTTCTTTATCTTTTAAGATATAAGAATGGAAAACTGAAGCATCTATTCATAAGTAAGAAAAGGCAAAGGGTCTTAATATATGATTTAAGAATTAATATGAAAGTTTACAAGGAACAAATCATGGACTTCAAAATTACCTCTTAAGTAATCACCTATATATTCATTCATAATGTAGGCACTAAGAATATAACATGGAATTGTATAGAATTTGGTTCAAATTCTGACTTGTGATAACTTGGAAACCTACTTTCAGTATTCTAGGTGATAAGCAGCCTTATAAAAATTAAATGAAGTAACCTCTGTGAAATATATTCCTGAACTACATCTCAGAAAACAACAAAATGATTAGAATAACTTCAGGGAGAAAATACTTTGAATGAATATATAAAGGGCTAAGGGTGTAACTCAGTTATAGAACATTTGCCTAGAATGCTCAAGATCCTAATACCATAAAAATATTTTAAAATGTTCTTCATCAACCAACACAATTACATTTCAGATAGAAAGAATTACATAGAAAATGTTTTTAGGAGATAACTGAGTATAAATTAAACTTCCACACAACATACTTGGTAAAGGACTAGGCCAACGCAGCTGAGAAAGGATCATGGCATTGTGACCTGAGACTTTCATGGTACTCTAATTAAATGTCCTAACCTCATCAACATAAATTATAGGTCCAAGTACACTTTGTCTAAAAGTTTCCCATAATTTCCAGCTCAGTTTCCAGAAAGCCCAATTGCTAAAAGGAAATAAGAATCTACAGGCATTTGGAATGTTATGTTGTAATATTGCTATTATAATGCATTTTTATCAAATTAACAAGGGAAACTTCATATCTCATGTTTCATCTAAATGATGCTAAAAACATCATTACTTTATCCCTGGGGGAGTAAGATTGCTCACATCACTGATACTTCCTTTAAAGGAACCAATATATAAGTCAGTGCATTTCTATTAGCCTTTGTGCCATTATTTTTAAACTCCAAATTATTTCATCTTTGTACTACTCCTAATGGTATGCACCTCAAAAGAATCACATTATTACCCATCAGCATAGGTATATACAGATATAGGTTAAGGTGTGGAAGCAAATTGCTAGTATCTCTTCTTGAAAGTCAATCATAAGGCCAGTCTGTCACAAATCTAAGTGTGTCAAGTTGACATTGGGATCCACATATTTTGAACACAGCTGGAGATACAGGAAAACACTGAAGTGATTCTGTCACATAGAGTTGCATTGAATGAGTAAAGTAGTCTTACAGACTCGGAGTAGGAAATTAAAATGTGCCTAGGCAATTAGTAAATCCCTGAATAGCAATGACATCTTGTCTTACACCCCTACATTTAGAGATGTGATGCCCTCTTTTCTAATTCCATGGAAAAGTTTCTAAATGGAGAATCTTCTCTTCAAAATACAATCAATGACCATTTACATGTGTGAAAGAACCATCTCCTCTATATCTCCTTGAATATGGTTAAACACCTCCCATCAAATTTCTCCATATTCTGCTACAAACATGTGTAAATTAGTTTTGGGGGAAATAGACACATTGTTGAGTATTAAGGACACTGAAATAATATTGTCAATCTTCCCCTTTTTATAACTAATTCTGAAATATCACCATGGCCCTTAAAATTCTCTATGACCTGACTCCAATCTCCCACTTTAGCTAAATACTCATGAAAGTGTACACTTCATCTAGACAAATTGACTGTCTTTATTCCACACATTTCCATGATTCTTCTTTCTGTTTAATATCATTTTACCCAGAATACTCTTCATCGACACTGATAGAAATTTCAGTGTGCCTTTTCACAGTGCCTTCTTTCCCCATCTCTCCAGTGCTTTGTTCCTGTACTGATTGCCTTCTTCCCTTAGTCACTTATGCATAAAAGAACTGTGAACCAAGATGGAAAGTGAAACTGCCTATGCAATTACCCTGTCATAAACTGGTAGGTCCAGATTTCCAAGAATTCTGATCCTAAAAACTATTTTTTCTGTTCTAACATACCTACATTCCTAAATGGTCAAATTCTAAAGATCATTGTCATTTAGTCCCCTTTTTACATTACTGGAGAGTCTTAACATCAGAGTCAGATCGATTTAGGCTCTAATAATGACTGACACTTGTTATTGTCTGATCTTGCTAAGTTAATTAAACTTTCTAAATTTCAGTTTCCTTTGAGGTCAATTCAAAATATGAATAGGCACATGTGAAAATTAAAGGAGATATTATATCCAGTCCCATAGCATAAAGCTTCCCAGGTACTTAGCAAAAATGTGCTAGTGTCCATATCAGTTGTTATTGTAACTATGTTGGCATAGGCTAATTGAAAGACACTTTTGCATGCCATTACCTTATAGTAGCTGGACCCTAACTTTGATCTTTTACTTTGTCTTAAGTGTCTTACTGCTTCAAGACTCAAATCTCATATAGTCATATATTGTCATACATTATAAGGGGTAAGTAAGATAAGTCCCTATGGGTGTTATCCTAAGCCTTAAGTGAGTTTCTGAACTCACTGTAAGTAAGGCTCCCCTGTGCTGTGGCTTGTCCATTGTGTTTAATGCTGTGCCCTTCTTGGCTGCTTGTAGCTTCTGGCCAGCCTATCATTTCTTTAAAAATCACCTTTAAATTGCATTTTGCATAAGAAGGAAAAATAATAACCTTGAAGGCTTAGTGATTGAAGAACACTAATGGAGTGTTGCACCGTAGGAATAATCAAACAAAATTGAGTGGAACAGCAACTAAAAGCCCATATGTCCAAACGTGGTTTTCGCAAATAGGCAAAGCCAGCCATTAGAGCAAGCGTGAGGACCATTTCCCTTTTATGGGGTGGTGGTTGAAAAGAAGATGGAGAGTACCAAGGATACAATGTTTTCTATATAGCAGAATGCATTTTTGGTACTCATTGTATGAATGTATTAAATTAGTACAAAGTGAAAATTGATGATCTCCTTTCTAACTGAACATTTTAAGGGCCCAAGTTCATTAATGGTCAGTGTGCATTCACAATGTGTGGTGATTTTTTTTTAAATAAAAGTCCCTAGCTGCAGCATTGAGAAATGCAAAGTTAAATAAAAAAGAGTAAAGATAATGATCTAGTGGTTGAGTACAGACTATAATGGTAGAAGGAAATACACAAGAAAATGAAAGCATACTTTGAAAACTACAATATTTGACACTAATAAGAGGTAAAAGAAATGAAGAGTCATTTGTCACTGATAGAGTACCTTCAGCAAGTCTGAAGAAATGAATGCTTCTTTGAAAAAGATTCAAGTAGTTCAGGATTAATGAGTAGAAAGTTCTTGACTCTTGTCCTACTTCCAGCATATGTGTGGAATGTCCTGTTCATAATACTGATTTGTCCTGACAGATATTCTCAACCTGCAGACTTTGTGTCCATCCAGTAAACCTAAATAAAATATGACATGTACTTCCATCTGGTATTGCAATCTGGGGAATCTATTACCCATTTTTCCCTTTTTTTATTAAACGAAAAACTTGAACCTTTCCATCCCCAGTATTTTGCACCTCTAAATACATACTGCTAGCACGTAATCCCTCTCCCCATGGCTCCTTTCTAGCTTCCTGGACTCTGCAGACTCTTACTGTAGTTTAGATATTCATGTTTTGCCCATTTTTTATAAACAGGCTTTAGAAAGAGATGAGTAGAACTCTGCCTATTGTGGATCCATAGTTTTGACTTTCTAGAATATTTTCAAATTCTTAGAAATGAATTATAATTTACTTTAACTAATAGAGCACCAGTATGTCTTATGGCACTTATTAGAAAGGTTAAGAACACAATATTTAGAAACGGAAAATTTTATGAATTATTACTTCAGATGAAATAAAAAAACTAAGTCTTAGCTGCTTCTTTGCATGTATGATTTTTGTACAACAAAACGTCAAATCTTGTCCATAGTGAAGTAGTATAACTTCACAAAACTTCACATGCCCTGAGTTCTCTTATCAGATGAAGATCATATACACTATAAACTTTCTCACACCCTGACTTAACTCCCTTCATGGGTAAGAAAACACACTTCGCCTCTTATCACATTAATTTGAAAGCTGCTCTAGGATGGAATTATAGTGGCATAGGCATTCCTCTGTCAAAGGGAGATCTTTGTTTTAAAAGAATGAAGTGATTTTCTAACCTTCTTTTAGAGAATGTGTTCACTAAATTGGAAAATATTACACATGCTGTTTAGCTTCCAATGTTTTAACTTAGTTTATCTGTAACAACCTGATCTTAAGCTTCCTGAGAACAAATAATTGTTTTCAAAAAGCACATCTTGAATAAAGCATTTTTCTGAATAAATTTACAACAGTTATTTTATAATATGAGATGAGAATGTTCTTATCTTTTTCTGAAAGAAAAGAGTTTACGTAATTTAAGCTTTCAACTTTGGGACATAGAAATTGTTTTCTAAGACCAAAAATTATAATGCTTTCAAACTATCACAACATTACCAATTCCAATCACTTCCTAGTTGCTTCAAGTATCATTCCAAGTTTTGTAATATGTTCTTTATTCTGCATTAATTAGTAACTTTGTTTCAAAAACTGCATTAAATGTCTATTAACTTCACTTGTCTGGAAAATAAGCTCCTAGTAGGCTAAATGCTCTCTACTGTTGAGCATCGCTAGGTAGTTACATAATGTGAATATCAGGACTTGGAAATAGCATAGAAAAAAAATGTGTCCCTTTTTAGTAAAGCATATATTAGAAATGCCTGATCAGTGTAATAGTTGTGGTGATGATTTTTATTCATCTTGCTGTTTTCTGGGCATTTGTGATTTCTCTACAATCAATTGTTTGCATGTCAATCAGGCATGGTGATATTTGCCTGTGATCCCAGCACTTGGGAGTCTCAAGGCAGAAGTATCATGAATTCCAGGACATATTGGACTGTATAGATAGACCCTGTCTCAAAAACCAAAAATGTAAAAAAGTGAAAACTGTTGTATATGCTGGCTGACTGTGTCAATTTCAGTTTGCTAAAGGCTACAAAGTAACTTTCCCCTCTATTTCAGTTTGTGCCATTCAGGGACTATATTGACAGAAGTGGAAATCACATCCTGAGCATGGCCCGACTGGCTAAAGACGTCCTCGCTGAGATCCCGGAACAGTTTCTCTCCTATATGCGGGCCAGAGGAATCAAGCCTTCACCTGCACCTCCCCCATACACCCCGCCTACACATGCACTACAGACACAAATATAACTGCTCTTGGATCTAAAACTGACTACACACCAATCAGAGCTGCCATGTTGATGTTTTGTGCCTGGTGCTATGCCATGACCCAAGGAATCAGACATGTTTTCTCAGTTTGGTTTCAGCAGTACTAGATAATGTGCATTCTTGGATCCAAAAGTCATTCTCTTCCTAAACCAAAACTGTAAATACGGTTGTTGCATGAGCAACAAAAAAGTGTTTAAATGCTTGAAGCAAAGTGCAGATGTTTCTCTGAATCTTCACTTTTTTTTTTTTCTTGATAGACTAGCTAAATTCCAATATACTTTGGGAGAAAAGCACAAGCTGTTTTTAGCTCAAGTATTGTCCTTGACTACTAAATGTATAAGACAGCAGTCTGTGTATCAATGTTTACATGTTACTATTTTTTAAAATTTCAATACTTTTATAACTGTTCTTATGAATAAGTTTTAAATATTGAATCCTTTGTCTTCTAAATTGCAATAGCTATAATCACAAGAGCAATATCTCTTTGAATTACTGTCTGGACAAAGTTACAGATAAAGTGAAAATGATACATATTTCACAAAACTACATTGTCTTAAGAAGCTGCATCTGCTCAGTGGGTAATATTAATCTGCAGTATTTGCTGAGTATGGGATCCTAGCAGCTACATATCCTACAAGAACATATTTTTTTCCCATGGATTTTGGGCTCTAAATTTAGACTTCAGTCAGTTTATTTTTTGTAACACGAAGTAGAAGCAATGAAAAGTTAAATATTGTGACCTGTAAATGCACAGAATATCCTTTGTGTAAAAAGTAGCATCCTTATATTATAATGTTATATAGAAAGACTCAACCAAGAATATTTAACTCTGAACTATGTAACAAATGTTTTAAACTAATTATTCCATTATATCTTGTCTAGATATTTTAATTCAAAGGGACATCAGCTCTCTTGATTGGGATTCATTGCTATCACCATTCCACTTTGTCATACAGGTGTACAGGCTGGAGACTTCTGAAATTCCCAGTTCAATATATATGACAACATAACTTAGTGCACAACACATTTGTAAAATAACTCCTATATCCTGACCTGCCTGTGCACAATTAATTATAAACATTTTTGCATGTGTATTTTTTACACAAATTACAGTTTTGTGAAGTTGTGTCTAAATCAAAGAATTTATTTAGAAAAAATGGCCTTAAATTCTCAAAAAATTCCTGGAAATGATTGTGAATTGCCTTCAGAACATAGAAAAGTGTATTTTTCTTTTTGTGTCAACATTGTAAGTGCTTTATAATATTTTTCCTTACCTATACTCTATTTACTACTTGCTTTATTTCTACTGTATGCCATTCTCTTGTCCCAGCTTGACCTAAGGTGACATTTTATAAGCATGAAACTATTTTACTGGAAAATATATATATACATATCTAATGAAATAACTTATATAACTGCAATATTAAATTTGTCCATTTTTAAATATATATTAAAATCTTTAAAATGGTAACCATTTGCTCTGTCCATTTAAGGTATGAATGATCTAGAATCTGATGATTATTTTTACCCAGCAGGAGTATTTATGCTAGTCTATTTTATTAGCCTAGAAGTTTTTTTTAATGAACCTTCATTCATCAGTCTAAAAATCAAACACTATTCTTTCTTATAACATCAGCTGTTTTCCTTGTGTTGACCTGAGAAAATGAAAGATGCACACACTCTTGTCCAAATAATAGCATACCCAAGTGTAGTGGGGCTAGACGCCAAGAATGTAACTGTTTTGTGTCTCAGAATGTGGTAAGACCATTTCTTTTTATCACAGTTGTGTTTTCTTTTTTATATTACTTAGAAATTTTGTATAGCCACATCATATGTTGGTACCATTTTCCTCCTCCCTGCTCCCACTCCACTGAGAACCTTCCTCAGTGGGATTGTTGGTATTCACCATGGGATTGTGTGTGAGAGCAGTAATCAGTTATTGTGGGGTGGGGAGCGATGTCTCTGGATATCCCCTTCCACTTTGTGGCTCTTAGGATCTTTCTACCCCTCTCCCACAAAATTCCCTGAGCCTTGGTGGGTGTGTTTTAAGTCTACTTTAGTGTTGAGTTCTTAGCAACTCCTGGATTTCTGCTTTGGTATGTTTTAAATATCCTCGGTATCTATCACCATCACCCTGGCACAGGTTGTCAGGCTCACCATAGCAGCAGCACTCTTGCTCGTCTTGCTAATTCCTCTGTGGTTTCACCTGGGCCCTAGCTAACGTGTGAGGGGTGGTTCATTTCATGAATCAGAGTCAGCTGTCTTTTCTTGTCTTGTTGATAGATTTTGGTTGTCCTCAGTTTTCACTGGCTTTTGTAAAAGAGAAAACAGATTTACCAACAGAGTAAGATCAGCATAGGTTAAAGCGAATAAGCAAAGTGAGTTAAGAGATTTCTATGGGTGTAGCCTGTTTGGGCAAAAATCTAATGGGAACTTCTCATTGGAGTCCATGATCCTGGTCTTCATAGGTTTCTGATTCCCAGTACCAGTTATGAGTTCCTTTCCATTGAGCCAGTTTCTTAGCCAATCCGGGAGCTAATGGTTACCCACCTAGGCTAGATACCACAATTGCACAGATGTGTACATCTTATCAGGCTGGTTACTTTCATATAGCAGTGTACCCTGCTTGTTCAAAATGTTGTTAGCCATTTTCTCCCAGCAGCTCATGTAGCATTTTCTAGCACTACATGGGCTAACCGTCTGGAAATTGGCTTCCCTCCACATTCTAGCCAGATCTCTTGATGTTTTATGTTGGCAACATGTGATGTCTTCAGCAATAAGATCTTACCTTTTACCTCTGGTGGGTAATTAAAAGCTTTGATATAAACCTGTTTTGTTTTGGGGACCTCAAAGGTCTCTTTGATCAACAGCACAATGTGGTTTGTAACTAATTTCTGGTACTGGAAGTTACAAGCCAGAGCCAGTTGTTTTAGGGATAAGCTTCATCCCATCTTCTCCAGGTCCCTTTTTACCAGATGATCTCCCCATACTCTATTGAGGAAGAGTTCCAGGAGGGAGGTTTCTATGCTACCAATTAATTTTGGCTTTAGTTTTGTGTATATTTCCCCCAGCCCTCCCATTCCCCTTCCCCCAAACCCTTCTAGCCCTATTATCTGTCCCTGTAGTTGCCTGTAAGTTATGCCTACAACTCAAGCTGTTCCAAGTTAAGCACCACAAATGAGTGAGAACATGCAGCATTTGTCTTTCTATGCTTGTATAATTTTCCTTACTATGATCAGTTCCAAGTCCATCCATTTTCCTACAAATTTCACTATTTCAGTTTTCCTTACTGCTAACACCCTTCTCATCACCTCTCCTGCCTCTCTTGTGGTCTATCTTAAATTGTTTTTTTACTTCTGTATGTTTGTGTAGGCAAGTATGTATTAATACAGGTGCATGGAGCACATGTGTAGAAGACAGAGGATAACTTTCCTGTCATTCCTCTGTCTTTTCAACTCATTTGTGGCAAGATTTGTTGCTTTGGATTCTTACTCTTCTATTCTTGTCTGCACTCACATCAAAAGTCCTCAGCCTCCCATCTCATCCTTAGCATCAGTGTACTGGGATTACAGAAGCCCACATGGGCATGAAGAGATTTCTCTTAGAAGAATGGGTCTGTTTCTTAGAGGACCTGCCACTGACAAAGATTTTATTGAAGAACCTGTCTTCCAACACAAGTATATATTTGTCTAATACAGAGCACGGTAATGCTGGTAACAAAATAATTATTTTAAATTGATGTCATCATTTTAATGTATAAAAATCTTATTTGTAATTAAACATAGTATACCAATATAATAAACAAGTTTTAAAACAGGTTTCTACTAATATTAAAGCAAAGACAATAGTTCTAATTCATGTCACAAACTTGTGAACAGTTTTTGAGGAAACATCAAGCCTCCTAAACAAGTTGTTTGCATACCACCCACTCCATCATTTTCCCTTCTCCAAACCCCAACGTCTACCCTTGCTCTTATTTCTTTGGCCTCAGAGATGCATTGAATGTCATTATCAGAGAGAAAGCCTACCACCATGTTCTCACCAGGGAAAATGCAAATTCATTCAGAGATTTGTTCCTTTAGGTCTAAAGCAACAGTGGCCATGACCTCATGCTTTTCTAATCACAAAGTTATTTGCTGATTTAATTATCATGAAACAGGCCTGCTGGGCATTCATAATGCAATTAGATGAGCTCACTCCCTACAGATAGGATTTGCTATGGAAGATGTGGCTATCCTTGACCTTACAACTTAAAAGGAAGTATAAAGGAAGAAATAAACTTAGAGTTGACTTAAAGTAGCTACCCTTTCACCAATCATCCTCACATTTCAATATAAGTAAGTTAATATGTTATATGAGTGATTCAATAATGTTTATAGTAATCATCTTGATTGTGTTCATACTTTCCACAAGATAGTTTAATAAAAAATGTTGAATATAGCACCTTTCAACCTTCTGATTTAAATCTATGCTGGACATGGTGCCTTTCACCTTTAATCCCAGCACTCAGGAGACTGAGGTAGGAAGGGGGTCATGAGTTGGCAGGTCAGCTTAGGCTAGAGTGAGTCCATTTCTCTAAACAAACAAAATTTTAACCCAAATTTATTAAAATTAATACAATTGCTTCACTATCACTTCAAACAATAGCAAAAGACAAATTCTGTTATTTAGAGCTTGGTTACTTTATCATGTACTTTAAATCATTTGGAAAGAAATTATGTTAACCCTGAGCAGACAAAGCAAAAAAATTTACAAAGTACCTCTCTTTGGGTTCATTCAGAACATAGTTTGCAAATAACATATAATGTGTTTTCCAAACACCTATAATAGCTGGTCCCTGAGTTCGGTCATCAAAATGATATTCTTTTTTTTTTTTTTCTTTTTTTTTTCTTTCTTTTTTTTTTCTTTTTTTTTTCTTTTTTTTAAAATTTGATTTATTAGTTTTCTATTCATCAAATACAGGCAGTTTGGTACCATTGTTTAGGCTCATCTATGATCTACCCCCTCCCATTAGACCCTCCTTGTTGATGTAAATGGGTCGTGCATTGTGGAGTTAGTCCCCAGTTATTGGTATGCTAAATGTCTCTGCAAATCATGACCCAACATGTGACTCTGACATTCTTTCCACCCCCTCTTCCGCAAAATTTCCCTGAGCCATGTTGGGTTCATTTTTGGTCTGCTTCAGTGCTGCGATGTTGGGGGCCTCTGAGGCTCTGGCTCTCTGATTTGGTAGGAGTTGATGTTCCTCTGTGTTGGTCTCCTTCCACTTTGTGCTGGTATCTGGTTCACAGGAAAACATCACCCTTGCTTATATCATCAATTGTCCTTAGTTTCAGTTGGGCCCCTTTTGAGCTATGCTGGGGCAGCTCTCTCCATAGGATCTGCATCTATCTGAAAAAGAGAATCAGATTCTCCAAAGGAGAGTAAGTTAGCACCCAGAAAATTGAGATAACACTTACTTTTTTGATAGACAGTTTGATAGGTGTAGGCCCTCTTGTACCCCATGATTGATGATAGCTTGATATTGTAGAGTTGGCTTGTGTTTGGGTATGGTTGTGACTTGTTTCCCAGCTCCAGCTATAGGTCTAGTACCACTGAGTGGATCAGTTAGCCAAATCAAGAGTAGTTGGTTCCTCACCATGGCTGTGTGCCACTATTGCACTTGTGTGGGCATCACGTCAGGTTATTTGTTGCTAATTAGATTAGACAATGAGTTGCTTGGACATATATTGGTCATTTCCCCCAGTCGCCCATGTAGCGCCTCTGGCACTAGACACGCTGACTGTCTGGGGACTGACTCTCTCCTGGCTTCCAGCCATGCCGTTGGATTTTGCATATCAGCTGCATATGGAGTCTTCAGCAATAGGGTCTTACCACTGGCCTTTGGTGGGTCATCAAGTACTCTGACAGAAGTCTGTCATTGTTTTGGGAAACCTTGTAGGTTTCTCTGATCAAAAGCTCAATGTGGATGGTAGCCCCAAGCTGGAAGTGGGGATTACAGGTCAGTGCCCACTAATAAATTGAGGAAAAACATAACTAATATACAAGAGTTAAAGAGGAGAGAGATAGATGGGGAGAGGGAGGGAGGGAAGATGTAGAAGATTTTTTTGGTTTTTTCAAGGTAGGGTTTCACTCTATCCCAGGCTGACCTAGAATTCACTATGGAGTCTCAGGGTGGCCTCGAACTCACGGCGATCCTCCTACCTCTGCCTCCCAAGTGCTGTGATTAAAGGCATGCGCCACGATGCCCAGCTCAAATGACATTCTTGAAAGATGAATAAGTACAGGTACCTTTAATTTTTCATATATTTTGTGAGGACACATAGGAGTTTTCAATCAATACTTGAAATCTAAAGTCAAAGAATTATGTAATACACTTGTCTTCCATAGGCTATTCACAAAATTCTCAGAAGGCTCACTAGAGGAGTAAAGCTAGTTGACCACAAATATATTGTTTGTCAAAAGATCTAAGTTCCCATCCCAACAGTCTGGAAACAACCATTTAATGTGGGGATATTTTCAAGAGTCTTCAAAGCACTCTTCTGTTTTTTCTTAGACATATGTTTTTAATTGGTGCATTCCCTGAAGCCTGGCTCTTTTGAGAGCCCAGTAGGAAAGGGTTATTGAAAGAAGTTGAGGTCCTTAGCTACCCAAGTACCTTCTAAGCTACTGCACAAGGAATTTTCACCTTCTCATTTAAAAGGCAGCTTATTCATTTAGATATGATACAGCAATCATGCAGTGTTATTATTCTTTTCATCAAAGGACACAGGATTTGGGAAATGTGAGAGAAAGGGCCAAAGTGCCATTTCTGTGCCAGGTTTTGAGATTATACACATGTGTCACATCCCTGTGTCCTTCACAAAGAGAGCCATTGGCCACACATCTAACAATCTTGCAAGTATTTTCTCTATATTTGAGGTTTACCATAAAATATATAACAATTGACTCAAAAAATATTTCTTAGTAGGTAATTTATATTGATTTTGCATTTTCCCTGTCCTAAATTCTCATCCAACCTTTCTCCTCCCCTTTAAGATGCAGCTCAACTTCCTACACTCCAGGGTCTTACAGTATCATGGAACTATAGTCCAGACCTTCATGCAATGTTTTTACTGTGCTAACATTATGTTGAGTTCATGCGTCCCTCTCGCCCCATCCCTTCATTTAGACCTCCCTTGATGACAGACTGGACAGTCTCCTGGTTATGCATTACCACAATGCTTTGCTTTTCTCCTCTCACCACCAACACTATAGTTGTTTATTTCTGTACTTCAGTTTTCTTCATGAAACCATGAAAGACAAAGCCAGGCAACTTCTATCTATAGCTATAAGTAGATAATAATTGAATCATGAAAGTGAACTGAATCTAAAGACTGATTACTAAAATAATTTGGTTAGTAATTTCATCTCTTAAAGTGAGTCTGAGTTTCAGTGTATTCAGATTGAGAGAGAAAAGATAAAATCTTAAAACTGCCAAACCTCACTTTTACCATTTTTCTTTCTTTCCTTCTAAACCAGATCTGAGAGACACAATGAATAGAAATCAGCAGCTCTGCCATGCTCTCGGGGCTAATTAGCAGTCCAATGGGTAAAAGCAGGTGGGCAGCAGAGAAGAAATTAATGAAGCTTTGTCACAATTTGATAGCCACTTGCACTTGATTCAGCCTAGACTGGAAGAAGGTGCCAAGAAGCCAAGTTCCTATGTCTGTTCTGAAACTTACTTTGAACAAAATGCCTAATGTAGCAATACAAAACATTCCATTATAAATAAAATAGAGGACTCTATTAAGTATATTGGCTCAGATTTTCCCTTAAAATTAAAAAGCGGCAAGAATTTATGTTTTAGATACTGGAAAGGAGTACTAAATCCTTATCTGTGTTTCTTTCTGAATGAATTGTGCATGTTTCCATGTGGAGAAGTAGAAGGTATCTGTCAGTCTATCTGTGTGTATATGTTAGATAGATAGATAGATAGATAGATAGATAGATAGATAGATAGATAGATAGACAGACAGACAGACAGACAGACAGATGATAGGAAGAATAGTAAATATAGACCCAGTAAATAAGGACCTGAGATAGTGAAGAGATGATAATCTTTTACATCTATTTTTTGAGTGTTAGGTACTGAACCGAGAGCCTTGTTAGGCTGGTGTTCTACTTTTGAAGTGTATACCTGTCCCCTTTTGTGCCTATTTACTTCTTCTCTTGATGTTGATTGCCTATCCTGTAGGAGGTATTGATGGCCTCTACAGGATGTGAACAAGAATTCTGACACTTAAAACTTTGCAACTACATTCATATCTGGACAAGTGTACTTGCAAGTCCTACTGTGATGATATTTATAATTTTAATGTATTCCTGAATCCTTGCCTAGCAACAAGGGGGAAGAATTTAATTAACATGGATTTGACTGTGAAGGAAGAACATAGAGGACAGTAGGTATTACATACTGACATTTAAGCTCAGAGTTCCACCCACCAGTTTATCAGATTGAATTCCATTAAACTTTCTGAAAAGGAATAAATATCCTAAATTCTACCAGCATCCTTCATCAAATGATAATTTTCTCTAACCTGTAGTAGGTCTGTTAGCATTTAATCACATAGAAAGAACTAGCTTACTTGTAACCTCCTGTCTATACCTGTCAAAATTGTTTGGAACAAATGTTTCTTAATAACACATCTTCCCTGCTGCCTCTTGATTGCCAGGAACAATCCTTCTTTTCTTTAGCATGGTCTCATCTACTTCCCTACATGAGGGTCTCTATTTATCCTGGGTGGTTATATTGCCTTAGTAGGACTGGGAGTCAACATCGGACTAGGGCTCATTAACACAATACGTTATAGTCTTTCATATGACCTTGTCCACAACAAAAATAGTACTTTTGTCTCCTACCTGCAATACTCCTTTGCCTACTTTCTGTGTTTCTGAAGAGATGATTTAGCCATCTTCTCAAAGACTCCATACCTTGCAAGACATAAGTCACTATTCTTACTTCATGTTTTGTGTACTTTTTTTTAGTAGCAGAAACAGTTTATCAAAAATAGATACACTCCCAAGGGAAAAAGCATGTTGTAACAAAGAAAATAGTCAAATAGTCAACGACAAATTCTGTACAAAGGAAGTAGGGTTTTATGTCACATACTGCAGGAAGTTTAGGCCAGTATTATTTTAGCTTTCTCACACATGCTTGCTCTGTGAGATATATTTCTTTTCTTAAATATTTTATATTAAGAAACTTTTCAGGAATACATCATGTGTTGGTACCATCATTTCTCTTCCCCTTTCCCCATTCCATTGAGGTCCTTCCATAGTGGGGTTACTGGTATTCACCATGGAGTTGTGGGTTATGAGTTGTGAGAGTCATTGTGGCAGGAGCAATGATTCTGAATATTCCCTCCTACCCTGTGGTTCTTATATTCTTTCCAGCCCCTCTTCCACAAGATTCCCTAAACCTTAGTAGGTGTATTTTAAGTCTATATTAGTGTTGAGCTCTCAGCAGCTTCTGGATTTCTGCTTTGGTGCATTTTGAGTATCTTCATTGTCTGTCTCCATCATCCTGGTTCAGGTTGTCAGGCTATCAGCAGAAGCAGCACTCTTGTTCATCTTGCCAGTTCCTCTGCGGATTCACATGGGCCCTGGCTGCTGTGCTGCAGGAGGTTCATCTGCTGACAGGGAATCAGCTCTCTACTCTTATCATATTGATAGATTTTCATTGTCCTTGGTTCTCACTGCATTCTGAAAAATAAAAAGATTCTCCAATGTGGAGTGAGATCAGGATAGGTTAAAGGGGATAAGCATTGTTAATTTAGAGAGATTTTGATGGGTGTATCCACACTATTGACAAAAGACTAGTGGGTGCTTCTCACTGGAGCCCATAATCATGGCCTCCATAAGATTCTGACTGGGTTCCCAATTCCAGTTATAGGTCCCTTTCCACTGAGTGGATCTCTTAGCAAGCAACAGAGATATTGGTTAATGGGACAGCTTGAGTTGTAGGCATACCAGACAAGCAACTTGAGGGATAAATAAGAGTTAGGAAAGTGTTAGGGGGAAGGAATGGGAAGGTAGAAGGAGATATACACAAAACATAATCCAAAACAAATGGTGCCATAGAAACCTTCCTCCTGGATAGCAGACTCAAAGATACAAACCCTCTCTTAGGTAATAAGAGCCCTGGTAAGGGAGAGATGAAGCCTAACACTAAAATATTTTGTCCTTTCTTTTAACTCCCAGAAATTGGTTACAACCCACACTGAGCTATTGATCAGAGATACCTATTAGGTCCCCCAAACAAGACAGGCTTCTGTAAAAGCACTTGATTTGGCACCTGAGGTGAAAAGAAAAACCCTATTGCTGAAGACAACACATGCTGCCATTGCCAAACCTTGAGAGATCATGCTGGGATCTGGAAGGAAGCCACTTCCCAGGGGTTAGCCAGTATAGAGCTGAAAAGTGCAACATGAGCTCCTGGGGGAAAGTGTCCAACAGCATTGTGAACAAGCGGGAGGCACTGGTACATGAAAGCAACCAGCCTGAAAAGTTGTACACACCTATGCAATAGTGGCACACAGCCTCGGTGGGTGTTGTGTGTACTTAAATGTAGGTAAAGAAGCCAAAGCTTTAGTGAGTGTACTGTTGTCAGTTGGAAGTATGGCAGTTTGGGGATTAGGGACATAGGAGTAGAATGCAAGGAAATTTATTACAAGGGTACTTTATCAAGGTAATCATGAAGGTCACAAGATTCCTTTACCCCCTGAAACATCTGAAGATCACATAGCCTTTTTCTCAGGATGGCTCATGTGATGACTAACCAAACGTGTTTATCTGTAAGCTCCACTATGTCTAGAGTTGCCTTCAATTCTGAGCTGCCCACCTATGCTTCAGAAATAACCTCATGCATTGTCTGTGGCATTGGATCCTTTCCAAGGTGA
This sequence comes from Jaculus jaculus, assembly GCF_020740685.1. Classification (NCBI taxonomy): domain Eukaryota; kingdom Metazoa; phylum Chordata; class Mammalia; order Rodentia; family Dipodidae; genus Jaculus; species Jaculus jaculus. Next base: position 79,181,376 of record NC_059107.1, on the reverse strand, counting down.
CACAGCATGTGTCAGGTAAGTATGTGGTTGAAGAATGACACAGTTCCCAGAAGGCAGGTTGAAACTTGCATGAGGCCATGGCTGAACTCACAAGGAAGACTAAGGGAAATGAGTTGGTTCTTGGAAATGAGTATGCATGGCCTTCAAATCCCACAAAACCTGCTTGCTCTGCATTCCAGTTGTACCTCCTGCTCCTCTCCTACATGAAGGCAACTTACAGTGAAGTACAGGCAGACATATAAACACACAATTCTGTTTCATACTCCTGGCCTTCTATGTGCCAGTCATTTCATTCCTCATCTTCCAAAACTCTGCTAGGTGTTTTCAATGTGATTTAACAGTATAAAAGTCTTTTTATTCTTTCTTTATGAATGGCATTAGGTTTATTTTTCAGTTTTGAAATATTATTGAGAAATATTAAAGAGGGCTGGAGAGATGGCTTATCAGTTAAGGTACTTGCCTGCAAAGCCTAAGGACCCAGGTTTGATTACCCATGACCCACATAAAGCCAGGTGCACAAGGTGACACATGTGTCTAGAGTTGGTTTACAGTGGCTAGAGGCCCTGGCATACCCATTCTCTCTCTCTCTCTCTGCCTCTTCCTCTGTCTCTCTCTCTCTCTCTCTCTCAAATAAATAAATAATTAAATAAATAATTAAAAAAGGAAAATGTTTATCTAATTTTGATTGTTTCCCATAAATACTGGTTCAACCATAATAATACATGAAGACTGCTATAGCTGTAGTCCAAGAGGAACAAACTACATCTCAAGATGACAATAGAGCTGAGCATTGTCTGTGTTGGACTGGGTCTGAAAAACGCAATATTTAAGACTTGCAGGGCAATGGAGGTTTACACCTAGGTTTCAGAATGGCATCAAGGCCAGTCAGCATGTAACAGGGACAAATTCTCTTACTGGAGTTTTAGAGTAGCATGTGCATGAAGGTGTTAAGGTTATCCCTAAGTTGCAGTGGTGACCCCCCAGATACTGGAGATGGCAGAAATGTTCCCACTTTCAGCCACTTACTGAGGCTCCAAGTGAAGACATCTCAATAGGGAAGCTACATATGCTACATGTGGCAGAAATGGAGAGATGAGGCCACCTGTGGTAGTTTGAATGTAAATGGCCCCATAGCCTGAGGTATTTTTGATTTAATTAAGCTTCCTAGTCTCTGGTGGGCAGAGCTCTGCTAGAGGAGGTGTGTCACTGGAGGAAGATTTGAGTCAGGCCCTACAGCATGTTCAGAGTCAGCTTCTGATACATGTATGTATGATGAAGTAAGCCAACTTCTGTCAGGATGAAGCTTCTGCTGAAATCTGCAAAGCTCAAATAAACCTTTTCCTCCCATAAGCTGTTTCTGGTGAAGTGTTTGTCCCCACAAGGAGAAGGTAATTGCAACACCACCTCAATCTCTAGAAGCTGGAAAGGAAATTTAGTTTTTGCCCTACTGTGTTTCAGTATTGCTTTGACAGAATCTTTCCTTGTGGCCCTCCTTTTCATTTTTGTTGGAATGTGAATATTTACACTAAGCCACTTCTATTAGAAGTATGAAAGTTTGCTTTTATATTATTGAAGCTCACAAGAGAATTACTTAAGTCTTAGTGGAGACTCTAGTTATAGATTTTTGAACAATGATTTTACTTGGTCAGATTATGGGGTCTCTCAAAGATAAGCTAAATGCTTTTTTTTAATTATAATATAGCCATGAGCCATTGACGACAAAACAAGGAATATTATAGCTTAAAACTGATGTGTTTGGATGTCAAGTTGTCAAGTGGAATTGTGATGGTTATTCCTTATCATCAGCTTGATTAGATGTAGATTTATCTAGGAAACACACTTTTGGGTCTGTCCAAGAGAGTGCTTCTGAAGAAATTTAACTGAGGAAGAGCAACACACCCTAAATGTGAGTGGCATCATCCAATGGACTACACTCATACTAGACAAACAGGCAAAGAGGAGAAAGCCACGTGAGCACTGACATTCATCTCTCTGCTTCCCAATTCCAAACGTAGAGTGACAAGCTGCCTCATGCTGCTGCCACCATTTCTTCACCATGATGGACTGTATCCCTTCCCCCATGGGCCTAAATAAATCTTTCCTTCCTCAAGTTGTTTCTTGACCAAGAAGAAAAAAGTAATTAATATAAAACTAAGCTATTTTTTGAGGCAAGCCCAACAGACTGACATTTTTTAATGGGGCAGGGGGAGAGAAAGAATGGGCTTGCCAAGGCTTCTAGCCACTGCAATTGAACTCCTGACATGTGTGCCACCTTGTGTGGATGTGTGACCTTGCACACTTCTTTCACCTTGTGTGTCTGGCTTACGTGGGACCTGGAGAGTTGAACATGAGTCCTTAGACTTCACAGGCAAGCACCTTAACCTCTAACCCATCTATCCAGCCCAGATTAAGCTATTTTAAGAGCACCCTTTTTTAGCTCAGTTGTAGCTTTGTTTTACATTTGCTCCCAAGTTTACCTGTTCTTGGTTCCAAATAAGATGGTAGGATGTTTATAACATTCTCTACCTCATAGCATCTCTCAGTTCTAAACTGCATTCACTTATATCTGTGAAATTGCTTAAATCATGTTTGAATTACCTTTCTTAGTAGCCACTCTGACCTCTTCACCCCGAAACCAAAAATCAGCAAATGCACAAAATGAAAAAAAAAAAAAAAAACAGAAAAATATTCAGGACATTGGGCTTGGGTTTCTCCAAGACTTGGAATCTCTTTATTTTTTGGCGGTAGTGTCATTTTCTTCTGGATCTTGTTCAAGCTCCTATAGAACCCTGGAAGAGCACCTCTGCCAAACTGGATTCTCTCTTTTATGAGTTTTTGATTCAAGTCTTCCTTCTCTTCATTCATTCTCCCATATTCCTCTCCATTCTCTTCCTCTGGCTGTTCTAGCATTTTGTATGTGGAAATATTGGTCTGTCACAAGTTCTTCAGTCTTAGAATTAGAAGTTCCAGTTGGTGAACTTGGGTGTTGGCTTTTCTCCAGTTCCCTCTCTCTTTCCTGGACAACTGAGGGTCTACGAGTGGTGAGTTTAGTGACTGGCTATTTTTGTGGCAAAATTCTGTTACTCCTGAGCTTCTACATATAGATCATTAGTAAAGGTATCAACTTTTTCTCCAGTGCTGTCTGTGTACCTGGGCTCCTGAAGATAAAGTTCAAAACCCAATTTTTCCATGGTGTTCTTTCTGTTCCTCCTGGAATCCCACAGGTTGGTCATTGGTGTGTTCAGGTGCTGTCATTTCTCCAGAAGCCTCTGTTCCTTGGGGACCACAGATTTGACATTAGTGGGTTAAGGTGCCTGCTTTTCTCTGACACCTTAGGTTTCCCATGGGCTCCCACAAATTGGCCACTGGTGAGCTTGGATACCAGCTTTTCTCTGGAACCCTCTCTATTCCTCAGACTGCCTCTGATCAGCCATTGTTGAGTTTTGTGTCACTTTTCTCAGTGTCCGCTGTTTGCCCCGGGCTTTCTTTAATTAGTTGATGGTAGGTGTGGTGGTTTGATTCAGGTGTCCCCCATAAACTTAGGTGATGTGAATGCTAGCTCCCCAGCTGATGGATATTTGGGAATTAATGCCTCCTGGAGGGAGTGTATTGTTGGGGGCAGGCTTAAGGGCTTTATAGCCAGTTTCCCCATGCCAGTGTTTGGCACACTCCCCTGTTGCTATTGTCCACCCTCTGCTCATGCCATCGTTTTCTCCTGCCATCGTGGAGCTTCCCCTCGAGCCTGTTAAGCCAAAATAAATCTCTTTTTCCCAGAAGCTGCTTTTGGCTAGGTGATTTCTACCAGCAATGCGAACCGGACTGCAACAGTAGGTTTGGGAGAAAACTTTTCTCTGGCATCCTTACTGTCTCCCAGGTTGCTCCTAATCAGCCATTGCACCATTAGTAAGTACAGGCACACAGGCACCAGCTTTTCTCTGGCACCTTTTCTCCTTCTTCCCCTGCTTCCACTCTCTACCTTCTGAAAATCAGCTATTGGTAGGGTCCATTACTATATTTTATCCATTTCCCTATTTCCTGGGCTGCCATTAATTGGCCATAACTGAGTTCCCATGCAAGCCTTTCTCCAGGATTCTGTCCACCCCACCACAAGTTGCCATCTGTAGGACATCAGTGAGTTCAGGTTCCAGCTTTTCTCCAGTTCAGAGCCTGTGACAGATCAGCCATTGGTGAGTTCAGGTGTCAACATTCCCTCAGCACCCTCCAAACTGCCAAAAGACACTTGGAATGGAACACCTGTGTGAGTCAAATTACTGCTGCAGCCCATCAAAAATAACCTCACCTACCCCATCCATGGATTAGCACCAAGTGTTTCTAAGACTGAATTTTAAGCATAGCAAAGTGAAAATACACACACACCATCACCACCACCACCAAGCAACCATCCAAATACTAAACACAGGCGTGCCAGATAAACATGAACAAATTCTACCTCCAGATGAATAAAACTCAACACAATGGATAACATGAAAACTAATGCCAATATATCACCAGCAAGAACTACAAATCCCATAGCAGAGGACCTCCATGAGAGCCACTCAGAGGAAACTACAAAGAATTCAAAATAATTATTATAAATATATATAAATCATTCAGTGATGATACAGATAAACATACAAGTGAAGTCCTGAATAAATTCAAAGAGAACACAAATAATGCCTAAAGGAATTCCAAGTGAACACAAATAGCTAAATGAAATGGAGAATTCAAATGGAACTCTATCAACATAAATCCTAAAGAAAAACCAAGCTGAAATGATGCTGGAGATGAAGTCAACAAAAAGGTTCATGGAAAGATATGCCAAGTGGAATGGATCAAGCAGAGACAAAATTTCACACAAGGTAGAAAAATTGGGTCAATTGTTCAAAACCAACGATAAGTTCAATAAACATATAATAAACATGAGAGATACTTGGGACATCATGAAAAGACAAAATATCTCAGTTATAGGCAAACAAAGGGGAAAACTTCAAGCCAATGGCATACCAAATAAATTTAAAGAAGAAAATTTCCCAAATCTAGATAAAGAAGCACCCATCCAGGTACAATAGGCAATACAGGATACCACATAGGACCAGAAAAGAAAAACACCATATCACTTTATTTATTTATTTATTTGTTTTATTTTGTTTTTTCTTGGTAGGGTCTTGCTGTAGCCCAGGCTGACCTGGAATTCACTACAGAATCTCAGGGTGGCCTCGAACTCCTGGCAATCCCCCTACTTCTGCCTCCCGAGTGCTGGGATTAAAGGAGTGCACCAACACACCTGACTAACCCCATAGCATTTCATAGGCAAAACATTAAAACAGAAGAAAGGATGCTGAAAGATATAAAAGAAAAATATCAAGTCACATATAAAGGATAGTCCATCAAAAAGGACAACTTTTTTTTTAATGAAAACACTAAAAGACAAGGGTTTGGAATGATCTATTTCAGGGATGAAAGACTACAGCTATCAACCCAAACTATTATACTATTGCAGTTACCTTCTCATTGTTTGAACAAACACCCAACTATCCACAGCTTATGGAAGGGAACATTTTATGCTGGCTTACAGTCTCAAGAGAAAGCTTCATGATGGCAGGTAAAAAGCATGTCATGAGCAGAGGCTGGACATCACCTCAACCACAGTAGATAGAAAACAACAGCAGGACAGCACATTCTCTCTCTCTCTCTGTCTCTCTTTCTCTCTCTCTCTCTCTCCCTCCCTCTCTTTTCCTCTCACTCTCTCTTTCAAATAAATAAATGAATTAATAAAAATAAGAATCAAGCTAGAAATTAACAAGAGACAGAACAGAAATTTCACCAACCCCTGGAGACTAAACAGCACATGTTTAAATAATGAATAGGTTGTGAAAGAAACCAAAAAGGGAATTGTAAAATTTCTAGAACTGGGTGATAATGAAAACACAACATACAAAAAAATTATGGGCCAAGGGGAAATTTCATAGCATGGAATGCCTTCATAACAATGACCGAGAGCTCTAAAATTAATAACTTAACCATCCACCTAAAGGCATTGGAAAAACAATAACAATCCAACCCTCAGAGCTCCAGATGGAAAGAAATAATTAAGATCAGAACAAAAATTAATGAGTTAGAAAATAAGAACATCAATTAAATGAAGAGTTGGTTCTTTGAAAAAATAAACAATATTGATAAACCCTTGGCCAAATTGATCAAACAAAAGAAAGATAAATCTAAAATTAACAAAATTAGAAATGAAAAGGGAAATGTCACAACAGACATCAATGAAATTAGAAGAATCACCAGGACACACTTCTAAAACCTCTACTCCAAAAAACTGGATAATTTCCAAGAAATTGAATTCACAGATACATACCTCCTACCAAAACTAAATTCAGAGAAGATTAACCTTCTAAACAAACCTATCAAATCCATTGAGTTTGGAAAGGTAATCAAAAAACACCCCAAAAGAAAAGTCGAGAACCAGATGCTTCTCAGCCAAATTCTATCAAACCTTCATTGAAGAACTGAAACCATGATTTCTCAAACTCAGAGAACAGGGAATATTCCACAACTTCTTTTATGAAGATAATATCACCTTAATACCAAAACCAGACAGAGATAAACCAAGAAAAGAAAGCTATAGACTTATATCCCTAATGAATTTAGATGCAAAGATCCTGAGCAAAATCCTCACAAATCAAATTAAACAACACATCAAAAGCATTATCCACCTTAATCAAGTAGGCTTCATCCCAGGGATGCTTCAACATATGGAAATCTATTAATTTAATTCATCACATAAACCTAAACAACAACGGCATGATTATTTCAATACATGCAGAGAAGACCTTCAACAAAATATATCACTTCATGATCAAGTGGCTAGACAGAATAGGCATGGAGGGTGTATATCTCAACACAATAAAGGATATATACAAAACACCTAAAACCCAAACAACATTTTATAATGAAAGATTCAAGGAGATCCACTGAGATCAGGAATAAGACACACGTGCTGACTCTCACCTCTGCTCTTCAACATAGTACTAAAAGTTATCTTGTATTATTCCTTTGGCTTCTAGCCAAAGAGAAAGATATAAAAGGAATACTAATTGAGAAGGAAGAAGTCAAGTTAGCCCTATTTGTAAATGGCATGGTCCTATACATAAGTGACCTGGAAGACTCCACCTCAAAACTTATAAAAGTGATTAACACTTTCAGCAAAGTGCAGGATACAAAATCAACACACAAAAATCAGTAGCCTTTCTATATGCAAAGAACAAATATACAGAAAAAAAAAATTAGCAAGACTGTTCCATTTTCAGTAGGGGCAAAAAAATCAAATGCCGTGGAATAGCACTAAGGATGTGAAATATATATATATTTCACAATATATATGGTGAAAACATGAAAGCATTCAAGAAAGAAATTGAGGATGACATGAGGAGAGGAAAAGACCTTCCATGTTCCTGGATATGTAGAATTAACATTTGAAAATGTCAATTATGCCAAAAGCAACATACAGATTTAATGTAATACCAATAAAAGTCACAAATTATTCTTCACAGATACAGAAAAAAAAATCTCAAAATCATATGGAATGGCAGCAGGCCTCAGACATCCAAAAGTATCCTCAGCAAAAGAAATATCTCTGGAGGTATCAACAGTCCTAATCGAAAGGTATGCTACAAATCCATACTAACAAAACATCATGGTAGTGGCATAAAGACACTCATGTAGACCAGTGGACAACATTGAACACCTGGCCTTGAGTTCAAGTAAACTACAGCTACTTGATATTTGACAGAAGTGCCAATAACATAAACAGGAGAAAAGACAGCATATTCAGCAAATAGTACTGGACAAATTGGATAACAACATGTAGAAGAATAAAGCTAGACTCACTCATCTTATCATACACAAAAATCAATCCAGGGCTGGAGAGATGGCTTAGTGGTTAAGCGCTTGCCTGTGAAGCCTAAGGACCCCAGTTTGAGGCTCGATTCCCCAGGACCAACATTAGCCAGATGCACAAGGGGGCTCACGCATCTGGAATTTGTTTGCAGCGGCTGGAGGCCCTGGCATGCCATTCATTCTCTCTCTCTCTCCCTCTTTGTCTCTCTCTCTCTGTCTCTTTATCCCTGTCTGTTGCTCTCAAATAGATAAATAAAAATAAACAAAAAAAATCAACTCCAAATGGATTGAAGATCTCAACATAAGACCTAAAACGCTAAAACTACTTGAATAAAAACATGAGAAATTCTTCATGATATAGGAGTGGGGAAAGACTTCCTGGACAAAACCTCCCAGTAGCCCAGGAAATTAAGCAATAACTTAACCAGTGGGACCTCATGAAACTAAAAAGCTTCTGCACAAGCATACCATAATCAGAGTCAATATATTACCCTCAGAATGGGAGAAATTCTTCATCATCTATACCACTGACAGAGGACTAGTGTCTAGAATCTACAAAGAATTCAAAAAAACTAAACAATAAAAACTGAAACAACCCACTCAAAAAATGAGCCAGACAACTAAATAGAGAGTTCTCAGAGGGAGAATTACAAATGGCTAATACACACTTAAAGAAATAGTCAACATCCTTAACCATCATGGAAATGCAAATCAAAAAACTATGAGATGCCGCCTTATTCCAGTCAGGATGGCAATCATTAAAAAAATCAAATGACAGGCTGGAGAAATGGATTAGCAGTTAGGGTGTTGCCTTGCAAAGCCAAAGTACCTCGGTTCAATTCCCCAGGACCCATGTAATCCAGATGCACAGGGAGGCACATGCTTCTGGAATTTGTTTGTAGTGGCTGGAGGTCCTGACATACCTATTCTCTCTCTCTCTCTCTTAAATAATTTTTTAAATTAAATTATTTTTTATTAACAACTACCATGATTGTAAACAATATCCCATGGTAATGCCTCCCTCTGCCTACTTTCCCCCTTGAAACTCCACTCTCCATCATATCCCTTCCCCCTCTCAATCAGTCTCTCTTTTATTTTTATGTCATCATCTTTTCCTCCTATAATGATGGTCTTGTGTAGGTAGTGTCAGGCACTATGAGATCATGGATATCCAGGTCATTTTTTGTCTGGAGGAGCATGTTGTCAGCAGTCCTACCCTTCCTATGGCTCTTACATTTTTTTCCACCACTCTTCTGCAATGGACCCTGGGCCGTGGAAGAATGGCCTGTTTTGTGGCCATCAGGGACCTCCCTGTCCAACAACTCACTAGAAGGTATTCCACCCTTGCATGGAAATTTTTCTAGTAACAATCTACAGCTCCTGAGTGTATCATTGTCCAAAAAAGTAAGTTTCCATATGATTAATTTATATCATCTTAGATTTTGATTAGCCCTCCATCCACCTTTCCATTATTCACTCTCTTACCCTGACCTCACTTAGGCCTTTTCACCCCCATTAATCTATTCTTTTTTGTTGTTGTTGTTTTGTTTTGTTTTTTTCTCCTTCACTATATTTTTCTTTCTTTTATTTTTTAATTTTTTTGTGTGTATTTTTTAAATTTTTTTTAGCATTTTCCATGATTATAAAAAAATATCCCATGGTAATTCCTTCCCTCCCCCCCCACACACTTTCCCCTTTGAAATTCCATTCTCCATCATATTACTTCCACATCAAATCATTGCACTTACATATATAAAATATCAACCTATTAAGTACCCTCCTCCCTTCCTTTTTCCTCCCTTTATGTCTCCTTTTAAACTTACTGGCCTCTGCTACTAAGTATTTTCATTCTCAGGCAGAAGCCCAATCATCTGTAGCTAGGATCCACATATGAGAGAGAACATGTGGCGCTTGGCTTTCTGAGCCTGGGTTACCTCACTTCATATACACCTTTCCAGATCCATCCATTTTTATGCAAATTTCATAACTTCATTTTTCTTTACTGCTGAGTAGAACTCGATTGTATAAATGTGCCACATCTTCATTATCCACTCATCAGTTGAGGGACATCTGGCTGGTTCCATTTCCCTGCTATTATAAATTGAGCAGCAAGAAACATGGTTGAGCACGTACTTCTAAGGAAATGAGATGAGTCCTTAGGATATATGCCTAGGAGTGCTATAGCTGGGTCATATGGTAGATCAATCTTTAGCTGTTTAGGAACCTCCACACTGATTTCCACAATGGCTGGACCAGATTGCATTCCCACCAGCAGTGTATAAGGGTTCCTCTTTTTCCACATCCCCGCCAACATTTATGATCATTTGTTTTCATGATGGTGGCCAATCTGACAGGAGTGAGATGGAATCTCAATGTAGTTTTAATCGGAATTTCCCTGATGGCTAGTGATGTAGAACATTTTTTTAGATGTTTATATGCCATTTGTATTTCTTCCTTTGAGAATGCTCTATTTAGCTCCATAGCCCATTGTTTGATTGGCTTGTTTGATTCCTTATTATTTAACTTTTTAAGTTCTTTGTATATCCTAGATATTAATCCTCTATCAGATATGTAGCTGACCAAGATTTTTTCCCATTCTGTAGGTTGCCTCTTTGCTTTTTTCACTGTGTCCTTTGCAGTGAAAATCTTTGTAATTTCATGAGGTCCCAGTGATTAATCTATGGTTTTATTGCCAAAGCAATTGGGGTTGTATTCAGAAAGTCTTTGCCAAGACCAATGTGTTGAAGGGTTTCCCCTACTTTTTCCTCTAGCAGTTTCAGAGTTTCAGGACTGATGTTAAGGTCTTTAATCCATTTGGACTTAATTCTTGTGCATGGTGAGAGAGAAGAATCTATTTTCATCCTTCTGCAGATATATAGCCAGTTTTCCCAACACCATTTGGTGAAGAGGCTCTCTCTTCTCCAATGAGTATTTTTGGCATTATTATTGAATATCATGTGGCTATAGCTACTTGGGCTTGCATCTGGGTCGTCTAATCTGTTCCACTGATCTACATGTCTGTTTTTGTGCCAGTACCATTCTGTTTTTGTTACTATGGCTCTGTAGTATAGGTTAAAATCAGGTATGGTGATACCACCAGCCTCTTTTTTGTTGCTCAGTATTATTTTAGATATTCAAGGTTTATTGTGATTCCAAATGGATGTTTGGCATGTTTTTTCTATTTCCATGAAGCATGCTTTTGGAATTTTGATAGGGATTGCATTAAATGTGTAGATTGCTTTTGGTAAGATTGCCATTTTCACAATATTAATTCTTCCAATCCAGGAACAAGGGATGTTTCTCCACTTTCTAGTGTCTTCTGTAATTTCTCACTTCAGTGTTTTAAAATTCTCATTGTAGGGATTCTTTACTTCCTTCGTTAGATTTATTCCAAGGTACTTTATTTTTTTGATGCAACTGTGAATGGGAGTGATTCTCTGATTTCATCCTGTATGTGATTGTCGTTAGCATATATGAAGGCTACTGATTTCTGTGTATTTATTTGTATCCTGCTACATGGCTGTAGGATTTGATCAGCTCTAACAGTTTGCTAATAGAGTTTTTAGGGTCCTTTATGTATGGAATTATGTCATGTGCAAATAATGATAACATGATCTCTTCTTTTCCAATTTGTATCCCTTTTATGTGTGTCTCTTGCCTTATTGCTATGGCTAAGACCTCCAAAACTATGTTAAATAAACGTGGGGACAGTGGACACCCTTGTCTTGTTCCTGATTTTAGTGGAAAAGCTTCCAGGATTTCCCCATTTAGTAATATGTTGGCTGTAGGCTTGTCATAAATAGCTTTTATTATGTTGAGATATGTTCCTCCTATTCCCAGTCTCTGTAGGACTTTTATCATGAAGGGATGTTGAATTTTGTCAAATGCTTTCTCTGCATCCAATGAGATGATCATGTGGTTTTTGTCCTTCAACCCGTTTATATATTGTATTACATTTATAGATTTGCATATATTGAACCATCCCTGCATCTCTAGGATAAAGCCTACTTGGTCAGGGTGAATGATCTTTTTGATATACTCTTGTATTCTGTTTGCCAAAATTTTGTTTTGAATTTTTGCATCTATGTTCATGAGGGACATTGGTCTGTAGTTTTCTTTTTTTGTTCTATCTTTGCCTAGTTTTGGTATCAGGGTGATGCTGACCTCATAGAAGGAGTTTGTTAGAATTCCTTCTTTTTCTATGTCCTGCAAAAGCTTAAGAAGCAATGGTGTTAGCTCTTCCTTAAAGGTCTGGTAAAATTCAGCAGTGAATCCTTCCGGGCCTGGGCTTTTTTTAGTTGGGAGATTATTGATAACTGTTCAGATCTCCATGTTTGTTATAGGTCTATTTAAGTGATTAATCTCATTTTGATTTAATTTAGGTAGATCATATAAATCAAAGAAATGATTCATTTCTTTCAGATTTTCATACTTTGTGGAGTATATGCTTTTATAGTATGTCCCTATGATTTTTTTAATTTCTCTGTAATCTGTTGTGATGTTACCTTGTTCATCTCTGATTTTATTAATTTGTGTCTCTTCTCTCTTTCTTTTGGTCAGATTTTCAATGGGTTTATCAATCTTGTTTATCCTTTCAAAGAACCAACTCTTTGTTTCATTAATTCTTTTGATTGTTTTTTTTTTTTTGTTTCCATTTCATTAATTTCTGCCCTAATCTTTATTATTTCTTCCCATCTACTTATTTTTGATTTGCCTTGTTCTTCTTTATCCAAGGCTTTAAGGTGAAGCATTAGGTCCTTTACTTGCAACCTTTCTAATTTCTTAATATAGGCACTTAAGGCTATAAATGTACCTCTTAGAACTGCCTTCATTGTGTCCCAGAGATTTTGATATGTTGTGTTCTTGTTATCGTTTGACTCTATAAATTTTTTGATTTCCTTCTTGATTTCTTCGTTGACCCATTCATCATTTAGTAGTGTCTTGTTTAGTTTCCATGATTTTGTGTATGCTCTATATCCTTTCTTGCTACTGAATTTGCTAAGATGTGCTTTGTGTCCTAATATATGGTCTATTTTAAAGAATGTTCCATGTGCTGCTGAAAAGAATGTATATTCTGCAGCCTTTGGATGAAATGTCTTGTACATATCTCTTAGGTCCATTCCTTCTATGACCTCATTGAGTCCAGATGCCTCTCTGTTTGTTTTTTCCCGGGATGACCTGTCATTTGATGAGAGTGGGGTGTTAAAGTCACCCACTACCACTGTGTTTGGTGTTTTCTGTGACCTTAGTTCTAATAGTGTTTGTTTGATGAAGTTGGGAGCCCCCATGTTAGGTGCATATATGTTTAGGATTGTAATGTCCTCCTGTTGGAGTGTGCCTTTAATCAGTATAAAGTGACCTTCTTTATCTTTCTTGACTAATGTTGGACTAAAGTCTACCCTGTCCAATATTAGGATAGCAACCTCTGCTTGTTTTCTAGGCCCATTTGCTTGAAACACCGTCTTCCAACCTTTCACCCTATGGTAACGTCTATCTTTTGTAGAAAGGTGAGTTTCTTGGAGACAACAAATTGTAGGATCCTGCTTTTTAACCCAGTCTGCAAACCTATGTCTTTTCATTGGGGGTATTGAGGCCATTGATATTAAGAGATATTATTGGAAGGTGTGTATTTGTGTTTGCAATTTTTTTTTTTTTTTTTTTTTTGTGGTTCTGGTTCTACCTGTGCTCTCTTGTGTTAACTAGTATTTGAGTATTGCTTGTTTTTTCTAGGTTCCTTATATGTGTGCTTTTCCTTTTCTTCAGATGGAGGATACTATCAAGTATTTTCTGTAGAGCTGGTTTTGTCTTCAAATACTCCTTTAACCTGCTTTTGTCATGGAATGTCCTTATTTCTCTGTCTATTTAAATGGATAACTTTGCAGGATAAAGTAACCTTGGTTGACAGTTGTTATCTTTCAGAACTTGGAATATATCACTCCAAGCCCTTCTGGCTTTAAAAGTTTGTGTTGAATAATCTGCTGTAATCCTGATGGGCTTGCTTTTGTAGGTAACTTGATTTTTCTCTCTAACTGTTTTCAATATTTTTTTCTTTGGTGTGTGTGTTTGGAAGTTTGATTATAATATGGCGTGGAGAGGTTCTTTCCAGATTTTATCTGGCTGGGGTTCTAAAGGCTTCCTGTATCTGCATTGACACCTCTTTCTGAATTTGGGGGAAATTTTCCTATATGATTTTGTTGAGGATGCCTACTATGCCTTTGGAGTGGAATTCTTCTCCTTCTACTATGCCCTGAATTCTTATACTTGATCTTTTCATAGTGTCCCGAATGTCTTGAAATTCCCACTCATACTTTTCTATAAGTTTGTCTTTCTCTTTGTTGGACTGTATTAGATCTGCCACCTGGTCTTCTAGCTTAGATATTCTGTCCTCTCCCTCATCCATCCTACTGGTGAGATTTTCTACAGAGTTTTTTTATTTCATTAACTGTGTTCTTCATTGCTAGTAATTCTGACTGGTTTTTCTTTATTATTTCTATTTCCTTATTTATGTCTTGTATTGCCTTCTTTATTTCATGAAATTGGTGTCCTGTGTCTTCTTTAATTCCTTTGATTTCCTCTTTAAGTTCCTCTTTGACTCCTTTGATTTGTTTTCTGACTTCTTTGAACATATTTACAATCATACTTTTGAAATCTTTCTCAGGCATTTCCTCTATCTTGTTCTCACTGGAGGTCATTTCTGATGCATTAATACTTTTAGGTGGATTTAAATCATCTTGCTTTTTAGTGTTTCTTGTGTTATATTGTATATCTTTTTGCATCTTGGAGTAAATTAATGCTTGGATTTTCTAGCTAGCTGGGTATTCTTAGCTGTATCAATTGATTTGATGTCATATATTTTCAGGGTAGGAGCTTAAGTTGTTAGGTGTGGCGCTTAAGACTCTCAGAGTATCTACAAAGTTGCTCCTAGGGGTTGAGTTTTCCTGTTATGGGAGTATTCATGTAGGCTGAGTGGAATAAAATACAGGTACATTCTAAAAGTTAACTAAACACTGTACCCATTCAATCAAAACAGCCCCAAGTATGTATGCAATTGTAGTTATTATGACACCCAGATCCTCTATCAACATAGAGGTTAAGATTTCTGGTCTGTTGAGGGATCCAAGTCAGCTGTGACCAAGTGAGACCCTTCCCTGTTGCAACCCCAGTTATCTTGGATGATTTTGGTCTCTGTCAAGTTGCTGCCTGGGTCGTCAGGCTGCTGTTCTGATTTCTGTAGTTCGGCACTGGCTTTTCCTGTGGTGCAAACTGAGCCTGGCAACTGTGGCCCTGCAGATCAGCACCCCTGCTGCTGGAACTGCTGGTGCTAAAGCTGACTCTGCTGGGTCTGTCAGCAGCTCAAGCTGCTGCTGCGGGCCCACTGCTGCTGCTGCCTCTGCTTCTGCTGCTGTCGCTGCCACTTCTGGAGCCACTGCTGCTGCTGACGCTGCTGCTGCTGGGTCACTGCCGCTGCTGCCACTGAAGCTGCTGCTGCTGGGTCTGCCACCGCTGCCGCTCCTGGGTCTGCTGCTGCTGGGTCTGCTGCTGCTGGGGCCACTGTTACTGGTGCCGGAGGTGCTGATGTTGCTGCCAGACTCTGCTCCTGCTTGGGTCCCACTGTTGGCCCAAGTTGGTGTGGCTGGGTCACTGGACTGCTGTTCTATTTGCTGGAGCTGGGCCCAGGTGGTGGAGGAGGGGCGGGAGCCTCAGCTGTCTGGTTATCTTGCTGTTCCACGTGTTCTTCTACCTCATGGTCTGCTCCTCCATTGCTCACTGCCACTCTCCCTTCACATTTCCTGACTTGTGGAGAGTGCCGGTGTGAGGGGAAGCTCCCGCACCTGGCTTTTCCTGCAGCTGGAGCCATGTCTGTCAGCTTTCTGGTGCACTGCCGCCACGGTTGGCAGAGGTGCCAAGGCCGCTTTTGCTGGCCTGTGTGGGCTCTGGCTGCTCTGGATCTCTTCTACTTCTCTGCTGCCGCTTCAATTTCCTGTACACATCACTTTTAATAAAAGTGTGTATTTTGCTGAGATTTTTTGGTCTTTTTTCCCCACAGGCTGCATTGGCATGGTACCTACGTCTCCATCTTAACCGGAAGTCTCTATTCTTCTATTTCCATATATACAATACCATCCTATTAAGTATCCCCCTCTCTTCCATTATATTCCCCTTATATCTCTTTTCTAGCATAGTGGCCTTTACTACTGAGTTTTCTTACTACTCACACAGAAGTCCAATAACCTATAACTAGGATCTACATATGAGAGAAAACATACAACATTTGGCTTTCGAGGCCTGGGTTAGCTCACTTAGTATATTCCTTTCCAGATTCATCCATTTTCAGCAAATTTAATAACTTCATTTTTCTTTAACACTGAGTAGAACTCCATTGTGTAAACATGCCTTATTTTCATTATACAGTCATCAGTTGAGGGACTTTTAGACTGGTTCCATTTCACAGCTATTATGAATACAGTGGCAATAAACATGGTTGAGCAAGTATCTAAGGTAATGAGATGAGTCCTTAGGATATATGCCTAGGAGTTCTATAGCTGGTCATATGCTAGATCTATTTTTAGCTGTCTTAGGAACCTCCACACTGATTTCCACAATGGCTGGACCAGATTGCATTCCTACCAACAGTGTAGAAGGGTTCCTCTTTTACTGCATCCTTACCAGCATTTGTGGTTATTTGTTTTCATGTTGGTAGCCAATCTGACAGGAGTGAGATGGAATCTCAATATAGTTTTAATCTGCATTTCCCTGATGACTAGGGATTTAGAGCATTTTTTTAGATTCTTATATGCCATCTGTATTTCTTCTTTTGAGAACTCTCTATTTAGTTCCATAGCCCATTTTTTAATTGGCTTGTTTGACTTCTTGTTACTTAATTTCTTGAGTTCTTTGTATATCCTAGAATTTAATTTCTATCCAGGGTATATCTGGCAAAGATTTTTCCCCATTCTGTAGGTTGCTTCTTTGCTTTGTTCACAGAGTCCTTTGCCATACAAAATATGTGTGTCTCTTACCTTATTGCTATGGCTAAGACTTCTAGTACTATATTAAATAAAAGTGGGGACAGTGAACATACTGTCTTGTTCCTATTTTAGTGGGAAAGCTTTAAGTTTTTCCCCATTTAGTGATATGTTGGCTGTAGGATTGTCATAAATAGCTTTTATTATGTTGAAATATGTTCTTTGTATTCCCAGTCTCTGTATGACTTTTAACATGAAGAGATTTTGAATTTTTGTCAAATGCTTTCTCTGCATCTAATGAAATGATCATGTGATTTTTGTTCTTCAGTCCATTTATATAAAGTATTACATTTATTGATTTGTTTATGTTGAACCATCCCAGCATTTCTGGGGTAAAGACTACTTGGTCAGGGTGAAGGATCTTTCTTATATATTCTTGTATTCTGTTTGTCAATATTTTGTTGAGAATTTTAACATCTATGTTCATGATGGAGATTGGCCTGGAGTGTTCTTTTTTAGTTGTTCTATATTTGCCTAGTGTTGGTTTCAGGGTGATGCTGGCTTCATAGAAGGAGTTTGGTAGTATTCCTTCCTTTTCTATTTTATGAAAAAGTTGAAGAAACAATGGCATTGGTTCTTCCCTGAAGGTCTGGTAAAATTCAGCAGAGAATCCATCTGGGCCTGGACTTTTTGTAGTTTGGAGATTTTTAATAACTGCTTGGATCTCCATGCTTGTGTAGGTTTATTTAGTGATTAATCTCATCTTGATTTAATTTAAGTAGGTCAAATAAATCAAGGAAATCATCCATTTCTTTCCAATTTTCATACATAGTGGAGTATATGTTCTTTAGTGTGTCCCTGTGATTTTTTGAATTTCTCTGGTATCTGTTGTGATGCTGAATTTTCATCTCTAATTTTATTAATTTGTGCCTCTTCTCTCTTTCTTTTGGTCAGATTTACTAAGGGTTTATCAATTTTGTTTATCCTTTCAAAGAACCAGGTCTTTGTTTCATTGACTCTTTGGATTATTTTTTTGGTTTGTATTTCATTAATTTCTGCCCTAATCTTTATTATTTCTTCCCATCTACTGATTTTTGGTTTGCCTTGTTCTTCTTTTTCCAAGACTTTAAGGTGAAGCATTAGGTTGTTTACTTGAGACCTTTCTAATTTCTTAATATAGGCACATGAAGCTATAAATTTCCCTCTTAGGACTGTCTTCATTGTATCTCAAAGGTTTTGGTATGTTGTGTTCTCGTTATCATTTGACTGTATGAATTTTGTTATTTCCTTCTTCATTTTTTCATTGACCCATTCATCATTTAGTAGTGTAATGTTTACTTTCCATGATTTTGTGTATGCTCTATAGCTTTTCTTGCTATTGACTTGTAGTTTGAGTCTATTGTTGTCAGATAGAATGCAAGGAATTACTTCAATTTTCCTGTACTTGTTAAGATTTGCTTTGTGTCCTAACATATGGTCTATTTTAGAGAATGTTCCATGTGCTGCTGATAAAAAAGTATATTCTGAAGCATTTGTATGGGATGTCCTGTATATATCTGTTAGGTCCATTTGTTCTATTACCTCATTTAGTCCAGATGCCTCTCTGTTGTTGTTCATTTTTTATTTATTTATTTGAGAGCGACAGACATAGAGAGAAAGACAGATAGAGGAAGAGAAAGAGAATGGGCGAGCCAGGGCTTCCAGCCACTGCAAACGAACTCCAGACGCGTGTGCCCCCTTGTGCATCTGGCTAACGTGGGACCTGGGGAACCGAGCCTCGAACCGGGGTCCTTAGGCTTCACAGGCGAGTGCTTAACCGCTAAGCCATCTCTCCAGCCCCAGATGCCTCTCTGTTTATTTTTCCCTGGGATGACCTGTCAATTGATGACAGTGGGATGTTGAAGTTACCCACTACAACTGTGTTTGGTTTTATCTGTGACCTTAGATCAAATAGCATTTGTTTGATGAAGTTGGGAGCCCCCATGTTAGGTTCATATATGTTTAGTAGGATTGTAGTCTCCTCCTATTGGAGTGTGTATTTAATAAATATAAGGTGAACTTCCTTATCTTTCCTAACTAATGTTGGACTAAAGTCTACCTTGTCAGATATTAAGATAGCCACCCCTGATTGTTTTCTAGGCCCATTTGCTTGAAACACCATTTTCCAGCTTTCACCCTAAGATAGTCTACCTTTTGTAGAAAGTGAGTTTCTTGGAGGCAACAAATTGAAGGATCCTGCTGTTTATCCCAGTTTGCACACCTATGTCTTTTGGTTGGGGCACTGCAATTGGGCTTTGCAGTGTTTCATTCCAGGCCCTTCTGGCTTTCAGAATTTCCATTGAGAAGTCTGAAGTAATTCTGATGGAGTTCCCTTTAAAAATGATGTGCTGTTTTTCCCTAGCTGCTTTTAGGATTTTCTCTTTGGTGTCAATGTTTAGAGTCTTAATGACAATATGTCTTAGAGAGTTTCTCCTTTGGCCCAATCTTTTTGGAGTTCTGTTAGTTTCTTGTATCTTGATGGGCCTTTATTTTGAGAGAGTGGGGAAGTTTTCTTCAATTATTTTGTTAAATTAGTTCTTCTCCTTCTGGTATTCCAATGATATGGATATTAGGAAGATTAAGGGTATCCCACAATTTCCTCATGTTCTGTTCACAGAAATTTTTGAACTTATTGAAACTTTTGAACTCTCAAACTGTTTCTTCCATCTTGTCTTCCAGATCAGAGTTTCTATCCTCCCATGGCTGACTCTATTCCTGAGAGCTTCTAGAGAGTTTTGGAATTGTTCAATTAGAATTGCATTTTTCTAATATTTTTCTATGTATAGTTTCCATCCCTCTGTCAAGTTCCATTTTTACATTTTCTGATTTTCTTGATACTTCTTAGAATTAATCCTCGCATTTCTGTTGGGCCCTGAAAGGCCCAGGCATGAGGCCTAGTGGAACTTCCTGAGCCTAAAGTTTGGAGACCTGTCTCTGGCCAGCTATGACTCAGCAAGTTGCCTAATGGCTTCTGGCCTGCTACTTCCACGCAGGAGTTGAAATTACCATTTCAATAGTTACAGTTCACTATTGGCCCTTACCTCTCCCCACCGTCCTAAAATCCCCACCTTCATCCCCAACATTATATAGGCAACTTGATCATAGCAATAAAGTGAGTTCCTGTGAGTTCCTGCTTCCACAAAACTCCCGTCTCAGTATGTTTTTTCTCCGATGGCTAGGAGAGGTTCTGAGTTGTCCTATGCTCATCTTCCTCCTTAATCTCTTGGGAGGAAGCAGCAGGCCTGGTCCTTCGCTCAGCACTACCTACCCCCGGTGGCAGAGACCAACATCTGGTACCTCACGTGTGGCTCTCAAAGTCCAGCAGACTGGTGCCCCCTGAGAGTCTGAGGAATGAGCTGAGATAAACCTGACCATGTGGATGTTAATCTTTTGGAACCTTTGTTTTGGAGAAATAGGCATGAACTTGGTACTTACAACTGAAGGTGTCTTCTGGAGTAGTAAGCAAAATTTTATGGACTATTCAGATAAAAGTTTGAAAATACTAAGTATAGACAGCATTAAACTGTGAGGATTGAATTATGAGCTTTCTAAGAGAAAGGAAAGACTGCAGGGGACTTTGTTGAAACTGGGCTACTGATATAAGGGCTGGCTGTGTCCTACTGCCCAGGCCCAAAGAGTTTAATCAAGGTTAAATTTATAATGGACTGATGTGCTTGGCTAGAGATATTAGACTGAGAGATTTAAGAATTTTGTTTGTTTGTTTGTTTGTTTTGGTTTTTTGAGGTAGGATTTCACTCTAGCCCAGGCTGATCTGGAATTGCCTATGGAGCCTCAGGGTTGCCTAAAACTCGTGGTAATCCTCCTACCTACACCTCCTGAGTGCTGGGATTAAAGGCGTGCACCACCATGGCTGGCTGAGATCTAAGATTTTAAGATAGAAAACCTCAAGCAAGTTAAAAATACAGGCACTGAGACTAATTTTAGGTTATGGTGGTTCAATATACATTGTTTTAGTCTCTCCTTGCTATGCCTTATACCAGTTAAAAATGCTTACTCTATGCCTTTATGTGTTAGAAGTGTTTAACTTGTTTAATTTTATAGGTCTTAATATCTTAAATTGGTCAACACTGTGGGGACCTTTAAAATTGAACTGAGTACAATTTATAATATATGATAGTTATAAATCTATTTGGAGCCAGGGGCGGAATTTGGTAATTTAAATAGATGGCCCCCTTCTGTCAGCTTGTGCACAACCCTCCCCTACTGGGAATTGGTGGGCAATCCACCTCCTGGGAGACTGCCCTCCTGCTTGGGTCCCTCTGTGGATTCAAGTAGACTGGCTGGGTTGCTGGATTGCTGCAAAGATATTCATAAGCAACCAGCACGACATGATGTAAACAGGAATGCAATGGTGGCACATAGCCATGGTGAGTGATCAATGGGTTTCTGATTGGCTAAGAAATCCTTCTGTGGAAAAGAACCCATGGCTCCAATTGGGAATCAGGTCATAATCTGTGGAGACCAAGCTTATAGTCTCCAATGACAAGCTCCCACTAGTGTTTGACCAAAAGAGGGGCCACATCCATCAAAATCTCTCTAAATTAAAGATTTTCATCTCATGTGACCTTTGCTGCCTTCATTCTATATTGGAAAATCTGTTTTTCTTTTTTAGAATGTACCAAGACCCAAGGAGGCAAACCACTCCTCACACTTCAGCCATGGTCCAGGTGAAACAACAGAAGAACTGGTGTAATAAACATGAGTGCTACTTCCATGGTGAGTCAGATAATCAGCACCAGGGTGAAGGAGACAGATTCAGAGGATCATCAACATGTACCAAAGCAGAAATATAGGAGATATTGAGAGTTTTCAATGAAGTAGTCTTAAAACACACCCACCAAGAGCTACAGCATACCCAGAGGCATTGTCCTGCTCCTCAGTGACTGATTTATGCCTTCACAACTCATAACCCACAATCCCACATGGAATACCAGTAACCCCACTAAGGAAGGCCCTTAGCATAATGGGGACAGGGAGGGAGGAAATGATGGTACCAACACATGATGTGTTCATCATATAAAGTATATTCATAATAAAAAGATGGCTAATTCTCTACATACACATGGCCTATCAAAGTTAAACCCTAGATGAGATAAAAAAAATACTAAATATTTCTATTTTTATTTATTTATTTGAGAGTGACAGAGAGAGAGAGAGAAAGAGGGAGAGAAAGAGAAAGAAAGAATGGGCATGCCAGGGCCTCCAGCCACTGCGAATGAACTCCAGACGTGTGTGCTCCCTTGTGCATCTGGCTAACGTGGGTCCTGGGGAACTGAGCCTTGAACTGGGGTCCTTAGGCTTCATAAGCAAGCGCTTAACTGCTAAGCCATCTCTCCAGCCCTGAGATAAATAATTTTAAAAGACCTATAACAAGCAATAAGATTGAAGTGGTAATTTAAAAAAAAAATCTTTCAGCCAAAACACAAGATCCAGAAGTGTTCAATAAAATATTCTATCAAATTTAAGGAAAGGAGACCACTGTTTTAGAAAATAGTCCATAAAACAGAAATGAAATAAGTACTCTTTAACTCCTTCCACAAAGCCAGCTAGAAGCAAAAACAGATAGAAACACAATAAAAAAGAAAGCTAGAAACGAATATTCCTGGTGAACCTAAAGACAAATGTTCCAAACACCAGTAGCTCTCCAGGAATCCTCCAGGCCCTCAGTGCCATATTCGAACTACTTATGTTAGGTTCTTAGACTCTCCAACGTACAGATAGCTACTGTTGGACCACCCAGGCCATGTCATCTAAGCCATTCTAATACAACCATTCCAGCAGCTCTGTTCCTCAAGAGAACCCTGAATAATACATTTGACTAACGAAATTCAGTTCATACATTTACTGTCAGCATTTATTGCTCATCATCTTTGATGATTAAAAGTTACAATAATAATTTCTAAATATATAAACAAAATCACATAAAATGTACCATAAATAATAACAGATCTTCAACTGTTTTAATCCTGTAAGTATACAATTATGTACTCCTAAAAAATTTCCAATAAAATACCAGCAAACTTAATTCAAGAATATATTAAAATCATGATTCACTTTAATCAAGTTGGCTTTTTTCCTCAAATGCAGGGATGGTTCAATATACATAAATCAATAAATATAATGCTTCCCATAAATGTAATAAATCACATAAAGACAGAAACATGATCACTTTAATGAATACAGAAAAGGTCTGATAAAATTCAACATCCCTTCATGTTAAAAGTACTGGATAGTCTAGGGATGGAAGTAACATATATCCACATAATAAAAGCTATATATAATAAGCCTATAACCAACATCATATTAAATGGAGAAAAAGTATTCCCACTAAGATCTGGAATCAGACAAGGGTGAAAATTGTCTTCACACTCCACTTCTATCTTCTATATAATATGTGTTTGAAGTCATATCTGTATTGATAAGACAAGAGAAAGAAATAAAAGGGCTAAAAATTAGAAATGGAGAATAAGTCAAATTAGCCTTATTTGCAGATGATATGGTAATATACATAAGAGACACAAAAGGTTCCACCATAAAACTTCTAGAGCTGATAAACATTTTCAGCAAAGTGGCTAGATACAAAATTAACACACAAATCAGTAGTCTTATGTATAAGTGGCAAGCACACTGAGAATGAGATCAGGAAAATGGTCTCAGTCACAATAACCACAAAAAGAAAATGTTAATCCCTTGGAATAACCCTAACCAAGGACATGAAAGACCTCTACAATGAAAACTTTAAAACACTGGTAAAAGAAATCAAGGAAAACAACAGAAAACGAAAAGATCTTTCATGCAATCTCTATGAAAATCCACTAGTATGAAAGTTTCTCAAAAAGGTAAAAATAGACCTGTCATATGATCCAGCTATACTACACCTCGGTGTATATTATAAGGACTCTACATTTTCTATAGAGATACTTGTTCATGCATGTTTGGTTGATGCTATATTCACAATAGCTAGGAAATGAAATCAGCTTACATGTCCATCAACTGATAAATGGATAATGAAGATATGGCACATATGCATAATGGGTTTTTTTTTAGCCTGTAAATAAAAACAAAAATATGAAATTCACAAAAATTTGATTTATTTGGAAAATACTACGTCAGGTAAACCAGGTTCAAAAAAACCACAATGCTGCATATTCTCTCTAATATAAGGATTCTAGCTTTTTTAAAAATAATTTTTGTTTATTTTTATTTATTTGAAAGTGACAGACAGAGAAAGGCAGATAGAGAGAGAGAGAGAGAGAGAGAGAGAATGGGCCGGCCTCCAGCCAACTGCAAACAAACTCCAGACGAATGTGCCCCCTTGTGCATCTGCCTAACGTGGGTCCTGGGGAATTGAGCCTTGAACTGGGGTCCTTAGGACTTCACAGGCAAGCACTTAACCACTAAGCCATCTCTCCAGCCCAGGATCCTAGCTTCGAATTTTTACATTTATATGGAGTAAGACTCAGTAGAGATCAGAAAGCTAGAAAGGAGCCATGAGGGGGTACAAGGAAGAGATTAAGATGAAGACATAGGAGATATGTAAGCAGAGGGGTAGAATTCTGTGGGTGGAAAGCTTATACTGAGGCCAGGAGAAAGGAATGGAGAAGGCATAGCTAACCAAAACTAAACATACTGTGAAAAGACCATAGGTAAACTTACCTCTTTGTTAACTAATTAAAAATATAAATAGGCTTCCAGTCAAGATGGCATCCGCCTAACTGTGCCGCAACTCCTGGGAAGGAGAGGCAAGGAATTCAGGGGTCGCTGGGGCTTTTAGGGAAGAAAAATCTCTTACAGATCACCAATGGGAGGGTGTGGAGGGGCAAAAAAGGGAATGGGATGATTCCCCCACTCTCAGGTAACCCACCAGTCCCCCAATTCCCCCAAGCAATTGGCCTACCCAGAGTCCCAACCTCAGCCTACTCTCCCAGTAATTGCAGGTAAGAAGACTGCCAGGCACAAGCAACTGCTGGGATCCATCATACCCATCCCCTCTGCATGTTCACAGATCCCCTCAGGCCACCCTGTGTCTTCAGCACCCCCCACAAACAACCACTTTGGTTCCTCTCCACCACACCTCTGCCTGCTGTGACTTTGGAACTGCTCCAAGCCTCCCTGCCACCCCCTGACTTCCTTCTGACCCACTCCACTTTGCTCTGCTCCTGCCCCATGCAACTTGAGACCTGCTGTGCTCCACCCTACCCCACCCCATGTGACTTCCCACCTTCCCACCCACTCTGCTCTGCTCCACCCCTGTGACACATAACTTTATACCTGCTCTGTTCCATTCTGCCCTCGGACACTTTCCCCCTCTCTGCTCGGCACCTTTCCCTGCCCCTCCCCCACTAACTCAGACCTAATCTGCTCCAACATGCACTCCATCCCCATGTGACTCTTGACCCTTGCTGCTCTGCCCCTATCCCACTGGACCTGCCCCCATGTGACCTGTCAGAGCAGAAATTAATAAATTTTAAAAAAGAAAAGAATTAAGGAAATTGATTAAACAAAGAGTTGGTTCTTTGAAAAATATAAACACTATTGACAAATCCCTGGACAATTTTATCAAGAAAAAAAAGAGGGGCTTCAAATTAACAAAATTAGAAATGAAAAAGGAGAGATCACAACAGACATAAGTGAAATTGGAACAATCATCAGGACTTACTTCAAAAACCTCTATTCCACAAAATTGGAAAATATGAAGGAAATGGATAAATTCCTAGACACATACTATCTACCAAAGCTAAAGTCAGAGCAGATTAATCTCCTAAACAAACCCATCAAAACTGAAAAGGTAATAAATAAAACCTCCCCCAAAAGAAGACTCCAGGACCAGATGGCTTCTCAGCTGAATTCTATCAAACCTACTGAAAGAACTGACACCAATCTTTCTCAAACTGTGACACACAATTGGAGAACATGGAAAGCTCCCCAACTCCTTCTATGAAGCTAGTATCACCCTAATACCAAAATCAGGCAGAGATGCCACAAGAAAAGCAAACTACAGGCTTATTTCCCTGATGAACTTAGATGCAAAGATCCTAAACAAAATCCTTGCAAACCGAATTCAACAACACATTAAATGCATTATTCACCTTGATCAAGTGGGCTTCATCCCAGGAATGCAGGGGTGGTTCAACATACAGAAATGTGTCAATGTAATACACAACATAAACAAGGTTAAACATAAAAACCACATGATAATTTCAATAGATGCATAAAAACCTTTGACAAGCTATAGCATCACTTCATGATCAAAACATTGGGGAAAAAATGGCATGGCCGGTTTATAGCTTGAAACAATAAAGACTATTATATACAAAGCTCCTAAAGCCCAAATAATACTTAATGGAGAGAAACTGAAGGAATTTCCATTGAGTTCAGGAATAAGACAGGGATGTCTGATCTCAACTCTGCTTTTCAATATAGTACTGGGAGTCCTAGCACAAGCAATAAGACAGGAGAAAGCAATAAAGGGGATAAAATATGGAAAGGAAAAAGTTAAGTTAGTGCTATTAGCATTTGACAAGATTCTATATGTAAGAGACCTGAGATAATCTATTCCAAAACTCTTAAAGGTAATAAACTCCTTCAGCAAAGTAGCAGGAAACAAAATCAATGCACAAAAATCATTTCTATAAGCAAATGAAAAACATACAAAGAAATAAATATGTGACATTGTACCATTTTCAATAGAAACCAAAAAATAAAATACCTTGGAATAACATTAACCAAGTAAGGGAAAAATTTATACAATGAAAACATAAAAACACTAAGAAATTGAGGAGGGCTTAAGAAAATGGAAAGAACTTCCATGCTCCTGGATAGGCAGAATTAACATTGTCAAGATGACAAGCCTTCCAAAGGCAGTCTACAAATTTAATGCAATTCCCATCAAAACCCAACATCATTCTTCACAGAGATAAAAACATTGCTCTCAAAATTCATATGGAAAAGCAAAAGGCCTCAGATATCTAAGCATATCCTCAGCAAAACACCTCTGGAGGCATCACCATACCTGATCTAAAGCTTTATTACAAAGCCATAGTAACAAAAACAACATTGTACTGGAAAAAAAAAAAAAAAAAAACAGGAGTATAGACCAATGGAATAGAATTGAGGACACAGACTTTGGGTCAAGTAACTACAGCTACTTGATATTTGACAAAGGCCCTAACAATATAGGCTGGAATAAAGATAGCATCTTCAACAAATGGTGCTGGACAAACTGGATGACCATATGTAGGAAATTGCAACTTGATCCACACAATTCACCATGCACAAAAATCAAGTACAAATGGATCAAAGACCTCAAAATATCACCAGAAACTCTGCTACTACTGGAAGAAAAGTTAAGAGAAACATTCCATGATGTAGGAATGGAAAAAAAAAAACTTCCTGAACAAAACCACAGTAGCACAGGATCTTAAACAATCACTCAACCAATGGGATCTTATGAAGCAGAAAGTTTCTTCACAGACAAACATACAATAAGCAGAGCCAATAGATTACCCACAGAATGGGAGAAAATATTTGCTGAATATCCAACTGACAGAGGCCTAATTTCTAGAACCTACAAAGAACTCAGAAACCTAAACAATAAAAAGTCAAGCAACCCACTCACAAAATGGAGCAAGGAACTGGACAGGCAGTTCAGAGAGGAAGAAATACAAATGGCAAACACACACCTAAGGAAATGCTCATCATCCCTAATCATCAAGGAAATGCAAATTAAAACTGTGAGCTTCTATCTTTTCCCAGTAAGGATAGCAAACATCAAAAAATCAA
Organism: Jaculus jaculus; assembly: GCF_020740685.1. Classification (NCBI taxonomy): domain Eukaryota; kingdom Metazoa; phylum Chordata; class Mammalia; order Rodentia; family Dipodidae; genus Jaculus; species Jaculus jaculus. Next base: position 79,153,666 of record NC_059107.1, on the reverse strand, counting down.
ATGCAAACAAATGCTGGTGAGGATGTGGAGAAATAGGAACCCTCATCCACTGTTGGTGGAAAGGTAAGATGGTACAACCACTTTGTAAAGCAATATGGATATTCCTAAAAAAAAATATGACTATAGAGTTACTAACAGACCCAGTTATTCCCTTACTGGTCGTGTACCCTAAAAGCTCCATGCCTCAGCTCAGAGAGATTTGCTCAACCATCTTTATAGCTGCTCAATTCATAGTAGCCGAGAGCTGGAATAACCCAGATGTCCATCATTCAAAGAATGGATAACTAAAATATAGTATATCTATATGATGGAATTCTACACAGCAGTAAAGAAAAACAACACAATGAAATTTGGAGAAAAATAGTTGAACCTGAAAGTGATCACTCTCAGTGAACTCACCCAATCACAGAAAGATAATCGCCGCATAGTCTCACTCATCTAAAAATCCTAACCTGAATCTACCCAAGTTCCAAACCTATCTACCAGGCATCTTGAGGACCAGACAATAGGCAGGGTGGGGAGGGAGAGGAAGTTAATGGGAGGGGACACAAAATTGGACCCAAACAGCAATGGTACTATAAAACTCTACATCTAAAAGCAGACCCTCATGGAAAATGCTAATAAAAATTAAAAAAAAAAAAAGACAGACCAAATGATTGAATCTTCACCAGGCCCTTAGAATGAACACTGGACTCACAAAGCCCTGGAGAGGGTGTGATGAAAACTGACCATTATCTCCTCCTGTTTCTGCTTCTCTAGTTCTTTCTCTCCCTCTCTTCTCTCTCATCTCTCTATCTCTTTTATATCACTTACCTGTTCTGCCTTCTCTTCTTGGGTGCTGACCTGTAACTCCTAGTACCAGCAGGTGAATATCATCCACAATGAGCTTTTGATCACAGAGATCTAGAAGGTTTCCCTAAAGAACACAGATTTATGTCAGAGCACTTGATGACCCACCATAGGTTAGTAGTAAGACTCTGCTGTTGAAGACACCATACCCTGTTGGTACATATCATGGAGTGACATGGTTGGAGACTGGAAGCTAGAAGGGAGTCAGTCCCCAGATAGCGCGTCTAGTGCTGGAAGGTGCTACATGAGTGACTGGGGAATAAAGACCAATATCTGTCCAAGCAAAGCATGGTCTAACATACTTAGCAGCACACAACCTGATATGATGCTCACACAAGAGCAATAGTGGTGCATAGCCATGGTGAGAAACAAACTGCTCTCAATTTGGCTAACTGATCTGTTCAGTGGAACGGAACCCATAGCTGGATCTGGGAAACAAGTCATAACCATATCCAAAACTGAGCCCACTCCCCATTAAACTCTCTCTAAAAAACAATGGTTATCACATTTACTTGGTGCTAACTTTAGTGTCCATTGGAGAATCTGTTTCTCTTTTTCAGAGAGATGCAGATTCTAAGGAGAGAACCACTCCATCATACCTCAAAAGGGCCCCAGCTGAAATTAAGAATAATTGGGGAAACATGCAAGAATGCTGTTTTCTTGCTGAGCTGGGAACCAGCACAATGGTGAAGGAGATAGACACAGAGAACAATCAATGCTTACCAAACCAGATATCCAGAGACACAGAGGAACCCAAGATCTCAACATGGAAACAGACCTAATATGAACCCAACATGGCTCAGGGAAATTTATGGAAGAGGGGACTGAAAGAATATCAGAGCCACACATTGGGTCATGACACGCAGAGACATTTCCTCCTACTCAAAACTAAAGGCTAACCCCACAGTGCACGACCCATATACCTCAATAAAGAGGGTCCCCGTGAAGGGGGGAGGACAGAGAGGAGGCTAAGAATGGTACCAACTTGACTGCATTCACTGATTAGGAAAAAAAAAAAAAAATATATATATATATATATATATATATATATATATATATGTGTGTGTGTGTGTGTGTGTGTGTGTGTGTGTGTGTGTGTGTGTGTGTGTGTGTCTGTGTGTGTATGTATGTATGTATGTATGTATATATTTGGATGGAAATATATATATATATTTGGATGGAAACAGTCCATAAGAGTAGCTAATGCAGTTTTTAGGAGCCATATGTTTCACAGGAATACCCTCATAGCTGGCAAAAGGATTCCACCCAGTGACCTGTGGTCAATAAGGAAGCTCAAATAACACAGGCTATTGCCAAGGTCCTTGGTTGCTCTCCAGAACGAAATGTTAAGACCCTATTGTTGAAAATACCACAAGCGTCAGTCACAGGACACTGAAAATCAAGTTGGAATGAAGCTGGATCACTTCCTCCCTCCTGACTAGTTGTTATAGATCTGGAAAGTTCTATGAAAACTTCTAGGGGAAGAGAGTAAGTCATCAATAAGTTTAAAGCTATGAAAATCCACCCTGTGCACTACACAGCCAAACAAGAGGTGTTCACCACTACAACAGTGGAATGAGTGTTATGGGGGCAACAAACTGCTCTCTTATTGGATCTGAGACCCATTCCATGACAGAGAATTCATCTCCCACACTAGTCCAAAACCTATTGCTGGGAAGTTCATACACCCTAGGGGGGAAGCCACCAATATTGGTTGGCCAATGTTGAATATGTGATGGCAATCAAATTTTCATTTAATATTTATATTATGTTTGTGCTCATAAATTACTGCTGTTCTCACCTTTGGTCAGAGAAATTTCTTTCTAAAGACAATGGTGACTATGGGGGAAACACAAACCTCATCAATGTGCTAAGTATGTAGCTGTGGAGTGCCCAACACAAAATAAAGCATCTAAATCATTCCCTACAAGGTTCAAGGAATACTGTAGAAGACGATGAAGAAAGAATATAAGAGCCCGAGGAAGAGAAGGAGTACTTTGAGGCACTATCCCATGGTCATGACTTGACTCTTGCATTCACAACGTAGCAGTACTTCCATAAGACCTGCATAATACAGTGTTGAGTCTGTCAACATTTTTGACAAGGGAGAGAGAAAGAAGTTATAACTAGGCTTGCAGCTATGAAAATCCACCCTGTGTGCTACAAAGCTAACTAGCCATGATGAAAGAAGAAGACCAAAATAATGACATCAAAATATAAAAGTGCCTAGTTGGAGAGAAAAAGGATACAGAAAAGGAGGCAGGGGAGGGATGGCAAAAGCCAGTAATGGAAATAGATTATGGTCAAATTACATTAAGTTAATGCATGAAATTTTCAATAAAACTTTTAAAAAAGAAATGAAAACTCCAAGAATTATCAACCTGTCTATATTCCCTACATTCTAAGCATGTATTATAATGTTCTTTTGTGGTCATCCAATCAATGAAAACTGGCTATTAAGGAGTCAGTAAGCACCTATGCAGTGTCCAGTGATACATATAACCAGAATCCCCATAAACTTGATGGCTTGACTCTAATAGGAGTGGGACAAGCTTACCAGTCCTATGTAGACAATACACCATTATTTTATAACTATATCTTCTTCTCTTGAAGTTATTTTTCTCAAGGAAATGTCATATCTCATCTAAATAATGTCTACTAGTTCACTAGACAAATTAACTATATGACCTCAAATTATTTAAAATATATGATAGGATAGGATTGGCTAAATGTTCTCAAGCATATGTACTTTGTAGAATAACAACTTTAGCAAAAAAAAAAAAACACCCTAAATTGTGGGGATATTTGTGTGACTCTAAACTTGCTAAAATTGATGAATTTAACATTTAAAATAAGTTTCATAGTATTTCAATTTAATTCAAGAAATTATTGCTTAAAATCAAGAAAAAAATGCTTACTATAACCTGTCAAGTCCATACTTAGGACTGATATGAAAAAATTCTTCCTTTTTGAAATAATTTCTCAGCCACTATAGATCATGTAAAGCACCACTTGTCCTATTGATGCTGCCTGGTTTGTGGCATATCTTTCTTTGGATTTCCATAGCACTAGTAGCAACAACAAAAGTAACTTTTATTATAAAAAATTCTCAATATTTATCCAACTACTCTTAAATTTGGATACTTCTGAGGTAAATTCCTTATAAATTTGCCAAAAAAAAAAAAAAAAGCAGTGGCCAAGCCGGGCCAGGCGTGGTGGCGCACACCTTTAATCCCAGCACTTGGGAGGCAGAGGTAGGAGGATTGCCAGGAGTTTAAGGCCACCTTGAGACTACAGAGTTAATTCCAGGTCAGCCTGGACCAGAGTGAGACCCTACCTCAAAAAAACAAAAAAAAAAAACAAAAAAAAAAAAAAAGCAGTGACCAGAGTTTTAGGTAAGACCCTAGCAAATAGAGCCACATTCTGCAAGCCACATTTTAGGGAAGGTAGGAGTTAGGGAAAAAGTTACCATTTCACAATAAGATTAAAAATATTTCTTTAGTTCAAACGTGTAGTTGAAAAAAAAAAACATGTTGAGACAATAAGTTGGCTATGTTGTGGCTTAGCACAGAGAGCATCCTTCTGACAATCTATCAGTACATCAGCCATTTCATAGAGTGTCTCAGTTCTTTGTAGTTCCTTGGTAATTATCACTGGTTTCCTAAATAATGTTAAAGTATTAGCTTATTTTAAATGAAAACATAGATATGATAAAAATGTCAAAAAGAAAATATATAAGATTTATCATTCTTACATGTATTTTTCTATTTGTTGTAACTCATTCAAAACAATATTGCCTGTTCTTTTTTAGGAATGTTTTCATAGAATTTAAAATTTTTAACTTCATATCTCACTTGAGTAAATTCATAAACTTAGTATAAAGCATTAATTGAACAAGTACATATATGATAGGACTCATTTTGATCTGAAAGTGACTATTGGAGGGTTTCATTATCTCTCAGTCTGATATTTGAAACCTCACCACAGCAGTCTTTCTGGTTTCTATGTTTGTTTGACAAGATAGTACTTCACCATACATGGGTGTGTTACATACAGGCAACTGAATTTGACTGACTTAAACCCTCACTATACATTTACTTATTTTTTCCTCAATGTCTGAGTTTACAAGACTATACGAGTATTTTCTGGGGATCAAGATCTAACAGTAATCTCACCCAAAACAATTTCAAAACATTGACTTCATTTTTCTAAAAATTTAATTGTGTCATATTTTCTAACTGCTGAATAGAATTCCAGGGGTCCCCAAAATAAGACAGACTTCTGTCAGAGCACTTGATTTCCCACCAGAGGTTAATGGTAAGACCTATGCTGAAGACACCCTATGCTGTCGATATGGAACATGGAATCTAAAAGTGAGCAAGTCCCCAAGTTGGGTCATTATGCACAGCGACATTGTCTCTTTCCCATAACTGATGGATTGCCCCCATAAGGCATAACACACAGTCCTCATGGAGATTCCTAGCATCCCCAACAAGGAGGGTCCCTTTGGAGGGGGGCATGGATGAGGGAAAGGATGGTACCCACATGTGCTCTTTACAGACTGAGTATGTCCATAACTAATAAAAAACATTGACTTCAGTGACATTATAGGATATAAATCAAAGAGTATTTATGAATACACACAAATTTAAGTGATAGGACAGGAATAAGATAAGGGAAGGAAGGAAGTTTTACATTTTGTCTTTTACATTTTGTTGCAAAGGCTCTCTCTCTCTCTCTCTGTCTCTCACTTTCTCTCTCTCTCTCTCCATAAATCTATCCACTGTCAGAATGGTTCCTACTTTGCATGCTCTTCAAATCAGTTAATATTTTTCATTAAACAAATGTGACCTATACACATTACATTTGCTCTATCTTTCATCAACTCCCTTACCCTGATTTTGCTCATTTTGACTGAAACAGTTTTTCATAATGTGATTCCAATTGGATTATGTGAATTTAAATTTTTCAGTAATTCTCATCAGCTCTCATGTCTAAATGCCAAACTCCTTTCTTGGCATCTGAGTTTCTTTAATAATATGCCTAATTTCTGCTGCTGTTTAGGCTAATTTCCACCATTGTCCTTACAGAATATTTGTGCTTATCATTTAAATTTTTTTGCAGTTTCCTTAGATGTCATGCTTATGCATCTCAATTTAAATTTACATTCTTTTCACTCCCACTTCCATTTTTAGTTTTATTAAAAGCTGTACAATTTATGATCATAGTAAAAAAATTCAAACAATAGAAATGGTATACATAGAAAATTGACATTCTCACACCCCATGTCCATGCCCAGAACATGTGTATCATTCTAAATATATTCTGCCTATATAGAAATGTAAATATTTATCACCCTAAAAAACTACCATAGAACCATAGTACATATATTCTTTTAGAATGTGCTTTATAAAACCACTACTTCATGGGTATATTTCTACAGTTATACAGTCAGACTCGCTTCAGTGCCTCAATTATCTTAATAAATTCCCTGTACATGAACATTTTGAGTGGTTCCCTGTAATATATATATATATATATGTTATATATATATATATATATAACATCTTTATACAACAGCACACTAAGAGAGGTGGGTAGTAAAAAATATTTTCCCTGATAAGTATACAAAAGCCTCAAGTCTGAAATGCTTCAAAACCCAACATTTTGAGCACCATTTTTGATTGGAAATGCTTAACCTGAACTGTGTTACAAATTACATGTGGTAGTTACTGGTTAGATTTGGTGGCTGAAGGAATCCTTTCATTTTTAGGAACAAAAAACAGAAAACCTATATTCTGTGAATTAAGTTACATATTGCATTTGGAAAAATATGACTAATCAGAATTTTGGTATTATTGTTACAACCTTTTCTTTCATACCCATGTCATGATGATAAAACAAAGCTTTCATTTTTGGGCACATTCTTCTCTATGTAACAGGAAAAATAAAGACCCTTAGTGAAAGGTGGATGATTAGCTAAACAATGTTACTGAGGTTGTTATTTGTATTAAGTAGCAAAAGTTATCAAAAAGTATTTTCCTTTTTTCTTTGCCCATGAAAAAGAAAAAGGAATGAGAAGCCCACATGGGTACTGAGTAATTCTGTCACAGCTGGATTTTCAGACAAATGCAAAAGCAACTTCAACTCTTATACCTTAGTGTTTCCATTTTCGGTAAGTAGCAAGAAGAAGAGGTCCATAATACTCATAATGCTCAGAATGCATTGTTATCATGGTCATAGTCATGTTTGTCAACAGCCTCAGTCCAGCCAGCTGCATGGCAGAGTTCAGAGAAAGCATGCTCACAGACTTGATTGATGCATATCTTTATCTTGATTTGATTTTCAACATTTACACTCAAGGTACTTAGTGCATTTACAGCTTTCGCTTTACTACTGTGGCTTGGATTGTGGGGCTGTTTCCAACAACTATAATGCCACCCAATTCATGAATAATTTCATATTTAATTAAAAGGCTATAATTTATACATGGTGATCAGGGCTTTTTCAATAATTACAGGGTCCTCAGTTGACTCAAGCAGGTAAAGAAGTTTTTCAAGTTATTCAGCATTTAAAACATCATCATATGAACCATCGCTTAAATCTTCTGCTGACCACCAAGGTGGGTAGCCACCTCACACTGGCCTCTTGTCAGCTTGTAAATGCAGAAGCAGGTGCTAACCCAAGATTAGGCTCACTGTTACCCATCCCATATCCTGCATGCCACCCATGCTTCTCCAAAGAGCATCACTGAGCTGCCCACTTCTGCTCATCATTGCCAAAGCATAGCCCATTCTCTTCCAATGCCCTATGGTATTTTTTGACATAGTGCCAGCAGTGTGGTAATTTAAATTTAATAACATGCTTCTTGAGAAAAAAAAAAAATCTAAGTCTAATTTTTGACCTGTATCCCCAATGAGGAAGGCCTTTCAGAAAAGGGGCAGGAAGGAGGGAAGCGATGGTACCAACATGTGATGTTTACATTCAAAATATGTCCAAATTTAATACTAATAAGATAAAATAACAAATTGTTAGAAACATTAAAAAAATCCCAGCTTCTAGTATTTATTTGTATTGAAGATTCAGTGAATATTTGTCAAATAAATAAACACATATAATGAATTTTTGTTGACAGCGCAATTAATAGAACAAATGCAGATTTTTTAGCCACTATTGGAGCAAAATCTCAACAGTTATCCTAAAGTTGTGGAAAATAATTTTAATGAAATCAACTAAATGTGTGGTTTTGATATACCATAGTCCTATGGTTATTCTTATCTCCATAAAACAGTTAAAGTCTTTTGTTACCTGTTTTTAATAGGACAACCAGGGCCACAGTGGGTGCCCAACATGGGGCACCAGGGTAGGTAAGTGTTCCCCTGGAGGGACATTGTCCTCCTGAGGGTAATAGCCCCCTGTTGCCTTGCCTTCACAACTGAGGGTTGGCAGGTGTCTCTCTTTCCTCCTTTACTTTTGGTTCACATCATCATGAGGGACCAGATATAGTGAATGGGCAACTGATGTCTCTTGGTTGAAGCAATTTCCTTTTGGGAAGAAGTACTTCAGGTTGCCCCCTGGATGATTTCTGGGGATCCATATGACCCGGACATGTGGACACACATAGCTTATCTAGCCAGGAGACAAGAAATTCAGGAAGGAACCCCCCCTTTCCTCCCAATCATAGCCACTATTAGACCATGTATTAGCTCTCCTAAGTCTACTATGCCAAAATCAGATGATGAATCCAATGAGGAAAGCCCTCAGGACAGGGCAGTGGTGGACCTCAGTTCCCTTGAAAAGGCTATAGAAGAAATTAGGAAAAAAATTACCCCAGACTCCCCTATAGTCACTTCCCTTTATCACCACCTCCTGATCCAGGCTGACCCCATCCGGACTCATGCTACATGGGCCAAAAGAATCCCAACATGATAAATTCCCCTGACTTGGACCCTTCTCCATCCACCCCTCACTGAAAATCACACAGAAATTATGTGAGCTCCAAAATACGAACACAAATACATATTATCAGGGAATCACAGCTTTTCTGTTAATATCCAAACAACTCAGGCTTGGCCCTTACATATCAGGCCAGTCACCTAGAAGAACTCAGACAGGCAGTTTGGGAGGATTGTATCCATGTGCCACAGACTAAGTCCCTCCTCCAGAGCCTATGTGGCTCCCTTAACATCCCCGAGGACTGACATGATATCTGTTGGTCTTCACTGCCTAGTCCCCTATTCCTTCAGTGGGAAGCCATCTATAGAGATGAATGCTTCCAACAGATAAGGGGAAAATACAACCAACAGAACATTCCCTGGGGCTTTGATAGCTGATCAGACAGGGTAATTTTTCCACAAGTGTCCAATAGGCCCAACAGCCCCCAGGTTACTATGACCAAGTTCTGCTGTGTGCCCTCCAGGCATGGGAAAGAATACCTGCCCCCAACCCCCAGGACAATACCTCTTCCTTATTGTTCCTTCATCAAAAGCTTGAAGAAACCCTCTTTGACGTTATATTAAGAACAAAAACCAACTTAGAGAAATTCCCAACCAAACGAAATATCATTTGGGAATCAACTTCCGGCCAAGATGGCAATCACCTAACTGCACCACACCTCTCCAGGAAAGAAAGGCAAGACATTAAGGGATCACTGGGTCTTTTAGGGGAGAGCAATCTCCAACAGATTGCCAATGGGAGGGCACATAGGGGAAAAATCAGGGAATTGCTGATTCCCTCTCATGCGGGTAGCCCACCCCTCCCCCCAGGCAAGTGCCATACCCACAGTCCCAGCTTCAGGAAACTCCTGCTCTTACTATAGGAAAAGGGTCCCAGGCCAACATAGTTCCACTTGCCTCACTGCACAGGGGCAATTTCCCTGCTACCTCTGAACCTTGGCCAGGCTAAGCCTGCTAGCCCACTAGAGCTCAGACTCCTTTGATCAATTTGCCTGCCAAACAGTGCCACCATGCCAATCCCTGTTTGTGGAAGCTTAGCCTGCTCCGCCCACCTGCTCACTTACTGTAAAGGCCACTGCACATTCACTCACAAGCCCAGGCCCATTGCAACTCCCCCGCAAGCTCAGACTGTGTCTGTCGCTTGACTAGCTCAGGTGCCATCCGCTCCCTGTCTGCCGCACTGGCCGACCACCATTGTCCTTCCAGGTCCCAGTGTTCCGCCACCCCAGAGTTTGGGCTTCTTCAGTGCTTGGTGCCTCAGTGTCCCTCCTAGCATGGGCACAGGCAGCTTTGGCGCATTACAGCATGAGAGCTCAGACAACTTTGGTGCCATGGACAGGCAGGAGTTCAGGTGGCTTTGGCAACTGAGAACCAAAGACCAGGCTGCTTGGCAACTGACTCAGGCTGCTTCAGATTCCCATTATCTTGACCCCAGGCTGATCCACCCACCTCCATGCCCATACACTGAAATGGGCAGACCACAGCAGAAAAGAAATAACAAGAAAACTCAAATGCAAGAAAATCCAGTTAGATCACTCAGTCCTACAATGAACATCTCTAATCAAAACATAGAAGAGACATTAAAATCAAAACACCAAAATGAAGTTATGAGCAATGAAACCGTGACCAAGATACTGGCAGAACTTGCAGAAAAGCAACAAATAATCATGTGGATTCTACCATCACTATACTAAACTTAATAGATAGTAAAATGGAAGGAGTTCAAAGACAGTTAAGAGATTTGAGGGAGAGTGAAAAAAAAAAAGAAGACCCCGAAAATCAGCTGGTGATGCTAAATGAAGACATAAAGTAATGCAATGATGAATTCCAAGAAGTATCAAGAAAATCAGAAAATGATGTGAAAAGGGAGCTTCACAGAGAGATGAAAAATATATATAGAAAAGTAGTAGAAAATGAAAACCTAATTGAACAAGTCCAAAACTCTAGAAGCTCCCAAGAACAGAGTCAGCCATGTGGAGGATAGAAACTCTGATCTGGAAGACAAAATGGAAGAAACAGATTGAGAGATCAAAAATTTCATTAAGTACAAAAGTTTCTGTGAACAGAACATGAGGGAATTGTGGGATACAATTAGGCATCCTAATATCAGGATCACTGGAATACCAGAAGGAGAAGAACTTCAGACTAAAAGCATGGAGAACATATTTAACAAAATAATTGAAGAAAACTTCCCCAGTCTCTTAAAAGAAAAGCCCATCAAGATACAAAAAGACAACAGAACTCCAAACGGACTGGACCAAAGGAAAAACTCTCCAAGACATATTGTCATTAAGCCTCTAAACATGACACCAAGAAGAAAATCCTAAAAACAGCTAGGAAAAAACAGCACATGACTTTTAAAGGTAACACCATCAGAATTACTCAAGACTTCTCAATGGAAACCCTGAATGCTAGAAGGGCCTAGAATGAAACACTGCTAAGTCTAAGAACCTATGACTTCCAAACCAAACTACTCTACCCAGCAAAAGTATCCCTCATAATAGATGGTGAAAGAAAAACTTTCTATGACAAAACTCAGCTGTACAATTATATGAACACAAAAACAAACCTACATAAAATATTTTAAGAAATTCTCCACAGAGAATAAACAAACAATCAATCTCAAATGCCTAGAAGCAGATCACAACAACCAAACTCAGAGCAGGCACAAAAACCTTCAAAGTACATGAAAACACCAACCCACATATACCATCTCAATATGGCAGGGATCAAATCAAATCTCACAGTCATTACCCTAAATATTAATGGCTTTAATTCACCCATCAAGAGACACAAGCTAACAGGATGGATCAAAAAATTAGACCCCTCAATCTGTTATCTTCAAGAAACCCACCTCACCACTAAAGATAGACACATCCTCAGGGTGAAAGGGTGGAAAACAATATTCCAAGCAAATGGAAATAAGAAACAACCAGGTGTAGCTATATTAATATCTGATAAAATAGACATCAAACCAAAAACAATCAAAAAAGACAAAGAAGGCCACTTTCTATTTATCAAGGGAATGATACATCAAGAGGATATTACAATCATAAATCTGTATGCACACAGGGGCACCACAGTTCATAAAACAAAACCTACTTAACAATAACACAGACATAACCACTAACACCACCATAGTTGGGGAATTCAATACACTGTTATCAGTAATACACAGATCATCCAAACAGAAACTCAACACGGAAGTAAGAGAGCTCAACAAAACCATAGATCACTTAGACCTAATGAGCATCTACAGAACTTTCCATCCCAAATCCACAGACTGCATATCTTCTCAGAAGCCCATGGAACATTCTCTAAAATATACCATATACTGGGTCACAAAGCCTGCCTCCACATATTTAGGAAGATTGACATAATTCCCTGCATGATATCAGATCACAATGCTTTATTGCTAGAAATTAAAAACAAAAGACCCACCAAGAATCCAATTGTCACCTGAAAACTGAACAGCACACTTTTAAACAATAAATGGATAGTAGGTGAAATAAAAAATGAAATTGAAAAATTTGTAGAATTGAAAGGCAATGAGAACACATCGTACCAGAACTTATGGGACACAATGAAGGTGGTCCTCAGGGGAAAATTCATAGCACTCAATGCCTTCATAAAAAAGAAAGAGAAATCCCAAATCAATAACCAAACCATCCACCTAAAGGCACTGGAAAAGCAAGAAAAATCCAACCCAAAATGCTCCAGAAGGAAAGAAACAATTAAAATCAGAGCAGAAATTAATGAACTGGAAACTAAGAAAACAACTAAGACAACTGAAAATACAAAGACCTGGTTCATTGAAAAAAAAAAAAAAAAAACAAGATTGACAAACCCCTGACCAATTTGATCAAGCAAAAAAGAGAGATGCTTCAAACTAACAAAATTCAAAATAAAAAAGGAGAGCTCACAACAAACATACGTGAAATGGGGAGAATCATCAGGACTTACTTCAAGAATTTCTACTCCACAAAACTGGATAATGTGGAGGAGATAGATAAATTCCTGGATGCATTCCATCTATCAAAGCTAAACTCAGAGCAGATTAATTGCCTAAATGAAGCTATCACACTCACTGAGGTTAACAAAGTAATAAAAATCTTCCCCAAAAGCAAGAGTCCAGGACCAGCTGGCTTCTCACCTGAGTTCTATCAAGCCTTCATGGAAGAACTCAAACCAATCTTCTTCAAATTGTGCCACACAACTGGAGAACAGGGAAAGCTACCCAACTCCTTCTGTGAAGCTAGTATCACCCTAATTCCAAAACCTGGCAGAGATGCCACAAGAAAAAAAAAAAACAAAAAAAAAAAAAACTACTGGCCTATTTCCCTGATGAACTTAGATGCAAAGATCCTGAACAAAATCATCGCAAACTGAATCCAACAACACATTAAAAGCATTATCCAACTTGACCAAGTGGGATTCATCCCAGGAACACAAGGGTGGTTCAACATACAGAAATCTGTCACTGTGGGCTGGAGAGATGGCTTAATGGTTAAGCACTTGCCTATGAAGCCTAAGAACCCTGGTTCGAGGCTCAGCTCCCGAGGACCAATGTTAGCCAGATGCATAAGTGGGCCCACGCATCTGGAGTACATTTGCAGTGGCTGGAGGCCCTGGCACGCCCATTCTCTCTGTGTGTGTGTCTATTCGCCTCTTTCTCTCTCTGTCTGTTGCTCTCAAATAAATAAATAAACAACAACAACAACAAAAAATCTGTCAATGTAATACACCACATAAACAAGGCTAAATATAAAAAACACATGATCATTTTGATAGATGCAGAAAAGGCCTTTGACAAGATACAACATCACTTCATGATCAAAACATTGGAGAGAACTGGCATAGTTGGTTTATATCTTAACATAATAAAGACAATATACAAAGCTCCGAAGGCCCAAATAATACTTAATGGAGAGAGACTGCAGGAATTCCCATAAGTTCAGGAACAAGACAGGGTTGTCCACTCTCACCTCTGCTCTTCAATATAGTACTGGAAGTCCTAGCTCAAGCAATAAGACAGGAAAAGGAAATGAAAGAGATATAATTTTGAAAGGAAGAAGTTAAGTTAGCTCTATTTGCTGATAACATGATTGTATATGTTAGAGACCTCATCCCAAAACTCCTGAAGGTGATTAACTCCTATAGCAAAGTCACAGGATAAAAAATCAATACACAAAAATCAGTAGCCTTTCTATATGCAAATGACAAAGAAACAGAGAAAGAAATAAAGGACGTGGTCCCATTTTCAATAGAAAAAACAACAACAAAAATACCTTGGAATAACGTTAACCAAGGAAGTGAATGAAAACATAAAAACACTCAAAAAAGAAATTGAGGAGAACTTGAGAAAATGGAAAGACCTCCTGTGCTCCTGGATAGGCAGAATTAACATTGTGAAGATGACAATACAACCAAAGGCAATATATAGATTTAATGCAATTCCAATTAAAATCCCTACAGTTTTCTTCACAGACATAGAAAAAATGATCTTAAAATTTCAAATGGAAAGGCAGAAGGCCTCACATATCCAAACATATCCTCAGCAAAAGAAATACCTCTGGTGGCATCACCATACCTGATCTAAAGGTATATTACAAAGCCATAGTAATAAAAACAGCATGCTACTGGCATAAAAACAGGAGTATAGACCAGTGGAATAGACTTGAGGACCCGGACTTTGGGTCAAGCAACTATAGCTACTTGATATTCAACAAAGGCCTGAACAACATAGGCTGGAAAAAAGATAGCATCTTCAACAAATGGTGTAGGAGAAACTAGATAACCACATGCAGGAAACTGAAACTTGATCCTCATATTTCTTTTTTTTTAATTTTTATTAACATATTCCATGATTATGAAAAAGTATCCCATGGTAATACCCTCCCTCACCCCCCCCCCCACACTTTCCCCTTTGAAATTCCATTCTCCATCATATTACCTCCCCATCTCAATCAGTGTACTTACATATATACAATACCAACCTATTAAGTACCCTCCTCCCTTCCTTTCACTTCCCTTTATATCTGCTTTTTAACTTACTGGCCTCTGCTACTAAGTATTTTCCTTCTCATGCAGAAGCCCAATCATCTGTAGCTAGGATCCACATATGAGGGAGAAATATGGCACTTGGCTTTCTGGGCCTGGGTTACCTTACTTCATATACTCCTTTCCAGATCCATCCATTTTTCTGCAAATTTCATAACTTAATTTTTCTTTACGGCTGAGTAGAACTCCATTGTATAAATGTGCCACATCTTCATTATCCACTCATCAGTTGAGGGACATCTAGGCTGGTTCCATTTCCCAGCTATTCATAATGCATTTCTAATCTTGACCTGGTGACCAATATTGAAGGGTTGTAAGGACATGTTATAGTCTAAATACAACCAGCCCTCTGCTTTGCTCCAACTCTTCCCTCCTGTCCTCACAACCAGAAAGGAAGTTAATGCAGAGGAGAATTCGGTCTTAGTCATAATTCCAGTTGTACAACTCAGTAGCCCCATTCTCTTTCACAGTTCAAAATGTACTGCTGACCTTGGGTTTTTCTTGTTTTTCTTTTCTTGTTAGGATTAACTGGGAACTTTGAGTAGTATAAACTCTGTAACCTTTTCCTTGCTATGTCTGAGGAAAGCTCAAGTTGTTATCAACTTTTATGGATACTAACATGGGTTTTCAGTGTTTGTTTGTTTTTATTATTTTGTGTGAGGTGAATACCCTCACCCATCAATATTTGTACTATGGCGCTATATATTTGGTAATGATCCTTTAATATTGGGGAGGGATTTTAAAATATACTGTGATTAAACTGGGTTTCTTCCTTTAATTTTCATATTTTCAATAAAGTCACAGTCATTTAAAAAAATGAAAAACATCTGTCCCTGGGCAAACCATGTGAAGACAGAGGTCAAAGTAAACTATGTAAGGTTTTCACATCATTTCTGTATGTATTTGATATATAGATCAATATCTGTACAAATTTAAACTTTTATTTTCTGGTAACTTGTGATCATTGAGAGAGTGTTTGAAACTTTGTCATGAAGTGTACATAATGACATAAAAAAATTCCTTAAGAGAAATTTATGTTCTTTTCAATTTTACCAAATTGCAATTTTCAGCATGGATGTGAAAAGCATTAAAATTATAACTTTCTGTACAAGATGAAAATAACTCATTAAATTTGCCCTTTTTTACACACAATAAAATGTTAAAATTAAAAATAAAAAAATAAAAAATAAAAAATAAACTGAGCAGCAATAAACATGGTTTAGCACTTACATCTAAGGAAATGAGATGAGTCCTTAGGATATATGCCTAGGAGTGCTATAGCTGGGTCATATGGTAGATCAATCTTTAGCTGTTTTAGGAACCTCCACACTGACTTCTACAATGGCTGGACCAGATTGCATTCTCACCAGCAGTGTAGAAGGGTTCCTCTTTTTCCACATCCCTGCCAACATGTATGATCATTTGTTTTCATAATGGTGGCCAATCTGACACGAGTGAGATGGAATCTCAATGTAGTTTTAATCTGCATTTCCCTGATGACTAGTGACATAGAACATCTTTTTAGATGCTTATATGCCATTTGTATTTCTTCCTTTGAGAATGCTCTATTTAGCTCCATAGCCCATTTTTTGATTGACTTGTTTGATTCCTTATTATTTAACTTTTGGAGTTCTTTGTATATCTTAGATATTAATCCTCTATCAGATATGTAGCTGACCAAGATTTTTTCCCATTCTGTAGGTTGCCTCTTTGCTTTTTTCACTGTGTCCTTTGCAGTGCAAAATCTTTGTAATTTCATAAGGTGCCACTGACTAAACTGTGGTTTTATTGCCTTAGCAATTGGGGTTGTATTCAGAAAGTCTTTGCCAAGACCAATATGGTGAAGGGTGTCCCCTACTTTTTCCTCTAGCAGTTTAAGAGTTTCTGGTCTGATGTTAAGGTCTTTAATCCATTTGGACTTAATTCTTGTGCATGGAAAGAGAGAAGAATCTATTTTCATCCTTCTGCAGATATATATCCAGTTGTCCCAACACCATTTGCTGAAGAGGCTGTCTTTTCTCCAATGAGTATTTTTGGCATTTTTATTAAATATCAGGTGGCTATAGCTACCTGGGCTTACATCTGGGTCCTCTATTCTGTTCCACTGATATAAATGTCTCTTTTAGTGCCAGTACCATGCTGTTTTTGTTACTACGGCTCTGTAGTATAGGTTAAAATCAAGTATGGTGATACCCCCAACCTTATTTTTGTTGCTTAGCATTATTTTAGATATTCTACGTTTTTTGTCATTCCAAATGAATTTTTGGATTGTTTTTTCTATTTCCATGAAGAATGCCTTTGGAATTTTGATAGGGATTGCATTAAATGTGTAGATTGCTTTTGGTAAGATTGCCATTTTCACAATATTGATTCTTCCTTGATCCACACATTTCACCATGCACTACACTGAAGTCCAAATGGATCAATGACCTCAATATAAGACCAGAAACTTGAATACTACTGGAAGAAAATTTAGGAAGTACTTTCCATGATGTAGGATTGGAAAAAGGCTTCCTGAAGAAAACCCCAGTAGCTCACGATCTTAAACAATTACTCAACCAATGGGATCATATGAAGCTGAAGAGTTTCTTTACAGACAAGCATATAATAACCATAGCTAATAGATTACCCACAGAATGGGAGAAAATATTTGTGGGTTATCTAACCTATAGAGGGATAATCTCTAGGTTCTACAAAGAACTCAAAAATCTAAACAGTAAGAAGTCAACCACCCCACTCACAAAATGGAGTAAAGCGATGAACAGGCAGTTCACAGAGGAAGAAATACAAATGGCAAACGACACTAAAGAAAGTGTTCATCATCCCTAATTATCAGAGAAATGTTAACAACTATGAGATTCCATCTTACCCCAATAAGGATAGCAAACATCAAAAAATCAAATGGGAATAAATGCTGGTGAGGATATGGAGAAGCAGGTATACTCATGCATTATTGGTGGCAATGTAGGATGGTACAACCACTTTAGAAAGCAATATGGAGACTCCTGAAAATTCTGACTATAGAGATACCAACAGACCTAGTTATTCCCTTACTGGGCATCTACCCTAAAACCTTCAAACCACAGGCCAGAGAGATTTGCTCAACCATGTTTGTATGGCTCAATTCATAATAGCTAAGAGCTGGAATCAACCCAGATGTTCATCACTAGAAGAATGGATAACTAAGATGTGGTATATCTACACAATGGAATTCTATACAGCAGTAAGAAAAAAATGGCACAAAGTAATTAAAGGAAAAATGGTTGAACCTGGAACAGATCATTCTCAGTGAACTTACTCAATCACAGAAAAAAAAAAAAATCACCACATAGTCTCACTCATCTACAGCACCTAACCTGAATCTACCCAAGATACCTTACATATCCAGTAAGCATCTCATGGACTAGACACTAGGAGGGATGGGGAGGGAGGGGAGGGCATCGAAGGGGTGGGAAACACTAATCTAGACCCAAATGGCAATGGTACCATAAAATTCTACTTCATAAAAGGCAGACCAAATGGCTGAACCTTCACCAGGCCCTTACAGGAAACACCTGAACCACAAGACACTGGAGAGGATAGGATCATATCTAACCAAAATCTTCTACATCTTCCCTCCTCCTTCTCCCTCTAACTCTCTCTCTCTCTTCCCCCCCCCCCTAACTCCTATATATTAGTTACCTTTTGGCCTCATTTTCTTAGGGGACACTGACCTGAAACTCCCAGTACCAACATGGAGCTATCACCCACAATGAGCTTTTGATCAGAGAAACCTACAAGGTTTTCTAAAAGAATGACAGATTTCGGTCAGAGCACTTGATGACCCACCAAAAGATAGTGGTAAGACCCTATTGCTGAAGACACCATATGGAGCTGACACATAAAATGGAACGGCTTGCCTCGAAGCCAAGAGAGAGTCAGTCCCCAGACAGTCAGTGTGTCTAGTACCAGAAGGTGCTACATGGGCAACTGGGGGAAATGACCAATATCTGTCAAAGCAACTCATGGTACAACCTACTTAGCAACAAATAACCTGTTGTGATGCCCACACAAGTGCAATAGTGGAACACAGCCATGGTGGAGAACCAACTGCTTTTGATTCTGGTAACTGATCCCCTCAGTGGTACGAGACCCATAGCTGGAGCTGGGAAACAAGTCAGAACCATATCCAAACATAAGCCCACTCTCCAATATCAAGTTACCATCAATCATGGGCAACAAGAGGACCTATACCTATTAAACTCTCTATAAAAAAAAGTAAGGGCTATCTCATTTGTCCTGGTGCTCACTTGCTCTCCATTGGAGAATCTGCTTCTCTTTGTCAGATAGATGCAGATCCTAAGGAAAGAGCCACCCCATCATACCTCAAAAGGGCCCTGGATGAAACTAAGGAAAATTGACAAAACAGGAAAGGGTGCTGTTTTCCTGATGAACTGGATACCAGCACAAGGGAGAAGGAGAACAACACAGAGAAAAATCAATGCCTACCTACTCAGAGAGCCAGAGCCCCAGATGCCCCCAACACCTCATCACTGAAGCAGACCAAAAATGAACCCAACATTGCTCAGGGAAATTTTGCAGAAGAGGGGGCAGAAATAATGTCAGAACCACATGCTGGGTCATGATATGCAGAGACATTTATTGTACCAATAACTGTGAGCTAACTCCACAATGCACGACCCATATACCTCAACAAGGAGGGGCCACTGGGCAGGGCATAGGACACGTATGAGCTTAATAATGGTACCGAACTGCCTGTACTTGCAGAATAGAAAACTAATAAAAGGGTGGAAAACAGTAATCCGGACCCAAACGGCAATGGTACCATAAAATTCTACTTCCTAAAAGACAGACCAAATGACTGAACCTTCACTAGTCCCTTACAGGAAACACCTGAACCACAAGACACTGGAGAGGGTAGGATCAAGACTGACCTAAATCTCCTACATCTTCCTTCCCTCCCTCTCCCCCTCTCCCCTCTATCTCTCTCCTCTCTAACTCTTGTATATTAGTTATCTTTTTCCTCAATTTCATAGTGGACACTGACCTGTAACCCCCACTTCCAGCTTGGGCCTACAATCCACAATGAACTTTTGATCAGAGAAACCTACAAGGTTTCCCAAAACAATGACAGACTTCTGTCAGAGTAATTGATGACCCACCAAAGGCCAGTGGTAAGACCCTATTGCTGAAGACTCCATACGCAGCTGACACGTAAAATGGAATGACATGGCTGGAAGCCAGGAGAGAGTCAGTCCCCAGACAGTCAGCGTGTCTAGTGCCAGAAGGCGCTACATAGGCAACTGGGGGAAGTGACCAATATCTGTCCAAGCAACACATTGTTTAACCTAAGTAGCAACAATTAACCGGATGTGATACCCACACAAGTGCAATAGTGGTACACAGCCATGGTGAGGAATCAATTGCTCTTGATTTGGCTAACTGATCCACTCAGTGGTACTAGACCCTTAGCTGGAGCTGGAAACAAGTCAGAACCATACCCAAACACAAGCCCACTCTACAATATCAAGCTACCATCAATCACGGGGTATAAGAGGGCCTACACCTATCAAACTGTCTATCAAAAAAGTAAGTGTTATCTAAATTTTCTGGGTGCTAACTTACTCTCCGTTGGAGAATCTGCTTCTCTTTTCCAGATAGATGCAGATCCTAAGAAGAGAGCTGCCCCAACATACCTCAGAAGGGGCCCAACTGAAACTAAGGACAACTGGCGAAATAAGCAAGGGTGATGTTTTCCTGTGAACTGGATACCAGCACAAAGGGGAAGGAGATCAACGCAGAGAAAAATCAACTCCTACCAAATCAGAGAGCCAGAGCCTCAGAGGCCCCCAACACCTCTGCACTGAAGCAGACCAAAAATGAACCCAACATGGCTCAAGGAAATCTTGCGGAAGAGGGGGCGGAAAGAATGTCAGAGTTACATGTTGGGTCATGATTTTCAGAGACATTTATCATACTAATAACTGGGGGCTAACTCCACAATGCACGACCCATTTCATTAACAAGGAGGGTCTAATGGGAGGGGGTAGATCACAGATGAGCCTAAATAATGGTACCAAACTGCCTGTATTTACTGAAAAGGAAACTAATAAATTAAATTAAAAAAAAAACAGAAAACTAATAAAAATAAATAAATTAATTTAAAAAAAAAGAAATTGAGGAGGACTTGAGAAAATGGAAAGACCTCCCATGTTCCTGGATAGGCAGAATTAACATTGTGCTGATGGCAACCCTACCAAAGGCAATATACAGATTTAATGGAATTCCAATTAAAATCCCTACAGTGTTGTTCACAGAGATAGAAAAAATGATCTCAAATTTCATATGGAAAGGCAGAATGCCTCTCGTATCCAAACATATCCTCAACCTAAGAAATGCCTCTGGGGGCACCATCATACCTGATTTAAAGCTATATTACAAAGCCATAGTAATAAAAACAGCATTATATTGGCATAAAAACAGGAGTATAGACCAATGGAATAGACTTGAGTACCCAGACTTTGGGTCAAGTAACTATAGCTACTTGATATTTGACAAAGGCCCTAACAATATAGGCTGGAAAAAAGACAGCATCTTCAAAAAATGATGCTGGAGAAACTGGATAACCATATGCAGGAAATTAAAACTTGATCCACACATTTCACCATGCACTACACTCAAGTCCAAATGGATCAATGACCTCAATATAAGACCAGAAACTCAACCACTACTGGAAGAAAATATAGGAAGTACTTTCCATGATATAGGAATGCAAAAAAAAGACTTCCTGAACAAAACCCTAGTAGCTCACAATCTTAAACAGTCACTCAACCAATGGGATCACATGAAGCTGAAGAGTTTCTTTACAGATAAGCATACAATAATCAAAGCCAATAGATTACCCACAGAATGGGAGAATGTATTTGCTGGTTATCCAACTGACAGATGGAGGAAAAGGGGAGCAGTTATGGTCCTCTATCACCCAGGGAATCAACCTCTCAGCCATCACTTTAAGGTGCTTCCTGGCATATCCCCACAAAACAAGGAACTGTATGCTATTTATCCACCTTTGCCATCACGGGCCTTCCCACCAAATAAAGACTGACAATGACTCATGGCCCAGCTTTTATCAATTTCTCATCCAAAGCCTTTTGTATGCAATGAAAATTTACTCACTATATGGGAATCCCACATAACCCACAGAGCCAAGGTATAATAGAAAGGACACAACAATTTTAAAAGCTAAAAAAAAAAAAAAAAAAACAATACCTACCCATCCCAATCTTCTGTTGCCATGGCCCAGACTATTTTAAATGTATATAAAAACTCTCAACACTCCCCATCATCCTCCACTGGCATACACCAGAGACTGTCCTTCCCATTCTGGTGCAGTGGAAAGATCTGTTAGAAACAATATGGAAGGGACTAGACCCCCTCCTCACCACTGGAAGGTGATTTGTTTGTGTCTTCCCACAGGACCAGCTCAGGCACATGTGGGTACTGGTTCAAAATGTCCAATTCACCCCACCAACAAAAAATATGGCCCACCTGTTGTTGATAGATCAGGGAGGAAGAAAGGGAGGAAGTGCCTCCCCTGTGGTCACCATCTGAGTCAGGAAAAGGGAGCCCACTGAAGATATGTCCATGACTTCATGGACACAGCCAAAGTCATATGCCCATCATAAGCATTTTGAAGCCCAAGACACCTATCAACTGGTTAATATCATTGGAACAGTATATTTCCCTACTCAGGGCTCCCAGGACACTGTCAACTTTTGTTTCTATGTTAAGTCTGTGAGTTATGTGGATTGCAGGGCATGCTTTGCATACCACCAAACTAATAAGGAGTGCTTTAAGGATCAGGACTATTATGGAGGATGCTAATGCAATTATTGTGTCATTGGCAACTATGGGCATTCAGACTTTGTCTTTAAAACCTCCAGGAAAACTAGAGAATGTGTCTCTATATGAGACTCCTGAGATGAATACTGGTAGATAGGAATTACAGGAAAACCCTATGCTGATGTCTTCTCATCATCTCCCTCTTGTACTCTTCAGATTTCTAGATAGTACAACCCTGATTCCCGCTCAGTGCAAACTAACCACCCTATTCTCTCACAGGAAAAAAAAAGTCACAGGAAAAATACAAACAACTATAACATGTGCACAGTGTATCCAATATGTGGCCAATCTTTGCCCTTTTACTAACCATCCCAATGCTCCTTTTGTGCATCCCCTACCCATGTCCTGCTGACTGTTGTCCCTATTTATGCCACCCTTGAATACCCAACATCAATAACAAGTATTCCCAACCCGACTATACTGTTATTCTCCTCTTTGATTCTGGCCAAGACATGCCCCACTGCCTTCCCAGCTCTAAGCCAACCAGAGCTGAATGCCTCCTCAATATTTCCATAACCAGGACCACTTGTGTCAAGACATATGCTATTCCTTGGTGTGAAGGGCTAACCACCCCATGCATAAATGTTTCTTCTCCAACTTATTGTCCCCCAGTCTTGAGTGTCCCACAGGTGTATCTCTATTAGGGAGAAGAAGTGGCCTACTAACTTTGTCCACATCAATCAAGAGAGATTTTCATCCAACTACTGGTGCATCTTGGTGTGGCACTGTCCCTGGGTGCCTCTGGGACTGAAAGAACTGCTCTTGTCCAAACTAATCACCTTGCAGGGGACTTCTGAGACAAGCTTGACCAGGCCATGATATCTACTACTAATAGCCTTGAGTCCCTTCAGAGACAATTAAACTCTCTCGCAAGTGTGGTACTCCAAAATCACAGAGCCCTACACCTCATCACTGCTGAACATGGTGGAACATGTGTGGTCTTAGGAGAATAATATTGTTTGTTAATGAATCAAACATTGTTGAAAAAAAATGTTAAAATCCTCAAGAAACTCCACAAGGAGCAAGTTGACGACTACAAACCTGATGACCCCATCACCTGATTCTCTAACTAGTCACTTGGCTTCTCCCCTTCCTTGGCCCCCTGCTTGCTGTAGGAAACTTATGACTTGTGGCCCCCAGCCTCATTAAATTTCTCAGACAACAAATAACTAATATTGCTAAGGTTGCTACTAATCAGGTCCTTGTGCACCATCTAGTTCTATCTGGACCTATGGTAGACTATAAAAACCTCACTCAATATGATGACACTGCCCCACTGTACAGACAAATGGAGTGCTGTCAGGCACAGGTAAGGGCCTAGGGCCATGGAGATTTATTTTATTTTATTTTATTTTTTTAAATTTAATTTGTTAGTTTTCTTTTCAGTAAATACAGGCAGTTTGGTACCATTATTTAGGCTCATCTGTGATCTACCCCCTCCCATTAGACCCTACTTGTTGATGTAAATGGGTCGTGCATTGTGGAGTTAGCCCCCAGTTATTGGTATGATAAATGTCTCTGCAAATCATGACCCAACATGTGACTCTGACATTCTTTCCGCCCCCTCTTCCACAAGATTTCCCTGAGCCATGTTGGGTTCATTTTTGGTCTGCTTCAGTGCTGAGGTGTTGGGGGCCTCTGAGGCTTTGGCTCTCTGATTTGGTAGGAGTTGATTTTTCTCTGCGTTGATCTCCTTCCCCTTTGTGCTGGTATCTGGTTCACAGGAAAACATCACACTTGCTTATTTCGCCAGTTGTCCTTAGTTTCAGTTGGGCCCCTTCTGAGGTATGTTGGGGCAGCTCTCTTCTTAGGATCTGCATCTATCTGGAAAAGAGAAGCAGATTCTCCAATGGAGAGTAAGTTAGCACCCGGAAAATTGAGATAACACTTACTTTTTTGATAGACAGTTTGATAGGTGTAGGCCCTCTTATACCCCGTGATTGATGGTAGCTTGATATTGTAGAGTGGGCTTGTGTTTGGGTATGGTTCTGACTTGTTTCCCAGCTCCAGCTAAGGGTCTAGTACCACTGAGTGGATCAGTTAGCCAAATCAAGAGCAATTGATTCCTCACCATGGCTGTGTACCACTATTGCACTTGTGTGGGTATCACATCCGGTTAATTGTTGCTACTTAGGTTAAACAATGTGTTGCTTGGACAGATATTGGTCACTTCCCCCAGTTGCCTATGTAGCGCCTTCTGGCACTAGACACGCTGACTGTCTGGGGACTGACTCTCTCCTGGCTTCCAGCCATGTCATTCCATTTTACGTGTCAGCTGCGTATGGAGTCTTCAGCAATAGGGTCTTACCACTGGCCTTTGGTGGGTCATCAAGTACTCTGACAGAAGTCTGTCATTGTTTTGGGAAACCTTGTAGGTTTCTCTGATCAAAAGCTCATTGTGGATTGTAGGCCCAAGCTGGAAGTGGGGGTTACAGGTCAGTGTCCACTAAGAAATTGAGGAAAAAAATAACTAATATACAAGAGTTAGAGAGGAGAGAGATAGAGGGAGAGGGGGAGAGGGAAGGAGGGAAGATGTAGAAGATTTAGGTTAGTCTTGATCCTACCCTCTCCAGTGTCTTGTGGTTCAGGTGTTTCCTGTAAGGGTCTAGTGAAGGGTCAGCCATTTGATCTGTCTTTTAGGAAGTAGAATTTTATGGTACCATTGCCGTTTGGGGAGGGAATCAAAGGGTGGAAAACAGTAATCCGGACCCAAACGGCAATGGTGCCATGGAGATTTAAAGCAGGCCTGAGATGCCAGGTATGGCTAAGGGCCCCAGGAGGTCAAACAAGCCTAGACCCTGATCACCTCAGGTCCTGAGGCCAGTGCGAGTGAGGCAGCTCCCTCTGCCCTGGAGATCACAGCAAGCCTAGACCCCAATAACCTCAGGCCCCATGGCCAGCATGAGTGAGGCTCCTCCTTCCCCTCAGCCCAGGACACCTAGACATCCTGATAAGACTTAGGTTTCACTTTCCCCAGAGCCTTGTGACCTCTTTCCACTTGCCCAGCATGTCCCTATATGTTAATGAGGTATCAGCCAACAGCCTCCTCACAGCCAATCCTCCCATGACTAATACTCTATACTTTTTTCTGTTACTAATTAGACTATGTGACCCTTTCCTGCTCACCTGTGACATTGCTGCATGCTAACTAGGTATCAGCAGGACCTTTGAACTAATCAATCCCCTTATGACCTGTACCTACCCATACTTATTCCTGCTCTTTCACAAATGCTGATTAACCCATAACCCTGGCAAATAAACAAGCTGTTCTCTGAAGCTGTCTTCTGGGTGTTTTTTCCCGTCTCACTCACACCACTCAAGACCCCATTTTGCCATTGCCTGGATGTCCCCAGTACACCAAGGCACTGCAGCCCCAGGACAAACCCTGAGGATAGGTAAGTGCTCCCCTGGAGAGATATTGTCCTCCTGAGTGTAATGGCTCCCTGTAGTCTTGCCTCCACAACTGAGGGCTGACAGGTTTCTCTCTTTCCTCCTTTACTTTTGGTTCATGCCATTGCAAGGGACCAAATGCAGCAAATGGGCAACTGACATCTCTTGGTTGAAGCCACTCTTTGGCATTGACTGAAGGACCCTAGTCCTCTGCCCCGATCCCAACAGCTGCCATTGTCTGGACACCTATGGGACACCAAGGCACTGCAGCCCCAGGATGACCAGGAACCACAAGTAGCATTATTGAATACAATGCTAATTATTGTAAGAGCAGAAAACAAGAGAATAATCCCATTTATTATAGCTACAAAAATATTTGGGAAGAAACTTAACTCATGAGATGAAACACCTACCACACAATGAAAATTATGTTGATGCAAGAAACTGAAAAATACACAGATGGAAATCTATCATTTGTGCATGCATTGGGAGAATTAATGTTGTTAAAAGGTCCATACTATATTAAGAGTGGTGGTGAATACATAATCCTAGCAAACAAAGGGTTGAGGCAGAAGGATCACAAATGATACCCACAACAAAGTGCTGATTAGAGAGACCTACAAGGTCACCCAAAACAAATGAGACATACTTTTGTAAGAGCACTTGATTACCCACCAGAGATTAATGGTAAGACCCTACTGCTGAAGGCACCATATGCTGTCAGCATGGACCATGGAGAAACCTGTTTGGAATCCAGAACAGAGCCAATCCCCAGATAGTGAGCCCATGTATTCTTGGAAGGCACTATATGAACTACCAAGGGAAAGTGGCCAACATCTGTCTGAGCAACTCAAAGTCTAAGCTACTCAGAAGCAAACAGCCTGACATGATGTTTACATAAGTGCAACAGTGGCACACAGCCATGGTGGGTAACCAGTTGCTCTTGGATCGGCTAAAAAAATCCTCTCAGTGGAAAGGAAACCATATCTGGACTGGGGAAACAAGGCAGAATCATATCCAGATAACAATTTTCCTTACCAATGTCAAGATCACAGTAACCTTGGGCAAAGAGAGTCTACACCCTTTAAATTCCCTCTAAATTAATAATGGTTATACCATTTTACCAGTTCTGACTTCACTCTCCATTGTAGAATCTGCTTCTCTTTTTCAGAGGGGAGTGGGACCTAAGGAGATAAATGACCCAGTGTACTTCACCATGGCCCTGGCTAAAACCACAGAGGAATTGGGGAAATGAGCAAGAGTGCTACTTTCTTGGTGAACCTGATATTAGCACAAGGGTGAAGGAGCTAGACACTGAAGACACTCAACACCTACCAAACCAGAGATCTAGAGGCTCCTAAGAGCCCATCACAGAAGTAGACTTAAAATGAGCCCAACATGGCTCAAGGAATTTTGGAGATGAGGGGTCAGAAAGATTACTAGAGCCACAAGTTGGGACATTTTGCATAGAGACATTGTCTCTCCCCCATAAATGACTGCATGACCCAAAATACCCATGGGGTTGACCTGCATCCCCAATGAGAAAGGGCTTTTCAATAAAGGGGCAGGGATGAGAGCAATGATGCTACCAACATACGTTATTTACACACAAAATTTGTCCATATCTAATAAAAATAAATCTAAAAAATATTTTCATACAGATAAAAATAATACAATCATGAAATCTATCTGGAACCTCAAGGAAAGCACAATTGTGAGATAATGACGAGGAAAACAAAGCTGGAAGTATCAAACTATCTGAGTTCAAAACATACTACAAAACTATATTATATTAAGCTACAAATGTATGCTGCTGTGGGGGAGAGAAGAACTGACCAGTAAAATGAAATAAGGAACACAGAAATGAAACTAAGAATATGTGATAGAAATACAAGCAACAAAAACAAACAAACGAAAATAGATGAATGGAATCTCAAAAGCTTTCATATGGTAAACAACACAGTAGGGAAATAACCTACTGGTTAGATGAAAATATTTGCAAGCCATAATGGGGTGATCTGAAGAGGAGCATAATGGACTAGTGATTACCAATTTGATGGATGGATAGATGTTTAGAAAATTGATAAAATACACGGGGTGAGTCTGTGAGAGTGTTGATAGAGATGATTTTTATGTGTGTCAGAGAACTCCCCAGTGTAAGGGCCCCAGGTATAACCAAAAGCAGAAGAAAGGAAAAACATTTTCTTTCTTGTTCCCTGTCTCCCTCTTCTCTTTTCCCTCCTCTCCCTCCTTGTCTCCTTTTTTCTTTGAGAAGGTGGATTTTCTGGTTGCTTAAGTCTCTGAACAAAGTACCATTGTCCAGCAGGCTTTCAGTTATTCATTTTTGGACTAAAACATTATCATTGGACCTACTTTTTCTGCAGTTTCTAAAGTTGTATTTAGCAGCTACTAGTTTCTGTGGCTTTTCATCCTGACTTTGATGATGTAAGTGATCCCAGTAAGTCCTCTTTCATAATGCCATATAAATTTTAATCAGTAATGTTCTTTTAGAGAATCCTAACAAATAGAAGGAGTTACTGTACAAAACTATAAGGAACTAAAACACCTCCAAGGAAACAAAATTAAAAATTCAATAATATAGCCAGGTGTGGTGGCTCACACCTTTAATCTCAGCACATGGGAAGTTAAGATGAAAGGACTGTCATGAGTTCAAGGCCAGTCAAGGCTACATAATGAGTTATAGATCATACTGGGCCAGAGCAAAACCCTGCCTCAAAAGAAAAAAATTGTAAAATGAACAATGGCTTCAATATAGATTTCTTTAAAAAAAATTAAAATGTTCAAAATTCCCAAGTATTATGGGAATAAAATTCATAAACCACAGTCTCTCATGTATCAGAATATCTTCTCAAAAGGAATAAAGAAAAAAATGTCTATGAGGCTGTGGAACAAAGAAATACACATTGTGGGGATATACCTAACATGTTCATTATGGACAGCATGTGGCAGGTCCTCTCAAAATCTAAAAATTGAATTACTTACTATATGGTCAGCAATCCCACTTTAAGTGATTTGAAATCACTTTGTCAAAGAAATACATGTGGTCTTAAATTCATAGCTGCACTAATTATAACAACTAAATTATAAAATCTGGCAAAGTTTTGATCAATAGATGAATGAAAAATATTATCTATGCACATAATACAATTAAACTTTAAAAAAAAATTCTATCATTTGAGACCACATGGATATAACTGGGGGAAAAGATTTAAGTTGAAATAATCCAGGTAGAGAAAGAAAAACATCGCATGTTTTTATATGTGCAATATAAAATGATCTAACTCATACAAGCAGAAAGTTCAATGGTAGAGAATTTGGGGTGGGGAAAATAGAGAGATTATGATGGTGCCTAGTACAATTAGAGGGTCCTAATCTAACATTTCTGCCAAAAGATTTTGTTTCCATGGCAATTCTAAATCCTGCCAAGTTAACAACCAAATATGAAGCATCAGAAGCAGATATTCAGTAGCCACTCATAAGGAGCTAAAACTAAGGAGGAAATTCTGGGTTGATCATCAAGACTTTTAAGACTTTTTTTTTAAGTCTTTTAAGACTTTTATTTAAGACTTTTCAGTGATGCTGCCAAACCCATTCGCTGTAAAAAGATTATAGAAGTTCCAACTTAGCCTAACAAATGTGGAGTCATACTAGGACCTCTTCACCATAACCAATGATATAAACATATTGAATATTTATTCAAAAACCATAATTTTTAAATAATTTATGATCTAAAATTTAGTATCTTTGACTCTTTTACACAAGACTATACCTTCATGTCATCACAAGATCTGTAGCAGACAGCTTCAGGTTTGCTGAGATGAACTTCCAGACCAGGCACAGTTATGGAGGAAGGGATTCATTGAAGCTTACAGATCCAGGGAAAGTTCCACAATGGCAGAAGCTGGCCCCCTCTTAAAAGGACCAGGCACAGAGAGAGACGCCACAAGCCCCAAAGCCAAAAGCCATACAACACAGCATACTTCAGGAACTCCAGCTAGGCACACTTTGCATATCTTTAGATTGAATTCTCAAACACATCACCACACCTTAGAGCTGGACCCTAAGATCCACCCAGTGACACCGCCTACAGCCAGGTAGCTGCAGATATAAACTACGGACTAATAAAACATTGAATATATTGGAGGCATCTATTCAAACTTCCATAAGATCACATTATAAAAGAAGCTGAGGTAAAACTATGCAATAAGCTACTGTTATTATTTTACCATGCATTAAATAGGGAGTGGACATTATTTTTCAGCAATTTCAACTCAGGTACAAAAGATCTCATGTGACATGCATAAGAGTTCATCCTTTTTTTGTTGTTGTTGGTTTGTTTGTTTGTTTTGTGGGTTTTCTTTCTGTTTTGTTTTGTTTTTTCAAGGTAAAGTCTGACTCTAGCCCAGGTGTACCTTGAACTTTCTGTAGCCCTAGGCTGGACTTGAACTCACAATGATCCTTTGAAGTCTGCCTCTGAGAGCTGGAATTAAAGCTGTGTGCCATTATGCCCATCTGGAGCTCATTCTTTTAAATAGGTGAGAGGGAGCCAATAAAAAATATATATATATATAAGAAAAACAATATTACTAGACTTAATATTATCTAAAATTATCCATAGTGGGAATAATAGGAAGAAACAAGGAAATAATGTGGTCATGGGAGAATCTGGTTCTAGATGAAAGAAGTGAATCAAACACAACAGGAGAACAGGTAAAAATTCCAAGTAACTAGTCACAATAAAATTTCTGTATTACTGGTAGTAATATGGAATTTATTGAGTGTTTACCATGTATCAGGCACTTTCCTAGCTATTACCCATAATATTTTATTTAATTCTTATAAATATCATATAAAATTGTCTTATCTCCTCATTTTAAATATGAGGAAGTCAAATGATTGATGCTCTTGTGGTTGCATTAGTAAGTTATGAGGCTAAGATTCAAAATTAGACACTGTGGATATAGAGTTCTTGTTCTTAACCACTCTTCCACAAAGAAATCCCTGAAAGGAAGAGATTTGTGCAGCTGTTATAGAATGAAATTGAAAATTCATCAAACTAAATTTAGCTAAAATGACCAGGAGAAGATGGAGATAAAATACTTACCTGTTTGCAAATGATTGGATTCCCAGCCTAGTGTAGCAAGTGCCAATAGCATTGGACTAGGAGTCAGAAATCATAAATTTTACTTCCTTCCTTGTCTACCTGAGTAACCAGATTATTGCTCATTCTTGGACTCCTGAAATATCAAATCTAACAATTTGCAACTCCCAATGTCAGCCAAGAGCATGTTACAAAGCATCTATTGTTTTTGGCTAAGTGGGTGAAGCCTTGGCAGGGTCATATGCTTGGCAAACAGCAGTTAGTAATAACACTTGGAGCATGCACATGCTCATGCCCAAAGCTGACTGCCTCATTCTACAGCCAGCTTTCCTCAGGTGTATGCTCTCCTTGGCCTAGAGTTACTAATGTAGACAGGAAAATTTATGAGGTCATGATCAGCACACAAAAACATGATCCGCTGGCATAATTTATAAGCAATTCTAAAGCAGACAGGAATGTTTTACAAAGAATAAGGATTTAAAGCCAGGCATGGTGGCGCATGCCTTTAATCCCAGCATTCGGGAGGCAGAGGTAGGAGGATCGCCGAGAGTTCGAGGCCATCCTGAGAATACATAGTGAATTCCAGGTCAGCCTGAGCTAGAGTGAGACCCTACCTTAGAAAACCAAAAAAAAAAAAAAAAAAAAAAAAAACTAATCATTAGATGATTGCAGAGAAAAAAACTCATGATGTTTCTTTATTATATGGCACTTTTAAAGTCTTTTTTATTAAAAAGAAATGAATGAAACTAGATGGTCTGTATTTATTTTAAAAATCTGGATGTCATTCCAAGATGTCTTCCTGGGAGGGAACCAACCAGCCAAAGGTCACAGGGAAGAAGGACTGTGAGCCATTGTGATATAGGGTTCCATACCAGTGTTAGACACCGTTCCAGCACAACTTCACTGGGAGGGAACAATCCAGGGGAAGGTCAGCAGCAAGCAACCGACAAACTTGAATTTTACTTCTCAAATCCATTTTGCAAATACCTCCTACCCCCAAAAAATTCCAAGGAAAGGTTGAAACAGGTAGCAAGTGTACCAGTTCCAGCCCCCAGGAGAAGCTTGGAGCTGATCTCATTCCAGAAACCCAGACAGCAAATAAGACTGAAAGAATAGCACCCAGCTTGGACACCAGACAAGCCAGGCCTCCCAAGGTCTTACCCAGATTTGCCAGGAGGTAGAATACACCAAGTAGAATCTCTTCAGGCCCAAGTGCACCCACCATAATCCTAATCCAGTGGATAGTCTTCAATCACATAGATCACTCTACTTAGCACAAGTGGTGTAAGAGCTGCTATTGCTGAATCCTCAGTGAGTCAACTGGCCTTGAGATGGGCAGTCCCCAATGACAAGCAAACAGCACCCAGAAAAGAGATCCCCACCAAGACTAATTAGTCCAACAAGGGAAGCCTTCATGAAAGCTTAGAGAAAACCCAAGGCATAGAAGGCCAAAATGAAATCCAAAGCATTTTAAACAAACTAAATGATCCCATGAACAAGTGGCTGGTTGAATGGGAAGAAACTGGACAAAATCATAAAACAGGAACTCCAAGATGGCTGAAGGAAATGGAAGATAACTGGCTAAAAGGATTCAAATTATGCATCAAAGATTGGTTCCATAGCCTGGATAAAAGGCAACAAAATAAACTTAAAGGCTGAATGAAGAAAATAAAAAATAATCAACAAGAACAATTCAATCACAGCCCGGGTCTGAGTTCCCTGTGTAGTCAGTGTGAGGGCAGGCAGTCTGGAGTGAGTTGGCCAGATCTATTTCTTGTCCTCTCCCACAGCCTGGGTCTGAGTTCCTTGAAAGGTCTATGTGGGGCTGGGGGTGGCCATCTGGAGTGGGTAGGCCAGACCTATTTCTAGACCCCTCCAGTATCCTGGTTCTGAGTTCCCTGCATGGCCAGTGTATGCCAAGCCTTCTGGAGTGAGTAGGACAGATCCATTTCTGGTCCCCTACCTGACTCCTTTTATGAAGCTAGCATTACCCTAATATCAAAACCAGACAGAGTTGCAACAAGGAAAGAAAATTATAGGCCTATATCCCTAATGAACTTAGATGCAAAGATGCTGAACAAAATCCTTTCAAACCAAATTCAACAACACATAAAAAGCATTATCCACCTTGGTCAAGTAGGTGTTATCCCAGGGATGCAAGCCTGGTTTAACATATGGAAATCAGTCAATGTAATGCACCACATAAATAAATCGTACCATAAGAAACACATGATCATTTCAATTGATGCAGAGAAGGCCTTTGACAATATATACTTCATGATCAAAACACTGGAAACAATAGGCATGGCTGGTTTATATCTCAATACAATAAAGGCTGTGTGTATATATACACACACGTGCACATACACACACACACACACACACACACACACACATGTCCTAAAGCCAAAATAATTCTTAATGGGGAAAAACTCAAGGAGTTCCCACTGAGATCAAGAACAAGACAGGGGTGCCCACTCTCACCACTGTTCTTCAACATAGAACTAGAAGTACTAGCCCAAGCAATAAGACAAAAGGACGAAATAAAAGGGATTCAGATTGGCAGTTTGGTAAGCATAGTATATACATTTAGCCAGACAACAGCAGTCATTACACCCCTAAGGCTCATGACTACCCCTGTTTTAAGTTTTCAGTATCAGGAGGCCTCAAGTCCAATTAGAGGGCAGTTGGTTTCCCCTATAACAGACGGTTCACTATTGCACACATTGGCTTATTTGGCTGGCCAAATATAAGGCTTGCAGTGTCCACTGTTGAGTATCTTCACTGGTGATTTCTCTTTTTCCCATTGAACTACATGCAGAATGGCTTCTTCCAGCTTTCTGTCAGCTGTCCACCCAAACATTTCTAATGGTTATAAATTCTTTCAGTAAAGTGGTAGGATACAAAATCAACACACAAAAATAAGTGGCCTTCCTGTATGTCAAAGATAAACATGGAGAAAGAGAAAAGTGACACTGTCCAGTTTTCAATAACAACAAACAAAACCCCTTGGAATATTACTAACCAAAGAAATAAATGATCTATTGAGAAGACATGAAAACACTGAAGAAAGAAATCAAGGAGGATATGAGAAGATATAAGGACCTCTCATGCTCATGGTTTGAAAGGATTAATTTTGTGAAAATGACCAAACTACTAGATGCATTATACAGCTCCAGTACAATTGCTGTATTCCAACAATCTTCTTCACAGAGTTTAAAAAAATAATAGCATCAAAATTCATATAAAAAGAACTGTGGGCCTTGAATATCCAAAAGTATACTCAACACAAGAAGTATGTCTGGAGATATCACCAAACCTGATTTCAACATATACTACAAAGCCACAATATCAGAAATAGCATGTTACTCATTCAGAATTAGACACACAAGCCAGGCAAGGTGGCACATGTCTTTATTCCAAGCACTAGGAAGGCATAGGAAAGAGGACCACTGTGAGACTAGATAGTAAATTTCAAGTCAGACTATGCCATACCTCAAAAAAAAAAAAAAAAAAAAAAAAGTAAAATAAAAACCAGGCACACAAATCAGTGGAATAATATAGAAGACTTATATTTAAATTCAAGAAACTACACATACCTGATCTTTGACAAAGGAGCCAGAAATACACACTGGAGAAAAGACAACTTCAAAAAATGGTCAGAAGAAATTGGAGAACGACCTGTAGAATAATAACATTAGACCCACTTCTCTCATCCTATACAGAAGTTATCTCTAAATGAATTAAGATCTGAACATAAGAACTGAAACTCTAACAACCAGAAGAAAAAGCAGGGACAACACTTCATGATATAGGCATAGGGAAAGAGCACCTGAATAAGTCTCCAGTAGTCCAGGAAATTACACTCAACATTCAACCACTGGGATCTCATGAAACTAAACAGCTCCTGTACAGACAAGTCAATCATCAATAGAGTCAATAGATAATGCATACAATGGAAGAAAATCTTCACTAGCTAGACCTCTGACAAAGGTCTAATATCTAGAATCTACAAAGAACTCAAAAAACTAATAAAAAAAAAAACCACCCCAATCAAAATTGGGAAACATATTTGAACAGACAATTCTCAAAGGAATAAATACAAATGGCCATTATACACTTAAGAAGGTGTTCAACATCTTTAGTCAGCAGAGAAATGCAAATCAAAACAACTCTGAGATTACATCTCACCCCATTCAGGATGGTATTCATCAAAAGGAATAATGACAATGAATTCTGGGGAGATTGCGGGGAAAGAACTCTTATCCACTGCTAGTGGGATTTAAAGCTGGTACAACCATTATGAAAATCAGTATGGGGACTCCTTGAAAAGATGAAAATAGATCTACAATTTGATCCAGCTATACCACTCTTGGGCATTTACACTAAAGACTCCACTCTTTGCTAGTGATGTACTTGCTCAGCCATGTTTGTTGAAGCTCTATTCACAATATCTTGGGACTAGAATCAGCTGTTCTCTGATTAGACATGAGACCAGCTCAGTGGGAAAGAACTCATATCTGGTACTAGAAACTAAGTTAGAATCCTGTGGTCAGGAAACTCAGACTTCAGAGAGAAGTCCCTACTGCCCTCTAAAGAAGAAGAGTGGGCTTGCACACCAAATCTTTCAAATAACTTTGCATACTCCCTTAGCCCAAGCTATTTGCACTCTTAGTTGGAGAAACTCCTTTATTTTACATATGGCAAAGAAAATGGAGGAGAACTAAGATCCACTGATGAGACAAGAAGATAGCCAACTGCCTACAGTGAGATGTGCCACCTGCCACATCTGCCAGGGCCCAGGAGAAATTGCAAGGGATGTGGCAGCATGAATATTACTCTTACTGCTAGCCTGACAACCAGTTCCAGGATGATGGTGACAGACAAGGTGATCAGTCAAAACCTCTCAAAGAAATTCAGAGGCTACAGAGAGTCCAACACTAAATGTAATTGCCAACAGGCCTGCCATGGCTCAGGAAACATTACAGAAGAGGCATTGAAAAGATTTTAAGAGCCACAGAGTGGGCAGTAATATCCTGAGGCATGGTACCACTGCTACCCCACAGAGACTGACTGAGGACTCCATGATCCCACAGTGAATATCATGACCCCACTGAGCAGGACCTCCAGGGTAATGGAAGCAGGGGCAAGGGTATTAAAGAGTATAACCTGTTTATATATATATTATATATTATATATTATGTATTATATATTATATATTATATATTATATATATATATGATATATATATATGTCATGTATATATCTATTATAATAAAATGTGAAAATGTATTTTCATATTTATGATAAAAATTTCTTAGAAGTGAAATTACAGAACTATTGTGAATTTGAAAAGCTACTTACATAAAAAATGTTTTGACTATGGGTATTAGAAGTTATCTTCCTAGAATTTTAAAGGTATTGGCTATATTAAGCCATGTGTAATAAAAATTATTATCATATCATTGATGCCTTGCTTTCATGAAAAACAAACTTTATCTTCTTAAAGATTATTTCTTTTCTTTTTTCTAGTAGCTTTATTTTCTTGTTTGCATTGGTATGTGTCTGTGGTGTGCATGTGTCTGTGTGTGCATGTTCATATGAGTGCAATTACACATTCATGTGTGTATATGTGTCTGTGGAAGCCAGAAGTCAGTGTTGGGTATCTTCCTCTACAACTTGACACCTTACTCTTTGAGAGAGGGTCTCTTGTTAAACCCGGGGCTCACTAATTTGGCTAAACTAGCCAGTCAGTGAGCCTCAGGATTCCCTATCTCCACCTCCCCAGTACTAGGAGTGCAGGTGTCTACCACCATAATTACATGGGTGCTGGGGATCAAACTTAGGTCCTCTTGAATATGAGCCTGTATACAGAGTTGGCCTGTATGAACACAGCACATACATGTAAAGTTCAGGGTTATCTTTTGTTCTTTTACTGATCCTTAGTATTTCATATTTATAGCTATAATTTTAAAAAAGTTTTAATTCAAACTTCACATCATAGTTACAGTATCTAGTATATTAGAAAAGTTTTTTAATCCCAGCACTTGGGAGGCAGAGGTAGGAGGATTGCCATGAGTTCAAGGCCACCCTGAGATGACAGAGTTAATTCCAGGTCAGCCTGGACCAGAGTGAGACCCTACCTCGAAAAACCAAAAAAAAAAAAGAGAAAAGAAAAGAAAAGTTTTTGCATTTGAATGTGATTTCCTTATGTATAGTTTAAAATGTTCTACTTTCTGTTTATGTATGCTATGGCAACTGTACCCATGGAAACAGGCGAGACAGAAAAAGCAAATATAAAAATCTTAATTGTGTTTAAAATGTGTACTGTGTGTCTGTGTGTATGTATATGTTCATGTGGGCATGTATTTCTATATATGTAGGTCAGATGACAATTTGGGTGCCATTTCTCTAGTACACTATCCACCTTTTTAAAACTGATTGTTTTTAAACTTATTTTATTTATTTATTTGAGAGCAACAGATAGAGAGAGAAAGGCAGATAGAGAGAGAGAATGGGTGCTCCAACCACTATAAACGAACTCCAGATGCATGCAACCCCTTGTGTATCTGGCCAACATGGGTTCTGGGGAATCGAGCCTCGAACCAGGGTCCTTAGGCTTCACAGACAAGCACTTAACCACTAAGCCATCTCTCCAGCCCCCTATCAAGGTGTTTTGTTGGCCTGTAGCTCACTAGTTAGGCTAGACAGTAAGCTCAAGGGATTGTCCTGTCTCTGTCTCCCAGTGTTGGAATTGCAGGCTGGTGCCACCATGCCTTGCATTTTTACATGGGTACTGGGGATTGAATTCAGGTCTTCATGCTTGTGAGGCAAAGACTTTGCCACCTGAGTTGTCTTCCTAGTCCAAGAATCTTAATCTTTAAGAAATTCCAGTTGTTTTGATTACTACAATGACAAGAATTTTCTTAAAGCTGCAAAATGTGGGAACATGTGCAGAGAGAGCTGCTAAGCTGCCAACACATTAGGGTTAAACCTTTTATTAGCACAGCAAATGAATTTGAACCCAGGATAGATTCAGCTGCACCTCTACAATTACCTGGTGCACTTTGGAAATAAAGAAGTTGGAATGCAATCAGCATAATTATATATGGCCAAACTCTGGAGGAGAAACTTCAGAGTTAATGTGGAGTATATTTGAGGAAAAATAAAAACAAAATAACCTAAAACTTCATGAAAGGTAATTTTGAGAACATGTTATTCAAAATAAATGTTAAATTTCAAACACTTCTAGAAAATAAAAATTGCCATGAAGCCATTTTGAGCTTAAATTAGAAATGATATAATAAATGTATTTTTTAATTATTTTTTTAATTTTATTTATTTATTTATTTGAGAGTGACAGACACAGAGAGAAAGACAGATAGAGAGAGAGAGAGAGAGAGAATGGGCGCACCAGGGCTTCCAGCCTCTGCAAACGAACTCCAGACGCGTGCGCCCCCTTGTGCATCTGGCTAACGTGGGACCTGGGGAACCGAGCCTTGAACCGGGGTCCTTAGGCTTCACAGGCAAGCGCTTAACTGCTAAGCCATCTCTCCAGCCCATAAATGTATTTTTTTGAGGTAGGGTCTCACTCTAGCTCAGTCTGACCTCTGGAATTCACTATGTAGTGTCAAGGTAGCCTTGAACTCATGGTGAACCTCCTACCTCTGCCTCCCAAATGCTGGGATTAAAGGCATGTGCCACCACACCCAGCTATAAATGTATGTTTTACTGTGAAATAAGGAACTAGTGAGTATAATCTTCAATGCTATTTTACTAATGTTAGCATTTTTCTAGGGTGTTCTATATACACTACACTACTTAAATCAGAAATGAAATCTGGAATTCACCTTGAAAAAAACAGATGTGTAATAGTAAATAAATACTCAGATATTTGGAGACCAAAAACTGAAAGCAATAGCCTTTTAAAAATATGTACATAAAATGAATTAGACTAAGAGATTTGGAGACTCATAATCTATAGTTTGAGTTTCATGTGTTTGTTGATTTCTATTTTTATGTTATTCTATTCTCCTGGATATAAGGGGTAGAATGGTGAGTGCCATGGAAGCTTAGATTGCATATATCAGTCAGTAGTATTTAGTTTGGATAGACTGGGTTCACATATGTAATTAGCATAAAAGCAATTGAAGCAGAAACTTGGAAAGAAGTCAACTAAAAGTCCAGATGACTGCTCCATGAAAAGGCCCCTAGAAAGAATGGAAATTTCTATTAAAACCATCAGAATAATAGACATTAAAGACAGAGGTAGAGTGCTAGAGAAGGGATATGTATAAATCTACTTTGTCTATGAGTGGTTAACATGGCTTTTTAAATATTTTTCTTATTTATTTTTATTTGAGACAGACAGAAAGGGAGAGAGAGAAAGAGAGAGAGAGAATGGCACACCAGGGTCTTTAGCCACTTCAAATGAACCCCAGACACATGTGCCACCTTATGCATCTGGCTTATGTGGGTACTGGAGATTTGAACTTTGATCCTTAGACCTTGAAGGCAAGAGCCTTAACAGCTAAGCCATCTCTCCAGCCTAACATGGTTTTTTATAAGGAGCCATTAAAGATATGAACACATGTCTGTTGCTGCTCTGCAATGTCAAACAAGAACTCTGCCATTTCATTATCAATAACAATTCTGGTCAATTATCAGTTCATTTCAACATTTTTTGTAATAGTAATTTGAGTCTCAACATTGCTTTTGACTTTTTTTGTTTGTTTGTTTGTTTGATTTTCAAGGTAGAATTTCATTCTATGTATTTCAGGCTGACCTGGAATTCACTATGTAGTCTCAGGGTAGCCTCAAACTCATGGTGATCCTCCTACCTCTGCCTCCCGAGTGATGGGATTAAAGGTGTGTGCCACCATGCCCTGATTGTTTTGTGGTTAGTAACATTATCAGTGGGGGTAGGTTCTGGAAAGTTTTATATTAGTGTACTTTTAAAGTTTTCAGCAGATTTAACCAGGAGTAAATTTAGACCTCTCTAGTCACATATTTCTTCAAACTGCTATTCTCTTTTCTAGTGTAAATTTTACTAGTTATTTAGTTTGCGTATACCATAGTATTTTAGTTGAAATGAAGATAAATATTACATTTTAATTTGTAGGGCAGATTAGAAATCAAGAGCACTGAATTATATGGGGAAGGATGTATATCATCCTAAAATCCTAGGTTTGGAGCTGACTACAGTGCAAAAGGGGAAAACAGGGTGTTTGATTTCTGCTTTGTAAGAAATAGTATCATTGGATACTGGAGAAGGCAGAGGTGATTATTCCACCAATGATCAATTGTCTTCCACTATCCATTTGTATCATTTGAATTCCTAGTTTTTGCCTGCTTGAATTACAAGTTGGTTTCTTGGTCATCCTTTTTCCTAGGGGCCAGTACATGTGGCCAGTATTGTAAGGCACTATTATGAGGTAACTGTTGAAAAAAATGTTCTTAAGGTGAAAGAGCACATGTTTCTTCTCCCACGGTTTATTCTTTATTTATCCCACCTCTAGGATTATTGCTATTGTCATTTTGATAGACCCAGGAGGTCAAGATTATGCCAGAGCTTTAATAGCATAAAAGACAATGAGTATTTGAGACTCTGATCTGTTTGAACTAATTTTTGCAATGTTCCTGTGAAATAATAAACCTTAAGCTTGCTGTACTCATTGTTATTTATAATATTCTGTAAATAACAGTTAAACTTAGTGCTATTTCTTCTATAAAACAGTAGATAGGCCACTTAAAGTTGTCCATTTGCAAACTTTGATGTTCATTTCCTTCTTGCCATTTTTGTGTGTGTGTGTGTTTCTGGTTCTACCTGCGCTCTCTTCTGTTAACTAGTATTTGAGTATTGCTTGTTTTTTCTAGGTTCCTTATATGTGTGCTTTTCCTTTTCTTCAGCATGGAGGATTCTATCAAGTATTTCTGTAGAGCTGGTTTTGTCTTCAAATACTCCTTTAACCTGCTTTTGTCATGGAATGTCTTTATTTCTCCATCTATTTGAGTGGATAACTTTGCAGGATAAAGTAACCTTGGTTGACAGTTGTTATCTTTCAGAACTTGGAATATATCACTCCAAGCCCTTCTGGCTTTAAAAGTTTGTGTTGAATAATCTGCTGTAATCCTGATGGGCTTGCTTTTGTAGGTAACTTGATTTTTCTCTCTAACTGCTTTCAATATTTTTTCTTTGGTGTGTGTGTTTGGAAGTTTGATTATAATATGGCGAGA
This sequence comes from Jaculus jaculus, assembly GCF_020740685.1. Lineage (NCBI taxonomy): Eukaryota > Metazoa > Chordata > Mammalia > Rodentia > Dipodidae > Jaculus > Jaculus jaculus. The sequence continues at coordinate 79,112,152 of NC_059107.1, read as the reverse complement.
AGAGGTTCTTTCCAGGTTTTGTCTGGCTGGGGTTCTAAAGGCTTCCTGTATCTGCATTGGCACCTCTTTCCCAATTTGGGGAAAATTTTCTTCTATGATTTTGTTGAAGACACCTACTATGCCTCTGGAGTGGAGTTCTTCTCCTTCTACTATGCCCTGAATTCTTATATTGGATCTTTTCATAGCGTCCCGAATATCTGGAAATTCCCACCCATACTTTTCTATAAGTTTGTCTTTCTCTTTGTTGGACTGTATTAGATCTGCTACCTGGTCTTCTAGCTTAGATATTCTGTCCTCTCCCTCATCCATCCTACTGGTGAGATTTTCTACAGTTTTTTATTTCATTAACTGCGTTCTTCATTGCTAGTAATTCTGACTGGTTTTTCTTTATTATTTCTATTTCCTTATTTATGTCTTGTATTGCCTTCTTTATTTCATGAAATTGGTGTCCTGCATCTTCTTTGATTCCTTTGATTTCCTCTTTAAGTTCCTCTTTGACTCCTTTGATTTGTTCTCTGACTTCTTTGAACATATTTACAATCATTCTTTTGAACTCTTTCTCAGGCATTTCCTCTAACTCTTTCTCACTGGAGGACATTTCTGATGCATTAATACTTTTAGGTGGGTTTATATCATCTTGCTTTTTAGTGTTTCTTGTGTTATAATGTATATATTTTTGCATCTTGGATTAAGGTAATGCTTGGATTTTCTAGCTAGCTGTGTATTCTTAGCTGTATCAATTGATTTGATGTAATATATTTTCAGGGTAGGACCTTAAGGTGTTAGGTGTGGCTCTTAAGACCCTCAGAGTATCTACAAAGATGTTCTTAGGGGTTGAGTTTCCCTGCTATAGGAGTATTCAAGCAGGCTGAGTGGAATAAAATACAGGTAGATTCTAAAATTTAACTAAACACTGTACACTTTCAATCAAAAACAGCCCCAAGTATGTATGCAAGAGTAGTTATTATAATGACCAGATCCTCTATCAACAAGGAGGTTAAGATTTCTGGTCTGTTGAGGGATCCAAGTCAGTTTGCGACCAAGTGAGACCCTTCCCTGGCGCAATCCCAGTTACCTTGGATGATTTTGGTCTCAGTCAAGTTGCTGCCTGGGTCATCGGGCTGCTGTTCTGATTTCTGGAGCTGGGCACTTGCTTTTCCTGCAGGGCAAACTGAGAATGGCAAGTGTGGCCCTGCAGATCAGCACCCCTGCTGCTGGAACTGCTGCTGCTCAAGCTGCCCCTGCTGGGACTGTAGCCACTGCTGCTGAAGGTGTTGCTGCTGGACCCACCACTGCTGCTGCCACTGCTGCTGCTGTAGCTGCCACTGCTGGAGCCACCACTGCTGCTGAAGCTGCTGCTGCTGTGTCCCCTGCCGCTGCTCCCCCTGAAGCTGCTGCTGCCGAGTCTGCTGCTGCTGCCCCTCCTGGGTCTGCTGCTGCTGGGGCCGTTGTTACCGGTGCTGGAGCCGCTGATGTTGCTGCCAAACTCTGCTCCTGCTTGGGTCCCGCTGTTGGCGTGGCCGGGTCCCGGGCTGCTGCTCTGTTCGCAGGAGCTGGGCTCAGGCGGTGGGGGAGGGGAGGGAGCCGCAGCTGCTCTGGTTCTCTCGCTGCTCCACGTGTTCTTCTACCTCGCGGTCTGCTCCTCCGTTGCTCGCTGCCGCTCTCCCCTCACGTTTCCTGAGTTGTGGAGAGCACAGTGTGAGGGGAAGCGCCCGCACCTGGCTTTTCCTGTGGCTCAAGCCGAGTCTGGCGGCTTTCTGGTGCGCTGCAGCCGTGGCGGTTGGCCGAGCTGCTGGAGCCGCTTTTCCCACCTGTGCGGGCTCTGGATGCTCTGGAACTCTTCTACTTCTCTGCTGCCGCTTCAATTTCCTATACACCTTACTTTTTATTAAAAGTGTGTATTTTGCTGAGTTTTTTTTGGTCTTTTTCCCCCAGGCTGCTTTGGCATGGTACCTATGCCGCCATCTTAACCGGAAGTCCATTTCCTTCTTATTTCTAGGTTCCTTCTTCAATAAAGGAGTTAACAGAATTAGGAAGTAGAACCACTGCTTTGTGAAGGCTCCACCACCCTCCCACAGTGCCAAGACATCCAAGAGGAAGTTCAAATCATTTCCTGGGAGGTGAAGTAAAACCCTAAACAGAGTTCTGCAAGGTTGTCAGTCACAGCTGCTTCTGAAAATGTTGTTATAATCAGCTTCATGTTGATGGCAGAAAGTACCCAACCAAAGCAGCCTGTGGGAGCAAAAGGTTTATTTTGGCTTACAGACTTGAGGGGAAGGTCCGTGATGGCAAGGGGAGAGTGACATGAGCAGAGGCTGGACATCACTTCCTCAAAACCATCAGGTGGACAATAGCATCAGGAGAGTATGTCAAACACTGGCAAGGAGAAGCTGGCTATAACACCCATAAGCCCTCCTCGAACAACACACCACCAACAAGGTTCCAATTCCCAAATTGCCATCAGCTGGAGCTCAAGTATTCAGAAAACATAAATTTATGGGGAACACCTGAATCAAACCACCACCCCTCCCCCAGAAAAGACAGTGGGAAAAGATAAATCTTCAGACAATAAAGTGCAATCCAAAGGGAAGAAGGTTGTAAATGCAATTTTTTAAATGGCTTTAGAAACAGTTTTAAAATGTGGGAAGCTCATCCCATTTTTAAGTGAAAATGATTTTGTTATGAAGTGCATTAAATAATTCTATAGTTGTTTGTTTATTGGCACAACCAGAAAAATGTAAGATATTGAATTACAGATGGCTTTGACTGTCTTAGATTAGTTTTATATCCTACAATGCAAAGTATATGGAGATGAGTGTGCTTATATCTTACATTCCATAGTTGGGGGTTAGTTTAATATCTTATAATACAAAGTATATGAGATAGCAATTTGAAGCCACTGTCATACATTTAATACGTCTTGGATATTTTTTTTTGTTTATTTTATTTTATTTATTTATTTGACACCGACAGAGAGAGAAAGAGGAAGATAGAGATAGAGAGAATGAGAATGGGTGCGCCAGGGCCTCCAGCCACTGCAAACGAACTCCAGACGCATGCGCCCCTTATGCATCTGGCTAACGTAGGTCCTGGGGAATTGAGCCTCGAACCGGGGTCCTTAGGCTTCACAGGCAAGCACTTAACCACTAAGCCATCTCTCCAGCCCGACGTCTTGGATATTTTAAATTAATTCTAGACCATGCTTTTAATAAAGATCTACTTTTATTTATTTATTTATTAGAGAGAGAGATTGAGGATGGATGCACCAGGGCCTCTAGCCGCTACAAATGAACTCCAGAAATATGTGCCACCATGTGCATCTGGCTTATATGGGACTTGGAGAATTGAACCTGGGTCCTTAGGCTTCACAGGTATGCACCTTAACCACTAAGCCATCTCTCCAGCCCTAGACCATGCCTTGAATAGGAACATTTCCTAAAGTAAACTGTTTCTGGAAGTTATGTACCCTCTGTAACATCTCTAGGCAGGGTGGCCTAATTGTTTTTAAACATTTTGATAATATACTGTGAAAGGTTCAAAGTTTGAATATGTAGTAGATCTGGTATTACAGTTGTAAATCAGTGGGTGTTAAGTAAAAATTTTCAGTATTTGAAGACATGTGTTTGAGAGATGCTCTGAAGAAAAATATGCCTACAAGAAATATATGGAAACATCAATGGAATAACTGTTTTAAAAAGAAACATGGTTTTTAAAAGATTTTATTTTTGTTACTATGGCTCTGTAGTATAAGTTGAAATCAGGTATGGTGATACCAGCAGCCTCATTTTTGTTGCTCAGTATTATTTTAAATATTTGAGGTTTTTTGTGATTCCAAATGAATTTTTGGATTGTTTTTTCTATTTCCATGAAGAATGCCTTTGGAATTTTGATAGGGATTGCATTAAATGTATAGATTGCTTTTGGTAAGATTGCCATTTTCACAATACTGATTCTTCCAATCCAGGAACAAGGGATGTTTCTCCGCTTTCTAGAGTCTTCTGCAATTTCTCGCTTGAGTGTTTTAAATTTCTCATTGTAGAGATTCTTTACTTCCGTCTTTAGGTTTATTCCAAGATACTTTATTATTTTTTTTTGATGCAATTGTGAATGGGAGTAATTCTCTGATTTCATCCTCTGTGTGTTTGTTGTTAGCATATATGAAGGCTACTGATTTCTGTGTATTTATTTCTATCCTGCTACATGGCTGTAGGATTTGATCAGCTCTAACAGTTTGCTAGTAGAGTCTTTAGGGTCCTTTATGTATAGAATCATGTCATCTGCAGATAATGATAACTTGATCTCTTCCTTTCCAATTTGTATCCCTTTAATGTGTGTCTCTTGCCTTATTGCTATGGCTAAGACTTCCAAAACTATATTAAATAAAAGTGGGGACAGTGGACACCCTTGTCTTGTTCCTGATTTTAGTGGAAAAGCTTCCAGTTTTTCCCCACTTAATAATATGTTGGCTGTAGGCTTGTCATAAATAGCCTTTATTATATTGAGACATGTTCCTTCTATTCCCAGTCTCTGTAGGACTTTTATCATGAAGAGATGTTGGATACTACAGAGCCATAGTAAAAAAACAGCATGGTACTGGCACAAAAACAGACATGTAGATCAGTGGAACAGAATAGAGGACCCAGATGTAAGCCCAGGTAGCTATAGCCACCTAATATTTGATAAAAATGCAAAAAATACTCATTGGAAAAAAGACAGCCTCTTCAGCAAATGGTGTTGGGACAACTGGATATATATCTGCAGAAGGATGAAAATAGATTCTTCTCTCTTGCCACACACAAGAATTAAGTCCAATTGGACTAAAGGCCTTAACATCAGACCAGAAACTCTTAAACTGCTAGAGGAAAAAGTAGGGGAAACCCTTCCACACGTTGGTCTTGGCAAAGACTTTCTGAATACAACCCCAATTGCTTAGGCAATAAAACCATAGATTAATCACTGGGACCTCATGAAATTACAAAGATTTTCACTGCAAAGGACACAGTGAAAAAAGCAAAGAGGCAACCTACAGAATGGGAAAAAATCTTCGCCAGCTATATATGTGATAGAGGATTAATATCTAGGATATACAAAGAACTTAAAAAGTTAAATAATAAGGAATCAAACAAGCCAATCAAACAATGGGCTATGGAGCTAAATAGAGCATTCTCAAAGGAAGAAATACAAATGGCATATAAACATCTAAAAGAATGTTCTACATCACTAGCCATCAGGGAAATTCCAATTAAAACTACATTGAGATTCCATCTCACTCCTGTCAGATTGGCCACCATCATGAAAACAAATGATCATAAATGTTGGCGGGGATGTGGAAAAAGAGGAACCCTTATACACTGCTGGTGGGAATGCCATCTGGTCCAGCCATTGTGGAAAACAGTGTGGAGGTTCCTAAAACAGCTAGAGATTGATCTACCATATGACCCAGCTATAGCACTCCTAGGCATATATACTAAGGACTCATCTCATTTCCTTAGAAGTACATGCTCAACCATGTTTATTGCTGCTCAATTTATAATAGCAGGGAAATGGAACCAGCCAGATGTCCTTCAACTGATGAGTGGATAATGAAGATGTGGCACATTTATACAATCGAGTTTTACTCAGCGGTAAAGAAAAATGAAGTTATGAAATTTGTAGAAAAATATATGGATCTGGAAAGGATTATACGAAGTGAGGTAACCCAGGCCCAGAAAGCCAAGTGCCACATGTTCTCCCTCATATGTGGATCCTAGCTACAGATGGTTGGGCTTCTGAGTGAGAAGGAAAATACTTAGTAGCAGAGGCCAGTAAGTTAAAAAGGAGATATAAAGGGAAGAGAAAGGAAGGGAGAAGGGTGCTTAATAGGTTGGTATTGTATATATGTAAGTACAATAATTGAGATGGGGTGGTAATATGATGGAGAATGGAATTTCAAAGGGGAAATGGGGGGGGGTGAGGGAGGGTATTACCATGGGATACTTTTTCATAATCATGGAAAATGTTAATAAAAATTTAAAAAAAAGAAAAAAGATTTTATTTTTATTTACTTATTTGAGAGAAGGGGGAAAGAGGATGAGCATGCCAAGGTCTCCAGCCACTGCAAACAAACTCCAGATGCATGAGCCACTTTGTGCAGTTTGCAAAAGAAAAATCTACATAATTTTACCAGCATTCACATGAGTATTTATAAAAGATCATAGGAGATTCCGCTAACAAGGAGCTGTGTCAACAGAAGCAAAGGTTAGAAAGATATAAAGATGTTAGTTTGCTGTTTTTGAAGCTGTAGAAAGAGAAGAAGAATCAAATGGATGAGTTTCTTGCTTTACAACGCCTATCAAAACTAACCCCAGAACAGATAAATGACCTCAACACACCTATTACATTTTATTGAGATTTTAAAAGTAATTAAAACCCTCTCAACAAAAAGAATGCCAAGCCCAGATTCACTTCTGCATTCTACCAAGCCTTCATTCAAGAACTAAAACCAATTCTCCTCAAATTATTCCATACCCTTGAAAAGGAGGGAATGCTCACAAACTCTTTCTATGAAGCCAGCATTACACTACTACCAAAGCCAGAGACATACAAGAAAAAGAAATTATATACAAATGTCCCCAATGAACCCAGATGCAAAAATCCTCAATACAATCCTCACAAACCAAATCCAAGAACAATTCAAAAGGATCAACCATCTCGATCAAGTAGGTTTCATCTCAGGGATGCAGCATGGTTCAACATACCAGAATCAATGAATATGAGACACCACAGAAACAAACTTCATCACAGAAACCACATGATCACCTCAATAGATGCAGAAAAGCCTTTCAACAAAATACAACATCCCTTCATAACTGAAGCACTAGAAATAGTTGGGATGGAGGGATCATATCTCAACATAATTAGGGTGATATACAAAGCATCTAAGGCCCAGATCATAGTAAATGGGGAAAACTCAAAGCATTCCCCTCTTCTTCTTCTTCTTCTTCTTCTTCTTCTTCTTCTTCTTATTATTATTATTATTATTATTATTATTATGTACATATTTGGTATAAACACATCACATGTTGGTACCACCATTTTCCTTCCCCCATTCCACTGAGGGCCTGCCCTCAGTAGGATTAATGGTATTCAATATGGAGTTGCGAGTTATGAATTGTGAAAGCAGCGGTCAGTCATGTGGCAAGGAGGCAATGCCTGTGACTCTTAGAATCTTTCCACATCCTTTTCCACAAAATTCCCTGAGCCATGCTGGGTATATTTTGAGTCTACCTTAGCAGCTTCTGAATTTCTGCTTTGGTGCATTTCGAGTATCCTTGGTGTCTGTCTCCATTACCCTAGCACAGGTTGTCAGGTTTGCTTGGAAGCAGCACTCTTGCTTATCTCATCAATTCCTTTGTGATTTAACCTGGGCCCTAGCTAATGTATGAGAAGTAGTTCATCTCCTGCCAGGGAGTCAGCTATCTTTTCTTGTATTATTGGTAGAATTTGGTTGTCCTTGGTTCTTGCTGCCTCGGTCATAGGTTAAAGGGAATAAGAATTGTTAATTTAGAGAGATTTGATGAGTGAAACCTCTCTTTTGGCCAAAGACTAGTCTCACTGGAGTCCATAATCTTAGTGTTCATAGGAGTCTAACTCAGTCCCCAGTTCTGGCTTTGGGTTCCTTTCCACTGAGTAGATCTCTTAGCCAATCAGAGAGCCATTAGTTATCCACCTAGGTTTAGTGCAATTATTGTACAGGTGTGTACATATTTTCAGGCTGGCTGCTTTTGTATAGCAGTGTCTACTGCTTGCCCACAGCATTGTTGTCTATTTTCCTTTAGCAACTCAAGTAGAATTTTCCAGCATTATACAGGTTAACCATCTGAGAACCAGCTTCCCTACAGATTCCAGCAAGATCTCTTGATGTTCTGTGTTGGCAAAGTGTAGTTTATTCAGCAATAGGGTCTTACCTTTTACCTCAGGTGGATGGTTAAGGGTTCTGACAGAAGCCTGTCCTGTTTAGGGGACCTTACAGGTCTCTCCGATGAACAGCTTAATGTGAGTATTAGCTGATTTCTGGTACTGGGAGTTACAAGACAAAGCCAAATGTTTTAGGGTTAAGCTTCATTCCACCATCTCCAGGACCCTTCTTACCAGAAGTTTCATCCATACTCCTATTGGAGGTTATATATTTTGGTCTGCTAAGAAGAAGCTTTCTATGGTATCCAGTCATCCCATTCGCTTTACTGTAAACCCTTCCATTCCTATTATATGTCCTTCAAGTTGTTTTTCAGGTATTCCTGAAACTCAAGCTGTTCCAGATTAGGAACCACACTTCAGGGAGAACATGTGACATTTATCTTTCTATGCTTGTGTGAATTCACTTAGTATAATGTGTTCCAAGTCCATCCATTCTTCTGTAAATTTTATTATGTCATTTCCCTTACTGCTGAATAGAATTTCTCTGTGCATATGTACCACATCTTCATTATCCATTCAAGTAATAGGCATCGGGATTGATCCCAGTTCTTAGCTATTGCGAATTGAGCAGCTATGGAGAAGGTTGAGCAAACATAGTACTAGAAGTCCTAGCTCAAAGAATAAGACACAAGAAAGAAATAAAGAGGATATGTATTGAAAAGGGAAAAGTCAAATTAGCCCTTTCTGCAGATGACATGATTCTATATATAAGTGACCCAAAAGAATCTGCCAGTAAACTCCTAAAGGTGGTAAGTTCTTTCAGCAAAGTGGCAGGATACAAAAATCGATACACAAAATCAGTAGCTTTCCTAATGCCAAAGACAAATATATGAAGAAAGAAATCAGTGATGGTGTCCTGTTTTCAATGGCCCCCCAAAATCAAATATCTTGGAATATCACAAACCAAGGAAGTAAAAGACCTATACAATGAAAATATAAAGCACTGAAGGAAGAAACTAAGGAGGATATGAGAAGATGGAAGGACAGCTCATGTTCATGTATTATAAGAATTAATATTGTGAAAATGGCCATATGATCAAAACCAATATATAGATTCAATTCAATTCCAATAAAATCCCAGCAACATTCTTTGAGGAGTTAGAAAAACTAGTTTCAAAATGCATATGGAAGCAAAAAAAGCCCCAGACAGCCAAAAATAACCTCAGCAGAAGAAATACTTCAGGTGAAATCAAAATACCTGATTTCAAGACATGCTAAAAATCCATAATAATTAAAACATCATGGTACAGACACAAAAATAGGCATGTAGACCACTGTGATAGAATATAAGTACCATCTTTCAATCCAAGCAGTTACAACTACCCAAACTTCAACAAAGGGGCCAAAAATGTAGAGTGGAAAACACACAGCTTCTTCAACAAATGGTGCTGGAGAAATTTGATAGCTACATGTAGATAACTTAATCTAGACCCACTTCTCTCACCCTGCACAAAAGTCAACTCTACATGGATTAAGGAACTCAATATAAAACATGAAACACTAAAACAACTAAAATAAAATTAGGGAGAATGCTTCACAATATAGGTAAAGGGAAAGACTTCTTGAATAAGATTCCAGTAGCACAGGAAATTTAGACACTCAACCATTGGGACTGCACAAAGCTAATAAAAAAATACTGCATAGACAAGAAAAAGATCAAGAGTCAACAGACAACCCACACAATTCGGAGAAAATCCTTTCTATCTACACCTCTGACAGAGGCCTAATACCTAGAATCTACAAAGAACTCAAAAAACTAAATAATAAAAAGACAAACAATCCAAACAAAAACTGTTAGAGAATTGAACAGAGAGTTCTCAAAAGAAGAAAGTCAAATGTCAACACACACTTAATATGTTCAACCTCTTTAGTCATCAGAGAAATTCAAATAAAAGCAATTTTCGTGATTCTCTTATGCCAGTCAGGATGCATTCATCAAAAAAAAGTGAAAAAACACAGCATGCTGGTGAGGCTACAGGGAAAGAGGAACCTCATTCACTGCTAGTGGGGTGGGAATGTAAACTTGTACAAGCAGTATGAAAATCAGTATGGAGATTCCTATAAAAGATCTACCATTTGATCCAGCTATGCTATTTCTGTGCCTCTCCCCAAAGACTCCACTCTTTATTATAAAGATATATGCTCAGCCATGTTTATTGCTGCTCTATTCAAAATAGCTACTTTAGAATCAGCCCAGATGCCCATCACCTGATGAATGGATAATGAAGACATGGTAGATATGCATAGTAATATACTTACTACACAGTAGTTAGGAAAAATGAAATAATTAAATTTTCAGGAAAGTTGATAGAGATGGAAAAAAATCATTTTAAGTGAGGTCACTCATGCTCACAAAGCAAAACCCCATACTTACGATCTCTCTCATAAATGGATCCAACTTGTATGTACTGGAGATAAATTTAAATGGTAGCATGCATCAGGAATATAGAAATAAAACTAGAATGAGACCAGGAGAAGGAAGAAATAGGGAAGTGGGAGAGAAGTAAATACTCTATAGGCTAAGTGAGGGACAGGATAAAAGGTGTGAGAGGGTGTTAGAGGGGTAGGGAGGTCAGGAAGGGGAATTACAAATAACTGAAGACAACATACTTCAGTTCCACAGAAACTGTTTTTTCATATATCATTCTATAAGATACAACCATTACTAAGGGGGGAGGAGGTTTGTTTGGAAAGAAGCATCCTATAGAAGGTGAAAAAAACTTCACCCTAAACCTACAGCTCAAGCTGGGTAATTTCAGGCCCAGAACTGAGCTATCCTCCCACAGTAAACTGTTGGTCAGGGAGACACATAAAGTCCCCAAACCAATGCAGGCCTTTGCCATAACGCTGGATTACCTGCCAGAGATGAAAGGTAAGACACTGTTGTTGAGGACACCACAGATTGAAGTCACAGGTCATTAAAATAATATGCTGGAACTGAGAGGAAGACCAGTTCCCTCCCAGCTAGTTCTCATAGTGTTGGAAAACGCTATGGAAATTGCTAAGAGACAAGGGCATCAACAGTGTGAGTAATCAGGGAACCCTAAAAACTATAAAATAAACCAGCAGGGTAAGTAGTACATACATGTACAATAGTGGCCTTTTTGTGGGTAACAAACTGTTGGAGAATTTATATATGGTACTAGAAACCAAGTCACAATCCCAACAGTGTCTTACCTTTCTGGGTAGAAGTGCACTTGGTCATTTCTCTGCTCAGGACCAGCTCCCATCTGAAAAAGAAAAGCTGATTCTCCAATGGGGAATGAAATCAGTACCAGTTAAATGGAATAACCGCTATTAATTTAGAGAGAATTAAAAGACCCTCGTGCAGTCTGAGGTTAGTGGGAGCTTGACAAAGGAAAGCAGGATCATTATCTGGATATGATTCTGACTTGTTTCCCAGTTCCAGATATGGTTTCCTGTCCACTGAGTAGATCTGTTAGCCAATCCAAAAGAAGTTGGTTATCAATCATGGCTGTGTGACACTATTGAAGTTTTGTGAGCATCATGTCAGGTTTCTTGCTTCTGAGTAGCTTAGACTTTGAGTTGCTTGGAGAGATGTTGGTCACTTTTCTCTGATAGCTCATGAAGTGCCTTCCAGCACTAGATGGGCTAATTGTCTGCAGGCAGGCTCTCCTTCAGATTACAACTAGGTCTCTATGGTCCATGCCAACAGCAATTGGTGTCTTCAGCAGTAGGGTCTTACCATTAATCTCTGGTGGATATAGACCACATCCTGGTACAGAGAATTACAGGCCAGCACCAAGGGAAAAGGAAAAAGAAAAGGACAAAGAAGAAAGAGAAAGAGGATAAATTTGAGGTTAGGTTTCATCTCATCCTCCCAGGGACCTCCAATTCAGGTGCTGCCCTTGAGGTCCTCTTCAGGGTTCCACCTTTTAGTCTGACTAGAATTATAAGGTACCAGATCAATTTGGGTTCAGTTTTGTGCCCCCCTGCCTTTCACCTTCCCTACCCAAGCCCTACCCTCCCTATTGTCCAAGCCTCAAGATGCTATATAGTTGTGTCAGCAACTTGGGCTTTAGGAGCTTTATATATAGCCTTTATTGTATTGAGATATAAACCCTCCATTGTGGGAAGCCATGCTGGCTTTATCAGGCTTTGCTGTGTCAGCTACTGTGGGAAGCCTTGCTGGCTTTATCAGGCTTTGCTGTGTCAGCTTGTTTACTGCTTTTGTATCCTAATTGTCTGTGCATGAGCACATGATGTTATCCTAACATGGCTGCTCACCTATCCCGATTGGGTGATGCATAGTCAGCTGATGAGACTTAAGCCAATCAGACGACACTGCACAATCATCTGACCACTAGTATATAAGCTTGGGGCTCTGTAGGGTCAGGGTCCTTCTCTCTTTCAGTCTGGAGCTCCCAATAAAGTGTGCTTGAGAAGAATCCTGTTGTTGTTGTTCTTCCTGCTGGCGGGAGGGGCGCAACAAGTGGTGCCGAAAACCCGGGAACTTGTCAACAAACGGCCAATTGAGAGGACCCCTGAGGATACTTCCGAGGGAGGATTCAGAACTCAACACACGGAGCGGCGGTACCGGTAAGTTCCCCTGGTGCTATATGATAAGTTTTGGCCTGTAACTGATCTCTAAGTAACATACATAAGGTTGCAAAATGGGACAGCACCACTCCACCTTTTTGGAGCCACTTCAGGAAGTACTAACACAACGTAGGCTTAAGATTTCAGATAAAACTCTTAAAGGGTTTTTGGAAGAAGTGGCTATGATAGCGCCTTGGTTTGAGCTGACTGGAGGTTTAAATTTGACCTGCTGGGATAAATTAGGCAGAGACATTGACCGTGAGTCAGAAACGCGAAAGTTGCGCGCAGGTACACAGCCCTTATGGCGTTTGGTGCGATCCTGTTTGGAGGACAAACATTGTGAAGAAGTGATCAGGGAAGGTCAACGCATATTAGCACATCATCAAGATAGTATGTCAGAGTCTGAAGAAAGTAAAAGGGGAAAACAAAAAAAGGTTAAAATAAAAGGAGAACCTAGGTTTCAAATAGAACAGAATAAAAGTGCACAGAATAAAAATGAATCACAAAAGGAAGGGCCAAATTCAGGTCCTAAGTTATATCCAGATTTAATGGAACTTACAAATTTATATATAAAAAGTTCTAGTGAATCTGAGGGAGAAGAATTAACTCCAGAGGAAGAACAGGATTTTGAGGAAGTAGAGACTGAATGTGGTCGGGAGTGTTCTAGACCCAGACAAGATGACGTCTTTGCTTCTCCTCCAGCTTATGCTTCTATGAGTAAAAAATGTAAACAACAAGATGGCCGACTTCCGTTTGGGGCACGTCCTTCGTCCGGATGTAGTCTGATAAAACCAGATACTTGGAAAAAGCTGGCTAGTGCTTATCCAGTCTTTGAGGATCCTAATACCAATAATAGATATCATGAAGCTATAGGATATAAGGATGTACTTGAAAATGTCTGGAAAGGCCCGGATCCAGTCATAGCCAGATCCAGGGGAGCTGTTTGTGTTTTTCCACAGGGCCAAGCTGATCCTATCTGGGTGCCAGAGCGGTTGACTCGAATCGTGCGTCATGAGACAACAAGGAATGACAACCTCCGTATTACTACTGATGATCCTGAGCCTGTTCCTGCCGATGATGATAAAGGGAATTAAGATGCAGTTTTGGGCTGTGGCCAGAACATGGCCTGTCCCTATGCCAGTTCATTCATATTCTAGTGTCTTACCTACTCTATTTTCCACATCTTGCCAAGGGGAAATGCCTTGCATCAGGGATCCTATGCAAACACCAACAATTTATAATCAAACTTCTTTTCATCTAAATGGCACTTTGTGTTTTTTCCAGGGTAATAAGAGCCTAGCTCCCCCATGTATTGTATTACAAAAACAAAATCTTAGTGCTTGGCAGGACCCATTAGAAAAGTCTAAAGTTGATATGAGTATAATACTTGCAACTTTAACTCAGATTACTAAGAAAAAACAAAATGGGTCAGGAGAGGGAGGTAATGTTACAAATGTTAATATTACCACATTATTGATACAGAGTGAAGTGACTGTCCCTTCTAGACAGCCCAATCTTAAGATATATGCTAGTAATGTAAAAGGTGCTCCCTGGTGTGAACCTAATTATGCATTTCCTCCGATTTTTACTCCATGTCAGAGTTCAAATAAAATCCAGAAACAGATCTTACAGGGATTTCAAATGACCCCTCCATTAAGGCGTTACCAATTTAAAAGTAAAGGAGATGATACTCTTAGTAATAGTGCTGGTTGGCCCTGGTATAAATGGCTTCTGTCCAATGAGGCCGGTGCAATGGCAGATGTGTCAGCTTTAGCAGGATTATTGGGAACTAAACATGCATTATGGAATGTTTCAGCAGTTAGAGTTAATATAAATGATAAAATTTATATTAAAGACATAAATAAAAATCACCAATGGATTAATAGTAGCTTTAATCCAGCCTCAATTTGTATACAAGCTCCATTCTTTTTTCTGACAGCAAATGTTAACACTAACATCTCTTTGATAGATTGTAGAAATATCACATGTTGGCTTACAGAGTACTGGAATGCTAGAGTTAATCTAGCTTTAATAGTAAAATTACCTACTTTTGTCCCCATTCCAGTAGAGGCGGATCCAAATACCTTTCCTTTAGTAGGACTTATTCGTCATAAAAGAGATTTTGGTATTACTGCAGCAATCATTTCCGCCATCGTCATTTCAGCTGCAGCAGCAACTACTGCTGCTATTGCCATGACATCTCAGGCCCAAACTGTGGAAGTTGTTAATAATATAGTAGAAAAGACTTCTACAGCATTAGAAACACAAGAAGCAATTAATACACACCTTCTTGCTGGTATTCATCTAGTCAATCAAAGAGTAGATTTGGTGCAGAATCAAGTAGAGGAATTATATAAAATAATACAACTTGGATGTGTGTCTCAGTATCAACATTTGTGTATTACTCCTTTGCAATTTAATTTTACTGCTTCTTTTAATCAGAGTCGCAAGCTAGCTGAATTTTTGGCAGGAAACTGGACGCGTGAAGGAGAGCAGCTATCTCGGAAGTTACTGTTCCAGATTGTACAGCTGAATGGAACTCATTTGGAGCCAATCTCTTTGGGAGATTTTACTTCTTGGTTATCTTCTGCATTTTCTTTCTTTAAGGAATGGGTGGGGGTGGCTATGTTCGGAGCAGCCCTTTTGTGTGGTATGGTGTTCTGTCTCTGGCTTATCTGTCGAATCAGACGACAACGTCACCAGGATAACATAAAGATTGTTCAGACACTTATAGCCTTGGATCAAGGAGCATCTCCACAAGTGTGGCTGGCAAGCCTGCAAAATGGTTAGTTCCACCCTGCTTACTGTAAGGCCTTTGCACACCAAGTGACCTTGTTGTCATTGCACCTTGGAAGGCTTACATTCCTGCATGAGCAGCCTTTGCACCCTGAAGGGATTTTTCCATTACACTCGGGAAGGTGCTGAAGCAGGCTTTTGGTCTTGGGCTCTACCCTTGATCGGACTGGCCATCATGAGGGCTGGTCCTGGATCGGGTATCCTGAGGTTCAAAACAATTTTTAAAGGGGGAACTGTGGGAAGCCATGCTGGCTTTATCAGGCTTTGCTGTGTCAGCTACTGTGGGAAGCCTTGCTGGCTTTATCAGGCTTTGCTGTGTCAGCTTGTTTACTGCTTTTGTATCCTAATTGTCTGTGCATGAGCACATGATGTTATCCTAACATGGCTGCTCACCTATCCCGATTGGGTGATGCATAGTCAGCTGATGAGACTTAAGCCAATCAGACGACACTGCACAATCATCTGACCACTAGTATATAAGCTTGGGGCTCTGTAGGGTCAGGGTCCTTCTCTCTTTCAGTCTGGAGCTCCCAATAAAGTGTGCTTGAGAAGAATCCTGTTGTTGTTGTTCTTCCTGCTGGCGGGAGGGGCGCAACACTCCATGCCTATTTTTTCCAGTGTATTGATCAGGAAGTGTTTTTTTAAAAAAAATTTTGTAAAAGGCCTTCTCTGCATCAATTGAGATGATCCATGTGGTTCTTATGGCTCAGTTTGTTCATGTGGTGTATTACATTGACTGATTTCCATATGTTAAACCATCCCTGAATCTCTGGGATGAAGTCTATTTGATCAAGGTGGAAAATTCTTTTGATGTGTTGTTGAATTCAGTTTTCAAAGATTTTGTTCAGGATCTTTGCATCTAAGTTCATTAGGGATATAGGCCTATAATTTTCTTTCCTTGCTACATCTTTGTCCAGTTTTGATATTAGGGTGATGGTAGCTTTATAAAAGGAATTGAGGAGGACTCCTTGGTCTCCAATTATGTGGAAGAGTTTGAGAAAAGTTGCTTTGAGTTCTTCTATGAAGGTTTGATAGATTTCAGCTGAGAAGCCATCTGGTCCTAGACTTTTCTTTTGGGGGAGGTTTTTGATTACCTATTCAATTTCCATGGATGGGTTTGTTTAGGAGATTAATGTGCTCTGAGTTTAGTTTTGGTAGGTGGTTTGTGTCTAGGAATTCTTCCACTTCTTCCAGATTTTTTAATTATGTGGAGTAGAGGTTTTGGAAGATGCCCTGATAATTTTTCAAATTCCATTAATATCTGTTGTGTTCTGTCTATTTCCATTTCTGATTTTGTTAAATTGAGACTTCTCTCCTTTTTTTTTTTTTCCTTGAGCAATTTGGCCAAGGGTTTGTCAATCTTGTTTATTTTTTCAAAGAATCATTTCATCGATTTTTTAAAAATTGTTTTCTTGGTTTTCAATTCATTAATTTCTGCTCAAATCTTGATTATTTCTTTTCATCTGGAGCTCATTGGGTTGGATCCTTCTGGTTTTTTCCAGCAACTTTAGGTGGAGAGTCAGGTTACTGATTTGGGATCTCTTTGTCTTTGTAATGAAGGCATTTAGGGCTATAAAATTTCCCCTTAGGACTGCCTTCATTATGTCCCATAAATTTTGGTAGGTTGTGTTTTCATTATCATGCAATTCTAGGAATTTTACAATTTTTTTTATTTTTTCTATGACCCGTTCATTGTTTAAAAGTGTGTTATTCAGTCTCTAGGAGGTGGTGGATTTCTTATTGTGCCTCTTGTTATTAATTTCTAGCTTTAAAGCATTGTCATCTGACATTATGCAAGTAGTTACTTCAATTTTCCTGACTTTATGAAGGCATGCTTTTTGGCCCACTATATGGTCAGTTTTGGAGAAGGTTCCATGGGCTGCTGAGAAGAATGTATATTCTGTTCAGTTGGGGTAGAAACTTCTGCAGAAATCTATTAGGGCTAATTAATCTGTTGTGCTTTTGAAATCTATTATTGATTTTCTCCTTGGATTATCTGTCTATTGATGATAGTGGAGTATTGAAGTCTCCTACTATGATGGTATTTATTTCTGTTTTGTTGTTTAGTAGATGTTGTTTTATAAACTGTGGTACACATATGTTTAGAGAAGGTTTCATGGGCTGCTGAGAAGAATGTGTATTGTGTATAGTTGATGTGGAAAGTTCTGTAGATATCAATTAGGTCTAGTTGATCTATGATGTTATTGAGCTCTATTATTTCCATGTTCATTTTCTGTTTGGATAATCTGTCTATTGATGATAGTAGAGTACTGAAGTCTCTGACTATGATGATGTTGTTATTTATTTCTGTTTCATTTCAAGTAGGTTTTGTTTTATAAACTGTTGTGCACCTGTGTTTGGTGCATGTATATTCATGATTGTGATGTTCTCCTGTTGGATCACTCCCTTGATGAGTAGGAAGTGGCCTTCTTTGTCCTTTTTGATCACTGTTGGTTTGAAGTCTATTCTATCAGACAATATAGCAACACCCACTTGTTTTTTATTTACATTTGCATTGAATATAATTTTCCAACCTTTCACCCTGAGGTGGTATCTATCTTTAATGGTGAGGTGGGTTTCTTGAAGACAGATAGAAGGTTCTAGTTTTTTGATTTATCCTGATAACTTGTGTCTTTTTATGGGTGAATTAAGACCATTAATATTTAAGGTTATTACTGTGATATTTGAATTAATCCCTGTCATGATGAGGTGTTTTAATGGGGTTTGGTACTTTCCTTTGTTATGTACTGTTTTGATCCTAGTTTGTCTTGGTTATTGTGATCTTCTTCTTATTGGCTCCTGAAACTGGTTGTTTGACTGTTGTGTGTGAAGTATTCCCTCCAGTATTCTCTGTAGGCTTGGCTCTGTATTCATATAATCATAGAATTGAGTTTTGTCATGGAAAGTTTTACCATGCCATCTATTATGAGAGATACTTTTGCTAGGCAAAGTAGCTTGAGTTGAAGGCATAGTTTTTCAGACTTTGAAATGTTCCATTCCAGGCCCTGCTGGCTTTCCAGGTTTCCATTGACAAATCTGATGTAATTCTGATGGAACTTCCTTTGTATGTTGTGAATTTATTCACTCTTGCTGCTTTTAACAATATGTCTCATTGTTAAGAGTTTTAACTATGATGTATCTTGGAGAGTTTCTTCTTTGGTCCTGTCTGTTTAGTGTTCTGTGGGCTTCTTGTATTTGGATGGGCCTCTCTTTTGCAAGGTTGGGAAAATTTTCTTCAATAATTTTGTTGAATATGTTCTATATTCCTCTGGTCTGGATTTCTTCTCCTTCTGGTATACCCATGATCCAGATACTTGGTCATTTTAGGGTGTCCACAGTTTCCTCATATTCTGTTCACTTGATTATTTTTGGACTTAGCAAAGGTTTTGGACTCCTGATAAATTCCTTCTGTCTTATCTTCCAGGTCAGAGGTTCTGTCTTCCACATGAGGAGCTCTGTTGGTGAGTGATTCTGGAGAGGTTTTTATAATTTCTATTTGATTTTTGTTTTCTGTTGTGTTGTGTTGTTTTGCATTGTGTCTCTTTTTTGAGGTACAATTTCAACTGAGTTCTGTTTTTCTTGATGCTTCCTGTAGTTCATTCTTGCATTTAATCAAGTCTTCATTAAGCTTAATCAACTGGTTGCTGGTTGCTGGTTTCTTGACTTACCTTCAATTTATTCATATCTCTTTGGAGGGTTCTAACATTTTCTTCAATCAGGTTAAGCCTACACTGTCAAAATCTGAACACTCTAAGGGACAATTCTGTTCAATTTCATTCATATGATTGTTGATTCTTTGATAGTTTGCTTCAAGTTCAGCAACTTTTTTAAAATCAGAGTGTCATTGGTTGTTGTGTTTTCATTTTGGGAATAAATTTCTGTTGATTTCTCTAATTTCATTGGAAGCTTCCACTGTAGGACTAGGCATCCTTGGAGGAGATCTCAGAGTTTTCTGGCATTTGTTGGCTTTTTTGCATTGTTTTCTACCCATTTTAGGAAGACTCTTTATTTTATTGAGGAAGCAACACGTTTTTGTCCTTTGGCCCCTTCACACTCTGACTCAGGTGAACAAGGATGTTGGTACCTACTGACCAGTCAGGATACCGGAGCAAAAGGCCTGATTCTACAGCTCACACAGGGGCCAGGCCTCCCCAAGCAGGGCACAATGTGACTACCAGGACCAGGGGACTGGGAGGATCAAGGGAACAGGGATCTGGCCTACTTTGTACTGAGCACTCCAGCACACAGACCAGGGTAGGCAACAGACCTGGGAGGTGAGAGGAGCCCAGAAATGGGCCTGGTTTACTCATCCCAGACTGCCACACCCACCCACACACTGTTGAAGCAAGGAACTCAGACCGGGGAAATGGGAGGAGCCCAGAGATGGGTCTGGCCTACTCACTTCAGACCACAGTGCCTGCCCACACACTGTCTGTGCAAGGAACTCAGGCTGAGCATTTGGGAGTAACACAGAAATGGGTCTGGCCTACCCATTCTAGACCACGGTACCCTTTTTTGGAAATTCTTGCCCTGGATGTTGTATGTTGTATTCAGGTGGTATGATTCAGGTTGTATGTGTTACTTCTAACCCCTTATAGTTTGTAGTGTTTGGTGTTTAACATGTGATATTTAACTTCTGGAAGGTTTTAGTTTGTAACTATTGACTACTCTTTTTTTTTTTTAACAGAAATGGACATCTTCTGGGATGGAAGAGAACTCTGGAAGCTTTAGGAATAAATTTGATAATCAACCCTTTGATAAGCTTTTACAGTGTTGGAAACAGTTTGGAGGATTAGTTCCAACAGGCAAAGCATGGTTTCAGGTGAAGGGCTTTAATAACTCTTACTACCTTTTTCCAAGGCTTAGGAACATATCTCAGTATTCAGCATTACCATCCATAAGCACCACAAAATAGACAGAGGGCAGCATGAAACAGAGAAAGTGACAGCTGCTCCAATGTATTCATGTTTTGTTTTGTTAGTATTTCTTTTGCTTTGTTTTATTTTATTTTTATTGTGCTGGGGTTGGAAGTCAGGGCCTTATACATTCTGAAAGTAATACACTTCTCATTCTGAGATATAATACTATCAAAGGAATTTATTCCTGATTGACTGAAAAATTCTTTCATTTTCTGAACCATTAGTCATAAAAGCAAATGAAACAATTTCAATCAAGCAACAAAAAACGCTGATCAGTTCTGCATTCCCATCTTTTTGTGATGTGGTAGGCTTTGTGTTTCCAGAATATTCCATTTTTATTCAGGTTATGTGATTTGTTTTTTGTTTGTTTCAAGGTAGGGCCTCACTCTAACCCAGACTGATATAAAATTCACTCTGTATTTCCAGGTTTGCCTTTATCAGTGCATCACTGTGATCCTCCTATGTCTGCCTCCAGAGTACTGGGATCAAAAGCGTACTCCACCACACCCTGCTTGATTTGTTGATATACCAGTGTTCATAGTAATACCTTTTAAATCTTTTTATTTCTGTATATTTGGTGTTTATATTGCCATATTCATTCTTTTTTATAATTTTTTGTTTTATTTTTATTTATTTAAGAGCAACAGACAGAGAGAGAAAGAGGCAGAGACAGAGAGAGAGAGAGAAAGAGAGAGATTTGAGTGAGGTCTCTAATTTTTCTTGGTCAATATACACAATGTTTTGTTAGTTTTATAGAGATTTGTGAAGAATTAACTTCTGGTATCATTGATTTTTCTATACTCTTTTTTGTTTTTTCTTTCTGCCTTAATTTTTATTATTTCTTTCTACTTTTAGCTTTAGTTTTCATTTCTGCTCTCTCTCATTTCACAGGTTGCAAATTTAGATAATTGATTTGTAATGTTTATTTTTAATATAACTTTATAGCTAAAACTATAACCTTCACATTTTCATAGATCTTGGTTTATTGTGTTTTATTTTGATACGTATTCAAATATTTTTTGAATTTCCCTTGTTATTATTTCTTTGAGCCATAGGTTAAGAATGTATTGAATAATTTCCATCAATGTGTAAATTTTCTAGGGTTTTTCTGTCATTGATTTCCAAATTCATTTGCTTGTAGTCAGTGACATTTTATATGTACATTTGAATATGTACAATGTTTGAATGTGTATCTTAACATATGGTATTTCCTGCATAATGTCCCATGTGCTTTATGTTGTCATTAAGTAGGAAGTTCAGAATATGTCTTTGGTAAAATTTTGTTATTTATTCACAAGCAGAGAGAGAGAGAGAAAAAGAAAGAAAATGGGAATGCCAGGGGTACTTGCCACTATAAACACACTCCAGTTCCATGTACCACTTTGTGCACATGACTTTATGTGGGTACTGGGGAATTAAACCTAGGCCATCAGGCTTGGTAAGCAAGCCCCTTTGGCTGGTGAGCTGTCTTTCTAGCATTGTGATGACTTTTAAATCTATTTTACTCTGTTAAGTCTTCTATTTATTTTGTATCTAGTTCTTCTATCCTTTATTGAGAGCTGAGTATTAAAATGTCCCACTTTTAAAATGTCCCATTTTAAAATAGAATTATATATCTTGATTATTAGACATGAAAATGTTCAAAATTATTATATCTACTTGCTGCATTATGCTTTTGACTAACATATTATGTCATTTTATATGTACTATTTTTGAATTTTGAGTACGTTTTATTTGATTTTAGTACAGTTAGTCCTGCTCTAGTTTGGCTACTATTTCCTGTCAGAGACCATGACCTGGCTGCCCTGAGGACAAAAGAGAACTAGCAGCTCTCATGCAGCCCTTCCCCTGAGAAAAAACAGCTGCTCTGGGAGATGTCACAAGAGAGATTCCAGAAATACCACAAGATGCTCCAGAAGATTACGACCAGGTGGCCCTTCCTCCTTCCTTTTACCCCCTCTCCCTTTTTTCCCTCCTTATTGCCCTACCTGCTGGTTGATTATAAAAGAGCTAAAAAATCCAACATTAAACGAGACCTTGACAAAACCTCCGCTTGGTCTCCTTCTTCTTTCCCGCCCATTCTTTCAGGTTGCAGCCCTCCTCAACCACCCCGCGTAACATTGACCCCGCAGGTCAGGGGCAAGTGGCACTCAACATGGGGCTCGAGGCATGGGTCTTGACCGGATGACTAACCGCGCTGGAGATCTCCTCGGGATGCTGAGAGACATTTTGAAGAGTGCCCCGCCATTTTGTCGCTCACGATTTTGGCTACAGGACAAGGTAAGTCAGGGTCCTTATTTTTCATTCTTGCCCGATTTTCAGAATGGGCCAAAAGCTTAGTAAAGAGGCTCTTTTTCTTAAGGATTTAAAGAGCTCACTCAGGGAAAGAGGAATTAGAGTTAAGAAAAAGGACCTCATAAATTTTTTTGTTTTCATTGACAAAGTGTGTCCCTGGTTCATTATTTCTGGTCCTGATATTCATTCTGAAAAATGGCAAAAGGTCGGTAAAGACCTAAATCGCCTTATTCTAGAGGAGGGACCTGATTCAGTTCCCTTCACGATTTTCTCCTACTGGGGACTCATAAGAGACATAGTGGAGGAAGTGCATTCAGACCCCGATAAACAACAACTCCTTTCTATCACAGAATACTGCCTCCATCCTCTTTCACATAGCGCTTCTTTAGTTTCACTTTCCTCTCCTCCTGAAAAATCCCCTTGCCCATTGGCCATTATCGATATGGGTTCTAACTCCAATAACTCTGGTGCTCCCCAAGCAGTAGCAAGGTTGTACCCGCCCTTGCCTGAGCCTGCTCCCCCCGAGACTGCTTCTCAGTGTACACCCCTCATTAACCCGGTTTTTTCAAGAAATTGCAATCCCCAGCCTCTTGATCTGGGTGATGCTACCTCTCTTTAGGAGGAGGCTGCTAAATACCATTATCCCGACTGGCCTCCCACTGCATCGGCCCCCCCTTTCAGACCACCCCCTTACCCCTCCCAGCTTTGTGCACCCACTCTATTACCCACTCTGCTACATCCAGGGGTTCACCCCTCTACCCTTACTGGTGCCAAAGAACATCTCACTAAACAGATAGCTGAGTTATGGGATGTGCTTAAGCTTCAAAAAGAATTTGCTCAATTATCTACAGATTTAAGCTTCTTACAAGCTTCAATTAATGAGACCATACTTAACCCCCCCCACCAAAAAAAAAGTCTTATACTGTCTCTGATCCAAGACCGCTAAATTCGGAATGCGGACATGATTCTTCTAGAAAAGGGTGGTATAATCCACTCAATATCAGCTTCACGCCAGAAGGCAAAAGACAGGATTGGACCAACAGAGGCTTTGAGTGGGGCCTTAGGTTATATGCCTACAGGACAGACCCCGGCCTTACTTTTTTAAAATTAAACTTCTTAAAACACCCCCTCAGTTCCTTAAGGTTGCAATAGGCCCAAATCCCATTCTTCATCAACCCCCTCCCAACCAAGCAAAGAAAAAAAATCCCTCCTTCTCCCCCTCCCAACCAAGCAAAGAAAAAAATCCCTCCTTCTCCCCCAACCCCACAAGCTGTCACTGGCATCACCCTGTTCCAACCTACCTTACCACTAGGGTTGCCTTCATTGGCAGACCTTATTCTGACCATGGTTAATGCCTCTATAGAGGCCATACATCAGACCCATATATCTGAATTTCAGGAATGCTGGGTATGTTATTCACCTTGACTCCCTTTTTATGAAGGAATAGCCTTATATGCAGAATTAACGGTGACCAATGACACCATGGCTTTACGGTGGCAATGGCAAGATGGGGTTGGCCTCACGGTCCCCAGGTATCTGGGTGTGGGGTGTGCCTCCTGGGTCCATCCATGCTTCCCCCTATAGAGCTTCAAACAACCTGAAATCTCACTCATGTTGTTAATTCTAGCTTTCTCTATATTGTTGCCCCTGCTGGCACTTACTTTGCATGCTCTACTGGTCTCACTCCTTACGTTGTAACTTCCACCTTCTTAGCTCACAAAGATTATTGTGTCCTTGTACAACTCTTCCCCAAGCTAACAATACATTCCAAAGATGAGTTCCTCCATTTTTGGAGGAACATCTCCATCACGTGCCAAACAGGAGCCTATCACTGCCAGCACTCTTGCTGTTATCCTGGGGTTGGGTGCCGCCGGAGCAGGCACAGGCATCGCTTCATTAGTCACCTCCCAACAACAATTTAATCAACTCTCTTTGGCAGTAGATAAGGACTTACAGGAATTACAAAAGGGTCTTCAAGACTTAAAGGACTCTATGGTATCTTTGTCTGAAGTAGTCCTCCAAAACAGATGTGGGCTAGACCTAGTCTTTCTACAAGAGGGGGGACTCTGTGCTGCACTTAAGGAAGAATTTTGCTTTTATTTGGACAAAACTGGCCTAGTTCAAAATAGTATTGACAAGGTCCAGTCCAGCTTGGAGGAACGAAAGCGTAACCGGGAAAAGCAGGAGTCATGGTACCAAAACTGATTCTCTACTTCTCCTCTGTTTTCCACATTACTCCCCTCTATTCTTGGTCCCTTCGTAGGACTCCTCCTTCTTCTTTCTTTGGACCTTGGGCATTTAAACGACTAACTTCTTTTGTCAAAGAACAGGTTGATTCTGCCACCAGAAACTCGGTGTCTGTCCATTACCACAGATTGCAGCTACAAGAAGAAGAGGGCCAAACACACGAGGCACCCCTCAACTCTCCTTCAGTCCGACTTGATTTTTCTCCCTTGGCTGACAACAGGTCATGGTTTCGATTCCCTAAATGGCTGCAAGGCTCCCAATGACGGGATTATTATGGTACAAACCCAGGGGCACACCACTAAACTATGGCCTCAGCCAGAGACGAGAATATTGTAGGGTCCATTCCCTGGAGGCCATCCACATACCCTAAGACAGGCGGATCACCTTCCATGAGCTGTGATCGCGGCCAATGACGGGATTATTGTGGATCCAGGGGTGGAGGCAGCCCTCATAGCTTAAGACAGGCAGGCCATCTTCAGTATCTGGTGCTGGGACTGGAAGCATACCATATAGCCTAAGACAGGGTACCTTGCCCATTTCAATTATATAAAGAGGGAGGAAATGTCAGAGACCATGACCTGGCTGCCCTGAGGACAAAAGAGGACTAGCAGCTCTCATGCAGCCCCTCCCCCGAGAACAAACAGATGCTCTGGGAGACTTCACAAGTGAGATTCCGAGAAGATGCTCCAGAAGATTACAGCCAGGTGGCGCTACTTCCTCCTTCCTTGTGCCCCCTCCCCCTCCCCCCCCCCTTATTGCCCTGCCTGCTGGTTGATTATAAAAGAGCTAAAAAATCCAACATTAAACGAGACCTTGACAAATCCTCTGATTGGTCTCCTTCTACTTTCCCGCCAGTTCTTTCAGGTTGCAGCCCTCCTCGACCACCCCGGGTAACATTGGCCCCGCAGGTCAGGGGCAATTTCCATGGAACATCTTTTCTAATTATTTCTCATTCAACCTATTTGTGAAGTCTTTTTGAATCAATGTAAGTCTCTTATACTTTCAAAACTATTCTTCCAAAAAAAAAAAAAAAAAAAAAACCCAATTCTTCCCATCCCTATCTTTTGATTGGAGAATTTAATTCATTTGCACTTAAAGACTTAGAGGTGTTTCTTTAACTTATGGGGAGGTTACAACTCACTAGGCTGAAAATATTATAAAGAAAAACTGCATTCAATATGCCATACATTCAATATTATTACTGAGGGACATAGAACACTATAGAATAACAGCCTCATGATCACATGGTTGTCTGAAATGTGTGAATTACTATCACAGCCCACTACTATAAGACTATTGTACCATATATTGCTAGCTTGGAAAATGATAAAAAATTATAGGATGATTTCCACTGACTGAGAATAAGTTTCACTGTATGTAAAGTTGAACCACTATATATTGAAGCTGTCTATACAGATAAGGAAGGACTTATGCCCTTCTGTTATTTTTCTATGTGTCATATAAATTCTTGCCCTTCTTGTATTACTATGTTTGCCTTCAAGTTTATTTTTGTAGTGGAAGTTTTAAAGTACTCTTTTATTTCTTTGTCCTTACGGTATTCCATTCTATTTTGAATTTTTATCAGATTAATTTCAATAACCTACAAAACTAAATTCCTATATAACTATGGCCTGACCTTTATTCAGATATCAACATTACAAGCTACATTTTATATATTGTGTGTCCAAAAACACGCACTTAGTGCTATAATTTTTTTCTTTTTTCTTTTTTTTTTTCTCAATTTTTATTAACATTTTCCATGATTATAAAAAAATGTCCCATGGTAATACCCTCCCTCCCAACCCCCATTAGTATAATTTTTAAGCACAACAGTTTCTTAAATCATGTAAAAAACCAAATGTGAGAAATAAAGCAAAGTTGAAATAACAATGATAACTTCTGTAATGATTCATATATTTATTTTTACTAAAACCTTGATTTCCTTAAATGGATTCAAGTTCCTATCTACTTTCTTTTATGTCAACTGAGTGAACTCGCTTTAGCATTTTGTACAGGGCATATCTAATGGTGAAAAACTTCTTTGCCTATCTGGGAATGCCTTAATTTCTCTCTCAATTTATCATTTTAATGCTTACATAGAGACTAAAAAATCTATACATATTGGACTAGAGAGACTGCTTAGTGGTTAAGGCACTTGTTGTCAAAGCCAAAGGACCCAAATTCGATTACCTTTGTAAAGCCAGATGCACAAGGTGGCACAGGCATCTAGAGTTTGTTTGCAATGGCTAGGAGGCCCTGGCACACCCATTCTCTCTCTCTCTCTCTCTCTCTCTCACTTGAGGAATAGCTTAGCAGTTAAGGTATTTGCCTGCAAAGCCAAAGGACCCAGGTTTGATTCCCAAGGACCCACGTAAGCCAGATGCACAAGGGGGTGCATGCATATGGAGTTCGTTTGCAGTGACTGGAGCCCTGGTGTGCCCATTCTCTCTCTCTCTTTCTCTCTCCCTCCCTCCCAGTGTTTAGAAAAATTCAAGAATAAATATTTTTCAGAGAAAACATGAGGAAAGATAACAATACCCTGAAATGAGAATTATAAATATAATTTAATTAAATCCTTGATGTTTGGTTTACAAAGCTGACATCACTTGGAAAGTGGGCAAGCTCCCCTTAGCCTGGCTGTGTGCCAAAAATACCTCTGTTCATTCACTGAGACCTCATGTGATATTCAAATAACTGACTGTTAAGAACAGACTGAGCACAATAAAAAAAGTGAACACAAGTTTTTAAAATCTAAGGTATTTATTTCTAGTTATTATATGCCTAGGAGAACAAAAACATCCATGAGAGAAATACCTACCACTGCTTATGCTAGTCAGCTGTGAAGCTTGCCAAAAGGCCATAGCAGCATGCAGAGATTTCTTTATTCCCCACTATTGTACAGAGGAATGCTCAGATCTCTTCCACAAAAGATATTACTCTAAAGATAAAGAAACTGTATTTCTATGCAGTGCAAAATACATTTATAAAATTTCTCATTTATGGAAATCAAGCACATACAATATAAACATTAGTTCCATGACATTTCCTTTAATGTGACAAACATGTATTATACAAATTATCAGAGGGAAAACTTCCAACCCTGTTCTAATGCTCTTTTTCTCTGTCAGACCTTCTTGTGAATAAAAAAGAGATGAATAATAAAACCTATTGAAAACAGGAAATTTATAATCTCTCTCTAATCTGATTTACAACTATAAGAATTGAATGATAAATAGGCCAACAAATTATTATGCAAACCTCAAAAGTATATCATTTTGGGGTGGAGAGATGGCTTACCGGTTAAGCGCTTGCCTGCGAAGCCTAAGGACCCCGGTTCGAGGCTCGGTTCCCCAGGTCCCACGTTAGCCAGATGCACAAGGGGGCACACGCGTCTGGAGTTCGTTTGCAGAGGCTTGAAGCCCTGGTGCACCCATTCTCTCTCTCTCCCTCTATCTGTCTTTCTCTCTCTGTCTGTCGCTCTCAAATAAATAAATAAAATTAAATTAAAATTTTAAAAAAAAAGTATATCATTTTAATATATTCCAAGAAACCACAAAACTGTTTAATTACAACTGGTGAATATGACTATAACATTATAATCTATAGTATAATCTTTTGGGTCTAACAGTGTAACAAAACTAATGGCAATGTACTTTATAGTCAGTAAAGGTTGGGGAATTTGGTATACGTTACCAGATCATTAAAAGTCTAGATGGATATATTTATGTAATAAAGCACTCTGAAAACTTTCACAGGTTTGC
Organism: Jaculus jaculus; assembly: GCF_020740685.1. Taxonomy (NCBI): domain Eukaryota; kingdom Metazoa; phylum Chordata; class Mammalia; order Rodentia; family Dipodidae; genus Jaculus; species Jaculus jaculus. Next base: position 79,083,618 of record NC_059107.1, on the reverse strand, counting down.
CAAATGAAACTTTGAGCTGCATGAAGTTTATACTTGCACAGTACTTAGCCCCTGTGTGGCATGTTATCATTCTTCTTGGGCAGAAGATGATCACATGATCATTGAGAATAAATATTGCAATAGCTAGTGCTTGTAAGCTGCTATCTGGGTAAACAGTCTGATAATCATTTCCAAGAGTCAAAACTCAAAGATTTATTTCTTCAGGTTTCCTTGGTACTTCAATACATCCACAATGAAGACATGATGCAACTGGAAATGAAAGCCAGTAATACCTTCATTTTGCTATAAAATTCAAAGCAATTGGCTTGGAGACACAGAAGAGGTTGAAAATGAAACTGACAACTGGGTTCTATGTTTAAGTTTGATGCACAAAATTGGTGACTTAGGCCACCTATAAGCAAACCCAAAGTGGAAGAAAATACTTCCTGACTAATGAAATTTTGTAAGTTTCTTATCAACATCTTCTCAAAGCAGACATATTTGTCTTGGGATTATTAATTTCAGTGGCTGTAGGAGCTTTTGCTCCTATATCATCATCCAACCATGGTGCTAATAACATGTCTACAATGGTAATTTTACATACATTCTTCAGAAGCTCTCAGAAGACACAAGTACTTGAGAATATGATATGCTCTAATCCAGAGGAGAGACCTTCTGCAGCAGCTCTAGTGAGAAGTTGAGTTCTCTGGCCCTTCTTGAGTAAGAGAAGAGCTCCAACAGCAACTAAATCAGAAAAAAGTTCAAGGTCCTAACATGGAAATCACCCAAGACAATCCTATCAGGGCCAGTTCACCCACAGAGACATTCACCATAGTCATTCTGGGGCCTGTGGGACTCACAAAAGACTAAGAAGAAGAAAAGCACAAATGTCTGGTTGTAGGAAAAAGTAGGACATCTTCAAACATAACTTTTTTTTTTTATTATTTATTTATTTATTTTACTTATTTATTTGGTTTTTTACATGATTTAAGAAACTGTTGTGCTTAAAAATTATACTAATGGGGGTTGGGAGGGAGGGTATTACCATGGGACATTTTTTTATAATCATGGAAAATGTTAATAAAAATTGAGAAAAAAAAAAGAAAAAAGAAAAAAATTATAGCACTAAGTGCGTGTTTTTGGACACACAATATATAAAATGTAGCTTGTAATGTTGATATCTGAATAAAGGTCAGGCCATAGTTATATAGGAATTTAGTTTTGTAGGTTATTGAAATTAATCTGATAAAAATTCAAAATAGAATGGAATACCGTAAGGACAAAGAAATAAAAGAGTACTTTAAAACTTCCACTACAAAAATAAACTTGAAGGCAAACATAGTAATACAAGAAGGGCAAGAATTTATATGACACATAGAAAAATAACAGAAGGGCATAAGTCCTTCCTTATCTGTATAGACAGCTTCAATATATAGTGGTTCAACTTTACATACAGTGAAACTTATTCTCAGTCAGTGGAAATCATCCTATAATTTTTTATCATTTTCCAAGCTAGCAATATATGGTACAATAGTCTTATAGTAGTGGGCTGTGATAGTAATTCACACATTTCAGACAACCATGTGATCATGAGGCTGTTATTCTATAGTGTTCTATGTCCCTCAGTAATAATATTGAATGTATGGCATATTGAATGCAGTTTTTCTTTATAATATTTTCAGCCTAGTGAGTTGTAACCTCCCTATAAGTTAAAGAAACACCTCTAAGTCTTTAAGTGCAAATGAATTAAATTCTCCAATCAAAAGATAGGGATGGGAAGAATAGTTTTGTTTTGTTTTTTTTTAGAAGAATAGTTTTGAAAGTATAAGCGACTTACATTGATTCAAAAAGACTTCACAAATAGGTTGAATGAGAAATAATTGGAAAAGATGTTCCATGGAAATTGCCCCTGACCTGTGGGGCCAATGTTACCCGGGGTGGTCGAGGAGGGCTGCAACCTGAAAGAACTGGCGGGAAAGTAGAAGGAGACCAAGCAGAGGATTTGTCAAGGTCTCGTTTAATGTTGGATTTTTTAGCTCTTTTATAATCAACCAGCAGGTAGGCCAATAAGGGGGGGGGAGGGGAAGGGGGCACAAAGAAGGAGGAAGTAGGGCCACCTGGCCATAATCTTCTGGAGCATCTTCTCGGAATCTCTCTTGTGAAGTCTCCCAGAGCATCTGTTTGTTCTCGGGGGAGGGGTTGCATGAGGGCTGCTAGTTCTCTTTTGGCCTCAGGGCACTGAGGGGCTATATGAAGGCTGTTAGTTCTTCTTTTGTCCTAGGGTGGTCAGGTCATGGTCTGTGACACGATAGTGTGGATATTTTAACAATATTAAATCTTAGACTCTATGAACATAATATTTTTCCATTTATTTGTATTTTTTCTTTAATTTCATACAGGAATGACAAGTAGCCTGTAATATATGACCTTTACTTCCTTAATCATATTCTTATATACTTTACACTTTTTGTGCTTTTATAAATGGAGTTATTTTCTGAATTTTATTTTCAAAAAGTTTACTGTGTAGAAATGCAACTGAGTTCTGTATGTTATTTTACATTTTCACTGAATTTCTTTATTAGTTTGAACAGTTGTTTTAGGGATTCATCAGAGGAGTTATTTTTTTTTATTTTTATTTTTTTGTTCATGTTTTATTAATTTATTTGAGAGTGACAGAGAGAGAGAAAGAGACAGAGAGAATGATTGAGAAATGGTGCGCAAGGGTTTCCAGCCACTGCAAATGAACTCCAGACACGTGCACCCCCTTGTGCATCTGGCTAACGTGGGTCCTAGGAAACCGAGCCTTGAACCGGTGTCCTTAGGCTTCACAGGCAAGCGCTTAACCACTAAGCCATCTCTCCAGCCCCATCAGAGGAGTTCTTATGTCAACTACAAATAGGGATAATTTTACTTCTTTCAATTTGAGTGAATTTTTTTTTTTCTTTTTGTCTGGTTATTTTGTCTCTGTTACAGTTGTATCTCAATATTGTATCATCTTAGAAGTAAATTAGAAATATTATTGTTTCTGACTTGCATGTTTTATAAATTAGTCAGTCTGAAGTAAAGCTCCCCTGAAGCATCTGTACCTACTTCAAATATCCTACAAGGCTGACTGACTGACAGAACTTCTGCAGTTGTAAACATTTTGAATGCTATAGGTTCAGAACCAAGTTATCTTGGGCTATCCTCAGTCCCATTAATAGAAATTAATTGCCCACCTCTGGGTTTGATCTAACATCCCTGTGACTCTTAGGTGAAACCTTTTGGAATGTACTAATAGACTATTACCTTCCACCATTCTTTAAAATGAAGAATGTCATCAGGTAGCATCTGAAGCCTGTAGCAGAGGTTTTTCACCACTTTGCTGCAACCCACCTACCTCATAGTTCCATGAATATATTTGAAAAGTATCTTAATTGATAACTCTTTTTGTTCTGTTACTATTAAAACTTCATGAAACTGATATCATGTTTGGAATTTGGGGTTACCTTAATCTGTGTTTCCAGGTCATGATCAGTCTTATCTCAGCAGTGTGAAGGGTAGGGATGAGGTTGGGTATCATTCTAACCCACACTGACCTGGAACTCACTCTCTAGCCCAGGCTGACTTTTAATTCACTCCAATTATCCTACCTGAGATTCCTGAGTGCTGGGATTAAAGGTTTGAGCCACCCCATCCAGCTTAGTCACTCATATCTAGCTACAGAATATACTACTGCTTATCCTCTTTAAGGTGAAAGATATGTTTATTGAAATAAGAAAAAGTTATTGACGATGTATGTGACAAAAGCAATAAATCATACTCATGCTCATAATTATTAATCCTGAAACTGCCACTAAAGATATCAAGCACTAATAATGAAATATTTAATTTTGTTAAACTATGGAACCACACCAAGATTCTTTGAAACAATATATTTGGGGGATTGCCAGAGCCTGCCGGCTGAAAGGGTTTGAGCATGATGGGGAGTGAGGATTAAGGAAAGACAGGAGAAAGACTGAAAGCATGGACCCCAGTCCAGGGCTTAAGCATGGCCTCAAGCCAGGACTGAAGATGCAGTTTATTTCACAGCATTCCTTTTGATATCTTTTTACAAATAGTTTTTCCATGGACAAAGATTTTATGAGCTTCACAAGTTTCTATCAAAAAAGACCTTCCTGTTACAGAGTTTTTGCACTTCAATTACTTCTCAGTACAAAAGACTACTAAGGCCAGCCAAATGGCTGAATATACATAATCTTGCTTACAAGTAGGTGCTAAGGTCTTGCTGCCAAACAGCTTCCAACACTGAATATACATAATCTTGCTAATAGGTAGGCTGCTATAGTTTTGCTAATGTCTTGCTGCCAGAAGCCCAAAGCTATGGATACAAGTCCAGCCAAAATGGCTCCCAACAAGGGATAATAAGTTTCATTGTCTCTTGTAGGCCCCACAGTAGAGAGGAAGAGGGAGACAAATCCCCCTAGAATGTGAATCCTAACATCATCATATATAACATAGTGTCAGGAAATGAGCCAAGTGTTTTTTCTACCAGGTCTGAAATAAGAGAGGAGCCTTAGCCCTTTATGCTACACCTTCTCCAAACTTCTCATTTAGTTCAAACAGTGAAAGATTTTACTAATTAATGCTGAGGCCTTACTGCAGAGTGAATGGAGAATGATCATTGTATTTCAGCTTTATAGCTAACCAAAACTTTCTAGCGAGATTGCTCAATGAATAACCCACTTGCTGCTCAAGCTGGAATACCTGAGTCTGTTCCCCAACCCCCACATAAACAAATCAAGGCCATGGTGGGCTTCTGTAATCTGGGCATGCTGACATTGACAGTGAGAAGGGAGGTGGAGACAGAAAAATTTCCCAGAAGCTCATTGGAGCACAGCAAAGAACAGCAAAGTGAGATTCTGGAGTGAGAAACCTTGCCTCGAGTAAGGTGGACAAGTGAGAACCATCACAGAAGTCATTTGCTGGCTTCCAAATGTCATATGCACACCTGTACTCATATGCACACACATAAACATGCACACACAAATAAAAATCACTTTTTCATATGAAAAGTTTTAAGACAAATTATCAACTATAAGCAAGCACTATCATAAATCAGCTGTAAGGAGAACATAGAGAATATGAATTAATGATGCTCCTATTTATTAAAGAAAATTAAAATAGTTTCATAGTATTAAGACCACAGAATGAATGCTATATTATTAATTAATAAGGCAAGACTGTCAAATGTATTCCATAAGAAGTAACAGCCCAGATCTCTATGAGAATTTATTTACAAGTATATTTGCAAAGTGTGTTTATAGTTATTTTAAAAACAGCTGGTGATAGTTTAGTGATTAAGGCACTTGCCTGCAAAGTCATAGGGACCAGGTTGGAATCCCTAGGACCAATGTAAACCTGATGCACAAGTTGGTACATGTACCTGGAAGCCCTGGTGCACCTATTCTCTCTCTCTTCCTGCCTCTCTCTCTTGCTCCCCCCCATCCTCTCAAACAAATGAATGAAAATTAAAAATGTTTTAAAAACAATAGATATAGGTTTCCCTTTCTTAACACTTTTTGGGATTTAAATCAATTGTTTCCTTGAATTACAGTTTTAAAAATAATCCTCAGGTTTTAGTTTATTATAAGTTACTAAATGGGTACTGTTTTTCCCTGGGAAAATGAGCCCTTGAATGCAAAACGTTTGTCCTCCTCTTCCCCCCAAGTGCAGGCTGGCACACTCTTGAATCCTCTCAGTTTTTCACACACTACTTGGGACACCCTACCCCTGCCCTCTTGACCTATGTTGGAAGAACAAGTCTAGCTTGTCATCAGCTTCAGTGCCTTTGATGCCTCCATTATGAAACCTGGCCTTGGGCTACAGATGTTCATCTTCCCCATCCTTTATCATTTAGGTAGATGCTGTATAGTCTGGGGCATCTAGACATGATAAATCCATTATTCGAAATGGGAAATGGCATTTCAGCTAATTCTTGATAATTTTAAGAAAAATAGTCATACACTGAAGCTATGATCTGTAACTACTCCCAACTTGTTACAAATAAAAATAGATGAAAATTTCAAATAATAATGGAAATTGACTTTTCAGACATCGTAAAATGGGAAATATTGTAAATTGGTGCCTTTCTAATGGAAATGTTCTGGTACTGATGAGATATTCTTTTATTCCCCTTTGAGCTCACATGCACTGCATTGACATTATCAAAAGCCTTTATATAAAGAGTGCTAAGTACATTGCATGGCAACAAAGAGGCTATGGCTTTCACTACATTATTTCAAATTTTGTTGACTAATCCCATATGTCAAAGAGTCATCACATCTCTTCTTGTCCCAGTGTTTATTCAACACTTACCTGCACTGAAAGTAATGTTCCTGGGTGACTTTGAGATGGAATGAATCAGAAGACACAAAAAGCACTGAAGAAGTTAAAAAAATAAATATGTGATGGTTAATGATACTTATATGGGTATATATATTAAGTAGATAGATATATTTGGTAGATGATAGACTAAAGACAATTTTGCTTAATATCCTTTCTATACATTAAATTAAGTTATTTTGTTTATGTGGTGTTGTGTTTTGTTTTGAGTCAGGGTGTTGCTCTGACCTAGGCTGACCTGGAACTCACCCTGTAGCCCAGGTTGCCCTTGAACTCATGGGATTCCTCCTCCTTTAGCCTCCAAAGTGTAGGAGTTAAAGATGTGTGCCATGACACTTGGCTAAAGTAAATTTATTTTAAGAAATATGTTAATAACTCACTTTGAGTGGATAATAATATGGTCAGAGAATGAACTTCTATTCATAAACATTCACTTTTCCTTTCTTGAGAAGAATTCTTGGGTTCCAATTATACTCAGAATGTTTCACATCCTTGAAGCTATTGTGGGGTTAATGAACAAAGTACATGTAGAAATAGCAACTACTGGGAGGGTTCACCGAAGGAGAAGAGTCTTGCTTTGCTTATGATTTCCTCCTGCTACTAATTGGAATAGATGTCTGTGGTTTAAAGCTCTTCTGGAAACACGGACTTGGTGGATGGGAGAGTGTTAAGATTTAGAAGTTCCCTTCAGTGTCATCTAATAGACTACATATGAAAGAAATAAAAAAAAATCATATATTATTTAAGACACTGATTATCCAAGATTAAAGTAATTATCAAAATAGTATAATGTCTTCATCCACAGAAAGTATGCTGCTTAATTTTCTCCAATCTATCCTATCATGTATCAAATGTATGTGTTTACTTACCTAGACCAAGATACTCATCCTGCACATCTTCTTGTAAAGATAGCTAACCAATGCCATCAGTCATTAAAAATATGTTCATGTGCCAGGTGTGGAGGTACATGCCTTTAATCCCAGCACTCAGTAGACAGTAGGAGGATCACCGTGATTTTGAGGCTACCCTGAGAATACAGAGTGAATTCCACATCAGCCTGGGCTAGAGTGAAACCCTACCTCGAAAAAAAAAAAAAAAAGATCATGTAAGAAAGCAGGATTAGCCAGTTGTCACCAAAGAGTATTGATCATTGATATTTTTTATATCCTTTCAAAATGTACACAGTGATGGCTATTTTGTTTTGAAACAGAAGTCAAGATTTCAATAGTGCATGTGAATGAGCAAAGAAAAATACAGGTCTTGAAGGAAACCAAGAGAAAAGTGAACCAACAAATTTGAACAAAGACAGAAGAGAAAATGAAAAGAAATACATACCTCTACAGAAATAAAAACAGGGACTGGAAGTATGCCTTAGTGGTTAAGGCACTTGCCTGTGAACTCTAAAGACCCAGGTTTGATTCTGCAGAACCCACATAAGCCAGATGAACATGGATTTACAGAAACAAAATTGTATAGTAATAATGTTTATTATGCTTACTTTAACCCTACTATAAATATTCATGTTTTTCTTGCAGTCATTTGTTGATAGATCAAATGACATTTTGTGCTTAAGGATGCTATAGATTCTCTCTTTTTTAGGAAAGCCCAAAAGATTTGTCTTTCTTTTTTAATGCAAGAGAATGTGAGAGCAAGAGGGAGAGAATTGGCTGGTGTGCAAGAGCTTTCAGCCACTGCAACTGAACCCCAGATGCATGTGCCACTTTGTAAATATGTGTGACTTTGTGCACTTGCATCACTTTGTGTGTCTGGCTTATGTGGGACCTAGAGAGTCAAACTTGGATCCTTAGGCTTTGCAGGCAAGTGTGTTAACTGCTAAGCCATCTCTCCAGCTTGGATGCTGTAGATTCTAAACTTCTAGTTTATGACATTTTTATAAATTACATAGAATATTCATTATATATGAAGATATTGCTTCTGAGAAACTGCTATGTTTATAACCTTCTGTTAAGAACAAAAACTGGGGAGGGGTATGCTGGGGATGTAGCACAATGGGAGAGTGCTGAGCTAGGCCCTAAGTTCAATCTTTAGCACTGTCAAACAATGGAAAACAAACAAACAGACAATAGGGTTGTATTGTCTCACTTGTGCCACATGAATCCTCTCTCTGGTCATGTTGGATTGGGCCTTTGTGATTTCACTGCTCAAAAGAGAATGTTTGAGCTGGATATCACTACCTGGCATTCAGACTCTCTCCAAGGAAGTATGAGCCAGTGATACAAGATGAAGGCAGAAGCAAAAGTCCTGCTCTGATAAGCTCCTATATGGGCTGTCTACACCCTCCTGCCTTCCACATGGCAGGAGCGCTCTGTACTTCCTTCTACTAATCTAAAAAAGGTCTCTCTAAACCTTAAAAAAGAAGCCGTTAGAAAGACAGCAGTGCAGAGCAAAACAGAAGGATCCAGATGTAAAGAAAGAGAATATTTGAGTCAGCACAAAGACAGTAGCATCTGAGTAGGTCTTTTGGGCGTTTTCTGTGTTCACAGGGTCATTGCAGTCACTGTATCAATATGAGACATTTTAAAGTTTCATGAGATCTGGATAGTAGATCTATTGTTGTGCTTGTGTATGTGGTATATGAGCATGCATGGTGTCTTTGTATGTGTGTGGGTGTTTTGTACTAACTGAGCCATCTTTCTAGCCCTCAGTTCATTGTGTGTGCATACTGTGCAGGCATGTATATATATATATATGTGTGTGTGTTTATATGTAGGTGGATGCACATGTATTGAGGACAGAAGTCAACATCCTGGATCTTCCTACATCACTCTCCACAGGATCTTTCACTGTCCCTATAGCTCACTGATCAGCTATACTTGCTAGCCAGTGGGCTTCAGGTGTTCCCTGTGTCCACCTCCCCAGTACCAAGATTATGGGTGCACACTATCACAGCTGGCATTTTATGTGGTTTCTGAGGATACAAAATCAGACTTTCATGATTATACAGCAAGCACTTTACCAAGCCATCTCTCCAGACCCCCTTGGGGCATATTTAACCATAATATTATTTTTACCTATAAAATTACATTTCAAGTTCCAAACTGTTATTAGAGCACAGATTAGTTGCTCCCTAACATCCTCCTCTTTTCTTTGGGACTTCCTACTCTGTGGCTACCTAGTTTAGTTCTATCCAGCAAATATCAAACATGGCCTACTGTTGAGAGTTATTATCCCCATAGATTAAGGACATTGCCAGTCTTGCAAAGAAGATCAGTTATGCTTGCCTTATGGCTTACTTTTAATGATTGTTCACAAATATGGGATTTTCATTTTTCATTTCATAAAGTCATCATTAATCTGTGTCTTTTCTCCAGATAATTGGCTGTTTTTCTTATTTGATTTTTTTTCAAGCACCATTAAATATAGTGGAGTAGGCTTTTAAATTAAAACAATGATGGCTCAATGCAAATAAGTTTTGAACTTTCTGGTCTTAATATTACTTCTCTGTCAAGAAGGTGGCAAATACAGTTGTGAGTGCTTGTTACCTGGTTAGCACTAGACCTGATTAAGTGTTTATTTCTTGGTCTTTTAAGACAGTATTGAAAATATTTCTATAATGTTGGGAGAAGGTGCTTAAAAACATACTATGAAGATCCTAAAAATATATTCTTTGAGGGTGAATATCTTTTGAAGGATTTGACAAGGGTAAGGTAAAAATCTATAATAAGACATTCTTTTAAGCCAAATATGAAGAGAAACAGAGCAACTGGCTAAGTTATACCAGGAAGTGACATCTTTAACTTTTTCTTTTCCTGAGGTGCTTGGAAACCTTATGTTGGTGTGGACACGTCTCTTTCTGTCTGCTGCAGAATATGGTGCCCTAGGCTAGAGTCCAAGAGTATGCCCAGACCCTTTCCTGTATCCTACTGAAGCATAAACTGGGGCAAAAAAGTATGCACATTGGTTGGTGGCTACATTTTAAATTGAGAGTCCCCTTCATGCCACAGTGACCCAGCATTAAGACTCATGGATCCTAGGCCTTGGTGGTAAATAGGCAATTGCTTCAATAGAAGCAACAGCCAAGGTGATGGTGCCCACAAAGCTGCTCTGGATCCCGCACACTAAGACTTCCTACTGCCACTATCAATCACCTGCCCACATTTATTCCTCCTTAAATCCATCTTAACTTCTACCTCTCCCACACCCACAAAGATGACAGGAGTAGCAAGGCTCAGAGGAGACTCCAGTTCTCAGTCACATGCACTTCAGGTATGGACAGCTCCACCTGCTGGATCCTCCCAATGCCTCCAAAAAAGCTTACTTTTTCTTTTCCCTGCAGGGAACTCCCTGGTGGGGGCAGGATTTGAAGTCTAGGGTCCATTCTAACACATCCAAAGGTTAGAGTGACAGGGCCAATAGTACAGGCTGGAGGGCCAAAAAGCTAAACTCAGTGCTGTCTTGTCCTCCTGTCCATAGGTTTTATGGCTTTCTTTGGGAAGTAATGGGTGAACCTCAGTCTGAAACAGTAGGTTCTATCCCCTCTCAGAACTCCTCATTACCTACCCTTTATTTGCTTCTGATCTTCCCAAACATGTTCCTCATGCCAGGCTGCCTGCTGTTATTTTTACTAGTCAAAGATTTCCCAAGAACTCAGTAAAAAACTGTCTGTTAGTCCAAGAATTGTCAATAATACAGCAACCTCAAGGCTCACAGACTCAGCGGTTGAATCCAAGGAAAATGACCAAACCCTAACATGATCACACTTAATAGCACTGAAAGTGCCTATGAAATTGACAAACAGAAAAACAAAAGGCAACCTAACAGATTCCCCAAGAGTAAATTTTGTCCTATCCGAAGATAGACTGAGATAAGAACATATTTTTTTGGAGGAGGGGTTCGAGATGGGCTCTCACTCTAACTCAGGCTGACCTGGAATTCACTATGTAGTGAATCCAGGGTAGCCTCGAAGTCATGGCAGTCCTCCTTACCTCTGCCTCCTGAGTGCTGGGATTAAAGGAGTGTACCACCATGCCCGTCTTGAGGCAAGAACATCTTACATTACTAGTATAATTGTGTTATGTATCAAAAATAAGATGGCGGTAGCTGCCTAGGTTTATATCTGGATCCTCTGTTTAGTTCCATTCATCTACATGTCCATTTTTATGCTAGTACAATGCTGTTTTTGTTACCATGGCTCCATAATCTACCTTAAAATCAAGTATGGTGATACTAACAACTTTATTTTTGCTAGTCAAAACTTTTTTGGCTATGTGAGTGTTTTGTGCTTCCAAATGAATTTTAGAATTGAATTTTTTCTATTTCACTGAAGAATGCCATTGGAATTTTTATGAAGAGCACACTAATCTGTAGATTGCTTTTTGTAAAATAGCCATTTCCACAACATTGATTCTTCTAATCCATAAACATTGGATGTCTGATCATTTCCTAGTGTTTTCTTCAATTTCCTCTCTTGGGTGTTTTAAAGATTTAGTTGTACACTATGGAAAGCAATATGGAGACTCCTTTAAAGGACTGCTATAGAGTTACCAACAGACCCTGTTATTCCCTTAGTAGGCATTTACCCTAAAAGCTTCACACCTCATTTCAGAGATATTTGCTCAACCATGTTTATAGCTACTCAATTCATAATCAATGCAGCTGCCCATCATTGGACAAATGGATCACCAAGATGTGGTATATCTATACAATGGCATTCTACTCAGCAGTTAGAAAAAAAATGATTCAATGAAATTTGTAGAAAAATGGTCAAACTTGGAACAGATCATACTCAGTGAACTCACCCTATCACAGAAAGATAATTGTCACATGGTCTCACTCATCTATGGTTCCTAACCTGGATCAGCCTGTGACGCTACAAACCTAATAGGCATCTCAAAGACCAGACAATAGGAAGGGTAGGACTTGAGGGGAGGGTATGGGTGGTGGAGAGGAGACACAAAACTGAACCCAAATGGAACTGGTACTATAAAATCCTATATCCTGGAAGACAGACTAAAAGGTTGAAATCTCATCAGGACTTTAGAGGGAAGATCTGAGTCAAAAGGCTCTGGAGAGGGTGAGATGAAACCTAACCTTAATTTTCTCATGTTTCAGTTTCCCCTTTTTCTTTTCTTTCTTTCTTTTTTTATATTTTCCTTCTCTGTCTTCTTTCTTTTCCCTTGAAGCTGTCCTGTAACTCCCAGTGCCAGGATGCATCCCACAATGAGGTGTTGATCAGAGAGACCTACAAGGTGTCCCAAAACAAGACAGACTTCTGTCAGAGTACTTGATTACCCACCAAAGGTTAACGGTAAGACCTTACAGTAAAGACACCATATGCTATTGGTACAGAGCGTGGAGAGATCTGGCTAGAATCTGGGAGAGAGCCAGTCCCCAGACAGTTATCCAATTTAGTGCTAGAAAGTGCTACATGAGCTACTGGGGGAAAGTGGCCAATATCTGTCTGAGCAACTTCAGGACTAAGCTACCCAAAAATAAACAACCTGAAACAATGATCACACAAACAAAAGAGTGGCACACAGCCATGGAGGGTAATGAACTTCTCTTGGGTTGACAGATCAACTCAGTGGAAAGAAGCCCATATCTGGAACTGGGAAACTAGACAGAATCATATCCAGATAACAAGTTACTCTCCAATATCAAGCTCCCACCAAACTTGGACTACAAGAGGCCTACATCCATTAAATTCTCTCTAAAATAACACTGGTTATCCTATTTAACCTGTGCTGACCTCACCCTCTGTTCAAGAACCTGATACTCTTTTTCAGATAGAAACCAGACTGGGGAGAGAAATGGCCCATTGCACTTCACCAGGACCTCAGCTGAAAACATAGAGGAACTGGAGAAATGAGCAAGAGTGTTGCTTTCTCTGTCAAGTTGATATCAGAACAAGGGTGAAGGAGATAGACACTGAGGACACTCAACTCATACCTATCCAGAGATACAGAGATCCAGAGGCTCCTAAGAGCCCATTACTGAAATATAGCTAAAACAAACCCAACATGGCTCAAGGAATTTTGTGGAAGAGTGGGTGGAAAGATTGTTAGAGCCACAAACTGGGACATTACTCACAGAGACATTGACTCATCATAAGTGATGGCTACCCCCACAATGCACAACCCACAGTCTGCATAGGGATAACTGGCATCCCCAATGAGGAGGCTCTCTTTTTGGGGTGGGTGGGGAGGTCAGGGATGAGAGTAAGGATAATACCAACAAGGGCTGTTTAGATACTGAGTATGTCCAGAACTAATAAGAAAACATTTAAGAGCTGAAAAAGATGGCTCAGCCGTGAAGGTATTTGCCAAAGGACCCAGGTTCAACTTGTCACAACCCACGTAAGCCAGATGTACAAGGTGGTGCATGTGTCTGGAGTTTGTTTGCAGTGGCTGAAGGCCCTGGTCGGCCAATTCTCTCTCCCTCTCTCTCTCTTCCTCTCTCTCTCTCTCTCTCTCTCTCTAATAAATATGATTAAATTAAAAGGAAAAGATTTAGTTGTAGAGGTCTTTGAATTGCTTACTAAGGTTTATTCTAAGGGAACGTTTTTAAGGAATTGTGAAAAGAATTGTTTCCTTGATTTCATCTTCAACATGACTGTTGTGGTTATATAGAAGGCCACTGATTTCTGTGTATTAATTTTGCATACTGCTACTGTGATGGTTTGATTCTGGTGTCCCCCATAAACGTAGGTGTTCTGAATGCTAGGTTCTCAGCTTACGGAGGTTTGGGAATTAATATACCTGGTGGTAGTGTATTGTTGGGGACTGGCTTATGGGTGTTATAGCCAGTTTTCCCTTACAAGTGTTTAGCACACTCTCCTATTGCTACTGTCCACTTTATGTTGGCCAGGAGGTGATGTCCACCCACTGCTCATACTATCATTTTGCCCTGCCATCATGGACCTTCCTCTTGAGTCTATAAACCCTTTTTTTCTCCCCAAATCTGCTCTTAGTCAGGTGATTTCTGCCAGCAATGTGAACCTGACTGCAACAGTTAAGTTGGTATCAGGAGTGGAATCATTTGCTGATAGACACCTGACTGTGTGGCTTTGGCCTTTTGGAGTTTATTTTCAAGAGTAATGTGAAGGGATTTGAAAACTTAGCCTAAGAGACCTCTTTCAGTGCTGTAAGTACAACTTAATGGATCATTCTGATTAGAGTTGAAAGACCTGAATGCAGTAAGAACTATAGACTGTGAGGTTTGGCTTGTGAGTGTGAAAAAGAGCTTTGCCTGAACTAGGCTAGAAGTAGCTTTTGTGAAAGGCTTGCTGTTATGCCCATGTCCAAGAACTTGTGAAGGGTTGCTTTGCATAGAAACAGACTGGTATAAGCAGAGGGATATGGCACAGAAAAAAAAAAAAAGAACATTTTGGGTGAAATTGCTGCTCATTTAGCTGCAATTATATGAGCAATTACAACCACTGAGATTGGGCCAGCTGACTTGCATTGGGAAAACAGAAATAATTCAGTCTTTTGAAAGGATATGAGTGCTCAAGGAATGTCTGTTCCTCAAAATCTGCTTTATTCCCCCCTGGTTTAACAAATTGGCACCTTACCAGATATTATGGAATATACAAAGTACAGGAAAGTGAGGGTCATTGAATTTGCAACATGGTCTTGTGTTTTGGAAATGGCCATGGGCAGTGTGAAGCACATTTGCTGGATGCCTGCATGGAGACCCAATGGAGCCATGAGGATGAACTGTGGGTTGAAGTGGAGACCCACTGGAGATGTCAGGACCAGGAGATGGCTGCAGGCCCTGGATGAAGTTTTCCAGGACTGTGAGTATAACCTAGCTGTAGGGGTGGAATTGGAACTCCAGAGACTTGTTTCTGGTTCAAATTACCAGGCTTGGAGATTTGTCACTGAGTAGAGATTTTGGACTTGGAGTTCAAGAGTTTGATGCTTGCCCACTTTAAATCATGTATTGGTTGAATATTTCTTTGCTATGCCCAATGCCATCTTTTGCAGTGTGAATGTTTATTCTATGCCATTATGGATTTTGGGGGGATTTTTTTGGTATAATGGCTCACTTAAAAAACTTTGGTTTATGGGGATGTTTGATAAAAACTATATATTTAAAGCAGTATATTTAAAGTTGGATTGAACACTTTGCATTTTACATCATATATGGTTATCAGCTTATGGGGGTGAGGGGAAGAATGTGAGCCAGGAGCAGAATGTGGTGGCTTCATTCATTCACCCCATAAACATAGGTGTTCTACATACTTGGGTCTCAACTGATGGAGATTTGAGAATTATCACCTACTGGAGGCAGTGTATTGTTGGGGATGGGCTTATACATGTTATAAGCAGTTTCCCCGTGCCAGTTTTAGGCACATTTTCCTGTTGCTATTGTTCACCTTATGTTGACCAGGAGTTGATATCCACCCTCTGATCATGCCAGCATTTTCTGTTGCCATCATGGAGCTTCCCCTCAAGTCTGTAAGTCAAAATAAACCCCTTTTTTTGCCCAAGGCTTCTCTTGGTCATGTGATTTCTGCTAGCAATACAAACCTGACTGCAATAGCTACTTTTCTGAAAATGCTAATCATCTCAAACAGTTTTGTGGTAGAGTCTTTAGGATATTTTATATATTGTATCATTTCATCTGCAAGTAAGATAATTTGACTTTTTCTTTTCCTACATGTATTCCTTTATTTTACTTTGTTTTCCTCTTATTATAACTAAAACTTCCAGCTCTATATTAAATAAGACTGGAGAAAGTGTATACCCTTTTCTTTTAACTGATTTTAGTGGAAATACATCAAGATTTTACTCATTTAGTATAATGTTAGCTATTAATTTGATATACATAGCCTTTGTTATGTTGAAATGTTCTTTCTATTCCCACATTCTTCAGGACTTTTACCATGAAGGGATATTGACTTTGTCAGATTCGTTTATTCGTCTATTGGTATGATCATGTGATTTTTGTCCTAGGGTCTATTTATATGATGTGTTACATTTATTGATTTATGTATGTTGAGCCATCTGAGCATCTCTGGAATGAAAAAAAAAATCACTTTATCTACATGAATATTCTTTTTAATGTGTTCCTGAATTCTTTTTATAAATATTTTGTTGAAAAATTTAGAATTGCTATGGTTCTTTTTTACACTGTGTCTTTACTTGGTTGTGGTGTCATGGTAATTCTGTCTTCATAATAGGAGTTTGGTAGTGTTCCTTTTCTATTTTGTGAAATACTTTGAGAAGCATTGGCATTAGTTCCTGTTTGAAGGTCTACTGAATTTTACCACTTGTTTCTTGTTAGAGGTTAGAATAAAAGGACTGAGACTTCATTTTTTGGGGATATGTGGAGTTTATTAATGGCTTGGGGGGAATCTTTAGACAAAGGGGCAAAGGGGAAGGGACAAGGAGCTGGAGAATTGGTGGGCTGCAGTGCTTCTAACCCAGAAGTGATAGTATACAGTGGATCAGCATGGGGAAGGGAACCTGAAATAAAGTCCTTTCCTACCATAAGCTGCATCTGATTGAACGTTTGTCCCAGCAAGGAGAAGCTGACTGCAACACAAATGATGGTGGAAACTCAGCATAACAAAACCTATGTAATACAATGAAGGGAAAGGATGAGGAAATGAGGAAACTTTATATGATAAGAAATTAATAAATAACCTAATTTTATACCCCAGGGCCTAAGAAAAAAGAAGAACAAGCCAACCCAAAAGTGAACAGATAAATAATAAATGTCTTGACAGAAATTAATGAAATAGAAACTTAAAAAAATACAAAGAGGGGCTGAGAGATGGCTTAGCAGTTAAGGCATTGCCTCCAAACTAGAGGACCAAGGTTTGATTCCCTAGGACCCATGTAAGCCAGATGCACAAGCTGGTACATGTTTGTTTGCAGTGCCTTGAGGCCTTGGTGCACCCATTCTCTCTCCCTCTCTCTCTTCCTCCCTCTAAAATAAACAAATAAAAACAAAATATTTTTTAAAATACAAGAATCCAAGAAATAAATAATAGATTCCTCGAAAGGATAAACAAGACTGATAATTCCTAGAGAAACTATTTAAAACAAAGAGAGAAATGACTCAAAATTTGAACAACTAAAACAGATACCAATGAAATTCAGAAAATCCTAAGAACATACTTTGGAAATATATATTCCACTAAACTGGAAAATTCTAAAAGAAGTAGATAAATTTCTAGATACATATGACATACCAAATTTAAACCAAGATAAGATGATACATTTAAACAATTCTATAACTTACAATCAGATTGAAGCATGTTGGGCTCTGAAAGGCCCAGGCATGAGTCCTAGTGGAACTTCCTGAGCCTAGCTAAAGTTTGGCGACCTGTCTCTGGCCAGCTAGGACTCAGCAAGACGCCTAATGGCTTCTGGCTTGCCACTTCCCTGTGGTAATTGTAATTACCATTTCAATAATTACAGTTTACTATTGGCCCTTACCTCTGCCCCCATCCTAAAATCCCTGGCTTCATCCCCAACATAATATAGGCAACTGCTCAGAGTAATAAAGTGAGTTATTTCTGTGAGTTCCTGCATCAAAAAGACTCCTGACTCAGTGTGGATTTTCTCCAGTGGTCAGGAGAGGTCTGGGTCGTCGGACGTTCATCATCCCCTCAACCCCTAGGGAGGAACCACAGGCCTCATTCTTCCCTCCACACTACCTACCCGACCAGGAAGGAGCCCAGCATCTGGAGCCTAACATGTGGCTCTGGGACCCCGACAGACTAGTGCACCCTGTGAGGGGCAATCATTGAGGAGGTAATCAGTGTGTGCAGGTGAGCGTACCCTCATGAGTTATGAGGCAGTCTTCATATTTAGTGCACTAAACTTTGCTTCTATAACCTGTACTTACTTGTCGACATCTCTTTGTTCCCTTTCTCCTTCCCTTCACCTTCAGTTCATTGGCGGCTTTTGTATTTTTAAAGGCTTGTGCTTCTCTCTCTCTCTCTTTCACTCTCTCTGCTTGGGCCTGTGAAGGCAGGCCAGGTTTTTCTGCCATTATGGAACTTTCCCTGGATCTGTAAGCCTCAATAAATATTCCTTCCTCCATAACCGTACCTGGTCTGGAAGTTTATTTATCTCAGCAAACTTAAAGCTGTCTAATAAGCTGAGATGAACCTGACCATGTGCATGTTAATCTTTTTTAACCTTTGTTTTAAAGAAGTAGGCATAAACTTGATGCTTATAAGTAAAGGTGTCTTCTGTAGTGGTAAGCCAAATTTTATGGACTATTCAGGTAAAAATTTAAAAATTCTAAGTACAGACAGCATTAAACTTCAAGGCTTGCCTTATAAACTTTTTAAGAGGAAAGAAAGACTACAGGGAACTTCGTTGGTACTGGACTACTGGCATAAGGGCTGGCTGCGTCCTGCTGCCCAGGCCCAAAGAGTATAAAAGGTTAAATTTGTAATAGACTGATATGCTTAGCTAGAGATATTGGATTAAGAGATTTAAGATTTGGGTTTTTTTGTTCTGGTTTTTAGAGGCAGGATTTCACTCTAGCCCAGGCTGACCTGGAATTCCCTATGGAGCCTCAGGGTGGCCTAAAACTCATGGCAATTCTCCTACCTCTGCCTCCTGAGTGCTGGGATTGAAGGCATAGACCACCATGCCTGGCTTAGACTTAAGACTTTCAGCTAAAAAACCTCAAGCAATTTAAAATTACAAACACGGAGACTAATTTTAGGTTATGATGGTTCAGTTTACATTGTTTTAGTCTCTCCTTGCTATTCCTTATACCAGTTAAAAATGTGCCTTTATATGTTAGAAGTGTTTAACTTGTTTAATTTTACAGATCTTAATATCTTAAATTGGTCAAGACTTGAAAGGATAAAAGTTGCCCTATTTCTGCTGCCCTGTTTTCTAGCTGCTCTGCTAACCTGCCTTTTTAAGCTTCTGTAATATGGCTTGCTTGCTGCTGCACTGAATCACAGAACTGCCATTTTGCAACTGCCTCCATTTTGTAAAAAGTATGCAACCGCCTCCATTTTGTAAAAAGTATACCATGAGGACCTGACCTTTTGTACACCCTACCCAATCAGAGGGACCCACACGAGCCCACCCCGTGGGCCCCACCCAATCAGAGGGAGCCACGGCTGAAAAGCCCCTATGACTCTGCATACCTGTGGTTTTAGCCTTTATAAGCTGACCAAACTCCTGGCTAGGGGCTCTCCACCCCCCCCCCCCTGCGAGAGGAATCTGTGTTGAGCCCCGATGCATCGGATTCAATAAACCTCGTGCGGTTTGCATTGAGAGCGTCCTGTGTGAGTGTTCTTGGGGTCGCGTAGACAGCCCTGAGCGGGGACCCCTCTGGGGAACCCCACATTTGGTGCATTGGCCGGGAAACTCTACAAGACCCCAGACCTCATCTAGGACCCCTCAGAGGTAAGAAATGCCTCCTGTCTTGTCTGTGTACGTCTGTACTTTTATCTCTGTCCTCTGGAAAAATTCTCAATTTCAACCGGTTTCAGTATCTGGATGCCTTCCCTTTGGGTGCTCTGAGTCGGGGCGGACGGGCCTGAGGACCACCACCCAACAATCTGGAGGATGCTCCTGATTGCCCCCAGGAGACAGGTTTTCTGTCTCCTATCTGAAGAACTTGGATCGAGTTCGCCTCTGTCGGGAAGCATCATCTGGGTCCCGCTTGCCGCCATCTGCTTCAGTTTCGTTTTTACTCGAGCAGCGATCGGGCCACCTTTGTCTCTTTGTTCTCAGTGTTCTCCAGATCCTTTTGTTCTCCTATCTCTTTTATTCCCCTCCTAACATGGGACAGACTATCTCAACCCCTTTGGACTTGACTTTAGCTCACTGGACTGACGTTAAGAGCCGAGCTCATAATTTATCTGTTGAAATAAAGAAGGGAAAATGGCAAACTCTATGTGAGGGAGAATGGACTATGTTTAATGTTGGATGGCCCTGAGGAGGGACCTTTAACCCAGATCTTATTCAGGCTGTTAAACGGATCATCTTGTAGGAGCCCGGAGGCCACCCCGACCAGATGCCTTACATTTTACTTGGCAGGATCTTATCCAAGACCCGCCTTCCTGGTTGAAGCCCTGGATTCCTCCCCAGCCCACTAACAGTAGCCCCTTGGGGACCTCAAAAGTTCTCATTGCAGGACCCCCCCGGGAAGAAAAGAAGATTTACCCGGACATTCAGACGGAGCTCCTCCTGGATTCACCACCACCCTACCCGCCAACCCACACCCCCACAGCTCCTCCTCCTGCCCCCTCACCAGAGGGGGCACAGGGGGGCCCAGCCACGGGGACCTGAAGTAGGCGAGCGCTGTCTCCTGATACTACCATTGCCCTACCACTCAGGGCTATAGGACCCCCACCCCCTTTAGGACCAAGGGATGATCCAACTCAGAGACCTCTGCCACCCCTACAATATTGGCCTTTCTCCTCTGCAGACCTTTATAATTGGAAGGCCAACCACCCTCCCTTCTCGGAGGACCCCTCAAAATTAACTGCACTCATGGAATTCCTAGTTTTCTCCCACCAGCCCACATGGGACGATTGCCAGCAGTTACTCCAGACCCTCTTCATGACTGAGGAGAGGGAACGTATCCTGTTGGAAGCCAGAAAGAACGTCCCTGGTGACGACGGGCACCCAACGTGGCGGCTCGAAGCATGGACCCCTGCCGGACAGAAAGCCCCTAGCACATGAGCTCCGGAGTGTTCCTGAATGGTCACCGCTTCTCCGCCCAAGAAGACGGCAAGACCTGGTAAGTTTTCCCTCTTCATTCCGTCCCATCAAGATGGGCCATTCATTGTCTAAAGAGGCTTCTTTCATAAAGGATTTAAAAGCCTCTCTCAGAGAGCGAGGAATACGGGTAAAGAAAAAGGATCTTATACAGTTTTTTATTTTTGTTGATAAGACATGTCCATGGTTTATGATTGATGGGCCTAACATTCATCCCAAGAAATGACTAAGGGTCAGTAAAGAATTAAATCAAAAACTTACTACTGAAGAAATGGCAAAGAGTCAACACCTCTGTCTCCTGCGTGAGATATGTGTCGACCCCAGAGCTCTGGTTTCCTGAATAAACCCTTATGCTTTTGCAGCAAGTTGGGTCTCCCGTGTGTCTTTGGGTGCGTGCTATCTCGAGACTTGAGTGAAGGTCTCCCTCTGGGGGTCTTTCAATTGAGGACTCGTCCAGGGATTTGCACGTCTACCCAGGACTCCGGAGACCCCCTTGGAGGTAAACAATGTAAATGTCTGCAGCGCTGCTTGTCTGAGTGTTTGTCTGAGTGTTTGAGTGATTTCTGTTGCTCTGATCTGTTTTAATTTCAGTTTGGGCAGCTGTTGTTCAGGACCGTGAGGACCTGAAAATGGTGGTTGGCAGGACCACAGGCTGCAATCCTGGGGGACGCCCCAGGATCTGAGGAGAGTCAGGGTGGCTGACAGTCTCCTATCTGGTAAAGGAAGATTGTGTATTTCTCCTTCAGGAGAAACCACAGAGGCATCTTCCATCTGAAACTGCATTTGGTTTTCTGTTCTGGACACATCGGAGGTGTCACGGTTTTTGGTTTCTTTTTGTCAGTATCTATTTTGTGTTTGTTTGTGGACTCTTGTTTCTAATTATGGGACAGACTATGACGACCCCCCTGACTCTGACGGTATCTCATTTCTCTGAAGTTAGAAGTAAGGCTCATGACTTATCTGTAAAAATTAAAAAAGGTAAATAACAGACTTTCTGCTCCTTTGAGTGGCTGCCAGAGGGAGCATTTGATCTAACCTTTATTTCTGCTGTTAAGAATATTGTTTTTCAGAAGGGACCCATTCTCACCCAGATCAACAGCCATACATCCTGGTCTGGGAGAGCCTAGTGATGGATCCCCTGGCATGGGTCAAGCCCTGGATCCACCCCTGCCACGGTCAGGCTCCCGAGTCCTGGCAGCGGCCCAACAAGCCATGAGAAAACCAAGCCGAATGGCCACAGACCCCTCGGCTCAGCCCAAAATATATCCTGAAATAGAGGACCCTCCCGAGTGGCCCTCTGCCCCGATTCCATCTCCCCCACCTTAGCCCCCTGCTCTCCCCGCTCTAGCTTTGGCTGAGGGAGGAGGAGATGGGCCCACTGCAGGGACTAGAAACTGAAGGACCTGATTCCACTGTATGAGCCTTTGGTCCTCCCCCTGACCCTAGCATGTCTCAGGCCCAAATGAGCAGCCTACCTAGCTCTCAAATGAGATTGATGTGGGATTCCCTCTCACCCGACCTGAATGGAATTGCAACTCAGCAGAAGGTAGGGAGCAACTGACAGTCTACCACCAGGCTCTGATGGCAGGTCTCAGGGGGGCTTCTCGTCGCCCCGCGAATCTGGCTAAGGTAACCTCCCTCTATTTTTTTAGAATGCTTGATGGAGGCCTCCCGAAGATATACTCCTTTTGGCCTTACTTCTCTGGGTCAACAGGCAGTGATAACAATGACATAGATAAGGCAGTCCGCTCCAGACATTAAAAAGAAATTACAACATCTGGAGGGTTTACAAGATCTAGCTTTGACAGACATAATTAAGGAAGCTGAAAAGGTTTATCATAAGAGAGAGAGAAAAAAAAAAAGGAAGCAAAAGAGAGAAAAAAATAATGGGAAAAGGAGACAAGAAAGGAACTTAAATAGGATATTGGCTGCAGTGATAAAAAAAAATTTTCAGGCTGAAGTATGTTGGGATAGTTTGCTTGAGCTTTATCAAATTTAAGTCATGGGTAAAACATAAAATTGTTTTATGTTAATAAAAAATTTCTGTGGTGCATGAAATCAATAGTTATCAAGTTTAAGCCAAAATCATTGGTTGTCAAATAATGTTTTTTTCTTTCAAAAAGATTTATCAAGGGTTATATTAATATTTAGCTAGCTGTTTGGGCTCAGAAAAGACCAGATTCTACTCTGTTATATGTAAAGTAACTGTCTCAATTTTGGCATCTTAAGTCCAGTGCTTATAACAAAATTAACCCTTAAGACATATTCCCTACTTTAGGGCACAGCCTCATGCTCAAACAATGGTCCTCATATGAAAAAAAAAAAAAAAATCAAGCTCCATGGTTCTGTTTCCAATGTTCTCTGGGTAATTTGTACCCACACAGGTATCTGAACTAATCAAAGATGTTTCCACACAGGTGCTAAGACCTTATACTGTCTTACTTGTTTTCTAGGTTAAATAAGTTAAGTTTGTAAATCAACTGGTACTGTTTTCAAGACTGGTAACAGGTTCTGCCTATACTTATAAACGTTGGATATTTAAAATGGGAGATGTGCCTACTTTCTATACCTCAGATATATATATGACTTATGCTACCACAGTACAACAAAAATTTTAAAGATAGGACAAAATGATTTTAGAAGCCCTGTGCCATTCTTTAGTTAAGTCTATTTCAGTAATTAAATGTGCTCTATATGTATGTACATCCAAGCTGGTGTAACTTCCTTTCTAAGTGTGTTAATCACCTATGTAGAAGCCAAAGCCAATTGGAATCATCGGAGTAAAAAGTGTCAATATTTTGGCCTATGCTCCCATGTCATGAGGCCACTGGAGATGATGGGACACTTCTACACTGGCCCCCTGGTAAGTCACCTGTCTTCCTGAGCAGGGAGGATATGGAGACCCAAACAAAAGTGGTGTACAATGTAAAACAGGAGAGTCACAATTGAGAAGCAATCAGTCCTCCTGACTTCCCAAAGAAGGGAAAACTACTTGGCCAGCATGGCCCTGACTCATCCTAACAGGCAAAAGACACCAGTAAGCTATGGGGCTACTCCTGTGTCCCTAAAGTCTCTTTGGAGAGCCATCAATGACCTCCAAAATTAATCCTTAATTAACTTTTGGCTATCTACAAGGTCTTAAACACTCAGAGAGAAATGTATAACCAAAGATAAAAAAATAGCTCTTTATTATTAAGATTAAATGTTATGTATATGTTTCTGATAACTCTGCTAGCATCTCATCTGTTTTACAAGCCATGTTAAATACTACTGTGCCATTTAATGAACAGTTCTGAAAGAAAATCTCAGCCAGCTCATCCTCAGATGGTCCTGAGATGATCCAAGCCTGTCTACCTGGATTCCCTCGACCTACAAAAAGACCAGTTTGCTTTGTGTTCACTTCTCAGTAACTCCTTACTTTTATTCTTTCTTTCCAAAGTTATCTTTCAAGATTATCTTCCTACACTCTGGGGTACATTAAAATAGTTCCCCTCTCTAGGAGAGATTCTCTAACTGCAACAAGTCTCCACTTCGTGTCCCGTTCAGCAGGAAGTAGTAAATGATCTGATGTCTTCGACCCAGTCCCCTAAAGCAGTTAGAGTGTCTTCTCATGAGAGGGAGAAATAAAAGGGAAATAGACTGTCTATACCATACGTTCCTGTTGTCATAGATAAAGTTTACTTAAAATAAGTTTATTTAAAGTTCCTCAAATAAAATTATAGAGCTTGGTTGAAATGCCATACAGATTAAAAGTTCTAGGACCTCCCTTTTATGAGGGAATTGCCATCCTTACATCTCCTGTGTCTACTAACAGTGCAGAGGGATTATTCTGGCACTCTGCCCCAGAGGGGGGTATTACTCTTGCATCCATTTCCAGCCTCGGACTGTGTCTATTAGGCCCTGATATGCTCCCTCCTCTGACTCTTGAACCGGTATGCAACCAAACTGCTATTATCAATGACTCCTTTATATATACTAAAGCCCCTAGTAACTCCTATCTTGCTTGTTCCACAGGGCTGACTCCCTTTATTGTCAACAAGGACTTTTTACAGACTAAGGACTATTGTGTTGTAGTTATAGTTTTGCCACGATTTTTCATTCATGATTCTGAAAGTTTTACATCTACTATAGATCAAGGCATTGCCATTAAACCAAATAGAGAGCCTTTAACTGCCCTCACCCTGACTGTGCTCCTGGGACTTGGTGTTGCGGGAGCGGGAACAGGCATTGCCTCGCTGGTAACCTCCCAACAGCATTTTTCACAACTCAGTGCCTTAGTGGACAGAGATCTTAACCTCATACATGAGGGGATACAAGATCTCAAAGATTCTTTGGCCTCGCTCTCTGAGGTTGTACTTCAAAACCGGAGAGGGCTAGATTTGGTGTTCTTAAAGGAAGGGGGACTCTGTGTATCCCTCAAAGAAGAATGTTGTTTTATTTAGATAAGACTGGGCTAATACAAAATAGCCTTGATAAAGTTAAAAAAAATCTAGAGGATAGAAAAAGGACTCGAGAACAACAAGAATCTTGGTATAAAAATTGGTTTTCCACATCTCCCTGGCTAACTACTTTGCTTCCCAGTATTTTAGGCCCTTTTGTTGGATTCCTTTTGCTTATCTCCTTTGGCCCCTGGGCCTTCAGACGACTAACCAGTTTCATTAAGAGTCAGGTAGATTCTGCAATCAAGCCGGTTACTACCATCGCCTCGCACAGAAGAAACATCTGCCGCTGACCTGCCAAAAGAACAAGACAACCCCCCATCTCGACCCTTACACTTTACCTCCCTGCAAAAACCCACCCTGGGGTGGAAATTTTGGTCCCGCCCCTCCGAATAATAACTCAGGTCTCCACGACCCCTCATACTAATTGGTTACCAAACATATTTCCTCCAGGAAGAGAGAGCCTATAACTACCCTTACATTAGCCTTAATAATGGGGTTGGGTGTTGCAGGAGCAGGCACCGGCATAGCTTCCCTTGTCACCTCCAACCACTCAGCTTAGCAATAGACAAGGATCTACAAGAGTTACAGTTAGGAATGCAGAACCTAAAGGACTCGGTTTCTTCACTTTCAGAGGTTGTGTTACAGAATAGAAGAGGCCTAGATTTATTATTTTTACAACAGGGGGGACTCTGTGCAGCTCTAAAAGAAGAGTGCTGCTTCTATGCAGACAAGACTGGATTAGTAGAAAACAGCTTGCAGAAAGTACGAGGAAGCCTAGAACAACGCAAACGGGAGAGACAACAGAACCAGTCTTGGTATGAATCTTGGTTCACCAGGTCCTCCTGGATGACTACTTTGATCTCCACCTTGCTAGGGCCACTTATCATCTTAATTCTCCTCTTCACCTTTGGTCCATGCATAATAAATAGATTAGTTACCTTTATTAGAAAAAGGATCAGCACCGTCCAAATCATGATACTTAAACAACAGTACCAGTCTCTTGCAGAAACTGAAATTCCATGATTGGAATTATGACAAAGAAAAGGGGGAAATGAAAGGATAAAAGTTGCCCTATTTCTGCTGCCCTGTTTTCTAGCTGCTCTGCTAACCTGCCTTTTTAAGCTTCTGTAATATGGCTTGCTTGCTGCTGCACTGAATCACAGAACTGCCATTTTGCAACTGCCTCCATTTTGTAAAAAGTATGCAACCGCCTCCATTTTGTAAAAAGTATACCATGAGGACCTGACCTTTTGTACACCCTACCCAATCAGAGGGACCCACACGAGCCCACCCCGTGGGCCCCACCCAATCAGAGGGAGCCACGGCTGAAAAGCCCCTATGACTCTGCATACCTGTGGTTTTAGCCTTTATAAGCTGACCAAACTCCTGGCTAGGGGCTCTTCACGCCCCCTCCCCTGCGAGAGGAATCTGTGTTGAGCCCCGATGCATCGGATTCAATAAACCTCGTGCGGTTTGCATTGAGAGCGTCCTGTGTGAGTGTTCTTGGGGTCGCGTAGACAGCCCTGAGCGGGGACCCCTCTGGGGAACCCCGACCTTTAAAATTAAACTGAGTACAGTTTATAATATATGATAGTTATAAATCTATTGGGAGCCAGGGATGAAATTTGGTAATTTAAATAGATGCCCCCCTCCTGGCAGCTTGTGCCCGACCCCCTTACTGGGAAATGGCCGGCAGTCCACCTCCTGGGAGACAGCCACGTGGCCCCCTTAGACTGACCCAGGTGTGAACAGGGGAGAAGTCCTCCATCTCATGGTAACTGGGCTCACTGACCTCTTCCCATGCCTACTGGGCATTGGCACATGCTAGGAAAAGTCTAAATATGCCATTAGTCATATACTTCAGTGTTTCGCCACTATCAAGCTGCCTAATCAAATTAAAACAGATAATGGCCCCTGCTTCCTAAGCAAGGCCTTTGTAGATTTTCTCCAGACCTGGAAAATCTCACATTCCACAGGCATTCCATACAACCCCCGGGGCCAGGATATCATTAAAAGATATAATCAAACTTTCAAATCTCAATTAGAAAAACAAAAGGGGGAATCCTTACCCCCACAAGACCAACTAAAAAAGGCCTTATTTACCTTAAATTTTTAAATCTTTCTGACAATTTATAATGTGTGATGGTTATAAATCTATTGGGCTCCAGGGGTGGAATGTGATAATTTAAATAAATGGATGCCAATATAGTCAATTGTTTATCTTAAGGTGTGATCGTGGGTTTCAGATTTCAAACTAAAGATATACAAAGTGTGCCTAACAGGAGCTCCTGCAGTGTGCCGTGGCTTTTGGCTTTAGGCTTGTACTTTTAATGTCTAACTATCCTTCATACTCACAGCTTTAAAGTAGCTCCTAAAAAAAAAAAAAAAAAAAAAAATTCAAACTGTACCTCCCTTTAAGATTTTGGGCTTGCTCCTTATCATAGATACTGTTTCACCTGTTAGATACTCTACATACTAGAAAAAGTTAAAACTCTATTGGAGTGTCATGTAGATTTTCAATGGATTTGTGTTACTTCTAAAAAATATAATAACAGCTAACAGCATTGGGAAAATACATTTAAGAAATATTTGCCACAACGATAATATTTCTTAGATCTGATTCAGTTACATTCAGAGATCTTTGTCTTTACAAAATAATCAGCTTATTTTTGATACAGCAAAAGCTGTTGATGACTTAATATCTACTTTTAAGTCTGCCTTGCCTGGATGGAATTCTCTCATTTCTTGGATAGGAAGCTTTACTGCTAGAGGTGTTTGTCTTTTACTCATTCTGTGTCTGCTGCCCATACTCATTAAATGCCTTTTAAGATCCATTATAGATATCCGTGCAGACATACATGGGATACAGCTATGGACCTGACCCCAGCTTCCTGAAACATTATCTTAAAGCCCCTGCAGAGGCTGGTAGTCAAAGACAGGTAAGATTCTCTCAAGTTAGGTCAACCTAAGACAGGGCATGAATGGTGGGATTCATGTACTGATGATAGGTAAGGCCTAAATATCGTAGAGAACAAATTAAGATAGACACAGTCTTTCTGCACTGAGGCCCAGAGGGGCCCGGCTCATAAAAAATAATAAATAAAAAAGGGCGAATTGTCAGGAGCCATTTTGGCTGGACTTGTATCCATAGCTCTGGGCTTTCAGCAGCAACACTTTAGCAAAACTATAGCAAAGCTTTAGCAAAACTATAGCACCTACAGTAAGCAAGATTATGTATATTCAGTGTCAGGAAGTGTTCTGGCAGCAAGACATTAGCACCTACCTGTAAGCAAGATTATGTATATTCAGTGTCAGAAGCCATTTGGCTGGCCTTAGTAGTCTTTTGAACTGAGAAGTAATTAAAATACAAAAACTCTGTAACAGAAAGGAGTTTTTTGATAGAAACTTGTGCGAAGCTCACAAAATTTTTGTCCATGGGAAAACTTGGTAAAAAGGAAAAGACCCATTTGGGTACCAGTGAGAGACCTAAAATATTTGTCCCAACAAGGGGACACTGACAATCACTTCTCTAGGGAGTGTCCTGCCCCTGAGGACTGTTCTTAAAATGGTCCTTCACCCTGCTAAACTAAATAACTCCCACCCTTGCAGAGGATTGCTGGCTTTGCCTCCGATCTGGATCTCTCCGGCTAATTACAGTACAGTTGTCCATATGTCCTTAAAAAACTGCTCAGCCACCTGCCCCATCCCCATCCAGCTTTTCCCAATGTTTCCTCTGGGCATTTGGGTCCCGCTTTCCCCTAATAATTCCAGTATAGATGTGAGATACATTCATCCTTCCTTTTGTACTTTTGACACAACTGAGCCCAGTGCTCAATGCTGCCTGCCTTCTGGAATGGTTTATATTTGCGGAGGCAAGATGGCCTATGACTTTCTGCCCAACAATTGGATGGGCCTTTATGCCCCAGCCACCTTAATCCCAGATGTAGATATCATTCCTGGAAGCTAGATTCCCTGGCTGAGGTAGCCCTACAAAACAGGAGAGGACTAGACCTACTAACGGCCAAAAAGGGAGGCGTATGTTTGTTTTCACTTTTACGCCAATAAATCAGGAATCATCCAGGACAAGATTAAGAGGCTCCAGGAAGACTTGGAGAGGAGGCGATGGGACCCCCAGGACAACCTGCTGTGGATGGGATTACATGACTTCTTACCCTACCTCCTCCCTCTACCTGGACCTCTCCTTCTCCTTGTCCTTATCCTCACTGTCAGGCCTTGTGTAATTAACAAAATTACACAATTTATTCACCAGCAGCTAGAGGCACTAAAACTTCATCAGGTCAAAATACATTACCACAGGCTGGCAACTCAGGAATTAAGTTCTTCAGATGACCCACTGCCACCTCCCCTGCCCTCCATGTGACCAATGACGGGTAAGATCCCCAGAGGGGGACAACCTAAGACAGGGGCCATAGTGACTAGTGCTCTTACAAAAACAAAAGGGGGAAATATTGGGCTCTGAAAGGCCCAGGCATGAGACCTACTGGAACTTCCTGAGCCTAGCTAAAGTTTGGTGACCTATCTCTGGCCAGCTAGGACTCAGCAAGACACCTAATGGCTTCTGGCCTGCCACTTCCACGTGGTAATTGTAATTACCATTTCAATAGTTACAGTTTACTATTGGCCCTTACCTCTGCCCCCATCCTAAAATCCCCGGCTTCATCCCCATCATGATATAGGCAACTGCTCAGAGTAATAAAGTGAGTTGTTTCTGCGAATTCCTGCATCGAAAAAACTCCTGACTCAGTGTGGTTTTTCTCCGGTGGCCAGGAGAGGTTTCTGAGTCGTCCGACGCTCATCATCCTTCTCAACTGCTAGGGAGGAACCAGCAGGCCTGGTTCTTCTCTTGGCACTACCTACTTGACTGGGAAGGAGCCCCACAGAAGCAGTTATAAAGTATCTCCCAACCAAAATGCTGAGGCCTAGATGAACATATTGATAAATTTACTTGACCTTCAAAGAACTAATGCTAATGCTTCTTGTTAGAGACAAGCCCTGAGCAACTTCTGACCTCTCCTCATTCCTCCCACCCCGCCACACCTAACTGATTCCATCCTCCCACCCCGCCACACCTAACTGATTCCATCCTCCCACCCTGCCACACCTAACTGATTCCATCCCCCCACCCCACCACACCTAACTGATTAACATCCTGCCTGGCAACTGCGGAGATGTGAGAACTGTACCGTGACTTCTCGGAATAACCGCAAACTGTCCTAGGCCAAAGGCCAAGAAGATTCTGTAACTTTCCACCACCTGCCTCCTCCAGCCCCTCCCTCACCCAAAACCCTAACCCTAACCCTAACCCTTTAAAAGGCCACTCCAGCTCAATAAAATTGGACTCTTGACAAGTGTACATTTGCTTGAGTCTCTTTCTCTCTCTCGCCCATCTTATTTCAGGTTAGGGTCCTCCTCGCCCCCATGAATAACTAGGTCCCACGGGACGGGACACGTGGCACCCAACATGGGGCTCGAGGCACGGACCCCTGCCGGACAGAAAGCCCCCAGCACATGAGCTCCGGAGTGTTCCTGAATGGTCACCACTTCTCCGCCCAAGAAGACGGCAAGACCTGGTAAGTTTTCCCTCTTCATTCCGTCCCATCAAGATGGGCCATTCATTGTCTAAAGAGGCTTCTTTCATAAAGGATTTAAAAGCCTCTCTCAGAGAGCGAGGAATGTGGGTAAAGAAAAAGGATCTTATACAGTTTTTTATTTTTGTTGGTAAGACATGTCCATGGTTTATGATTGATGGACCTAATATTCATCCCAAAAAGCGGCAAAGAGTAGGTAGAGAATTAAATCAGAAACTCACTGAGGAAGGCAATGACGCACTATCCCCAACTATTTTCTCTTTCTGGGGCTTAATTCGAGACATTGTCGAGGAAGCAAATAATGACTCGGAAATGCCACCTTCTCTCTGTGGCCGAACATTGTCTCTCATCTTCACAGCCTGGCTCCTGCTGCCCTTCGCGTCTCCCCTCTTGAGCTTCAGACTCCTTTTCTCTCGTTGATGTTTCTGACTCTCATACTTCTGACCCTTCGAATCTTCCCCAACTTTACCCTCCACTACCCCCAATTGACATTTCTAACCACCCCCCCATAACCAATCGCCTCACCTAATCAATCCTGTTCTAAAGAAGCAACCTACCACTAAACCTCAGCCTCGTCCTGCTGGTCCCTTATCCTCTTCCTCCCCTCCAGATGACCCTCTCGATCCTGGTGATGCAACCACCTTAGAAGATGAGGCCGCCTGTTATCACAATCCTGATTGGCCATCCCTCGCCCCCGCTGCCCCAACTCATTCCCCCCAAACTCTCCCCTCTGCTCCTCTTTTGACTCTGCTCACTTTTCCGATTGTTCCGCCTAATTCCCTTTCTGAGACCAAGCTTCGCCAGTCCTCTCAAGTTCAAGATCTCACTGAAATTCTCCAACTTCAAAAACAACTTTCTCGTCTCTCTGTTCGCTGTTCCACCAGACACCCCCCTGCCTTACCCCAACCCCAGCCCCATCACCCCTTGTCTTCTCCTTGTTTGGCTTTTCCCGTTACCCACCCACAAATTAGACATGCTCCCAATCGGAGATATGGGTCCAACCCCCTGGGGCCTTCCTCCTCTGCCCCTAATCGCGATGCCCCATCCTCTTCACGCCATCTCCCCACAGTCTCTGTTCCCTTGCATTCCTCTGGTGAGGATGATTCTCAAAGTGAAAATGAAAATGAGGAGGAAGAAAGTCAGAGTATACCACGCCACAATATGCCCACCACAGGCCAAGATAGTCAAGGTGAGGAGACTGTTTATCGCCGACTCCGCTTTAAAAACCTAGAAAAACTTAACTCATCAGTCAAGGACTATGGACCTAATGCCCCTTTTACCCTTTCCTTATTGGAAAGCCTTGGCAGGGGAGGTTATCTGACTCCTAATGAGTGGCTCACCGTTGTACAGTCGGTCTTAACTAGAGGACAATTCCTTTCATGGCAGGCTGATTGGGTTGATTGCTGTAGGACTCTGGCTAACAATAACGCTAAAAGACCTAGAGCTCCCTCTGCTGGCTAGACACTTGAGAAACTTACAGGTCAAGGGAAATATTCCTCTGACAAACGACAACAAAACTTTCCTCTAGGCCTGTTGGCACATACTGCTAATGCTGCTATGGCAGCTTGGCGTGCAATTCCCTCTAAGGGATCTGTTCTCTTGCCCTTGACAAAAATCATCCAGGGCAATCATGAAGAATATAGTGACATTTGTCAGTTGCCTCTTAGAGGCTGCCAGAAGGTCTCTGGGACCTGGTCAAAATGAAAATAAACTTCTTAAACAACTTGCTTATGAAAATGCCAATTCGGCCTGCAAATATGGAGATAAGGATCTTCATGACATGATCCACATATGCCAAGACGTAGATCTATTTACCCATAAGTTTTCTCAGGCAATCAATCTGGCCATTGGAGCGGTTGTTCAACCCAACGGTTCTAAACATACTTGCTTCAAATGCGGACAAACAGGCCATTTTGCATGGCAATGCCCCCAAGGAACTGTGGGACAGTCCATTGGTCAGCCACAGCTTCCTGGTCAACTTGGAGGGGCTTGCCCCCCACCTACCACAGTTTGCCCTCGCTGCCATCGTGGTAAACATTGGGCTAATACTTGCCAGTCTAAAACAGACATCTCTGGCAATCCTCTCCCTCCCCTACCAGGAAACAGAATGAGGGGCCAGTCCCATGCCCCTCAACCGATAGCCTTCCTGCCAGCCTCAGGGAACAGCCAGAGAGACAACAGCCAGACCCCCAAACAACTGCCTGCCTCCACAGGACCACTCCCAGAAGTGCAGGGGTGGACCAGTGTGCCTCCACCGACTCAATATTAAAACCTGAAGAGGGAGTCCAAATAATTCCTACAGGAGTTTTTGGCCCACCCCTGCCACAAACCTATTATCTAATTCTGGGTAGGGCATCTAGTACTTTAAAGGGCATCACCATTTTTCCATCAATAGTTGATAATGACTATACAGGAGCAATAAAAATTTTGGCCACCAGTACACAAGGGCCTCTTCCTATTATACAAGGACAACGTTTAGCACAGGCCCTCCCCCTGCCCTTGGATTCAACGGCTCCTTCGATAGGTCTCCATAGAGGACCCTCCAGCCCTGGGTCTTCAGACATTTATTGGATTCAAAAAATGACCCAAAAACGTCCTAGCCTAAAACTTAAAATCAATGGTAAAATTTTTGAGGGCATCTTAGACTCAGGGGCGGATTCCACCATAATTTCACAAAATGCTTGGCCCCCTTCCTGGGCCCTCCAGCCCTCATTGACTCATCTTCAAGGTATTGGCCAATCTACTAATACCCGTCAGAGCTCCCAACTCCTGACTTGGGAGGACCCCGAAGGAAACACTGGACACGTTCTGCCATTCATAGTCCCTGGCCTTCTGGTCAACCTTTGGGGAAGAGACATCTTATCCCAGATGGGAGTCCTCATGTTCAGCCCTTCTGAGGCAGTTACTCAACAAATGCTTAACCAGGGTTTTATCCCAGGCAGAGGCCTTGGAAAAAACAACCAAGGAATACCAAACCCTGTCTCGTTACTCCAAAAACAACATGGTCAGGTCTTGGCTATGACTCACATTTTTCCTAAGGGCCATTGCTCCTCCTGCACACCAGGCAGATAAAATAACCTGGAAAAATGACTCCCCTGTCGGGGTAGATCAATGGTCCCTTCCTCAACATAAGTTAACAGCAGCCATACAGTTGGTGCAGGAACAATTAGTGGCTGGTCATATTGAACCCTCCACCTCCCCCTGGAATACACCAATCTTTGTTATACAAAAAACAGGGGGAAAATGGAGATTACTCCAAGATCTAAGAGAAATTAACAAGACCATGGTTCCGATGGGGGCCCTTCAGCCTGGCCTCCCATCACTGGTAGCCATCCCGCAGGGTTAAGTTAAATTAGTCATTGACCTTAAAGATTGCTTCTTTTGCATTCCCCTCCACCCAGAGGATTGCAAACGTTTTGCCTTCAGCCTCCCTATTGTTAATTGTATGGGTCCATTGCCCCGCTTCCAATGGAAAGTTTTGCCACAAGGGATGGCTAATAGCCCTACCCTCTGTCAAAAATTTGTTGCCCAAACAATAGATCCCTTTCGGCTTAAATATCCTAATTTATATATCATTCATTATATGGATGATATTATATTAGCAGGACCAGAGACAACAAAATTATATGAGGTAGGACAAGAATTAATCCTTATACTCCAAAAATTCGAACTACAAATAGCCCCAGAGAAGGTTCAAATCCATCCTCCCCACCTTTTCCTTGGATTTGAATTACACTCCAATAAAATCCTATCTCAAAAAATCCAGTTAAGAAAAGATTCTTTAAAAACACTTAACGATTTCCAACAGCTCTTGGGGGACATTAATTGGTTACAACCCTATTTAAAATTAACTACTGGAGAACTTAAACCCTTGTTTGATATTTTGCGAGGGGATTCTGACCCTTCCTCGGCTCGAGAGCTTACTACAGAGGCTAAAAAGTCCTTACAAATTGTTGAAAAGGCCATTCAGGCACAAAAGATTGGATACTTCTCTCCCACCTCCCCGTTATGGTTACTTATTCTCCCTACAACCTTTACACCCACCGGTCTTTTATGGCAGACTAAGCCTTTATATTGGATCCATTTACCTGCTACCCCCCCGCCCAAAATTCTGCCCACCTACCCCTCCCTGGTTGCCCAGGTTTTAAAACTTGGGAGAGAAAGTTCCCTTACACTTTTTGGAAAAGACCCAGACACCATTAGTGTGCCTTATAGCGCCTCCCAGGTTCAATGGCTAGTACAGTCCTCTGATGAATGGGCTGTTGATTGTATTTCCTTCCAAGGCAAAATAGATAATCATTATCCTTCACACAGACTAATTCAATTCCTTTATAGACAGTCCATTGTTTTCCCAAAACAGACTAAAAGCTCTCCCATTCCTGGAGCCATGTTAGTTTTTACTGATGGTTCTTCATCTGGAATTGCAGCCTTTAACATCAATGGAAAAATCTCCAAAGTCTAAACTAAACTTTCTTCGGCACAGCTTGCGGAATTGGTTGCTGTTATACAGGTGTTTGAGACTCTCTCCAATCACCCATTTAACCTTTATACTGACAGCGCCTATGTAGCCAGCTCAGTCCCTTTGCTCGAGACGGTCCCTTACATCCGTCCCTCTACCAATGCTTCCCCTCTTTTTGCTAAACTTCAACAATTAATCCTGGCCAGAACTCACTCCTTTGTAGGACATATTCGAGCACATTCTGGTCTTCCTGGACCCTTAAGTAAAGGAAATAACCTTGTGGATCAGGCAACTCAAAATAGTTCTGTTGTCCTAACTGGAATGGTCGCCCCACCTGACCCCATATTTCAGGCACAAGAGACATATCGATTACAACATCTTAATGCCCAAACTCTCTGACAGATGTTCTCTATTACCCGAGAACAAGCCCAACAGATAGTCCGCCAGTGCCAGGGCTGTATAACATTTTTACCTGAGCCACACTTGGGAGTTAATCCTCGTGGTCTTACACCAGGGGAATTATGGCAAATGGATGTTACCCATTATTCGCCTTTTGGCAAATTAAAATATATTCATGTGTATATAGATACCTTTAGTGGATTTATTTGTGCTTCCCTTCAGACGGGAGAAGCTACTAAAAATGTTATTAATCATATATTTGCCTGCTCTGCCTTTATGCCATTGCCAAAAGTCATCAAAACAGACAATGGCCCTGGGTATATCAGCACTAGCTTTAAACAATTCTGTGCTCAATTAAAAATAAAACATCTTACTGGTATTCCCTATGATCCACAGGGACAAGGTATAGTAGAAAGAGCACATCAAACCCTTAAAAATATGCTTTCCAAGCTACAACACTCAGGGGGAATATTATACCCCCAGGCAACAAATCCCAAAACATTATTAAACCATGCTTTGTTTGTTTTAAATTTCCTGACCCTTGATAAGGATGGTAAATCCATGGCTGATAGATTTTGGCACCCTTATACATCAAATAATTATGCTCAAGCATTATGGAAGGATCCATTAACTCATAAGTGGTCCGGCCCAGATCCTGTGTTAATCTGGGGGAAAGGACATGCTTGCATATATGATTCTAAAGAACAAAATGCTAGATGGCTCCCAGAGAGACTAATAAAATTGATTAATTCTCCCAGGGAACCCCCTGAGAAAGATTTTAATTGTGCTTAATTACAGAAAGATGCTCAGCCTTGCCATTCTCTCATTTCTACTTGTAGCCTGACTGGTGGTAAGTGCCCCCTCCCCTTATCAAATTTATAACTACACTTGGATCATTGAGAATCAGGCCGGAGACATTGTTAACTCTAGTTCTTCGGTCAGGTCCCAGCCCCAGTGGCCTGATTTAGAAGTAGATCTCTGCGCCCTTGCCCTTGGAGCACACCCTGATTAGGGTCTAGCGGAGGTATTCTGGCCTTGGCCCAAGGGTCTAGCACCTGAACTTCCCGCATGCAATCCCAGTTTCCCTGGCTGTAGAAACAATGTCAAAAAAAGTCTTCTTCACGGCCTGGAGGGTATTTACATCTGCCCGGGAGCCCACCGGGATAAATCCCTCAATTATAAGTGCAGGTGGGCTAATGACTATTTTTGTGCCTCCTGGGGCTGTGAGACCTCCGGGGACACCTATTGGAAGCCTTCTTCCTCCTGGGACTACATTTCTGTCAAATGAAAGTGGAAACATCCTCGGGCGACGCCCAACCATTCCCCCCAGGATGTGAGATGACTCTGTAATACTGCCCATTCCTCTACAGGTGGATGGTGCAACCCCCTGTTAATTCAATTTACCCCTCAGGCCACACAACAAGATTGGACTGGTTGGGGATTTGAATGGGGGCTCAGAGTCTATAAAGAAGGAAAAGATACTGGACTTACTTTTAAAATCAAATTACTTAAATCTATTCCCAACAAAAATTCTGCTGCCATAGGACCTAACCCTGTCCTGCTTAAACCAGCAAAGCCCAAATTACTTGTTACCCCAAAGTCTATTACACCCCCTACTGTTACTCAGTTATCTCAAAGACATAACTTGTTCCAACCCACCATCCCTGAGGGACTCCCAAGTTCAGCTGATCTTATTGTTTCCTTAGTGAACGCCTCCCTGGAAGCTATTCATAATACTAGCAATCCCAATTATCAAGAATGCTGGATCTGCTTCTCTCCTATGAGGGTGTTGCGATGCTTATAACCCCTATATTTACTAATGACACAGATGGCCTGCCTTGGCATGCTGCCCCAGATGGAGGCCTTACTCTTAGTTCCATTTCAGGTATTGGACTCTGTCTTGTTGGCCCTAAAATGTTGCCCCCCCCCCATTCACTCATATCGGTCTGTAATCAGACTATTGTTATCAATAGAACATCCACTTATACTAAGGCTCCCAGTAACACCTACTTTGCCTGCTCTTTGGGTCTAACTCCTTTTATAACCAATGAGGACTTTGTTAATAACAAGGATTATTGTGTTGTAGTCACTGTGATACCACGGTTCTTCGTCCATGATCCAGAGAGTTTTCTAACTACATTAGACAGAGGTATGTCTGTTAGGCAGAAAAAAGAACCCCTGACCACCATTACTCTGACTGTACTCCTGGGGCTTAGTGCTACAGGAGCCAGGACAGGTATTGCCTCAATGGTTACCTCCCAACAACATTTTTCACATCTCAGTGCCTTAGTGGATAGAGATCTCAGCCTCATACATGAGGGAATACAAGATCTCAAAGATTCATTAGCTTCCCTTTCTGAGGTACTTCTTCAAAATCAGAGAGAAATAGATTTAGTCTTCCTTAAAGAAGTGGGACTCTGTGTGGCCCTCAAGGAAGAATGCTGTTTCTACTCAGATAAGACTGGGCTAGTACAAAATAGCCTTGACAAAGTTAAAAGGAATCTAGAAGATAGAAAAAGGGCTCAGGAACAACAAGAATCTTGGTATAAAAGTTGGTTTTCCACATCTCCATGGCTAACCACTCTGCTCCCCAGTCTGCTAGGACCTTTTGTAGGTACCTTTTACTTCTCTCTTTTGGCCCCTGGGCCTTTAAACAGTTAACAAGTTTTGTTAAGAGTCAGGTAGAATCTGCAATCAAGCCGGTGGAAGTCCACTACCATCGACTTGCCACAGAAGAAACATCTGCCCCTGACCCACCAAAAGAGCAAGACAACCCCCCATCTCGACCCTTAGACTTTACCTCCCTACAAAAATCCACCCTGGGGTGGAAATTTTGGCCCCGCCCCTCCAAATAATAACTCAGGTCTCCGCGACCCCTCATATACTATTTGGCTACCAAACATATTTCCTCCAGGATCCTTATGGGCCTTTGACGGTCTTGTTGAGAGCAAAATGCATTACATTTCCACAAAGTGAGTGGTCTGGTAAGTCAGCGACAGAATGGGTGGCTAAGTCTCGACCCGCCTAAGAAAGGACAGCCTCGCGGAGAGGAGGCTGATCCAATGACGGGTAAGGGTCCAGCACTGCCCTTCTAACAGGCTCAGACGCCATTTGTGCCCCTTGTTCTAAGGTCAATCCAAATGACTTTATCGAAATCAATGACCTATGAGTAACAGCGCTCAACCTACTCTGGGGAACGCTCGCCTCTCTGATGTCAGGTTGCTGTCAGGTTGCTCCTCTGGATCCATTTTTACTCTTAAACAAAAATAATCGGCCACCAAAACAAGCCCTTCTTTGGGACATCATCAGGGGGTTGCGGTAACCTCCCTATCCTAGTCCTTGTACACAGAAGAGGGGGAAATGTTAGAGAGAAGCCCTGAGCAACTTCTGACCTCTCCTCATCCCCCCCCACCCCGCCACACATAACTGATTCCATCCCCCCACCCCACCACACCTAACTGATTAACATCCTGCCTGGCAACTGCAGAGACATGAGAACTCTACCGTGATTTCTCAGAATAACCGCAAACTGTCCTAGGCCAAAGGCCAAGAAGATTCTGTAACTTTCCACCACCTGCCTCCTCCAGCCCCTCCCTCACCCAAAACCCTAATCCTAACCCTAACCCTTTAAAAGGCCGCTCCAGCTCAATAAAATTGGACTCTTGACAAGTGTACATTTGCTTGAGTCTCTTTCTCTCTCTCTCGCCCATCTTATTTCAGGTTAGGGTCCTCCTCGCCCCCATGAATAACTAGGTCCCGCGGGACGGGACAGCTTCTCAAAAATATTACACAGAATATGAAAGTAAAGAACACTACCAAAGTCTTTTTATGAGGCCAGTATTACCTTGATGCCAAAACAGGTAAGGCACAACAACAGCAACAACAAAAAATCATAAACTAATCTCCTTGATGGATGTAAATACAAAACTTCTCAACAAAATACTTAGAAACTGAATACAGAAATACATTACAAAATTTTTGGGCTGGAGAGATGGCTTAGTGATTAAGCACTTGCCTGTGAAGCCTAAAGACCCTGCTTCAAGGCTCAATTCCTGAGGACCCACGTTAGCCACATGCACAAGGGGGCACATGTGCCTGGAGTTTGTTTGCAGTGGCTGGAGGCCCTGGCATGCCCATACTCCCTCTCTTACTCTCTCTCTCTCTCTTTCTGCTTCTTTTTCTCTCTGCCTGTCACTCTCAAATAAATAAAAATGATAAACAAAGCTTTAAAAAAATTCATGGGCTGGATAGATGGGTTGGTAGTTAAGGCACTTCCCTGAAAATCCAAAGGACCCAGATTCAATTTCAGTACATCTGACAAAGGATAAATATCTAGAATATGCAAAGAACTCAAAAAACTGAATATGAAGGAAACAAAAACCCCAATCAAAAAACAGACAAGGGGGCTGGAGAGATGGCTTAGCGGTTAAGCGCTTGCCTGTGAAGCCTAAGGACCCCAGTTCGAGGCTCAGTTCCCCAGGACCCACGTTAGCCAGATGCACAAGGGGGCGCACGCGTCTGGAGTTCGTTTGCAGAGGCTGGAAGCCCTGGCGCGCCCATTCTCTCTCTCTCCCTCTATCTGTCTTTCTCTGTGTGTCTGTCGCTCTCAAATAAATAAATTTAAAAAAAAAATTAAAAAAAAAAACAGACAAGGGTTTGGGAGATGGCTGAGTTGTTAAGGAGCTTGCCTGTGAAGCCTAAGAACCCATGTTTGACTCCAGGCCCCATGTAAGCCAGACACAGAAGTGTCTTGACAAAAGTATTCAAGATTGCACATGCAGGCAAGGTGGCATACACATCTGGAGTTGGATTGTACTGGCTAGATGCCCTGGCACACCAATTCATTCTCTCTCTCTCTCTCTCTCTCTCTACACACACACACACACACACACACACACACACACACACACACAAAGAGCTATTCTGTTGGGATTGCCAAAAAAAGACTATAGAACTCAAAAGAGAATCAAGTAAAGAAATCCAAACTGTCATGGAACAGTTCAACATTCTTAGCTCTATCAAAGAAATGAAAATTAAAGCTACTGTTAGATTCTATCTCACTCTAGTCAGAATGGCAACTATTGAGGAAACAAATGCTGGTGAGGATGTAAGAAAAATGAAACCTATTCACTGCTGTGGGAGTGTAAACTGATACAGTCACGACAGAAATTAGTGTGGAAATGCCTCAAAAACCTAAATAATAGAACTATTGCATGACCCATTTTTGGAATTATGCTTAAAGTACTCTATAGCCTCCTACAAATGTACCTGCACATCGTGTTCACTATTGCTCAATCCCCAATAGCTAGAAAGTGGAATCAGCTTGGATGTCCATCAACTGATGAGTGGATAAAATTTTATATATATATATATATATATATATGGTGAGATATATCTGTAAAGAAAGAAAAATTAAACTATGAAATTTACAGGAAAAGGAATGGAACTGGAAAAATTATATTGACTAAAGCAACTCAGGCTCAGAAAGACAAATGCCTCATAGTCTCCTTCATATATGTGGATCCTACTATAGAACCAAGGTTTTGATATCCAGACCTGTGAGTACAACTGGAGATGTCTGCCAAGACCAAGCAGTTAGGAAAGGGCTGAAGGACTTGAAGTAGGGAAGAGGCCATAAGGGGAGGAAATAGTAAAACACAAGTGATATGAAAACAGTGGGAAGTGCAGAAAGGGTAAAGCAATACAGGGTGTGAAATAAGGGTGTGGGGAGATTTACCAAAATTTAGGATATATGAGAAAGTCATAATAAAACCTATTATTTAGTAAAATATAAATAGAAAAACAATAATATCAGAATGAATAGCAGAGGTAACCTACACAGATGGATAATGCTGTTCCTAGTAGCTATGGCTATCAAACAATAATATCAATACCAAACACGGGATACTTCCCAATAAGTTTCTGGTCACAAAAGTTCTTGTACCCCCACCCCCATAGAGGTTATTAATATGGCTCTTGGCTGCCCACCAGAACAGAAGGTAATGCCCTATTGCTGAACACACCATATCCTATGAATGCACGGCATAAAGTAATCAAGGTGAAGCTGACATAGAAGCTTCCTCACTGCTGGATCGTTTTCATGGTGTGCTAGGGAGGCTACTTGCAGAGAAAAATCAACAAGATAATCCAGAGTTGAATACTGTAGTCTATAATTTGACTCACTAGGCAAGACATATCCTCTGGTATAATAGTGGCATGAATGTTATAAAGATAACCAATAGTTCTATGTCTGGATTTGAGACTTTCTCCATAGAAGGGAAGTAATGCCTGATACTGAAAAAAAGACCATGACTTAGAAGAATATGGGCTCTAGGGAAGAACTTACTATTGCTTCATTGCTAAATGGAAGTGCTGGCAAACTTCCTCCAAATGTTCAAAGACAAATATTTAATTTGTCTTTATACCCATAGGTCAGTTCTTCTCTTAGCCTCAGGCAGAAAAGCTTTATTTTTATTTTGTGACTGTGGGAGGTGGTCAATGAAGGGAATCATAATTGGTCAAGTGCTGAACACAAGTGACTGATGAGTGTCAGGCTTTGCATGGGACAAACACATCATCCCCTTCAGAGTTCAGGGGATATTCCAGAAGATTTGACAGAAAGAATATTGGAACTAGAAGATTGAGAGGGGAGCTGTGGAACTCTGCCATCTGGACATGACAATGCCATTGAATTAATGAAGTCACAGCAGCTGTTTACATGTACAAAACCTGAACAGTATGGGGACAGTCAACATTCAGTTATGGATAGAGGAGGTGATTGAGAGGACACTCACCTGTTTACAGGTCGCTGGAGGAGGACGAGTAGTTCTCTTCCATGGGATAGCTACCAGTAAGCCATGATAAGTAAGAGTATAGTGAGACTAAGGGGATAAGGGAGAATAATGTGGGTAAGTATGTTGAAAATATCATATATGAGTGTGTGTGTGTGTATGTATACATGAATTTGTAAAAAAATTACACTGATAAATCAATTATCTGTTAGGATGCAACTTTTGATGTGTATTTATCATAGGTTTTCAAGCAATATAATATCATTCAATGAAATTAAATGTTGATTTGTGCTAAATTTAAAAAAATAAAGTTAGGAGAGATTGTGGAAGACATCTGACATTAACTTTGACACAAATGTATAAATTGCACATATGAACACACATGAATATATACATGCAAAACATTTTAATATCCAGAGAAAAAAGTTTAAGTTTCACAGTATGAAAACTATATGTGTTGACCATATATGCATTAAGTATGTCTTGTGTGTTTTCATATATTATATCAACTATGTAGTTATTTATGTATGACACATATCAAATCTCAGTACAAACAAATCAAGTTGAAATTATTTTTAAATATGTT
This sequence comes from Jaculus jaculus, assembly GCF_020740685.1. NCBI lineage: Eukaryota > Metazoa > Chordata > Mammalia > Rodentia > Dipodidae > Jaculus > Jaculus jaculus. Next base: position 79,040,294 of record NC_059107.1, on the reverse strand, counting down.
TTAGTAATTTATTTGAGAGACAGAAAGAGACAGGGAGGAAAGAATGGGCATGCCAGGGCCTCCAGGCACAGCAAATGGACTCCAGATTCATGAGCCCCCTTGTGCATCTGGCTTATGTGGGTCCTGGAGAATCGAGTTAGGATCCTTTGATTTTGCAGACAAATGCCTTAACTGCTAAGCCACCCCTCCAGCTGTGAAATTACTTATTTTTAATATAATATATCTGGATAAGATATATACCTGATTATAGATAGAACTTATGATAGATAGACCACATTTTATCATAGAACTAACAAGATACTTGTCTTATTATAAGATATATACTTTTGTTGGGATTATAAATTTCTTCTACCATGCTGTCATGACTTATGTTTTAATTTCACAAGTATCATCTTTATAAAAATATTATTGTGAGAAACAGAAGTGACTGCAACTAGGATTATAACTTATAAGGAACTCTTTAGTTATTGTTGCGGTTACTTTCTTGTTGCTGGGACAAACACCTGAACTAGTAGCAACTTATGGGAGCAAAGGGGATACTTCAGGCTTACAGAATCCAAGGGAAATAGCATTAGTGGCAGGAGAAGTTGGCTCACACACTATGGTGGTTTTATTTAGGTGTCCCCCATAAACTTAGGTGTTCTGAATGCTAGGTTCCCAGCTGAAGGAAATTTGGGAATTAAGGCCTCCTGGAGGCAATGTATTTTTTTTTTAATTTTTATTTATTTATTTATTTATTTATTTATTTATTTATTTGAGAGCGACAGACACAGAGAGAAAGACAGATAGAGGGAGAGAGAGAGAATGGGCGCGCCAGGGCTTCCAGCCTCTGCAAACGAACTCCAGACGCGTGTGCCCCCTTGTGCATCTGGCTAACGTGGGACCTGGCGAACCGAGCCTCGAACCGGGGTCCTTAGGCTTCACAGGCAAGCGCTTAACTGCTAAGCCATCTCTCTAGCCCGAGGCAATGTATTGTTGGGGGTGGGCTTATGGGTATTATAGCCAGCTTCCTCTTGCCAGTGTTGGGCACGCTTTCCTATTGCTATGTTGCATCTGATGTTGCCCAGGAGGTGATGTCCACCTTCTTCTCATGCCATCATTTTCCCCTGCCATCATGAAGCTTCTTTTCAAGTCTGTAAGCCAAAATAAACCTTTTTCCACAAACTGCTGTTGGTCAGGTGTTTTCTGCCAGCAATGTGAACCTGACTGCAATACTCCCATATATATGTAGAAGAACATATGTACATAGCAGAGAGACATTATCAAATAGCCAGCAAACACAAATAGCCAGAATTCAAACTGCTCTGAACACATCATAAAGTTTGACTTCAAGATCCTCCCCTCAGTGATACTTTCTCCAACAGAGTATTGCTTGCTAGAGACTCAAGTTGAAAGCTTAATCAAAAATACCTCAGGCTATGGGAGACATACGTTTACATTCAAGTCATCACATTCCACTCCTGGTCCCCATAGACTCATGACCAGCTTCCAAAGGTAAACTACATTCAGACCAACTTCAAAGGTCCCCATATTCTTTACCATCTTTAACATTACTCAAAAGTCCCCAGTTTCATCTGGTATTGCAGACTGTTTCTTAACTGTGAGGCCTGTAAAACTAAAACACAAGATATATGCTTTCCAAAACATAATGGCACAGAGTAAGCATTTCCATTGTAAAAAAGCATAACAAGGAGAGACTGGTCCAATTCAAAATCAATGATCAACAAGCAAACATCATACATCTGTAGTTTAAGTCCAATATCCAATACCAGTGACAAAAGCCTCTGGGTTCCAATTTCCACCCCTCCAGCTGGCAGTCATTCCATAGTCTTGGTCTATCCAATACATCGTCAGATCTACACTGCAAACCAGAATTCATCCTTATAGCTCCATACAATGGCCTTATTTGTTCTCCATATAGGGCTTTCAATCCTAATCCCCATTGCCGCATCTCAGCAGTGACTGCAATCAGTTCATCTTCATACAATGGCCTTACTGGTCCTCCACACAGGGAGTTTAACCCCTTTAAGTTTTCTCAGAAGAATTTACTAACACCAAAACCATGTTGCACTTCATAACCCACTTTCCTTTGTATTTTATGCTTCCAAAAAACTAATACTAGATAAGCAGATTAGCCAAATTTATAAATTGAAGGTGGAATAAAACTTGTCCTTGAAAAGAAGCATACTCCTTTACCAGTCTTCCTTCAAGCCACCTCCTATGCATGCCTCCTATGAATGAGGATCTAGGAGTGCCTGAGACAACCTGAATTTGTCTCTCCAGAACTCATAAGCTGAGTGTGACATGCCATGCACATCTATAACCTTAACTTGCAACAGGATGGGAAGCAGGTTCACTGACCAAAAAGCACAGCTTCAGGTTGAGTGAGACCTGCCTCAAGGAAGTTATGGATGTGCAATAGAGAATGGCACCCAATGTTCTACTCTGCCCTCCACATGTACTTACATGAGGCATGTACATCTTGCACATGCATTCACCACACATAACATGTCACACATACCACACATACTACACACACACACACACACATATCTTGTTGGGTAAAAAATTAGGACAATGGAAGCAATAACTCTCTTAAATCCTGATTACTAAGCTAACTTTTGGGGTACTACCCATCTGTGTAAATTCCTCATGATGAGTAAGACCAATTATCATCTAAGGAAAATTTCTAGATAATTGATAATTGCCTCTAACCTACCAAGCAGCCTTCCTGGAGGAAACTTCCATTCAAATAAGAATTTGTTCCTTAATAAATTCAACTGCCTTTGAGAGACACATTAAAGATCCCAAACTGGACTCTTTACAGTTAGAAGCTCCTCTGTAGAACAAGAAGCCAAAGAACTTGGGCTGGAGAGATGGCTTAGCGGTTAAGCGCTTGCCTGTGAAGCCTAAGTATCCCGGTTCAAGGCCTAATTCCCCAGGACCTATGTTAACCAGATGCACAAGGGGGCGCATGCATCTGGAGTTCGTTTTCAGTGGCTGGAAGCCCTGGAGGGCCCGTTCTCTCTCTCTGTCCGTTGCTCTCAAATAAATAAACAAACAAACAAAAAATCTTTTAAATTAAAAAAAAATAAATAAGAAACCAAAGAACTACCTATGTCATAGTCACTCTCAATGAGGCAATTGAAGATGAACAATAGTGCTGAGCTTGTAGAACTGGGGGCTCTTACCAGGGAAGTAGAGCAAAGCAAAATTAGAGTTAACATTTATGCTGATTGTAAATATACCTTTCTGAACCCCACACTCATGCCACGATTTAAAAAGAGAAGCATTCTGCAGTCTTTCCTCCTTCTAAAATTATAGTGAAGTGGAAATTAGGGTAAGGAGACTAAGAAAAGCCCTGCCCCAAAATTATGTCCTATATTGCATAGACTTTTTGTATTAGCCATGTTCTGTACTATATAGTCTTTTGTGCTAGTTATGTGTAATACTGTAGACTTTTTTTAATTTTTGAAGGCCATGATCTGTACTCTAGCTTCTATCCTATACTGTAAATCTCTTGTACTTCTTTTTCATCTCCATAGCATAGGTGCAGGCATCTGTCTGTTAACTAACCATTTTTATGTTTCTATAAAACTTACCTATCTCTACTCAAGGTCTCTGGCACTAGGCTGAGGCTCTGGGCTCTGAGACTTAACAATAATGAGACTTATCCCAAGATAAGGTATATAAGCTCCTGATCCACCAAGAATCAGGGTCCAGGCTTTGAAGAGATTCCCCTGGGCCCACACTGGCATGAAAATAATCTTTCAACCTGATACTCCACTCAGTCCCTGGTGCCAGTTCTGTGAGCCTCCATTTTCCATAACAATACTAATGAACTGCAAAGGATATCAAAAAAGACTAGATGAAATCTCAGAGGTAAACAAGCTGGCAGAGCAGGCTGCCAAGGCCACTGCTTAAGTTCCCTTTCCTCATGGCTAGTAAAGGCACCCTTAGTTTGAGAAGTTACTCTAGAGGGAATATACCCCTCATATTCCCAAGAGAAGAAAGAATGAAACCTTGAAGGAAATCATGTGTTACAACCTACTAGGTGGCTACAGACAGAAGAAAGAAATGTATTCTCCCATGAATCAATAGAAAATGTCAAAAATAAGATTCCAGGACTTTATTCTGCTTTAGTTGTTTCCTTTACAAAAAAATTTGATTAATTTATACTTGTTAAAATCATCTCCAGAGCTTTTAACATGTTTTGCCTATGCCGATGTGGTAAAGCATTAGCTTTTGGGGCCCTGTGAGGCAATCACTAGCCAGTAGAGGGATGTTTGTAACAGAGTTTATTAAACAGAATTCGGGGATGCAGTAAAGGCAGAAATATCAGACAAGCAAAAAAGTATCCATTGAGATGGATAGGAACCCCTGAAAGTGGGAAGCTCAAACAAGGGCTGGATCCAAGGGGTTTTAGTATGTTGGGGCTGACTCTACCTATAATTGATAATAAGAGCTGAAAGAACAGGTGAACTTGACCTAGAAGATAACCACAGAGAAATATTAAAAGTAGCCAGCCATGACTAAGCCTCCTTGGCAACAACATTTCTGACTGAACTCCAAGAGTGGGGATTCTGAGCCCTAACCGGTCCCTAGTCAACCAAGTAGTTTCTCAGACTCTAAGCCAAGCATACTGTTTCTAAGCTTCTTAAGTACATAATTCCCAGAAGCAAAGGATTTCTCCCTCAGTACCACTGTCTTTTTACTGATGCTTCTCTTTCCATATCATGGTGACTACTGGGGAGATTGAAAATTTATGAAAATGTTGAGAAGTGACAGTAGAGTATTCCACACTGAGACATCTCTATCATACCTTCCAAGGCTCAGGGACCACTGTGGAGAAGGGGGAAGAAATAATGTAAGAGCCAAAGGAAGGGGAGGAGTGCTTTGAAATATGGTCTCCCTGATGCAAAGTAGTCATGCCATTAATGACCTCACATTGGCTGACACTCCCTTCACAAACCTGCATAATAGGACAGTAAAACAAAAAGTGACATCAAAATAGAACAACAAATACTAGGAGTGATGAAGAGGTTCAGTGGAGGGGGAATAAAGGAGGCGGGATAAGGGATAGTGGTGGAAGGTAATTATGATCAGGGTACACTGTATATGTATGAAAGTTGTCAATAAAAAGGTTTTTAAAAATTTAAATTAAATGATACTTAGGGAGGATAGCTGAGTCCAAACTGTGTATTTCATTTTGAGTGTCCTGAAAATAATGAATGCAGTTTAACCTTACTTCCCTTTTTGTAATCAGTGCTTCCTTTCCTGTTCACTGCAGGGGATGAGGGTGTGGGGCGGAGATGTGCTGAAGGGAAGATAACTATGTTAGTAGATAAAAAAGAAAATAGACTTCTCTCTTCTTATTTTTCTTCTGCCTTTTGTTCCAGCAAAGAAATTAGAATAGAATTTTTAAAAGTAGAATAAAATTTAAAGAAAATAATGAATCCAATAGACAGGAATTAAAATTCAAGTTGACAAAGAAACTGAGAGGTCTGCTTTCAATGGATTGGAACATTTGGTTACAATAGATAATGTGGATTGCTGAATAAATTAGAAAAGCTATTCAGAATCACAGGTTGAGAAATGTTAAGAATCAAGAGGGTCCCAGAAAATTGCAGCTAAAGAGGTCGTTGGAAAAACCAAGAAAACAATGGATATCATTGTAACAAAATAATGACTGGCTAGATTTTAAAAGTAACAGTTTGCTCCTCCAGTGTAAATATTGTGGAAAAAGTCAGTATTTTGTCCCTCTTTTCTTGGAAATTATTCATAAGTAACAACAAGATGTGAAATAGGATTATAAGATCCATTTGGGGGCAAAACTATCAGTTTAAATGCCAGGTACTCAAGTAGCTGGGATGACTCTCCACAGAACAGACACAGAACAGCTGGGCCATTTGAAGACAGTGAAAAGATGAGTTCTCCCTTGGGATGTTTGGCATCAGCTACAGATCTTTTGCTGATTCTAAAAAAGAAGCATTATGTAATGTCAAGAACAAGGTGCCAGAGAGGGGTTTTTATATTTGTGTGGGGAGAATTCATGGCCAAAGCCCTTGTGTGGAAAGGTAATGCCTAAAAACTAAACAATTCTCATGCAAAATGTGGTCATAGAATGTGTTTCTTTTCCCACATTAAACTTCTCAAAATAAGCTTCCATAAAGGAACAATAATATTTTAAAGATCAGGATGGGATGAAAACGGGAAAACAAAATGGCCAATCAAGAACATCATGGCAAGCTTGGTGTGGTGACCTGTAGTACAAACTATCTTGGAGGCTGAGGCAGGAGCATGACTTGAGCCCAGCAGTTGGGACAGCCTAGACTATGTAAAGGTAAATGTATCTTACAATGTACTTGTTGAGGTATTGGACCCAATTTCCAAGGAGTAGGGCTGTTATTACTTATACTTGTGAGGTCCCACTGTAGCAGGAAGTATGACAATTGGACTTGGGCTATATGCAGAAAAGAACAAAGTGAAAATGTGTCATAGAAACAAGTGAAGAAGTAGAATATTTACTTTGTAGAAAATAGTAATACTTTCAAATATTTGAAGGTTGTCTTGTAGAAAAGAGAAAAAGACTTGTTTTGTTCCAGTGGGCAGAAAAAATAAAAATGAAAGGTAATTATAGGAAAGTAGATTAAAACTCAGTAAAGAAATCTTTGTAACAAGCGTTATCCAACACTTGGATAGACACTTCAATTAAATATAAATTCCCTGCCCCTGATTTGATAACCGCTTAGCAGGGATGTTCTAGAATGATTCTTGCTTTGGGAAGAGGCTGTCAGTACATAAATTCTCTTCCAGCCTAAGATTTTGTAATTCACCAATTTAAATGTACAGTGAATTGAAAAGAATTAAAGTGCCCCTTTAGAGTAACTGCAATGTCAGGAAATTTTATTGACAGAAGATGAACTTAAAATATCTAAGAATATATAATCCACTTGATTTGTAAACAGTAGTCCTTGCCATAGCCCCTTAGCATTTTTCTGGAATAAATTTTAAAAGTTACTTAGCTCATTGACCTTGATGATGGTTGCAAGCATTTAGTATAGATAGTACTATAGCCTTGGATGTCATCAGACTTCAAATCTGGGTGAACATGTCCCCAAGACACTGTACTTCCACATTTCTGAAGATCAGCACTCTTATTTGAGTAGACTATAACAGAGTCCAAATGATTAATTCATTTGAAAGATATGAATAATTAATTCTTCTATGTATTTCACTCAATATGCATGAAGTTACACCAATATTGTGACCTAACAATATTTTCAGCACTCTCTGCTTCATTGCTTTACTTTTCCTTGCAGATCTTCAAATGCTACTGTTTTTTGTTAGGAAGATTAAAGCTATATAGAAAAACCTTTAGGGGAAAAAAAATCACTGTATGCTTTAATGTTCTAAAACCTATTAAATAAATCATTTAAATACTATGTAGGATTGAAAAATATTTATTCTTTGTGAGTAAAGAAGTATATATGTCCTGACACATTGAGCCAATTTTTTAATGTCCAACACCTTACATTCTAGATACTATTTACTATAGATACTATTTACTTACATTCTAGATACTATTACTATGGATACTACATACTATTTGCTTCCTTAGTGCCCTCATTTATATAGTGCTGACCTTTTGAAAAGGAATCTTTTTCTCATGCCAAATATATTTATTCATTTCACAATTGCTGTCTAATCTATGCTTACCAAGCACTTTTTTTATTTTTCCTGGAAATGTTAGTCTTGAAGACAACATGGTTAAATTTGACCGTTTTCCTTTCATGTCAGTTGAAACTCATAGCTGCTCCAGAATCTTTTCCAACTATATACAAGGAACAACAAAGAGAAACATTTTTTTTTTAATTTTTTTTCTCTCTTTTTATTTATCTGAGAGAGTAAGAGAGAAATAAGGAGAGAGAGAGAGAGAGAGAGAGAGAGAGAGAGAGAGAGAGAGAGGGAGAATAGACACACCAGGGCCTCCAGCCACTGCAAACAAACTCCAGACACGTGCGCCACCGTGTGCATCTGGCTTACGTGGGTCCTGGGTCCTTTGGCTTTATAGGCAAACACCTTAATCACTAAGCCATCTCTCCAGCCTGAGGAAGCAATTTTTTTTTTTTAATTCAGAGATTGGTAAATAAAAAGGATGAAGGATCTTCAGAACTCAGCACCTAGGTTACAAGAGCCTCCCTGTCTGCAACCTTAGTTTGGCTCAATTATTCATTGAATTTTATAAAAGCATGCTCCTCCCCAAATTCTGTCAATAGGACAATAGGACAGCCTAGACTATGTAAAGGTAAATGTATCTTACAATGTACTTGTTCTCCCTTTTGCTAAAGGCAGTGTAATGGAATTTCTGAAATGAACAACAAAAGACTCCTAATGAATATATATGAGAAAACAAAGTTGTCCCACTACTTGATACATACAGGTCTACCAACAGTGTGATAGTGGAGAGCTTTTCCATGGGAATTGAGAATGTCTAGGCTATTGACTAGGTCAACAATGACCCTAGTACCTCCCTAGTTCCCTTATTACAGTCTAAGAAGAAATATTTAAACTTTTTCTAGTGGAAAGCTCTGTTCAAATATAACATACAGATAAGTCAATGTATTAAACAGAAAGAGAGAGCAAGTGGAGCAAAAGGCCCTGGCCTTCTTTCTTATCCCTAAAATGGGCTGAAGGACTATATGACATCTGAATCTTACAGCATCTCTAGCATCCTATCACTTAAAGAATGAAACTCTGGAAGGCTTTTTGTTATGTATTACTGAAATTGAAGGGAAAAATAGTTGGAAAAAAATCTGTGATAAAACTAGTAGCAAAATTATATCCAATATCTGCTTTTGAGAATGAAACTTCCCAGACAGATTTTGTCAAAATACCTGGAGGAAAGCCATTTAGTTTTCCATTGATGATTGCTAGCCTTCCCTCTGCCAATCAGAAAATTTCCCCATGTTACCACCTGTGACACAAAGCAGCTGGCAAAAATGGGACCATCTCTAAAAAAAAAAAAAATTATTATATAAATTTATATATCAAAACTGGTAAGGACTTCTGAGGATGAAAAGCAGTTCAGGGACAAATAATTTAATCAATATGGAAATTCAATCTTTGGTCACTGAAGGAAAAAATGATATTCTTTTGCAATCATCACTAATTGAATATTCAGGACCATGAGTACATATTGATATTCTCTCACAGAAGTGAAGAGTACTACATATGTGGTTTTGAAAACCATATATGCTGAAAGCGGTTTTAATCTGAGTATAAAACATTCTTTTAAGTAAATAGGTCTGCAGTGCTTCCACATCCCCGAGAGATTCTATATCTAATTTTATGCTGCATGAAAGGTAATCTAAACCTTATATTTCGATTGATTCCACAAGTGCCTAAGCATATTTGAACCTAGATTTGTAGCCCAGAAACTGCAATAGAATAGTTTCTTTCATTAGCTGTGAAGTCAGCAGTATCCCATAGCTGAACTAAACAGTAATTCTTTGTGTTTTAAGTTTTCAACATCTTTGTAAGTGACATAGTTTCCCACCAGTTTTGTAGGTCTCTTGTCAGGTCTCTTGGGAGATAGAACTTAGAACTTACTAAGCAATATCATACATTTTTCACAGTTGATGATAAAAACGACTATAAAGTATGGTTTCATAAACCTCTAAATTAAGACAATAAAACCAAGAAAGGATTTAGTCTTTAAATGTTTCCTTTAGATTCTACTTGATCATGTATGTAAGCAACAATTAACTGGGAGAAGGATAGATCCAAGAAAAATGAAACTATGTTAGAAGATCGTATAAACATGTATCAGAAAAATAAGACCTAAGGAGATAGATGGCTCTCTGGTTAAGAGTGCATACTTCCTATGCATGAGGAACTAGGAGGGCCTGAGACAGCCTGAATTCATCTCCCCAGAACCCACATAAGCTGAGTGTGGCAATTTACATCTGTAACTCTAACCTGCACTAGGGTGGAAACCAGGCTCACTTACCAAAACCACTGCTTCAGGTTGAGGGAGAGACCTCCATTTCAAGGAAGTCATGAATGAGCAATAGAAAATGGCACCCAAGTTCTCCTCTGGTTTCCACACACATACATTCATGATGCATGTCCATGTGTACATGCATTTACCACACATAACATACCACATATACTCTACACACACACACACACACACACACACACACACACAAATTACAATTGGATAGTTTTAACATATTTGCAATGACTTCCAGTGAAATGTCTAGGAAAACTTGTATTTTGTTTGGTTTCCAAAGAACTGTAGTGTTTGGATGTATTCTTTTTAATATTCAGCATGTTCACAGCAGTTTAAAAGGTATGTTTTCCTTTGCATGGGATGTGGTGGTAATTATTATTACTATAAACTGCTTCTTGGACTTTACATTAGGTTGAGGATTTTTCAGTGTCCCAAAACTATGACTCTGTCAGCATATTTGTGCAGCATAACCTTTCTGGGTCTGATTTCTGGTGCCCATCTGTTCTCCATTTCTGATACCAACCATATTTTTCTGAAAGCTTTGCCAACTTTTTTTTTAATGCTAATACAAATCTAATATGAGCAAGTAGCAGTTCAATTTGTAACAGCTAAGAGCTGGAATCAACCCAGTTGTCCATCACTAGAAGAATGGATAACTAAGATGTGGTATATCTACACAATGGAATTCTATACAGCAGTAAGAAAAAAATGACACAATGAAATTTGAGGAAAAATGGTTGAACCTGGAACAGATCATTCTCAGTGAACTTACCCAATCACAGAAAAAAAATCGCCACGTAATCTCACTCATCTACAGCACCTAACCTGAATCTACCCAAGATACCTTACACACCCAGCAAGCATCTCATGGACTAGACACTAGGAGGGATGGGCATCAAAGGGGTGGGAAACACTAATCTAGACCCAAACAGCAATGGTACCATAAAATTCTACTTCCTAAAGGGCAGACTAAATGGCTGAATCTTCACCAGGCCCTTACAGGAAACACCTGAACCACAAAACACTGGAGAAGGTATGATCAAGTCTAACCTAAATCCTCTACATCTTCCCTCCCTCCTTCTCCCTCTCTCTCTCCTCTCTAACTCCTATATATTAGTTACCTTTTTTCCTCATTTTCTTAAGGGACACTGACCTGTAACTCCCAGTACCAGCATGGGGCTATCACCCACAATGAGCTTTTGATCAGAGAAACCTACAAGGTTTTCTAAAAGAATGACAGATTTCTGTCAGAGTACTTGATGACCCACCAAAAGATAGTGGTAAGACCCTATTGCTGAAGACACCATATGCAGCTGACACATAAAATGGAAAGGCATGGCTAGAAGCCAGGAGAGAGTCAGTCCCCAGATAGTCAGCGTGTCTAGTGCCAGAAGGTGCTACATGGGCGACTAGGGGAAATGACCAATATCTGTCCAGGCAACTCATGGCCCAACCTACTTAGTAGCAAATAACCTGGTGTGATGCCTGCACAAGTGCAATCGTGGCACACAGCCATGGTGGGGAACCAACTGCTCTTGATTCGGCTAATTGATCCCCTCAGTGGTACGAGACCCATAGCTGGAGCTGGGATACAAGTCAGAACCATATCCAAACATAAGCCTACTCTCAAATATCAAGCTACCATCAATCATGGGCTACAAGAGGGCCTACACCTATTAAACTCTCTATAAAAAAAAGTAAGGGCTATCTCATTTGTCTGGTGCTAACTTACTCTCCATTGGAGAATCTGCTTCTCTTTTTCAGATAGATGCAGATCCTAAGGAGAGAGCCACCCCATCATACCTCAAAAGGGCCCTGGCTGAAACTAAGGAAAATTGGCAAAACAAGCAAGGGTGCTGTTTTCCTGATGAACCGCACAAGTGGAAAGGAGACCAACACAGAGAAAAATCAACTCCTACCAAATCAGAGATCCAGAGCCCCAAAGGCCCCCAACACCTCATCACTGAAACAGACCAAAAATGAACCCAACATGGCTCAGGAAAATTTTGCAGAAGAGGGGCGGAAAGAATGTCAGAGCCACATGTTGGGTCATGATATGCAGAGACATTTATCATACCAATAACTGTGGGCTAACTCCACAATGCACGACCCATATACCTCAAAAAGGAGGGGCTAATGGGGAGGGGGTAGGTCACGGATGAGCCTAATAATGGTACCAAACTGCCTGTACTTGCAGAATAGAAAACTAATTTAAAAAAATTTAAAAACCTCAAATAACCATGACCACAAGTAAAACACAATCTATGTAAAAAAAAAAAAAATCTAATATGAAAAGAGAATAAAGCATTCAATTGAAGACAAAAAATGTGTCAGCTAGTCAATCATCAATCAGCACTTTTTTTGTGCTTCTCATTTTTGTTGGCAATCATATAGATGTCATTGTTTGCTAATGACAGACCTGATTTTTAAAAAATTCCAAAATGTTTTCTGAATTATCAGATATACCAGTGTACATTTCAGTAGCAATAAACCAGTGATTCAATTTCCCATATATTCACCAACATTTGTCCTTAAGCTTTTAATTTACTAGTGCCCAAGGCAAATGATGTCAAACATAATTTCATGTGCTCAGATGCAGCTCACAACTTCTCTTTGGTGAAACCAATAATTGTTGGGAGCTATGAACCAAAACTCGGCCATGTTAACAGAGACTGCCATATAGCAAGTTAAGTTTCTACTTCCTCACCTAATACTTAAGTACCACAAACAAAGACTGCCATATAGCAAGTTAAGTTTCTACTTCCTCACCTAATATTCAACTACCAGAAACAATGGGATCGTACACCTGGCCAAACATTCCCTCATCCTGCCGGTAGCTAATGAAGAAACAAAGACATTGCGGTTTAACCAGTAACTCTGTGATCTTTGCCCTAACTATGTCCCCTTCCCCCTACAACTCCTTGCCCTGGCCACGTCCCCTTCCCCCTACAACCCTATATAAACTTACACGTAAGAATAAACTCTCGAGGCCATGACAAATGTCTAGCATGGTCTCCTTCTTGTGTCTGTCTTTCACCCTGGTTAGCTTCTCCTTGAGTCCTTGTTCAACTCCCCGCTGGCCGGGGCAAATAATCATTAATAATTGCATTTTTTTACTGTATTTTCAGAAGTATTTTTAAGATATTACTGTTTTTTCAATATTGTATTTTTCAAACATGTTTCTAAGTCTATAGTTTGCCATTTCTTCTTCTTGGGAGACAGAGGGGCTGGGGACATTTCCCTGTATGGGAATATGTTATTCAAGGCCATCCTGAGCTACAAAATGAGTTCCAGATCAGCCTCGGTTAGAATGAGATGCTATTATGAAAAAAAGAAGGAAAGGAAAAGAAGAAAAGTAGATGCTCAAAAACAATAATAATGAGAATTCAAATCCATACCTCAATCATATGCTGCTGAAACTCATTTCTTAGCAAAATTTTAGACCACTCAACAGAATTGTAGCTGAAAATTTCAATAGAAACTAACAAAATAATTTTAGATGGTTTAGATTTAGTTAAGAATATTATCATGAAGAGCCTATGCAAATAGTCTAAATAACACATATTTAAAATTTAAATCTATTAAAATTAGGAGTGAGCTGTGTCCAGTCCTGCTAGTTCAGGAATATAATACAAGCTACTCAGGAAGATATGGTGGTTTGCATGTAAATGTCCCCAATAGCCTCAGGTATTTTTTACTAGTTATGGACATACTCAGTATGTAAACATCACATGTTGGTACCATCCTTACCCTCATCCCTGTCCCCTTCCCCACCTCCCAAGGGACCCTCTTCATTGGAAATACTGATTATCCCTATGGGGATTGTGGGTTGTGCATTATGGGGGTAGCCATCACTTATGGGGAAGAGGTAATGTCTCTGTGCCTAATGTTCCAACTTTTGGCTCTAACAATCTCTTTGCTTCCTCTTCAGCGAATTTCCCCAAGCTATGTTGGGTTCCTTTTAGGTTTACTTTAGTGATGGGCTCTTGGGAACCTCTGTATCTCTGGGTCACTGGTTTGCCAGGAGTTGAGTGTCCACTGTGTCTATCTCCTTCACTCTTGTGCTGATATACCAGCATTCTTGCTCATTTCCTCAATTACTCTATGGTTTCAGCTGGGGCCCTGGTGAAGTGCAATGGACTGATTCTCTCCTCAGGTTCAAAGTCTCTGAACTTGATGCTTGGGCATAAGAATGAATTTACTTTGTAAACTGCATACAGATATAATGCACTCATTTTATACATATGATTTTATAAGTGGATTTATTTGATTCTAAGATGTACAATTCTTATTTTTTCATACACTTCCAAAATTGAGATGAACTTAATATTTATATGGCCATAAAGTTACTGCTAGACAAACAGCTGTTAGAATGTATCAGTGGTTGAAACAAAGTATGGTAAACATATTTTTTGTGGAATTTCTCTGTATCATTAATTTGTTCACAGTAAATGCTTTGGGAAAAATCTACTTAATTAAAAAATTAATCATTAATTCAATTAAGCAAGCCAATTTTAAAAAACATTTATTTATTTATTTGACAGAGAAAGAGTGGGAGAGGGAAAGAGAAAGAGTCAGAGAGAGAGAGAGAAAGAGAGAGAGAGAGAATATGGGTGCAACAGGGCCTCCAACCACTGCAAATAAACTCCATATGCATGTGCCTCCTTGGACATCTGGCTAACATGGGTCCTGGGGAACCAAACCTGGGTCCTTTGGCTTTGCAGGCAAATGCCTTAACTACTAAGCCATCCCTCCAGCCCAAGCAAGTCAATTTAATTAAAATCTTTGTGGTATAAGACATGAAGTTCTGTTGAAAATGTGAACATCAACAACCTTTGGCCTAGAAATATTACAAAAGATTTGGACTCTGAATATGCAGAAATGGTAGAAAGGCCCTAACCAATTTTATTATAGTAAATAGCAATTATATATATATTAATCCTAAAGAGTCTTTTGTTGCAAACCACAAATAATTCTTACCATAAGTAACCATTATATTTGTTTTTCTTTCTTAAGAGTACAGAAAATAATGGTTAATTGTAAAATAGAAAA
The DNA here is from genome assembly GCF_020740685.1 of Jaculus jaculus. Lineage (NCBI taxonomy): Eukaryota > Metazoa > Chordata > Mammalia > Rodentia > Dipodidae > Jaculus > Jaculus jaculus. The sequence goes on along the minus strand of NC_059107.1, from coordinate 79,025,224 downwards.
TATTCTTCATGATATTTTCAAAGCTATGTGTCATAAAAAATTAGAGCCTTAAATTTTATATGCATGCTAAATAAATCTAACTTTCTACCCCTTAATAAATATCTGTAATGGGCTAGTAATGGTACTTAATCCTCAAAAAAAATTTTTGTCTTTAGTTGAAAATGTACTAAAAGCCATTATTCAAATTTAGGTCTATTTGGTCTGAAGCATTACTCCACAATAAATGAGACTTTCTTACAGTGAGAGGAAAGGGAAAATTAAAAATGAACAAAAACAATTTAAAAAATTTAAAACAACTCAACCTAGGTTATGAATAGAAGGTTAAACTATTTTTTAAAAAATCTATTTGAGTAAACAAAAATTGTTGTAGATACAGATCAGGGTCTGATGGGCTACTGCTGAGATTTTTAGGGTCTTGTGTTCCTGAACAGGAATTTGGACAGAGATGCATGAATAGTAGCAAAGGAAGAGATGTTACTGAGAAAAGTACTTGTGAGAATGGAAATGGGCCAGAGCTGGAGAAATGTCAAAGGCTCAATGGCAATGACTGTATAAGGAATGGAACTTTGATATTCCAGTGTCACAGGCTTATGGATCATTGATCTAGTGTGCTCCTTCTTAAAACATTTTTTTTGTTTATTTGAGAGAGAGAAAGAGAGAGGTAAAGAGGGAGAGAGAGAGAAAGAGAGAGAGTAGGCACACCAGGGCCTTCAGCCACTGCAAACCATATCCAGACACATGTACCACCTTGTGCATCTGGCTTACATGGATACTGGGGAATTGAGCCTGAGTTCTTAGACTTTGCAGGCAAACACTCTAACCACTAAGCTATCTCTCCAGTCCCAGTGTGCCCTTTTTTGTACATGTTTTGTTACATGTCAACCCCAATGGAGAGAGGTTTCTATACTTTCTGCTACTGACTATTGTCATATGCTAATTTTTCCCTCTCTTTCTTTCTCCTTACCTCCTTCTCTACTATCAAATCTCTCCACTGAGAGTTTTGGTCTTGTGGTCTCAAACCACAAGAAGAGCTGAGTATGATGATTATACTTCTCTAGCTTCTTCCATTCTGTGATGTTCCCTAACCCTTAGAGTGGGTGATATAGATGTCCTACTCAGTGCTGAGCAGTCAACAGACACTTATTCTCAGCATTTTGACCAGTTAGTATTCTCTGTAGTAATTAACACCCCCTGAGAAAAGAAGTTTCTTTGAGCAAAGCTTCAGCATCACTAATCTATGGGGATAAACGTAAACATTTCGAAGGCAATTTGACAGGTACATAATGTTCATTTATCAAAACAATAACAGTAGCTGCCCCACTAGGTCCTGGGACCTCCCCAGCCATGGGTTTTTGACCAGGTTTATAGTACCAGATGTGTATTTCCTTCTGTGGCATTGGCCTCAAATCCAATTACAAAGCATCTGGTTACCTTTGTAATAGTTACACCACTATTGCACAAGTTGGCTCATCTTGTCTGCCAAATTGATGTGTGACACAGAGTCCGCAGCTGTAGGACTATGGATGACAATTCTCCCCTAGCAGCATGACTAACACTTGAAACTTCTGGCATTACCAAAGCTAGCCAGCAGGACCAAAGCTTCCAGTTCAGTTCCAGCTTGATGTCTCCAGATCATGCAATTAAAGCATGTCTTCAGTAATAGGGTCTTACCACGCAGTTCTGGTGGACAACCAGCAGCAGTGGCAGCAGCCTGTATTGTCTTCCATGGCTCAGGTGCCTCCCTGGCCAAAATCCAGCCAACATTCTCTTCTATGATTTTGTTGAAGACACCTACTATGCCCTTTGAGTGGAGTTCTTCTCCTTCCACTATGCCCTGAATTCTAATATTTCATCTTTTCATAGTGTCCCAAATATCTTGAAATTCCCACTCATACTTTTCTATAAGTTTGTCTTTCTCTTTGTTGGCCTGTATTAGATCTGCCACCTGGTCTTCTAGCTTAGATATTCTGTCCTCTCCTTCATCCATTCTACTGGTGAGATTTCTCTACAGAGTTTTTTATTTCATTAACTGGGTTCTTCATTGCTAGTAATTCTGACTGGTTTTTCTTTATTATTTCTATTTCCTTATTTATGTCTTGTATTGCCTTCTTTATTTCATGAAATTGTTGTCCTGCATCTTCTTTGATTCCTTTGATTTCCTCTTTAAGTTCCTCTTTGACTCCTTTGATTTGTTCTCTGACTTCTTTGAACATATTTACAATCATTCTTTTGAAATCTTTTTCAGGCATTTCCTCTAACTCATTCTCACTGGAGGTCATTTCTGATGCATTAGTACTTTTAGGTGGATTTATATCGTCTTGCTTTTTAGTCTTTCTTGTGTTATAATATATATATATTTTTGCATCTTGGATTAAGTTAATGCTTGGATTTTCTAGCTAGCTGGGTATTCTTAGCTGTATCAATTGATTTGATGTTATATATTTTCGGGGTAGGAGCTTAAGGTGTTAGATGTGGCTCTTAAGACTCTGAGAGTATCCACAAAGGTGCTCCTAGGGGTTGAGTTTCCCTGCTATGGGAGTATTCAAGTAGGCTGAGTGGAATAAAATACAGGTAGATTCTAAAAGTTAACTAAACACTGTACCCATTCAGTCAAAAACAGCCCCAAGTATGTATGACAGAGTACTTATTATAACAATCAGATCCTCTATCAACACAGAGGTTAAGATTTCTGGTCTGTTGAGGGATCCCAGTCAGCTTGTGACCAAGTGAGACCCTTCCCTGGTGCAAACCCAGTTACCTTGGATGATTTCGGTCTCAGTCAAGTTGCTGCCTAGGTCGTCGGGCTGCTGTTCTGATTTCTGGAGCTGGGCACTGGCTTTTCCTGTGGGGCAAACCAAGCCTGGCAACTGTGGCCCTGCAGATCAGCACCCCCACTGCTGGAACTGCTGCTGCTAAAGCTGCCTCTGCTGGGTCTGTCAGCAGCTCAAGCTGCTGCTGCTGGGCCCACTGCTGCTGTGCCTCTGCTGCTGCTTCTGCTGCTGTAGCTGCCACTTCTGGAGCCACTGCTGCTGCTGAAGCTGCTGCTGTTGGGTCTGCTGTTGTTGCCGCTCCTGGGTCTGCTGCTGCTGGGTCTGCTGTTGTTGCCGCTCCTGGGTCTGCTGCTGCTGGGGTTTCTGGTACCGGTTCCGTAGCTGCTGATGTTGCTGCCAAACTCTGCTCCTGCTTGGGTCCCGCTGTCGGCTCAAGTTGGTGTGGCTGGGTCCCGGAACGCTGCTCTGTTCGCTGGAGCTGGGCTCAGGCAGTGGGGGAGGGGAGGGAGCCGCAGCTGCTCTGGTTCTCTCCCTGCTCCACGTGTTCTTCTACCTCCAGGTCTGCTCCTCCACTGCTCACTGCCGCTCTCCCTTCACGTTTCCTGAGTTGTGGAGAGTGCCAATGTGAGGGGAAGCTCCCGCACCTGGCTTTTCCTGCAGCTGGAGCCGAGCCTGGCGGCTTTCTGGTGCGCCCCACTGCCACGGTTGGCGGAGCTGCTGGGGCCGCTTTTGCCAGCCTATGCGGGCTCTAGATGCTCTGGATCTCTCCTACTTCTCCACTACTGCTTCAATTTCCTATACACCTCACTTTTTAGTAAAAGTGTGTATTTTGCTGAGTTTTTTTGGTCTTTTCTCCCCCCAGGCTGCTTTGGCATGGTACCTACGCCGCCATCTTAACCGGAAGTCCCCAAGCCAACATTTTCATTGAATACATTTTCTTCTCAAAGGATAATTTTATTTTCTTAAGGAAACTGAAGGTACTGGGAACTTTTTAATCATCAATTATTGTCCACCACTAATCCAGTGATAAGTTCTCTCAGCCACAGCCACTACTGGACTAAATGTTGAATTACATTCATTGGTGGACAGTGATTCAACTTTCCTCTGTTGGGTTTTTCTTTTACATGTGTGTGTTGTATGTGTACATGTGTGTACATATGTGTGGGAGAGCATGTAGGTATACAAGTGCATAGATCTGGCGGCCAGAGATTGAAGCCAGCTGCCTTCCTTCATTGCTAGCTACTGTATTCTTTGTGGCATGGTCTCTCACTAAATGTAGAGTTCATCAATTTTGCTAGACTGGCTACGCAGAGGGCCCTAAGAATCCTTCTGTCTCCACTTCCCCAGTACTAGGATTTCAGGTGCACACCACCATGCCTGAATCCAAACTCAGGTCCTCATGTTTGTGCAACAAATGCTTTACCAACTGAGCCATCTCCCCAGCCCACAGTTTATACTTGAGGATAACCAACTGTGGTGGATATTTCAAACTAAAGCCTGTCTCCCTTTTCTGTGCTGATGCAAACACCTCATATTCTATGCTGAAAAGATTGTAAACAACCTGTCCTATTCTTAGAACCTATAACAACTGTGTCACTGAGTCCCGTCCTCGGTTAGTCAGATATCCTTCAAGATTAAATAATGGGTAAAAACATCCCTGAACAAACAAATTTCCGTTCTATATTTGTACTTCCTTATTTCTGACTGCTAATGAATTTTCTGTTTGTGCCCCAAAATCATGTAACCTTAGACACTTGTGACCTACCAACAATGTAAAAAAATCTCAAGATGATATCAGACTGCCTGCTACACTGCTTATAAGACTCCTGAGCTGGAGCTGGAGAGATAGCTTCGTGGTTAAGGAGCTTTTCTATGAAGCCTAAGGACCCATGGTCTACTCTCCAGATCCCACATTAGCCAGACCTACAAAGGTGAGGCAAGTGCAAGGCCACACATGCCCACTAGGTGGCACAAGTATCTGGAGTTCAATTTCAATGGCTGAGGTCCTGCCAATTCTCTATTTCTCCTCTCTCTGTCTCTCTCTCATTCCCTATCAATAAAATAAAATAGAATAGAATAAGATATTCCTGAGCTATCAGAGTTCAGTATTCAGACATTGAAGTTATTCCCCTGAGTCTATGTCAGCATGAATAAATTTTTTGATTCTTCACTCTATCTCTGATGCCATCTCTGTGTGACTTAGTTTGCTGTAACACAACCATCTCTACTCTGAGGTATTGTCAGTCTTTTACCCAATGCCCCAATATTTCTAAGCCACAATGAGAAAGTTATTTCAAAGTGAGACAAGATAAACTTCCTCACCAGATAGGCGTGGTAGCACATGCCTTTAACCTTAGCACTTGGTGCGGGAGGGGGCAAAAGTAGGAGAATTGTCCTGAGTTTGAGGCCAGCTTGGGACTACAGAGTGAGTTCTGGCTGCCGGGGGGGGAAAGAAGACTTTATTGCCAATTTCACCATACATAGAAGATTTGGAATACAAAATGAACAGAGTTTTTAAAAAGTATTCACAAGTGAAATTTTGAATATGTAGCCAGAGAATGTCATTACTACAGACTGGTTTTCAAAGGAGCCAAGTGTGGCTGGGCATGGTGGTGCAAGCCTGTAACCAAGCACTTGACAGGTAAAGGCAAGATTATCAGAAGTTTAATGCTGTATTCATTTCATAGCAGTTTGAAGTCAGCACAGGATACATGAAACCTTGTCTCAAAAAATCTACCCCCTCAAAATCGATGTTTGTTTTTCTAAGTTTGTAACCATATTTAAGTACTACCATTCAAAATTTGTTTCTTTTAGACAGTTGTTATAATTCAAATGAAACTAAAGCCCATTTATAATATCTATAGATCAAATGATATATTTTGATTTTGAGTTCATATTTCAGTTACCCAACTCATAAAAAATAAGTAGCTGACAAATTTTGAAATGTTAATGTAGTTAATTTCCAAGATGTGTAAGAATATAAAAATACCTTAGTTTGTCACATGGACTGAATTTATCACCTTCCCACACAATTGGACAAGTGATTATATAAACAGATGGGTACTGACTGGGTTTTGTAAAACTAAAGTGGGAGGCTAGTTGTGGAGATAGACACTTCTGCCCCCTCCCCCCCCCCCACACATACCCTAGTTTAGGAAATTCATTGACAGTGTGGAAGGATTTAATCTGTGTGTGATGGCAGTGTGCTTGGCTGGTTTCCACTCTCAATGTGTAATGTGATTTAAACAGTTGTCAACCATGACTATAAACATGCGGAGGATTTAAAGATAGAAATATGTATCTTATTTTACCCTGTAAACAAGTCAGGTTAAAAAAATATTTTATTTCCATTACAGAGAAAGGGAGGCAGGGAGAGAAATAGCCAGAGAAGGGAGAGAGAGAGAGCATTGGCATGTTAGGGCCTCTAGCACTGAAAATGAATTCCAGATGCATGCATCATGTTGTGTATCTGGCTCATGTGGGTACTGGGGAATCGAATGTGTTTCCTTAGGCTTCACAGGCAAGCACCTTTACTGCTTAAGCCATCTCTCCAGCCCATATGTCAGTTTTTAAGTTTAAATGCTTAGTGAATAAGTAAGAAAATGATACATAGGCCTACTTGTTTATAATTGCAAAAACATAAAACAAGGCATATGTTTAATTGAAAGTTTAATTAAAGGGTGAAGAATGCACTCCACACGGTTATCTGTACAGAAAAAACATAATAAGGGCTTTCTTAGATAGCAATATTCACCCAAATACACCAGTGGACTGTTTAATTCTGACCATTCTTCTCATTCAAATTTCTGCTGGTGTCCAGTTTTTAATATAAAAGTCCAATCACCCTTAAAGCATGTCATAATAGCCCAAAGTGATGTGGGGCCTGTGAGTCAAGGAACCTGTTAGCTGCTTGGTCTACAAGGCTGGATGCCTCAGCAGTCCCAATCCAGCCCTGAAGGCCTGGGGTGTCCTGGAGAGATGCTGCTCTTCAGTCCATGCTGATCTTCAGTCCACGTTAGTCTTCAGTCCACACTGGGAAGCAGCAAGCAGCACTGTCATCCAGATGGTAGGGGAGGAGAATACTTTTCTTCCCAGAGCTTCTTTTGATAAAGCCTCCCCTCCGACAAGGGCCACTCACTCTGGGGGAAGGGCTCACCCTGGGGGAAGGATTCCTCCTTTAGTTAATTCTTCCTGGAAGCAACCTCAGAGACCCACTTATGAGGAATGTCTGTGGATTCCTAAACAGATCAAGTTGACACAAGCTTAACCATCACAATGTAATTGCTCTTCATACCTCTGGAATAATGAGGGGGGGAAATACCATAAGTCCACTGACCTATTTTTACACTGATAATTTTATAGCTTGAGAAGAGGAGATGTGAGGTTGATCTCACTTGTCAATTTGGTTAGATCTAGAATTACCCAGGAGACAAATTTCCAGGCATATAGATGAGGAATATTTTTAGATTAGGTTAATTGAAGTGGGAAAATCCACCTTAAATGTGAGCAGCACCATTCCAAAGTAGGCTAAGTATGTACATTGAACTCTTCCTGCTTCCTCATTGTATATACAATGTGAACTGCTACCTCAAGATATAGCTGCCTTGCTGTGGTGGTTTGATTCAGGTGTCCCCCATAAACTTAGGTGTTCTGAATGCTAGGTTCCCAGCTGATGGAGAGTTGCGAATTAATGCCTCCTGGAGGGAGTGTATTGCTGGGGGCGGGCTTATGGGTATTAAAGCCAGTTTCCCCATGCCAGTGTTTGGCACACCCTCCTGTTGCTGTGTCCCACCTTATGTTGGCCAGGGGGTGATGTCCACCCTCTGCTCATGCCATTGTTTTCCCCTGCCATCGTGGAGCTTCCCCTCGAGCCTGTAAGCCAAAATAAATCTCTTTTTCCCAGAAGCTGCTCTTGGTTGGGTGATTTCTAACAGCAATGCGAACCGGACTGCAACACTTGCCTTCCCTGCCCTGATGAATTTTACCACTTTGAAGTGGAGCTGAAATAAATCCTTCCTCTCATAAGCTGCTTCTTGTTAGGTATTTGATCATAGCAATGAGAAATGTAACTAATACAAAAATAGCCCAAGTAGGAAAAGGGATGAACAGAATCTTGGTTAAAAGCTCAGGTAACTTCAATGGGTCTAAAGGAAATGTGTGCTCATGGATTAATTTTCACAGGTATGTGAAATCAATCTCCTGGAGATAGAATGCTTCTTGGAAAGGAAACTTTCACAAGTTCTCATGTCCTTCTGATACAAACTTTGAGGCTTGCCAGCAAGTATACTCTTGGTAGTGATATATCTTCATTTGTATTCTCATAAGTCAAAGCCATACCACATTTATCTCTGCATGTAAACTCAACTTTACATATATTTCAACTAATTGCTCAAGACAATACAAATGTTAATTGTTTGAATAAATGTACTTAATATCATGTCCAACATCTGTTTTTACTGTGGGGTTCCCCGGAGGGGTCCCCGCTCAGGGCTGTCTACGGGACCCCAAGAACACTCACGCAGGACGCTGTCAATGCAAACCGCACGAGGTTTATTGATTCCGATGCATCGGGGCTCAACACAGATTCCTCTCGCAGGAGGAAAGGTGAAGAGCCCCTAGCCATGTGTTTGGTCAGCTTATAAAGGCTGAAAACTATAGGTATGCAGAGTCATAGGGGCTTTTCAGCCGTGGGTTCCCCTGATTGGGTGGGGCCCACGAGGCGGGCTCGTGAGGGTCCCTCTGATTGGGTAGGGCGTACAAAGGGCCAGGTCCTTATGGTATACTTTTTACAAAATGGAGGTAGTTGCATACTTTTTACAAAATGGAGGCAGTTGCAAAATGGCAGTTCTGTGATTCAGTGCAGTAGCAAGCAAGCCATATTACAGAAGCTTAAAAAGGCAAGTTAGCAAAGCAGCTAGAAAACAGAGCAGCAGAAATATGGCAACTTTTATCCTTTCATTTCCCCCTTTTCTTTGTCATAATTCCAATCATGGAATTTCAGTTTCTGCAAGAGACTGGTACTGTTGTTTAAGTATCATGACTTGGACAGTGCTGATCCTTTCTCTAATAAAGGTAACTAATCTATTTATTATTCATGGACCAAAGGTGAAGAGGAGAATTAAGATGATAAGTGGCCCTAGCAAGGTGGAGATCAAAGTAGTCATCCAGGGGGACCTGGTGAACCAAGATTCATACCAAGACTGGTTCTGTTGTCTCTCCCGTTTGCGTTGTTCTAGGCTTCCTTGTACTTTCTGCAAGCTGTTTTCTACTAATCCAGTCTTGTCTGCATAGAAGCAGCACTCTTCTTTTAGAGCTGCACAGAGTCCCCCCTGTTGTAAAAATAATAAATCTAGGCCTCTTCTATTCTGTAACACAACCTCTGAAAGTGAAGAAACCGAGTCCTTTAGGTTCTGCATTCCTGACTGTAACTCTTGTAGATCCTTGTCTATTGCTAAGCTGAGTGGTTGGAGGTGACAAGGGAAGCTATGCCGGTGCCTGCTCCTGCAACACCCAACCCCATTATTAAGGGTCCAGATGGGGGGTTGTCTTGTTCTTTTGGCAGGTCAGTGGCAGATGCTTCTTCTGTGCGAGGCGATGGTAGTAACCAGCTTGATTGCAGAATCTACCTGACTCTTAATGAAACTGGTTAGTCATCTGAAGTCCCAGGGGCCAAAGGAGATAAGCAAAAGGAATCCAACAAAAGGGCATAAAAGACTGGGAAGCAAAGTAGTTAGCCAGGGAGATGTGGAAAACCAATTTTTCCTCTAGATTTTTTTTTTTTTAACTTTATCAAGGCTATTTTGTATTAGCCCAGTCTTATCTAAGTAAAACAACATTCTTCTTTGAGGGATACACAGAGTCCCCCTTCCTTTAAGAATACCAAATCTAGCCCTCTCCGGTTTTGAAGTACAACCTCAGAGAGCGAGGCCAAAGAATCTTTGAGATCTTGTATCCCCTCATGTATGAGGTTAAGATCTCTGTCCACTAAGGCACTGAGTTGTGAAAAATGCTGTTGGGAGGTTACCAGCGAGGCAATGCCTGTTCTTGCTCCCATAACACCAAGTCCCAGGAGCACAGTCAGGGTGAGGGCAGGTAAAGGCTCTCTATTTGGTTTAATGGCAATGCCTTAATCTATAGTAGATGTAAAACTTTCAGAATCATGAATGAAAAATCGTGGCAAAACTATAACTACAACACAATAGTCCTTAGTCTGTAAAAAGTCCTTGTTGACAATAAAGGGAGTCAGCCCCATGGAACAAGCAAGATAGGAGTTACTAGGGGCTTTAGTATATATAAAGGAGTCATTGATAATAGCAGTTTGGTTGCATACCGGTTCAAGAGTCAGAGGAGGGAGCATATCAGGGCCTAATAGACACAGTCCGAGGCCAGAAATGGATGCAAGAGTAATACCCCCCTCTGGGGCAGAGTGCCAGAATAATCCCTCTGCACTGTTAGTAGACACAGGAGATGTAAGGATGGCAATTCCCTCATAAAAGGGAGGTCCTAATCTGTATGGCATTTCAACCAAGCTCTATAATTTTATTTGAGGAACTTTAAATAAACTTATTTTAAGTAAACTTTATCTATGACAACAGGAACGTATGGTATAGACAGTCTATTTCCCTTTTATTTCTCCCTCTCATGAGAAGACACTCTAACTGCTTTAGGGGACTGGGTCGAAGACATCAGATCATTTACTACTTCTGCTGAACGGGACACGAAGTGGAGACTTGTTGCAGTTAGAGAATCTCTCCTAGAGAGGGGAACTATTTTAATGTACCCCAGAGTGTAGGAAGATAATCTTGAAAGATAACTTTGGAAAGAATAAAAGTAAGGAGTTACTGAAAAGTGAACACACAGCAAACTGGTCTTTTTGCAGGTCGAGGGAATCCAGGTAGACAGGCTTGGATCATCTCAGGACCATCTGAGGATGAGCTGGCTGAGATCTTCTTTCAGAACTGTTCATTAAATGGCACAGTAGTATTTAACATGGCTTGTAAAACAGATGAGATGCTAGCAGAGTTATCAGAAACATATACATAACATTTAATCTTAATAATAAAGAGCTATTTTTTTTTAATCTTTGGTTATACATTTCTCTCTGAGTGTTTAAGACCTTGTAGATAGCCAAAAGTTAATTAAGGATTAATTTTGGAGGTCATTAATGGCTCTCCAAAGAGACTTTAGGGACACAGGAGTAGCCCCATAGCTTACTGGTGTCTTTTGCCTGTTAGGATGAGTCAGGGCCATGCTGGCCAGGTAGTTTTCCCTTCTTTGGGAAGTCAGGAGGACTGATTGCTCCTCAATTGTGACTCTCCTGTTTTACATTGTACACCACTTTTGTTTGGGTCTCCATATCCTCCCTGCTCAGGAAGACAGGTGACTTACCAGGGGGCCAGAGTAGAAGTGTCCCATCATCTCCAGTGGCCTCATGACATGGGAGCACAGGCCAAAATATTGACACTTTTTACTCCGATGATTCCAATTGGCTTTGGCTTCTACATAGGTGATTAACACACTTAGAAAGGAAGTTACACCAGCTTGGATGTACATACATATAGAGCACATTTAATTACTGAAATAGACTTAACTAAAGAATGGCACAGGGCTTCTAAAATCATTTTGCCCTATCTTTAAAATTTTTGTTGTACTGTGGTAGCATAAGTCATATATATATCTGAGGTATAGAAAGTAGGCACATCTCCCATTTTAAATATCCAACATTTATAAGTATAGGCAGAACCTGTTACCAGTCTTGAAAACAGTACCAGTTGATTTACAAACTTAATTCATTTAACGTAGAAAACAAGTAAGACAATATAACATCTTAGCACCTGTGTGAAAACATCTTTGATTAGTTTAGATACCTGTGTGGGTACAAATTACCCAGAGAACATTGGAAACAGAACCGTGGAGTTTGATTTTTTTTTTTTTTTTTTCATATGAGGACCATTGTTTGAGCATGAGGCTGTGCCCTAAAGTAGGGAATATGTCTTAAGGGTTAATTTTGTTATAAGCACTGGACTTAAGATGCCAAAATTGAGATAGTTACTTTACATACAACAAAGTAGAATCTGGTCTTTTCTGAGCCCAAACAGCTAGCTAAATATTAATATAACCCTTGATAAATCTTTTTGAAAGAAAAAAACATTATTTGACAACCAATGATTTTGGCTTAAACTTGATAACTATTGATTTCATGCACCACAGAAATTTTTATTAACATAAAACAATTTTATGTTTTACCCATGACTTAAATTTGATAAAGCTCAAGCAAACTATCCCAACATACTTCAGCCTGAAAATATATTTTTTATATCCACATATATATATATATATATTTTTTATATCCACACATCTTTATTTACATACTTTAACATTCTGATCTAAGTACCACTCAAAAGACATTTTTAACAAGCACTCTATGTCCCAACATTGAAAAATTCCTTCCCAGTTTCTTTCCTTTTGGGGCATTCGCGAACCCAACATCCTCTTTCCTTGCAATACGTACATTGATCCTTCTCAAGGGGCTTCCTAAAGCCCTCGGGTTTTTTTTTTTTTTCTTTTTTTAATCACTGTAGCCAATATCCTATCTAAGTTCCTTTCTCGTCTTGCTTTTAATGTCTGGAGTGGACTGCCTTATCTATGTCATTGTTATCACTGCCTGTTGACCGGGAGAAGTAAGGTCAAAAGGAGTATATCTCTGGGAAGCCTCCATCAAGCATTCTAAAAAGATAGAGGGAGGTTACTTTAGCCAGATTCGTGGGGCGGCGAGCAGCCCCCCTGAGACCTGCCATCAGAGCCTGGTGGTAGACTGTCAGTTGCTCCCTACCTTCTGCTGAGTTGTAATTCCATTCAGGTCGGGTGAGAGGGAATCCCACATCAATCTCATTTGGGAGCTAGGTAGGCTGCTCATTTGGGCCTGAGACATGCTAGGTCAGGGGGAGGACCAAAGGCTCATACGGTAGAATCAGGTCCTTCAGTTTCTAGTCCCTGCAGTGGGCCCATCTCCTCCTCCCTCAGCCAAAGCTGGAGCGGGGAGAGCAGGGGGCTAAGGTGGGGGAGATGGAATCGGGGCAGAGGGCCACTCGGGAGGGTCCTCTATTTCAGGATATATTTTGGGCTGAGCCAAGGGGTCTGTGGCCATTCGGCTTGGTTTTCTCGTGGCTTGTTGGGCCACTGCCAGGACTTGGGAGCCTGACCGTGGCGGGGGTGGATCCAGGGCTTGACCCATGCCGGGGGATCCATCATTAGGCTCTCCCAGACCAGGATGTATGGCTGTTGATCTGGGTGAGAATGGGTCCCTTCTGAAAAACAATATTCTTAACAGCAGAAATAATGGTTAGATCAAATGCTCCCTCTGGTAGCCACTCAAAGGAGCAGAAAGTCTGTTATTTACCTTTTTTAATTTTTACAGATAAGTTATGAGCCTTACTTCTAACTTCAGAGAAATGAGATACCGTCAGAGTTAGGGGGGTCATCACAGTCTGTACCATAACTAGAAACAAGAGTCCACAAACAAACACAAAATAGATACTGACAAAAAGAAACCAAAAACCGTGACACCTCCGATGCGTCCAGAACAGAAAACCAAATACAGTTTCAGATGGAAGATGCCTCCGTGGTTTCTCCTGAAGGAGAAATACACAGTCTTCCCTTACCAGATAGGAGACTGTCAGCCACCCTGACTCTCCTCAGATCCTGGGGCGTCCCCCAGGATTGCAGCCTGTGGTCCTGCCAACCACCATTGTCAGGTCCTCACGGTCCTGAACAACAGCTGCCCAAACCGAAATTAAAACAGATCAGAGCAACAGAAATCACAGAAATCACTCAGACAAACACTCAGACAAACACTCAGACAAGCAGCGCTGCAGACATTTACATTGTTTACGTCCAAGGGGGTCTCCGGAGTCCTGGGTGGACGTGCAAATCCCTGGACGAGTCCTCAATTGAAAGACCCCCAGAGGGAGACCTTCACTCAAGTCTCGAGATAGCACGCACCCAAAGACACACAGGAGACCCAACTTGCTGCAAAAGCATGAGGCTTTATTCAGGAAACCAGAGCTCTGGGGTCGACACATATCTCACACAGGAGACAGAGGTGTTGACTCTTTGCCATTTTTTTCAGTAGTAAGTTTTTGATTTAATTCTTTACTAACCCTTTGTCATTTCTTGGGATGAATGTTAGGTCCATCAATCATAAACCATGGACATGTCTTATCAACAAAAATAAAAAACTGTATAAGATCCTTTTTCTATACCCGTATTCCTCACTCTCTGAGAGAGGCTTTTAAATCCTTTATGAAAGAAGCCTCTTTAGACAATGAATGGCCCATCTTGATGGGACGGAATGAAGAGGGAAAACTTACCAGGTCTTGCCGTCTTCTTGGGCGGAGAAGCGGTGACCCCCGAGCTCATGTGCTGGGGGCTTTCCGTCCAGCAGGGGTCCGTGCCTCGAGCCGCCACGTTGGGCGCTCGTCGTCACCAGGGACGTTCTTTCTGGCTTCCAACAGGATACGTTCCCTCTCCTCGGTCGTGAAGAGGGTCTGGAGTAACTGCTGGCAATCGTCCCATGTGGGCTGGTGGGAGAAAACTAGGGATTCCATGAGTGCAGTTAATTTTGAGGGGTCCTCTGAGAAGGGAGGGTGGTTGGCCTTCCAATTATAAAGGTCTGCGGAGGAGAAAGGCCAATATTGTAGGGGTGGCAGAGGTCTCTGAGTTGGATCATCCCCTGGTAAGATCTGGGTTAAAGGTCCCTCCTCGGGGCCATCCAACATTAAACATAGTCCCTTCTCCCTCACATAGAGTTTGCCATTTTCCTTTCTTTATTTCAACAGATAAATTATGAGCTCAGCTCTTAACGTCAGTCCAGTGAGCTAAAGTCAAGTCCAAAGGGGTTGAGATAGTCTGTCCCATGTTGGAAGGGGAATAAAAGAGATAGGAGAACAAAAGGATCTGGAGAACACCGAGAACAGAGAGACAAAGGCGGCCCGATCGCTGCTCGAGTAAAAACGAAACTGAAGCAGATGGCGGCGAGCGGGACCCAGATGATGCTTCCCGACAGAGGCGAACTCGATCCGAGTTCTTCAGATAGGAGACAGAAAAACCTGTCTCCTGGGGGCAATCAGGAGCGTCCTCCAGATTGCTGGGTGGTGGTTCTCAGGCCCGTCAGCCCCAACTCAGAGCACCCAAAGGGAAGGCATCCAGATACTGAAACCGGTTGAAATCGAGAATTTTTCCAGAGGACAGATATAAAAGTACAGACATACACAGACAAGACGGGAGGCGCCTCTTACCTCTGAGGGGTCCTAGATGAGGTCTGGGGTCCTGTAGAGACTCCTGGCTGGCTCGCCAAATGTGGGGTTCCCCGGAGGGGTCCCCGCTCAGGGCTGTCTACGGGACCCCAAGAACACTCACGCAGGACGCTGTCAATGCAAACCGCACGAGGTTTATTGATTCCGATGCATCGGGGCTCAACACAGATTCCTCTCGCAGGAGGAAAGGTGAAGAGCCCCTAGCCATGTGTTTGGTCAGCTTATAAAGGCTGAAAACTATAGGTATGCAGAGTCATAGGGGCTTTTCAGCCGTGGGTTCCCCTGATTGGGTGGGGCCCACGAGGCGGGCTCGTGAGGGTCCCTCTGATTGGGTAGGGTGTACAAAGGGCCAGGTCCTTATGGTATACTTTTTACAAAATGGAGGTAGTTGCATACTTTTTACAAAATGGAGGCAGTTGCAAAATGGCAGTTCTGTGATTCAGTGCAGTAGCAAGCAAGCCATATTACAGAAGCTTAAAAAGGCAAGTTAGCAAAGCAGCTAGAAAACAGAGCAGCAGAAATATGGCAACTTTTATCCTTTCATTACCATGTTCAGAAAAGCTGATAGTCAAGTAATAATAATTATGAGTAAAATAATACAAATCAGGGAAGCAAAAATAGTAGACAGTATAAACTTGGGGGAACATCTAGGAATCAAAATATCTTTAGAATGTTTCTACTGAGTGTGAGGTAGGAAAGACTCACCAATAAACCACTTGGAATTGTAAACCTTAAAGACAACAAAGAGATAACTGCTTTACCCATGAATGAGCTAAGTCAGCTTCTCTCAAGGAAACGGCCTGATTTCTGGTATCAAACTAGTATTTCCTATTCCAATTGTACCACTTACTTGTAAAATGATAGTCATAAAACATTTTTATTGATGTCTAAGTATCAAGTGCTATATGTTAAATAATTATGTTTAGAAACGTGGCACTTTCTAAGCTTTTAATAATTATTACCATTATTTTAGATTCAATAAGTTAGGATATTTTTAACCAAATGAAATGATTTTAAAGCTCAAATTTAGTGAGCAGCCAAACATGAGAAAAAGGACACTGAAAGTCTTAGTTACATAAAACCTCAGATAATCCAATATTTGTAGACTATATCTGAAACTCTTCCAGAAAGATTTACATCATATTGAGAAATGAACATAATAGAAAGATACATGCTATCTAGGATACAATAATAATAAAATTACAGTTAACACGTCTGAGGTAAGATGACATAAAATAAAATTTGCATTAGAAAATAAGGAACAAAACATCCATTGAAAGAAAAGACGGCACATGTGAGAGGCTATAAATGGAGAGCAGAGTAACAGCAATCATTTATAAACAAAGAAAAGCATACCCTGAAAGGAAGTAAACATCCTAAATGGATGAAAATCTAATCCAGGGGTTAAGAAGAAGTCATTCAGAGTAGCAGTTTTTTTTTTTTTCCATTTTAATAATATGATAACAGAGATCATGTTATGTTATTGAACCTGGAGTTATGTAATACTAAGATGCAATTAACTTGGCTCCATTAAAGTTTACATTTTAACAAAGAACTAAATGTATATTCTAACTTAGAGTTACACTGAACTTTAATCATTTTCCTAGATATAAATAATGAGACTTAGAATTAATGCTTTAATTTTCTTAAGTTGTTTAACTTGTCTTTTTGTTCTCATAGAAATAAAGAAAACTCCAAACTCTTCATCTTACCTATACTTAGTAGCAAAGCCCATGAGTCACCCTTCTACTTTACATGTGTGCATTTCCTTAGTAAAACAATGAAGCAATACTAACCACCTAAATTATGGCAAAGAGGAGGCTCCAGAGGATTTTTCAATATTAAAGTTGAACATACCTTAAATGAAGAACATGTTGTAGGGTCTAAATAGAGCCAAATATTTGAAGATGAAGAACCAATTTATATTCACCTAGTTGCCTCAGTTTCAGGTTTAAATACTTGATTTTTAAATACTTGATAAATGATTTTTCTCACATATGTCAGATACTAAAATTGAATCTAGTTCCTAACAACACAACTCTTGTCATTAGGACATCTTTTTTCCCTTGAAAAAGTATTTTTATTTAAATTTTGTTTTCTGCTTTCATCTTTCTGTTTTACCTGGTTAATATGAAATATACTTTAGTGACCTTTTTTATCATTGTGACAAAATACCTATTAAAAATCAACTTGAAGATTTAGTTTGCCTCATAGTTTCAAAGGTTTTAGTCCAGGCTGGAGAGATGGCACCTCAGTTAAGGCACTTGCATGTGAAGCCTAAGAACCCAGGTTCAATTTTCCAGATCCCACATAAACCAGATGCAAAAGGTAGCACATGCTTACAGAGTTCATTTGCAGTGACTACAGGTCCTTGGGTGCCCCCCCCCCATAGATAAAAATAACTTTAAAGAAAATAAAAGTTAAAAAAATGGTTTTAGTCCATAATCACTTGACTCCATTTTTTCTGGACACATGACAAGACAAAACATCACAGCAGTGAATGAGTGATAGAGCAAAGCTACTCACTTCAGTAAGTAAGAAGGTAGGAAAGGAAAGACAAATGGCAGGAGGGAGGAAGGAAGGAAAGAAGTAGGGAGGAAAAGATATTCTCTCAGGTCATATATCTTTCAAAGACTTCTCCTCAACCACCTACAACCCTGCTTCACCTAATGTGGTAGGTTGAATCACATGGCCCCATAAACTCATGAGTTCTAAATGCTTGGGATCCAGAACCTTGCTAGAGGAGATATGCTCCAGGTGGGTGAGCTTTGGGGTATTATAGCCAGCTCCCCCCTTGCTAGAGATGGGCAAATTCTTGGGGCTGTTTTCCACCTGCTGTGGCAGGGGTGATGTCTAGCCTCTGTTCATGCCATTCTTTCCCCTGCCATTATGAAGCTTCCCCTTGAGACTGTAAGCCAAAATAAAACCTAAAGGTTAAAAAGACCCTAACCTAAAGCTTTTCTTTGCCTCACTCCAGCCTGAAATAGATAGATCATGTCAATGCTAATCTCCTAAATGAATTTAGGATCTCAACTCTTGAAGTGGGGAATGATGTCTAGGCAGGCATTAGACTTGTGTTGCAGTCAGGTTCTCTTTGCTGGAAGAAAACACCTCACCAAGAGCAGCTTGGGGGGGGTGGGGGAAGAGCTTATTTTGGCTTACAGACTTGAGGGGAAGCTCCATGATGGCAGAGAAAAATGATGGCATCAGCAGAAGGTGATTATCACCCTCTGGCCAACAGCAGATGGATAACAGCAGCAGAAGACTTTGTCAAACACTGGCAAGGGGAAGCTGGCTATAACATCCATAAGCCTGCCCCAACAACAAACTACCTCCAGAGGCTTTAATTCCCAAATAGCCATCAGCTAGATACTGAGCATTCAGAACACCTAAGTTTATGGAGGACACATGAATCAAACCTCCACATTCTGCCCCTGACCCTCATAAACTGGTAACCATACATTATAAAAATTTACTATATATTTTAAAGTATCCATAGTTTTTATCAATTCTAGTGATGTTCGAACATCCCCATAATCCAAGCTTTTTTTAACTGAGCCATAATATTAAAAAAAAAAAACTCAGAAAAGCCATAATTTCACAGAATAAACATTCACACTACAAAAGGTGGCATTGGACAAAACAAAGAAATATTCAACAAATACAAGATTTAAACAGGGTAAATATCAAACTCTGCAGTGCCAAGTCCAACAACTCTAACAAGTGATAAATCTCCAAGTCAATTCTAACCAGTGATGAGTCTCTGGAGTTCAAATTACACTCCTCCAGCTAGAGTCATCACAGTCCTAGAAAACTTCATTTAGTGCTGGCAGCTCTCCATGGCAGTCATTTCACAGTCCTGGCATCTCTATTGGATCTCCATTACAACCCACAGTCCATCCACATAGCTCCATTGGGCATTCATGCAGGTAATCCAAAAAACCTGCTTCACACTGCCCATGGCCATTTCCAAAATACAAAACTGTGTTGCAAATCCTTTCCTGCATTTGTTATACTCCATACCACCAGGTATGCTACCAATTTGTTAATCCAGGAAGGAATAAAGCAGACTTTGAAGAACAAGACACTTCTTTGGCATTCAGACCTCTTCCAAAGAGTCTGCATTCCTTCCATTGTCCCAGTGCAGGTCAACTGGCCCAATCTCAGCAGTTGTAATCTCTCACACAACTTTAGCAGAATGGACAGCAGTTTAGGCTCAAAGATTTCATATCTTTCTCTGCCATATCCCTCTACTCACACCAGCCCATTTCTATGCAATGTAACCCTGAACAAATTCCTGGGACACATGCAAGGAGAATTTAACAAGCCTGTCACTAAAAATTCTTTTAGCCCAGACCAGGCAAAGCTCTTTATCACCCTTACAAGCCAAACCTCACAGTCCATAGTCTTTATTGCATTCAGTTCTTTCAACTCTGACAAGAATGGTCCATGAAGCTGTACTTCAGCACTGCAAGGCATCTCTTAGGCCAAGATTTCAAATTCGTCATTCCTCCAGCAAAGCAGTCCCAAAATGCCAAAGTGATACAATCAGGTTTCTAGCAGCAATGAACCCACTCTTCTGATACCAACTTTCCTGTTGCAGGCAGTTTCTCATTGCTGGCAGAAAACACCTGACCGAGAGCAGTTTCTGGGAAAAGGGTGTTTATTATGGCTTACAGATTTGAGGGGAGGCTCCATGATGGCAGGGGAAAATGATGGCATGAGCAGAGGATAGACATTACCTCCTTGACAACAGCAACAGGAGAGTGTGTCAAACACTGGCAAGGGGAAGCTGGCTATAACACCCATAAGCATGCTTCCAACAATGCACTGCCTCCAGAAAACTTCAATTCCCAAATTGCCATAAGCTGGGGAGCTAGCATTCAGAACACTCAAGTTTATGGTTGAAACCTGAATCAAACCGCCACAGCTTGGAAGTCATTAAAGGACAGACTCAACTTCCTTTTCCATAGTAACATTAGAAAATGAAGAACTACTCCAAGCTAACCAAAAGACTGATCCTGAATGAAGATATAAAAAAACACAATATGCATTTTTAAATTAAAAGAATAAGACTGAGCATGGGGGTGCATGCCTTTAGTCCCAGCACTCAGGAGGCAGAGGCAGGAGAATTACTGTGAGTTTAAGGTTATACTAGAAATACAGAGTGAGTTCCAAGTCAGCCTGGGCTAGAGTGAGAACCTAACTTAAAAAAAAACAAAAAAAATTGAATAAATTAAAAGTTTATATTTTAAAGGTTATTACATTTCTGATTAATATATTGAGAATTAAACCAAAATATTATTAAAGGTTATTAAGTTTCTAAGGTCAAAATTTCAAGTTTTCTTAACCATGATTCTATTCTCAGTATGTTTACAAAATGCCTGATTCTCTGTTTACAATATTTCTTAAATATTGCTTGGCTCTAATGTTTTCCCACTAGGCAAAACCTTTATCTTTAATGAAGAACTTATTCTAGTGATAAATATTGGAGTGGGGGGCTGAGAAGCTGGTCCATCAGTTAAAGGTACTTGCTTGCAAAGCCAGCTAGC
The DNA here is from genome assembly GCF_020740685.1 of Jaculus jaculus. Taxonomy (NCBI): domain Eukaryota; kingdom Metazoa; phylum Chordata; class Mammalia; order Rodentia; family Dipodidae; genus Jaculus; species Jaculus jaculus. The sequence goes on along the minus strand of NC_059107.1, from coordinate 79,004,587 downwards.
CTGGGTTCAATTCCCAGTATCCAACAAATCCAGATGCATGCACTTGGAGTTTATTTGCAGTGACAGGAGGCCTTAGCATATCCATACTATTATTTTCTTTCTTTCTCTCTCTGCTCACAAATGAATAAAAATATTCTTTTAAAAATTGGGTCTAGTTATGCAAATTGTCATTGTGTTTATAATAAAATGTCAAGATTCATCAAAAGTTTTACCTTTTTTTGGTCTGACATACTTTTCTTTCTTTTTTTTTTAAATTTTTTATTTATTTGAGAGCGACAGACACAGAGAGAAAGGCAGATAGAGGGGGAGAGAGAGAATGGGCGCGCCAGGGCTTCCAGCCGCTGCAAACGAACTCCAGACGCATGCGCCCCCTTGTGCATCTGGCTAACGTGGGACCTGGGGAACCGAGCCTCGAACCGGGGTCCTTAGGCTTCACAGGCAAGCGCTTAACCGCTAAGCCATCTCTCCAGCCCCTGACATACTTTTCATCTAAATCCAAGAACTCTTTTGATCTTTGTACCAAATAAGTAAAAACTATAAGCCATCTCTATTAAAGATTGTTATATAGAACTTTTAAATTGGTCAATTTTATAAATTCTTTCATGTTTAAATAATTTTAAATTATCCAAGATATTTCAAATATTTCTTGGTATATCCAAATGGACCTAATTACAATCTCAATTGAACTGCCAATGAAAATAAGCTTCTTAAGCCGGGCATGGTGGCGCACTCCTTTAATCCCAGCACTCGGGAGGCAGAGGTAAGAGGATTGCTGTGAGTTTGAGGCCACCCTGAGACTACAGAGTGAATTCCAGGTCAGCCTGGGATACAGTGAGACCCTACCTTGGAAACCCCCCCCCCAAAAAAAAAAGCTTCTTATACTTCTTATCTAATGCAATCATATTTATAAAAATTTTAATTAACTCTTTGTATCCAAATTATGAGTGCCTTATTCCTTACTTTGACAGATAAGATTCATTTTCTTACCTGCACCTATGTTCATTAATATTTTGAACCTTAGACATTATATTCCTATAATGCATCACATATAGAAAATATAAAAAGATTGGGTCATAATGGCTAATATTATTACATAATATAATATTATTATATTAGCCATATATGACCCAGGAGTTTCTTCATGGCTCTATTAATTATCTCTCTCCTAAAGAGCTGCCACATTGCCTATGCAGCATCATCTATAAAGACCCTCAGAGCAGCATCCTAGCCACATAGAATAACAGCAGCTTGCTATGTGCGCAAAGTGTAATGTTTATCAAAAAGGGAACCAGAAGCTGAGAATATTAGGAACCGTAATTGTGTTACTAGAACTTCAATGATGGACTCTAGCAATTGTAGAAAGCTAAATGCTACATATCAAGAACTAAAAATTTTGGGGTTATATTAGCCCTTTAAAATAGCCAAATTATGGGCTGGAGAGATGGCTTAGTGGTTGAGCACTTGCCTGTGAAGCCTCAGGACCCCGGTTCGAGGCTCAATTCCCCAGGACCCACATTAGCCAGATGCACAAGGGGGCATACGCGTCTGGAGTTCGTATACAGTGGCTGGAGGCCCTGGCGTGCCCATTCTCTCTCTCTATCTGCCTCTTTCTCTCTGTCTGTTGCTCTCAAATAAATAAATAAATAAACAAAAAAAAATTTTTAAATAGCCAAATTATTACCCTTTTACATACAATTTGGTATCTCTGTGACCATCTGAGATACCCCTTGTTCTGGATAATAGTTATTCTAGACAAACTTCTTTTAATCTAGACCTACACATGAAATATATCTTATTTTCTCTGGGGTTTAAAAAAACATTCTCTTGTTGTCAGCACTCCCTCACATTTATCAAGATTTTTCTGCTTTCCAATATCATGAGCCAATTTTTTATTTGCTTAGTTAACTTACACAATTCATTTCAGAATATCTAATTTCAAATGGTTTTAGGAAATGTGTGTTCTTCCTCAATAACCATTTCAATTCTGATATTCATAGGCTCCTCTCTAGCCTTCTGCTAACTTGATTCCTCCAGAGTTCCCCAGGATGGCACATGGACTTCCTTATCTTCCTCATGCAAGAATATATTATGGGCATCTGACTCAGACACACTAAAATGGTGAAGTTTCCACTTCAGCACAATGCCCCTTTTCAGCTTAAAGCCGCTAGAGATATGATCATACTGTCCAATTCCCCATGAGACCTTCCCTCTTTCTTTCAAAAAAAATTTCTGGGACTAGAGAGCTAGCTTAATGGTTAAGGAACTTGCCTGTGAAGATAAAGGACTCAGGTTTGACTCCCCAGAACCCATGTAAGCCAGATGCACAAGGTGTCACATGTCTAGAGTTTGTCTGAAATTGCTAAAGGTCCTGAAATGCCCATTCTCTCTCCTTGTCTCTCTTTCTCTCTCTCTCTCTCAAATGAAAAAGTAATTTTTTTTCTATCTACATGGGATAGCCAAAATGAGGTGGACACATGCCTCATGACCACAACTTTGGATCTGATAGCCCAGAAAAGGACTGTCAGTAGTTATAAGGATGTGGCATGTGTGAACTCTTAACCTTGTTCTGCTTACCTTGGAGAAAGAAGCATCTGGATATATCATGCCCCACAAGATCTGGGCCACCTAGAAAATCTCCAAGATGATTGCCAAGTCAAAGAACCACATCTATCTCATAGCTCACAACCTCATGCTGAACCTATCAAACAAAAGATTTACCCAGGAAAGTGACACCTCATCAAGGGTAAGAAATGATCATCAAGAAGTCCATCTTGGGCTGGAGAGATGGCTTAGTGGTTAAGCGCTTGTCTGTGAAGCCTAAGGACCCCGGTTCGAGGCTCGGTTCCCCAGGTCCCATGTTAGCCAGATGCACAAGGGGGCGCATGCGTCTGGAGTTCATTTGCAGAGGCTGGAAGCCCTGGCGCGCCCATTCTCTCTCTCCCCCTCTATCTGCCTTTCTCTCTGTGTCTGTCGCTCTCAAATAAATAAATAAATAATTAAAAAAAAAAAAAGAAGTCCATCTCCAGAAAGCAAGTAGCTGTGTTTCTCCTCCACTTTTCGAAGGGCCAGTTAGGGGGTCTAGCACACCCTACCCTGGCCCCAGTATCATGTAATGGCCCTCCTATACCCAGCCTTTTCTTGAATTAGGATGACTAAAGACCAACCCTTTTGGAGGGAATAATTTTCCTCCTTTCTGTATTGGCCCACGGTGGGGTAGGGACAGTGTGATTTCTCAGTGATTTCCTATGGTGTTGCTCCCTTCTTCTATGTGGGAGGAGATAACCGCTCCCCCCATAAGTTCTCAATAAATTTTTATTAAGCCAAAAAAATTCTCTCTGTTCTTTTTTTACATAAGAAAAACTCTATTCCTCTCCTTCTCTCTCCCTTGTCACCTGGCTAGCCCTTGGACTGTAGAACTGTTATAGAAATTAAGTGAGTCACTGAGTAATCAGGATAAATCTACTTCAGAGAGAGGGAGAGAGGCTTTATTCATGGGCAAACCTCTGCTAGCTAACAAAGACAGAGGTCCTGAACTCAGGTTGTGCTGGAATTATATACCTCTTACAATCCCACACTTAGAGGGGAGAAATTTACATCCATGAGTGTAGGGTTCAAATAAGATTAACTACAGGCTGCCGTCTCCCAAGATAAGGAGGTTACATATTGTTCAAAGGATCAGGCTCAGAATCACAGAGTTCTTGTTAGCTTGCATCAAAGGAATCTCCCCCACTGCAGTATCTAAAGAGGGAAGTGCAACATCTATTGCTTCACTGAAAGTCCTAAAAGCATTTATATTTCTTATAGATGTTGTGCCAAGACCCCTGACCAGGAGCCAAGTCCCCCAGTCACCCAGGAGTCACCCAGAGGACCGCCACAGAAGCCGAGACACTCGAATGTAAAAGCAACAGGTTTCTTTTAATGTCAAGCTTAAGCAGGGACTCAATCCACACAGACTGACTCAGCGGGAGTGGGAGAGAGCCCCAACCTTCTAAAGTAGGGGTTTATAAAGGAAAAAGAGCGGGAAGGGGACAAAGGGGTTATATTACATCACATCTTTTAAAATGATTGGTTCCGAGAAGGCACGCGTGGGAACATTTCTACTAGTTGCTTATCTCTGTTCAGCAGACTGCTTGCAGAACCTATCTATTGCAAGAGGCCAAAGGCCCCTGCAGTTAAGTATTCTGGAATGTCCTATTGAGCAAGCAAGCATGAGTTACAGAAGTAAAGATCAGTGCATTAGTCAGCTAGTTCCTTATCTGAGCTGAGCCTGGGCTCCTCTTTTTGTTCACAATGATTTGTCCTAAAATGGCAGTACCATTGCTTAATTATTTACACATTATTTCTTTTGGGTCTCTCAATAAATACATTGATTTTACTCTAAACTAGCATAAGCTAAAAACATTAGAAATATGATGTTTCTTCAATAGAACTACCTCCTGGTATGGTAATGGAGGGCACCTCTGTACTAAAATGAGAAGTATACTTCTCTCTAACCCCTACTTCCTGCATACCACCCAACTCCCCTCCTTCACAGAGCAGTTTCTCTCCTCTTGATAAAACTCCTGTGGTGGTTTGAATTGATGTCTCCCAGTTGATTCAAGATTTTATTAAAGCTGTAACTTAGATCTCCAGCCACCTGGCTGGAGGAAGTGTCACAGTGGGTGGATAGTAGGGTCCAGCACTAAGGTGTGGGGGTGGATTTGGAACTCCAGTCTAAAGACATGCAAAGTGCTAGAACTTTGTCTGGGTCCAGAAGTGTTTGCTTGTGCTGGTGGTGATTGCTTTTCTTTTTGGAGGAATGGACATGAACTTGGTGCATGCAACTGAAGATGCCTTCTGGAGTGGTAATTTAAGTTTTATGGACTATTCTGATGAGAGTTTGAGAATGCCAAGTGCAGACAGTATTGAACTTTGAGGCTTGGCTTATGAAATTTATAAGGAGAAGGAAAGACTGCAGAGGACTTTTTTGGAACAGGGCTACTGGCATAAGGGCTGGATGCATACTGCTGCCCAGGCCCAGAGAGTTTGATCAAGGTTAAGTTTTTAATGGACTGATGTGCTTGGCTAAAGATATTGGACTGAGATATTTGAGATTTTAAGTTGGCAAACATCAAGCAAGTTAAAATTATAGGCACTGAGACTGGTTTTGGTTACTGTACCTGCTATTGTCAAACACATTAGCAATATTAAGGAAGATGGCCCAACTGCTTTACATTAAAACAATGGAGGCGATGCCTGGGGAAAGACTGTTAGAAATGCAAACTCTTTTGGAAAGTGACTGGAAAAGGAATCTTTTTTTCAAGGTTATGACTTATTTTATCCCTGAATCAAGAACATGGCTGTCTCCTGCACACCTGGTATTGGGTTTGGAAGCATAAAAAAAAATGCATAGAGTGGTCATGAAGTGCACACAGTTCCAGGAGCTGCTGATGAGATGTGGCATGAGGCAAGGTGTGATGCCCTGATAGGCTAAAAGAGCCTTTGGAAGATGGACCATGGTTTGCATGAAGACCTGTAGATATTTTGGATATAACAGTACTTTGCAAAGACTACCATGGTGTGCTCTGTTGGCCTAGAATAGAAGTGTTCCCTGGATACTCTGCTCAGCTGGAGGAATGGAATTGGAAAATCTGGAGACTATCAGTCTCTGTTGTATTGGACTTGAGCTGCAGAAGTTTGGTGTTTGTTTGATGGTGGTTGAGTTTACACTGTTTATTCTCTCTTTGCTATGCCTTATACCAGTTGAAAATGTTTACTCTGTGCCTTTATATGTTGAAAGTATTTAACTTGTTTGATTTTACAGGACTTACTATCTTAAGTTGGTCAACATTATGGGGACCTTTGAAGTTGGATTGAGTACAATTCACAATGTGTGATGACTATAAATCTATTGGGGGCCAGGGAAGGAATGTGGTAGTTTGAATATATGGCTCCCAATATATTCAGCATTTTATTACTTTGTAGTTTGCATAGGCAGCCACCTGCCTGGATGTGGTGTCACTGGGTGGATCGTAAGGTGTGGGGTGGGTTTGAAATTTCAATCTAAAGATATGCAAAGTGTGCTTAGCTGGAGTTCCTGAAGTGTGCTGTGCTATGTGGCTTTTGCTTGTGCTTCTCTCTGTGTGTTTGGTCCTATGAAAACAGGCCAGTTTCTTCTGCCATTATGGAACTTCCCCTGGATCTGTAAGCTTCATTAAATCCCTTTCTTCATAACTGTGCCTGGTCTGGAAGTTTATCTCAGTGAACCTCAAGCTGTATGCCACAGTGCACAATCCTGAACCCAGCATAGCCTTTGTCCTTTAGTGGAGCCACTATTGCTACATTCTGTGTAAGACAAAGGGATTGTCTCTATATGGAAAAAACCCAACACAAAACCACACAACAAAGCAAGGCATGATTTCCTCTTCAAGTGTTTATGCCTAGTACCATAGTTAGAACCTCCAAAAAAACTATTAGAGGAAATTCAAATAAATGATCCCAAAACATGATCATAATATAAATATACAAGAAAAGGGTCAAGAAAGAAAGAAAAAAAAACCATCTAAATGAATTGCAAGAGAAGCAACTAAAAGAACTCCATAGTCACTTGAATGAATTTAAAAAGGACATAAAAATGCTCAAATGAATAGCAAGAGGACATAATCAAGTAAATACTATGAGAAAGTCAAATCAAGAAATGAAAATGAGCCTGGTGTGGTAGCACACAACTTGAATCTCAGCACTGAAAAGGCAAAAAGCTGAGGTAGGAGGATTGCTGTGTGTTTGAGGCCACTCTGAGATTGCAAAGTGAATTCCAGATTATCCTAAGCTAGAGCAAGACCCTACCTCAAAAAGAAAAAAGGAAAAAAGAAAGAAAAGAGAAAAAGTTAATGAAAATTGAAATTATTAAATATATGTTGATGCTAAAGAAATACCAAATGGAAAGGAAAAATGAAATAATTCAAGTAAAAAGCTCCCTAGAAACCCATACCAATAGAATAGGTCATATAAAAAACAGAATATCAGAACTTGAGGACAAGGCAGAGGAAATAGATTGGGAAGCCAAAATCAATGAAAAGTTTAAAAATAAAAAGGCATAAGCAGGGGCTGGAGAGATGGCTTAGCGGTTAAGCGCTTGCCTGTGAAGCCTAAGGACCACGGTTCGAGGCTCGGTTCCCCAGGTCCCACGTTAGCCAGATGCACAAGGGGGCGCACGCGTCTGGAGTTCGTTTGCAGAGGCTGGAAGCCCTGGCGCGCCCATTCTCTCTCTCTCCCTCTATCTGTCTTTCTCTCTGTGTCTGTTGCTCTCAAATAAATAAAAATTAAAAAAAAAAAAGGCATAAGCAGAATATGAGAGAAATGTAGAGCACTATAAAAAGACAAAATGTTTGAATGATGGTCATAAAAGAAGTTAAGGTCAAGGTCATAGAAAATACTTTCAATAAAATTATAGAAAGAAATTTTCCAGATCTTATGAAAGTGAGGTCAATCCAGATACAAGAGGCATACAGAATGACAAAAAGGCAGAACCAAACAAACAATTACCTACAACACATTATAGTAAAAACACTACACACAGAGAGAGAAAGACAGAGAGAGAGAGAAAAGTGAAAACTGCAAGAGAGAAATAGTTTGTGATTTTTAAAGAAAAGCCTATCAGAATAACACTTGGTTTTTCAATGAAGCTCTACCAGCCATAAAGGCACAGATACCAATTAAGTCTACTATATCCAGCAAAATTATCCCTCATAATAGGAAAAAGAAAAACTCTTCACTATAAAAGCAGGCTTCAAGAACATAGTAGCACTAAGCCATTCCTACAAGGAATACTGAATGGAATATTTCACACATATTCAAGAGCCTACAGGTTGGCATTCTTCCCAGTGCAACTGTTTCTGAAATAATTTGTTATCAAGACTAATAATAATTTGGGATAATTTGCTTTCAGAACGTTTTTGGTAATATTTTGAATTGTCCATCTTTCCTTGCTCACTTTTTTCTTCCTTGATTTCTGCTCACAAACATTTAACAATTGCTCTATATCAGAAATGAGTTTGAAAATGATGTTAGGAAAACATGTAAAGTCTTGTAGAGAACACAAAGTAGGTCAGCCATGTAAAGTGAATATACAAAAAACTTGGTTTCAAGAGGGTGTGTATCTGTGCTATGTCAGATTTTTACATAGTGACAAAAATCTTCTTTTAGAGAATTTATGGATGTCACTCACAGATCAACTTTCAGCACAATACTAAGACTAATTGCAGATAGGTTTACGTTGCTGGGATAAACATCCATGCCAGGCACAGTTTAGAGGAGGAAGGGACTTAAAGTTTACAGATCTAGGGAAAGTTCCATAGATGGTGAAAGAAGCTGGCAACCGTTCACTGATACAAAAAGATTAAAAACTGCAGCAAGCAAAACACTAGCACCATCACACATACCAAAAAGCAACAAGCACACTGGTAGCAAGCAGGGATCTTACAGAGCTCACATTGTTCTCATATACATTTTGGATGGAATCAGATCCACCCCCAAAAGCTCCTTTGGGATAGAACCCAGGATGCAGCCCCAGTTATACTGCTTCCAGCCAGATGGCTGGAGTCCCAAAGTATAAGCTTAATAAAACACCTTGAGTCTATGGAGACATACATTCAAACTACCACACTAATGAATTTTTTATCATATATATATTTTTATTGACAACTTCTATACTTACATACAACAAACCATGGTATTTCCCTGCCCTCCTCTTCCTCTCCCACTTTCTCCTTCATAGCTCTGCCCTCTGTCATATCCCCTCCCTCTGTCCATTAGTGTCTCTTTTAATATGATGTCATCATCTTTTTCTCCTATTACGAGGTCTTTCATAGGTATTGCTAGGCATTTCCAGGTCTTGGATAGCAAGGAAAATTTCTGTCCAGACAGTTGTAAGTAGGAAGTGGTACCCTTCATTTGGCTCTTACATTCTTTCTGCCACCTCTTCCACAATGTACCCTGAGTCTTGGAGGGTGTGAAATGTTTCAGTGATGGACACTCCTCCATCCCTTCTTCTCAGCACTATGTTGCCTTTTCAGCCATCCCAGTGGTCATCGCCATCTGAAAAGAGAAGCTTCTCTAACCAGAAGTGAGAGTAATATTCATATATGAGTACAAACATTAAGTGTAGTGATTTCAGGACAATTTGGTGAGAGTGATATACGCATTTATCCAGACAAGAGCAGGCTTTATACCCCTGATGCTCATGACCTCTCCTGCCATAGGCTTTTGATTATGTTTTCAGTACCAGGCATGTATTCCCTCCCATAGAGTGGGCCTTCAGTCCAATTAGAGAGCAGTTGGTTTCCCCCAGGGCATACATGCCACTATTGCACTCATTCAAACATTTGGCCTGTCTGGCCAAACTTAAGGTTTCCAGTGCCCACTGTTTTCAGCACTGATGACTTCTGTCTCACATAAGACTGCATACAGTGCAGCTTTTTAGAGCTTTCAGATTGCTGGGCTACAGGGAGAAGGCTTTCTGCTCAGCACCACCTTGATTTCTCAGTAACTTTGCTGCTTAGGCATGTGACATCTTTAGCAATAAGGTCTTACCATCTCTTTCTCAGGGGAACCAAGGGCCTTGGCAATAGCCCGTAATGTTCTGGAGGCAACATAGTCCTCCCTGGCCAATGACTCACTGGGAGGTATCCCATCTCAGGCACTGAAAATTTTCTAGTAACAAGCTATAGCTTCTGGATGTGCCATTATTTAGAAAAGTAAATTTTCATATGTCTTATTTAAAATATATTGAATTTTGATTGACTCTTCCCTCCCCCAATCATTCGTATATACAATCTCTTCCACTGACCTTGCTTAGGCCTTTCCCCTCCCTGTAATCTGTTCTACTACTTACATATATACAATATCATCCTCCTAAGACCTTCCCTCTCCTCCCTCCCTTATAGCCTTTTTTTAGCTTATGGACCTCTGCTACTGATTATTGGTTCTAGATCACTCACAAGTCTGTATCTTTGTAGATAGGATACACATATAAGAGATAGCATGCAAGGTTTGGCTTTCTGGGCCTGGGTTACCTCACTTAGTATAATCCTTTCCAGATCCATCAATTTCCCTGAAATTCATAATTTCATTTTTCTTTAACACTGAATAGAACACCATTGTGTAGATGTACCACATCTTTATTATCCATTCATCTGTAAATGGTCTTCTAGCCTGGTACCATTTTCTAACTATTGTGCACAGAGCAGCAATAAACATGGTTGTGCAAGTACCTCTAAGGTAGTGAGAAGAGTCATTAGGATATATGCCTAGGAGGGTTAAAGCTGGATCATATGGCAAATTTATTTTTAGCTGTCTCAAGAACCTCCACACTGATTTCCACAATGGCTGTACAAGATTACATTCCCACCAACAGTGCAGAAGCATTCCCCTTTTACCACAACCTCGCCAACATTCATTGTCATTTGTTTTCTTGATGGTAGCCATTCTGACAGGAGAGAGATGGGATCTCAATGTAGTTTTAATTTGCATTTTCCTGATGGCTAAGGATGTAGAACACTTTTTAAGATGTTTATATGCCATCTGTGTTTCTTCCAGTGAGAACTCTCTATTTAGTTCCATAGTGCATTTTTTAATTGGATTGTTTGATTTCTTTTTGTTCTGGTTTTTGTGTTCTTTGTATATTCCTCATATTAATCCTCTGTCAGGTGTGTCAGATTTCTGGCAAAGATTTTCTCCCATGCTATAGGTTGTCTCTTAGCTCTATTCACAATGTCCTTTGCTGTACAAAACCTTTGTAATTTTATGAGATCCCAGGAATTGATTAGTGGTTTTATTCTCTGAGAAATTGGGGTTATATTCAGAAAGCCATTACCTATGCCAATATGCTGACCGGTTTCCCCTACCTTTTCCTTTAGCAATTTCAGAGGTTCATGTGTGATATTGAGGTCACTGATCCACTTGGATTTAATTATTGTGCATGGGGAAAGACAAGAATCTATTTTCATCTTTCTATATATAGTTATCCAGTTCTCCCAGCACCACTTATTGAAAAGGCTGTCTTTACTCCAATGAATATTTTTGGTATTTTTGTCAAAAAATTAGATGGCTGTAGCTGCCTAGATTAACATCTGGGTCCTCTATTCTGTTTCATTGATCTACATGTCAGTCTTTGTGCCAATACCATGCTGTTTTTGTTACTATAGCTTTGTTATATTAGCTTAGAATGAGGTATGGTGACACTACCAGCCTTATTTTTGTTGCTCAAAATTGTTTTGGCTATTTGAGGTTTTTTGTGCTTCCAAATAAAATTTTGGATTTTTTTTTTTTTTTTTTTTTTGCTATTCCTGTAAAGAATGCCATTGGAATTTTAATGGAGATTGCATTAAATGTGTAGATTGCTTTTGTTAAGATTGACATTTTCACAATATTGATTCTTCCAATCCAAGAACATGGGATGTTTTTCCAATTCCTTGTGTCTTTTGCAATTTCTCACTTGAGTGTTTTCAAATTTTCATTGTAGACCTCCTTCACTTCCTTGGTTAAGTTTAGTCCAAGGTACTTTTTTTTTTTTTTTTTTTTTGAGGCAATTGTGAATGGGAGAGATTCCCTGATTTCATTCTCCGCTCATTTGTTGTTAATATATAGGAAAACTACTGATTTCTGTGTATTTATTTTGTAACCTGCTACATTGCTAAAAGTGTTTGTCAGTTCTGACAGTTTGCTGGTAGTTTTTAGGATCTTTTCTGTATAGAATCATATCATCAGCAAATAGTGATCATTTGATCTCTTTCTTTCCATTTTGTATCCTTTTATGAGTGTCTCTTGCCTTATTGTTATAGCTAAGACTTCCAGTACTATATTAAATAAAAGTGGGGACAGTGGACACTCTTGTTTTGTTCCTGAGTTTAGTGGAAAGGCTTCAAATTTTTCTCCATGTAGTATTATGTTGGCTGTAGATTTGACATAAATAGCTTTTATGATGTTGAGATATGTTCCTTCTAGTACCAGTTTCTATAATACTTTTACCATGAAAGGATGTCGGATTTTGTCAAATGCCTTTTCAGCATCTATAGAGATGATCATGTGGTATTTGTCCTTCCAACCATTTATATGATGTATTACATTTATTGATTTGCCTGTGTTGAATCATCCCTGCATCCCTGGGACAAAGAAAACTTGGTCAAGGTGAATAATCTTTTTGATATATTCTTGTATTCTGTTTGTCAATATTTTGTTCATAAGTTTTGCACCTATGTTCATGAGGGAGATTGGTTTGTAAATTTCTTTTTTTTGTTGTTGTTGTTCTGTCTTTGCCTGGTTTTGGTATGAGAGTGATGCGGGCTTCATAGAAGGAATTGTGTATAATTCATTCCTTTTCTATTTTATGGAAAAGTTTGAGAAGCATTGGTGGTAGTTCTTCCAAGAAGGTCTGGTAAAATTCACTGGTGAATCCATCTGGACCTGGGATTTTTTGAGTTGAGAGACTTTTTATAACTGCTTGGATCTCTGTACTTGTTATAGGTCTACTTAAATGGTTTATCTCATCTTGATTTAATTTTGGTAGGTCATATGTATCATGAAAATCATCCATTTCTTTCAGATTTTCAATCTTAGAGGTATATATATTCTTAAAGTATGTCCTTATAATTGTCTGAATTTCTTTGGTATCTGTTGTAATGGTGCCTTTTTCATCTCTAATTTTATTAATTTTTGTCTCTTTTCTCTTTCTTCTGGTCAAATTTGCTAAGGGTTTATAAATCTTGTTTATCCTTTCAAAGAACCAACTCTTTGTTTCATTGATTCTATGGGTTTTTGTTGTTGTTGTTGTTGTTGTTTCTATTTCATTAATTCCTGCCCTAATCTGTATGATTTCTTCTTATCTACTGCTTTTTAGTTTGCCTTGTTCTTATTTTTTCAAGGCCTAAGGGTGGAGCATTAAATTGTTTATTTGTGAACTCTCTAATTTCTTAATATAGGCACTTAGAACTATAAATTTCCCTCTTAAAACTGCCTTCATTGTGTCCCAAAGGTTTTGGTGTGTTGTATTTTCATCATCATTTGATTCTATGAATTTATTGGTTTCTTTTTGATTTTTTCAATTACCCACTGACCATTCAATAGTGTACTGTTTAGTCTCCATGAAATTCTGTATACTCTGTAGCTTTTCTTGGAGAATGTTCCATGTGCTGCTGAGAAAAATGTATATTTGGATGGAATGTTCTGTAGATATGGTAGGTCCATTTGTTCCATGACATCATTTAATTCAGATGTTTCTCTGTTTATTTTTTGCTGGGATGACCTGTCAATTGATGAGAGTGGGGTATTGGAGTCTCCTACTACAACTGCATTTGATGTTATCTGTGACTTTAAGCCTAATAGTGTTTGCTTAATGAAACTGGGAGCCCATGTTAGGTGTTTATATGTTTACAATTGTAATGTACTCCTGCTGGAGTGTTCCTTTAATTAGTATAAAATGACCTTCTATATCTTTCCTTACTAATGTTGGTTCAAAGTCTATCGTGTCAGATATTAGGATAGCAACCCCTGCTTGTTTCCTAGGCCCATTTGCTTGAAATACCATTTTCCATCCTTTCACCCTAAGGCGGTGTCTATATTTTATTGATAGACGAGTTTCCTGGAGAGAACAAATGGCAGGATCCTGCCTTTTAATCCAGACTGCAAGCCTGTGTCTTTTGGATGGTGCTTTGAAGCCATTGATATTAACAGTTATTATTGAAAGGTTGTATTCATTTTTGCCATTTTCCTTATTTTGTAGTGTTTCCTGTTTTCCCTTTACTCATTTGTTTTAACTGTTATTTGAGTATGGTTTATTTTTCCTATTCCTTCTGCGTATGTTTTGCTTTCTCTTTGGCATTAAGAATTCCTTGAAGTATTTTCTGTAGAGCTGGTTTAGTTGTCATAAATTCCTTTTGCCTGTTTTTATTGTGGAATGTCCTTATTTCTCCATCAATTTGGATAGATAGCTTTGCAGGATAAAGTAATCTTTGTTCACAGTTGTTACCATTCAGAACTTGGAATATGTCATTCCAAGTCCTTCTTGCTTTTAAAGTTTGTGTTGAGTAATCTGCAGTTATTCTGATGGGCTTGCCTTTGTAGGTGACTTGCTTCTTCTCTCTAACTGCTTTCAATATATTTTCTTTGGTTTGTTTTGTTTTGTAGTTTAATTATAACATGGTGAGGAGAGGTTCTTTCCAGATTTTGTCTGTTTGGTGTTCTAAAAGATTTTTGTATCTGTATTGGCACTTCTTTCCCAATTTGAGGAAAATTTTCTTCTATGATTTTGTTGAAAACACCTACTAAGTCTCTGGATTGAAATTCTTCTCCTTCTGTTATGCCATGAACTCTTATGTTTGATCTTTTCATAGTGTCCCGGATATCTTGAAATTCCCATTCATACCTTGCTATTAGCTTCTTTATTTCATTAGGTTGGTTTCCTGTGTTCTCTTTCAAAAGTTTGTTTTCTTCTTTAATTCCTTTGTTTTCTTCTTTGATTCCCTTCATTTGTTCTCTGATTTCTTTGACCATAGATACCATCACTTTCTTGAAATCTTTGTCAGGCATTTCATCTAAAACAGTCTCATTGGTGATCATTTCTGATGGATTTATTGTTTTCGGTGGGAATGCATTGTCTTGATTCTTTGAGTTTCTTGTATTATATTGTAGTGACTTTTGCATCCTGAATTGATTTGATGCTTGGTTTTTCTACTCATCTGCAGTGTTCCCAGATGTGGCAATCTAGCTCTATATGCCCTCAGGATATGTGTTCAAGGTGCCAGGTGTAGCTCTTGTCTGCCAATCAAGACACAGAAGTAATCTTCTGTGTTGAGTTTGCTTCCTAAGCAAGTATTCTAGTGGACTGGGTGGAATGATTTACTGGAAACTTCTAAATTTCAACCAAGTAACATACACAATCAATAAAAACCAGCACATGGAGAGATGGCTTAGCAGTTAAGCTCTTGACTGTGAAGCCTAAGGACACTGGTTCGAGGCTCGATTCCCCAAGACCCACATTAGCCAGATGCACAAAGGGGCACATGCATCTGGAGTTCGTTTGTAGTAGCTGGAAGCCCTGATGCGCCCATTCTCTCTCTGTCTCTCTATCTACCTCTCTCTGTGTCACTCTCAAATAAATAAATAAATAAATAAATAAATAAATAATAAAATAAAAGCCAGCACAAAGTATGCAATTGTGGGAATTAAAACAAACAGATAGTCATATAAAGCCCAAATCCCTAAGGGTCTGTGTTGTTCTATACCCTTAATCTTGTCAGCTGGGAGGTAGATATTTCTGTTCTGAATGGGTTCCAGGTCAACCTGAATCTGGATCAGACTCTGCCTCCAATAGTGACAAAAGCAAAAAACAAAGGCCCTGTATATATATGAAGGCACCAAAGGCAATAAAATTCAACCTCCAAATAGGTCATTTGAAAATGGTAAAGCCAACCAAGAAAATATACTCCATAACCTACCCTGACAAAGAAAGAGAGATTAGCTCTTGCAGGACTGTGTACCTATTTTTTTGTTTTGTTTTGTTTTGTTTTTGTCAATCAGCCTCATTACTTTTTGGTGTTGCTTCCAATCTCACTGATGCTGGGTGCCTGCCTCGATCCCTCAGTGTTGTGCTATGCAGCTGTACATCTGATCTGCTGTGTTGCCGCTGGGGGCTGAGTACTAGAGGTTCGTGGTGCTGATGGTGGGGGATGAAGAGTTCAGACTTCTGGAGCTGCTTGCACTTTAAGTAGCTCTTTAGTTGAACTCAACTGTCTTTCCTTCAAATTTCTTAACTTTGCAAGAAGGCTGATGGAGTTGAAAAATCTGTTGCTTGGCCTCTGCTGCTGCTGCTGCTGCCTGGTGCACCTAGCAGGACTGCCCCAGGCAGGCACACCTGTATGGTGGGCTGCGATTGCCTCAGTGGGTCTCTGGCCATTTTCCTCCTTTCTGGGGGGGTCTTGGTCTCTCTGGCTTCTCTGCTGTGTCTAATAACCTGTACTCCTTCACTTTTCAGAAGAATAGTGTATTTTGCTGGGGTTTTGCTTAAATCCCTCCCTAGGCTGGTTTGGCATGGTTCCTAAGCTGCCACATTACCCAGAAGTCTCCACACTAATGAATTTTGATAGGAACTAATCTAAAAGTACTCCTTATAAGATAAGGTTAGACTAGGGTTTAGATAAGTTAAGCTCAGGAACATTTGATATATACATATATAATTATTCAAATATCATGCTTAAAACAATAAAAGTTGGGCTGAAAGGATGGCGTAGCAGTTAAGTGTTTGCCTGCAAAGCCAAAGGACCCAGGTTCAATTCCCTAGGACTCATGTTAGCCAGATGCACAAGAAGGTGAAAGCGTCTGAAATTTCTTTGCAGTGGCTGAAGGCCCTGGTATGCCCATTCTCTCTCTCTCCCTCTTTCTTTGTCAAATGAATAAATAAATATAAAATATTTTAAAAGAAACAATAAAAGTTTCAAAAAGGTGCTATCAGAATCCCGAGACTTCTTTCAGCTGTAAATTTTCTTTTTAAGGACTATATGAAGACAGCATTTTGTACTGCTTCTTAAAGGGTAGAAAACATTTAGACTTGTGGTAAGGAAATTGCTAGCAGCACATGCAATGCTACAATGTTCTATATATACAGCAATGAATAAAATAACTGATCTTCCCTAATGTATCAAAGGAACAATTATATTTATAATGGTTAAACTGAAATTAAGTAATTTCTTTCTTTATGCTATGGCATTTAGTATATATCTTTATTCATTATGTTCATTATAATTGTATAAGCATGTTGTTTACATAATTCATTTTCATTTTAAGCTGGAGATTTCCTCAAAATTCTAGACAGATTCTTCATAATTAAAATGTTTGGGTCCAGGTCACTCTCACAAAAATGTGTGATACTCACTGCAAGACAGAAGGTCAGATGTTCTAGAACACAGATCTGAGAGAAAAACAAAACCAAAAAAATATTTTGGACACCATAGAAGGAATAAATTATTGAAATATCTCTTAGCAGTAGAAGAATTCCAATTTTCAGTAACACAGACTTCACTCTTAAGGTGATATTTGTGATGGGACTTGAAAGAGAGGCAAGACATTCATACTGACATTTAGTGAAAGGAAAAAAAACAGGAACAACTCTGAGACCAACATATATGGCTGGTGCTAGTGACACAAACATAATGTGTTGAGGGTAGTAGTTTTCACTGGAAAACTTAGATGCCATAGGTAGACACCATTTAGATAAATCATGACTGAAATTATGGTACACAAACATTATATATGTAATTATGTGGAAATATTTTTATATATGTGTATATATACACTCATTCACAACAACTAAGAAAATGTTATTGCTGCCTGTGTTGCAGGGTTGAATGCCAAAGTACTTGGTTACCCACCAGTACTAGATGGTGTTAGGTCAGGACAAAATGGTGTCATAGCAGGATGGTGACAGAGATATGAGGAATTGGGTCATTCACATTCCTCAAGGAACCATGCAGCCATTATCCCTTCCTTGCCTAACAATGACCCAGGTCTATGTTTCCTGTCTCCTTATCTCCCACCTGGTCACTGTTCTGGTCTCACACCCTAGTTATTTCCCTTCCTCACCTTCCCCCAACAAAAGAACTCTATACAGCCCTTTATCTGTAATCTCAAAAGTGACTGTGCTCTGCTCTTGAGAGTCATTCCTGGCAGCTTATGATTTTCCCAAATAAAAGCTTTCATTTTTGCCTCAGAGTTGTCTCCATAGTCTTGGTCACTCCTGAACCTTACATCTGGTGCCATGACTCAGATGGGAAGGCTCCTGGTTATCCCCTTGAGCAGCCAGATCTCCTTCCCACTGACCAGACAACCAAGCTGCCATTTTACCCACTGAAAGCTTCAGACCATCCCTGTCTGGTAATTCGGCCTCACTGTTCTTAACTTTTACTTCCCCACCCTCCTTCTTAGGTTGGCCTACTCTTGGGTTTCATCCCTCCTTGTGGAAGCTGTGCCAGCATGCCAGGCTACACCCTTTCTTTGGCCATTACACCCCCAACCCCAGGTCTCAAGAAAAAAGGCACTCTCAACACCTCGGGTCTCTCACTGTCTGGTCTACCATACTCTAAGGGACACCTTTTGGTTTGGTTACTGTGATGGTTTGAATAGAATAGATGGCCCCCAAAATATTCAGTTGTGTTTTTGTTTGTAGTTTGCATTCTGCAGTCACCTGGCTGGAGGCAATGTCACTGGGTGGATCTTAAGGTGTGGAGGTGGGTTTCAGATTTCAATTTAAAGATATGCAAAGTGTGCCTAGCAGGAGCTCCTGAAGTGTGCTATGTGGCTTTTGGCTTTTTGGCTTTTGCCTCTCTGCTTGGGCCTGTGAAGGCAGTCTAGCTTCTTCTGCCATTTTGGAACTTCCCCTGGATCTGTAAGCTTCAGTAAATATCTCTTCCTCCATAACTGTGCCTGGTCTGGAAGTTCATCTCAGTGAACCTGAAGCTGTCTGCTACAGTTACCATCTCAGGATAACCCCTATCCTTCCCTCCTCTCCCTCTCCCTCCTGAGCTCTCATCATCCACTGCCAGCCACTTTCATCTTCCACAGCCAGAAGCTTTCACCATCGGGAGCACAGTTACCCTCCTTGCCCACTAACAGGCTACAAAGCTAAGAGTTGCAACCTGTATGGCCTCTGCCCATGTGGGTGGTGGAGGCCCCATTCACCCTAACAAGCCAGGGAATCATATTAATGTTCTATGTAAACCCAGCTTAAGCTCTGGTTTATTTTTCCCTCACCCTTCTTTTGCTCTGTCCCTGTCTCCTTAAGAACTTAAAGCATCTACGATTCTTAGATGACATCTTATCTTTCTTTGCAATTCTGCTTGGCCATAGCCATAAATTGGACAATCGGTCCAAATGGCTTGAGAATGATACTTTTGATTTCTAAACTGTCACTGATTAAAAAAAAGAAGAAGAAGAAAATAAGAACTTCTGCCAATGTAGAGGCAAATGGTCCAGAATACCCTGTTTTTCATTCCATGTATATGGTCTTCTGTCTGCTCCACCTGCTTTTCTCACCTGGTCCTTCTAACCACCTCACCCCTCCTCTGGCTTCTCCAGCTCCTTCAGCCTCTCTGCCTGGTAACAAGGTTTTATTTTAATCTCTGGAGTTGTAAATAAAATAGAAATATAAAATGGGAATGCATAACTTCTGAATAAATAAATGAATGAAGGGGAAATGCTTGTCTAGAATCTATATGAAAAGTTCATTTAAAATGAATGTGTATGTGAATATGTATGGGGCTTACAGCCCTAAGGCTGCAGAATTATTTCTGTTGTGAGCAGTGCCATTTCATTGTGGGGATGTTTTCCACCAAGCCCACTATAATAGATGGCACAGCCAATTTTTACTGTTGAGTGTCCCCCAGAAGGAACACTAAAAGCAATTAAGACCATAGAAAAAAAATACAAAATTCTCCTACTCTTACAGAGTTGTAAAATGGCATAATAGAAAAGCAGCCTGTAGCCCTGGGAAAAGTCAAAAACTCTCCCTGGAATTTAGAAAGGGGAAAAAAAGGCTCTTTCTTAGCTTCCCTGCCTTGCAGATCCAGGTGACTGCAAGCACAGGGAATCTCAGGATTCTGGCCCCAGCATGATGATGAATGAACACCAATTTGCTATAAACAGATGGGGACTTCTTATAAGAAATTTGTAACTGTTTTAAGTTTACTTTATCTTTCTATGCTTCTATGGAGCTACTAATAGGCAATAGCCTCAAGATTTACATTTAAACTTAAAAGTTCTCAACTCTAAACTTGTAAAATTATTTAAAAAATTCTAAAATTTCTAATAATGCTCAAATCTGATTTCATTTTTTTTTTAAAAAAATGTGTTTCAGAAAAGTTATAAGAAACAAAGTTACAAAATCTGTGTTTATTCTGGACAAGTAGCATAAGTCAAATCTGATCTACTCTTTCTTTAAAAAGTTATTTCAAAAGGCCTTCTAAAAATTGGTCATATTAAAAGTCTTATGGTAAGGACAATAAAAGTTGTTGTAGTTATGAGATTAACTAACTAAAGAAGATAAACTAGAGAGAAAACTGGTTTTTTTTTTGTTTTGTTTTTTGGTTTTTTTTTTTTTTTTTGGTTTTACAAGGTAGAGTTTTGCTCTAGTCCAGGCTGACCTGGAAATCACTATGTAGTCTCAGGGTGGCCTCGAACTCATGGCAATCCTCCTACCTCAGCCTCCCGAGTGCTGGGATTAAAGGTGTGCGCCACCATGCCCGGCTGAGAGAAAACTTTATATGTTGGATGTTAAATGTTTGATGAAAAAGATTGTTACAGAATTGGTTACATAGATTGTAAAGTAAAAGTATGTAGATGAAGGTATGAGTAAGCTTAAACAGAAGGTTAAAGACAGAGTACTCAATCAGACTACAGATTTCTTATGACTATTAGCATTGGGCCTAACAAAGTAGGGCCCTGGCTGATGATAAAAATACTTATTTAAGAAATTATTTTGTATCTGTCATATTGTCTTTAATGTAACTCAACAATGACCAATAACTCACTCCTTAAAGCTTTTATTTAGGCTTTTGTTTGTGTTTTTTCTAAATAAGGTCTCACTCTAGCTCAGGCTGACCTGGAATTCACTATGTAGTCCTAAACTGGCTTCAAACCCATAGCAACCCTCTGAGCTCTGCCTCCCGAGTTCTGAGATTAGAGGTTTATGCCACCACGTTCCCCCCTCCCCCAATAGAATTATCTTAAAATGTTCATTTCAGCCAGGCATGGTGGTGCATGCCTTTAATCCTAGCATTGAGGAAGTAGAGGGTAGGAGGATATCCATGAATTTGAGGCCACTTTTAGACTACATAGTGAATTCCAGGTCAGCCTGGGCTAGAGTAAGAATCTACCTTGAAAACCAAAACCAAAAGAGAAAAAATGGTCATTCCTCACTCCCAAATCCTATGTATTGTTTTAGCTATTGTTTCTTTAATATTTTACTTATTTGTTTTCAAGCAGAAATATAAAGAGAGAAATGGAGGAGCTAGAGCCTCCTGCCAGTGCAAATCAAACCCAAGATGTGTGAGCCACTTTGTGCATGTGACTCTATGTGGGTTTTGGGGAATTGAACCTGGCCCACCAGGTTTTACAAGCAAGCACATTCAACCACCGAGTCACCTTTCCAGCCCCCAGCCTTTGTTTCCAATACTGTACAATACTGTATATTTACCAACAGAGATTTCATGAAGAACTACTATTCTGTTGTGTTTACTACCACTTTTCTTTACAATTAAAAATATTATCTCTCAGGCTGGAGAGATGGCTTAGTGGTCAAGCACGTGCCTGTCAAGCCTAAGGACCCCCATTCCAGGCTTGATTCTCCAGGACCCAAGTTAGCCAGATGCACAAGGGGGCACACGTGTCAGGAGTTTGTTTGCAGTGGCTGGAGGCCCTGGCACACCCATTCTCTCTCTCTTTCTTCCTCTTTCTCTCTCTGTCTGTTGCTCTCAAATAAATAAATAAATCAACAAACAAACAAACAAAAATTAAAAATATTATCTCTTTCTGTCTCTCTTCCTCTTTTTCCTGTTTTTTGCAAGTATTTTAAATTTCCTTTGGATGTTTCACAGTATATTTTTGCATAATGTAAAAATGAGTTAACAGTTTTAAAGTAGTCATAGAATTATCAAACTTTTATGAAAGGTAAAGACACCCTTTCCATTCTTGGAAATAAAATGCCTTTGCATTGCCAACCTTGGCTATATTGTTAACATGTGTTTTAAGAATAGTGAACCTGGACTTGAGAGATGGCTTGGCTGTTAAGGTATTTGCCTACAAAGCCAATGGACCTCTGTTCAATTCCCCAGGAACCACGTAACTCAGATGCACAAGAGGGCACATGGCGTGCCTATTCTCTCTCTGCCTCTTTTTCTCTGTCTCTCTGTCTCTCTCTCTCTCTCTCTCAAATAAATAAATAAAAATAAAACTTAAAAAAAGAATAGCGGACCTTAGCCTATTGTTTCAGCTTTACATATTCACTTAATTATGACATATAAAATTGCTTTTGTGTCCAGTTGTAAACTTGACTTAGTGGTATTTTAATGCTGTCTTTATAATAATTTGTGTGCCCACTTACAGTAATCTTCATGCTGTTTCCTTTAATATTTGAAAAGAAGTATTAATTTTAATATAGAGCTTATAGTTAACTGTCTTAATCATGTTTCACATGATCCTACTTAAATATTAATTATGTATACAACCTTATATATATTCAACAATTTAAAATTGATATTTATAAAATTATAGATAATTTATTGAAGGAATATAGATCAACTGGCACAGTTTAGAGGTGACAGGGCCCTGAAAGTAAAAGTATGGAATATTCTTGAGCCTGTAAAGGAAAGTCTGAGATTTTGGTGTTTTTGTTGTTGTTTTATTTTTTTCTCATATATTTTCCCCTAAAACCTTACCAGAGTAGATTAATTGGCACCTCTAGTCTTATCTCTCCTTTTCTTAGAAAAGAAAGAAATGTAATGGGATTATTCCCTTCCTGAGAATTTGGCAGCATCCAGACAACTGACTTCAGAACTGATCTGACCAGTTGAGTCCCTGTCCAATACCGTCCATTAAAAGATACCAATTTGGATTGCTATGTGGACTTTTCCATTTCCCAGGAATCCCACTCCTGCCCACTTCTTAGACAAGATCTCTGAATTCTTTCTTCCTCTTAAGCTCTACCTCTATAATATCTATAATAAAATCATTCTAAACTTTATCCTCTGGTCTATTGGTTTCATTCATTGAAATTTAAAAGAAAAGAACCCAGAAGGCCACTAAGTAAGTGAAAAATGTATGATTGTGACTATTTGGTACCCTAGGTCCTAAGTTATTTTTCACCTAAGAGCTGAAAGGGTTCTGACACTCTCCAAGATTCTCCAAAATTCCCATGTCACAACAAGTACAGTTATTATTATTATTATGGCTAACATTTATAAAATATGTATTAAGTATAAACCTAAAAAATGGGACTGTTACTGAAAGACCCAGAAACCAGACTGGCTCCATGACAGGCTTCAGTAAGTCCCTGCCCTGGCTAGGCCTCATATATGTTTGGTTCTCCTTGGTGGTCACTGGGGGCACCGAGAACTGGGCATACCATTTGGGGGCTTGTCCTGGGGTTCCTGCAGAGACTCCCAAGGACCACCAACATGTGGAGCTCAGGTTGCTGGCTGGTAAGTGTGCTTATGCTTGTGCTTCTGTGTTTTGTCTTTCCTGAAAACCTGTCCTTCATCCTTCCTTTCATCAGAAAATTGTGGTTGGGTGGACACACCCCTAGAGGCCACTCTGTCTGGATGGCAGGTCCTGGGTGCCCCAGGCCCACCCAAGGGGGATTTCATTCCCTTGGTAGATTTGCAGAGGCAACACGGGTTGCTACCATGAAGTGACAAGAAGCTGTTGTCATAGTTTTAGTTTTGTAGCCACTGGCCAGCTGAGCTTTTTGCTGTCTCTTTTTCCTTTTCTTTGTTGGAATTACTATTTGCATGATTGGACAGATGGGACAGATGCAGACTATCCACTTTCTTTACTGACAGACCACTTTCAGGAGGTTAAAATTAGGGCTAATAACCTCAGTGTAGAAATAATGAAAACTAAACTTATCACTCTTTGCAGGAGTGAATGGCCCCGCTAGAGGGCCCCTTCCACTTACCAATCATACAGTGAGTCCAGGAAAACATCTTTCCCCTATATTCTCATCTGGTGGGACCTGGTGAAAGACCCTCCCTCTTGGGTTAAATCTTTTCTTGCCCCTCCACAGGAGACCACCACTATTATGGCAATTAAGAAGAAAGATAAACCAGATGATTCCTCCTGTTCTTCCCCCTCTGCTCCTCTACATCCTGTACTCCCGATCTCGCAGCAGAAAGAAATGATCTTCCTTCCTCCCTACCCTCCCCACCTATAAACCCATCTCCACCTACAGGACCACATCCTCAAGGCCCTTCATGAGCAGTGCAACCTCCACCATACAAAGCCCTCCCCATACTCATAGTACATACTCATAGTAGGGCCCCCAGACCAAGATGGTAATCAGCCACATCACTACTGACCATTCGCCACTAGTGATCTTTATAATTGGAAAATGCAAACTCCTAAATTTTCCACAAAACCACAGGGACTTATTGACCTTTTGTATTCTATTATTTTCACCCACCTACCAACTTGGGATGATTGTCAACAATTGCTACAGATTCTCTTTACTACAGAGGAAAGAGAGAGAATCCAGACTGAAGCCCGGAAATTGGTTCCACGCACTGATGGGAATTCCACCATTAATCAGACTATCATTGATACCTTCTTCCCTTTGACTAGACCAGACTGGGATTTCAACACGGCAGCAGGTAAGGAGAGAGCTGGTCAACTTTCTCCCAGGAGTGTCTTTCTCTCTTCAAATTCTCACCCACCCCCAGTTGCCTGGATGCCTTCAGGGTGAACTGCAGCTGTACCCCCAAGCAAACATCCAAAATCCCACAGCTGGTGCCTGAACAGGGACCTTATGAAATGAACAGGGTAGGTGAGTGCTTTCCCAGAAGGACTGGGAGACATTAGCTCATGTGGCTTTGCCTCCAAGTTTTTGAGGGCTAGCAGGTTTCTCTTTCTCCTCCTTTATTTTTGGTTCACACAATCACGTGGGACCAGACACAACTAACTGCAGACTGATGTCCTTGGCCGAGGCCACTCTTCAGTATTGACTGAAGGCCAGCCATCCTCTGCCTGGACCGTGACAGCCTGTTGGGTGTTGGCAAAAACCCTCTATCTATTTCTCTCTCTCTCTCTCTCTCTCTCTCTCTCTCTCTCTCTCTCTCTCTCTCTCTCACACACACACACACACACACACACACACAAACATGTAACACATAGACCTCTTAAAAGGCTGTAGGGCAGGTCACCAGCCTCTTAAACTTGTGGACAGACTCACTCCCAGATCTTTGGGAAATCCCCCTGTGCTCATTAGCCCTCAGGAATGTAGGTCTCTGGTCTTGGCATTTCTAATCTTTCTCTCTCATGGGTAACATTGCCTACCACCAAAAAATTTAAAAGAAAAATCACAGATTCATGGAATAAGAGCTCTTCTGAAAGTTAAGGGAATTATGCTTTCCCAGAGGGAGGCAGGCTCCGTTTGGGAAGAAGTCATCCAGGTCATTTCTGGATTTCTGAGCATCCTCATGGCCCAGACATGTGGACCTGCATAGCTTATCTGGCTAGGAAAGGGTTGAGGAAGGAAATTTCTCCTCACTCCCTTTGAGCAGTGAAACTACAAGCCAAGCGCTCCAAGGCAGTCAGAGTCGGGTGGCAGACAGACAATTTGCCTCTGCCCATTCAGGTGCCATGTCTCCACCTCCTCTCCCCAAGCGGGGCTCCATCTTTTCCCAGTGGCCTTCCAGCAGTCTGGCAGGTTCCCTCTTTTCCCAAGTGAGCCACCTCCTTCAGCAGCCTCCCACTGGGCCACCTTCTTCAGAAGCCTCCTGGCAGTCCTGGAGGCCCCCTCTTTTGCTAACTGTCCAAGGGACCCCACTCCCTTTCCCCCTCAAGTAGCCAGAGTCCTTGGCCTCCTGGCAGTCTTCTTGGCCATTACCTCCATGTGTGCTAGACCAGACCCTGGGTTTATGCCAAGAGTAGGGTAGGGCTGATCTAAAGTGTATGCAAGCCTCACTCAGCTGCCACAGAGCACCAAAAGTGTCAAGGGAGAGAGAAAAAAGGTCACGTTTAAATACAGCCTATAAAGAACTGAAGTTTTACATTAAAAAATGTCACACTTTGTTACATGATATCATAAATATAATTACTGAATTTATGTTCTAGGTCAACTTCAACTTACATAGAGGATTATTAAAAACAACAGAATTCTCTATAAAGTGGTAACTTATAATGTGTCAGGTATTTAAAAAAAAAAATAAGATTGTGATGTCCTTAATGTATTTAGAAGGAGGAGGC
Organism: Jaculus jaculus; assembly: GCF_020740685.1. NCBI lineage: Eukaryota > Metazoa > Chordata > Mammalia > Rodentia > Dipodidae > Jaculus > Jaculus jaculus. Next base: position 78,978,607 of record NC_059107.1, on the reverse strand, counting down.
AATTAACCTGATTTCTCGGCCAGCCTGCCTCAAGACAGCAACAAAATTTGCCTTAGTTACTCCCAATAAAATCATTTCCATGTGTCTTATTGGTATTAGTGACATAAAATTTCTTTAGACTACTCATTAGTGAGCAATAGGATTAATTAAATTGGCCTAGTTTTTCATAATAGCCTTATAAGAAAGATGGTTAATAATGGAGTGAGATGAATTGATTGAAGGAACTGGGAAAGTATTTTTCAATGTTGGCATGTAGAATGCTCATTATAAATGCTTTTTTTTAAATTTTTTTTTAATTTTTTATTTATTTATTTGAGAGTGACAGACACAGAGAGAAAGACAGATAGAGGGAGAGAGAGAGAATGGGCATGCCAGGGCTTCCAGCCTCTGCAAACGAACTCCAGACGTGTGTGCCCCCTTGTGCATCTGGCTAACGTGGGACCTGGGGAACCGAGCCTCGAACCGGGGTCCTTAGGCATCACAGGCAAGCGCTTAACCGCTACACCATCTCTCCAGCCCTATAAATGCTTTTTGAGTGGTACTTAGATTAGAATATTAAAGTATGTGGATAAAGATGTGCATATGTAGGAAAGAATTTTCAGGCTAAACCTAAACACCATGCCTAAAGTTAGAGATTTCTCAACTGTTTACAAACTCTTAAGGAACAAAAATCTAATTTACAGACTAAAATATGTTGGGATAGCTTGCTTAAGCTTTATCAACTTTAAGTCATGGGTAAAACATAAAATTGTTTTATGTTAATAAAAGTTTCTATGATACATAAAATCAATAGCTATCAAGTTCAAGCCAAAATCATTGGTAGTCAAATAATGTTTTTCTGTCAAAAAGATTTATCAAGGGTTATATTAGAATTTATCTGGCTGTTTTGCTTTAATAAAAAAAAAAAGACCAGATTCTGCTCTATTGTATGTAAGTCCAGTGCTTATAACAAAATTAACTCTTAAGACATATTCCTTACTTTAGGATACAGCCTCATGCTCAAACAATGGTCCTCATCTGAGAAAAAAAAAATATTCAAGCTCTGTGGTTCTGTTTCCAATGTTCTCTGAGTAATTTGTACCCACACAGGTATCTGAACTAATTAAAGATATTTTCAAACACAGGTGCTAAGATTTTATACTGTCTTACTTGTCCTTTTCTGCCAATTTCTAGGTTAAATTAGTTAGTTTGTAAATCAATTGATATTGTTTTCAAGACTGGTAACAGGTTCTGCCAATATTTATAAATGTTAGATATTTAAAATGGGAGATGTGCCTACTTTCTATACCTTATATATAAGGCTTATGCTGCCACAGTACAACAAAAATTTTAAAGATTGGACAAAATGATTTTAGAAGCCCTTGTGCCATTCTTTAACTAAATCTACTTCAGTAATCAAATGGGCTCTCTATGTACATACATCCTTGCTGGTGTAACTTCCTTGTTAATTACTTATGTAGAAGCCAAAGCCAGTTGAAATCATCAGAGCAAGAGGCACCAATATTTTGGCCTGTGGTCCCAGGTCATGAGGCCACTGGAGATGATGAGACACTTCTACACTGGCCCCCTAGTAAGTCACCTGTCTTCCTGGGCAGGGAGGATATGGAGACACAAACAAAATTGGTATACAGTCTGAAACAGGAGAGTCACATTGAAGAGTGATCAGTCCTCCTGACTTCCCAAAGAAGGGAAAACTTCTTGGCCAGCACAGCCCTGACCCATCCTAACAGACAAGAGACACCAATATTCTATGGGGCCATTCCTGTGTCCCTAAAGTCTCTTTGGAGAGCTATTAGTGACCTCCAAAACTAATCCTTAATTAAAATTTGGCTATCTGCATGGTCTTAAACACTCAGAGAGAAATGTATAACCAAAGATTAAAAAAAAAAACCTTACATATATGAATGGCCTATTAAGTAACACAAGAGCTTTCCAAGAGGGGCAACAAACATTAAGACATCTTTCCCTCATAGTTCTAATTGTATAATAAAGAAAAACAAGTATAGATGTTCAAAGGGTTGTTTTCAAATCTAAAATATGTAAATAAGTTCTGAGACAAAAAAATATATTTGTACAGCCTTTAATGGCACCCAATAGCTCTCTATTATCAAGGTTAAATGTTGTGTATATGTTTCTGATACCTCTGCTAATATCTCATCTGTTTTACAAGCCATGTCAAATACTACTGTGCCATTTAATGAACAGTTCTGGAAGAAAATCTCAGCCAGCTCATCCTCAAATTGTCCTGAGACAATACAAGCCTGTCTACCTGAATTCCCTCAACCTCAAAAAGGACCAGTTTACTGTGTGCTCGTTCCTCATTAACTCCTTACTTTTATTCTTTCTTCCCAATGTTCTCTTACAATACTATCTTCCTACATTCTGGGGTCCATTGAAATAGTTCCCCTCTCTGGGAGACATTCTCTAACTGCAAGAAATCCCCACTTCATGTCCCATTCAGCAGGAAATAGTAAATGATCTGATGTCTTTGTCCCAGTCCCCTAAAGCAGTTAGAGTGTTTTCTCATGAGAGGGTGAAATAAAAGAGGATTAGATCTACTCTTCCTACAATAAGGAAGACTATGCCAAGCCTTGGGAGAACAATGTTGTTTTTATATCAACAATTCAGATATCGTTAGAGATAGCTTAGCCATGGTCTGCAAGAAACTAGAGGAAAGGGCTAAAGCTGGACAACAGCATCAAAATTGGTACAAATCCATGTTTGATTGGTCCCCATGGCTAACAATATTGCTTTCAGCCCTAGCTAGATCCCTGATTCTACTATTGTTGTTACTAACCTGTGGACCATGCATAATCAATAAACTAATCTCTTTTGTCAGGGAACAAATTAGCACAGTAAGATTCATGTTGCTAAGAACCCAGTACAACCTCTTCCCTAATAAAGACCCAAGACTGGGTCCTCTTAAGTTACAAGTAGAGGGGGGAATGAAAGACCTGGAAACCAGACTGGCACCATGACAGGCTTCAGTAAGGTGCTGCCCCAGCTAGGCCTAAGTTTCAAATTCCCACTTAGAACCTGAGTCAGCCCCTAGACATGTCCAGGCATGCCCAAAACTTGCCCAAGACTTATCCCTTGGCCTCTCTGCCCCAGCCAATCAAAAAGAATACAAGTATTTTAACCAACCAATCATGTAATTGTCCCCTACTTCTTTGTTCAAATACAACCTTGCCCTCATGCTACTCTGGACTCTTGGACAGATCCACTGCATTAGGGAAGTCAAAAGTCTGAACTTAAGCCCAAAATAAAGCTCCTTGCCTTTGCATAGGTGTTTCGTTCTCCGTGGTGGCCGCTGGGGATGCCAAGAACTGGGCCTAACAGTTACCACAACCTTCTAAGCATTAAAACTCAGTGTGTCAAGGTCTCCATTGAAGTAACTGAAAGTAGGTCATTTGGCACTGTGGATATAAAAGTGCTTAAGCAATAATTAGATACAGAAAGCAAAGGTTATTCTTCGGGAGGAAAATGTTGAAAAGATTTTTACTGTTACTAGTATTTTCTATGTGAAGAAAAGAAGCAGAATTTGAACTTCAGGAATACTGCTTTTTCTTGTTTGGATCATGTGACCCTAAAACAAACAACATCCTCACTCCCATTTAAGTGTTTTCTGTTGTGATAACTCTTCCTCTGGATTTTCATTTCCTAGTCCTTCACTATGAACTGTGGATGCACTGTGGATAAAAGATTCGGGCTGTTGTAAAAATTGAGATCAGCCATCTGCATAAAAATATTCTCACTGGGAATCCTTATTTTCTGTGAATACACAAAGCTGACTAGCTGAGACTGTTACCTTTGATAACTCTTTCTCTGGTTTATATGGAATGGAAAGTACTGACCTCTGAAATGACTGCCACTGAGCACAGGGAAAAAAAAAAAAAAATTTGGTCTTTTGATGTCACTGGGAATGAATGTGAAATGCACATTTTTAACTTGACTTCAGCAAACTGATCAGATAAGCAAACTATTTTTAACAAGTGTTCTAAAGCACAAGCTACTTTACATAGATAAAACTGCTACATTTTTTTTAAAGTAACATTTGCCAAAAGTCTATAGTTTGATCACATATTTGTAAACTCTATTCTTTTGTTGAGATCATTTGTATTCTTTTTTTTGATTGAAAACATGCTGAGTGTTTTTTCCATGAGTGGAATTATTATTGGCCAGATACTATGGGAATATTCTTTACTGTACATAAATTAATAGATGAGCATAGGTCATATTTCTTTGTTTGTTAGGCTATATAAAGAACACTTTGTACCCAGTTCTGATAGCAGTTGTACTTGGCAGCATGGTATAAAATTGTCGTTTCATTTGTTTCACAATCTTGGTTTTCTCAGCTAGACAAGTAAGTGCTAGGTGTCGCGAGCACTCTCAAAGATGATTGGTTGAGAGGATTCCACAGGCAAAGGTCAATGATACTCAGACACTGGTGTACTCGCAAAGGAGTTTACTGGGATGAAAGTCACACACAAGCAAGTCCAAACTATCACAAATAATATTATAGCTAATATAATATATAACCAAGGTATATTCATCGCTACTAACACAGGAATATTTCTAACGAGTCTAACATGTATACGACCTGACAACACAAGATTTGAGCTGCGACGCTTTACAATGTTTTACGGCCTGACAATGCGAAGTTCAAGCTGCGACATTTTTTCCGGTTCGCTGCGCTTCCAGCCGAGTCTTGGTCCGCTGGCTTACGGATGATCATTCGGACAGCGTTCAGACAGAGTGTCGGGCTGATGAATTCGGATTGGTGATGTACTCGCGGGAGTCTCAGTCAGGACTGCTGAGTAGCCTTTCAGTCAGTCATAGTGTCGGGAAGACTGAGACAATGGTTGCTGAGCAGCTGGGGGTTTTATACCTTTCAATGCTTATCTAATAGTCTCACACACACATCTGCTAATCTCTACTATGTACTGCACACAGAGTTTAGCTTACAAGGTTTGACTTTGCATTTTTTACTCTCACAAAAAAAAAAAAACTTATTTATCTAAACTGGCCCTGGACCATATGCTGGTCCTTACATGCTCATAACACTAGGTACTGGAAAATACTGAATAGTCAAAAGAGTGTGGGGTGCACAAAGACCTGGTTCAGAGGTTATATAAATGAGCAGCATAATAACTATTCTCTGCTTCCTCACTGTAGGCTAAGTGTGACCAGCTGCCCCAAAGTTCTACTGCCATACCTTCCCCACCATGATGGATTATAACCTAGAATTGTAAGATGAAGTAACTTTTCCACCTTTAAACTTATCTGTGTTGGGATTTTTGCCCCAGTAATGAGAAAGAAAACCCTAGATAAATAGGTTGGCCCATCAAGAAGTACCAGCATTGCTATAAATGTGCTGCAGATTCCTTCTTTCTCTACAAAGCTACAAAACACTTGAGAGACAATGAAAGACACTGGCCCTATAGAATCTTTAACCTGGAAGGATAAGCTGTGAACAATGCAGATCTCCTTTGCTGAAGCTACTAATGATTTTTACCATTCCAAAGTATTTCACCAGTTATCCTTATTCATGGAATAACTTCCCATTTTGGTAGCTATTCCAGCACTCACCTTCAAATTTTAAAACAACATAGTCCATGGAGCAAGAGAGAGAAAGTGATTTCTCTTCATGCCTATTGTATAGGGTCATGGCTGATATCCCTATATCAAATGATGGTTAAATCAGGCATGGTGGTTCATGTCTTTAATTCTAGCAGTGTAAGGCAGAAGTAGGTGAAGAGCCATAAGTTTAAGGCCACCCAGAGACTACATAATGAATTCTAGGTCAGCCTGAGCTACAGCATGATCCTACCTCAACAAATGGGGGAAAAAATGAAATGTGATTATTATTTTATGTTACAGGGAGGACCTTCAGATGGAAGACTCCAAAGAGTCAGGGCCAATGATCCATTTTTCCACAGAAGCATGGACAGCCATGTGACAACTGTGAGTGGACAGAATAGATATGAGCAGGTGGAATTGGCTGCACGGGAACAGGACTACATTTCAGATATCCTTGGCTTCTTTTACTCTGTGAGTGTGTCCATTAAGAAAATAGTCTTTGGGCTAGAGAGATGGCTTAGTGGTTAAGCGCTTGCCTGTGAAGCCTAAGGACCCCGGTTCGAGGCTCGGTTCCCCAGGTCCCACGTTAGCCAGATGCACAAGGGGGCACACACGTGTGGAGTTCGTTTGCAGAGGCTGGGAGCCCTGGCGTGCCCATTCTCTCTCTCTCCCTCTATCTGTCTTTCTCTCTGTGTCTGTCGCTCTCAAATAAATAATTTTTTTAAAAAATAGTCTTATGTTATTTCTTTGATTTTCCCTCTTCTATTTTTCTTGCTTTCACAACTGCTTTTATGCTGATCAAAGTTTCCATGTGTGATGCTCTTACTTTCTCCTATTTTATATGTATTGTTCAAATTTATATCCTGTATCGCTTTTTAATGTCAGAATTATTTCAATCCAGGAACTTTCTTCCATTTTCTGCCTATTTTTCTTTATCATCTTTCCTTTGACAAATGCAATAGCATATCTATCAGATAATACTATTGACTACTTTTATTTTTTCATTCTTTGATATTTTGGTTTTGGTTATTTGTTTTGTGTTTTCCATTGACAGTTTTCATCAAATAGCTTGTGCTACAAGAGTGAATACTTGGTGTCAGGAATAAAAGAATGTGGCTCTGGATCCTTGAAATTAGGAACAATATTTTCTTTCTTGAAATTCTATCACTTAGAATAGTTTTTGGTGCATGCTTGTCTCTGACATTAAGAAAAGTGTCCTCCATGGAGGGAATATTAATAAAGAGAACAAAAAGAAAAAGCAAAGGACATCTGGACTCAGGCGGCCATCTCAATTTGGTTTTGTTTAGAAGAGAAAGGCACATAAAAGAAATGACTACAATAATATATTGAGCCCTGCAAGCTGTGAATCCTTAACATCAAAGACTGATTTTTTTTTTTTTTTGAGCTTTTTTATGAGAAAGAGAAGGAGGGAGAGAAAGAGAGATGATTAGCTTTCCAGGGCCTCCAACCACTGAAAACAAAGTCTAGATGTGCAACCACCTTGAGCACATGTGCCACCTATGCATATGTGTCATTTTGTGCATGTGGCTTATGTGGGTCCTAGGAGTTAAACCTGGGTCCTTAGGCTTCACAGGCAAGTGCCTTAATCACTAAGCCATTTCTCCAGCTCAAGGTTGATTTTTTAAATGGTAAAATGAACAAAATATTTTCTAGTCTGTATTCACCAGATTCACTATCTTTATTTTAATTTTTTTTTTATTTGAGAGAAAAATAGGCAGTGGGAGAGAGAGTGTGTGAGTGAGAATGGGCATGCCAAGGCCTTTGGCTGCTGCAAACAAATTCCAGAAAAAATAAAACAAATGGACAAATAAAGAAAAACTCACCTGGAGACATTTATATTATCTCGAAACTGCCTCTGAATCCAACCTCTGATGTATGGCTTCTTTCTTTGCATCTCTTCCAAGTCTTCCATTCAATTTGAACCTCTCTTAAGATGTTTGAGAATGTTTTACATTCAAACTAACCCTCATCTCAAGAAGAAACCACTACTCAAGTACAATTAATGATCATTTTCATTATTAGTAAGCTTTTTTCACGTTACTGACTTTCCCTTTACTTTTGAATGGTCTGTTGTTCATTTCAGTATTAGAGTTTTTGATCTGAACGAGGTCTATTGTCTTCAGCTGGTGGTGTGTATGTGTGTGTAAGGTGCCATGTTGTGTGTACTTACCTTGATTTTTAAGCTTCTAGAAGATGGGGGATTTACATATTAACTGATTCAATGAATATATAGGATTAGTATTCTTACAATGGTTATATCACTAACCATCTCTGTGTTAGCATTGTCCCTTAAATCCTTTTGGCACATGCTCTATAATGAAAGTGCTTCTCTTCCTGAATCCACTCCTAATTTCTCTATAAAACTAAAGTCAAATCCTTTATTGTAAGTTACTTTCTCAAAGAATCTGTAGGAACACCATCCGACTGAAGCCTTCAACACCAAGTCATAACAATGACGCTTAAATAGTAGGCATTTCTATCATTTACATGCTTTGAATTCCTTTAAAAGTATCTGGTTTTCCACAGCTCAGTTTAGCTCCCCTCTGGCACCTTCAGATTCCACAACCATGTTTTTAATTTTATTAAAAATTAAAAATGGAGAAGGTATCCCCCAAGGTTAAGGAAACTGATAAGCACAAAATGTCCTTGCTGGTATGAAAAAAAAAAAACGAAAAAAAAAAAAAACACATGTTTCTCCTTGATTTCCTGTCATAATTCTCCTAGAGAAAAAATTTAGTCTTGAGACAGGTTGGTATAAAGAAAGAATTTGTGTTGAGACAGAAACACCTGCACTAGAACAATTGAACAGATTGTGCAGTTCTAGTCTGTTGCAGCCGGAAGAAAGGCTTGGAAACTGCTAATTCAACAAAGAACTTTATAATGCAATTTGACAGATTTATATTATAAATTGAGCGGTGTTGCTATTTGGAAATTGGGGACAGAGTGAAATTTTTCTGAGCTTCCTTCCTGATGAGATTGAGAGTTAGCAGACCTGTTCTCTAGTCAAATCTCCAACTACAAATCAGTAAATTAAAAGCAATTAGAAAAGTATTTGATGAAGGATCCAGTGACTTTCATGATAGCAAAATACTTGAGAAACTGTAAGTTCCACTAAACAGAAAAAGTTGTACACTTCTCCCTGTTGTATGTCCAGGACCAAATAGTGAAACTATTTGCTTTATACAGCAAAAGGTAATAAAACTAATGGAAAAGTCACTGCCTCCTGACTTGAGATCCTGAAGAACAAGTGGAGAAGTAGACTGCTTTTAGACAAAAAAAAAAAAAAAACACATTGTATCTAAGCTTTATAGAACACCTGGGAATAGCTGAGGCATACTAACTTCATAAAAAATAATGCTTTAATTAATTCATAGTTTTGATGACTAAAAGTTCAAGCAGCATGGTGCAGGTTCTGGGGAAAGCATCACTTAGCTGTGTCATCCCATTGAAGATGGCAATGGGGGAGGAAGAGATCCCATCACCAAATAGGAAGGCAGAAAGCCTGAGGTCTCACAGTCCTTCTGAAAGCATGTAATCAAGAGCTAAGGATTTCCCACTAAACCCGACCTCTTTAAGTTTCCACACAACTTTCTTACTTTTTCCCCACACAACTTTCTAATACCACCATCCCACTAACGGTGGCACCTCCAACACATGAACTTTTGAGGTGCACATTCAAACATATCTAAAGCATAGTCATTACCACATCTTAATGCAAGAATTTCAAATTGAAAGGTAAGTTTCAAAAAATAATGAGATAGGTCCTGCCAGCACAAGGTATATTTGGCACCAATATAAACTCATGAGTTTTCAAGAAAAGCCAAGAGCAAACAATATGTACGTGAGATTATTCAAATGTTCAACATTTATTTCAACCTAAAATAAAAACAACACTTTCCCTTTAAATATTTTATTAGTATTTGTTTATTTGAGGGAGAGAGAAAGAGAATTGGGCACACCACAGTCTCTATCCACAGCAAAGGAATTCCAGATGCATGCATCACCTTGTGCATCTTAGTAGGTCCAGGGGAATTGAACCTGGGTCCTCTGGCTTTGTAGGCAAGTGCCTTAACCACTAAGCCATCTCTCCAGCCTGGAAGACACTTTTTTAAATTAAAACATAGCCCTGTACCCTGTGATGGTTTCAGGCTCACTGTACTTCACAAACTTCCCTTATAGCAGAGACAATGACTGCTACATACAGTTCTTTGAAAAGAAATTCTTAGATTTGGAATGTTGTATGCTTTAATATTTTGACATATATTGTCATTTTGCCACAGCAATTGTAAACAGTTTATTCTGCCACAAGCAATGTAAAATGTAACCTGTCATTATAAAATAATGTTGACTATAATTAGACATGGGTTCTAAAATTCATTAAATGTTTTTGTTTGTTTGTTTTTGGTTTTTGGTTTTGTTTTTCGAGGAAGGGTTTCACTTTATTTCAAGCTGACCTGGAATTCACTCTGTAGTCTCAGGCTGACCTTGAACTCATGGCAATCCTCCTACCTCTGCCTCCCGAGTGCTGGGATTAAAGGTGTGCACCACCACGCCTGACTTAAATTCGTTAAATTTTTAAAAATTATGAGCATCATTATTTCTAATTATAAATAAAGTATATTCTTTTTGAGACAAGGCTTGATATGTAGCTCAGCTGGCCTGGAACTCATTGTGTAGCCCAAGCTAGCCTTGAACTCAAAGAAATTCTACCTCAACTGCCTGAGTAGGAGGATTACAGGCCTGTGCTACCACACCAGGCATAAAGTACATTTTTAAAAGAATAATCATTGAAATTCAGAAGGCTGGATGATAGAATATTTTGTTATTTGCTAATTCTTACAAAACAGAATGTCAAAGAGTTAATCTGCATCACTACTAATATGGGTATATTATCTCATTTGTAATGACTAGAATTTAGGGTGAATGAATGCCTTTATTCAAAGAAGTAAAATAAAAGAATATTAACCAAACCCTAATCTGCTTAATAGTTATGCCTTAAAACAATTAAGTGATATATATATATCCATATTACCTATACACTTAATCACCTGGCAATTGTCATTTTAGAAATTATTTCCTAAAGCATAGTGGATATGCAGTTAAATTTTAGTAAATTTTCAGATTACTTTCAAAAGTGATCTTCCAACATTACTATTGGAGCAGTCTATATTTACCTCTGGTGGATTTATATGCTATTATTTTCATTTGTATTATTAATTTGATAGGTGGAAAGTAATTAATTTTGTACTTCCTTTTTCTATTAGTGGAGTTGAATTCTTTTATGTTATATAAAATTGCATGTCCAGAATTACCTACATGTGTTCTAGGTTCTTGTTCTCTAGTGATATATAAGAGTTTCTTATATAATAGAATTATTCATTCCAACCTTTGTCAAATGTGCTACACATAATATTATTCTCTCAAAATAGGATTTATCTTACAATGTTATAAATGAATATTTTATCAGTTTAACTCATATTTATTCTACAATTAAATCTACAGTACAGATTGTTACAGTACTGAATGATTTTGATTTTTTAAATTTTATATAATGTATTTTATAAATAAGGAGCTAAATAACTAAAAGTTTCTCACTTTGTCAGAATTTCTGTTGTTAGAAGCGTATAGTTCTAGGAGAACTTAGGGAGAGTTTGTCTAACATGAAAGACATTATTTTTGCATTTTTGTTTACTTATTTATTTATTTATTTATGAGTCAGAGACAGAAAGAGGCAGATATAGAGAGAGAACAGGTGTGCCAGGGCCTCTAGTCAGAAACAAATTCCAGACACATTGCCTCCTTGTGCACCTGGCTTATGTGGGCACTGGGAAATCGAACCTGGGTCCTTAGCCTTTGCAGAAAAGTGCTTTAACCACTAAGCCATCTCTCCAGCACATCCTTTGCATTTTTCCTGAATTTTTATTGTACTTAGGGATTAATAAAGTCATATCTTTATAAGATTGATTCTTCCTTGTCAAGAAAACAATTATATTTTTCCATTTATAAAAATATATATGCCACTTAATAATGTTTTTCATGCTTGTAAATGTTTTGTTATTCATATTCTGGTTTTTTTTTTTTGTTTGTTTGTTTTTTAAAGAGAGAGAGACAGACAGACAGACAGAGAATTAGTGTACCAGGGCCTCAGCCACTACAATCCAACTCCAGATGCATGTGCCACCTTGTGGGTACATACAACCTTGTTTCACCTTTGTGCATCTGGCTTACATGGGATCGGGAGAGTCAAACATGGGACTTAGGCTTAGCAGGCAGGCACCTTAACCTCTAAGCCATCTCTCTAGCCTGCTCAGTTACTGGGTTTTTTGAAAATTTTAATTCTATTAAAAGTCATGTTGATTTTAAATCAATGAACACATTGTTTTGAATCTCAATATTCAACCATTCTTACATTTAGAGTTTTATATATGTGTTCTTATTTAATTTAATCAACATATTGCAAAGTTACTATAACTATTTCCAAATACATAAAAGGGATCTTACCATATGTTGACTGCTAATATTACAATTCTGTAAAATGAATTGTATTTTTAAATTTTCTTGTATTTATTTTTTATTTTCCTTATTAATACATGTACTTTTTTTTGGTTAACCCTTCCCACTTCTCTTCCCATCTCCCTAACTCATTTCCTGGTTTCAGCACTTTATACTCTATATTTCTCCTTTGACTTACATATTACTTTGGAGTTACCTTCCCCACTCTTCTCCCTTGAGCCTCCTCTTCCTCTCACTCATGGGCCTCTTCATATTTTTCTGGCATCTATACGCATACTCAAACAATAACACAAATATATAAAGGTTCCAAGCTATGATCCACATTGAGAAAAAACATGCAACTTGGGCTGGAGAGATGGCTTAGCGGTTAAGCGCTTGCCTATGAAGCCTAAGCACCCCAGTTCGAGGCTCGGTTCCCCAGGTCCCACGTTAGCCAGATGCACAAGGGGGCGCACGCATCTGGAGTTCGTTTGCAGAGGCTGGAAGCCCTGGCGCGCCTCTCCCTCTATCTGTCTTTCTCTCTGTGTCTGTCGCTCTCAAATTAAAAAAAAAAAAAGCAACTTTTGTCTTTCTGTACCTGGGTTAACTTGATACAATATTTTCCATTTCTACCTACCCTTACCAGAAAATTTAATCATTTCATCTTTATTTATGGCTGAATAGAATTCCATTCTATAAATATACCACATATTCATTGTCCATTTCTTGGTTGATGGACATCTAGGCTAGTTTCATTTCCTTGCTATTGTGAAGAGTCCAGAAATAAACATGGATACACAAATATCTCTGAGGTAAGGTATAAAAACTTCTGAATAGATGTCCATGAGTGGTATACCTGGGTCATATGGTAGTTCTATCTTCAGTTATTTGAAAAACCTCCACACTAATTTCCACAATGACTGCATTGACATTCCCATCAAAAGTCACCATGACCAGCATTTGTTTTAATTATTTTTTGGATGAAAGCCATCTGACAAGGGTAAGATGAAATTACAAAATGGTTTAAATTTGCATTTCCCTAATGACTAGAGATGTTGGAAACATTCAAAAAACATTTATTGGCCATTAGTATTTCCTCTTCTGAGAACTTTGTTCAGTTCCTTGTTATGACAGATAGAGACATGTCTGATATGGAAAAATCTATGGGGAAGTCATGAGCCCTAAGAGTGTAACACTTGCTGATATCAGGCTAAATACTTCTCTTTTCAAATGGCAGTAACCTCTGGGACTCAAAAGGTACAATACTTTTGAGAGGAAGTGACAGAGGAGTGCTCAACAATGAAACATCTCTACCACACCTTCCAAGGCTCAGGGTCCATTGCAGAAGAGGTGGTGGAAAGAATGTAAGAGCCAAAGGAAGACTATGACTTCTTACAATACACTCTTCCAGACACAAAATGGCATGGATATTCATGACCTCACAGTGCCTAGCACTACCTACATAAGACTATTATAATAGGAGGAAAAGATGATGACATCAAAATAAAAGAGAGACTGATTGAGCGGGAGGAGATATGATGGACAGTGGAGTTGTGAAGGGGAAAATGAGAGGGGATGGAACTATCATGGTTTATTGTCTATAACTATGGAAGTTGTCAATAATAAAAAATAAAAATAATAAAAATTTAAAATTTGGGTGGCTATAGATGCATAGATTTACATGTAGATGTTTTGTTTCATATATCTAACTGTTTTGTACCAGTAAATGATATTTTTATTACCATGACACTTTAATGCAGCTCAAAATCAAATATTTTGATACCTCCCATGATATATTTTTGCTTAGGATGGCTTTGGCTTTCCAGTCTTTTCTGCTTCCAAATTAATTTTAAGATTTTTTTCTATGTCTGTGAATATGACATGGAATTTAAAACAAGTTTAAAATTGAATCTGGAAATTGCTTTTGATAAGATAGCCATCTTTACCATATTGCTTCTTACAATCCATGAGCATGCCGATTTTCTTTTTTGTTTGTTTGTTTGTTTGTTTTTGTTTTTCAAGGTAGGGTTTCACTCTAGCTCAGGCTGACCTTGAATTCATTATGTATTCTCAGGGTGGCCTTGAACTCATCATGGTCTTCCTACCTCTGCCTCCCAAGTGCTGTGATTAAAGGTGTGCACTAGCACACCCAGCTGAGCATGCTGACTTTTGTCTTGGCTTATTCATCTTTTTCCAAGGTCCTAAAATGAATCATTAAGTTATTCATTTGAGAGCTTTCAGATTTCTTAATGTAGGCACTTAGAGATATAAACTTCTCTCAGGACTGCTTTCACTTTATCGCATAAGTTTTAATATGATGTGATTTCATATTCATTCATTTATTAGAATTTGTGGATTTCCTCAATGGTCCATTCAACATTGACTAGTATAGTTTTAATCTCTGAGTTTTTATATGTTTTATTGTTTCGCTTGCTATTGATATATAACTTTATTCCATTGTGACCAGATATAGTACAGGAAATTCTTTTGACTTTCATATATTCATTAAGATTTGCTTTGTGTCCTAATATATAATTAATCCTACAGAAAGTTCCATGGGCTACTGAGCTTTACAGGTGACAGTCACAAAGCCAATTATTTAACTCTTAGAGATAAGAAGTCTTAATTATTTTTCCTTTTGCTTTACACAATGAATGTGTGTGCAGTTCTTCTCAGAGCTTTATAGATACTTTCATGCTAAATTACATGTATATGAATTGGATTAAACTTCCTAATATTTAAGGAAAGTTCAATATTGGTATAAAATTTCTATCAGTGTTTTAATGGCAATATTGCTCTATTTTCTCAATATCTAATAAGGTATGAGGGTGGTGCTTTTATAATAAACAACACACAGGCGAGTAATTTATTGAACCAATAAATTATTTAATGGATATTGTTGTAAATTGGCCCAATAATGATATCTAATAATTTAACTTTAGTGTACTCATGTTTTAATGCTTTAATGATATCATTTATAATTTTATTTGGACATATGTATATATGTGCATATCTTTGTTTAGAATTTATCTATGTATTGAGTTGATCTTCCAGGTTTTCTGTTCCAAAAAATATTTTTGGAAGCTAATTATGCGCTTTCTGCACCATTAGTTCAATATTCACACAAGCCAAGACAGCATCATTATTGCTAACATCGCACATTATCTTCTCAATAGAATTCTTCTTGGCCCAGGCTAATGATTAAAACTTCCAAAACAGCACCAAGTTCAGATGATCCCTGTGGATTACATAATGAAATTTTAATTACATTGAATGAAATAAATGCTTGGATGCTCTCTATAGAGAAACAATGATGTTTGGATGGGTTTTAAACTAATGGATAAGAAAAATGGAATCACAGAAAGAATGGTTAATGATTAAAAGGAACCAGCTGTGCATTTTTGATCACTGTGTGGCTCTGAGAGAGCATCTTTGGATCATAGATAGCCCTTTTGAGTATTGCTTCCACAATGATTCCTATGGGGCTGACTATGACAGCTTGGAATTAAAGTTTCTGAATCTTATTGCACTAAAAGAGATTAGGTGGGAACATCTTCCTTCTCTCCTAACACTTTTTATTCTATGTACAGCACTTTCCTACTTTTTAATTTCTTTTTCTTTCCTAACTACTGAAAGTATAATAAGTTTCAGAATATAACACACTAAATTAGTTATAACATTCATATACTTACTATTGGGAAAAAATAACTTTGTAATATGGAGCTAATTAGAATTCATTCATGTATGATACTTATTAATCATATATCTTTCAAGAAATTGTGCAATTTAAAATTGGCTTTTGTGAATTATTAATGAGCTGAAGGTGCATCTGTTAATATGAATAAGAAAGCAGAATGTTTCATTCATATACAATAAGTATAACTAGTGTAAAATAAGTTGAAATACTAGAAATGACAACATGTACTGGAAGAATATTAAAACAATGAAAATAGGGCTGGAGAGATGGTTTAGCAGTTAAGTTGTTAAGCTCACTTGTGAAACCTAAGGACCCCAGTTCAAGGCTCAATTTCCCAGTACCTATGTAAGTCAGATACACAAGGTGGCACATGCATCTGGAGTTTGTTGGCAGTGGCTGGAGGCCCTGGTGTGCCCATTCTCTAGCTCTCCCTGCCCCCTCTCTCCATCTTTCTCTGTCTCTCTCAAATAAATTAATTAATTAAATAATGAAAATAATTTTGTAATTAAAGTAAGATACCAACTGTCACATAATAGTACTAAAAATAGAAATGTAAAATGTTTTTGGCAGGTTGGCTGACAGAAAGGTTCTTATTTCCTCAGCAGGTAAGGGTGACCTATCCCATATCCAAACTTTATGAAAGAATTTTTTTTTAAGCTGTCCAATTACATTTTGCTTTCTGATTTTATTTTTTGTGATGGTGGGCATTGACTCATGTCTCGTGCATTATAAAAGTGCTTTACCACTGAGCTGTGTCCACAGGCCTACTATTATGTATTATATTACTGCTGGGGTAATGTGGTAGTTTGAATTAAATGTTCCCAGTGAATGCATGTGTTTTAACTGCTTGGTTTCCAGCTATAGGCAGTTTTGGAATTAGAGTCTTGCTGTAGGAGATGTGTTGTTGGGGGAGGACTTCAGGGTGCTATATCCAGCTCCCCTTTGCTAGAGTTTAACTCACTCTCTTGATGCTGCTTCCATCTGCTATGGCAGAGATATTGAGCCTCTGCTCATGCCATCTTTTTCCTGCCATTGTGGTGCTTCCCCATGAGAATATAAATCAAACTAAACAACCTTCCTTCCATCAGATCCTTTTAGTCAGGTGCTTTGTACCAATAACAAGAAGGTAACAAAAACAGGTAATTCTTTACAAGGGAATTTTATGCTTGTCAAAATGATATCAGATCACAATGCTACATTGCTAGAAATCAACAACAAAAGACCCACCAAGAATCTCAACAGCACCTGGAAACTGAACAGCACACTTTTAAACAATAAATGGATAGTGGATAAAATAAACAATGAAATTGCAAAATTTCTAGGATTGAATGATGTTGAGAACACATCCTACCAAAATGTATGGGACACAAGGAAGGTGGTCCTCAGGGGAAAATACATAGCACTCAATGCCTTCATAAAAAGACAGAGAGATCCCAAATCAATAACCTAACCATCCACCTAAAGGCACTGGAAGAGCCAGAAATATCCCACCCAAAGAGCTCCAGAAGGAAAGAAATAATTAAAATCAGAGCAGAAATTAATGAATTGGAAACCAAGGAAACAATTAAGACAATTGACAAAACAAAGAGATGGTTCTTTGAAAAAATAAACCCCTGGCCAATTTGATCAAGCAAAAAAGAGAAAAGCTTCAAATTAACAAATTTCAAAATGAAAAAGGAGAGATCACAACAGACATAAGTGAAATTGGGAGAATCATCAGGACTTATTTCAAAACCTTCTACTCCACAAAACTGGATAATGTGGAGGAAATGGATAAATTCCTGGACACATACCATCTATCAAAGCTAAACTCAGAACAGATTAATCTCCTCAATGAACCCATCACACTTATGGATATTGAAAAAGTAATAAAAAGAAAAAAAAAAAACTCCCCAAAAAGAAGAGTTCAGGACCAGATGGCTTCTCAGCTGAATTCGATCAAACCTTCATGGAACAACTCAAACCAATCTTCCTAAAACTGTGCCACACAATTGCAGAACAGGGAAAGCTACCCAACTCCTTTTATGAAGGTAGTATCACCCTAATTACAAAAGCAGGAAGAGATACCACAAAAAAGGAAAACTACCAACCTATTTCCCTGATTAACCTAGATGCAAAGATCCTGAAAAAAATCCTCACAAACCGAATCCAACAACACATCAAAAGCATTATCCACCTTGACAAAGTGGGATTCATCCCAGGAACACAGAAGTGGTTCAAATTACAGAAATCTATCAATGCAAACCACCACATAAAAAAGGTTAAACATAAAAACCACATGATCATTTTGATAGATGCAGAAAAGGCCTTTGACAAGATACAACATTACTTCATGATCAACACATTGGAGAGAATCGGCAAGGTTGGTTCATATCTTAGCATAATAAAGGCATTATACAAAGCTCCTAAGGCCCAAATAATAGTTAATGGAGAGAGACTGGAGGAATTCCCATTAAGATCAGGAATAAGACTGGGTTGTCCACTCTCACCTGTGCTTTCCAATATAGTACTGGAAGTCAGAGCTCAAGTAATAAGACAGGAGAAGGAAATAAAAGGGATAAATTTGCAAAGGAAGAGGTTGAGTTACCTCTATTTGCTGATGACATGATTGTATATGTAAGAGACCCAAGAGACTCCATTCCAAAACTCCTGAAGGTGACTAACTCCTTCAGCAAAGTAGCAGGATACAAAATCAATGCACAAAAGTCAGTAGCCTTTCTATATGCAAAGGACAAAGATACAGAGAAAGAAATAAAGGACATGGTCCCATTTTCAATAGCAACAAAAATAAAATAAAATACCTTGGAATATCATTAACCAAGGAAGTGAAAGATCTATACAATGAAAACATAAAAACACCCAAAAAAGCAATTCAGGAGAATTGGAGAAAATGGAAAGACCTCCCATGCTCCTGGATTGGCAGAATTAACATTGTGAAGATGGCAATCCTACCAAAGGTAATTTATAGATTTAATGCCATTCCAATTAAAATCCCTACAGTGTTCTTCACAGACATAGAAAAGAATGATCTCAAATTTAATATGGAAAGGCAGAAAGCCTAGCATTTCCAAACATATCCTCAGCAAAAGATATACCTCCGGAGGAATCACCATACCTGATCTAAAGCTATATTACAAAGCCATAGTAATAAAAACAGCATGGGACTGGCATAAAAACAGGAGTATAGACCAATGGAATGGACTTGAGGACCCAGACTTTGGGTCAAGCAACTATAGGTACTTGATATTCAACAAAGTCCCTAACAATATAGGCTGGAAAAAAGACAGCATCTTCAACAAATGGTGCTGGACAAACTGGATAACCATATACAGGAAACTGAAAATTGATCCACACTTTTCACCATGCACTACACTCAAGTCCAAATGGAAGAAAGACCTCAATATAAGACCAGGAACTCAACTAGTACTGGAAGAAAATTTAAGAAGTACCTTCCATTATATAGGAATGGAAAAAGACTTCCTGAACAAAACCACATTATCTCACAATCTTATGTTATAATGTATATATTTTTGCATCTTGGATTAAGTTAATGCTTGGATTTTCTAGCTAGCTGGGTATTCTTAGCTGTATCAATTGATTTGATGTTATATATTTTCAGGGTAGGAGCTTAAGGTGTTATATGTGGCTCTTAAGACTCTGAGAGTATCTACAAAGGTGCTCCTAGGGGTTGAGTTTCCCTGCTATGGGAGTATTCAAGTAGGCTGAGTGGAACAAAATACAGGTAGATTCTAAAAGTTAATTAAACACTGTACCCATTCAGTCAAAAACAGCCCCAAGTATGTATGCCAGAGTAGTTATTATAACAACCAGATCCTCTATCAACATAGAGGTTAAGATTTCTGGTCTGTTGAGGGATCCCAGTCAGCTTGTGACCAAGTGAGACCCTTCCCTATTGCAAACCCAGTTACCTTGGATGATTTTGGTCTCATTCAAGTTGCTGCCTGGGTCATCGGGCTGCTGTTCTGATTTCTGGAGCTGGGCACTGGCTTTTCCTGTGGGGCAAACCAAGCCTGGCAACTGTGGCCCTGCAGATCAGCATCCCCACTGCTGGAACTGCTGCTGCTAAAGCTGCCTCTGCTGGGTCTGTCAGCAGCTCAAGCTGCTGCTGCTGGGCCCACTGCTGCTGTTGCCTCTGCTGCTGCTGCTGCTGCTGTAGCTGCCACTTCTGGAGCCACTGCTGTTGCTGAAGCTGCTGCTGCTGGGTCTGCTGTTGTTGCTGCTCCTGGGTCTGCTGCTGCTGGGTCTGCCGCTGCTGCTGCTCCTGGGTCTGCTGCTGCTGGGGCTGCTATTACCGGTGCCAGAGCCACTGATGTTGCTCCCGGACTCTGTTCCTGCTTGTGTCCCGCTGTCGGCTCAAGTTGGCATGGCCCAGTCCCAGACTGCTGCTCTGTTCACTGGAGCTGGGCTCAGGCAGTGGGGGAGGGGAGGGAGCCGCAGCTGCTCTGGTTCTCTCGCTGTTCCATGTGTTCTTCTACCTCGTGGTCTGCTCCTCCGTTGCTCACTGCTGCTCTCCCTTCACATTTCCTGAGTTGTGGAGAGTGCCGGTGTGAGTGTAAGCTCCTGCACCTGGCTTTTCCTGCAGCTGGAGCAGACCCTGGCGGCTTTCTGGTGCGCCCCGCCACTGCAGCAGTTGGCGGAGCTGCCAGTGCCACTTTTGCTGGCCTATATGGGCTCTGGATGCTCTGGATCTCTCCTACTTCTCCGCTGCTGCTTCAATTTCCTATACACCTCACTTTTTAGTAAAAGTGTGTGTTTTGCTGAGTTTTTTTGGTCTTTTTTCCCCCCAGCCTGCTTTGGCGTGGTACCTATGCTGCCATCTTAACTGGAAGTCTAGCTCAGAATCTTAAACAGTCACTCAACCAATGGGATCTCATGAAGCTGAAGAGTTTCTTTACAGACAAGCATACAATAATCAAAGATAATAGATTACCCACAGAATGGGAGAAAATATTTGTGGGTTATCCAACTGACAGAGGCCTAATATCTAGAATCTACAAAGAAATCAAAAATCTAAACAGTAAAAAGTCAAACACCCCACTCACAAAATGGTACAAAGAGCTGAATAGGCAGTTCACACAGGAAGAAATACACGTGGCAAACACACATTAAAGAAAATGTTCATCATCCCTAATCATCAGGGAAATGCAAATTAAAACAACTATGAGACTCCACCTTATCCCAATAAAGATAGAAAACATCAAAAAACCAAATGAAAATAAGTGCTGGCGAGGATGTGGAAAAGTAGGAACACTCATACACTGTTGGTGGGACTGTAAGATGGTACAACCACTTAGGAAAGCAATATGGAGACTCCTGAAAAAGTTGACTATAGAGATACCAACAGACCCAGTTATACCATTACTGGGTATCTACCCTAAAACCTTCAAACCACAGGCCAGAGAAATTTGCTCAACCATGATTGTAGCAGCTCAATTCATAATAGCTAAGAGCTGGAATCAACCCAGATGTCCATCACTAGAAGAATGGATAACTAAGATGTGGTATATCTACACAATGGAAATCTATAAAGCAGTAAGAAAAAAATGACACAATGAAATTTGAGAAAAAAATTGTTGAACGTGGAACAGATCATTGTCAGTGAACTTACCCAATCACAGAAAAAAATCACCACATAGTCTCACTCATCTACAGCACCTAACCTGAATCTACCCAAGATGCCTTACATACCCAGCAAGCATCTCATGTACTAGACAATAGGATGGGTGGCTAGGGAGGGGTGGGTAATGGAGGGGTGTGAAACACAAATCTAGACCCAAATGGCAATGGTACCATAAAATTATACTCCCTAAAAGGCAGACCAAATGGCTGGATCTTCACCAGGCCCTTAGAGGTAACACCTGAGCCACAAGACACTGGAGAGGGTATGATGAAGACCAACTATAATTTTCTACAGCTTCCCTCTCTCACTCTCCCTCTCCCCCCCCTCTCTTTTTTTCTCTCTCTCTCTTCTCTGTAATTCTTTCATATTTCTTTCCTTTTTCTTCCTTTTCTTAGTGGGTATGACCTGGAACTCCCAGTACCAGCATGTGACTATCATGCACAATGAGCTTTTGATCAGAGAGACCTACAAGGTTTCCTAAAAGAAAGACAGATTTCTGTCCAAGTACTTGATGACCTCCCAAAAGTTAAAGGTAAGACCCTACTTCTGAAGACACTGTATGTGGTCAACACGTAAAATGGAATGGCATGGCTGGAGGCTGGAAGAGAGTCAGTATCCCAGATAGTCAGCACGTCTAGTGCAAGAAAGTGCTACATGGGCGACTGGGGGAAAATGACCAATATCTGTTCAAGCATCTAACCTAATTAGAAACAAATAACCTGTTGTAATGCCCACACAAATGTAATAGTGGCACACAGCCATGGTGGTGAACCAACTGCTCTTGATTTGGCTATCTGGTCCCCTCAGTGGTATGAGACCCATAGCTGGAGCTGGGAAACAAATCAGAACCATATCCAAACATATGCCCACTCTCCATTATCAATTTACCATCAATGGTGGGCTACAAGAGGGCCTATGCCTGTTAAATTCTCTATAAAAAAAAAAAAAAGCAAGGGTTATCTCATTTGTCTGGTGCTAACTTACCCTCCATTGGAGAACCTGCTTTTCTTTTTCAGATAGATGTAGATCTTAAAGTGAGAGCCACCCCATCATACCTCAAAAGGGCCCTGGCTGAAACTAAGAAAAATTGGCAGCAGGCTAAAGGAGTATTTGAAGACAAAACCAGCTCTTCAGAAAATACTTGAAAGAATCCTCCATGCTAAAGAGAAAGAAAAGCACACATATAACAAACCTGGAAAAAAAAAAAAAAAACTCAAATACTAGTTAACACAAGAGAGCAAAGGTAAAACTGGAAGAACTACCAAAAAAATGGCAAAAATAAATACATGCCTGTCAATAATATCTCTTAATATTAATGGCCTCACTGCCCCAACCAAAAGACATAGGCTTGCAGACTGGGTTAAAAAACAGTATCCTTCAATTTGTTGCCTCCAAGAAACCCACCTTTCTACAAAGAGATGGTTCTTTGAAAGGATAAACAAAATTGATAAACCCTTAGCAAATCTGACCAAAAGAAAGTGAGAAGAGACACAAATTAATAAAATTAGAGATGAAAAAGGCAACATCATAACTGATACCAGAGAAATTTTAAAAATCATAGAGACATACTATTAAAACATATACTCCACTAAGCATGGAAATCTGAAAGAAATGGAAGGTTTCCTTCATTTATATGATCTACTTAAATTAAATCAAGATGATCACTTAAATAGATCTATAACAAGTATGGAGATCCAACCAGTTATCTAAAATATTCCAACTAAAAAAAGTCTAGGCCCAGATGGATTCACTGCTGAATTTTACCAGACCTTCAGGAAAGAACTAACACCATTGCCTCTTAAGCTTTTCCATAAAATAGAAAATGAAGGAATCCTACCAAACTCCTTCTACAAAGGCAGCATCACCCTGATACCAAAAGCAAGCAAAGATAGATCAAAAAAAGCAAATTATAGGCCAATCTCTCTCATGAACATTGATGCAAAAGCTCTCAACAAAATATTGGCAAACAGAATACAAGCATATATCAGAAAGATCAAGTAGGCTTTATCCCACAGATGCAGGGATGGTTCAACATATGCAAATTGATAAATGTAATACAGTACATAAATGGGTTGAAGGACAAAAATCACATGATCATCTCATTAGACACAGAGAAAGCATTTGACAATATCCAACATCCATTCATGATAAAAGTCCTACAGAAATTGGGAATAGAAGGAACATGTCTCAATATAATAAAGGCTATTTCTGACAAGCCTACAGCCAACATATTATTAAATGGGGAAAAACTGGAGGCTTTTCCACTAAAATCAGGAACAAGACAAGGATGTCCACTGTCCCCACTTTTATTTAATATAATACTGGAAGTCTTAGCCACAGCAATAAGGCAAGAGACACACATAAAAGGGATAAAAATTTGAAAGGAAGCAATCAAGTGATCATTATTTTCAGATGACATGATTCTATCTATAAAGGACCCTAAACACTCTACTAGCAAACTGTTAGAGCTGATAAACACCTACAGCCATGTAGCAGGATACAAAATAAGTACACAGAATCAGTAGCCTTCCTATATGCTAACAACAAACACACAGAGGATGAAATCAGAGAATCACTCCCATTCACAATTGCATCAACAAAAATAAAGTACCTTGGAATAAACCTAACCAAGGAAGTAAAAGATCTCTACAATGAAAACTTTAAAACACTCAAGCAAGAAATTGCAGAATACACTAGGAAATGGAAAAAACATCCCTTGTTCCTGGACTGGAAGAATCAATATTGTGAAAATGGCAATCTTACCTAAAGCAATCTACACATTTAATGCAAACCCCATCAAAATTCCAATGGCATTCTTCACAGAAGTAGAAAAAAAAAAAACAATCAAAAAATTCATTTGAAATCACAAAAAACCTTGAATATCTAAAATAATACTGAGCAACAAAAATAAGGCTGGTGGTATCACCATACCTGATTTTAACCTATACTACAGAGCCATAGTAACAAAAACAGCATGGTACTGGCCCCAATGTAGACATGTAGATCAATGGAACAGAATAGAGGACCCAGATGTAAGTCTGGGTAGCTATAGCCACCTGATATTTGATAACAATGCCAAAAATACACATTGGAGAAAAGACAACCTCTTCAGCAAATGCTGCTGGGAAAACTGGATATTTATCTGTAGAAGCATGAAAATAGATTCTTCTCTCTCTCCATGCACAAGAATTAAGTCCAAATGGATTAAAGACCTGAAATTCTGAAACGGCTAGAGGAAAAAGTAGGGGAAACCCTTCAACATATTGGTCTTGGCAAATATATTCTGAATATAGCCCAAATTTCTCAGGCAATAAAACCACAGATTAACCACTGGGACCTCATGAAATTACAGATATTTTGTATGGCAAAGGACACTGTGAATAAAGTAAACAGGCCACCTACAGAATGAGAAAAAAATCTTTGCCAGCTATACATCTGATAGAAAATTAATATCTAGGTTATACAAATAACTCAAAAAAATAAATAATAAGAAATCAAACAAGGCAATTAAAAATGAGCTATGGAACGAAATAGAGAGTTCTCAAAAGGAGAAATACAGATGACATCTAAAAAAAAATGTTTTACATCCCTAGTCATCAGGGAAATCCATATTAAAACTACATTGAGATTCCATCTCACTCCTATCAGATTGGCTACCATCATGAAAACAAATGGCCATAAATGCTGGTGAGGATGTGGGAAAAGAGGAACTCTTCTACACTGTTGGTAGGAAGGCAATCTGGTCCAGCCATTGTGGAAATCAGTGTGGAGGTTTCTAAGACAGCTAAAAATTGATCTACCATATGACCCAGCTATAGCACCTCTAGACATATATCCTAAGGACTCATCTCATTTCCTTAGAAATACTTGCTCAACCATGTTTATTGCCACTCAATTCACAATAGCTGGGAATTGGAACCAGCCTAGATGTACTTCAACTGATGAGTGGATAATGAAGATATGGCACATTTTTTTAAATTTATTTATTTATTTATTTGAGAGCGACAGACACAGAAAGACAGATAGAGGAAGAGAGAGAGAGAATGGGCACGCCAGGGCTTCCAGCCTCTGCAAACGAACTCCAGACGCGTGCGCCCCCTTGTGCATCTGGCTAACGTGGGACCTGGGGAACCGAGCCTCGAACCGGGGTCCTTAGGCTTCACAGGCAAGCGCTTAACCGCTAAGCCATCTCTCCAGCCCGATATGGCACATTTATACAATGGAGTTCTACTCAGCGGTAAAGAAAAATGAAGTTATGAAATTTGCAGGAAAATGGATGGATCTGGAAAGGATTATACTAATTGAGGTAACCCAGGCCCAGAAAGCCAAGCATTGCATGTTCTCTCTCATATGTGGATCCTAGCTACAGATGATTGGGCTTCTGTGTGAGAAGGAAAAAATTCAGTAGCAAAGGCCACTAAGCTAGAAAAGAGATATAAAGGGAAGAGAAAGGAAGGGAGGGGGGTACTTAATATGATGGTATTGTATATATGTAAGTAGAAGAATAGATTAATTGTTGTGAAAAGGCCCAAAGTGAGGTCAGGGGAAGAGATTGAGTAATGGAAAGGTGGAGGGAGGGCTAATCAAAATCTAAGAGGATATAAATAAATCATATGGAATCCTACTTTTTTGGACAATGGAACACTCAGGAACCATAGATTAGTGCTAGACAACTTTAAGTGCCTGGGATGGCATGCCTTCCAGTGAGTTGTTGGCCAGGAGGTCTCTGATGCCCCCAAAACATTATAGGCCATTGCTGAGGCCCTTGGTTTCCCATCAGGAATAGATGGTAAGACCTTATTGCTGAAGAATAAACGTACTTGGGCTGCAATGCCACTTAGAAATCCTGCTGGAACTGAGCTGATAAACCTCCTCCATGTAGACCATCTGACAGAAACATGGAAGAAGTCATTCTGCATGCAGTTCAATGGGAGAAAGAGAAATCACCAGTGAAGATACTCAACAGTAGGCACTGCAAACCTTATATTTGGCTAGCTAGGCCAAATGAGCCAACGGATACAACAATGGCACGTCTGTCACGGTAGAAACAAACTTCCCTCTAATTGTACTTGAGGCTAGCTCCATGGGAGGGAATACATCCCTGATACTGAAAATTTAAAACAGGAATAGTCATGAGCCCTAGGGGTGCAACGTCTGCTGATGTCTGGCTAAATGTATATACTATGTTCATCAAACTGCCCAGTAAGCATTTCTCTTAATGTTCATACCCTTATATTAATGCTATTCTCACTTTTGGTTGAGAAACTTCTCTTTTCAGATGGCAGTCAAATTAGGATGACTCAGAAGGTATCATCGTACTGGAAAGAAGTGACAGGAGTGCTCAGCACTGCAATATCTCTATCTCACCTTCCAAGGCTCAAGGCCTAATGCAAAAGAGGTGGCAGAAATAATGTAAGAGCCAAAGGAAGAGTAGGACTCCTTACAACATGCTCCCTCCAGACAAAAAATGGCCTGGATATCCATGATCTCACAGTGCCTGACACTACCTACACAAGACCACCATAAGAGGAGGAAAAGATCATGACATCAAAACAAAAGAGAGACTGATTGAGACGGGGAGGGGATATGATGGAGAATGGAGTTTCAAAGGAGAAAGTTGGGGGAGGGAGGGTATTACCATGTGATATTTTTTATAATCATCGAAGTTGTTAATAAAAATTTGAAATATTAAAAAGAGGAAAGAAAATTCATCAAGCTTTGTTAACAGGAATTAGTCCATAGAGCCTTATCTACTTATATCTTAGTAAGTTGACACCTTAACAAACTTGGTGAGTCATTGAAGTGTAGAATGGCAATGAACGAACAATATAGAACAACCTCTCCAACACGAGTTCATTGTGCATGCAAACACACACATACAAACGCACCCACACACACACACTTACTATTTACTTGTAGATACTACTCTTTACTCTTTTCTTAAAGCAATTGAATTAATCCTTTCAGTAACCAGTTGTACTGAGTTCTGTAACATATTTATGTGTGGTAGGCATATTCTTGCACAGGCTTTTTTTTCATAGAAATAGTTCTTCTGAGCTGGGCATGGTGGCACACACCTTTAATCCCAGCACTTGGGAGGTAGAGGCAGGAGGATAGCCATGAGTTTGAGACCACCCTGAAACTACGTAGTGAATTCCAGGTCAGCCTGGGCTAGAGTGAGACCATACTTCAAAAACCAAAAAATAAAAAATAAAAAGAAGAAAAAGAAATAGTTCTTCTGCCAACTATGTGCATGTCTGACAAACTTCTGCAAATTGTTCCTGTTTTGTTTTGTTTTCTTTTCTTTTGTTTTGTTTTGTTTGCTGAGATAAGGTCTTGCTACATAGCCCTTGCTGGCCTGGAAGTATCTACATAGACTAGGATGGCCTTGAACTTTCAGAGATCCTCTGGCCTCTGCCTTCTCAATGCTGGTACATGTGAGCCACCACTGGATTTTGTAAATTGCTTCTTAAAAGCCATCTTTTCAATAAGATGTACCCTGACTACTCTAAGGCAATTTGTAAATATTCTATTCCTGATCACCAGACTTCCCTGTTGCCCTCCCCAGTCTCTGGTTTTCCCCACAGCTCTAATCATATTTTCTTGTTCAGTCTGCATGTTAATTGTTGTTGATCTCTCTCTTCCTCAAAGCAGAATAGAAACCCCAGGAGAGCTGGAATGTTGCCCATTATATCAGTCTTGGTATCCAGACACTTGATGACAAATCAATTTGTTCCATGAATAAATAACGGTGGTTGATCAATGCTTACTTTCCCTGGAATGGTCCTAGTATTTTGACTATTCATTTAATCATCACAGCAAACCTATAAAGTATGCTACTCACTGACACAATCTACAAATAATTAGTAAAATAAAGTTAATGGTTATATTTTGGGTTTTTTTGTTTGTTTTTGTAGTGTTGACCACAGAAGCAATGAGGAAAAGGAAATTTGGAAATTCATAAGCCTTTGATTAGAAAGGAATTATTTAAAACAATTTATTTTGATTTATGAAATATGACAATATTTTTTAAATAAGTAAGAGAAGCATTACATAGACTCTAAAGAACAGTCTTGTTCTAAACCCTGATCTTCCATTGACTTGTTCTGTGAACCTGAGCAGGGACTTGCCTTAGTCTGTTTGTGTCCTCCTAAAATTTGTAAACTGAAATCCTAATCTGAGTGATAGTAGTTGGAGTTCTTTGAAAAAAGACTGAATGAAAGCAGAGCCCCCTCCACTAGGTGGGGTCATAACTAGAGGGCCCTCTCTGTGAACTACATAAGGGTTCCTCATCAGCCACAGAATCTGCCAAAAACTGATCTTTGACTTTCTAACATCCAGAGTTATGAAAAATTAATTTTAGTTATTGATAAGCTGCTAAGTTTAATGGTACTTTGCTATAGCAACAAAGACTGACAGACTGTTTTCACCTCCCAGCAACTTTTTGTACCATAATAAACATCACAGGACTCAAAGAAAGTTAGATTTTTGCATAAAGGAATGCTACCTGTATATCATCACATTATTAACTGAAGAACTAAGAGAGAATTCTTATTCTCTGTTAAAAATCTGTTTGGGGGGTGGTGCTGGAGAAATGGCTTAGTGGCTAAAAGCATGTGCTTGAAAAACCTAATGGCCCCAGTTCAGTTCCCCAGTACCCAAACACAGCCAGATGCACAAAGTAGTGCATTCATCTGGAGTTCATGTGCAGTGGCAGGAGGCGCTGGTGCACCCATAGTCTCTCTCTCTCTCTCTCCCTCTTTCTCTCAAATAGATAAATAATTAAAACTATTTAAAAATGTTCTTCAGAACACTAAATGCATTTTTGCCCTGTCTTCAGCACACTTTCATCCATGGAACACCAGTAACATATTGTACTTCCAATCACATAGGCAAAGTTTTAATAGGAAATGAGCACTCTTGTAAAAGGAAGAATTGATGACCATGGCGTGACATGGCATTGTTATTCATTGTGTACACTCTGCCTATTTTCACTTGTCAGAGCATATGCATGGTAACTGTTGTGATTTCAGTGTGAAATGACCCCATAGGCATGTGTTTTAACATGGGTCCTAACTTGGTATTGCTGTGGAACTTTTAGGATGTGCAGCCTTTCTGGGGGAAGTGGGTTACTGGGGGGTGGGTCTTGAGTTTTTGTGTACAAGTTGCCTTCCAAAAGCTGATTTTTTTTTTTCTTAAGGTGGTTTGTTACCATAGCTCAAAGTATAGGTCAGCCCCATGACTCATTTTAATGTGTAGTGTGATCAGGCTTGAAACTTTCCCCACATGATTTTAAAAATATCACAGGCAATTTCCTTTGCTGACTCCATCAGGAAAATAGCAAGCATTTTGGGGAGTTTACAGAATCTTTAGTTTACTCAGTACTATAAATTTTCCAAGACTAGAGGTCACAATTATCTGCTTCAGACCTTCATATGAGTCATATGGGTGTGGCAATCTTAGAAGCTTGTTTCAGATTATGTGATTGGACACCCATGCATTTTCAGGTCTTTACAAAAGTCTCTATTAAGTGCCGCCAACTCTGATAAATGAAATTATGTTTCCTAAACAGGAGTTCATACCCTGGTATTCAAGGACATCTAGGCAAGTTTTTGAATAAGCTACATGCACCCTATAAACATTGAAACTATAGGTGCATTTACTTGTGTATATTTTCATAAGATAACAGCTTTGATTGACATCTCAAATGGGACTATGACTGTAAAACTGGTAAGATCATTGCTGAAAACTTATGTTTTAAGCAACATGCATTTTTAACTTCTCACTCTAAACAATTAGGGATGAGAGAAATATCCACAATTAGTGAAGATCAACAACAGTTCTCATACTGCTAAGGAATTTCCACCTGTTCCTTCAGAGTTAAAAATGATAAGGAACATGTTATGTAATCTGTCAAAAGAAACAGAAAAGAAAAAACTCGCATTTATAAGAAAAGGGTATGTTATCTAAGAAATGTAGATGCTTACTATTTCTAAATCTAAACAAGTAAGTGAATAAGGTGTCCATTTCTCTCACCCTGAAATCACTATTAGTGTGAAGAAAAAGAATGAGTGTAATGAAATATTAACTGCAAATATAGTACATTTTTTAGAATGTTCATCCCATTGTAATAGAATGTTATAGACTGGATGGTTTAAACAACAGAAACTTATTTTCCCAGAGTTCTGGAAGCTCTAAGTCCAAGATCAAGATTCTAGGCTATTTTCTTCTCCCCTTGCTCAAGGGCACACAGGTGTTTTGGAGACAGCTCCCTCTAGTGTCTCTTGTTATAGGGGCATTACTTCTACTGGATTAGGTCTCCACCTGTTGTGAAGCTATTGTCTCCAAAATCAAACATTTCTTCTTGGACGGAGGTTCATAAGACTTGGGAAGAAAATCAAAGTTATGAGGCACAGGAAGATCAGAAAGTCACAAAGGTTATAGTATCCCTCCCCAAGGTTATCTAAGGTTATAAAAAACAATAAGCAATTGTTGGGGAACAGAAACTCCAATTGGCTAAGCTGCCTGCAAGTCATGAGAAAGGGATGTAGTTTTGTGAGTCATCATCCATGCTGGGGTGGGCTGTTCAGTGATGCAGCTGCCTTTGAGTCACCCATTAGTAACCTCAATAAACTCGCTGTTTCCCTAAGCTACACTTGGACTGGATCTCTTCTTTGCTCAGTCTTCAATTCCCTATCTGGGTTAAGTAGATGTTTGTTCACATCTCCCCAGGAAAAGTAACATACCACCACCTTATGACCTTACTGAACCTTAACTCCACTGGTCCTACCTCAAAATACAACCACATTAGAGTTAAAGCTTCAATATATAAATTTTAGAGGGCCTAAAAACAATCTATAACTGATCTGCAATATAGGTCACATATATGGAAATATGTAGAAAACTATATCTGGAGAAATCATGGCTAGAAAAAAAATATAATTGTAACACTATTTCAGTATGTCAATACTTAGTATCTTAATTTTCCTTCTAGAAGCATTAGATTTGTTTCAAAACATTACTTTAACAACTCCACATCAGTTTTTACATAGCACTCTAAAAAATGTGCTTTGCTCATTAAGCAAAATCCATATTTAAATATTAAAATATCATTGATGTTGTTTGATGTGGGAAATAAGATAAATTTTAAATAAATTCTCATGTGTTCAAAATTAGGGCAACAAAACTGTGTATGCATATGTGGATATACAAATGTCATATCACTTAAATTAGCTTTGGAAGGCAAGTATTACAGTTTGAACCAGATGTTCCCCATAAATTCATGTGTTTTGAATAAATAATCCCCAGCTAATGGTAATTGGGAAGTGGAGCCTTGCTGGAGGAGGTGTGCTGCTGAGGGTAGGCCTTGAATTTTTATTAGCTCTAGCTTGCCAGCCTTCATGTGGCTCACTCTCTTGTTGCTGTTTCCTACTATGGCAGAGATGATGACCAGCCTCTACTCACACCATGTTTTCCCCTGCCATTGTGGAGCTTCCCCTCAAGAATATAAGCCAAAATAAATCACTTCCTCCAATAAGTTACATCTGGTCAGGTATTTGCTGTGGAAAGGAATATCCAGAGACATGGCTCTCCCACAATGATGGACTGCTGTTCTCACAACTCATAATCTACAACTACCAGGTGAATACCAGAAATCCAACTAAGGATGGCACTCAGTGGAGTAGGGGTAAGGAGGAGAGAGATGATTGTGCCAACATATTATGTGTACATGTAAGGTTTAACTTATTTAAAAACAAAATGTTTTTAAATAAGGTAATAGCAGGAATCCTGATGCATGTAAACTTTTAACCTGTGCCTAGGAAACTTGAATTAAAAATACGATCATGTACTTCTGGTCAAGACAGCATCCGCCTAACTGCGCCACACCTCCCAGGGAAGGAAAGACAAGACCTTAAGGGCGCACTGGGTCTCCTAGGGGGAAGCAGACTCTAATGTAACTCCGGTGAGAAGGCACAGAGGGGCAAAAAAGGGAATTGGCTGATTCTACATTCCCTGGTAGCCCACCAGACCCTAACCCCCTCAAGCAGCCATCCTAGCTGTACTCCCAGCTGCAGGTTAATCCTGCACTAACCGCAAGAGGACACATGCCAGCGAAGTTTCACCTGGCTGTTGCACAGGAGAGGTGGCCCCACTCCCCACCCCCAACCCCCGCATGCGCAAAACCTACCCCAT
Organism: Jaculus jaculus; assembly: GCF_020740685.1. Lineage (NCBI taxonomy): Eukaryota > Metazoa > Chordata > Mammalia > Rodentia > Dipodidae > Jaculus > Jaculus jaculus. Next base: position 78,945,983 of record NC_059107.1, on the reverse strand, counting down.
GCAACCTCAGTCCTGCTCCCCTTGCCCCTGGTGAAAGCTGACTCTCCTCACCCTTCATGACCTGTACCGCACAACCTCAGTCTTATTCCACTGCCCTCTGTAACCTCAGTTCCACTCCCCCTGCCCCCACGACCTCAGTACCCCCCACCCCATGACCTCAGCCAAGCTCCCCCCACCTCACAACCTCAGTCTCACACCCTCTGCCCCGACAACTTCAGTACCACTCCCCCTGTCCACTGCCAACTCAGTCCCACTCCCCCACCCCACCACAACCTCAGTGCCACTCTCCCTGCCACTCTCACTCTGTCCCGCTCTGCCTGTCCCTACACTGTGAAGGGCAGACCAGAACACAAAATGAATAACATGAAAAATCAAATGCAAATAAATCCAATAAGATTGCCAAGTCCTACAATGGATGTCTCTAATCAAAACATAGAAGACACATTAGAATCAGAACCACAAAATTAAGGTATAAGCTATGCAATGTGGACCAAGCAAATAGCAGAACTTGCAGAAAAGCAACAAAGAGCCAATAATCATATAAATGCTTTCCACATAAGACTAGTCCTAATAGATAAGAAAATGGAAGGGGTCCAAAGACAGTTAAACGATATGAAGGAGAATGACATAAAAGATGACCTCAAAAAAACAGCTGGCTAAGCTCAGTGAAATCATAAATAAATGCAAGAATGAATTCCAAGAAGCATCAAGAAAATTAGAATATAATGTGAAAAGGAAACTTGACAGAGGAATGGAAACTATATATAGAAAAGTTGTAGAAAATACAAACCAAACTGAAGAAGCCCAAAACCCTATAGAAGCTCTCAAGAATAGAGTCAGCCATGTAGAGGATAGAAACTCAGATCAGAAGACGAAACAGAAGTAATAGTTCAAGAGGCCAAAAGTTTCAATAAGTTCAAAAATTTCTGTGAACAGAACATAAGGGAACTGTGGGATAACCTAAATGTCTTAATATTTGGATCATGGGAATACCAGGTGGGAAGAAATTCAGACCAAAGGCATGGAGAATTTATTCAACAAAATTATCAAAGAAAACTTTCCCACTCTCTCAAAAGAAAGGCCCATCAAGTTAAGTTAGCTCTGTTCGCAGATGACATGATTCTGTACATAAGAGATCCAAGAGCCTCCATCTCAAAACTCTTAAAGGTGATCAATTCTTTCAGCAAAGTGGCAGGATACAAAATCAATGCACAAAAATCAGTAGCCTTTCTATATGAAAATGACAAAGATACAGAGAAAGAATTAAGTGACATTCTCCCATTTTCAATAGAAACAACAACAACAAAAAATACTTTGGAATAACATTAACTAAGGAAGTGAAAGATCTGTACAATAAAAACATAAAAACACTCAAAAAATAAATTGAGCAGGACTTGAGAAAATGTAAACAACTCCCAGAATTAACATTGTGAAAATGGCAATCCTAAAAAAGGCAATATACAGATTTAATGCAATACTAACACTGTTCTTCACAGAGATTTAAAAAAAAAATCTCAAAATTCATATGGAAAGGCAGAAGGCCTTGGATATCCAAGTATATCCTCAGCAAAAGAAACACCTCTGGAGGCATCACCATGCCTGATCTAAAGCTACATTACAAAGCCATAGTAATAAAAAACCAGCATGGTACTAGCATAAAAACAACAGTACAGACCAATGGAACAGAATCAAGGACCCAGATTTTGGGTCAAGTAACTACAGCTGCTTGATATTTGACAAAGGCCCTAACAATATAAGCTGGAAAAAAGACAGCATCTTCAACAAATGGTGCTGGAAAAATGGTTTATATATGCTCAATTCGTAATAACTAAGAGCTGGAATCAACCCAGATGTCTATCATTAGACAAATGGATAACTAAGATGTGGTAAATCTACACTATTGAATTTTACACAGTGGAAAGGAAAAACTGCACAACAAAATTGGAAGAAAAATGGGCAAAACTGGAACCAATCATTTCCAGTGAATTCACCCAATCACACAAAGATAATTGCCAAATAGTCTCACTCATCTATGGCTCCTAACCTGAATCTACCTGCCAACATACCTAATAGTATCTTGAGGGCCAGACAATAGGATGGGTAGGGAAGGAGGGCAGGGTAAGGGTGGGGGTGGGGGACACAAAACTGGACCCAAATGGAAATAGTACCATGAAGTTCTACAACCTAAAAAACAGACTAAATGTTTGAACCTTCACTAGGCCCTTAAAGGGAACACCTGAATCACAAGGCCCTGGAGAGGGTATGATAAAGACTAACCATAAGCTTCTCCTGTTTCTGTTCTGTTTTTCTCTTATCTTTTCCTTCCTTTTCTTCTGGGGTGCTGACCTGTAACTCCCAATACCAGTGTGTGGCTATTATCTACAATAAGCTCTTGAACAAAGAGACCTACAAGGCTGCCCAAAAGAAGACAGATTTCTGTCAGAGTACTTAATGACACACCAAAGGTTTCTGCTAAGACCCTACTGCTGAAGACACTATATGCTGTTTGTATGGAACATGGAGTGACATGGCTAGAAGCTGGAAGAGAGATAGTCCCAGACAGTTAGCTTGCCTAGTGCCAGAAGGTCTTACATGAGCAAGTGGGGGAAAATGACTAATATCTGTACATGCAACTCATGGTCTAAACTACTCAGCAGCAAACAACCTGACATGATGCTCACACAAGTGCAATGGTGGTGCACAGCCATGTTGGGAAACTGACTGTTCTTGATTTGGTTAACTGATCTGCTCAGTGGAACAGAACCCATAGCTAGAGCTGAGAAACAAGTCAGAATCATATCCGAAAATGGCCCAGCTCTCCACTGTCAAACTCCCACCAATTGTGGACTACATGAGGGCCTACACCTATTAAATTTTCTCTAAAAAGAATGTTAATATGTTGTTCAGGGCTTCCGGTTAAGATGGCAGCTTAGGTACCACGCCAAAGCACCAAAGGGGGAAAAAAGACCGAAAAAAATCAGCAAAATACACACTTTTACTAAAAAGTGAGGTATATAGGAAATCGAAACAGCACTGGAGAAGTAGAAGAGATCCAGAGCCTGCACAGGCCGGCAAAAGTGGCCCTGGAGGGTACGACAACCGCGACAGTGGCAGCGCACCAGAAAGCCACCAGGCTTGGCTCCAGCCACAGGAAAAGACAGGTGCAGGAGCTTCCACTCACACCACACTCTCCGCAACTCAAGAAATGTGAAGGGAGAGCGGCAGTGAGCAACGGAGGAGCAGACCACAAGGTAGAAGAACACATGGAACAGCAAGAGAACCAGAGCAGCTACAGCTCCCTCCCCTCCCCCACCGACTGTGCCCAGCTCCTGTGAACAGAGCAGCAGTCGTGAGACCCAGCCACGCCAACTTGAGCAAACAGCGGGACCAAAGCAAGAGCAGGGTCCCACAGCAACATCAGTAGCTCCGGCACCAGCAGCAGTGGCCCCAGCAGTGCCAGATCCAGTAGCGGCAGCAGCAGCAGATCCAGCAGCAGCAGCTTCAGAGGCAGCAGTCACAGATCCAGCAGTAGCAGCAGAGGATCCAGCAGTGGCAGCTAAAGCAGCAGCAGCAGCAGTAGTGGGCCCAGCAGAGGTGACAGACCTAGCATCGGCAGCTTTAGCAGCAGTGGCAGTTCCAGCAGCAGGGGTGCCAAAGTTTCCAGGCTCAGTTTGCCCCACAGGAAAAGCCAGAGCCCAGCTCCAGAAATCAGAACAGCAGCCCAACGACCCAGCCAGCTACTTGACTGAGACCAAAATCATCCAAAAAGGTAACTGGGATTGATTGCACCAGGGAAAGGTCTCACTTGGTCACAAACTGACTTGGATCCCTCAACAGACCAGAAATCTTAACCTCTATGTTGATAGAGGATCTGGTTGTTATACTAACTACTCTTGCATAAATATTCGGTGCTGTTTTTGATTGAATGTGTACAGTGTTTAGTTAAATTTTAGAATCTACCTGTATTTTATTCCACTCAGCCTACTTGAATACTTCCATAGCAGGGAAACTCAACCCCTAGGAGCACCTTTATAGATATTCTGTGAGTCTTAAGAGCCACACCTAACACCTTAAGCTCCTACCCTGAAAATATATAACATCAAATCAACTGATACAGCTAAGAATACCTAGCTAGCTAAAAAATCCAAGCATTAAATTAATCCAAGATGCAAAAATATATACATTATAACACAAGAAACACTGAAAAGTAAACTGATATAAATCCACCTAAATGTATTAATGCATCAGAAATGACCTCCAGTGAGAATGAGTTAGAGGAAATGCCTGAGAAAGATTTCAAAAGAATGATTGTAAATATTCCAAATTCATCAAACAAACACTATTAGAACTAAGTTCACAGATAACACCAAGCACAGTGGTGATGGGTGACTTTTACAACCCACTCTCATCAATTGACAGGTCATCCCAGGAAAAAACAAACAGAGAGGCATCTGGACTCAATGAGGTCATAGAAGGAATGGACCTAACAGATATATACAGGACATTTCATCCAAAGGCTACAGAATATACATTCTTTTCAGCAGCACATGGAACATTCTCTAAAATAGGCCATATATTAGGACACAAAGCAAATCTTAACAAATTCAGGAAAATTGAAATAATTCCTTGCATTCTCTCTGACCACAATGGAATTAAAACTATAAATCAGTAGCAAGAAAGGCTATAGAGCATACACAAAATCATGGAAACTAAACAATACACTACTAAATGATGAATGTGTCAATGAAGAAATCCAGAAGGAAATAAAAAAAAAATTATAGAGCCAAATGATAATGAGAACACAACATACAAAATTCTCTGGGACACAATGAAGGCAGTTCTAAGAGGTAAATTTATAGGTTTAAGTACCTATATTAAGAAATTAGAAAGGTTGCAAGTAAATGACCTAATGCTTCACCTTAAAGACTTGGAAAAAGAAGAACAAGGCAAACCAAAAATCAGCAGGCAGGAAGAAATAATAAAGATTAGAGCAGAAATTAATGAAATAGAAACAAAAAAAAAAACAATCCAGAGAATTAATGAAACAAAGACTTGGTTCTTTGAAAGGATAAACAAGATTGATAAACCCTTAGCAAATCTGACCAAAAGAAAGAGAGAAGAGACACAAATTAATAATATCAGAGATGAAAAAGGTAACATCACAACAGATTCCAGAGAAATTCAAAAAATCATAGGGACATACTATAAAAGCATATACTCCACAAAGTATGAAAATCTGAAAGAAATGGATGATTTCCTTGAATTATATGGCCTACCTAAATTAAATAAAGATGAGATTAATCACTTAAATAGACCTATAACAAGCATGAAGATCCGAACAGTTATCAATAATCTCCCAACTAAAAGAAGCCCAGACCCAGATGGATTCACTGCTGAATTTTACCAGACTTTAAGGAAGAATTAACACCTTTGTTTCTTAAGCTTTTGCAGGAAAAAGAAAAAGAAGGAATTCTACCAAACTCCTTCTATGAGGCAGGCATCACCCAGATACCAAAACCAGGCAAAGATAGAACAGAAAACGAAAATTACAGACCAATCTCCCTCATGAACATAGATGCAAAAATTCTCAACAAAATATTGGCAAACAGAACATAAGAGTATATCAGAAAGATCATTCACCCTGACCAACTAGGCTTTATCCCAGAGATGCAGGGATGGTTCAATATACGCAAATCTATAAATGTAATACATTATATAAATGGGTTGAAGGAAAAAACTCACATGATCATCTCATTAGCTGCAGAGAAAGCATTTGACAAATATCCAACACCACTTCATGACAAAAGTCCTACAGAGACTGGGAATAGAAGGAACATATCTCAAAATAATAAAAGCTATTTATGACAAGGCTACAGCCAACATATTACTAAATGGGGAAAAACTGGAAGCTTCTCCACTAAAATCAGGAACAAGACAAGGGTGTCCACTGTCCCCACTTTTATTTAACATAGTTTTGGAGGTCTTAGCCATAGCAATAAGGCAAGAGACACACATAAAAGGGATACAAATTGGAAAGGAAGAGATCAAGTTATCATTATTTGCAGATGACATGATTCTATACATAAAGGACCCTAAAGACTCTACTAGTAAACTGTTAGAGCTGATCAAAACCTACAGTCATGTAGCAGGATACAAAATAAACACACAGAAATCAGTAGCCTTCATATATACTAACAACAAACACACAGAGGAGGAAATCAGAGAATCACTCCCATTCACAATTGCATCAAAATAAATAAATAAATAAATAAAGTACCTTGGAATAAACCTAACAAAAGAAGTAAAGAATCTTTATAATGAGAATTTTAAAACACGCAAGTGAGAAATTGCAGAAGACACTAGAAAGTGGAGAAACATCCCTTGTTCCTTGATTGGAAGAATCAATATTGTGAAAATGGCAATCTTACCAAAAGCAATCTACACATTTAATGCAATCCCTATCAAAATTCCAATGGCATTCTTCATGGAAATAGAAAAAAACAATCAAAAAATTCATTTGAAATCACAAAAAACCTCGAATATCTAAAATAATGCTGAGCAACAAAAGTAAGGCTGGTGGTATCACCATACGTATTTTACCTATTTATTACAGAGACATAGTAACAAAAACAGCATAGTACTGGCACAAAAACAGACATTTATATCAGTGGAACAGAATAGAGGACCCAGATGTAAGCCCAGGTAGTTATAGCCACGTGGTATTCGATAAAAATGCCCAAAATACTCATTGGAGAAAAGACAGCCTCTTCAGCAAATGGTGTTGGCACAACTGGATATATATCTGCAGAAGGATGAGAATAGATTCTTCTCTCTCTCCATGCACAAGAATTAAGTCCAAATGGATTAAAGACCTTAACATCAGACCTGAAACTCTGAAACTGCTAGAGGAAAAAGTAGGGGAAACCCTTCCACATATTGGTCTTGGCAAAGACTTTCAGAATACAATCCCAACTGCTCAGACAATAAAACCACAGATTAGTCACTGGGACCTCATGAAATTACAAACATTTTGCACTGCAAAGGACACAGTGAAAAAAGCAAAGAGACAACCTACAAAATGGGAACATCCTTTGCCAGCTATATATCTGATAGAAGATTAATATCTAGGATATACAAAGAACTCAAAAAGTTAAGTCATAAGGAATCAAACAAGCCCATCAAAAAATGGGCTTTGGAGCTAAATAGAGCATTCTCAATGGAAGAAATACGAATGGCATATAAACATCTAAAAAAATGTTCTACATCACTAATCATCAGGGAAATGCAAATTAAAACTACATTGAGATTCCATCTCCTGTCTGATTGGCCACCATCATGAAAACAAATGATCATAATTGCTGGCAGTGATGTGGAAAAAGAGGAACCCTTCTACACTGCTGGTGGGAATGCAATATGGTTCAGCCATTGTGGAAATCAGTGTGGAGGTTCCTAAAACAGTTAAAGATTGATCTTCAATATGACCCAGCTATAGCACTCCTAGGCATATATCCTAAGGACTCATCTCATTTCCTTAGAAGTACGTGCTCAACCATGTTTATTGCTGCTCAATTTATAATAGCTGGAAAATGGAACCAGCATAGATGTCCCTCAACTGATGAGTGGGTAATGAAGATGTGGCACATTTATACAATCGAGTTCTACTCAGCGGTAAAGAAAAATGAAGTTATGAAATTTGCAGAAAAATGGATGGATCTGGAAAGGATTATACTAAGTGAGGTAACCCAGGCCCAGAAAGCCTAGCGCCACTTGGTCTCCCTCATTAGTGGATCCTAGCTACAGATGATTGGGCTTCTGTGTTAGAAGGAAAATACTTAGTAGCAGAGGCCAGTAAGTTAAAAAGGAGATACAAAGGGAAGAGAAAGGAAGTGAGGAGGGTACTGAATAGGTTGGTATTGTGTATATGTAAGTACAGTGATTGAGATGGGGAGGTAATATGATGGAGAATGGAATGTCAAAGGGGAAAGTGTGGGGGGGGTGAGGGAAGGTATTACCATGGGATTTTTTTTATAATCATAGAAAATGTTAATAAAAATTAAATAAAAAATAGTGAAAAAAATAAAATAAAGTAAATTCTCTCTAAAAAACAATGGTTATCTCATTTATCTGGTGCTAACTTTTCTCTCCATTGGAGAATTTGCTTATCTTTTTCAGATAGATGTGGATCCTAAGGAGAGAACCACCCTATCACACCTCAAAAGGGCATCAGCTGAAATAAAGAATAATTGGGGAAATAATCAAGAGTGTTGTTTTCTTGGTGAACCTGGTCTCAGTGCAGGTGTGAAGGAAATAGACAGAGAGAACAATAAACTCTTACCAAATCAGATATGCAGAGACACAGAGGCTATCAAGACCTCATTACGGAAGTAGACCTAAAATGAACCCAACATAGCTCAGGGAAATTTGTGGAAGAGGTGGCAGAAAGAATGTCAGAGCCACACATTGAGTCATTATGCACAGAGACATTGCCTCCTACCCATAACTGATAGCTAACTCCACAATTCACAACCCATATTCCCCAATGTGGAGGGTCCCTGCAGAGGGGAGAGGACATGGAGGAGGCTAATGATGGTTCCAACTTTACTGCATACACTGAGTACAAAACTAATATAAATAAATAAATAAATAAGTAAGTAAGTAAATAAATAAAAATATGATCATGTATTCAATCCAACAGTTATTGAGTATGGATTATGTCAGAAACAAAGAATAAGAGTGTAAAGAGGGTAGGAAAGTGTGCTCAGTAGTTAAAAGTGCTTACCAAGCCTGCCAGCCTGTGTTCAATTTTGCAGTAACCATGGTTTATTTTGGCATATGGATTTGGAGATTTCAGTCCATATTCAGCTGTCCCTATCACCTTTGGTGTATGGTGAGGAAGTAAATCATGGCAAGAGCATGTGGACAAGCATGGTTTCTCATCTTATGAACCAGAGGGTGGAGGAGGCTTGGGCCCCAAACCCACTTTGATGACATTGTCTAAACAACTTTACTTGCTTGAATAGGATCCACTTTTAAAACTTTCACAACTTCCCCTTAGCATCATACTAGAGACAAAGTCTTTAACACATAGGCCTTGAAGAAACATTCAAAATCCAAACCATATGTATGGTGGTGTGATTTTTTTTTTTTTTCTGAAGAGACATAAAAAAAGTCATTATTCATCTCAAAGAGGATAATACCAATAGAAATGATTCCACTTTCAAATGTAACTTGGTAAACAAGGAGTTAATTTGGGTTACTTATAGGAGTGTGGTAACCCAGGGGGCAGTTGTGTCTCTAAAAGGCTCACCACAGCTTAAGTGACAGCTCACAAAAATTACATCTTTGTAATTCTCTGCCCAATACTCAGGCAGCCCCACAAGGAAAACCTCATCTTCCAGCAATTGTTCACTGCTTATATCAACTTTGGGGAGAGGTCTTGTGAGCCTTGTAATTTCCTAAACTTCCTGAGTCTTATGAGCTGCCCTACTTCCTCTAGGAAGGGATGCTCCAATTTGAAGGACATATCTAACATATGTAGATAAATATACATATGTTCTCACTCTAGTGCAGGATGACCTAGGATTCACTCTGCAGTACCAGGCTGGCCTCAAACTCACAGTGATCCTCCTATCTCTGCTTCCTGAGTATTGGGATTAAAGGCATGTGCCACCAAGCCTGGCTTTACTATCCTATTTCTTAGCTTTTCTAGCCCCCTATGTGAGTATAAAGAGGGCCTTTTGTCCTGGCACCTCATGTTTTGCGCTCTTTCTCCCTCTCTCTCTCTCTCTCTCTATGTCTATCTCTATCTCTCTCTCTATCTCTATGTCTATCTCTCTCTCTCTCTCTCTCTCTCTCTCTCTCTCTCTCTCTCTCTCTCTGTGTGTGTGTGTGTGTGTGTGTGTGTGTGTGTGTGTGTGTACATAGCTTGGCCAAAGCCTTTTTCCCAGATTATTCTGTGAAGATGTTCTCCATCTCCTTCTCCCTTTCCAAGAGGGAAAAGGGGAGAATTCCCATATGGCTTCTACCTTTCAGCTAGCCTTGTCCCTGGATCCTAATTCTCTCTAAAACAAACCTCAAAATTTTTTGGGGGGGGATGTGGTTGAGATATGGTCTCACTCTAGCCCAGGCTGGCCTGGAATTCACTATGTCATCTCAGGGTGGCCTTGAACTCACAGCTATCCTCCTACCTCTGCCTCCCAAGTAATGGGATTAAAGGCATGTGCCACCACACCCAGTTAAACCTCATAATTTTTCATTTACACTTCTTGGAGTCTATTTTTCAATTCTTTACTAATGTGGAAAAAGAAAATCCAAAGTTGAGGTCCACAAGCCTAGGATCTCCTGCATCTTGACAGGATTTAATCCTTCCCTGGACCCAAAATCCTGCACCAATATAATGATAATTAAATAGCTGAGCATACATAAGCACTCAGAATAGTGTTTGGCATGCAGCAAGAATCTAGAAAATGTTATGTTTTTCTAATTCATGTTTGATTTACTACATATGTGGGTTATGGCCATGTTTATTATTTCTTGAGGTATCTTGTCTTTTTGAAAGCCTTCTAGAGTAGAACAAAACTACCATATAGTAAAGAGTCTTGAGGTGTCTTGCCAATACACTAATATGCCAACACACCAGTAAATTTATGGTATCCCTGGATCCTTGTCTTATGAATTTAAGGAATTTAAATCCATAGAGTAGAGAGGAAGATTTAGAGAAAATATGAGATTAACAGAAGGTAAGAGCAGAAAGTACAGAGAGCTTCTACCATGTGGAAGGCTTGTGGGAATAGGGAGCCCATGTGGGAATAGGGTGCTAAGATGGGGTGGGGGCTGTTACCAGAGCAGGGACCTAGAAGTTCAAGAGAGGTGAACAGCCAATAAAAGGCCTTGCCCACCTGAGAAGCATCTATTTATAATCTTATGATGGGCTTTACCCTCAGGTCAAGGTGAGCCTGAAAGAGAGATCATTGTTCCAGGCTCTGGAGGCTGGCTCAGGAAGATGCCCCCATACCTGAGTAGGGCTGGAGAGAGAGAGCTAATTGGACAGGCTGATCAGATGCTGAACTGTTTCTGCCGAAGCTGAAAGGCATGTGTTTCCACTTTGGGCCCTCTAACTGCTACCTGACCAATTCCACCTCAATATGATCTAAAACTGCAGGCTGCTGAGTGGAAAGAAAGAAGTTGTAAAACAGCTCTACTCCATGGAAAACCTCCTGAAAAGAGCGGTGATCACTTCCCACATTCAGAGAGGAAATACAGACACATCACAGGTAAGAACTTCTAGGCTTCTTGATAGCTAAAAAGCACAGATGCTGTTAGCCTCACCAAGGGTAAGTAGAGGACATAAAGTTGCACAGCTCAGGATGAAGGCTCTGACATGTGCTTCAAGATGAAATTGGTACTAGAGGAAATCATGTAGCTTTTCACTGGACAAAGTGATATCACAAGGTAAAAACAATTCTAAATTTGGGAATCCACATAATCTGATTAAAATGTCAACTCACAAACTCAGACTACATGGTCACTTGGGATCTCACCTGTATTTTGTAATACTTGTTGTTGTTGTTGTTTTAAGTCCATAATTGCATTATTGGGTCAAGCACATTGTTGGTACAGGAATTTTGGGATGTCCTCTACTAATGCACCAATATATCTGAACACAACAATAATTTTGGGGTGTCCCCAGATTCTTGTCTTATGAATTTGAACCTCAAGATTTGGACTGGGAGTTTTCATGTGAGTCCCATGGATGTCTGCTACCCTAGCCAGTCTAGCACTGGCATCAGATGTCTAGTGTCAGGAATGCTGGAAAATGGAAATCTTCCCATTAACATTAACCCTCTAGGAAGGGCCTTCTCAGAAGGGAGTGTAAGGACTCCCTAAAGGGCCAGAGGTAATGAGGGGTGAGAACCCTTCTGACATTTCCCACCCATAGTAAAGTGTAATGGCCTAGATTTTCCTCAACAGGCCCAAGGATAATTACCATACTTAATGAGAGAAAGCTATTCACTTCAAGGTCCTGTCACCCATAACTGACTCACTATTATTTCCCACCCTTAGGTAGAGGCAGGGATGTAAAACCAGGCAGAGGAATCTAGTGATTGTCTGGACTGAGGAACATAATGCTATAAGAATTCAAGAGACTTTCCTTCCAACCTTTTCTTTCAACCTCCCTTCATCCCACTTGGCCCTACTCTAACTTGGCTACCTACTGTTACAGTCAGGTTCACATTGCTGGTAGAAATCACCCAACTAAGAGCAGCTTGTGGGAAAAATAGGTTTATTTTGGCTTACAGGCTTGAGGGGAAGCTTCATGATGGCAGAGGAAAACGATGGTATGAACAGAGGGTGGACATCACCCCCTGGCCAATATAAGGTAGACAATAGCAACAGGAGAGTGTGCCAAACACTGGCATGTGGAAACCGCTATAACACCCATAAGCCTGCCCCCCAACAATACATCACCTCCATGAGACATTAATTCTCAAATCTCCATCAGCTAGGAATCTAGCATTCAGAATACCTAAGCTTATGGAGGACACCTGAATCAAACCACCACATAAGTTGCCCAAATGCTTAAGGTTGCTACTCCTGTTACAATGCCTTCTGTTCCCAAGCATGCACCTATGGCATCATGGTGCCCTATGATCAATTGACTGAGGAGGAGAGGTCTAGGGCATGGTTTAAAGATGGTTCAACACCTTATGCAGGCAACCCCAGAAGTGGACAGCTGCAGCATTACAGCCTCTTTCTGGGACAACTCTGAAGGACTGTGGTGAAGGGAAGTCTTCACAATGGGCAGAACATTGGGCAATGCATATGGTTGTGCATTTTGCTTGGGAAAAAAAATGGCCAGATGTGCAGTTATACACTGATTCATGGGCCATGGCCAATGGTTTAGCTGGATGGTCTGGGATTTGGGAGGAGCACAATTGGAAAATTGGTGAGAAGGATATTTGGGGAAGGTGTATGTGGATAGAACTTTCTGAATGGGCAAAGGATATAAAGATACTTGTGTCCCATGTTAAGGTTAATGCTCATCAGAAAGTGACCTCATCAGAGGATGACTTTAATAATCAAGTAGATAAGCTGACCTATTCTGTGGATACTGGTCAATCTCTTTCCTCAACCACCCCTGTCATTGCCCAATGCACCAATGAACAACATGGCCATGGTGGCAGAGATGCAGGCTATGCATGGGCCCAACAATATAGACTTCCACTAACTAAGGCTGACCTGGTTAAGGCTACTGCTGAGTGCCAAATTTGCCAGCTGCAGAGACTAACTCTGAGCCCTCGATATGGTATTATTCCCTGGGGTGACCCAGACAGCAACCTGGTGGCAAGTTGACTACATTGAATCACTTCCATCATGGAAAGGTCAGTGTTTTGTCCTTATTAGAATAGATACTTACTCTGCATATGCATTTGCCTTTCCTGCATATAGTGCTTCTGCCAAAACTATAATCCATGGGCTTACACAATGCCTTATCCACCATCATGGAATTCTGCACAGCATTGCTTCTAACCAAGGAACTCACTTCACCACCAAGGAAGTATAGCAGTGGGCTCATGATCATGGAATTCACTGGTCTTACCATGTATCCCACCATCCTGAAGCAGCTGGCTTGATAGGATCCTGGAATAGCCTTTTAAAGAAACAGCTACAGTGCTAACTAGGTGGCAGTAGCTTGGAGGGTTGAGAGAGTGTCCTCCAGCAGGCTGTATATGCTCTGAATCAGCATCCTATATATGGTACTGTTTCTCCTATATCCAGTATTCATGGGTCCAGGAATCAAGGGGTGGAAATAGGAATGGTCCCACTTACCATCACCCCAAGTGACCCATTAGCTAAATTTTTGCTTCCTGTTCCCACAACCTTATGCTCTTCTGGCCTATAAGTCTTGATTCCAGAGGAGGCAGTGTTTTAGCCAAGAGAGATGAAGAACATTCCATTAAACTGGAAGCTAAGACTTCCACCTGGCCACTTTGGGTTCCTGATGCCCTTGAGTGAACAGGGTGAGAAAGGAGTTATAGTGATAGCAGGCATGATTTTTCCAGACTACCAGGGGGAAATTGGACTGCTCCTCCACAATGGAGGTAAGGAAGAGTACAGGAGATCCTTTAGGGCATCTCTTGGTGTTACCATGCCCTGTTTTCAAAGTCAATGGACAACTACAACAACCCAATAGAAGTCGTGTGATAAATGGCCCAGATCCTTCAGGAATGAAGGTATGGGTCACCCCTGAAGTGCTGAAGTGCTTGCTTAAGGTGGAGGAAATACAGAATGGGTAGTAGAAGAAGGCAGTTACAAATACCAGCTAAGGCCATGTGACCAGTTACAGAAACAATGATTGTAATTGCAATGTTTCTGTCTTACCTAAATACAGAGTGTATACATCTACACCAATATTAAGATTATATCACTAGCTCACTCTTGAGTTTATATTAGACCTATTATATTAGAGATAAAGCATTCCTCAAGGACTCTTGCTTTGTGTTGGGGGGGCAGATTTTGCGGTTCCAGTTGTATGTGGGATACTTATACCATGTTGGGTGAAATTATGAGTTTGTTACTGTTTACATTTGGAAATTAAGCATATAAGGAGATATGGTTTGGTGTCAAGTTGACAAGGGGTGGACTTGTGATAGTTAAGGTGTTATCAACTTGATCTGTTTAGTAATCCACAGAAACCCTTTTCAGGTAGATCTCGGAGGTTGCTTCCACGAAGGATCAACTAAAGGAGGAAGTTCTTCCCTGAGAGTGAGCCCTTCCCCAGAGTGGGTGGACCCTCTCAGAGGGGGACTTTAGATAAGGAAGCTCTGGGTGAAGAGAGCCCCCTTCCTTCTTCCCACTTGGCTGCCAGAGCTGCTTGCTGCCTTCTAGTATGGGTTGAAGAGCAGTGTGGACTGAAGACGAGCATCAACTGAAGACCTGCATGGATGGAAACCCAGGAAGCCTCTGCAATGCCAGATCCAGATTGCTGAGGCATCTGGCCACATGGACTGAGCAGCTACCACATTCCTTGATTCTTGCACCTGCAACTACTATTGGACTACCGTAAGCTAATCCATTAAATTCCATTTTTAAAATAATTCATTCTATCAGTTATGTTCTTCTAGAGAGCCCTGAATAATATACCTACTATTATAAAAATTGAGGTTTCAAAAGAGCTGTTTTCTCTTATTCTCTGAGGGTAGGACCAGATTAGATTTAGTTTCTTTTCTTGTTTTGTTTTTCTTTTCATTTTTATTGGCTACTTCCATAATTGTAAACAAAATCCCATGGTAATTCCCTCACTCCCCCCACTTTCCCCTTTGAAACTCCACTCTCCATCATATCCCCTCACACTCTCAATCAGTCTCTCTTTCATTTTGATATCATGATTTTTTTTCTTCCTATTATGATGGTTTTGTGTATCTGTTAGGGTAATGCTTAGGCTTTCCTGTGTCTGTACTAGTAGGAAAACAACTTCTTTATCCCTGGCCACCATCCCACTGCCCCAGATATCCCATACCACTAAGTTTAGGACACTCCCTTTCTACTTCTCCCCAAGAAAGACTTAAAACCATTTTTTCTCATACTGTGTGGTTCAGAGGACCCTCCTCTCCCTTTCACTCTCTGAACCCTGCCAGTCCCTTGATGGCAATAATAAGATTTTGAGCCCAAGGAAACTATCTGCTTCAGTGGTCTTATAAATTATGAACCTGGGCTGAAGAAACAGCTTAACAGTGAAGGCACTTGCCTGTGAAGCCAAAGGACCTCGGTTTGATTCCCCAGGACCCACGTAAGTCAGATGCACAAGGTGGCACATGCATCTGGAGTTCATTTGCAGTGATTGGAAGCCATGGAACGCCCATTCTCTCCCTCCCTCCCTCCCTCTCTCTCTCTCTCTCTCTCCCTATTTCCCTCTCTCAGATAAATAAATAAATATAAAATATTTTTTAAAAATTCTGAACCTAACAAAGGCTTGGAAATTTCACTCATGAATTGAGCCAGATAAACACTGCCTTGAAACCAGAAGAAAGGATCATAGGCAGATTAGAATATTGTTGTACAAAAGTAGATAGTATCCAAGCTAATATGTATTTTCTTTTAAATTATTATTAAACCAGAAGTAATGAAGTGACCCCAGTTTGAACACTACTGAAAAGAAACTGAAAATCAGTATGCAATATGAATGAAACAGATTATTCCAAAACACTTGTTTCCAGATGATAGATTTATTAGTAGGCATCCTTCCAGGCAGCTTCTTGAGACTGGACATTATACTTGTAGTCACACATTTTATCTCTGATGCTTAGTATAATAAAGAGGTAAATTAAAACTTGAACTACCTGCCTAATAGATTTTTTTCTATTGCCCAGGTAATTAAAGATAAAACCTAGAGTTCCAATATATTTAGGAAGAAAAAAAAAACAAGATCCTTGACAAGCATAAGGTAATCCCAACTGGAGTAAAGTGGCTTTCCACAGGAATAGTCATTAATCTGAGCTCTGAAGAATTCATAACATTCTTCTCTGTGGATTTGATAATTTTATAGTAAACTATGACAGGTTGCAAATACCATACTAATGTTTAATAAAAAAAATCTCTTGAAATTTTTCTGTGGTCAAAGGACTCACACCATTATCTTAAATAATAAACATGAATTTGAATAATTCTAAGCAAGAATGAGTTATACCTATCAATCTCACAATAGAGCTGTGATTTTTTTTCCCCAGAAGCCACAGGAAATTAAAAAAAAAGAAAAAGAAAACATGAGACTTAAATGGGTATTGTCTATTTTTTTCTTTTTAATCCTTTTGGGCATCTAGGTTAGAGTTTAATTTGTGTAACTCAGGTGATTAAAAAATGTCAAAACATTAATACAATCAATTCAAAATAAAGAGAATGATAATCCTTCTGTAAGCTTTCCATTTAGGCCATCACTTTGAAGTTAACTTGGTTGGTTCTACTGTATCAATAGAAATCTGTTGGACATTTTACTTTAATTCTAGCTCTTTGGGATAATTTTGATGCCAGGAAAGACCCTTGCTCTTGATTTATAAGGGATGTCAATGAAGTTATCAGTCCTCAAATGCCACAGTGTATAAACAAAAAGGAATTGTTGCTTTAAGTTCTGTTTAACTGAGACATAAAATGATTAAATTAAAATGAGGATTATACAAATATTTGATTTTCAAAAGCTATGGATCCTTTGAGATGCAGTTATAGATTTTTTTTGAAAGAAAATGGAAAATGGAGAATGATATTTGGGAAAACCAGAAAATGGAAAGGGGCATATGCTAATGTAACCATGAGTAAATGCTCTTGGGACTTTTGATGCATCTTATAAATCCCACATCTTCACACAAGTGCAGCATAAGTATCACTGTTTATGTTTTATAAATGGTAAATTCATTTGTGTTACTTTCTGATGCTGTGCCATTTACTTGGCCTTTATGATCAGCCACAACTTTTACAAGCTTTTGAGAACTGTGAAAATGAAAGCTTCAAGTTCTATGATGAAAACATACTTAAAATATTTATCTCTTTATATTTGTTTAAAGGGCATAAAGAGATGTAAAATCCTAGGATAAGATAAAGATAATGGAATATCAAAGTTATGTTTGCTAGCATCAATATTTGAATAAAATGATAAGCCAAGGGAACCAGTCATTAAACGTAAACTAAGTACTGATTAAATGATATTCATTTGGCTCCTAGATGTACAAAGCACAATAAATTTGCTAAGATCCTTGCCCTAAAAATTCCACTACTGTACAAGAAGTTCATAAAAGAAATAGGGCTCAGTTTATTCAGGCAGACACAAGCTTTTATATGGAAGATGAAACTTTCTCGACACTGCAGAGGTGAGAGTGGACAACCCTGTCTTATTCCTGATCTTAATGGGGATTCCTCCAGTCTCTCTACATTAAGTATTATTTGGGCCTTAGGAGCTTTGTATATAGCCTTTATTATGTTAAGGTAAGGTATGAACCAACCATGCCAATTCTCTCCAATGTTTTGATCATGAAGTGATGTTGTATCTTGTCAAAGGCCTTTTCTGCATCTATCAAAATGATCATGTGGTTTTTATGTTTAACCTTGTTTATGTGGTGTATTACATTGATAGATTTCCATATGTTGAACCACTCCTATGTTCGTGGGATGAATCCCACTTGGTCAAGGTGGATAATGCTTTTGATGTGTTGTTGGATTCGGTTTGCAAGGATTTTGTTCAGGATCTTTGCATCTATGTTCATTAGGGAAATAGGCCAGTAGTTTTCTTTTCTTGTGGCAACTCTGCCTGCTTTTGGAATTAGGGTGGTACTAGCTTCATTAAAGTAGTTGGTTAACTTCCCCTGTTCTGCAATTGTGTGGCACAGTTTGATGAAAATTGGTTTGAATTCTTCCATGAAGGTTGGATAGAATTCAGCTGAGAAGCCATCTTTTCCTGGACACTTCTTTTGGGGAGGTTTTTTTTATTACTTTTTCAATCTCCATGGGTGTGATGGGTTCATTGAGGAGATTAATCTGCTCTGAGTTTAGCTTTGGTAGATGGTATGCATCCAGGAATTTATCTATGTCCTCCACATTATCCAGTTTTGTGGGGCAGAAATTTTTGCAATAAGTCCTAATGATTCTCCCAATTTCACTTATGTCTGTTGTGATCTCTCCTTTTTCCTTTTGAATTTTGTTGATTTGAAGTTTCTCTCTCTTTTTTTTTTTTTTTTTTTTTTTTTTTTGCTTGATTAAATTAGCCAGGAATTTGTCAATCTTGTTTATTTTTTTCAAAGAACCATCTCTTTGTTTTGTCAATTGTCTTATTTGTTTCCTTGGTTTCCAATTCATTAATTTCTGCTCTGATTTTAATTATTTCTTTCCTTCTGGAGCTCTTTGGGTGGGATATTTCTTGCTTTCCCAGTGCCTTTAGGTGGATGGTTAGGTTATTGATTTGGGATTTCTCTGTCTTTTTTATGAAGTCATTGAGTGCTATGAATTTTCCCCTGAGGACCGCACTCCTTGCGTTCCATAAGTTTTGGTAGGATGTGTTCTCAACGTCATTCAATTCTAGAAATTTTGCAATTTCATTGTTTATTTCATCCACTATCCATTTATTGTTTAAAAGTGTGCTGTTCAGTTTCCAGGTGCCATTGGGATTCTTGGTGGGTCTTTTGTTGTTGATTTCTAGCAATGTAGCATTGTGATCTGATATCATGCAGGGAATTATGTCAATCTTCCTAAATATGTGGAGGCAGTCTTCGTGACCCATTGTATGGTCTATTTTACGGAATGCTCCATGGGCTGCTGAGAAGAATGTGTAGTCTGTGGATTTGGGATGAAAGTTCTATAGATGTCCATTAGGTCTAAGTGATCTATGGTATTGTTGCGGTCTCTTACTTCCCTGTTGAGTTTCTGTTTGGATGATCTGTCTATTACTGGTAATAATATACTGAAGTCCCCAGTTGTGATGGTATTGGTGGTTATTTCTGTTTTATTGTTAAGTAGGTTTTGTTTTATGAACTGTGGTGCCCCTGTGTTTGGTGCATACAGACTTATGATTGTAATATGCTCTTTTTTTAAAAAAAAATTTTATTTATTTATTTGAGAGCGACAGACAGAGAGAAAGACAGATAGAGGGAGAGAGAGAGAATGAGCACGCCAGGGCTTCCAGCCTCTGCAAACGAACTCCAGACGCGTGCGCCCCCTTGTGCATCTGGCTAACGTGGGACCTGGGGAACCGAGCCTTGAACCGGGGTCCTTAGGCTTCACAGGCAAGCGCTTAACTGCTAAGCCATCTCTCCAGCCCTGTAATATCCTCTTGATGGATCATTCCCTTGATTAGTAGGAAGTGGTCTTTATCTTTTTTGATTATTTTTGTTTGAAGTCTATTTTATGGAATATTAATATAGCTAA
The DNA here is from genome assembly GCF_020740685.1 of Jaculus jaculus. Taxonomy (NCBI): domain Eukaryota; kingdom Metazoa; phylum Chordata; class Mammalia; order Rodentia; family Dipodidae; genus Jaculus; species Jaculus jaculus. The sequence continues at coordinate 78,926,078 of NC_059107.1, read as the reverse complement.
GCCTGCTTGTTTCTTATTCCCATTTGCATGGAATATTGTTTTTCACCCTTTCACCCTGAGGATGTGTCTGTCTTTAGTGGTTATATGGGTTTCTTGAAGACAGAAGATTGAAGGGTCTAATTTTTTGATCCATCCTGTTAGCTTGTGTCTCTGGATGGGTGAATTAAGGTCATTAATATTTAGGGTAATTACTGTGAGATTTGATTTGATCCCTGCCATATTGTGATGGTATTTGTAGGTTGGTATTTTTATGGACTTTGAAGTTTTTGTGCCTACTCTGAGTTTGGTTATTATGATCTGCTTTTTGTAGGCATTTGAGATTATTTGTTTCTTCTCTGTGGAAAATTTCCTGAAATACTCTCTGTAGGTTTGGTTTTGTGTTCATATAATTGTAATGCTGAGTTTTGTCATGGAATGTTTTTCTTCACCATCTATTATGAGGGATACTTTTGCCGGGTAGAGTAGTTTGGCTTAGAAGCCATAGGTTCTTAGACTTTGCAGTGTTTCATTCCAGGCCCTTCTAGATTTCAGGGTTTCCATTGAGAAGTCTGAGGTAATTCTGATGGGGGTACCTTTGAAAGTGGTGTGTTGTTTTTCCCTAGCTGCTTTTAGGATTTTCTCTTTGATTTCAATGTTTAGAGTCTTAATGACAATATGTCTTGGAGAGTTTCTCCTTTGGTCCAGTCTGTTTTGCATTCTGTTGGCCTCTTGTATCTTGATGGGCCTTTCTTTTAACAGACTAGGGAAGTTTCCTTTGACTATTTTGTTAAATAAGGTCTCCATTCCTTTGGTCTGAATTTCTTCTCCTTCTGGCATTCCAATGATCCTTATATTAGGGCATTTAAGTCTATCCCACAATTCCCTCATGTTCTGTTCACAGAAGCTTTTGAACTTACTGAAATTTTTGAACTCTCAAACTGTTTCTCCCATCTTGTCTTCCAGATCAGTTTCTATCCTCCACATGGCTGACTCTGTTCATGAGAGCTTCTAGAGAGTTTTGAACTTGTTCAATTAGGTTTGCATTTTCTACTACTTTTCTATGTATAATTTCTATCCCTTTGTCAAGCTCCCTTTTCACATCATTTTCTGATTTTCTTGATGATTCCTAGAATTCATCCTTGCATTTCTTTATGTCTTCATTTAGCATGGACAGCTGATTTTTGGGGTCTTTTTTTTTTCACTCTCCCTCTAATCTCTTAACTGTCTTTGAACTCCTTCCATTTTCTCATCTATTAGTTCTAGTTTAGTGATGGCAGCATCCACATGATTATCAGTCCTTTGTTGCTTTTCTGCAAGTTCTACCAGTAGCTTGGTCAAGGTTGCATTGCTCATAACTTCATTTTGGTGTTCTCATCCTAATGACTCTTCTATGTTTTGATTAAAGATCTTCATGGTAGGACTGGGTGATCTAACTGGATTTTCTTTCATTTTATTTTTCATGTTATTTCTTTATTTTTATTTTTATTTGTTTATTTGAGAGCAACAGACAGAGAAAGAGGCAGAGAGAGAGAGAGAGAGAGAGAGAATGGGCACTCATGTTATTTCATTTACTCTGTGGTCTGCCCACCACAGTGTATAGGCATTTAGGTGGGTGGATCATCCTGGGCTCAAGAACAAGGGGAATCTGTGGCAGCCTGTGGCAGTTGCCAAACAGCCTGGGCTTTGGCTCTCACTTGCCAAAGCTGCCTGATCTACTGCCTGGCCAGGGCACCAAAGCTGCCTGTGTTCAAGCTAGGAAGGACACTGAGGCACCAAGCACTTAAGCAGCCCAAACTTTGGCATGGGAACACTGGGACCCAGAAGCAGTCTGCACTTCTCCACCACAGGACAATGGTGGCCTGCGGCATGTCAGACCAGTTGGGGATGGCACCTGAGCAGGTGCAAGCAACAGACACAGTCTCAGCTTGTGTGGAAGTTGCTGTGGGCCTAGACCAACTGAACATGTGGTGGCAGGAGCAGAAAGTGGGCAAGTGGGTGGAGCAGTCCAAGCTTCCACAGGCAGTGATCAAACAGTATGTAGGGCACCACCGTGAATATGGGGAATACTTGGAGGAGGGGTGGGTTGCCCACCTACAAGGGAATCAGCAATGCCCTGTTTATGCCTGGACTGGCTGAAACTGTGGCAGCCAGAGCAGTAAGTGGGCGAGTGGGTGGACAGCCTAAGCCTCCACAGGCAGGGATCAATTGGTACGCAGCAGTGCCATGGATACAGTGGCTACTTGTGGGGAAGGGGGGGCTACCCACCTGTGAGGGAATCAGTAATTCCCTGTTTTACCCCCCTCTGTACCCTCCCACTGGCAATCTACTGGAGATTGCTCTCCCCTAAATGACCCAGTGAACCCTTAATGTCTTTCCTTTCTTTCCCTGGTATCTGCAATGCAGCTAGGCATTCACCATCTTGGTCAGAAATGGAAAAGTTTTTTTTTTTTTTTAAGTAAATTTAAGAAAAATTTGACTGAGGATGTAGGACTACCAAAGTAAGCAATCTAACAAATTTCTATTTACATAAAAGATGCTATTTTATGGTTAATAGATGTAATGGTTTATATTTATTGCCAATTTGAGAAGACATAGAATCACCTGTGAGGGGTTATCTTGATAAAGTTAATTGATGAGGGCCAGGATCTTTTCCCATATACAAAGGAGAGAGCTGACTAAACTCTGCATTGATCACTCCCTTCTTCTCCACTGTACATTGAATGGGGCCAATTGCCTCATGTCTTGCCATCATGCCCTCCCTACTGTAATGGGCTATAACATGGAAAACTCTTACACCCTTCAACTGGTTTTTGTCAGGTATTTTGTCCCAGCAATGATAATGTAACTAACATAATAGATAAGGAACCTCAAAAAGTTTGAGGTTATTAATAAAATACTTCCCCTATTCCAAAAAGTTTTAAACAAATTAACTTCTTTTCATCTTGTGGTTCATAATAAAAAAGCAGAACTCAGGGCTGGTGAAGGGCTCAGCATATCTGGGGCTTGTGAGCACTGGGCAGGTGAGGGGTTCAGTGTGTCTGGGGCCTGTGTGCTCTGGGATGTTGAGGGACTCAGTTTGTCCAGGGGCTGTGAAGTTCAGATGCCAGCATATTGGGGGCCTGTGAGCCAAACCTACAGATAATGCTTCAGGGGATACTCACACAGAAGAGTCAAATAACCAATCTCAAGAGCCCACAAGAGAAAAATCACAATAACCAAAACTAGAGAATGCTCAAAAAGTACAAAGCCAGATCGATATGGTGGCACACATCTTCAATCTCAGCACTTGGGAGGCAGAGGTAGGAGGACTGCCATGAGGTTGAGGCCACCCTGAGACTACATAGTGAATTGCAGGTCAGTCTAGACTAGAGACTCTACCTCAACAAAAAAAAAGTACAAAGCCAAAAAAGTACCAAACTTCATAAAGCCTCCAACATGACAGGGATAAAATTAACCTCACAGTTATAACCTTCAATATTAATGGTCTTAACTCAGCCATCAAAAGATACAAGGTAGATCAAAACTATGGACCCTTCTATCTGCTATCTTCAAGAAACCTACCACACCACTGAAGACAGATAACTACTCAGGATGAAAGATGGAAAATTATTTTCCAAGTAAATGGGAATAAGAAACAATTGAGTATGGCTATATTAATATCTGATTAAAGGGCTGGAGAGATGGCTTAGCAGCTAAGCTTCAGCAAGGAGAATCCCTTCAAGTATTTTCTGTAGAGCTGGTTTAGTGGTCATATATTCCTTTAGCCTATTTTTGTTATGTAATATCCTCATTTCTATGTCAACTTGGATGGATAACTTTGCTGGATTTGTATGACCTACCAAAATTTAATCAAGATGAAATAAACCATTTAAACAGACCTATAATAAGCGTGGAGATCAAAACAGTTATAAAAAAAAAAAACATCTCCCAGCTGCTGTGTGTGGTGGTACACTCCTTTAATCCCAGCACTTGGGGGTCAGAGGTAGGGGGTTTGCTATGAGTTTAAGGCCAGCCACCTGAGAATAAATAGTGAATTACAGGTCAGCCTGGACTAGAGTGAGACCTCACCTCAAAAGAGGAAAAAAAAAAAAAAAAAAAAAAAAAAAAAGAAAGAAAGAACTCTCTCTCATCTAAAAAATATTCCAGGCCCAGATGGATTCACAGGTGAATTTTACCAGACTTTCATGGAAGAATCAACACTAAAATCAGAAACAAGACAAGGGTGTCCACTGTCCCCACTTTTGCTTAATATAGTACTGGAACTCTTAGCTATGTCAATAAGGCAGGAGACACATATATAAGGCATACAAATTGGAAAGGAAGAGATTAAATTATCATTATTTGTAGATAATATGATTCTACACATAAAGGACCCTAAAGACTGTCCCAGCAAACTGTTAGAGCAGATAAACACTTTTAGCAATATACCAGGATACAAAATAAATACATAGAAATCATAACTTCAACAAACATGTTGAGGATCAAATCAGGGAATCACCCCTACTCACAATTGTTTCAAAAATAATAATAATATATAAAGTACCTTAGAATGAACCTAGCCAAGAAAGTAAATGTTTTCTACAATGAAAAATTTAAATTACTCAAGACAGAAATTGCAGAAGACACTAGGAAATAGAAAGACATCCCATGTTCTTGGATTGGAAGAAACAATATTGTGAAAATGTCAATCTTACTAAAAGGATCTACACATGTAATGTGAGCCCCATTAAAATTCCAATGGCATTCTTCATGCAAAGAGAAAAAAAAATGATCCTAAAATTCATTTGGAAACACACACAAGAAACACATGAATAGCAAAAACAATTTTGAGCAATGAAAATAAGGCTTTTAAGCTATATTACAGAGTCATAGTAATAAAACAGCATGATACTGTCACAGAGACAGACATGTAGATCAATAGAACAGAATAGAGGAATCAGATGTAAATCCAGGCAGCTATAGCACTCTGATTTTTGACCAAAAATATGTCAAAATATGCATTGGAGCAAAGACAGCCTCTTGAACAAAGACTTTAACATCAGACCTAAAACTCTGAAACTGCTAGAGGAAACAGTAGGAGAAACCTTTCAACATATTTGCACAGGCAAAATTTACTGAATATAAGCCCAGTTGCTTAGGAAATAAAACCACTAATCAATCACTGGACCCTCATGAAATTCAAAAGCTTTTGTACAGCAAAAGATACTGTGAAGAGAGCAAAGAGGCAACCTCCAGAATGGGAGGAAAATTTTTGCCAACTATGCATCTGATAGAGGATTAATATCCAGGCTATACAAAGAACTCAAAAAACTAAATAATAAGAAATCAAACAAACCAATTAAAAGAAAATGGGCTGCAGAGGCTAGAGAGATGGCTTAGTGGTTAAGACATTTACTTGCAAAGCCTAAGAACCTATGTTTGACTTCCCAGATCCCAAGTAAGCTAGATGCACAGGGTAGCAAATTGTCTGGAGTTCCTTTGCAGTGATCAGAGGCCCTGCCATGCCCATTCTCTCCTCTCTCTCTCTCTCTCTCTCTCTCTCTCTCTCTCTCTCTCTCTATCTGCCTCTTTCTCTCTCAAATGAATAAGTGAGTAAAATATTTTTAATGAGCTATGGAACTAAATAGAGAGTTCTCAAAAGAAGAAATATAGATGGCCTATAAACATATTTTTAAAATGTTCTACAACCTTAGCCATCAGGGAAATGCAAACTAAAACTATTTTGAGATTCCATCTCACTCCTGTCAGAATGGCTACCATCAAGAAAACAAATGACAATAAATGCTGGTAAGGATAAGGAAAAAGAAGAGCATTTCTACACTGTTGGTGGGAATGCAATCTGGTACAGCCATCGTGGAAAACAGAGTGGAGGTTTCTGAGATAGCTAAAAATAGATTTACCATATGATGTAACTATGCCACTCCTAGGCATAGATTCTAAGGACTTGTATCACTCCCTTAAAGAGATACTTGTACATCCATGCTTATTGCTGCTCAATTCACAATAGCTAGGAAATGGAGCCAGCCTAGATGTGCCCCAACTGATGAATGGATAATGAAGATGTAGCACATATATACAACTGAGTTCTGTTCAGCCACAAAGAAAAATAAAATTATGAAATTGTCAGGGAAATGGATGGATCTCGAAAGGATTACTAAGTGAGATGACCCTGGCCCAGAAAACCAAATGTCACATGTTCTTTCTCATATGTTGATCCTAGCTACAAATATTTATACTTGTCTGTGAGTTGGAGTGAAAATAGGTAGCACAGGCCAGTAAGCTAGAAAGGGGCTATAAGGGAGTGAAGAGAGGGTAGGACTTAAGGGGACAGTATTTTATATATATGTAGATGAACAGATTACTGGGGGTTGCAATGGCCTAAGTGAGGTCAAGTGAAGAGATTGAGTAAAGGAAGGGTAGGGGAAGAGATAATCAAAATCTAAGAGTCTTATGGAAACCTACTTTTCTGGATAATGGCACAATTAGAAGTCATAGATTGTTACTAGAAAATTTTCAGTGCCAGGGATGGGATACCTTCCAGTGAGTTGTTGACCAAGTAGATCCTTGATGTCCCCAAAACATTACAAGGTATTGCCAAGACTCTTGGTTTCTCACCAGGAATAGATGGTATGACCCTATTGCTGAAGACACCACATGCTTGGGCTGCAAGGTCACTGAGAAATCCTGCTGAAGCTGAGCTGAAAATCTATATCACAAGTAACTTACTTCAAGTCAAAAGTAACCAAATAACAATAATTGAGTGCTTTCTATATTCTGTCTTGTTTATACATTAACTGTTTAATATTTACAATAACCTTACTTGGTAGGTATTATCATGTTCCTCACTTTTGAAATGCTACTTAAGAAACAGAAAACTGTTCCCTGTCATGTCCTTATTAACAAAGCCACTAAATCATAGGATTTCAAGAAATCTGGCTTAATTCTTAGCTTTATTTTGCTAAAATCTCTTGTGATTCATTTTATTTTGATATCAACTATGTAAAGGTATTCATAGACAATATACCTATGAAGGACAGAAAATATGGAGCCAAAATGTTCTTCATAACTTCCTAGGAATAAACTGCACTCTAAAGGGTAGAACATAAGTCAAACTGGCTATGAAAATTGCTCACATCTAGCCTCCTAGGATTTCATTCAAAGCAAAGGCAAGTCAGTGTGAGACCCTTTTTTGATGCCAGAATCAAGGCAAGTTAGGTATATTATTTTTCTATTAAGGCACATGAGTCAATGAAAGATGAAGGGGTGACAGGATAGGTAGTGTCTTTGTCCATCCTATGTGGCTCTAACAGAACAGCAGAGCCTAGGTCACTTATAAAAAACAAAACTTTATTCTTATAGGATGGAGGCTGAGAAGTCTAAGACCAAGGCTCTGATATCTAGTAAGGCCTTCTTGCTACACTGTAGTATGGCAGGACAAGAATGCAAGCTAAGCAAATGTCCTCTGAACTCTTTTTATCCTTTCATAAGACAGGAGACCTACTGGTCTAATCATCACTTCAAAGCCCCACCTCTTACACTACCTCCAAGGCAACATTTGAATTGTGGATGGTCCTCATTCACACCTGAGTAATCGGTAAGGAGTTAAATAAAGGATAGGGCCAACAATCTACCTGCAATCGTCAATCAGAGGACAAAACAAGTTATAGCAAAACTGTTGTCCTGGGGGAAATGAGAAAAAAGATAAAAGAGATAAGAGCAATCAGAAGGTTTCTAAATATCTAGTCTGTACCTAGCTTTATTAGTTGGTTTTGTTTTTAAGACATGTATTTTCACATTGAGTATCCAGTTGCCTCGCCTCTGTTTTATCTAAGAAGAAACAGACAAGTGATAGGTGATCGAAAATTCAAATCTACACTAATTTCCCTTAACCATTATAGCACATTGACCCTGATTACCAAAGGGTTTGACAAAGAGTAACTTTCTTCAAGCTCAATGAAAATGTCTAAAATGTTATTTGCAGGCTTTTTCATAATAATATGATTGTGTACAACTGCTTTACTCCTAATATAAGGGCTAATTATAAGCATTTAGTTATCATGACTGATGCCATTACAGAAAAATATCAGAAATTTGGCAGTTACAATTTTGAGGCCACTTTAAAAGGACTTAGCTATAAGTCACATCATACATTCTTAAGAACTCAATCCTAGGAAAGAATTACATATATATTTAAATAACAGCAAGTTATGCATTATTAGTTGAGCTTTTCATGTGTATCTTTTGAGCAATACCAATTAAGTAGCTCCTTGCAACACAAATATTGAATTGGTTATATTAAATCCTAAGACTTTAGTTCCAAATATACTTTTTAGCAGCACAAGATTATAAGAAAGGAGTGTGTGTGTGTGTGTGTGTGTGTGTGTGTGTGTGTGTGTGTGGTGTACATGTGTATTTGAGGCAAGTAATCATAGGGAAATACCTTAGCAACTCAAGGCCCAGCTTGGCTTGGATAGTGAATACAACCCTTTGCTAATGTTGTACCTAGCAATCTGGGTCCCTCACCTGCATTTCGCTGCACAGATACACCATTTTAAACAATGGAAAGGGTCTTTCCTCTCCTGAAAACTTTTAGTACCTACCCTTTGGAGGTCAGTTTCTAGTTAAACATGTTGTGAGACATATCTGGGTAGGGAGACAGGAGGCTGATCTAGACTGGTTTAGTGTACATGTGCAGTGAGACAAACTGGGCCCTTTAAGTGAACTTTTAAGAAGAAATCCCTATTACTATTTTATGCCTATGTATAATTAACCACGTGTATCATTAAAATCAAATGCATCATGGGACAGAGGCATACACAGTAGAGAAAGGTTTATATAAGCCAAAGCTGTCTAACAAGTCAGTGAACCACGCAAACTATGCCCCATCATAAGCAGTTCCTTTTTTCCCTAGACCTCGTAAAGAGAAGCTCCAAGCAACACCTTGGGGCCTCTGAATATTCTGGCTTGGGTAGATTCCTGTCTATCTGGCTACGTATCCAAGTTTGTACTTTGCTTTACTCTTTAATAAAGTTTCTTGCTGTTTTACTTTTTGTGTAATTGAAAGAACCTGAAAACACCCAGACAGAGACTACTAGTGACACATATGTTTGTTGTATGCATATGGGTATATGTATTTATGTAGGTGTGTTTACATGTTGTATGTATGTGCATGTGAAAGCCAGAGGTCAATGTCAGATGTCTTCCTCACTCACTGTCCATTTTATTTTTTGAGACATGGTCTCTCTCACTAAATTTGGAGCTCTCCAATTCAGCTATACTAGCTAACTAGTAAGCCTCAGTGATCAATGGTTTCTGTCTCCCAAACACTGGAATTACAGAAACTCACTGCCATGCCTGGCAGTTACATGGGTGCTAGTGATCCAAACTCAAGTCCTTAGAATTGCACAGAAAGCACTTTATTAACTGAGCCATCTCCCCAGTGCTGGAAGGATATTTTTTTGTTTGTTTGTTTTTCAAGGTCGGGTCTTACTCTGGCCCAAGTTTACCTGAAATCCACTATGTAGTCTCAGGATGGCCTTGAACTCAGAGAAATACTCCTACCTCTACCTCTCAACTGCTGAGAATAAAGGTGTGTGCCACCATACCTGGCTGGAATATTTTTTTTTAATAAATAAATACTTCAACATCAAACTGAGTTTAAATTTTGACTGTGACACAGGAATCAATATAACCTGAATTTCATTCTCTATCATTATGCAATTTATCAGCTACTTCATTTTTGTAGGCATAAATTAAATGAAATAATAAACATCATTATATAATACTTGGTAAATACAAGGCATGAATCAATAATGGATGTTATTATTGAAAAATTAAGCTACATAATAAAATAAATTAGACCAGAGGAATATAAATTAGTAGGTGGTAAGCCTCTACATAATCTGTTTCACAAACATTCTAGAAAATTCAAGATCATTTGTCTCCCATGACCTTCATGAGTGTTCATTTATAGTGCTAGATACAAAGTGTGAATTTTGGAATTTTACTGTTATGGCTCGGATCCTAAGTTGCCTGCACCCCAATTTTTATTTCTTAAAGGCTAGGTCTCCAGCCTGTGGTGGTATTGGCAAGTTCTAGAACCTTTAAGACATGATACTTAATGGAAGGAAGTTAGGTCACTAGAAGCATGATCCTAAAGGGGATATTAAAGTTCTGACCCCTTCCTCTCCCGTTGTTTCCTGACTACCAAAGTGGAGCAGCCTCCTGTACTATGTTCCTACCATAATGTGTTAGAGGTCTAAAACAATGTGTCCAAGTAATCATGGACTGCATCTTCTAAAGCCATGAGCCAAATAAATCTTCCCTTCTTTTAAATAGTTTATATCTTGTATTTGCAATAGCATAGAAAGATGATACATCTACCTTAATTCAAATGCTGTTGGTATGACTTTAGCTAAGTTATTTAATCTTTATTCTTCAATTTCCACATAGGTAAAAATGGAAGAGCAATGGTCAATGTATTTGGCTTAAGGATTAGATGAAGCAGTTAAGGCAAAGTCCTGGCCTTAATGCTTGGTAAGGAAAGCACAAGATACATGTTATCTATGGGATGAGTCATTTGGCCAGAGTCTCCTAGACTCTGCTGCAGATACCTTTGGCCTCACTAAACTACCAGTTGCAGTAGTCCAATAGTCCTGTTTTGTGCTTCCTTTCCTCCATAAGCATTACTATTGCCTAGAACTTCTTCTGTACTTGCTCTACCTGGCTCACTCTTACACACTTCTTTCTACTAAGAAGCCTCCCTGACCATGTTTCTTCACTACTACGCACAGTTGCTGTCTGTTCCACTAAGCTGCAGTTTGTATATGGGCTTTGAAGCTTAAAGGATTGAATAAAATCCTGACATGCTGTTTGCAGGTAGGTAGATTTGGGAGAATTAGATAGTGTGTGGGTCAGTTTCTAAACTGTAGAAGGAAGATGCAAATAGTACAGATTTCATGGGTGGTTAGTGGGTGTTCTGGTTAATGTCTGATTGTCAACTTGATAGGAATCATCTAGGAAAGAAACCTCTTGTCATGGCTGTGAGGGAGTATCTTTCTTGACTACCTTAACTGAGGTGGGAAGACCCCTCTAACTGTGGGAGGCACCATTCCATGGGCTGGAGTCCTGGACCAAACAGAAGTTGAAAGAGCTCTGAGCACAAGGATTCCTCATTCTCTCCTTCCTCATTATGTATGCAGTGTGACCAGCTGTAGCCTTGAACTGAAAACCAACTAGACCTTTCCTTCCTTAAGCTGTTTCTTGTCAGTTATTTGGTCATAGCAAGAAAAAAAGTAACCAATGCTTTGATTAGTGCCTGGTGCAGAGAAGCCACTTTACTAAAGTTAGCTGTTAAATAGGGACTGCAAAAAAGGAAAAGAAAAACACCACCAGGAAATTAGGCAAAAGGTAGACAAAGTGGGTCAAATGGCTCGAGGATAGATTGATATCTAATGTTAAAGCAATGGTATTTGTTGTGTAGAAGTTTGGTTAGCTCCAACTGTCCAGGATAAGGGGCCAAAGACTGGTCTGAGACTCCAAATGTCACACAGACAAGTGATCAGCATGGCCAGTCCATTCAGTGTCGAACTCATCTGAGAAGTTTTCTAAACTAAATATGTCATGATGAATTTTCCACTGCTTGAAGAAACTAGAAAAATATTTTTCACCTTTTATATGAGAGTAAGAAAAACTTCCTAGTTCAATGTTCAGAAGGCCCTTTATGATGGATACAATTTCTAGCCTGTGAACTAGGCAGAGCAACATTATAAAATTATTGAGTTAAATGCTAGTCTTGCTCTTTTTTCACCAGAAATATTCCTCTCTGGCTAGGAGATTGGAAAAAATGAGCCCTGAGAATCACTTCAGAATAAAAGTACCTGTCATGTAAATTTATGAAGCTCAACATGTCTTATTATCTAGAAAAAATTCAAGGGAAATAATAAAAATTAGATGAAATTTTTATTGTAGACAATTTCAATAAAAATGCATAGTAAATTTCACTATTGAGTATTATCAGTTTCTGAAATACTGAAGTTAACATTACACAGGGCAAGACAGACCCTATTAAAAAATCACTTGACTGCTGGAGCTAACTTACTCTCTGTTGGAGAATCTGCTTCTCTTTTTCAGATAGATGCAGATCCTAAGGAGAGAGCCACCTCATCATACCTCAAAAGGGCCCTGGCTGAAACTAAGGAAAATTGGCAAAATAAGCAAGGGTGCTGTTTTTCTGGTGAACCAGATACCAGCACAAGGGGGAAGGAGACCAACACAGAGAAAAATCAACTCCTACCAAATCAGAGAGCCAGAGACCCAGAGGCCCCCAACACCTCATCACTGAAGCAGACCAAAAATGAACCCAACATGGCTCAGGGAAATTTTGCGGAAGAGGGGGCAGAAAGAATGTCAGAGCCACATGTTGGGTCAAAATATGCAGAGACATTTATCGTACCAATGACTATGGGCTAACTCCACAATGCATGACCCATATACCTCAACAAGGAGCGGCCAATGGGGAGAGGGTAGGTCAAGTATGAGCCTAATAATGGTACCAAACTGCCTGTATTTGCTGAATAGAAAACTAATTTAAAAAATGCAAAAAAAAAATCACTTGGGCTGGAGAGATGGCTTAGCGGTTAAGCGCTTGCCTGTGAAGCCTAAGGACCCCGGTTCGAGGCTCGGTTCCCCAGGTCCCACGTTAGCCAGATGCACAAGGGGGCGCAGGCGTCTGGAGTTCATTTGCAGAGGCTGGAAGCCCTGGCGCGCCCATTCTCTCTCTCTCCCTCTATCTGTCTTTCTCTCTGTGTCTGTCGCTCTCAAATAAATAAATAAAAAATTTAAAAAAAATCACTTGACTGCAATAAATTTAGACAAATGAACAAATGAAAAAAAATAGCAAGATGAAATAATAAATTTAGAGTGTATGTAATTGAAACAATAAGTTCCTAAGGAATTATCTCAGAGAGTGACAGACACTCACTCAATCTTTGTACATAATGATTTCCCCTACATTCAGAGGATTAAAAAAAAACAGGTATAAGAGGAACTATAGGTGAGCCTAATCTTACTCATGTGCAGTATTGTGTCAGATTTCATGGAGCATATCAGATTCAACCTCTCACTGCTCTGGGTGCTTACTCAACTTGAATAATCATGAATGTCAGTATTTTCCTATAACTGTCTACCACAAATGTTCCTGAGAAGTGCCAGTATAGTTATATATGCAATAAATTTCCTCTACTCTCCATCAGTTTGAGTCTCAGATGAGGACACGAACCCTCCAGAAGTAACTGGGCATATGTCTGGGCTACAGGCACCAGAAGCTCACTGCAGTTGCTGTCTCTTCTGGCATTGTTTGTGGTTCTCCTGAACAACTGCTGCTTTCTGGTAGTTGAATATTAGATGAGGAGGTAGAAACTTAACTTGCTATATGGCAGTCTTTGTTTCTGGTATTTGAGTATTAGTTGAGGAAGTAGAAACTTAACTTGCTATATGGCAGTTTCTGTTAACATGGCTGAGGTTTGGTTCATAGCTCCCAACATCTCTTCACTTCTTTTATACAAAAAGAGGGGGAGGCCTGCTTTGCAGTGGTGGGCATTAACCAACTAGGGGAGTAGGGACCCAACTCCTCCCGTGGTATGTCTTTTTCCCACAATCTTTGGCCCTTGGTACCTTTTGGGGAGGGGAGGCAGGGCCTATGTGGCTGGAGAGCCTTAGTGATAACACTTATGGTAACAACATCCATGTAAGTCAGTTTTTTCTCTCAGGGAATCCAGAAGTGGTCAGAAAGGGACCTTCCCTTGCAGTGCTTTGCCTCGTACCCATATTGGTGCCCATATCGCACTCACTTTTTTGTGAGCTGATATGCATAGGTCTGGATCTTATGCAGTTCCCATAGGAGGGGTAGCTATTTGGCCAAGACAGGTAGACCGCAGCGATAGCAGAGGTGTAGAGGATAGTAGTATAGTAAATAAGTACCGAATGTATGTAGTATAGTAAATGAGTACAGAATGTAAGATCAAGGGAGAGTGACAGCTGCAGGTGGTAGGTCTTCAGTGGCAATGCCTTGATCTGCCAGCTCCAGTCTGTGATAATGGACATGTAAAGGCTGCACCTTAATGGCTTCAATCTGTTGACATACAGAAGACATTATTTTATTTATAATAACGGGTCTGATTGTGAGTAAGAGGATTAAGATAAGTAGAAGTCCTAGTACCGATGGCAACCAGGAGAGGAAGGGGAAATTGGCCCAAAATTGAGAGGAGGGATTATATAGTGAATGAAATTCTCGACTAAGTACTTTTAAGTTTTTTATGTTTTCCTCAATGATTCCGTGCCCTGGCCAGCAGGGAGTTGAACAAGGACCTGAGGGGAAGTTAACCTGAATGGGAAGAGGCAAATAGACACAAGAAGGAGACCATGCTAGATGTTTGACAAGGCCTCAGTGTCTTTATTTTTACACATTAGTTATATAGGGGAAGAAAAAAGGGGGGGGAATAAGCTGGTTGATGTGATTTAGGACTTTGGAATTGTCAGGAAACATAGAGGGAATGTAATCAGGTGTTCATCTAATCTTGCCTCAATGGCTTAATATGCTAACTGCACCAGGCTTCATATCCTGACCATAAAATGGCCTTTTGCAAAAGATAAGATTCTGTAAGCAGTCTGCTGACCGACGTTCCAGAAGTACCTAACAGAAAGCTGGATGAACCAGCTTTCTGAGTAATGAGTCAGCTTACGAACAGGCTCAGGCAAAATGGAGAGGCTTTTGCTCTATGGCTCCCAACATCTCCTCCCTTCTTTTATACAAAAGAGGGGGAGGGCCACTATTTAGTGGTGTGCTTTTAACCAACTGGGGGAGTATTGACCTGACTCCTCCCATGGGCTGTCTTTTTCCCACAATTTTTGGCCCTTGGTACCTTTTGGGGAGGGGAGGCAGGGCCTATGTGGCTGGAGAGCAAGGTATGGCCTTAGTGATAATGGTTATGGTACCAACCGACATGCAAGCCAGGTGTACCTCTCAGGGAATCCAGAAGCAGTCAGATAAGGACCTTCCCCTGCAGTGCTTTGCCTCGCACCCACGTTGGTGCCCATACCACACTCACTTAATTGTGAGCGGACATGCATAGGTCTGGGTCCTCATGCAGCTCCAGTAGGAGGGGTAGCTATTTGGCCATGACAGGTAGACTGCAGCGATAGCAGAGTTGTAGAGGACAGCGGTATAGTAAATGAGTACAGAATATAAGATAAAGGGAGAGTGACAGCTGCAGGTGGTAGGTCTTCAGTGGCAACGCCTCGATCCACCAGCTCCAGTCTGTGATAATGGACCTATAAAGGCTGCATCTTAATGGCTTCAATCTGTTGACATATAAAAGACATGATTTTATTTATAATAATGGGTCCGATTGAGAGTAGGAGGATTAAAATAAGTAGAGGTCCTAGTAACTATGGCAACCAGGAGAGGAAGGGGAAATTGGCCCATAATTGAGAGGAGGAGGGATTATATCAGGAATGTAGCTCTCTACTAAGTTTTTGTAGATTTTTTATGCTTTCCTTAATGATTCCAGATTCATTGACATAGAAACAGCACTTCTGTTGGAGAGCCATACATGTCCCTCGTTTTTCTGCTGTAAGGAGGTCGAGAGTATGTCGGTTTTGTAGGGCCACCTTGGCCAGGGAGGTGATCTGCCTCTGGAGGGATTCAAGACTATTAGTGGTGGAGTCAATCATCTGTTGTAGCTTTTCTGAAAACTCGCTGGAAGAATACAAGGAGTACCCCAATGCTCTGCCTACCACCCCTGCAGAAACAACTGATGTGGCCAGGCTTGAACCTACCACTAATGGAAGGAAGGCTGCTCTTTTAAGAGTGGCGTGGAATAAGCCATGTAAATTATTAAGGCAAGTAAACAGGGTCTCATTGCTCCAGAAATAAATCAGTGGGGGGATATAAGTCATATAGTTACAGAGGTGTTTTGTGGGCAAGTTAAGTCAGTAGGTAGTGATTTGTTAGTAAGAAAGCAGTGCAACATGAAAATGTTATTTGGATAATGAGAGAGTAGTGGGACTGGCTAGACAGGAGGAACAGCCTCATAGTGAGAATGGTTAAAGGAAAGGTTGAGGGTAGAAGAGGCATTTAGGGGAGTTGCAGCAAGGATTGGATGCGAAATGGAGGCACAAAGCAAGCAAGAAGAGGCATTTACCTGGGAGGCATTAAGTAGATTGACAGCATATTGGAGATATATTGGCCAAGAATCCCATTTTACCTTGTTGTTATTTTGGAGGGCAGAATGGAGGTTTTTATCATTTTCTAAAATTATATGATTTGCTTGATCCTTGGGTTCTGCAGGGATTAATTGTCTGGAGATATATATATATTTCCCATGGGGCAGGAGGACCAGCCATCATTATAAAGTTTGCCTGCAACTCTTTTTTCCCAGCACTCATGCCAAGGGTCAGAGATAACAAGGATGAACTCTTTTCCTTGGAGGCAGAGTATACCATTTTTACCATAGACTTCATGCATTCTGCAGCTCCAATATCTACAGCCTCCATAAGTGGATTCATAATCTACACAACTGTGTTTATTGTCATAAGAAAAGCATGTGTAAGGCCTATATGTAGTAGTAACTGTTTTGGGAGTGATTTTAAAGGTGAGGACAGTCTGGCACCCTATAAGAGGGCAGTGCCCTGAACTGATAAGGGTGGTGGACTCCTGGTTGATGGGACCTTCCTTTACTTGAAATTCCCATTGAAAGATGGTAGAAGTAGTTAAGGGGATGATGGGCAACAAGGAGCAGAGGAACAATAGATGTCAGGGGTTGGCTGTTTTCATCTTGAATCTTGGGTATTGGAAACCTAGAAGAGAAAAGAGGGATTTGCCTCACGAACAAGGTGATCTTGGGCATATATTACTGAGAACTTATAGGTTCATTGACTTGTTTGACTAAACGTTCTGGTAGCCATCTTGCAGCATCATTTTGAGTACCAAACACACAAACTGACCCGCAGCCCCAAATAAGAACTGGGTCTGGGCCATTCCATTTTAAAATTAAAGGATCTTTCCACATGGTTTGGCAAAGGTATTTTTTGTATTTGTGTGCCAAAAGCTATCAGCAGCTGAATTTCCCTGAGTATCAGGGTTAAAAAGTTTGGGACAAATAAGGCATGATGAAGGATATTTCTTGCAAAGCCTTTTATGGGATATAAATACCCCGTTTTTAACTTTTGGAGGGTATGGTTAATAGTTTGATGGGCTCGCTCAACAATTCCTTGACCCTAGGGATTGTATGGTATGCCTGTAATATGTTTAATTTGTAGTTGATGACAGAAATTTTGGAATTTTTTTCCAGTATATCCAGGACCATTATCAGTTTTAATAATTTGGGACTTTCCCATGACAGCAAGGCAATTGAGTACATGAGCAATGACATTTTTTGAAGTTTCTCTAGCATGGAGGCTGGCAAAAATGAATCCACTAAAGGTATCCACAGTAACATGGAAGTACTTAAGATTACCAAATGAGGGAACATGTGTTACATCCATTTGCCAGATTTCATTGGGAATTAAACTTCTAGGATTCATAGCTAAGTGGGGAATGGATAGGAGGGTGACACAGTTTGTGCATTGTTTGACTATCTGGTGAGCTTGTTCCCTACAGGATCGAGCTTAACAAGGAAGGCAAACTGGGTGGCTTCATCAGTAATGGCATTGCCTGTGGCTAGAGGCCCAGGGAGTCCAGAATGAGCACAAATAGGACCTATATTAAAAGGATGTTGCCTAGAATGTATGCATTACTGAATGGAGAAAAACAAAGGGGTAGCGTTTGTGGTGGGTTTTATGTATGGCACAGTTTCTAACAGGGGGATGGATTGAGAAATATAAGCACTATCAGTACACAGATTAAAGGAGGTATTTGGAAGTTGTTGAAAAACCTGTAAAACAGCAAAAAGTTCCACCAGTTGAGCAAAGTGGAATGGTGATTGTAGGGAAGTGGTTTGATTGTCTACAGTGAAGGCTGCTACTCCATTAGAGGAGCCATCAGTGAATCAGTCATGGGGAAGAGGCTGAGGAGATGTTAATGTGGGAAAAACAAATGGATGAATTCTCATAAAGTGGAGAAGTTTGTTAGCAGGGTAGTGGTTATCAAGGGATCCCTGGAAAGAGGTACAAGTTATTGCCCATTTGTCATCATTTTGTATTAACCATTGTATTTTGGAAGTGGAGTAGGGTAGAATGATTTTATCAGGGTCCTTACCAAATATTTTTCTGCTTTGATCACGTCTAATTTTTATTAACTCTGCCACCCATGAGGTGTAAGGGGCAATAGTATTAACTGAGCAATCCGTTGGCCAGGAAGTATGGTTATAGGCCCCTGAAGGGCAGTGGCCATGAGTTTAATTTCCCCAGTATAATCATTATCAACAACTCCTGGAGAAATGGCAAGGCCCTGAATGGTTGAACTGGCATGTCCCAAGATAAGACCAAAAGTGTTTTTTGGCAAGGGACCAAAAACTCCTGTGGCAAGGACCTGAGTCCCCACCTCTGACACTAGTATTGTTCTGGAGGTGGAACAGAGGTCCAGTCCTGCATTGCCAGGGGTTTCCCGGGAGAGGGCAGATATGGTATATTTTGGGTAGACTGGGCGACAAATCTGCTAGCCCCAGGGTTCTGTCTGGGGATCATCCTGGGGCCCTGGGGTAGGCCCTGTGTTAAGTTTCCCTGCTTTTGTGGTAATGGATTTTCCTGGATATCCATTTTAGAATGGCACTCAGAGGCCCATTGTTTGCCATGCTTACAACATGAACAGACGGAAGAAGGAGGTGGGTGTGTAGCCTTAAGGGCAGTACATTCTCTAGAAAAATGACCTGGCATTTTACAATTAAAACAAGTTTTATTGTTATTTCCCTGTGTGAAGCCCTTCAGGGCAGCCCCTATTGCTAGCCTAATGCTGCAAGAGGCAGGGTCTACATCTGCAGATAATTGGATAAAGTCAGAGATACTTTTACCATGGCGGGAGGGGTGGATGGCTGCCTGGCAGGCCAAATTGGCATTCTCAAAGGTGAGATGTCTTATGTATTCATTATCTGTTTCTTTCCTGCCCATAAGCTGTTCGGCAGCCTCAGTGAGCTGCCCGTTAAAATGGCTGTATGGCTCATTAGGCCCCTGTCGTACTTTAGGCAAGGAAGTCACAGATGATCTTTTAGATGGAAGATTTTGCCAAGCCTTAAGGGCAGCATGTTGGATTTGTGAGAATAACCCAGGGGAGAAATTTGCCTGGTCCTCATTAGTATCATAAGGTGCATTGCCCAAAAGTTTATCTAGCATCCAGGACTTAGAAGAGTATCCAGTGGACACATTACAGCGGACAGTGTCTCGACATCTCTCAGTATAATCAGCCTACCACAGGAGAAAGTCCCCTGTGTCAGGATGGCCTTTGCTAGCATTTTCCAATCATTTACTGAAAGCCAATTATCACTAAGGGCCTTTAGTAGGGTCATGGTAAAGGGAGCAGTAGGTCCATAAGAGGAAACAGCACTTTTTAATTCCTTGATATGTTTAAATTTTAAATGGTAATACTGTTGGGGCTTAATAACAATACTTTTGCCACTAGGTGGCTCACTGTCCTCATCCAAACAGGAAGATTGTTCAGAGGGTTCCTCTTTTTCAGATTCTTTTCCCTCTGATTCAGATTTTGCCCCACTTGATTCAGGTGGTAGGCTGGATAAGGAATTAGTTTTAGCTTCAGCTTGAGCACACATTATAGGAAATGCATGAAGGGTTTTAGGAGGTTTGATCTTAGACTTTGTATGTTGGATGGGGGCAGGAGCAGGGGAACAGATCTCTATGTATAAGTCATGGAGTTGTTTAAGTAAGGCAGTGTTTTCTTTTTTAACTTCAAGGAGAGTTTTTAGTGATTGGGCTTCCCAGGAAAGTTGGTGGGTCACCTGTGGAGTGACTGTTTCTAAATCACAATTGAGGGTTACAGGGGCACAGAAATGACATTGCTTAGGCTTGTGAAGATAAGTTGGAGGATCTGCTATGGGGGTTGTAGGAGGCGGCCAATCAGGGTTATGATACCTGGCAGCCTCACCCTCTAGCTCTGATTCCTCATCTAGGGAAAGACAGGCATTAGCAAAGGGGTAACTGTAGATTTGGAGAGAATAGCATAAATATATTTAGGGGCAGGTGGGTCAAGTGGGTCATCCTCAGGCATAGGAACGATGACAGAAGGGCACGGCGAAGGGGGATCATTTGTCCTGCCCAGCACCTTTGCCTTGGGACCACTGCAATGTCCGCCTGGAGGGCAGGGTGGTTCAGGGGAGAGAGCTTCAGCTGCTGCAGCCACCACCACGTGGTGATCCTGATACCTGGAAGTTAATTCATGAATGGGAAGGGTCTGGATAGGTTTAAGGTTATTTTTAAGAAAGAATTCTCCATCCCTAACAACTTTTGAAATGTCTGGTTGGCACCAGTGAATCTGGAGGACGTCGTTTATTAAATTCCAATAGGAGAAGATCTGAACCGGGACTTTCTCAGGGCCAAAAGTCTTATAATAGTCTTTTATACAATCTCCCACACTCCCCCATCCTTTTTCATCAATGGTACCTTCCTGGGGAAATGATGGACATAAATCTTCTAAGAAGAGGAAAAAGTGAACAAGACCTTTTCTTTTTCTTGTTTTTATTTATTTATTTATTTATTTATATTTTTTTATTTTCTTATTTTGACAATTTTTCTTAACATTTTCCATAATTATAAAAAATATCCCATGGTAATACCTCCCCCCACACCGCACTTTCCCCTTCGAAATTCCATTCATCATCATATTACCTCCCCATCTCAATCATTGTACTTACATACATACAATACCAACCTATTAAGTACCCTCCTCCCTTCCTTTCTCTTCCTTTTGTATCTCCTTTTAACTTACTGGTCTCTGCTACTAAGTATTTTCCTTCTCACACAGAAGCCCAATCATCTGTACCTAGGATCCACATATGAGGGAGAACATGTGGCACTTGGCTTTCTGGGCCTGGGTTATCTCAATTAGTATAATCCTTTCCAGATCCATCCATTTTTCTGCAAATTTCATAACTTCATTTTTGTTTATTGCTGAGTAGAACTCCATTGTATAAATGTGCCACATCTTCATTATCCACTCATCAGTTGAGGGACATCTAGGCTGGTGACATTTCCCTGCTATTATAAATCAAGCAGCAATAAACATGGTTGAGCACGTACTTCTAAGGAAATGAGATGAGTCCGTAGGATATATGCCTAGGAGTGCTATAGCTGGGTCATATGGAATATCAATCTTTAGCTGTTTTAGTAACCTCCACTGATTTCCACAATGGCTGGACCAGATTGCATTCCCACCAGCAGTGTAGAAGGGTTTCTCTTTTTCCACATCCCCTCCAGCATTTATAATAATTTGTTTTCATGATGGTTGCCAATCTGACAGGCGTGAGATGGAATCTCAATGTAGTTTTAATCTGCATTTCTCTGATGACTAGTGACGTAGAACATCTTTTTAGATGCTTATATACCGTTTGTATTTTTTAGTTTTCTATTTCCTAGAAAAGCTTAAGAAGTAATGGTGTTAGCTCTTCCTTAAAGGTCTGGTAAAATTCAGCAGTGAATCCACCTGGGCCTGGGCCTTTTTAGTTGGGAGATTATTGATAACTGTTCGGATCTCCATGCTTATTATAGGTCTATTTAAGTGATTAATCTCATCTTTATTTAATTTAGGTAGGTCATATAAATCAAGAAAATCATCTATTTCTTTCAGATCTCCATATTTTGTAGAGTATATGCTTTTATAGTAAGTCCCTATGATTTTTTGAATTTCTCTGGAATCTGTTGTGATGTTACCTTTTTCTTTTTTTTCTTTTTTTTTAATTTTTATTTATATATTTGAGAGCGACAGACACAGAGAGAAAGACAGATAGAGGGAGAGAGAGAGAATGGGCACGCCAGGGCTTCCAGCCTCTGCAAACGAACTCCAGACACGTGCGCCCCCTTGTGCATCTGGCTAACGTGGGACCTGAGGAACCGAGCCTCGAACCGGGGTCTTTAGGCTTCACAGGCAAGTGCTTAAACGCTAAGCCATCTCTCCAGCCCATGTTACCTTTTTCATCTCTGATTTTATTAATTTGTGTCTATTCTCTCTTTCTTTTGGTCAGATTTGCTAAGGGTTCATCAATCTTGTTTATCCTTTCAAAGAACCAACTCTTTGTTTCATTAATTCTTTGGATTATTTGTTTGTTTATTTGTTTGTTTCTATTTCATTAACTTCTGCCCTAATCTTTATTATTTCTTCCTGTCTACTGATTTTTGGTTTGCCTTGTTCTTTTTCCAAGGCTTTAAGGTGAAGCATCAGGTCGTTTACTTGCAACCTTTCTAGTTTCTTAATATAGGCACTTAAGGCTATAAATTTACCTCTTAGAACTGCCTTCATTGTGTCCCAGAGATTTTGGTTGTTGTGTTCTCATTATTGTTTGACTCTATAAATTTTTTGATTTCCTTATTGATTTCTTCATTGACCCATTCATCATTTAGTAGTGTATTGTTTACTTTCCATAATTTTGTGTATGCTCTATAGCCTTTCTTGCTACTGATTTATAGTTTAATTCCATTGTGGTCAGATAGAATGCAAGGAATTATTTCAATTTTCCTGAATTTGTTAAGATTTGCTTTGTGTCCTAATATATGGTCTATTTTAGAGAATGTTCCATGTGCTGCTGAAAAGAATGTATATTCTGTAGCCTTTGGATGAAATGTCCTGTATATATCTGTTAGGTCCATTCCTTCTATGACCTCATTGAGTCCAGATGCCTCTCTGTTTATTCTTTCCCTGGATGACCTGTCAATTGATGAGAGTGGGGTGTAAAAGTCACCCACTACCACTGTGTTTGGTGTTATCTGTGACCTTAGTTCTAATAGTGTTTGTTTGATTAATAGGGGAGCCCCCATGTTAAGTGCATACATGTTTAGGATTGCAATGTCCTCCTGGTGGAGTGTGCCCTTAATCAATATAAAGTGACCTTCTTTATCTTTTTTGACTAACACTGGACTGAAGTCTACCTTGTCAGATACTAGGATAACAACCCCTGCTTGTTTTCTAGGCCCATTTGCTTGAAACACCATCTTCCAACCTTTCACCCTAAGATAATGTCCATCCTTTGTAGAAAGGTGAATTTCTTGGAGACAACAAATTGTAGGATCCTGCTTTTTAACCCAATCTGCAAACTTATGTGTTTTGGTTGGGGCTTTGAGGCCATTGATATTAAGAGATATTATTGAAAGGTGTATATTTATGTTTTCCCTGTTTTTTTTTTGTTTTTTTTTTATTGTGGTTCCAGTTCTACCTTTGCTCTCTTGTGTTAACTAGTATTTGAGTATTGCTTGTTTTTTCTAGGTCCCTTATATGTGTGCTTTTCCTTTTCTTCAGCATGGAGGATTCTATCAAGTATTTTCGGTAGAGCTGGATTTTTCTTTTAAATACTCCTTTAACCTGCTTTTGTCATGGAATGTCCTTATTTCTCCATCTATTTGAATGGATAGCTTTGCAGGATAAAGTAACCTTGGCTGACAGTTGTTATCCTTCAGAACTTGGAATACAATACTCCAAGTCCTTCTGGCTTTCAAAGTTTGTGTTGAATAATCTTCTGTAATCCTGATGGGCTTGCCTTTGTAGGTAACTTGATTTTTCTCTCTAACTGCTTTCAGTATTTGTTCTTTGGTTTGTGTGTTTGGTAGTTTCATTATAATATCACAAGGAGAGCTTCTTTCCAAGTTTTGTCTGGCTGGTATTCTAAAGGCTTCCTGTATCTGCATTGGCACCTCTTTCCCAATTTGGAGGAAGTTTTCTTCTATGATTTTGTTGAAGACACCTACTATGCCTTTGGAGTGGAATTCTTCTCTTTCTACTATGCCCTGAATTCTTATATTTGATATCTTCATAGTGTCCTGAATATCTTGAAATTCCCACTCATACTTTTCTACAAGTTTGTCTTTCTCTTTGTTGGACTGCATTAGGTCTGCCACCTGGTCTTCTAGCTTAGATATTCTGTCCTCTCCTTCATCCATTCTACTGGTGAGATTTTCTGCAGAGATTTTTATTTCATTAACTGTGTTTTTCATTGCTAGTAATTCTAACTGGTTTTTATTTATTATTTCTAGTTCCTTATTTATGTCTTTTATTGCCTTCTATATTTCATGAAATTGGTGTCCTGTGTCTTCTTTGATTCCTTTGATTTCCTCTTTGACTCCTTTGATTTGTTCTCTGGCTTATTTGAACATATTTACAATCATTCTTTTGAAATCTTTCTCAGGCATTTCCTCTAACTAACATTCTCCCTGGAGGTCATTTCTGATGCATTAATATTATTAGGTGGATTTATATTGTCTTGCTTTTTAGTGTTTCTTGTGTTATAATGTATATATTTTTGCATCTTGGATTAAGTTAGTGCTTGGATTTTCTAGCTAGCTAGGTATTCTTAGCTGTATCAATTGATTTGATGTTATATATCTTCAGGATAGGAGATTAAGGTGTTAGGTGTGGCTCTTATGGCTCTCTGAGTATCTACAAAGGTGTTCCTAGGGGTTGAGTTTCCTTGTTATGGGAGTATTCAAGTAGGCCTTTGTTTCTTCATCAGCTACCGGCAGCATGGGGGAGTATTTACCCAAGTGTATGATTCCTTTGTTTCTGGTAGTTGAATATTAGATGAGGAGGTAGAAACTTAACTTGCCATATGGCAGTATTTGTTTCTGGTAGTTGAGTATTAGGTGACGAAGTAGAAACTTAACTTGCTATATGGTGGTTTCTCTTAACATGGCCAAGGTTTGGTTCATAGTTCCCACCAATGCAGAAAGATAATTGTTATTTTAATTTTTCTTGGTACTAGAGATTGAACCCACTGTATTAAACATGCTATGGGTTCAGTATACCACTGAACTGCAACCTCAGCTCCAGGGAGAGCATTTTGTTCTTAGTTTTAAAAAGAATATTTTATTTTATTTATTTGAGAGAGAGAAAAATAGGAAGAGAGAGAAAGACAGAGAGAATGGGTGCACCAGGTCTCCCAGCCACTGCAAACAAACTCCGGATGAGTGTGCGCCCCCTTGTGCATCTGGCTTACATGGGTCCTGAGTGACCTGGTTCCTTTGGCTTTTCAGGCAGTCACCTTAACCACTAAGCCATCTATCCAGCCATGTTTTGTTCTCTTATGCCCCAAGAATGCAGTTTCTTTGGAGATCTATGTTCTGCACAACCCTGAGCCCCACAGCTATAGTGATATTCATGCTGTCTTCTCTTGGGCTCAAATCACAGACCCTGCTCTAAATGCCAAAGCCTGTACTCTGACATGGAAGACACAACATATGAAACATTCTAAAATCAATTCTAAGAACAGATATTGTTCTGATTAGAACAAACATGTATGGTGAAAAATAATTTATTTTGTTGTATGACTCCTTCTTGTGATCAACTGCCAAAGTAACATAATGCCACTTCCCAAAGGCCACTTACCTTGTAGCTAGAAAACTGGAAATCAAATATGAAGAGAAAACAACAAGGTTCACTTAATGTTCAGTTCCTCAATAGAGGTAAGATTATTAACTTACCTTAAAAACAAAAAAATAAGAATCAAAGCAACTTGAAATCCACTATGACACTAAGCGTCAATATTAGCACTGTGATGCAGTTTCATTTTAATAATGACTGAATTTAGGAGGGAAATAACTTTGAAAGTCATGATAGCAAATATACTTATGAGATATAAAAGGCTAAAATACATGTCTCTGATGTTGACACTCACATCCATTTGTAAATGGCACTCATGAATTATCTCATCATGTAAATATGGAGAGGAATCATTGAACATGCTATACCTCGAGGTATATAGTATGCAATTCCATTCAGTCAGGCATGGTGCTTTGGTAATATCAAGGTACATTTAAAGGATAAGACATTGTATACCCATTTCATCTCTACCTAGTAGCTCTGAAGGAACCAGTTCTAACAAGATACAAGTGATGAGAGCTGGGAACATCACAGCTCCAGTGGTAGAACATTTGCCTTGATTGTGCAAGAACCTAGGTTCAATCCACAGTACCACCAAAAAAAAAAAAAAAAAAAAAAAAAAAAGAAGAAGTACAAGATGGGCTGGAGGTATGGCTTAGTGGTTAAAACATTTGCCTGCAAAGCCAAAGGACCCGGGTTTGATTCCCTAGGACCCACGTTAGCCAGATGCACAAGGGGGTGCACACATCTGGAGCTCATTTGTAGTGGCTATAGGCTCTGGTGCACCCATTCTCTCACTCTCTCCCCCTCATTCTCTGTCAAATAAATAAGAAAATATTTTTTAAAAACATAAAAGGTGAGAAAATAGAACAGTATTCCTTAGTAATCATCAGTACTTGGAGTATTACTAGTTTTTTTATTCTTAAAATTTTTTGCAAGAAACTATATTCATCAAAATTAATTTATATCTAAATTCTGAATGAATAGTCTATTAACTTATATTTTTTTCTGTACAACAAAAAATGGTATAACAAAAACAGGCAAAAAGTGAATTAATCACCCAGTGTTCACTATCATCATTGTAGTGGTCATTCATATTGTTGGAATTGTCTTTTGCTCTTAATAAAGATACTTGCTGAGTGACCTTACACAGTGAAAGTGAGAAAGTTTAAGTTAGACCCTGCAGGATGTGGCACAGCCCATACAAAGAATTGGAGGTACAACATCTGAACTTAGAGGGCAACTTTTTGGAGAACCTGAATATAGTAGAGGACATGAGTAAGGTTTTTTCCCCCTTCTCCCCATTGGCTGGGTCTTGAGGAATTACAGTCTATCCTGGAAGTCTTGTTACATCTATCTTTATTAATTAAGATTTTCTTGTGAGTTCAGACATCCCCCAACATGGCACATGCTTTAGCCTGCTGGTTGTTAGTGATTCTCTACTCCAAACCTTTAGTTTGGGTGGTAGAGGTAGTGGAGTTAGGAGACCCTGACAAGCAGGTGCCAGAAGGGGCCAGGTGTCTCTAGTTTGTTTATATCTGAGCCTAAGCTGACTTAAGGCATTTTGTCTTGAAAATAAACTATCATATTTTTTGTTTCCTATAGCATGTTCACATTTACTTTTGTTTTAAACACTTGGGTCTATCTAAACTTACAAGGATGTTTGTTTAATATTCTCTTTCTGATGACTTGAAAACTTGACCTCATAGATTTTAAAATATTTTGTTACTGTGTTTTCCTATAAATTCAAATTAAGTCTAAAAAAATGTATTGAATGGGAACAGGGGACATGGGTCAGTAGAGAACACATACCTCAAACATAAGGGCTTGAAAGGGCCTAAAACTGTCTGAATTTGATTCCCTAGGATCCACATAAAGAGTGGTACATGGAGCTGGGCGTGGTGGCACACACCTTTAATCCCAGCACTCGAGAGGCAGAGGTAGGAGGATTGCCATGAGTTCAAGGCCACCCTGAGACAACAGAGTTAATTCCAGGTCAGCCTGGACCAGAGTGAGACCCTACCTCGAAAAACCCAAATGCAAAACAAATACAAAAAAATAAAGAGTGGTACATGGCCAAGCATGAGGGGAGCAGAGAGCAGAGAACTGCTGGATCTTACATAAGCTGAAGCCCTGTTTTCATATGCATACTCCACATGCATGCATGCGCATACACGCGCGTGCACACACACACATAAACACACACACACACACAACCACTACTACCACCACCACCATCACTACCCTCAAAAGAAAATATATTGAATATGAACAAATGACAAATGTTTTCAAAAGAAAAATTATGTCTCAAATGAAGTCAACAGTTAAAAATAGTGTAAGTCCTAAGTTTTAAAAAAAATTGGGATTCTGTCTACTGAAGACTTTTTCATTCAGATTCATTGGGTTATGATTTTTTTTCAAATATAATCAATTAAATTTGTGTTATTAGGTCAATTAAATTTTATGACAATTGAGAAGGCTATGCACTAAACAGAAACATATACATACAATATTGTTAAATGAAATAAGAATACAATGAAAACATCTTGTCTTTACTGCAAAATTATCTGAATAAAAAGGAATAAAATTAAATTGAAATGGCAATTTTTGTGAAGATGGTGGTGTTCAGGATGAACTCCTGTGTCTATAACTTTCTTTTGCTATTATGTTCACTTATAACTTTATAATATGGATATTTAAAAACTCTTATGATATGTCCTTGTTAGATACTTAAAATTCTTTAAAAGTTTCTAAAATTGTCTGCCTATGTCTGCCTTCCTATGTATTCAAAGGAAGATATCCACTGACTCCTTTTTTGGTTGACTAACAACTGACATTTACTGAACAATCTGTGTTTTTATCACACAGTGATTAACTTCATTCCTGCCTCTTTTCGCTGACAGCTTTTTCCCCATCCTTGTATTTATTCTAAGAATAGCTATTATAATCATTATCTCCTTAAACTCAGCATGGAAATAAATTGTGTGGGTTTGTGCTTGTGTGTGCATAATGGATAGCAGGATACATGTTAAGAAATACCTGTTCTTGGGCTGGAGAGATGGCTTAGTGGTTAAGCGCTTGCCTGTGAAGCCTAAGGACCCCGGTTCGAGGCTCGGTTCCCCAGGTCCCACGTTAGCCAGATGCACAAGGGGGCGCACGCATTTGGAATTCATTTGCAGAGGCTGGAAGCCCTGGCACGCCCATTCTCTCTCTCTCCCTCTATCTGTCTTTCTCTCTCTGTCTGTCGCTCTCAAATAAATAAATAAAATAAAATAAAATAAAATAAAATAAAATAAAATAAAATAAAATAAATACCTGTTCATAGAGCTAGAGTAACTCATGTAGCTCTGTTTCCAAGAGCTTCCATCAACTTTAACATCAAAAATGCATAAAAATTCAAGACACTGGGTGTGTTGGCACACACCTTTAATCCCAGCACTGGGGAGGTAGGAGGATCTCCATGAGTTTGAGGCCACCCTGAAAATACAGAGTGAATTCCAGGTCAGCCTGGGATAGAGTGAGACCCTACCTCAAGAAAACAACAAAAAAAATGGGGTTTGGAGAGATAGCTTAGCAGTTAAGGTACATTCCTGAGAAGCCTAAGGACCCAGGTTTGATTCTCCAGGTCCTACATAAGCCATATGTACATGGTGGTGCATGTATCTAAGAGTTCGT
Organism: Jaculus jaculus; assembly: GCF_020740685.1. Lineage (NCBI taxonomy): Eukaryota > Metazoa > Chordata > Mammalia > Rodentia > Dipodidae > Jaculus > Jaculus jaculus. The sequence continues at coordinate 78,896,899 of NC_059107.1, read as the reverse complement.
TTGCAGTGGCTAAAGGCCCTGGTGCACCCATTCTCTCTCTCTCTTTCTCCCCCTTCTCTCTGTGTCTAATAAATAAAAATAAATCTTGAGCTGGAGGGATACTTAGTGATTAAGGCATTTGCCTGCAAAGCCAAAGGACCCAGGTTCAATTCTCCAGGACCCACATTAGCCAGATGCATAAGGGGGCGTCTGGAGTTTGTTTGCAGTGCCTGGAGGCCCTGGCATGCCCATTCTCTATCTCTTTCTCTCTCCCTCTTTCTCTGTCAAATAAATAAAAATAAAATATTTTTTGAAAAAAAGAATGGCAAATCCTACCATCCATCAGATTTAACATATAATTTACCCTGACATGGAAGGTGCAATTAGCACTTCCAATGCAAGCTTATAAAAATAAATAAATAAATCCTTAAAAATTTCAGGACGTTTTCGGGTAATGATAAAATGCTATAAATACTGCACATTGACATTATTACATAAAATGCAGAGCTACTTAATGCATTTTCTTTTCACACAATAGATAAATATAAAGCAAGCATAATTAGTTTTTTTAATTATGTTAGTAAATATATCCATCGGTTCTGTATAATAACTCCTGTTTTCTCTTTTTGCCACTGTTTTCTTCTTGTAGATAGGATATAAGTATATAAATATATCCCTGTACTGTAGGCATCCTATTTGTTCTTGAACATAGGATCAGTTAAAGTATGATGCACTTCCATGAAATTCTCTGTGTAGAGTTTGAAATTAAAGAATTGGAATGATTTTATGAAGCATTCAGTTTATGTTCACAAGAAGCCTTGTTATTGTGACTATCGCTGTGATTGCTTCCCTTCAGGACAAACTTGAATGCCCCTGAGTGGCTTGAATGATTTTATGAAGCACTTGATTTGTATTTGCAAGATCTTGTTATAATTAATATCACTCTGATAGTTTCCCTTCAAGATGGTTTAGATTAAAATATGAAAGCTGTTGGCTGAAAGTCAGGGATTAATCATTCTGGACACAAGTATTTTTACGTGACCTAAAGGACTCTCAGGCATTTGGTCTATGCCTGTAAAGGAGGCTTCAAGTGAAATGAGAGGAATTTGAGCTCACACTGTTGCCCACTGGTTTAATTAATGACCACAGTTTTCTGAGACAAACAATTGGACTCATAATTGCCAAAAAGGAAAACCAAAACGCAAGAGAACATACTTTGAAAAATGTATGCTATGACATTATGAAATACTGCTTTGCAGTAGTCAGCTTTGTGAGGGAAACAATCAGGCTGACTATGAAATCTGTAAGACCTAACATCTAGCCAAGCACAGCTAGATTCCCAGGAAACTCTGCCTATCATGAGACATTGCCTGCACTGCTATGATGCCTGATCAAGTCTGTCACACTGCCCTATATTTCTCAGCCTCTTTTCCTTATATTGCCATCAGATACTATCAAATGTCATCCAGTTATTGTACCACATAAAAAGGTGAAAAGTAGTTCCTCAAGGTTTGCCCCTATTGTAATACCAGAACCCTTTGAATATTACCTTCCTGGGAAAAATAGCTATTACAGTTGTAATTGAGACTCTTTAGGGGAAACTACCCTAAATTATACTAGTGGACCCAAATTCTATAACAAGTGTCTGTTAAAAAAAAATAGACAAGGAAAAGACATGGTCACAGAGAAAACCAGTGCAAATGGAGACTGTGGCCTGGCTTAGGCTGTAGTCATAAGCCAAGGACCTCATAGAGCCACTAGAAGAATAAAGCAAAGAGGAGCCATGTAAGAACTCTCCTAGAGCAGAAGGACAGAACATGCTCTGTTCACACCTTTGTTTTAGAATTCTGGCTTCCAGAATGGTAAAAGAAGAAATGTCCTTGTTATAAGCCATCTTCCTGTTTGTGGAAAATTATTATAGCAGCCCCATGAAACAAATACAAACCAAAGAAAACATAAGAAAATATATCTGAGTAGCTATAATGGGAAATATTCTAAGCTTATGTATTTAAGTTATCCAATACTTCAGGTAAAGAACAAATAGGTATGTGTAACAATATAGAAAGGAACAGCTTTTTATTAATTGACATGTAAATAGAAGTTGACTACAGATGTTAGAACATTTTTTTTAGTAGGTTACTTTATCTCTTCAACAGATATTAGTCAGCACAAAGAAATAAAAACAAATATACCTCTACCTCCACTATTTCACAAAATAAGATAATAAAGGGATAATTATTTTCTTCAAATAATGTTCTCTCCTACTTCTAATTCCTCTACCTTCGTGTACAAGAAATAGTCATAAGAATGGTAAGTAGAAATTCTCTTTGTGTGCTAAAGAAATAAACTTTGCCTTGTTGTGGAAAAGTTCAAGTCTAGTCCTAGGCTTAAAAAAAAAAAAGAAAGAAAGAAAAGAAACCAAAAAACAGATTATTTGACATGTAAAATGTGTCTGCTGTCTAAGGTTTTGGCCATTTGATGTTATGCTCAGAAAAAGGTATAGAGATAGCAGAATGCTTGGAATATCAAACCAAATGTTTTATTTCTGAGAATAAAATAATTTTCTCAGCTACAGGAAGCATTTCTTAAAAGTATAACTAAGACCCATGGTGACCTACAAAATAATAAATTCCTAAGCAGCCAATCTCACCCTTAAGCCTTAGTATACATACAGACCAAACCAGTGGCTAGTCAAAGAAGGTAGCACTATTGCTTATACTTGATTGAAATTTCTCCATCCAACAGAAACTGTTCAAATAGAGCCAAGAGACATTTGGCCAAACTAAGCTTTGTTTATGATTTTCTTGTGGCCATTTGATCTGGAACTTACTTCAAACATCTCAGGGCACCCTTACTTTGGACTCCAGTGCTTAGAGCACAGCTATATGGGGCACTTGCAAATCATTTGCTTTCCTCAGTTATTTCTCTGTGTCACAAGCTTTGTCAATGGACTTTGAAGTCTGTTTCATTTCTTATTTTGGTATGTTATTGTAGTTAATCTGTGAAAAGATACTGACTTTTTCCAAGGTTGCATTGGCTTGCCAGCATCATATACAAGATTTCTCTGTTTCATTCTTAGTGAAGCCCTTGACAGTAAACCTGCCATTAAGGAAAGCTGACAACATGACTGATTAAGAAATAAATCAAAGCTGGGCATGATGGTGCACAACTTTAATCCCAGCACTTGGGAGGCAGAGGTAGAAGGATCACCATGAGTTTGAGGCTACCCTAAGACTACATAGTGAATTCCAGGTCAGCCTGAGCCAGAGTGAGACCCTATATCAAAAAAATAATCAAAAATAAATAAATCAAAAATTAAACTGGGTATTTGGAAGAACCAGAAACCAAGTTACCTTCAGGATACCAAGTTTAGCTCCAGTGATAGTTGAGTGGAATTACTGAAAGGATATTACTTCTCTATGGCTCAAACAGTATCACTTCAAAATGAGTAGGCATTACTTTAAATCTATATAAGGGTTAATACCCTCCTATGGTCACAGGACAGTTTCCTTATGTGTAAATGTCATTATTAATTTATTATATAATATATTACATATTAATATATATTAATTATAAATATTTCAACCCCTCCTTGTTGGATTACAGGTGCACTAACTTATTGAAATCTGCCTTGCATTTGGCTCCAGTCATGTCCCACCCAAGTAAAGCTGAAGGCTAATCTTGAGTCTTGAGGTCTTAATTCATTTAACTCTTCTTGTACTCATGTAAATTGCCCTACCTTACTTAGCCTTGTGAGGTCTGCAAATAAGTATGGGCCAACACAACTACCTTCAATTCATTTCTATTAGAGCAAATGAGGAGTCTTGGACTGGAATTGTGACCTATATAGGTGTTTGTGAAAATCTTTAGAAGCAGTGCTATATTATTAGCTTTCCTAATAATAACCATATTAGTCAATCAAGGCTTGATTAAATTGTATACTCTTCAAGTAGAAAGCATCTTCCTCATTTTCTGTTAATAAATTCAGTTTTCCTTTCTTAATATTTTATTTATTTATTTATTTATTTATTTATTTATTTATTTATTTGAAAAGAGAGAAAGGCAGATGGAGAGAGAAAGAATGGGAGCACCAGGGCCTCTAGTCACTGGAAACAAACTCCAGATGCATGTACTACCTGGTGTATCTGGCTTACATGGACACTGGGAAATCAAATCTAGGTCCTTAGGCTTTGTAGGCAAGTGTCTTAACCACTAAGCTATCTCTCCAGCCCATAAATTCAGTTTTCTATCCAGAACTTTAGCCTTGCAAGAAATAATTTGATCATATGAACCCAGTTTTAGGTAGACTTTTTACATGACTTTTCTCTCAGACATAATTAGAAGACTTCACTGAGTAAAAGTAAGCTCTTTTAAAGTATATTCAGGACTTATAACAGTTTTTCCATTATTTGCTTGTACAATATAATATTCTTTCATTTAGGTAAAAAATGTAACTTATTGGCAATTTCACATGGCATTTTATGTCAATATATTGCATTCTTATTTCTTTATTATTAGAACTATGACATTGTATTATCTGTCTCCTTGGGCCTGTAGACAAGTTTAGATAGATCTTAGGTGTGTGTGTGTGTGTGTGTGTGTGTGTGTGTTGGCATGTTCATGGGTGTAACTGTGGGTTCATGTGTGCCACAGTGCTTGTGTAGAGGACAGAGGACAATTTTAAGTGTCAGTCCTTGCCTTCCACCTTGTTTGGGGTAGTCTTTCATTCTTCACCACAGCATTTATTTACCAAGTATATGCCTGTTACCTTTCAGGTGGTTCTCCTGTCTCTACCTCCCTCTTCACTCTAGGAGTGCTGGGATTATAGATTCTGGTGCTACAGCATCTTACTTTAACTGGGTTCTGGAGATCCAACCTCATGTATTTATACTTGTACCACAAACACGTTATCCACTGGGCCACCTCTCCAGCCCAAGGTCACAATTCTTTATATAAGGTTATTTATGTTCAGTATTCTCTTCTACAAGTTTCCATCAATTTTAGTTTTCAGTCATAATATAGATAAGAGTTCCAAATCAATATTCTATATATAATTTAATGTTAATGAACTGGATTTAATAACAAGCCCAAGAAAATTCTATGCTGCAATTTTTTCTGATATGCTCTCTTGAGAGTTACTGAGTTACTGGTACTAAATCAAATGTCACCCAGGAACTGCAGTCACTTCCTTTTCTTTAAGATTCATTGTTTGTTATCATTGGACATTTTTGTTTGTCACAATTTCTTTAAAGTATAAATTCTTGATTATTTTTACTAAAGTCTACTTTGCAAAAATTTCAATTTTTCAACATTTGTAAAATATTGCATGGAAATCATAAAGTTAAAGCACTATCATTTTGTAGCCAGTAAGCTTTCAGGAACTAAGCATATTAAAATAGCCAGCACTCAGATTAAGAAACAGAATAATATCACACTATTGAAAGACCTTTACTGTCATATATGCCAAAGGTATATTCTGATTGAATAGCACAGACTTGTTTATATGTGTATGCAAATGGAATGCTGCAGTATGTGCTCTTATTTCTGTATTGTTGTTATTTGTTGACTATTATATTAATGAGATTCATCCATCATCTTGTGTGTTATTGCAGCTATTAATGATGCTATAAAACTCCTCATGTAGACATGCATGATTTGATTGTCTGTTCTATTCTATGTGGACATCTAGGTAGTTTCCACTTCAGCTATGAAACTTTTGCTGGATCTGTAGAAGTGAATTGATTATATAGAGTATGATTCTATAGCTTTAGAAATTGTCAGTTTTTCAAAAGTTTTAGACAACTCAGCATTCCTTTCAAGTGTGTTTGAATTCTATTTTCCTTATATCCTTGTAATATTTGGAATTTTCTATAGGTGTTATTTAATCTGCCCTTATGGGTATAGAGCAGCATCTCACTAAAAAACTGATGGCTAATGATATTAAGCTCATTTTTATGACTATTGCCCATTTGAATGTGTTTAATGAGAATGAGGAAAGTTGGCACTTTTTCTTGTCCTAATTTTAGTGAAAATGGCTTGAGTTTTTAACATTCAGCATGTTGATGGATATAGGTTTATTACAGATAGCCTTTGTTACATTGAGATATGTTCTTCCTATTACCATTTTCTTTGGGACTTTTATCATGAAAGGATGAATGTTGGGTTTTTGTTTGTGTGTTTGTTGTTTGCTTTGTTTCTCGAGGTAGGGTTTAACTCTAGCTCAGGCTGACCTGGAATTCACTATGTAGTTTCAGGGTGGCCTTGAACTCACAGCAATCCTCCTACCTCTGCCTCCCAAGTGCTGGGATTAAAGGAATGCATCACCACACCCAGCAAGAATGTTGGGTTTTGTCAAAGGTCTTTTCTGTATCTATTGAGAAGATATGTCCTTGAGTTAATGTATTTATTTTATTTTTGTTTTGTTTTTTTCCAGGTAAGGTCTCACTCTAGCTCAGGCTGCCCTGGAATTCACTCTGTAGCCCTCAGGCTAGTCTTAAATGCTCAGTAATTCTCCTACCTCAGCCTCCTTAGTATAAATTTATGTGATACATTACATTTATTGATTTGTGTATGCCATACCCAAATTCCTGAATACATGAAATAAAGCCAACTTGATCATCATGAGTGATCTTTTTGATGTGTTTTTGACTCAGTTTTCAAGTATTGTGTTGGTTAGTTTTGACCTATGGTCATCAAGGATATTGACATATAGTTTTCTTATCTTTTTTGTTGTTGTTGTATTTTTACCTAGTTTTGATATCAAATAATCTCCCTTCATAAAATTAATTATTCTATGTTCTTTGTTTCAAGTTTACGGGGGTAATTGTTATATCAAACAAATGGTTTCCTGCTATGCAAAAACCATAGTATAGGAAGCATTGGTACTAGCTCTTCCTTGATGTCTGGTAGAATTCATCAGTGAATCCATCTGGGCCTGGACTTATTTTTGGTCAATGTGTGGGTGTGTGTAGAGTATATATGATGTGTGTGTGTGTGGTGTAGACACATGTGTGCAGATATATGTTACAAAGACCAGAGGAAAATTCTGGGTGGCCTCTTTTTAGTCATCTGCCTGTTTCCTTGAAGAAGTCTCTCATTAAACTCAGACCTGCCATTTTTAACATTTTATGTTTCTTTTTGGTCAACATGCTCCAGTAATTCTCCAGTCTCTGTCCTCACATACCGCCTCCGCATCCCCCAACATACACACACAGGATTGAGGTTACAGACTTGCATGGCCATTTCCAGCTGTTTAAGTGGGTGCTGAGAAATCAAACTTGGATAGTTTCAGGACCTCATGCTTATATAGCAAGCACTCTTAACTGCTGTGCCAGCTCCCAAATACCTTGGCCTAGACTTGTTTAGTCAAGAGATTATTTTTGTTGTTGTTACTGTTTAAATCTCAGTGCTTCCTATAACAGTTTAATTATTTCTTATCTTGGTTTAATTTTGCTAGGTAGTATGCATCTAAAACTTCATCAGTTTCTTTTATTTTTCAATATACTTGAACATGTGTATGTGTGTGTGTAGGGTTTCACTCTAGCTCAGGCTAACCTGGAATTCACTATGTAGTCTCAGGATGGCCTTGCGCTCACAGTGATCCTCCTACCTCTGCCTCCTGAGTGCTGGGATTAAAGGTGTGCACCGCCACGCCTGGCTTGAGATACTTTTTGTTTAGTAATATGCAACAATGAAACCAGTTGTTACCTTCTCCAAGACTCAGGGAATATCATGGAAGAGGGGACAGAAAAAAATATAAGAGCCAGAAGATTAGGAGTAGGATTGTGGTACTCTTTTTCCAGACATGACTCTTATTAACTCACATTATTTGTGGTTACGAATATAAGACCTATACAAGTTTGGCCCAATCAACATTCATTGTAGATTGTTGAGGGGCTCATGAAGCCCACTCTTCCATGAGGATATATTGGCAGTTACTGGGAGAGATGGAAACATTTTCTTTGGTGAGGTAGGCACTTGGTGATGTCACCCGTGCTCTAGTAAATAATCCTCACCTCATTCTTATGAAAACATCCTTAACTAAATCCAATGAGTTACCAAAAAATGACATCAAAATAGAAGAGGAACTAATTGGAAACATGAATGGCAGTGCTCACATAAGGCTGTATGCAAAGTGGTGCACACATTTGTGATTCCAACATGCCTACCACAGTGGGAGGCAAGGCCAGGAGACTTTAGAAATTTACAGGCCAGATAATCTCATGAACACAGAGGAGAACAATAAAAGACATTGTCCTAAAGAAAGTAAAATTATAGGATGAACACCTTGAAGTTGTTCTCTGGCCTACATGCACACACTATGACATGCATTTATATACACATATACATGCATGCATACACAAAAATATAAATATGAAAGCATGACTATTGGCATTTCAGAAAATGACATGACATTTCAGAAATGTCAAGGATAGCCCACTTACTGAGCGTCTGACACCAATACAGTGTAACTAGCCATTTGACTTACAACTATAACTTATTCTTTTTGAGAAAAGCAAACTTACATGTATGGGAGTTTTAAAGTTTTGTCAGGAAGCTCACACCCTTATTCTTAGATTAGCATTGAAGTTGAAATTTTTGTTCCTCCAAATTCCAAACAAAGCTAACCTGAGCCAAAAGATAAGTGCTATTAAAGATGTTAAGAGAACAGCTTCTTTAGCTTTTATCTGGGAGTTCACTAATGCTGACTTATTTCATTTTGCTAATGACTATCAAAAATAAATACCCATGTTCTTCTGCTAGACTGGACAAGAATCATATATTTTTTGGCTCTTGTTATAGTTAACTTCACATTGCTGGGATAAAGCACAAACCAAGCTTCACAGTTCTTTCTGCATTTGGATCTTTCAAACTCTGACCAGAATGGTCCAAGCAAGCTCTATGGAGAGCACTATAAGGCATCTCTTTTTTTCTGGTTTTTTTTTTTTTTTTTTTTTTTTTTATCTATTACAAGTGTATAAAAGATCCTCCATCAAATGCTGCCAAAGATTCAGCAAGAACCTTGAGAAATAGACCTTTGGTTTTCCTCAGAAAAGTAGCATATTGCACTGTAAAAGTTTATAAAATTGGCATAAAAACATTGTTGTAATGTTACAATACCAGTTTAAAAGTTCAGTAACCAGTGAGTGTGCAAGGAGGTGGGGAAGCTTATGTGTACTTGTGGAACTGTGAAAGCTGTCTGGTCTAGTTAATATTGCTTGTAGATTGTAAATCTACCCAAATGGAGATCCCAACACTATCAGCTCACCGCATCTGCCAAGGTTATCCAGGACACTCTAGACCATCTTGATTTACACAAAGAAGAAAAGTAAGTTTCTCTTCTAGCTTTTCAGTACAAAAGTAACAGTACACTACAGGCAAGGCATTCCTTCCATTGTCAACATTTATAGGGTGACATACAATGAGGTCAACTGGGTTTTAAATTGTATTAACACACATGCAAAATAGTCCCCAAAGTTAATGAGCACATGACTTTAGATGTGAACAAAATGACCCTTGGAAGACTAAAGCAAAACATCCGCTATAGTTGTCAGAAGTCTCATCAGAAGGACGCAGCCCCTGACGAATTACACCACGCAAAAATTAAAAAAAAAAAAAAGTAGCCCCAAAATAAGAAGCAGCTCTGAAAAAAAGAAAAAAATATAACTTAAGATATCTTGAAAAACAATGTGAATACAGGTTCAAAAATAATTAAGAGATACATTTTCATAAGACTACCTAGGATTAGGCTGATAACATATTCTACCATTTCAAGTTTATCACTAGTTACTAAACATTAATGTACAAATACCATGCGATAAGGCATCTCTTAATCCAAGTTTCATATGCTTCCACATTCCCCCCATAAGTCAGTTCCAAAAGACTCAAAAACACAGTCAGGTTTCTAGCATCAAAGGCCAATTTTCTGTTGCTGGGACAAAGTACTCTATACAAAACAGCTGATGGAAAAGAAGTTTTTATTTTGTCTTACAATCTTGAGGAAAGTTGGCATGAGCAGGGGCTGGTAATCACCTCTGCCACGGTGAGTGAAAAATAGCAGTAGGAAAGTGAGCCAAATTTTGGCAATGGGGAGATGGCTATAACACCCCTAAGCCTACTCCCAACAACTCACCTCCTTCAGCAAGGGTCTGCATCCCAAATTGCCACCAGCAGACCAAGCATTCAGAATGTGAGTTTATGGAGGTCATCTGATTTAAGATCACAATAGGATTTGCAGCAAACATTCATTTCCCTATATCTGACAGAAATATATGATTTTCTGTTAGATGTTCTATATTCTTGTGAGCACTGGTAGTTTTTTGTTTTGTTTTTTAAATGTAAATATTCTTTTTTAAATTTATTTTTGTTATGGACATAGTCTGTAAACAATACATGTTAGTAACATCCTTTGCCTCATCCCTGTCCCTTTTCTGAAGGGGCTCTCCTCGTTGGGGACACAGGCTATCCCCATAGCGATTGTGGGTCATGCATTGTGGAGGTAGCAATCAGTGGTAGTTTTCAAATATCATGAAAGCTTACCTATAGGAAAAGTTTTCAAACTGTATTGCTATGTAACCGTTCCTGTGGGATTCTGATTATGTACTTAATTGGCATCTTTCTTTGTGACAGTTGGTATTTAGTTGGTTTAATTTTCTCTTTTGTAAAAAATCTATAACTATTTCTTAAATGGTCTTTCTTTCTAGCAGATAAACACTTTGAAATTTAAATATTTATTATCTTTGTACCAGAAAATATTTTAAAAGATTATTGTACTTGGACTTAACCCTAGTACCTCATATCTGATCTTCTATTATTTAGCAATGGAAAGAACAGAATAATAGTTGGGTGCTCACATCTCTTTAAAAAAATTCCACTGTGAAATTCTACTCACCAGTAAGGAAAAACAATACAATGAAATTTGTAGAAAAATGGACAGACTTGGGGTACATCATACTCAGTGAATTCAAACAATCATAGAAAGGCAAATGCAACATGGTCCACTTATCTTCAGTTCCTAATCTGGACCAGCTCAAATTGCTGACATACCTGACAGGCAACTCAAGGACCAGCTATATGGATGAAAGGGTTTGGGGGAAGGGAGGGGAGGGGAAACAAACACAAAACTAAATCCAAAATGAGCTGGTACCACAGAAACTTTTATCCTTGGAGATAGACCACAAAACATAACAGTCAAAAGGCGTAAGGGGGAGCACCTGAAAAGATAAAACAGCACCAGGAGAGTGTTGGATGAGATCTAAGCTTACTTTACTTTATTGTCTCTGGTCTGAAACTCACAAGACCAGAAATAGGTTGCTGCCCACAATAAGCTGTTGACTGGAGAGACCTAAGAGGTCCCTAAAACAAGACAGGTTTCCATCAAAACACTTGATTACCCACCTGAGGCAAAAAGCTAAGACCCTATTGCTGAAGACACTATATTCTGCTGACACAGAGCATGGAGAGACCTGGCTGGAATCTGGAATAGTCCCCAGACAGTTATCCCATCTATCTGGAAAGTGCTCCATGAACTACTCAGGGAAAGTGGCCAACAGTAGTCTAACAACCAGAGATCTAAGTGACTCAGAAGCAAACACCTTGACAGGATGTACACATCGGTGCAATAGAGGCACACAGCCTTGGTGAGTAACCAATACCTTTCAGATTGGCTTAGAGACCTGCTCATTGTAAAGGAACCCATATCTGGATTTGGGAGCCATATCAGAAGCCTATGGAGACAAAGATTATGCTCTCCAGTGTCAAGCTCTCACTAGTCTTTAGCTAAAAGAGGGGTTACAAACATCATATTTCCCTAAATTAATAATGCTTAGCCCATTTAAATTATGCTGACTTTACTCTACATTGGAAATTATGTTCTTTTTCAGAAGGTAGCAAGACCCAAGGAGTAGTCACAGCTGAAACCACAGAGGAATTGGGGAGATGAGCAAGAGTGCTGCTTCCATGCTGAACCTGATAATCAACACCATGTTGAAGGAGACAGATGCTGAGGATACTCAACACTTACCAAAGCAGAGATCCAGAGGCTCCTAAGAGCTCATCACTGAAGTAGACTTAGAACTCACCCACAACAGCTGAGAGAATTTTGCAGAAGAGAGGGCAGAAAGATTATAAGAGCCACAGGTTGAGACATCATGCCCAGAAGCACTCCCTCCTCTCTAAAATAACTGACTACTGCTCCCACAACACATAACTCACAACCACATAGGGAATAACTGCCATTCCACTGAGGAGGGTCTCTAGCAGAATGGGGGCAGGGACAAGGGAAAAGAGGGTATCAACACATGTTGTATCCATACAAAATATGTTGTTAATAATAGTAATAATAAAATAAATATATAAATAAATAAAATAAAGTATATTAAAATTGAAGCCTTATTGAAAAGGAAAAATTCAAAAGAAATATTTCCACTCTGATAGGTTACTCTAATTTTCCTAGACTTGATAATGTATTCACATTTGGGAGTAAATATAAAAACACATACAAAATAAAGATGCTGTGAGCTTGAGGCCATCCTGGAACTACAGAGTAGATCCACTTCAGCCTGGGCTACAGTGAGAGCCTACCTTGAAAAAAAAAAATTTTTAATTAGCCAGACAATTATCCATTCCAGTAGCATAAATATGAGTTTCTACCCTATTCAAACTCTCAGTAACAGTTCACTTACTGTCTAGTACCTCATGTTTAGGTTTTTGGTTTTTGTTATGGGGTTTTTTTTTTTTTGTTTTATGTTTGTTGGTTTGTTTGTTTTATTCAAGGTAGGGACTCACTCTAGCTCAGACTAACCTGGAATTCACGATGTAGTCTCAGAGTGGCCTCAAACACACAGTGACTCTCCTACCACTGTCTCCCAAGTGCTGGGATTAAAGGCATGTGCCACCACACCCGGCAGGTTTAGGATTTTCATCAAAACGATGAAGGACTGGAACTCTTGGAGGGATTAAATTTTCATAATAATGCAGGAGACCCCAAGATCATAAACCCTACTTTGAGTCTTTGTCAAAGTTAACAAAAACATGGATACAGACAAGAGTAAGTTATGAGAATTTATTAAGGAGAGGATAAAAACAGGGAGGCAAAAAAATAAAACAGGAAAGAATTCCTCCCTTACCAGGAATGTTGGAAAAGAACAAGGAAGAATTTCCTTGACATGGAGAATACAAATCTGGAATAAGAAAAGGGGAGAGAACTCAAACCTGTATCTCAGGCCATTTATATGAACCAGGCACCAATTAGAATGAGACCCATCATCAGAATCAGGTGTACAGGAAGGAACCTGATTGTTTGGTAGGCCCTGAAGGAATACTCATTGAGGAAGGGCAAGCCCACATGTGATAAGCCTGAAAACTTGGGGAAGATTCAGGAAGGTGTAGCTGTTGCTAAGGAGAGACTAGGTTGTTGCTTACAGCCATCTTGGATGATACTGAATCAGACATGAGACAAGGTAGCATCCATGTTTATGTGGGCCAGTTTCTAGCTAACAACCCCTCAGGAAAAGCTACCTGGATCCTAATTCACATCATAATCAGTTTAGTTATTGAAACTTGACTTCCTATAAGATAGAGGGTATTTGAGATTCTGTATTGACTTTACCATATTTTTCTCACTTCAGAATATAATGAATTAGCCTGATCTATGTGGCTTTTCAATGCCATAACTACGCCACACCCTGCTAACATGAATCTCCTACCCAAACCATTATTCATGCCAATATAGAGTAGATTCAGAGAATTCTGTTTTAAATGATGTCTATATCCTCTTACCTACACTAAAGTGAGATGCTATAGAAGCTTCTTGAGCCACTGCTTTACTTATGACTCTCTGTATCTTAAAATACATTTTATTCATCAATATTTCATCCAAAATGCTTAGAATAAACCATGTTGCAAGTGATGGACATTCTTTTTCAGATTTTGACATATTTACAGCTTGATATATAAATCATGAGATATCTTGGGGGAAAGGAGCTAAGTTTAACTAGAAAATTCATGTATGTTTCATGAACATCTTATATAGCCTGAAGATGAATTTATTCAACATTTTGTGCATTTAGGTTTTGAATGTTGCCAATTAAATGAGGTCAGATGTGGAATTTTGACCATGTCAAGTAGCATCATATCATTCAAAATTATTGGATTTTTGGAGCAGCATTTTAAATTTGGGAATTTAGATTAGGTATTGCCAGTCTGTAATAACAAATTTTACTAGGTTCTTGGCTTATCATTACCCCTCATGATCTACTATTTCCACCTAGGTTGTGGTTCTTATTTTTTAATTGCTAAAGCCCATCCTCTGAGAGATGATTTATGAGTGGCACACATGATAATCCCTTTTATATCTGACTGCATCTATAATTACTCTCATATATTTAAATGACATCTTGACTGAACATGAAATACTGAACCTCATATCATAGAACATATTTCCCCTTAGTATTTTTGTCTCCCATGTGGCTGATTAAAAAAAACCTGATGATAGTCTGTCTCTTGCTTTTTTACTGGTAATGCCTCCCTTTGGCATCTTTAAAGATGGTTGATATCATTATTCATATGTTGTTCAGTTTTTTAATGTATCTCTTAAAAGTTGATTTGCCCTTTGGATATAAGCCTTTTTGTCTTCCTTCTCCATGAGGAAACTGTTTGCCATCTGTTTGAAGGAGATGGCTCCCTTTATTGTCTCTATTTTTTTCACCTGGAACATTGCTAGATGAAGTCTGCAGTTTCTATGCATTTCCTCTAGACATCATATCTTTTCATATATTTCTGTTTATTTAAACTAGTGATTTGCTATTCAGCTATGTAAGTTTTGCTATTCAACCATATATAGCCCTAATCTCTAAGTGGTTCTTTTGTCCTAAGTGGCTATATCAGTTATTTTCATTGCTGTGAATAAATATCTGACCAAAAGCAACTTCGGGGAAGGAAATACTTATTTTGGTCTAGAGTTCCAGAAAGTAGAGTCCGTCATGTCATGTCATTGCAGGCAGAACAAGAGCTGGTCACATTGTACTCTTAGTAGGTGTAGTAGAGAGCTTCAGGTTCATTGAGATGAACTTCCAGACCAGGCACAGTTATTGAGGAAGTTATATTTACTGAAGCTTACAGATCCAGGGGAAGTTCCATAAATGGCAGAAGAAGCTGGCCTGCCTTCACAGGATCAGGCGAGTAGAGAAAGAAGTACAAGCCAAAAGGTCAAAAACCACAGCATACTTCAGGAACTCCAGCTAGGCACACTTTGCATATACTTAGACTGAAATCTGAAACCCACCACACCTTAAGAGCCACCCAGTGACATTGCCTCCATCCAGGTGACTGCAGATGCAATCTACAAACAAATAAACAACTGAATATATTGGGGGCCATCTATTCTATTCAAACCACCACAGTAGGAAAGCAGGGGAAGAACAGGAAGTGGGGCTAGGCCACATAATCATAATGTCCATCCCCCAGTGATCCACTTTCTCCATCATGGTTTCACCTCCTATAGGTTCCACAATCTTCAGAAAAAGGATCAGGCGATCCTGTGGAGAGCATTTTACATTCAAATCACCACATCCCCACCCTACCCCATATACTCCATGGCTTCCTCATAATGTAATATGAAGTTAGTCCAATTTTAACTAATATATATATATATTATATATATATATATTATATATTATATATATATATTACATATTATATATATATATAATATATATATATATAATATATATATATAATAATATATATATATAATATATATATATTGAGATAGGGTCTTGCGTTACCCCAGGCTGACCTGGTATTTGCTACATAGTCTCAGGGGGGCCTCCAACTCATGGCAAACCGCCTACCTCTGCCTCCTGAGTGCTGGGATTAAAGGCATGAGCCACCACAATCAGCTATATTTTTTTGATTATTGATTTACTAGGACAGAAAGGGGGGGGAAGAAAGAATGGGCATGCCAAGGCCTCCTGCCACTGCAAATGAATGCCAGACACATGAACCACATTGTATACCTGTCTTCATGGATATACCAGTGTGTACTGGACAAATTGTCCTGAATGATCAGGCTTTGTAAGCAATCACCTTTAAATGCTAAGCCATCTCTCCAACCTCTTTAGTCCAATTTGAAAAGTCCCCATAGTCTTTAACAATCCCAACACTGTTCAAAACTTCAGTCTTTCCCTGAGTCTCAAGGCAGTCTCTTGACTATCAGCCCTATAAAATCAAAGCACAAATTAGGGCTAGAGAGATGGCTTAGTGTTTAAGCACTTGCCTGTCAAGCCTAAGGAGCTCAGTTCAAGGCTCAATTCCCCAGGACCCACGTTAGCCAGATGCATAAGGGGGCTCACACACCTGGAGTTCGTTTGCAGTGGCTGGAGACCCTGACGCGCCCATTCTATCTCTATCTGCTTCTTTCTCTCTCCCTCTCTGTCACTCTCAAATAAATAAATAAAAATGAACAAAAAACACAAATTGCATACTTCCAACATACAACAGAATACATAGTCCCATTCCACAAAGGAGGAATGGGAGCATAGTAAAAATGATTGGGCCAGAACCCAGGAGTACATACATCAAATTCTACAGTTCCATGCCCAGTATTTGAGACTTGTTATGAAATCATCTGAGCTCCACAAAGCTCAGGTAGACTCACCCTTTCAGCTCTGCAGCTATAGCCATCTGATTTTTGACAAAAAAAAAAAAAAAAGTATTTACCAGAGAAAAGACAGCCCCTTTAACAAACAGTGCTGGAAAAACTAGATATTTATATGTAGACAAATTAAAATAGATCCTTATTTTTCTCCATAAACAAGAATCAAGTCCAAATGGATCAAATACCTTAATATCAGACCTGAAACTCTGAAACTGCTAGAGGAAAAATTAGGAAAACACTTCAGTATATTGGCATAGGCAACAACCTTCCAGTTGCTCAGGAAATAAAACCACTAATCAATCATTAGGACCTCATGTAATTAAAGTGCTTTTGTATAACAAAGGACATTGTGAATAGAGCAAAAATGGGAGCAAAATGACAGAAAAATTTTGCCACCTATACATCTGAGAGAGGATTAACTCAAAAGCTAATTAATAAGAAATCAAACTCAATTAAAAAAATGGATTATGGAACTGGATAGGGAGTTCTAAAAAGAAGAAAGACAGATGGCCAATAAACATCTAAAAACATGTTCTATATCATAGCTGTCATGGAGATTAAAACTACTTTGAGAATCCATCTCACTCCTATCAGAACAACTATCATCAAGGAAACAAATGATAATAAATGCTGGTGAGAATGTGAAAAAAGAGGAAACCTTATGCATTGATTAGAATGTGGCTGGTGATAGGTGGAAAGGGCTCTCATTCCTCTCCTCCTCCAAGCCCTGGATCAATAAGGCTTCATTCATTTACATAACATTAAGGATTACAAAATCACAGATTTTGGAGGTGTCACTATCACAGTTGTGGAAAGTAGAAAAGAGGGAATAGCTCTCTTAAAATCTAACAACTGTCAAAATTATTGATTCTTTCCTATATATTCTTATAGCTCCTTAAGAGGACTTTTTTGTTTATTTTTATTTATTTATTTATTTGAGAGTGACAGACAGAGGGAGAAAGAGGCAGAGAAAGAATGGGTGCACCAGGGCCTCCAGTCACTGCAAATGAACTCCAGATGCGTGTGTCCCCTTGTGCATCTGGCTAATGTGGGTCCTGGGGAATCTAGCCTCAAACCAGGATCCTTGGGTAGAGGTGATGGCCAGCCTCTGTTCATTTCATGCTTTCCTGTGCCATTATGAAGGTTTACCTCAAGACTGTAAGCTGAAATTAAGAAGAAAAAAAATAAAACTTTCCTCCAGCCAGATGCTTTTGATTGGGTGAGTGATTTATCCTAGCAATGAGAAGTTAACTACAACAGAAAAATTGTTACCAGAAGTGGGGCTGCTGATGCTAGAAACTTGACTGTGTGGCTTATGAACTTTTGGCACTGATTTATGGGAGGAATGTAGTCTAAGAGATACCTTCCACTGCTTAAGGCAGAGTTTGGTGGACCATTCTGTTCAGAATTGAAATATTTAAATTCTCAAAGAATTGTGGGCTGTACAGGCTTGTCTTATGAGAGGAATAAAGAGCTTTGTTTGAACTAGGCTTTGTCCAGACTGGAAATACTTTGTATGAGAGTCTTGGAGTATGAGATTTGATTTTTGCCCTGTTTGTTTTAGATCTTGTATTGATTCAATCTTTCCTTGCTATGTTCAATCAATACCATCTTTTACTGTGTAAATGTTAATGCCATTATGTTTTTGGTTTTATGGACTCACAGTTAAGAGACTTTAGATTACGGAGGTGTTTGAACAGACTTGGGATTGATAAAAAAAAAAAAAAAAAAAAAAAAAAAACCTGTGGCGGCAGTGCGTGGTGGCACACACCTTTAATCCCAGTACTCAGGAGGGAGAGGTAGGAGGATCACTCTGAGTTTGAGGCCAGCCTGACACTTCATAGTAAATTTGAGGTTAGTATAGGCTAGAGAAAGAGACCCTACTCAAAACAAAGTTTGCTTTTGGTGGGGGTGGTGGTGTATGCTTTAATCCCAGAACTCAAGAGGAAAATGTAGAAGGATCACTATGAGTTTGAGGCCAGCCTGACACTTCATAGTAAATTCCAGGTCAGTCTCAACTTGAGCGAGATATTACCTAAAAAAAAAAAAAGCAATGTGGGGACTTTTAAAGTTGGCGTGAAAAATGCATTGCATTTTTTATCATGAATGTTCATCAGTTTGTGGAGGCCAGGGGTGGAGTGGAATGTGGTGGTTTGAATCTAATGTCTCCCATAATTAGTGTGTTCTGAATACTAGGTCCCCAGCTGATGGCAATTTGGGAGGCAGAGCCTTTCTGGAGAAGGTGCATTGTTAGAAACAGGCTATGAAGTATTATATTCAGCTCCCCATCCCTAGAGCTCAGCTCATCCTTCTGCTATTGTTTTCCACCTGCTGTGGCAGAAGTGATGTCCAGCCTCTGCTCATGATATGCTTTCCCCTGTAATCATGAAGCTTCCCCTCAAGAATGTAAGCTAAATTAAAAAACTTTCCATCATCAAGTGTTGTGTGTTAGTTGCTTCATCCCAGCAATGAGAAGGTAACTACAATACTTTAATCTTACTAACTATAGTCCTATTGGGTGCTTTTCAGGACCTACTCATTTAGATTCTTTGGTAACCTTTTCAAGATAGTAACTTCAAATCCCACCAAAATCCTACACATGACTACAATCAAGACAATGGAGTGTGACTCTTCTTTGAGAAGTGCACCTATACTCTCATGTGTACTTGTGTTCTTTCTGAGCATCTCTCTTTCACTTAACCCCCATGTTTAAACATACTTTATCATGGGGCTAGATAGATGGCTTAGTGATTAAGCACTTGCCTATGAAGCCTAAGAACTCCTATTCAAGGCTCGATTCCCCAGGACCCATGTAAGTCAGATGCACAAGGGGGCACACGTGTCTGGAGCTCATTTGCAGACGCTAGAGGCCCTGGCGCTCCCATTCTCTCTCCCTCTCTCTCACTCTCTCTCTCTCTGTCACTCTCAGATAAACAAATAAAAATTTTTTAAAAACATGCTTTATCATAGTCTTATTAAATGCAAATTGTCCTTCATAAACTGGCTGGCCTTGAAATTCTCTTCTGAAGAAAGCCACAAATTCTAGTTAGACCGGAGTCATGGTCTGAATGTCTAGGGAAAATCTTCAATCTGCTGCTGATGTCAGTGGGGAGCTGTGCCTATTACCTCTGTGCCTCAAAATTCTGGCATGAGGGGTTGAAATGTACTTTTTCTTTCTGAGAAGTGCAAAACCATTCTCCCAAGTGACTTCAAGAATATCTTTAGGTAAATGGGTAAAAGAGCCTGACATGGGCTTTTATATAACCATAAGGCAAACTGGAGTGTCTCTGCACATGATTTGAACTTCCTTAAAATGCCAAAGGAGGAAATGTTTCTTGTCATCTAGCCAAATGTAAGGCAGAGGAGAGGAGGGAAAAGTGAAAATTAAAATCTACTAGGAATCAAATGTTAAAAAATTAAGCTATTTATTGCACAAGTTCACTGGAATGAAACTTTGAGAATAAAGTTATGTATGTGTGCTACAGGATAGGAATTTTCACTAAATATACTGTTATTATTTTGCTTTTAAACTTCTAGCTAACAGTCTTGCACTATTTTACATAACAAAATTCATGTTGCTTTGTTTATTAGTAACAAAATTATGGTCATTTGTTCCTATAACAGTATTGCTGTTTAGTCAGTAGGGGACTCATATTAGTTTGTTATGGATACTGCAGATTGTATTGGCACAGTGGTGGTTTGAATATAAAATACCCTCCCCATAGCCTCATGTGTTTTTGAAAAAGCCTCATACTCAAGCCCCAACTGGTGACAATTTGTGTGGTAGAGCCTGGCTTGAAGAGGGATGTTGCTGTGAGTAGACTTTTGAGGGCTAATGTTCAGTTTTCCCTTGGCAAAGCTAGATGGTCTGGCAAGATATGAGGCTCAGCCTCTGCTCTGACATGCCATGGTGAGACTTTCCCTTGAGACAGAGATGGAAATTGAGAAAAATGGAGCATTTCTCAGATGGGTGGACAATAACTCAGGGCTTAAATTTCTGTCCCATGAAGGTCTAGTAGACTCATGCATGTATTAGATTTTCTTTTATAAATAAGAATTTTACTGGGAATTTTAAAATATGGACATATTGCAAAATGGTTGAATTTCCATTAGGTTATTCTCTTATTTCCTCTGTCCCTTGTCCTTATCCCACTGAGATGAACTTCCCACTGAGTAAGTGGTCTGCAGATTCTTATCTTATGAATTCAATGAATAAAATCCACAGACCATGGAGGAGTGAAACTTGGAAAGATTTTATTATAGATGTTAAGCAAAGAAAATAGCTCCTGTGAGATAGGAGGGGTTCTCCAAAGATGAGGAGGAGAATCTACCTAGTGACTCAGATTAGAGTTCTAATGGAAAGGGGAATTCCTTTAGAGAAAGAAAACCCAGGTTCACCAGCTTCTAGATAGGGGTTTGGGTTCCTGAAAAAGGAGGCAATCTTCCAAGGAGTTATAATTCTCCAGGAAAGAGGAAAATCTTCTCAGAAGGTGAGCAATTTTCAAGTAATCTTTTTGGAAAGAATAATTTTCTAAAAAGGAAAAAGATAAAGTGGAAAGGCAGATTCCCCTTACAGGCTCAAGGATTCTTCCCGCATTCAACCAGAAAGAAAGCTATTCACTTTCTTGGTGTTCTTCCCCTAAGTTGCCTAGCCAATTTCTAGCTCCTATTTTTCATTCTGCCCCTCTGAAGAGGTAACCTTAACTACCATTAGGGAATTGAAGTAAGAACTGATCTGGCTTATTCAAGCTCAGAGGGGTGGAAAAGTGATGCACGTGGGGTACCCCTACAGTGGAACTGTCTATGATATCCCAAAAGTGTATTGGTGGTGTCATTTATATAGTTCAGGGGGAGAGCCTCTTATTCATGGATAAAAACATAACACAGAAAGAATTAAGTGACAGGAATCAGGAAGAAGTTGTAACTGAGTAAATTGAGGTTCAGAAATGTCCAGAGGAACACATGTTAGATTGTTGCAGGACAATCTGAGTGCAGACTGACTACAGACAAAAGAATATAAAGTTAAGACATTAGTTGGACTAATATGGTCTAAAAATTAACAAGATTACTATCATCTAGAAATCCATTTCTAAAGCTATTCACTACCATGGTGTCTGACATGATCTGATCTGTTTTTGTAGATCTTATAAAGCAGATGAAACATTAGCAAAATTATCAGAGATATAAACATAGCTTTTAACCCTAACAATGGGCCTCCAAACTATTCAGACCATTGCCAAAGGACCTGGTAATCTACCAAACTAGGCAGTAAGACCCTATTGCTGAAGATGCCACAGGCTGCAGTCACAGGACATTGAATGATCAAGCTAGAACTAAGATAAAGGCCAGGTCCCTGCCATCTAATTATTATAGTCCCCCCACCCAAAAAAAGCTATGCAAGAGGCTGTAGGATAAGTCACCAACAGTGTGAACAAGCAGTGGATTCTGAAACCTACAAAACTAACCAGCTAGGCTAGATGAATCCACCAATACAATAGTGGCACATAAGTTATGAGGTAATCAACAGCTTTCTGGTTGAACATGAAGTCCATAAGCCTATGAGTTGGAAGGTCATAGACCCTACAGGGAAGCTATAAATAATGTGAGAATGAAGCCAGGTGTGGTGGCACATGCCTTTGATCCCAGCACTTGGGAGGCAGAGGTAGGAGTACCACCGAGAGTTCAAGGCCACCCTGAGACTATATAATGAGTTTCAGATCAGCCTGAGCTAGAGTGAGACCCTACCCTGAAAAAATAAAAATAAAAAACAAAACCCAAAAAAGAATATAAGAATCGACTTCCGGTTAAGTTGGTGACTTAGGTACCATGCCAAAGCAACCTGGGGCGGGGGGGGGGGGGAACCAAAAAAAACTCAGCAAAATACACACTTTTATTAAAAAGTGAAGTGTATAGGAAATTGAAACGGCAGGGGAGAAGTAGAAGAGATCCAGAGCATCCAGATCCCGCACAGGCCTGCAAAAGTGGCCCCAGCAGGTCCACTGACTGTGGCAGCAGTGCACCAGAAAGCCACCAGGCTCAGCTCAAGCTGCAGGAAAAGCAAGGTGAGGGGAGCTTCCACTCACACCGGAGCTCTCCGCAATTCAAGAAATGTGAAGGGAGAGCGACAGTGAACAACAGAGGAGCAGATCACAAGGTAGAAGAACACATGGAACAGCAAGAGAACTAGAGCAGCATTGGCTCCCTCCCCTCCCCCATTGCCTGAGCCCAGCTCCAGTGAAAAGAGCAGGTCCTGAGACCTGGCCACGCCAACTTGAGCTGACAGCAAGATCCAAGCAGGAGCAGGGTCCAGCAGCAACATCAGCGGCTCCGGTACTGGCAATAGCGGCCCCAGCAGTGGCAGATCCAGCAGCGGCAGCTTCAGAGGCAGCAGTGGCAGAACCAGCAGTGGCAACTACAGTAACAGTAGCAGCAGCAGCAGCAGCTTCAGCAGCAGCAGCAACAAATCCAGCAGTGGCAGTGTCAGCAGCAGCAGTAGCGATTCCAGCAGTGGGGGTGCCAATCTGCAGGGCCACAGTTGCCAGGCTCGGTTTGCCCCACAGGAAAAGCCAGTGCCCAGCTCCAGAAATCAGGACAGCAGCCCAACGACCCAGCCAGCAACTTGACTGAGACCAAAATCATCCAAAAAGGTAACTGGGATTGATTGCATCAAGGAAGGGTCTCACTTGGTCACAAGCTGATTTGGATCCCTCAACAGACCAGAAATCTTAACCTCTTAGTTGATAGAGGATCTGGTTGTTATAATAACTACTCTTGCATAAATATTCGGTGCTAATTTTAATTGAACGTGTACAGTGTTTAGTTCAATTTTAGAATCTACCTGTATTTTATTCCACTCAGCCTACTTGAATACTCCCATAGCAGGGAAACTCAACCCCTAGGAGCACCTTTGTAGATACTCTGAGAGCCTTAAGAGCCACACCTAACACCTTAAGCTCCTATCCTGAAGATATATAACATCAAATCAATTGATACAGCTAAGAATACCCAGCTAGCTAGAAAATCCAAGCATTAACTTAATCCAAGATGTAAAAATATATACATTATAACACAAGAAACACTAAAAAGCAAGACAATATAAATCCACCTAACAGTATTAATGCATCAGAAATGATCTCCAGTGAGAACGAGTTAGAGGAAATGCCTGAGAAAGATTTCAAAAGAATGATTGTAAATATGTTCAAAGAAGTCAGAGAACAAATCAAAGGAGTCAAAGAGGAACTCAAAGAGGAAATCAAAGGAATCAAAGAAGACACAGGACACCAATTTCATGAAATAAAGAAGACAATACAAGACATAAATAAGGAACTAGAAATAATAAAGAAAAACCAGTCAGAATTACTAGCAATGAAGAACACAGTTAATGAAATAAAAAACCTCTGTAGAAGAATGTAAGAATGTAAGAGCCACTGCATGGGACAGTATGCTAAGACACTTTCCTCCCAACTGCATTCATGAACCCACAGTGATTACAGATATCCACACTGAGGAGAACTCTCAGTGGGATGAGGACAAGGGGCAGAGGAGATAACAGAATAACCTAATGGAAATTCAACCAATTTGGAATATGTTCATATTTTAAAATTCTCAGTAAAATTTCTTATTTATAAAAGAAAAGCTCATACATGGGTGAATCTAGCAGACCTTCATGGGTCAGGTAAACCTTACCTGACATAAAGAATTTGAGAGAATAGGAAATCATGGAGCACTTAGATGGTTTACAATGACTTCAGAATTTCAAAGTCACAATGAAATAGTGCTAGAAATCAGTATTAATTGTGAATTCTGAATTAAAACCTCCTATACTGAGTTGATTCAAAAAGGGCATTATTGAATTCATCAATATATTTAAAAAGAATCTCTGGAGTAGTCACACTTAATATTCTGGGTTGTGGTATTTTCCATTTATTTAAATATTTTTATATCTATTACCTGTTCTTTTTGTTTTCTTTACTGCTTTATTCTAAAATTTTTCAGTTAAAGGTACTTTCTGATAATGTTGTCTTCTGGTGTGGGTAACTTAGTTGATTTTTCTGACACAAAAGAGCATTTTTGCTGATAACAATTTTCTTTTTGGTATATTGTTTCTTTAGCATTTCTATTGTTTTATTATTTAAAAATCATTGGGGTTTCCCAGTGACTCCTGTAGGGTGGATAGGGTCCAGCATGCATGTGGTATGGGTAGGTACCAATTCTTGCATTCCCCAGTGGCTCTTGTGGGGCTCTGTGTGTGTGTGGGGGGGGGTGTTGAGTAGTTCACAGCTCCCTAGCTCCTCATTTCCCTGTGGATGCACCCATGTGGGGCAGGTAGGCCCTGGCTGTCCTGTTCCCTGGTGGCACAAAAGCAAGGATCTGCCTGCCATCATCTTGATCCCAATATGTGACCCAAGTAGGGCCCATAGCTATGATGACTGAATTTCATTACCCAAAGCAGGAGCCCCACTATCCCCTCACCTTGCATGCCACCAGTTGTTACAGCCATGCCCACCACCAAGGTCCAGGAAGAGAATGCCCAGATACAACAGGACCCTCCCTGGTGACTGAGTTGGCCAGGCACCCCAGAGTCCCACCCAGAATTCCCAGGAAAGTAAATACAAAAGAATGACCCAGCTCATGCTCAAGAGCACCCATTCAAAACCTATGATTATATAACCTTTCTACTAATACCTTTAACAAACCTGAACAAGGCAAACAACGCATATTTCACAAGAAATACTAATTGCTGTAGTCATGGTAAAACAAGATGACAACCTCAAGGTGGGCAAACCCAATGCAAAACAAATAATGTAAGATACCAAGCCAAAATATACCCATCTACGACACCTACTCCCATAATGGAGCCCTCTATTGAAAACCTAAATGAAACTCAATAAATAGTACCCCAAAGTGAAGCTATGACAAGCATATTCAAGAAACTTAATGAGGCCATGAACAAAAGTATGGAAGAATTAGTTGAAATCTGAAATAAATAACTCTAAAAGGTTTTAAAGCATGGCTAAATGAAGAAAATCAACAAAAAAAAAATTCAAGAATAATATTTCTGAAGACTCCACATGCTTTGTCTGCAAGGTAACTGAGAAATCAATCTGGATATGACCTGAAAACCTACTCCATGTAGACCAGCTGTATGCAGCCCTATGGAAGAGAGAAGTCATCAGTGGTGAAAACAGTAGACACTGAAAGCCTTAAGTCTGACCAGCCAGGCCAAATGACCAAATGGATGCAATAGTGGCATGTCTGTCATTGGGAACCAATGGCTCTCTAATTAGCCTGGAGGACCACTCTATAGGAGAGAATAAATTCTTAGTATTGAAAACCTAATCAAAAGCTTATGACAGAGGAGGTCATGAGCCCTAGGATTGAAATGCCTGCTCTTGTCTGGATAAATGCATATACTGTGCTCACCAAGCTGCCCTATAAGTATTTTCATTAATGTTTACACAAATATATTAATGCTACTCTCAATTTTGGTTAAAGAAGCTTATCTTTTCAAATAGCGGTGAGCACTGGGATGACCCCAAAGAGACCATAGTGCTGAGAAGAAGTGACAGAGGAGTATTTAGCTCTGAAACATCTCTATCCTACTTTCAAAGGCTTAGGATCCATGTGGAAGAAGTTGCAGAAGGAATGTAAGACCCAAAGTAAGAATAGGACTGCTAATAATGCAATCATTCAGACACAAATTGGTCTCTATATCCATGACTTCATAGTGTCTAGCACTACCTTCACAAGGCCCTCATAATATGAGGAAAAGATGAAGACATCAATATAAAAGAGAGACTAACTGAGAGAGGCAGGAAATATGATGGAGAGTAGATTTGTGAAGAGGAAAGTGGGGGAGAGGAAGGAATTATCATGGTTTATTGTTTACAATTATGAAAGTTCTAAATAAAATGTTTTTAAAAAGAATTCAAGAATGAATTCTGAGCATGGTAGTGCATGCCTTTAATCTCGGCACTCAGGAAGGAGCCTGAGGTAGGAGGATTGCTATGAGTTTGAAGCTATCCTGAGACTAATTTCAGATCAGTCTGGGCTACAGCAAAACCCTATCTTGAGGAAAAAAAAAAAAAAAGGATTCAAGAATAAACTTGAAGCATGGCTGAAGAAAATGGAAACAAATCAGCAAAAGTAACTCAATACACATCTCCAAAAAATGAAGATAATAAAGAAGAATGTGATACTTCTATAAGTCAAATGGAGGAGAACCAATAAAAAAAAAAAACTGACTACAGCTAGGCATGATGGTACATAACTTTAATCCCAGCACTTAGGAGGTCAAGGTAGGAGGATCACCATGAGTTCAAGGCCACTCTGTGATTACATAGTGAATTCCAGGTCAGTCTGGGCTACAGTGAGACATTACCTCAAAAAACAAAAAGACTGGGCATGGTAGTGCATGCCTTTAATCCCAGCAATCAAGAGGCAGAGGTAGGAGGATTGTCATGAATTTAAGGCCACGCTGAGACTACATAGTGAAATTCAGGTCAGCCTGAATTAAAATAAGACCTTACCTCAAAAAAAGAAAAACTATAAATAAAATAAAAAATAAGTTCAATGGGCAATAGAATTAACTTTATGAATATATAATTAAATTTAGGAATGAGCTCCAACAAACAACTAGTAAGTCTAATTAAAAAATTAAATTGAAATTCCAGGCAGAGATGGAGATGCTTAAAAAACAGACAACAATGAAATAATTCTTGGTTAAAGCTTCCAAGAAAGTCTCACCAACAGAGTAGATCATATGGAGGATAGACTATAATACCATGGGGAGAAAGCAGAGGAAATAGTCCAGAAGTCCAAAAACAAGGATAAATTCAAATTAAGATGTGCACAAAATATTTAAGGGACACCTTAAAGAGACTAAATATTCAGATAATTGTCAGGCATGAGGGGGAAGAAATACAGACCAAAGGCACAAGAGAATATCTTCTGTAAAATTATTAAATAAAATTTCCCTAACCTCACAGAAGAGAATCCCATTAAAGTACAAGAGGTGCTCAGAACAAAAAGCAGACAGGACCAGAGAATAAATCCCTCCCATCACATTATAATTAAAACTCTCAACACTTAAAACTAAAAGGGGGGATTCTAGCTGGGCATGGTGGTGTACGCTTTTAAATCCCAGAACTTGGGAGGCAGAGTAGGTGGATCGCTGTGAGTTCTAGGCCACCCTGAGACTACATAGTAAATTCTAGGTAAGCCTGAACTAGAGTGAGAACTACCTCAAAAAAAAAAAAAAAAAAAAAAAAAGCAGGGGAGGAGGGGGTGTCAGGTCTAAAAGCTCTCAGAGAAAAACTGCTTGTTATATACAAAGGTAAACCCATCAGAATTACCTCTGGTTTTTCAGTGGAAATTCTAACAGCCATAAGGGATTGCAATGAAGCCTTTCAAATCCTTAAGAGCCATGACTACTAACCTAAGATATTATACCCAGCAAAACTATACCCCATAATCTAAGGCAAAAGGAAAACTTTCCATGATAAAAGCAAGCAATAAAATTATATCAGCACTAAGCCAATCCTACAGAAAATATTGCATAGAATATCCCAAACTGAAGAGACAAATCATACCCAACAGTCTACAAGAGGGAAAAATAACCATGAGTAGAACAGATATTAAAACATATAAAGTACAAGAAAACACCAAATTCCACAAAGCCTCCAACACGATAGGGATTAACTTACACCTCACAGGTATTACTCTAAACATCCATGATCTCAGAACTTCAATCAAAAGACATAGGCTTAAAAGCTGGATCAGAAAAATAGAACCATACATTTTTCTGTCTGCAGTAAACCCTCCTCACTAATAAACATAGAAACCACCTTAGGATGAAAAAGAAAAAAGATATCCCAAGCTAATGAAAATAAAAATACTGGGCTGGAGAGATGGCTTAGCGGTTAAGCGCTTGCCTGTGAAGCCTAAGGACCCCAGTTCGAGGCTTGGTTCCCCAGGTCCCACGTTAGCCAGATGCACAAGGGGGCACATGCGTCTGGAGTTCGTTTGCAGAGGCTGGAAGCCCTGGCGCGCCCATTCTCTCTCTCTCTCCCTCTATCTGTCTTTCTCTCTGTGTCTGTCGCTCTCAAATAAATAAATAAAAATTAAAAAAAAAAAATACCAAGCAGGGGTGGCTATACTGATATGAGAGAAAATGGACTTCAAACCAAAAGGAATCAAAAGAAACAAAGAAGGCTACTTTATACTCATCAAAGGAACAATACAATAAGAGGACATTACAAACATAAGCCTATATACACCAAACACAGGAGCACAAAAATTTATAAAGCAAATTCTGTTAGACAATAAAGCAGAAATACCCCAACACAATTATAGCAGAATTTATTTATTTATTTTATTTATTATTGACAACTTGCACAATTGAAAACAATACCAACAACCCATGGTAATTCCCTCCTTTCCCCCACTTTCCACTTTGAAATTCCACTCTCCATTATATCCCCTGCCACTCTCAATCAGTTTCTCCTTTATTTTGATGTAATGATCCTTTCTTCCTATTATAATGGTAGTGTTAGGCACTGTGAGCTTTGCTTGGACTGGGCTGGCTGTTTGTGTGAGAAGCTTGCTCTTATGCCCATGTCCTGAGAAGTTGTGCAGGGTTGCTTTGCAAAGAAATGAACTGGTATGAGCAGAGGGATATGGCACAGAAAGAAATCTTTAGGCTGAAACTGCTGCCCATTCAGCTGCATTTGAGAGATTACAAACTTTGAGATTGGGCTAGTTGACCTGCACTGGGAAAAACAGGAACAATGTAGACACTTTTGAAGGGACCTGAGTACTCAAGGAGTCCTATTCTTCAAAGTCTGCTTTATTCCCCTCGAGCCCAGGGACGCCTAGGGGGCACGGAGGGGAAGCCGGAGGACCCTGGGCGGCCCGCGGTGGAGCGGGTTTGGGGGCCGGGCTGCGTCCTCCACGCTGGCCCTGATGCACCCGCGGCGTCCTGACGGGTTCCACGGCCTGGGCTACCGGGGAGGCGCCAGGGACGAGCTGGGCTTCGGCAGCGCGTTCCCGGCCAGATCCTTCGGGGAGGGCGCGGAGCTGGGTCACTGGGTGACGACAACCCGGACATCCCTGGCAGCCTCAACCTGCACTGGGGCGACAAGAGCCCGCCCTACCGCGTGCCGTCTGCCTCCACTTCATATGACGGCCCGGCCGACGAGCCCTTCCCCGGCGACGGCCGCGGTGCACAGGCCCAGAGCAGCGAACAGTTGAATAGATTTGCTGGATTTGGTATTGGACTTGCAAGTCTCTTTACAGAAAATGTTCTGGCCCACCCTTGCATTGTTCTGCAGCGCCAATGTCAGGTTAATTACCATGCTTTCATTATCATCTCACCCCACTTACTGTTATCAACATTATGTACAGCTTCAACAAAACTCAGGGACCACGAGCCCTATGGAAAGGAATGGGAAGTACATTTATTGTCCAGGGAGTCACACTTGGAGCCGAAGGCATAATTAGTGAACTCACTCCTTTACCAAGGGAGGTTTCCCACAAATGGAATCCTAAGCAAATAGGTGAACATCTTCTACTGAAATCCCTGACATATATTGTGGCAATGCCTTTTTACTCAGCAAGTCTGATTGAAACAGTACAGAGTGAGATAATCCGAGACAATGCTGGCATACTGGAATGTATTAAAGAAGGAATTGGAAGAGTGATAGGCTTCGGCATGCCTCATAGCAAGCTCTGCTCTCCTCGCACTGCTTTCCTTGATCTTCCCCACAGTGCTGCATGGAGTTCTTCATTACATTATCAGCTCAGTCATCCAGAAAGTTGATCCTATTTATTCTGAAGAGAAAGACTTACAATAGCCACCTTCCCGAGAGCACTAGCCCCATGCAGAGCATGCTGGATGTTTATTTTCCAGAACTGATTGCTAACTTTGCGGCTAGCCTTTGCTCTGACGTTATACTTTACCCACTGGAAAAAGTTTTGCATCGCCTTCACATCCAAGGAACATGCACAATAATTGACAATACAGACCTTGGCTATGAAGTGCTTCCAATTAATACACAGTATGAGGGAATGAGAGACTGTATCAATACCATAAAGCAAGAGGAAGGAGTGCTTGGTTTTTATAAAGGATTTGGCGCTGTTATAATTCAGTACACACTGCATGCAGCTGTCCTACAGATTACCAAAATCATTTACTCCACACTTCTTCAAAATAGCATTTGAGAGTTAGGTTCTATCACTGCTCCGTCCAGAAGATACAATTCTATTCCATTATTTTGTATATCTGATTTTTGCTAGTATCATAGTATCATATTGGTTTTATTGGTTTGTTTTATTCCTATGACTTTGTAATGTATCTTGAAACCAGGTGTGGAGATACCACCAGTAGAAAATTTTCCTTGGCTATTTGAGGCTTTTTGTTCTTCCATGTAAATTTTGATATTTTTTATTCTAATTCTGTTAAAAAAAAATGGTGTAATTTTGGTTGGAATTTAGTTGAATTTGTATATTGTCTTTGATAGGATGGCCATTTTTACAATATTAATTCTTCCGATCCATGAGTATGGAAGATCTTTCCATCTTCTCATGTCTTCCTCAATTTCATTCTTTAGTTTTGATTTTTTTTTTCTTTTTTCAGTTTTTTGAGGTAGGGTTTCACTTTAGCCCAGGCTGACCTGGAATTCACTATGTAGTCTCAGGGTGGCCTTGAACTCACAGCGATCCTCCTACCTCTGCCTCTCAAGTGCTGGGATTAAAGGCATGCACCACCATGCCTGGCCATTCTTCAATTTTTTAATGTTCTTATTATAGAGGTCTTTCCCTTCCTTCAATATTGATATTTAAATTTAAATATTTAAATACCCAAGGTATTTAAATTTTGTAGCTATTGTAAATGGAACTATCTTCCTGATACATGTTTGTCATTGGTATAAAAGAAAACAACTGAGTTTTATGTGTTAATTTCATATCCTACCACTTTGCTGAAAGTGTTTATCAACTCTAGTAGTTTTTCAGTGGAATGTTTTGGGTCTCTTGAATGCAGAACCATATCATCTGCAAATATGGTTAGTTTAACTTGTTTCTTTCCAATTTTTATATATTTATTTTTTTCTTTAAACTTGTATTTCTTTTTCTTGTCTTATCACTCAAGCTAAGACGTAGTGCTATGACAAGTAGTACTGGAGAGAATAGACACTCCTGTCTTGTTCTAGAACTTAATGGAAATGTTTCATCTTTTTCTCCATTTGGGTTTTGGTTGGTTAATATATAGCCATACTTATGTTGAGATATGACTCTCTATCCCTAGTCTCTCCCATATTTTTATCATGAAGGGATGTTGTGTTTTGTCAAAGGGTTTTCTGCATCTTTTGTGAGATGATTATGTGATTTCTATTCTTAAGTCTTTCTATATAATGTATTATGTTTATTGATTTTTTCCATATGTTGAGCCATCCCTGCATCCCTGGGATGAAATCTACTTGGTAGAGGTGGACAATTTTTTTTTTGTGTTATTAGAATAGATTTGCAAGGACTTTATTGAGAATTTTAACATCTAAGTTCATCAAGGATATTGATCTATAATTTTCCTGTGTCTCTGTCTGGTTTCTCTCCATCATATTTCAGTACCCTTTCCCTGTTCTGTGTCTTGTTTATAATATGACCTGGGAACTTTCTTTTTCTGGTCCTGTAGGCTTCATGTACCTAAACAGGCAGCTCTTTCTCTAGATTGGATAATTTGTTTCTATAATTTTTTTTTTTTTTTGAGGTAGAGTGTCACTCTATCCCAGGCTGACCTGAAACTCACTCTTCAGTGCCAGGCTACCCACAATGTCACAGTGATCTTCCCACCTCAGCCTCCCAAGTGCTGGGAATAAAGGCTTGTGCCACCATGCCCATCTTCTTCCATAATTTTATTAAAAATATTTCCTGATAAGGTGTAGTGTCACGCACCTTTAAGGAGGATCACTGTGAGTTTGAAGCCATCCTGGAACTACAGAGTTAGTGCCAGATCAGCCTGAGGTACAGTGAGACCCTACCTCAAAAAACCATTTTTTTTCTGTGCCACTGACCTGAAGTTCTTCTCCTTATATGTCTATAATTCAAATATTTGGTCTTTATAAGGTATCTCATATTTCTCTCATGTTTTGCTCATACTTCTTTTTTTTTTAATTTTATTTATTTATTTGAGAGTGACAGACACAGAGAGAAAGACAGATAAGAGGGAGAGAGAGAATGGGCATGCCAGGGCTTCCAGCCTCTGCAAACGAACTCCAGACGCATGTGCCCCCTTGTGCTAACGTGGGACCTGGGGAACCGAGCCTCGAACCAGGGTCCTTAGGCTTCACAGGCAAGCGCTTAACCGCTAAGCCATCTCTCCAGCCCTGCTCATACTTCTTTGAACTTGTCATTAGTTTTGGGTATATGATACATTTCTTCTACTTTGCTCTCAAGTCCTGGTTTTGTCCTCCTTGTGGTCTACTCTATTGGTAAAACTTTCCAAAGAACCTTTTGTAATGGCTTATTTCATTTTCCATTTCTATTGGTGTTTTTTTGGAATTGCTATCACTTTATTGACTTCCATTTTCAAATTGTGGCTTGACTTTCTCATTTTATTTAACTGTTCTCTTGGAGTTAATTTGGAATCTGCATCTGTGAATTCATTCAGGTGACTAGAGTTTCTTTATTTGTTGGTACTGTTGGAGATTTCAGTGAGACACTTATTTCTGTCTCCCTTGAATTAAATGTATATATTTATGCTTTTGAATTCTTTTAATTTTCCTCTAAGTAGCTCTCACTGGAGGTCTCTATTATGGGACTGGATATTCTTGGTAGAGATATGTTGCCTTGGTTTTTAATGTTGCTTATTTTATATTGGGACTTTCCCATATGAAGATATTGTCAAGAATTCCAGGGTTCACACAAAGCAGCCGTAAGGTCGTATGAGGAGCACAAGCTGGAGTGGGAAGTTGAACTTGCATGTTGAGTGCCAATGTCAGCAGCAGGCGAGAAGCACCTGTGGGGTCATGGAGAGTCACACAAGGTGCTGTGGCATGGAGTAGGATGTTGGATCTCCTGCTGTGAGCCAGTTATCAATGGCATATTTGGACAACTGGGCTGGAGTAGAGTGGGTGAAGGTGCAAGGCACTGGGAAGTCACTGGCATGGTGACAAGGCTGGTGGGAGGGTCATGCAGGTATAAGCACACTTGGGGAGGGCACTAGGAAGGGGGGACTCAGAGGAATTCGCCCGTAGCAGTGTGGCTCTGCTGAGCACTGGTAGGGACACACAGGTGCATTCACCATTGTGGGAGGGCACTGAAGGGTGAGAAATTCACCTTCAGTGGCAATGGCTGCACCGAGTGCTTAAAGAAATAAGCAGAACAGTTGGATAACACACCTCTGGCAGTGTATGTCACCACTACCCTCTGGGAGGGACATGTGAGTACAGGTGCAGCTAGGAAACTCAAAGGAATTCACCTGCAGCAACACACAGCCAGAAGGGGCATGCAGGTGTACCTGAGGGTCTCAGAACTCACTCAGAGTAGTTCATTTCTCCACCAAGCACTACACAGGACACAATGGCACAGCTGATGGACTGAGGGCTCCTCACCCATGGTAACATGTGGCTCCTCTACACACTGGAAACTA
Source organism: Jaculus jaculus (assembly GCF_020740685.1). Lineage (NCBI taxonomy): Eukaryota > Metazoa > Chordata > Mammalia > Rodentia > Dipodidae > Jaculus > Jaculus jaculus. The sequence continues at coordinate 78,862,619 of NC_059107.1, read as the reverse complement.
CAAATGCAATTTTTTTTAAGAATATGGAATATTTTTCTGTATATGTTTTGCCCTAAAACATGCCAAAATAATATTTTCTCTTAATATAGTTTTTTTTTTTTTCTACTTGGAAATAGAGAAGGAAGAAGCCGTCAGAGATAGATGATAGTTGAAAGTTGAGAACAGTCAGGTTTCTCAAAATTTGTCTTTAGTCCTGGAGTAACATCTAAATTCTCCTTAACAGTTTCCTTTTTATTTCGAGTGTCTTTTAATGGGTCTGTCTTTTGACATTTTAATTATTTTGTGGGGAGGTGTAGTGTGGTATGGTATGTGTGTGGCATGTGTATGTATAGTGTATAGGTGTATATATGCAGATGCATGCAGCCTGTATGCCCATATGCTAAGACCAGAATAGAATGTGAGATGTCCTCTGTTACTCTTCTATGCTGTTTCCTTGAGAAAGAGAGCCAACACGTCACAACAATTCTATCTCAGCCCCTCTCAGGATTGGTCATGTGTTGTCACACCCCACTTTCTATATGGTACTGGGGATCAAACTTGGGTCCTCATGCTTGCATAGTAAGTGCTCTTACCTAAGAGCCATCTCCCCAGCACCTTTAACATCTTTTGAGTTAGGTATTATTTTAGTATTCTAATTAATTTTTAAATTATCAATGCCATCATTTTTCTTTGTTTTTAAATTTCATTTAAAGCAAACTGCCAATTTATGATGTTTTAATACTTCTATAGCCTAGGGCTTTTAGTTAAACATGAAAAAAATAGAAATAATAAATGTTCCCCATTGAGAGAAATATAAAGCCAAGTTATCTTTAATTAGATTCCACCACTGTTCCCCCCTTTTTTATCAAACACTTGCAAGTTAAACTAACAGTTATCACACATAGAACTATCTGTAGTACCAAATGTCAGTTTTCCTGCTAACATCTCCTCCTGAGTTAGGCAAGCACAGGGAAGTTAGCCACTTGGGACATTGCTTGGCTTCAGCACTAAATATGCCCTTCTGCTGAGACCTCGGACCCCTACCTGTATGCCTCACTTCAAACAATGAAGTAGTTTTATAATCCTCTTAGCAACCATTCTTTGAGATCAGTATTCACTCAAATATATTTTTAGATATATCCAGGATTGGAACAACAGGAAACTATCCAGCCTGAAATAATTCTGGGTGCATACATAATAAGCAAATTATGTCTTTTAAGTGAACTTTTAGGAAGAAACCACGATTTACCATCTTATGCCTATGTGTAACTTAAAATCAGATACATTATGGAAAAGAACAAGACAAGTGAAGAAATGTTATGTGACCCAAATCTCTCACTTAAACCAAAGGGCCACTCAAATTATATTCCTAGACACCAATCCACACACCCATAAAATCTATAAAGAGAGTCCCTAGATCACATTTGGGGTCCTTGAGTGCTTTCTACACAAATGACCTTTTGACATTGTGTATTCAGAATTTTAGGACTGCTCTGTTCTTTTTTTTTTTTAATTTTTATTAGCATTTTCCATGATTATAAAAAAAAAAATCCCATGTTAATACCCTCCCTTCCCCAACACTTTCTCCTTTGAAATTCGATTCTCCATCATATTACCTCCCCATAACAATCATTGTATTTACATATATACAATATCAACCCATTAAGTACCCTCCTCCATTCCTTTCTCTTCCCTTTATGTCTCCTTATTAACGTACTGGCCTCTGCTACTAAGTATTTTCATTCTCAGGCAGAAGCCCAATCATCTGTAGCTAGGATCCACATATGAGACAGAACATGTGGCGTTTGGCTTTTTGGGCCTGGGTTACCTCACTTAGCATAATCCTTTCCAGGTCCATCCATTTTTCTGCAAATTTCATAACTCCATTTTTCTTTACCGCTGACTAGAACTCCATTGCATAAATGTGCCACATCTTCATTATCCACTCATCAGTTGAGGGACATCTAGGCTGGATCCATTTCCCAGCTATTATAAATTGAGCAGCAATAAACATGGTTGAGCACGAACTTCTAAGGAAATGAGATGAGTCCTTCAGATATATACCTAGGACTGCTATAGCTGGGTCATATGGAAGATCAATCTTTAGCTGTTTTAGTAACCTCCACACTGATTTCCACAATGGCTGAACCAGATTGCATTCCCACCAGCAGTGTAGAAGGGTTCCTCTTTTTCCACATCACTGCCAGCACTTATGATCATTTATTTTCATGATGGTGGCCAATCTGACAGGAGATGGAATCTCAATGTAGTTTTAACTTGCATTTCCATGATGACTAGTGATGTAGAACATTTTTTTAGACGCTTATATGCCATTCATATTTCTTTAAGGTGAAGCATTAGGTTGTTTACTTGCAACCTTTCTAATTTCTTATTATAGGCACTTAAGGCTATAAATTTACCTCTTAGAACTGCCTTCATTGTGTCCCAGAGATTTTGATATGTTGTATTCTCATTATCATTTGACTCTATAAATTTTTTGATTTCCTTCTTGATTTCTTCATTGACCCATTCATCATTTAGTAGTGTATTGTTTAGTTTCATGATTTTGTGTATGCTCTATAGCCTTTCTTGCTACTGATTTGTAGTTTAATTCCATTGTGGTCAGAGAGAATGCAATGAATTATTTCAATTTTCCTGAATTTGTTAAGATTTGCTTTGTGTCCTAATACATGGTCTATGTTAGAGAATGATCCATGTGCTGCTGAAAAGAATGTATATTCTGCAGCATTTGGATGAAATGTCCTGTATATATCTGTTAGGTCTATTCCTTCTGTGACCTCATTTACTCCAGATGCCTCTCTGCTTATTTTTTCCAGGGATGACCTGTCAATTGATGAGAGTGGGGTGATAAAGTTACCCACCACCAATGTGTTTGGTGTTGTCTGTGACATTAGTTCTAATAGAGTTTGTTTGGTGAGTTTGGGAGCCCCCATGTTAGGTGCATATATGTTTAGGATTGTAATGTCCTCCTGTTGGAGTGTGCCCTTAATCAATACAAAGTGACCTTCCTTATCTTTCTTGACTAACGTTGGACTAAAGCCTACCTTGTCAGATGTTAGGATAGCAACCCCTGCTTGTTTTCTAGGTGGATTTGCTTGAAACACTGTCTTCCAAACATTCACCCTAAGATAATGTCCATCCTTTGTAAAAAGGTGAGTTTCTTGGAGACAACAAATTGTAGTATCCTCCTTTTTAACCCAGTCTGCAAACCTATGTCTTTTTGTTGGAGCATTGAGGTCATTGATATTAAGAGATATTATTGAAAGGTGTGTATTTATGTTTGCCATTTTTTTGTGTGTGTGGTTCCGGTTCTACCTTTGCTCTGTTGTGTTAACTAGTATTTGAGTATTGCTTGTTTTTTCTAGGTTCCTTATATGAGTGCTTTTCCTTTTCTTCAGCATGGAGGATTCTATCAAGTATTTTCTGTAGAGCTGGTTTTGTCTTCAAATACTCCTTTAACCTGCTTTTGTCGTGGAATGTCCTTATTTCTCCATCTATTTCAATGGATAACTTTGCAGGATAAAGTAACCTTGGTTGACAGTTGTTATCTTTCAGAACTTGGAATATATCACTCCAAGCCCTTCTGGCTTTTAAAGTTTGTGTTGAATAATCTGCTGTAATCCTGATGGGCTTGCTTTTGTAGGTAACTTGATTTTTCTTTCTAACTGCTTTCAGTGTTTTTTCCTTGGTTTGTGTGTTTAGTAGTTTGACTATAATATGATGAGGAGAGGTTCTTTCCAGGTTTTGTCTGTCTGGTGTTCTAAAGGCTTCCTGTATCTGCAGTGGCACCTCTTTCCCAATTTGGGGGAAATTTTCTTCTATGATTTTGTTGAAGACACCTACTATGCCCTTGGAGTGGAGTTCTTCTCCTTCTACAATGCCATGAATTCTTATATTTGATCTTTTCATAATGTCCCGAATATCTTGAAATTTCCACTCATACTTTTCTATTAGTTTGTCATTCTCTTTGTTGGATTGTATTAGAACTGCCACCTGGTCTTCTAGCTTAGATATTCTGTCCTCCTCTTCATCCATTTTCTACAGAGTTTTTTATTTCATTAACTGTGTCTTCATTGCTAGTAATTCTGACTGTTTTTTCTTTATTATTTCTAGTTCCTTATTTATGTCTTGTATTGTCTTCTTTATTTCATGAAATTGGTGTCCTGCATCTTTTTTGATTCCTTTGATTTCCTCTTTAAGTTACTCTTTGACTCCTTTGATTTGTTCTCTGACTTCTTTGAACATATTTACAATCATTCTTTTGAAATCTTTCTCAGGCATTTCCTCTAACTCATTCTCACTGGAGGTCATTTCTGATGCATTAATACTTTTAGGTGGATTTATATCAGCTTGCTTTTTAGTGTTTCTTGTGTTATAATTTATATATTTTTACATCTTGGATTAAGTTAATGCTTGGATTTTCTAGCTAGCTAGGTATTCTTAGCTGTATCAGTTGATTTGATGTTATATATTTTCAGGGTAGGAGCTTAAGGTGTTAAGTGTGCCACTTAAGACTCACAGAGTATCTATAAGGTTGCTCCTAGGGGTTTAGTTTCCTTGCTATGGGAGTATTCAAGTAGGCTGAGTGGAATAAAATACAGGTAGACTCTAAAAGTTAACTAAACACTGTACCCATTCAATCAAAACAGCCCCAAGTTGTATGCCAGAGTAGTTATTATAACAACCAGATCCTCTATCAACAAAGGGGTTAAGATTTCTGGTCTGTTGAGGGATCCAAGTCAGCTTGTGACCAAGTGAGACCCTTCCCTGGTACAACGCCAGTTACCTTGGATGATTTTGGTCTCAGTCAAGTTGCTGCCTGGTCGTCGGGGTGCTGTTCTGATTTCTGGAGCTGGGCACTGGCTTTTCCTGTGGGGCAAACCGAGCCTGGCAACTGTGGCCCTGCAGATCAGCACCCCTACTGCTGGAACTGCTGCTGCTAAAGCTGCCTCTGCCTGGTCCATCAGCAGCTGAAGCTGTTGCTGCTGGGACCAACACTGCTGCTGCCTCTGTTGCTGCTGCTGCTGCTGCTGCTGCAGCTGCCACTTCTGGAGCCACTGTTGCTGCTGAAGCTACTGCTGCTGGGTCTGCCACTGCTGCCGCTCCTGGGTCTCCTGCTGATGGGGCCTCTGTTACTGGTGCCATAGCCACTGGGTCCTGCTATTGGCCCAAGTTGGCGTGGTCAGGTCTCAGGACCACTGCTCTGTTCACTGGAGCTGGGCTCAGGCGGTGGGGGAGGGGAGGGAGCCACAGCTGCTCTGGTTCTCACTGTTCCATGTGTTCTTCTACCTAGTGGTCTGCTCCTCTGTTGCTCACTGCCACTCTCCCTTCAGTTTTCCTGAGCTGCGGAGAGTGCCGGTGTGAGTGAAAAATCCCTGCACCTGGCTTTTCATGGGGCTGGAGCCTAGCCTGGCTGCTTTCTGGTGTGCCCGCCATCGCCGCGATTGGCAGATCTGCCAGGGCTGCTTTTGCCGGCCTGTGCAGGCTCTGGATGCTCTGGCTCTCTTCTACTTCTCCACTGCTGCTTCAATTTTCTATAAACCTCACTTTTTAGTAAAAGTTTGTATTTTGCTGGCGGGGTTTTTTTGGTCTTTTTCCCCCCAGGCTGCTTTGGCGTGGTACCTATCTTAACCAGAAGTTCACGACTGCTCTGTTCTTAACAAAGTGACTTGCTGCTTAAGAATTTGTGTGGAACTTTGTTCAGTTTTTTTCAGTAAGATGATAAAAACCTGGAAACACAGATGGATGACAGAGGGAGAGAGAGAGAGAGAGAGAAAGCCCTAGAATCAGTCCTTCTTGAATTAGATATTGAAGGTAAGAGGAGAAAAAGAGCCAGTTTCTAGCAAATTAGCATCCTGAATAGTCAGAACAAAAATGCTTTCATAGGTCTGAAAGCAAATAAAAAAAAAAAACATAAGAAACCAAATGCTTCCATAGCAAACAAGCAAAATAGATACTTTAAACCAAGGACTTCCAAAGCAAACTAAAAAAATAAAGAGGTTTCCAACAAATATAATCCAAATAAAAATAAAAAATTTTAAGGTCCAGAATAAATCAACAGACATCAACTGAATCATTAGGGGTTCGAGTTCCAGAAAGAACTCACCAACATCCACCTAAGGAGGCAACAGTATATGATTGAGCACACAGGGCCCATGCATTGATCGGGTAATTCCTTTATTGAAAGTGTTTGTTCTTTGAGTGCCCCCTTCAGTTGTCATAACTTCAACTAAAAAAAATTAGTTCTCACTTCAAAAAAATAAGAGATAGTATATTCTGGAAAGAAATATGAACAACCTGGCCCAGGAACACAGATTCAAGTTACCTAAAATTTCATGTTCCAAGGTAGTGACAGTTTCATGAAGTTGTTTTATAAACAGTAATAGGACAAATTAAATCTCTGCTATAGGCCTCAGATGCTATCTGATGACATTCTTATCTTATGAATTTATCAAAATCAGGAGTGGTGGCACACGCCTTTAATCCCAACACTCAGGAGGCAGAGGTAGGAGGATCACCATGAGTTCAAGGCCACCCTGAGACTACTTAGTTATATCCAGGTCAGCCTGGACCACAGTGAAACCCTACCTTGGAAAAAAAAGAAAGAAAGAAAGAAACAAACAAACAAACAAACAAACAAACAAACCAGGAGTCTGTTTTTACACTCTACATAACTTAACCTAATAGTCACAAAGATGTCACACATAGAGATGTTCAATTAATGGTTCCTTAAGGGGGCTAAGAACACAAAAGAATTGGCTGTGGACCTCCAGTATTCCAACCTCTCACAATCTCTGAAGTTCACCAATCATTCCATAAAGGTAAAGCTTCCTTCTGGGAAATTCAGTTCATACCATCTCCTTTACAATGTGCATTTTGGAGATAGGCCTATATGTAAATATTTTAAAACCACAGAAAGGTAGTCCAACAGGAAAAAGCAACTTCCTTTCCAATGCTTCCACTGTATCTTTATACTAGTTCCTTAACACCTTCTGACACTTGTAGGATAGTTTCTTCCTATCTTCTGATGTTTCCATAATTACTAACAACGGTGGTTTCAAATCAGGAGAACTAGAGGCTTTTCAGAAATAAACTCAGACTTCCCGTTAAGATAGTGGCATAGGTACCGTGCCAAAGCAGCCTGGGGTGGGGGGGGACCAAAAACACTCAGCAAAATAACACACTTTTACTAAAAAGTGAAGTGTACAGGAAATTGAAATGGAGGGGAGAAGTAGAAGAGATCCAGAGCATCCAGCACCTGCACAGGCCGGCAAAAGCAGCCCCGGCAGGTCCACCAAACGTGGCAGTGGCACACCAGAAAGCTGCCAGGCTCAGCCTGAGCCACAGGAAAAGCGAGGTGAGGGGAGTTTCCACTCACAACAGAGTTCTCCACAACTCAAGAAACATAAAGGGAGAGTAGCAGTGAACAACAGAGGAGCAGAACACATAGAACAGCAAGAGAACTAGAGCAGCATTGGCTCCCTCCCCTCCCCCACTGCCTGTACCCAGCTCCAGCGAACAGAGCAGCAGTCCTGGGACCAGGCTATGCCAACTTGAGCCGACAGCGGGACCCAAGCAGGAGCAGGGTCCGGCAGCAACATCAGTGGCTCTGGCACCAGCAATTGTGGCCCCAGCAGTGGCAGATCCAGTAGCGTCAGCTTCAGAGGCAGAGGAGCACATCCAGCAGCAGCAGCTACAGTGGCAGTAATATCAGCAGCTCTTGCAACGGCAATAGTGGCCGCAGCAGTGGCTGCTCCAGTAGCAGCAGCTTCAGAGGCAGCAGCAGCACATCCAGCAGCAGCAGCTTCAGTGGCAGCAGAGACAGACCCAGCAGCAGCAGCTTCAGCTGCAGCAGTAGCAGTTCCAGCTGTGGGGGTGAAGATATGGGTGGCAGCCTTGGTTTACCCTGCAGGAAAAACCAGTGTCCAGCTCCAGAAATCAGGACAGCAGCCCAACGACCCAGCCAGCAAGTTGACTGAGACCAAAATCATCCAAAATAGTAACGGGGATTGATTGCACTTGGTCACAAGCTGACTTGGATCCCTCAACAGACCAGAAATCTAAATCTCTTAGTTGATAGAGGATCTGGTTGTTATAATAACTACTCTTGCATAAATATTCGGTGCTGATTTTGATTGAATGTGTACAGTGTTTAGTTAAATTTTAGAATCTACCTCTATTTTATTCCATTTAGCCTACTTGAATACTCCCATAGCAGGGAAACTAAACCCCTAGGAACCCTTTGTAGATACTCAGAGAGCCTTAAGAGCCACACCTAACACCTTAAGCTCCTATCCTAAAGATATATAACATCAAATCAATTGATACAGCTAAGAATACCTAGCTAGCTAGAAAATCCAAGCATTAACTTAATCCAAGTGCAAAAAATATACATTATAACACAAGAAACACTAAAAAGCAAGACAATATAAATCCACCTAACAGCATTAATGCATCAGAAATGACCTCCAATGAGAACGAATTGAGGAAATGCCTGAGAAAGATATCAAAAGAATGATTGAAAATATGTTCAAAGAAGTCAGAGAACAAATCAAAGGAGTCAAAGAGGATATCAAAGGAATCAAAGAAGATGCAGGACACCAATTTCATGAAATAAAGAAGGCAATACAAGACATAAATAAGAAATAGAAATAATAAAGAAAAACCAGTCAGAAGTACTAGCAATGAAGAACATAGTTAATGAAATAAAAAAACTCTGTAGAAAATCTCACCAGTAGAATGGAAGAAGGAGAGGACAGAATATCTAAGCTAGAAGACCAGGTGGCAGATCTAATACAGGCCAAAAAAGAGAAAGACAAACTTGTAGAAAAGTATGAGTGGGAATTTCAAGATATTCGGGACACTATGAAAAGATCAAATATAAGAATTCAGGGCATAGTAGAAAGAGAAGAATTCCACTGCAAAGGCATAGTAGGCATCTTCAACAAAATCATAGAAGAAAACTTCCCCAAATTGAGAAAGAGGTGCCAATGCAGATACAGGAAGCCTTTAGAACACCATCCAGACAAAACCTGGAAAGAACATCTCCTCACCATATTATAATCGAACTTCCAAACACACAAACCAAAGAAAAAATGTTGAAAGCAGTTAGAGAGAAAAAAACAAGTTACCTACAAAGGCAAGCCCATCAGGATTATAGCAGATTATTCAACACAAACTTTAAAAGCCAGAAGGGCTAGGAGTGATGTATTCCAAGTTCTGAAGGATAACAACGGTCAACCAAGGTTACTTTATCCTGCAAAGCTATCCATTCAAATAGATGGAGAAATAATGACATTCCATGACTACAACAGGTTAAAAGAGTATTTGAAGACAAAACCAGCTCTACAGAAAATACTTGACAGAGTCCTCCAAACTGAAGAAAAGGGAAAGCACACATATAATGAACCTAGAAAAAAACAAGCAATACTCAAATACTAGTTAACACAACAGAGCAAAGGTAGAACCGGAACCACAAAAAAAAAAAAAAAAATGGAAAACATAAATACACACCTTTCAATAATATCTCTTAATATCAACGACCTCAATGCCACAACGAAAAGACACAGGTTTGCAGACTGGGTTAAAAAGCAGGATCCTACAGTTTGTTGTCTCTAAGAAACTCGCCTTTCTACAAAGGATGGACATTATCTTAGGGTGAAAGTTTGGAAGACAGTGTTTCAAGCAAATGGGCATACAACACAAGCAGGGGTAGCTATCCTAATCTTTGACAAGGTAGACTTCAGTCCAATGTTAGTCAAAAAAGATAAGGAAGGTCACTTTATATTGATTAAGGGCACACTCCAACAGGAGGACATTACAATCCTAAACATATATGCACCTAACATGGGGGCTCCCAAACTCATCAAGCAAACACTATTAGAACTAAGGTCACAGATAACACCAAACACAGTGGTAGTGGGTGACTTTAACACCCCACTCTCATCAATTGACAGGTCATCAAGAGAAAAAATAAACAGCCAGGCATCTGGACTAAATGAAGTCATAGAAGGAATGGACCTAACAGATATATACAGGACATGTCATCCAAAGGCTGCAGAATATACATTCTTTTCAGCAGCACATGGATCATTCTCTAACATAGACCATGTATTAGGACACAAAGCAAATCTTAACAAATTCAGGAAAATTGAAATAATTCCTTGCATTCTATCTGACCACAATGGAATTAAACTACAAATCAGTAGCAAGAAAGGCTATAGAGCATACAGAAAATTATGGCAAGTAAACAATACACTACTAAATGATGAATGGGTCAATGAAGAAATCAAAAAGGAAATCAAAAAATTTATAGAGTCAAATGATAATGAGAACACAACATATCAAAATCTCTGGGACACAACGAAGGCAGTTCTAAGAGGTAAATTTATAGCCTTAAGTGCCTATATTAAGACACTAGAAAGGTTGCAAATAAATGACCTAATGCTTCACCTTAAAGCCTTGGAAAAAGAAGAACAAGACAAACCAAAAATCAGTAGGCGGGAAGAAATAATAAAGATTAGGGCACAATTAATGAAATAGAAACAAAAAATATCCAAGAATTAATGAAACAAAGAGTTGGTTCTTTGAAAGGATAAACAAGATTGATGAACCCTTAGCAAATCTGACCAAAAGAAATAGAGAAGAGCCACAAATTTAAAAAATCAGAGATGAACAAGGTAACATCACAACAGATTCCCGAGAAATTCAAAAAGTCATAGGGACATACTATAAAAGCATATACTCCACAAAAAATGAAAACTGAAAGAAATGGACAATTTCCTTGATTTATATGACCTACCTAAATTAAATGAAGATGAGATTAATCACTTAAATAGACCTATAACAAGCATGAAGATCCGAACAGTTATCAATAATCTCCCAACTAAAGAAAGTCCAGGCCCAGATGGATTCACTGCTGAACTTCACCAAACCTTCAAGGAAGAACTAACACCGTTGTTTCTTAAGCTTTTTGAGGAAATAGAAAAAAGAAGGAATTCTACCAAACTCCTTCTATGAGGCCAGCATCACCCTGATACCAAAACAAAGCAAAATAGAACAAAAAAAGAAAATTACAGACCAATCTCCCTCATGAACATAGATGCAAAAATTCTCAACAAAATATTGGCAAACAGAATACAAGAGTATATCAAAAAGATCATTCACCCTGACCAAGTAGGCTTTATCCCAGAGATGCAGGGATGGTTCAACATACACAAATCTATAAATGTAATACATTACATAAACGGGTTGAAGGACAAAAATCACATGATCATCTCATTAGACGCACAGAAAGCATTTGACAAAATCCAACATATCTTCATGATAAAAGTCCTACAGAGACTGGGAATAGAAGGAACATATCTCAATATAATAAAAGCTATTTATGACAAGCCTACAGCCAACATATTACTAAATGGGGGGAAACTGGAAGCTTTTCCACTAAAATCAGGAACAAGACAAGGGTGTCCACTGTCCCCACTTTTATTTAATATAGTTTTGGAAGTCTTAGTCATAGCAATAAGGCAAGAGACACATATAAAAGGGATACAAATTGGAAAGGAAGAAATCAAGATATCATTATTTGCAGATGACATGATTCTATACATAAAGGACCCTAAAGACTACTAGCAAGCTGTTAGAGCTGAACAAAACCTACAGCAATGTAGCAGGATACAAAATAAATACACAGAAATCCGTAGCCTTCATATATGCTAACAACAAACACACAGAGGATGAAATCAGAGAATCACTCCCATTCACAATTGCATCAAAAAAAAAATAAAGTACCTTGGAATACAACTAACCAAGGAAGTAAAGAATCTCTACAATGAGAACTTTAAAACACTCAAGGGAGAAATTGCAGGAGACACTAGAAAGTGGAGAAACATCCCTTGTTCCTGTAGTGGAAGAATCAATATTGTGAAAATGGCAATCTTACCTAAAGCAATCAATACATTTAATGCAATCCCTATCAAAATTCCAAAGGCTTTCTTCATGGAAATAGAAAAAACAATCCAAAAATTCATTTGGAATCACAAAAAACCTAGAATATCTAAAATAATACTGAGCAACAAAAAAGAGGCTGGTGGTATCACCATACTTGATTTTAACCTATTCTACAGAGCCATAGTCACAAAAACAGCGTGGTACTGGCACAAAAACAGACAATGTAGATCAGTGGAACAGAATAGAGGACCCAGATGTAAGCCCAAGTAGCTATAGCCACCTGATATTCGATAAAAATGCCAAAAATACTCATTGGAGAAGAGACAGCCTCTTCAGCAAATGGTGTTTTGAAAACTGGATATATATCTGCAGAAGGATGAAAATAGATTCTTCTCTCTCGCCATGCACAAGAATTAAGTCCAAATGGATTAAAGACCTTAACATCAGACCGGAAACTCTGAAACTGCTAGAGGAAACAGTAGGGGAAACCCTTCAACATAATGGTCTTGGCAAAGACTTTCTGAATACAACCCTAATTGCTCAGGCAATAAAACCACAGATTAACCACTGGGACCTAATGAAATTACAAAGATTTTGCACCACAAAGGACACAGTGAAAAAAGCAAAGAGGTAACCTACAGAATGGGAAAAAATCTTCGCCAGCTATATATCTGATAAAGGATTAATATCTAGGATATACAAAAAACTCAAAAAGTTAAATAATAAGGAATCAAACAAGCCAATCAATAAATGGGCTATGGAGCTAAATAGAGAGTTCTCAAAGGAAAAAATACGAATGGCACATAAGCATCTAAAAAGATGTTCTACATCACTAGTCGTCAGGGAAACACAGATTAAAACTACATTGAGATTCCATCTCACTCCTGTCAGATTGGCCACCATCATGAAAACAAATGATCATAAATATTGGCAGGGATGTGGAAAAAAAGGAACCCTTCTGCACTGCTGGTGGGAATGCAATCTGGTCCAGCCATTGTGTAAAACAGTGTGGAGGTTCCTAAAACAGCTAAACATTGATCTACCATATGACCCAGCTATAGCACTCCTAGGCATATATCCAAAGGACTCATCTCATTTCCTTAGAAGTACATGCTCAACCATGTTTATTGCTGCTCAATTTATAATAGCTGGGAAATGGAACCAGCCTAGATGTCCCTCAACTGATGAGTGGATAATGAAGATGTGGCACATTTATACAATGGAGTTCTACTCAGCGGTAAATAAAAATGAAGTTATGAAATTTGCAGAAAAATGGATGGACCTGGAAAGTATTATACTAAGTGAGGTAACCCAGACCCAGAAAGCCAAGCGCCACATGTTCTCTCTCATATGTGGATCCTAGCTACAGATGACTGGTCTTCTGTGTGAGAATGAAAATACTTAGTAGCAGAGGCCAGTAAGTTAAAAAGGAGACATAATGGAAGAGAAAGGAAGGGAGGAGGATACTTAATAGGTTGATATTGTATATATGTAATTACAATGATTGTAATGGGGAGGTAATATGATGGAGAATGGAATTTCAAATGGGAAAGTGTGGGGGTGGGGAGGGAGGGAATTACCATGGGATATATTTTATAATCATTGAAAATGTTAATAAAAATTAAAAAAAAAATGCCTGTTACCTAGCACAAACAATAAATCACTCAACTGGTAAAAAATAAAGTTTACTAGAAGGCTAATCTAGTTAAATAAATAAATAAATAAATTTAAAAAAAATTCTCAACAAATTACTGGCAAACAGAATGCAAGAGTATATCAAAAAGATCATTCACCCTGACCAAGTAGGTTTTATCCCAGAGATGCAGGGATGGTTCAATATACACAAATCTATAAATGTAATACAGTACATAAGCGGGTTGAAGGACAAAAATCACATGATCATCTCATTGGACGCAGTGAAAGCATTTGACAAAATCCAACATCCCTTCAGGATAAAAGCCCTACAGAGACTGGGAATAGAAGGAACATATCTCAATATAATAAAAGCTATTTATGACAAGCCTACAGCCAACATATTACTAAATGGGGAGAAACTGGAAGCTTTTCCACTAAAATCAGGAACAAGACAAGGGTGTCCACTGTCCCCACTTTTATTTAATATAGTTTTGGAAGTCTTAGCCATAGCAATAAGGCAGGAGACACACATAAAAGGGATACAAATTGGAAAGGAAGCGATCAAGTTATCATTATTTGCAGATGACATGATTCTATACATAAAGAACCCTAAAGACTTTACTAGCAAGCTGTTAGAGCTGAACAAAACCTACAGCAATGTAGCAGGATACAAAATAAATACACAGAAATCCGTAGCCTTCATATATGCTAACAACAAACACACAGAGGATGAAATCAGAGAATCACTCCCATTCACAATTGCATCAAAAAAAAAATAAAGTACCTTGGAATACAACTAACCAAGGAAGTAAAGAATCTCTACAATGAGAACTTTAAAACACTCAAGGGAGAAATTGCAGAAGACACTAGAAAGTGGAGAAACATCCCTTGTTCCTGTAGTGGAAGAATCAATATTGTGAAAATGGCAATCTTACCTAAAGCAATCAATACATTTAATGCAATCCCTATCAAAATTCCAAAGGCTTTCTTCATGGAAATAGAAAAAACAATCCAAAAATTCATTTGGAATCACAAAAAACCTAGAATATCTAAAATAATACTGAGCAACAAAAAAGAGGCTGGTGGTATCACCATACTTGATTTTAACCTATTCTACAGAGCCATAGTCACAAAAACAGCGTGGTACTGGCACAAAAACAGACAATGTAGATCAGTGGAACAGAATAGAGGACCCAGATGTAAGCCCAAGTAGCTATAGCCACCTGATATTCGATAAAAATGCCAAAAATACTCATTGGAGAAGAGACAGCCTCTTCAGCAAATGGTGTTTTGAAAACTGGATATATATCTGCAGAAGGATGAAAATAGATTCTTCTCTCTCGCCATGCACAAGAATTAAGTCCAAATGGATTAAAGACCTTAACATCAGACCGGAAACTCTGAAACTGCTAGAGGAAACAGTAGGGGAAACCCTTCAACATAATGGTCTTGGCAAAGACTTTCTGAATACAACCCTAATTGCTCAGGCAATAAAACCACAGATTAACCACTGGGACCTAATGAAATTACAAAGATTTTGCACCACAAAGGACACAGTGAAAAAAGCAAAGAGGTAACCTACAGAATGGGAAAAAATCTTCGCCAGCTATATATCTGATAAAGGATTAATATCTAGGATATACAAAAAACTCAAAAAGTTAAATAATAAGGAATCAAACAAGCCAATCAATAAATGGGCTATGGAGCTAAATAGAGAGTTCTCAAAGGAAAAAATACGAATGGCACATAAGCATCTAAAAAGATGTTCTACATCACTAGTCGTCAGGGAAACACAGATTAAAACTACATTGAGATTCCATCTCACTCCTGTCAGATTGGCCACCATCATGAAAACAAATGATCATAAATATTGGCAGGGATGTGGAAAAAAAGGAACCCTTCTGCACTGCTGGTGGGAATGCAATCTGGTCCAGCCATTGTGTAAAACAGTGTGGAGGTTCCTAAAACAGCTAAACATTGATCTACCATATGACCCAGCTATAGCACTCCTAGGCATATATCCAAAGGACTCATCTCATTTCCTTAGAAGTACATGCTCAACCATGTTTATTGCTGCTCAATTTATAATAGCTGGGAAATGGAACCAGCCTAGATGTCCCTCAACTGATGAGTGGATAATGAAGATGTGGCACATTTATACAATGGAGTTCTACTCAGCGGTAAATAAAAATGAAGTTATGAAATTTGCAGAAAAATGGATGGACCTGGAAAGTATTATACTAAGTGAGGTAACCCAGACCCAGAAAGCCAAGCGCCACATGTTCTCTCTCATATGTGGATCCTAGCTACAGATGACTGGTCTTCTGTGTGAGAATGAAAATACTTAGTAGCAGAGGCCAGTAAGTTAAAAAGGAGACATAATGGAAGAGAAAGGAAGGGAGGAGGATACTTAATAGGTTGATATTGTATATATGTAATTACAATGATTGTAATGGGGAGGTAATATGATGGAGAATGGAATTTCAAATGGGAAAGTGTGGGGGTGGGGAGGGAGGGAATTACCATGGGATATATTTTATAATCATTGAAAATGTTAATAAAAATTAAAAAAAAAATGCCTGTTACCTAGCACAAACAATAAATCACTCAACTGGTAAAAAATAAAGTTTACTAGAAGGCTAATCTAGTTAAATAAATAAATAAATAAATTTAAAAAAAATTCTCAACAAATTACTGGCAAACAGAATGCAAGAGTATATCAAAAAGATCATTCACCCTGACCAAGTAGGTTTTATCCCAGAGATGCAGGGATGGTTCAATATACACAAATCTATAAATGTAATACAGTACATAAGCGGGTTGAAGGACAAAAATCACATGATCATCTCATTGGACGCAGTGAAAGCATTTGACAAAATCCAACATCCCTTCAGGATAAAAGCCCTACAGAGACTGGGAATAGAAGGAACATATCTCAATATAATAAAAGCTATTTATGACAAGCCTACAGCCAACATATTACTAAATGGGGAGAAACTGGAAGCTTTTCCACTAAAATCAGGAACAAGACAAGGGTGTCCACTGTCCCCACTTTTATTTAATATAGTTTTGGAAGTCTTAGCCATAGCAATAAGGCAGGAGACACACATAAAAGGGATACAAATTGGAAAGGAAGCGATCAAGTTATCATTATTTGCAGATGACATGATTCTATACATAAAGAACCCTAAAGACTTTACTAGCAAACTGTTAGAGCTGATCAAAACTGACAGCCATGTAGCAGGATACAAAATAAATACACAGAAATCAGTAGCCTTCATATATGCTAACAACAAACAAACAGAGGAGGAAATCAGAGAATCACTCCCATTCACAATTACATCAAAAAAAAATAAAGTACCTTGGAATAAACCTAATAAAAGAAGTAAAGAATCTCTACAATGAGAACTTTAAAACACTCAAGGGAGAAATTGCAGAAGACACTAGAAAGTGGAGAAACATCCCCTGTTCCTGGATTGGAAGAATCAATATTGTGAAAATGGAAATCTTACCTAAAGCAATCTACACATTTAATGCAATCCTTATCAAAATTCCAAAGGCATGCTTCATGGAAATAGAAAAAACAAGCCAAAAATTCATTTGGAATCACAAAAATCCTAGAATATCTAAAATAATACTGAGCAACAAAAATAAGGCTGGTGGTATCACCATACCTGATTTTAACCTGTACTGCAGAGCCATAGTAACAAAAACAGCATGGTACTGGCACAAAAACAGACAAGTGGATCAGTGGAACAGAATAGAGGAACCAGATGTAAGCCCAGATAGCTACAGTCACCTGATAAAAGTGCCAAAAATACTCACTAGAGAAAAGACAGCCTCTTCATTCAGCAAATGGTGTTGGGAAAACTGGATATATATCTGCAGAAGGATGAAAATAGATTCTTCTCTCTCGCCATGCACAAGAATTAAGTCCAAATGGATTAAAGACCTTAACATCAGACCGGAAACTCTGAAACTGCTAGAGGAAACAGTAGGGGAAACCCTGCAACATAATGGTCTTGGCAAAGACTTTCTCAATATAACCCTAATTGCTCAGGCAATAAAACCATAGATTAATCACTGGGACCTCATGAATTACAACGATTTTTCACTGCAAAGTACACAGTGAAAAAAGCAAAGAGGCAATGTACAGAATGGAAAAAAATCTTCGCCAGCTATATATCCGATAGAGGATTAATATCTAGGATATACAAAGAACTCAAAAAGTTAAATAATAAGGAATCAAACAAGCCAATCAAAAAATGGGCTATGGAGCTAAATAGAGCATTCTCAAAGGAAGAAATACGAATGGCACATAAGCATCTAAAAAGATGTTCTACATCACTAGTCGTCAGGGAAACACAGATTAAAACTACATTGAGATTCCATCTCACTCCTGTCAGATTGGCAATCATCATGAAAACAAATGATCCTAAATGCTGGCAGGGATGTGGAAAAAGAGGAACCCTTCTACACTGCTGGTGGGAATGCAATCTGGTCCACACTGGAAATCAGTGTGGAGTTTCCTAAAACAGCTAAAGATTGATCTTCCATATGACCCAGCCATAGCACTCCTAGGCATATATCTGAAGGACTCATCTCATTTCCTTAGAAGTACGTGCTCAGCCATGTTTATTGCTGCTCAATTTATAATAGCTGGAAAATGGAACCAGCCTAGATGTCCCTCAACTGATGAGTGGATAATGAAGATGTGGCACATTTATGCAATGGAGTTCCAGTCAGCAGTAAAGAAAAATGGAGTTATGAAATTTGCAGAAAAATGGATGGATCTGGAAAGGATTATACTAAGTGAGGTAACCCAGGCCCAGAATGCCAAGGGCCACATGTTCTCCCTCATATGTGGATCCTATCTACATATGATTGGGCTTATGTGTGAGAAGGAAAATACTTAGTGGCAGAAACCAGTAAGTTAAAAAGGAGATATAAATGGAAGAGAAAGGAAGGGAGGAGGGTACTTAATAGTTTGGTATTGTGTATATGTAAATACAATGAATGAGATGGGGAGGTAATATGAAGAAAAATTGAATTTCAAAGAGGAAAGTGCAGGGGGGTAGGTATTACCATGGGATATATTTTATAATCATGGAAAATGTTAATAAAAATTGGGAAATTTTTAAAAAGTAAGATATGGAGAAAATAAAAAAGAAACAAACTCAGTTCAGTATCCAACAGATCTCCAAAAAGACAGAAGGTGGTTCAGGAGTCACAGAGATACAATTGCTGTTTTTGCTTTCTGTGCAATGGTGTGTGTGTGAATGTGCATGTGCGTGCGTGCATGCATGCGTGTGTGTGTGTGTGTGTTGGTTGGTTGGCTGGTGTGCACAGGAATAGACATAACAAAAATTGTGTGTGTGAAGGGAAAGTTTTATTGTAAATTTCTACTTATTTTGTTATAAAGAGTTCCAACCAACCAAACTTAGCAAAGAATCTCTTGGAATTTTAGCTTTATGTTCTGCCTGATCTCACAAAGCACATTTCTGAAGCCCAGTTGAGCAACCTTACTCACTTGTCTTTGTAATCAACAGCATGTTCATGAGACATTTGGTACCACACCTCATTGTTCCTTTACTGTATTGACATTCACTGATGCCAGCTTTTGCATTGTTTTTAGTCTCCAGTTCAGAACCCAAAGACTCCTTTGGCATCATTATTGAAGTACATTTTTGCACTGAAGAATGATGAACTGCTGTCCTTTTTTGCTTCTTTTCCAAGCTTCTTTCAAGAAGCTTAAAATAATCATAAGGTATCCACCATTGCTGCTGCCAAAATCTGTACTGTATAATTCCTTCTCAGAATTATTTATTTTACTAGCATCTTAATTATTTTCCCCCTTGCAGAAATTTATATCTAGTGTGGCATGGAGACTCATATAACATGACTCAATCTTCTTAAATGCTCAGAGGATGAATATAAAAATGAAATATGGTCAGTATATCTGACAATGGGAATGTGATCCACCAGCCCTCAGCAGTGCAGAGCAGTCAGGACCCAGTAATTTCTAGTTTTTCGGATATTCTACTTTTGAATCAGGCCCAATCAGTAGAAGCCAAATATGCTCCTCTAAACAATCACATTTTTTAAAGTTCTCACTTCTGAGGTAACCAAGGCCCAGAAAGTCAAATGCCATATGTGCTCTCTAACATGTGAATCCTAGCTTCAAATGTTCATATTTGCATGGGAGTTAAAGTAAAATGCAGTAGTCAAGGTCAGAAAGATATAAAGGGGATATAAGGGAGAGAGGACAGGGGTGAGGGCCTAAGGGGAAGGTATTGTAGTTATGTAAGTAGAGGGGCAGAATACTGAAGGTATAATGGTCTAAGTGAGAATCAGGGGAAGGGATGGAGGCAAGGAGAGATTGGAGGAAAACTAATCAATATTTAAGATGGTGAGCTGGAGAGATAGCTCAGTGGTTAAGACACTTGCCTACGAAGCCTAAGGACCGGAGATCAATTCTCCATTACCCATGTAACACCAGTTATACAAAGTGGTGCATGCATCTGGAGTTTGTTTGCAATGCCTGGAGGCCCTATTATGCTTATTCTCTTTCTCTCTCTCTCTCTCTCTCTCTCTCTCTTAAATTAAAAATAAAATAAAATACTAAGAAATTTTTAATGTGCTATAAATATACTACATGGAATCCTAATTCTTTGGTAGTCAATAATGTACATGTTTCTTTCTTTTTTTAAAAAAAAAAAAGGCTGGCAGCAGAGATGGCTTAATGGTTGAGGCACTTGCCTGTAAATTCAAAGTGCCCAGGTTCAATTCCCCAGGACCCATGTAAACCAGATACACATGCATCTGGAGTTTGTTTGCAGTGGCTAGAGGCCCTGGCACACCCATACTCACTCTCTCTCTCTCTCTCTTTCTCTTTCATTCTATCTCTCTCTTTCAGTAAATAAATAAAATTTTTAAATGCATACATTGAAAGAAAACAGAGAGTTTAAGAAGAAGTATCCTATGAAGGTAGATAATATTGCAACCAGAAGCCAAAGATTATTATTAGAAAAATTTCATTGCCAGGTGTGGAATACTGTGGTGATTTGATTCAGGTGTCCCCCATAAATTTATCTGTTTTGAATACTAGGTCTCCAGCTGGTGGCAATTTGACATTTGATGCCTCCTGGAGGCAATGCATTGTTGGGGGTGGACTTTATATTCCCTTTGCTAATATTTGGCACACTCTCCTATTGCTGTTGTCCATGTGATGTTGGCCAAGATGTGATGTCTACCCTCTGCTCATGCCATCATTTTCTCCTGCCATCATGAAGCCTCCCCTTGAGTCTGTAAACCAAAATAAACTTTTCTCCCACAAGCTGTTCTTGGTGGGGTGTTTTCTGCCAGCAATGTGAACCTGACTGCAACAGTAACTTTTGGCCTTTTGGATATTTTTGTTTTTGATTTTTTTTGGGGGGGGGTTGAGGTAGGGTCTCACTCTAGCCCAGGCTGACCTGGAATTCACTGTGGAGTCTCAGGGTGGCCTCGAACTCACAGCAATCCTCCTACCTCTGCCTCCCGAGTGCTGGGATTAAGGGTGTGC
Source organism: Jaculus jaculus (assembly GCF_020740685.1). Taxonomy (NCBI): domain Eukaryota; kingdom Metazoa; phylum Chordata; class Mammalia; order Rodentia; family Dipodidae; genus Jaculus; species Jaculus jaculus. The sequence continues at coordinate 78,841,474 of NC_059107.1, read as the reverse complement.
GCCACCATGCCTTGGCTTGGAGGTGATTTTTCAGAGTAATGTGAAAAGATTTGAAATCTTGACCTAGGAGATGCCTTGCAGTGCTATAAGTATAGCTTGATAGACTATTCTGGTCAGAGCTAAAAGACCTGAATGTAGTAAGACTATGGACTGTGAGGTTTAGCTTATGAGGGTGAGAAAGAGCTTTACTTGGACTGGGCTAAAAGCAGTTTGTGTGACAGGCTGCCTGTTATGGCTGTGTTTTGAGAACTTGTGCAGGGTTACATTGAGTAGAAATGGATTGGTATGAGCAGAGGAATATGGCACAAAAATGAAATCTTTGGGCTCAACCTTCTGCCCATTCAAATGCAATTGTATGATATATTACAGCCTTTGAGATTGGGCCAGTTGACCTGCATTGGGACAACATAAAGAATGCAGACTTTTGAGGGGGCCTGAATGCTGGAGTGTCCTGTTCTTCAGAGTCTGCTTTATTTCCCACTAAATTAACAAGTTTGTAGCCCATGTGGTATTATGAAATATAAGAAATGCAGGAAAGAGAGGGTCATTGAATTTACAACATGGTTTTGTATTTTGGAAATGGTCATGGGCAGTGTAAAGCAGGATTGTTGAATTACCTGCATGGAGCCATTAGGATGAACCATGAGTTGCAATGGAGACCTAATGAAGATGCCAGGACTATGAGATGACTGCCAAGCAGAGCTGCTGGCACCAGATGAAGTTTTCTGGGACTGTAAGTAGCCTAGCTGTTGGGGGTGGGCTGGAATTGGAACTCCAGAGACTAATCATTGGTTATAATTATCAGGCTTGGATACTTGTCATTGACTCGTGTTGTTCTACTTGGAACTACAAAGTTTGATGTTTGCCCAATATTTCTTTGGCTCAGTATTTCTTTGCTAAGCCCAGTGTCATCTTTTGCAGTGTGAATGTTTATTGTGTGCCATTATGGGATTTTGGGTGTTTGGTGTTAAAGCTCAGTTAAAAGATCTTGGACTATAGGGATGTGTGAACATCCTGGGAATTGATTTTTAAAAAAAGACTGTGGGGACCTTTAAAGTTGGACTGAATGTATTGTATTTTACACCACGTATGTTTGTCAGTTTATGGAGGCCAGGGGCAGAATGTGGTGGTGTGATTCAGGTGTCCCCCATAAATTTATGTGTTCTGAATGCTTAGGTCCCCAGCTGGTGGCAATTTGACAACTGAAGCCTCCTAGATTCAATGTATACTTAGGGGTGGGCTTTATAGCCATCTTCCCCTTGCCAGTTTTTGGCACACTCTCCTGTTGCTGTTGTCTGTTTGATGTTGGCCAGGTGGTTAAGTTCACCCTCTGCTCATGCCATTGTTTTTGTCCTGCCATCATGGAGCCCCCCTTCATGTATATAAGCCAAAATAAACCTTTTTTCCCATAACCTGCTTTTGGTGAGGTGCTTTCTGCCAGCAATGTGAAGCTGACTGCAATAGGTACCTCCCAGTGAGTTGCTGATCAGGGAGGCTACTGATGCCTTCAAAACATTACAGACTATTGTTAAGGCTCCTGGATTCACAACAGTACTAGATGATAAGATGATATTGCTGAAGACTTCACATACTTGGGCTGAAAGTCACTGAGAAATCAATCTGAAGCTGAGCTGGAAATCTCCTCCCTGTTGGCTAATGTGTCAGAAATCTGGGAAGAACTATGTTGCATACAGTCTTTTGAATAAGAGAGAAGTCACCAACAGTGCTAACCAGTAGTGGACCCTGCAAGCATTATGGCTGGCCAGCCAGGCTAACTGTGCCAACTGGTGCAATAGTGGCATGTCTACTATGGAGGATATCACCTGCTCTCTGATGGGACTGAAAACCTAGTCAAAAAACTATGCTTGGGGAGGTAATGAGGAGATGTTATTACCACCAAACTGCCCTTTAAACACATGTTATGCCCATATATTGATGCTACTCTCACTTTTTGTTAAAGAAGCTTCTTTTTTTTAGATGGTGATAACAACTGGGTGACTCAAAAATCACCACAGTGCTGAAAAGAAGTGACATGGGAGTGTTTAGCATTAAGTGCACATCTCTATTTTACCCTCCAAGGCTGACAGTCCATTGTAGAAGAGGTGGCAGAAAGACTGTAGGAGACAAAGGAAGGGTAGGACTGTGTACAACACTCTCTTACAGACACAAATGGTCTTGATATTCATGACCTCACAGTGGATGACACTACCTACACAGGACCTTAATAATAGGAGGAAAAAAATTATGCCATCAAAATAGAAAAGAGATTACTTGGAAAGAAGAAAGGATATAATGGAGAATGGATATGGGAGGGGGATATGGGGATAGTAGGAGGGAATTATCATGGTTTATTGTCTATGCTTACAGAATTTGACAACAAAATGTTTTAAAAGAAACTCACTTCCCTTTGGCATAACACACCAGCTTTCTCATGTCAACAACCGCTAATCAAGGGATATGTGAAGCCTTATTTTAGTTCACTATAAACCTTCTAGCTTTATAAAAGAACCTAGCCTGATTTTCAGTCTTGGTCAAATTGAAAGGATAATAGCTCACTCCCATGCTCTAGTTAATACTAAATAAATAGCTACTTTTAAACTTTTAAATATTTTGTTTATATGTATAATGCTCTCCTTTCTAGTTCCTTAATAGTTCAACATATACTTAGGCAGCCCTCATATAACAGAATAGACTAGAGATTACTGAGAGAAAGATAAATTTATAAAGGTGATTATGCCTTACTAGACAAGAATAGCCTTGTCTTTATTAGGCTTTGACATGTAGAATAAAATAAACTTGGTCAGCTTCTGCTTCTTTTTGCCTACTCTACTATAAGATCCTCTTTTTCACATGGCCCTCTGAGTTCTGGGAAGATATTCAGTAATACTCCCTTTTCTTTTGCCTATCATTAGTTTTCATTGCAAAATTAGTGTGTTAAAAGGGATATAGGAGTTTGGCTTTAATAAAAATTCTAAAGAAAAAGTAGAGATATCTTCCACCCTACAGTTCCTTCAAAGAACTCCATTAACAAAGAATAAGAAACACCCCAATGGGACAGCAGGAACTTCTCCATGAGATAACAGAGAACTTCTCCATCCATAAGAATAAGTTATCTATTGTCCCCATTTAAAAAAAAAAAACAACTGAGATTGTTTTCTTTTTGAAAGTGTGGGATGTTTTTCTATGAGACATAATCTCTACCTCCTTTTTCCAAGCTGATACCTGTCTCCAAGTGTTTAAAGTTTTGAGAACAACAGAGCTCCTCTGAGCTCAAGACAGGTGTAACTTAGATGCAAGAGCACTGGACATTCAAAAGGCATTCTTATTCTCCATGCCAATTACTCTTAACCTCTTATCTTATGACTCACAAAGAGCTAGCAAATGTATACACACAGAAGGGTAAGTTAGATCTATTTTAGGACATAAAACAGAAAGTAAAGCAGACAAGCTCTCAATCTCAAAAGATAGTCCACATGGTGACTTGGATTTAGTTTTCTTATAACCTCAGAGATGTAAATTAGGCATCCAGCTTGGATGAATTTCATTGGTAAATCTAAGTGAACATGGAAGACCTTGATTGGTTCATGGTTCAAAAAGGGCAGCACAGACTTGGAAAAGCCTATGGGAAGAAAAAAAAAGTCCTGTTAATAATAATAATTAATAATTAATGATAATAATAAAGGTGGAAAAAACAGATCTTGAGTCAGATTGGAGTTGCTGTTTAGTCTATCCAGGGCATGTTGGCACATATGTTCTTTCAGGCCTGTGTCCTTAAATGACTACTTACAAAAAAAGGTTACCTTGCTCCTAGTCTCTATTATTGATTTGCTTCAATAGAGATGGGGTTGGGGGTACAGTAGGTCATCCAAGCCTCTGTTTACACAAGGATACCCTAAAACTCTCAGTAGATTTTGAAAGAAACTTGCAGAAACCAAACACACACTACTATTGTCTTCTATTCTAAAAATAATCAGGCTTACCCTTCAGACAAAGAAATAGAGGCAAGGTGGCTATTAATACTTGGATTTGTGTTATAAATTTCTACTTAAATTTTAACATTTGTTTGGAATTTTACTAAAACAAAATTGCTAGATTTAAAGCACAATGCTTCTTTCACCTCCCCACCTTACAATAGCTGTGCTCAGACCCAGGTAATCCCTACCTACTGTTTGAAAATTGACTAAGCCCAATTACCTCACTTAGGCTTAGGTAGAGATGACATTTCAAGTCCAACTTTCATGAAGGAATTCAAGAGGTGGTCCAGATAACCTGATCATGTAAGCTTGCATCACAGATATTGCCTTATGGCCCCCACATCCCATTCAAGTTCCCCCCCACAGACCTTACAGTGCAGGTGTCCTCCCTCCCTTACCCCAAACACTTTAAACCTCCCCATCTTAGCCTTCCAATGCTTCTTTCTCCCATCCAAGTACTAACCTAGCCAGATCCTGTTTAGTTTCTGTGATCAGATGAGATTAGGCACATTCAGGATGATATGGTCATGAACCAAATGTTCTTTCTCCTTTGCTTTGAATCATGCCATTTTCTCTTGGCATTAAAAACAAAACAAAAACCTTGGGCCCAAGAAACAGTTTGCCCCTAGTTCTTTGTCTTGACATCAAAGCCTGACATATAGTTATGACTCAAATATAGGCACTATCAAGACTGAATGTCTTCTACCTTTCCTCACACTCCCTCTATCCAGATATTTATTTTTCTGCTTTTGCTGCAGCCTGTCCATGCCTAAACTGCTATCATTCTCTTCTGACAAGTCTTTCAGGTCATTAGGACAGGTACTATCTTTGAAGCCCTCAAATCACTCATCCCTTAGTCAGGTGATGTTTTCCTTTGGCAGGCATCAAAGACCCCAATTGCCCTAAGCCCAGTTGGGAATTCTACCACGGAACCACCAATGCCAACCCCAAACCCAAATGGGATACAAATATATATGTTCTCTTCTCAGGATTTTTTTTTCCACACATTCAGAAGATCTGAAAAAAGGTGGAAAGATAACCACACCACTGACTTATTGCCTGAGCTTTGCATGGGTATCACTGTCTCCTTAGACTATCCTTTCCTAGTGAAATCCTTGATTGGCTCCAGAGTATAGGACCCACCCACAATGGGTCTCTCATTCCTTAAATTCTTGGGGTAGAGGACAGACCAATTAGCTCATTTCTGTTTGCCTCAGGGAAGCTAACATTTAATTCTTCACAGTTGCTGCCATACATCACTAAAGTTCTAATAACACAGGCATGGCTTCCATGAGTTTCAGCTTCTGGTTCTTTTTTTTTTTGCCAAATATTATAGTTACATTTTGAATGTTTTGTGTACATGGCAAATTTCTGACCCACACAGCCAGGAGTCTTTCTCCTAGAGTCTTCTCTGGTTGGTGCTGAAATAAGCAAGGAGGTAACTCCTCAAGAGAGTGATAAGTAGCTGAATCATTAGAACAGAAGCTCCTGGATCATATCAAATCTGCTAGATATTATTATCTGTTCATTATGTATAAATTTTTCTATATGTGACATGACATTTACAAAGGACTTGTCATAGGAATATCATATCTAAAGTTGAGAGTAGTGAATAACATAAACAGTAGGTAAAGAAACAAGGACTGCTGTAGAAGTAAGGAAGGAGACATTTCTACTCACTTGGAATAGGCTAAGTGTGTCAGATTAAGAAGAATTAGTGAATGTGTCAAGCTAGAAAGTCTAAAAGCCTTGATTAGTATTGTCAGTTGCTTATTTAATCATAGGAACTATGAACTTTTGTACAACTAAGACCAATTTTGTCTATTAGAATAAGATTTTATCAAGCATGTAAAGATTTATCTAGCAGGAAGCATATGAATCTAAGACTAGAAATTCAAGTGTTATATCAAATAACAGATTTACCCAATAGGAAAGCATGCAAATTTAGCATTTAGACATAATTTAATTAGAGGTTATTACAGGCATCAGTTGATAAAAGAATAAAACATAAAATCTTTGTAAGCCATCTTTGTAAACCTTTGGTAAGAGCAGAATATTTAAGAATTCTTATTTTTGTAAACAGGGAAGAATGTTGCATTGACTAAAATAAATTCTTAACCTAATGGAAAAAAATCTTTAGACCCTGTGCCGGAGGGTGTGCACGCAGAGTGAGTAAGCCAGATGTCTCTGTTCTGTAACCCTCTTTCCAGTTCCCTGATCCCAGTAGGTTCTCTTGAGACTGGCTTGGGGCTGCTTAGACCCTGCAAGCTTGATTGACGAACCCCTGTGTCCCCAATTCCTGGATCCCCTGCTCCAGAGGATGTGTGCACAGAGTGAGTAGACAAGTACTCCTGGTTGGTTCCCCACCTCCCGGTTCCCTGGCCCCAGTACCCCTACTGCTGCCTTGGGGAGGCCTGGTCCCTGTGTATGGGCCGTGGAAGCAGGTGTTTTGCTCTGGTATCCTGATTAGCCCCAAGGTACCCAAATTCATTTCTCTTAAGGCAGAGGGTGCAAGGGCCACTGTAGGAGCTGGCCTCTTGTTCCCAGATCTCCAGCTTCCTGGCTCCTGGTCCCCCAACCCTGATCCCCATGTGCTGAAGAGTTTGTGCAAGTGGAGTGAGTAGACCAGAGCTGCCAGATCTCCAGGTACCTTTGATGTACCTGCAGTCTACACAATCTGCACATCTGTGGTTATAACCCCATCATACACAAGTATACCAATCCAGCTCAAATTTAAAACAGAACTCCTTCTGAACATACTACAAGAACAAATACTTGCTTCCTTCTCAATAGAATAAAACATTTTTCCAAAGATAGGTAGACCACAGTGCAAAAAAGCCAACAATTGTATCAATGAAATTAATCAGTATCATCTCTTAGGCCATTCAGCTTTATATAATAAGCTTAACTTGACTGAAGAATGCCAGGAGCCAACCCCAACTGAAGTGAGGTCCTCTAAGGAAATGCAGAGTCAGCCAGTGGGAGTGGGAATGAATGAGAGACACCAGGTGGCTGTTTCAGGCGATTCAAGTGTCTCTGCCTTCCTCAAAACCTTGTGTTTTATTTACACTACTACAGAACAAAAGTAGGCTTTTTTTCCAGGGAATATCAAAATACTCAATTCTCAGCAAAAACCACCAAACACAACAACAAAAAAATCAGCAAAGTGCTAAACAGACAGTTTCATACTGAAAGACCACTCTTCTAACTTTCTTATACATTCCTTGTAGCCAAGCTTAGCAAAGTACTTATTTACCTGTTTGATTAAAGAGTTCTATTGTTCTCTGGATAATGAACCCCAAACAGGGCCTGATCAAGCAAGCCTTTCCAAGAAGAGCAATGAACTATAGTGTACCAATTTTCTGTTCTTAATCACTACATGACTAAGTTTCATCATAAATTCTTGTATAGGGTATCCTGTATATAGGTAGGTCAGTAGGTCAGGAAACCTAAAACCTTAGCTCCTCAAGGTAAACTTCAGAATTTCTAGTGTTGTAATGGGAAGATCAAGTAATTCCTTTTTCCATAACTTTGCAAAGAACTCCTTATTAATCATATTTATCTAGGGAGCATAAGTCTGCACAAATGGTCTTAGTTTCATTTTCTTTCAGCCCTTTTGTTTCTCTATAGCAGGGTAGTTTGAGTTTCCTTTTCTTGAAAGGCTAAAAAAGACAGGAGTACTATTGCTAATAAGAAAACCAAACACAGAGAACCAAATGATTTCAGCTCCATCATGAAGTTCCAGCCATGTGGAAATCTCCTCCTAGCCAAAACCATGTCAAATGGCAGGAGTGACTTTGCCTCCACCAGAAGAAACTTTAGAATTCTCAAAAAGAAATATAAATGAATTGAAAGGGAGTCAACAATAACCAGTTGATTAAGCTTAATGAAGACTTATTCAAATGCAAGAATAAATTACAAGAAGCATCAAGAAAATCAGAACTTGAACTGAAATTGTACCCCAAAAGAGAGATGAACACAATGTAAAATAACTCAACAGAATACAAAAAAACAAATGGAGCTTGTGAAAACCTCTCTAGATCCCCTCACTAATATAGTTACTCATGTGGAAGACAGAACATCTGACCTGGAAGACAGAGGAAATTGATCAGGAGGCCCAAAACTTTGCTAAGTTCAAAAATCAAGTGAACAGAATATGAGGGAACTGTGGCATACCTTAAAATGACCAAACATCTGCATCATGGGTATACCAGAGGAGAGGAAATCCAGACCAGAGGCTTAGAGAACATATTCAACAAAATTATTGGGCTGGAGAGATGGCTTAGCGGTTAAGCGCTTGCCTGTGAAGCCTAAGGACCCCGGTTCGAGGCTCGGTTCCCCAGGTCCCACATTAGCCAGATGCACAAGGGGGCGCATGCGTCTGGAGTTCGTTTGCAGAGGCTGGAAGCCCTGGCGTGCCCATTCTCTCTCTCTCCCTCTATCTGTCTTTCTCTCTGTGTCTGTCACTCTCAAATAAATAAATTTAAAAAAAAAAAAATTATTGAAGAAAAATTTCCAAATCTCTCAAAAGAGAGTCCCATCCAAATGCAAGAAGCCCACAGAACACCAAACATACAGGAACAAAGAAGAAACTCTCCAAAGCACGTCATAGTGAAAACTCTCAACAATGTAAACAAAGAGAGAGTGCTAAAAGTAGCAACAAAGAAACAACTTACTACATGCAAAGGAAATGTCATCACACTTACCGCAGATTTCTCAATGGAAAACCTGAAAGCCAGAAGGGCCTGGAATGGAACACTTCAAAGTTTAAAAGCTATGGCTTCCAACACAAGCTACTCTACCCAGCAAAAGTATCCCTCATAATAGATGGTGAAATTGAAACTTTCCATGAAAAAAAAGTCAAATCTATGATTATATGAACACAAAGCCAAATCTACAGAGAATAAATACCTCGGGAAATACTCCACACAGAAGAGTCAAACAACCAATCTCAAGAGCCAACAAGCAGAAGATCACAATAGCCAAAATAGACCAGGCTCAAAATAGTACAAGACACAGTAAAGTACCAAACCCCATAAAACACCTCATCATGGCAGGATTTAAATTGAACCTCACAGTCATAACCTGAAATATCAATTTTTTTGTTTTGTTTTTATTTTTATTTATTTATTTGAGAGTGACAGAGAAAGAAAGAGGCAGAGAGAGAGAGAGAATGGGTGCACCAGGGCCTCCAGCCACTGCAAACCAACTCCAGATGCATGTGCCCCCTTGTGCATCTGGCTAACATGGTCCTGGGGAATCAAGCCTCGAACCGGGGTCCTTAGGCTTCACAGGCAAGTGCCTAACCACTAAGCCATCTCTCCAGCCCTGAAATATCAATTTTTAACTCACCCAACAAAAGACACAAGTTAACAGGGTGTATCAGAAAATTCGACCCTTCTACCTGCTGTCTTCAAAAAACCCACCTCACCTCTAAAGACAGACACTTCCTTGGGATGAAAGGATGAAAAAATGATATTCCAAGCAGATGTTGCTATATTAAAATCTGATAAGAGAGCTGGAGAGATGGCTCAGCGGTTAAGCGCTTGCCTGTGAAGCCTAAGGACCCCAGTTCAAGGCTTGATTCTCCAGAACCCACGTTAGCCAGATGCACAACGGGGCGCACGCGTCTAGAGTTCATTTGCAGTGGCTGGAGGCCCTGGCGTGCCCATTCTCTCTCTCTCTCTCTCTCTCTCTCTCTCTCTCTCTCTCTCTCTCTCTCTCTCTGCCTCATTCTCTCCCTGTCTGTCCCTCTCAAATAAATAAATAAAACAGAAAAAAAAATCTGATAAGATATACTTCAGAGCTTAAGGTGACTCCCAGTCAAGGTGGCATCCACCTAACCATGCCACACCTCCCAGGGAAGGAAAGGCAAGATGTTTAGGGTTCATTGGGTCTTCTATGGGTGAAAAGATTCTAATAGACACTCAGTGGGAGGGCATGGAGGAGCAAAGTAAGGAATTGGCTGATTCCCATGCTCTCAGGTAGCCTAGCAGTCCCCCAATTCCCTCAAACAGCCATCCCAGCTGAAGTCCCAGCTGCAGGTTCCTCCTGCACTAACCACAGGCAAGAGGACCCAGTCCAGCAGGCTAGTGTCGCTCCACAGCATACCTCCAAGCTCACAAATGCTATCCCACTCACCTTTGCCCCCACCCCTGTGTGCAGACCCAGGCCAGCTGGCTAGCTTTCCCCCAGGGGACCTCCATATGTGAACATCATACCACTTGCCACTGTGGACCCAGGCCAGCAGGCTATGTTCCCCCAGAGACCTCCAAAAGTAAACACTGTCCCACTCGCCACTGCCCCCCACCCCCATGCGTGGACCCAGGCCAGCAGGCTAGTGTCCCATCCCCAGGCATTCCCAATACCACAGAGCTCCACATGAGAACGCCAATGCCCAGCCCCATGCACAGACCCAGGCCAGCAGGCTAGCGTTTGCCAAAGGGACCTCCACACAGGAAGCCAACCAACTTGCTGCGACCCCCCACCCCAGCAGCCCCAACCCAAGTCAACAGGCTAGCATTCCCCCAGAGAACCTCCAGGAACAAAATTCCTCCCAATTGCTGCCACCCCTCACTTCCCTACATGGACCCAGGTCAGTAGACTAGCGCTCTCCCTGCTACCACCAGGGACCTCCACATGCCACTGCCCCTCCATGTGTGGATCCAGGCCATCAGGCTAGGGTTTCCGCTTCCCTAAATTCTTCCACCATGGGGAAGCTATACGCTCCCCCCCCCCAGTATGCCACCTAACCCACAGCAATCCCATATCCCCACCTTGTACCCTCACAGGACCCGGCAGTCCCATCCACCCCCTGCTACAGGGCCCCAAGGGTTCCCCTGTCCCATCCCATCACCCATCAGCATTATGGAACCACCATGCATCCCCATCCTCCCCACCTCTGCAGCCTAGCCACACCACCAGTCTGCTTTGTCCCATCCCCCCAACCCCTGTCCCCTCAGTCCACCTGACCACACAGTTCCACACCCCAAATCATGGAAAACAAGTCCCTTCATCAGGTTTCTGGGCCCCTAACAGAGCCTCCTTCCCTATGGGCCTCACAGGCTCCTTCCCTATGAACTGGCAGGCCCCATTGCCATCCAAGGCCTAGAAGAAGGAAACATAAAAGGGAATAATCACTGAAGACACTTCAAGGGTAGACTACAGCTTCCTCCTAAATTAAATAAGATGCCTACACTGTGACAGCAGACCACACAAAAAAAAATAACATGAAAAACCAAATGCAAGTAAATCCAGCAGGTCCCATAAGGGATGTCTCTAATCAAAACACAGAAGAAACAATAGGATCAGAAGCCCAAAATGAAGATACAAGCTATGCAATCCTGAGCAAGCAAATAGCAGAACTTGCAGAAAATCAACAAAGGGCCAATAATTGTATGAATACTATCCTTGCTGGAGTAGACCTAATAGATAAGATAAGAACTAGAAAAGGTTCCAAAGACAGTTAAATGATCTGAAGGAGAGGTGTGGGGGGGAAGCACCTCAATAACCAGCTGAATAAGCTCAATGAAAACAGAAAGAAATGTAAGGATGAATTCCAATAAGCATTAAGAAAATCATATCCAGCAAGCATCTCATGGACTAGACAAAAGGATGGGTAGGGAGGGAAGGGAGGGCAACGGAGGGGAGAGGACACAAATCTAGACCCAAACAACAATGGTACCATAAAATTTTACTTCCTAAAAGGCAGACCAAATGGCTGAACCTTCACCAGGCCCTTAGAGGGAACACCTGAACCACAAGACACTGGAGAGGGTATGATGAAGACTGACCTTACTCTTCTACAACTTCCCTTACTCCCTCTCCCTCTCCCTCCTTCTCTCTCTCTCTCTTCTCTCTAACTCTTGTATATTAGTTATCTTTTTCTTCCTTTTCTTAATGGGCACTGACCTGTAACTCCAGTACCAGCATGTGGCTATCATCCACAATGAGCTTTTGATTAGAGAGACCTACAAGGTTTCCAAAAAGAAAGACAGATTTCTGTCCAAGCACTTGATGACCCACAAAAGGTTAGTGTAAGACCCTACTGCTGAAAACACCATATGCAGTTGACATGTAACATGGAGTGACATAGCTGGAAGCTGGAAGAGAGTCACTCCCCAGACAGTCAGCACATCTAGTGCCAGCAGGTGCTACATGGGCGACTGGGGGAAAATAGCCAATAGCTGTCCAAGCAACTCCTGGTGTAACCTACTTAGTAGCAAATAACTTGTTGTGATGCCCACATGAGTGCAATAGTGGCACACAGCCATGGTGGGGAACCAACTGCTCTTGATTCAGCTAATTAACCCCCTCAGTGGCATAGGACCCATAGCTGGAGCTGGGAAACAAGTCAGAACCATATGCAAACATAAGCCCACTCTCCATTATCAATTTACCATCAATTGTGGGCTACAAGAGGGTCTACACCTATTAAATTCTCTATTAAAAAAAGTAAGGGTTATCTCATTTGTCCTGGTGCTAACTTACTGTCTGTTGGAGAATCTGCTTCTCTTTTTCAGATAGATGTAGATCCTAAGGCGAAAACCACCCCATCATACCTCAAAAGGGCCCTGTCTGTAACTAAGAACAATTGGCGAAACAAGCAAAGGTGCTGCTTTCCTGGTGACCAAGTACCAGCACAAGGGTGAAGGAGATCAACACAGAGAAAAATCAACTCCTACCAAATCAGAGAGCCAGAGACCCAGAGGCCCCCAATACCTCATCACTGAAGCAGACCAAAAATGAACTCAACATGGCTCAGGGAAATTTTGTGGAAGAGGGGGTGGAAAGAATGTCAAAGACACATGTTGGGTCATGATATGCAGAGACATTTATCCTACCCATAACTATGGGCTAACTCCACAATGCATGACCCATATATCTCAACAAGGAGGGGCCAAGGAGAGGGGGTAGATCATGGATGAGCCTAATAATGGTACCAAACTGACTGTATTTGCTGAATGGAATGCAAAACTAATAAAAAAAATTAAAAAAATTTTTAAAAGAAAATGATGTGAAAAGGGAATTCGACAGTGGGTTGGAAACTATACATAAAAAAACAATAGAAAATACTAACCAACTTGAACAGGCCCAAATACTCTACAGAAGCTCTCAAGAATAGAATCAGGGGGCTGGAGAGATGGCGTAGCGGTTAAGCGCTTGCCTGTGATGCCTAAGGACCCCGGTTCGAGGCTCAGTTCCCCAGGTCCCACGTTAGCCAGATGCACAAGGGGGCGCATGCATCTGGAGTTCGTTTGCAGTGGCTGGAAGCCCTGGCGCGCCCATTCTCTCTCTCTCCCTCTATCTGTCTTTCTCTCTGTGTCTGTCGCTCTCAAATAAATAAATAATTAATTAAAAAAAAAGAAAGAAAGAATAGAATCAGACATGTGGAGGATAGAAACTCAGAATTGGAAGTCAAAACAGAAGAAAGAGTTCGTGAGTCTAACACTTTCAATAAGTTTGATTTTTTTGTGTGAACAGAACATGAGAGGATTGTGGGATACCCTTAAACATCCCAACATTCAGATCATGGGAATAGCAGAAGAGGAAAAAATTCAAAGGCAAGGAGAATTTATTCAAAATATTATTGAAGAAAACTTTCCCACCCTTTCAAAAGAAAGTCCCATTAAATTACAAGAAGTTAATATAATGCCAAACAGACTGGAACAAAGGAGAAATTCTCCAAGACATATTATCATTAAGACATCAATACCAAAGAAAAAGTCCTAAAAGCACCTAGGGAAAAACAACACATTACATGTAAAGTTAACCCCATCAGAATTACTTCAAACTTGTCAGTGGAAACCTGAAAGCCAGAAGGGCCTGGAATGGAACACTGCAAAGTCTAAGAACCTATGGCTTCCAACCCAAACTACCCTACCCAGCAAAAGTATCCCTCATAATAGATGGTGACAGAAAAACTTTCCATGATAAAACTCAGCTTTACAACTATATAAACACAAAGCCAAGCCTGCAGACAGTACATCAGGGAATTCTCCACATAGAAGAATCAAATAACCAACCTCAATTGCCTACAAAAAGCAAATCACAATAGCCAGACTCAGAGAAGACACCAAAAAAAAAAAAAAAAAAGACAAAGTCCAAGAAATCACCAAACCACATAAACCATGACAGTATGGCAGGGATTAAATCATACCTCACAGTTGTTACCCTAAACATCAATGGTCTTAATTCACCCATCAAGAGACATAAACTAACAGGGTGGATCAGAAAATTGACCCCTCAATCTGCTGTCTTCAAGAACCCCACCTCACCACTAAAGACAGACACCTCCTCAGAGTTGATGGGGGGAAAAATGATATTCCAAGCAAACGGAAATAAGAAACAAGAAGGCATAGCTATAATAATATTAGATAAGATAGACTTCAAACCAAAAGTAATCAAAAAAAAAAGAAGGCAACTTTTTACTTATCAAGGGAACAATCCAACAAGAGGATCAATCTTTATGCACCAAACACAGGACCACCACAATTGATAAAACAAAACCTACTTGACACCAAAATAGAAGTAACTGCCAACACCATCATAGATGAGGACTTCAATACTCCACTATCATCAATAGATAGATCAAACAGAAAATTAACAGGGAAGTAAGAGAGCTCAGTAAAGCAATAGATCAAATATACCTAATGGACATCTATAGAACATTCTACTCAAAATATATAGACTACATATCTTTCTTAGCAGCCCATGGAACTTTCTCTAAAATAGATCATATACTGGGTCATAAAGCCTGCCTCCATATATTTAGGAAGATTGACATAATTTCCTGAATGCTATCAGATCACAATGCTGTTTTGCTAGAAATTAACAACAAAAGATATACCAAGAATCCCATCAGGTCCTGGAAACTGAACAACACACATTTAAACAATAAATGGGTAGTGGATGAAATAAAAAATGTAACCACAAAATTTCTAGTAATTAATGAAAATAAGAATACACTGTACCAAAACTTATGGGACACAATGAAAGTGATCCTCGGGGGAAAATTCATAGCAATAATGCCTTCATAACAAAGACAGAGAGATCCCAAATCAATAGCCTAACCATCCACCTAAAGGCACTAGAAAAGCAAGAAGAATCCAACCCAAAAAGCTCCAGATGGAAAGAAATAATTAAGATCAGAGCAGAAATTAATGAAGTGAAAACTAAGAACACAGTTAAGAAAATTGATGAAACAAAGAGCTGGTTTTTTGAAAAAATTAACAGGATTGATAAATCCCTGCCCAGTTTGATCAAGAAAAGAGAGAGAGAGAGAGTGAGACTTCAAATTAACAAAATCAGAAATGAAAAAGGAGAGATCACAACAGACATAAGTAAAATTAGGAGAATCATCAGGACTTATTTCAAAAACCTCTACTCCACAAAATTTGATAATATGGAGGAAATGGATGAGTTCCTGGACATATATCACCTACCAAAGATAAACTCAGAACATATTAATCCCCTATACAAACCTATCACAACCACTAAGATTGTAAAGGTAATCAAAAACTTCCCCAAAAACAAGAGTCCTGGACCAGATGGACTCTCAGCTGAATTCTATCAAACATTCATGGGAGACCTGAAACCAATCTTTTTCAAACTGTGCCACACAATAAGAGAACAATGAATGTTCCCCAACTCCTATGAAGCTGCTGTCACCTTAATACCAAAACCAGGCAGACATGCCAAAAGAAAATAAAACTATTGGCCTATTTCCCTGATGAATTTAGATGCAAAGACTCTGAACAAACCAAATTCAACAACACATCAAAAGCATTATCCACCTTGATCGAATAGGCTTCATCCCAGGAATGCATGGTGGTTCCACATACAGAAAGCTGTCACTGTAATACTCCACATAAATAAACTTAAACACAAAAACCAATGATCATTTCGATTGATGCAGAAAAGGCCTTTGACAAAATACAGCATCACTTCATGATCAAAACATTGAAGAGAATAGCTATGGAGAGTTTATATCTCAACACAATAAAGCTCCTAAAGCCCAAATAATACTTAATGGGGAGAGACTGAAGGAATTCTCATTGAAATCAGGAAGAAAACAGGGTTGTTCACTCTCACCTCTGTACTTTGACATAGTACTGGAAGTCCTAGCTCAAGCAATAAGACAGGATAAAGAAATAAAAGGGATACAAATTGGAAAGGAAGAAGTTAAGTTAGCCCTATTTGCAGACGACAAGATAATATACATGAGAGACCCAAGAGCCTCCATCTCAAAACTCTTAAAGGTGATTAACTCCTTCAGCAGAGTAGCAGGATACAAAGTCAATGCACAGAAATCAGTAGCCTTTCTATATGCAAAAGACAAAGATACAGAGAAAGAAATAGGTGATATTGTCCCATTTTCAATATCAAAAAAATAAAATAAAATACCTTGGAATAACATTAACCAAGTATGTCAAAGACCTATACAATGAAAACATAAAGTACTCAAGAATGAAATTGAGGCAGACTTGAAAAAATAGAAAGACCTCCCATGCTCCTGGATAGGCAGAATTAACATTGTGAAAATGGCAATCTTGCCAAAGGCAAAATACAGATTTAATGCAATACCAATAAAAATTCCAACATTTTTCTTCACAGATAGAGAAAAAAGTAATCTCAAGCTTCATATGTAATGGCAGAAGGCTTCAGATATCCAAGCACATTCTCAGCAAAAGAAACACCTCTGGAGGCATCACCATACCTAATCTAAAGATATATTACAAAGCCATAGTAATAAAAACAACCTGGGGCTGGCATAACAAGAGGTATACAGACCAATGGAACAGAATCAAGGACCCAGACTTTGGGTCAACTAACTACAGCTACTTGATATTTGACAAAGGCCCTAACAACGTAGCCTGGGCGGGGGGGGGGGGGGAAACAGCATCTTCAACAAATGGTGCTGGAAAAACTGGATAACTATATGCAATAAATTGAAATTTGATCCACACATCACACCAAGCACAAAAATCAAGTCCACATAGATCAAACACCTCAGTATAAGACTAGAAACTCACCTACTGCTAGAAGAAAAAACAGGAAGAAATTTCCATGATACAGGAATGGGAAAAGACTTCCTGAACAAAACCCCAGTAGCTCAGGAACTTAATCATTCAATCATTGGGATCTCACAAAGCTGAAAAGTTCCTTCACAGACAGATATCATAAGCAGAGCCAATAGATTGCCCACACAATGGGAGAAAAATTTTGCTGATTATACAAATGACAGCAGCCTAATTTTAGAATCTACAAAGAAGTTTAAAACCTAAACAGTAAAAAGTCAAACAGGCACTAACAAAATGGGGCAAAGAACTGGACAGTGAGTTCTCAGAGGAAGAAATACAAATGGCAAGCAAACACTTAAGAAAATGTTCATCATACTTAATCATCAGGGAAATACAAATTAAAACAACTATGAGATCCCACCTTGCCCCAGTAAGGATAGCAAACATTAAAAAAATCAAACGAAAACAAATGCTGGTGAGGATGTGGAGAAATAGGAACCCTCATTCATTGTTGGTGGGAATGTAAGATGGCAAAACCACTATGGAAAGCAATATTGAGACTCCTAGAAAGGTTGACTATAGAGTCACCAACAGACCCAGTTATTCCTTTATTGGGCATTGACCCTAAAAGCTCCATGCCTCAGTTCAGAGACATTTTCTCAACCATGCTTATAGCTGCTCAATTCATAATAGCGAAGATCTGGAATCAACCAAGATGTCCCTCGTTAGACAAATGGATAACCAAGATGTGGTATACCTACACGATATAATTCTATACAGCAGTAAGGAAAAATGACACAATGAAATTTGAAGAAAAATGGTTGAATGTGGAACAGATCATTCTCAGTGAACTCACTCAATCACAGAAAGGTAATTGTCACATAGACTCACTCATCTGTGGCTCCTAACATGAATCTGCCCAAGATTCTGACATTCCTAATAAGCATCTCGAGGACTGCACAATAGAGAGGGAGGAGTAGAAGGGGAGAGGAAGGTAAGGTTGAAGTGGAGAACACAAAGCTGGACCCAAATGGCAATGGTACCATAAAATTCTACATCCTAAAAGACAGACTAAATGATTGAACCATTATCAGGTCCTTAAAAGGAACCCCTGAATCACAGGGTCCTGAAGAGGGTGTGATGAAGACTAAACTTAATCTTCTCCTGTCTCTCTTTCTTTCTTTCTTTCTCTCTCTCTCTCTCCTCCTCCTTCCTTCTTTATCTCTTTTATATTACCTATCTTTTTCTTCCTTCTTTTCCTTAGCACTGGCCTGTAACTCCAAGTGCCAGCATGTGGTTAATATCCACAATAAGCTGTTGATCAGAGACTTACAGGGTTTCCCAAAAGAAGACAGATTTCTGTCAGAGTACTTGATGACCCACCAAAAGTTAGTGGTAAGACCCTACCACTGAGGACACCATATGCTGTTGGTATGGAACATGGAGTGACCTGTCTGGAATCTGGAAGAGAGTCAGTCCCTAGACAGTTAGCTCATCTAGTGCCAGAAGGTGCTACATGAGCAACTGGGGGAAAATGACCAACATCTGTCCAAGTAACTTGTGGTCTAAGCTACTCAGCAGCAACCAACCTTATGTGATGTTCACACAAGTGTACTAGTGGCACACAGCTATGGTGGGTAACCAACTGCTCCTGATTTGGCTAACTGATCTGCTCAGTGGAATGAAACCCATAGCTAGAGCTGGGAAACAAGTCATAACCACATCCAGAAAAACAAACCTATTCTCCATTAACAAGCTGCCAAACCTGATAATCAGTGTCAGGGTGTAGGAGACAGACTCTGAGAATACTCAACACCTACCAAAGCAGAGATCCAGAGGCACCTCATCACTTCAATAGACTTAAAACTCCCCTATCACAGGTGAGGGAATTTTGTGGAAGAAGGGGAGAAAGATTTTAAGAGCCACAGGTTGAGACATCATGCCCAGAGGCATTTCCTCCCCCACAAAAAATAACTGACTACTGCTCCCACAGTGCATAAACCACAACCCCATAAGGAACACCTGCAACCCCACTGAGGAGTGTCGCAATGGAATGGGTACATATAAAATATGTTTCTAATAATAATAATCATTTTAATAATAAACAACTTAGCAAAAACATTTTGATTATTGTTTTTAAACAATTTTGGAAGAATCCGCAAAAGTATAGTAATATCTAAGAGATATATTGTTGTAAAGACAGAATTAGGCATTTTGGAAATATCATTACAAGTACAATTATATTTAATAGAATTTGAATTTTTGATAGTGGAAAGCTAATACCTTTCAATAATATAATCTCAATTCATAATTTAACAACCTTTGGTCCAGACACTTTACTCAACCTTTCAATTTAGAAATACATATATATTATCTCTTTTAACAGTTTAGGATCAGTCCTCTGGAAGGAGGGCGTGGTTCTTCCATTCTAATTTTCCCTTCACCTTCTTAATATTACTATGTAAAAAGGAAATTTAGCCATACTTTGAATGACTTCTAAGTTTCGTTGAACATAATTGTCCGTTTTTAAGAGTTAAGACTTGCATTGAGGAAATGGCTCAGTGGCTAAAGGCACTTGCTTGCAAACCTTGCTGGCCCAGGATTGATTCTCTATTACCCACAAAAAGCCAAATGTATGATGTAGTTCATGTATTTGGAGTTCATCTGCACTGGTAAGAGGCCTTGCAATGCTCATATTCACTCTCTTTTTTTTTTTCTTTCTCTCTCTCTTAAATAAATAAAAATATTTTTAAGAAAAGAGTTGAAACCTGACTAATTTAGGAAATGGTCATTGACTCAATCTGGCTTCTTCAGGCTGGAGGTGGAAAAGAGGGGTTTTCAGGATCTCTATTCTTGTTGGCTTTTAGGCCTTGAGGAGGATCCCAGAGGTCAGTTATATTAGTCTTGTATTTTCAGCTTTTATGTATTTAAATAAAGTTTAAATAATAGAGACCAAGATGGATTAAATTGTTGTTATAATTTTATAATGAGCACCCAGAAAGCTATAATTATAAATAAAAACATTGTAGTTGAAAACTTTGGAAGACTTGTATGTTATATTTAGCTGTTATGGTTGTATATTGGGGCTAGTAGTTAAAATAAATTTAACAGGGAGATAGCAAAAAGAAGAATCTGGTTTGAGCATTTGATAATAATTTGAAGGAGATATTATGTCTTAAGAGGCAATTAGTTTATTTTTTAGTGAGAGGAGCTTGAGAGTTCAGATCTGAAGCACTTATATCTTAATAAAAGTAAAGCAGAATTTAGTCATTGATACATTGAAGCAGCTTAGCTTTTTAAAATATTCCTTTTTTTCTTAAGCTGGACAAAATACAGCTATTAGTAATTTTGTTTTAAGAGGAAAAAACACAGCTGGACAAACAATGTTCTTCACTCAATTCTGAAAGAGAAATCTATAGGAAAACAGGTGAAACTTAGGCAAGAAATCTAACAGTTTTTCTAAATGGCACTAACATAATTAGATTATTTGTTTTACAAGACATAGGTGATAGACCTAGATATGGTCATTTGGCAGAATTAGCATTATTCAATTTAACAAGGCAAAAAATTAATTACCTTTAAAGTTAAAAATCAATAATAAAAGACTAAAGTGAGATCTTACATTTGGCAAATGAAATCTTGCATTTTACAAGGTATAAGATAAATAATTTGTTATTTGTATACATTACTCAGAGATAGTTTGACTAGTTAACAGTCGTATGTCTTATTAATAACCCAAATTAACAGATCTAATCAAAGAATGATAAAAACTTACACTATCTTTGTTATAAAAAGACAACTAAGGAAATCTCACCTTGGATTTGAAGCAGGGGAACTTGAATTCACAGATAGCCTTAACATGTTTAAATAGCACATGAAAATCTATAGTTTACATTACTATGAGCAAGAAAAAAAATGACAGAACAGGGAATTAAGCATGTTAATCTTGTAACTATATGAACACAAAGGCATTTCATGTCTTTAAGTTTTATAATAATGATACAGGAATTTGGGGGTTCCTTACCATACAACAATGATTCTGGAGTGTATCTGACTTCTTGTCTTATGAATTAAAAGACTGAAATCAACAGACCAGAGGATAAGGTTCAGAAAGATTTTACAAAAAAAAATAATAAATGGGCTAGAGAGATGGCTTAGCAGTTAAGGCACTTGCCTGCAAAGCCTGAAGACCCATACTCAACTCTTCAAGTCCCATGTAAGGCAGATGCACAAGGCGTTACAAGTGTGCAAGATCACACATGAGCACGTGACGCAAGTGTCTGGAGTTCGGTTACAGTGGCTGGAGGCCCTGATGTACCACTTCTCTCCTCTCTCTCCCTCTCTCTCTCTCTCTCTCTCTCTCCCTATCTCTCATAAAAAGGGGATGACAGTCTGTTGAACTTGCCTCAAAAGATTTAAAAACAAAAAGAAAGAAATATTTCATTATAGCTTAGAGAGTTAGGAGGAGGAGCTATTATAACCTATAGCTTTAGGAGGAAGAGCTTTAAGAAAAAAGGGACTTAAGGAAAGGAAGGAAGACATTGAGAATCCCAGAACTTATGAGAGGGAAAGAAGACAAAGCACTTGTTAAAGGAGTCAAGAGGGTATTCGAGAAGCCCATTTCCAGACTCAGGTTGGGAATTTTTTTTATGTGAGCCCTATGGATGGACAGCTGGTTTAGCCAATTAGCTTTGATGTCAGATGTCTGGGATCAAGATTTCGAAGAAAGGGCAATCTTCTTAGAAAGGATCTTCTGGTAAGTGAATGGAAAATCTCCCTAAAGGAAAGACTGGGCCCTTCTGATAATTCTCACCTGTAGTAAAGAATAATGACCTAAATTTTCCCCTATAAGCCCAAGAACAATCACTATATTTAGTCTAGCATAAAGCTATTCACTTTGGAATCCTTTCACCCCAAAACTACCTCGCCAATTTCTATCTCCTATGATACATCCTTCCCCTTTGAAGAAGTAGCACTAACTGTTGTGAAGGAATTTGAGTGAAGACCAATCTGGTTTCTTCAAGCTGAGTAGGGTCATTAGGTGTGACAGTTGGGAAACTTCTCCAATTGTTATATCTAAGGGACCCCAAAAGTATATCAATTGCAGGAGGACATTCCTAGTAGAAAATTCTGGGAATAAAAAAAAAACAAGAGGAGTGAAAAAGTGGGCATAGAGTAAACTGGGGCTCTTCAGGGTTCCCATTTTGGTAGACTTTCAGGCCTTGGAGGGTGATGAGGGAACCCAGATAGATGCAGTTGGATTATCACAGGACCTTATGAATGTGGGCTAACTGTAGACAAGAAGAGATATGGTTAAATAATAGTTAAGCACACAAGATCCATAACTTAGCAGAATTATTATCATCAGAAATGATAGGAATACTTCTCTATCATCATGAAGACCTAGAAATCTATTTCTAAAGCTTTCTACCAAATAGCATGGTCTATATCTATTCTTGTAAAGCACATGAGACATTATGAGAATACATACATAGCATTTAACTTTACTAAGGACATGGATGTTGCTGAGTCTTGAACACATCTATCTAAAATCATAGTCACAATATTTAGTACAATTGCCACTTTTATCATTTGACCCTTGGAATTTAGAAGGGAAATTCTCTGGGCTGTGTTGTCTAAATTTTTTAAGGCATGCTTTACTTTCTGGCCATATTTTTCTGCTGAGAACTTATGACCAAATAGGTAGCAAAAATTTAATTTTATATGTCATATTTTTGAATGTCAGTTGTGGCCCTTAGGGACCTGGGAAAAGCTCTATCACTCCCTCAGCATTTGTGCATCTGTGGGGGTAAGTCAGGGCTGCGCTGCCCTCGGGACTTCCCTTGGAAGAACTGAGCATCATCTCCCTGTACTGTCTCACCTTGTTCAGACGATAGTAATTGGAGTCCAATCCCCAGACCTCTAATCTTTCTAATCAAGAGAACAGGTGACTTACCAGAGCTTTGAGAGCCACTAAAAATGTTCTGTCATCATCTGGGCCTCTTTAACCTGGGGGCCTAGGACCTAAATATTAGCTACCCTTTTAGCCCCAACATTCTCATTGGTTTTGGCTACAACATCTGGTTGTTGAGCACCCCCAAAAAAATTGTGAATAAGAAATATGTCGTTTTGACCTTCTGTCTTTAGCAAAACAGACCTAGTTAAGGATGATATGAGTATTTCAACATCATTTTGTATTATCTAACAAATTGATCTCTAGGTTTTTGTTTTTGTTTTTTTCATTTTCAGACAAGATGTTATGTATGCCTATGTACACAGACAAGGTTTTCTTTCAGTTTTCTTTTCCTTTGTCCCAGCTATTACACAATTGGTATATGTATATGTATGCATGCATGCATGTGTATATGTTAGTATGCAACTATTCATGTATATAAGAAACATGGGCTCTTCCACTCATGTTATTCTGTAATATACTTGTCAGGAAGAAGTTAAACATTTCCCCAACGTAGTGTCCTCAAAATTTCAGTCTGGGGATAAGAGAGTGCTTCTTACTATCATCCCAGAGGACATGTAGGCAGGAGGACCACAGAAAGCTCAGAGCTAAAGTAGAATTCAGTTTTATAACTTTAGATTGCAGTGTGACACCTTTCCTGCAAAAAACAAGAATGAAAAGAGTTGAGAATGCCACAAATAAACAAATGCTGGAGAAGCCAGCCTGGGCTTCAGAGTAAGTTTCAGGTCAATAACAAAAGCATCACATCCTTTTGTACAATGTTCCCCTGTTGAGGTGTCCCCACAATTTCAATCAGTCTCTGAGGGGAAAGTGGTGGCATTTACCACTCATCCCTGGGTGCATTAATCATCATATTTTCTTCATCACGCACACCTTCAAATAATTCTTAAAGAAAATGAAAATGGGTCTTTTAAAAAATTATCTATCCTTCTCTGTCTCCCTCTCTCCCCTCTTTCTTACAGGGACAAGTGCATACATTGACATCTGCATGTATCCTTCGAAAATGAAGGGAATTGGTGCCATCTAGCCTTCAGTTTCCTGAACTACCAGGGCTATGAATTCCAAATTGCCTTATAAAATAAGTTTCTGATGGTCAAATAACTTAACAAATGGAATATTTGAGATTTAGTTGTAAAAGAAAGAAAGAGAAAGAAGAGAGAGGGAAGGAGGAAGGGAAGAAAAGAAGTGGGAAAAGAGCAAAAAGCAACCAAGTAACACACACAAAACATTACCAAACGTTGACAAATCATTATACACATGTATGTGTGTATGTACTTACATATGTACATATTAACAGAGAAGAGACCAGAGATGATGACTGTGATAGGAAGCACTTGGATTAAGCAGAGGAGCTCTACCTGTAAGGGATGAAACAAAAATATTTAACTAATGAACTAAGAATCTAAGTAAGCAATAGAGGGAAAGAGAGCTAGTTTGGAGGTTTATACCTACTACCTCATCACCTGTGAAGGAAGCTGTCACAGGGAAATTTCTCTCTGAGCTACACTGTCAGTCTCTCTGTGAAAAGAAAGAAACCAAATGGCCTCAAGAACAAATTAAAATAAAGGAAATAAAAGCATCTTATGCCAACCAAAGGACAAAAACAGTGTGGTTATGCACAATTGTCACCGTTAGGAAAGTTGGAACAGGCCAGCTAGAATAGGGCTCCACCAAAAAGATAGGGCTGGGGAGTGCATGGATATTTCTCAGCAACTCCCCATGTCTTCTCAAAGGTTTTTGGTTGAAAGTGGTTCCAATGATAGCTTTAGAAAAACACAGTTCTCTAAGTATCATTTACTTATATTTTCTTTTTGAGACAGCATCTTATACATGTGTATGTACACAGGTTTCATTCCTTCTTTTTTTTTATTTTTTCCCACCTGTTGCCCAATTGCTGCATAAATATGTATGCATGTATGTATGCATGTATGTATGTATGTATGTATGCATGCATGTGCTCTGCACACATCAGAAACAGCTCCTTCCTATCTTGCTATTCTGTACTATACCAGTCAAATTGAAATCAAATGCTCCTCTCATTAGGATGTCCCAAAACTTTCAGTCATTTTCTCAGAGGAAGGGATATGTCACTTTCCCTTCATCCTGGGGGTGTATTCCTGGGGATGTGGAGGGAGTAGGATCACAGAAAGTTCAGGGGAAAAGTGGCTATGAAGTGAAATTAAATCCAAGTCTTGTTTAAAAACAAAACAGAGGGATAGGGAAGATTGCTTAGGGGTTAAAGATGCTTTCTTGCAAAATCTGGCAGCCTAGACTTCAGAGTGAATACAAGGTCAAAAAAATAAAATAAGTCACACCCTTCTGTTTATCCACACCTTGAGTATATCTTCAGCACCAACTTTTCTCTGCTTTGTATTTCTTAAGGTAATACTATGATCATAATATTTTCTTATGCACACACATCTTCATAGAACGTTGAAAGAAAATTTCAAAAAAATTTCAAAAATTTTCATTCTCTATCTTTCTCACTGCCTCTCTCTAAAAACAGCCCTTTACAAAGATGGACACACACACACTCACACACACACAAGTACACCTGCACTGGTCTTTCTAAAGTGAAGGTAATTGGTGCCACCTGGCGTTCAGTTTTTGCAACTACCAGGGCTGTAAATTCAAAATTACATTATAAAATTCTAGTCACAGAAAAATGTTAAGAAAGGAGTGTGTGCTTAAGAAAATGATCACCATCCCTAATCATCATGGAAATGCAAATCAAAACAACTATGAGATTCCACATTACCCCAGTAAGGATAGCAAACATTAAAAAATCAAATGAAAACAAATGCTGGTGAGGATGTGGAGAAATAGAACGCCTCATTCACTGTTGGTGGAAATGTAAGATAGTACAATCACAATGGAAAGCAATATGGAGACTCCTAAAAAGGTTGACTGTACAGTTACCAACAGACCCAGTTATTCCCTTACTGGGCATGTACCCTAAAAGCTCCATGCCTCAGTTCAGAGACATTTTCTCAACCATGTTTATAGCTGCTCAATTCATAATAGGTAAGAGCTGGAATCAACCCAGATGTCTCTCATTAGATGAATGGATAACCAAGATGTGGTATACCTACATGATGGAATTCTACACAGCAGTAAGGAAAACTGACACAATGAAATTTGAAGAAATATATTCAAACTTGGAACAGATCATTCTCAATGAACTCACCCAATCACAGAAAGATAATCACCGCATGGACTCATACATCTGTGAACCTAATCATCCTGAGATGCTGACATATCTAATAAGCACCTCAAGGACTGGACAATAGGGAGGGTGGGGAGAGAGGGGAGGGTAATGGTGGGGGTGGAAGACACAAAACTGGACCCAAATGGCAGTGGTACCATAAAATTCTACATCCTAAAATACAGATGAAAAGGTTGAACCTTCATCAGGTCCTTAGAGGAAACACCTGAATTACAGGGTCCTGGAGAGGGTACAATAAAGACTAACCTTAATCTGCTCCTGTATGTCTCTCTCTCCATCTTCTCCCTCTTTTCTCTATCTCTTTTATATTACCTATCTTTTTCTTCCTTCTTTTCCTTGGTGCTGGCCTGTAACTCCCAGTACAAGCATGTAGTTAACATTCACAATGAGCTGTTGATCAGAGAGACCTACAAGGAAGATCTACAGTCAAAAGACTTCTGTCACAGTACTTGATGACACACCAAAAGTTAGTGGTAAGACCCTACTGCTGAAGACACCATATGCTGTTGGTACAGAGCATGGAGTGACCTGTCTGGAATCTGGAAGAGAGTCAGTCCCCAGACAGTTAGCTGGTCTATTGCCAGAAGGTGCTACATGAGCGACTGGGGAAAAATGACCAATATCTGTCCAAATAATTCATGGTCTAAGCTATTCAGCAGCAAACAACCTGACGTGAAGCTCATACAAGTACAATAGTGGCTCACAGTCACAGGGGGAAACCAACTGCTCTTGATTTGGCATCTGCTCAGTTGAATGGAACCCAGAGCTGGAGCTGGGAAACAAGTCAGAACCACATCCAAAAAGTGAGCCTGCTCACCATTGTCAAGCTCCCACCAATCATGGGCTACAAGAGGGCCTACACCTATTAAATTCTTTCTAAAATAATAATGGTTATCCTATTTATCTGGTGCTGGCTTCACTATCTGTTGGAGAATTTGATTCTCTTTTCAGATGGACACAGATCCTGAGAAGAGAATCGGCCCATGGCAGCTCACCAGGGCCCCAGCTGAAATCAAGAGTAATTGGAGAAATGAGCAAGAGTTCTGCTTTCTTGGTGAACCTGGTACCAGACAAGGGTGAAGGAGATAGACACAGAAAACACTCAACTCCTACCAAAGTAGATATCCAGTGACACAGAGGCTCCCAACACTGCATCACTGAAGTAGACCTAAAAGGAACCCACCATGGCTCAGGAAACTTTGTGGAGGAGGGGGTGGAAAGATTGTTAGAGCCACATGTTGGGTCATTATGCACGGAGACATTGACTATTACCCATAACTGATGGCCACCCCCACAATGCATGACCCACTTTCCTCAACAAGGAGGGACCCTGCAGAGGGGGAGGACAGGGAGGAAGCTAACAATGGTACCAACATGACTTATACACACTGTGTACATAACTAATAAAAAATTAAATTTAAAAAAACAACAAAAAAGAAAGGAGTAAAAAAAAAAGGAGTGTGTGTTCAATGTTTAGTTTTTTAATGGAAAAAGTCTTTATGCCTATCTCTATATCTCCCCCTCCTTTTCCTCTTCCTCTCTTTGCAAATAAAAAAGTATTTGATTGAGATGGGGAAGGGATATAACAGATAATGGAATTTCAAAGGGGAAAGTGGGGGGGAGAGGGTATTACCATGGGATATTTTTATAATCATGGAAAATGTTAATAAAAATTGAGAAAAAAAAAAAAAGAAAGGAAGGAAGAGAGTTGGAGAGATGGCTTAGCGGTTAAGTGCTTGCCTGTGAAGCCTAAGGACCCCAGTTCGAGGCTCAATTCCCCAGGACCCACATAAACTAGATGCACAAGGTGGCCCAAATGTCTGGAGTTCATTTGCAGTGGCTGGAGGCCCTGGTGCATGCCCATTCTCCTATCTCTCTCACTCTCTGCCGCTTTCTGTCTGTCTCTCTCAAATAAAAAAAATTTAAAAGAAAGAGAGAGAAGCTGAGCTTGGTGACACATGTCTTTCATCCCAGCAGAGGATGAAAGAGGATCCCCGTGAGTTCCAGGTCACCCTGAGACTACATAGTGAGTTCCAGGTCAGCCTGGGCTAGAGTGAGACCTTACCTCAAAAAGAAAGAAAGACAGATATATCTGTGTGTGTATGTGTGTATATGTATGTATGTGTACATATAGATGTGCGTGTATATGTATTGAATGTGGGGGAGGGGCTGTCCCTGGTAGGCCATGAGAACAGAAGCCAGAAACCCAGAGCAGCCTCTCTGAGGTTTTGCTGGATGCGTGTGAACGTGCAGCTGAGTGGTTACTGGTGCCTGTGTGCTTGCAGACACGGAGCCCAAAGCAGTGAACAATGGGGTACCACGGCAGCGCTGCGCTGCGCTGAGCTGAGCATTTTGGGGTTAGCAGCTGAAGGTGAACTGCAAGGGCTCCTCGCCTGGCACCTTGAGCCCATGGCACGCCTCTTGGTTCCATCGCTCACTAAGTGTAGGATCTGGGACACATTGATTAAACCACCCGAGCCTCTCCAGCCTAAAAGGATTACAGTTGCCTATCTGGAAAGATGAGAGGCTAGAAATGAAAACCTGGTACAGATAGCCTCCAGGGGCTGCACAGGTGGCCAAGCAGTTCACGGGGCCTGCCTGCTCGCAGACACCCCACACATGATGGTGGGTTCCCCGTGGTTCTCCCTCTGGCTGCCCACAGAGCACAGAGCTGCAGAGCTCCAAGAGAGACCATCCAGGGGCAGTGAGCGTGAGAGTCTGCACTCAAACCAGGGCTTCCAGACAGCAGCCCCCGCCCCTTCCCATGCACCCTTCCTACGTGGTGCAAGAGGGAGCAGAAGCTGGAAACCTCACTGATAATTATCTCTTCTCTTTTGCTTTTTTGGTTGGTTGATTGGGATATATCTCTGTGTGTGTGTGTGTGTGTGTGTGTGTGTGTGTGTGTGTGTGTGTGTCTGTTTCGAGGTAGGGTCTCACTCTAGCCCAGGCTGATGTGGAATTCACTACGTAGTCTCAGACTGGCCTCGAACTCACAGCGATCCTCCTCCCTCTGCCTCCTGAGTGCTGGGATTTAAAATGTGCACCACCACTCCTGGAAATATATTTTAGTTAGTTAGTAGTTAGTTAGTTAGTTAGTTAGTTATGAGACAGAGAGTTTGAGTATAGGCACACCAGGGTCTTCTACCACTGCAAAAAAAAAAAAAAAAAAAAAACTCCAGATGTATGCGTCACCTTGTGCATCTGGCTTTATGTGGGTACTGAGGAATCAAACCCAGGCTTTCAGGCTTCACAAGCAAGTATCATTAACCACTGAGACATCTCTCCAGTCCCCACCTTGTTTTTTGCTTTTCTGGTGTTTCAAGATAGGGTCTTGCTGTAGTCCAGGCTGACCCGGAATTCACTCTGGAGTCTCAGGCTGGCTTCAAACAATCCTCCTATGTCTACCTTCTGAGTACTGGGATTAAAGGCATGTACCACAAAAAAGGTGTGTTTGTTTGTTTGTTTATTGGAGAGAGGCAATAGGAGTGCCAGGGTCTTCAGCCACTGCAAGCTCCAGACACATGCACCACCTTGTGCACTTGGCTTAAATGGGCACTAGGGAAATGAACCTGGGTCCGTAGGCTTCACAGGTGTGATGGATTGATTCAGGTGTCCCCCATAAACATATGTGTTCTGAATGTTAGGTTCCAAGCTGGTGGAAATTTGGGGATTGTATCCTTCTGGAGGTATTTTCTTGTTGAGAGTAAGCCTATGGGTGTTATAGCCAGCTTCCCCTTGCCACTGTTTGGCACATTCTCCTGTTGCTATTGTCCATCTGATGTTGTCCAGGTGGTAATGTCCACCCTCTGCTCATGTCATCATTTTCCCCTGCCATCATGGAGCTTTCCCTCAAGTCTATAAGCCAAAATAAACCCTTTCCTCCCACAAGCTGCTCTTGGTCAAATATTTTCTGCCACATTGAGAACCTGACTGCAACAGAAGGCAAACACCTTTGCCACTAAGCCATCTCTCCAGCCTCTAAAAATATTTTTTAAGAGAGTGGGCTGAATAAATGTCTCAGTTATTAAAGGTGCTTTCTTTCCAGGCCTAATGGCCTGTGTTTGATTCTCCAGAACCACATAAAGACAGATACAAAAAGTTGGCATTCATTTGTAGTGGTAAAAGGCCTGGCACACCAACTCCCCTCCTTCTCTCTGCCTGAAAATAAATGAATAGTATACCTTCTGGTGAGTTTTGGCCAGGGAGGTCCCTGGCACCCCCAAAACATTACAGGCCATTTCCTGGGCCCTTGGTTTCCCACCAGGAATAGAAGGTAAGACCATATTGCTGAAGACTCCACATACTTTGGCTGGAAGGTCACTGAGAAACCTTGCTGGAGCTGAGCTGAAAACCTCCTCCATGTAGACCAGCTGACAGAAAGCTGTAAAAAGCCACACTACATGCAGTTCAATGGGAGAGAGAGAAATCACCAGTGAACATACCCAACAGTGGGACTGCAAGCCTTATATTTGGCCAGCCAGGCCAAATGAGTCAATGGGTGCATTAGTGGCACATCTGTTATGGGGAAAACAAACGGCCCTGTAATTTGACTGGAGACCCACACCATGGGAGGGAATACATCCTTGATACTGAAAACCTACAACAGGGGAAGTCATAAGCCCCAGGGTTATAACATCTGCTGCTGTCTGGCTAAATGCATATACTATGCTCACCAAACTGCCAAGTAAGCACTTCTCATAATGTTCATATCCATATATTAATGCTACTCTTACTTTTGGTCAGAGAACCTTCGCTTTTCAGATGGTAGTGACCTTTGGATGATTCAGAAGGCATCATGATGCTTAGAACAAGTGAAAGAGGAGGAGCACTCAGCACTGAAATATCTCTATCACACCTTCTAAGGCTCAGGGCCCATTGCTCAAGAGGTGACAGAAAGAATGTAAGAGCCAAAGGAAGGGTAGGGCTCCTTACAACATGCTCCTCCAGACACAAAATGACCTGGATATCCATGACCTCACAGTGCCTGATACTACCTACACAAGACCATCATAATAGAAGGAAAAGATCATGACATCAAAATAAAAGACAGACTGATTGAGAGGGGAAGGGGATATGATGGAAAGTGGAGTTTCAGAGGGCAAAGTGGAAGGAGGGAGAGAATTACCATAGGATATTGTTTACAATCGTGGAAGTTGTCAATAAAAATAAATTTAAATTTTTTTTAAATCTATCCTTACCAACATCTTCATGCTTATATCCTTCTCAGTCTTTCTTCATTTTACTTAATTTCTATTGACAATTTACTTTCAAATCCATACTTCTGTTGGTTCCAAGTCTGAGAAATGTTTCACACACACAGAGCTGACACAATGAGGCAGTAGATTATGCTTTCCCTGGCTGGGGATCAGTCCCAAACATCTCTGGTCATGCAAACATCCCAGAAAAGGCCCCATGATTGTTAAAAATGGGTCTAGGATCCAAGAATGGCCACAGAATTAAAAGAATATTTGCAAGACAATGTTTACTTCTACAGAATGGTGCATAGCTTTTTAAAAATAGTTCAGACAACAAACACACCAGTAGAAGTCTGCTGTCAATTTTTACATCCCCTAACACAGTCAGGGGCCTGAGGATTACTCCAAGTCTCAGTCTTGCTTCAAAATCTCACTTGATTGGCAAAAACATAAAGTCATCGCAGTTTCTGGGGAAATTTAAAGAAATGGAAAATTTAGGGAGCATTAACCAGATGCAGAGATAGAAGCTTTGCTTTCAAGGATTGTTGACCCTTCTAGTCTCAAGGACTGCTAAACCTTTTGGTCTCAAATCCTGCTAACTCAGAAGGGAGCTGTGGTAGTTTGAATGTATTTCCCCCAATAGATAGAGGTGGGGTTTTTTTTTGAAAATAAAAAGAAAGAAAGAAAGAAAGAAAGAAAGAAAGAAAGAAAGAAAGAAAGAAAGAAAGAAAGAAAGAAAAAGAAAAGAAAAGCTTGTCTCTAGCCACCTGCCTGGAAGAGGTGTCATTGGGGTCAGCTCATGGAGTCCAGTCCTAAGATGTCGCTGGGGGCAGATCTTATTTCTAGCCTATGGTCTGCAAAGTGCTTGCGCTCTACCTGGGTTCCCTGCTATTTGCCAATTTTTTTGCTCTTGCTTATGATGCTGGTGGTGGTTTTTCTTTCTGTATGGATCTATGAAAGGTAGCCAGCTTCTTCTGCCATTATAGAGTTTCCCTTGGGTCTATAAGACAGAAATAAATCCCATGCCTGCCATAAACTGTGTCTAGTTTGGAGGTTCATCTAAACAGCTTGGAGCTGACTATGATAGAAATTGGTACCAAGAGAAATGGGATGATATTGCTGTGATGAATCTGGCCATGTTGATTTTGGTGTTTTGGAACTTGTGTATTGGAGAAATATGGATGGATTTGATAGTTTGAATGGAGAAGCTATAAAGAGCTAAGCTGCATTTTATGGGCTATTCTGGTGAGAGTTTGAAAATGCTAAATGCAGAGAGAATTGTATTGGTTTATGAACTATCAAAGGGGAAGGAAAGACAGCAGAGTTGAAACTGGGCTACTGGCATAAAGGCTGGCGGCATTCTAAATCCCATTCCCAGAGAGTTTGATCAAGGTTGAATTTGAAACTAATGGACTGCAGAGGTAGGAGGATTGTGTGAGTTCAAGGCCACCTTGAGACTACACAGTGAATTCCAGGTCAGCCTGGGCTAAAGCAAGATGGTGCCTTGGAAAAACAACAACAAAAAAGTAATGGACTGGTGTGCTTGGCAGGGAAGAATATATAGAACTAAAAGATATAAGGCTGAAAGTTGAAAAAAAATCAAGAAATAAAATTACTGGCACAAGCCAGGCATCATGGTGCACACCTTTAATCCCAGGGTTTGAGAGGCAGAGGTAGGAGGATCACTGTGAGTTCAAGGCCACCCTGAGACTACATAGTGAATTCCTGATCAGCATGAACTAGAGTGAGACCCTACCTCGAAAAACCAAAAATTAAAATAAAAAAGTTAAAATTACCGGCACAGACGTGGGTTTCAGGTTACTAAAGTTGCTACTGTCAAGCAGATTCCATCATTAAGAATTGCCCAACTACTTGACATTGAAACAATGAAAATATGCCTGAAGTTATTCCATCCAGGAAATACTGAATGGTAGAAATACAAAGTCTTTTGAAAGGAAATGAGTGAAAGATAACCTGCTCTTTAAGATCAAGATTTATTTCCTCCCTGGATTAACCAAAAATGGCTGCATGGCTGCATTAGTTTCCAAAGCAGAAATGGATGGGAGTGGGTCATGAAGTGCATATGGTTCCAGGAGCCACTGCTGAGATGTGGCATATGAAACAGGGTGATTTCCGCATGTGGCCAGTGAAGCCATTGTCTGAAGTTAAATATCAGCCTCTGCTGAGATAATGCATGGGAAACAGGATATTCATGATTTAAAGGCTGGAACAGCCAATGTATGGAGTTGAAAATGGACCACCATGGTTTGTAGTGGAGAACCAAAGATGTATTGGATATACTAGGACTATGTAAAGGCTACCATGGAGCACTGTTGGTTCAGTATGGAAGTTTTCCCTCATTATTCAGCCCAGATGGAGGGATGGAAATTGGAAATCCAGAGATTGTCATTACTGGTTATGGATGTCAGACTTGAAGTGCAGATGTTTGACCTTTACTTCATAGTTGGTTTTACATTGGTCCAATCTCTCATTATGATGCTTATAACAGTGTGAGTGTTTACTCTGTACCTTTATATATTGAAAATATGTAACTTTTGATTTTACAGGACTCACAGTTAAGAGACAGTATTAACCTCAGATAACTGAGGAGCTATGACAGAAGTTGATACCAAGAGAAACAGGATGATATTGCTGTGATGAATCTGACCATGTATATTTTGGTGTTTTGTAACTTATATATTGGAGAAATATGCATGTATTTGGTAGTTTGAATGGAGACACTATAGAAAGCTAAGCCATATTTTGTTGACTATTCTGGTAAGAGTTTGAAAATGCTAAGTGCAGAAAGAATTGTCTTGGCTTATGAACATTCAAAGGGGAAGGAAAGACAGCAGAGTTGTAACTGGGCTACTGGCCAGTTTATATATATAACAGTGTAAGTGTTTACTCTGTGCCATTATATATTGGAAATATGCAACTTTTGATTTTACAGGACTCACAGTTAAGAGACAGTCCTAAACCTCAGATGAGACTTGGGAATTGGAACAATCTTAAAGTTGAACTGAATACAATTTACATTGTGGTATGGGGGCAGCCTGTGGGGCCAGGGGCAGAATGTGGTTGTTTGGATGTATGTCCCACATGGACTCAGTTATTTTATTAGAGCTTGTAACTTGGGTATCCAGCCACCAGGCTGGAGGAGGTGTCACTGGGAGATGGATTCTGGGGTCTAGCCCTAAGATATTGGGCAGATTAGCATTCTAGCACAATGGTATAGAAAGCAGTGTGAGCTCTGGCTGGGTCTGTGTTGTTTGCTGCTTGCTTTTTTGTTGGATTTTTGTGTTCACTGGCCGCTTCTCTCTCTCTCTCTCTCTCTCTCTCTCTCAAGTACAAAAGCAGCTCTTTCTGCCATTAATGGAACTTCCCCCTGGATCTATAGGCTTAAAATAAAACCCTTTCTCTGGTATACTGTGTCTGGTTTGGATTTTCACCCCAGCAATGTGCAGCTGACTATAACACTAATTTCTCTATCTTAGCAAACCCCTCTATTAGGCCACAAATTGGGGAAAGCTGGAACCTTGCTAATGGAATGAACACAACAAAAGCCTTTAATGAGATCAAACAAGCCCTCAATAATGCACCCAGCATGGGACTCCCAGATATGTCCAAACCTTTCTTCTAATATGTACATGAGCACACTGGCATTGGAGTGGAGGTCCCGACCTAAATGTTAGGGCTATGACATCATCCATTAGCTTACCTCTCTAATCAATTTAACTCTGTTGCCCAAGGCTGGGCACCTTGCCTATGGGTCACTCATTGTCATGGATGTTAGTATCAGAGGCTTACAAACTGACTATGGGACAATAATTAACAGTCCAAGTGCCACATTCAGTATTGTCATTAATTTAAGTATAAGGGTAAATACTGGATAACTAACCCAGGGATGGGCAAATATCAAGTAATGCTATATGAGAACTTGCACATTTACCTGGAAGTAGTGTGACCCATAAACCCCATGATGCAGCTGTCTGTTGAGCTGAGCCATCCAGATCATGATTAGATTGAAGTCATGGAAGGTCTATTTTCCAGCAGACTGGACTTAACAGACCAGCCTCAAGAACCCCAAGGCAGAGTTTTTCACTAATTGTAACATCTTTATGAAAGAGGGAGAATACCATGCTGGGTACTCCATGGCGACCCTGAATTCCACCATTCAGGAGAAATCTCTGCCAAAAGGAACCTAGAACAAAAGGCAAAACTCTTCATGATGACCCGAGCCCTCCAACTGGCAGCAGTGATGCATGTCAATAGATACGCAGACTCAAAATATGCTCTCACCACATTCCAAGTACATGGAGCTTTACATAAGGAAAAACAGCCTAATCATCTCAGAAGGGAAAGGCATAAAATATGGCAAAGAAATCCCCAAGGACTTAGATGCTATATGGACCCCTAGAAAGATGGCTGGCATGAATTGTTGGGAATATCAAAGGAGGATTCCACAGCTGCTCTGGAAAACCACAAAGCAGATTGAGAGGCTAAGCTTATAGCCTCCTAGGGGTTAACAGAATCAATGATCCTGGTAGTCTCCCTGTTCCCTAGCCCATTGGCAGAAAGGGATCCTAATTTGAGAGCATTTTTGGTTTAAAACCAAAAGTAGAAACCCCCTCCCAGGCAGATTGTGGAAATTTAAAGATGGTAGAAAGAAATTCCCAAGGACCTAGCTTCAGTTTTTGTCAAACAGTTCCATCATGAGACCCACACTGACTGAAAGGTTCTCAAAACCACATTGGGCCAACATTTCTACATTCTTCAACTCTCAGAAATAGCCTAAGCAGTGATCAGCATTGTGAAATGTTGTGCCTGAAATAAGCTACATCAGGGACCTAAGATCTCTGTTGGAGTGCAGAGTGTTTGAGGGGCTCCATTTGAAAGTATAGCTGTGGACTTTACCAAGCTCCCTGCAGTCTTGGGCTATAAGTATCCCTTAGTCTTCATGTGTGCTTTCTCAAGCTAGGTAGGTAGGGGCTACACAAACAAAGCAAGTACATGAAGGGGCTCAACCTCTCGTAAAAGAGTTTGGAACACAGGTTTAGATTCCCAGTCACTATGGGATCAGGAAGTGGGTCAATATTCATGGATGAGGTGGGAAAATTGGTACAAAAGGGGTTAAAGATGTCCTGAAAATGACACATGGCATACTGTCCCCCACAGCTCCAGGAAGGTGGAGCATATGAACCAAACCCTGAAAATACAACTAAGCTAACTGTGTGAGGAAACCCACCTACACTGGGACCAACTGTTGCCAAATGCTTTGTTGAGAATGAATTGTAACCCTACTACAAGAGTATTTATGGGCACCCTCTGCCCATTATCAAGTATACAAGGAAATCTAAAAGAGTTGGGCAGCATTACTCTCAGGCAGCAGATGCAGGCTCTTAGCTCAGCACTAACCACTATACACCACTGGTTTATGGAACAGTTACTGTGAGCTTAACCACAGACACCTGCCCCTTTAAACCAGGAGATGCTATATGGATAAAAGAGTGGAATTCTAGCCCCTAAATCTCCTTTGGAGGGGTCCATTCACTGTCATGTTATCCACCTGACTATAGTGAAGATGGCTGAGGTGGTTCCCCTGGATTCAGCACAGCAGTGTTAAAGCCCATTCCTCAAGTCTGGGAGCACACTTCTGATTCATCAATCCTATGCAAGTAGATCATGCAGAAGAAGCAGATAATAGCTTCTGAGACCTCAGAGGACTACAGCCCTGCTTTTGTCACTCTGCAGGCTGATTAATCTACACACAGCAGAAGGTTAAGAAAACTACCCGAGGAGATAAGAGATTTTGTTTTTAGAATAAACATGAATGTTTACTCGAAATTAAAAGACAAGGAGCTGGAAAGATAACTTAGTAGTTAAAGCACTTGTCTGTGAAGACTAAAGGCCCAGGTTCTTCAAACCCATTTATATCCAACTGAAAAACAACAAAAGTCCTAATGTTATAGGAGTTTTGAGGTTCTTTGTCAATGCCAATAAACCAATAAATTTAGTGTGCCACAGATCCTCGTCTTATGAATTTAAAAAATTAAATATATAAACCAGAGGGTAAAGCTTAAGTAGACTTTATTAGGTTAAGAGAAGAAAAGTACCAAGAGCAGGAGGAGAGCCCCCATGGGAGTCTTACAAAAGCATGGATTTAAAAGTTCAGGAAAGGTGAAAATCCAGAGGCCTTGTTTACCTGGTAAGAAACTATTTAGAATCTAACTGTGGTAGGCTTTACCCTCAGACTCAAGTGATTCTTAGAGAAAGAGCTGATTGAATAAGACTGGATCAAATTCTAAATTCTGGTTTTGTTGAAGCAAGAAGGTGGTATTACATCTTTTTCATTCCCTCTCTTGGACCCAATCCCAACTAGTACCCCTTATCTCTTCCCCCTCTCTTGAGAAAACACTCCAACTGCTTTTAGAGGAAAGGGGGCAATGACTGGTCAGTCTTTACTTCCAGTTGAAGGGGTCATCGAGCATGACAGTTAGATTCTCCCAGAAGAGGGGGGAACTACCTAAAGGCCCAAGAGAGAAATCTTTGAGTCAGTCATATATTGACATATATGTTTTTGGGGTTTTTTTTTTTTTTTTGACTTGGTATAAAAGAATTGTAAGTGGCGTGGGGGGAGGGGCAGCTTCAGGGGACCTTAGAGTTGGAAGACATCACCAGAGGGTGTAGTTCTTTTCTTTCCTGTGACAGTGTTGCGTGTGAAGCACTTAAAGATAGCACTTCTGTATCCCTTGAACAGTTATTTTACCTGCCAGCCTTGTGACCCCAGGAAAATGTCTTGATCCATCTCATACCAGCACTTCTCGTGCCCGGTACTTGTACAAGTCTGATGTAAAGGTTTTACTGAAAACTACAGCTGGAAACATTGACATAGAGTTCTGGTCAAAAGAAGCTCCCAAAGCCTGTTGGAATTTCATTCAGCTCTGTTTGGAAGCCTATTATGACAACACCATTTTTCATAGAGTTGTGCCTGGTACAGGGAGCAGATCCTACTGGCACAGAGACTGGTGGAGAGCCAATCTATGGAGCCCCCGTCAAGGATGAATTTCACTCACAGTTGCATTTTAACCGGAGAGGGCTGGTTGCCATGGCAAATGCTGGTCCACATGATAATGGCAGCCAGTTTTTCTTTACACTGGGTTGAGCAGATGAACTTAACAATAAGCACACCATCTTTGGAAAAGTTACAGGGGATACAATGTACAACATGCTGTGACTGACCGAAATGAATATTGGTGAAGAAAGACCCCATAATCCACACAGAATCAGAAGTTGTGAGGTTTTGCTTAATCCTTTTGATGACATCATTCCAAGGGAAAGTAAGAGGCTCAAGAAAGAGATACCAGAAGAAGAAATCAAGAAGTTGAAACCCAAAGGCACAAAAAGTTTTAATTTACTGTCTTTTGGAGAAGGAACTGAAGAGGAG
Source organism: Jaculus jaculus (assembly GCF_020740685.1). NCBI lineage: Eukaryota > Metazoa > Chordata > Mammalia > Rodentia > Dipodidae > Jaculus > Jaculus jaculus. The sequence continues at coordinate 78,802,636 of NC_059107.1, read as the reverse complement.
GAGGAGGAAGTAAGTCGAGTTAGTTAGCATGAAAGGAAAAAGCAAAAGCATTCATGACCTGCTTAAGGATGACCCATGTTTAAGCTCAGTTCCAGCTGTGGAAAGTGAAAAAGATGTTGCAACCAGAGATTTAGAAGATGACGAAGAAGGTGAAAGTGCCGAGCATGACGAGTATTCTGGTAGTAAAGAAAAGAATCTGATGAAAGAAAGAATTGCCAAAAAGTTAAAAAAGGGCACAAGTACAACTGTGAAATCAGCCAGAGAGGGAGAATTGGAGAAAACCGTCAGCCGCAGTGAAGAGCTCAGAAAAGAAGCAAGACAACTAAAGCGACAACTCTTAGCAGCAAAACAAAAGCAAGGAGCCATCACAAAAGTAGAGGAAGAAGAGGAAGAGGAAGACGCTGAGCCGGAGGGCGCTGTTGCAGAGTACAGGCGGGAGAGAAGGAAACAGCAGCCAAAGAAGGGAACATCCCGAGAAGGACAGACTCTTGCGCTGCTGAACCAATTTAAATCAAAACTCACTCAAGCAATTGCTGAAACTCCTGAAAATGATGTTTCAGACACAGAAGTAGAAGACGACGAAGGATGGATGTCGCATGTGCTACAGTTCAAAGACAAAACCAGAAAAGTCAAAGATGTAAGCATGCAAGACTCAGACATAATTGAAATCTATGACCCTCGAAACCCAGTGAATAAAAGGAGAAGAGAGGAGAGCAAAAAGCTAATAAGAGAGAAAAAAAAAGAAGATAAAGTGAGAGGAATAACAGCTAGAACACACTGCACTACTGCACTGGTGCAAGAAATGGCCAAGAACAGCCATTATTCTCTCACAGTGGGCTGTGAAAAGTGCTTTGAGACTGTTGTCTGGGTTTGAAAAGCAATTATCTTATTTTTAAATTTTTTAAATATGTAAGCAAATGCTTTGCATTATTCATACAATTTTTTTCTTAATTGAACTTTTATAAGTATGAAAAAATCAATTTCCTTCCAGTTTATGTGTTAAACATTTGCAGATTGTACAGCCCTTTTCCCTGAATTATATAAAGGCTTTTCTGAAAAGATTTTTATAAGAAGTTCTCAGAGAAATAATATTTGCAGGAAACTTCTCTGGCACTGACTTTGAAATTAAAAAAATTATAAAATTTAAAAAATAAAGAATTGTATTTGTGACATAAGATTGGAGCCTATCTCAGAGATCATGAAGGGATGGTTGTTAGTCCTGTAGGAAGTGGTGATTAATCAGCTTTTAATGAGTGATCAAAACAGCCCATATAAACGGAGTTAGATTGTTGTATGACCATCTGAGTATGAGTTATCTGTAAATGAGCAGAGATTAAAGTTAAAACAGCAATTGAATATACAAGGTCCAAAACTCAATAGAATAACCATGAAGACTATAATAAGTATAATCTTTTTTAAATTTTTTTATTGACAACTTCCATAAGCATAGACAATAAACCATGGTAATTGCCTCCGCCCCCCACTTTCCCCTTTGCAACTCCACTCTCCATCATACCCCTTCTCCCTCTCAGTCTCTCTTTCATTTTGATTTTATCATCTTTTCCTTCATATGGTATGTGTAGCAGAGAGCTTCAGGTTCACTGAAATGAACTTCCAGACCAGGCACAGTTATGGAGGAAGGGATATTTATTGAAGCTTACAGATCCAGGGGAAGTTCCATAAATGGCAGAAGAAGCTGGCCTGCCTTCACAGGACCAAGCAGAGAGAGAGAGAAGCACAAGCCAAAAGCCAAAAGCCACATAGCACACTTCAGGAACTCCAGCTAGGCACACTTTGTGTATCTTTAGACTGAAATCTGAAACCCACCACCACACCTTAAGATCCACCCAGTGACACCGCCTCCAGGTGATACAGGTGCAAACTAGAAAGTAATAAAACACTGAATATATTGGGGGCCATCTATTCAAACTACCACAATATGTATCATCTTTTTTCATCATGAAAAACTGAAGATCCAGTTCCAGAGCTGTTCACTGGCACAGTGGTGTCTGACATAGTCTGAATGAAACAGTATACAAACAGTATAAGTTCTTTAATGTAGAGAACATATTAGAAGAGTCAACAGGAATATATATATACACAACATTTAATCTTGATAATGGAACTTGTACCACTCTGGGCTGTTGTGAGGATGTCCAAAGCCATACTATTTTGTATAATTGCCCTTTTCTATCATTCAAACTTCAGAGTAAAGAAAGGAGATTCTCCTCAGCTGCTGTCACCAAAATTTTGGGGGTATCTATAGAAACTAAATGATTTTACTAGCAAAAAAATGCTCTCAGTCAATCAGTATTTTAATATAAGTAAATTGACTGGGCACTCAAACATGTTTTACTTGTCACCCTTGTACCCAAGGAAATTCCAGAGTATACCTTCCAATCCAACCTTGGGGTATCCAAGGCCAATGGTTAGTCCCACAGAGTCACTGAGTGTTATTAGGGGCTGTCCAACATGCCCTTGGCCTCAGGACCCATTCAGTAGCAAACCATTTTGATGGTTGTAGGCTAATGATGTGTTAGCATAAGTCTGAAAGTTTAGTAGGGCCTTGTTGGTCTCCTTTTTTAAAATTCTCTTTCTGTGCCCCTGTTTGTTCCTGGTAGAGTTGATAGGCCATTGAGAAACAACCCATCTAGTAACCTGAATTAGGGTAGGAAAGTTAGCTCTTTTTTGTTAACATATAATTGTAATTGGTTCCGGTCATCTGCCAAAGTATCCCAGAAATATGGAAGTGGAAAACCCAGTAGTCAGTCTAATTACTATCCTGTGTATATTTTTAGACCATATAGTAAGTTTTTGTCCTGAACATAGGCAGGTAGAATGGAAAAAACTGAGAAGTAGAAAGGATAGAAAATAAGTCGTATTTTATAATGAGAGGGAAAGGACAGCTTATCTGTTTGTGTCTCATTTTAGGCTTTGATGTGCCCCTATGTGTTTGGTGATACTTTTATGTTTGAGTGTCCAAGACCAAGCAGGTAGCCAAAATTTAATCAAATATTTACTTTTAGAGGTCATTAGTGGCTCTCCAAGGGAGACTGCAAGGACCTAGAAAGAGCACCGTGGCTTCTCCAGTACTGGTGTTATCTGTTGGGATGATTCAAGATGGTGCTAACCAAGTGGCCTTTCCTCTTTTGGGAAGCCTGGAGGACTTATTTTCCTCTGCTGTGACTCTCTTGTTACAGATTATATACCAATATTTTGTCTCTGTGTCCTCCCTGATCAGGAAGGCAGGCAACTTATCAGATGGCCAGTGTAAAACACATTAGAAGTGTCCCATCATCTCCTGTGACCTTATGACCTAAGAGAAAATGCCAAAATATTATTGTTTTGGGCTCTGGTGACTCTATTTGCTTTGGCTTCTACATGTGGTTGTTAAAACACTCAAAAGGGAAATTGCACCAACCTTGAAGGGTGCAGATATATAGCACATCTGATTAGTGAAATAGATCCAAAGTATACCAGATCTAAAGAATGACATAAAAGCTTAAAGTCATAGAAAGTAGGCATGCCTTATCCTACAAGTATCTAACAACTGTAAGTACAGGCAGAACATGTTACCAGCCCTAAAAACATGTCCTTACCAACAGATTAAAACCAATTAATTTTGTGGGGGTTCCAGAGAAAGCAAGTTGTTTTTGGCCAGGAGGATCAGGATGGCCCTTAAGGGAGGGACTTTAGAATGATCCTATGTCACACCCTCCCCACACCTATCCCAGTTGGCCTTGCCTATCTCAGCTCTCCCCACCTGCTTCAGTTGCAGGATTTAGCATTTTCCAATTTCACCCCACCAGATGTCTCTTGAGTATGCACCTAGCCCAGGTGTGAGTGGATTTCTCCTCAGAGCCCAGGCCAATTGGCTGGTAAACCTGGTGCAGGTGTGTCCAGATGAGCTGAGTGCAAAATCTAAAGTATATCTTCTCTGACCCATGGAGAGACTAGTTTTCTCCAGAACTGTGACAGCCATGCTTTTGGGTCTTAGCACTATAAGATTTCTTTCTCCCACTCTTTCTGTGGCTTTAGGCTTGGCCATTTCCAGGATCTGCCAACCAGCTCCTCATTATCCCCCTTTACTGGAGAGTGTGTTTGGAGGCAGGTGTGGTGTGTGTGTGTCAGAGGGTGGGGGGAAGTTCTGGCCTTGAAGCCTCTGGTATGACTCTAGCTGCACCCTTCCAGGGAGAGTTTGAATTTCTCTCTGGAGTCCAGGAGTCCAGAGCAGCTACATGACCTTGCTGGGTTTTTTTTTTTTTTTTTTTTTTGGTTTTTTTTTTTCCTAATAGTAGGAGAATCTTGAATTTTCTCTGTCTATAAACTTAGTTACTTTCAAAATTCCCCCTGGATGCCATTCAAAAGCTAGCCATCCTAATTCATAAAAGGTCTTTAATTTCCCTGTTGCAAGATTAGTATCATAGCCTCTTGAATAATGTTTTAAATTGGGAAATATTAAGATAATTCACTATTTTTTAATTTATATGAGTACTCACCTCTAAGTCAACATTCATATCAGTTTATACATATATAAACAGATATATACCCCTAGTGACAAAGACAAAATTTTCTGCATAACACCAGTAATCCCAGAAACGGCAGGACAATATCTTGGCATTTTCATTATAAAATATTTTTCAATAGTTGGTCTGTATACCTCTATAAGCAAATATATTCTTTACTCAAATATGTTAATTACCCAAAGTAAGATAACATTTTTACAGGTTTTAAAAATTAGACCTACTTAAGTTTATAAATATGTAATAGCATTAATACATTCACATTTATACGTGTTCACACTTTTAGTTGGTATACCAAAAAATATAATAAGAATGAAAGTGGCCACACATTTTATATACTTAGAATTCCATAACAAGCCCTCAAAATTTCTTCCTATTTTTTTCCAAGTTGCTAAGAGTTCCTTCATCACCCAGATTACATGCGTCTTGCATGTAGTCCAAGAACTACAGCTATATAACACGAACATTTGGCCCTCTGCTTTTAAGAATTTTTTTTAAGGGGCTGGAGAGAGTTCTTAGTGATTAAGATTCTTGCCTACCAAACCTCTTGACCCAAGTTCAATTCCCTGGTACCCATGTAAAGCCAGATATACAAAGGGGTACATGTGTCTGGAGTTCATTTGCAGTGGCTGGAGGCCCTTGTGCACTCATTCTCATTCTCTCTCTCTCTCTCTCTCTCTCTCTCTCTCTCTCTCTCTCTCTTATCCCTCCTCTCTCTGTCTCTGATTATTAATAAGTAAATAAAGTATTTTTTTTTATTTCTTTTGAGGACTTCCAGGTAATATGGCTGCATAGGAGTCAAGCCAAACAAGCCTAGGGAGGGAAAGCAAAACCACAGCAAAATACACTTTTGTTCCAAAAAGTGAAGGTGTATAGGTTTTTATCAGCCACAGGGAGATGCAGGAGAGACCAAGATCTACCATAAAGGAGGAAATTAGAAAGAATCCCATGGAGGTGCTTGTGTGGGGGTGTCTGTATCCTCGGGGCTGTGGTTCTCTGACGGAGAGCAGGGTCATGAGCAGATGTAAGCGAGAAGGGATGTGCACCTGGGAGATGACTTCAGAGAGTAATTCCATTCATTCAATCAGGAAATGGGTTTGTAAGCAGTTGAGAGTGGGAAGAGGGTTCTAAGAGGATTAGTGGGTTCAAAGGTTGCTAACTGATGCCTAGGGACATTCATTCCAGCATGTAGGGAGAGAATCAGGTGATCTACACAGTGGCGGAAAGAGGAATGCAGGGGAATGGGCTGTGTGAAGGCTGCTGGCTGGCACCATATAAGGAGTTTCCTAGGTAACTGGCCAAAGGTCACAGGGCTATGAGCAAAGCCTAAGTTCAGGTGAGCAGGGCTTGGAGGGGGAGTGGCCTCCTGTAGCCCAGGTCCTTAGCCATGCCTGGCAGCTCAGACCCATCTCCTAAAGGCTCCAGCCTGTGCCTGACAACTCTCCCTTTGTTTTTATAATGGGGCAGTATCATTTTGAGTGAGTTCTTCATAATTTACCATAGGTCCAGATATAGCTTTGTGGTTCATGAGGCCCTAATTAGTAACAACTTTAGCAATATTAGTTATTTGTTGCCTGAGAAATTTGATGAGACAGGAGGCTACAAGTAATAGGGTTCCTATAACAAGGAGGGGTCTAAGGAGGAGGAGAAGCCAAGTGACTGGGGCCCTCAAGCTTGTAGTGGTCAAGCAGCTCCTTGTGGAGTGTTTTGATAATTTACCATTTTGTTTACCATTTGATTTATTAACAAAAAAACAACATTCTTTTTTGAAGACCATACATGTCCCCTCCATATCCAGCAGTAAAGCACCTGTGTTTGAAAATATCTTTGATTATTCCATAAAACTCTGTGGGTACCAATTAACCCAGAGAACATTGGAAACAGAGCATCCTTAAGGGTTTATAAATAGTTGAAAGGAATGGTATTTAGGCTTAGCGTGAAAATTCTTTCCTACACATGCACATCTTTATCCACATACCTTAATATTATTATCTAAGTATCACTCAAAAAGCATTTTTAACAAGCATTCTATGTCCAACATTAAAAAAATTCCTTCCCAGTTCCTTCAATCAACTTATCTCACCCCATAATTAACCATCTTTCTTATAAGACTGTTAAGTGAAATTACATCAAATTGATTAATCCTATTACTCACTGACAAGCAAGTAGTCTAGATTAAAGACAATTTTATGACAATATGTCTAACACACTAGGAAATGATTTATTATAAGTAACTAAGGCAAATTTTGTTTCCATCTTGAGGCAGGCTGGCCCAAAACCCAAAGGTCAGTTACCTCCTCCTTTTAAGTAACAGGACATTACAACCTTTTTTAAAATACCTAGCAAATTATGAATCACTACCTCAGAGAGCATTTTGTTGTTTTAAATAATCCTCTATGTAAGTTGAAGTTGACCTAAAACATAAACTCAGTAATTTTACCTATGATGTTACCTAACAAATTATGGCATTGTTTATGTAGGATTTCAGTTCACCATAGGCTTTAGTTAAACATGACCTTAAAAAAAAAAAAAAAAAATCTGCCTCTTCATGGTGCCAGTGCAGCAGGAAGTGGTTGGGCAGGGCAGGAGCTCTCATACACCTTTGGATCAGCCCTGTCTTGCTCCTGGGCTCTCAACCAGGGTCAGGTTTGGTAGGCATGGAGGCCACAGCTGAGACACCACCAGCCCATAAGGGAGGGAGCCGGAGCTGCTGGGACCTAAGCCTCTTTGGATCACTTGCAAAACCGGCTTGGAGTTTTGCCACTTCCCTAATAGAGAAACTTGAAAGGAGATGACAGGGGAATGAGGGGAAATGTCCTTCATGAACAGTTCATTCCCTGGCCAGATAAGCTATAAGGGTGCACATGTCTGAGTCATATGGAACCCCAGAAATCATCCACAGGGCAATCTCAAGACTTCCTCCCAAAAGAAACTGGCCTCTCTCAAAGAGAGTTTAATTCCCCTAACTTTTATTTTTTTTTATTTTTTTTTAGCTTTTTTTTTGTTGTTGTTGTTGTTGTTATTTTTTTTTAATTTAATTTATTAGTTTTCTTTTCAGTAAATACAGGCAGTTTGGTACCATTATTTAGGCTCATCTGTGATCTACCCCCTCCCATTAGACCCTCCTTGTTATTGAAAATGGGTCGTGCATTGTGGAGTTAGCCCCCAGTTATTAGTATGATAAATGTCTCTGCAAATCATGACCCAACATGTGACTCTGACATTCTTTCCACCCCCTCTTCCGCAAGATTTCCCTGAGCCATGTTGGGTTCATTTTTGGTCTGCTTCAGTGCTGAGGTGTTGGGGGCCTCTGAGGCTCTGGCTCTCTGATTTGGTAGGAGTTGATTTTTCTCTGCATTGATCTCCTTCCCCTTTGTGCTGGTATCCAGTTCACAGGAAAACATCACCCTTGCTTATTTCACCAGTTGTCCTTAGTTTCAGTTGGGCCCCTTCTGAGGTATGTTGGGGCAGCTCTCTTCTTAGGATCTGCATCTATCTGGAAAAGAGAAGCAGATTCTCCAACGGAGAGTAAGTTAGCACCCAGAAAATTGAGATAACACTTACTTTTTTGATAGACAGTTTGATAGGTGTAGGCCCTCTTATACCCCGTTATTGATGGTAGCTTGATATTGTAGAGTGGGCTTGTGTTTGGGTTCTGACTTGTTTCCCAGCTCCAGCTAAGGGTCTAGTACCACTGAGTGGATCAGTTAGCCAAATCAAGAGCAATTGATTCCTCACCATGGCTGTGTACCACTATTGCACTTGTGTGGGTATCAGATCCAGTTAATTGTTGCTACTTAGGTTAAACAATGTGTTGCTTGGACAGATCTTGGTCACTTCCCCCAGTCGCCTATGTAGCGCCTTCTGGCACTAGACACGCTGACTGTCTGGGGACTGACTCTCTCCTGGCTTCCAGCCATGTCATTCCATTTTATGTGTCAGCTGCGTATGGAATCTTCAGCAATAGGGTCTTACCACTGGCCTTTGGTGGGTCATCAATTACTCTGACAGAAGTCTGTCATTGTTTTGGGAAACCTTGTAGGTTTCTCTGATCAAAAGCTCATTGTGGATTGTAGGCCCAAGCTGGAAGTGGGGGTTACAGGTCAGTGTCCACTAAGAAATTGAGGAAAAAGATAACTAATATACAAGAGTTAGAGAGGAGAGAGATAGAGGGGAGAGGGGGAGAGGGAGGGAAGGAAGATGTAGGAGATTTAGGTCAGTCTTGATCCTACCCTCTTCAGTGTCTTGTGGTTCAGGTGTTTCCTGTAAGGGACTAGTGAAGGTTCAGTCATTTGGTCTGTCTTTTAGGAAGTAGAATTTTATGGTACCATTGCCGTTTGGGTCTGGATTACTGTTTTCCACCCTTTGATTCCCTCCCCGCCCTCCCATCCATCTTATTGTCTAGTCCATGAGGTACTTGCTGGGTATGTAAGGCATTTTGGGCAAATTCAGGTTAGGTGTTGCAGATGAGTGAGACTATGTGTCGATTTTTTTTTCTGTGATTGGGTAAGTTCGCTGAGAATGATCTGTTCCAGGTTCAACCATTTTTCCTCAAATTTCTTTATGTCGTTTTTTCTTACTGCTGTATAGAATTCCATTGTGTAGATATACCACATCTTTGTTATCCATTCTTCTAATGATGGACATCTGGGTTGATTCCAGCTTTTAGCTATTACGAATTGAGCTGCTACAAACATGGTTGAGCAAATCTCTCTGGCTTTTGGTTTGAAGGTTTTAGGGTACATGCCCAGTAATGGTATAACTGGGTCTGTTGGTATTTCTATAGTCAGCTTTTTCAGGAGTCTCCATATTGCTTTCCAAAGTGGTTGTACCATCCTGCATTCCCACCAACAGTGAATGAGTGTCCCTGCTTCTCCACATCCTTGCCAGCATTTATTTTCATTTGACCTTTTGATGTTGGCTATCCTTATTGGGGTAAGGTGGAATCTCATAGTTGTTTTAATTTGCATTTCTCTGATGATTAGGGATGATGAACATTTTCTTAGGTGTGTGTTTGCCATTTGTATCTCTTCCTCTGTGAATTGCCTGTTTAACTCTGTGCCCCATTTTGTGAGTGGGGTATTTGTCTTCTTATTGTTTAGACTTTTGAGTTCTTTGTAAATTCTAGAGATAAGGCCTCTATCAGTTGGATAACCTGCAAATATTTTCTCCCACTCTGTGGGTATTCTATTGGCTTTGTTTATTATATGCTTATCTGTAAAGAAACTCTTCAGCTTCATATGATCCCAATGGTTGAGTGACTGTTTAAGAACTTGAGCCACTGGGGTTTTATTCAGGAAGTCTTTTTCCATTCCTATATCATGGAAAGTACTTCCTAAATTTTCTTCCAGTAGTTTTCGAGTTTCTGGTCTTATGTTGAGGTCTTTGATCCATTTGGATTTGAGTGTTGTGCATGGTGAAATGTGTGGATCAAGTTTTAGTTTCCTGCATGTGGTTATCCAGTTTGTCCAGCACCATTTGTTGAAGATGCTATCTTTTTTCCAGTCTATATTGTTTGGGCCTTTGTCGAATATCAAGTAGCTATAGTTGCTTGGCCCAAAATCCGGGTCCTCAAGTCTATTCCATTGGTCTCTACTCCTGTTTTTATGCCAGTACCATGCTGTTTTTATTACTATGGCTTTGTAGTATAACTTTATATCGGGTATGGTGATGCCACCAGAGGTATTTCTTTTGCTGAGGATATGTTTGGATATGCGAGGCCTTCTGCCTTTCCATATGAAATTTGAGATCATTTTTTCTATGTCTGTGAAGAACATTGTAGGGATTTTAATTGGAATTGCCTTTGGTAGGATTGTCATCTTCACAATGTTAATTCTGCCTATCCAGGAGCATGGGAGGTCTTTCCATCGTTTCAAGTCCTCCTCAATTTCTTTTTTGAGAGTTTTTATATTTTCGTTGTATAGATCTTTTACTTCCTTGGTTAACGTTATTCCAAGGTATTTTATTTTATTTTTTGCTATTGAAAATGGGACTATGTCCTTTATTTCTTTTTCTGTGTCTTTGTCATTTGCATACAGAAATGCTTCCGATTTTTGTGCATTGATTTTGTATCCTGCTACTTTGCTATAGGAGTTAATCACCTTCAGGAGTTTTGGGATGGAGTCTCTTGGGTCTCTTACATATACAATCATGTCATCAGCGAATAGAGCTAACTTAACTTCTTCCTTTCCAAATTGTATCCCTTTTATTTCCTTCTCCTGCCTTATTGCTTGGGCTAGTACTTCCAGAACTATATTGAAAAGCAGAGGTGAGAGAGGACATCCCTGTCTTATTCCTGATCTCAATGGGAATTCCTCCAGTCTCTCTCCATTAAGAATTATTTGGGCCTTTGGAGCTTTGTATATTGCCTTTATTATATTAAGATGTGAACCGGCCATGCCGATTCTCTCCAATGTTTTGATCATGAAGTGATGTTGTATCTTGTCAAAGGCCTTCTCTGCATCTATCGAAATGATCATGTGATTTTTATGTTTAAGCTTGTTTATGTGGTGTATTACATTGACAGATTTTCGTATGTTGAACCACCCTTGTGTTCCTGGGATAAATCCCACTTGGTCAAGGTGGATAATGCTTTTGATGTGTTGTTGGATACGGTTTGCGAGAATTTTGTTGAGGATCTTTGCGTCTATGTTCATTAGGGAAATAGGCCGATAGTTTTCTTTTCTTGTGCCGTCTCTGCCTGGTTTTGGGATTAGGGTGATACTAGCTTCATAGAAGGAGTTGGGTAGTTTTCCCTGTTCTTCAATTGTGTGGCACAGTTTTAGGAAGATTGGTTTGAGTTCTTCCATGAAGGTTTGATAAAATTCGGCTGGGAATCCATCTGGTCCTGGACTCTTCTTTTTTGGGAGGTTTTTTATTACTTTTTCAATCTCCATGAGTGTGATGGGTTCATTGAGGTGGTTGATCTGCTCTGAGTTTAGCTTTGGTAGATGATATGCATCCAGGAATTTATCCATCTCCTCCACATTTTCCAGTTTTGTGGAGTAGAGGCTTTTGAAATAAGTCCTGATGATTCTGCCGATTTCACTGATGTCTGTTGTAATCTCTCCTTTTTCATTTTGAATTTTGTTAATTTGGAGTCTCTCCTTTTTTTGCTTGATCAAATTGGCCAGAGGTTTGTCAATCTTGTTTATTTTTTCAAAGAACCAGCTCTTTGTTTTGTCAATTGCCTTAATTGTTTCCTTGGTTTCCAATTCATTAATTTCTGCTCTGATTTTAATTATTTCCTTCCTTCTAGAGCTCTTTGGGTTGGATTTTTCTTGTTTTTCCAATGCCTTTAGGTGGATGGTTAAGCTATTGATTTGGGATTTTTCTGTCTTTTTTATGAAGGCATTGAGTGCTATGAATTTTCCCCTGAGGACTGCCTTCATTGTGTCCCACAAGTTTTGGTATGATGTGTTCTCATTGTCATTCAATTCCAGGAATTTTGCAATTTCATTTTTTATTTCATCCACTATCCATTTATTGTTTAAGAGTGTGCTATTCAGTTTCCAGTTGCCGTTGGGGCTCTTGTTGGTTTTTTTGTTGTTGATTTCTAGGAATATAGCGTTGTGATCTGATATCATGCAGGGAATTATGTCGATTTTCCTAAATATGTGGAGGCTATCTTTGTGACCCAGTATATGGTCTATTTTAGAGAATGTTCCATGGGCTGCTGAGAAGAATGTGTAGTCTGTGGATTTGGGGTGGAAAGTTCTGTAGATGTCTGTTAGGTCTAAGTGCTCTATGGTTTTGTTGAGCTCTCTTACTTCCCTGTTGAGCTTCTGTTTGGATGATCTGTCTATTACTGATAATGGTGTGTTAAAGTCCCCAGCTATGATGGTGTTGGTGGTTATTTCTGTTTTATTGTCAAGTAGGTTTTGTTCTATGAACTGCGGTGCCCCTGTGTTTGGTGCATACAGATTTATGATTGTAATATCCTCTTGATGGATTGTTCCCTTTACAAGTAGGAAGTAGCCTTCTTTGTCTTTTTTGATTGTTTTTGGTTTGAAGTCAACTTTATCTGATATTAATATAGCTACACCTGCTTGTTTCTTATTCCCATTTGCTTGGAATATTGTTTTCCACCCTTTCACCCTGAGGAGGTTTCTGTCTTTAGTGGTAAGGTGGGTTTCTTGAAGGCAGCAGATTGAGGGGTCTAATTTTTTCATCCACCCTGTTAGCCTGTGTCTCTTGATGGGTGAATTAAGGCCATTAATGTTTAGGGTGATGACTGTGAGATTTGATTTGATCCCTGTCATTTTGTGGTGGTAGAGGTGTGTTGGCATTTCCATGGAATTTTTTTTTTTTTTTTTTTTGTATCTACTCTGGGTTTGATTGCTGTGATCTTCTTCTTGTAAGCATTTGTGTTTGGTTATTTGTTTCTTCTCTGTGGAGAATTTCCTGGAGTACTTTCTGTAGGTTTGGTTTTGTGTTCATATAATTGTAAAGCTGAGTTTTATCATGGAAAGGTTTCCTTTCACCATCTATTATAAGGGAGACTTTTGCTGGGTAGAGTAGTTTAGGTTGAAAGCCATAGTTTCTTAGAGTTTGGAGAGTATCATTCCAGGCCCTTCTAGCTTTCAGGGTTTCCATTGAGAAGTCTGAAGTAATTCTGATGGGGTTTCCTTTGAAAGTGGTATGCTGTTTTTCCCTAGCTGCTTTTAGGATTTTTTCCTTGGTGTCAATGTTTAGAGTCTTAATGATAATATGCCTTGGGGAGTTTCTCCTTTGGTCTAGTCGGTTAGGAGTTCTGTTTGCTTCTTGAATCTTGATGGGCCTTTCTTTTAAGAGACGGGGGAAGTTTTCTTCAATTATTGTGTTAAATAAGTTCTCCATGCCTTTGGTCTGAAATTCTTCTCCTTCTGGTATTCCCATGATTCTGATATTAGGACGTTTAAGTGTATCCCACAATTCTCTCATGTTCTGTTCACAGGAACTTTTGAACTTACTGAAATTTTTGGACTCTCGAACTGTTTCTTCCATCCTGTCTTCCAGATCAGAATTTCTATCTTCCACTTCACTGACTCTATTCTTGAGAGCCTCTAGTGAGTTTTGGACTTGTTCAATTAAGTTTGCATTTTCTACTACTTTCCTATGTATCACTTCCATCGCTTTGTCCAGCTCCCTTTTTGTCTCATTTTCTGATTTTCTTGCTGATTCTTGGAAATCATCCTTGCATTTCTTTATGTTTTCATTTAGTGTGGCCAGCTGATTTTTAAGGTCCTCTTTTTTTTCATTCTCCCTCAACTCTCTTAGCTCTCTTTGAATTCCTTCCAGTGTCTTATCATATTGCTCTAGCTTAGTGATGGTAGCATCCATACGATTATCTATCCTTTGTAGCTTTCCTGTCAGATCTAGCAGTAGTTTGGTCAGGGTTGCATTGTTCATTTCTTCCACTTGATGTTCTGATCCTAAACACTCTTCTATGTTTTGGTTTGTTGTGATCCTTGTTGGACTGGGTGATCTGTCTGGATTTTCTTCCATTTTATTTTTCGTGTTATTTCTTTTGCGCTGTGGTCTACCCATGTCAGTGTATGGGCAGGTAGGTGGGTGGAGCAGCCTGGGATCTAGCTTAATGCAAATCCAAGGCAGCCTGGGGCAGTTGTAAGCAGCCTGGGTTTTTGCTCACTCTTGCCAAAGCCACCTACCTATAGCCTGACAGGGGCACCAAAGTTGCCTGAATTCTCACCCAGTAATGCACCTAAGCTGCCTGCCTTTGAGCTTGAAAAGGGACTGAGGTAGCAAGCCTTGAAGGTGCCTAGATTCTGGCTGGGTACACTGGGGTCTGTAAACAGTCTTTGCTCTTCCGCCTCAGGGGAGTGGGGGATGGGTGGCGATGTACAGGTAGGGGATGGCACCTGCGCTGGCGCTAGTGACTCAGTGTGGACTTATGTGGCTCTTGCTGTGGGACTGGGCCCACTGCACGTGCAATTGTAGTGCAGAGGCAGATGATGTGGGTATGGAATCAGGACACAGCAGAAAGTGACCGGCAGCAAGTGATGTGAGAACAGCAGGGCGTGAGGGGAGGGGGGGCAGCTAGGAGCGTGGGGCACTGTGGGATACCTTGGGGTGCTCTGGACTCGCAGGGGGGGAGGGGGTGGATCACGCGGGGGAGGGGGGGAGGGGGTCCAGGGGGTCGCGGGTAGCGCAGGGGGCGTGGAGCACGCTGAGGTAAGATGGAGTGCTGGATGCTGCGGGACGCTGCGGGGCAGTCTGGACGCGCGGCGGTTGGTGGGGTGCACGGGGGGGGCTCGAGGAGCGCGGGGGTGGGGCGCGGGGAGTCTCGGGGCACGCAGGGGGCGCGGGGCACACCTGGGCGCCCGGGCGCTGGATGCTGCAGGGCGCTTTGAGCGCCCTGTCGTGAGTGGGTAGGGAGCGTTGGGCGCGCTGGGGGGGGAGGCAGGGGCGGGGCGCGCGGGGGGGTCTCGAGGCGCGTGGGGGTGGGGTGTGGGGTTCTCAGGGTGCTCGGGGGGCGCGGGGGTGCGGGGCACGCCTGGGCGCCCGGGGCGCGGGGCGCTTGGGGCGTGCCTGCTGTGTGTGGATAGAGAGCACGGAACACGCGGGGGGGTGGGGCGCGCGGGAGGGTGGGGCGGGCGTGGGGTGGTCTCGAGGCACGCGGGGGTGGGGCGCAGGGGTCTTGGGCGCGCGGGGGCGCGGGGCAGGCCTGGGTGCCCGGGGCACGGGAAGCCTTGGTTCGCTTGGGCCGCGTCTGCCATGTGTGGATAGGGAGCGTGGGGCGCGCTGGGGGGGAGGGGCGTGCTGGGGGGGGTGCGGGGGGTGCGGCGGGTGTGGGGCACGGGGGTTGTGGGGTGCGCTGGGCCGCCGGGGCACGTGGGGCTTGGTGTGCACGGGGCGCCGGGCCGCTGGGCGCGGGGCCGCGCCCGATGCAGTTATTCGCGGTGGGCGGGGTGGCGGGGCATGGGTCGCGGGGGTGTGTGCTTCCCTCTTTTATCCCAATCTGTGCCCTCCCTCTTCAGAAAGTTCCTAATTTCCCTTGAATACTTGCCTTTTTTTCCCTCGTTGTTTGTAGTGCAGCTAGGCGGTCGCCATCTTGACCCTATTTTTTCTCCCCTAACTTTTAGAAGAGCTCTTAACCCACAAATCTGTGATTCCTTTTGGTGGGAGACAATATTGCTCATGATAGAAAAAGAATGGAAATGCCAAGACCCAACAGCCGGATGCAAGCCTGTTCGCAAGTTTAAGAGACCAATGACCTGCCCTACAGGCTTTTAAAAGGTTGATGTGTTACCAGCTTTTTGTGTTGGAGACCAATAGAAGCTCTTTGCCAATGCCCAATGGGCTGTCAAGGTCCATGCAGAGGATGACTGGCCTTTGCCAATAACCAAGAGCAGCCTCAGCCAAGAGACATCAGTTGCCAGTTTTTCGTGACCAGTCCCTTGCTGTCAGGTACTGCCAGGCACAGGCTAGAGCCCTCAGTAGACAGGCCTGAGGTGCCAACCATGGCTAAGGACACCCAGGCTATAGGAGGCCATTCCCTCTTCAAGCTCGGCACACCTAAACTTAGGCTTTGCCCATAGCCTTGTGACCTTTGGCCAGTTGCCTAGGAAACTCCTTATCAGCCAGCAGCCTTCACAGAGTCTATCCTCCTGCAAACCTCTTCCTGCCACTATATAGATCACCTGACCTTCTCCCTACATGCTGAACCTGACTCTCCCCCAGTGTGCTGAAATGGATGTCCATAGGCATCATCTAGAAACCTTTGAACCCACAAATCCCCATAGGACACTCTTCTTGCTCTCAACTGCTTATAAATGCATTTCCATATTGAATAAACCAATCTGTTCACAGAGACTTCCCTGAGGATCCAGGGACTCTCGCGATGACATGAACCAAAACTAAAGGAGGAAAAATGGAAATGTACCAGCCCTCAAAACGTGGATTAAAGGCCACAAGGGCTGATGGCCCCAGATTTTCCTTTTGAGGGAGCACTCACTTACCCTGGAGAATCTCAGAGGGTCCCTATTCAGGCACTAGCTGTGGGTCCCTGTATTCTCAAGGCTGCAGTTCCCCAAAGGCATCCAGGCCACTGTAGAGAGCAAGGTCATGAGCATGATGAAGAACTACTTTTAGGAGGAAGTCTCTGTGAATAGCTTGGTTTATTCAATAGGGAAATGGGTTTATAAGCAGTTGAAAAGGGAAACAGGGTTCTAAGTGGATTAGTGGGTCCAAAGGTTAATAGCCAGTGCCCAAGGATCTTCATTCCAACATGTAGGGAGTCAGGTGATCTACATAGTGGAGGGAAGAGGGTCACAGGGGAATGGGCTGTGTGAAGGCTACTGGCTGACATCATGTAAGAAGTTTCCTAGGCAACTGGCCAAAGGTCACAGGGCTATGAGCAAAGCCTAAATTCAGGGGTACCAGGCTTGGAGAGGGAGTGGCCTCCTGCAGCCGAAGGGTCATTAGCAATTGCTGGCAACTCAGGCCTGTCTCCCAAAGGCTTCAGCCTGTGCCTGGCAGTGCCCAAAACTTTTGGCCCCACTCATATCTGCATGCACACCTAGCCTGACACCCAGCTGCAGAAGCAAAGACATGAGTAAGGAAATAGAAATACTGAAGAAAAACTAGGCAGAAATTCTAGTACTCAAAAACACAGTTTGTCAAATAAAAAACTCTGTGGAACGTCTCACCACTATAACGGATGAAACAGAGAACAGACTATCTAAACTGGAAGACCAGGTGGCAAATCTAACACAGTCCCACAAAGAGAAAGATAAGCTAATAGGAAAGTATGAATTGGAATTTCAAACTAAGAAAAATTGGTGAAACAAGCAAGGGTGCGATTTTCCTGATGAACTGGATATCAGCACAAGGAGGAAGGAGATCAACACAGAGAAAAACCAACTCCTACCAAATCAGAGAACCAGAGCCCCAGAGGCCCCCAATACTTCATCACTGAAGGAGACCAAAAATGAACCCAACATGGCTCAGGGAAATTTTGTGGAAGAGAGGGAAGAAAGAATATCAGAGCCACATGTTGGGTCATGATATGCAGAGACATTTATCTTACCCACAACTGTGGGCTAACTCCACAATGCATGACCCATATACCTCAACAAGGAGGGGCCATGGGGAGGGGGTAGGTCATGGATGAGCCTAATAATGGTACCAAACTGACTGTATTTGCTGAATACAAAACTAATTAATAAAAAAAATTTCAGGGTGCAACAATGGGATTTCTGGTCAAGATGGCATCTACCTAACTACGCTTCACCTCCAGGTGTAGGAAAGACAAGACATTAAGGGTTCATCAGGTCTTCTAGTTGGGTGCAGACTCTAATACACCTCCAGTGAGAGGGTGTGGAGAGGCAATAAAAAGATAATTGGCTGATACCTATGCTCTTATGTAGCCCACAAGTCCCCCAATGCCCTCAAGCAGCTATTCTAGCCACAGTTCCAGCCACAGGTTCCTCCTGCACTAACCACAGGCAAGGGAACCTGCAAGATCATGAATTCCATCACTTGCCACCCACACAAACACCATCCACTCCCTACTGAGCACTAATAACCTCACTTTCTGCTGCATGTGCCAATGTCTCCCACTCACCACCATACATGCCAATGCTGTCCCACTCACCACCACCCCCACCCTCACGTAGAGACCCAGGCCAGCAGGCCAGCATAGCTCCATCCATGCATCCAGGCTCAGGAACACCATCCCCACTCCCCATACCCCCAGCACCACTGTGCACTGGCCCAGGCAGGCCAGCATTTATCTATCCATGACTTCAGGCTCAGGAACACCATCCCACTCACTGCAGCCCCCCCATCCCCTTGCAGACCAAGGCAGGCCAGGGTAGCTCCACACAACCTCCAGGCTTAGGAACGCAAGCACACTCGCCACTGCCCCCCACCCCCTTGCAGTTCCAGGCAGGCCAAATTAGTTCTAACCATACCTCCAGGCTCAGGAATGCCAGCCCACTCACCACAACCCCCGTCCACGTTGGGCCACCTGACCACATAATCCCATACTCCAAATAACTGAACAAGAAGTCCCTACATCAGGTCCTTAGGCCACTAACAGTGCTTAAAGAGTTCCAGCCTCTGAGCAGGGAGGCTCAATTGCCACCAGAAGCCTAGTGGAAACAAACAAAAGGGAATAACTACTAAAGACAATTCAAGGGTAGATTATAGCTTCCTCCATAATTAAATAAGACTCCTACACTGTGATGGGCAGACCACAGTGCAAAAGGAATAACATAAAGAATCAAATGCAAGTAAATCCAATAAGATTGCCTGTCCCACAATGGATGTTTCTAATCAAAACATAGAAGAGACAATATTATCAGAACCCCAAAATGAAGATTCAAACTATGTAACCCTGGCAGTAAGTAGCAGAACTTGCAGAAACTCAACAAAGGACCAATAATTGTATGAATGGTATGCTCACTATATTAGACATAATAGAAAAGAACCAGGAAGGGTTTCTAAGACAGTTGAATGATCTGAAGAAGAGCAACAAAAAGAGGACCTTGCCGGTTTCCCGGCAGGCCTCGGCGGGGCGTAACTTCCGGTCTGTGCTGCCAGGCCTGCGCGGAGTGTTCCTTCCTCCCTCTCCCGCGGGGTCTGGAGCGCCGCAGCCATGTCTTACCCCGCCCATGACTACGAATCTGAGGCAGCCTACGATCCCTATGCCTACCCGGGCGACTATGATATGCACACAGGAGATCCAAAGCAGGACCTTGCTTATGAACGTCAGTATGAGCAGCAGACCTATCAGGTGATTCCTGAAGTGATCAAAAACTTCATCCAGTATTTCCGCAAAACCGTGTCAGACTTGATAGACCAGAAGGTGTATGAGCTTCAGGCCAGTCGTGTCTCCAGCGATGTCATCGACCAGAAGGTGTATGAGATCCAGGACATCTATGAGAACAGCTGGACCAAGCTGACTGAAAGATTTTTCAAGAATACACCTTGGCCTGAGGCTGAAGCCATTGCTCCACAGGTTGGCAACGATGCTGTGTTCCTGATTTTGTACAAAGAATTATACTACAGGCATATATATGCCAAAGTCAGTGGCGGACCTTCCTTAGAGCAGAGGTTTGAATCCTATTACAACTACTGCAATCTCTTCAACTACATTCTCAATGCTGATGGACCTGCTCCCCTTGAACTACCCAACCAGTGGCTCTGGGACATCATTGATGAGTTCATCTACCAGTTCCAGTCATTCAGTCAGTACCGCTGCAAGACTGCCAAGAAATCAGAGGAGGAAATTGACTTCCTTCGTTCCAATCCTAAAATCTGGAATGTTCACAGTGTCCTCAATGTCCTTCATTCGCTGGTGGACAAATCCAACATCAACAGGCAGCTGGAGGTGTACACCAGTGGAGGTGACCCTGAAAGTGTGGCTGGGGAGTATGGAAGGCACTCCCTCTACAAGATGCTCGGCTACTTCAGCCTGGTGGGGCTGCTGCGCCTGCACTCCCTGTTGGGGGATTATTACCAGGCCATCAAAGTGCTAGAGAACATCGAGCTGAACAAGAAGAGCATGTACTCCCGTGTGCCCGAGTGCCAGGTCACCACATACTACTATGTTGGTTTTGCCTATTTGATGATGTGTCGCTATCAGGATGCCATCCGTGTCTTTGCCAACATCCTCCTCTACATCCAGAGGACCAAGAGCATGTTCCAAAGGACCACATACAAGTATGAGATGATTAACAAGCAGAACGAGCAGATGCACGTGCTGCTGGCCATCGCCCTCACCATGTACCCCATGCGGATTGACGAGAGCATCCACCTGCAGCTGCGGGAGAAGTATGGGGACAAGATGCTGCACATGCAGAAAGGGGACCCGCAGGTCTACGAGGAACTTTTCAGCTACTCATGCCCCAAGTTCCTGTCACCTGTAGTGCCCAACTATGACAACGTGCACCCCAACTACCACAAAGAGCCCTTCCTGCAGCAGCTGAAGGTGTTCTCGGACGAAGTGCAGCAGCAGGCCCAGCTCTCCACCATCCGCAGCTTCCTCAAGCTCTACACCACCATGCCCGTGGCCAAGCTGGCCGGCTTCCTGGACCTCACAGAGCAGGAGTTCCGCATCCAGCTTCTCGTCTTCAAGCACAAGATGAAGAACCTGGTGTGGACCAGTGGCATCTCGGCCCTAGACGGCGAGTTCCAGTCAGCCTCTGAGGTTGACTTCTATATCGACAAGGATATGATCCACATTGCGGACACCAAAGTTGCTAGGCGCTATGGGGATTTCTTTATCCGTCAGATCCACAAATTTGAAGAGCTTAATCGGACCCTGAAGAAGATGGGACAAAGACCTTGAGGGCATTCATAATTAGCCAGGGACCTGCTTGGTTATTGTACATGGGAAGCGTTCTTGTCACCATGAAGCCTTTTCCCAGATCAGCCATCAGCTGCTCAGGACTGAAATGTTGTCAGGTGACGTCAGTAAAGCATCTTTGTTTGGAAAAAAAAAAAAAAGAGGACCTCAATAACCAGCTGGCTAAGCTCAATGAAGACATAAAGAAATGCAAGGATGAATTCCAAGAAGCATCAAGAAAATATCATTCAAAGGGGGCTCAACAGGAGATGGACACTATGCATTAAAAAGTAGTAGAAAATACAAACCAAATTGAACAAGCCCAAAACTCTATGGAAGCTCTCAAGAATAGAAACTGGAAGAAAAAACAGAAGAAACAGTTCATGAGTCCAAATGTTTTAATAAGTTCAAAAATTTTGTGAACAGAACATAAGGGAACTGTGGGATATGCTTCAACATCCCAACAATTGGATCATGGGAAGAGTAGGAGGGAAAGAAATTCAGACCAAAGGCATGGAGCACTTATTCAACAAAATTATTGAAGAAAACTTTCCCACTCTCTAAAAAGAAATCCCATCGAGATACAAGAAGCTAACAGAACTCCAAACAGATTGGACCAAAGGAGAAACTCTCCAAGACATATTGTCATGAAGACTCTAAACAGCGATATGAAAGAGAGCATCTTAAAAGATGCTAGTGAAAAACAGCACATTACATATAAAGGTAACCCCATCAGAACTACCTCAGACTTTTCAATGGACACCCTGAAAACCAGAAGGACCTGGAATGGAACACTGCAAAGTCTAAGAACCTATGGATTCCAACCCAAACTACTCTACCCACAAAAGTATCTCTCAAAATAGATGGTGAAAGAAAAATTTTCCACAATAAAATTTAGCTTTACAACTATATGAACACAAAGCCAAACCTACCAAGAGTACTTTAGGAAATTCTCCACACAAAAAAATCAAATAATCAACCTCAAGTGCCTACAATAATGAAATTACAATAAGCAAATTCAGAGATGGCACAAAAAAAAACTAGAGTCCAAGAAAACACCAAACTACATAAACCACCATGATATGCCAGGGATCAAATCAAACCTCACTGTTACTACTCTAAATATTAATGGTCTTAATTCACTCATTAAGAGACATAAGCTAACAAGGTGAATCAGGAAATTAGACTCCTTAATCTCTTGCCTTCAAAAAAACTCACCTCACCACAAAAGACAGATACCTCCTCAGGGTGAAAGGGTGGAAAATGATATTCCAAGAAAATAGGAATAAGAAATAAGCAGGCATAGCTATAATGATATTGGATAAAATAGACATCAAACCAAAAGTAATCAAAAAAGACAAAGAAAGCCATTTCCTGCTTATCAAGGGAACAATCCAACAAGAGGATATCACAATCATAAATCTTTATGCACCAAACACAACTTCATAAAACAAAATCTACTTGACAACAAAACAGAAATAACCACCAACAACATCATAGTTGGGGACTTCAGTACTACACTATCAGCAATAGATAGGTGATCCAAACAGAAAATCAACAGGGAAGAGAGAGAGAGAGATAGCTCAACAAAACCATAGAACAATTAGACCTAACAGAAATCTATAGAACATTCTAGCCAAAATCCACAGACTACACATTCTTCTCAGCAGGCCATGGAACCTTCTCTAAAATAGATCATATACTGGTTCATAAAGCCTTCCTCAATATATTTAGGAAAATTGAAACAATTTCCTCCATGATATCAGACCACACACTGTATTGCTAGAAATTAACAACAAAAGATGCACCAGGAATCCCTTTGGCTCCTAAAAACTGGAACCACACATATTTAAATAATAAATGGGTAATGGACGAAATAAAAAATGAAATTGCAAAATTTCTAGAATTGAATGACAATGAGAACATATTGTACCAAAATATATGGGACACAATGAAGGCAGTCCTCAGGGAACAATTAATAGCAGTAAATGCCTTCATAACAAAGACAGAGAAATCCAAAATCAATAACCCAACCATCCACCTAAAGGCACAGGAAAGGCAAGATGAAACCAACCCAAAATGCCCCCGATGGAAAGAAATAATTAAGTTCAGAGCAGAAATTAATGAATTGGATAATAAGAAAACAATTAAGAAAATTGGTGTAACAAAGAGCTGGTTCTTTGACAAAAATAAACAATATGGATAAACCACTAGCCAATTTGATGATGCAAAAAAATGAGACATTTCAAATTAACAAAATTAGAAATGAAAAAGGAAAGTTCACAACAGACATAAGTGAAATTGGAAGAATCATCAGGACTTATTTTAAAAACCTCTACTCCATAAAACTGGAAAACATGAAAGTAATGGATGAATTTCTAGACAAATACTACCTACCAAAGCTAAACTCAGAGCAGATAATCTCCTAAACAAACCTATCACACTCATCAAGATTGAAAAGGTAATCAAAAAGCTTCCCAAAAGGAAGAGTCCAGGACCAGATGGCTTCTCAGCTGAATTCTATCAAAACTTCATGGAAGAACTCAAGCCAATCTTTCTCAAACTGTGCCACACAATCAGAGAACAGGGGAAGCTCCCCAACTCCTTCTATGAAGCTACTATCAACTTGATACCAAAACCCCAGGCAAAGATGCCACAAGAAAAGAAAACTTTAGGCCTATTTCCCTGATGAACTTGAAGCAAAGATCCTGAACAACATCCTCATAAACTGAATTAAACAACATGAAAAGCATTATCCAGCCAGGCATGGTGGCATATGCCTTTAATCCCAGGCCTTGGGAGGCAGAGGTAGGAGGACTGCCATGAGTATAAGGCCACACTGAGACAACATAGTGAATTCCAGGTCAGCCTGAGATAGTGCCAGACCCTACCTTGAACCCCCACACACACCAAAAAAAAAAGAAAGAAAAAATAAATAAAAAGCATTATCTTCCTTGATATAGTAGGCTTCATCCCAGGAACGCAGGTTTGGTTCAGCACACCGAAAGCTGTCAATGTAATACACCACATAAATAAGGTTAAACACAAAAACCACAAGATCGTTCCTATAGATGCAGAAAGGCCTTTGACAAAATACAACATGACTTCATGATCAAAACGTTGGAGAGGCCAGGTATGGTGGCACACACCTTTAATCCCAGCACTCAGGAGGCAGAGGTAGGAGGATAACCATGAGTCTAAAGCCACCCTGAGACTACAGAGTGAATTCCAGGTCAGCCTGAGCTAGAATGAGACTGTACCTTAAAAAAAAATTGGAAAGGATAGGCATGAGTGGTCTATATCTCAACATAATAAAGCCTATATATAAAGCTCCAAAAGCCCAAATAATACTTGATGTAGAGAAATTGAAGGAATTCCCATTGAGATAAGGAACAAGACAGGGGTGTCCATCCTCACCTCTGCTCAACATAGTACTGGAAGTCTTAGCTCAAGCAATAAGACAGGAGAAATAAATAAAAGGTATACAAATTGGAAAGGAAGAAGTTGAGTTTGTTCTATTTGCAGACAACATGATTCTATACAGTAGAGGCCCAAGAGCCTCCATCTCCAAACTCTTAAAGGTGATTAACTCCTTCAGAAAAGTAACAGGATAAAAAAAAAAAATCAGTGGACAAAAGTCAGTAGTCTTGGGGCTGGAGAGATGGCTTAGCAATTAAGGCACTTGCCTAGGAAGCCTAAGGATCCAGGTTCAATACCCCAGGATCCATATAAGCCAGATGTACAAGGTGGCACATGCATCTGGAGTTCATTTGCAGTAGCTGAAGCCCTGGCAACGCAGTCCCTCTCCCCCCCCCCTCCCCCCGCGCCTCAAATAAATAAATTAAATTAAACAGTTAAAAAAAAAACAGTAACCTTTCTATATGCAATAGACAAAGATAAAAAAATAAATAAATAAATAACGTTTTCCATTTTTAATAGCAACAAAAAAAAAACTTGGAATAACATTAGCCAAGGATATGAAAGACCTATACAATGAAAATATCAAACACTCAAAAAAGAAATTGAGAAGGACTTGAGAAAAATGGAAAGACTGCCCATACTCCTGGATAGGCAGAATTAACATTGTGAAAATGGCAATCTTACCAAAGGCAATATACAGATTTAATGCAATACCAATAAAAATTCCAACATTGTTCTTCACGGAGATAGAAAAAATGATCTCAAAATTCATATGGAAAGGCAGAAGGACTCAGCTATCCAAGCATATCCTCAGAAAAAGAAACACCTCTGGTGTCATCACCATACCTGATCTAAAGATATATTACAAAGCCATAGTAATAAAAACAGCATGGTATTGGAATAAAAACAGGATTATAGACCAATGGAACAAAAACAAGAACCCACACTTTTGGTCAAGTGTACCAGACAGGTTCAGGTGCACTGAGATGAACTTCCAGACCAAGCACAGTTATGGAGGAAGGGATATTTATTGTAGCTTACAGATCCAGGGGAACTTCCATAATGGCAAAAGAAGCTGGCCTGCTATTACAGGATGAAACACAAGCGTAAAAGCCAAAAGCCACACAGCACAGCACACTCCAGGAACTCCAGCTAGGCATGCTCTGCATATCTTTACATTGAAATCTCAAACCCACCACCATACCTTAAGATCTGCCCAGTGACACCACCTCCAGCTAGGTGGCTGAAGATGCAAACTACAAACTAATAAAACAGTGACTATATTTGGGGCCATCTATTCAAACTACCACATTGACTTTGGGTCAATTAACTACAGCTACATGATATTTGACAAAGGCCCTAACAATATAGGCTAGGGGAGAAAAAAGCATCTTCAAGAAATGGTGCTGGACAAACTGGATAATCATGTGCAGGAAATTGAAACTCGATCCACACATCACGCCATGCACAAAAATCAAGTCCACATGGATCAAAGACCTCAATATAAGGCTGGAAACTTGGCTGCTACTGGAAGAAAAAAAAAAGGAGGAACTTTTCATGATACAGGAATGGGAAAAGACTTCCTGAACAAAGCCCCAGCAGCTCAGGAAATTAATCATTCAACCATTGTAATCTCATGAAGCTGAAAATTTTCTTCACAGACAAACATGCAATAAGCAGAGCCAATAGATTACACACAGAATGGGAGGAAAATTTTGCTGGTTATCCAACTGACAAAGGCCTAATTTCTAGAATCTAAAAAGAACTCAATAACCTAAACAATGAAAAGTTAAACAACCCACTCACAAATTGGGGCAAAGAACTGGACAGGCAGTTCTCAGAGGAAGAAATACAAATGGCAAACACACACTTAAGAAAATTTTCCTCATCCTTAATCATCAGGGAAATGCAAATTAAAACAACTATTAGGTTCCACCTTACCCCAGTAAGGATAGCAAACATTAAAAACTCAAATGAAAACCAAATCTGGCAAGGATGTGGAGAAATAGGAATCCTCTTCCACGTTTGGTAGAAATGTAAGATGATACAACTACTATGGAAAACAATATGGAGACTCCTTGAAAGGTTGACTATAGAGTCACCAACAGACCCAGTTATTCCCTTACTGGACAGTTATCCTAAAAGCTCTATGCCTTAGTTCAGAGAGATTTGCTCAACCATGTTTATGGTTGCTCAATTCATAATAACTAAGAGCTGAAATCAACCCAGATGTCCCTCATTAGATGAATGGATAACCAAGATGTGGCATATCTACACAATGAAAATCTACACAGCAGTAAGGAAAAATGACACAGAAAAATTTGAAGAAAAATGGTCGAACCTGGAATAGATCACTCTCAATGAACTCACTCAATCCCAGAAAGATAATTGTTGCATAGTCTCACTCATCTGCAGCTCCTAACCTGAATCTAACTGAAATGCTGACATACCTAATAAGCATCTTGTGAACAAGACAATAGGGAGGGTGAGGTGGGAGGGGAGGGTAAGGGCAGGGGACACAAAACTGGACACAAATGACAATGATACCATAAAATTCTGCATCCTACAAGACAGACTAAATGGTTGAACCTTCATCAGGTCCTTAGAGAAAACACCTGAATCACAGGGTCCTGGAGAGGGTATGTTAAGACTAACCTTAACTTCACCTGTTTCTCTCTCTTTCTCTTTCTCTTTCTCTTTCTCTTTCTCTTTCTCTTTCTCTTTCTCTTTCTCTTTCTCTTTCTCTCTCTTCTCTTCTCTTCTCTTCTCTTCTCTTCTCTCTCTCTCTCTCTCTATCATTTATATTACCTATCATTTTCTTCTTTTCCTGGTGCTTGCTTGTGACTCCCAGCACCAGACTGTGGCTAACATCCACAATGAGCTGTTGATCAGAGATAACTACAAGGTTCCCCAAAAGAAGACAGATTTCTGTCAGAGTACTTGATGACCCACCAAGGGTTAGTGGGAAGACCCTACTGCCAAAGACACCATATGCTATTGGTACAGAACATGGAGTGACATGATGAATCTGGAAGAAAGTCAGTTCACAGACAGATAGCTCACCTAGTGCCAGAAGGTGCTACATGAGCAACTGGGGGAAAATGACCAACATCTGTCCAAGCAACTCATGGGCTAAGCTACTCAGCAGCAAACAACCTGACATGATGCTCATACTAGTGCAATAGTGGCACACAGCCATGGTGAGAAACCAACTGCTCTTGATTTGGCATCTGCTCAGTGGAATGGAACCCAGAGCTGGAGCTGGGAAACAAGACAAAACCATATCCAAAAATGATCCCATTCTACATTATTAAGATCCCATGAACTGTGGGATAGAAGAGGTCCTACACCGGTTAAATTTTCTCTTAAAAGAAAAAGAAAAAAACAATGGTTATCCCATTCATCTGGTGCTAACTCCACTCTCCGCTAGAGAATTTGCTTCTCTTTTTCAGATGGACACAGATCCTAAGGAAAGAACCACCCCATCGCACCTCAACAGGGACTCAGCTGAAACTAAGAGTAACTGGGGAAATAAGTAAGAGTGCTGCTTTCTTGGTGAACCTGGTACCAGCACAAGGGTGAAGGAGATAGACACAGAGAGCACTCAACTCCTACCAAATCAGATATACAGAGACAGAGAGGCTCCCAAGACCTCATCACTAAAGTAGACCTAAATTTAACCCAACATGGCTCAGGGAAATCTGTGGAAGGGGAGGTGGAAACAATGTTAGAGCCACACATTGAGTCATTATGCACAGAGACATTGCCTCTTACCTATAAATAATGGCTAACCCCACAATGCACAACCCACATTCCCCAATAAGGAGGGTCCCTGCAGAGGGGGGAGGACAGGGAGGAAGTTAATGATATCAACATGACTGTATACATACTGTGTAGCTAGCTAATAGAAAGAAAGAAAGAAAGAAAGAAAGAAAGAAAGAAAGAAAGAAAGAAAGAAAGAAAGAGAGAGAGAGAGAGAGAGAGGGAGGGAGGGAGGGAGGGAGGGAGGGAGGGAGGGAGGGAGGGAGGGAGGGAGGGAGGGAGGGAGGAAGGAAGGAAGGAAGGAAGGAAGGAAGGAAGGAAGGAAGGAAGGAAGGAAGGAAGATAAGAAGAGAATATATATAACAGAAGGAGAATAATTTCAATCCAGAGGCTTAGTAGGTTTTCAAAAATGTTGTAGAAGAAAATTTTCCCCAAATTGTGAAAGAAATGCCAATGCAGATACAGGAAGCTTTTAGAACACCAGACAAAACCTGAAAAGAACTTCTCCTTGCCATGTTATAATTACTAAACACAAAAACCAAATAAAATATTTTGAAAGCAGTTAGAGATAGAAAGCAAGTCATCTATAAAGGCAAGCTCATCAGGATCATAGCAGATTACTCAATACAAACTTTAAAAGCCAGAAGTGCTTGGAATTATGTATTCCAGGTACAGAAAGATAACAACTGTACACAAAGATTACTTAATCTTACAAAGCTATCTATCCAAATTGAAGGAGAAATAAGAATATTCTAACAAAAACAGGCTCAAGGAATTTATGACACCAAAGCCAGCTCTACAGCTGTAGAATATTTATAGGAATTCTTCACACTGAAGAAAAAGCAAAGCACACACTTGAGGAAACAGGAAAAATAAACCATACTCAAATAACAGTTAAAACTAGAGAGTAAAGGGAAATCATGAAGCACTACAGAGCAAAAAGAAGAGTGAGAAGAAACACATACCTTTCAATAAAAACTCTTAACATCAGGCCAGAGACATGACTTAGTGGCTAATGTGTTTGTCTGTGAAGCATAAGATCCCAGATTAGAGTCCAGAGAAGCCACATAAGCCAGAAGCACAAGGTGGAACATGCATCTGGAGTTTGTTAGCAGTGGATGGAGACCCTGGCATGCCCATTCTCTCTGCCTCTCAGTCTCTCTCTCTCTCTCTCTCTCTCTCTCTCTCTCTCTCTCTCTCTCTCTCCAATAATAAATAAATAATATTTTTTTAAAAAATTATTAATATCAATGGCCCAATAAAAACACACAGGCTTGCAGACTGAATTAAAAGACAGAATCCTGTTGTTTGTTACCTCTAGGAAACTCATTTCTCAATAAAAGAGAGACACTGTCTTAGGTTGAAAAGATGGAAAACAGTATTTCAAGAAAATGGGCCTAGGGAACAAGCAGGGGTTGCTGTCCTAATATCTGACAGGATAGACTTTAAACCAACATTAGTGAGGAAAGATAAACAAGGTCAGCTTATACTGGAACACTCCAACAGGAGGACATTATAATCCTAAATGTATATGCTCCTAACATAGAGGCTCCCAATTTCAACAAACAAACACTATTAGACTTAAGGTCACAGATAACACCAAACACAATTGTAGTGGGTGACTTCAGTACCCCATTCTCTTCAGTTGGCAGGTCATCCCAGCAATCACAGAAAAAAAAATCAACACATAGTCTCACTCATCTACAACACCTAACCTGAATCTACATAAGACACCTTACATACTCAACAAGCACCTCATGGACTAGACAATAGGATGGAAGGGAGGGTGGGGAAGGCATCGAAGGGTGGAAAACAGTAATCTGGACCCAAATGGCATTGGTTCCATAAAATTCTACTTCCTAAAAGTCAGACCAAATGGCTGAACCTTCACTAGACCTTTACAGGAAACACCTGAACCACAAGACACTGGAGAGGGTAGGATCAAGACTAACCTAAATCTTCTACATCTTCCCTCCCTCCCTCTCCCCCTCTCCCCTCTATCTCTCTCCTCTCTAACTCTTGTATATTAGTTATGTTTTTCCTCAATTTATTAGTGGGCACTGGCCTGTAACCCCCACTTCCAGCTTGGGGCTACCATCCACAATGAGCTTTTGATCACAGAAACCTACAAGGTTTCCCAAAACAATGACAGACTTCTGTCAGAGTACTTGATGACCCACCAAAGGCCAGTGGTAAGACCCTATTGCTGAAGACTCCATATGCAGCTGATATGCAAAATCCAACGGCATGGCTGGAAGCCAGGAGAGAGTCAGTCCCCAGACAGTCAGCGTGTCTAGTGCCAGAAGGCGCTACATGGGTGACTGGGGAAAACGACCAATATCTGTCCAAGCAACTCATTGTCTAATCTAATTAGCAACAAATAACCTGATGTGATGCCCACACAAGTGCAATAGTGGCACACAGCCATGGTGGGGAACCAACTATTCTTGATTTGGCTAACTGATCCACTCAGTGGTACTAGACCCATAGCTGGAGCTGGGAAACAAGTCAGAACCATACCCAAACACAAGCCCACTCTACAATATTAAGCTATCATCAATCATGGGGAACAAGAGGGCCTACACCTATCAATCTGTCTATCAAAAAAGTAAGTGTTGTTTCAATTTTCTTGGTGCTAACTTTCTCTCCGTTGGAGAATCTGCTTCTCTTTTTCAGATAGATGCAGATCCTATGGAGAGAGCTGCCCCAACATACCTCAAAAGGGGCCCAACTGAAACTAAGGACAATTGGTGAAACAAGCAAATGTGATGTTTTTCTGTGAACCGGATACCAGCACAAAGGGGAAGGAGACCAACGCAGAGAAAAATCAACTCCTACCAAATCAGAGAGCCAGAGCCTCAGAGGCCTCCAACATCTCATCACTGAAGCAGACCAAAAATGAACCCAACATGGCTCAGGGAAATTTTGCAGAAGAGGGGGTGGAAAGAATGTCAGAGTCACATGTTGGGTCATGATTTGCAGAGACATTTAGCATACCAATAACTGGGGACTAACCCCACAGTGCACAACCCATTTACATCAACAAGGAGGGTCTAATGGGAGGGGGTAGATCATAGATGAGCCTAAACAATGGTACCAAACTGCCTGTATTTGATGAAAAGAAAACTAATAAATCAAATTTTAAAAAAAAATTTAATGTCTGGAAAAAAAAATTAACAAAGAGACATCTGGATTAAATGATGTCATGGAACAAATGGACCTAACAGATATCTATAGTACATTCCATATAAATACTGTAGAGTACACATTTTTCTCAGAATCACAAGGGACATTCTCCAAAATGGACCATATATTAGGATACAAAGCAAATCTTAACAAATACAGGAAAATTGAAATAATCCCTTGTACTCTATCTGGCCACGATGGGATTAAACTACAAATCAGCAACAAAAAATACTACAGAGCATACAGAAGTTCATGGAGACTAAACAGTATACCATTGAATGATGAAGGGATGATTGAAGAAATCAAAAAGAAAATCAATAAATCAATAGAATCAAATGATGATGAGAATACAACATACCCAAACCTTTGGTACACAATGAAGGCAATGCTAAAGGGAAAGTTAGAGCTCTAAGTGCCTATATGAAGAAATTAGAGAGTTCAAAAGTAAACAATTTAATGCTTCACCTTAAGGCCTTGTAAAAAGAAGAATAAAGCAAACCAAAATCAGTAACTGGGAAAAATAATAAAGATTGGGCAGAAATTAATGAAATAGAAATGAAAAAAATAATCCAAATAATCAATGAAACAAAGAGTTTGTTCAATGAAATGATAAACAAGACTGATAAATTCCTAGCAAATCTGACCAGAAGAAAGAAAAAAAAGACAAATATTAATAGAATTAGTCGTGAAAAAGTCACCATTACAAGATACCAAAGAAATTCAGAAAAATCATACATATATGCTTTAAGAATCTATACACATCTAAATTTGAAAATCAGAAATAAATAGATGATTTTCCTGGTTCATGTGAGCTACAAAAATTAAATCAAGATGAAATAAACTATTTCTTAAACTTTTTTGTTCATTTTTATTTATTTACTTAAGAGTGACAGAGAGAGAGAAAAAAAGAGGCAGACACAGAGAGAGAATGGGAGCACCAGGGCCTCCAGCCACTTCAGACAAACTCCAGACATGTGCACCCCCTTGTGCATCTGGCTAACGTGGGTCCTGGGGAATCAAGCCTTGAACCAGGGTCCTTAGGTTTCACAGGCAAGTGCTTAACCACTAAGCCATCTCTCCAGCCCAAAATGAAATAAACTATTTAACTAGGCCTATAACAAGTACAGAGGTCCAAGCAGTTATAAAAAGTCTTTATAAAAAGTCTCCCAACTAAAAAAAAAAAGAAAAAGAAAAAAAAAGTCCAGGCCCTGATGGATTCAATGGTGAATTTTACCAGGTCTTCATGGAAGAACTAACATCACTGCTTCTCATACTTTTCCTTAAAACAGAAAAGGAAGGCATCCTACCAGACACCCTCTATGAAGCTGGCATCACCCTCACATCAAAACCAAGCAAAGACAGAATAAAAGCAAAAAAAAAAAAAAATTACAGACCAATCTCCCTCATGAACAAAAATGCAAAAATTCTGAACAAAATATCAGCAAACAGAATGCAAGAATATATCAGAAAGGTTATTCACCCAGACCATGTAGGTTTTATCATAGAGATGCATGGATGATTCAACATATGCAAATCAATAAATGTCATACACTATATGACTGAAGGACAAAAATCACATGATCATCTCAATAGATGCAGAAAAGACATTTGACAAAATCCAATATCCCTTCATGGTAAAAGTCATACAGAAACTTGGAATAGAAAGAACATATCTCAACATAAAAAAGATATTTATGACAAAGCTACAGCCAACATAATACTAAATGAGGAAAAACTTGAAGCTTTTCCACTAAAATCAGGAACAAAACAAGGGTGTCCACTGTCCCCACTTTTGTTTAATAGAGTACTGGAAGTCTTAGCTATAGCAATAAGGCAAGAGACACTCATAAAAGGGATTCATATTGGAAAGAAAGAGATCAAATTATTATTATTTGCAGATGATATGATTCTATACATAGAGACTCTACCAACAAACTGTTAGAGCTGATAAACACTTTTGGCAAAGTAGCAGGATACAAAATAAACACACAGAAATTAGTAGCTTTCCTATATACTAACAATAAACCTACAGAGGATAAAATCAGGGAATCTCTCCCATTCACAATTGGCAATAAATAAATAAATCACCTTGAATAAACCTAACTGAGGACATGAAGCATCTCTACAATGAGAACTTTAAAACACTCTAGTGAGAATTTGCAGAAGACACTAGAAAATGGAAAGACATCTCATGTTCCTGGATGGGAACAATCAATATTGTGAAAAATGTCAATCTTACCAAAAGCAATCTACATATTTCATGCAATCCATTTTAAAATTCCAATGGCATTCTTCAAAGAAATAGAAAACAAAATGTCCTAAAATTCATTTAGAAGCACAAAAAAACCCTCAAAAAACCAAAACAATTTTGAGCAACAAAAGTAAGGCTGGCAGTATCACCATACCAGATTTTAAGTTATATTACAAAGCCACAGTAACAAAAACAGCATGGTACTGGCACAAAGACAGATATGTAGATCAATGGAACAAAATAGAGGACCCAGATGTTAATCCAGGCAGCTACAGCTATCTGATTTTTAACAAAAAAAAAAATGCCAAAAATATTCATTTGATAAAAGACAACCTCTTCAACAAGTGATGCTGGGAAAACTGGATATCTATATGTAGAAGGATGAAAATAGATCCTTTTCTCTCTCCATGCACAAGTAACAAGTCCAACTGGATCAGAGACCTTAAAATCAAACCTGAAACTCTGAAACTCCTAGAGGAAAAAGTAGGGGAACCCTTCAATATATTTGCATGGGCAATGACTTTATGAATATAACTCAATTGCTCAGGAAATAAAACCATTAATCAACCACTGGGATCTCATAAAATTACAAAGCTAACCTACAGAATGGGAGAAAATCTTTGCCAGCTACACATCTGGCAGAGGATTAATAGCCAGAATATACAAAGGACTAAAAAACCAAAACAATAAGAAATCAATCAACCCAATTAAAAAAATGGGCCATGGCCCAGAAAGCCATCACCACATGTTCTCCCTCATATGTGGATCCTAGCTACAGATGATTGGGCTTCTGCGTGAGAATGAAAATACTTAGTAGCAGAGGCCAGTAAGTTAAAAAGGAGACATAAAGGGAAGAGAAAGGAAGGGAGGAGGATACTTAATAGGTTGATATTGTATATATGTAATTACAATGATTGTAATGGGGAGGTAATATGATGGAGAATGGAATTTCAAATGGGAAAGTGTGGGGGTGGGGAGGGAGGGAATTACCATGGAATATATTTTGTAATCATGGAAAATGTTAATAAAAATTTTTTTAAAATGGGCCATGGAACTAAATAGAGAGTTCTCAAAGGAAGAAATACAGACAGCATATAAACATCTAAAAAAGTATTCTACATCCTTAGCCATCAGGGAAATGCAAATTAAAACTACTTTGAGATTTGCATCTCGTCATAATGGCTATCATCAAGAAAACAAATGACAAACGTTGGTAAGGTTTTGAAAAAAAAGGGGAACACTTCTATGCTTTTGGTGGGAATGTAGTCTGGTATAGCCTTTGTGGAAATCATTGAGGATGTTCTTGAGACAGCTAAAAATAGATTTACCATATGCTCCAGCTATACCACTCTAAGTATATATCCTAGTGACTCTTTTCACTACCTTAAAGATACTTGCACAGCCATGTTTATTGCTGCTCTATTCAGCCTAGATGTCCCTCAGCAGATGAATGGATAATAAAGATATGGTACAATTACACAGTGGAGTTCTATTCAGTGGCAAAGAAAAATGAAATTTGCAGGGAAATTGATGGATCTGGAAGGATTATACCAAGTGAGATAAGCCAGGCCCAGAAAGCTAAACGTTGCATGTTCTCTCTCATATGTGGATCCTAGCTACAAATGTATAGACTTGTGGGTGAGGTGCAGCCAAAAATAGGTAAAAGAAGCCAATAAGCTAGATAAAGGCTATAAGGAAGGAAGTAGAGTGAAGGACTTAAGAGGGTGGTATTATATATATGTAAGTAGAAAAACAGATTAAAAGGTGTGGAAGCCTAAGTGAGACTAGGGGAAGAGACTGAGTAAAAGAAGGATGGAGGGGAGGGTCAATCAAAATTCAAGATATTCTGAATAAGACATATGAAAAACCTACTTTTTTGGAGAATGGCACATCCAGAAGCCATAAATTATTACTAGAAAATTTTCAGTGCCAGGAATGGGATACCTTCTAGTGAGTTGTCCAAGGAGGTCCCTGTTGCCTCCAAAACATTACAGGTTATTGCCAAGGCCCTTGGTTTCTCATGAGAAGTAGATGTTAAGACCCTACTGCTGAAGATTTCACATGCCTGGGTGGCAAGTTCACTGAGAAATCAAGCTGGGACTGAGCTATAAACCTCCCCCCCATAGACCAGCTGACTGAAATGTGGGAATAGCTGCACTGCATGTAGCCCTATGGGAGACAGAAGTCATCATTGGTGAAAACAATGGACATTAGAAGACTCACCTTTGGCCATCCAGGCCAAATGACTGAATGGGTGCAATAGTGCATATCTGCTCTGGGGAAAACCAACTGCTCTCTAATTGGACTGGAGGTCTGCTCTGTGGGAGTGAATATATGCCTGGTACTGAAAACCTAATAAAAAGCCTATGGCAGGGGAGATCATGAGTCTTGTGGGTATAAAGCCTGCTCTTCTCTGGTTAAATGCATATACTGTGCTCACCAAACTGTCCAGTAAGCAGTACACTTAATGTTTATATTCATATACTAATGCTACTCTCACTTTTATTTAGAGTAGCTTCTCTTTTCAGATGATGGTGACCACTAGGATGACCCAAAAGGCAACATAGTGCTGAAAAGAAGGGATGGAGGAGTTTGCAGCACTGAAACATCTCTATCACACCCTCCAAGGCTCAGGGTCCATTGTGGAAGAGGTGGCAGAAAGAATGTAAGAGCCAAAGGAAGGGAACAACTCTACAAAGCAACTATCCAGACAGAAATTGGCCTCAATACCCATGACCCAGCAGTGTCTAGCAATACCTTCACAAGACCCTCATAGCAAGAGAAAAAGATGATGACATCAAAATAAACAAAAGACTAATGGATAGAGGGAGGGGGTATGTTGGAGAGTGGAGTTTTGAAGGGGAAAGTGGGGGAGGGGAGGGAATTATCATGGTTTCTTGTTTGTATGTATAGAAGTTGTCAATAATAAAATTTACATTAAAAAAGGGAATTTCTTTTAAAGTTTGAGTATACAATTCCCTATCCTATGATATGGCCTGTCCCATATTTTACACCAGACTCTAAGCTGGGCTCCCCTCCCCTGCCCCAGTTACCTTACAATGTAATATGTGCACAACGCCAGGAAGCATCCTTTACACTGAATCATTTAAAGTTCCCTTTCAGGCCTCTGGGTCCAGGTTCCCTGTTCAGGCACCAGTTGCCATGACCAGCGTGGCTTTGACCTGTTGGGGTAACCCAAAAATAAGAAAGAAAGAAAGAGGGGGGGGGAAGGAAGGAAGGAAGGAAGGAAGGAAGGAAGGAAGGAAGGAAGGAAGGAAGGAAGGAAGGAAGGAAAGAAGGAAGGCAGGTAAGCAAGCAGCAGGCAGGGAGGGAGGGAGGGAAGAAACAAAGAAACAAAGAAAAGCAATCACACTCTGGGAAACCCAGGCAGAGCTCAAGCACTCAGCAAACCTTAGGCTGGAAACAGATCTGCCAACAATGCCACCTGTTCCAGCCAGGCAGCTGGAAATCCAAGTTACCGCTTTAATAAAACATTTGAGTCTACTGGGGG
The DNA here is from genome assembly GCF_020740685.1 of Jaculus jaculus. Taxonomy (NCBI): domain Eukaryota; kingdom Metazoa; phylum Chordata; class Mammalia; order Rodentia; family Dipodidae; genus Jaculus; species Jaculus jaculus. The sequence continues at coordinate 78,765,689 of NC_059107.1, read as the reverse complement.
GACATAAACTCAAACTACCACAATATTTCTCATAACTACATTTTTAGGATTTAATCTTTCTCATGTAGATAAAAAATAGAATTATCCTAAAATCAAATAGCTCCAATATCTTAACTTATTCATATCTTTCTATTAATTTTAGTAGACTTTCATCTTTTTGTCTAAAAATAACAATCCAAGATGTTATATCAAAGATGGAGTACATGGCTGGAAGCTGGAAGACTCAGTCCCCAGACAGCTTGTCTAGTGCAGAAAGTGCTACATGAGCAACTGGGGAAAAATGACCAATATCTGTCCAAGCAACTCATGGTCTAACCTACTTAGCAGCAAATGACCTGACTTGATGCCCACACAAGTGCAATAGTTGCACACAGCCATGTTGAGATACCAACTGCTCTTGATTTGGCTAACTGATCTGCTCAGTGGAATGGATCCCAAAGCTCAAGCTGGGAATCAAGTCAGAACCGTATCCAAAACAAGCCCCCTCTCCATTACCAAGCTCCCACCAATTGCAGGCTATAAGAGGGCCTACAGAATGCCAGACAAAATCAGGAAGAAAAAAAAAAAACTCTCACCATCATATTATAATTAAACTTCAAAACACACAAACCAAAGAAAATATATTGAAAGTAGTTAGAGAAAAAAAAGCAAGCCACATACAAAGGCAAGGCCATAAGGATAACAGTAGATTACCCAACACTAACTTTAAAAGCCAGAAGGGCTTGGAATGATATATTCTAACTTCTGAAAGGTAACAACTGTCAACCAAGATTACTTTATCCTGCAAAGTTATCTATTAAAATAGATGGAGAAATAAGGATCTTCCACAACAAAAACAGGCTACAGGAATATTTGAAGACAACCAGCTCTAGAAAGTACCTGACAGGATCTGCCATGCTGAAGAAAAAGAAAAGCACACATATAAGGAACCTAGAAAAAAAAATTATACTCAAGTACTAGTTAATACAAGAGAGCAAAGTTTAAACCAGAAGAATTACAAAATAGCAAAAATGGCCAAAATAAATACATACCTTTTAATAATAACTCTTAATATCAGTGGCCTCAATTCCCCAACCAAAAGACACAGTTTGCAGACTGGGTTAAAAAACAGGATCCTGCAATTTGTTGCCTCCAAGAAACTCAGCTTTCCACAAAAGATGGACACTGTCTTAGGGTGAAACGTTAGAAAACAGTGTTTCAAGCAAATAAGCTTTAAAAAAAAAAAAAGTAGATGTCACTATCTTAATATGACAGGGTAGAGTTCAGAACAACATTAGTTAGGAAAGATGAGGAAGTTCGCTTTATATTGATTAAAGGAACACTCAAACAAGAGGACATTATAATCCTAAACATATATGCGCCTAACGTGGGAGCTCACAATTTCAAAAAACAAACACAATTAGAACTAAGGTTACCAAACACAGTTGTAGTGGGTGGTTTCGACACCCCACTCTCATCAGTTGACAGGTCATCCCAGCAAAAAATAAACAGAAAAGCATCTGGATTAAATTAGGTCATACAACAAATGGACTTAACAGATATCTATAGAACGTTTCATCCAAATGCTTCAGAATTCACATTCTTTTCAGCAGCATATGGTACATTCTCTAAAATAGGCCATATATTAAAACACAAAGCAAATATTAACAAATATAGGAAAATAGAAATAACTCCTTGCACTCTATCTGATCACAATGGGATCAAATTACAAATCAACAGCAAGAAAAGCTAGAGAGCATACACAAAATTATGGAAACTAAGCAATACACTATTAAATGATGAATGGGTCAATGAAGAAATCAAGAAGGAAATCAAAAATTTTATAGAATCAAATGATAATGAGAACACAACATACCAAAACCTTTGAGACACAATGAAGGCAGTCCTAAGAGAGAAAATTATAGCTTTAAGAGAATATAAAGGTGAATCACCACATCTAAGAACACTGAAGATAAGTAGAAAATGCAAGAATCAAATCAATTCAGGATGCAAAAGTCACTACATTATAATATAAGAAAGAATTAGGACAATGCAATCCAACCAAAAATTATAAATCCATCAGAAATGATCACCTATGACACTATTTTAAATGAAATTCCTGACAAAAATTTCAAAAAAAATTATTGTATCTATACTCAAAGAAATCAAAGAAAAAAATGAAAGGAATAAAAGAAGAAAACAAAGGAATTAAAGAAGAAAATAAACTCCTGAAAAGAACACAGTCCAACAAAGAGAAAGACAAGCTAATAGGGAGGTATGAATGGGAATTTCAAGATATCTGGGACACTATGAAAAGATCAAACATAAAATTCCAGATGTAGTAGGAGAATTTCAATCTAGAGGCTCAGTAGGTATTTTCAACAAAATCACAGAAGAAAATTTTCCCCAAATTGGAAAACAAATGCTAATGCAGATACAGAAGATTTTAGAACACCAAACAAACAAAACCAGGAAAGAACCTATCCTCACCATGTTATAATTAAGCTACTAAATACACAAACCAAAGAAAATATATTGAAAGCAGTTAGAGACTAAAAGCAAATCATCTACAAAGACAAGCCCATCAGAATAACAACAGATTACTCAACACTAATTTTCAAAGCCAGAATGGCTTGGAATTATGTACTCTAAGTTCTGAAAGATAACAACTGTCAACCAAGATTGCTTTATCCTACAAAGCTATCTATCCAAACTGATGGAAAAATAAGGATATTCCATAACAAAAACAGGCAAAAGGAAGTTATTAAAACTAAACCAGCTCTATAGAAAATACTTGGAGGAATCCTTCATGTTGAAGAGAAAGCAAAACACACACAGGAGGAATTAGGAAAAAATAAACCATACTCAAACAACAGTTTAAAAGAAATGTGTAAAGAGAAAACAGGAAGCACTACAAAATAAGAATGTTGAGAATAAATACATAACTTTCAATAATAGCTCTTAATATCAGTGGCCTCAACACCCCAACCAAAGACACAGGCTTGCAGACTGGATTAAAAGGATCCTGCCACTTGTTGCCTCCAGGAAATTCATGTCTCAATAAAAGATAGATACTGTCTTAGGGTGAAAGGATGGAAAACAGTATTTCAAGAAAATGGACTTAGGAAACAAGTAGGGGTTGCTATCCTAATATCTGACAGGGTATACTGAACCAGCATTAGTAAGGAAAGATTAAGAAGGTCATTTTATACTGATTAAAGGAACACTCCAACAGAAGGACATTACAATCCTAAACATATATGCACCTAACATGGGGGCTTCCAATTTCATCAAACAAACACCATTAGACTTAATGTAACCAAGCACAATAGTGGGGGTGAATTCAATACCCACTCTTAGCCATCAGGAAAATGCAAAATAAAACATTTGAGATTACATCTCACTCTTGTCAGAATGGCTACCATCAAGAAAAAAAATGACAATAAATGTTGGTGAGGATGCAGAAAAAGGGGAACCCTTCTACACTGTTGGTGGGAATGTAATCTGGTACAGCCATTGTGGAAATCAGTGTGGAGGTTCTTGAGACAGCTAAAAATAGATTTACTTTATGATCCAGCTATTACACTCCTAGGCATATACCCTAATGACTCTTTTCACTACCTTAGAGATACTTGCAGAACCATATTTATTGCTGCTCTATTCACAATAGGTAGTAAATGGAACCAGCCTAGATGTCCCTACACAGCTGAATGGATAATAAAGATGTGGTACATTTATGCAGTGGAGTTCTATTCCACAGTAAGGAAAAATGAAATTTGCAGGGACATGGATGGATCTGGAAAAGCTCATACTAAGTGGGGTAACTTGGGCCCAGAAAGCCAAACTTACCATGTTCTCTCTCATATGTGGATCCTTGCCACAAATGTAGACTTGTGTGTGAGCTGGAACCAAAAACAGTAGCAAAGGCCAGTAAGCTAGAAAAAGGCTACAAGGAATGGAGGAGAGGCGTGGACTTAAGCAGATGGTATTGTATATATGTACATAAAAGAGCATAAAAGATTACAGGGAGAGATAGGCCTAAGCAGACCAAGGGAAGTGATTGTGTAAAAGAAGGGTGGGGAGAGGGTCAACCAAAATTCAAGATATTCTGAATAAGACATAAGAAAAACTACTTTTTTGAATAATGGCACATCCAAAAGCCTCAAATTATTACTAAACAATGTTCAGTGCCAGGGATGGGATACCTTCCAGTGAGTTATTGGCAAGGGAGGTCCCTCTTGTCTCCAAAACATTACAGGCTATTGCCAAGGACCTTGGTTTCCCTTGAGAAACAGATGGTAAGACCCTATTGCTGAAGACATCACATGCCTGAGTGGCAAAGTCACTGAAAAATCAAGCTGGTGCTGAGCAGAAAACTTTCTCCCTGTAGACCAGCCAATGCAGGGCTGGAAAGAGCTGCAGTGCATTCAGAGAGAAGTCATCAGCAGTGAAGACAGTGAACACTGGAGGCCTCAAGTTTGTCCAGATAGGCTAAATGTCCAAGCAAGTGCAATAGTGGCATGTCTGCTCTGGGGGAAACCAACCACTCTCTCATTAGAATGAAGGCCTGCTCTATGGGAAGTAATACATCCCTCATAGTGAAAACCTAATCAAAAGCATATGGCAGGGGAGGGCCTGCTCTTTTCTAGATAAATGCATATACTATTCTCACCAAATTGCCCTGAAAGAACTACACTTAATGTTTATATTCATATATTAATACTGCTCTCACTTCTGGTTAGAGGAGCTTCTCTCTTCCCATGGTGATGACCACTGGTATGACCCAAAAGCAACATAGCACTAAGAAAAGGGACAGAGGTGTGTCCAGCACTGAAACATCTCACCCTCCAAGGCCCAGTGTCTATTGTGGAAGAGGTGGCAGAAAGAATGTAAGAGCCAAGGAAAAGATACCTCTCCTTACAATGCAACTGTCCAGACAGAAATTGGACTCGATATCCATGACCTTGAAGTGCCTAGCAATACCTACACAAGACACTCATAACAGGAGAAATAGATGATGACATCAAATTAAAAGAGAGACTAATGGAGAGAGAGGGAGGAGATATGATGGAGAGCAGAGTTGTGAAGGGGAAAGTGGATGAAGGGAGGGGAGGGAAATATCATGGTTTATTGTCTGTAAGTATAAGTATATAGAAATATATATATATCTCAAGTGAACAGAATATGAGGAAACTGTGGGATACTCTAAAATTACCAAGCATCCAGATCATGTGTATACCAGAAGGAGAGAAAATCCAGGCCAGAGGCATAGAGACCATATTCAAAAAAATTATTGAAAAAAAATTTCTGATTCTCTCAAAAGAGGGGCCCACCCAGATACAAAAAGCCCAAAGAATACCAAACAGACTGGACCAAAGAAGAAACTCTCCAAGACATCATAGTTAAAACTCTTAGCAATGAGAACAAAGAGAAAGTGTGAAAAGCAGCAAGAGAGAAACAACTCACAACATACAAAGGCAACACCATCAGAATTACATCAGATTTCTCAATGGAAACCCTAAAATCCAGAAGGGCCTGGAATGGAACACTTCAAAGTCTGAAAAACTATGGCTTCCAACCCAAGCTGCTCTACCCAGCAAAAGTATTCTTCATAATAGATGGTGACAGAAAAACTTGTCATGAAAAAAGTCAACTCTATGATTATATGACCACAAAGCCAAACCTACAGAGAATACTACAGGGAATATTCCACACAGAACAATCAAACAACCAATTTCAAGAGCCAATAAGAAGAATATCACAATAACCAAAATAGACCAGTCTCAAAATAGTAGAAAACAAAAGAAAGCAACAATCCCCACAAAACACCTCATCACGGAAGGGAATAATTCAAACCTCACAGTAATAACCTTAAATATTAATGGTCATAATTCACCCATCAAAAGACACAGATTATCAGTATTGATCAAAAAGAAAAGGCCCCCTTCTATCTGCTATCTTCCAGAAACCCACCTCAGCACTAAAGACAGACACCTCCTTAGGGTGAAAGTTTGAAAAATGTTATTTCAAGCAAATGGAAATAAAAAAGTGGGTGTTTATATGTTAATATCTCATAAAGTAGACATGAAAACAAAATTTATTAAAAAGGACAAAGAAGGCCACTTCTTACTCATCAAGCGAATGATCCAACATAAACACATCACAATCATAAATATATGTGTGCCAAACAAACAGGCAATATAGTTTATAAAATAAAATCTACTCAATAATAAAACAGAAATAAACACCAAAACCATCATAGTCAGAGACTTCAATACTCTAATATCATCAATACACATATCCAAGCAGAAAGCAAACATGGAAACAATAGAGCTCAACATCATAGATCAACTAGACCTAGTGGATATCTACAGCCTATGGAACCTTCTGCAAAATTTACCATACATTAGACCATAAAGTGTGCCTTCATAAAGTCAAGAAAATTCCTGCATTATGTCAGATCACAATGCTTTAAAGCTAAAAATTAACAAGAGACACATCAAGAACTCCACCAGTTCCTGGAGACTAAACAATACACTTTTAAATGATGAATGGCGTGTGAAAGAATTCAAAAAAGAAATTGCAAAATACCTAAAATTGAATGATAATGAAAACACGACCTACCAAAACTTATAAGACACAATGAATTAAGTCCTAAGGGGAAAATTCATAGCCCTAAATGCCTTCCTTTTATGAATCACCCTATACCAAAACCAGACAAAGATACAACAAGGAAAGAAAACTATAAGCCTATATTCCTAATGAACTTAGATGCAAAGATCCTGAACAAAATACTTGCAAACTGAATTCAACAACACGTCAAAAGCATTATCCAACTTGATCAAGTAGGCTTCATCCCAGGGATGCAGAGATGGTTTAACATATGGAAATTGGTCAACATAATAGACCACATAAACTGAACCATAAGAACCAAATAATCATCTTAATTGATGCAGAGAAGGCCTTTGACAAAATACAATACCACTTCATAATCACAACAGTGGAAAGAATAAGCATGGAGGGTTTATATCATAACACAATAAAGGCTATATATAAAGCTCCTAAAGCCCAAATAATAATTAATGGGGGAAAACTCAAGGAGTTCCCACTGAGATCAGGAACAAGACGGGGTGCCCATTCTCACCACTGCTCTTAAACATAGTACTAGAAGTTCTATCCCAAGCAATAAGACAGGAGAAAGAAATAAAAGGGATTCAAATTGGAAAGGAAGTCAAGTTAGCCCTATTTGCAGATGACATAATTCTATATATAAGTGACCTAAAAATCTCCATCTCAAAACTTCTAAAGGTGATAAGGCCCTTCAGCAAAGTGGCAGGACACAAAATAAACACACAAAAAATCAGTAGCTTTTCTATATGCAAAGGACAACTATGCAGAGAAAGAAATAAGTGATACTGTCCCATTTTGTATAACAAGAAATAAATTAAACACCTTGGAATAACACTAACCAAAGATATGAAAGAACTATATAATTAAAACATAAAAACACTCAAGAGAGAATAGAGGAGGACTTGAGATGGAAAGTCCTCCCATTCTCCTGGATAGGTAGGATTAAAACTGTGAAAATAAAAATTCTACCAAAAGCAATATACAGATTCAATGCAATACCAATAAAAATACCAGCATCATTCTTCACAGAGATTGAAAAAATGATCTCAAAATTCATATAGAATGGCAGAAGGTCTCAGATATCCTGGCAGAAGGCCTTAGATATCCAAATATATCCTCAGGAAAAAAACCCTCTGGCAGGACCACCATACCTTATCTAAAGCAATATCACACAGCCATAGTGACAAAAACAGCATGGGACTGGAATTAAAACAGAAACTTAGACCAATGGAACATAACTGAGTTGCTGACATACCTAAATACCATCTTGAGGCTTGGACAATAAAGAGGGTAGGGCTTGGGAGAAGGAAAATTGGGGGGGGGGGCACAAAACTAAACCCAAATTAAATTGGTACCTCAGGATCCTGTATCCAGACATTAATGGTAAGACCCTACTGCTGAAGACACCCTACACTATTGGCACAGACAACGGAGAGATCTGGAAAGAATCCAAAAGACAGCCAGTCCCCTGAAAATTAGCCCATATAGTGCTGGAAAGCACTACAGGGGCTACTGGGGGAAAGTGGCCAACATCTGTCCAAGTAATTCAAAGTCTAATTGACTTGGAAGCAATAAACCTGACGTGATACTCACACAACTGCAATAGTGGCACACAGCCATGGTGGGTAATGAACTGCTCTTGTATTGGCTAATGGATCCACTCAGTGGAAAGGAAGCCATATCTGGAATTGGAAAACAAGTCAAAATCATATCCAGATAATGATTCTGCTTTCCATTGTCAAGATCTTACTAATCTTGGGCTATAAGAGGGTCTACACCTTTTAAATTCTAATTTAACAATGGTTATCCCATTTAGCTGGGGTTGAATTCACTCTCCATTGGAAAAATCTGATTCTCTTTTTCAGATGGGAGCTGGACATGATTAGATAAATGATCCAGTGCACCCACACCCCAGCCCCAGCTGAAACCACAGAGGAATTGGGGATATGAACAAGAGTGTTGCTTTCTTAGTGAATCTGATATCAGCATAAGGGTGAAGGAGATAAGACACTGAGGACACACAACACCTACAAAAATAGAGATCCAGAGGCTCCTAAGTGTTCATTACTGAAGTAGACTTAAAATGCTCCTGGCATGGCTCAGGGAATTTTACAGAAGAGTGGACAAAAAGATTGTTAGACCTGCAAATTAGGACATTATGCACAGAGACATTCCCTGTCCCCCATAACTGACTGTTGCCCCCTTAATGCATGATGCACAATCCCCATGGGTTGACCTGTATCCCCAATGATGAAGTCCTCTTCAGGAAAGGGGCAATGAGGAGGGAAAGATGCTACCAACATGTATTTTTTACATACTACATATAGCTATATCTAATAAAACTTTTTAAAGAGACACAATGTTTGCAAAAAGGTAATTAAAGTTATTGACAAGTAATTCTATTTTCCCAGCATAGCCATGCTGTATTTGTTTGCTAGGACTGCCCTAATAAACACAGAATGTGTTGCTTTAAAAAAAAAAATTTATTCTTCACAGAAATAGAAAAAAAGTCCAAAAATTCATTTGGAAGCACCAAAAAACTCATGTATCTAAAACATTTTTGAGCAACAAAAATAAGGCCAGTGGTATTTTAACCTATACTACAGAGCCATAGTAACAAAAACAGCATGGTAATGGCATGGAACAGATTAGAGGACCCAGATGTAAGTCTGGGTAGCTACAACTACCTGATTTTTGACAAAATGCCAAAAATACTCATAATCTGTAAAGAATTATATTTACTGAGGTAATCCAGGCCCAGATAGTCAAACATCACATATTCTTTCTCATATGTGCATCCTAGCTACAAATGATTTGACTTCTATGTGAATAGGAATAAAACTCAGTAGCAGATACCAATAAGCTCGAAAGGGGATATAAAGGAAATAGAAAGGGAGGGAAAGGGACTTAATAGAATAGTATTGTGTGTGTGTGTGTGCATATATATATATATATATATATATATATATATATATATATATATATATGAATGAACAGATTAATGGGGGTTAAGTGGGAGTAAAAAAGCCTAAGTGAGGTCAGAGAAAGATATTGATAAAGGAAAGGTAGAGGGAGGGCTAATAAAAATCCAAGAGCATATAAATAAGTCATCTGGAAACCTACATTTTTGAACAATGGAACACTCAGAAGCCATAGATTGTTACTAGGAAAATTTTAATGCCAAGGATAGGATACTTTCCAGTGATTTGTTGGAAAGGGATGTCACTCACTGATGACCCCAAAACATTACAGGCCATTGCCAAGGCTCTTAGTTTCCCACAGGAATAGGTGGTAAGACCCTATTGCTGAGGACTCCACATACTTTGGCTGCAAGGTCACTGAGAATTCCTGCTGGAACTGAGCTAAAAACCTCCTCCATGTAGACCAGCTGACAGAAAGCTGGAAAAAGCTATCCTGCATACAGTCCAATGGGAGAGAGAAAAATCACCAATAAAGATACTCAACAGTGGACACTGCAAGCCTTAAATTTGGCCAGCCAGTCCAAATGAGCCAATTGGTGCAATAGTGGCAAGTCTGTTATGGAGGAAACCAACCATTCTCTAATTGGCCTGAAGGCCCTCTCCCTGGGAGCGAATACATCCCTGACACTGAAAACCTACAACAGGAGTAGTCATGAGCCTTGGGATATAATATCTGCTGGTGTCTGGCTAAATGTATATACAATAATCACAAAACTGCATAGTATGAACTTCTCTTAATGTTCATACCCATATATTAATGCTACTCTCACTTTTGATTACAGAAGCTTCTCTTTTCAGATGGCGATGTCCTTGGGATGACTCAGAAGGCACCATGGTGCTGAAAACAAGTGACAGAGGAGTGCTCAACACTGAAATATCTCTATCACATCTTCCAAGGCTCAGGGTCCATTGCAGAAGAGGTGGTGGCAATAACATAAGAGCCAACAGAAGGGTAGGACTCCTTATAATGCATTCCTCCAGACACAAAATGTCCTGTATATCCATGACCTCATAGTACCTGACACTACCTACACAAGACCATCATAATAAGAGGAAAATATGATGACATCAAAATAAAAGAGAGATTGATTGAGAGGGGAATGGTGGAGAGTGGAGTTGCAAAGGGGAAAGTGGGGGATAGAGGGAGTTACCATGGTTATTATCCACAATTATGAAAGTTGCCAATAAAAATAAATAAACTAAAAAGGAGTGTAATCATGTCTGAAAAACAGAATGTTTCCCTATAAACAAGCTACTAAATTCATCATATAGAGGGCTGGAAAACAGAATTATTGGTATTTCATTTTTATTTTCAAAGTACATGGAATTTTAAAAAATTATAATTCCTTGCATCAAAAGTAGGCTTCAAGGGCTAGAGAGATTGCTTAGTGGTTATGATACTTGCCTGCAAAGCCAAAGGACCCAAATTTGATTTCCCAGGACTCACATAAGTCAGATGCACAAATTGGTGCATGCACCTGGAGTTTGTTTGCAGTAGCTAGAGGTGCTATTGTGCCCCTTCTCTCCCTCCCTTTCTCTTTCTCTACCTGTCTGTGTCTCTCAAATAAATAAGTAAAATAATTTTTTTTTTAGTTTTTTAAAAAGCCAAGCACGGTGGTCCACACCTTTAATCCCAGCACTTTAGAGGCAGAGGTAGGAGGACTGCCATGAGTTCAAGGCCACTCTGAGACTACTTGTGAATTCTAGGTCAGCCTGAGCCTGGGCGACACCCTACGTCGAAAAACCAAAGTACAAAAAAAAAAAAAAAGTAGGTTTCTTTCCAGGCAAGGTGATATATGCCTTTACTCCCAGACTCAGAGGGTAAAGGTAGGAGGATTGCAATAAATTTGAGGCCAGCCTGAGACTACATAGTGAACATAGTGAATTCCAGGCCAGCTTGGGCTACAGCAAGACCTTAAATTTTTAAAAAAAAAGTAGGTTTCAAGTAAAAAGCTAGTTGTTCATCTTACAATATTTTTTTCCTAATAAAAACTCGATATATACTAATACTCTTTAATGGCTTTAAGACTTCACAATCAGAAGGAAGATCTATCTAAAAATGAAAAGTCAAGTATCTAATTCTCCTTTTGTGTAAAACATTTCAGGGAAGACATCTGGATTTTTTACAAAGTTACTATGGGCTAGCAGGGTAGATTTATAATATTTTTCTCCTTGTCAGCCTGTCACCACCTGCTGTACTCTTGTACACTGAAGCTGTCTAAACTCATTTGGGTCATTGCAGGCAAGCAAGGAGGAGTGAGTGCAAATTCCATGTTTCTAGATTCTCCTCCCCCCAAAAATGTATTTTTGTCCCTATCTCATTACTACAATTAAACTACTAAACACATAGACCAAAGAAAATATATTGAAAACAGTAAAAGAAAGCAACTAGTCACCTATAAAGGCAGGCCAATCAGGATAACAGCAGATTGCTCAACACAAACTTTAAAAGCCAGAAGAGCTTGGAATGATGTATTCCAAGTTCTGAAAGGCAACAACTGTGAACTCAGACTGTTGTATCTAGCTAAGGTATCTGTCAAAATTGAAGGAGAAACAAAACTTTCTATGATTAAAAACAAGTTAAAGGGAGACATGACCACTAAGCCAGCTCTACAGAAAATACTTGAAGGAATGCTTCAGACTATAGAGACAGAAAGGCACATACATGAGACCACAGGAAAGAAAGGAATAAACCATGTTAAAATAATAGTTAATGCAAGAGAGTAACAGAAAAATAGCAAGTGCTACAAGATCAAGAACAGCAAGAATAAATGCACAAATTTCAGTAATAACTCTCAATATCAGTGGTCCAAATGCTGCAACCAAGACTCCATACGCAGCTGGCACGTAAAATGGAATGACATGGCTGGAAGCCAGGAGAGAGTCAGTCCCCAGACAGTCAGCGTGTCTAGTGCCAGAAGGCGCTACATAGGCGACTGGGGGAAGTGACCAAGATCTGTCCAAGCAACACATTGTTTAACCTAAGTAGCAACAATTAACTGGATCTGATACCCACACAAGTGCAATAGTGGTACACAGCCATGGTGAGGAATCAATTGCTCTTGATTTGGCTAACTGATCCACTCAGTGGTACTAGACCCTTAGCTGGAGCTGGGAAACAAGTCAGAACCATACCCAAACACAAGCCCACTCTACAATATCAAGCTACCATCAATCACGGGGTATAAGAGGGCCTACACCTATCAAACTGTCTATCAAAAAAGTAAGTGTTATCTCAATTTTCTGGGTGCTAACTTACTCTCCGTTGGAGAATCTGCTTCTCTTTTCCAGATAGATGCAGATCCTAAGAAGAGAGCTGCCCCAACATACCTCAGAAGGGGCCCAACTGAAACTAAGGACAACTGGCGAAATAAGCAAGGGTGATGTTTTCCTGTGAACTGGATACCAGCACAAAGGGGAAGGAGATCAATGCAGAGAAAAATCAACTCCTACCAAATCAGAGAGCCAGAGCCTCAGAGGCCCCCAACACCTCAGCACTGAAGCAGACCAAAAATGAACCCAACATGGCTCAGGGAAATCTTGCGGAAGAGGGGGCGGAAAGAATGTCAGAGTTACATGTTGGGTCATGATTTTCAGAGACATTTATCATACTAATAACTGGGGGCTAACTCCACAATGCACGACCCATTTTCAATAATAAGGAGGGTCTAATGGGAGGGGGTAGATCACAGATGAGCCTAAATAATGGTACCAAACTGCCTGTATTTACTGAAAAGAAAACTAATAAATTAAATTAAAAAAAAAAAAAAAACAAATGCTGCAACCAAAAGATACAGATTTGTAGAATGAATTACAATGCATGATCCTTCTGTTTGTTGCCTCCAAGAAACTCACCTGTCCATGAAAGACAGACACTACCTTAGGGCAAAAGTATGGAAAATGGTACTTCAAGCAAATTGACCTAGCAGGTGTTGCTGTTCTAATATCTGACAGAATAGATTTTAAACCAACTTTAGGGTAAAAAAAGTCACTTTATACTGATTAAGGGCAGAAAACAAGAGGATGTGACAATTCTAAACATACATGCATCAAACATGGGTGCACACAATTTCATTAAACAAACACCAAGAGATGTAAAGTTACAGAAAACCCCAAGCACAATAGTAGTGGGTGACTTCAAGACCTCACTCCCATTCAGAAAAAATAAAAAAGCAGAACAGCATCCGGATTAAATTACATCATAGAACAAATGGACTTTATAGACAGTTACATAGCATGTCATCCAAATGCAGCAGAATACACACTGTTTTCAGCAGCACATGGAACTTTTTCTAAAATAGACCATATATTAGGATACAAAGTAATTACTAACAAATACAGGAAAATTAAAATAATTCCTTGTATTCCATGTAATCACAGGGTAATTAAGCAACAAATCAACAGCAAGAAAAAAAAATTATAGAACATACATAAACCCATAGAAACTAAACAATACACTACTGAATTATAAATGGGTCATTGAAGAAATCAAGAAGGAAATCAAACAAATGTCCAGAATCAAATGACAGTGAAAACACAATATATGAAAACCTATGGGATACAATGAAGGCAAACTTATAGATTTAAGTTCCTATATTAAGAAATTAAAGAGGAAAAAGAAATTAGAGAGGACGCAAATAAATAACTTAATATTACACCTTAAGGCCTTAAACAAAGAAAAAGCCAAACCAAAAGTCAGTAGATGGAGCTGGGCATGGTAGCACATGTCTTTAATCCCAGCATTGGGCAGCAGAGGAAGGAGGATTGCCGCCAGTTCAAGGCCACCCTGAGACTATATAGTGAATTCCAGGTCAGCCTGGGCTAAAGTGAGATCCTACCTTGAAAAACCATCAAAATCAGTAGATGAAAAGAAATAATAAAGATCAGGGCAGAAATTAATGAAATAGAAACAAAAACATGATATGTAGAATCAATGAGGCAGAGTTGGTTCTTTAAAAGGATAAACAAGATTGATAAGTCCTTAGCAAAACTTACCAAAAGAAGGAGAGAAGATACACAAATAAATAAAATTAGAGGTGAAAAAAGGTACAATTAAAACAGATAACAACGAAATCCAGAAAATCATAAGGAGATTCCTTAAGAACATATACTTTACTAATTTGGAAAATCTAAAATAAATGGGTAATTTCTAGATACAAATGATATACCAAAATTAAAACAAAATGAAATAAATGATTTAAACAGGCCTATAACAGCAATAAGATCAAAGCAGTTATTTTTAAAAAAATAATTTTCCAACTAAAACAAAATTCAGGCACAAATGGATTCATTGGTGAATTTTATCAGACCTTCACAAAAAAAAATAATAATAACATCAGTGCTTCTAAAACTATTCCATAAAAATAGAAAAAGGGGCTGGAGAGATGGCTTAGCAGTTAAGCACTTGCCTGTGAAGCCTAAGGACCCCCGTTCGAGGCTCTATTCCACAGGACCCTGGTTAGCCAGATGGACAAGAGAGCACATGCATCTGGAGTTCATTTGCAGTGGCTGAAGGCCCTGGCATACCCATTTTCTCTCTCTCTCTCTCTCTCTCTCTCTCTCTCTCCCTTTCTCTCTCTGTGTCTGTCATTCTCAAATACATAAATAAAAATAAACACCTAACATTAGGATAAAGAGAAAATAACTTGGAGGGAAGAATTATTTTATTTTTCTTTTCTTTTGGGGGAAGGGGCAGGGAGGAGAGAACAGTGTCTCAAATAACCCAGACTGGTCTTGAACACAGTATGTAGCTGAGGATGACCTTGAACAAACTCCTAATCCTCCTGATCAACCTGAGGGCTGGGATTACAGACCTGCCCTGATCAGGAGAAATGCTTCTTCCTATATCAGCATTCAGAGCGTAGTGTGAAGCTATGACGTTTGGCTTTGCTATAGTGATGTGCCTGGGAAGGATCCAGGGTCTATGACTATTAGTAGTCCTTGTGCCTTTTCTCCAAAAGACTCGAGGCTGTACTTTTTTTCTTCTCTTGGGCTCTTGATGCTCAAGATGTAAGAAATTTTGCAGTTTTGGGTATAGGTCAGAATGGGGAGGGGACTGTGTGGGTTTGAGTGAGACTCCAATCCCTCCTGTGACACAGAGGCAGCACCTGGCTCTTCCTCCTTGCCCCAAGCTCTGTAAATCCACAGGAAGAGCGTCCTCTTTTCTCCACTCTGCAGGATAGCGCTTAGTTTACAGCTACATTAGCTCTGACCTGATTGTTGCAGCAGCATTTTATCAGGGCTCTGTTTTCAGTGTTCTTTTCTGGTGTGCACGTTGCAGTCACTGTCACATTTCGGGTCTTGCTTAGAAACCTGCCATGGCTTCCTATTGCCTAAAATCTTCAACTAGCTTTTATTCAGAACTAGTCACCTATCACCACACACATTTCATTTTGCTGTTTTTGTTGTTGAATTTGTTTTTTGAGATAAAGACGCCTCTATATCCCAGGCTGGTCTGGAACTTACCATATAGTCTAGGTTGGCCTCAAACTCATGACAATCCTCCTGTCTCAGCCTCCTGTGAGCTGATATTATACTCCTGAGTCATCATACCTGAACTTCAGTCACTTTATTATTATTATTATTATTTATGAATATTCTTTGTATGGCCACATCGTGTGGTGGTACCATCATTTCCCTTCTCCCTACACTCGTTGCATTGAGGGCTCTCCTCAATGAGATCACTGGTATTACCCATGGGGTTGTGGTTTCTGAGTTGTAAGAACAGCAGTCATTGAGAAAGGAGGTAATGCCTCTGGGTATGCCATCCCAACCTGTGGCTCTTACAATCTTTCCACAAATCTCTCTTACAAACTCTCTTCCACAAAATTTTCTGAGCTGTGGTAATTGTGTTTTTAAGACTACTTCAGTGTAAAGCTCTCTGGAGCTTCTGGATCTTTGCTTTGGTATGTGTTGAGTGTCCTCAGCGTCTGTCTCCTTCATGCTGGTGCTGATTGTCAAGTTCACCATGGAAGCAGCACTCTTGCTCATCTCCCCAATTCCTCTGTGGTTTCACCTGGGCCTTGGCTGAAGTGTGAGGGGTGGTTTATCACCTCAGGTCTTGTTACCTTATGAAAAAGAAAAAACAGATTCTTTAATGGAGAATGAAGTCAACATAGGTTAAATGGGATAAGCATTGTTAATTTGGGGAGATTTTGCTGGATGCAGCCTCTCTTAGCCAAGGACTAGTGGAAGCTTGACATTGGAGAGCAAAATCCTTTCCTCCATAGGATTTTAACCTGATTCCCAGTTCCAGATATAGGTTCCTTTTCATCTAGAGGATCTCTTAGCCAATCAGAAAGCCATTGGTTACGCACAACACTGTGTGCCACCATTGCACTATTGTGTACATCTTGTCAGGCTAGTTGCTTCTGAATATCTTTGACCCCTGCTTGTTCACACCATTGTTGGAATTTCCCCCTAGTAGCTTATGTAGCACTTTCCAGCACTAAACGGGCTAACTATCTGGGGACTGGCTCCCTCTGAATCCATTCTAGTCAGGTCTCAGTGTTCTGTGTTAGTATCTATTGAAATAATCATGTTGTTCTTGAATTAAGTTTATTTATGTGGTGAATTATGTTAACCAATTTCCATATGTTGAACCATTCCTGCATCCCTGAGATGAAGCTTCCTTGATCAAGAAGGATAATGTTGTTGATGTGTTGTTGAATTCAGTTTGCAAGGATTTTGTTCAGGATCATGCATCTAAGTTCATCAGGGATATGGGCCCATAGTTTACTTTTCTTGATGTATTTCTGCCTGATTTTGGGATTAGGGTGAAGCTAGCTTCATAAAAGGATTTGGGGGACATTCCCTATTCTATTATGTGAAACAGGTTGAGAAAAAATTGGTTTCAGTTCTTCAATGAAGATTTGATATAATTTGTCTGAGAAGCCATCCAGTCCTGAACTGTTCTTTTTGGAAAGGTTTTTAAATACCATTCCAATCTTGATGAATGAGATAGGTGTATTTAGAAGATTAATCTGCTTTGAATTTCATTTTGGTAGGTGGTATGTGTATAGGAATTTACCCATTTTTCCAGATTATCCAATTTTGTGAGGAGAGGTATTAGAAGCATGTCCTGATGATTCTTCCAATTTCATTGATGTCTGTTGTGATCACTCTCTTTTCATTTCTAATTTTGTTAATTTGAGACTTCTTTATTTGTTTGTTTGTTCGATCAAATTAGCCAGGGGTTTACCAAACTTGTTTATTTTTTCAAAGAACCAGCTCTTCATTTCTTAATTGTTTGCTTAGTTTACAACTCATTAATTTCTGCTCTGATCTTCATTATTTTTTTTTTCTGTCTGGAGCTCTTAGGGTCAGATTCTTCTTGTTTTTCCATGCCTTTAGGTGGATGATTAGGTTATTAATTTGGGGTCTCTCTGTCTTTGTTATGAAGGCATTTAGTGCTATGAATTTTCTCCTTAGCATGGCCTTTACTGTACCTCATAAGTTTTGGTAGGTAGTGTTTTCATTATCATTCAGTTCTAGAAATTTTACAACTTCCTTTTTTATTTCTTCCACAACATATTCATTATTTAAGTCTGTTGTTCAGTCTCCAGGAGCTGGTAGAATTCCTGTTGTGTCCATTGTTGTTAATTTCTAACCTTAAAGCATTGTGATTGGATATGATGCAAGAGGTAATGTCAGTTTTCCTGAATTTATGGAGGCATGCTTTGTGGCCTAATATATGATCTATTTTGGATAAGGTTCCATGGGCTCCTGAGAAGAATGTGTATTCTGTCAAGTTGTAGTAGAAATTTCTGTAGGTGTCCATTAAGTCTACTTGATCTATAGTGTTGTTGAGCTCTATTATTTACCTATTGATTTTATGCTTGGATGATCTGTATTGATGACAGTGGAGCATTGAAGTCCCAAACTATGATGGTGTTAGTGTTTATTTCTGTTTTGTTTTCAAGTAAGTTTTATTTAATAAACTTGTACACCTGTGTTTGGTGTATATAGATTTATGATTGTGATGTCCTCATGTTGTATTGTTCCCTTAATGAGTAAGAAGTGGCCTTCTTTGTTTTTTTAAATGACTTTTGGTTTGAAGTATATTTTATCAGACATTAATATATAAAAATATGCTTATTTCTTATTTCCATTTGCTTGGAATATCATTTTCCATCCTTTCACCCTGAGGAGATATCTGTCTTTAGTGGTGAGGCAGGTTTCTTGAAAACAGCATATAGAAGGGTCCATTTTTCTGATCTTCCCTATTAACTTGTGTCTTTTGATGGGTAAGTTAAGACCATTAATATTTAAGGTTAAAACTGTGAGCTTTGATTTAATCCCTGCCATGTGGGCTTTATGGGGTTTGGTGCTTTCTTGGATTTTTTACTTTTTCAAGCCTGCTCTAGTTTTGGTTTTTGTGATCTTCTTGCAGGCTCTTGAGATTGGTTGTTTGACTCTTCTGTGTGGAGTAATCCTTAAAGTATTCTCTGTAGCTTTGGCTTTGTGTTCCTATAATTATAGAACTGGCTTTTATCATGGAAATTTTTCCTGTCATTATCTGTTATGAGGGACACTTTCTCTGGGTACAGTACTTTGGGTTGGAAGCCATAATTTTTTAGACTTTGAAGTGCTCCATTCCAGGCCGTCTGGCTTTCATGGTTTCCACTGAAAAATCTGAGGTAATTCTGGTGACACTTCCTTTGTATGTAACAAGTTGTTTTTCTCTTGCTGCTTTTAGCACTCTCTCTCTCTCTCTCTCTCTGTATTTCCATTGTTTAGAGTTTAAGCTATGATGTGCCTTGGAGAGTTTCTTCCTTGGTTCAGTCTGTTTCAAGTTCTGTTAGCTTCTTGTGTCTGGATCAGCCTCTCTTTTGAGAGGGTGAGATATTTTCTTCAATAAGTTTGTTGAGTAAGTTCATGAAACCTTTGGTCTGAGTTTCTTCTCCTTTTGATATAACCATGATCTGAATGTAAGGTGGTTTTAGTGTATCCCACAGTTCCCTCATGTTCTGTTTATGAGATTTTTTTGAACTTATCAAAATTTTTGGACTCCTAGGTATTTCTTCTTACTTGTCTTCCACCTCCAAGTTCTGTCTTTCACATGATTAACCCTGTTATTAAGGGTTTCTAGAGAGGTTTTCACAAGTTCTATTCTGTTTGTATTTGCTGTTGCCTTTATCTGTATACTATCCATCCCTTTGTCAAGTTCCAATTTCAGGTCATGTTTTGATTTTCTTAATGATTCTTGGAATTCATCCTTGCATTTAATTGCATCTACATTAATCTTAACCAGCTGATTATTGAGAACCTCTATTTTTTTGGCTCATTTTCAGCTCATTTATCTCTCTTTTGAGGTCTCTCTGGATTTCGTCAATTAAATTAAGCCTAATGAAAAAAACTATGTGCATTTCATGTATGTGACTGTTGGTTATTTTTTGTTGATTTGCTTCCAGATCTGCAATTCACTTGGTCATAGTCACATCACTTGTGTTTTCATTTTGGGACTCTGTTCTTATTGTTTCCTCTATGATGTCATTGGAGACTTCCATTGTGGAAATATGCATCCTTGTTGGATATCTTTCAGTTTATTGTTAAGTATTGTTTTTCCTGTACTGTTGTCTACCAATCTCAGTATAGGAGCCTTATTTAATTAAGGAGGAGGTAAGAATTTTTCCTTGTAGTGCTTTCCATGAGTGGTGTGTGTGCGCGCGCGCGTGTGTGTGTGTGTGTGTGTGTGTGTGTGTGTGTGTTTAAATAGAATGGGCTTATGATGGCTTTGCATTTAGGGATGCACAGGCTGGGAGGGAGTAACCACACCAGCATCTCTGGGCTGGTGCTTATTACCAAAGGTGAGGTTGGTAGTCTATAATCTCTTCAATCTGATTTCAGCTGTGGCTCATCAGTTATAGAACTTGCCCATGATCCCCTACTGGACCAAGCTGGGCAGATTTTGGAGTATTCACTGGTTCCCCCTGGCAGGTGGTTGCGAGATGTTCCTGTGCTCCCCTTCTGGGGCTGAGATGATACCCCAAGCAGTCAGTGGGAGGGGGTAATGTGGTAAATATGTGGTGGGGGTCATTGGGCTCTATAGACCAGGCCTGATTAGGGAGTTGCCTGCTCAAGGAGCACACACAAGGGTGCCTGCAGGCAGCACAGGGTGTGAAAGGGATGCAAACAGAGGCAGAAAAAGAGGGGCACATGCAGACTAAAGGGCACAATCAGGAGTTCCTGCAGGCCAGCACACCTTAGTGGGACAGCAAGACAGAGGCATGCACACAGGCCAAGAGTTACACTCTGAGTCACCTGCAGGCAGTACAGCTGGTGAACCTGGTTGGAGAGACAGGGGCATGCACTAGCTGCAACAAGTGGTGGGAGGGCCCCAAGGGTCTAGTGAGCTACCTCAGAGTGTGGGAATCAGCAGATTTCTGACTGTGGCCCCTCACCCATGCCCATCTAGTGGAAGTCTGCTACAACCTACTCATACTGGATCCCCACAATTTTTGTCTGATATTACCCAAGGAGCTGAAGCATGGGTTAGGAGGCCACTATGTTGACCAGAAGTCTTCAGTCACTTCTTTACCCTGAGTATACATTTAAATACCTGGGGAGGCCAAGTATGTTGGTGCATACCTTTAATCCCAGCAGTCAGGAGGCTGTAAATTTAAGACCAGCCTGTGCTACAGAGTGAGTTCCAGGTCAGCCTATGGTAGGGTGAAGCCCTGCTTCAAAAACACAAACAAGGGCTTGAGAGATGACTTAGTGGTTAAGGTGCTTGTCTGTGAAGCCTAAGGACCCAGGTTTAATTCCCCAGTACCTACATAAGCCAGATGCACCTGGTAGCACATGCAACTGAAATTTGTTTGCAGTGGTTGAAGGCCCTGGCACACCCATTCTCATTCATTCTCTCTCTCTCTCTCTCTCTCTCTCTCTCTCTCTTATAAATTAAAAATACAGCATTTTTTGAAAAATGAAAAATCAAATACCTGGGGCAGCTTTTAGAAAGATACCAATACTTACCCTCCACCCAATATTACTTAAATCCAATCTCTGAGGTGGGAACTCAGACATAGTTTTGGCCCTTAATTTTTTTTTTTCATTGCTGTTGTTTTGTCTTTAAAGTTACTAGGATTCTCAAGTTTAGCCAGGGTTGAAAAGCACTGTGCCATTCATTTATACCTAAGAATAATGTGCTCTCATCAATCTTCCCAGTCAACATTCAGCAAATGTTTATGTAACCATGTGGACTGCATGCACTATGCATTGCAACCTTATTAATCACCAACAGATCACTGTATTGACATTTTTTCTTGTTTTTGTTTTTGATTTTGTTTTTCTAGCATATATTCTTGCCTCTGCCCTTATGTACAAGATACTGAAGTGGCTAGATCTATTCTTCCTCTTGGCACCTGCTCCCTGGCCATCCAGAGGTCCTTTACTCATCACCATGACCTCATGAAGAAAGCACAAAGTTTGTTTGTGATGCTTAAAGAAAAGGCTGGATCCTGGGCTGGGGATGTAACTGTGTAGTTCAATAGGAGAGCACTTGCTTAGTATGCTCAAGATTCTGGGCTCAGTCCCCAGTACTGTACAAAAAAGGGAAGTAGGGAAGAGGGGGGAAGGGTGAGACTGTCCCATGATGCTAAATTTACCACCTGTTATGGTGTTTTAAATGATCATAGACTCATTTTCCATGCCATAATGTGAAGATAAGGGAGTTTTTTCTGAGGCTTGATATGAAAACAGCTAAAAGATTTTTTTGGAAAATCTAGGTAAACTAACAGTGGAGGAGAATAACTTACCAGGGCAAATCTTCAGTATGGGAAAAAAAAAAAAAAAGACTGTTTTGGAAACAAATGCGTGAAAGAATTCCCATTGGAGAAGGATATGGTTTAAAGCATTGAAGGATAGGATCATGGTCTTGCTTGGGAACAGTATTGCAGGCTACAGTTGAAATGCTTTCTGATCTTATTCAGTGAGAATCCAGGGCATTTGAGGGCACTGGTAGTGTAAACTGTCAGTCTCCTGCAGGAGTGGCAGGAAGCCATGGATACTCAGTATCTAGATCCTCTTTCATGATGCCATCCTGAACTCACATGATTCACATACATACATACATACATACATACATAGTGTGTATATGTGTGGTGTGGTATGTGTGTGTGGTGCATGCAGATGCATGGGCGCCACATGCACCACATGGAGGTTAAAGGATAATGTCATTTGTTCTTGTTTCACTCATCCACATGTTTCCTTGAGATAGAGGCTCTCACTGAACTCAGATCTACTTTTTCAGACAGATTGCCTTAGCAGTGAGCCCCAGGTATTCTGTCTCTATTCTCCACTGCACTAGGGTTGTAGGAATTTGTGGTCACAACCAGCTGTTTACTTGGGTGCTGAGGAATTGAACTCAGAGCTAATCAGGTCCCTTCACTCCCTCATGCTGTGCAGCAGGCACTCTTACCCATTTAGTCATGTCCCAGCCCTAAGATTCATACTTTGAAAAATAAGACTGCAGTTTCCATCTCCGATTCTAGATGCTGAGTTCTCCCTTGGGTTGTTAACTGTGTGTTATAAGGTGGGCCTGTGGAGAACCTCACAAAGTATAGAACAGGGGGAGGCCTCAGCAATGAGGAGATGCCTTCAGATGAGATCACAGGCCTGACCACTGGCTCAACTCAGCCCTAGACAGACCTGAGTCGCAGCACACTCTGAGTCACTCCCTGTGCCAGAGTGTGAGATGACCAATATTCATTGTTTTGAATGGCTATGGGTTCTTTTCTAAAATTTTTTGAAGGATGTTCTTGCTATAGCACAGGCTGACCTAGAACTCACTATTTAGTCTCAGGGTGGCCTCAAACTCTGTCTCCAGAGTGCTGGGTTTAAAGGCATGCACCACCACGCCCATCAAGTACCTATGTTTTTGAGTAACTCATTCCACATTTGTAATAAGTAACTAATACAGCTGTAGATTGCCACAGGTCTAAGTGATTTATTAAGAGCAAACATTTATCAATGTTGCTATCTCTAATCAATTTCTAGAACCTTAAAGGTTTTATTTTCTTGTTACAATTTTGTCCACTTTAATATTTATATTTTTGCCAAGAGGATTTGCCAACCTCTTCATTTAGCCATATCCAGAAGGGTACCTGATTTTTTTTTTTTTTTGAGATATGGTCTCATGTATCCCAGGTTGACCACAAACTTGCTAAGTAGTCAAGGATGACCTTGACCTTCTGATCCTCCTGCTTCTACCTCCAGAGTGTTGGGATAACAAACATAACCATTACACCAGTTTTATTTGGTGCTAAGGATCAAACCTAAGGGTTAGTGCATGCTACACAAGCTCTCTACCAACCAGGCTATATCCACAGCCCCAGTATCTGATTTTTCTTATGTATAAACTCAACTTTGAATAACTTCTTGACAATCTCTAGTGTTATGTGAGAAGATGTGGCTGGATCACATTACATCACAGGCCTCCGGGATGGGCCAACATCAGCTCCTCAGACAGCAACTTGAATGTCCCTCAGGCACTGAGGATACCAGCTCTTTCCTAGAGAAGCAACCTAAAAACAGATGAATTCACTTCCACTGCTTGCTATAGTTGGTGACATCATACCCGGGCTCCTGGCAGAAACTGCTTGTCATTAGCTTGCCTTTAGCAGTTCAATAGGGAGTGCTCTGAGGAAAACGCTGAGGGGTTTTCCAGGGTGGCCCTCTTTCTTGTCAGGAGAAACCTGGACAAGTCCAGACTGAGCAGCTGGAATAAAAGGCAGGATATCAGCATGTTTCCAAGGGCTATGGCTGGTTGCAGCCATGGGATCTCCAACTGCATGTTAGAGCAACCTGAAGAGACGGACAGCTCAGTTCAGCTCAGGACCTGCAGCTGCCACTCACCTTTCCTATAATGCATCAGGACCTACCTAGAAGCCTGCCACCTGAGACAGGTTGTCCCTAAGTTTATTGGCAAGAATTTGAACAGCCTAACTTCCTGGGTTTTAGACCAAGAGCTGTATAATTGGTAGACTGGCCCTCATCAAGACTTTAGCAGTGTCTTCTCCCTCAAAAAAGAAAGTCAGGATATCAGGTATTTCTGGATCAACTCAACGTCAGACCTTTATACTCAGAAAAGAATAACGACTGATTTGGGGATATAGCTCAGATGATGGGATGTTTACCTATCATACACAAAGCCCTGGCTTCAATCCTCAGGACTATATAAACCAGGTATGGTGTGCTGTGGTGCCCAGCATTCATGAGGTAGAAACAGGAGGATCAGAAGTTCAAGATTATCCTTGATTACACATCAAGTTGTGGCCAGCCTGACTCAAAAAAATAAAAGAAAGAAAAAAGGATCTGCTACACTGTAAACTATCCTTTGTGATCCTAGGACAATGACTCAGTACCACTTGCTACATGCCTGTGTTGGTGAGCCAGGCCTGGTAATGAAAGGATAGATTCCAGTGAAGGGGAAAGACTGGCTAGGAACAAAGGGCCTAGAGGAAGGTTCTCAAGCATCAGCCTTGATTTTCTGCATTGAAGCCTCCTGCCACCTCACAGCCAACCTGAAGGAGAAGAAAGAAGTTGGCTTCATAGAATGACCAGATGGTATTTTGGCTTCACAGAGTGGCCAGATAGGTTTTTGTTAAACTTTTTATTGACAACTACCTAAGTATAGACAACAAACCATAAAAATTCTCACCCCACCCCCATTCTCCCTCTCTTTTGAATCCCTTCTTCTTTCTATCTCTATTTTGATGTCAACGTTTTCCCTCCTATTATGGAGGTCTTCTATAGGTAGTGTCAGGCACTGTGAGACCATGAATATTAAGGCCACTTGGTATCTGGAGTATTGCATTGTAAACGAAACAGTCCTACCCTTCCTTTGGTTCTTGCATTTTTTGTTTGTTTTTTGAGATAGGGTCTCGCTCTAGCCCTGGCTGACCTGGAATTCAGTTTGTAGTCTCAAGGTGACCTCAAACTCACAGCAATCCACCTCCCTCCACTTCCCAAGTGTTGGGATTAAAGGTGTGTGCCACCACACTTTGGCAAGCTGACTCTTAACATTCTTTCTGCTACCTCTTCCACAACAGACCCTGGGCATTGGAGGGTGTGATAGAGATGCCTCACTGCTGAGCACTCCATGGTCACTTCTTAGCCAAATGTTCTTTAGTGAGCACGTTCATACTCAGTTGGCATGACCTTGAGAATATCCACTTTTTAGCAGCCTCCTGCATCCTCTGAGCTTCATTTTAGCACTGGAGTAGATGTCAACTGCCATGTTGTCTCTTATTATGTTCTCTCGGATCCTTTCTTCTGAATGGCTTTCAGAAATTCAACTTTGAAGCTCAGCATAATGGTACATGCCAGTAATCCCTGCACACAAAAGGCTGAAGCAAGAGCACTGCTGTAAATTCAAGGCCAGCCTGTTCTATGTGGCAAGTTCAAGGCCAGCCAAGGCTATGTATTAAGACTCACCCCCAATAAAGGAGATAACAACAATAAAACAGAAACAGAATATTCAGCTTCAGATTGGTAATATTCACAATGTTAGCAAAAAAAATGAGTGAAGTAAAAATGGGCGATGTTGAGATTTTTGTTCAGAAATATGTCCAGTGACACTCTGTGGTGAAGAGAGACAAGTACAAGATTAGACCAGATCTCCATGGTCTGTTCGGGCAGAACATAAGTCAAGCAGCTGCACTCTCTTTACAGACAACAGAAGCAAAGGCCTCATCTGGGGAGAGGAGACACTGATGTAGTATCTGAAGAATCCTAAAGTACATCCCTAAAACAAAAATGATCTTGGCTTGCAAGAAGAAAGGAGAAAGGGCAAACCTAATAGCTTATCTTTAAGTAGCTACCTCATGGTTTTTAATGTGTACCATAATCTTACTGATTTATATACCACAACAAGCTCATGAATGGTTAACAATATTTTTGCTGGATGATTCTGGTGTTAAATGAAATTGGCTTATAATAAAATGAAATTGGTCTTTTAAAAAAATACTAATTCTCTTTCTAAAGATATGATTGGGTTTAATTAATAATGTTCAACTTTCCGCAATGTTGGGTAATGCCACCCCAAGACCTGCTGAAGATTGGCTTTATAATTAGATTTATATAACTGGTTGTTTAAATACATTTGAATATGGGGAAATTTTCCTCTTCTGTCTCAGAACCGAGGAAGACTCACTTGTTTTAATTTGTGTTCATTAGCCCATGACAAGCAAAGGATAAAGATAAGGGAGCTACTGTTTTTTTTATTATTTTTGTTCTGGACTGTGCCAATTTAATTTAATTCCTTGTATCTAAAGATGCTGCCTTTTACTTAGTGAAAGACATTTTACTGAGATTTATGTAAAATAGCAAACAAAGAAAATTTAGTACTCAAAACTACAGAAATACAAGCTCAGTTGGTCAATACTACTATCTAATCTCCTTGTTGGCTTCCCACTCTTCTCAGATACTGCAAGCAAGGCCGGGTCTGATGGGTTCTCACCATCCCTCCAGTCCTCTCTGCGCCTCCAGGGACCCTGAGGTGGTAGCAGTTCCCCAACCTCTGCCTCTCTTCTAATCTGGTATCCCTGGAAAATTTCTTCTTTTCTGACTCACCTCATCTATAAAGACTTTTTCATCAATATTGTGTTTCACAGGACCCTTGACGTTAAGAGACAGAAACACAACACAAATTGCTTCTGCTACAAAGAGGATATGAAGCCAGGCATGGTGGTTGTGGTGGTTTGATTCAGGTGTCCCCCATAAACTTAGGTGTTCTGAATGCTAGGTTCCCAGCTGATGGATATTTGGGAATTAATGCCTCCTGGAGAGAGTGTATTGTTGGGGGTGGGCTTATAGGCTTTATAGCCAGTTTCCCCATCCCAGTGTTTGGCACACTCTCCTGTTGCTATGGCCCACCCTCCTGTTGCTGTGTTCCATCTTATGTTGGCCAGGGGGTGATGTCCACCCTCTGCTTATGCCATTGTTTTCCCCTGCCATCATGGAGCTTCCCCTCAAGCCTGTAAGCCAAAATAAATCTCTTTTTCCCAGAAGCTGCTCTTGGTTGGGTGATTTCTACCAGCAATGTGAACCGGTCTGCAACAATAAAGTGGTACCGAGGAGTGGGATTGCTGCTAGACACCTGACTGTGTGGCTTTGGCCTTTTGGAGCTGATTCTCAAGAGGAATGTGGAAGGAGTTGAAACCTGGCCTAAGAGATGCCTTGCAGTGCTGTAAGTACAGCTTGATGGACTGTTCTGGTCTGAGCTGCAAGACCTGAATGCAATAAGAACTATGGACTGTGAGGTTTGGCTTATGAGGGTGAGAAAAAGCTTTGCCTGGACTGGGCTAGCAGTTTGTGTGAGAAGCTTGCTCTTGTGCCCATGTCCTGAGAAGTTGTGCAGGGTTGCTTTGCGTAGAAATGAACTGGTGTGAGCAGAGGGATATGGCACAGAAAGAAAAATCTTTGGGTGAACTGTTGCCCATTCAGCTGCAACTGAGAGATTACAACCTTTGAGACTGGGCTAGCTGACCTGCTCTGGGGCAACAAGAAGAATGTAGACTCTTGAAGGGGCCTGAGTGCTCAAGGAGTCCTGTTCTTCAAAGTCTGCTTTATTCCCCCCTGGATTAACAAATTGGCACCCTACCTGGTATTGTGGAGTATAAGAAATGCTGGAAAGAGGGTCATTGAGTTTGCAACACGGTCTTGTGTTTTGGAAATGGCCATGGGCAGTGTGAAGCAGGTTTGCTGGTTGCCTGCATAGAGACCCCATGGGGCCATGAAGATGAACCGTGGCTTGCAGTGGAGACCCAGTGGAGATGCCGGGACCATGAGATGGCTGCCGAGGAGCTGCCGGCCCCGATGAAGTTTCCCAGGACTGTGAGTAGCCTAGCTGGAGGGGCGGAATTGAAATGCCAGAGACTTGTTGCTGGTTAGAATTATCAGACTTGAAGACTTGTCACTGGGTAGAGTTGTTGGACTTGAAGCTACAGAGTTTGATGTTTGCCCTGGTTGTTTTAAATCTTGTATTGGTTGAATGTTTCTTTGCTATGCCCAATGCCATCTATTGCAGTGTGAATATTTATTCTGTGCCATTATGGGTTTTTTGAGGTTATGTTTTGGTATTATGGCTCAGTTAAAAGATCTTGAATTATGGGGATAAATGAACATCATTGAGATTGATAAAAACTATGGGGACTTTTAAAGTAAGACTGAAAGCATTGTATTTTACATCATGTATGATTATCAGTTTATGGGGGCCAGGGGCGGAATGTGGTGGTTTGATTCAGGTGTCCCCCATAAACTTAGGTGTTCTGAATGCTAGGTTCCCAGCTGATGGATATTTGGGAATTAATGCCTCCTGGAGGGAGTGTATTGTTGGGGGTGGGCTTATAGGCTTTATAGCCAGTTTCCCCATCCCAGTGTTTGGCACACTCTCCTGTTGCTATGGCCCACCCTCCTGTTGCTGTGTTCCATCTTATGTTGGCCAGGGGGTGATGTCCACCCTCTGCTTATGCCATCGTTTTCCCCTGCCATCATGGAGCTTCCCCTCAAGCCTGTAAGCCAAAATAAACCTCTTTTTCCCAGAAGCTGCTCTTGGTTGGGTGATTTCTACCAGCAATGTGAACCAGACTGCAACAGTGGTGCATGCCTTTAATTCCAGCACTCAGCACTCAGGAGGCAAAGGTAGGAGGATTGCCATGAGTTTGAGACCACCCTAGACTACAGAGTGAAGTCCAGGTCAGCCTGGTCTAGACTAGCAAGACCTTACCTCAAACAAAAAAAAAAAAAAAAAGAGGGGGATGTAAGCCAGGTATGTGCACACACTCCCAGCACTTGAGAGGTATTCTTTTTGGCCTCCAACTTGCTGTATAGCCAAAGATGACCTTGAACTTCTGATCCTGCTGCCTCACCTCCTGTGGTGGTTTGATTCAGGTGTCCCCGATAAACTTAGGTGTCCTGAATGCTAGGTTTCCAGATGATAGAGATTTGGGAATTAATGCCTGCTAGGCGCAGTGTATTGTTGGGGACAGACTTATGGGTGCTATAGCCAGTTTCCCCATGCCAGTGTTTGGCACACCCTCCTGTTGCCATAGCCCACCTTACTTTTGCCAGGGGGTGACATCCACCCTCTGCTCATGCCATCATTTCCTCCTGCCATTGTGGAGCTCCCTCTCGAGCCTGTAAGCCAAAATAAATCTCTCTTTCCCAGAAGCTGCTCTTGGTTGGGTGATTTCTACCAGCAATGAGAACTGGACTGGAACAGTAAAGTGGTACCGAGGAGTGGGATTGCTGCTAGACACCTGACTGTGTGGCTTTGGCCTTTTGGAGCTAATTTTCAAGAGGAATATGGAAGTATTTGAAACCTTGGGCTAAGAGATGCCTTGCAGTGCTTTAAGTACAGCTTGATGAACTGTTCTGGTTAGAGGTGAAAGACCTGAATGCAGTAAGAACTATAGACTGTGAGGTTTGGACTATGAGAGTAGAAAGAGCTTTGCTTGGACTGGGCTAGCAGTTTGTGTGAGAAGCTTGCTCTTATGCCCATGTCCTGAGAAGTTGTGCAGGGTTGCTTTGCGAAGAAATGAACTGGTATGAGCAGAGGGATATGGCACAGAAAGAAATCTTTAGGCTGAAACTGCTGCCCATTCAGCTGCATTTGAGAGATTACAACCTTTGAGATTGGGCTAGTTGACCTGCACTGGGAAAAACAGGAACAATGTAGACACTTTTGAAGGGACCTGAGTACTCAAGGAGTCCTATTCTTCAAAGTCTGCTTTATTCCCCTCGAGCCCAGGGACGCCTAGGGGGCACAGAGGGGAAGCCGGAGGACCCTGGGCGGCCCGCGGTGGAGCGGGTTTGGGGGCCGGGCTGCGTCCTCCACGCTGGCCCTGATGCACCCGTGGCGTCCTGACGGGTTCCACGGCCTGGGCTACCGGGGAGGCGCCAGGGACGAGCTGGGCTTGGGCGGCGCGTTCCCGGCCAGATCCTTCGGGGAGGGCGCGGAGCTGGGTCACTGGGTGACGACGCCCCGGACATCCCCGGCAGCCTCAACCTGCACTGGGGCGACAAGAGCCCGCCCTACCGCGTGCCGTCTGCCTCCACTTCATATGACGGCCCGGCCGACGAGCCCTTCCCCGGCGACGGCCGCGGTGCACAGGCCCAGAGCAGCGAACAGTTGAATAGATTTGCTGGATTTGGTATTGGACTTGCAAGTCTCTTTACAGAAAATGTTCTGGCCCACCCTTGCATTGTTCTGCAGCGCCAATGTCAGGTTAATTACCATGCTTTCATTATCATCTCACCCCATTTACTGTTATCAACATTATGTACAGCTTCAACAAAACTCAGGGACCACGAGCCCTATGGAAAGGAATGGGAAGTACATTTATTGTCCAGGGAGTCACACTTGGAGCCGAAGGCATAATTAGTGAACTCACTCCTTTACCAAGGGAGGTTTCCCACAAATGGAATCCTAAGCAAATAGGTGAACATCTTCTACTGAAATCCCTGACATATATTGTGGCAATGCCTTTTTACTCAGCAAGTCTGATTGAAACAGTACAGAGTGAGATAATCCGAGACAATGCTGGCATACTGGAATGTATTAAAGAAGGAATTGGAAGAGTGATAGGCTTCGGCATGCCTCATAGCAAGCTCTGCTCTCCTCGCACTGCTTTCCTTGATCTTCCCCACAGTGCTGCATGGAGTTCTTCATTACATTATCAGCTCAGTCATCCAGAAAGTTGGTCCTATTTATTCTGAAGAGAAAGACTTACAATAGCCACCTTCCCGAGAGCACTAGCCCCATGCAGAGCATGCTGGATGTTTATTTTCCAGAACTGATTGCTAACTTTGCGGCTAGCCTTTGCTCTGACGTTATACTTTACCCACTGGAAAAAGTTTTGCATCGCCTTCACATCCAAGGAACATGCACAATAATTGACAATACAGACCTTGGCTATGAAGTGCTTCCAATTAATACACAGTATGAGGGAATGAGAGACTGTATCAATACCATAAAGCAAGAGGAAGGAGTGCTTGGTTTTTATAAAGGATTTGGCGCTGTTATAATTCAGTACACACTGCATGCAGCTGTCCTACAGATTACCAAAATCATTTACTCCACACTTCTTCAAAATAGCATTTGAGAGTTAGGTTCTATCACTGCTCCGTCCAGAAGATACAATCTGATAACTAGCTATGAAATTATGAGGGATAAAAATGAAATACTGGGTGGAAAACAAAAGTGTATTGAAAAGAAACTGGTAGCAAAAGTCCATACTGATTATACTAACTTTTTATTTCCATTAAGTCATAAGCACATATATTTAGATCAAAACTATTCTAAATTTGGAAGCTCAATAAAAATAATCATCATAAGAAGTAACTATTGGTGAAGAACTCATGCTGAACTAAAATTGATTCTGGGTAAAAGCAAAAAATTATCAAGTATAAGGTGAAATTTCAGTGAGTTGAATCTTTTTTACCTGACCTTAATATTTGTTACATGTTTATTTTACCTTTTAGATTCCTGTTGGCATGTGATTCTTAATACAGTATATGTTATCAGGAAGTTTTACTTTTAAGCAACCAAATTGTGTCATCATTGAAAAAGACTGCAAATTAGATTTGGCAGTCTATAAAGAGGAGATGAAGCATTTTAGATTGTATTGTTTACGTATAACTATTTTAGTGGCTGTATAGATGTATTATATAAAGCCATTTGTGTATTCACATGTAACTTGGAATTTTCTTCACCCCCACTTGTAGACCAGCTTAGTGGATAAAAATGAAATCTGCTTTCTGCTTGAACATCAGAGTAAAACATCGAAAGCCAAGGTACCAAAAGTTTCAGTCAACTATAGCATTCTTGTCCCCAGCAAACCTAGTGTTTCAGTGTCAGCAACTTAAAATTTGTCATGTATTTGTAATGGCCATGGGCAATGAGAAGCAGGTTTGCTGGATGCCTGCATGGAGACCCCATGGGGCCATGAGGATGAACCATGGATTGCAGCAGAGATCCAGCTGCAATGCCAGGACCACGAGATGGCTGCTAAGAAGCTGCTGACCTTGATGAAGTTTTCCAGGACTGTGAGTAACCTAGCTGGAGGGGCACAATTGGAATGCCAGAGACTTGTTGCTGGTTAGAATTATCAGTCTTGGAGATTTGACACTGTCTAGAGTTGTTGGACTTGAAGCTATAGAATTTGATATTTGCCCTGGTTGTTTTAAATCTTGTATTGGTTGAATATTTCTTATGTCCAATGCCATCTTTGGCAGTGTGAATGTTTATTCTGTGCCATTATGGGTTTTTTGAGGTTATTTTTTGGTATTATGGCTCAGTTAAAAGACCTTGGACTATGGGGATGTTTGAACATCATTGGAATTGATAAAAAAAAAAAAAACTATGGGACTTTTAAAGTTAGAAGAATGCATTGCATTTTACATCATGTATGTTTACCAGTTTATGGTGGCCAGGGGCAGAATGTGGTGGTTTGATTCAGGTGTCCCGCATAAACTTAGGTGGCCTGAATGCTAGGTTTCCAGCTGATGTGGATTTGGGAATGAATGCCTACTGGAGGTAGTGTATGGTTGGGGTCAGAATTATGGGTGTTATAGCCAGTTTCCCCATGCCAGTGTTTGGCACACCCTCCTGTTGCTATGGTCCACCTTATGTTTGCCAGGAGGTGATATCCACTCTCTGCTCATGCCATCATATTCCCCTGCCATTGTGGAGCTTCCCCTCAAGCCTGTAAGCCAAAATAAATCTTTTTCCCAGAAGCTGCTCTTGGTTGGGTGATTTCTACCAGCAATGCGAACTGGACTGCAACACCTCCCATGCAGTGATAACATATGTGTGCCACAGTGCCTAGTTTATCCTGTGCTGGAGATGAAATGTGGGACCTAGTGCATGCTAGGCAAGCATGCTGAGATTCCTCTGACAGCACTTACAATCCTGCCTACCTTCTCTTCTGAACCCTGAGAAATTTGATCCAGGACCTTACTTAAGGCAAAATTAAGCTAAATTGTAATAACAAGGCTCACATATATCACAGATGAATTCCTGAGCACTGAGGCAGGGAGATTCTTGACACACAGATAAAGCAACCCTTGAGAATAAATGACACAGTTATGTCTTCCTTCATATTAGCTTCGTAATAATGTTCCCTTGCATTTACATAGCCTGCTGCTTGTTCCTTTTTTTAATATTTTATCATTATTTATTTATTTGCCAGGGAAAGAGGGAGAGAGAGAGAAAAAAAACATGGGCATGCCAGGGCCTCCAGCCACTGCAAATGAACTCCAGACACATGCACCCCCTTGTGCATCTGGCTAACGTGGGTCCTGGGGAATCAAACCTGGGTCCTTTGGCTTTGCAGGCAAACTCCTTAACTGCTAAGCCATCCCTCCAGCCCCTGTCCTCTTTTTTTTTTATTTCTTTCTCTTTTTTTTTTTTTTTTTTTCCTTTTTGAGACAGATTATCATGTAGCCTATGCTGGGCTCAAATTACTATATAGGCAAATATGACCTTGAATTCCTGATTTTCCTATCTTTGCCACCCAAATGCTGCAATTACAGACCTGTGGCAGTTGTCAAGCTCTTCAGAGCCTGTCGTATCTGCTACTTGACGTCACTTTGAATCACCCTAGAATAGAGGATTCTGTTGGGCTTCATAAACAGAAGTGACTAGGGATCATGAAACACAAGATTAACAGAAATGGGCAGCAGGGGGAGCTTGTAGACAAGCTGAGAAGTCCAAGAGAAGACTGAACCCTGCTGGGGTTTTAAACTTGACCTACCATCCTACCAGCCAGCCGCTGCAAGCAACTTGGGAATAGGTGCATGACTATGGACTGGGCTCAGAGGAAATGTAGCTATCTCCCAGATCACCTTGCCACAAAGGCAGCTGCACTGCACAGGAGCCCGTGGAGGCCACAGGAAGGTCAGGGGTAGCCCAACCAACTCTGACTCTGCCTGGGTCCCAGGAGGGGAAGTAGGGATGTCTAATAAAGCCTGTGCCTCAAGAGTGGTAGCAAGAACAGCAAGGGACATATATATAGTGTGTCTGGACAGGGCTCAGATTTTCACTCTGGCTCTCCCAGAACACTGTGTCCTAACTTGGGTTTCCCTTGGCTGTGGTGATCAGGAGGTCACATTTGTATTTATAACTAAAGTCAGGTGGTGGTCCCCTGGGCTCTTGTGGCATCATTCCTGCTTCTGGCAACAGGACACTGACACTCCCCTTTGAAGTCAGTTCTTTATGAGGTTCTGGTGGGACTGCTCACCACACAGCTAACTCACATGTCCACTTCAACCTCAGCCCCGGTCTAGCCCATCCTAACACAGGAAATACCCAGACTTTGAAGAGATAAGCCTGTGAAAGAAGGGATCCCAGGAATAGGCTCAGAACCCAAGCCTGGAAAGATCCCCATCCACCAAGCACTGCTGTAGGACCTGTTCTCTGGTGGAAGACACAGCCATGAAAAGCAAGTTTTTCTATCGTAACTTCCCTTTCTCCTAATAAAGAGTGGCAGTCAAGCCTTTGTGTTTACTCAGATTTAAATGTGAAAGGTCCCCCATAGGCTCATGTCTATGAACACTTGGTCTCCCTCTGGTGGCACTGTTCTGAAAGGTTGTTGAACCTTGAGGAGGAGGAACTTCCCTGGAGGAAGTGAATCACTGCAGTGTGGGTCCTGAGACTTATAGCCCAGCTCCTCTTCCTTCCTGCTTCCTGACTATTGATGCAATATGGCCAGCTACCCCACCCGTCACCATGCCTTCCACCATCATAGACTGTATCCCTTCTTAAAATCTAACCCAAAATAAACTCTTGCTTAAGTTGCTTCTTGTAAGGTATTTGATCATATCTCAAGAAAAGTAACTAAGCCTGGCGTGGTGGTACACACCTTTAATCCCAGCACTTGGGAAGCAGAGGTAGGAGAATCACCGAGAGTTCAAGGCCACCCTGAGAGTACATAGTGAATTCCAGGTCAGCCTGAGCTAATGTGAGACCCTACCTCAGAACAAAAAGAAGAAAGAAAAGAAAAGTAACCAATACAGTATTCATTCATCAGATGTCCCAAAGGGGAATAGAAATCTGAGGTCTGCAAGCTGCATGGTTCTTGACCCATGTAATCACGATATATGGGCGGTCATGTGGAGAGGAAGGTTACATTTTCAGGAGTTTTACAAACTTCTTGACTACTTTAGGAGCTCAAAAGCTGCTCTAGTGGGAGTATTTTACCGTGGATATTGGCCTCAGGCTCTTTCCCCTGCCCCAGAGCTGACCACTAATCATTTGTCAGCATAGCACTGGACCCAAGAGTGACCTTTGGACCAGGTGTATCCTTCAAATGAATGGGGAAAATGAGAGACAGTGTTGGGAGAGCACCAGAAGTGTGCTGCACAGAAAGTGCTCCCCAGTAAAAATCAAAGCAGAGGGCTGGAGAGATTGCTTAGTGGTTAAGGCACTTGCCTGACAATCCAAAGGACCCAGGTTCCATCCCCCAGGACCCACATAAACCAGATGTGCAAAGTGGCACATAAGTCTGAAGTTCATTTGCAGTGGCTCCAGGCCGGGGCATGCCCATTCACCCTCTCTCCCTCTCTCTCTTTGTCCCTCTCTATCAAATAACTAATTTAATTTAGGGCTGGAGAGATGGCTTAACAGGTAAGGTATTCGTCTGCAAAACCTAAGGACCCAAGTTCAATTCCCCATTACCCACATAAGCCAGATGCATACATCTGGAGTTCATTTGCAGTGGCTGGAGGTCCTGGCATGCCCATTCATTCTGTCTCTTTCCTGCTCTCTCTTTCAAAACAAAAGTAAAATAAAATTTTAATAAGAAATTTTTAAAAAAATCAAAACATAGTTTCTGCATAAAAATATAGAGAAATACATGAACATAGAGGGGGCTTCCCCATTTCTCCCCTCCATTTTCTTTATTTCCTGATAATAGTCGGATACTGAGGATTTTACAAAAGAACAGCAGGCAGCAAAGTATGGCAGCTGAAAGCAAGCTTCCACAGCCAGACAGTAGGAGTCCCACCCTGCTCTGCCATGGTTTCACTGTGTAATATGGTATGAAATGAAGTACCATCAAGTGACAAGTATTGCAGTGTGTACCTGGGGTAGATGCCAGGCCACTCTTCATCAGCTCTGTCAAGGATCTATTTATTTATTCATGATTTTTTTGAGACAAATTGTGGTGGTTTGATTCAGGTGTCCCCCATAATCTTAGGTGTTCTGAATGCTAGTTTCCCAGCTGAAGGAGATTTGGGAATTAATGTCTCCTGGAGGGAGTGTATTGGTGGGGGCAGGCTTATGGGTATTATAGCCAGTTTTCCCTTGCCAGTGTTTGGCACACTCTCCTGTTCCTGTTGTCCACCTTATGTTGGCCAGGGGTGATTTCCACCCTTTGTTCATGCCATCATTTTCTCTTCCACCATGGAGCTTCCCCCTCAAGCCTATAAGCCAAAATAAACCTCTTTTTTCCCACAAGCTGCTCTTGGTTGGGTGAATTCTACCAGCAATGTGAACCTGACGGCAACACAAGGTCTCATGTAGTTCAGGCTTGCCTTGAACTCTCCATTTACCTGAGGATGACACTAAACACAATGATTTTGATAGTGGCAGTAATGTCAGACCTTCCCTCAGCCTTCTTTGACCTCTGTGGTATATGATGACACTGGTCCATGGCCTGATGTACAAGTCAGTGGTGAGGAGACAGAAGTACAGTCCTACACCGTCACTTTCAAAAGCCTGAGGAGTTTCCTTAATTGTTATTTGTTTGTTTTTGAGATAGGGTCTCAAGTCTTTACTCCAGACTAGCCTAGAAGTCATGAAAATCCTTCCATCTCACTTCTCAAGTGCTGGAATTCAAGGTATGTCCCACCACTCCCAACTTTCCCTTAATATTTCAGGGACCTCTACTCAAGCAAATCCAGGATGCATGGTTTTGATGCAGAAAAGAATTTCACAAGTCGACATGAAACAAAGTTAGGGCTATTAAAGATATTTTAACATAGGTTTAATTTAAGCACATGGGTTAAGAGACAGAGAGCACACACAGGGAAAGAATATACCCAAGCATGGGTAGGGACAAGTATTGTGTCTCTCGAGTTATATCTGAAAAGGTTACTAAGAATTTTTTTTCTTTTTTCTTTCTTTTTGATACAGGAGATTATAGGACAGCTCTGGAGTGACTTGGGTAAGATTACAATCTAATGAGGTAAAGCCAGGAGCCACTAGTTGCACAAGAGGTTTAAAACATGTCCTTTTATAGTAAATCGGTTTCTGGTGAGATTCCTCTAAAAAATGCAGGTTTACAGCTGAAAACAGAGAAAGGCCTTAGCAAATGCTAATTGTACTAGAATTTTTTGCTTCTTAATTGGTGAGAGGCTTCAATCAGACTCCAGGGTGAAGGGCTCTTTTCTCATGTGCCTATAGTTATCCCTGTCTTTGCATACTGCCTCATACAGTACGAAATAGTATTTAGGTGATATATTGACAACTCATTAGCAACCTTAAGCTTCAACCACTGAAAAAGCTATTGTCTCCTTCTCAGCACATCTAAAAACAAAATGCTGGGGGCTGAGTAGATGGCTTAGCTAGCAAAGAGCTTGCTGCACAAGCATGAAGACCTGATATGGTGGCAAACACCTATCACCCCAGCACTAGAAAGCTGAAGACAGGAGAATCTCTAGGACTTACTAGCTAGCTTATCTAGCCAAATTGGTGATCTCTGGTTTCAGTTCAATGCCTGTCCTTGTCTCAAAAAATAAGGTGAGGAGCAAATGCGGAAGACATCTAAATTGACATCTGACCTATATGTATACTTGCACCTGGACACACATGTGTGCCTTGGTTCAACAAATGAACAAACACATGTTTGCACACCACACATAAAGTAAAACAATGACTCTAAAATTGCCAATCAGGCACTGAACACATAGCTTAGTGGTTAAGATTACTTCTGTGTGACCAGGAGGGACTGAATAGGTCTGAAATACTAGTCCATTTTGATTCCCAGGACCCCATAAATAGCTGGATGTGACACAACTGTAACCCCAGTCCCATAGGAGAGCAGAGACCAGAGATGTTTCTGGACTTGTGAAAACATGATAAGCTCTAAGATTAATAAGAGACTCCAAGTTCAAGTAAGAATGGGCAGAAGGTGATGGAGCACCTGATGCTTCCCTTGGGTCACTGCAGGTGAGCACATCCTGCTGCAGGGGAGCACATGGGGTGCTGCACAGACACACCACATTACACACACATGCCACATTATGCACACCATATCACACTCACATGCACACACATATGCACATGTGTAGAAAAATGTCAATCAATAAGTAACTGGAAATATTAAAAATGCCAAACTAGGGATTCTGTTTCTCCCCCTGGTCTTTGGAATCATCATCATCAATATTGTTGTGTTAGTATTATTAATTGTTCTTTTCTGGAGACAGTCTTGCTATGTAGTGCTGGCTGACCTGGAACTTGCTATATAAACAAGGCTGGACTTGTACTTCTGACAATCTTCCTGCCTCTGTCTCCTGAGTGCTGGACTTAAAAGTGTGAATCTGTATGCCTAGCTTTGGGGATTTATGAGAAAATATATAGATCTGAAGAGTTTTCTGAATTTAGATTTCCTCATCTACTGCATAGAAATGACAACATAGCTGTTTTGTAGAGATGCATTAGGAGGCCCAGAACCGTTGAAAATTTGCTACCTGAAGACTGGAGCTTCCCAGTTGGATACAATAAAAAATATGATTGGTGGAGTTGCCTCCTAGGTTGGGATGGGCTCCCAAGATGGAGTCACCAAGGACAGCTGAACAAAAGCTTTCATCTTTGCCTCAGAGTGGTTTCTATGGTCTTGGGCACTCCCAAACCTTACATCTGGTGCCGTGACTTGGATAGGAGGCTTCCAGTTGCCTCTTGGACAGCCACACCTCTTCCCCTCTGACCAGACCACCAAGCTGCCACTGATCCTCTGAAGGCTTCATACTATCTCTGCCTGATACTGGCTTTCACACCCAACAAAATTCAGCCTCACTCTTCTTCCCTTCTTCATCTTCTCCCTCCTTCTCAGTAAGTGCCCCTCTCAGATTGACCTGCTCTCAGGTTCAATCCTTCCTCATGGAAGCTGTACTGGCACACCAGGCTACACTCCTTGCTTTTGGGCCCCAACCCCAGGTCTCAAGAAAGTTGCACTCTCAACACTGCGAGTCTCTCACTCTCTGGTCTACCATACCCTAAGAGGTGCCTTTTGGTTCAGTTGTACCATCTCAAGACACTCTCCCCCTCCCTCCTCTCCCTCTCCCTCCTGTGGTCTTATCTTTCACTGCCAGCTGCTTATGCCATTGGGAGCCAGATGCCTGCCTTGCCCAGTAACAAGCTAAAAAGCCAACAATTGTGATACTTATGGCCTCTGCCCACGAGGGAAGTGCAGGCCCCATTCACCCTAACAGGCCAGGGGGTCATATGGTGTTCTGTGTAAATCCAGCTTAGACCCTGGTTCCTTGCTCTCACCCTTGTATTGCTCTTTCTCTGTCTTCTTAAGAGCTTAAAGCTTCTATGACTCTTGGGTGACATCAAACCTCATCGTCTGATCTTTCTCTGTAATCCTGCCTGGCCACAATATAAGATTGACAATAGGCCCAAATGCTTGAGAATGGTACTTTTAATTTCCAAATCCTCACTGATTTAGAAAAGTTCTGCCAATGTACAGGCAGGTGGTCTGAAATACCCTATATTAAAGCATTTTTCACTGCATGCACAGCCTTCCCTCTGCTCTACCTGCTCTTCTCACTAGGTTCCTCCAGCCAAGGTCTCAGGAATGTGCTCTAATTCAACTCCTCCCTCATACTCATCCTCATCCTCTGCTTTTGACCCAGACACTATAGATGACCTGGCTCCAACAGCTCCTTGGGCTCCTCCAGTTCCCTCAGCCTTTCCTGACTCCCATCCTGGTAACAAGGTTTGGTTTTGATCTCTGGAGTTGTAAATTTAAAATAAAAATTTTAAATGGGAATGCATAGCTTATGAATGAATGAATGTATGAAGGAGAAATGGTTGGTTGAAGTCTATATGAAAAGTGCACTTGAAATGAATGGATGTGTATGAGTATGTTATGTGGCTCACAGCCCTAAGGCTGCCAGAATGATTTCTTTTCTGAGCATAACCATTTCACTGTGGGGGATGTTCTCCACCAAACCCACTATACTAGATAGTATGGCCAACTTTTACTGTTGAGTGTCCCACAGAAGAAACACTAAAAGTAATTAAGATCATAGGCAAGGAAAAATGCAAGATTCTCCTGTTCTTAAGAGTTGTAAAATGGAAGGATCAGAAAGCTGCCTTGTAGCCAGGAGCCCAACACACATATCTCCTTGTTGGACAGAGAGACAAAACAGATCTCTCTGGGGTTTATGCTGCTCTGGAAAAATCCCTAAGGGCTCTTTCTTAGCTTCCCTGCCTCACAGAGCCAGGGGGCTGCAGGCACAGGGAATCTCAGGATACTGGGCCCAGCATGATGATGGGTGAATGCCAAGTAGCTGTAAATAGATAAGGACTTCTTATAAGAAACTTATAACTGTTTTACATTTACTTTATCATTCTACACTTGTATGGAACTACTAACAGACAATCGCCTCAAGATTTATGTTTAAGTTTAAAAGTACTTGATACTGAGTTTGTAAGAAAATTTCTAAAATTTCTAATGTTTGAATTTGATTTAATTTTTTTAAAAAATGTGTTTCAGGAAAGTTATAAGAAACAAAGTTCTAAAATCAATAAATGATAAAATCTATATATTTATTCTGGGTAAATAGTGTAAGACAAGTTTGGTCTACTCCTTATAAAAAGTTTATTTCAAAGGACTTTTGAGGCAAAAAAAAAAACCCTTAAATGGTCATATTAAAAGTCTTAAAGTAATGACAATGAAAGCTTTTGTTGGTAGTTATGAGATGAACTGACTAAACAAGATAAACTAGAGAGGCAACTTTAAATGTTAGATGTCAAATGTTTGATGAAAAAGGTTGTTACAGATTGTTATATAGATTGTAAGGTAAATGTATGTAGATGAAGCTATGAGTAAAGTATGTGGATGAGGTATGAGTAAGCTTACATGAGTGCCACAGACAGAATTATAGAGTTAGTTAAGTAGTTATACATTGTGTATGATTTGGAGATTGAAAATGTTTCTTTCTGGATCAACACAGTTAAATGTGCTTGTTTGCAAAGCCAGATACACATAGTAGAGCATGCATTTGGAAATTCTTTGCAGTGGCAAGTGGCCCTGGCATGCCCATGCCCTCTCTTTCCATGAGACTTGTTCTCCTTTCTCATTAGATCACAGCAGTGTAGTATAGTTCCTCTAATCTTTGCGTATGTTAGATGAATTAATATATTATTAGTTAACATATTAATTAATATAATTAATATAGATGAATTAATTTTAGAACCTGACTTATAGGTTGTGTTGACCTCTTATTTAGCTTCATTTGTTTGTTTGTTTGAGGTTAGGATCTCATTTTAGCTCACGCTAAACTGGAATTCACTATGTAATCTCAGGGTGGCCTTGAACTCATGGCACTTCTCCTACCTCTGCCTCCTGAGTGCTGGGATTAAAGGTAGCATCTTCACATCCAGCCTTATTTAAATTTTAAAAGTGCTAAATCTCTTCATAAAAAAAAGGCAATTATATTACATATAGACATATATGTATCCCAATTCTGATGAGCTTTAAAAATTTTTCATATCTTGGGCTGGAGAGATGGCTTAGCAGTTAAGCGCTCACCTATGAAGCCTATGGACCCCGGTTCGAGGCTCGGTTCCTCAGGTCCCACGTTAGCCAGATGCACAAGGGGGCGCACGCATCTGGAGTTCGTTTGCAGTGGCTGGAAGCCCTGGCGTGCCCATTCTCTCTCTCTCCCTCTATCTGTCTTTCTCTCTGTGTCTGTTGCTCTCAAATAAATAAATAAAAAATGAACAAAAAGAATATTAAAAAAAAGTTTCATTTCTTCATATTTAAGCCAAAAATGTTACTACATAATATAGATTTCTTGTTTATTTTGAATTCTGTTGGCAGATATTTTGTTCATAGCTTAGTCTCTGTAGCCTCATGTGCCTTAAATATGTGAACTCTACTTTTTGTCAATATTAAACTTTTCCAGATATCAGAATATTATAATTTGGTTTATACAAAATCCATGGTGTCTGGCTATCAATAAGCATGCATAACCATGCCTGACTAAAACTCTATAACTTTTAGGTGGTTCTTGTCTTGTTCATGCTGGTTTTGCTAGATGATATTCACTACGGTTATCATCTAAGTCTTATAAAAAGTGACTTACTGTGATCTGGGGGGGGGTATACCCCTTTAATCCCAGAACTCAGAAGGAGGAGGTAGGAAGATTGCCATGAGTTCCAGACCACCCTGAGACTACATAATGAATCCCAGGTCAGCCTGGGCCAGAGTGAGACCCTACCTTGAACCACCCCCCCCCCCCCACACACACACACAAAAAGTGACTTATTGTGATTTTGTTCTTAGGAAAACTGAAGAAGCTCCCCATGTCTTAGGAAATCCACTGTATAAAAACAATATTAAGGGCTGGAGAGGTGGTTTAGCAGTTAAGTGCTTGCCTGTGAAGCCTAAGGAGCCTGGTTCGAGGCTCAATTCCCCAGGACCCATGTTAGCCAGATGCACAAGGGGGCACACGCATCTGGAGTTCGTTTGCAGTGCCTGGAGTCCCTGGTATGCCCATTCTTTCTCTCTATCTGCCTCTTTCTCTG
The DNA here is from genome assembly GCF_020740685.1 of Jaculus jaculus. Classification (NCBI taxonomy): domain Eukaryota; kingdom Metazoa; phylum Chordata; class Mammalia; order Rodentia; family Dipodidae; genus Jaculus; species Jaculus jaculus. The sequence continues at coordinate 78,722,336 of NC_059107.1, read as the reverse complement.
TCTGTTGCTCTGAAATAAACAAACAAACAAATAAATAAAAACTTTTAAAAAATATTAATATAGTTTGTCTAAGCTTCACATAACAGTCATAAGTATTTCTTTAGTTAAACCTTAACAGTTTTTTTTTTTTTTTTTTTTTTTTTTTGGAGGTAGAGTCTCACTCTGGTCCAGGCTGACCTGGAATTAACTATGTCATCTCAGGGTGGCCTTGAACTCATGGCAATCCTCCTACCTCTGCCTCCCGAGTGCTGGGATTAAAGGCGTGCGCCACCACGCCCGGCTTTAAACCTTAACAGTTTTTGATGGTAAAAGGTACTTACTTGAGAAATTACTTTGTGTTTGTCATAGTATATCCAATGTATGCTTAACTCAACAATGACAAGGTTTTATTTTATTCTTGAGTTATGTATAATCAGTCTCAATCAATGTTTCACTTAATTAATTGTCTCCTTTTAGGTATGGTAAGTTCATTGCTTACAGAGATATTGATACTTAAGACATGTTTCCTGCCCTAGACAAATAATCTTAAATTGCTGTTCTGCTTCCAGTTTGGGGAGTAATTGGTACTTGCATTGGTATACAGACTAGCCAAAGTTGTTTTCAAACACAGATGCCAAGTTTTTATACTGTCTTGTCTTTTCCTGGCATAAAATTTCTAGATTAAATCAATTACCTTAAAGAGATTGTAAAATAATTGGTAAAATATTGTTCTCAGGGTTCTGGGTAAGATGGCGGCATAGGAGCCACGCCAAACCAGCCTAGTGAGGGATTTAAGCAAAACCCCAGAAAAATACACAATTCTTTTGAAGAGTGAAGGAGTATAGGTTATTCTTAGACATAGCAGAGAAGCCAGAGAGACCAATATCCACCAGAAAGGAGGAAAACAGCCCATTGACACACTCACTAGGCATGCCAGACAGCAGCAGCAGAGAACACAAGACAATTTTTCACCGGGCATGGTGGCACACACCTTTAATCCCAGCACTTGGGAGGCAGAGGTAGAAGGATCACCATGAGTTCAAGGCCACCCTGAGACTACATAGTGAATTCCAGGTCAGCCTGGGCTAGAGTGACACCCTACCTCAAAAACCAAAACCAAACAAACAAAACAATTTTTCAATTTCATCAGCATTCTTGCAAAGTTAACAAATCTGAAGGAAAGACAGCTGAGATCAACTAAAGAGCTACTGAAAGTGCTAGCAACTCCAGAAGTCTGAACTCTCCCATCCCCCACCATCAGAACTATGAACCTCCAGCATTCAGCCCGCAGTGGCAGTGCAGCCAGCAGAGAGGATCAGAACTCCAACTCCACAGCATAGCCTTGAGGTGGGCACTCAGTGTTGATGAGATTGGAAGCCACTCCAAAAGGTAACAAGGCCGACTGACAAAAAAAATTAAAAATTACAAAAAACAGGTACATAGACCTGCATTGGAAGAGCTAATCTCACTTCCCATATCAGGGCAGGTTATGGGTTATATATTCTTGGTTGGCTTTACCATTTCCAAATAGCCTGAATTTGGGGGTTGAGTTGCCTTTGATGCTTTTGTATTTATAGGTCCTTTGGCTTTTGCTTCTGTCATTATTGGGGGCAGGGTCTGATCCAGAACCAGGTTTACCTGGAACCCAATTCAGAACAGAAATTTCTACCTCCCAGCTGAAAAAATTAAGGGTGTAAAACAAAATACACCCTTAAGGATTTTAGCTTTATAAGACTATCCGTTTGTTTTAATCCCAACAATTGCATACTTTGTGCTGGTTTTTATTGATTATGTTATTTGGTTGAAGTTTAGAATTTGCCAGTAAATTATTCCACCCAGTCCACTAGAATACTTGCTTATCAAGCAAACTCAACACCTGGGATTACTTCTGTGGCTTGATTTGGGGACTACAGTTAATCCTAGCACCTTGAACTCATATCCTGAGGGTGTATAGAAGTGGATTGCCACATCTGGGAACACAGCAGATAAGTAGAAAACCCAAGCATCAAATCAATTCATGATGCAAAAGTCGATACAATATAATACAAGAAACTCAAAGAATCAAGACAATACAGTTCCACCAAAAACCATAAATCCATCAGAAATGATCACCAATGAGACTGTTTTAGATGAAATGCCTGACAAAGATTTCAAGAAGTGATTGTATCTATGCTCAAAGAAATCATAGAAGAAATGAAGGGAATCAAAGAAAAAAACAAAGGTATTAAAGAAGAAAACAAACTGAAAGAGAACACAGGAAACCAGCTTAAGGAAATAAATAGATACAAAACATGAGTAAGGAAATAGAAATGCTGAAGAAAAACAAAGCTGAAATCCTAGCGCTGAAGACTACCAGTCAGTGGAAAAAAAAAAAAAAAAAACTCTGTGGAAAGTCTCACCAGTAGAATGGATGAAGGAGAGAACAGAATATCTAAACTAGAAGATCAGGTGGCAGACCTAATACAGTCCAACAAAGAGAAAGACAAGCTAATAGCACAGCATAAATGGGAATTTTAAGATATTCAGGACACTATGAAAAGATCAAACAAGAATTCAGGGTATAACAGAAGGAGAAGAATTTCAACCCAGAGGCTTAGTAGGGGTTTTCAACATAATCTTAGAAAAAAATTTTCCCCAAATTGGAAAAGAAATGCCAGTGCAGATACAAGAAGCTTTTAGAACATCAAACAGACAAAACCTGGAAAGAAACTATCCTCATCATGTTAAAATTAAACAACTAAATACATAAACCAAAGAAAATGTATTGAAAGCAGTTAGAGAAAAAAAGAAAATCACCTACAAAGGCAAGCCCATCAGAATAATTGCAGACTACTCAATACAAACTTTAAAAGCCAGAAGGGCTTGAAGTGATGTATTCCAAGTTCTGAAACATAACAGCTGTCAACCAAGATTACTTTATTCTGCAAAGCTATCTATTCAAAGTGATGGAGAAATAAGGACATTCCACAACAAAAACAGGCTAAAGGAATTTATGCCAACTAAACCAGCTCTACAGAAAATACTTGAAGGAATTCTTCATGCCAAACAGAAAGCAAAACATATACAGGAAGATACTGGAAAATATAAACCCCATCAAATAATGGTTAAAACAAACAAGTAAAGGGAAAACAGGAAACACTTCAAAACAAGAAGGACAGCAAGAATGCATACCTTTCGATAACTTGTTTTGTTTTGTTTTGTTTTGTTTTGTTTTTCGAGGTAGGGTCTCACTCTGGCTCAGGCTGACCTGGAATTCACTATGTAATCTCAGGGTGGCCTCGAACTCTTGGCGATCCTCCTACCTCTGCCTCCCAAGTGCTGGTATTAAAGGCATGCACCACCATGCCCAGCTCTCAATAATAACTCTTAATAGCAATAGGTTCAATGTACCAATCAAAAGACACATGTTTTCAGACTGTATTAAAAGGCAGTATCCTGCCATTTGTTGCCTCCAGGAAACTCATCTCTCAATAAAAGATAGACACCACCTTAGGGTGAAAGGTATTTCAAGCAAATGGGCCTAGAAAACAAGCAGAGATGGCTATCCTAATATCTGACAGGATAGATTTCAAACCAACATTAGTGTGGAAAGATAAAAAAGGTCAGTTTGTACTGATTAAAAGAACACTCCAACAGGAGGACATTACAATCCTAAACATATATGCACCTAACATGGGGGCTCCCAGTTTCATCAAACAAATACTATTAGACTTAAGGTCACAGATAACATCAAATGCAATTGTAGTGGGAGACTTTAATACCCCATTCTCTTCAATTGACAAGTTATCCCAGCAAAAAATAAACAGAGAGACATCTGAATTAAATGATGTCATGGAACAAATGGACCTAATAGATATCTACAGTACATTCCATCCAAGTGCTGCACATTATGCATTTTCTTAGCAGCAAATGGAACATTCTCTAAAATATACCATATATTAGGACACAAAGCAAATCTCCACAAATATAGGATAATTGAAATAATCCCCTGTACTCTATCTGACCACAATGGGACTAAGCTGCCAATAAGTAACAAGAAAAGCTACAGAGCATACAGAAATTCATGAAGACTAAACAGTACACTTTTAAAGGATCAATGGGTCATTAATGAAATCAAAGAGGAAATCAATAAATTCATAGACTTAAATGATGATGATAATATAACATACCAAAACCTTTGGGACACAATGAAGGCAGTCCTAAGAGGGAAATTTATCACTCTAAGTGCCTATATTAAGAAATTAGAGAATTCAAAAATAAACAATTTAATGCTCCACCTTAGGCCTTGGAAAAAGAAGAACAAGGCAAACCAAAAATCAATAGACAGGAAGAAATAATTAAGATTAGGGTAGAAATTAATGAAATAGAAACAAAAATAATCCAAAGAATCAATGAAACAAAGAGTTGGTTCTTTGAAAGGATAAACAAGATTGATAAACCCTTACAAATTTTACCAGAAGAAAGAGAGAAGAGAAAAAAATTAGTAAACTTAGAGATGAAAAAGGCACCATTACAACAGATACCAAAGAAATTCAGACAATTATAAGGACATACTTTAAGACTATATATGCCTCTAAGTTTGGAAATCTGAAAGAAATGGATGATTTCCTTGATTCATATGACCTACCAAAATTAAATCAAGATGAGATAATCACTTTAATAGACGTATAACAAATATGGAGATCCAAGCAGTTATCAAAAATCTCCCAACTAAAAAAAGTCCAGGCCCAGATGGATTCACTGATGACTTTTACCAGACCTTCATGGAAGAATTAACACCAATGCTTTTTAAACATTTCCAAAAGGTAGAAAAGGAAGGAATTCTACTGAACTCCTTCTATGAAGCCAGCATCACCCTCACACCAAAACCAGACAAAGATAGAACAAAAAAAGAAAATTACAGACCAATCTCCCTCATGAACATACATGCAAAAATTCTCAACAAAATATTGGCAATCAGAATACAAGAATATATCAAAAAGATTATTCACCCTGACCAAGTTGGCTTTATCACAGGGATGCAGGTATGGTTCAACATATGCAAATCAATAAGTGTAATACATCATATAAATGGTCTGAAGGACAAACATCACATGATCATCTCAATAGATGCAGAAAAGGCATTTGACAAAAATCCAACATCCTTTCATGGTAAAAGTATTACAGAAACTAGGAATAGAAGGAACATATCTCAACATAATAAAAGCTATTTTTGACAAACCTACAGCCAACATAATACTAAATTGAGAAAAACTTGAAGCCTTTCCAGTAAATTCAGGAACAAAACAAGGGTGTCCATTGTCCTCACTTTTATTTATAATTTTTTGTTTTTATTTTTATTTATTTATTTGCCAGCAAAAGACAGAGAAAGAGGCTGATAGAGAGAAATAGAGAAAATGGGTGAGCCATGGCCTCCAGACACTGCAAATGAACTCCAGATGTGTGCACCCCTTTGTGCATCTGGCTAATGTGGGTCCTGGGGAAATGAGCCTCAAACCAGGGTCCTTAGGCTTCACAGGCAAGTGCTTAACTGCTGAGCCATCTCTACAGCCCCCCACTTTTATTTAATATAGTACTGGAAGTCTTAGCTATAGCAGTAAGGCAAGAGATACTCATAAAAGGCATACAAATTGAAAAGGAAGAGATCAAATTATCACTATTTGCAAATGATATGATTCTATACATAAAAGACTCTAAAAACTCTACCAGCAAACTGTTAGAGCCAATAAACACTTTTATCAATGTAGCAGGATACAAAATAAACTACCTTGGAATAAACTTAACCAAGGAAGAGAAGGATCTCTACAATGAGAACTTTAAAACACTCAAGCAAGAAATGGCAGAAGACACAAGGAAATGGAAAGACATCCTATGTTCTCTAATGGGCATAAAGGCCCACTCTAGGGCAGGGAATAAATGCCTGGTACTGAAAACCTAATCAAAAGCCTATAGCAGGGGAGGTCATGAGCCTTAGGGGTATAAAGAAAGCCTGCTATTATCTGGATAAATTCATATATTACTCTCACCAAATTGCCCGGTAAACACTACACTTACTGTTCATACTCATATATTAATACTACTCTCAATTCTAGTTAGAGGAGCTTCTCTTTTCAGATGGCAATGACCACTGGGATAACTCAAAAGGCAACATAGTGCTGAGAAGAAGGGATTGAGTATAGTCCATCACTGAAACATCTCATGCCCTCCAAGGTTCAGGGTCCATTGCAAAAGAGGTGGCAGAAAGAATGTAACAGCCTAAGAAAGGGTACCACTCCTTGCATACAACTATCCAGACAGAACTTAGCCTCAATATCCAAGACCTTTCAGTGCCTAGCAATACCTACACAAGACCTCTGTTGCAGTCCGGTTCACATTGCTGGTAGAAATCACCCAACCAAGAACATCTTCTGGGAAAAAGAGATTTATTTTGGCTTACAGGCTTGAGGGGAAGCTCCACGATGGCAGGGGGAAACGATGGCATGAGCAGAGGGTGGACATCACACCCTGGCCAACATAAGGTGGACCATAGCAGGAGAGTGTGCCAAACACTGGCATGGGGAAACTGGCTTTAACACCCATAAGCCCGCCCCCAACAATACACTCCCTCCAGGAGGAATTAATTCCCAAATATCCATCAGCTGGGGAACTAGCATTCACAACACCTAAGTTTATGGGGGACACCTGAATCAAACCACCACACCCTCATAATAGGAGAAAAAGATGATGACATCAAATTAAAAGAGAGACTAAAGGACAGTGGGAGGGAATATGACAGAGAATACAGTTATGAAAGGAAAAGTAGGAGAGGGGAGGGAAATACCATGGTTTGTTGTCTGTAAGTATAGAAGTATATATATATATATAGTTTTGGGGGCCAATAAAATGTTCTGCCTCAATATATAGATTTAACACAATTCCAATTAAAATCCCTACAGTGTTCTTCACAGAGATAGAAAAAATGATCTCAAATTTCATATGGAAAAACAGAAGGCCTTGCATATCCAAACATATCCTCAGCAAAAGAAATACCTCTGGTGGCATCACCATACCTGATCTAAAGCTATACTACAAAGCCATAGTGATAAAAACATCATAGTACTGGCACAAAAACAGGAGTATAGACCAATGAAATAGATGTGAGGACCCAGATTTTGGGTCAAGCAACTATAGCTACTTGATATTTGACAAAGGCCCGAACAATATAGGCTGTAAAAAAGATATCATCTTCAACAAATGGTGCTGGGCAAACTGGATAATCACATGCAGGAAACTAAAACTTGATCCACACATTTCACCATGAACTACACTCAAATCCAAATGGATCAAAGACCTTAACATAAGACCAGAAACTCGAATACTACTGGAAGAAAATTTAGGAAGTCCTTTCCATGATATAGGAATGGAAAAAGACTTCCTGAACAAAACCCCAGTGGCTCAAGTTCTTAAACAGTCACTCAAACAACGATCATATGAAGCTGAAGAGTTTCTTTACAGACAAGCATATAATAAGCAAAGCCAATAGAATACCCACAGAATGGGAGAAAATATTTGCGGGTTATCCAACTGATAGAGGCCTAATCTCTAGAATCTACAAAGAACTCAAAAGTCTAAACAATAAGAAGACAAATACCCCACTCACAAAATGGGGTGCAGAGTTGAACAGGCAATTCACAGAGGAAGATATACAAATGGCAAACACACACTTAAGAAAGTGTTCATCATCCCTAATCATCAGGGAAATGCAAAGTAACACAGCTATGAGATTCCACCTTACCCCAATAAGGATAGCCAACATCAAAAAATCAAATGAAAATAAATGCTGGCGAGGGTGTGGAGAAGCAGGAACACTCATTCACTGTTGGTGGGAATGTAGGATGGTACAACCACTTTGGAAAGCAATATGGAGACTCCTGAAAAAGCTGACTATAGAAATACCAACAGACCCAGTTATACCCTTACAGGGCCTAAAACCTTCAAACCACAGGCCAGAGAGATTTGTTCAACCATGTTTGTAGTGGCTCAATTCGTAATAGCTAAAATCTGGAATCAACCCAGATGTCCATCATTAGAAGAATGGATAACAAAGATGTATAGGTATATCTACACAATGGAATTCTATACAGCAGTAATAAAAAACAACACAAAGAAATTTGAGGAAAAATGGTTGAACCTGGAACAGATCATTCTCAGTGAACTTACCCAATCACAGAAAAAAAAAAAATCGACACATAGTCTCACTCATCTACAACACCTAACCTGAATCTACCCAAGATACCTTGCATACCCAGCAAGCACCTCATGGACTAGACAGTAGGATGGATCAGGAGGGTGGGGAGGGCATTGAAGGGTGGAAAACAGTAATTGGGACCCAAGCGGCAATGGTACCATAAAATTCTACTTCCTAAAAGACAGACCAAATGGCTGAACCTTCACTAGACCCTTATGGAAAACACCTGAACCACAAGACATTGGAGCGGGTAGGATCAAGACTAACCTAAATCTTCTACATCTTCCCTCCCTTCCTCTCCCCTTCTCCCCTCTCTGTCTCTCCTCTCTCACTCTTGTATATTAGTTATGTTTTTCCTCAATTTCTTAGTGGGCACTACCTGTAAACCCCACTTCCAGCTTGGAGCTACCATCCACAATGAGCTTTTGATCAGAGAAACCTACAAGGTTTCCCAAAACAATGACAGATTTCTGTCAGAGTACTTGATGACCCACCAAAGGCCAGTGGTAAGACCCTATTGCTGAAGACTCCATACACAGCTGACATGTAAAATGGAATGGCATGGCTGGAAGCCAGGAGAGAGTCAGTCCCAAGACAGTCAGCGTGTCTAGTGCCAGAAGGTGCAACATGGGCGACTGGGGGAAATGACCAATATCTGTCCAAGTAACTCATTGTCTAACCTAATTAGCAACAAATAACCTGATGTGATGCCCACACAAGTGCAATAGTGGCACACAGCCATGGTGGGGAGCCAACTGCTCTTGATTTGGCTAACTGATCCCCTTAGTGGTACAAGACCCATAGCTGGAGCTGGGAAACTAGTCAGAACCATACCCAAACATAAGCCCACTCTCCAATATCAAGCTACCATCAATCATGAGGAACAAGAGGGCCTATACCTATTAAACTCTCTATCAAAAAAGTAAGTGTTATCTCAATTTCTGGGTGCTAACTTACTCTCCGTTGGAGAATCTGCTTCTCTTTTTCAGATAGATTCAGATCCTAAGGAGAGAGCTGCCCCAACATACCTCAAAAGGGGCCCGACTGAAACTAAGGACAATTGGCAAAACAAGCAAGGGTGCTGTTTTCCTGATGAACCGGATACCAGCACAAAGGGGAAGGAGACCAACACAGAGAAAAATCAACTCCTACCAAATCAGAGAGCCAGAGCCTCAGAGGCCCCCAACACCGCAGCACTGAAGCAGACCAAAAATGAACCCAACATGGCTCAGGGAAATTTTGTGGAAGAGGGGCAGAAAGAATGTCAGAGTCACATGTTGGGTCATGATATGCAGAGACATTTATCATACCAATAACTGTGGGCTAACTCCACAATGCATGACCCATTTACATCAACAAGGAGGGTCCGATGGGAGGGGGTAGATCATGGATGAGCCTAAACAATGGTACCAAACTGCCTGTATTTGCTGAAAAGAAAACTAATAAATTCAATTTTAAAAAAAAATGTTCTGCCTCTACTAATAACTGACAGATACTTAAAAGATAGAATGTATGTTTTCTATGTTCCAGATATAGCTTACAATGTCACCTGACAACTAAACTTAAATATTAATCTGAGTGATTTTAAACTATTGTGTCATTCTCTAACCAGATCTGCTTTGCTAACCAGATATGTTCTGCATCTTTTTAATTAATCTGTTTTGCTAATCAAATATGTACACTCTCTCTGAGTGGTTAATAACCATATGTAAAAGCCAAAATCAATTGGAAACATTTGAGTAAATGATAACTAATATTTTGGCTCCTGCTCCCAAGCCAGAAGGCCACAAGAGATGATGGGACACTTCCTACCTTCTAGCCTCTGGTAAACTACCTGTCTTCTTTAACAAAGAGTATATGGAGACCCAGAGATAAATTACAAGTCAGTGTATCTGCAACAGGAGAGTCACATTGGAGGAAAATCAATCCTCCAGGTTTCCCAAAAGAGGAAGGGTCATTTGGTCAGCACAACCTTGATTTATCCTAGCGGATGACACTGCTGAGAGTCATAGAACTCCTCACAGGTCCCTAAAAGTCGTTCCTAGAGTGCCATTATTGACCTTCAACATATAAAGTCAATTCTGGCATTCTACATGGTCTTAATCACCCAGTAAGAAAAAATATAACTACAATACAAACAAAGACTCAGACTAATAGATTCTGTCTGATGCTTGCTTACAATACTAAACTCTAACATGAATTCATGCCTTCTGCCTCTGCTTGTCCCTGATTAGTCAGCCACTGCTGTCTTAAACAAAAATATACACTTTGCCCTCCCACCAACTCCCCTTTATGACAAAGCTAAGGGAAATCCTCATAAACCTTTAGACACTAAGTCAGAGACAGATGGTGCCTTCTCCTGCTTGCTTTTGGAAGCTCCAGCCCTTGCACTTCCAGACCTTCAGCACCTTTTCTTCTTTATTCCACAAAAAGGTGGGGGGGGGGGTATGGCATTATGAGTTCTGGGACAAATGAAGGATTTATCCTTTGCCCTTGTAGCTTATCTTTATAAACAACTAGAAACCTCTGTCTGGGGTTGGCAACCATGCCTATGTACTCTTGCTGCAGCTGCTATTCTGGCCCAAGAGGCACAAAAAATCATTTTTCAGCAACAACTCTCCCCCTACAGGCTTAAAAAACTAACTCTATTCTCAAAACTCCCCTGTCTAAACTGACTTCTGAACTTCACCTACCCTGGCCCCAGCTCTTCCTACTTACCTTAGCCAGAATCAGAACTATTCCTTGGGCCCCATCCTTCCTTAACCCTTACCCTACCTCATCCAGGGAAAAGTACACCACCACTCCAACAGGCACTCTCAAACTTAAACTCTCTCATGCTCCTACCCTTCCCCTGATCCTGAAATGCTCCTCTTGAATACACTAATGCCCTGCCTCTTCTCTCTCTCTCCCTCTCTCTCTCTCTTTCCCCAAGCCATCTACCCCTCACCTCTGAATGCTCATCCTCCCCTTTTGCTTGGCATTTTGATGTCATAGCTGTTGACAAGGGTAACAAACTCCTTGATTCTTCCTTCTGTTCTCTCACAGGGTGCTCAGAGCCCATCTCCCTCACCATCTCTATAACAGATGTCACCATCAACTTCCCCAAAGCCAGCTCTATACAGGGATGGTATGAGAGAAGTCTCTGTTTCATTCAGGATCAAGTCATAACAGCATGCTCCACTGGCACTGACTGAGGGTTCTTACTATAAATTTTACCACTCTGCCAGCTCTAGCCACCATGAAGCTGCCTCCTCATCACCTGCCCTGAAGAGAGACCCATTAACCGCATTATCCAGCCTCTCCCATAAGAACTCATCACCCCTATGGTCAGACTTAGATACTACAGAAGGCAAATTAACTTTTGCCTCTTATTTTAAAAAGGCTGGAATGTTGGGTCAGGATGGGCTCCCAAGATGGAGTCACCAAGGACAGCGGAATGATAACAGAGTCCTAAGGAAGTGGATTATCCACATTCCTCAAGAAACCACCTAGCCATTATCCCTTCCTTGCCTAACAATGTCCCCAAGTCAAGGTTTCCTGCCCCTTTATCTCATAAGTCACCTGTTTACTGTTCTTGTCTCACACCCTGGCTATTTTAGATCTTCCCTAAAGGAACCCTGTTTATTCAACTTAACAAATGAGTTATTTTTCCCTTCTTCACCTTCCTCCAACTGAAAAAGCCCTATAAAGCCCACTACCTAAAAACTCAGGTTGGTTGTGCTCCACTCTTGGGAGTCAGCCCTGGAAGCTCATGCTCTTCCCAAATCAAAGCTTTCATCTTTGCCTCAGAGTGTTTTGTGTGATCTTGGTCACTCCCAAACCTTACACCTCCCACTGGAAAAAATTGTCACTATTACCCTTTAGTTTGTCACAATAAGCCCAAAGGAAAAGTTCTTGTCCTGGGTCCTCATAGAGCTATGAGAGCTATATACCTATTCAGCCATTTCAACTTATGGTGAATAACCTAGTGAGTTTCTCCTGCTCCTCTCCACAGATGTCCATGACTGAGAATGAGTTCTCCCTGCTAACATACTTCAGGGCAGGCACCAACTTGACCTTCTCTCTCAGTTTATAACTTTCTCCCTTGATTGGAGTGGGATGTGTCATGTAACTAACATTGAGAAATTGTTGAGCTGGAGAGATGGCTTAGCCTTTAAGATGCTTTCCTGAAAAGGCAAAGGACCCATCTTCTGCTCTCCAAATCCCACATAAGCCAGATGCACAAAGGTGAGGCAAGTACAAGTTCACACTTGTCCATTAGGTGGTGCAAGTGTCTGGTGTTCGATTGCGGTGGCTGAAGCCCTGGCCAATTCTCTCTTTCTCTTTCTCTTTCTCTTTCTCTTTCTCTTTCTCTTTCTCTTTCTCTCTATAATAAATTTTTTAACGTTTATTTTAAAAAATAAATTGTCATGTGTTTTTATAGCTTGTTGAGAGCTGATTCTGGTAAGAAAGAGTAGGCAGTTAGGGTGACTGGGCCCCTGAAAGTAAAAAGGACAGGAAAGTCTGCACTTGCTAGAAATCAAGGATGATCTGACTTCTTGTCTCTTGCTTACTTACCTAGACCAATTTTTTCACAAACAACCTGGACCTTTAATCCTAACCAACAAGCTCTCTTTCTGACTCACCTGAGCCAGAAGGCAGAGCCACCACTATAAGGTTATAAATACATTTGTAAGGGGAGGGCACACTCTGGGAGCTGCCTGATCCCCCTCCCTTCCTTTCCCTTCCCTTTATATCTTTTTTCTAGCTTAGTGGCCTTTGGTACTGAGTTTTCTTCTTACTCACACAGATTTCCAATCATCTGTAGCTAGTATCCACATATGAGAGAGAACATGTAACGCTTGGCTTTCTAGGCCTGGGTTACATCACTTAGTATAATCCTTTCCAGGTCCATCCATTTTTCTGCAAATTTCATAACTTCATTTTTCTTTACCACTGAGTAGAATTCCATTGTATAAATGTGCCATAACTTCATTATCCACTCATCAGTTGAGGGATATCTAGGCTGGTTCCATTTCCCAGCTATTGTGAATTGAGAGACAGTAAGCATGGTTTAGCAAGTATCTCTAAGGTAATGAGATGAGTTCTTAGGATATATACCTAGGAGTGCTATAGATGGGTCATATGATAGATCTATTTTCAGCTGTCTTAGGTACCTCCACACTGACAATTGCTGGACCAGATTGTATTCCCACCAACAGTATAGAAGTGTTCCTCATTTTCTGCATCTTTGCCAGCATTTGTGGTCATTTGTTTTCATGATGGTAGCCAATCTGACAGGAGTGAGATGTAATCTCAATGTATTTTTAATCTGCATTTCCTTGATAACTAGGGATATAGAACACTTTTTAGATGCTTATATGCCATCTGTATTTATTCTTTTGAGAACTCTCTATATATTTAGTTTCATAGCCCATTTTTAACTGGCTTGTTTAATTTCTTATTATTTAATTTTTTGAGTTCTAGATATTAATCCACTATCATTCTGTAGGTTGCCTCTTTGCTTTTTTTCACAGTGTCCTTTGCTGTACGAAATTTTTGTAATTTCATGATGTCCCAGCAGTTAATCTGTGGTTTTATTGCCTGAGCAATTGGGGTTATATTCAGAAAGTCTTTGTCAAGACCAATATGTTGAAGGGTTTCCTCTACTTTTTCCTCTAGCAGTTTCAGAGTTTCAGGTCTGATATTAAGTTCTTTAATCCATTTAGACTTAATTCTTGTGCATGGAGAGAGAGAAGGATCTACTTTCATCCTCCTACAGATACATACCCAGTTTTCCCAGCACCATTGGCTGAAGAGGCTGTCTTTTCTCCAGAGTATTTTTGGCATTTTTGTCGAATATCATGTGGCTATAGCTACCCAGACTTACATCTGGGTCCTCTATTCTGTTCTATTGATCTACATGTCTGCTTTTGTGCCAGTTACATGCTGTTTTTGTTACTATAGCTCTGTAGTATAGGTTAAAATCAGGTATGGTGACACCACCAGCCTTATTTTTATTGTTCAGTATTGTTTTAGATACTTGAGATTTTTTGTACTTCAAAATGAATTTTTGGATTGTTTTTATTTCCATGAAGAATACCATTGGAATTTTGATGGGGATAGCATTAGATGTGTAAATTTCCTTTGGTAAGATTGCTATGTTTACAATTTTGATTCTTCTGACCCAAGAACAAGGGATCTCTTTCCATTTCCTAGTGTCTTCTGCAATTTCTCACTTGAGTGTTTTAAAGTTTTGATTGTAGAGATCCTTCACTTCCTTGGTTAGGTTTATTCCAAGGTACTTTATTTTCTTATTTTTATTTTTTGGTGCAGTTGTGAATGGGAGTGATTTTCTGATTTCATCCTTTGTGTGTTTGTTGTTAGCATATAGGAAGGCTACTGATTTCTCTATGTTTATTTTGTATTCTGCTACATAGCTATAGGTGTTTATCAGCTCTAACAGTTTGCTAGTAAAGTCTTTAGGGTCCTTTATGTATAGAATCATGTCATCTGCAAATAATGATAACTTGATCTCTTCTTTCCAATTTGTATCCCTTTTATGTGTGTCTCTTGCCTTATTGCTATAGCTAAGACTTCCAGTACTATATTAAATAAAAGTACGGACAGTAGACACCCTTGTCTTGTTCCTGATTTTAGTGGAAAAGCTTCCAGTTTTTCCCCATTTAGTAATATGTTGGCTGTAGGCTTGTCATAAATAGCATTTATTATGTTGAGATATGTTCCTTCTATTCCCAGTCTCTTTAGGACTTTTATCATGAAGGAATGTTGGATTTTGTCAAATGTTTTATCTGCATTTAACGAGATGATTATGTGATTTTTGTCCTTCAGTCCATTTTTATGATGTATTACATTTATCATTTTGCATATGTTGAACCATCCCTGCATCTCTGGGATAAAGCCTACTTGGTCAGGGTGAATGATCTTTCTGATATATTCTTGTATTCTGTTTGCCAATATTTTGTTGAGAATTTTTGCATCTATGTTCATGAGGGAGATTGGTCTGTAAGTTTTTTGTTGTTGTTCTATCTTTGCCTGGTTTTGGTACCAGGGTGATGCTGTCTTTGTAGAAGGAGTTTGATAGGATTCCTTCTTTTTCTATTTTATGGAAAAGTTTAAGAAACAATGGTGTTAGTTCTTCCCTGAAGGTCTTGTAAAATTCATCAGTAAATCCATCTGGGCCTGGGCTTTTTTTCGTTGGGAGATTTTTGATAACTGCTTGGATCTCCATACTTGTTATAGGTCTATTTAAGTGATTATCTCAGCTTGATTTAATTCTCATAGATCATATGAATCAAGGAAATCATCCATTTCTTTCAGATTTCCAAACTTAGTGGAGTATATGTTTTTATCGTATGTCTCTAAGATTTTTTGTATTTCTCTAGTATCCGTTGTGATGCTGCCTTTTTCATCTCTAATTTTATTAATTTGTGTCTCTTCCCTCCTTTTTTGGTCACATTTGCTAAGGTTTTATCAATCTTGTTTACTCTTTCAAACAACCAACTCTTTTTTTTTTTTGATTCATTGGATTGTTTTATTGGTTTCTATTTCATTAATTTCTGCCCTAATCTTTATTATTTCTTCCCATGTACTGATTTTCTGTTTGCCTTGTTCTTCTTTTTTTCCAAGACTTTAAGGAAGCATTAGGTCATTTACTTGAGACCTTTCTAATTTCTTATATAGGCACTTAAAGCTATAAATTTCCCTCTTAGGACTGCCTTCATTGTATCCCAAAGGTTTTGGTATGTTGTGTTCTCATTAATATGTGACTCTACAAATATTTTGATTTCCTTCTTGATTCATTGACCCATTCATCATTTAGTAGTGTATTGTTTAGTTTCCATGATTTTGTGTATGCTCAAAACTTTTCTTGCTATTGATTTGTAGTTAGATTCCATTGTGGTCAGATAGAATGCAAGGAATTATTTCAATTTTCCTCTGTTTATTAAGATTTGTGTCATAATATATGGTCTATTTTAGAGAATGTTCCATATGCTGTTGAAAAGAATGTGTATTCTGCAGAATTTGGATGAAATGTCCTGTATATATCTGTTAGGTCCATTTGTTCTATGACCTTGTAGATATTTTTTTCCAGAGAAAACATTGAGAGAGAGAGAGAAAGAGAAATCTTTGTAAACCACAGAATACTCATACATGATGTATAAGATGCTTCCTTCACCTAGGAAAAGGAGAGGAAAGGAGAAATAAATGAATAGACACCCATGTATAAAAACTAACCCTTTTCAAGTTCCTACTCACTTCCCCATCTTGCTGCAGTAGCAGTTCCCTCTTCATTTCTGTTTCCTTTCTCTCTTGTGCTCATGACACTTCCATAACCAACGCTCACTTTCCTGTCACAGGCCCTCTGTTGAATGGTAAAACTCCTTTACATTGAAAGCAGTAAACAACTTTGCCAGTTTTATTCAAAAGCAGCAGGGAAAACTTACAAAAG
The DNA here is from genome assembly GCF_020740685.1 of Jaculus jaculus. Lineage (NCBI taxonomy): Eukaryota > Metazoa > Chordata > Mammalia > Rodentia > Dipodidae > Jaculus > Jaculus jaculus. Next base: position 78,705,678 of record NC_059107.1, on the reverse strand, counting down.
AAGGTATGGGGAGAATGACCAAACTCTTACCTGAGATATCAGGTGCCTGTGCCAGCTGTATACAATAATGCATGAAGTCTTATGGCCTCAGGAAGAGATAGCGTATATAGAGGGTAAAAGATCAAGGAACAATGAGCTCCATCAAGATGTTTTCTTTGGACCCCCCCCATGCTCTGGAAGTAAGCCCTCACCCCAAGGCTGAGGGAGGAGCATCCCTGGGGATATTCCCAGTATAGTGAGCCCCATTGAAGTGCTGCTTTGGGGTCTCACACCCCTAGACAGGGACAAGGAGCTTCTGGATGCAGCCATGGGGAAGTCACCATTCAGGGTGGGATAAGATTTCTCAGTGGTGTGGCTATTCTGGGATACCCATGCTCTCTAAGTACACCCTTATCCAAAGGCTGATGGAGGAGCATACATGGGGATTATCCCAACATTGCAAGCCCCATTGAAGTGTTGCTTTGGAGTCTCATGCTATGTAAGTAATCCTTCATCCTATGGCTAAGGGAAGAACATCCAACGAGTAATCTTGACACAGGGAGCCTCATCAAAGTGGCTGATTTGGGGGCTCCATGTTTCTATAAATACCCCTCTCCAATAAACTCACTGGTTCACCAAACTGGTATTGGTGCATTTGGACTTTGATCTGCCATCTGTGCCCCATCTGTAGTGAAGACATGTATTCATGTCTACACAAGGGAAATGTTTTCCTTGACACCCACTCACCTTCAAAATCCTATTTCTTTACTATTTCCTTTACCCTTCAAGTTCTATTTCCTTTTCTGAATTCCCTAATGTATTTTCATATTCTACTTCAGGGGCTGGAGAGATGGCTTAGCAGTTAAGGCACTTACCTGCAAAGCAAAGGACTCAGGTTTGATTCCCCAGGACCCACATAAAACAGATGCACAAGGTGGCACATGCATCTGGAGTTTGTTTGCAGTGGCTGAAGGCCCTGGCATGCTCTTTCTCTCTCTCTCTCTCTTTCTCTCTCTTTCTCTCTCTCTCTGTCCTTCTCTCCCTCTCTCCTCTCCCTCTCTCTCCCTCAAATTAATGAAATAAAGAAAGAAGACATTTAGCATACTCTATTTCAGGTCAATTGTCAGAGGCAAAATTTAAAAAATTTAAATCTCAGAATCATTCTTTATTTTTTACAATCTTATTTATTGAAGTATAAAAGTATACTCATAAATGGTCAGTTTCATTCATTTTAATAAACTTACATAGTAACATAAACACAACCACAATCAAGAAAGAATGTTGGTTTCTTTAAAAAAAATTTATTTTGTTGAGAGACATAAAAAGGTAGACAGTGAGAGTATGGCATACCAAGGCCTACTGACTCTGCAAATGAACTCCAGATGTATGCAACACTTTGTGCATCTTACTTTACATGGTTACTGGGAATCAAACCCATATTGTGCAGCTTTGCAAATAAGTGCCTTTAACCACTGAGCCATTTCTCCAACCCATGTTGCTTTCTTTTTTCATTTTTCATTTTTCAGGGCAGGGTCTCATGTAGCCCAAGGTGGCTTGTTCAAACTATGTAGCTGAGAATGACCCTGAGCCCTTGATCTTCCTGCCTCTACCCAAGTACAGGAATTACATGTGTGCACCACCATGCTGTTTTTTGCAGTGATAAAGGATCAAACCCAGGTCCTTGTATGTGCTAGGAAAGCCATCTATGAACTGAACTATATCCACAGCCTTTTTCACTGCTTCATTCTAAAGTTTTCTCCTGCCCTTTTGTAGATAATGTCTTTAACTGTTTATTAGCAACAATTTTCATACATATAGATAATATGTTATGATCATAGTCCTGCTACATCACCTTTCCTTTATACCTTCCTGAATCCACCCTCCACTGAACACCTTCTTTCCAACTAGTCTCTTTTTTATTTTTTTTTTTTTTTTTTTTTTTTTTTTTTAATTTTTTTTTTTTTTTTATTTGAGAGTTACAGACACAGAGAGAAAGACAGGTAGAGGGAGAGAGAGAGAATGGGCGCGCCAGGGCCTCCAGCCTCTGCAAACGAACTCCAGACGCGTGCGCCCCCTTGTGCATCTGGCTAACGTGGGACCTGGGGAACCGAGCCTCGAACCGGGGTCCTTAGGCTTCACAGGCAAGCGCTTAACCGCTATGCCATCTCTCCAGCCCCTCTTTTTTATTTTGATATCATTTTTTTACTCCTATTATACAGGTCTTTTGTAGGTAGCATTAGCTACTATGAGGCCTTGAATACCATGGTCACTTTGTGTGGAAGACAGTATTGTAAACTCTCATCCCTTTCCTTTGGCTCTTGTATTCTTTCCACCATCTCTTCCACAATGGATCCTGGCCCTTGGGGGGTGTGATAGAGATGTCTCAGTACTAAATAATCCACTGTCACTTCTCATCACTTTGGTGAGTTTTGTGTCCCCCCCAGTTGTGACTGTTATCTGAAAAGAGAAACTTCTTTAAACAAAAGTGAAAATACATAGGTATAAATATAAAGTATTTAGAGGGCAATTTTTTGAGCATAATATATGCATTTAGCCAAACAACAGGAAAACTTTCCCTCCTGGGTTTATGACCTCTCCAGCAGTACCCTTTTGATTAGATTTTCAGTACCAAGTATGAATTCTCTTCCATGGATCAGGCCTCCAGTCCAATCAGAGAGCAGTTGGTTTCCCTCATAACAGACATGCCACTATCATACAAACTTAGTATAGTTGGTCTTATTGGCCAGCCATAAAGCTTATAGAGTCCATTGATAGTTAAGATTGTTGATGAGGAATAGGGAGAGGGCTCAGCAATTAAAGGTGTTTCTTTGTAAGCAAAACCTCTTGGCCTAGGTTTGATTCCCCAGTACCCACATAATACTATATATAAAGGGGTGTGTGAGACTGGAGTTCATTTACAGTGGCAAGAGGCCCTGGTACACTCATTCTTTCCCTCTCTCTCTCTCTCTCTCTCTCTCTCTCTCTCTCCTTTCAAATAAATAACTTAAAAAAAATCAAATGTGGGGGCTCGTGCCTTTAATCCCACAGAGGTGGGAGGATCACTACAAGTTCAAGGCCAATCTGGGACAACAGAGTGAGTTCCAGGTCAGCCTGGGCTAGGGTGAGACCCTACCTCAAAAGAAAATGGTGTCTTGAGCCCGGCGTGGTGGCGCACGCCTTTAATCCCAGCACTCGGTAGGCAGAGGTAGGAGGATCGCTGTGAGTTCGAGGCCACCCTGAGGCTCCATAGTGAATTCCAGGTCAGCCTGGGCTAGAGTGAGACCCTACCTCAGAAAAAAAAAAAAGCAAAAAGAAAATGGTGTTTTAATATCTAGTCCTGGTGGGCAACCAAGAGTCCTGATAACACCCTATAATGTTTTGGACGCATCAGTGGCCTTCATGGCCGATAACTTACTTAAAAGGTATCCCGCTCTTGCCACTGACATAGAATATTCTATGGTTTCTGGGGACATTTTCCATCTCCTAGTAGCCAATTTCTTGCCATCACTTCCAGTATCTGAGAATCACTGACCCACTTTCTCCCACCTATTCTAAAATACGTACAAGTGGAACAGCATAGTAAGGCATCTTGTAGATCTGGTGCCTTCTTTGCGTGTGCACATGCACACAAATGTGTGGTGAGGCCAGAGAACTTTAAGTGCCCTTCTCTATTGCTCAACCATGTACTTCCTAAGGACAGGGTCTTTCCCTCAACTCGTGGTTGTAGATGTGAGTGACCATGTCCACTTTTTATGTGGATTCTGGAGGAATGAAACTCAAGTGATTTCATGCCCTCCTGGGCCTTCAAGTCCTCTTAACTGCTGAGCCATCTTCCCTACATCTTACCTACATCTTCTTTATTGTTGTAAAAGTAGCTTAGTTGTTGTATTTCCTAAGAAATGTTGCAATATGTAGACATATCTCACTTACTCATCCAGTCATCAGTTGATGGGCATTTGGGTTTATCTGTTTCAGTTATTATAAATTAAAGCTATGATTATTTTTATATTATATGAGTGTATTTGTACTTTTCTTGGGAAGGGAATTGCTAGGTTTCATAGTAAAGGGAGTTTAACCTAATAAAATAGCAATGAACTATATTACACATGAGCTGTCCCAGCTTCATTCCCACTTAGCAATGTATGAGAATTTCATTTGCTCTGCATTACAGACAGGTTTTTGTTGTTGTTGTTAGTACAGAAAATCTTAAGCTGGGTGTGGTAGCACATACCTATTACCCCAACACTCCAGAGGCTAAGACAGGAAGATTAAAAGCTTTAGGCCAGCCTGTGCTATATGGTGAGACACCACAGGAAAAAGAAAGGGAAAGGAAATGGGCAGCAAGAAAAGGAGGGGGAAGGGAAGGGAAGGGGAAAGGAAAGTAGTCTTGGGCAGTGTTGGGAATCTCCCTTGCCAGCTGGGTTGGACTTCACCATGGATTGAATATTATTTAATAAAAAAATTTACTTATTATAACAGACCACCCCAAAGCTTTGAAGTATTACTCCAGCTCTGTATGCCCTTGAACTCCAAGAAGGTTTTCTGAAAAACATGTAGAACTATAAAATAGTGACAAGGTTGTAATGTCCCTTTCTGGTGACTGCTTCCCAGGTATGCACTCTATAACATGCCAGAGGATTTGCTCCATGTTCACTGACCTGGGAAGATCGTCTTAACATGGTAGGCCTGCCTTTCCTATTCAAAAGACAGAGGCTCTGTGCTTCTGCTGATGGAACACAGAGAGACTGAGGAAAGCACAGAGGACTGATGGAAATTAGGGTGGGCAGCTAAAGAGAACAGCCTCAGCCCCAAACAGTGTTGGAGCTAAGAAGAAAAGTGGAACCTGGGAAAGGGAACTGGAGGGTAGATACAAAGCCCAAGAAAACTGTGATGTGGTATGTGTGTGTGGGCATGTGTGTGGACAGGTGCATATGCATGCGTGTAAGTATACATGTGGAGGACAGAGGATAATGTTGGATATTTTCCCCTATTATTTCTCCATGTTTATGAGATAGAAACATCACTAAATCCAGAACTCACCAATTTGCCTAGACTAGCTGGCCAACAAGCCCTCGGGGTTCTCCTGCTTCTGCCTTCTTAGCATGGGGATTTCAGATGTGCACCTCTAAGCACAGCTTCAGGTCCTCACAGTTGTGCAACAAGCACTTTACCCATGGAGCCATCTCCCCAGCCCATAGGCCAGCTTTTAAATAAATAAACACTATAGTTATATTTTTGACCTATCAATGCTTATCCTGTGGGGAAATTGTGTCATTTTTAATACTTTTAACACATTTTAATTTCATATTCTAAAGTAATTTTCAAAATTTTTATTTATTTATTTATTTGCATGTGTATGGGTGGGCTCTGGTCTCTTGCTACTACAAAGGCATGCCTGTCTGGCATTATGTGAGTGGCTGGGAAATTGAACCTGGGCCAGCAGGCTTTGCAAACAAGCACCTTTAACCACTGAGCAATCTCCCCAGACCTAATGTAATTGCTTTTTTTTGGGGGGGGGGGTGGAGGTAGGGTCTCACTCTAGCACAGGCTGACCTGGAATTCACTCTGTAGTCTCAAGGTGGCCTTGAACTCATCTCCTACCTCTGCCTCCCAAGTGCTGGAATTAAAGGCATGCACCACCATGCCCGGCTTAATGTAATTTTTATTGCCTTCTCGAGAGTACAGTTTGGCTGATTAAGAGGAAGGAATTTAAGACACCCATGTAGAGATTGCTCTCATATATAGGCAACTTCCTATAGCAGTGTTTTTGTGAGGGTAGTGATTTGGCTGCTTTCAGAAGTACCATTGCACTTGACTAGTTATACTCTATCCATGCATTTTAATGAATGACCTGTAGAGTTAAGAAATATTGCTGGGCATAGTGGTGCACAACTTTAATCCCAGCCTCGAGAGGCAGAGGTAGGAGGATCATGTGAGTTCAAGGCCACCCTGAGACTACATAGTGAATTCCAGGCCAGTCTGGGCTAGAGTGAGACTCGACCTCAAAAAAAAAAATAAATAAATAAATAAAAGAAAAGAAAAAGAAAAAGAAAAATAAGAAACATTCAGATTATTATTCAAGATCTAATAGAATTTTTTAAGCTTAGTATCCAAACTTCAACCAAGATTCTCGGAAACACAATAGGGTGCAAATGCAGTGAATGACCCAGCTACACTTCTCCTGGGTATGTACCTGAAAGATTCTAGGTCAGCTTACCAGAGATACCTGCACATCCATGATTATTGCTGCACTATTCACAATAGCAAGGTATAGAAACAAGCCAGCCCAGATGGCCAATAACAGATGAATAAATAAACTGCAGTATATAGTCAAAATGGAATAGTATTTAGCCACAAAGAAAAATGAGAGGCTGCAGAGAGAGTTCAGCTGAGAGTTCAGAGAGAGTTAAGGCACTTGCTTTCAAAGCCTAATGGCCTGGGTTTGATTTCCCAGTACCCAAGTAAAACCAGATGCACAAATGTGGCACATGCATCTGGAGCTCATTTGCAGTGACAAGTGGCCTTAGGATGCTCTCTCTTTCATGATCTCTCTCTCCCTCTCTCTCTCTGCTTGCAAATAAATAAATATTTTTAAACTGTGGGCTCACTCCACAATGCATGACCCATATACCTCAACAAGGAGGGGCCAAGGGGAGGGGGTAGGTCACGGATGAGCCCAATAATGGTACCAAACTTACTGTATTTGCTGAATACAAAATGAATTTATATATATATATATATATATTTGAAAAAAATAAATATTTTTAAAAGACAAAGAAAAATGAATTTGTATCATTTGCAGGAAAACAGAATTGGCTTCATTGTGTTTCACAGACGTAGACAAAATGCTTTTCGCCCATATATTTAATCTATATTTTCTTTTCTTTTCTTTTTCTTTCTTTCTTTCTTTTCTTTTTCCTTTCTTTTTTTTTTTTAAGTAGGGCTTCACTCTAGTCCAGGCTTAGCTGGAATTCACTATGTAGTCTCATGGTGGCCTCAAACTCACAGTGATCCTCCTACCTCAGCCTCCTGAGTGCTAGGATTAAAGACATGCACCACCACACCTGGCTTGGAATCTATATTTTTTTAAAAAGACATGAGATCAGGTCATGGTGGCTCCTGCCTATAATTGCAGCATTTGGGAGGCTATAAAATGATTGCTATCAGTTGAGTTCCAGATCAACCTAGGCTAGACTAAGAATGTGCCTCAAAAACAAACAGCAATGGGCTGGAGAGATGGCTTAGTGGTTAGCACTTGTCTGTGAAGCCTAAGGACCCTGGTTCAAGGCTTGATTCCCCAGGACCCACGTTAGCCAGATGCACTAGGGGGCACATGCATCTGGAGTTTGTTTGCAATGGCTGGAGGCCCTGGTGTACCCATTCTCTCTCTCTCTCAGCCTCTTTCTCTCTCTGTCTGTCACTGTTAAATAAATAAATAAAAACTTTAAAAAAATACAGCAACAAAACAAAAACATGAAAGTAGAAGGGGCAGCCATGCCTGTGATTCCAGCATGCACAGGGGGATCAGGAGTATAGTCATCTTCAGCTACATAGTGAATTTGAGGCCAGCCTGAGCTATATGAGATTCTGTCTCAAAAACAGCAACAATATCAAAAGTTTTGTCAAGCCTGGGACTAGAGTGAGTTCTAGGTCAGGTCAGCCTGGACTAGCAAACAACAACAACAAAAGTTTGTTATCCAGGTACAAGGTGCTTTCTTGTAATCCCAATTACTCAGGAGGCCAAGCCAGGAGGACCACTTGAGCCCATGAGTCAAGACAAGCCTGGACAACATAGACCATGTAGACTTTGCCCATTTTTTTCTCTCTCTCTAATAAATAAATTTTTAAAATTTGGTGTCTTCATGAGGACAACACATGAGGTTGCCCTCTGGCCTCCATACACATGTATGTATACCAGCCTGTGTGTGCATACACACACACACACACAAATGGGAAAAAAGTGCTAGCAAAATCCAGCATAGTATTAGTGCCTGTCATACCAGCAGTTGGAAGACAGAGGTTGGGTTCCATCCCCAGCAATTTCAAAAGACAGTGGGTGAGGAAATGATAATCCCTCAATTTAGAAAGACATTTAGAAAGAAAACAGTGGTAAGGATATCAACAGCAGCATAACAAGCCAATGAACTTGGGAGAAGATAACTAGTCTTATACAGCAACAGAAGCAGTAGTGAGGTGCACCCCCAGCAGGTCCCCACACCATGCAGAAGGGAGGCACACTGCGTAAGTAAAAGCGCTGCTGCAGCCAGCCTTGCTGCAGAGAGATACAGGCTGGCACCACCTTTCAGAACAATTTCACCATCTGACACAATATTTAAAACACAGCCAGACATGGTGGCTCTCATCAGTTATCCCAGCACTCAGAAGGCTGAAGCAATATGTCCATCAGTTGGCAGCCAGCCTGAGCTACAGTGAGACCCTGTCTTAAATAGGGATAGAGGGAGTGGAGTGATGGGTTAGGAGTTAAGGGCTTGCCTGCAAAGCCAAAGGGCACATGTGTCTGGAATTGGTTTGCAGTGACTGAAGGCCCTGGCATGCCAATCCCCTCTCTCTCTCTCTCTCTCTCTCTCTCTCTCTCTCTCACACACACACACACACACACACACACACACACACACACATACACACTAAATAAAAGGGGTAGAAGATCCTGGGGACATGGCTCAGTACTTAAAAGTGCTTGCTGTGCAAGTCTGACCACTGTAGTTTGGAGCCTCAGAACCTACATAAAATAAAAAGAAAAATAAACCAATCAATAAATGTGGAAATGAACTGAACTCTACTTTTTGGGGGGTTGGGAATGTTGAATCAGGGTCTCACTTTAGCCCAGGCCAACCTGGAATTCACTCTGTAGTCTAGGCTAGCCTCAAACTCATGTTGATCCTCCTAACTCATTCTTTCAAGTGCTGGGATTAAAGACAGGAGCCACCACAAGTGGCCTGAACTGCACTTCTTTTTTTTTAAATATTTTGTTTATTTTTATTTATTTATTTATTTATTTGAGAGAAACAAACAGAGACAGAGAGAATGGGCACTCCAGGGCCTCCAGCCACTGCAAACGAACTCCAGATGCGTGCGCCCCCTTGTGCATCTGGGTAACGTGGGTTCTGGAAAAGCGAGCCTTGAACCGGGCTCCCTAGGCTTCACAGACAAGCGCTTAACCACTAAGCCATCTCTACAGCCCTGAACTGCACTTCTTAAAAGAAGTTCAAATGACCAATAAATACATGGGGAAATGTACAACAATTTTAACTATCAGGGAAATGCAAATTAAAACACATTGAGACAAGATGGGAGTGGCGGCTCACACTTACAATTCCACCACTTGGGAGGCTGAGGCAGAAGAATGGTTGCAAGTTCCAGGCCAGCCAGGGCTGGATAGTGAGTTTTAGACCCACATGGTGAGTTCAAATCCAACCTGGGCTATATAGTGAGGCTCTATCTCAAAAACAAAGAAAAACTACATTGATATTCTATCATCAAAGTCAGCATGGCCATTATCAAGAAAACAAACAAATAACAAGGATGAAGGGGACACAGCTGGTGGGATTGGAAATTAGTATAGTCACTGTGGAAATCATATGGAAGTTCCTCAAAAAACTAAAAGTAGGGCCCCAGCAGCTCCGCCAAACGCAGCAGCAGCGGCACACCAGAAAGCCACCAGGCTCAGCTCCAGCCGCAGAAAAGCCAGGTGTGGGGAGCTTCCACTCACATTGGCACTCTCCACAACTCAGGAAACATGAAGGGAGAGCAGCAGTGAACAACGGAGGAGCAGACCACAAGGTAGAAGAACACGTGGAACAGCGAGAGAACCAGAGCAGCTGCGAACCCCCTCCCCTCCCCCACCACCTGTGCCCAGCTCCATCGAACAGAGCAGTGGTCTCAGGACGTGCCATGCCAACTTGAACTGACAGCAGGACCCAAGCAGGAACAGAGTCCGGCAGCAACATCAGTGGCTCCAGCACCGGTAACAGCGGCCCCAGTAGCAGCAGATCCTGTACTGGCAGCAGCGGCAGACCCAGCAGCAGCAGCTTCAGTGGCAGCAGCAGCAGTGGACCCAGCAGCAGAAGCTTCAGCAGCAGCTGTGGCTCCAGCAATGGCAGCTACAGCAGCAGCAGCAGAGGCAGCAGCGGCAGCCACAGGCCCAACAGAGACAGCTTTAGCAGCAGCAGTTCCAGCAGCTGGTGTGCTGATCTACAGGACCACAGTTGCCAGGCTTAGTGTGCACCATAGGAAAAGCCAGTGCCCAGCTCCAGAAATCAGAACAGCAGCCCAACGACCCAGGCAGCAACTTGACTGAGACCAAAATCATCCAAGGTAACTGGGATTGCACCAGGGAAGGGTCTCACTTGGTCACAAGCTGACTTGGACCCCTCAACACACCAGAAATCTTAACCTCTTTGTTGATAGAGGATCTGGTTGTTATAATAACTACTCTTGCATACATACTTGGGGCTGTTTTTGATTGGATGTGTACAGTGTTTAGATAACTTTTAGACTCTATCTGTATTTTATTCCACTCAGCCTACTCGAATACTGCCATAGCAGGGAAACTCAACCCCTAGGAGCACCTTTGTAGATACTCTGAGAGTCTTAAGAGCCACACCTAACACCTTAAGCTCCTACCCTGAAAATATATAACATCAAATCAATTCATACAGCTAAGAATACCCAGCTAGCTAGAAAATCCAAGCATTAACTTAATTCAAGATGCAAAAATATACACATTATAACACAAGAAACACTAAAAAGCAAGACGATACAAATCCACCTAAAAGTATCAATGCATCAGAAATGACCTCCAGTGAGAATGAGTTAGAGGGAATGTCTGAGAAAATTTCAAAAGAATGATTGTAAATATGTTCAAAGAAGGCAGAGAACAAATCAAAGGAGTCGAAGAGGAACTTAAAGAGGAAATCAAAGGAATCAAAGAAGATGCAGGACATCGATTTCATGAAATAAAGAAGGCAATACAAGACATAAATAAGGAAATAGAAATAATAATAAAGAAAAACCAGTCAGATTACTAACAATGAAGAACACAGTTAATGAAGTTAAAAAAAAAAAAAAACTCTGTAGAAAATCTCACCAGTAGAATGGATGAAGGAGAGGACAGAATATCTAAGCTAGAAGACCAGGTGGCAGATCTAATACAGTCCAACAAAGAGAAAGACAAACTTATAGAAAAGTATGAGTGGGAATTTCAAGATATTCGGGACACTATGAAAAGATCAAATATAAGAATTTAGGGCTATGGCAGAACCCAGGCCCTGCGGCCAGGGGACAGCTCCCGACTGTCCTGCAGCCGCCACTGCGGGCCCCGCGGAGCCCTCAGCCGGGACGTCGGCAGATCTCGGGGACTACAACAGGAGCTGCGTGTTCTGTCGCATGGCGAGCCGGCAGGAGCCCAGCACCGAGCTCCTGCCCTGCGAGAATGAAGACCTAGTTTGCTTCAAAGACATCAATCCAGCAGCGCCCCATCATTACCTTGTGGTGACAAAGAAGCACATAGGCAGCTGCAGAGATCTAAACAAAGATCATGTAAAGCTGTTTGAGAACATGGTAGCTGTTGGAAAAACCACTCTTGAAAGAAATAATTTCACTGACTTTACAGATGTGAGGATGGGTTTCCATATGCCACCATTCTGTTCAATTTATCACCTGCACCTTCATGTTATGGCACCAGTCAAACAGATTGGCTTCTTATCAAAATTGATTTATAGAGCAGATTCCTATTGGTTTATAACAGTTGACTCTTTGCTTGCAAAGCTAAGAAAATAAAAGTGCTAACAATGGAAGATTTACCTAGCCTGACTCAGCATTAGCTAATATTTTGGGCTCTTTGACATCTAATTGCCATTTGAAGATTTGTTGGATTTTACAAAATACTATGACTCAGTAGCTTTAAATCTTGTCTGAATTATTTTCAGAAATCTATGACAGAGTTTTATGAATACCTTGCCACGGACTTCCTTGTCTAATGCTTATTCATATAAGGATTTTGTGCAAAACATACCATAGATAAATGTCCATTTAATACAAATTCTGTTAATCAAGAAGTATTCTATATTTTTAAAGTTCAAATAACTTCATTTTTAAGTCTTAATGTGATATATTGATAAATAAACTGACATAGAAAGTACTCATTGGAACCTTATTGTGACTGATAAAATGAGTTAGCTATTTCTTGATAGTTCTGTAATTTCACGCACAAATTTTCAAAGTAAAGAATACTGTGCTACACAGTATTTCTGATCTTGCTGATGGAAACAGGTATTTACATGTGTCATCTTTCAAGTACTGTGTCAGTTTCAGATACTTGTTTTCACTTACAGCGTTGGTCCTTAAAGCTGGTATAAATATGTTTGCCATTAGCGATGCCCTTCACATCTCTGTTGATACCTGAAACCCTGGATGGTAATGAATCCCTGTATACTGTTTTCCCTATACATACATACCTGTGATAAAGTAGAATTTATAAATTAGACATAGTAAGAGATTAATAACATGCATAATGAGATATGATGGTTATAATAATACGCTGTGAAAATATTGCCAGTGTCATTATTATGACTTGGGGCTGTTATTAAGTTGAGTAAACATACTCTGATACTATAACAGTTAATCTGTTGTTGAGATGGTTACTACAGGTAGATAATGTATCCAGATACCATGCATGATTCATACCCCAAGTGAGATGGTGTAAGATTTTACCATTCTATTCAGAATGGCATGTGATGTTAAATGTATGAATCATTTATTTCTGGAGTTTTTATTGAATATTTTCAGTTAACCACAGGTAACTGAAATGATGGTAAGTAAAACCTTAGACAAGAGGGAACTACTTTAATATAATTTTAATGGAAATTTATAGTAGCAAGGACTTAGGTTGTCTTAATTTAATACACATAGAAGTTTACTTATAAAGACATAAAGTAAGAAACACATTAAATAGTAATGTACTAAAATTGACAAAAACTATTATGTTTTTGTACCAAAGGGAAATGAAAATTATAAAATTATTTGACCTGACTTTTATTATGAAAAGGCCTGATTTGCAAGTAGAAATATACCTAGATGTGGAAATTTATTTTCCTTGTTAATATTACTGGTATACCTATTAATAAAGCATGCTTATTAGGGATTGTCTTTTGGTGCTGATCAACAGATACAGTAGTGAGTATGAATGCATACTGGGTGCTGAAAGTTGATTCTGCTTTGTGCCAGTGTACAGTAGTGCTATGTATACAACAGCAAGTAACAAGAAGATGAATGCATGATTGTTCACAGGCTGAAGTCACTAGTTATTAGTTTTTGTGCCTTATTTTGGCATGATGTTAAACAGGTTTAAATAAGAAACTACTTATTATAGCGCTTAGTTATAACATCTATAATCAATATTGTCTAGTTTTTTATTGATTTATTTATTCAAAAAACATTTGTTGAGTATTTAACATATACCAGGAACTACCAGAATCATGAAATAAAGAATGAGAGAACAGTTTGCCTTTGGTTGTTAATACTGTAGAGGTGAGACAGAATCAGCTAGTGAATTTCAGTGTGCTAAGTATAGTAATGTTAAAAGAAGAGGCTGCAAAATGAGGATCACTGCTAGGAGCCAGGTGCAGTAGAGCTGGGACTCAAGACTTAGTGTTCAGCACATCCACAGTGGCAGTTGAAACTAAGAACCACGTATTTCTTGCCTTGACTTCTGCTTCCACCATTACTTGTATGTCCACATTTCAACTTATATGCAAGAGATAGAGAAAGGGATTTGCAAGAAAGGGTGTTGGACTTTCATAATCAGATTTGTAGATTTTTCAGCAGTGTCTTATGAAATAGTTTTCTGAGCATTCACATAGCTAATGACTATTACCAAGTTTCTATAAATCCTTTACAATATGAATTGCTTCTGGAAAGGTACAGCCTTTGAATGTTTTATGATGTGAGCTTCTGGTGATACAAGTGAAAACATCCTGATAGCATTTGAAAATGTTTAAGGAATTTTTAATTCCTGTGGGCCTCTAAAAATGTGATTAGCTGAGTAATTTATACCCTCTCATAAGGTTTTCTTGTTGGTTAGAAACACTTGGAAGCAGATTTTTAGTATAGATTTTCTTTACTTAAAAAGATTAATAATCAGGCTAGGGAGATGGCCTAGCAGTTAAGGTGCTTGTCTGTGGAGCCTAAGTACCCATGTTTGACTCTCCAGATCCCACATTAGCCAGACGCACAAAGGTGAGGCAAGCACAAGGTTGCATATGTCCACTAGGTGGTGCAAACATCTGGAGTTCAATAACAGGGGCTGAGGCCCTGGAATGCCAATTCTCTCTTTCTCTCTCTCCCCCCCCTCAAAAAAAATAAAAATAAAAAAAGATTAATAATTAAACTACTAAAATTTGGGTTGGGACATGGCTCCATGGGTAAAGTGCTTGCTGTGCAAGCATAAAGACACAAGCTCAGATTTCTGACACCCATGTAAAATGCTGGGCATGGTGGTATACACCTTTAATCCCAGAATTTGGGAGGCAGAGGTCAGAAGACCACCAGGAGTTAGAGGCTAGCCTGAGAATACATAGTGAATTCCAGGTCAGCCTGAGCTACAGCAAGAAGCTGCTGAGAATCCAAAGCTAAATTAGAACTAAATCACATTCAACAAGGCTCAGGGAAGTTTGCGGAAGAAGGGGCAGAAAGAATGTAGGAGCCACAGGTTGGGAAGGAATATCTGGAGACATAGCCCTCCCCATAATGACAGACTGCTACTCTTACAACTCAAAACCTACAACTACATGGTGAATACCAGCAATCTGACTAAGGAGAGTCCTCAGTGGCATGGGGGCAGGGAGGAGGGAAATGACGGTACCAACATACAAGGTGTCCATGCAAAGTTTCTACTCAATAAAAAGAAAAAATCCTAACAAACAAAAATTCACTTAGCTTTTTGGTAGTATGTTTAGAAACTTCTTATTCATAAAAGTTTAAAGTAAATTCATAACCTATCTGAAAATGTTTAAAGAAGTATGGAGAAGCATTACTTATGCATGTTGTGATACAATTTGTATAACTGTGGAATTGTAAAATTGTTGAAGAATTTCAGATTGTACTCAGCTGGAAGAAAACAAAAATAAAAATGGAGAAATACTGTGCAAAAAAAAAAAAAAAAGGATTTAGGACATAGTAGAAGGAAAAGAATTCCACTCCAAAGGCATAGTAGGCGTCTTCAACAAAATCACAGAAGAAAACTTCCCCCAAATTGGGAAAGAGGTGCCAATGCAGATACAAGAAGCCTTTAGAACCCCAGCCAGACAAAACCTGGAAAGAACCTCTCCTCGCCATATTATAATCAAACTTCCAAACATACAAACCAAAGAAAAAATATTGAAGGCAGTTATAGAGAAAAATCAAATTACCTACAAAAGCAAGCCCATCAGGATTACAGCAGATTATTCAACACAAACTTTAAAAGCCAGAAGGGCTTGGAGTGATATATTCCAAGTTCTGAAAGATGAAAACTGTCAACCAAGGTTACTTTATCCTGCAAAGCTATCCATTGAAATAGATGGAGAAAGCCGGGCGTGTTGGCACATGCCTTTAATCCCAGCACTCAGGAGGCAGAGGTAGGAGGATTGCTGTGAGTTCGAGGCCACCCTGAGACTCCATAGTGAATTCCAGGTCAGCCTAGGCTAGAGTGAGACCCTACCTCGAAAAACCAAAAAAAAAAAAAAAAAAAAAAATAGAGAAATAAGGACATTCCATGACAAAAGCAGGTTAAAGGAATATTTGAAGACAATACCAGCTCTACAGAAAATACTTGATAGAATCCTCCATGCTGAAGAAAAGGAAAAGCACACATATAAGGAACCTAGAAAAAACAAGCCATACTCAAATACTAGTTAACACAAGAGAGCACAGGTAGAACCAGAATCACAAAAAAAAAAAAAAGGCAAACATAAATACACACCTTTCAACAATATCCCTTGATTTATATGACCTACCTAAGTTAAATGAAGATGAGATTAATCACTTAAATAGACCTATAACAACCATGAAGATCCGAACAGTTATCAATGATCTCCCAACTAAAGAAAGTCCAGGCCCAGATGGATTCACTGCTGAATTTTTCCAAACCTTCAAGGAAGAACTAACACCAATGTTTCTTAAGCTTTTCGAGGAAATAGAAAACGAAGGAATTCTACCAAACTCCTTCTATGAAGCCAGCATCACCCTGATACCAAAACAAGGCAAAGATAGAACAAAAAAAGAAAATTACAGACCAATCTCCCTCATGAACATAAATGCAAAAATTCTCAACAAAATATTGGCAAACAGAATACAAGAGTATATCAAAAAGATTATTCACCCTGACCAAGTAGGCTTTATCCCAGAGATGCAGGGATGGTTCAATATACACAAATCTATAAATGTAATACAGTATATAAACGGGTTGAAGGACAAAAATCACATGATCATCTCATTGGATGCAGTGAAAGCATTTGACAAAATCCAACATCCCTTCATGATAAAAGACCTACAGAGACTGGGAATAGAAGGAACATATCTCAATATGAAAAAAGCTATTTATGACAAGCCCACAGCCAACATATTACTAAATGGGGAGAAACTGGAAGCTTTTCCACTAAAATCAGGAACAAGACAAGGGTGTCCACTGTCCCCACTTTTATTTAATATAGTTTTGGAAGTCTTAGCCATAGCAATTAGGCAAGAGACACACATAAAAGGGATACAGATTGGAAAGGAAGAAATCAAGTTATCATTATTTGCAGATGACATGATTCTATACATAAAGGACCCTAAAGACTCTACTAGCAAACTGTTAGAGCTGAACAAAACCTACAGCAATGTAGCAGGATACAAAATAAATACACAGAAATCAGTAGCCTTCATATATGCTAACAACAAACACACAGAGGATGAAATCAGAGAATCACTCCCATTCACAATTGCATCAAAATAAATAAAGTACCTTGGAATAAACCTAACCAAGGAAGTAAAGAATCGCTACAAGGAGAACTTTAAAACACTCAAGCGAGAAATTGCAGAAGACACTAGAAAGTGGAGAAACATCCCTTGTTCCTGTAGTGGAAGAATCAATATTGTGAAAATGGCAATCTTACCTAAAGCAATCTACACATTTAATGCAATCCCTATCAAAATTCCAAAGGCATTCTTCATGGAAATAGAGAAAACAATACAAAAATTCATTTGGAATCACAAAAAATCTCGAATGACTAAATTAATACTGAGCAACAAAAATAAGCCTGGTGGTATCACCATACCTGATTTTAACCTATACTACAGAGCCATAGTAACAAAAACAGCATGGTACTGGCACAAAAACAGACATGTAGATCAGTGGAACAGAATAGAGGACCCAGACTTAAGTCCAAGTAGCTATAGCCACCTGATATTTGATTAAAATGCCAAAAATACTCAGTGGAGAAAAGACAGCCTCTTCATCCAATGGTGCTGGGAAAACTGTATATATATCTGCATAAGGATGAAAATAGATTCTTCTCTATCGCCATGCACAAGAATTAAGTCCAAATGGATTAAAGACCTTAACATCAGACCTGAAACTCTGAAACTGCTAGAGGAAAAAGTAGGGGAAACCCTTCAACATATTGGTCTTAGCAAAGACTTTCTGCATACAACCCCAATTGCTCAGGCAATAAAACCACAGATTAATCACCGACCTCGTGAAATTACAACGATTTTGCACTGCAAAGGACACAGTGAAAAAAGCAAAGAGGCAACCCACAGAATGGGGAAAAAAAATCTTCGCCAGCTATATATCTAATAGAGCATTAATATATAGGATATAAAAAGAACTCAAAAAGCTAAATAATAAGGAACCAAACACGCCAATCAAAAAATTGGCTAGGTCGGTTTCGACGACTTCTGGTTAAGATGGCGGCGTAGATACCACACCAAAGCAGCCTGGGGGGAAAAAAGACCAAAAGACCTCAGCAAATCACACTTTTACTAAAAAGTGAGGTGTATAGGAAACTGAAGTGGCAGCAGAGAAGTAGAAGACATCCAGAGCATCCAGAGCCCGCACAGGCTGGCAAAAGCGGCCCCGGCAGCTCCGCCAACCGTCGCGGTGGCGGGGCGCACCAGAAAGCCACCAGACTCGGCTCCAGCCGCAGGAAAAGCCAGGTGCGGGAGCTTCCCCTCACAGCGCACTCTCTGCAACTCAGGAAACGTGAAGGGAGAGCAGCGGTGAGCAGCGGAGGAGCAGACCGCAAGGTAGAAGAACAAGTGGAGCAGTGACAGAACCGGAGCAGCTGTGGCTCCCTCCCCTCCCCCACCGCCTGAGCCCAGCTCCAGTGAACAGAGCAGCATCCCGGGACCCAGCCACGCCAACTTGAACCGACAGCGGGACCCAAGCAGAAGCAGAGTTAGGCAGCAACATCGGCAGCTCCGGAACCAGTACCAGCAGCCCCAGCAGCAGCAGACCCAGGAGCATCAGCAGCGGTGGACCCAGGAGCAGCAACAACAGCAGACCCAGAAGCAGCAGCAGTTCCAGCAGCAGAGGTGCTGATCTGCAGGGCCACAGTTGCCAGGCTTGATTTGCCCAGCAGGAAAAGCCAGTGCCCAGCTCCAGAAATCAGAACAACAGCCCGACGACCTAGGCAGCAACTTGACTGAGACCAAAATCATCCAAAGTAACTGGGTTTGCACCAGGGAAGGGTCTCACTTGGTCACAAGCTGACTGGGATACCTCAACAGACTAGAAATCTTAACCTCTGTGTTGATAGAAGATCTGGTTGTTATAATAACTACTCTAGCATACATACTTGGGGCTGTTTTTGACTGAATGGGTACAGTGTTTAGTTAACTTTTAGAATCTACTGGTATTTTATTCCACTCAGCCTACTTGAATACTCCCATAGCAGGGAAACTCAACCCCTAGGAGCACGTTTGTAGATACTCTCAGACTCTTAAGAGCCACATCTAACACCTTAAGCTCCTACCCTGATAATATATAACATCAAATCAATTGATACAGCTAAGAATACCCAGCTAGCTAGAAAATCCAAGCATTAACTTAATCCAAGATGCAAAAATATATACATTATAACACAAGAAACACTAAAAAGCAAGACGATATAAATCCACCTAAAAATATTAATGCATCATAAATGACCTCCAGTGAGAACGAGTTAGAGGAAATGACTGAAAAAGATTTCAAAAGAATGATTGTAAATATATTCAAAGAAGTCAGAGAACAAATCAAAGGAGTCAAAGAGGAACTTAAAGAGGAAATCAAAGGAATCAAAAAAGATGCAGGACACCAATTTCATGAAATAAAGAAGGCAATACAAGATGTAAATAAGGAAATAGAAATAATAAAGAAAAACCAGTCAGAATTACTAGCAATGAAGAACACAGTTAATGAAATTAAAAATTCTGTAGAAAATCTCACCAGTAGAATGGATGAAGGAGAGGACAGAATATCTAAGCTAGAAGACCAGGTGGCAGATCTAATACAGGCCAACAAAAAGAAAGACAAACTTAGAGAAAAGTATGGGTGGGAATTTCAAGATATTCAGGACACTATGAAAGGATCAAATATTAGAATTCAGGGCATAGTAGAAGGAGAAGAATTCCAATCCAAAGGCATAGTAGGTGTCTTCAACAAAATCATAGAAGAAAATTTCCCCCAAATTGGGAAAGAGGTGCCAATACAGATACAGGAAGCCTTTAGAACCCCAGCCAGCCAAAACCTGGAAAGAACCTCTCCTCACCATATTATAATCAAACTTCCAAACACACACACCAAAGAAAAAATATTGAAAGCAGTTAGAGAGAAAATTCAAGTTACCTACAAAAGTAAGCCCATCAGGATTACAGCAGATTATTCAACACAAACTTTTAAAGCCAGAAGGGCTTGGGGTGATATATTTCAAGTTCTGAAAGATAACAACTGTCAACCAAGGTTACTTTATCCTGCAAAGTTATCCATTCAAATAGATGGAGAAATAAGGATATTCCATGACAAAAGCAGGTTAAAGGAGTATTTGAAGACAAAACCAGCTCTACAGAAAATACTTGATAGAATCCTCCATGCTGAAGAAAAGGAAAAGCACTCATATAAGGAACCTAGAAAAAACAAGCAATACTCAAATACTAGTTAGCAGAAGAGAGCACAGGTAGAACCAGAACCACACACACACACAAAAAAAATGGCAAACATAAATACAAACCTTTCAATAATATCTCTTAATATCAACAGCCTCAATGCCCCAACGAAAAGACATAGATTCGCAGACTGGGTTAAAAAGCAGGATCCTACAATTTGTTGTCTCCAAGAAACTCACCTTTCTACAAAGGATAGACATTACCTTAGGGTGAAAGGTTGGAAGACGGTGTTTCAAGCAAATGGGCCTAGAAAACAAGCAGGTGTTGCTATCCTAATATCGGACAGGGTAGACTTTACTCCAACGTTAGTCAAGAAAGTTAAGGAAGGTCACTTTATATTGATTAAGGGCACACTCCAACAGGAGGACATTACAATCCTAAACATATATGCACCTAACATGGGGGCTCCCAAATTCGTCAAACAAACACTATTAGAACTAAGGTCACAGATAACACCAAACACAGTGGTGGTGGGTGACTTTAACACCCCACTCTCATCAATTGACAGGTCATCCCGGGAAAAAATAAACAGAGAGGCATCTGGACTCAATGAGGTCATAGAAGGAATGGACTTAACAGATATATACAGGGCATTTCATCCAAAGGCTGCAGAATATACATTCTTTTCAGCAGCACATGGAACATTCTCTAAAATAGACCATATATTAGGACACAAAGCAAATCTTAACAAATTCAGGAAAATTGAAATAATTCCTTGCATTCTATCTGACCACAATGGAATTAAACTACAAATCAGTAGCAAGAAAGGCTATAGAGCATACACAAAATCATGGAAACTAAACAATACACTACTAAATGATGAGTGGGTCAATGAAGAAATCAAAAAGGAATTCAAAAACTTTAGAGTCAAATGATAACGAGAACACAACATACCAAAATCTCTGGGACAATATGAAGGCAGTTCTAAGAGGTAAATTTATAGCCTTGAGTGCCTATATTAAGAAATTAGAAAGGTCGCAAGTAAACGACCTAATGCTTCGCCTTAAAGCCTTGGAAAAAGAAGAACAAGGCAAACCAAAAATCAGTAGACTGGAAGAAATAATAAAGATTAGGGCAGAAATTAATGAAATAGAAACAAAAAGAACAATCCAAAGAATTAATGAAACAAAGAGTTGGTTCTTTGAAAGGATAAACAAGATTGATAAACCCTTAGCAAATCTGACCAAAAGAAAGAGAGAAGAGACACAAATAAATAAAATCAGAGATGAACAAGGTAACATCACAACAGATTCCAGAGAAATTAAAAAAATCATAGGGACATACTATAAGAGCATATACTCCACAAAGTATGAAAGTCTGAAAGAAATGGATGATTTCCTTGATCTATATGACCTACCTAAATTAAATCAAAATGAGATTAATCACTTAAATAGACCTATAACAAACATGGAGATCTGAACAATTATCAATAATCACCCAACTAAAAAAAGCCCAGGCCCAGATGGATTCACTGCTGAATTTTACCAGACTTTTAAGGAAGTGCTAACACAATTGCTTCTTAAGCTTTTCCAGGAAATAGACAAAGAAGGAATTCTACCAAACTCCTTCTATGAGGCCAGCATCACCCTGATACCAAAACCAGGCAAAGATAGAACAAAAAAAGAAAATTACAGACCAATCTCCCTCATGAACATAGATGCAAAAATTCTCAACAAAATATTGGCAAACAGAATACAAGAATATATCAGAAAGATCATTCACCCTGACCAAGTAGGCTTTATCCCAGAGATGCAGGGATGGTTCAACATATGCAAATCTATAAATATAATACATTACATAAACGGGTTGAAGCACAAAAATCACATGATCATCTCATTAGACGCAGAGAAAGCATTTGACAAAATCCAACATCCCTTCATGATAAAAGTCCTACAGAGACTGGGAATAGAAGGAACATATCTCAATATAATAAAGGCTATTTATGACAAGCCTACAGCCAACATATTACTAAATGGGGAGAAACTGGAAGCTTTTCCACTAAAATCAGGAACAAGACAAGGGTGTCCACTGTCCCCACTTTATTTAATATAGTTTTGGAAGTCTTAGCCATAGCAATAAGGCAAGAGACACACATAAAAGGGATACAAATTGGAAAGGAAGAAATCAAGTTATCATTATTTGCAGATGACATGATTCTATACATAAAGGACCCAAAAGACTCTACTAGCAAGCTGTTAGAGCTGATCAAAACCTACAGCAATGTAGCAGGATACAAAATAAATACACAGAAATCAGTAGCCTTCATATATGCTAACAACAAACACACAGAGGATGAAATCAGAGAATCACTCCCGTTCACAATTGCATCAAAAAAAGTAAAGTTCCTTGGAATAAACCTAACCAAGGAAGTAAAGAATCTCTACAATGAGAACTTTAAAACACTCAAGCGAGAAATTGCAGAAGACACTAGAAAGTGGAGAAACATCCCTGTTCCTGTAGTGGAAGAATCAATATTGTGAAAATGGCAATCTTACCTAAAGCAATCTACACATTTAATGCAATCCCCATCAAAATTCCAAAGGCTTTCTTCATGGAAATAGAGAAAACAATACAAAAATTCATTTGGAATCACAAAAAAACTCGAATATCTAAAATAATACTGAGCAACAAAAATGAGGCTGGTGGTATCACCATACCTGATTTTAACCTATACTACAGAGCCATAGTAACAAAAACAGCATGGTACTGGCACAAAAACAGACATGTAGATCAGTGGAACAGAATAGAGGACCCAGACTTAAGTCCAAGTAGCTATAGCCACCTGATATTTGATAAAAATGCCAAAAATACTCATTGGAGAAGAGACAGCCTCTTCAGCCAATGGTGCTGGGAAAACTGGATATATATCTGCATAAGGATGAAAATAGATTCTTCTCTATCGCCATGCACAAGAATTAAGTCCAAATGGATTAAAGACCTTAATATTAGACCTGAAACTCTGAAACTGCTAAAGGAAAAAGTAGGGGAGACCCTTCAACATATTGGTCTTGGCAAAGACTTTCTGTATACAACCCCAATTGCTCAGGCAATAAAACCACAGATTAATCACTCGTACCTCATGAAATTACAAACATTTTGCACTGCAAAGGACACAGTGAAAAAAGCAAAGAGGTAACCTACAGAATGGGAAAAAATCTTCGCCAGCTATATATCTGATAGAGGATTAATATCTAGGATATACAAAGTACTCAAAAAGTTAAATAATAAGGAATCAAACAAGCCAATCAATAAATGGGCTATGGAGCTAAATAGAGAGTTCTCAAAGGAAGAAATACGAATGGCATATAAGCATCTGAAAAAAAGTTCTACGTCACTAGTCATCAGGGAAATGCAGACTAAAACTACATTGAGATTCCATCTCACTCCTGTCAGATTGGCCACCATCATGAAAACAAATGATCATAAATGTTGGCAGGGATGTGGAAAAAGAGGAACCCTTCTACACTGCTGGTGGGAAGGCAATCTGGTCCAGCCATTGTGGAAATCAGTGTGGAGGTTCCTAAAACAGCTAAACATTGATCTACCATATGACCCAGCTATAGCACTCCTAGGCATATATCCGAAGGAATCATCTCATTTCCTTAGAAGTACTCTCAACCATGTTTATTGCTGCTCAATTTATAATAGCTGGGAAATGGAACCAGCCTAGATGTCCCTCAACTGATGAGTGGATAATGAAGATGTGGCACATTTATACAATGGAGCTCTACTCAGCGGTAAAGAAAAATGAAGTTATGAAATTTGCAGAAAAATGGATGGACCCGGAAAGGATTATACTAAGTGAGGTACCCAGGCCCAGAAAGCCAAGTGCCACATGTTCTCTCTCATATGTGGATCCTAATTACAGATGATTGGGCTTCTGGGTGGGAATGAAAATACTTAGTAGCAGAGGCCAGTAAGTGAAAAAAGGAGATATAAAGGGAAGAGAAAGGAAGGGAGGAGGGTACTTAACAGGTTGATATTGTATATATGTAAGTACAATGATTGAGATAGGGAGGTAATATGATGGAGAATGGAATTTCATAGGGGAAAGTGGCAGGGGTGAGGGAGGGAATTTCCATGGGATATTTTTTTATAATCATGGAAAATGCTAATAAAAATTTAAAAAATAAAAATAAATAAAAGTAAAATTACTTTAGGATCCAATTATACCACCCCTGGGAATATCCCAAAGGAGTCTACATCAGAATACAATAGAGATAGCTACACATCCATGTTAATTGTTGCACTATTCACAATAGTGCATGAATGATAAACATGTGGTATTTAAACACACACACAAACACACACACACACACACTAACATATATATACATACATACATACCTAGTATCATGTAGCCATGAAAAAAAGAAACCTCATGTCATTTTCAGAGAAATGGATGGGACTAAACATAGTACTATTAAACAAGTATCACATGTTTTCTCTCATATATGGAATACAGAAAAGAAACATGGAGATATAGGATTGAAGTACATTATATGCATGTAAACAAAGTCATAATGAAACACATTATTTTGTGCAATTAATACACTAATATATACTAACCTATTATTTGTACAGCTAATACACTAATAAAAATGAAAATGACACTTAAAAAATAAGCAAACAAAAACAAGGAAAGAACATGTGAATGCCAGGGAGGGGAAGAGGTAGAAAGGGCAGTTAGTGACCAATAAGTGCAGAGCTTCAGGTCGGGATGATGACAGCACTCTGAAGTGGCTAGTGGTATGGGTAGCTCAACAATATGCATGTACTTAACACATTGAATTATACAGAAAAAGAGTGGTTAAGATAGTAAGCTGCATGCCACATCAGAAGGCTGTTGAAACTGAGTTCCGATGTTCACAAAGAATAGCAGTACCAGAGTAGAGGCACACACCAATAAGTAGCATGAGCAGCCAGGCAAAAGGTTCTGTTCTGCTGAAGTTTCTTCATATATGGCCCACGACTTGAAGGGCCACCCACTCTGAGGAAAGGTCTTCTCCCTCCATCAATCATTTTTGGAAATACCCTCACAGACCTGCTCAAGAGATATGCCTCTTACTTGGATCCTAATGTAATCAAGTTGACCACAGAATTTAACCATCACAGGTGGAGAAGGACTGAAGACACCTGATGTCTCTGGTCTCCACATGCACATGTACACACATACACACACACGAATGAAATTGATAGGTGGTGCTCTGCTTACTGCCCAGTTTTTTCATATGATTTTCCATGTCTTTAGTCTTTTGGTTCACTTCCCAGGACTGCAAAAGTAGAGAAAATAACTCTTCAGACAAAAGAACCCATGCTCTGTCATGAGATTATTGTGTGACTCCAGCCAGTGTTCCTCTAAGGTGTGAAGATAGAGTCTAGGTCCCACTCTGCCTGTGCTGTAGCTAGGCTGGCACCTTGCAAAGAATGTCACCCCCCCCCCAAACTTGCGATTTATGCCCTTAGTTGTACCTGCTTGAATTGAGATTGGAATTGTCCCCCACAAAGGACCATGGTCTCCCCCAGGTGGCTCCAGGTCTCCCAGAATGGCCTCTCCTTTTCCCAGTGACTTTTATCAAATCACATTCAAGAGGAGCAGAGAGGTGTTGATTTCACATTCGTGATCCAGTGTTCCGTTCCATTTACTGCAACACTTTCCACAACTTTCTTTTTCTCCCTCAGCTCCAAAAATAGCAAATAACATTGCTGGTCTGGATTTTCCACCCAAGCTTGTTTTTCACTTTTGAGAGAAGCTGCTGACTACTGTCTCAGCACCAAATAAATACTGGTATTTAACCCCAGGAGAAAGCCAGAGGTTCAATTTCTGACAGTGCACCTGCAAGCTGTCTTTATTCTCAGTAAGAATAGACATGGCTTGCAGTATGAGAAGAACATATAAGAAGGACTGGGGGAGGTGGATCAACTAATGAAGCAATTATCCAGCACTCATGAAGCTTTGGGTTCAATCCTCAGCACCATAGATACTAGGTATGAAGAGCCACTGGTCTTCAGTCCACATTGAAAGACTGTTATCATCATAGGTAGAGGCAGGAGGATCAGAAGTTCAAGGTCATCCCCAGCTACATAATGAGTTCAAGGCTAGCCTTGGCTATATAAGAACTTATATTATACACACACACACACACATTTTTATATTCATGTTTCTGAAACTCAGTGTGTGGTAGTTTGAATGTAAAATGTTCCCCAGAGCTTCAGTGTGTGAATACTTGATCAACCCCAAGTTGCTTGTGCTGTTCAGGAAGGTGTAGAGCCTTACTGGAGGTAGTATGTTACTGGGGGCAGGCTTGAGGTTTATTAGACCAGCCTCACTGGATATTCAGAGCTACTCTTTCTACTTCCTTTATGTTGATATGAAGATGTGATAACCAGCTGTCTGCTCATGCCATGCTCCCCCAACCCCCCACTCTGATGCTATGATGAAACTTACCCATGAACTTACTGTAAACCAAAATAAACCTTATCCTTTCATAAGTTACTGCTGTACCGATGTTTTGTCCCCACAGTAATGAATAAATAAATAAATAACCTGCTATACAGTATGTACTTATCTTAATCTTACAACAAAGTCAAGCTTCCCCAAACTGACTGCTGACTTAGATTATTCAGCTGTTATGGTCAAGAGATCATAGACAGGGTCATTTGTAAACTCATACATTTACTATGCATATTTCTAGTCAAAGACCAAGACACTAGCAGATTCAGCATGTGGTGAGGGAAGGCTTACTTTGTGCTTCCTAGGGACTCCCATGGAATCTCACATGCTGGAAGGGGCCAACATGTTCCTTGGGGTCTCTTTTGTAAGGGCGCTAACCCCACCCTCAACACCCATTCACTTTAGAACCTAATCACTCCCTGAAGGCCCCATGTTTCAACACTATTGCATCAGGATTCACTTAAAATATATAAATGTTGTAGGAGACACAAACACAGGTGAGCTGGATTCTACAAGTCACACAAGCTAGGGCTGCAGTGAGTTACAAGATGAGCAGTAACTCTGGCAAGGCTGGTGTCTTGGGCTCAGAACTCAGGAGGTTTGGCACTTGATTTAGTGCATTGATACTGCAATCATGAAATTCTTAATTTTAAACACAGACTCACACCTGAAATCCTAACACTCAGAAGGCTGAGACAGGAGTGTTGCTGCTGTGAGATAGAGGCCATCCTGGGATAGTGAGAATCAAACTTCAAGCTGGGCCTGAGCTATGGAGTGAGACCCTATGTCAAAAGAAAAAAAAAAGGGCTGGATAGATTGCTTAGTGGTTAAGGCCCTTGCCTGTGAAACCTAAGAACCCAGGTTCAAGTCCCCAGTAGCCACATGAGCCAAATACACATGATGGCCCATGTATCTGGAGTTTATTTGCAGTGGCTAGAGGCCCTAGTACACCCATTCTACCTCTGTATCCGCCTCTTTCTCTTTCTCTCTCTCTCAAATATATATATAAATAAAATTTTCTCCAGTCAGAGAATTGCACTTCTTGTTTGTGAGTTCCAGGTCAGCCTGGAATAAAGTGAAATCTGCTTCAAAAAATTGAAATTGGACTGGAGAGATGGCTTAGCAGTTAAGTGCTTGCTTGTGAAACCCAAGGACCCTGGTTCAAGACTCAGTTCCCCAGGACCCACGTTAGCCAGATGCACAAGGGGGTACATGCATTTAGAGTTCATTTGCAGTGGCTGGAGACCCTGGCACACCAATTCAATCTCTCTCTCTCTCTCTCTCTCTCTCTCTCTCTCTCTCTCTCTCTCTCTCTCTCTCTCTCTTTCTCTGTGTCTGTTGCTCTCAAATAAATAAATAAATAAAATGTAAAATATTGAAAGAGAGAGAGAAGGCTGACAGAGAGAAAAGAAAAAAGAAAAAGACAACAGTCTTAATCAGCAATGGACACTGAAAGTTCTATAGCTGTCCAGCCAGGCCCAACATACCAACTAGTGCAATAGTGGCTAGTCAAGGAGAAAAACAACTGCTCTCTTATTGTATTTGAGGCCTATCCATGGGAGGGAATTCCTGCCTGGTACTGAAAACCTAATTAAAAATCTGTGGCTAGGGAGGTCATAAACCCTAGCTGGAAAACTACTACTGTTGTCTAGATAAATGGATATATTGTGCCACCAAACTGCCCTCTGATTATTTAGGTTTATTCCTATATATTAATTCTCATTTTGGTTAGAGAAACTTCTCTTTTCAGATGGCAGGAGAGACTCAAAACTCACCAAAGTGATGAGAAGAAATGACAGTGGAATATTCAGCACTAAGTGAGACATCTCTACTTCATTTTCCAAGGCTCAGGGACCATTGTGGGAGAGGTGGTGGAAAGAATGTAAGAGCCAAGAGAAGAGGAGGCATGCTTTGCAAAACTGCCTTCCAGACACAAAGTGACTGTGGTATTCATGACCTCACAGTGGCTGATGCTACCTACACAAGACCTGCATAATAAGAGAGAAAAATATGATGGTGTTAAAGTAGGAGACTAATTGGAAAGAAGAACAGATTCAGTAAATGGAGAAAAAGGAGCATAGTGGGAAGGGATTATGATCATGGTATATTTCCTATATGTATAGAAATCTGAGGAGATGGATCAGTAGTTAAAGATACATATTTGCAAAGCCTGCTGGCCTGTGTTCAATTGAACTGGGTTCAATTCCCTAATACATATGTAAAGCCAGATGTGCAGTGGCCAGTGCATCTAGAGTTCATTTGCATCAGCAAGAGGCCATGGCAACTCTGACTCACTCTCTCTACTCCTCTCTCTCTCTCTTTCTCTCTCTCTCTCTCTCTCTCTCTCTCTCTCTCTCTCTCTCCTTCCCTCCCTCCCTCCTTTCAAATAAGTGAATATTTAAAAGAGAGAGAGAGAAAAAAAAAAGGCTGGATGGATGGCTTAGTGGTTGAGTCACTTGCCTACAAAGCCAAAGGACCCAGGTTTGGTTCCCCAGGACCCACATAAGCCAGATTCCCAAGGTGGCATATGTGTCTAGAGTTCATTTGTGGAGGTTGTCCCTGGCATGCCCATCCTGTCTGTCTTTCTATCTCTCAAATAAATAAATAATTTTTTAAAAAGAGAGAAAGGAAAGGGGCTGTGGAGATGGTTCAGCAGTTAAAGGCTCTTGTTTGCAAAACCTGATGAGCTGAGTTCAACTCCCCAGTATCCACATGAAGCCAGATATGTGAGGTGATGTAAGCCTGGAGTTTGCAGTGACAAAAAGCCCTAGTGCACCTCTCTCTCTCTCCTCTCTCTCTCTCTCTCTCTCTCTCTCTCTCTCTCTCTCTCTCTCTCTCTATATATATATATATATATATATATATATATATATATCTTTCTCTCTCTCTAAAATGAAGAAATAATTTTATAAAGAAAGAAAATGATAGTCTGAGAACATAGCTGAGTGGGGCAAAATGCTTGCCTTGTAAGCATGAGGACCCGAGTTTGATCTCAGAACCCATGTAAAAATGTTGGGTATGGTGATACACACTTTTTTTTTTTATTAGTTTTCTATTCTGCAAGTACAGGCAGTTTGGTACCATTATTAGGCTTATCCGTGACCTACCCCCTCCCCACTGGCCCCTCCTTGTTGAGGTATATGGGTCATGCATTGTGGAGTTAGCCCACAGTTTTTGGTAAGATAAATGTCTCTGTATATCATGACCCAACATGTGGCTCTGACATTCTTTCCACCCCCTCTTCTACAAAATTTCCCTGATACACACTTTTAATGCTAGTGTTGAAGCGGTGGAAATAGCATTATCCTTTGGGCTCACTGACCAGCCAGTCTAATCTAATTGGTGAGCTCCAGGCCAATGAGATATACTATCTCAGAAAAGAAGGATGGCATTCCTGAGGAATGACACCTGAGGTTGTCCTCTGTTCTCCACATACATGCACAGATAAATGCACATGAAAATCACATAAAAGTTAACTTAAACTAAGTTAAAAAAAAAAAAAAAAACTGGGCATGATGGCGCATGCCTTTAATCCCAGCACTTGGAATACTGAAGTAGGAAGATCGCTATAAATTCGAGATCCGCTTGGGGCTAAAGAGTGAGTTTCAGATCAGTTAGAGTGAAACCCTACCTCTAAAAAGAAAGAAAGAGAGAAAGAAAGAAAGAAAGAAAGAAAGAAAGAAAGAAAGAAAGAAAGAAAGAAAGAGAGAGAGAGAGAAAGAGAGAGAGAGAGAGAGAGAGAGAGAGAGAAAGGAAAGGAAAGGAAAGGAAAGGAAAGAAAAGAAAAGAAAAGAAAAGAAAAGAAAAGAAAAGAAAAAAGAAAAGAAAAGAAAAGAAAAGAAAAGAAAAGAAAAGAAAAGAAAAGAAAAGAAAAGAAAAGAAAAGAAAAGAATGCCAGGAATCCCATAGTTGCTCTGGGTTCTGCAATCTTTTTCTACATTGCTACTGCTTCTTGTTAAAGCAAACCCCAGTTGTGTCAGGGGACCTCAGGGTCACCTTTACTTATTTCATTTCCTTCCTCTCCTATCCCCAAACACTGTGATCAAGATATATGGCAGCTGTAGGGAACATGCAGGCAGAGTGTTGAGGCCTTTCCCACTATCTGTGATGCATTTTTTTTTTCATATTAATGGGTCAGTGATTTATCAGATCATAGAAAATCCATGCTGTCAAATAAAGGGTACAATTACATTTTTGAAGCCTACACTTCTATATATGCATGCATAACACTTAACAAAAGAAATACATGTCTG
The DNA here is from genome assembly GCF_020740685.1 of Jaculus jaculus. NCBI lineage: Eukaryota > Metazoa > Chordata > Mammalia > Rodentia > Dipodidae > Jaculus > Jaculus jaculus. The sequence goes on along the minus strand of NC_059107.1, from coordinate 78,674,811 downwards.
TGTGTGTGTGTGTATGTGTGTTGTGGAAGCCAGAGGAAGATATAGGGTGTCTTCCTATTTCTATGATTCCCTCACTGAACATGGAACTCCCTGTTCTTCAGTTAGACTGGTTGTTTAGGGAACCCAAATGATGCTCTTATCTCTGCTTCCCACAACACTGGAGTTACAGGCAGATGTAGCTTTCTAGGTGGGTGCTGGTGATTGAACTCAGGTCCTCATGCTTGCACAGCAAGCACTCTTGACCTGGCTATCAACCCAGAACCTACAGGTGAGTTTTAAAACTGTTTTCTTGCTATATTTTATCTTTCTCTTTGTTGGACTGTATTAGATCTGCCACCTGGTCTTCTAGCTTAGATATTCTGTCCTCTCCTTCATCCATTCTACTGGTGAGATTTTCTACAGAGTTTTTTATTTCATTAACTGTGTTCTTCGTTGCTAGTAATTCTGACTGATTTTTCTTTATTATTTCAATTTCCTTATTTATATATTGTATTGCCTTCTTTATTTCATTAAATTGGTGTCTGCATCTTCTTTGGTTTCTTCTTTGATTCCTTTGATTTGTTCTTTGACTTCTTTGAACATGTTTGCAATCATTCTTTTGAAATCTTTCTCAGGCATTTCCTCTAACTCTTTCTCACTGAAGGACATTTCTGATGCATTAATACTTTCAGGTGGATTTATATTGTCTTGATTTTTAGTGTTTCTTGTGTTATGATGTATATAGTTTTGCATCTTGGATTAAGTTAATGCTTGGATTTTCTAGCTAGCTGGGTATTCTTAGCTGTATCAATTGACTTGATGTTATATATCTTCAGGGTAGGAGCTTAAGGTGTTAGGTGTGGCTGTTAAGACTCTCAGAGTATCTACAAAGGTGTTCCTAGGGGTTGAGGTTCCCTGCTATGGGAGTATTCAAGTAGGCTGAGTGGAATAAAATACAGGTAGATTCTAAAATTTAACTCAACACTGTACACATTCAATCAAAACAGCACCGAGTATTTATGTAAGAATAGTTATTATAACAACCAGATCCTCTATCAACAAAGAGGTTAAGATTTCTAGTCTGTTGATGGATCCAACTCAGTTTGTGACCAAGTAAGAACCTTCCCTGGTGCAATCCCAGTTACCTTTTTGGATGTTTTTGGTCTCAGTCAAGTTTCTGGCTGGGTCGTTGGGCTGCTATTCTGATTTCTGGATAGAGAAATTCAAAAAATCATAGAGACACACTATAAGAGCATATACTCCATAAAGTATGAAAATAAGAAAAAAATGGATGATTTCCTTGATTTATATGACCAACCTAAATTAAATCAAAATGATATTAATCACTTAAATAAACCTATAACAAACATGGAGATCCAAACAGTTATCAATAATCTCCCAACTAAAAAAAGCCCAGGCCCAGATGGATTCACTGCTGAATTTTACCAGACTTTTAAGGAAGAGCTAACACCATTGCTTCTTAAACTTTTCCAGGAAATAGAAAAAGAAGGAATTCTACCAAACTCCTTCTATGAGGCCAGAATCACCCTAATACCAAAACAAGGCAAAGATAGAACAAAAAAAGAAAATTACAGACCAAACTCCCTCATGAACATAGATGCAAAAACTCTCAACAAAATATTGGCAAACAGAATACAAGAGTATATTAAAAAGATCATTCACCCTAACCAAGTAGGCTTTATCCCAGAGATGCAGGGATGGTTCAATATACGCAAATCTATAAATGTAATACATTATAAAAACAGGTTGAAGGACAAAAATCACATGATCATCTCATTAGACGCAGAGAAAGCACTTGACAAAATGAACATCCCTTCATGATAAAAGTCCTATAGAGACTGGGAATATAAGGAACAAATCTCAATAAAATAAAAGCTATTTATGACAAGCCTACAGCCAACATATTACTAAATGGGGAGAAACTGGAATCTTTTCCACTAAAATCAGGAACAAGACAAGGGTGTCCACTGTCCCCACTTTTATTTAATATAGTTTTGGAAGTCTTAGCCATAGCAACAAGGCAAGAGACACACACAAAAGGGATACAGATTGGAAAGGAAGAGATCAAGTTATCATTATTTGCAGATGACATGATTCTATACATAAAGGACCTTAAGACTCTACTAGCAAGCTGTTAGAGCTGATCAAAACCTACAGCAATGTAGCAGGATACAAAATAAATACACAGAAATCAGTAGCCTTCATATATGCTAACAACAAACACACAGAGGATGAAATCAGAGAATCACTCCCATTCACAATTGCATCCAAAAAAATAAAGTACCTTGGAATAAATCTAACGAAGGAAGTAAAGAATCTCTACAATGAGAACTTTAAAACACTCAAGCGAGAAATTGCAGAAGACACTAGAAAGTGGAGAAACATCCCTTGTTCCTGTAGTGGAAGAATCAATATTGTGAAAATGGCAATCTTACCTAAAGCAATCTACACATTTAATGCAATCCCTATCAAAATTCCAAAGGCATTCTTCATGGAAATAGAGAAAACAATCCAAAAATTCATTTGGAATCACAAAAAAACCTTGAATATCTAAAATAATACTGAGCAACAAAAATAAGCCTGGTGGTATCACCATACCTGATTTTAACCTCTACTACAGAGCCATAGTAACAAAAACAGCATGGTACTGGCACAAAAACAGACATGTAGATCAGTGGAACAGAATAGAGGACCCAGATGTAAGCCCAAGTAGCTATAGCCACCTGATATTTGATAAAAATGCCATAAATACTCATTGGAGAAAAGACAGCCTCTTCAGCAAATGGTGTTGGGAAAACTGGATATATATCTGCAGAAGGTGAAAATAGATTCTTCTGTCTCGTCATGCACAGGAATTAAGTCCAAATGGATTAAAGACCTTAACATCAGACCTGAAACTCTGAAACTGCTAGAGGAAAAAGTAGGGGAAACCTTCAACATATTGGTCTTGGCAAAGACTTTCTGAATACAACCCCAATTGCTCACAGTGAAAAAAGCAAAGAGGCAACCTAGAAAATGGGAGAAAATCTTCGCCAGCTATATATCTGATAGAGGATTAATTTCTAGGATATACAAAGAACTCAAAAAATTAAATAATAAGAGATAAATCAACCCAATTTAAAATGGGCTATGAAACTAACTAGAAAATTCTTGAAAGATGAAATATAAATAGCAAATAAACATCTAAAAAAAATGTTCTACCCTTCTACACTGCTGGTGGGAATGCAATCTGGTCCAGCCATTGTGGAAAACAGTGTGGAGGTTCCTAAAACAGCTAGAGATTGATCTACCATATGACCCAGCTATAGCACTCCTAGGCATATATCCTAAGGACTCATCTCATTTCCTTAGAAGTACATGCTCAACCATGTTTATTGCTGCTCAATTTATAATAGCTGGGAAATGGAACCAGCCTAGATGTCCCTCAACTGATGACTAGATAATGAAGATGTGGCACATTTATACAATGGAGTTCTACTCAGCGGTAAAGAAATATGAAGTTATGAAATTTGCAGAAACATGGATGGACCTGGAAAGGATTATACTAAGTGAGGTAACCCAAGCCCAGAAAGCCAAGCACCACATATTCTCTCTCATAGTGGATCCCAGCTACAGATGACTGACTGGGCTTCTGCATGAGAAGGAAAATACTTAGTAGCAGAGGCCAGTAAGTTAAAAAGGAGACATAAAGGGAAGAGAAAGGAAGGGAGGAGGGTACTTAATAGGTTGGTATTGTATATATGTAAGTATGATTGAGATGGGCAGGTAATATGATGGAGAATGGAATTTCAAAGGGGAAAGTGGCGGGGGTGAGGGAGGGAATTACCATGGGATATTTTTTTATAATCAGGGCACATGTTAATAAAAATTTTTTTTACAATCATTTTCTTTAGCCTGGAAAAAAAAAAAGAAAATCAAGAATTACTCTGTAGTTATACAGATCCCACTTCCCTTTAAGACAGAAGCCAGGAAGCTTAACCACATGGGCCTAGCAGTTCTGCCTCTGCCAGTAGCTCCTAGTTCCTAGGTGTGAACATCCCAGAGGGTTACTGTAGATACAAGTGTCTCAGACTTGTGTGTGTGTACATGCACATGGGAGTATTGTATTTGTGTGGGGGGGGGGGTACTGGGGTCCAACCAATTGCAGGCTCTCTACCACTGAGCCATGCCCCCATCCCTTTAGGCATTTCTTTGTCTGCTTTTTAACTTTTTATTGACAGCTTCCATAATTATAGAGAATCAGCCATGAGAATTCTCTCCCCTACCCCCATTCTTCTCCTCTCAGATAACTCACCATCAAATTCCTCCCCTTTTCAATTAGTGTCTTTTTTATTTTGCTAACATCCTCTTCTCCTCCTGTTATGAAGGTCTTGTATATGCAGTGTCAGGCACTGAGAGGTATTTGTGTGTTTTTGAGACAGGGTCTCATGCATGCCAGGCTGGCCTCAGACTCACTATATAGTTCCTGCCTCCTCCTGAGTACTGGGATTACAAGTATGTACCACTGAATCTTCAGTAGTTTTGGAACTGGGTTTCGCAGCTTTCCAGGCTTCAGTGGCAGTTTCTAGGGGTCTGTGGCCAGTTCTAATGAAATAGCTAAGTGAGGTGTATGAGAAAGAAGAAAAAGAGGAAGGGAAGGAGGGATTATTATTGAAGTGAGCTTCTCCTGGGCAGAGTATCTGCAAGCTTCTATTTCTATTACCCATGAGAGGAATACCAAACAGCAAGAAAAACCACTGCATACTTCCCTTCCCAAAATTCACCTGTACATGTGATTTGCTGCTGTTTTTATTCATGAATTATTTTAAAATGTTTCTTCCCAACAAGTTTATTATAAACAGTATAAATGCAACAGAACATGGGGCATAACACTGAACTCAAGCCTGGGACTTAATAAAGTAGGTAACTCCCTGATACATGTTCATTCTGAGGTCAAGGTCTCATGCCACCCAGGAGAGGAAACTCATTAGGTGGTTAAAGCTTTGGCAAAGATTAATTTTAAATTACTTCTTCAGAACATACTGTCATGGAAAAAATAACAAATGTGCTGGGCATGGTGGCACACGCCTTTAATCCCAGCACTTGGGAGGCAGAGATAGGAGGATTGCTGTATGAGCCCACCCTAAGACTACATAGTGCATTCCAGGTCAGTCTGGGCTAGATTGAGACTCTACCTTGAAAAAACAAAAAATAAAATAAAATAATAATAATAACAGAATGTAAGGGGGCAGACCCTCAAAATGGGCCAATCTTAGATCTCTGAAAAGTACTTGAAAAGACATTTTCTCAAGCTGGAGAAGGAAGGAGTTGGTCCAGCAGGGCAAAGCCACTGAACAGGAGGGAGAGAGGATCCAAGGACAGGTTTTGAGAGGTGCCCCAATTTTGTCAGCCAACAATGCTTAAAATTCTAACTCTTAACTTTTTTGTTATTGTTTAAATGTGTCTACCATCCAAATAACACTATGTGTATTCTACATAACTGAGTACTACACAGCTTAGGAAAAGAATGAGGAATATATGAACTGACCCTTAGAACCTATACTTAGTAAACAAAGCAACAGAGAAAAAAGTATAATGTGTTACAAGACAATGCTGCTTATTTTGGAACATGCATGTATATAGAATATTGTGGTGCAGTGTGTAATATGTGGCATGTTATAGTATGCATGTATGTGCAGAGATGTGGCTGTGTGCAACTGTGTGGAGGCCATAAGAGATCATCCAGTGCCTTTATTTCTCATCCAGTACTTCCTTGAGATAGGATTAACACAGAGTTGTCATTGTAAGTCAGTGAGCCCCAGTGATTCTCAAGTTTCTGCTCTCCTCTCCACACACACACACACACTGGGGGTACAGATGTACATGGCTATGTCCAGATTTTTTAATGTGGGTTCTGGGGAGTCAAACATGGCAGTGTTAGGTTCTCCCATGCCCTCATGCTCGGGTGGCAAGTGCTCTTAACTGCAGAGCTATCTCTACAGCCTCATCTTTACAATACGGTTTTTTTTCACTTTTTAAAAGTTTTTATTATTATTTATTTATTAGAGAGAGAATGGCATTTCAGGGCCTCTAGCCACTGCAAATGAACTCCAGATGCAATGTGCCACCACATGCATCTGGATTATGGGGGACCTGGAGAAATGAACCTGTGTCCTTAGTCTTCACAGGCAAGCACCTTAACCACTAAGACATCTCTCCAACCCTACAATACTGATTTTAAAAAAGTATTTCTAGCTGGGCATGGTGGCACATGTCTTTAATCCCAGCACTCAGTAGACTGAGGTGAAAGGATCCCCATGAGTTCAAGGCTAGACAGGGCTAAACAATGAGTTCCAGGTCAGCCTGGAATAGAGTGAGAACCTTCTTTAAATAAATAAATCCACAAGTCAAGGATATATGAGACCCCAGATCAAAAAAAGAAACGAACAGGGCTGGAGAGTTGGCTTAGTGGTTAAGCGCTTGCCTATGAAGCCTAAGGACCCCAGTTTGAGGCTCAATTCCCCAGGACCCACGATATCCAGATGCACAAGGGGGCACATGTGTCTGGAGTTCATTTACAATGGCTGGAGGCCCTGGCACTCTTGTTCTCTCCCTCTCCCTCTCCCTCTCCCCCTCCCTCCCTCTTTGCCTGTCACTTTCAAATAAAATAATAAATAAACAAAAAAAATTTTAAAAAAGAAACAAACAGAAGTTCTACTCTTCTGAATACATGTAATGCTGGATTTTTAACTCTGGAGTTATCTTTTCTTCCTAAACAGGCTCTTACTGTGTAGCCGACAAGTCTTGAACTCATGATCCTTCTGCTGTAGCCTCCCAAATGCTGGAACTATAGTCATGTGCCACCACATCCAGCTTCTTTAACCTCAGTCTTCTGACCATTTTATGGAATGATAACATGTTTTACTTTTTCATAGTGGAGATTTTCTTTAATAACATGTTTTACATTTTTATTTTTTTGAGACATGATCTCACTATGTAGCCCAGACTAGCCTTGAACTTGTGGTGTTCCTGCCTCCACTTCTCAAGTGCTAAGATAACAGATGTGTGCCACAATGCCTGGGTAAAAATTTGCTTTTTCATTTTTGTTTTTATGCACTACAGTATTTTGAGAGGAGCCAGGCAGAGGTGGGAGTATAGTGTTTTTGGCATTTGTCTAGAAAGGGCAAGAAATATAAAGCAAGAAACCACAGACCTGGAAGAGATCTTCATGGCTACAGACCCACCCCTCATGTGATGTTTGAACCTCTGCCTGCTGTGCCATTTGTTGTTGTCCACACTCTGCAGGACTTCCTTCAGCCAGTTTCATTCATGAAAGCTTTTCCGTTAAGAAATCTCTCTTCACGTTTCTTTCTCTCTCTCTCCTTCCTCCCTTCTTTTCTCATGTGTGTGTGTCTGTGCGTGTACATGTAGAGTATGTGTAGTGTTCTGTGTGTAATGTGAGATGTATCTCATGTGGATATGGATGTGCTTGGCCCATGCACATGCATGTGAAGGCCAGAGGAAAATGTGTGGTGTTCTCTTATGGCTCACCTGTGTATTTCCTTGAGATGGGGTTCTTCCTCAAACTGGAGCTGCTGTCTGTCAGTGCGCTCCAGCAATTCTCTAGTCTCCCCAACCCCCACTGTGTCAGTGGCCACACCCAGGCTTTTTTGTTGGTTGGTTGGTTGGTTGGTTGGTTTTGGAGTTCTTTTTGTTTGTTTGTTTGTTTTTTGCTTTTCAGGATAAGTTGTAGCTGTAGCCCAAGCTGACCTGGAATTCACTATGTATTCTCAGGACAACCACGAATTCACAGAGATCCTCCTACATCTGCCTCCCTGGGGTTAAAGGCATGTGCTACCACACCTGACTCACATGTAGCTTTCTACATGGGTCCTGGGGAGTCTCCCACCCAAAAGGCCCTCTCTAGTGTTTAAGCAACAAGTGCTCTTAATACTGGGCCCTTAATACAGACCCATTTTTCTTTTCCTTTTTTCCTCCCTTCCTTTTTCTTTGTTCTTGCTTTTTGCCAACAGTCTCACTGTATGGCTGCTAATTTATGGTGCTGGGATTACAGGCCACCATGTCCACCAAGAAGTTGATTCTTACACTAGATATAAATATCTTTCCCCAATATTTTCCTACTCACCACAGTCCCTCCATATTTGAGAGCTCTAGTTTAGAAACCCCTGATTCTGCCTAAGGGTCTCCACAGTAATGACCTGGTCCCCACACAGATGACCTAGGGTCTCAGGCATCCCAGCTGTTTCAATCTCAGGACAGTGTTACTTAGGTCATGTGCTCTGGAATAAAAAAAAAAAAATCTAAGTGTAGTTTAACAGTTGCAGAGAACATCCTGGGTCCTACTTCCTAGTGTCAGCTACCACTTTTCCACTCATTGTGGGTAGAGCCTGCGTACACAAACTTGAAAGAGCCAATGGCTATGGAAGGGTCCAAAAATCACTGAAGAAAGACCCCGGACTCAAATAGTATGTAAAAACAAAGAGCGTTTATTCTGCAGAATCAGCCAGCATGCTGATACATTCATACTGTCGCGAGCACTCTCAAAGATGATTGGTTGAGAGGATTCCGCCGGCGAAGGTCAATGATACTCAGACAGTGGTATACTTGCAAAGGAGTTTACTGGGATGAAAGTCACACACAAGCAAGTCCAAACTATCACAAATAATATTATAGCTAATATAATATTCATCACTACATTACTAACACAAGAATATTTCTAACGAGTCTAACATGTATACGACCTGACCACACGAGATTTGAGTTGCGACGTTTTACGACATTTTACGACCTGACCAACGCGGGCTGCGACATTGTTTACTTTCGGTTTGCTGCGCTTCAAGCCGAGTCTCGGTCCGCTGGCGTAAGCTAGTGCTCTGGCTTACAGATGATCATTCGGACAGCGTTCGGGCTGATGAATTCGGATCGGTGATGTTTCTCGCGGGGGTCTCAGTCAGGACTGCTGAGTAACCTTTCAGTCAGTCATAGTGTCGGGGAGACTGAGACAATGGTTGCTGAGCAGCTGGGGTTTTTATACCTTCCAATACTTATCTAATGGTTTCACACACACATCTGCTAATCTCTACTACGTCACTGCACACAGTTAGACTTAGTTTTGCTTACAAGCTTTGACTTTGCATTTTTTACTCTCACAACAAACTTGTTTATCCTAAACTGGCCCTGGACCATATGCTGGTCCTTACATGCTCATAACACATACAAACTGGTGACCCCAAGAGGATCTCACAGGCTCCGTTTAAACACAGCTAAATGAATTTTGGTGGGCTTAGTCTTTTTTTTTTTTTTTTAACATGATTGGCTAGTTTGAACAGTAACTGTACTTGTACTTTTTTGATTGGTCCTAAAGTTTTGGCGGGCTACATCTAGGGGAATTCCAGGCTGAATGGGTAATCCTCTATCATAATTGGCTAGGCAGGCAGCAATTACATTTGTACATCTTTGATTGGTTGGGATGAAAGGCGCAAAAGAGACATGTTTATGATCCTTATTGAATTTGACCAAGGCATTAATAATGCAGGGCCCACAAATGAGGGCCAGACTAAGAGGATAAGGGGAACTGCCAGGGAAGAAATTAGGGTTGTTAACCAAGGGGACCAATTAAACAATGATTCATACCAGTTTTGATTTTCCTGTCTAATGTTAGCCCTTTCTTCTAACATCTTGTGGACCATGGCTAGGCCGTTTCTGATAGTGCCTGAATTGTTGACATAAAAACAGCATTGTTCTCCTAAGACCTGGCAAAGCCCTCCTTACTGAAGAAATATTAGGTCTAATCCCCTTCTATTTTGTAGGACTACTTCAGCTAGTGAGTCCAGTGACCATTGTAGGTGATGGACAGACCTCTCTAACTGAGTGAGATCTGAATCTATAAGATTACTCAGAGCCTGAAAATTCTGATCTGCCCTAATTAAGGCTGTTGTACCAGTGCAGTTAGAGTCTTCTTTAGGGGCCGATTCATTCTTTCTACCTGTCCTGAACTATGGGGATGATACACACAATGGAGTTTCCAATTTGTCTCCACAATTTTAACTGTAGCTTGAGTTATCTGTGAGATGAAGGCTAGCCTGTTGGCTGACTCCAAAAGAACAGGTAAACCATACCTTGGGATGATGTCATCCAATAGTTTTTGGCCATCTCATTGTGGCAGTCTCATTCTTGGTTGGGAAAGCCTCAGTCCCTCCTGAAAAGGTGTCTATAAATACCAGTAAATACTTGTATCCATACAAACCAGGTTTTATCTCTGTGAAGTCAACTTCCCAATTTACTCTTGGCCGGGTTCCTCTTTCCCTGATTCCCAATCAAGAAACTCCACTTTTTGCACTTACTAGATGGCAAGTATGACATCAGGCTATGGCTTCTGCTGCTTTTTGTCTTAAGTCATAAACCTTAAGGTGGGCTCATCTAAGTAAGTCCTCAGTCTTCTGTTGACCCATATGTGTGCTCTGGTATATTTGTCTAATGAGTTGACTAGCAAAGTCCAATGGGAGAATGATCCTCCCATCAGGGATTTTATACCATCCTTGTTCATAGGCTGCAGTGCAGGTATGGATTCTCCATAGTTCTGAGTCAGTATAGTTTGGTGTCTCTGGCAAGGTTGGCATCACCATCAGAAGTAGTTTTGGCACCAGGGTGGTAGCAATCTGGAGGGCTGCCTCTCACACCACTTTATCAGCCCTGTTGTTCCTTTAGAACTGGGATCATCCCTTTTCTGGTCACCAGGGCAATGCATGATTTCTATTTCTATAGGGAGCCATATGGCTAGCAGGTGGTCCAAAATCTCCTGTTTATTTGATTTTTATTTATTTTCTCTCTCTCTCTCTCTCTCTCTTTTTTTCTCAATTTTTATAAACATTTTTCATTATTATAAAAAATATGCCATGGTAATACTCTCCCCCCCACACACTTTCTTTCCCCTTTGAAATTCCATTCTCCATCATATCCCTTCCCCATCTCAATCAGTCTCTTTCCTTGGCCTAGTTGTAAGGCTTTGGTCAAGGCTATCAATTCAGCTTTCTGGGCAGACATACCCAGAGGGAGGGCTTCTGACCATACGGTTGTCTCTTCAGTTGTCACTGCAGCTCCTACATACCTGATCCCATCCTTAAGAAAGCTGTTACCATCTGTATACCAGGTCAGCTCTGCCGCCTTCAGGGTAATATCCTTGAGATCTGGTCAGGTCCCTTGTAAACTGCTCAAGATCTCTGAGCAGTCATGTATGGAACTGTCCAAGTCCAGTTCAGGTAATAGTGTTGCAGGATTGAGGGCCTGACTGGCAGCAAATTGGACCCATGGGGCCTGAGAAAAAGAGCTTGGTAATGTTTCAGCCTGGCATTGGTCAGCCACCTGTCAGGTGGCTGTTTCAGCACTCCTTCAATAGTGTGAGGAGGGCTGGAGAGATGGCTTAGCAGTTAAGCACTTGCCTGTGAAGCCTAAGGACCCCGGTTTGAGGCTCGATTCCCCAGGACCCACATTAGCCAGATGCACAAGGGGGCGCATGCATCTGGAGTTCGTTTGCAATAGCTGGAGGCCCTGGTGCCCCCATTCTCTCCCTCCCTCCCTCTCCCTCTCCCTCTCTTTCTTTCTCTCCCTCTCTCTCTCTCTCTCTCTCTCTCTCTCTCTCTCTCTCTCTCTCTGTCGCTGTCAAATAAATAAATTTAAAAAAAAATAAAAGTAACAAAAAAAATTTTAAATAGCATGAGGAGTAGTCACTCTCAGGGTTTGGCCCAAAGTGAGTTTATCTGAGTCTTTGGCCAATAAAGTGTTGGCTGCTATTTTTCAGAGGCATGAGGCCCATCCTGTCGCCACTGGGTCTAATTGCTTTGGTAAGTAAGCAATTGGCCTCTTCAAAGGGCCAAGAGTTTGAGTCAATACCCCTTTAGCTATGCCTTTGTTTTCATCCACATAAAGATGGAAATGTTTGTGGATATCTGGCAAAGCCAATGCAGGGGCTTCAAGGAAGGCCTCTTTAAATTGGAGGAAGGTCTTCTCCATTTTTGGGGTCCATTCCTTTCTTTCTTTCTTTCTTTCTTTTTTTTTTCTTGGTTTTTCGAGGTAGGGTCTCACTCTATCCCAGGCTGACCTGGAATTCACTATAGAGTCTCAGGGTGGCCTCAAACTCACGGTGATCCTCCTACCTCTGCCTCCCAAGTGCTGGGATTAAAGGCATATGCCACCACACATGGCAAGGGAGCTTTCTTGTACCCTCATGGCCTCATAGAGAGGCCTAGCAATTTCTATGAATCTGGGTATCCAAAGCCTACAAAACCCCACCAACCACAAGAACTCACATACCCTTCGTCAGGTTCTGGGGTGAGGGATGTTGAGAATTGTCTCTTTGCAGGCTTGAGACAACAGGTGCTGGTGTAGGAAAAAAAACCCGCAGGGGGCCCCCACGCTCTGCCCAGATAAGGCAACACCCCAAATCACTCACGAGAAGCGGTCTTGATGCAAACTGCAAGAGGATTTTATTCCAAGCGCACTGGGGCCCACAGTCATACACCTCACAGGGGTAGAGGACTGCAGAGCCCCGAATGCAGGAACAGGACAGTTTTTATAGGGTTTCTAACAAAGCCTGTGCCTTAGACCAATCATTTTCTAATATTAGGAGCCCCGCAGGGTGTTAGCCAGTCAGTTGGTGCCACCCCATAGTTTCTAAGCCAATTAGTTTATGACCTTGGTGGTCAGCATTTGCGCAGGTCCTTGGGTGGGAGTAGCAGAGTGTGGTTCCAGTCTCCTATGACCTTGGAGGTCAGCACTTGTGTAATTCCTTAGGTGGGGGTAGCAGAGTATGGTATCAGCCTCCTATGACCTTGGTGGTCTGAGGCAGGCTGCTACAGCTTATGGTGCGAACTACTAAGGCTAACAGTGTGGGCTATTAAGGCTTATAGTGTAAGGCTTATAGTGCAGGCTATTTACAGAAACCAAATAAGTGGTTCACTTCATTACTCATTTCCCATCCTTGAGGGCTATCTCATGCCCTTTTACCTAGTTTTATATTAGGAGTGGGCTCTGATATAATGAGAAGAGGGATTCTTTACTTGCTTCCAACAGAGAGTAAAGCCTGGAGTTTGAGGTATGCAGGGAGCCCGCTTAAGCTCCCCTTGGAGCGTGATAGTATTTCTGAGCTTCTGAATTCTTGGGCCTTTCACTGGCCCTCTTGAGTATGTACCCAAGATAATACTTCCCTCTGGCAGAACTGAACCTTTCTGGCTGAAACTCGATATACTATGAGGTCCACTTCTCTCAGCAAGGCCTCTGTGGCTGAGCAGCAGGCTTCATCTGAGGCTGCTATAAGGACATCATCTACATACTGAAAGAGGGTTATTTGGAGATGGGCCTGATGGTACTCACCCAAATCCTCATGGAGAGTTTCATTGGAAATGGTGGGTGTGCTGGGTGTGGTAGAGCATACTTTTAACTTGGAAGACAGAGGTAGAGGGTTGCCATGAGTTTGAGGCCACCCTGAGACTACAAAGTGATTTCCAGGTCAACCTGACCTATAGTGAGACCCTACCTTGAAAAAGGTAAAAAAAAAAAAAAAAAAAAAAAAATGGCAGGTGAGTTTTTGAATCCTTGTGGCAATCTGGTCCATGTTAATTGCCCATTGAATCCATACTCTGGATCATTCCATTCAAAGGCAAACAGAGGCTGGCTGGTAGGGGCCAGCAGCAGACTGAATAATGCATCTTTAAGGTCCGGCACAATGTACACACCCCATTCAGGTGGTAAAGTGCTCAGCAGAGTGTACAGGTTTGGCACCATGGGGTGGATGTCTTCTACCCATTTTTTAATTTCCCTCAGATCCTGCACAGGCCAGTAGTCATTGCAGTGGGGTTTCTTTACTTGGAGAAGAGGAGTATTCCAGGTGGACTGACAAGGGACTAATATCCCTTGTTCCTGAATTTGGTTTATGTGAGGAATTATACCAAATTTGGCCTCTTGGGGCATTGGCAGACACAGAATGGGCCAGCATTAGCTCTCAGTTGGACCATGATTGGGTCTCGATGCTTGGCCAGCTCAGTCTGATTTCTTTCCACCCATATACCTGGAATCCTTTCCCATAGTTCTCTGAGATATGGGCTTTCAGGGGAAGCTTGGGAGGGTGAAATTTAGAGTTTATATTCTTCCTCCAGGGACACAGTCAAGACATGTACAGGACAATTCTGATTAAGAACCTGTAGTCCCTTGGGGTTGAAATGGAGTTGTGCCCCCATTTTAGTCAAGAGGTCTCACCCCAGGAGTGGATAGAGGCACCCAGGGATGGCCATGAATGAATGGGTTACACGCTCCATTCCTAAGTCCACTTCTCTTCAGGTAGTCCATGAGTATTATTTATCCCAGTGGCTCCATGGACCCATGTCCTCTTAGTGGACAGGAGCCCATGGGTTGTTTCAGGATAGAATGCTGAACCCTAGTATTGACCAGGAAGTCCACTGGTTTCCCCTCCACCTTTAGGGTTACCCAGAGCTCATGGAAGGGACATGAGCCCTGACACCCTCAGCCACTGAGTTCTCCTATTTCCAGGACTTTAAGATTTTGGTCCCTTTGTCTTTTTGGACATTCATTTTTCCAATGCCCCATCTCTTTGCAATAAGAACATTGGTCCTTTTGGAGACAGGGTAGGTATTGTACTTCTCCTCTCAATTGTTGGGCTGGTTTGCCCCTGTCTCTCCCATAAGCCATGGTTTTTAATTCCCTTGGGTCAGATTTTCCCTCAGCGGCCAGTAGTATCTTGGTTAATCCTCTTGTCTGTTTGTCTTCTGGAGTCTCTCTGTTATTATAAACTTTTTCTGCTATTGCCACAAGTTCTGACATTTGCTTACCTGCAAAACTGTCCAGCCACTGGAGTTTTCTGAAGATGTCTGGCACCTCCTGGTTGGCAAAAACCATGTTCACAGCAGACTGATTTTCTCTTTCTTCTGGGTCCAGGGGTGAATAAGTCTGGTATGCTTGTAGTAGTCTCTCTAAAAAGGCCCCTGGGCTTTCCTCTTTACCTTGTATAACCAACCTGTCCTAACTTAGATAAATTTGTAGGCTTCCTAGCAGCTTCTCAGAGATGACCACCCCCCATCAGAATCTGGTGGTAGGCTTTGAGTCTCTCCTTACCTTCAGGGCTGTTGGGGTCTCAGTCAGGGCGGGCTATGGGGAAGGCTATGTCCATGACAGCCTGCACAGTTGTGGACTGATGGTTAGGTCCAAGAACCAGCTTGCAGGCAGCAGCTAGAATTCATTCCTTTTCCTCTATAGTAAAAAGGACCTATAAGAGCTGCTGATAATCATCCAAGTGGGCTGATTGGTTATCATTATGGAATCTAACAAGTCTATGAGGGCTGAGGGCTTGTCAGAAAACTTTGGATTCAGCATCTTCCAATTATATAAGTCACTGGTAGAAAAAGGGATATGAGTCATGAATGGTTGGCTGTCCTGATGGGGGGGGGGTGGACACCAGTTACCCTTACAGGTAGCACAACTGTTATGGAGTCTACCTGTCTTGCAGTCTGGGCCCATGTATGGGGAGGACTCATCATGTTTCCTCCTTCCCCTGGGCCCGGATCAGCAGCCACCACTCGCAGCATGGGTTCTGGCACAGGGGCAGGTATATAAGGAGGCAGGTAGAGGTCCTCCTCAGAGGCAGAAGGGGGCACCACTGGCTTGTGGTCCTTCAGCGGTACTGACTCCTTGACTGACCAGATTTCTGGGGCTAGTGTTTAAAAAGGGGCTTACCCAAGCAGGGGGGCTTTCCGCTAGATATTGCCAGACTGTGATGTATACAACCTGGTCAGGTTGTCCAGGATTCCCATACACAATACCTTTAACTTTGTACGGTGGGGAGGTGGAAGGTGCCTCCCTCTGGCCATCCCACATTGAAAGTCAGCCATTCATTCTTGCAAAAGATGGTCAGTTTTCCTGACCATACTGCTAAACCCAGATTGTCTGCCAGGTGTCGGAAATCCTTGAAGTGTGACTAAACTAGGTCCAGTGGGGTGGAACTCACCACCTGTCCAGTAGTACCTTTCAAGAAAGTAGAAAAGGACAAACAAGACACAAAAACAAATTCCCCAGGGAACGAAAAAGATACTCAAATGTTGCTGAGGGCAGCCTAACCCATGAATGGGCTCCACCAGATGGGCGTGACCTGTCAATGTCTAATAAAACCAGAGTCAAACTGAAGCTTTCCAGCTCCACCATATTGGAGCTTTCTGGCTCCACCAGATGGGGTTCTGGAGCATCCTTGGAACCCCCTTGCCCCGAGGTAATAATTGGCTCATCAGCCTTACCTTCATGGGCCTCCAGATTGTGCCTGGATGCCAGATTTACTAAGAACAAAACAAAGAATACAGCAGACCAGAGATGCATAGCACAAAAATTGCCTCAATTCACCGATTGGCAGAGAATCAAATGCTCCCCTGAAAACACTCCATTATTGAATCTGGGGGTCTCCAGTGATCCTGAATGAGCCTCCAAATGTAAGGGTCTGAAAAATCACTGAAGAAAGACCCCAGACTCAAATAGTATGTAAAAGCAAAGAGTGTTTATTCTGCAGAATCAGCCAGCATACAGGAGTCAACCATTCATACAAAATGGCAATCCCAAGAGGAGCTCACAGGCTCCTGTTAAGCATAGCTAGAGGAATTTTGGTGGGCTTAGTCTTTTTTTAACAAGACTGGCTAGTTTGAACAGTAACTGTACTATTACCTTGATTGGTCCTTAAGTTTTGGCGGGCTACATCTAGGGGAATTCCAGGCCAAATGGGTAATCCTTTATTATGATTGGCTAGGCAGGCAGCAATTACATTTGTACATCTCTGGTTGGTTGGGACAAAAGGTACAAAAGAGACATGTCTGGGCACGTTTGGACATGTCCCCAGGAACTGACTAAGCCCCTGGGTGGCTATCTTCTTTGGCCACATGTCAGGGTCACTGTAGATTAACAGCCTGCCCTTTCCCAGAAGTCTTGCTTATCTCTCTAGGAAACTGAAACTTAGGCCTAGCTAGGATGGTACCTTACTGAGGCCTGTCATGGCATCAGTTTGGTCCCTTCAGTTAAATGTTGAAGAATCACAAAAACTAAGAAAATAATAGAACTAAAAATTTAACTAAGAGGGCTGGTCAGTTATCCTTGGGGTAACTGTTGTAATTCAAACTCATCTATAGTTTATGCCTCTGTCTTTAGGTCTCCATCCTAACTGTACCACCCAGAGCCCAGTCTTGTTATCTG
The DNA here is from genome assembly GCF_020740685.1 of Jaculus jaculus. Lineage (NCBI taxonomy): Eukaryota > Metazoa > Chordata > Mammalia > Rodentia > Dipodidae > Jaculus > Jaculus jaculus. The sequence goes on along the minus strand of NC_059107.1, from coordinate 78,657,576 downwards.
CATTCAACCTTATATTCCCAGGAGCAGAGATGTTCTTTAGCAATGTCCCTGGCTGAATGTCTAAATCTCTGTTTCCCTGCTGTTTTCCTAACTCTCAGCATTTTAGGGAGAGGGTCTTAGAGAGCCTTTTTTTTTTTTTTTAAAGAAAGCTTCGTCATTTATTTGTTTTTGAAAGATATCCTTCAATATATTTTATTATTTCTTTATTTATTTGATAGAGAAAGAGGGAGAGAGAGAGAGAATGTGCATGCCAGACCTTCCAGCCACTGCAAACAGACTCCAGATGCATATGCCACCATGTGCATCTGGCTCATGTGGGTTCTGTAGAGTAGAATCTAGGTCCTTAGACTTTAGAGGCAAGTGTCTTAACCTCTAAGCCATCTCTCCAGCCCAAGAGAACCAGCTCTCTTTGTTAAATTTTTAGTAAGTAATTAGGGAGTGTCCTAAATACCCCTTTAAGCTAATAGCTTATTGTTTTATAACCTGATAACACTCATGAATTTCATGACTGTGACCCTAAAACATATTACCTTAGAAACTTGTAGTACACCAATAATATAAAAGACCCAAGGTGCCGGGCATGGTGGCATGTGCCTTTAATTCCAGCATTCAGGAGGCAGAGATAGGAGAATGTTGTGAGTTGAAGGACACCCTGAGACTACATAGTGAATAGCAGGTCAACCTGGTCTAGTGTGAGACCCTACCTCAAAACAACAACAACAACAACAACAAAAAACAATGTGATATCAGACTGTCTGTCAACAAACTAAAGGACACAAAGTTATCATAATTCAGGGTTCTTTGTGGAAATTCTGTCATGTCTCACTCTAAATCCTAGTCCATAAATCTTTTCATAACTACCAATACTATTTGAAATACCCACTTTAAAGGGTTAAAAGGATTCTTTAAATCTTTTCAAGTTACCAAAAGATTTTGAAACTTTTCAATTCAGGGTTGAAGGTATTTTAGAACATGAAGCTCACTTCAGCCCACCAGAATGAATAAATGAATTCTCCACTTCTCCAAGTAATGCTTGGGTTTCTTGCTGACTTAAGGCCAGATTTTCTGTCCCAAAGTATGAAGTTTTGCCTTAATAAAATAAAATATCCCTGATGCTATGGGGGACATACATACCCATTCAAACCACCACAGTCTATCCCAAACCCCCATAGACTCACGATAATTTCATAATGCAAATTTAATTCAGTTCAATTTTATAGGTCCCCATAGTCTTTACCAACTTTAACATTGTTTAAAAATCCAGTTTCAAGCTGGACATGGTGGTACATACCTTTAATCTCAGCACTTGGGAGGCAGAGGTAAGAGTCTTACCATGAGTGTGAGGCCATCCTAAGACTACACAGTGAATTCCAGGTCAGCCTGGGCTAGAGAAAGACCATACCTCAAAAAACCAAGTCCAAAGTCTCGTCTGAGATTTAGGACTGTCCCATGGCTGTGAGTTATGTAAGATCTAAACACAAGTTAGGGGCTGGAGATATTGCTCAGCAGTAAGGCACTTGCCTGCAAAGCCTAAAAATCTAGGTTCAAATCCCCAATACCAACACAAAACCAGATGCACAAAGTGGTGCATGAATGAAGCAGCTAGAAACCCTGGTGTGCCCATTCCCACTCTCTCTTCACTCTTTGCAAATAAGTAAATAAAATATAAAAACACATTTTCTTTCTTTGAAGTATGGTCTCTCTGTAGCCCAAGCTGACCTGGAATTCACTATGTAATTTCAGGTTGGCCTTGAACTCACAGTACTTCTCTTAGTTCAGTCTCTCAGTTGCTGGGATTAAAGGCATGTATCACTGTATTAGTCAAGGTTGTCTAGAGGAATAGAACTGCTAGAATGAATTATATTAAAATGGGATTTATTGGATTAGTTTATGGCAGTCCAATAGCCGTTACAGGCCTTAGAATCAAGGAACCTGGTAGCTGTTCATCCACGTGGCCAGATGCCTCAGTAGTCCCAATCTGGTACAGAAGGCCTGGAGGCTTCCTGAGGAGCCACTGGTTTTCAATCCATGTGGGCCTCCAGTTGACACTGGTCTTCAGTCTGTGCTGGTCTTCAGTCCATGCTGGAAGGCAGCAAGCAGCTCCAGCAGTCAAGTGGAAGGAAGGAAGGGGCTCTTTTCACCCAGAGTTTTCTTATATAAAGTCCCCCTCTGAGAGGGGATGCATAGCCTGGGGGAAGAGCTCACTATAGGGGAAGGACTTCCTTCTTCAGTTAATCCTTCCTGGAAGCAACCTCAGAGACCCACCTGAAAGGGATTTCTATGGATTACTAAACAGATCAAGTAGATAACACCATAACTATCACAACCACCATGCCCAGCCAAAACAACACAAGTTATATACATGCCACACATAATGGCTCAAACTAAACATTTCCATTGCACAAAGATATAACAAGGAGAGGCTGAAGCAATGGAAAAAAAATCAATAACTAGTAGGCAAATAACAAACATCTGTAGTTCAAGTCCAACATCCATAACAAGTGATGAAAGTCTCTGGATTATAATTCTAATTCTGCCCTTCCAGTTGGGCAGAAAAGTTTTTCCAAAGCCAGCAGTACTCTATGGCAACTGTTCCACTATCCTAGTACATCCAATACATCTTTGAGTATACACTTAAAACCATGGTTCATCTTCATAGCTCCATAGAATGGCCTTATTTCGTTTCCAACACAAGAATTTCAACCCTATTTCCCATGGTGTATCTCAGCAGCAGCTTTATTTATTTATTTATTTATTTATTTATTTATTTTATTAATTAGTTTTGGACTCAGTGAATACAGTCAAGTTAGTACCATTGTTAGGGTCATCCATGTCCTACCCCCTCCCCCTGGCCCCTCCTTGTTGAGGTATGTGGGTTATGCATTGTAGAGTTAGCCCACAGTTATGGGAAGGAGAAATGTCTCTGCATATCATGACCCACAGTGTGGCTCTGACATTCTTTCCACCTCCTCTTCCACAAAATTTCCCTGAGCCATGTTGGGTTCATTTTTGGTCAGCATCAGTGATGAGGTGTTGGGGGCCCCTGGGTCTCTGGATATCTGATTTGGTAGGAGTTGATTGTTTTCTGTGTTGACCTCCTTCACCTTTGTGCTGGTACCCAGTTCACCAAGAAAACAGCACCCTTGCTTGTTTCACCAATTATCCTTAATTTCAGCTGGGGCTCTTTTGAGGTATGATGGGGTGGTTCTCTCCTTAGGATCTGTGTCTATCTGAAAAAGACAAGCAGATTCTCCAATGGAGAGTAAAGTTAGCACCAGACAAATGGAATAACCCAAATTTTTTTTATGAGAATTTAATAGGTGTAGGCCCTCTTGTAGCCCACAATTGGTGTAGTTGATAATGGAGAGCGGGCTCATGTTTGGATATGGTTCTGACTTGATTCCCATCTCTAGCTATGGGTCCCGTAACACTGAGGGGATCAGTTAGCCAAATCAAAAGCTGTTGGTTCCCCACCATGGCTGTGTACCACTGTTGCACTCATGTGAGCTTCATGACAGGTTATTTGCTGCTAAGTAGGTTAGACCATAAGTTGCTTGCACAGATAATTGGTCATTTTCTCCCAGTCACCCATGTAGCACCTTCTGGAACTAGATGCACTGACTGTCTGGGGACTGACTCTCTTCCAGCTTCCAGCTATGTCATTCCATTTTATGTGTCAACTGCATATGGTGTCTTCAGCAGTATGGTCTTACCACTAACCTTTGGTGGGTTATCAAGTACTCTGACAGAAATCTGTCTTTCTTTTAGGAAACCTTGTAGGTCTCTCTGATCAAAAGCTCATTGTGGATGATAGCAAATGCTGGTACTGGGAGTTATAGGTCAGTGCCCACTAAGAAAAGGAAGAAAAAGATAACTGATATAAAAGAGTTAGAAAGAAGAGAAGAGAAAGAGAGAGAGAGAGAGAACCTGTAGAAGATTAAGGTCAGTCTTCATCATATTCTCTCCAGTTTCTTATGGCTCAGATATTCCCTCAATGGCCTGGTGAACAATTCAACCATTTGGTCTGCATTTTAGGATGTAATTTTATGGTAACATTGCCGTTTGGGTCTAGATTTGTGTCTCCTAAACCCTCCCTTGACCTGCCCTCCCTCCCCACTCACCCTATTGTCTAGTCCTGGAGATGCTTGCTGGGTATGTTGGCATTTTGGGTAGATTCGGGTTAGGTGCTGTAGATAAGTGAGACTATACAGTGATTATCTTTCTGTGACTAGGTAAATTAACTCAGAATGACCTGTTCTAGTTCAACCATTTTTCCTCAAATTTCATTGTGTCATTTTTTTCTTATTGCTCTGTAGAATTCTATTGTGTAGATATACTACATCTCAGTTATCCATTCTTCTAGTGATGGACATCTGTGTTGATTCCAGCTCTTAGCTATTACAAATTGAGCAGCTATAAACATGGTTGAGAAAATATCTCTGGACTGTTGTTTAAAGGTTTGAGGGGCCATGCCCAGTAAGGGAATAACTGGGTCTGTTGGCAACTCTATAGTCAACATTGTTCTTCACAGAGACAGAAAAAAATGATCTCAAATTTCATATGGAAAGGCAGAAGGCCTTGGATATCCAAGCATATCCCCAGCAAAATAAATACCTCTGGAGGCATCACCATACCTTATCTAAAGCTGTATTACAAAGCCATGGTAATAAAAACAGCATGGTACTGGCATAAAAACAGGAGTATAGACCAATGGAATAGAATTTAGGACCCGGACTTTGGATCAAGTGACTACAGCTACTTGATATTTGGCAAAGGCCCTAACAACCTGGCTGGAAAAAAATGACAGCATCTTCAACAAATGGTGCTGGGAAAACTGGATAACCATATGCAGGAAATTGAAACTTGATCCACACATCTCGCCATGTACTACACTCAAGTCCAAATGGATCAAAGACCTCAATATAAGACCAGACACTCGGCTACTACTGGAAGAAAATCTAGGAAGAACTTTATATTATATAGGAATGGAAAAAGGCTTCCTGAACAAAACCCCAGTAGCTCACGATCTTAAACAGTCACTCAACCAATGGGATCACATGAAGCTAGAGTTTCTTCACAGACACGCATACAATAAGCAAAGCCAATAGATTACCCATAGAATGGGATAAAACATTTGCTCATTATCCATCTGACAGAGGCCTAATCTCTAGAATATGCAAAGAACTCAAAAACCTAAATAATCAAAAGTCAAACAGCCTACTCACAAAATGGGGCAAAGAGCTGGCTAGGCAGTTCACAGAAAAAGAAATACAAATGGCAAACACACACTTAAGAAAATGCTCATCATCCCTAATCATCAGGGAAATGCAAAGTAACACAACTATGTGATTCTACCTTACCCCAGTAAGAATAGCAAACATCAAAAAAATCAAATTAAAATAAATACTGGTGAGGACGTGGAGAATTAGGAACACTCATCCACTGTTGGTGGGAAACATAAGATGGTACAACCACTTTGGAAAGCAATATGGAGACTCCTGAAAAAGCAGCAGTTTTTGGAACCCACTAATCTTCATACAATTTCTCCACACAGGGATTCCAACAATCCTCTTTCACTTTGCCCAGGAGCCATTTCCCAAAAACCAAACCTGTGTTGTATTTCATGACCACATCCCTGAATTTTTCATGCTTCCTAAACCAGAAACAGGTGTAAGGAGCAGCAAAATTTCTAAATCCAGGGGGGAGTAATAAATCTTGACTTAGAACAACATCATATTCCTTCACCAGTCTTCCCTCAAGCCACCTCCTTCCAAGAAAATTTGTATTCTTATTTATTTGTGCCTTCCAAGACTCACCATCAGGGTATCATTTACATTGTTTCAGTACAAAACTGTTCACCCCACCTTTGATGATGGTAACTGTGAGACCAAATATAACCATTTTATAAAAAAGGCCCAGGCCTGACTTAGATAGAGAACTAGCCGGCCAATGTGCTGACCTTTTGCTTCTGTAAACTTTGCTTGCTTAATTGCTACCTTTCCCCCTAACATTTCTGAGGAATCTCCACTTCAAGGACATTTCAGAAACACTCCTCTGGGGGGGGGGGAGGGGTGCCTCTGGCCTCTGACCACCTGCTTAGATAAGAAACCTAGGAATCTCCACTTCAAGGACAATGGAGATGACTTCATCTGCCTGGAGTGCCCCTAGCTCCTGTCCCCAACTTTGCCTGCTGAAACCCAAGCCAATCAAAACTGTTTAAATCAACCAATCATGTATCTATCCCCTACTTCTTTGTCCGAATTTCTATATGAACCCCTTCCCCCAAAAGAAAGGGGCTCTCTCCCTCACTACTGCTGTGCCGGACTGTGGGGACGGAGTCCAGGCCTAGGCTTGCAATAAAGAAACCTGATGCTTTTGCATTCGAGTGTCTTGGCTTCTGTGGCGGTTCTCTGGGTGACTCCTGGGTGACTGGGGGACTTGGATCTTGGCACAACAATAACCTGGTAAACAATTGTATCATCAAGAATTTAAAACCAGTCTCTGTGCCTGTAACTTCAAACTTGTTTGAATTTTTTTCATGATAAAGCATACATATTTCATGTTTTTCTGTTCTATACCTTACACCAAACACACTAGTCCATTACTTTTTAATTCAACCTTGATCAAATTCTTTTGACATGGGCAAAATACAGCCAGCCGTTATCCCAGTAGCCCTGCTCCAAAAAAGTTCTCTCCTTCCCCTTTGCAAATTCATAAGCCAAGCCTTCAGATTCCAAATTCTTTCTGTACTTAGCCCTTTTAAAGTCTCACCAGATTAACCCAAGAAGCTCTGCTTACAGCATGGCAAAATTTCTCCAGTCTAGGCCCACTCCATGGGAAGGAATACCTCGCTGATACTGAAAACCTACAACAGGAGTAGTCATGAGCCCTAGGGGTGTAACATTTGCTGTGTCTGGCTAAATGTATATATTATGCCCAAACTGCCAAGTAAGCACTTCTATTAATGCTCATACCCATATATTAAGTAATTAACATATTATATATATTAATATGTCATATTAATATATGTAATATAATATAATAATATACCTCTAATGTTACTCTCACTTTTGTTTAGAGAAGCTTCTCTTTTCAGATGGCATTGACTCAGAAGGTATCATGGTGCTGAGAAGAAGTGACAGAGGAGTGCTCAGCACTGAAATATCTCTATTACACCTTCCAAGGCTCAGGGTCCATTGCAGAAGAAGAGGTGGTAGAAAGAATGTAAGAGCCAAAGGAAGGCTAGGACTCCTTACAATGTGCTCTTCCAGACACAAAATGGCCTGTGTATCCATGACCTCAGAGTGCTTGCCACTACCTACACAAGACCATCATATAGAAGGAAAATATGATGACACCGAAATAAAAGAGAGACTGATTGAGAAGGGTTATGATGGACAGTGGAGTTTCAAAGGGGAAAGTGGAGGTAGGGAGGGAATTACCATGGGTTATTATCTACAATGATGGGAGTTGTAAAAAAAAAAAAAAAAAAACAATAAATTTAATAAAAATATTTCTCCAGTCTAAAGTAATAAATCTTTCCACATTCCTCCCACAAAGAAGTTCCAAAAGACCCAAATCCACATAGTCATATTTATCACAGCAAGGACCCCAGTCCTGTTACCCACTGCCGTTACTTTCTCCAGTGCTGGGACAAACACTGAACCAGAAACAGCTAATGAGAGGAAAGGGTTTCTTTCAGGCTTACAGAATCCAAAGAAAGTTCCATCACAGTGGAAGAAACTAGCTCACTCCAGCATCAACAGCAGAGAGAGAAACTAACACCAGCAAGCACAAACAACCAGCAAACACAAATAGCCAAAGCTCAAACTGACTCTGAACACACCTCATAACTGGGCTTGAGATCTGCCCTCATGACACACCTCTTCCCCAGCATGATGCTGAAGACTTAAGTAGGAAGCTTAACCTTAACCAACAATCCCTGAGGCTATGGAGGATGCCCATTCACATTCAAACCACCACACATGGTAAGCACTTTACTCTGGAACCATCTTCCAACCCCAATGTAAAGAATTTTTAAATTAAAGCCCAATATGGTGGTGCACTCCTTTAATCCCAGCACTTGGAAGGCAGAGGTAGGAGAATCACCATGAGTTCAAGGCCACCCTGAGACTACAGAGTGAATTCCAGGTCTAGACTAGACTAGAGTGAGACCCTACCTCAAAAAAAAAAAAAAAATGTTTTTTAAATTAATTGAAAAGAAAAGATTTTGGGGGGGGTTTTCTTTTTTGAGGTAAGATTTTGCTCTAGCCCAGGCTGACCTAGAATTCACTATGTAGTTTCAGGGTGGCCTTGAACTCATGGTGATCCCCCTACCTCTATCTCCTGAGTAATGGGATTAAAGGTGTGCAACATCACTCCTGGCAACAATTTTGAAAAATTTTCATGTTGAAACAAACAAAAATGCTACATACTTTTAAGATGTCACTATCACAGCCAAAGGGATCCAAAAAAAAAAAAAAAAAGAACTGTAATATTTAGGATCCTTTCTTTTAATGTTACCTGGCTAATCTCTAACATAAAACAACTTCATATAGCCACCTCTTGTCATATGGCATTCTTTTCACCTGAAACTCAATGTTGCCTGTATGCACTCTTGCAAAAAAAAAAAAAAAAAAAAAAAAGCTAAAGATGTATATTAGTTTCAACCCTGAAGTACTAAGCTAGAGTATAAGAAATTCATTTTTCACTTTGTTTTGCTACAACCAGACATAAAATCTTGGACAAATCTCCCTTCCTCTTTTGTTTACATAGAAATATTGTGAATTCATTTTAATTCCAAGAGAATTGAGAAGTATACACCCAGCTATCTAGTTGTCATCATTCACTCCCTGTAGGTGTGTTTGAGTGTGCAGATGTAAGTGAAAGCTTGGGAGGGGGCGTCGCTGAACTGAGGGTCTCGGTAAGGAAAGGAGTAGGAAGAACAAGGAGACAGACAGCCATGGCATTCCTCCTAGGTTTCTCACAAGAGGAAATGTCAAAACAAAAGCAAAGCAACCTATCAAAACAAGATAATGACTAGGGAGAAAGTAAAGGTTTTTAGCCAAATTCACAATCATTCTTCCTGTCCCCACAAAGATATCTGAACTGAAATCTTATTAGTGGACCTCCACTTCCGGTAAACCTCACTCAGAACAAAAACGGGAAGCTCCACATGAGGCCACTGGACAGAGTCCCAGATGCAGGAAGATGCTAGAATGACATCACCCATAAAGTTATGCTGTAGAAAGGTCTGCAGTTTGAACAGCTCACCTAAGAATTCTCATTTGGATCTTTGGATGTTTTTATTTAGCAGACCCACATTTCTTAAAGTATATTTCTTAATGTTAATGCATTTAACCCATACATACACATATCTTTTTTGTTTGGTTTTGTTTGGTTTTGGATTTGGTTTTGTTGAAGCAGGGTCTCTTGTAGCCCAGGCTGGTCTCAAACTCTGTGTAACTGGGGATGACCTTGAATTCCTGATCCTCCTGCCTCACATTTGAGTGCTGAGATTACAGGTGTGTACTACCATAGCAGCTCAAACTCAATACATTTTCACATTCTCCACTTGTATGAAGTAGAACTGGTAAGCAAGAACACAGAAAGTAAAAGTGCCTTACTGATTACAGTGGTGTAAGTTTTGAAATGATCTCATTTTAAATTATCACTGCCAGGCATGGTAGTGAATGCCTTGAGTCCCAGCCCTAGGGAAGCTGAGGTAGGAGGATGGCTATGAGTTTGCAGCCAGCCTGGGGTAACAGAGTGAGTTCCAGGTCAGCCTGGGCTAAAGTGTGACGCTTCCTCAAAGAAAGCCAAAACTAAATTAAAAAAAATAATAATTGTCAGTAATGTTATCAGGTTGGAGAACATATTATTACTTGCTGGGCCCTGCTGGTGGGGCCAGGTTGTGCCGAGGGAAAGACCAGGCCTGCTAGTTCCTCCCTAGGGGTTGAGGGGATGATGAGCGTGGGATGGCCACGGGAGAAAAACCACACTGAGTGGGGAGTCTTTTCCAAGCAGAAACTCACTCTTATTGTTACAGGCGGGTTTTATATAATGCTGAGAAGGAAGGCGGAGACTTTAGGGTGGGGTGAGATGTAAGGGCCAATACCTCTGAGATGATTGGTTCTAAGCACTCACAAGAGGGAGACTCTAACTTCCTGTGCGAAAGTAGCAGGCCAGAGGCCATTTGGGCCCCTGCTGAGTCATAGCTGGGCGGAGGCAGTTTGCCAAACTTTAGCTAGGCTCAGGAAGTTCCACTAGGCCTCAGGTCCAGGCCTCTTAAGGCCCAACAATTACTATTATTACAATTATTAAAATCTTACTTTATTTTGGGGGTCAAGATTTCATTGTGTAGGAAAAAAACCCCGCAGGGGGCCCCCACGTTCTGCCCGGATAAGGCGACACCCCAAATCACTCTCGAGAAGCGGTCTTGATGCAAACTGCAAGAGGATTTTATTCCAAGCGCGCTGGGGCCCACAGTCGTACACCTCACAGGGGTAGAGGACTGCAGAGCCCCGAATGCAGGAACGGGACAGTTTTTATAGGGTTTCTAACAAAGCCTGTGCCTTAGACCAATCATTTTCTAATATTAGGAGCCCCGCAGGGTGTTAGCCAGTCAGTTGGTGCCACCCCATAGTTTCTAAGCCAATTAGTTTATGACCTTGGTGGTCAGCATTTGCGCAGGTCCTTGGGTGGGAGTAGCAGAGTGTGGTTCCAGTCTCCTATGGCCTTGGAGGTCAGCACTTGTGCAATTCCTTAGGTGGGGGTAGCAGAGTATGGTATCAGCCTCCTATGACCTTGGTGGTCTGAGGCAGGCTGTTACAGCTTATGGTGCGAGCGACTAAGGCTAACAGTGTGGGCTATTGAGGCTTATAGTGTAAGGCTTATAGTGCAGGCTATTTACAGAAACCAAATAAGTGGTTCACTTCATTACTCATTTCCCATCCTTGAGGGCTATCTCATGCCCTTTTACCTAGTTTTATATTAGGAGCGGGCTCTGATATAATGAGAAGAGAGATTCTTTACTTGCTTCCAACAGAGAGTAAAGCCTGGAGTTTGAGGTATGCAGGGAGCCCGCTTAAGCTCCCTTTGGAGCGTGATAGTATTTCTGAGCTTCTGAATTCTTGGGTCTTTCAATTGCATGGCCTAGTTTGGCCAGGCACTCCTGGTCTCCAGCAATCCTCCTGTTTCAGCTTCCCTAGTTTCTAGGATTATAAGTGTGTGGCAACAAATCATTCATTTTGTTTTGTTTGAAGTAGGGTCCCACTCTAGTCAGGCTGACCTGGACCTCACTCAGCATGCAAGGCTAGCCTTGAACTCATGGTGATCATTTGTTGCCAACTTTTTTAAATTGTTTTTTTTGGTGAACATACAAAATCATGTGATATCTCACTGTAGTGTTTTCATACACATATATGATGATACTTTGTTCTTATTTGACCTCTGTCCTTCCCCATCTCAGCTAACAGATTTGGGGAAGGTACTAGAGATTCAATCCAGGGCCTTGTGCATGCATGTTACAGTTACATCCCAGCCCTCTTTAACTTTTTCATTTTGAGATAGGGTCTCCTTAGTTGTCCAGATTTGCCTTGAACTTATTTTGCAGCCCAGGCTGACCTTTAACTTGTTTTTGTTTTGTTTGATATTACCTATCCCAAACTAACCTCAAACTCACTCTGTAGTCTCAGGCTGGCCTTGAACTCACAGTGATCCTCCTACTTCTGACTCTGGAGTGCTAGGATTAAAAGGTGTGCCTCATCCAGGTCAGAGGCAGAGGTAGGAGGATCTCCATGAGTTCGAAGCCACCCTGAGACTACATAGTGAATTCCAGGTCAGCCTGGGCTAGAGAAGGGCTGAAAGTATTGTACATTTCAATGTTTCTGTAAAATCAGCCATTGTGAAAACTTTTTTCCCAACCCAACCAATTTGAATTCCACCCCCACGCCCCCCTCCCCCCCGCAATAGGATCTCAAATAGTCCAGACTATCCTTGAACTCACTATGTAGCTATCTAGTCAAGGGAGACTTTGAACTCTTTTCTGATTTTCCTGCATCTACCTCCCAAGCACTGAGATTGTAAACATTTAGTGGTCACCACCACTACACCTGGTTGCAATTTAAATCTTTAAAAAAATATTTTTTCCCTCCCTGAAAACAAACACAGAAATCACAGAACGACCAGCTGGCCCATACAATGGTCAGTATGTTTCTACACATTCTGTTATGTATTCCCTTGTCAGTTTGCTCAGGGACAAAGCAAATGCCCTTTCTTGGCTCTTTATCAATTCATACTTCTCTTTTGGTCACGGTGTGCTCCCACTGATTACACATGGGAATAAAAATAGAAATTTGAGACGATGTTTGCCCATAGCTCACACGACTTTCCATGAAGGGCATTTTCTATATTTTCTATAGGTATGTGGCTAGCTGTATGAGTTTGATTCAAAATTTTTAGTAGGCAAGAACCCACAGCAGAATCTCCTCCTCGTTGAGGAGCTTCTAATCTATAATTAAGGCCAGGTACACAAGCTTCTAAATACCCGCTGTTAGCCAGCGTCTTGCAAATGTGTCATGTTTCCAGGGCCTGGGAGCTAGAGTGCCAACAGAAGTGGGGGGACCTGGTGGACACGGCAAAGGTCACCTCCCCAGCAGTTATTTTGATGTTCTCCCAGAAACCCACTAATAATGGCTTGCGTTCATTGAGCAGACATATCTCAGACACCTCCTTTGTACCAGGCACAATGTCACCGACCAACATAGGCAGTGTAAGAAGCACAGCAAAAAGCCAGCTGGGAAGCCTGAAGGGATCGGATCCATCTTATAATCTTCCTAAACCGTTCACCCCAGTGCCCACTGGTTTCACCATGCAGGCTAAGGAACGATGGAGCAGTGGTACCTTGATGTGGGTCTGCCCAGAGTCATAAAGGGACTTCCCAGCCTAAAAAAGGAGGGAGGGGCAGGTGAGAGAGGGAGGGCAGTGCTGGGGCAGTTATCCTGCAGAGTGCAGCAGTGCAACACTTCCCTGCTTTACACGGGTATCTGAAGTTGTTGATGTACGTCAACTCACTGTATAGAAAAGAGTAACCTGTTCTGTTCCATAGATCCAGCACTAGCCTCATCAGATCTCAGAATCTTCCCATGGTTAGTTCAGATATGAATGGTTTTGCTTTTAGTTTTGTTCTTTCTTTCTTTCTCTCTCTCTTTGAGACGCGATCTCTTGTATCCCAGGCAGGTAACATTGGTAACATACTATGTATTGAGGAGGCTGACTTTTTTTTTTTTTTTTTTTTTTAATCTTAGATAGGGTATTGCTCTAGCCCAGGCTGACCTGGAATTTACTGAGATATTCTCAGGCTGGCCTGGAACTCACATCCATCCTCCTGTGTCTGCTTCCTGAGTGCTGGGATTAAAGGTGTGCACCACCACACCTATGAGGCTGACTCTCTGAACTCCTGATCCTCCTGCCCTCTCCCTCCCAAGTGCTGAGATTACAGGTATGTGCCACACCTTGTTTCATGCACCCTAGGCTTCCTGCATGATAGGCAATGAGCTATGTCCCCACACAGATATGTAGAGGGTTTCTTATTGATGTTGTTTATTCATTGAGACAAGATGTTACACATGCAGAACGAAAACCCAGGTCTATGGGCTGGAAAGACGGCTTAGCGGTTAAGTACTTGCCTGAGAATTCTAAAGACACTGGTTTGAGATTCGATTCCCCAGTACCTGCATAAGCCAGATGCACAAGGTGACACATTCATCTGAACTTTGTTTGCAGTGGCTGGAGGCCCTGGTATGCCCATTCTCTCTCTTTGCCTCTTTCTCTCTCTCTGTCTCTCAAATATATAAATAAAAATAAACAACAAAATCCTGGTCTAGCCTTGAATTTACAGCCATCCTTCCATTCTGTATCTGAGTGCATAGGTGTGAGCTACCTCGTATGTAGTGTGTGTGTGTTAATATTTGTGTGTGGTACAAATATGAATACAATTAGACATACCTTGTGCACATGCAAGTGAAGGTTAAAGGTAGACATTGGATATTCCTCAATGGCTCTCCACTCTTATTCTTTGAGACAGGGTCTCTCATTAAACCTGAAACTTACCAGTTTGGCTATCTTAGCTAGTCAGGGAGCTTCAGGGATTCCCTGTCCCTACATTCCCCAGCACTGGAATTACAGGCATGCACCACAATTCCTGGCAGTTTATGTAGGTTCTGGGGGATCTAAACTCAGGTCCTCATACTTAAGTGGAAAGCCACTGAGCCACGTCCCCAGCCCCAACATTGCTATTACTTTAAACTAATTTTTTACTTATGAGAGAGGGCTGGAGAGATGGCTCAGCAGTTAAGACATTTGCCTGAAAAGCCTAAGGACCCTGATTCAATTCCCCAGAGCCCACATAAAGCCAGATGCACAAGATGGCACATGCATCTGGAGGTTATTTGCAGTGGCTAGAGGCCCTCATGCACCCATCTTTCTGCTATCTGTCTCCCCTCTCTAAAATAAATAAATATTTTTTAATTTTATTTATTTGACAGAGAAAGAGGGAGAGAGAGTGAGAGAATGGGTGCACCAGGGCCTCCAACCACTGCAAACAAACTCCAGATATGTGCGCCCCCAGTGCATCTGGCTAACATGGGTCCTGGGGAATTGAACGTGGGTCCCTTGGCCTTGCAGGCAAACACCTTAACCACTAAGCCATCCCTCCAGCCAAATAATTTGTTTAGTTTAGGGTTTTGTTTGTTTGTTTGTTTGTTTTGCTTTGTTTTTTTTTTTGAGGTAAGTTAACCTGGAATTCACTATGGAGTCTCAGGGCAGCCTCAAACTCACAGAGATCCTTTTATCTCTGCCTCCCAAGTGCTGGGATTAAAAGCATGCACCACCATGCCAGGCTTCCAATAATTTTTTTTTTTTTTAAAGGAGAGATACAGAAAAACTGGATGCACCAGGGTCTCTAGTCATTACATACAAACTCCAGATGCATGTGCCACTCTGGCTTACGTGGGTACTGGGGAATTGAACCTGACAAGAGGCTTGCAAGCAAGTGTCTTTAAACCTTGAGGCACCTCTCCAGCCCCACTAATTTTGCTATAGTCACAATGTATTAATTATTTTCTTTAAGCTTTGTGCTTGTTTTGTGTGTGTTTTACTTTCCTATCCCAAAGTCACACCAAATTATCGACTCATTCTTTTTTTTTTCTTTTTTTTTTTTTTTTTTTTTTTTGGTTTTTCGAGGTAAGGTCTCACTCTGGTCCAGGCTGACCTGGAATTAACTCTGTCATCTCAGGGTGACCTTGAACTCATGGCAATCCTCCTACCTCCTACCTCTGCCTCCCGAGTGCTGGGATTAAAGGCGTGCGCCACCACGCCCGGCTCTCGACTCATTCTTAAGAAACAACAACAATAACAACAAAAAACTATGGCTTCTGAGTGTTCCATTGTCCAAAAATGTAGGTTTCCATATGACTTTTAATTAGCCCTCCCTCCACCTTTCCTCAGTCTCTTCCCCTGACCTCACTTAGGTCTTTTCAGCCCCGTTAATCTGTTCTTCTACTTACATATATACAATATCATCCTATTAAGTCCCCTCCTCCCTTTCTATTCCCTTTATATCTCTTTTCTAGCTTACTGGCCTCTGCTACTGAGTTTTATTCCTACTCCTATATAAATCCAATCATTTGTAGCTAGGATCCACATAGGAGAGAGAACATGTGACATTTGGCCTTCTGGGCCTGGGTTACTTCACTAAGTTTAATACTTTCTAGATCCAACCATTTTCCTACAAATTTCATAACTTCATTTATACCTACTTTGAATAATTTTCATGTGTAAATATATGTGTGTGTATTTAATAGGTGTGTACATGTATGGAGACTTATAAAGACAGAAAGATCTAGAATATACATCAAGATACAGAGGTTAGGAGGCTGGAGAGATGGTCTCATAGTTAAAGGTTCTTGCCTGCAAAGCCTGCTGGCCTGATTCAAATCCCCAACACCAACATAAAGCAGATGCAAAAAATGGCACAAGCATCTGACATTCATTGGCAGCCACAAAAGATCCTAGCATGCCCATACATATACACACACATATAAAGAACTTTTAAAACTTAATAAGCTAAAGAAACTAAAAACAATGTCTTTAGGTGAGAGACATCATACTTCTTTATGTTCATTTTGCATAAATAGGTAGATAGAGCCTTTCCTCAAACTGGCACTCTTGCCTTAGCCTCCCAAGTACTGTGCGCACTCCCTCCCTCTCTCTATAGATATATGTGTGTGTGTGTGTGTGTGTGTGTGTGTGTGTGTGTGTTTTGTTTTGAGGCAGTATCTCACACTAACCCAGGCTGGCCTTGAGCTCACAGAAATCCTCCTAATCTCAATTTCCTGAGTGCTGGAGCCATCATGCCTGGCTTGTGCCTATATTTTATGATTCATTTCTTATATGTCTGTCAGAGCAAATGATAATAGAAAAAATATTTCATTGTAAGGGAAAGTGTCTCAATTTACATTATAAAATAAGCTATCTAAAGTTTACCAGATAAATATGAATGTATGAACACTACCATGTGCTGTAGCAATGGCCCCAACCAAGGCATGCACTCTCCATGTCCCTTGAATCCTCACTTTGTGGTTCTTGCCCCCTCTGACTGTGGGTTTGGCTGTGAGCTGGGTGTAGGCCAGTGGACTGTTACCAGACATTTATCCATAGTGGCTTGTGCAGCACCTGTACTTTTTTTTCTCCTCACTGTGCATCCTTGCCTCACATGAGAACTGGCCCTAGTAAGCTGGATATGAGAGACACAGAGAGAAAAGCAGAGACTTCCCCCACCCTTGAACATCATCCAGCCAACCCCAACATGAGCCCAGCCAAGATCAATAGCTGATAATACATGGTGGAGCAGAAATAGTCAAGGTCAGAATAATGCTCAACTGTCACAGACCTGTGAGCAATAATGATTGGTCAATAGAGAACTGATACAATGAGTAACTAGCCAGCTTTGGTGGTGCAGGGTCTCCCTGTAGCCCAGTGAGGGAGGTTGAGGTAGGAGAATCACTGTGAATTTGAGGTCAGTCTGGGGCTACAGAGTAAGTTCCAGGTCTACCTGGGCTAGAGTGAGTACCTGCCTCCAAAATTCCCCCCCAAGATAATAATAATGAATATCCCCCCCACACACACACACAAGCTCATACCAGCAGCCCTAATTAAATGCAATGGGTCACACACAAATCCACAAGATTTTAAAAAAAGATCTAAAAGTAGGACTAGGTGGGAAGAAATGTTCAGTGGAAAGGGGACATGGAAAGGGATTATAATCAAAATATATGATGTGTATGCATGAAAATTATCTATTGAAAAAAGGATAAAACTGACCAGTTATCTTAGTTGGTTAGAGTGTGGTCCTAAAATAGAATAGGTAGACATGGGTGTGGTGGCTCACACCAATAATGCCAGCACTTGGAAGTCTGAGGTAAAAGGATTGTCAGATTTTGAGGTCAGTCTGGGCTAGAGTAAGATCCTACCTCAAAAAGGGGGGGGTTGCTGGAGAGATGGCTCAGTGGTTAAGGCATTTGCCTACAAAGTCTAACAACCCAGGTTTGATTCCCCAGTACCCACATAAAGCCAGATGCACAAAGTGGCTCATGCATCTGGAATTTGTTTGCAGTGACTGGAGGCCCTGGCCTTGCCCATACTCTCTCTGCTTGCAAATAAATAAATAAACCAAATAAATAAATAAATAACAAAAAACAAAAACAAAACAACCAAAAAAAACCCAATGTATCAGACAGCTTTAGGTTCACTGAGATGAACTTCCAGACCAGGCACAATTATGGAGGAAGAGATATTTATTGATGATTATAGATCCAGGGGAAGTTTCATAATGGTAGAAGAAGCTGGCCTGCTTTCACAGGATCAAGCAGAGAGAGAGAAGCACAAGCCTAAAAACCAAAAGCCACACAGCACAACACACTTCAGGAACTCCAGGTAGGCATACTTTGCATATCTTTAGATTGAAATCTCAAACCCACCACCACACTCTAAGATCCACCCAGTGAAACTGCCTCTAGCCAGGTGGCTGCAGATGAAAACTACAAACTAACAAAATACTGAATATTTTGGGGGACATCAATTTAAATTAAACCACCACATTCCACCCCGAGCCCCCAATAGATTTAAAACCTTCATACACTGTAAATTGTACACAGTTCAATTGCAAAGCACCCCACAGTCTTGACCAATTTAAGATAGTAAGTCCTATAATATCAAACAAGTTAAATACTTTCAACATATTGTACAGAGTAAACATTTTCAACTGGTATAAGGCATAACAAGGAGAGACTATAACAATGCAAATAATAATGAAAATACTTAGTAGCAGAGGCCAGTAAGTTAAAAAGGAGACATAAAGGGAAGAGAAAGGAAGGGAAGAAGGTACCTAATAGGTTGATATTGTATATATGTAAGTACAATGATTGTGATGGGGAGGTAATATGATGGAGAATGGAATTTCAAAGGGGAAAGTGTGTGTGTGGGGGGAGGGAATTACCATGGGATATTTTTTTATAATCATGGAAAATGCTAATAAAAATTAAAAAAAAATGCAAATATAACAACCATCAAGCAAACATCAAACTTCTGCAGTTCAAGTTCAATATAACCAGCGACTACCTACCAGTCTCCAGATTTTCCAATTATGCCCCTCCAGCTGGGCAGAGTTGCCAAGGAACATTTCTATCCTAGGAAAACAGTGCATTCTATGGTAGCCCTTGCATAGTCCTGGTATATCTAAAATATCTTCAGGTCTTCATGCAAACCATGGTCCATCTTCCAAAGACTCTTTCTGCCTATCAGAGCATCAGGCCCTGCCTCATGCCACATCTCAGCAGCAGCTCCTGGAACTGTGTGCAATTCACAAACACTCCTCACATTTTTCATGTTTCTGAAACCAATACCAGGTGTGCAAGACACAGTCATATTCTTTTTTTTTTTTCTTTTGGTTTTTTAAGGCAGGGTCTCCCTCTGGCTCAGGCTGACCTGAAATTCACTCTGTAGCCTCAGGGTGGGCTCGAACTCTCAGCGATCCTCCTACCTCTGCCTCCCGAGTGCTGGGATTAAAGGCATGTGCCACCATGCCCACACAGCCATATTCTTAATTTAGGGACAAAGTAAACCATAACCTTGAAAAGCAGGTTCCTTCTCCAGTCAACTCTTTCAAAAGAGTTTACATTTCTATGATAGTCTTTCCTCAGGCATCCTTTCCATTGTTTTAATGTAAAGGAGTTGGGCCATCTTTAAGATTTCTAATGTGTTTGACAATAGCAGATTCAGTAACCTAAGACCTGTCTCAGTGCCTGTAATTTTAACTTGCTTGAGGTTTTCCAGCTGAACATTCTTAAATCTCTCAGTCCAATTATCGTTAGCCAAGCATATCAGTCCATTACAAATTTAACCTTGATCAAACTCTCTGGGTCTGGGCAGCAGAATGTAGCCAGCACTTATGCCAGTAGCCCAGTTCAAACAAAGGCCTCTGCAGTCTTTCCTTCCCCTTAGAAAGCTCAAAAGCCAAGCCTCAAAATTCAATAGTGTCTGCACTTAGCATTCTCAAACTCCCATCAGAATAGTCCATACAACTTGGCTTACCACTCCAGAATGCATTTTCAGTTGCAAGCACCAAGTCCACACCCATTCCTCCAAAACAAAAGTTCCAAAAGATCAACATCCACATGGTCAGGTTCATCTAACCCCACTTCTAGTACCAACTTCTGTATCAGACAGTTTTAGCTTCACTGGGCAAGAGACCCTGGCTTGCCCATACTCTCTGTTTCTCTTCCCTCTTTCTCTGTCTCTTATTTCCCCTCCCTTTCTCTCTCTCTCTCTCTCTCTCTCTCTCCTTGTAAATAAATAAATAAAAATAATTTAAAAAACAAAATGCCAAGCTTATGCCAGGTTGGGTGGTGCATGTCTTTAATTCCAGCACTTGGAAGGCAGAGGTATAGGAGAATTGCTGTGAGTGAGTTTAAGGCCAGCCTGAGACTATATAGTTAATTCCATGTCAGCCTGGGCTACAGTGAGACCCTACCTCAAAAAGTAAAAATGAGGGCTGGAGAGATGGCTTAGCAATTAAGCGCTTGCCTGTGAAGCCTAAGGACCTCGGTTCAAGGCTCGATTCCCCAGGACCCACGTTAGCCAGGTGCATAAGATGGTGCATATATCTGGAGTTCATTTGCAGTGGCTGGAGGCCCTGGCACATCCATTCTCTCCCTCTCTCTCCCTCTCTCTCTCTCTCTTTCTCTCTCTCTGCCTCTTTCTCTCTCTGTCTGTCACTTTCAAATAAATAAATAAAAATTAAAAAAAATTTTTTTTTAAAAGTAAAAATGAAAGCTCATTTGTGCTGAAGATTATATCAATACTCCATTCCCCTTATGACTGAATATGGATATATCACACTTTATTTGTCCATTCAGTTTGAGTTGTTTTTACATCTTAGTTATTATAATGGTGCTATGAATATTAATGCACAAGTTTGTGTGTGGACTTATACTTTTATTTTCCTTAGACATATAAATAAGATGGAGAGACTTAAGGTTAAAATGGTGGTATAGGAACCACACCAAAGAAGCCTAGGGGAGAAAAAGCCAAAAAAAAACACTCTCCTGCTAAAAAGTGAGATGTATAAGAAATTATCAACTGCAGCAGAGAAGTAGGAGAAATCCAGAGCATCTAGAGGCCATAGAAGCAGACAGAAGCAGTTCCAGTAGTGGCAGAACCAAGTCTGTGTGGCTACAGCCACAAGGCTCAACCTGAGCTGTAGGACAAACCAGGTGAGGGGATTTGCTGCTCACAACAACCTCCTCACAAACTCAAGAAAAGTGAGGGAGGATGGCAAGGACCAACAGAGTGGCTACTGAAGAAGAGGACTGCGAGGACCAGTGGGAGAACTTCAACCACCATCCACAACCTCCCCTCTCGTACCACCAGTGCAAGTGCCAGCAAGCACCAGAGACCTAAGGAAGGGAGTTCACCTACACAACACCCTGCACAAGTGATCAGAGCAGCAACCAACTGACTCAGCCAGCCTACCTAAGCCCATGCCACAGCCACAAGGGATTCAAGTGGGAGCGCAGCATAAATGAGACCAAAGCCATTCCAAAAGGTAACTGAGATTAAACCAGGTCCAGTACCCACCAAGTAAGCCTGGTATATAGGCTTTCATTGGAAGTGCTAATTGAACCTTCCATGTCAGGGTAAATTATATGTTAAATCTGAAAGATGGTCAGATTTGCCATTCTTAAATAAGTTATAGTTTGGGCTTGTCATTTGTTCCTTCCTGATTTATAGTGCCTTGTTTCCTCTTCTGTTACTCATTGGGGAAGGGTTTCACTTGGTCACAAGCTGAATTAGAACCCTCTACAGACCAGAAATCCTAGCCTACCAGTTGACAGGATTAAGGGTGTGGGGCAACACACATCCTTTGGGACTGTGACTTTGTCAGAGTATCTGGTTGTCATAAAATACCTACTCTTGGATAAATACTCTGTGCTATTTTTCATTTAATATGTACATTGTTCAGTTAAATTTTAGAATTTTCCTGTATTTTGTTCCACTCAGCCTACCTGAATACTCTCATAGCAGGCAAGCCCAACACATAGGGTCACTTTCGTGGTCACTCTGAGAGTCTTGAGAGCCACACCAAATACTTTAAGCTCCTACTGAAAATATATAATATCAAATTGATTGATACATCTAATAATACTGTAGATAATTAGAAAACCTAAGCATTAAATTAATCTAAGAGGCAAAAATCTCTACATTATAATACAAGAAAGACAAAAAATCAAGACAATATAAATCCACCAAAAAGTATGAATGCATCAGAAATGACCAGCAGTGAGACTGGTTTAGAGGAAATGCCCGAGAAAGATTTCAAAAGAATGATTAAATATATGTTCAAAGAAATCAAGGAGAATATCAAAGGAATCAAAGAAGACATATGAAACCAATTTAATGAGATAAGGAGGTCAATACCAAGATATGAATAAAGAAAGAGAAATAATAAAGAAAAACCAGTCAGAAATACTAGCAATGAAGAACATAGTCAGTGAAATTTAAAAAAAAAAAACTGTACAAAATCACACCAGTAGAATGGATGAAGGAGAGAACAAAATATCTAAACTAGAAGGCCAGGTGGCAGATCTAATACAGTCCAGTGAAGAGAAAGACACACTAATAGGAAAGTATGAATGGGAATTTCAAGATGTTTGGGACACTATGAAAAGATCAAACATAAGAATTTAGGGTATAGTAGAAGGAGAAGAATTTCACTCCAAAAGCATAGTAGGAGTTTTCAGCAAAACCATAGAAGAAAACTAACCCCAAATTGGTAAAGAGATGCTAATGCAAATAAAGAAAGCCTTTAGAACACCAACCAGAAAAAATCCTGGAAATAATCTCTCCTCACCATATTGTAATTAAACTACCAAACATACAAACCAAAGAAAGTATACCAAAGGCAGTCAGAGAGAAAAACCAAGTCATATACAAAGGCAAGGCCATGAGGATCACAGCAGATTAATCAAAACAAACTTTAAAAGCCAGAAAGGCTTTGGAATGATGTATTCCAAGTTCTGAAAGGTAACAACTGTCAACCAAGGTTACTTTATCCTGCAAAGCTATCCATTGAAATAGATGGAGAAATAAGGACATTCCACAACAAAAAGCAGGATAAAGCAATATTTGAAGACAAAACCATCTCTATAGAAAATACTTGACAGGATCCTCCATGCTGAAGAGAAAGAAAAGCACACATATAAGGAACCTGGAAAAACCAAACCATACTCAAATACTAGTTAATACAAGAGAGCAAAGTTAAAACTGGAAGAACTACAAAATAAGAAAAATGATAAAAATAAATGTACACCTTCAATAATAACTCAATATCAATGGCCTCAATACCCCAACCAAAAGAGATAGATTTGCAGATGGGGGTAAAAAGCAAGATCCTTCAATTTGTTGCCTCCAAGAAACTCACCTTTCTACAAAGGATGGACACTGACTGAGGGTGAAAGGTTAGAAAATGGTGTTTCAAGCAAATAGACCTAGAAAACAGTCAGGGGTTGCTATCCTAATGACAAGGCAGACTTAAGACCAACATTAGTCAGGAAAAATAAGGAAGGTCACTTTATACTGATTAAAGGCACACTTCAGCAGGAGGACATTACAATCCTAAACATATATGCACCTAACATGGGGCTTCTAACTTCATCAGACAAATGCTATTAGAACTAAGGACACAGATAACACCAAACACAGTTATAGTTAGTGACTTCAACACCCCACTCTCATCAATTCACAGGTTATCTCCACAAAAAATAAACAGAGATGCATCTGAATTAAATGAGGTCATAGAACAAATGGACCTAATAGATATATATAGGACATTCATCCAAATGCTTCAGAATACACATTCTTTTCAGCAGCACATGGAACATTCTCTAAAATAGACCATATATTAGGATACAAAGCAAATCTTAACAGGAAAATTGAAATAATTCCTTGTATTCTGTCTGATCACAATGGGGTCACACTACAAATCAATAGCAAGTAAAGATATAGAGCATACAAAATCATGGAAACTAAACAATACACTACTAAACGATGAATGGGTCAATGAAGAAATCAAAAGGAAATCAAAAAATTTATAGAGTAAAATTATAATGAGAACACAACATACCAAAACCTTTGGAGCACAATGAAGGCAATCCTAAGAGGGAAATTTATAGCTTTAAGTGTCTATATTAAGAAATTAGAAAGGTCACAAGTAAACAACTTAATGCTTCACCTTAAGGCCTTGGAAAAAGAAGAACAAGGCAAACTATAAATCAGTAGATGGGAAGAAATAATAAAGACTAGGGCAGAAATTAATGAAATAGAAACAAAAAAAAAAATCCAAAGACTCAAGGAAATAAAGAGTTGGTTCTTTGAAAGGATAAACAAAATTGATAAATCCTTAACAAATCTGACCAAAAGAAAGAGAGAAGATACACAAATTAATAAAATTAGAGATGAAAAAGTCACCATCACAACAGATACCACAGAAATTCAAAAAATCTCAAGGAAATACTATAAGAACATATGCTCTACTAAGTTTGAAAATCTGGAAGAAATGAATTATTTCCTTGATTTATATAACCTGCCAAAATTAAATCAAGATGAGATTACATAAATAGACCTATAATAAGTATGGAGATCCAAGCAGTTATCAAAAATCTCCCACTTAAAAAAGTCCAGTCCCAGATGGATTCACTGGTGAATTTTGCCAGACGTTCATGGAAGAATTAACACCAATGCTTCTTAAACAGTTCCAAAAAGTAGAAAAGGAAGGATTCCTACCCAACTCCTTCTATGAAGCCAGAATTTCCCTAATACCAAAACCAGACAAAGATAGAACAAAAAAAGAAAATTACAGACCAATCTTCCTGGTGAACATAGAGGCAAAAGTTCTGAACAAAATATTGGCAAAACAGAATACAAGAATATATCAAAAAGATCATTCACCCCAACCACGTAAGCTTTATCCCTGAGATGCAGGCATGGTTCAACATACTCAAATCAATAAATGTAATACATTATATAAATGGATTGAAGGACAAAAATCACATGATCATCTCATTAGTTGCAGAAAAAGCATTTGACAAAATCCAACATTCCTTCATGAGAGAAGTCTGACAGAATAGAAGGAACATATCTCAATATAATAAAGGCTATTTATTATACAGCCAACATAATACTAATTGGAGCAAAACTTGAAGCTTTTCTACTAAAATCAGGAACAAGACAAGGGTGTACACTGTCCCCACTTTTATTTAGTATAGTACTGGAAGTCTTAGCCTTAGCAATAAGGCAAGATACAGGCATAAAGGGGATACAAATTGGAAAGGGATCAAGTTATCATTATTTGCAGATGACATGATTCTATACATAAAGGACCCTAAAGACTCTACCAGCAAACTATTAGAGCTGATAAACACCTACAGCTATGTAGCATGATACAAAATAAACACATAGAAATAACCAGCTTTTCTATATGCTAACAACAAACACACAGAGGATGAAATGAGAATCACTCCCATTCACAATTGCATCAATAAATAAATAAAGTACCTTGGAATAAATCTAACCAAGGAAGTAAAGGATGTCTACAATGAAAACTTTAAAACACTCAAGTGAGAAATTGCAGAAGACACCAGGAAATTGTAAAGATATTCCTTGTTCTTGGATTGGAAGAATCAATATTGTGAAAAGGGCATTCTTACCTAAAGCAATCTACACATTTAATGCAATTCCCATCAAAATTCCAATGGCACTCTTCATGGAAATAGAAAACCAATCTAAAAATTCAGTTGGAAGCACAAAAACCATCAGATATCTAAAACAATTTTGAGCAACAAAAGTAAGTTTAGTGGCATCACCATACCTGATTTTAACCTATATTACAGAGCCATAGTAACAAAAACAGACATGTAGATCAAGGGAACAGAATAGAGAACCCAGATGTAAGTCAAGGTAGCTATAGCTACCTGATCTTTGACGAAAATGCCTAAGATACTCATTGGAGAAAAGACAGCCTCTTCAGCAAATGGTGCTGGGAAAACTGGATATGTATCTGTAGAAGGATGAAAATAGATCCTTATCTCTCTTCTTGCACAAGAATTAAGTCCACATGTATCAAAGACCTTAATCTCGGACCTGAAGCTCTCAAACTGCTAGAGAAAAAAGGAGGGAAACTCTTCAACATATTGGTATTGGCAAAGACTTTCTGAATATAACCCCAATTGCTCAGGAAATAAAACCACAGGTCAACCACTGGGGACTCATGAACTTACAAAGCTTTTGTATGGCAAAGGACACTGAATACAGCGAAGAGGCAACCTACATAATGGGACAAAATCTTTTCCAGCTATACATCTGAAAGAGGGTTAATATCGAGGACATACAAAGAACCCAAAAAAATTAAATAATAAATCAAACAACCCAATTAAAAAATGGTCTATGGAACTAAAATAGTGACTTCTCAAAAGAGGAAATACAGGCGGCATATAAACATTTTAAAAAATGTTCTAAATCCCTAGTCATCAGGGAAATGCAGATTAAAACTACAATGAGATTCCATCTCCTGTCAGATTGGCTACCATCATGAAAATAAATGACCATAAATGCTGGTGAGAATGTACAAAAAGAGGAACCCTTCTACACTGTTGGTGGGAATGCAATCTGATCCAGCCTTTGTGGAAATCAGTGTGGAGGTGCCGGAGACAGCTAAAAATAGATCAACCATATGACCCAGCTATAGCACTCCTAGGCATATATCCTAAGGACTTGTCTCACTACCTTAGAGATACTTGCTCAGCCATGTTTATTGTTGCTCTAGTCACAATAGTTAGAAAATGGAAACAACCTAGCTATCCTTTCACTGATGAGTAGACAATGATGATGTGGCACAAAATGATGTGGCACAACATGATGATGTGGTACATACTCGGTGGTAAAGAAAAATGAAGTTATGGAATTTGCAGGAAAATGGATGGATCTGGAAAGTATTATGCTTAGTCATTTGTTCTCTCTTACATGTGGATCCTAGCTACAAATGATTGGACTTCTTTGTGAATAGGAATAAAACCCAGTAGCAGAGCCCAGTAAGCTAAAAAGGAGATATAAAGGAAATAGAAAGGGAGGGAGATGAGACTTAGTAGAATGGTGTTGTATATATGTAAGTAGAAGAACAGATTAATGAGGGTGAAAAGGCCAAAGTGAGGTCAGGGGAAGAGATTGAGTAAAGGAAAAGTAGAGGGAGGGCTAATCAAAATCTAAGAGGATATGAATAAATCATATGAAAACCCACTGTTTTGGACAATGGAAAACTCAGAAGCCATAGATTGTTGCTAGAAAATTTTCAGTGCCAGGTATGGGATACCTTCCAGTGAGTTGTTGGCCAGGAGAGCCCCAAAACATTACAGGCCATTGCCACGGTCATTGGTTTCCTAACAGGAATAGATGGTAAGACCCTATTGCTGAAGATTCTGCATACTTGCTGTGGTAGCTTGAATATATGGCCCCCAATATACTTAATGTTTTATTAGCTTGTAGTTTGGATTTGCAGCCACCTGGCTGGAGGCAATGCCACTGAGTGATTTTTAGGGTCCAGCCCTCAGGTGTAGTGGTGGGTTTGAGATTTCAATCTAAAGTATGCAAGGTGTGCCTAGATGGAGTTCCTGAAATGTGCTGTGCTGTGTGGCTGTTGACTTTCAGGCTTGTGCTTCTCTCTCTCTGTGTTTGTTCCTGTGAAAGTAGGCCAGCTTCTTCTGCCTTCATGGAACTTCCCCTGGATCTGTAAGCTACAATAAATCCCTTCCTTCACAACTTTTCCTGGTCTGGAAGTTCATCTCAGAGAACCTGAAGCTGTCTGCTACACTTAGGCTGCAAGGTAACTGAGAAATTCTGCTGGAACTGAACTGAAAACCTCCTCCATTTAGACCAGCTGACAGAAAGCTGGAAAAAGCTATGTTGCATGAAGTTCAATGGGAGGGAGTGAAATCACCAGTGAAAATATTCAACAGTGGACACTGTAAGCCTTAAGTTTGGCCAGCCAGCACGAATAATCCAATGAGTTCAATAGTGGCATGTCTGTTATGGGGAAAACGCTGCTCTGTAATTGGACTGGAGGCCCACTCCATGGGAGGGGATACATCCCTGATACTTAAAACCTACAACAGGGGCATTCATGAGCCCTAGGGGTGCAACATTTGCTGATGTCTGGCTAAGTGTATATACTATGCTCATCAAACTGCCCAGTAAGCACTTCTCTAAATGCTCATACCCATATATTAATGCTACTCTCACTTTTGGTTAGAGAAGCTTCTCTTTTCAGATGGCATTGACCTTGGGATAACTCAGAAGGCACCATGATGCTGAGAACAAGTGAAAGAGGAGGAGGGCTCAGCACTGAAATATCTCTATCACACCTTCCAAGGCTCAGGGTCCATTGTGGAGGAGGTGCTAGGAAGAATTTAAGAGCCAAAGGAAGGCTAGGATTCCTTACAACGTGCTCATCCAGCTATAAAATGACCTGGATATGCATGACCTCACAGTGCCTACCACTACTTACACAAGGTCATCATAATAAGAGAAAAAGATGATGACATCAAAATAAAAGAGACACTGATTGAGAGGGGGAGGGGATAGGATGGAGAGTCGAGTATCAAAGGGGAAAGTGGGGAGGATTCTAATGGGATGTTGATATTGTTTACAATTATGGAAGTTGGTCAATAAAAAAAATTAAAATTTACCAAAAAAAGTGGAATTTAACCTTTGGAGGAACCATCAGGTCATTTTCTACCAGTTCTCATTTTATGTTTTCACCAGTAGTATATGAAGGTTCCAGCTTCCCCATATCATTGCCAATATTTCTTTCTATCTTGTTTAAAAAAATATTTTAATTACTTGAGTAAAGAGTGAGAGAAGGGCATGCCAGGGCCTCCTGCTACTGAAAACAAACTCAAGATACATGTGCCACTTTTTGCACATGGCTTTATGTGGGCTCTGGTGAAATCAACTCAGGCCATCAGAGTTTGCAAACAAGTGTGTTTAACCACTGAGCCATCTCTACAGCACCTTTGTCTTGGTTTTTGAGAAAGTGTATCTAGCCCATGTTGTCCAAAAATTCATTACGTAGCCAAGAATGAACTTCAACTTCTGATTAACCTGTCTCCATCTCACCAGTGTTGGGATGAGCCACCACTCCTGGTTTATGTGGTGCTGTGACTTAAAACCAGAGCTTGATGAATACTAGACAAGCACTCTACTGAGCTACAGCCTTCAATACGTGTTACTTTCTATCTCTTTATTGTCTTTTATTCCTTTCCCCCCTGCACAGGATACCTAATCTTGTCATCACCCTGAGTTTGCTTCTTTTACTTTTTTTTTTTTTTTTGAGACAAGGCCTCACTCTGTCATCCAGGCTGGCCTCAAACTCAGGGAAATCCTCCTGCCTTAGTCTCCCAAGTGATGAGATTATAGGTGTGCACTCTACAGTCCTCATTTCTAAGTGTTTACATTAGGAGTCTCTCTAGGTTACAGAATCACCACCTATGACTTTTAAACTTTCTAACCAATATCTACATGCACAGTAGCTGACAGTAAAGACAAGGTAGGTTCAAGTTCAGAAAAAATGGGAAGCATTCAGTGAATGAGGATTTCTTTGTGTAGTAAGCCATTCTTCTTCAACAAGGGAATAGACATGCTTAGGACAAGGGAGAGGTAGGCCCATGGTTTTTTGTTTATTTTGTTTTATGAGGTGGGTTCTCACTCTAGCCCAGGCTAACCTGGAATTCACTATGTAGTCTCAGGGTGGCCTCAAATGCATGATGATCTTCCTACCTCTGCCTCATGAGTTCTGGGCTTAAAGGTGTGCACTACCATGCCTCAGTAGGCCCATGGTTTAATAGGAATTGACTGGTGTTCCATTACCACATGATTGTTTTCTTGAACTGGATCTGTCTTTGAGACTATCCTTCCCCACCTTCTCCTTCACAGTAGGCCTTCTCTCATCTTACTGAAGGAAAGCAAACCTGTTATCCACTTACCTCACTGAGTAAAACCTTTCATAGAGCCAAATCAAAGCACCATATTGAAAGTTTCTGCAATTGCTAATGAAGTTATCAGAGATGTGCATTGAGGCTTTGTATTTTATTTTTAATTATGTAGAAATGGTATGTTCTGCCATGACGGAATGTGAGGCCAGGGGATTCATGATGATTTTTAATGTCTTTTCCTCTTCAGCCCAACTATGGCCAAAGAAAGCACATACACAGGTATCTCCCACCTTTTGACGTTGCAAAATGACATTGTTATCTGCAAATGTCTTAGAATGTGCTCATAGCTATCCTGGGACATGTGAGGCCTTAGGGCTGCCAAGTGGACATGTCTTTGCAAGAGTCCCATGAAGAGAAGCAAAGAGAACATGAGTAAGAAATAGGGAAGTCACTGCTGGGCATGGTGGCACACACCTTTAATCCCAGCACTAGGAGGCAGAGTTAGGAGGATCACCATGAGTTCGAGGCCACCCTGAGACTCCATAGTGAATTCCAGGTCAGCCTGGGCTAGAGTGAGACCATACCTCAAAAAACTAAAACAGAAAAAAAAAAAAAAAAAAGAAATAGGGAAGCCTACAAACAGCCTTTTGGATAAAAAATTGTTGATTATTACTAATCTCTGTAGCATATTAGCTGAAAAGAAAAATTATCTTTGAGCTAAGTAAGCAGGTCAAGCTTAGCACAATGGTTCTCTTAAATATAATTAAAACCTGGACGTGGTGGAACATACCCGTAATCAGAGCACAGAGGATTATAACTTCAAGGCCAGCCTAAGTCACATAACTGAGTTTGAGGCAAGCCTGGGCTACAGAGTGAGAACTTGTCTTTAAAAACCAAAGCAAAAAAAAAGTCTAACATAATGTAGGTATTGCAGTCCGGTTCGCATTGCTGGTAGAAATCACCCAACCAAGAGCTGCTTCTGGGAAAAAGATTTATTTTGGCTTACAGGCTCGAGGGGAAGCTCCACGATGGCAGAGGAAAACGATGGCATGAGCAGAGGGTGGACATCACCCCCTGGCCAACAGAAGGTGGACCACAGCAACAGGAGGGTGTGCCAAACACTGGCATGGGGAAACTGGCTATAAAGCCCTTAAGCCCGCCCCCAACAATACACTCCCTCCAGGAGGCATTAATTCCAAAATATCCATCAGCTGGGGAGCTAGCATTCACAACACCTAGGTTTATGGGGGACACCTGAATCAAACCACCACATTCCGCCCCTGGCCCCCATAAACTGATACCTATACATGATGTAAAATACAATGCATTCAGTCTGACTTTAAAAGTCCCCATAGTTTTTATCAATCCCAATGATGTTCATACATCCCCATAGACCAAGATCTTTTAACTGAGCCATAATACCAAAAAATAACCTCAAAAAACCCATAATGGCACAGAATAAATATTCACACTGCAAAAGATGGCATTGGGCATAACAAAGAAACATTCAACCAATACAAGATTTAAAACAACCAGGGCAAATATCAAACTCCGTAGCTTCAAGTCCAGGAACTCTAGCCAGTGACAAATCTTCAAGTCCGATAATTCTAACCAGCAACAAGTCTCTGGCATTCCAATTCCGCCCCTCCAGCTAGGCTACTCACAGTCCTGGAAAACTTCATTGGGGTCGGCAGCTCCTCGGCAGCCATCTCATGGTCCCGGCATCTCCACTGGGTCTCCACTGCAAGCCACAGTTCATCCTCATGGCCCCATGGGGTCTCCATGCAGGCAAAGAGCAAACCCGCTTCACACTGCCCATGGCCATTTCCAAATCACAAGACCGTGTTGCAAACTCAATGACCCTCTTTCCAGCATTTCTTATACTCCACGATACCAGGTAGGTGACAATTTGTTAATCCAGGGGGGAATAAAGCAGACTTTGAAGAACAGGACACTCCTTGAGCACTCAGGCCCCTTCTAAAGAGTCTACATTCTTCCTGTTGTACCAGCGCAGGTCAGCTAGCCCGTCTCAAAGGTTGAAATCTCTCAGTTGCAGCTGAATGGGCAACAGTTCACCCAAAGATTTTTCTTTCTGTGCCCTATCCTTCTGCTCACACCAATTCATTTCTACGCAAAGCAACCCTGCACAACTTCTCAGGACATGGGCACAAGAGCAAGCTTCTCACACAAACTGCTAGCCCAGTCCAAGCACAGCTCTTTCTCACCCTCATAAGCCAAACCTCACAGGCCATAGTTCTTACTGCATTCAGGTCTTACAGCTCAGACCAGAACAGTCCATCAAGCTGTACTTACAGCACTGCAAGGCATTTCTTAGGCCAAGGTTTCAAATCCTCCCACAGTCCTCTTGAAAATCAGCTCCAAAAGGCCAAAGCCACATAGTCAGGGGTCTAGCAGCAATCCCACTCCTCGGTACCACTTTACTGTTGCAGTCCGGTGTGCATTGCTGGTAGAAATCACCCAACCAAGAGCTGCTTCTGGGAAAAAGAGATTTATTTTGGCTTACAGGCTTGAGGGGAAGCTCCACGATGGCAGGGGAAAACGATGGCATGAGCAGAGGGTGGACATCACCCCCTGGCCAACAGAAGGTGGACCACAGCAACAGGAGGGTGTGCCAAACACTGGCATGGGGAAACTGGCTATAAAGCCCTTAAGCCCGCCCCCAACAATACACTCCCTCCAGAAGGCATTAATTCCAAAATATCCATCAGTTGGGGAGCTAGCATTCACAACACCTAGGTTTATGGGGGACACCTGAATCAAACCACCACAGTAGGTATACCTGTAATCTCAGAATTTGGGGGGTTGAGGCAAGAGGAATGAGTTTGAAGCTAGCCTTGGCTACATAGTGAAACCTTGCTTCAAAAATATTAAAAAGAGGGCTGGAGAGATGGCTTAGCAATTAAGGCTCTTGCCTGTGAAGCCTAAGGACTCACATTCAACTCTCTAGGTCCCACGTAAGTTAGGGACACAGTGATAAAAGTGCACAAGGTCATACATGTGCACAAGGAGGCGCATGCATCTGAAGTTCATTTGTAGTGGCTGTATGCCCTGGTGCACCAAATCTCTGCCCCCTCTCACTCTCACTGTCTTGCACAAAAAAAGGCCAGTTTATTGGGCTTGCCTCAAAAAAAATTGTCTATATATATATGGCAGGTATGATGGTATAGACCTATTATCTCGGCACTCAGGATATGGAGGCAGAAAGATCAGATGCTCAAGGTCATTCTAGGCTACATAGTGAGTTGGAGGTCAGCCTGCGCTACATGAGACCCTGTCTCAAAGACAAAAAAAGAATGACAGAAAAAAAACAGCAACAATGAAACAAACAAACTAACAAAATCCAACCAGCTGAACAAAAACAACAAAACGAGCAACCAAAAAAGTTTATTTATTGCTTTCTGTGACTAATATATAATATACATAGCTTTTGATGAGAATGTGATTTAGTTTCACATATTATTCTTATTTAATTATTCTAACAAATACAATTAGTGTTATTTGATACATGTCTCACATATTCAACAAGGGCATGTGGTAGCTTTTATCATTCTCTCTGCTCCCTACATGACTTACTTATACTTTAGTAACATTTATTTTTTCAGGTTATCATTCCAAAATACATGATAAAAAATAACATACTTTTTCATCTTAATTTTTGACATAAAATGGAAAGCTAACTACCATATATATATATATATATATATATATATATATATATATATATATGAGCAACAGATCATTTTTAATGTATCATTATTCTTTTTTAAAATTTCTATTTATTTATTTGAGAGAGAGAGGAGAGAGAAAGAGAAAGAGGCAGATAGAGAATGGGCGCTTAGGGTCTCTAGCCCCTCAAATGAACTCCAGACACATGTACTTCCTTGTGCATCTGGCTTACATGGGTCCTGGGTTGTTGAACCTGAGTTCTTTGGCTTTGCAGGAAAATGCCTTAAAGCTAAGCCATCTCTTCAGCCCTTTTTTAAAAAATATTTTTTAAATTAATTTTTTAAAATTTATTTGAGAGAGAGAGGAGAGAGAAAGAAGCATATAGAGAAACATTCTTTTTAATTTTTTTATTGACAATTCCCATAATTACAGACAATAACCCATGGTAATTGCCTCCTTGCCCCTACTTGCCCCTTTGAAATTCCACTCTCCATCATATCCCCACCTCCTCTTGATCAGTGTCTCTTTTATTTTGATGTCATCATCTTTTCCTCCTATTATGATGGTCTTATGTAGATAGTGTCAATCACTGTTGTTAGGTCATGGATATCCAGGCCATTTTGTGTCTGGAGGAGCACGTTGTAAGGAGTCCTATCCTTCCGTTGGCTCTCACATTCCTTCTGCCACATCTTCTGCAATGGACCCTGAGGCTTGGAAGGTATGATAGAGATATTTCAGTGCTGAGCTCTCCTCTATCACTTCTCAGCATCATGGCTCCTTCTGAGTCATCCCAAGGTCAATGCCATCTGAAAAGAGAAGCTTCTCTAACCAAAAGTGAGAGTAGCATTAATATATGCATATGAACATTAAGAGAAGTGCATGCTAGGCAGTTTGGTGAGCATAGTAGATGTTGGCCAGACAGCCACAGACGTTCTACCCCTAGGGCTCATGACTACCCTTGTTGTAGATTTTCAGTATCAGTATAAAGCTGGCTCCAGTCCAGTCCAGTTAGACACTGGTTGTTTTCTCCATAACAGACATGCCACTCTTGCACCTATTGGCTCATTTGGCTTGGCTGGTCAAATTTAAGGCTTGCAATGTCCACTGTTGAGTATCTCTACTGGTGATTTATCTCTCTCCCGATAAATTGCATGCAGTGTAGTATTTTCAAGCTTTTTGTCAGATGGTCTACATGGAGGAGGTTTTCAGCTCATGTCCAACAGGATTGCTCAGTGACCTTGCAGCCCAAGCATGTAGAGTCTTCAGCAACAGTGTCTTACCATCTATTCCTGGGAGGAAACCAAGAGCCTTGGAAATGGCCTGTAATGTTTTGGGGCCATCAGTGACCTCTCTGGCCAAAAACTCACTGGAAGGTATCCCTTCCCTGGCACTGAAAATTATCTATCAACAATCTATGGTTTCTGAGTGTTCCACTGTCCAAAAAAGTAGGTTTTCAAATGACTTATTTATATTCTCTTAGATTTTGATAGCCCTCCCTCCACCTTTTTTTACTCAATC
The DNA here is from genome assembly GCF_020740685.1 of Jaculus jaculus. NCBI lineage: Eukaryota > Metazoa > Chordata > Mammalia > Rodentia > Dipodidae > Jaculus > Jaculus jaculus. The sequence goes on along the minus strand of NC_059107.1, from coordinate 78,622,774 downwards.
TCTTCCCCTGATCTCACTTTGGCCTTTTCAACCCCATTAATCTGTTCTTCTACACACACACACACACACACACACACACACACACACACACACACATATATATGCAATACAATTCTATTAATTCCCTCCTCCCTCACTTTCTATTCCCTTTATATCCTCTTTCTACCTTACTGGCTTCTGCTACTGAGTTTTATTCCTACTCACATAGAAGTCCAATCATTTGTAGCTAGGATCCACATATAAGAGAGAACATGTGTCCTGTTTTTGCTGGGCATGGTGGTTCACACCTTTAATCCCAGCACTCGGGAGGCAGAGGTAGGAGGATCACTGAGAGTTCAAGGCCACCCTGAGACTACAGAGTGAATTCCAGGTCAGCCTGGGCTAGAGTGAGACCCTATCTCGAAAAACTTAAAAAAAAAAGAGAGAGAGAGAGAGAGAGAGAACATGTGACATTTGCTTTCTGGGCCTGGGTTACATCATTAAGTACAATCCTTTCAAGGTAAAGTCTCACTGTAGCCCAGGCTGAATTCAGGTTGGCCTGGAACTTAGTCATCCTCCTACCTCTTCCTCTCAAGTGCTGGATTAAAGGTATTGGCCACCATGCCTGGCTTAGATACAATTTTAAAAGTTACATCTGAAGAAATGGCTTAGTGGTTAAGGTGCTTGCCTACAAAACCTACTGATCTGGGTTTGATTCCCCAGAACTTATGTGAAGCCATACGCACAAAGTGGCATATGCACCGGGAGTTTGTTTCCAGTGGCTAGAGGCCCTACCATGCCCTTTTCTCTCTCTGCTTACAAATAAATAAATAAATAAAATTCTACTTCCTGTTTTGAGACAAAGTCTATGTAGGCTGGACTGGGATTCACAATAATCCTGCTCCAGCCTTTCAAGTGCTAAGATTACAGTCATGTGGCACCATTCTTGGCAATCTTGTCTTTAAGATGCTGCTAGATACTGTTTATTACACTTCCCCATGATTTAAAATGTCTCTTGAAACATGAGCACAGTAAAGCTGATATGTGGGGTGGTTTGATACAAAGGACTTTTACTAACAAGACTTTATGACAGACATTCTCATAAATTAAAAATAAATGAAATCATTATCTCCTCAATTTTGGCAAAAAATATTCTTAAATCACATTATTACAATAGCATTTGCCAAAAAAGATTGTGTTGGCAAAGGTTCTTTGATGTTAACATTTTTCTATTTTCTATATCCCTTCTGAGAACATTGAATTACATGAGATATCTCTAAGGAAAATAGCAGTCATTTGCTAAGTCTTAGAATACCTTTTTGATATATTTCCCAGAAACCAAGTATATGAATGGATTCAATGACTGGGTAGTGAATTTCTGCAGGTGCTAGATTTCCATTTTTTCCTTTTGATATAATTTTAAAAGACTCAATATAGTGAAAGTGGATATATTATTAAAATAATTTTTAAGGATAGAACTTTGAATTTTTTTGGCTTTATCTTGAGAGTTACAAAGAAATAAGTGATACTGTTAAAAGGAAACTTCCTCAAGTCCCTTTCATTTATACACTGAACAAGTTTCCAAATGCTTACATCTATAAAAGATTTTTGTTGTTGTTTTGTTTTTTGTTTTTTCGAGGTAGGGTCTCACTCTAGCTCAGGATGACCTGGAATTCACTATGTAGTCTCAGGGTGGCCTCGAAGTCATGGTGATCCTACTAACTCTGCCTCCTGAGTGCTGGGATTAAAGCCTGTCTTTTTTTATTTGTTTATTTATTTTCATCTATTTATGAGAGAGAGAAAGAGAGAGAGAGAGAGACCGAGCGAATGGGCTCATCAGAGCCTTTAACCACTGCAAACAAACTCCAAATGCATGTGCCACCTTGTGCATCTGGCTTATGTGGATACTGGGGAATTGAGCCTCGAACCAGGGTCCTTAGGCTTAATAGGCAAACACCCAACTCCTAAGCCATCTTCCCAGAGCTATAAAAGATTTTTTTTTAAGTATAGAATTATTAGAATTAGTGAACTAAGCCCTTTGGGGGGGGGCTGGAAATTGAAGCTGATAATATATATATATATATATATATATATGTGTGTGTGTGTGTGTGTGTGTGTGTATGTATGTATGTATGTATATATTCCCAGTCCATGATTCATTTCATGAAGAAATACATTTCTGAAACTGGGCTTGGTGGCACACACCTGCAATCCCAGCACTCACTAGGTAGAGACAGGAGGATCAGGACTTGAGGTCATTCTTGGCTACACAGCAAGTTCAAGGCCAGTATTTGGGATACATGAGACTATTTCTGGTTCTTTTTGTTAAGTTTTCAAATTTGTATCATAGTATGTTATTCCAAAAAACTGTATATGACTAATGTAAAGTCCATATAGAAGACTTTTTAATACTTAGAAATATATACTTATAGTAAATTATAATCTCAAGTTAATATGCATATCCATATTTTATTACAGAGAATTATGTTGATAACAATAAATGAAAAATTTCCAGCATGGAATTATATTAATTTAGGATAAAATCTTGGAGTGTGTGGTGGTTTAAGTGTGAAATGCAGACTCATGTGTTTGGATGATTAATCCCCATTTAGTGGCTCTAAGAGAACATTGTGGAACCTTTAGGAAGTACAGCCTTCCTGGAGGAAGTGTCACTGGGGGTGGGCATTGAGAGCTTATAGTCCAGCCCCACTTAGTGTTCTCTCATTCTACTTCCATCTATGCAGCTATAAGGGAGGTCATCATCCATGCTGGGATGAGACTTTTCAATAATATGGCTGTTTTGGGGTCTCCAATCTCCTGTAATTAGCCCCTTACCTATGCTCTGCAAGGAAGCCCAATAAATTCATTGGTTTGTTAAATTAAATCTTGGTGGAATTGTCTTTTAGTCTGTTGTGGGTTCTCTGCATGTGCTCATGATGTTTCTCCAGAGAAGATTTTACACTAAGTGAACTTTGAAATGTATGCAAGAATACTGGGATTATGAAATTAATCTAGTGAGGATAACAAAAGCCTTTGACAGATACTGTAGTATTTACAAGGAATATGTGATATTCACTATTGGCTTCAGTGGAGTACCAGTGAAAAAACTAGATTTTACCTATGGTCTGATCCTTGTCTTCTTGTTCCATAAGTCCACTAGCAAAAACAACAATTTTGGATATATTTGGAGAGGCACTGAACACTGATGTTTGTCATAAACTGAGGTTAACACTACCTTCAGTAATCCAGTGGCCATAGCCATGCATTCCATTCTAAGCATCCTCATGGAGGCACAACTCAGGCACTATCACCTGACCCTCAAAAATGTCCTGCAGTAGGAAGGTGGCCACTGGCAGAAGTGTCAGCTTGGACAAGAGGGTGAGACATGATATTGCATCACTAGCCAGTTTCCATGGATAGTTTGGGAAATGGGCATTGAGTGTCTGGAAGAAATTGGTCTGCTTTCCTAAACATTGGGCCTGGGATTTAGGAATAGGACACATCACACTCATGAAAAGAGGTACAGGAGGTGGTTTGTTAGGATGAGGTGACAATAGGTTCCAGTTTGCCTGCAGATTCATGTTGGCTGTCATGACATAATTATTAACAGTCCCCCTTATTGCTCCAAGAGTGTCCCAATTGGACTTCAAGTTAGATTTATGTCACTGTGGTGGTTTGAATATACAATGTCCCCCAATAGACTCATGTGTTTGAACACTTAATTCCCAGATGGTGAAGGTTGTGGAACCTTTAATAGATGGAGCTTTGCAGGAGGAAGTGGCAGGAGGGAAAGAGAGGCTAGAGACGTGACAGCTTATCCCTTCTACCTACTTTCTTCATGCTGATGTGAAGATGTGATACAGGCCTCCAGCTCAGGCCTACAATGCTTTCCTCGCCATAATGAAATTTTCTTTCAAAACTGTAAACTGAAATAAACCATTTCCTTGCATACTGCTTCTGTAACTGATACACTTATACATTAAAATGTCTATGCTTACCTAGCTGTGGACTGCAGCAAACAGCTCAGGGACTGACCTTAGTCTGTAGAGCAAAACATTGAAGCCACACTGGATCCTACCTGGATGCTTCCGTCATTGGTTCAGGTAAAGTCGTACAACACTAAGGCTAGACTATTAGATTTGGTCACTGTGTGGCTGAGAAACAGCTTCCTGGTGTTTCTCAGACAGAAATCACATGTCTAAGGTCACAATGTAGTCCATGACCACAGGGGAATACAACTAAGGAGTGTGGACTAAGGAAAAAATATCTCAAGGATACATGCCTAAGGAAGAACAGATAGTCATCTTGTTGTTGCTGACAATTTCATGAGTCCCAGTCTACTTCTCATGTCAATTAAAAAAAAAAACCTCAAAAAATCAAGAAAAAAAATAAACTCATTTACTTATTTGCAAGAAGAGAGAGCGAGAGCGAGAGTGAGAACGAGAGCGAGAGAGAGAGAGGGGAGAGGAGATATGCGAGAGTGAGTGCGTAGGCATGCCAGGTCTTCTTGCAGCTGCAAACAAACTCCAGATGCATATGCCACTTTGTGCATCTGTCTTTATGTGGGTACTGGGAAATTAAACCTAGGCCAGCAGAATTTATAAGCAAGCACCTTTAACCACTGAACAATATTCCAAGCCTTTCACATCATTTTTAACAAGTACATTTTAGTTTTGTTTTAGATACTCAAAAGAGTAAACACAAAAGATTTTCTTCCTTTTCCTTCTTCCCTCTTTCTTCCTTCCTCCCTCCTTTCCTTTCTTTTATTTTTTTGAGACTGAATCTTATATAGCCAAAGTTGGCTTCAAATATCTGATCTTTCTGCTTCTATCTCTCTAATGCTGAGATTGTAGGCATGCGCCACTATGCCCTGTCAGCAATACAATACATTTTCAACATAAAGAAGTTTGCGTCTAAACTTAAGAAGACAACTGCTTGGATGTCTTTTAGCTTATCTCAACACAACCCGTTACAATCCCTCAAATTGCTCAGAAAAAGATTAAGACTCAGGCACTGCTTAGCTAAGGGTGAGTACAACCACTCATAGGTGTCTGAAAAGACTACAGCAGGAGTGTCCAACCTTTTGGTATCTCTGGGACACATCATCTAAAACATACAGGGAGAGTATAGTATTAAGATGCAGAAGATGGGCTTAGTGGTCTGTTGTTGGTCCCCCATCTGTGGTAAAGAGATGTTTGTTCATATCTCCCCCAAAAAGTCGTATTCTAAAACAGAGATAATAGTTAAAGCATACAAATTAAAATTTAAAAAAAAAAAAGGAGCTGGCAGTAAGGTAAGTAGAATCATAAGAAACTAGATAAGGGCCATGTGTAAGGAAGCCAAAATGAAGATCTTGATATTGTATTTGAAACAATAATAAGCTGAATGGTATGAAAAGCAAATTGTTGAAGCTCTCAGAAAGCAGAGAAAAGGGGTTACAGGAATACAGCTCAGTGCCAGAACACGTGCTCAGTTTCTTCAGGCTCAGCATTCAAAATTCAGGAACACAGTATTGTTTTGAGACAGTGTCTCATGTCGCCCAGGATGGCCTCAAACTTGTTATGTAATCAAGAATGACATTGAACTCCATTTCTTGCCTCTTCCTCCCAAGTGTTGGGATTGCAGATCTATGCCATCAGGGAATAGTTTATACTTGTAAGAGACCTGGTCTAGGGGACTTCCCATTTCTAGAAACCTCATTCCTGCCTCCTCTTGGATTCTTTCCTTCTCTTAAACTCTAAAGACCCCAATCTGGGTCTCTAGGTAGGCTTTTACACTTTCCAGAATCCCCTCTTGCCTCTTCTTGAGCAAGAACTTTGCATTCCTTGCCTTTTCTAACAATCTATCCATAATCTCTATAATAAAATATTCCTAAAATTAAAAAAGAGATCCTGTGGGCTGGAGAGATGGCTTAGCGGTTAAGTGCTTGCCTGTGAAGCCTAAGGACCCCGGTTCGAGGCTCGGTTCCCCAGGTCCCACGTTAGCCAGATGCACAAGGGGGCGCACGCGTCTGGAGTTCGTTTGCAGAGGCTGGAAGCCCTGGCGCGTCCATTCTCTCTCTCTTCCTCTATCTGTCTTTCTCTCTGTGTCTGTCGCTCTCAAATAAATAAATTAAAAAAAAAAAAAGAGATCCTGTCTCAAAGGTGGATGGTGCTTCTGAGGACACCATCTGAGACTGTCATTTACACACACACACACACACACACACACACACACACGTGTGTGTGTGAGAGAGAGAAGGAGAGAGAGAGAGCGCGTGCAAGCAGAGAGAGAGAGAAAAAAAAAGAGACAGTGAGAAAATATTGAGAAATAAATGAATTTACGTGAAAGTAGTCCCAGCATTCAGAAGGAGAAGCCACAGGGTAAGGAGTTATAGGCTAGCTTTGGCTACATAGAAAATTTGAAGCCATTCTGAGCTACATGAGACCCTGTTTCAAAAACAAACAAGCCAGGCATGATGGTGCATGCCTTTAGTCCCAGCACTGGGAAGGCAGAGGTAGGAGGATTGTTGTGAGTTTGAGGCCAGCCTGAGAATACACAGTGAAACGCAGTTCAGACAGGGCTAGAATGAGACCCTATCTCGAGGGGAAAAAAAAGATAACCTTTGAGCCAGGCATGGTAATGCACACCTTTAATCCCAGTACTCAAGAGGAAGAGGTAGGTAGGAGGATCACCGTAAGTTTGAGTCTACCCTGAGACTACACAGTGAATTCCAAGTCAGCCTGGACTAGAGAGAAACCCTACCTCAAAAAACAAAAACAAACAAACATACAAACAAAAACTCCAACCCTGTAAAAGTGTTCAACCTCGCTATTTAGACAATGACCACAATGAAGAACATGTCAGCCTAACAAAATGGGTGGTCAGGGTATGGAAATACTTAGGATCTGATGACTTATTTCAAGAGCAAAGCCGCCTTTAGGGTGGTGCCTATCCAAGACACAGCTCTTACCTCAAAGAGAATCAGAGATAGATTATTCTGGAGCCAAATAGAAGAGATCATGGACTGGAAACAGATTCAGTTTGCCCCAAATACCATGTTCCATGAAATTCTTATAGAACAAGAGTCATAAATCAAGACATTTCAAATACATCAGCAGAAACACTAGGTAAACAGGTTATAGCATAGTGGGAAAATGTGTGCGGTAGGGTTTAGATATAATCTGATGACAGTCTTAGCTTTTGGATTGGTAGAAGCTAGTGCTCTGTTAATAAATCCCAAAAGGTTTCACATGATAGTCACAAGGACATTAGGTCAGACACAAAAGTGGACTGTGAATGGCTATTAAGGGGGGCAGCTAAAGATAGTGCAAGATCATTTGGCTCTAGCTGTGCAACATTCCAATTTCTACAATCAAGGAGTTCTAACCAGTCAATCAGTTTTGTATATTCTTTGATATAGTTGTGGCTTATTTTGGGGAACTTCAGTTCACAGCAGGGAGTATATTTTGTTAATTATAATAACCTTTCTAATGCCTAACACATGCAAGGTGCTTAATAAATATGTTACCTAAATCAGTGAGCTGAGAAAAGCCATGTAACTCCTGTAGAATATATCTTGGTTCTCTAGCCATAAAAACAATCATACCTTTGATCCAGTTGCTCCAATATTACCTTAGGAAAAAAGTCAAAGAATCATACAAAAGGATATTCATCCTCATCGTATATGTAACAGCAACAGTTCAAAATAATACATTTTTTTAAAAAAGTTTTTAAATATTTTATTATTTATTTATTTGACAGAGAAAAAGGGAGGGAGGGAGAGAGAATGGGTGTACCAGGGCCTCCAGTCACTGCAGACGAACTCCAGACGTGTGCACCTCCTTGTGCATCTGACTAATGTGGGTCCTGGGGAATCAAACCTGGGTCCTTTGGCTTTGTAGGCAAATGCCTTAACTGCTAAGCCATCCCCCCGGCCCTAAAAATGTTTCATTTATTTATTTTGCAAGCACAGAGAAACACATACACAGAAAGAGGGACACAGAGAGAGAATACACAGAAACACAGAGAGAGTATGGGACCTCTAGCCACTAAAAATGAATTCCAGATGCATGTGGCACTTTGAGCATCTAGCTTATGTGGATACTAGGAAATCAAATTCAGGTCATAAAATAAAACATTTTTTTTTTAAAAAGGCTAGGGATGTAGCACAGTTGGTAGAGTGCTTGCCTAGCATACATGACAGACTGGGTTCTACTCCCAGCACCACATAAACTGAGCATTGTGGCACAAACCTGTAATTTCTGTACTTAGGAAGCAGAGGCAGGAGGATCGTAAAGTTCAAGGTCATTCTTGACTATATAGCAACTTTCAGTTTGAGGCTATCTTGGGCTACATAAGATCCTGTTTAAAAACCAATATACCTTGGAAAGTTATAACTGATTAGTAAGCATTCATTAAAATGTCTTTAGAGGGCTGGAGAGATTGCTCAGTGGTTAAGGCACTTGAAACTTTAACAAGAAGAGTTCAATTCCCCCATACTCATGTAAAGCCAGATGCACAAAGTAGTGCATCTGGAGTTCCTTTGCAGTGGCTAGAGGACCGGGTACACTCATTCTCCCAGCCCCTCCCTTTGCAGGGCATGGTGGCACACTTCTTTAATCCCAGCACTTGGGAGGCAGTAGCAGGAGAATTGCTGTGAGTTGGAGGCCAGCCTGAGTCTACATAGTGAATTCCAGGTCAGTCTGTATTAGAGCAAGACCCTATCTCCAAAAACAAAAACAAAAACAAAAAAGTTTTTTAAATGTTTTATTTATTTTTTTAAATTTAGAGAGAGAGGGAGGAAGGGAAGGAGAATGGGTACATGCCTGGGTCTCTAGCCACTGCAAATGAATTCCACACATGTGCCACCATGTGCATCTGGCTTACGTAGGTACTGGGGAATTGAACCTGGGTCACAGGCAAGTGCCTTAACTACTAAGCCATCTCTCCAGCCCCAAAAGATGTTTCTAGGGAATGATATAAAACTATTAAATGAAAGAACAGAATGTACAAAATAAAAACATGAAATACTAAATTGTATACAACATAATCAAACATGTTTTAAAAAATTTTTATGGTTTTTACAAATGTTTATTTCCATGAAGCTGGTACAGACAGTGTCCATTGAAAACCCATGTCCCAGGCCAAAAGTATACAAATAAAATAAAACAGAACAGTGTTCTTGTACATACTTCAGCATGAGTAACTTTATTAGCAGCTAATGAAAATTAGAATTTTTCTGGGATCTTCTGACATCTCTTTTATGTTAAAATGCTTTCTTTCTCATTGAAGCTATCTGTTGCAGTCCAGTTCACATTGCTGATAGAAATCACCCAACCAAGAACAGCTTCTGGGAAAAAACAAGATTTATTTTGGCTTACAGGCTCGAGGGGAAGCTCCATGATGGCAGGGGAAAACAATGGCATGAGCAGGGGGTGGACATCATCCCCTGGCCAACATAAGGTGGACAATAACAACAGGAGAGTGTGCCAAACACTGGCAAGGGGAAACTGGCTATAACACCCATAAGCCCGCCCCCAACAAGACACTCTCTCCAAGAGGCATTAATTCCCAAATCTCTATCAGCTAGGGATCTAGCATTCAGAATAACTAAGTTTATGGGGGACACCTGAATCAACAACCACACCATCTTTGGAGTTAGTCATGACCTCACTATGTTTGTCACCTTGACCCCAACTTGATACTCTTCTTTTGGTCCAGACCCTCAGATTTTAAAAGTAGTTTCAAGTTGAGGAAAGGTCACTTTCCCACAGTTCAGTTCTCTGAAAGACTGGAAATCATAGTCCAGGAGTGAAGCAATAACATGCTACAGCTTCAGGGCCAACTGGACAGTCTTTACGAATGTTCAAATTGGTAGATCTTATTTGTCATCAGAAACCTGAAAATGCAGTCCTGAAAAAGGAGCCTCTCTGAGTACACATGAAGTTTTAAAAAGGAAAAGGCAATATGAAGGGCACTGAGGTCTGGTCACTAAAAATCAGCACAATGAAAACAACCAGTAATGAATATTGAACACTAAGATTCAAATTATGGTATGTTCTTAAAGAAGTGGCATGCCAGTATTCAATCTTATTTTGAACACCACTTTACAAAAGAGTTAGTTTTTAAAAATAAAAGTAAGCCAGGCATGGTGGCACACGCCTTTAATCCCAGCACTCGGGAGGCAGAGATAAGAGGATCACCAAGAGTTCGAGGCCATCCTGAGACCACATAGTGAATTCCAGGTCAGCCTGAGCCAGAGAGAGACCCTACCTCGAAAAACCAAAAAAAAAAAAAAAATAATAATAATAATAATAATAATAATAATAAGTGAGGGGGAAAGAAAAAAATAAAAATAACAAAAACCTTCAATGACCCATTTGTTCCCAATAAACTTCAATCACATATGCTTCCTTCATTCCCCGTTCTTTTGGAATATGATTATCAGCAATTCTCTGACTTTCAAAGAGAAACCTGAGTGGATTCACTGGAACTCCGTCTTTTACAATATAATCCTTTGAGTTTCTCGAGATGTGCTGTCATTTTCACTTTGAAGTGAATCTCACTGCTATCCTGTCCAATAACTTTTAGTTAATGTATTCTCCTTCTTTCTTATCGCCCAAGTCCTCAGTTGAAGGTTTTGTCTCCTGGTCAGACATGGTGACAGCAGCTTCACCTGGGGGTGTCTCTGCACTGTAGTGGTCTTGGGCATGTAGAAGATATCTCTGGGGTTTACAAAATCCATTTGAAAATTTTTATTTAAGAGAAAGAGAGAGAATGAGAATATGGGCATTCCCGGGCCTCTTACCACTGATTTATGTGTATCTGGCTTTATGTGGGTACTGCGGAATTGAACCCAAGCCACAGGTTTTGCAAGACAAGTGCCTTTAGTCACTGAGCTATCTCGTCAGCCCCCAACATGGTTTTAAACAAGAACCTTAACCAGTGATTAATCTCTCCATTTTAAAACCCACCAACATGGTTTTATAATGTATTAACATACAGAACAAATGCTAAGAAGATATTAATCTGTATGTCAATAGCAGTGATCTTTGGAGTTACAGCTGATTTTCCTCTTTATACTTTTTCTATGAAGATACAATCTCTTTTCTAATTAGAGAACAAAACCAAGACACCCTTGGGAAAGAAAAAAAAAAAAAGATGAGAATGCTTTCCAGTTCCCTTCTGTTGAATGGTGGTTCTCAAACTAGACTGTGTTGGAATTACCTGGACGTTTGGAGACTGCTGCCTCTGCTCAGCCTTCTTACATAGTAGGACTGGGTGGAGTGCAATCACTTACATTTCTCACAAGTACCACTGGGTTGCAAGATGGCAACAGAAATAGCAGCATAGAGCCTAATATGGGTTTTGAGGTCATTCTAGTTCTGCCCCTTGTAGGTCTTTGTGGAGCAATGGCTAGCATACTTTAACCCTAAACAGCTTCCACACTGTTATAATGAAAATATTGACACACGTACTGCTAAGGGTAAGTCACATAGTTAAAACACTTGACACAGTGCCTGATTTGGCTGAAGTATTTAATGTCAGCCCTTTTCTAATTCATTCTTTCTAATGATGCAGTGCACTGTTTCCATAACTGAGTTTACAGTGACATGATTTAGCCACACCACAGTTCAAATCATTTGTTCCAAATCTAGGCAGAAAAATATGTCTGTCACTATCAAGATTTCCAGTGTTCATAAAACATGGAGGATAATAGTATAAAAATAGCTGATATAGATAATGGTATTCATTTTGCAGGGCTGCCACCATGAGGATTAAAGAAGATACCATGTCAGGTCCTTGGACAGTAAATGACAAATCGAAGACGCACTGTCAATGTGTTATTTTCCTGTTCCCTTTAACTTGAGATATACCCACAGTCATTTCCTGGACCTTCTTCAAGTTTACCTAATGTAGAGCACGTCCATCTTTCTATCTCAGATTATTCTCTTTTGGGTCACAGTTCACTTAAAGTCAGTTATTTAGTTCATTTATGTGCTGGTAAGAACACACTTTATATAGCCGAATGGACTGTGTGTCCAAGGAGGTGAACACGACTTTGGTGGTTTGACTCAGGTGTTCCTCATAAACTTAGGTGTTCTGAATGCTAGGTTCCCAGCTGATGGAGATTTGGGAATTAATGCCTTCTGGAGACAGTGTATTGTTGGGGGCAAGCTGATGGATGTTATAGCCAGTTTGCTCATGCCAGTGTTTGGCACACTCTCCTGTTGATATTGTCCACCCTATGTTGGCTAGGGGGTAATGTCCACCCTCTGCTCATGCCATCCTGGAGCTTCACCCCTCGAGCCTGTAAGCCAAAATAAACCTCTTTTTCCCACATGCTGCTCTTGGTTGCGTGATCTGTACCAGCAATGCGAACCTGACTGCAAAAAAGACCCTTCCCTGACTTTCAGGTACCTGACTGCAAGGATAATATATACAAAAACTGGTACAAGGAATCCAAAGTGGTGTGGGACAGATCATACAGAAAAGAAGTGTTGGCAGTCTGGAGATTATATTGTTCTCAAGAACTAGATAAATGACTCTGAACTGTGAGAGAGCTCTGGTTTTGAGGTTAATAGGTGTCAAGATCTAAGTGATCTATGGTCTATAGTCACAGCTGTGAAGCGCAGATTAGGTTTCTAACTATGTTCAAGTCTTTTAGTTAGTTTATCTGCTCTTCCTAGACAGCTTAGCTTAGCCAGTTAAAAACTGAGTTGTGACTTTGGACAAATTACTTTGGTTCTCCATTAAAAAATTTTAATTTGATATTTTATTTATTTATTTGAGAGATATAGATTAGATAGAGATAAATAGAGAAAGAATGGGCACACCAGGGCTTCCAGCCACTGCAAATGAACTCCAGACGCATGTGCTACCTTGTACATCTGCCTTACATGGAATTGAACTTCAGTCCTTAGGATTTGCAGGCAAGTGCCTTAACCACTAAGCAATCTCTTGAGCCCTAGTTCCCTACTTCTAAGATGAGTTTAATATAGTAGTCTAAACCTGGTTTGATGGTGCATGCCTTTAGTCCCAGCACTCTGGAGGCTGAGGTAGGAGGATTTCCAAGAGTTTGAGGCCAACCTGGGGCTATACTGAGTTCCAGGACAACCTGGGCTAGACTGTGTCTTGAAAACTAACAACAAAAAATACATTTATGTTTATTTCATAGGGTTGTTGTAATGATTAAATAATATATGTGAAACAAGGAAAACTGGATGTTGTATTGCTTATTTATTTCTAAAAAGAATGCAAGGCAAGAAATCTAGTCTTCTGGCCTTTGTTTTCGATCTATTTATTTTAAAACTACCTGTAATTCTGATTAAAGCACCCAGGTGGATGATCAATAAATTACATGTTAGCCAGGCTTGGTGGCACATGCCTAAAATCCTAGCACTCCAGGGGGGTAAGAGAAGTTAAGGTAAAAGGATTGCTATCAGTTCAAGGTCAGCCTGAACTGGGTGAGTTCCAGGGTGGCTGGGACTGCACAGTGAGACTCTCTGCCTCAAAGAAACAAAAATAAATAAATATTAGCTACCATACTCTAATGTAAGACTTGCGATTTGTCTAAGTCTGGTCTACATTAAGAAAGTCCGAGAAACAAAAACTGATAAAGGAATACAATCTACCAGATACAGGACCTAACATTCTTTAAGTTTAAATTTTATTTTTGACAATTTCATACATTATATAATGGATTTTGTTTATATTCACACTATTACCCTCTCTTATTCCACTCTCACTGAACCTGTTCTTCCCAACTAGTCCCATTGTTTTCATCCTTTTTTTGGGGGGGTGACCCACTGGGTTAAATTAGGGTTGCTTGTTTGTGTGTGGGGGGGTTATTTACTGGAACTTGGGCAACTTATCAGTGGCTACACCACTAAAGAACAAGATTCCTTCTCCCCAGTTTCTTTTCAAGTCGGTCAAGACCTAATGGTGCTGATCAAGATGGGAGTCAATAAGCTCTAACTGCATTTGAGATTTTCCATGTATTTTAAGATCCACGTCAAGCTTACTTAGACAGAAATAGAGCCTTTTAAGGAAGGTGAAAAGCACAGCCTCGTGGGCTGCTTTGGGGGTATGCTCAGCAGGTTTAGTGGCTCACCTTGGCAGTGGCTGCATGAATGAACATGTGAACTAAAGTGGCAAGGTTGGCTCCCTCCGGAAAGAAAGATGCTTTGTTTACCCTGGGAGTTGAGTGATAATGGCGCCACTTGACAGTAGAAGCTGCAGTAGCACTTCCACCGCCAGCCCAGCTCGCCTCAATATTCAGATTAAGGGAAGCAATGACCATTTATTCATGGGACACCTTTCTCTATCCTTCTCAAATGCCTGCTGAAGAAATTCCAGGGCGAATTGCAAACCAAGAGGGCGGTCGCGCATCATTAGGACGTGAGGAGGGCGGGTGGAGGTGAGAAATAATCTACACTCAGGAATTAGAAAAATCACAGGTTTCTGCAGTGAGGGAGGCAGAGATTTGGAACGACTTCAGCATCATCTACAAGGCAATTTGGGGACGGAGAATGTACTAACCGCCTTCCAAGTCTTCCGCGTTTGATAGGTGCGACTCATACAGCCAGCCTTCCACACCGTCCGCACTCGGGGACGCCAGGTAAAACGAGCTTCTTTCTAAAGTTTTGAGGGAAGGCAGTAGGTGCGTTTAGGTTCCCGTATGCCGGGGTCGGTGAGGACCAGCCGAAGTGTGAGGCTTGAAGGTCCCAGGCAGCCGACAGCACCAAAATCGGGGCGTATCCACCTTGCACCCAGCCTTCAGCGGCTCCTCCAGCATTCTCACGGTGGAGAAGGCGGGAAGGCTCCTGCTTTACGTCCGTCAGCGCTGGCTTGGGGAGGCGCGAGCTACCCGCCGGCACCAAGTCCCCATCGCCCTCTCTCCTACACCTCCGCTCAGGCTACGGTCGGGAGACCCCCAGACCAGCCCGGGCAGAGGCTGCGAAGTCCAATCCTTCAAGTGTTAGCAGTCTGCACCAGGTGCAAACCACAATTCCCAGAGTGCATCGGGCCAAGAGGCCTCACATAAGATGGCTCCCGAGAGTGAGACGTGTGGTGGGAAAACGAGTCTACGGCATGCTTACAGATGTGTTTAAATTTCCACGTCTCCACCACCCAACTACCACCTTCGAGACCCCGGAGGCAACAGACTAAGGCGCACCCTCTCCAGAGGCATTTCGGGAGTTGTAGTCCAGCCTTCGGACTGAACCGAACTACCTTACCCAGCGTGCCCTGCGGTCGGGAGCGAGCAACGTTCTCTTCTCTTCCAATACTCTTTGCCACAAGACCCCCTTCCCTGCCGCCCTTCTCGCGGTTGATTCCTCTCCATCCTTCGCCACAGCGGCGGTCAAAGCAGCGGCCCTGATTCCGGACTGCGCGGCTCAGGGAGGCGCTTCCGGCTGCAGGTCACTTCCGGGTTGGTGGCCGAAGCCGGCGGGAGCGCGCGCGGGGGAGGGGCGGCGGGTCGGCCTCCGCGCGGCGCTGAGCGGCGCGGCGCTCTGGGATCAGCTGGCGGGCGGGCGGGCGAGCGAGCGAGCGGGCGCCGAAGCGGCCCCGGCTCTGCGACAGCGCCGCCTCCTCCGCGTCGCAGGCGGGCTACTGAGGCCATGTCGCGGGGCTGGTAGCTGGGCTCGCTGACGAGCCGCCTCGAGTGGGTGCCCGGGAGCCGGGGCGGGGGGCCGGACTCTGGGCCGGTGCGTTTTCAGCCCCAGGGCTTGCCTCAGGAAAACGCACGAAGCGTTTCCTTGGGGTGATGGCCTTTGCTCTCCCTACGACCCAGCAGTTGGGTTCTTGACTTACTGATTCATCCTCTCTGCCTCTGTCATCGCAGGTTTAAACTTACGGGATCGCTCTCCGGAGGAGGAGGGGATCCGCCGCGCGATTGACAGCATATTCCTGCGGGCGCCCTTCCTCAGCTCCCACTACACGGCCGGATTCGGGTGGTTCCTCTCCAGGCTGAAGCCCAGAAGGAATCCTTAGATTGTTTTTCTTGAAAGCAAAATCTAGAAACCATCGACATTTTGCCTTGCGGCTTCCTATTTGCAAGATGAAGAAGTTTTTCGACTCCCGGCGGGAGCAGGGCGGCTCTGGCCTGGGCTCGGGCTCCAGCGGAGGAGGGGGCAGCAGCTCGGGCCTGGGCAGTGGCTACATCGGAAGGGTCTTCGGCATAGGGAGACAGCAGGTCACCGTGGACGAGGTGTTGGCGGAAGGTACGATGGAAACCAGGGCGCCGGGAATTAAAATCGTTTGCTGATGTGGCAGGACTCTGGTGTCTAGTTGTATGAATGGTTTTTGACCAGCTGACCCTCCCTTCCCCCTGCATTTTCCCTGGGAGTCATTGTCCTTGAGAGATTTAAAACTGAGTTTGAAAAATGACAAGGCTTAAGGGGGTGCGGTAGGGATTGCTGAAATTGTTTACCTCAGTGGCCTTTTATTTTAGGGGGAAAATAAGTATTAAGAAGATACCTTCTTTTCCTCACTAAATTATGCGGATCAGATGAGAAAACCTATGTGTGAAAGTGTAAATGACATTAAATTCAGGGTGATGTATTTGGCTCTCCCCCTACACCAAAACAAAACAAAACAAAAAAAGCCTTGAAATACTGATTGGAAAGGTGGGGAAGGGAGGATCTTCAAGGGAGAGGGGGTTTCTCTCACCAACTTTCTTATTTCTATAAGGAAGAACAGGATTATCTAGTAATGAAATGTATTTTTTGATGGATTTGACTAGATTTATTTCCTTACCCAGCTGTAGTCAGGTCCTCAGGATGTAGCTAAGATAACAGAAATCATAAGAAATGAATGTGATTATTTTAAACTGAGTCACCTAGGCCCTTCCCCCTCCCATTTTAGTTTTTAGTAAAAATTACTTGAGAGTGGCTCTGTTTCCTCTCTGTTGAAGAAGGTGCTGTTTAGGTCTTGTGTAAATTCTCTGTATGTGTGCTCATTTGTATGTCTGTATTCGGGTAGATACATATTTGTATACACTAAGCTTTTAGGAAATCTTTACCTGTCTCCTGGTAAACATAACCTTGACCTTCATAATTATGCCAGACTCCTACTTTTCACAGCTCATTGCTTGCTTATTTTTAATAAAAACAGCAATTTCCTTGGTATGAAGCAATTCAGTCTAATTGTATGGCCCAACCTGCTGTAGGTTGTGAGGTAGACTAGAAGGGATTGGAGAAGGGTGGGGGGAACCTCAGTGACTTCAACATGGTGACAGGGAATAGTTTATTAGCTAGGAAAGAGAGAATGAAAGCTAAGAGGCCTCTTAAAGGAGGTATTTGAAAACTTAAGTTTGAGGCAAGGACCTCTACCTGGGCCTAGGAAATGCCTGTCATGGTGGATGCTGCAGGATGGTGGGTGGATAGGAAAACTAAGAGGCTGTTGGGCTTTCAGTTTGTGTAAGCTTTGGATTCAACAGGACCCAGTTTGGGGGAACATGGTTGAAGCCTGTACTTGAAAAACACTATTTTTAAAAGATTTTAGACAGTGTCCTTGTAAAATTATTGCTTTTTTTTTGTCCTCAATACGGCTCCAGTTGGACTTAATCTGGCCCTGAGTCACTGTCTTCTGTACCCTTCCTTGAGAGCGCTAGTGTAGGTTGGGAGATGTTTCTGTATCTGTGCCCAGATCTGTACCCTTGAGTCTGAGCTGACTCTTTTGTATCTGTGCCAAAGCCCTTGTCTGCAGTGGGTGGGGTGTGTGTGAGAGATCAGGAGAACCAGAGATGCAGTGCTCTTTCCTCCCCCTGGATGGTCTATGCTGACATCAGAGCCCTGGAACATTTTTTTTTTTCAGCTGGGATGTTGTCTTATCATGGATGGTGTGGCTCTAAGTGGTGCCTGGTCCTGAGTCCATGGAGAGTGGTAGGGAGGAGAGGATGCAAAATTGGTCTTTGTTTTCTGGGTTGCCCTATTGAGTAGAATTCATCCTGAGAACTACATATCACGTCTTATGATATTTTTAAAACAGAGCTTAGGACTTGCAGATTTACATCACTTCATTCATTCAACCAATAGCCTACAGTGTGGCTTACACTGCTAGGCTTGGGGACATGACATTAAGCTAGATGCTAGAGTTTAGGAGCTGCTTTAAGAGGTGAAAAATGAACAGGTGTAATAGGGTGATTAGTGACATCATGGAGATAAGCTTAGGGTGCAGGAGCTGCAAATTTTACTTTTTGAGGCCCCCAATTTTAGGGATCTAAGAATTGTTTTCTGGAGGAAGAGACTGGAGCATGAGTAGGAGTTAGTCATTGTGGTGGCAGCATGGGCAGAGTAGTAAGAGGGTTTGACAATGCCAACTTCTTGATGTTCTTTAGCTATGACTGAGCTTGAATTATGTCCTTAGTCATTATGTAGGAGTATGTATGTGGCACCCAAGTTCAAAGACACCTCTAAGTTCTGAAAGGGCTGAGAGAGGCCTGATGTATGTCTGTCTTATTTTAATTAATCAGTACATTTGTTTTGAAGTGCTGGAGATCATGCTGGCCTTGCTTCTAGTAGCCAGGCATTCTGTTACTGAGCTACATACCCAGCCTGGATGTCAGACTTTAAGGAGCTGCCTGTGAATTTGGGAATATACATGTGCATTCACACATATAGTACTGTGCTTAGTAACAGTGGAGTCAGATTTAGTTCCAAATTCTGGATCTGTTCTTTACCAGCTGTGCAATGTGGAACCAAGACATTCCCAGCTTTGTTGGTTCTGTTTCCTGATTGCAGTATTCTTAAGGTGTAGAACCTTAGGGTCAGGAGCATCCTTATCACCTGTGAAATGTTAAAAATGCAGGTCTTGGCCTTTACTCTATAGATTGTGGGTGTGGGGCTTTAACAAATTCCAAGGTAGTGTCTGGTCCAAGCTAAAGTCTGAGAACCACTACCATGTGGGGTGATCTTGAGGATTTTTTAAGGCAGTGTTTATAAAGAACTTGACATTCTTCAGTTGTTTAATAAATGATGGCCATTATTTATGATTAACAGTATGTTTATAGGTAAAGGTAAATGAACAAAAATGTGAAGATGGGTTTGACTTAAACATTCTAAAGCAATTTCTTTCTGCACTGGGTTTGGGCTGAGCCAGATGGCCTGTGCAGAGGCTTCACCAGTTCTCTCAAGGGTCTATGGATGGTTTGAGTAGCCATGTCCCATGTCCCTTTTCCATCCCCCCTTCTCTGAGTTTCTGTGTTCTGACCTTCCTACTAATATCAGCTAGACTTTTCTAAGGTCAATGAGAGTTATATACTAAATGCCCTAGGCAGTAGTAGTCAGGTAGTTTAGGGCAGTGATGTCATCAAGCACAGACCTGACCTTAATGTGGAATTGCAAGACCGAGAAATAGGTGCTGGGTAAGACAGGAGAATGCTGGGCTTCCATCCAACCATGCTCGACTGGTTCACTAACTAGTACAGGAGGAACTTTGTTGTCTGGGGAAAGGTTAAACTGTTAATCTTCAGTTAGAAGTATGTGACTATCTCTAGACTGGGAACTTTCTTGGTGAGGTTGCCATTATGAGATGCTAAATCATGTCCATCAAGGGAAGATTGGGTTTAAGCTAACAGAATGAGCTCATTGGGGAAATTAGAGTAATACAGAAGGGCTGCAAAGCAATACTTTTGTCTCACTTCCTTAGCTATGTAAGTTATCTCTAAGAATATATATGTCGGTAAATAATGAACACTTGCTGTGTCCAAGATGACATTCCAGAGCTGCATCAGTTCCGAAGAGGTGCCAGCTGGGTCCACTAAATCTCTCATCTGCACAAAAGGAATCTCAGGTCCACGGCTGATGAGAACTAACACACTATCAATCAGAAAACTTTCATAGTTTCTGCTGTCTACAGAGCAAAGTAGTATAACTTAAAGATGTGTGTCAACCCCTCCCCCATCCACATATGGCATATAATTTGAATGTCTTAGTGGTATTAATAATGAACAAATGCATGTATTCAGTGAGCCATTTATTAGTGCTTTTCTGTGGTAGGCACTGCATTAGGGTCCAGAAAAAACAAGTTGGCTGGGACATGGGCTCATTTAATAGCAAGTAGCTTTTAAGATAAATGGCTCTCACGTAGCATTGACCTTGGTGTATAGCAGACAGTAAAAAATGTCAGGATATGATAAGGAAAAAGAGCCTGGGGTGAGGGTTTGAACTGGAATCCAGCTATCTACCAGGTGTTGCAGCTAAGGGTTACCCAAGACCTTCTATCCACAGGGGATGGCATGTACAATATTGTGGAGTAGCAAAACAGAATGGCCAGTTTCAAGAATACCAATAGTTCAGTGTGACTTTTGTGGTTAGTACAAATTTTCCCTTCCCAGTCAAGGAAAGAAAGACCCATTGGGTATATGTTTGGGGTGAGCTAGAATGATGTTCTTGTACACTTGCTCTCCAACTTACATTTGGATGTGTTTGCTGCTCACTTTCTTTCTTAGCTCTGGATATTTTGAAGAACTCTCCAGTGACTACAGATATATTCTCGCTTCCCTACTATGCCTCGGTCATATACTAAGGCAAAGTAGGTCTGGAAAAGGGGTATTCCAGAAGTGTCTTAAGGGGCTAGAAGCAGACAGGCAGGTAGGTGTATGTGTATGTGTGGGGGCAGGATAACTAATGTTACAGAAACAAGTAAATAGGGAAGAAAATGATATTTGTTTAGAGCAGGACTGTTGGTGACAAAAGGAATAAGTTCATGTGGACTCTTGAGGGGCAGGCAGAGAGGTTAGTTATAAACACCTGAGGCCCTCTCTTGACGCAAATACTGGTTTGATCCCTCCTACTTCAGATGTCTTTGCCTGCTGTGAAGTCTGGTTATTTTACAGGCAACTGCAGATTTTCAGGGGGTGGTTTGTGAATGGTGTCTTCCTGGTTTTGGGCAGGATGACAGTTGCAGCTTTGCTAAATATAGCCAAGTCCAGGATTCAGAAATGAAGTTCAGAATAAGCAGTTGCTGTGGTCAGAGCCTTTCCTTTGGTCTTTGTAATGAAGTCAAGCTCATTTAATGAGAGAGCTGAAGAGAGAACACATGAGTTTTGAGTGGGAGAATGTGGGGGAGAGGCATCTACTTGTACCTCAGTAGCTAAGATGACATGTAAGATACCCCAAAATGGCTAGACAAATATTAATAAAACACCTGAAAATATACTTTATTTGTGGTATGTGCAAGTTGACACTTTAGAAAGGGGATGAGTACCAATGTTCACCTTCATCTTGTACACTTAGAAGAACAGATGCCTTCTGAGCCTACTTAAGATGTCTGTATCTAACCAAGAGATTATAGAAATTGAAATGGCATTAGCTATTGAAGTAGCCTCTAGCCAATGAGAATTTCCACTCACCTGCAGTCTGTCTTCCTAGAGTCTTATTTTGGTGCAGTGGAAGAGCACTGCAGAATGAACTTAAATGGAGGTTTGTCAGTTCTCTTCTTGCCTTATTCAATAAATGTTGCTTAACCTACCTACATGCCGTGCACCTGCCTTCAGGAGCTCACAGTCATGAGACATGGGAGAAAATCACTGTAAATGTTTGAAATGGGAAGTTGTAAAAGGCTGAGGGTAGCCACTTGGCAGAGCAGTTAGTTTTGTGTGTGTGGTGTGGGAGTAGTCAGGGAAAGCTGAGTAAAGGTGACATCTGAGGTGTGTGTCTTCAAAAATGAGAAATTAATGCTAGATGGACAAGATTGGGAGAACATTCTAGGCAAAAGGGAAAACCTGGCCAAAGAAATAAACTATATTTGTGGCCCAGAGCTGTGCTGTCCAATAAAGTAAACACAGCCATGTAGGATTATTTAAATCATCCAGAATTAAATAAAAATAACTATCCTGAAGAACCTTACTTGGTTATTGTTTATAGTTTTAGATAGGTCAGCTAGATCTGCTTTCTCATTACAAAGAGTTAGCTAGAGTAGTGGTCTCTAAATCTATGGATAGCATGGCACTATCTTTAAAAACATGCTGTGCCTTTGTGTAGGCTTGCTGTCATTAGTTAATATCTGAAAGCACAGTACATAGTACATACTTAGGATTAAGTTCATTGTGAATAGCAGTGGATATAAATCCATGTTTTAAATGATCACAGGTTTTGGTGAACTTGTAGACTATGATTGTTTCTGTGCAGTCATGTGCCTGTGGCCGCCCAGAGAATGCCCAGGTGTCCCCTCCCATCCCTCACTCACCTTTTTTTCCTTGCACCGGTGTCTTTTACTGATTCTAGAGTTTGCTGTTAATGAGTCCGAGTGATTCTTAGTTCTTTGTTCCATAGGATTAGGGTTACAAATGTGCATGGCCAGCTATTTTATTGGGTTCAAGAGATTTGAATTCTGGTGCTCTCAGGCTGCTCAGGCCCTCATTCTTGTACAGGAAGGACATCTAACTGCATAGCCATTTCTCCAGGCCAGCTTGCATTATTTTTAATTCAAGGGCTTTTTGTTTTATTCCAGAATTTTTGAAGCCTCCTGTTTGTATCATGAGTTAACTCATTTAAAACAGCATAATTAGTAAATTCACTTAACCAAGCTCACATGAATCACAGTCTTTCTCTCTGGATTAAAAGGTTTTCACCAAGCCAGGCACAGTGGCTCACACCTAATGATCATATAGCTCAGGAGATTGAAATAGGAAGGATAGCCTTGGCTACAAAGTGAGTTCTAGGTCAGCCTGGGCTACAGTGAAATTCTGCCTCAGAACCCCCCAAAAGACTATCACCATTAACGTTATGGGAACACTGGTGTTGTACTATTAAATATTAAATCTTAGGACTGGCTATATGGCATTGTTGGTAAAGCTTGCCTAGCATGCATAAAGCCCTGGGATCAATCCCTAGTTCTGCATTAAACTGGGTGTGGTGACACATGCCTGTAGTCCTAGCACGTGGGAGTTAGAGGAGGCAGGAGGATCAGAAGTTAAGATTTTCCTCAGCTATATAGCAAGTATGAAGCCAACCTGTGCTGTATGAAACTATCTCAAAAAAAAAAAAAAAGCTTTTCATTTTTAACTGTGATGAAAACACTTAACAGAATTTACCATTATGACCACTTTTTTTATATGTGTGTAGTGTGTGTGTGGTATGTATGTATGGTGTGCAATGTGTGATGTATGCACATGTAGGTGCAGATGCATATGCCCCACGTGCGTGTTTGCAGAGACTAGAGGAGACCATTGGGTGTCCTTTTATTACTCATGTGCATATTTCCTTGAGACTGGGCTTGAACATGTGTGTTACCATGCTCAGCTTTTTACATGGGTTCCCAGCAGTTGCACTTGGCTCTCATGCTTAAGTGGCGAGTAGCATTAACCACTGAGCCATCTCCCCAGCCCCACTATAATTATTTTAAGTGTATAGTTCAGTGGCATTAAATAGGCTCATAATGTGCCAACTATCACCACCATCTTTCTTTATAATACTTTTTATTTTATAAATTTGAAATTGTCCATTAAACCATAACTTCCCTTTCTCCACTCCCTCTGGGGTCTGGCAACCACCTCTCTACTTTTTGTTTCTGATTTTTTTTTTAAATTTTGGCAAATGCTTTAAGTGCCTCATATTAGTGGAATCATATAGTACTTGCCTTTTTATGACTGGCTTATTCATTGAGCATAATGTCTCAGTGTTGTAGCTTATTACTTCCCATATGTATATAATTTATTTTATTTATTTATTTGACAGAGACAGAGGGAAAAAAAAGAGAGTCAGATAGGAGGAATGGGTGTGCCAGGGCCTCTAGCCGCTGTAAATGAACTCCAAATGTGTGAGCTACTTTGTGCATCTGGCTTTATGTGGGTGCTGGAGAATCAAACTTGGGTCCTTTGGCTTTGCAAGGAAGTGCCTTAACTTCTAAGCCATCTCTTGAGCCCTATTATTTCCTTTTTAAAGTATTGTATGTATATTTCACATTTATTTGTTAGTGGACTATTGGGTAGCTTCTACCTTTTAGCTGTTATAAATAATGCTATGACATGGGTACATGGATGTGCAAATATTTAAGTCTCTGCATTTAATTATTTTGGGGTATTTACTCAGAATCGTTAGATCATTCTAAGTTAATTTCTTTTTTGAGGTAGTGTCTCGCTCTAGCCCAGGCTGACCTGGAATTCACTATGTAGTTTCAGGGTGTCCTCAAACTCACGGCAATCTTCCTATCTCTGCCTACTGAGTGCTTGGATTAAAGGTATGCACCACCACACCCAGCTCTAAATTAATTTTTTGAAAAACTTCCATCTTGTATTTTGTAGAGATTGTGCCAGTCTTAGACATCTACTAGCTGTGTGACAGGATTCTAGTTGTTCCTTATTAAAAAAAAATTGTCAATGAAGAAGTCATCACTAACTATGCCTCATTGACATTTTTTTTTTCCATTTTCCTGGAGACAGGGTCTCATGTCACCCAGGCTGGCCTCAAACTTGTTATGTAGTTGAGGATGGGTCTTGAACTCAAGAGCCTCCTAACTTGGGCTCTCTAAGTGCTATAAATACAGGCCTATGGCTTATATTCTGTTTGGCAATAGTAGAGAGCCTAATTAATGAGTGTTACATAGTAGTATCTCACTGTGCTTTGATTTGCATTTCCCTAAAGGTTAGTAATGTTAAAGTATCTGTTTCACGTGTTGTTTATTTACTGGAGAAATGTCTATAAAGTCCTTTGCCCATTTTTGAATCAGTTTATTTGGTGAGGCTTAGGAATCTCTGCATATTGTAGATATTAGTCTTTTTTCAAATAGAAAATTTGCAAGTATTTTCTCTCCTTTGGATTGCATTTTTAATTTGAAAATCTTATTTTCTAAGATGAGAATAAATATAAATAAAGTGTCTACATTTCTTTTATTTACTCCTATGAATTGTCTTGGCTACCTCCATTTGGACAGCACTGGTCTAGAATTGTAGTAGTCAGCCACTTTTTAGTCTTTAAAAGCAACCAAAAGTACTTAATTCAACTTTGCAAAGATAAGACTTGAGCATATGTGAATTTGCTGAATTTCAGATGTTCCTTAAAGCAAGACTCCTTGAAGGAAGGGTTCTAGAGAAAAGACTAAAACAATCAACCTCACAAGTCTTTTATAACATTTCATTTAGTCCTCAGTGATCTCTTTTCCTTCTATTCCTTTGGGATACAGAGACTATCCTACACATATCAGCAATGCTGTAGGGACTGTTCTGTGTGGTTCACTTGTTTCTTGTATGTTGATCATATCATGCCATTTAGAAAGGCAGGGGAGAAGTCTTCTAATACTTTTCTACTTGCTGTAGCAGCTCTGGGGTAGCTGAGGACATACAAGGTGCCCAGTAAGCCTTGCAGATTCAATACATAACAATGTAACAACTCCTCTCACTTCTTATTCACAACATTTGTAAGAAATAGGGTGGGTAGTTATTGATGTACAGGTGAGAAAACAGTGGCTAGAGTACGTTAAGTGACTCCCCAAAACCATATTGAGGAAAGAACTTGACCTAAGCCCTGAGTTACATTGAAAGTGCATGATCCTTACAGAAAATTGACTTTGTACCATTATTTTTTCATAATAACCTTTTTTTTTGAGGCAAGCTCTTTTTTGTGTGTGAGAGAGACAGACACACAGAGAGAAATGGTGTTCCAGGGCCTCTAGCCACTGTAGTCGAACTCCAGATGTGTGTGCCCCTTTGTGCACATGTGTGACATTGCATGCTTGCATCACTGCGTCTGGCTTACGTGGAACCTAGAGATTCGAACGTAAGTACTTAGGTTTGTGCAAGCAAGCTCTTTCACTGCTAAGCCATCTCTCTAGCCCATAATAATCTTTTTCAAAAATAACTGTTCTTTATTTATTTGCAAGTAGGAGGAAGGGAGGAAGAGAGAGAGAGCGAGAGAGAGAGAATGGATAAATGAATGAGAGAGAATGAATGAATGATAATGGGCACTCTAGGGTCTCTTGCTGATATAAACGAACTCCAGATGTATATGCCACTTTGTTTATCTGGCTTTATAGGGGTACTGGGGAATTGAATCCCGGGCTATTAGGTTTTGCAAGAAAGTACCTTTAATGACAGAAATCTCTCCATCCCTATAATATTATTTTATGGGTTTTTTTGCAGGAGGGGGTGGTCATTATTCGGGATAGAGCACAAGGGCTTACACATATTAAGCTAGGCATGTGATATGTTCTGCCACTGAGGTACCCTGATCCCTTCAATAACATTCTTGACCACTAATACTTTTCAACTGAGCCTCCTTATAAGTATTTCCAGTCAAGAAATGCTTCTATAACACTGAGTTGTGTAACAAAATCAAAATTCCCTAAGCTGGGTAGGTGATAAGTAACAGAAAATTTGTTTCTTCCAATTTTGGAGGTTAGAAGTACATAGTGTGGGTGCCAGTGTGGTGGAATTGGGATGACTCTTCTGGGCTGTAAATTGCTTATTTCTCCATGAGATTAAAGGCATTAATAAGCAGGACCAGTAAGGGCAACTCTCTAAGGCATCTTTTTAAAAAATATTTTATTTATTTATTTATGTATTTGACAGAGAAGAGGGAAAGAAAGAGAGAAAGAGAATGGGCATGCCAGGGCCTCCAGCCACTGCAAACAAACTCCAGGAGATGCATGCACCCCCTTTACATCTGCTTAACAAGCGACCTGGGCAATCAAACCTGGGTCCTTTGGCTTTGCCAGGAAATACCTTAACTACTAAGCCATCCCTCAAGTCCAGGGGATCTCTTTTATTAGGATGCTAATCTTATTTATGAGGGTTTCTCCCTTAAGAACTACTCATCTTTCCAAGGCCCTGCCTCATAATATTGTTACCTGTTAACTGGAATTGAACATCTGATCTTTGGGAGGAACACAGACATTCAGATCATAGCATTCAGATGGGAAATTCTGGGGAGAAATTTTAAAGCTCAAAGTCCATATTCAGTAAGCATTAGGGTATTATTACAACTGCCCTCAATAGGTTTATCAAGACTTACCATCATGCCTTCTTTGGTTTACTAGCTTATTTCTGTAAAAAAGTTATTTTATGCAGAAAATTAAGGATTTTAAACTATAATTGGCTAGGAAAGATGGCTAGTTTATTGATCCTAAGAAAATGAAATTTAAAAGTAAATGATTTGTTTGCAGTCACTTAGCACATGTGTACTTCTGAGACACCCCAGCACTTCTCTAAACACATTGGTCCCACCATATCATGCTGTGCCACACCAGTGACATTTTGAGCTGGACAATTCTTTGTTGGGGTGAGGCATTATGGGAGTTATATAGTGTTCTTGGCCTCTACCTTCTAAGTGACACTTACACATATCTGCCTTGTGACAATGAAAAGTGTCTCTAGACATTACTAAATAACAGGGGTGGGGGACGAGGTAGATTCACCCATTTGGGGGAGCATACATGTTCACATATATTTTAGTCATCTCTCAGTAAACTTGAAGTAAGTATCTTTTTTTTTTTTTTTTTTGGTTTTTCGAAGAAGGGTTTCACTCTAGTCCAGGCTGACCTGGAATTCACTCTGTAGTCTCAGGGTGGCCTTGAACTCATGGCGATCCTCCTACCTCTGCCTCCCAAGTGCTGGGATTAAAGGCATGCACCACCATGCCCGGCCTGTAAGTACCTTTTAGTAAAGTTGAAGTGAGAATACTTACTTCCTATATGTATGTGCATGCACACACACACACACACACACACATACACATATGTATCATGCCACTTTGTGCATCTGGCTTTACATGGGTACTGGAAAATCAAACCTGGGTTGTTAGGCTTTGCAGGCAAGTGCCTTAACCACTGAGGTATCTCTCCAGCCTCTGAGGAACAAAATTTGACTACATTAATAAATCAGATGCTCTGTGTTTATGCCCAAACCAAAAAAAAAACCAAAATCATTTCATCTTTCGTGAATGTGAATCACTCAGGAATGGCAACTAGTGCTAAAAAGGTAATTCTTTTTTCCCAGCACTTGGGAGGCAGAGGTAGGAGGATTGCCAAGAGTTTGAGGCCACCCTGAGACTACATAGTGAATTCCAGGTCAGCCTGAGCCAGAGTGAGACCCTACCTCGAAAAACCAAAAAAAAAAAAAAAAAGATTGCTAATGTGTTTGACAATAGCAGATTCAGTAACCTAAAACCAGTCTCAGTGCCTGTAATTTTAACTTGCTTGAGGTTTTCCAACTTAAAATCTTAAATTTCTCAGTCCAATATCTTTAGCCAAGCACATCAGTCCATTACAAATTTAACCTTGACCAAACTCTCTGGGCCTGGGCAGAAGGATGCAGCCAGCCCTTATGCCAGTAGCCCAGTTCCAACAAAGTCCTCTGTAGTCTTTCCTTCCCTTTTGAAAGCCCTTAAGCCAAGCCTCGAAGTTCAATGCTGTCTGCACTTAGCATTCTCAGACTCTCATCAGAATAGTCCATAAAACTTGGCTTACCACTCCAGAAGACATCTTAAGTTGCAAGCATCAAGTCCATGCCTATTCCTCCCAAACAAAGGTTCCAGAAGATCAACATCCACATAGTCAGGTTCACTCACCCCACTCCTGGTACCAAGTTCTGTAGCAGACAGCTTCAGGTTCACTGAGATGAACTTTCAGACCAGGCACAGTTATGGAGGAAGGGATATTTATTGAAGCTTACAGATCTAGGGGAAGTTCCATAATGGCAGAAGAAGCTGGCCTGCCTTCACAGGTCCAAGCGGAGAGAAAGAAGTGCAAGCCTAAAGGTCAAAAGCCACCACACACTTCAGGAACTCCAGCTAGACACACTTTGCATATCTTTAGATTGAAATCTGAAACCCACCACCACGATTTAAGGTCCACCCATTGACATTGCTTCCAGCCAGGTAGCCAGCAGATGCAAACTACAAACAAACAACTGAATATATTGGGGGGCCATCTATTCTATTCAAACCACCACAATAATAAAAAAAAATTTAAAAAAAGGTATTTCTTTTTTAAAAAAATACTTTTATTATTTGAGAGAGAGAGAGAGAGAATGGTTGCACCAGGGCTTACAGCCCTGCAAATGAACTTCAGATGTAGGTGCCACTTTGCACATCTGGCTTATGTGGGTTCTGGGAAATCGAACCTGGCTGCTTTGGCTTTGTAGGCAAGTACCTTAACTGCTCAGCCATCTCTCCAACCCTAATAAGGTAATTCTTATATAAGTATTTGGTACTTCCTTTATTAGTATTATTATTAGTGTGTTACTATTGTTACTATTTAGTCCATTATACATTCTTTAAACAGTCTCAGTTCTTTTATTGAGTCAGATAATTGTTACAAAAGGGGAGTGCTGCTTAAGTGAGATTTTCAAGGCAGAAGGCAAAATACCAGAAGTGAAACAAAGTTTGCAAGAATCAAGATTTGGGTTTACAGCCTGTGTGGTGGCATAAACTTTTAGTCTCAGCACTCAGGAGGCTGAAGTAGGATGATTGTCTTGGCAAGGCCAGCCTGGGGTTACAGAGTAAGTTCCAGATCAACTGGGCTAGAGTGAGACCTTGCCTCAAAGGTGGAAAAAAAAAAAGGACTTGGAGTTTTGTGTGGGTGAATTGGTTAGTTTTCTCCTTGGACTGTGTTAACTTTAGAAGACCCTAGATAACAGTGCCAGTTGAAGCTTTACTATTTATGATTTCCAAAAGGCTGACAGATTATTATTAAAGAGATGGTGGCATTGTGTGTTGATAATAGAGGGCTGCACATAGCATTGATGCAAGGTGATCTTTTTATTTCCTTCAGATTATAGATCTGAAATGCCTTTTGTTGGCTTTGAATCTTGGAGAAAGTCATCTGCTGCCATGCCATTTTCTTGGTGCATGTTTACAACATCATGATAGCTAATGTATTGGACCTTTAAGGTGAAGGAAAGATGGTTGTCCCTTTGGTACTGCACATGGATTTGAGAACAACATAGCACATTGATACTTACCAGGATAGGAAGAAGACATAGGGAGTCAGGTATTGCTGGCTGGTCCCTTCCTAGAAGATTAAGGCCTGAACAGCATAGATGAGAGGCTGCTTTCCTATTCTTCAGTGACTCCCCATTTTCCCCAGGGGGCAGAAAGTACTGGTTATCTCACAGGTTTGTAGGACTTGTTTAGTTTTCCCCAGGGTTAGCCCAATCCTGTTCCTCAGCCTTTGTCCTCTATTCCTTTTGGCATTCTGAAGACCTCAGTGTGTCTGTGTGGAGAAGATTGTAGGGAAGTATAATGGGATTAGTATTTCCATTGGGCCTTTTGACTGAAAAGTCTGTTTTGACCAGAAAGTGCAACTCTGTAATGAATGACTGGGAAATCCCAGTTCCAATGCTCTGTCCTCCCCTGGAGGACATGCCACCACATTTTCTTTTGCAACTTTCAAGGGTAGTACCATGGGGGCTGGGGGTTACAAGAATGAACATTGGAATTAGGCAGCTATTGGGCTTGATTTCTGGACCTGTCCTTGTGAGGATGGCCAATTGCTTAGACCCAGCCTTCTCACTTATAAAATGCCAAACCTGGGTTATTATAAGATTAGCTGGATGGATACATGCAGAGCATTTAGCATAGATAGATTAACCAATATTAGTTGGATAGCACTCTGTCAATAAGATAGCTCTTAGTACTCTTTGTACCTGTATGAGAGTATTTGTTTTGCTATGTATATATTTCCTGGTAGTATACTCCTAGGCATATATTTAGGGAGGTGGGGAGATGACTCAGTGGATAAAGTGCAAGTGTGAGGACCCAATACCCACTTAAATATTAGGCAAGTATGTAATTCCATTGCTCCAGGTCAAACTGTCTAGCTAGACTAGCTGAGTCTGTGGGCTTTAAAATGAGAGACCCAACCTCAGTAAATAGAGTGGAGAGCTATAGAAGAAGATATCCTACATCAGTCTCTGGTTTCAGCATGTATGCACACACATGTGAACACATACACACACATACACACCATATACTCATAATACACACTAAAAAAAAGCCATCTCTGTTCAAAGTGTTGCTATTAGTATGATGGCTGCTTGACTTAGGCCTGTCCTCTTCATTTGCTTTAAACTATGGATTTAGTTCTTTTTTTATTTTTATTTTTAAAGGCAGGGTAGGGTCTCATGTGTCTGAGGTTGGCCTGAAACTCCTTCTGTATCTGAGAATGATCTGTTCGTCCTGTCTCATGTGCCACCATACCCAGTTTTATGTGGTGCTGGGGATGGAACCCAGGGCTTTGTATGGAAGTCAAGTACACTACCAACTGAACTATACCTCCCAGGCCCTTTTTTACTTTGGTTTCTTTGAGGTAGGAGTCTCATATAACCCAAGTTGAACTAGAACTCACTGCTGTATTCAAAGATGACTTTGAATTCCTGGTCTTCCTGCCACCACCTCCCAAATATGGGGGTTACAGGTGTATGCCACCAGGACAAGCTTTTTATTTTGTAATTTGAGATAGTGTCAATAAGTTATTCATGCTGGTTTTGAACTCACTCTGTAGCCTAGGCAGTCCTTAAAATTGAGCTCCTCCTGCTTCAGCCTCCTAAGTGGCTGGAATGAGGGACCTGCTCCAAGATTTAGTTCTTTCCATTGCCTCATTATTCCTTGTTCCTGGGATACCGTCCTCTTTGCACCAGTCTTTTTAAATCACAGGTCTCTGTGTGCCTGGTATTCCTGCTTGACTGTTTGGACCCATGATATCAGAGTTTCATTTTGCTATTTATCTCTTCTATTTGTATCTTCTTTCCAGTGTTAGGTCATCATTTCTTTGAGGGAAGGGTATGGGCCTTAAGTTTATTTATATCTAATTCAGGACTTTTCCATTTGAGCAATGCACTAGTGGGTGCTAGGGAATAAATTAGCTGAATAATATTATGATACATCAGCACTAGCTCAAACCCACTGGACAGGTAGAAAAGACCAGACTTGAGATGTATAAACTTCTCAACACTTTTCCAAACAACACACCAAATCTGTGTTGGAGGGCTTTGCAGAGCCTCTTGCAGTGAGAAGAACCATTGGCACAACTAGGGTTTTTTTTTTTTTTTTTAATATTTTTTGTTCATTATTTATTTATTTATTTGAGAGTGACAGACACAGGGAGAAAGACAGATAGAGGGAGAGAGAGAGGATGGGCGTGCCAGGGCTTCCAGCCACTGCCAACGAACTCCAGACACGTGCACCCCCTTGTGCATCTGGCTAACGTGGGACCTGGGGAACCAAGCCTCGAACTGGGGTCCTTAGGCTTCATAGGCGAGCGCTTAACCGCTAAGCCATCTCTCCAGCCCACAACTAGGGTTTCAGTAAGGGTGAAAAACAATAATCCAAAGCAAAGTAGAATATCTTCTAGGAAGTCATAGAAACCCTTTGTGGATTAGGTTTATATTATGGAAACCTGATGCTATTAATTTCAAGAGTAGAGATAGAAGTATCTTGACTGTATAAAGAATCTAAATTTGTTTAATGCTATATTGTAAAGTTGAAGGCTAAGCCAAGTATTGAAAACTCAAATATTGTTAAAAATACCTTGAAGGAGCCGGGCGTGTACACACCTTTAATCCCAGCACTCAGGAGGCAGATGTAGTAGGATCACCATGAGTTCGAGGCCACTCTGAGACTACATAGTGAATTCCAGGTTAGCCTGGGTTAGAGCAAGACCCTCCCTTGAGAAACCAAACATAAATATAAAAATAAAAATACCTTGAATGATGCATTCTTTTTCTAGTTTGTGATGGCTATTGGTCTGTAGTAAATTAGAATACTGATACTCAACTTATATTTGAGGTAGTGAATCTGAGGACAGGGAGTAATAATTGAACTATACAGAGAACCAGAGTTATATACTGTTTGTTACTCTCTTTTCCTTGTTAAAGACAATTGACCATTTTGTTTCTGGACAGGGTCTGGGGACACATTGTTTAAACTTGCATGGTGTCTGAGATAAAGGGAATGCCATCCTTTTTTCCAGCTTGCCATGATTTTAAATGACATATAACAGTAAGCAAGAGCAAAAGGAAATGACAGAGCAGAGAGCAAGCATCCTGACATTCCCTTTCTTACCCTGAAGTTGTTTTTAACTAGGAAATTTACTTTATCCATTTGCAATATACAAGGTGAATGATCTTGTCTATGTCTAGCCTGGTTAGACCTCTAAAAAATGTGAATTACATCTGTGCTTATGACTTTTTGACTCACCTAGCATATGATATCACCTGTGTCTAATGTAAGCTGAATTTACATTAAGTCTATGTCCCTATATAAGGCTTCTACAACATCCTTAAGTCTCTAAACAGTTGAAAAGTCTTTAATTTTAGGCGTGGTGTTTAACAATGTTTATCCTTTTTTGTTCCTTATAAAAGGAAATTAATTTTAGACAAAGTTTGGTCTTTTTAGCTGTCCTAAAGCCTTTCTACATATGCACACCTTCATCCATGTATTTTAACATTCTGATCTAAGTTCCACTCAAAAAAGCATTTTTTGGGCTGGAGAGATGGCTTAGTGGTTAAGCACTTGCCTGTGAAGCCTAAGGACCCTGGTTCGAGGCTTGATTCCCCAGGACCCATGTTAGCCAGATGCACAAGGGGGCACATGCGTCTGGAGTTCGTTTGCAGTGGCTGGAGGCCCTGGCATGCCCATTCTCTCTCTCTCTCTCTCTCTCTCTCTCTCTCTCTCTCTCTCTCTGTTGCTCTCAAAGAAATAAATAAAAATAAAAATTAAAAAAAAAACAAAAAAAAGCATTTTTAACAAGCACTCTATGCCCAGCATTAAAAAATTTCTTCCCAGTTCCTTTAACCTCTCATCTCAACCCATAATTAACCATCTTTCTAATAATATTATTAAGAGAAAATATGCCAAGTTGATTAATTTTATTACCCACTGACAAAGAGCAAGTAGTCTAGCTTTAAAGAGTTAGCCATCTTATTGTTGGAAATTTGTAGAGAAATAGCCTTAACTTAAAAACTTACCATTTCATTGGTATTTATGTCATCAAAAGGTCTACCTGACAACCAGACTTTTTAATAATGCCAGTATATATGTATAGATTTTATATGCCCATTTATTTGAGATATCTCCTATTAATAAACTCCATAAAATATACTTTTAAGTTATAATCCTATGAATTACAGGCAAAATATGACAACAGTTTTGGGGATAATCTGTATCAGTACCTCTAATATACTTGGAAATGCTTTTATTCTTAGGAGTAACTAAGGGATTTTTTTTTTTTTTTTTTTGTCTTGAAGCAGGCTGGCCTGGAACTCAGGCCAGCTGCCTCCTCCTTTTAAGCAACAAGACATTAACAAATTTTTTTAAATGTCTGGCAAATTAGGAGCCATCACCTCAGAGAAAATTTTGTTGTTTTCAATAATCCTCTATGTAAGTTGAAGTTGACCTAGAACATAAACTCTAATTATGATTGTGATAACATGTAACAAATTATGGCCTGCTTATATAAAATTTTAGCTCACTGTAGGCTTTAGTTACATCTTACCTTTTAAAGACAAAACCTAAAAAAGCCTTGATATAAATCAAATGACAACAAAATCTTAGGAGAGATCTGTTGAACTATTTGGATTAATGAAGAAACCAAAAGGTGTCTATAAACAACATCTTATTTGTTTAAAGCCTAAACAAAAGAGAATGTATCAGACACAGTTCAAATTAAAATTATATACTTATGTTTACCAAGTAGTTTAAAAGTCACATGATTTTTAAATGTGGGGTCAGGCATTGCATTGGAACCTTGAATTGGAGATTCTCCTGTCTCAGCTTCCCAAGTAGCTAGGAGGATAGACCTGTACTATCAGGCCTAGCTCATATTACTTTTTTTTTTTTCAAGGTAGGGTCTCACTCTAGCCCACCCAGTCTGACCTGGAATTTACTATGGCGTCTCAGGGTGGCCTCAAACTCACGGCGATCCTCCTACCTCTGCCTCCCGAGTGCTGGGATTAAAGGCGTGCACCACCATGCCTGGCCTCATATTACTTTTTATAATAGTTGTATGAATAAATGATTTACAGTCATATAAAGATATATTTGTCATAGAGCAATTTAGCAGAAAATCATGGCAGTTAGTGAGCACCATCAGGCATGTCTTTCCCATTGTGTCCCTGTATTTCCTGAGGCACAGCATGGTTACCTCCTGTACCCAGTTGACATAGCCACAGGCCTCAACTCCATAGCAGGGAGGAGGCATATGGTTGAGACCCAAGCCTGTTGAACAAACCTTTCCAGCCAGTTGTCTAGGCTCAGGGCTTGGCTGGGTGTTGTCTTCAGTCTCCCCTTCATTTAGGCAGCCAGATACCCACAGTCTCGCTGGCCCGCTCCAGAGATGAGGTCTCAAGTGTCTTAATTGGGCAGAGGTCTGTGCTACAGGAGGGGCGGAGCTCAGAGCAAGAGTCAGAGCTCCATCCTTCTACCCCACACAGGTAGCCATGTATATGTCTTATGGCACAGTAGCTTGTAACGAAAAAAGAAACCTAGAAGACATTCAGCCCAGTGGTCTTTGGTTCCAGAGCCTCCATATGGCCACAAGGCCCCTACCCCTGGCTCAGCCGAACCAGCTTCCAAGCTCTGGAGGAGTTCAGCCTTGTGCCTGGGGATTGGAGAAGCTCAACCAAATGCATCTCCCTTTAAATAAGCTCACATTTTACAAAAAATCTCAGCCTGGTGCCATCCCACTTTGGCCTCAGGTGATAGTGCATTTCATTAGGGCTCCAATCCCAGCAGGGTAGAACAGGTCAGGCTGGAAATGCCAAGAAGCCAAGAAGGTAGGTGACAAGTCTGTAGGAAGTCTGCCTGCCTAAGTGGCCAATGCCATTTATTCCCCTCAGCTTAACCAGAGGTAGTGATCTTAGCCTCTAGCAAGAAGAAAAAAGCAGTAGAAACACGCTGTGGTAGTTTGAATAGATGGCCCCCAATATATTCAGTTTTTTATTGTTTGTAGTTTGCATTCTGTAGCTACCTGGCTGGAGGCAATGTCACTGGGTAGATCTTTAGGTGTGGTGGTGGGTTTCAGATTTCAATCTAAAGATATGCAAAGTGTGCCTAGCTGGAGTTCCTGAAGTGTGCTGTGCTGTGTGGCTTTTTGGCTTGTGCTCCTCTCTCTCTCTGCTTGATCCTATGAAGGCAGGCCAGTTTCTTCGGCCATTATGGAACTTCCCCTGGATCTGTAAGCTTCAATAAATATCCCTTCCTCCATAACTGTGTCTGGTCTGAAAGTTCATCTCAGTGAACCTGAAGCTGTCTGCTACAGAATTTGGTACCGAGGAGTAGGCTGAGATGAAGCTGACCATGTGGATGTTGATCTTTTGGAACCTTTGTTTTGGAGGAATAGGCATGGACTTGGTGCTTGCAAATGAAGATGTCTTCTGGAGTGTTAAGCCAAGTTTTATGGACTATTCTGATGAGAGTCTGAGAATGCTAAGTGCAGACAGCATTGAACTTCGAGGCTTGGCTTATGAGCTTTCAAAAGGGAAGGAAAGACTGCAGAGGACTTTGTTGGAACTGGGCTACTGGCATAAGGGCTGGCTGTGTCCTGATGCCCAGGCCCAGAGAGTTTGGTCAAGGTTAAATTTGTAATAGACTGATGTGCTTGCCTAAAGATATTGGACTGAGAGATTTAAGATTTTAAGCTGGCAAACCTCAAACAAGTTAAAAGTACAGTCACTGAGACTGGTTTTAGGTTACTGAATCTGCTTTTGTCAAACACATTAGCAATCTTAAAGGAAAATGGTCCAATTGCTTTACCATGGAAAGGATGCCTGAGGAAAGACTATCATAGAAATGCAAATACTTTTGGAAATTGACTGGAGAAGGAACCTGCTTTTCAAGGTTAGGATTTATTTTATCTGTGAATTAAGAATATGGCTGTGTCCTGTACACCTGGTATTGGATTCAGAAGCATGAAAATGTTGAGGAGTGGTCATGAATTGCACATGGTTCCAGGAGCTGCTGCTGAGATGCAGCATGAGATAGGGCCTGATGCCCTGATAGGCTGAAAGAGCCTTTGGAAGATGAACCATGGTTTGCATGAAGACCTCAATATGTTTTGGATATACCAGGACTATGCAAGCGCTACCATAGAGCACACTGTTGGCCTGAGATGGAAGTGTTCCCTGCTACTCTGCCCAGCTGGAGGGGCAGAATTGGAAAATCTGGAGACTGTCAGTCCCTGGTTGTATTGAATTTGAACTGCAGAAGTTTGATCTTTGATGGTGGTTGAGTTTGCATTGTTGTAGTCTCTCCTTTCTATGCCTTATACCAGTTGGAAATGTTTATTCTGTGCCTTTATATGTTAGAATTGTTTAACTTGATTTTACAGGTCTTAATATCTTAAATTGGTCAACACTGTGGAGACCTCTGAAATTGAACTGAGTACAATTTACAATGTGTAATGGTGATAAAGCTTTTGGGGGCCAGGGGCAGAATGTGGTAGTTTGAATAGATGGCCCCCAATATATTCAGTTCTTTATTGTTTGTAGTTTGCATTCTGTAGCCACCTGGCTGGAGGCAAAGTCACTGGGTGGATCTTTAGGTGTGGTGGTGGGTTTCAGATTTCAATCTAAAGATATGCAAAGTGTGCCTAGCTGGAGTTCCTGAAGTATGCTGTACTGTGTGGCTTTTTGGCTTGTGCTCCTCTCTCTCTGCTTGGTCCTGTGAAGGCAGGCCAGATTCTTCGGCCATTATGGAACTTCCCCTGGATCTGTAAGCTTCAATAAATATCCCTTCCTCCATAACTGTGTCTGGTCTGAAAGTTCATCTCAGTGAACCTGAAGCAGTCTGCTACATACCCCAAGTTGTGCTCACAGCCTGAAAACATGCTTCCATTTTCCCCCAGAATATAAAAATCATACTTTTCAAGATTGTCCCTTCATCGCCATTGCCAACTATAGTAGGGTGCTAGGATTCCAGGAAAGTCCTTGAGCGCCAACCCCTAGGTTCGTTTCTAATTTTAATAAAAGAATTTAATAAAAAAACTGAGAAGCATAATAATTAAATTATATTTACTGAGGGAAGTACAGAGCCAAGGAAAGGCACCCACGTGACCAGAGATCCCACATGGAGAGCCTGGGGAAAAAAGCATGGAAAAAAAAGAGAAAAAGAAAGTTCGAGGAGCCCACGTGGAGAGCTGTGTGAGGGAGAGTTCTTTTATCTCTCAATTGCATTGTTACTAGAGTGTCACTGCTGTGTTATAGATCTAGGAGAGATGGGATATTTGTTTAATGTGAATAAGGTAGTTTGGTTCTGAATGAGATGGCTATAGATTGTCACCCTTTTTGAATTTCATGTTTGTGTGCTAGAGTGAGGTCTGGTTCCATTCTTATGAGACTGTTAGGTTTCAGTTTTTGCTGTCTGTATACCTTTCTGAATTAGTACCACACCTCTAACTTGCTGCCTTTAATCTGCTGTGGGCTTGGACACTGTATGACTAAAAGTGTTAGAGCTGTGTGCAACAAGAAAGAGTTTGTGATTAAACTCTGGTGAGAGTTTGTGATTAAAGAACATGGGTAGAAGTGCATTGCTTAGAGAAGTTGAGTGTCAACACTTGCAAACTTACCTCCTCTTTCTATTTTCTCTTTGCTTCCTACCCCTTCCATTCCTCTTTTTCAATCAGCCCTCACCAATCTCTCTTTTTTTGGCGGGGGGGGGGGGCTTTCCAAGGTAGGGTCTTATTCTAGCTCAGGCTGACCTGGAATTCACTATGTAGTCTCAGGTAACCTCAAACTCATAGCGATCCTCCTACCTCTGCCTCCCAGTGCTGGGATTAAAGGCAAGTGCCACCATACCCAGCAACCAATCTCTTTTTTTAAAACATATTTTTATCTATTTGAGAGGAAAAGAGAGAAAGAGAAACAAAGTATATGGGTGGTATTGGTTGTATCAGGGGCTCTTGCTGCTATAAATGAACTCCAGATGAATCTAGATTACATGAGTACTGGGAAAGTGAACTGGGGCCAGCAGGCTTTGTAAGCAAGTATCTTTAACCCCTGAGCCATCTCCCCAGCCCACTACTCTATTTTCAAAATTTGGCCTATGCAGCTCAGGTTGGCCTCCAACACATGATTCTTTAACCTGTTTTTTTAAAGAGTTTATTTTTATTTATTTATTTATTTGAGACAGACAGAGGGGGAGAGAGAGAGAGAATGGGCACGCCAGGGCCTCTAGCCCCTGCAGACGAACTGCAGACACATGCACCCCCTTGTGCATCTGGCTGACGTGGGACCTGTAGAATTGAACCGGGGTCCTTTGGCTTCTCAGGCACATGCCTTAACCACTAAGCCATCTCTCCAGCCCGGATTCTTTAATCTTGACCTCCTTAGTGCTGGGATTACAGATGTGTACTACCACACTTATGTATTTTTTGTAAGAAGGTGGAGAGTTTCAAAGGACAACTTATCCATCTTATCCAAGGATTCCACAGCCTTAGATTCAGTCAGCATTGATAGAGAATACTGATTACTAGCCTGGTGTGACAAGAAAACCAAGACCAACTGACTAGTAGGGTTGGAAAATTAAAAGCAAACAAAAACTCCCAACAGTGAACCAAAAAACAAAGTTCAAACCAAGCACTGAAGGTGGCTGTATAGGGGCTATGCAAAATCTTCCTTTCAGTGCCAGTTGGATCCAAAAGAGAAAAAAATATGCATGAATATAAAATAAAATCCTTATAATACTTAATATAAATGATATAAATATCCAGGCATGGTAGTGCACACCTTTAGTCCTAGCCCTGAGGTAGAAGGTCAGCCTGGAGCTATAGAGTGAGTTCTAAGATAGCCTGAACTACAGTGAGACCCTACCTTGAAAAACTTAAAACACATACATACGTACATATATACACATATATGTGTGTAAATGGAAAATTAAGTCCTCCAAATAAGAAATACAGAGCCGGAGAGATGGCTTAACAGCTAAAGCACTGACTGCAAAGCCAAAAGACCCAGGTTTGATTCCCCAGGACCCACATAAGGCAGATGTACAAGGTGGTTCCTGTGTCTGGAGTTTGTTTGCAGTGGCTGGAGGCTGTGCCCATATTCTCTCTCTTTTCCTCTCTCTCAAAGATAAAAATGAAAAATATTTTTTTTTTAGAAAAGAAAGCAATATCAAATAAATGGGAACATTAATATTTACATAATAGTAAAAACAGCTTTGTAATCAGCCAAAAAATAAATCACCTAATCACTTAGGCCTGCTTTTGCATTAGTCCACAGCATCTGCATTACTTGTCCTGTGACGTTCCTCAGCACCTCAGGATGGAAGGTAAGCTCTGGTGTACCTCAGGACAGTAGGCTATAATTTCTTATGCTCTCCTGAGTTGATTCTAGACTATTACTCCTCTGTCTTATTAAAATTCTTACTCTTTTGAGCTGATGGCACTTAGTTTCCCTGGCCTCCACACTCTTACTCATTCTCCAACAAACACTGAAACCTTTGGCATCTTGCTTCTTCTTCTTAACTCTTTCCACCATGTTCGATGATTTCAAGTTCATAAGGGTCATTTGTTCCTACAGTGCTGCCTCAGAATTTCTTCACTCCAGTGACCACTGATCCTTTCCATCACCTGTATTATTCTTGGCCACACCCTAGACCTTGTCAACACAAATCCTATCTGGCCTGCCAGTCTCTTGTGCTTTTACTCTGGCCTGGTCTAGTCTTCAAACTCATATACTTCTCCCCAAGCTGACTCTTTGTTCTAACCAATCAAGCAACCAGTCTACTCTTTGGTTAGTCTGGCCTCCCTACTTCCTGTAGACACTGTCAGCTCATTTGGTTCCTCTGTTCCCCTGGTCTCCCAATACACTAACCCCAAAACCATGATCAATGCTAAATGGACCTTCTTTGCTTCAAACCCCAGGTTTCTGGTGACAAGTTACTCAGCCATGCAGAACTACACTGCTGTCAATGATCTTTATCCTGGCTGAAATTCGTAACTTGACTTTATGTGCACCTTTACCCACTCCTTTCAATAATGAACCAAGCCCTTAGGAGTCTGCTTTGCCACACACTCCACTGTACCTTGAGCTGACAATTTGCCTCCTTATTCCAGAATAATGAAGGTATTACCTATGACTACCTTCCAACTCAATCTCCTTATATCTCCAACCTTTGGCTAGCCTTCTCTCCACAGACTTATCTGCCGCTGTTCAGATGCACTGGTCTCCTTCTGTTTCAGAGAATGAAATTTCCTTTCTTTTACTTTTTTTTTAAAAGATTTTACTATTATTTATTTATTGGAGACAGAGAGAGGGAAAATGGGCACGCCAGGGCCTCTAGCCACTACAAACGAATTCCAGATGCATGCACTACCATGTGCATCTGGCTTATGTCGGACCTGGAAAATCAAACCTAGGTCCTTAGGCTTCACAGACATGCACATTAACTGCTAAGCCATCTCTCCAGCCCATGAATTTTCCTTTTCTTAGATTCACCTTTGATTCCATTTACTCATTCAGCCTTTTAATCCAGATATTCCCTTTATGAAAGCCATAGTCCTAGGCCTGTTAGCAAAAACAAACAAGCTCACGAAGCTTTCATTCTACAGAAGTGAAGTACATAGCATAGAAGACACAGGGAAGAGGAACAGAGAGCAGTCAGAAAAGGAAGAAGTGGCAATTTTTAATATAGAGTTCAAGAAGGTCTCAGAGAACAAGTGAGGGAGAGCAGGCCTTGAGGCTAACTGAAGAAAACAAATTCCTCATACAGAGAGAAGTACAAAAGCCTTGAGGAAAGGAAACATCAACATGCTTTGTTTTAAGGAAAGAACAGAACACATTCAGTGAGGAGCACAGGGATGTGGCATGGCTATGGCATAGGAGTTCTGAGCTACAGGAGGCTCTGCTGCTTTGCTTTGATGGAGATGGGAGTCCCTGGACCTTTCTG
Organism: Jaculus jaculus; assembly: GCF_020740685.1. Taxonomy (NCBI): domain Eukaryota; kingdom Metazoa; phylum Chordata; class Mammalia; order Rodentia; family Dipodidae; genus Jaculus; species Jaculus jaculus. The sequence goes on along the minus strand of NC_059107.1, from coordinate 78,580,988 downwards.
AGCACAACAGCAACAGGGAACCATTTGCATTTTAGAGGGTCACAGTGGCTGCTGTGCAGAGAGGAGAATGAGGCTCCAGCAGTCATGGACAAACAGCTCGGGCATTAACAGCTTGGCCCAAGAAAACAGAAGAGTAGAAGAAAGGGTTGGATTTGCATAGACTGAATGTAAGGTGAATAAGATCTTCTCCTACATGGATGACAATAAGGCTTTAATGTAAGAATGTAGATGTGAGGTGTCCAAAATGGAGGTGTGCAAAGTTGTTTGGCCTGTTTCTGAAGAAGCATACTTAGAATGTTAAAAAGGCGACCAAGAAGTCAGATATGGGAGTGCATACCTATAATTCCAAGAGCCAGGAGGTTGAGGCAGGAGCACCATGAGTTCACTACATGTAAATGTGATACCAGCCTTAGCCTCATAAGAGCAAGTTTCAAAAAAAGAAGTGGAGGTAAAGAAAAGACAAGAAAAAAAAAAGCAAAAAGGTAAAGACCATCTCCTGTTTCCACTGGAGGCTCATCCTTCAGAAATAGCCCACATTCTCATTTAATATACCAACCCCCTTTTTTACCAGATATGTTCAAGTATCTCCCAACCTCAGCTATCATGATAGCTTCCTTTCTTCCCGAGCCAGATTTCTAGAAGTAAACAGTGTAGACTTGGTACTCATCAGGCCACTGTATTTTATTGTCCTATTTCCTTTGCTCTTTTTTAAAAAATTTTTTGTTTTATGTTTATTTATTTATTTTAAAGTGACAGAGAAAGAGGCAGAGAGGGAGAATGGGCACCCCAGGGCCTCCAGCCACTGCAAACGAACTCCAGATGCATGTGCCCCCTTGTGCATCTGGCTAACATGGGTCCTAGGGAATTGAACCTTGAACTGGGGTCCTTAGGCTTCACAGGCAAGCGCCTAACCACTAAGCCATCTCTCCAGCCCTCCTTTGCTCTTTTAAAACAGTCTTTTAGAGGCCAATGACACAGAATCACCCAACCCAGAGGATTCATCCTACTTGACTTTATTTGGATGTCTAACTTTTCTTCCCTGTATTACAACCTTTTAACACTAGTCTACTGTTCCTCCTCCCACCTGGATACCGCTTCTCTGTTACTCCACCTCAATATCACCCTCAGCCCACAGCTCTTTTGACTCTTAACTAGTGATTTCCAAAGTGTTCTTGCATGGACATACTCAAATCAATTCTATGGCATTCACTTCTTAGGTGCTTTTTCCTGAAAATGGTGTGCCCAATGCCCTCATCTCACTTTAATAAAATAAATTTTTACCAGGCTTGGTGGCACATGCCTGTACTCCCAACACTCAGGACGTAAAGCAGGAGGATCGTAAATTTCAGGGCCAGCCAGGGACACATAGCAAGATCCTAACTCAAAATAAATACATATACATGCATGCAAACAAACATACATAAAATTTTTTAAAGGGATACTCTCCACCCAGCTTTCCTTGTGGTACATCCCCTATGGTGTGAAAAACACAACCACTGTAAGGACAAATATCATTTTTTGTATTTTTCTGGCATATACTTTTGTTGAAGATGAAGCATAGTATCAGAAATAGGATATTTTGGTCCAAGTATAGTAAGGTACTAAGAGTAAAGACAATTTTAGCAGACCTCAATTAGGATGAGCAATTGTAGCTGAAGTCCAATGGAACCCCAGTCAACCTACAGAATCATGAGAAATAATAAACTACAGTTGAAACTGTGTGTGATAGAGCATGGCTGCAACCCTACCAGTTAGGAGGCTAAGGCAGGGAATTGTGAATTCAAGGCTGACCTAGGCTACATAGTGAGACTATGGCTAAAGCACTTGCCCATAAAACCTAATGACAAGAGTTCTATTCCCCAGTATCCACATAGGCCAGATGCACAAAGTGGAACATGCATCTTGGAGTTCATTTGCAGTGGCTAGAAGCCCTGGTGTACCCATTTTCTCTCTCTCCACTCGAAAAACCAAAAAAAAAAAAAAAAAATCAATTTTTAAGGGATAAGGACTTTTGGTCTTTCATCATACCTTACATGATTACTTTGTTTGGGATGATGGTTTTGAGTTTGTTGTTAAGTTGGAGAATGAGTGCCTAGGCCTAGTGCAGCTCTGTGCAGAACTGGTAGGTCTGCTTTTTCTTGACCTATGCCTTAAAGACATGCTTCTGTCTCATAAGTGCTAATGGAGCTCTGATGCCACACTGGAACAGGGTGAGGGTTATTGGGTCATCCATGGCCGTCAGGCACTTTAAGCAGGAAGCAGAATGTCCAGGGCACATGTGGGTGGTTGGGGAGTTTGGGATTAGGAGAAAGGATATATAACCAGGTGCCAGAAGTTCACATGGATGGGTCATTTGTGGCATGTAGGGTTGGCAGGAAACTGAATCACACTGGCAGATTGACAAGGGATTAGAAAAGAACAAATTCTAAGAAATTACTGGGAACCTTTTTTTTTCCCATTTAGAACACTGGGTCTCAGTAAGGAGCTATTTTAACCCCAGGGATATTTGGCAGTGTCTAGAGACTTTTTTGATTGCCACAACTAGGGAAGGAGTGCTGTCAGCCTATAGTGTCAGGGATGCTACTATAGATTCAGCTGTGCCTAGGCTAGTCCCTCATTCCCACTGGGTGTTCTCCAGCTCAAAGGCATTAGTGCCTAGTTTAAGACTCTTAATAGGCTTTGTGTGGGTACTGGGGAGGATTGAACTAGGGTGGGTAGGCTTTGGAAGCAAGTCTTTAACCACTGAGCCTTCTTCCCAGTCTCCCCAAGTTGACTCTTTGATGTGTTTGTGTGTGTGGATGTGGATACATGTATGTACAGGTGCGTGTATATACCAGGTGCATGTGAAGGACAGAGGACAAACTTGGATGTCATTCCTTCAGATGCTGTCCACCTTTTTTTATTTTTTTGGTTTTTCGAGGTAGGGTCTCTCACTCTGGTCCAGGCTAACCTGGAATTAACTCTGTAGTCTCAGGGTGGCCTTGAACTCACGGCTATCCTCCTACCTCTGCCTCCTGAGTGCTGGGATTAAAGGCGTGCGCCACCACGCCCGGCTTTGTCCACCTTTTTTGAGACATGGTCTCTTGTTGGCCTGGAACTTACTGTCTTGGAGCTGGCCAAGTAGGCTAGACTGGCTGGCCAGCCACCTCAGGAATCTTTGTCTGTCTTTGTCTTCCCAGTGCGGGAATACAAGTGTACTACCACGTCCAGCTTTTTTTTTTTTTTTTTAACATGGGCCCTGGGGATTGAATTTAGGAATTTATGCCCTTACAATTTCATTGAAGCACTTTACCAACTAAATTCCAGATTGAGTATTTTTTTTTTACTTTTTTGGCTTGTGTGTATGTGTTAAGTACTGTGTGCATGTTATGCATGTGGTATATGTATGTGTTTTTCTACAGATGTGTGTACCCCATGTATAGCCATGCCGAGGCCAGAAGAAACCATTGGGTTTCCTCCTCTATTGATGGTCCACATGTTCCCATGAGATAGTATGTCACTGAATTAAGAGCTGTCTTTTTTGGTCAGACTGTTCAGCAAGCCCCAGAAGCTTCCACTCCCTACATGACTGGAGTTACAGGCTTGCTTGGCCACACCCAGCTCTTTATATGGTTATTGGGGAATCAAACTCAGGGCAAATCAGATCTTCTCAGGCCTTCATACTTGTACAGTAAGTACTGTTTACCAGCTGAGCCATCTCCTAGTCAGAGGAAGAGGCAGATAGAGAGAATGGGCAGACTTGGGCCTCCAGCCACAGCAAACGAACTCCAGATGCATGCGCCACCATATGCATCTGGCTTATGTGGGTATTGGGGAATCAAATCTGGGTCCTTAAGCTTTGCAGGCAAGTGTCTTAACTGCCAAGCCATCTCTCCAGCCCTTGAGGTTGATTCTTAAAACACCTTCCATAGTGGTCTGTCTTTATGTTTTATCTATGTAGATGGGATAATGGTATTTTCTCCTAGTTTTGCTTAAAAAGCACAATTGCATACCCTGGATCCCATCTTCTATGTCTCCTGCAAAACTCAGAGCCCTTATGAGATGAGGTCCAGCAAAACTGAAATGTCTGGCCCTTGGGGTGTCTCTGAACTCCCTGAGAGCTTGGTTATGCTGAGGTCAAAGTCTGCATGGAGACTTCCCTACCAGTAATATGATCTTTCTTTGGAAACAGTGTAAATGAAGATTTCCTAGGACGATGATTTTGATGGCATTGGTGAGGAAGCAGTACATCAGTATATTGGTTTTCCTTGTGGCTAGAATCTTACTAAGTGTTTTTTAGGGCCACAGTAACAACAGAAACATACCTTCTTACTGTTCTGGAAGTCTAAACAAGTTGTTCACAGGCTATGATCCCTCAGAGGTTCTAGAAAATAGGTCTTTGACTTTTCCTACTTCTGGTTACCTCATGTGAGCTCCATGACATCTGACTACATTACTCTAGTCTCTGCCTCCTCTTCATGTCCCTCCCATATGTCTCTTTTCAGGAGACTTAGTGCTTGCCTGGATGATCTCATTTTGAGGTACTTAATTATGTCTGCAAAGACATGTTTCCAAATTAGCTCCACATTTGAAGGTATCTGGGGTTAGGATATAGACATATCTTTTTGGGGACCATCATTCCACACCTGCAACCATGAAGGAGATGAAGTGCTGAGTTTTTTGTTTGTTTTGTTGTTGTTTTGGAGGTAGGGTTTCACTGTAGCTCAGGCTGAACCAGAATTACTATGTAGTGTCAGGGTGGCCTTGAACTCTCGGTGATCCTCCTACCTCTGCCTCTTGAGTGCTGGGATTAAAGATGTGTGCCACCATGCCTGGCTTTTTTTTTTCTTCTTTTGCTCTGTTCTTGCTATAGGTTTGGGGTCTGTGGGTTTTCCACTGTTTTGCTTTTCTTTGGCATTTTTCTCTACCTATTATGGATTGTAAGTGAAACAGAAACCTGTAATTTTTTTAAACACTTATTAAGTTCATTGTTGCTTGTCCTGTGAGCTGATTTGGCCAATGATGAGGCTCACAAAATTTCTGACACCAAATATAGGTGGTGCTTTTCTATGTCAACAACCAATGCTTCAGCTCTAGTTACCAGCTGGATATCCTACAGTTCATTTAATTTGAACTCCATTGGAGTGAGCTTCAGAGCCTACAGGTTAATGGATCATTCCCACAAGACTATTCAAACCCACTTCAGATGCCACTTTCCAAGTTCCAGGCTTTTACTACTTCTTTTTTTTTTAATTATTATGGACTACTTCCATAATTATATATAATAAACCATAATAATTCCCATCCCTCCACTTTCCCCTTCACAACTTCACTCTCCATCATATCTCCTCCCCCTCTGAACCAGGCTTTCATTTTTTTTTTGTTTGTTTTTTTACTTTTTTTCCCTTATTTATTTATTTATTTGAGGTAAGGTCTCACTCTAGCCCAGGCTGACCTGGAATTCACTATGTAGTCTCAGGGTAGCCTTGAACTCAAGGCCATCCTCCTACCTCTGCCTCCGGAGTGCTGTGATTAAAGGCATGTGCCACCATGCCCAGCTTTACTCTCTCTTTTATTTTGATATCATCTTTTCCTCATATTATACTGTGTATGTCTTGTGTAGGTAGTGTCAGGCACTGTGAGGTCATGGATATCCAAGCCATTTTGTGTCTGATGAGTGTATTGTAAGGAGTCCTACCCTTCCTTTGGTTCTTAACATTCTTTGCACTACTTTTTCTGCAATGGACCCTGAGCCTTAGAAGGTGTGATAGAGATGTTTCAGTGCTGAGCATTCCTCTGTCACTTCTTCTTAGCACTATGGTGTTTTTTGAGTCATCCCAGAGGTCACAGGTATGTTGTTAGGGGCAGGCTTAGGGGTTGTTATAGCCAGAATCCCATTGTTAGAGTGGACTCAGTCTCTTGTTACTGCTTTCCACCGGCTGTGGCAGAGGTGATGTCTAGCCTCTCTGCTCATGCTATGCTTTCCCCTATAGTCATGAATCCTACCCTTGAGACTTAGCCAATTAAAAAACTTGGCTCCTATCAGCTGCTTTTAATCATGTGCTTCGTCCCATCTATGAGAAAGCAACTACAACCCATGTTTCCTCGGGGCAAGCTGTCTTCCCAGCACTTCCATGTATTAACCCAGAGCTGTTTAAGACTGTTTTCACTTGCAGCCCCTTTGACCCAGTAAATTTTAATGTGACTTTGGATATATAGGTATGTAAATGAATCACTATATAATGAGTCACTATATAAATGAAACATTTACTGACAATAAATCATAAATTTATTTTAAAATAATTATTTTATATCATATTTTTACCATTTTTTCTCTATTGTAAAAATTTATCAAGAGCATCCCTTGAGGTTTGTATAAGGATTGGCTCAACAAGATAAGAGTATTAAAACAAGCCAGGCATGGTATTGCATGCCTTTAGTCCCAGCACTTGGGAGGCAGAGGTAGGATTGCCATGAGTTCAAGGCCACCCTGAGACTACATAGTGAATTCCAGGTCAGCCTGCACTAGAGTGAGACCCTATCTCGAAAAACCATAAAACAATTAAAAAATTTAGATTCCATTTATTCCTACAAAGTAGAACTTAAATTAAGACAGTTTTTCTGAGCCAGAAAAATGATTTCTAAGCTCTATTCTTACCTGCTTTATAATCCCTAAAGAGAACTAAGCCTCCCCCAAAAGGTAGTAGGCAGCAAGACACCCCAAACAGCCAAGGCAGATTGAGCCAAAAAGATGATGTGAGCACACAGCTCAGTACCCAACAGAGACATTCTCTCTCTCTCTCTTTTTTCTTTTTGAGATAGGGCTTCTCTACATAGCCCAGGCTGGTCTTGAACTTTGGATCTTCCTCCATCAGCCTTCTGAGTGCTGACATCGTAGATCTGGACCACCACATCTGGCTTAAACTAGGACCAAAAAATAAAATGAGACCAGTCAGGCACAGCGGCACACACCTATAGTCCCAGCTACTCAGGAGACTGAGGAAGAACTGCTTGGGCTCAGAAGTTTAAGGCCAGCCCTGACTACTTAGGGCCCCTCTGTCCTAAAAAAGGTGCATACATTAAATCCCAGCACTTCTTGGGAGGCAGAGGTAGGAGGATCTTCATGAGTTCGAGGCCACCCTGAGACTACATAGTGAATTCCAGGTCAGCCTGGGCTAGAGTGACACCCTATCTCAGCACCCCCCCAACCCCAAAGAAAGTTGTACAACCACCCTAGTGGTAAGGCGCTGTGGGAAATTTCATTTCCTGGCATGTCATTAACTTCAAAAGTCAGAAAGCTTAACTGGCACAAAGCACCCAGGGACCTGTGGTTAGCACCATTTAAGGAAGTATCTAAAGTCACCAGTCTAGGGATAGTGTCTCCCCAGCTTCTTGTAAAGGGACTGAACCCAGGGGCTTCCTCATGCTAGGAAAGTGTTCTTCCACTGAACTGTACTCCCTACCCTATCTCTACTTTTATTTAGAACTAATGGCTTTGAACTCATTCTGTGGCCCAAGCAAGCCTTAAACTTGTGACTTCCTGCTCAACCACCCCATTATTCAGTATCTGGGATTATTAGTCTGTGCTACAGGCGGTCCTAGGGCTGGGCTGACATGAAGGCTTCCCAGTTCCATGGGACATTTAACCAGACAGGGAATGCCATGGCAGAGATGAAACTTCAGTGGGTATTAAGTTTGAGGCCACGCCACTCTCTCCCCACCAAGTCTAGCTCCCAGAGGTTGAAGTTGTCAGGACTATGCACTGCTCTGCTGCCTCTCAGGACTGCTAGTTTTTGGGGAGATTCTGAGCCAGATGCTGTTCCTATTCGACTTCAACCACTTTGTACAGCTCCTTGGGCATCTTTCGCAGAGGAATGTCCACTTTTTCCAGCCTGGATGTCCCAGTCTAGCAGCTTCTTGGGGAAATGCTTCAGCAACAAAGTGGCATTCTCTGGGCAGTCAGCCTTCCGATTGAGGAGGGGGATTTAGGGGGTGTCTCGGGTGAGAGACTTGGGATGGAAGTATTTCAGGGCTTTGAAGTCATTGTAGATGGCATGCCCCACCACTATCTTTCCCGAGAGTATCTCCAAGATCTGGATCCAAGCAGTCTTAAAGGGCATAGCTTTGAACATGTAGCACTTGTGAATGCCGCTCCATCTGGGCCAGTAATCTACGATATGGCAGGGAGCCGGATGTACTCATCGTAAAGCACATCACCACTGTAGTTGACAGTGCTGCACCTAGCCGAAGAACTAACTTGCCCCTTGGGTCCTGTGCCCACCATCTCACAGTCAATTGCCACCATCTTCCCTGGCAAGTTCTGGGGTGCTTTGGAGTGGTCACTCTCTCAATGAGTTTGGGTGGAGTTCTGGGTTGCACTCTTCTCAGGGGGCTTCTTCTTGGGGTGGGGTGGGTAGTGCTTCATCTTTGGAAGGGTACTCTGAAACTTGCCCAGCAAATTTACTTTAGCTATAACAGAATCCATCTTCTGCAAAGGGGCAGAGGTCAGCCAAGCCACTACCACTTTTTTTGTCCACACACTGCTCCAATCTGCTGGAAGCAGTAGCCTTCTTCTTTTGTGCCTGGGAAGAGATCTTACAAGTGCCATTCACCTTCGGAGTTTCCCCTTTCTTGGAAAGCTCTGAATGCAACTTTGACACCTTGCTAGGGTGCTGGTTCTTTTTATTTAGAAGATCTCTCTGTCCCAAGAATCCTCACCTCTTGACAAAACATTGATGCTTGGCATTTCCTTTGAATGTTTTTGGGGGAGGCGCCCCCAAATCCAGATTCAGAAGTATGGTAGACATGAGGGCGGTGGGTGATGGGATAGCAGTTTAGAAATTTGAGTTATGAGTGGTGGAGGTCTATAGTAAGTCTTGGGACAAGAGTGATCCTGGCACCTGTCCCCATAGACCTCCTGCTTGGGCTGCACTATGATCACAAGTGTGCAGAACCAGATGTGGAGAGTGGCAGGCGTGCTGGGGCCGTGGGATTGTGTTGGAATCTCTGTGTGCATGCCCCAGCCTCGAGCAGCTGGGTCAGCCACCGGGATCCAACAAAGGCGGTGGTAGCCCCATGAGGTAGAATGTTATATTTACTACTTCTTAAAATGAATGCAAATTTGCATACTAATGAGATGGATATGCTGTTTGTTTAATATAGAATTAAACCATGGGTGAATATTTGATACTTCAGACTCTGTGTCATCAATCTTTAGTGTTTTTCAGAGTAAATTGATATTTTTAACATTTTATGGTTTATTATTATTATTTATTTTTGAGAGAGAGAAAGAATGGGCACACAGGGCCTTAGCTGCTGCAAATGATTTTCAGATATGTGTGCCCTGCTTTGCACATGTATGACATTGAGTCTTTTGGCTCCGTGGGACCTGGAGGTTCAAACATGAGTTCTTAGGCTTCTCAGGCAAGCACCTTAACCACTAAGCCATCTCTCCAGCCTGTGTGTGTGTGTATGTGTGTTATTTTTTATGTTGTTACCCCATTTCACTTTTGAGAGTTTAGCAATTTACTCAAAGCCCCATAATTGTCTATCAGTAGGGGTGGTGGTTTGAGTCAGGTGTTCTGAATGCTAGGTTCCCAGCTGATGGAGATTTGGGAATTAATGCCTCCTGGAGGGAATGTATTGTTGGGGGCGGGCTTATGGGCTATAGCCAGTTTCCCCATGCCAGTGTTTGGCATACCCTCCTGTTGCTGTGGTCCACCTTCTGTTGGCCAGGGGGTGATGTCCACCCTCTGCTCATGCCATCGTTTTCCCCTGCCATCGTGGAGCTTCCCCTTGAGCCTGTAAGCCAAAATTAAATCTTTTTCCCAGACGCTGTTCTTGGTTGGGTGATTTCTAACAGCAATGCGAACCCGGACTGCAACAGTAAAGTGGTACCAAGCAGTGGGATTGCTGCTAGACACTTGACTATGTGGCTTCAGCCTTTTGTAGCTGATTTTCAAGAGGAATGTGGAACGAGTTGAAACCTTGGCCTAAGAGATGCCTTGCAGTGCTGTAAGTACAGCTTGATGGACTATTCTGGTCTGAGCTGCAAGACCTGAAGGCAGTAAGAACTATGGACTCAGGTTTGGCTTATGAGGGTGAGAAAGAGCTTTGCTTGGACTAGGCTAGCAGTTTGTGTGAGAAGCTTGCTCTTATGCCTGTGTCCTGAGAAGTTGTTCAGGGTTGCTTTGCGTAGAAATGAACTGGTGTGAGTAGAGGGATATGGCACAGAAAAAAAAAAAAAAAAAAATCTTTGGGTGAACTGTTGCCCATTCAGCTGCAACTGAGAGATTACAACTTTTGAGACTGGGCTAGCTGACCTGTGCTGGGGCAACAAGAAGAATGTAGACTCTTTAGAAGGGGCCTGAGTGCTCAAGGAGTCCTGTCCTTCAAAGTCTGCTTTAATCCTCCCTGGATTAACAAATTGGCACCCTACCTGGTATCGTGGAGTATAAGAAATGCTGGAAAAGAGGGTCATTGAGTTTGCAACACGGTCTTGTGTTTTGGAAATGGCCATGGGCAGTGTGAAGCAGGTTTGCTGGTTGCCTGCATAGAGACCCCATGGGGCCATGAGGATGAACCATGGCTTGCAATGGAGACCCAGTGGAGATGCCGGGACCATGAGATGGCTGCCAAGGAGCTGCCGGCCCTGATGAAGTTTCCCAGGACTGTGAGTAGCCTAGCTGGAGGGGTGGAATTGGAATACCAGAGACTTGTTGCTGGTTAGAATTATCAGACTTGAAGATTTGTCACTGGTTAGAGTTGCTGGACTTGAAGCTACAGAGTTTGATATTTGCCCTGGTTGTTTTAAATCTTGTGTTGGTTGAATGTTTCTTTGCTATGCCCAATGCCATCTTTTGTAGTGTGAATATTTATTCTGTGCCATTATGGTTTTTTTGAGGTTATTTTTTGGAATTATGGCTCAGTTAAAAGATTTTGAACTATGGGGATGTATGAATATCATTGGAATTGATAAAAAGTATGGGGATTTTTAAAGTCAGACTGAAAGCATTGTATTTTACATCATGTATGGATATCAGTTTATGGGGGCTAGGGGCGGAATGTGGTGGTTTGATTCAGGTATCCCCCATAAACTTAGGTGTTCTGAATGCTAGGTTCCCAGCTGATGGATATTTGGGTATTAATGCCTCCTGGAGGGAGTGTATTGTTGGGGGCGGGCTTAAGGGCTTTATAGCCAGTTTCCCCATGCCAGTGTTTGGCACACCCTCCTGTTGCTGTGGTCCACCTTCTGTTGGCCAGGGGGTGATGTCCACCCTCTGCTCATGCCATCGTTTTCCCCTGCCATCGTGGAGCTTCCCCTCAAGCCTGTAAGCCAAAATAAATCTCTTTTTCCCAGAAGCTGCTCTTGGTTGGGTGATTTCTAACAGCAATGCGAACCTGGACTGCAACAGTAGGTAAGGGACTGTTGATCCTAAGCTAAAAGGCTTTTTTTTGGTAGAAACATATACTTACAATTTACCATTTAAACCATTTTAAGTGCACAGTTTTATGCATTGCTACATTACTGTTGTACAGACATCAACATCAGTGATCTCCAGAACTTTTTCATTTCTGTACCTGAAACTAACATCTCTGCCTTTCCTTCCAATCTCTAACAACCATCATTTTACTTGTCCTTATGAATTTATTACTATAGACATCACATATAACTGAAATCATATAGCATTTTTGTGTGACTAGATTGTTTCACTTGGCATAATGTATTCATGATTCATTCATATTAAAGCATGAATCAACACTTACTTTTTAATGCTGAGTAATATTCTATTATATGTGTATGCTATATTTTGCTTATACAGTCATGGCTATATGAATTGCTTCTACCTTTTGGCTACAATTAACTTACAAATAATCTGCTGAAATCCTTTTCCTTCCTTTGGGAATTTTTGGAGCATATGGTAATTCTGTGTCCCAACATTTTGAGAAATTGGCATACCATTTTCCATAGCAGCTGTATAATTTTATATTCCCATCAGCAATGCGCAAGAGTTCTAATTATTCTGCATCCTTGCCGGTGCTTGCTGTTTTGTTTTCTTTCCCTTCTTTTGTTTAATTTTTTTTTTTTTTTTTTTTTCGTGGTAGGGTCTCATTCTAGTCCAGGCTGACCTGGAATTCACTGCATAGTCTCAGGGTGGCTGCAAACTCACAGCTATCTTCCTATCTCTGCCTCCCAAGTACTGGGATTAAAGGCATGCACTACCATGCCTGGCAAGTCTTTAATTTTTTAACTGTTTTATGGAGTACTTCCTTAATTACAGACAATAAACCATTATAATTCCCTTCCCTACCCCACTTTCCTCTTCACAAGTCTACTTTCCATCATATCCTCTCCCTCTCTCAATCTGTTCTTTATTTTTATGTCATCATCTTTTCTTCCTCTTGTGAAGGTAGTGCTAGGCACTGTGAGATCATGGATATTTAGGCCAATTTCTGTCTGAACAATTGCATTGTAAGCAGTGCTATCCTTCCTTTATCTTTTACATTCTTTCCACCACCTCTTCTGTAATGGACCCTGAACCTTGGAAGGTGTGATAGAGAACAGTGCTGTCACTTCTTCTCAGGACTATAAGCCTATCTGAGTGCCCATCTCCAGACTGGCATCATTCCTACTCAGTTTCCATTCAAACCAAGTGCACACAGGTGCTAGACACAATACCTCTTACACAATACCACAATTCCTCAACTTATCATAGTTTTCATTCCTTGCCTGAAGTCCAATTAATAATAGAAAGGTGACTAACGTCCTTCTGCAGACATTCAGGGTCTTTTGGGTCACTGCCATCTGGAAAGAGAAGCTTCTGTCACCAAAAGTGAGAGTAGCATTGATATATGGATATGAACATTAAGAAAAGTGCTTTCAGGGCAGTTTGGTGAATGTAATATATGTATTTAGCCAGACAGGAGCAGGTATTATACTCCTAGGGCTCATGACCTCCCCCACCATAGGCTTTTGATTAGGTTTTCAGTACCAGGCATGTATTCCTTCCCATGGAGTGGGCCTCCCATTCAATTAGAGAGCGGTTGCTTTCCCCCATAACAGACATGCCACTATTGCACTCATTGTCATGTTATAGTGCCCGGCTAAACTTGAGGCTTGCAATGTACACTGTTTTTACCACTGATGACTTCTCTCTCCCATGGGGCTACAGGCAGTGCAGCTTTTTCCAGCTTTCTGTCAGCTGGTCTACAGGGAGGAGATTTCCAACTCAGCACCATCTTGATTTCTCTGTGACCTTGAAGCCCAAGCATGTGGAGTCTTCCAAAATAGGGTCTTACCATCTATTTCTGGTGGAAACCAAAAACCTCAGCAATGGCCTATAATGTTTTGGGGGCATCAAGGACCTCCCTGGCCAACAACTCACTGGACAGTATTCCTTCCCTGGCACTGAAATATTTCTAGTAACAGTTTGTGGTTTCTGGATATGCCATTATCCAAAAAGTAGGTTTCAGTATGGCTTATTCACAATATCTTGAATTTTGATTAACCCTCTTCCTACCTTTCTACTCAATCTATTCCCATGACCTCACTTAGGCGATTACACCCCCAGTAATTTGTTCATCTACTTATATGTACATACAGTACCATCCCCTTAAGTCCTCCTCTCTCCTCCTTTATAGCCCTTTTCGAGCTTACTGGTCTCTGTTACTGATTTTTACTCCAACTCACATACAAGTCTAAACATTTATAGCTAGGATCCATATATATGAGAGAACATGTGACCAGTTGGCTTTCTGGGCCTGGGTTACCTCATTTAGTATAATCCCTTCCAGATCCATCCATTTCCCTGAAAATTTCATTTTTCTTTACTGTTGAATTGAACCCCATTGTATAAATGTATCACGTTTTTATTATCATCAGTTGAGGGGAACCTAGGCTGGTTCCATTTCCTACCTATTGTGAATAGAGCAGCCGTAAACATGTGCAAGTATCTCTAAGGTAGTGCGATAAGTCCTTAGGATATATGCCTGGGAGTGGTATAGTTAGGTCATATGGTAATTCACTGTCTCAGGAACCTCCACACTGATTTCCACCATGGCTGTACTAGACTACATTCCCACCAACAATGTAGAAGGGTTCCTCTTTTTCTGCATCCTAACCAGCATTTATTGTCATTTGATGATAGCCATTCTGACAGGAGTGAGATGGAATCTCAAAGTAGTTTTAATTTGTATTTCCCTGATGTCTAAGTATGTAGAACATTTTTTTAGATGTTTATAGGCCATCTATATTTCTTCTTTTGAGAACTCTGTTTAGTTCTATAGCCCATTTTTAATGGGGTTATTTAATTTCTTATTATTTAGTTTTCTGAGTTATTTGTATATTCTAGATATTAATCCTCTGTCATATGTATAGCTGGAAAAGATTTTTCTGCCATCCTATAGGTTGCCTCTGCTCTATCACTCTATTCAATTGTTACTAGAATGCTTTACAAAAGTTCTTTTTTTTTTTTTTTTCTTTTTCTTTATTTAGACAGAAACTTGCTATGTAACTCAGGATGGTTTTGATTTGGTCATATAGTTCAGGCTGTCATTGAACTCAAGAAACTCTTGCCACAATCCTTCCAACTTCTGGGATTAGAGGTGTGTACCAAAACACACATCTTTGGAATTATTTTATTTATTTATCTTTGAAGCAGGGTCTCACTATAGCTCAGGCTGATCCAGAACTCACTGTGTAGCCCAGGGTAGCCTTGAATTCATGACACTTTTCCTACCTCAGCCTCCCAAGTCCTGGGATTAAAGGTGTGTACCAGCATGACAGCCTGTGGCTTTATTTTTGTGTTTTGATTTTGTATCCTACACCTTTGGTGAATTTATTAATTAGGACAGTGTTTTGCATGTGTGTGTAATATGGGTTGTGTGACATGTGTAGTGGTGTGTGTGTGTGGTATATGCACGTGCAGTTGCATGTGCCCCATGCATATGTGTACAGAGGAGAAAGTTGGGTGTTCTTCCTTCATCACTTATCAGCTGTTTCCTTGAGTGGAGTCTTACTGATTCCAAAGCTTGCCGGATTTTTGTTGTTGTTTTTTAATCCCCAGCAATTCTTTTGTTTGCTCCCCACAGGATTGGTTTATGAGCATGTGTGGTCACTCCCAGCTGTTTCCATGGGTGCTGGGGAATCAAACTTCTTCGGTGGTCAGATCCCCTGAGGCCTTAATACAGACAACCCTTTTAAACTCTGGACCATCTTTCTAGGCCTATAGTTATGACTTTTTTAAAAAAATTGTTATTTTTCTGTATGTGTGTGTTCATGTGTAAGTATGGGCATACATGTAAGGTTAGAGGACAACTAGTTGTCCATGTCTATATCTATCTATGTTTATGTCATACTTTGTCACTGGTAGTGTAAGATTCTTGGTCACAGAAAAAAGTGGGCTCTGAATACAGAATGTGCCCTATGTGATTGAACATTGGGTTCAACATACAGTATATTTAGCAGGGCAGGGTAGCACATGCCTTTAGTCCCAGCACTTGGGAGGCAGATGTAGGAGGTTCACTAGGAGTTAAAGGCCAGCCTGAGACTATAGTGAATTCCAGGTCAGCCTGGGCCAGAGTGAGACCATACTTTGAAAAACAAAACAAAACAAAAAATATATATATCACTTAATGTGCTGCTTTTAAAACTAATAACAACTTCCGGTTAAGATGGCAGCGTAGGTACCACACCAAAGCAGCCTAGGGGGGAAAAAGACCAAAAAAACTCAGCAAAATACACACTTTTACTAAAAAGTGAGGTGTATAGGAAATTGAAGCGGCAGCGGAGAAGTAGAAGAGTTCCAGAGCATCCAGAGCCTGCACAGGCGGGAAAAGCGGCTCCGGCAGCTCGGCCAACTGCCGCAGCCGCGGTGCACCAGAAAGCCGCCAGGCTCGGCTCGAGCCACAGGAAAAGCCAGTTGTGGGGGCTTTCCCTCACACCGGTGCTCTCCGCAACTCGGGAAACGTGAAGGGAGAGTGGCAGCGAGCAGCGGAGGAGCAGACCGCGAGGTAGAAGAACGCTTGGAGCAGTGAGAGAACCGGAGCAGCTGCGGCTCCCTCCCCTCCCCACCGCCTGAGCCCAGCTCCGGTGAACAGAGCAACGGCCCATGAACCGGCCACGCCAACTTGGGCTGACAACGGGACCCAAGCAGGAGCAGAGTTCGTCAGCAACATCAGCAGCTCCAGCAACGGTAACAGCGGCCCCAGCAGCAGCAGACCCAGGAGTGGCAGCAGCGGCAGACTCGGCAGCAGCAGCTTCAGGGGGAGCAGTGGCAGTGGACACAGCAGCAGCAGCTTCAGCAGGAGTGGTGGCTCCAGCAGTGGCAGCTACAGCAGCAGCAGAGGCAGCAGCAGCGGTGGGTCCCACAGCAACACCTTCAGCAGCAGTGGCTACAGTCCCAGCAGAGGCAGCTTGAGCAGCAGCAGTTCCAGCAGCAGGGGTGCTGATCTGCAGGGCCACACTTTCCAGGCTTGGTTTGCCCCGCAGGAAAAGCAAGTGCCCAGCTCCAGAAATCAGAACAGCAGCCCGACGACCCAGGCAGCAACTTGACTGAGACCAAAATCATCCAAGGTCATCCCGGGAAAGAATAAACAGAGAGGCATCTGGACTAAATGAGGTCATAGAAGGAATGGACTTAACAGATATATACAGGACATTTCATCCAAAGGCTGCAGAATATACATTCTTTTCAGCAGCACATGGAACATTCTCTAAAATAGACCATATATTAGGACACAAAGCAAATCTTAACAAATTCAGGAAAATTGAAATAATTCCTTGCATTCTATCTGACCACAATGGAATTAAACTACAAATCAAGTAGCAAGAAACGCTATAGAGCATACACAAAATCATGGAAACTAAACAATACACTACTAAATGATGAATGGGCCAATGAAGAAATCAAAAAGGAATTCAACTACTTTATAGAGTCAAATGATAATGAGAACACAACATACCAAAATCTCTGGGACACAATGAAGGCAGTTCTAAGAGGTAAATTTATAGCCTTGAGTGACTATATTAAGAAATTAGAAAGGTCGCAAGTAAACGACCTAATGCTTCTCCTTAAAGCCTTGGAAAAAGAAGAACAAGGCAAACCAAAAATCAGTAAACGGGAAGAAATAATAAAGATTAGGGCAGAAATTAATGAAATAGAAACAAAAAGAACAATCCAAAGAATTAATGAAACAAAGAGTTGGTTCTTTGATAGGATAAACAAGATTGATAAACCCTTAGCAAATCTGACCAAAAGAAAGAGAGAAGAGACACAAATTAATAAAATCAGAGATGAACAAGGTAACATCACAACAGATTCCAGAGAAATTAAAAATATCATAGGGACATACTATAAGAGCATATACTCCACAAAGTATGAAAATCTGAAAGAAATAGATGATTTCCTTGATCTATTATATGACCTACCTAAATTAAATCAAAATGAGATTAATCACTTAAATAGACCTATAACAAACATGGAGATCAGAACAGTTATTAATAATCTCCCAACTAAAAAAAGCCCAGGCCCGGACAGATTCACTGCTGAATTTTACCAGACTTTTAAGGAAGAGCTAACACCATTGCTTCTTAAGCTTTTCCAGGAAATAGAAAAAGAAGGAATTGTACCAAACTCCTTCTATGAGGCCAGCATCACCCTGATACCAAAACCAGGCAAAGATAGAACAAAAAAAGAAAATTACAGACCAATCTCCCTCATGAACATAGATGCAAAAATTCTCAACAAAATATTGGCAAACAGAATACAAGAGTATATCAAAAAGATCATTCACCCTGACCAAGTAGGCTTTATCCCAGAGATGCAGGGATGGTTCAACATACGCAAATCTATAAATGTAATACATTACATAAACGGGTTGAAGGACAAAAATCATATGATCATCTCATTAGATGCAGAGAAAGCATTTGACAAAATCCAACATCCCTTCATGATAAAAGTCCTACAGAGACTGGGAATAGAAGGAACATATCTCAATATAATAAAGGCTATTTATGACAAGCATACAGCCAACATATTACTAAATGGGGACAAACTGGAAGCTTTTCCACTAAAATCAGGAACAAGACAAGGGTGCCCACTGTCCCCACTTTTATTTAATATAGTTTTGGAAGTCTTAGCCATAGCAATAAGGCAAGAGACACACATAAAAGGGATACAAATTGGAAAGGAAGAAATCAAGATATCATTATTTGCAGATGACATGATTCTATACATAAAGGACCCAAAAGACTCTACTAGCAAGCTGTTAGAGCTGATCAAAACCTACAGACATGTAGCAGGATACAAAATAAATACACAGAAAACAGTAGCCTTCATATATGCTAACAACAAACACACAGAGGATGAAATGAGAATCACTCCCATTCACAATTGCATAAAAAAAAAAAAAGTACCTTGGAATAAACCTAACCAAGGAAGTAAAGAATCTCTACAATGAGAACTTTAAAACACTCAAGCGAGAAATTGCAGAAGACACTAGAAAGTGGAGAAACATCCCTTGTTCCTGTAGTGGAAGAATCAATATTGTGAAAATGGCAATCTTACCTAAAGCAATCTACACATTTAATGCAATCCCTATCAAAATTCCAAAGGCTTTCTTCATGGAAATAGAAAAAACAATCCAAACATTCATTTGGAATCACAAAAAACCTTGAATATCTAAAATAATACTGAGCAACAAAAAAGAGGCTGGTGGTATCACCATACCTGATTTTAACCTATACTACAGAGCCATAGTAACAAAAACAGCGTGGTACTGGCACAAAAACAGACATGTAGATCAGTGGAACAGAATAGAGGACCCAGATGTAAGCCCAAGTAGCTATAGCCACCTGATATTCGATAAAAATGCCAAAAATACTTTTTGTAGAAGAGACAGCCTCTTCAGCAAATGGTGTTTTGAAAACTGGATATATATCTGCAGAAGGATGAAAATAGGTTCTTCTCTCTCGCCATGCACAAGAATTAAGTCCAAATGGATTAAAGATCTTAACATCAGACTGGAAACTCTGAAACTGCTAGAGGAAAAAGTAGGGGAAACCCTTCAACATAATGGTCTTGGCAAAGACTTTCTGAATACAACCCTAGTTGCTCAGGCAATATAACCACAGATTAACCACTGGGACCTAATGAAATTACAAAGATTTTGCACCGCAAAGGACACAGTGAAAAAAGCAAAGAGGCAACCTACAGAATGGGAAAAAATCTTCGCCAGCTATATATCTGATAAAGGATTAATATCTAGGATATACAAAGAACTCAAAAAGTTAAATAATAAGGAATCAAACAAGCCAATCAATAAATGGGCTATGGAGCTAAATAGAGAGTTCTCAAAGGAAGAAATACGAATGGCATGTAAGCATCAAAAAAAAATGTTCTATGTCACTAGTCATCAGGGAAATGCAGATTAAAACTACATTGAGATTCCATCTCACTCCTGTCAGATTAGCCACCATCATGAAAACAAATGATCATAAATGTTGGCAGGGATGTGGAAAAAAAGGAACCCTTCTGCACTGCTGGTGGGAATGCAATCTGGTCCAGCCATTGTGGAAAACAGTGTGGAGGTTCCTAAAGCAGCTAGAGATTGATCTACCATATGACCCAGCTATAGCGCTCCTAGGCATATATCCAAAGGACTCATCTCATTTCCTTAGAAGTACGTGCTCAACCATGTTTATTGCTGCTCAATTTATAATAGCTGGGAAATGGAACCAGCCTAGATGTCCCTCAACTGATGAGTGGATAATGAAGATGTGGCACATTTATACAATGGAGTTCTACTCAGCGGTAAAGAAAAATGAAGTTATGAAATTTGCAGAAAAATGGATGGACCTGGAAAGTATTATACTAAGTGAGGTAACCCAGACCCAGAAAGCCAAGCGCCACATGTTCTCTCTCATATGTGGATCCTAGCTACAGATGACTGGGCTTCTGAGTGAGAATGAAAATACTTAGTAGCAGAGGCCAGTAAGTTAAAAAGGAGACATAAAGGGTAGAGAAAGGAAGGGAGGAGGGTACTTAATAGGTTGATATTGTATATATGTAATTACAATGATTGTAATGGGGAGATAATATGATTGAGAATGGAATTTCAAATGGGAAAGTGTGGGGGTGGGGAGGGAGGGAATTACCATGGGATATATTTTGTAATCATGGAAAATGTTAGTAAAAAATTAAAAAAAAAACTAATAACATAAGGACAAAGTGGTAGGAAAGCAAAGAAAAGGGGGGCAAGGGCTGGGGGAGGGAAGAATTCTGGTGATGTGACTGGGCAGAGATTCAGGAAGAGTATATTCTGCATCATGCATTGGGCTTCTATGAAAGTACAGGTGAGAGATAAGGTTGGTAGTGAAATCAGAAGCAGGGAATGGGTTCAGGATCATTTTGGAGTCACATTACTGCAAATTGTTGAAGTTCCATGCTTGAACCGAGAAAAAACAAAGCAAAGACTTAGGTGACTGAGACAGTTAACTTGTCTGAATGCATGATGGCTCTGTTAGCCAAAATTGAGAGAAAAAAATAAGAGAGAGGTTTCTGCCAGAAAATGTTTGGTGCAAAGGGCCCATGTGGAGTCTGATGTGCACTCGTAGTACTGAGCTTGAGCATGCAGCACTGGAGGTGTGATGTATGAATGTTAAGCTGCTTCTGCACTGAGTGCTGTTCACTTTCCCAGTTATCCTCAACAGGGTTTTAAGTTTCTGCCTCAGCCTGGAATATTCCTTGCTTCTGCATTTAGTGAGATTCCAGTCCTGTATCAGCATGCATAACCTCATCTATTTCACAATAGAGATGATGGTTGGAACTTTCTAATTTGTTAATCTTGTCCTTGGATGCTGTATAAGGCAAGAAGAGAAGAGGGCGAGTCAGTAACATGCTTCCAGCGGTAGCAAGCCCTGGAGAAGGGGGGAGGCAGATGGAGAGAAGGACCTTGGCAGTGGTGAGGCAAATGAAGCTCAGCTGCTTAGCCAAAGCAGAGCTGACCCACTAGCATCAGGACTAGAGGAAGGCTGGCCATGACCTTCCAACAACACAGAGCCAGGCATTCTCTCTGGGGCCACTGAGAACACCACCTCATATGTAGTGTGTCTGACTTTGGATGCTGCCTTGCCAGCCTATTAATTTTTAATGTTTGACTCTGGGATGGTGGCTGGTGTTGACTTCAGTAAGATCAGCTTGTTTTTGTGAAGATAGTCAGGGAACACAAGGAGTGTTAGGTTACTGTAACCATGAGCTCCAGTGGTTCTGAAGGGTGAAATCAGCCTCTCTTAACTTTCCACTTTCAGAAGGGTCTTCTTGCCTTTCTCAGGGCCAGCTCTGGGAGTGGAGATGCTTCTTACAGGATTCTGTGCTCTTTATTTTGGAAAAATGACTTATTTTCCAGTTGCAAATAGAAAACAGCCATGGTGAACAAGGTTCCCAATTCCATCTGTGATTGAATGAAGTCTGTTATCTGAGTTCTGAAAACTGCTGCTAACCCTTGGAAATTTAAACATAATCATACACTGAATAGTTGTTGTGCTTTATACTGTAGAGTCCTTACAGAAGATGATAATTATGGTTTTAATGTGAATTCATCTAACATTGCTCTAATCCTTTGATTTCCCCATCTTTTAATTGCCGTACCTCAATGTTCTATCTTACAATCATTTTCTAATCCTCCTGTTTCTCTATGTAGAGTCCTTGATAGCTGAGAATGGACAGTATTGCAGTCAGGTTAGCATTGGTAGCAGAAATCACCTGACCAAGAGCAGCTTTTGGGGGTAAAAAGGTTTATTTTGGCTTACAGACTCAAGGGGAAGCTTCATGATGGCAGGGGAAAACAATAGCATGAGCAAAGGGTGGACATCACCCCCTGGCAACATCAGGTGGACAATAACAACAGGAGAGTGTGCCAAACATTGGCAAGGGGACACTGGCTATAACATTCATAAGCCCACCCCCAACAATACACCGCCTACAGGAGGCGTTAATTCCCAAATCTCCATCAGCTGGGAACCTAGCATTCAGAACACCTATGTTTATGGGGGACACCTGAATCAAACTACCACAGACAGTATCTGTGGGGAGGGTCTTTTTATGATGATAAGACACTCACAGATGTGCTGCCTTTTGGATTAGTGGCTGACCAGGCGGAAAGGGAGAAGATGAAATGAATAGACTCCATTTTATCAATGGGATGCTTTGAGGACTCCCAGTTCTAATAGTAATTGGTGGAAATAGAACTATCTTTTATTCTCAGCATGAACTTTTCCCTCTCTCACCTGTCTTGCTGTCAAACTGTATGTGTAGTATGTGTGGTGTGGTTTTTGGCTGGAAAATGCATGTGTGTGTACCAATGTACACACAGAGGCCAGAGGAAAACATTTTTTGAGTGTCCTATTGCTTATCCATGTGTTCCTTGTGATGGAGTTTCTCACTGATCTCAGAGGTTGATGTTTATTTATTTTAATAATATTTTATTTATTTACAAAAAAGAGAGAATAGGTATGCCAGGGCCTCTAGAAATCCAGATACTTGTGCCTCCTTGTGGATCTGGCTTTATGTAGGTACTGGGGAATTGGAGCTAGGCCCTTTGGCTTTGCTGGCAAGCTCCTTAACCACTAAGCCATCTTTCCGGCCCTATTTATTTATTTATTTATTTATTTTGGTTTCTCAAGGTAGGGTCTCACTGTAGCCCAGGGTGGCCTCAAATTCACAGCAATCCACACCTGCCTCTGCCTCCCAAGTGCTGGGATTTAAGGCATATGCCACCACGCCTGGCCTTACTTATTTATTTTATGTATACATAATTTATTTTTTAAGTTCATTTTTTTAAAGTTTTATTTATTTGAGAGAGTCAGAGAGAGAGAGAGAGAATGGGCATGCCAGGGCCTCCAGCCACTGCAAACGAACTCCAGACGCATGTGCCTCCTTGTGCATCTGGCTTATGTGGGTCCTGGGGAATCAAGCCAGGGTCCTTTGGCTTTGCAGGCAAACGCCTTAACCACTAAGCCATCCTTCCAGACCCATAATTTATTTTTATCATAACCCCCTCCTATTATTTTCATTTCCTCTCTCTCTCAATCCCCTTCAAGCACCATCTTTCCAACCAGTCCTCTTCTGTCTTGACTTTCTTTCTTTCTTTCTTTCTTTTTTTTTTTTTGGTTTTTTTTTTTTTAATTTTTATTTATTTATTTGAGAGCGACAGACACAGAGAGAAAGACAGATAGAGGGAAAGAGAGAGAATGGGCGTGCCAGGGCTTCCAGCCTCTGCAAACGAACTCCAGACGCGTGCGCCCCCTTGTGCATCTGGCTAACGTGGGACCTGGGGAACCAAGCCTCGAACCGGAGTCCTTAGGCTTCACAGGCAAGCGCTTAACCGCTAAGCCATCTCTCCAGCCCTTTTTTGGTTTTTTGAGGTATATGTTTCACTCTAGCTCAGGGTGGCCTCGAACTCACGGTGATCCTCCTACCTCTGCCTCCCAAGTGCTGGGGCTAAAGGTGTGTGCCACCATGCCTGGCTTTTACTTCATTTGTAACATTTTATTTTTATTTATTGAGGAAGAGGCACAGAGAGAGAGAATAGGCATGCCAAGGACTCTAGCCACTGCACATGAACTCCATACACATGCGCCACCTGGTGCATCTGGCTTACCTGGTTACTGGGGAATAGAACCTAGGTCCTTAGGCTTCTCAGGCCATCGTCTTAACTGCTAATCCATCTGTCTAGTCCCTTGATTTCATTTTTTTCTGCTTTCCTCCATCTTCCATGATGACATGTTGATGCACATAATACTGTACAGGTTTTGTGTAGCTGATGACAGCTGCTGTCAGGTTGTGAATGTACTGGCTTTTGTGTCGTGAAGACAGCATTCCAAAGCATTCCTCTCCATTTATTGGCTCTTACATTCTTTCTGCCACATCTTTTGCTTTCTGACCCTTGAAGGTTGTGATAGAGTCTTAGTGCTGAGCACTCAACTGTCAATCTGCAGCACTTTGCTGAGTTCGTTTTTATTTTTATTTTATTTTTAAAATTATTTATTTGAGAGAGAGAGAAAAAAAAGACACAGGCAGAGAGAGAGAGAGAATGGGCACTTTAGGGCCTCCAGCCACTGCAAATGCCAGATGCATGCACCACTTGTGCATTTGGCTTACGTGGGTCCTGAGGAATTGAACCTGAGTCCTTTGGCTTTGCAGGCAGGTACCTTAACTGCTAAGCCATCTCTACAACCCTGAGTTTGTTTTTAAATATTTTTATTTATTTGTAAGCAGAGAGAGAAGAGAGACAAGCAAACAGAATAGGAATGCCAGGGTATCCAACCACTGCAAATGAATTCCATATGCATGTGCCACTTTGTGCATCTGACTTTATGTGGGTTTTGGGGTATTGAACACTGGTTGGTAGGCTTTCCAGGCAAGCACCTTAGTTGTTGCGCCATCTCTCCAGCCCTTTGCTGAGTTTTGAGTCTCTAGTTTTCACCTCCGTTTGCAAAATGAAGCTACTCTGACTGAAAAAAAAAAAAATTAGGGCAATACCGTTCTATGGACATAAATATTTAGAGGGCAATTTGAGGGTACAACATATCCTTTTAGCCAAACAACAGTAGTGACTTCTCTCTCCTAGGGCCTATGACCTTGCCATACATGAATTCTCCTCCTCCTCCCATGGATCAGACCTCAAATCCAATCAAAAAGCATTTGGTTATCTCCATGACAGCCATGCCAGTATTGCACCAGTGGGCACATCTTGCCTGGCTTGTCAGTTGTGTAGCTTGCAGGGTCCAAAGCAAGGTAAGACTAATGATGACTTTTCTCCCATAGTAGACTGCAGATCTCTTTCCAACACTGTGACAACTAGGTTGTAGGAAGGAAGCTTCCAGCTTAGTTCTAGCTTCATTTCATAATATCCTGCAACTAAAGCATGTGCTATCTTTAGCAATAGACCTTAGGATCCAGTTCTGAAGGGCAATCAAAAACATTGTATTGTTTGGGGGACCTCAGGGACCTTCCTGACCAACAACTCACTCTGAGTTACCCTACCTCTAAAGACTGCCATTTAAAAAAAAATTTTTTTTTTTTTGTTTATTTAGTTATTTGAGAGTGACAGACACAGAGAGAGGCAGAGAGAGAGAATGAGCATGACAGGGCCTCCAGCCACTGCAAGTGAACTCCAGAGGCCTGCGCCACCTTGTGCATCTGGATTACATGGGTCCTGGGGAGTCGAGCCTCAAACCAGGGTCCTTAGGCTTCCCAGGCAAGTGCTTAACCATTAAGCCATCTCTCCAGCCTGACACTACCATTTTTGCAAACCCAGTGATTTTTTGATTTCTGGTCCCTACAGGACTGGGGTTACAAATGTGTGTGGCCATGCCCAGCTGTTTATATGGGTGCTATGTAATTGAATTCAGGTGGTCAGCCCACCCAAGCCCTCATGCTTGAGTAGCAAGTGCTTTTACCTGCTGAGCCATCTTCCCAGCTCTTAATTTATCTTTTGATTCTGGTGTTTGAAAGGAAGACATTGACCATGCATTAAGCCTGACTGTACTATACCTCCACTCCAGCAATAAACATATCTGCAGACATTGGAAGGGTTCTGCATTATTACAGACTATCCAGGACACTTTATTCCACCTATTTGTGCATGACTTGAAAAATTCTACAATAATCATAATTGCTTTTATAGTCAGAAGTACTACAAATGTTCCTGCTGGAAAAATAAATGTTTAAGCCAGGCATTGTAGTTCACACTTACAATCCTAGCATTTAGGGTGTAAACTAGGAGTTTGAGACTTGTTCAAAAAAAAAAAAAAAATCTAACCATTTAAAAATCAAAAAGAGAATTTAAAGTCTGTTATGGTGATGCATGCCTTTAATCCCAGCACTCAGGAGGCAGATGTGGGAGGCTCACCATGAATTCAAGGCCACCCATATTGAATTCTAGGTCAGCCTGCGCTAGAGAAAGACCCTAACTTGAAAAACAAACAAACAAACAAAAAAGATACTTAAATTTTGCCTCTATTATTATTGTTGTTGTTATTATTCAATAAAGATTATATCTTTCTTGAATTTATGTCTTTTGGACCTCTACAACTGGGGGATTATTTCAGTGATTTTTCTTTCCTTTTTTGTTATTCATTCATCTAAGCATCATCCCCCCCTTACCTTCCTGAACCAACTTGATTTTGCGATGCATAGTCTATTATTTTAGTATGCTGTCAGATTCAATGTGCTGTCCTTTTATTGAGCATCCCTTAATCTTCATCTGTGAATGGAGTAGTCTGTACTTTTTGGTTTTTATTAACTGAATGCCATAGTTTTGTTATTAACTAATTATTTTGCTCGATAAGAAAAATGAGATGTTCTATTAGGGTTCTCTAGGGGAATAGAAACAATAGAATAAGTTTACAAAGTGAATTTATTGGGTTAGCTTGTAGGATATGAGCCTGGCCAGTTCAACAGTAGCTCTCTGCAAGCTTGAGCATTGAGGAAGGAACTCCATAGCTGCTCAGTCCACCAGGCCAGATGCCTGAGCAGTCCTAATCAGGCACAGCAGTCCCACCTGAATTCAATTACCTAGCACCCATGTAGACAGCTGGGCATGGCCACACATATCTGTAACTCCAGTCCTGTGGGGACCAGAAATCAAAGAATCACTGGGTTTATAAAACTCTTGAGTTGTTGGTCAGGAAGGCTTCTGTGGCTCCCAACAATATACAAGCTATTTCCAATGCCCTTGGTTGCCCTCCAGAAGTAGATGATTCTCTGGAAAGCCACCATCTTCGATCCATGTTGAAAGACTGATAAATCTCTATTACAATACTGATAAAGGTCAAAACTGGGTAGATGCATGTATGAGTACATAAGGAGGGCAGCCAGGTAAAAAGCACTCACAGGCAGCCAGGCCAAAAAAAAAAAAAAAGACTATGCTCTGTCAGAGCTTCCTTATATATAGTTCACCACTGGAGGAAGTGGTGAACATCCTTTCTTACTCTGGAGGAAGGGTTTCCTACCCCAGTCCTTCCTGGAAACAACCTCACAGACCCATCCAAGGGCCGTGTCTCTGGATTACGAATCTCATTAAGTTGACAGCAAAATTTGGTCATCACAAGTCTACCCATTGTCAACTTGACACCAACCCATATCACTTGTCATGCTTAAATTTCTTTCCCTCTCTTCCTCTTTCCCTTCCCTTCATTTCTTTCTGTTTGCTTCTGGATCTCACTGTATAACCCATGCTGACCCGGAACTCACAGTAATCCTCCTACCTCAGACTCCCAAGTGCTGGGATTAAAGGTGTGCAGCAGTATTGTTAATTTTCAAATGACGACAGTAACAAGGTCATAATTCCCTAACATGATATAACTATTCCATGTATAGCTGGAAACCCCCTCTAATCTTTCCCCACAAACACATGGCAGAGTCCCATGAGGAATGCTATTCTCTAATGTCCAATAATTTAAAAATAAATATAACAACACTTAACTACTGATATTAATCAATATTTAATATGTAAGAGTTTATATGTCAAATTTTAAGTTATTTTTAAGAAGCACAATAAGTTTCTATAAACGCTTTTCAGGATTGCTCTGAAGCCAATATTTTGTCACATTTGCTTTGTCATTAGTTTGTAATTATACACACACAT
Organism: Jaculus jaculus; assembly: GCF_020740685.1. Classification (NCBI taxonomy): domain Eukaryota; kingdom Metazoa; phylum Chordata; class Mammalia; order Rodentia; family Dipodidae; genus Jaculus; species Jaculus jaculus. The sequence goes on along the minus strand of NC_059107.1, from coordinate 78,553,361 downwards.
ACACACATTTAATGAACTGTTTGAAAATAAAAGTCCCTCTATCCCAAAATATTTCAATATTTCTCCCAAGTACACAAACTCAGGGCAGGTATTAAAATCAGTATTTTTCATATGAATATTAAGTAATTGTTTCAACTTAATAGTTGTCTCATTAATATATATTATAGTAAAAGAAAAACATTTCCCCTCAGTCTGTGATCTAATCCAGGATCAAACTTTGTATTTAGTTGTCATGTCTTTTAAATCCTCTTTAATCTGGAACAGCTCCTAATCTTGTTTTGTCTTGAATGACCTTGACATTTTAGAGTACAGACCCATTCGGTTTTTTTTTTTGTACAATGTTCCATTTTTTTAGGTTAGTGCTATTTTCTGTGCTCACATGCAGGATATGTTTTTGGTTGGAATAATCACAGTGATGTGATCTCTATACATCTTATCAAGAGGAACCTGGTGCCTGCTTTCCCAACACTGTTGACTTAATTAATCACTTGTTTAAGTAGTATAGTTTCTGCACTATAGGGTCACTATTTTCTTCTTTGTAGTTTCTCAGTAGTTTGTTTGGTGATATTTTGAGACTATATATACATCCTGTTCAACAGACTTCACTGACTTACATTTGCAATGAATTGGGAAGCTCAAAGTGTGCTCAATGAGGCCAGGAGAAAGGGAAGTATTGAGTCTGCTAGGCAGATTAGCCACATTTTTTAAAACTCATTGCTTATGTGATTAGAGGTTTTTTTTCTTTGTATACTTTAATTTTGGCTAAAATGTTGACACTATTGATTATCTGTAACCTAATTCTTAGACTCCAGGGCCTAAGATGTAACTGGTCAGTTTATTCTGGTCACAAGATCCCATTGGATCTTATTGATGGTTCTTTCTGTCTTTTACTCCTTAACCCTTTGTCTTCACTTTGAAGATGCTCTCAGAGTGGCGTGGACTGCTTCTGTGTTGAATTATATTTGAGCAAGCTTCGGCTTTAGTTACCAGATCCATCTACTCTGACAGCTTCCTACCGAATCTTGTTACATAACCTGTGTGTGCCAAGATGCTTCTGTATTATTAAGAGAAAATAGTTTTTATTTAATTTATTCATTTGGGAAAGAAAGGAGAGAGTGGGTGTGCTAGGGCCTCTTGCTGCTGCAAACATGAATTCCAGATGCATGTACCACTTGAGTCTGGCTGTATGTCAGTACTGGGTAATTGAACCTGGGCTGTCTGGTTTTTTTTAATTTAATTAATTAATTATTATTTGTTGGAGGGAGAGACAGTATAGGCACATGACAGGGCATCTTGCCCTAGCAAATGAACTCTTAGATGCATACACCACGTTGTGCACCCACCTCTACATGAGTACTGAGGAATCATCATACCAGGGCCATTGGGCTTTGCAAGCAAGCACTTTAACCACTGAGCAATCTCTTCAGCCCCAGGCCATCAGGTTTTGCAAGCAAGCCATCTCTCCAGCACATGAAGCTAGTTTTTAATATGTTGGAATGTTCAGACCTTTGTGCAATATGAAGAAAGCTTAAAAATGCCAAGTGGTATATAATTAGTTGCTAGTCTCAATAATTAGATGCTATAGAAATTAAAGAAGGGAGGGAAGAATGATCAAGGTATTTTGGGGGGAAATAAGCCTGGAGTGATAGGGTGGTAAGGATGTTGGGGGAAAGGGCAAACTGATGAGTCTTGCAGACCCGACACAAGGACAGGAATCATTCTGTGTTTTGGCTAGAAGCTGAGGGTGGGGAAGTAAAGCAGAGCTGGCAGAAACGTCCTTTTGTTCCCTTTTAACACCCGGACATTAAGCACGTGCTGCTTGTTTCTGAGGTGACTTTATAGGATTCATACACATCTCTGCTTCTTGTCTCTGGTCACAGTGGCTTCTGGCATTTTAGTTGAAACTAGATAGAAGTTAGATGGTCTTTTGAAGCCAGGAAGGTTGAGCTCCGATTTGGTACTGGCATTGGCAAGCTGTCTTCCCCGCTCCCCTTCCCATTTACCCAGCAAGTTAACCTGGCCCCTTTTGAGCAGTTTCTCTGCAATTCTGAGTTGCTGGTGTCACTGGGGATCTTTTGAAAAAGGTGGTGGTTCCAATTCATGAGGTATCTATGAGATGTACTAGAACATAGATATGTAGTACTGCTCTTCTGCTCTTCTCTCCCAGAGACAAATCTCTCAGAAAGCCTTCTCTAACCTGTACCTTAGGAGACCTTATAGTCCCCTCAGTGTATTTATTCTTTTTCCCTGTTACTACTGAATTTTTATCCTTTGGGATTATGACTCAGTTAAAAGCTACAGATTAAAATGGAAAAGACAGCAGTGAAAAACGATGAGAGCTACTGATGTTAAAGATTGATGTATAAGGGCTGAGAGAGGAGTTAGCAATGTTATAGGCTGGAGCTACATGACAGGTGAGGGAAGTAGCATTATACTCTCCAGTGGCTTCTGAGTGGGTCTCAGTGTTGAGCACACAGCTTGCATTTAATACTTGTGGTCATTTCTCTTATGTAATGATAAAAGGTACACATTGAAACATCAAGATGTGGTTGATAGCTTATCTTGAAAAGAACTGTAACACACGTTAATTTAAGTATTCAGAAACATAAAAGAAAAATGCAAAAACCACTCCATATCTTGTTATACATAAACTTAACTGCTTTTAACATATTGTTGCAGTACGGTTCACATTGCTGGTAGAAATCATCCAACCAAGAGCAGCTTCGAGGAAAAAGAGATTTATTTTGGCTTACAGGCTTGAGGGGGAAGCCCCACAATGGCAGGGAAAAACGATGGCATGAGCACAGGATGAACATCACCTCCTGGCAAACATAAGGTGGACAATAGCAACAGGAGAGTGTGCCAAACACTGCCATGGGGAAACTGGCTATAAGACCCATAAACCCACCCCAACAATACACTCCCTCAAGGAGGCATTAATACCCAAATATCCATCAGCTGGGAACCTAGCATTCAGCACACCTAAGTTTATGGGGGATACCTGAATGAAACCACCACATTCCGCCCCTGGCCCCCATAAACTGATAACCATACATGATGTAAAATGCAATGCATTCATCTAACTTTAAAAGTCCCCATAGTTTTTATCAATTCTAATGATGTTCATATGTCCCCATAGTCCAAGATCTTTTAACTGAGCCATAATACCAAAAAATAACCTCAAAAAACCCATAATGGTACAGAATAAATAGTCACACTGTAAGAGATGGCATTGGGCATAGCAAAGAAATGTTCAACCAATACAAGATTTAAAACAACAGGGCAAACATCAAACTCTGTAGCTTCAAGTCCAACAACTCTAGCCAGTGACAAATCTCCAAGTTTAATAATTATAAACAGGAACAAGTCTCTGGCATTCCAATTGTGCCCCTCCAGCTAGGCTACTTACAGTCCTGGAAAACTTCATCGGGGCCGGCAGCTCTCCTTGACAGCCATCTCGTGGTCCTGGCATCTTCGCTGGATTTCCTCTGCAAGCCATGGTTCATCCTCATGGCCCCATGGGGTCTCCATGCAGGCATCCAGCAATCCTACTTCACACTACCCATGGCCATTTCCAAAACACAAGACTGTGTTGCAAAGTCAATGACCCTCTCTTTCCTGCATTTGTTATACTCCACAATACCAGGTAGGGTGCCAATTTGTTAATCCAGGGGGGAATAAAGCAGACTTTGAAGAACAGGACACTCCTTGAGCACTCAGGCCCCTTCAAAAGAGTCCACACTATTCCTGTTACCCCAACGCAGGTCAGCTGGCCCAATCTCAAAGGTTGTAATTTCTCAATTGCAGCTGAACGAGCAGCAATTCACCCAAAGATTTTTCTTTTTGTCTGTGCCATATCCCTCTGCTCACACCAGTTCATTTCTACACAAAGCATCCCTGCACAACTTCTCAGGACCCGGGCATAAATAGCAAGCTTCTCACACAAACTGCTAGCCCAGTCCAAGCAAAGCTCTTTCTTACCCTCATAAGTTCTTACTGCATTCAGGTCTTGCAGCTCAGACCAGAATAGTCCATCAGTCTGTACTTACAGCACCTCAAGGCATCTCTTAGGCCAAGGTTTCAAATCCTCCCACATTCCTCCTGAAAATCAAAAGGCCAAAGCCACACAGTCAGTTGTCTAGCAGCAATCCCACTCCTCGGTGCCACTTTACTGTTGCAGTCTGGTTCACATTGCTGGTAGAAATCACTCAACCAAGAGCAGCTTCTGGGAAAAAGAGATTTATTTTGGCTTACAGGCTCAAGGGGGAAGTTCCATGATGGCAGGGAAAAATGATGGCATGAGCAGAGGGTGGACATCACCCCCTGGCCAACATAAGGTGGACAATAGCAACAGGAGAGTGTGCCAAACACTGGCATGGGGAAACTGGCTATAAAGCCCATAAGCCAGCCCCCAACAATACACTCCCCTCTAGGAGGCATTAATTCCCAAATCTCCATCAGCTGGGAACCTAGCATTCAGAACACCTAAATTTATGGGGAACACTTGAATCAAACCACCACACATATTGATACTTAGCTCTCCAAACTTCTTAATGTCCATGTATAAGTAAGTGTAATTTCTACATGATGTATATTTATATACATCACATGTGTGATAAATTGAAGGTTGCTTTTAAGGTTTTTAAAAATTTTTTTGTTCATTTTTATTTATTTGAGAGTGACAGAGACAGAAAGAGGCAGATAGATGGAGAGAGAGAGAATGGGCGTGCCAGGGCTTCCAGCCACTGAAAACATACTCCAGATGCATGTACCCCCTTGTACTTCTGGCTAATGTGGGTCCTGGAGAATTGAGCCTTGAGCCGGGGTCCTTAGGCTTCACAGGCAAGCGCTTAACCACTAAGCCATCTCTCCAGCCCTTAAATTTTTAATTAATTTTGTATGTGTATGTGTATTTGGGTATGCAGGTGTGCATGCATATGTATGCACAAACATGTATAAGCCAGAAGGCAGGGTCTATGTAAGTTGGTTTCCACTTTTTTTTGGAGGTATGATCTCACTGTAGCCCAGGCTGACCTGGAATACTGTGTGGTTTCAGGCTGGCCTCAAACTCATGCTGATTCTCCTACCTCTGCCTCCCCAGTGCTGGGACTAAAGGTGTGTGTAACCACACCCAACCACTTTGTTTTTTAAGGCAAGATCTCTCACTGAACCTACAGCCCACTGCACTGATTAATAATACATGGTAAACATTTCCTCCTGTCATTGAGTATAGTTTTTGTTGTTGTTTGGTTGGTTTTCATGTATATTGTTAATTTGTACTTTGACTATCAAAGTGTCCATTTCACTGTATTCCTGCCTACTGTTTGATGTTACAGTTTCTTAATATTTGTATTTATTTGCAAGCAGAGAGAGATAGAGAGAAGACTTAACAGCAAATGGGTATGACCCAGGGCCTTCGGCTATTGCAAACGAACTCCAGATACATGCACCCCTATATGTATTTGGCTTTACCTGCATACTAGGGAACTGAACCTGGGCAGTTAGACTTTTTAGGTATGTGCCTAGCTGATCTCTCTCTCCAGCCAAAATGATAGTTTTTGTTTGTTTGTTTTGTTTCGTGTGTGTGTGTGTGTTTTACTGGGGATTAAACCCAGGACATAATGTATACCAGGTAATCATTCTGTCATTGAGTTAAACACCTTAGACCCCATTTTCTTTAAACTAATATTTATATAATTTGATGTGTAATATGAAAAATGCAGACCAAACAATTAAAACTAGAGAAGCCAGTGATGAAATTCAAGGTATGTGATCTGGAAAATGATTGTGGCTTACAAATCAGGAAACTAATGGTTTTCTTAAGAGAAGACCATAAAATGCGTAGGTCTCAGTCCACAAGCATGGTGACTCTTGTTTCAGACTCTTGTTCCTAAGACTACCAAATTCTAAAAGCCAGCAGGAATGTGAAGAATTGCCTCATCATGTGAAATATGAAGTCTAATCTCTAACCCAGATGGGTAAATCTCAGGGTAGGACTGCATTGATTGATTTTTGTGTAACTTTTTTGTTAAAACTTTTTTTTTTTTTTGCTTTCAATTGTGTGACTACAGTTTTATGTGCCACACAGAAGTTTTAAATGTTACTAAGAGAAATGAATCAAATTTTTGGTTATTCCTTTCATATTAGATTTATACAATGTTTTCCTTACTCAAAGTTATGGTACTATTTTAATTTTCTTTTAGTAATTTTGTGGTTTTATTTTTAACTGTAGATAAAAGTCACGAACATTTTTATTGAATGGGCTCTATTTGTCCTGTTAAAAGGGGTAGGTTTTGGGGTTTGTGTTTTAGCTCATAGAATAACACATGTTTTGTTTCATAGTGCTGGGAATAGAATGTGGGCTTGTTTCACCATTGCTGCTCCCATACCCACTGCAATAAGATGTTTTTATTTATTTATTTTTAAGCAGACACACACACACACACACATACACAGGAAAAGAGAGAGAGAAGGAGAATGGGTGCACCAGGGCCTCCAGACACATGTGCTACTTTGTGAATCTGACTTACATGGGTCCTGGGTAGGGGTGTGTGTGTGTGTGTGTGTGTGTGTGTGTGTGTGTGTGTGTGTGTGTGTTGTTGTTGTTGTTGTTGTGTTTTTCAAGGTAGTGTTTTACACTAGCCCAGGCTGACCTGGAACTGATTATGTAGTCTCAGTGTAACCTCTAACTCATGGTAATCCTCCTACCTCTGCCTCCCAAGTGCTGGGATTAAAGGTATATGGCACCATGTCCGGCTGCCTGTAAAGTATTTTTAAAAGTTAGAATTTTAACTTCTTTATTTATTAGAGACAGAGAGAGAAAGAGGCAGATAGAGAAAGAATGGATATGCCAGAGCCTCTGGCCACTGCAAACGAACTCCAGATGCATGTTCCACCTTGTGCATCTGTTGTTACATGGATAGTAGGAACTCAAACTCAGGTCCTTAGGCTTTGCAAGTAAGCACCTTAACCACTGAGCCATCTCTCCATCCCTGAAAGTTAGAATTTAAAGCTGGTTTTTTTTTACTGTTTTCAGGACTGGCTAAGCCTCATGCAAGTGCTGTATTACTAAGCTACATTACTAGCCCTAAAAGTTGGAATTCAGATACCTCTTAGGAGAGACGTGTATGCTCTAATATGCCTCAATCCTCACAACTGTCAAATGATTTTACCTCTTACTATTGATGAACTTTTGAATTTGTGACCCATAACCTAAAGTGTTAGTGAATCTGGAGTTTGGATTATTTTTGGGTAATGCAAGAAATTAACTTGAATTTTTTCCAAATAATTTTTAATAGTCCCAGTGGTTTTTATTGGGTAATTCTTATATATTTTAACTTCTCTTGTGGTTTTTTGAACTCCATAATTTTTCTAAAGTTTTCATTTATTTATTTGAGAGAGAGAAAGATAGGAGAAAGAAAGAGTCAGATAGAGAATGGACACGTCAGGGCCTCTAGCCCTTGCAAACAAACTCCAGACGCATGTGCCACCTTGTGATCTGGCTTGTGTGGGTCCTGGGGAGTTGTATCTGGGTCCTTTGAGTCTGTAGGCAAATGCCTTAACCATTAACATCTCTCCAGTCCCATAATTTTTATTTTTGCGACAGGGTATCATGTATCCAAGGATGGGTTTGAATTTGTTATATAACTGATGTTGGCCTTAAACTCCTGATTCTCCTATATCCACCTCCTGAGTGCTGGGATTACAGGTGTGTGTCACCAGACCTGACTTTTATATTCACTTCTCATATGTTACAAAGATCTTTGCATTTTTCTCTGTTCTCATACCAGTAGCATTTTGTCATTTGTATATAAATTATATATTTTAAATCTTTGGTCGGACATACTTCTCTGGTATACCCTCATTCTTCCACTTTTAGCCCTTCCCAGTCTCAACTAGTCTAGTACTGTAGTACATAGTTGTTACTCCCCCATACCCTGTGCTACCATAATTTTAATGGTTTGTTATATTTTCATTTAGTTCACAATCCTTTCTTGCCTTATTGTCCAGGCTTGGTCTTTCTGTCCTCCCCAGTAGCTGTGACTATGGGTACTGGTGCCACTGCACCTGGGTCTAATTTCCCTGTTGGTTTCATTTTTGTCCCATAAGCTATTTAGAAGTGTTTATAAATATTTGAGCATTTTTCCATAACTTTTTCTGTTACTAATTTCTAATTTATATCTACTTATGCTTGCTGTACTCATAGAACCTGCTTTGTAGGATTTAAGTCTTAGAATTTATTGAGACTTGTCTTAGGGCCTTGCCTATGGTATTTCTTGGTCTTCTGTGGACATGTGAGTAGAGCATACTTTTACAATAAGTGGGATATTCTATAATTGTAGGTCGGATCACACTTGTTGATAATGTAGGTTCAGATCTTCCACATATTTGCTGATTTTGCTTAAGAGACAGATACTGAAAGCTTCAATTCTTAGAATAGATTTGTCTGTCTTTGTAATTGTATAGTTTTTTCCTCAGATATTGTGTTTTTCTGTGAAAAATATTTTTATTCCTTTATTTACAAGCAGAGAGAGGAGGAGAGAGAAAGGGAATGGGTGCACCAGGGCCTCTTGCCACTGCAAACGAACTCCAGATGCAGAAACATGTGCCACTATGTGCATCTGGCTTTACATATGTACTGGGAAGTGAAGCCCATGCCTGTAGGCTTTGAAAGTAAGTGCCTTTAACCGCTAAGCTACCTCCCCATCCTTTGCTTCATATATTTTGAATCTCTGCTATTATGTACATATACATTTAGGACTGTTATGTCCCCTTAATGAACTGACCTCTTTGTCATTTATGAAGTAATTCTGTACTGTCATGGCAGCATATATTGTTCATCAAGCTTGACAGTCTCCGCATTTTAAATGGGATGCTTAGTATGTGCAAGTTTTTTGTTTTTTTCCTGGCTGCTTTTCTGGCTACTTAATGTTTCTGTGATCCATTCATGTTGCGTTTGTTGAGGCACGGTCCCATTCTGTAGCTCTGGCTGGCCTGAAACTCACTATGTAGACCTTGCTTCCTCCCCAATACTGTGTTTACAGGTGTAAGTCACCCACCAACCACATGCTGCCCTTACAAGTATGAAGACAAGACACACCATACTTTCTTATTGCTAAATAGTATTTCATAGTTTATTTATCCATTCATTTTTGAAAGGCAATTGAATTTTCCAGTTTGAGCTGTTAACATTCTTTTGCAGGTCTTTGTGTGAACATTTATTTCATTTCTCTAGAGAGAAAATTGTTGGCTAATATGCTAAGTGTATGTTTAATTTTGGAAAAACAGTTTTGGTTTTTTGAGGTAGGGTCTTGCTCTATCCTAGGCTGGCTTGGAATTCACTATGTAGTCTTAGGCTGGCCTTGAACTCATGGCAGTCCTCCTACTTCTGCCTTCCAAGTGCTGGAATTAAAGGTGTACACCACCACACCTGGCAAAAGGAGTTTTTATTAAGTTCTACAGCTTGCTTCACTCCAGTCCTATGCTGGGGATAGAACCCCTGATCTTGTGCATGCTAGGCAAGGCTTTGCCACTAATCATCCCCTCCCCCCTTGTTTCATATTCTTGCTAGCAATGAAAACCTGGCTTGAATATATTTTAATTTTTGTTTTCTGGATGAGTTTTATTGGCTCAAACTTCCAGAATAAGTTTACTACATTTGAAAAAAAAATCACAAAAATGAATAAAATCAAATATTTAAAAGGCCTAGATGGGAAACTAAAAAAACCATCATTTCTCATTGATGTACTATGAATAAATGGTTACTATTAGCAAATTAAATATCTGTGTGTTCATTATTAGTCAAATAGTGTTACAGTTTATATTTTTTTATTGACAGCTTCAGTAACTAGAGACAATAACCCATGGTAGTTCCCTCCCTCCACCCACTTTCCCCTTTGAAACTCCATTCTCCATCATATCCCTTCCCCCTCTCAATCAGTCTATTTTATTTTGATGTCATCATCTTTTCCTGCTATTATGGTCTTGTGTAGGTAGTGTCAGGCACTGCGAGGTCATGGGTTCCCAGGCCACTTTGTGTCTGGAGGAGCATGTTGTAAAGGAGTCCTACCCTCCCTTTGTCTCTTACATTCTTTCAGTCACCTCTTATGCAATGGCCTTGGAAGATTTGATAGACATTTCAATGCTGAGTCCTTCTCTGTCACTTATTCTCAGTACCATGGTATGTTCTGAGTCATCCCAAGGTTACTGCCATCTGAAAAGGGAAGCTTCTCTAACCAAAACTGAGAGTAGCATTAATATATGGGTATGAACATTAAGAGAAGTGCTTACTGGGCAGTTTGGTAAGCATAATATATACATTTAGCCAGACACCAGCAACTATTCCATCCCTAGGGCTCATGATGACCCCTGTTGTAGGATTTCAATATCTGGGATTATTCTGTCCCATGGAGAAGGCCTCCAGTCCAATTAGAGAACAGTTTGTTTCCCCCATAACAGACGTGCCACTGTTGCACCCATTGGCTCATTTGGTCTGGCTGGACAAATTTAAGGCTTGCAGTATCCACTGTGAGTATTTTCACTGGTGATTTCTCTCTGTGTCATTGAACTACATGCAGCATGGCTTTTCCCAGCTCTGTGTCAGCTGGTGTACATGGAGGTGGTTTTCATCTCAGCTCCAGCAGGATTTCTCAGTGACTTTGCAGCCCAAGTATGTGGAATCGTCAGAATAGGGTCTTACCATCTGTTCCTGGTCAGAAACCAAGAACTTTGGCAGTGACCTGTAATGTTTTGGGGCCATCAGTGACCTCCCCAGCCAGCAACTCTAAGAAGGTATCCATCCCTGGCATTGAAAATTTTCTAGTGACAGTCTGGCTTCCATTGTCTAAAGTAGGTTTCCATATGACCTTTCCTTTACTCATTCTCTTCCCCTGATCTCACTTAGGCCTTTTCACCTCCAATTAATCTGTTCTTCTACTTAACATATATAAAGTACCATCCTATTATGTCCTCCCTACCTCCCTTTCTATTATCTTTATGTCCCCTTTCTAGCTCACTGGCCTCTGCTACTGAGGTTTTTTTAAAATACTTTATTATTATTTATTTATTTGGCAGAGAAAGAGAGATACAGAAAGAAAGAAAGAGAGAGAGACAAAGAGAATGGACAAGCCAGGGCCTCGAGACACTGCAGACAAACTCCAGATGCATGTGCCCCCTTGTGTATCTGGCTAATGTGAGTCCTGGGGAATTGAACCTGGGTCATTTGGCTTTGCAGACAAACATCTTAACTACTAAGCCATCCCTCCAGCCCCCTGCAACTGAGTTTTGTTCATACTCACATAGAAGTCTAGTCACTTGTAGGTAGGATCCACATATGAGAAAGAACATGTGACATTTGGCTTTCTGAGCCTGGGTTACCTCACTAAGTATAATCCTTTTCAGATCCATCCACTTTCCTACAAATTTTATAATTTCATTTTTCATTACTGTGAGTAGAACTCCATTGTATAAATGTGCAAAAATATTCATTACTGACTCATCAGTGGAGGGACATCTAGGCTGGTTGTTTCCTAACTATTATAACTACAGCAGCAGTAAACGTGGTTGACCAAGTATATATAAGGTTGTGAGACAAGTCATTAGGATATATGCCTAGGAGTGTTATAGCTGGGTCATATGGTAAATCTATTTTTAGCTGTCTCAGGAACCTCTGCACTGATTTCCACAATGGCTGAACCAGATTGCATTCCCACCAACAGTGTAGAAGGGTTCCTCTTTTTCTGCATCCTTGCCAGCATTTATGGTCATTTGTTTTTTGATGGTAGCCATTCTGACAGGAGTGAGATGGAATCCCAATGTAGTTTTAATCTGCATTTCCCTGATGGTTAGGAATGTAGAACTTTATTTTTAGATATTAGTATTCCATCTGTGTTTCCTCTTTTGAGAACTCTGTATTTAGTTACAGTCCCCTTTTAAAAAATTTTTTGTTTATCTTTATTTATTTATTTGAGAGTGACAGACAGAGAGAGAGAACGGCAGAGAGAGAGAGAGAGAGAGAATGGACACGCCAGGGCTTCCAGCCACTGCAAACGAACTCCAGACGCATGTGCCCCTTGTGCATCTGGATAACATGGGTCCTAGGGAATCGAGCCTCGAACCAGGGTCCTCAGGCTTCACAGGCAAGCGCTTAACCACTAAGCCATCTCTCCAGCCCAGTTACACCCCCTTAAAAAAATTTTTTTTTTTGTTGCCAGGTGCGGTGGTGCATATCTTTAATCCCAGCATTCAGGAGGCAGAGGTAGGAGAATTGCCATGAGTTCAAGGCCACCCTGAGACTACATAGTTAATTCCAGGTCAGCCTGGGCCAGAGTGAGACCCTACCTCGAAAAACCAAAAAAAAAAAAAAAAAAATTGTTGACCACTTTTATACTTACAGATAATAAACTAGGATATTTCCGTCCTCTCTCCCACTTTCCCCTTCATGACTCCACTCTCCATCATATCCCCTCTCTCTCTCCATTAGTCTCTCTTTTATTTTGATGTCATTGTCTTTCTCCCTCTCTCTCTCTCTCTCTTTTTTTTTTTTTTTTTTTTTGTTTTTTGATGTAGGGTCTTACTCTAGCCCAGGCTGATCTGGAATTCACTATGTAGTGTCAGGGTGGCCTCGAACTCACGGCGATCCTACTACCTTTGCCCCCTGAGTGCTGGGATTAAAGGCATACACCACCATGCCCGGCTTTCTTTTTCTCTTATTATAAGGGCCTTGTGAAGATATTGCTAGGCACTGTGAAGTCATGGATAGCGAAGCCAATTTCTGTCTGGACAGTTGCATTGTAAGGAGTGGTACCCTTCCTTTGGCTCTTAAATTCTTCCCACCATCTCTTCCGCAATGGACCCTGAGCCTTGGAGGGTGTGATAGAGATGTTTCAGTGCTGGACACTCCTCTGTCACTTCTTCTCAGCACTGTGTTGCCTTTTAGGTCATCCCAGTGGTCGCTGCCATGTGAAAAGAAAAGCTTCTCTAACTACAAGTAAGAGTAGCTTAATATATGAATATGAACATTAAGTGTAGTGTTTTCAGGGCAGTTTGGTGAGAATAATATATACATTTATCCAGACAGGACTAGCCTTTATACCACGAAGGCTCATGACCTCCCCTGCCATAGGCTTTTGACTAGGTTTTCAGTATCAGACATGTATTCCCTCCCATAGAGGGGAGCCTCCAGTCCAATTAGAGAGCAGTTGGTTTTCCCCAGAGCAGATATGCCACTATTACACCAATTTGGTCATTTGGCCTGTATGACCAAACTTGAGGTTTCCAGTATCCAATCTTTTCACCATTGATAACTTCTGTCTCCCATAGGGCTGCATGCAGTGCAACTTTTTCCAGCTTTCAGTTGGCTCGTGTACAGGAAAAAGATTCACAGCCTAGCACCAGCTTGATTTTTCAGTGACCTCACACATGTGAAGTCTTCAGCAATAGGGTCTTACCATATGGTACTCATGAGAAACCAAGGGCCTTGGCAATAGCCTGTAATGTTTTGGAGGCAACAGGGACCTCCCTGGCCAAGAACACACTGGAAGGTATCCCATCCCTAACACTGAAATTTTTCTTGTAGCAATCTGTGGCTTCTGGATATGCCATTATTCAAAGAAGTAGGCTTTCATATGTCTTATTCGGAATATTTTGAATTTTGATTGACCCTCCCTCCCCCACCCCTCTGTTACTCTTTCTCTTCCCCTGGCCTCACTTAGGCCTTTCCCCTCCCTGTAATCTGTTCTTCTACTTACATATGTTCAATACCATCCCCTAAAGTCCTTCCTTCTCCTCCCTCCCTTACAGCCTTTTTCTAGCTTACTGGCCTGTGCTACCAATGTTTCATTCCAGTTTACATACAAGTCTAAGTATTTGTAGCTAGGATCCATATATGGGAGAGAATATGTGACATTTGGCTTTCTGGCCCTGGCTTACCTCACTTAGTATAATCCTTTTCAGAGCTATTGATTTCCCTGCGAATTTCATAATTTCATTTTTCTTTACCACTGAATAGAACTCCATTGTGTAAATGTACCACATCCTTATTATCTGTTGAGGGACATCTAGGCTGGTTCCATTTCCTAGCTATTGTGAGTAGAGCAGTAATAAACATGGTTGAGCAGGTATCTCTAAGGTAGTGAGAGGAGTCCTTAGGATATATGCCTAGCACTGCTATAGTTGGGTCGTATGGTAAATCTATTTTTAGCTGTCAGAGGAACCTCCACACTGATTTCCACAATGGCTGGACCAGATTGGATTCCCACCCACATTGTAGAACATTTTTCTTTTTCCGTGCCCTTGACAGCAGTTATTGTCATTTGTTTTATGATGATAGCTATTCTGACAAGAGTGAGATGGGGGCTGGAGAGATGGCTTAGCGGTTAAGTGCTTGCCTGTGAAGCCTAAGGACCCCGGTTCGAGGCTCGGTTCCCCAGGTCCCACGTTAGCCAGATGCACAAGGGGGCGCACGCGTCTGGAGTTCGTTTGCAGAGGCTGGAAGCCCTGGCGCGCCCATTCTCTCTCTCTCCCTCTATCTGTCTTTCTCTCTGTGTCTGTCGCTCTCAAATAAATAAATTAAAAAAAAAAAAAAAAGAGTGAGATGGAATCTCAATGTAGTTTTAATCTGTATTTCCCTGATAGCTAGGGATGTAGAACATTTTTTTTTAGATGTTTATAAACCATCTGTATTTCCTCTTTTGAGAACTCTCTATTTAGTTACATAGCCCTTTTTTTTTTTTTTTTGCTTTTTTTAATTGACTTTTTTAAATTAATTAGTTTTTGCACTCAGTGAATACAGTCAACTTGGTACCCTTCATTGTTAGGCTTGTCCATGTCCTACCCTCTCCCCCTGGCCTCTCCTTATTGAGGTATATGGGTCATGCCTTATGGAGTTAGCCCACAGTTATGGTAGCAGAAATATCTCTGCATATCATGACCCAACGTGTGGCTCTGACATTCTTTCTGCTACCTCTTCCACAAAATTTCCCTGAGCCATGTTGGGTTCATTTTTGGTCTACTTCAGTAATGAGGTGTTGGTAGCCTCTGTGTCTCTGGCTCTCTGATTTTGTAGGAGTTGATTTTTCTCTGTGTTGATCTCCTTCACCCTTGTGCTGGTGCCTGGTTCACCAAGAACACAGTACCCTTGCTTGTTTTGCCAATTATTCTTAGTTTCAGCTGGGGCCCTTTTGAGGTATGATGGGGTGGTTCTCTCCCTATGATCTGCATCTCTCTGAAAAAGAGAAGCAGATTCTTCAATGGAGAGTAAAGTTAGCACCAGACAAGTGGGATAACCTTTTTTTTTTTTTTTTTAATAGGGCATTTAATAGGTGTAGGCCTTCTTATAGCCCACAATTGGTGGAAGCTTGATAATGAAATGCGGGCTAATGTTTGGGTATGGTTTTGACTTGTTTCCCAGCTCCAGCTATGGGTCCCGTTCCACTGAGCAGATCAGTTAACCAAATCAAGAGCAGTTGGTTTCCCACCATGGCTGTGCACCACTGTTACACTTGTGTGAGCATCACAAGAGGTTATTTGCTGTTAAGTAGGTTAGACCATGAGTTGCTGGGACAGATATTGGTCATTTTCCCCCAGTCACCCATGTAGCACCTTCTGGCACCAGATGTGCTGACTGTCTGGGGACTGACTCTCTTCCAGCTTCCAGCCATGTCATTCCATTTTACGTGTCAGCTGCATATGGAGTCTTCATCAGTAGGGTCTTACCACTAACCTTTGGTGGGTCATCAAGTACTCTGACAGAAATCTGACTTTCTTTTAGGAAACCTTGTAGGTCTTTCTGATCAAAAGCTCGTTATGGATGATAGCCACATGCTGGTAGTGGGAGTTACAGATCGGTGCCCACTAAGAGAAGGAAGAAAAGGATAACTAATATAAAAGAGTTAGAAGAGAGAAAAGAGAGGGAGAGAGAAACTGTAGAAGATTAAGGTCAGTCTTCATCATGCCCTCTCCAGTGACTTGTGGCACAGGTGCTCGCTCTAAGGGCCTGGTGACCATTCAACCATTTGGTCTGCCTTTAGGATGTAGAATTTTATGGTACCATTGCCGTTTGGGTCTAGATTTTTGTCTCCCACCCTCTCCCTTGCCCTGTCCTCCCTCCCCACCCACCCTATTGTCTAGTCCTGGAGATGCTTGCTGGGTATGTCGGCATCTTGGTTAGATTCAGGTTAGGTGCTGTAGATAAGTGAGACTATGCGGCAATTATCTCTCTGTGATTGGGCAAGTTCACTCAATGATCTGTTCCAGGTTGAACCATTTTTCTTCAAATGTCATTGTGTTATTTTTTTCTAACTGCTCTGTAGAGTTCCATTGTGTAGATATATCATATCTTAGTTATCCATTCTTCTAGTGATGGGCATCTGGGTTGATTCCAGCTCTTAGCTATTACGAGTTGAGCCACTATAAACATGGTTGGGCAAATTTCTGTGGACTGAGGTTTAAAGGATTTACAGCACATGCCCAGTAAGGGAATAACTGTGGCTGTTGTTTATTCTATAGTCAGCATTTTTAGGAGTCTCCATATTGCTTTCCAAAGTGGTTGTACTGTCTTACATTCCCACCAACACTGGATGAGGGGTCCTGTTTCTCCACATCCTTGCCAGCATTTATTTTCATTTGATTTTTGGTGTTTGCTATCCTTACTGGGGTAAGGCAGAATCTCATAGTTGTTTTAATTTGCATTTCCCTGATGATTAGGGATGCTGAACATTTTCTTAAAGGTGTGTTTGCCATTTGTATTTCTTCCTCTGAGAACTGCCTGTCCAACTCTTTGCCCCATTTTATGAATGGGTTGTTTTTCTTTTGATTGTTTAGGTTTTTGAATTCTTTGTAGATTCTAGAGATTAAGCCTCTGTCAGGTGGATAATCAGCAAATATTTTCTCCCATTCTGTGAGTAAGCTATTGGCTTTGCTTATTGTTTGGTGGTATGTAAAGAAACTCTTCCGCTTCATGTGATCCCATTGTTTGAGTGACTGTTTAAGATCGTGAACTACTGGGGTTTTATTCAGGAAGTCTTTTTCCATTTGTATATTATGGAAAATTCCTCTTATATATTCTTCCAGTAGTGGCTAAGTTTCTGGTCTTATATTGAGGTCTTTGATCCGTTTGGACTTGAGTGTTGTGCATGGCCAGATGTGAGGATCAAGTTTCAATTTCCTGCATATGGATATCCAGTTTGTCTAGCACCATTTGTTGAAGATGCTATCTTTTTTCAGCTTATATTATTAGGGCCTTTGTCAAATATCAAGTAGCTGTAGTTGCTTGACCCAAAGTCTGGGTCCTCAATTCTATTCAATTGGTCTATACTCCTGTTTTTATGCCAATATCATGCTGTTTTTATTACTGTGGCTTTGTAATATAGCTTTAGATCAGGAATGGTGATGCCTCCAAAGGTATTTCTTTTGCTGAGGATATGCTTGGATATGTGAGGCCTTCGGCCTTTCCATATGAAATTTGAGATCATTTTTTCTATCTCTTGAAGAACACTGTTGGGATTTTAATTGGAATTGCATTAAATCTGTGTATTGCCTTTAGTAGGATTGCCATCTTCACAATGTTAGTTCTGCCCATCCAGGAGCATGGGAGTTCTTTCCATTTTCTCAAGTCCTCCACAGTTTCTTTTTTGATGGTTTTTATGTTTTCATTGTACAGATCATTCACTTCCTTGGTTAACATTATTCCAAGGAACTTTTTTGTTGTTTTGCTATTGAAAATAGGACCATGCCCCTTATTTCTCTCTCTGTATCTTTGTCATTTGCATATAAAAAGGCTACTGATTTTTGTGCATTGATTTTGCATCCTGCCACTTTGCTATAGGAGTTAATCACCTTCAAGAGTTTTGGGATGGAGTCTGTCAGGTCTCTTACATATACAATCATGTTATCAGCGAATAGAGCTAGCTTAACTTCTTCCTTTACAAATTGTATCCCTTTTATTTCTTTCTCCTCTCTTATTGCTCGATCTAGATCATCCAGTATTATATTGAAGAGCAGAGAGGTAAGAGTGGACCACCCTGTCTTGTTCCTGATCTTAATGGGAATTCCTCCAGTCTCTCTCCATTAAGTATTATTTGGGCCTTAGGAGCTTTGTATATTGCCTTTATTATGTTAAGATATGAGCCAACCAGGCCAATTCTCTCCAATGTTTGATCATGAAGTGATATTGTATTTTGTCAAAGACCTTTTCTGGATCTATCGAAATGATCATGATGTGCTTTTTGTGTTTAACCTTATTTTGTGTTATATTACATTGACAGATTTCCATATGTTGAACCCTTTGTGTTCCTGGGATGAATCCCACTTGGTCATGGTGGATAATGCTTTTGATGTTTTGTTGGATTCGGTTTGCAAGGATTTTGTTCAGGATATTTGCATCTAAGTTCATCAGGGAAATAGGCCTGTAGTTTTCTTTTCTTGTGGCATCTCTGCCTTATTTTGGAATTAGGATGATACTAGCTTCATTGAAGGAGTTGGGGAACTTTCCCTGTTCTCCAATTGTGTGGCACGGTTTGAGGAAGATTGGTTTGAGTTTTTCCATGAAGGTTTGATGGAATTCAGCTGAGACGCCATCTGGTCCTGGACTCTTCTTTTGGGGGAGGTTTTTTACTGCTTTTTCATTCTCAATGAGTGTGATAGGTTTGTTTAGGAGATTAATCTGCTCTGAGTTTGGCTTTAATAGATGGTATGTGTCTAGGAATTTATCCATCTCCTCCACATTATCCAGTTTTGTGGAGTAGAGGTTTTTGAGATAAGTCCTGATGGTTCTCCCAATTTCACTTATGTCCATTGTGATCTCTCCTTTTTCATTTTGAATTTTGTTAATTTGAAGCATCTTTTTTTTTTCTTAATCAAATTGGCCAGGGGTTTGTTAATCTTGTTTATTTTTTCAAAGAACCAGCTCTTTGTTTTGTCAATTATTTTAATTGTTCTCTTGGTTTCCAATTCATTAATTTCTGCTCTGATCTTAATTATTTCATTCCTTCTGGAGCTTTTTGGATTGGATTTTTCTTGCTTTCCCAGTGCCTTTAGTTGGATGGCCAGGTTGTTGATTTGGGATCTGTCTTTGTTATGAAGGCATTAAGTGCTTTGAATTTTCCCCTGTGGACCACCTTCATTGTTTCCCATAAGTTTTGGTATGATGTGTTCTCATTGTCATGCATTTCTAGAAATTTCACAATTTCATTTTTTATTTCGTCCACTATCCACTTATTGTTTAAAAGTATGTTGTTCAGTTTCCAGGTGCTGATAGGATTCTTGGTGGGTCTTTAGTTGTTAATTTCTAGCAATATAGTATTGTGATCTGATATCATGCAGGGAATTACGTCAATCTTCCTAAATATATAGAGGCAGGCTTTGTGACCCAGTATATGATCTATTTTAGAGAATGTTCCATGGGCTGCTGAGAAGAATGTGTAGTCTGTGGATTTGGGATGGAATGTTCTGTAGATGTCCGTTAGGTCTAAGTGATCTATGGTTTTGTTGAACTCTCTTACTTCCCAATTGAATTTCTGTTTGGATGATCTGTCTATTACTGATAGTGGTGTATTGAAATCTTCAACTATGATGGTGTTGGTGGTTAATTCTGTTTTATTGTCAAGTAGGTTTTGCTTTATGAACTGTGGTACCCCTGTGTTTGGTGCATACAAATTTATGATTGTAATATCCTCTTGATGGATCGTTCCTTTGATACGTAGGAAGTAACCTTCTTTGTCTTTTTCGATTATTTTTGGTTTGGAGTCTATTTTATCTGGTATTACTGTAGCTATGCCTGCTTGTTTCTTATTCCCATTTACTTAGAATATTGTTTTCCACCCTTTTACTCTGAGGAGGTATCTGTCTTTACTGGTGACATTAGTGTCTTGAAGACAACAGATTGAGGGGTCTAATTTTCTGATCCATCCTGTTAACTTTTGTCTCTTGATGGTTGAATTAAGGCCATTAATATTCAGGGTAATGACTGTGAGGTTTGATTTGATCCCTGCTATATTGTGTTGGTGTATGTGTTTTGGTATTTGCATGGACTTTGAAGTTTTTTGTGCCTTCTCTAAGTTTGGTTATTGTGATCTGCTTCTTGTAGGCATTTGAGGTTGATTCTTTGATTCTTCTTTGTGGAAAATTTCTTGAAATACTCTCTGTAGGTTTGGTTTTGTGTTCATATAATTGTAAAGCTGAGTTTTGTCATGGAAAGTTTTTCTTTCACTATCTATTATGAGGGATACTTTTTTTCAAATATTTTTTGTTTATTTTTATTTATTTGAAAGTGACAGACAGAGAAAGAGGCAGATAGATAGAGAGAGAGAGAAGGCACGCCAGGGCCTCCAGCCACTGCTAATGAACTCCAGACGCATGTGCCCCATTGTGCATCTGGCTAACGTGGGTCCTGGGTAATCGAGCCTTGAACCAGGGTCCTTAGGCTTCACAGGCAAGCACTTAACTGCTAAGCCATCTCTCCAGCCTGAGGGATATTTTTGCTGGGTAGAGTAGTTTGGGTTGGAAACCATAGGTTCTTAGACTTTGCAGTGTTTCATTCTAGGCTCTTCTGGCTTTCAGGGTTTCCACTGAGAAGTCTGAAGTAATTCTGATGGGGCTACCTTTAAAAGTGATGTGCTGTTTTTGCCTAGCTGCTTTTAGGATTTTCTCTTTGGAGTCAGTGGTTAGAGTCTTAATGACAATATGTCTTGGAGAGTTTTTCCTTTGGTCCAATCTGTTTGGAGTTCTCTTAGCTTCTTGTATCTTGATGGGTCTTTCTTTTGAGAGAGTGGGAAAGTTTTCTTTGATTATTTTGTTAAATAAGGTCTTCATACCTTTGGTCTGAATTTCTTCCCCTTCTGGTATTACAGTGACTCTAATATTAGGACATTTAAGGTACCCACAATTCCCTCATGTTCTGTTCGCAGACTTTTTGAACTTATTGAAACTTTTGAACTCTCAAACTATTTCTTCCATCTTGTCTTCCAGATTGGAATTTCTATCCTCCACATGGCTGACTCTATTCTTGGGAGCTTCTAAAGAGTTTTGGACTTGTTCAATTAGGTTTGCCTTTTCTACTATTTTTCTATGTATAGTTTCCATCCCTCTGTCAAGCTTCCTTTTCACATCATTTTCTGATTTTCTTGATGCTTCTTGGAATTCATCCTTGTATTTCTTTATGTCTTCATTTAGCATTGCCAGCTGATTTTTGAGGTCCTCTTTTTTTTCCCCACTCTCCTTCATATCTCTTAACTGTCTTTGAACTCCTTCCATTTTCTTATCTATTAGGTCTAGTCTAGTGATGGCAGCATCCACATGATTATCTGTCCTTTGTTGCTTTTCTGCAAGTTCTACCAGTAGCTTGGTCAGGGTTGCATTGCTCATAGCTTCATTTTGGTGTTCTGATCCTAATATCTCTTCTATGATTTGATTAGAGATGTTCATTGTCGGACTGGGTGATCTAACTGGCTTTTTTTGCATTTGGTTATTCATGTTATTTCTTTTGTGCTGTGGTCTGTCCACACAGCATATGGGCAAGGAGAGTAGGACTGAGGTCTGTATGGGCAGGGGATGTGTTGCCTCTTGGGGGAGCTGGCCTGAGCTAGCCAGCAGGCAAGCAGATGGGCAGAGTGGTCCTGAGCTAACACATGGGTGGATGGATCAGCCTGAGCTCGAGCACAGTGGGAAGCTAAAGCAGCCTGAGGTCGGATGCCAGAGCAATCTGAGCTCTCACTTAGTGGAATGCCAAAGCAGCCTGAGCTCCTGCATGGCAGGGATGCCAAAGTTGCCTGAGCTCTCACGTGGTGATGCGCTGAAGCACCATGCACCGAAGCAGCCTAAGCTCCCATGACGGGATTCTGGGACACAGAAGAAGTCTGAGCTCAGGTGGAACAGGACACTGGCAGGCAGGCAGTGTGGCCAACAGGCAGGGGATTGCACCTGAGCTGGCGCAGGTGGACAGGCAGAGTGAGCCTGAGCTCACATGTGAACGGGTGGCGGCTGGAGCAATAAGTGGGCAAATGGGTAGAGCAGACTAAGCTTGCACAAGCAGGGATTAGCGCCATACTTGTGGCATGTAAGTGGACTGGTGGAGCCTGCCCACGGTCACACATGGGTGAGGGTAGCAGGTCTATCGGCCCTGTGCAGTGAGGCAAATGGAACTATGTTGGCCTGGGTCTCCTTTCCTGCAGTAAGTGCAGGGGCATCCTGAAGCTGGGACTGTGGGTACAGCAGCTGCTTGCGGGTGAACAGTGGGCTACCCGCGAGTGAGGGAATCAGAGATTCCCTTTTTTTTCCCCTTCTGTGCCCTCCCACTGGCGATCTATTAGAGATTGCTTTCCCCTATAAGACCCAGTGAGCCCTTAACGCCTTGTCTTTCTTTGACGGGGATGTGCGGTGCAGTTAGGCAGTCGCCATCTTGGCTGGAAGTGACATAGCCCATTTTTTAATTGGGTTGTTTGATTTCTTTTTTGTTTGTTTGTTTTTCTTTTTTCGAAGTAGGGTCTCACTCTAGCCCAGGCTGACCTGGAATTCATGTAGTCTCATGTGGGTTCCTGGATCCTTGGGCCGTTCATGGTGCCCCCAGGCATCCTAGGTATCTGTGGTATTGAGTGTGCAAAAGTAAAGACTTTTGGGAGATAGTCTCAGTGAACAGCTCTTGGTTTATTGTCAGGAAATGGATTTATAAGCAGTTGAATGTGGGATGAGGACCCTAAGGGGATTGGGGGGTTTAAAGGTTGCTACCCTATGCCTAATGTGGGGACATTAGTTCCAGCTCATAGACAATGGCAAAGGGAGGGTATGCAAAGGTGCTGGCTGATAACATGTAAGGAATTTCCTAGGCAACTGGCCAAAGGCCACAGGGTTATGGGCAAAGCCTAAGTCTTATTTGAATGTCTAGTTATCCCATGCTTGTAAAGGGAGTGGCCTTACTTCTTGCCGATCTTGGGGTCCGAGATTTTTGTCCAGGGGTCCAGGCTCATGCCACCTCCAAGAATGGGGGTAGATCCTGGCTCACTACAACTCCTGAGAATGGGGGGAGGAACTCCCCTGCTGGTCTTGTCCCGGAGATATGTCCAGGGGTTCAGGCTGCTGCTACCCCTCCATAGCCTGGGTCTTCATGTCAGACACCTTAGGTTTGCTTTAACCCTGGGCCCTATCTATGACAGCTCCCCCTTTGTTTTTATAATGAAGAGGTGTCATATTTAGTGAAATCCTTATAGTTTATCATAGGCTCAGGTAGGGCTATCAGATAGGGTTGCACGACAACCTGAAAGTAGCAGCCTTAGCAATATTAGTTATTCATCGTCTGAGAAACTTGATGAGGCAGGGAGCTATAAGTAATAGGGTTCTTATAGCAAGTAGGGTGCTAAGGAGGGGGAGAAGCCAAATGACTAAATGGTTAGAAAGCCAAGTGATGGTGTCCTCAGGCTTATAGCAGTCAAGCAGCTCCTAGTGGAGTTTTTTTTTTTTTTTGAGAGTTTTAACATTTTGTTCAACAACATTTGATTCATTAAAAGAAAAAACAACATTCTTACCCCAAGACCACACATGCCCCCCCCCCCCCCCGTATTCAGCAGTATTGAGGTCTAAGACTAGACGGTTTTGAAGTCCCACGTGCACAAGAGTTCAGTTGACTCTGAAGAGGTTCGAGGCTGTCAGTGGTGGATATCATTGCCTGGTCAAGCTTGTCTCGGAAGGCTCCCACGAGGTGGCTGGTTGGGGCAAGAGTAGCACCAGAAGCACCAAGGGACAGTGTCAGGCAGAGGCCCACCAGTGGAGGGATGAAAATCTCTTTTGGTTGGCACAGGCGGAGCTGATAGGCAGCTTCCTCATAGAGACACACCTGTGGAACAGTCAAGACTGGGGAACAAGTAGGAGAGGAAATATTTATGCATGGGTTGGTTAGTCCTTCACACCATAGGAGATTGGGTGTCTTGACACAAGTGGTCCCTGTTATGGAAAAATATTTTTTGTCTCAGAACTTACTTATGTTTTCCTAGATTTGAAAATAACTTTTTGACATGTATAGTTGTTTATTTTTGTTATAGAATTAGAACGATGGGGAAAAAATGTCTTAAGGTCTTGTTTCTCCTTTTGGAAAGCTCTTGTTGTATTACTTAATAGGCCATTTATATATTTAAGGTATTATTTATCTTTGGTTATACATTTCTCTCTGAGTGTTTAAGACCTTGCAGATAGCCAAAATTTAATTGGGGATTAATTTTGGAGGTCACTAATGGTTCTCTAAAGAGACTTTAGGGACCCATGAGTAGCTGCTCTAAAGTTTACTGGTGTCTTCTATCTGTTAAGATGAGTCAGGGTCGTGCTGGCCAAGTAGTTTTCCCTTCTTTGGGAAGTCAGAAGGACTGATTGCTCCTCGATTGTGACTCTTGTTTCATACCAATTTTTGTTTGGGTCTCCATATCCTCTCCCTGCTCAGGAAGACAGGTGACTTAGCAGGGGGCCAGAGTAGAAGTGTCCCATTATCTCCAGTGGCCTCATGACCTGGGAGCACAGGCCAAAATATTGGTGCTTTTTGCTCCGATGACTCCAACTGACTTTGAGTTCTACATAGGTGATTAACACACTTAGAAAGGAAGTTACACCAGCCTGGATGTATGTACATATACAGCACATTTTATTATTGAACTAGATTTACTTAAAGAATGGCACAAGAGCTTCTAAAATCATTTTGTCTAACCTTTTAAAGTTTGGTTGTCCTCTGGCAGCATAAGCCATATCTGAGACATAGAAGGTAGGCACATCTTACACTTTTTAACTACCTAATAGCTATAAATACAGGCAGAATCTGTTACCAGTCTTGAAAACAATACCAATTAATTTACAAATAAACGAACCAATCAATTTAACCTAGAAATTGTCAGGAAAAGACAAATAAAACAGTATAAAGTCTTAGCACCTGTATTTGAAAACATCTCTGATTAATTTAGATACCTGTGTAGGTATCAATTACCCAGAGAACACTGAAATTACTTTTCTCAGATGAGGACCATTATTTGAGCATGAGGCTGTACCCTAAAGTAAGGAATATGTCTTAAGAGTTAATTTTGTTATAAGCACTGGACTTAAGATGCCAGAAATGAGACAGTTACTTTACATATAAAAGAGCAGGATCTGATCTTTTTTGAGCCAAAACAGGCAGCTAAATTCTAATATAACCTTTGATCAATCTTTTTTGAAAGAAAAAACACCACTTGACAGCCAGTGGTTTTGGCTTAATCTTGGTAGCTATTGATTTTATGTACCATAGAAATTTTTATTAAAATAAATCAATTTAACATTTTGATCTAAGTACCACTCAAAAAGCACTTTTAACAAGCATTCTACGTCCAACATTGAAAAATTCTTTCCCAGTTCCTTCAGCCAACTCATCACACCCCATAATTAACCATCTTTCTTATAAGACTATTAAGAGTAACTACACCAAATTGATTAATCCTATTACTCACTGACAAGCAAGTAGTCTGGATTAAAGACAATTTTATGTCAATACCTCTAACACACTTGGAAATGCTTTTATTAGGTGTAACTAAGGCAAATTTTGTTTCTTGCTTGAGGCATGCTGGCCTAGAAATCAGGTCAGTTGCCTCCTTTTAAGTAACAGGACATTATAATCTTTTTTTTTTTTTTTTTTTAATGTCTGACAGATAATAAGTCACCACCCCAGAGAGAATTCTGCTGTTTTCAATAATCTTCTGTGTAAGTTGAAGCTGACCTAGAACATAAACTCAGTGATTATATTTATGATATCATGTAAAAAGTATGGCATTGTTTATGTAACACTTTAGTTCATCATAGACTTCAGTTAAACATGACCCTTTCTCTTTCTTTCTTTCTTGCCGCTCCTTGGTGCTGGCACTGCAGGTGGCAGCTGGGCTGGCTTATGTACACCTTTAGATAGCCCCGCCCTGCTCCTGGGTACTCACTGGGGTCCAGTCTGGTACACGTGGAGGTAATGGCTGAGAGGACTACTGGCCCACCGGCCCGAGTCTGGCTACCCAAAGGGGAAAGAAATGAGGGGACCCCAGGGACCACTGGGGGCTGTTGGGAAAGGAGGGGGCCTCCAGGACTGCCCGGGGGTTGTTCTGGGAAAGGAAGCCCCCCCCAGGACCGCTGGGGGGCACTGGGAAAGGAGGGGGCTTCTGGGACTGCCTGGGGCTGCTGGAGAAGGGAGGGGACCCCTGGGACTCCTGGGGCCCAAGAGAAGGTTCCACCTGCACAGGCTGAGGCGCCATTGTGACAAGGGAGTGAGGGGAAATTTCTTTCCTGAACTTTGTTTTCCTAGTCAGATAAGCTATGTGGATCCATGTGTCTGGGTCACATGGATCCCCCTAAATCATTCAGGGGGCAACCTGGAGAACTTCCCAAAAGGGGCCAGCCTCCCTCTGGGAGAGCTAACTTTCAGGAGAGCCTATAATCTACAAATCTGTGATTTCTTTTGGTGGGGGACAATATTATTTATGATAGAAAAAGAGTGGAAATATTAAGACCAGAGAGCAACGTTCCTGAGGGCTGAATAGCATAGTGGTCCAGACATAAGCTTGTCCACAGTTTAAGAGACCAGTGACCTGCCCTACAGGCTTTTAAGTGGTCAATATGTTACCGGTTTTTTGTGTTGAAGAGAAATAGAAGGTTTTGCCAACACCCAACAAGCTGTTCAGGCAGAGGATGGCTGGCCTTCAGTCAATACGGAAGAGTGGCCTCAGCCAACAGATGTCAGTTGCCAGTTCATTATGTGTGGTCCCACATGATGGCGCAAACCAAAAATAAAGGAGGAAAAAGAAACCTGCCAGCCCTCAAAAGTGTGGAAGCAAGGGTTGGAGAGATGGCTTAGTGGTTAACTTCTTGCCTGTGAAGCCTAAGAACCCTCTAGCTCTTTTAAATAGATACTTTTGCTGGTCACAGCTATTGTCAGCATTTTTGATTTGACAGGTATGACTCTATATATTGTTGGAAAATGTGATAGATTATTGCCTAAGGCAGAACTTCCCACCCTCTACACTGTTGACATTTAGAGCTGGAAACATTATTGTCAGGAGCTATCTTGTGCATTTTAAGATGTTGTCATCTGTGACTTCTGTTTACTTGGATTCACATGTATCCTTTCTCTCCAGTTGTGGCAGCTAAAAATGTCTGAAGATGTTGCCAGAGGTCTCCCAGGGCTCCAGTGGCATTTCTTGAGAAGTAGTATATGCTGAGGCCTACAGTAGACTAGGGCAGTGCTTAGGTAGGATAGAAGACCCACTGACTGTCTGAGTAGAACCCAAGTAGCACTGAGTACTGTGCTGTCATCTAGATTGAAGAGTCAGAGCTTGTGGAGAGGGCGTCCTTCCCTTGCTTGGGTCCCTTGATTCCTTTGTGCTTTGTTTCGCATCTCTGCTGTGGAATAGGAGAACCATGACAGGGTAACTGGGAGTTATTAATATAAACGTTAGGAAAAATGTCACCTGGTTCTTTGACACTGTGCCCAGCTTTCTAATTGAAGTTCCCCTAGACTGCCTGTGATTTAAAATGTTGAACCAACTGTAGCCCTGTTATCTCTAAAACAAAAACAAAGTGGCTTAGAAGTCATTCACAGAAACTTCTTCCTAAAGTACAGTGTTCTCCTGCAGGGGTCACTGAGGGGTGGTAGGAATGGTTCCTGTAGGAATGGGTCTTCTCTCCTATGGGCTCATGGAAGATCTCTTAGGAAGGTCAAAGTGGTGTTGGTTTGGAAGGTCAAAGTGCAGATGACCAGCTGACCTTACTACTTTTCATTGATTTCCAGCTATTCCATGCCAATTGAGCCCATAACGTAGGTGCCCTACTGGAATTTGAATTGAGTACTTTATCCATTTTATGTTTTAAATCTATGCATTTCTCCATGTGTCCAAGAGTAACCATGCTGGCATTTTAAAGTTTAAACAAATGCTTCATACCACTTAGGAATCCAAAGGCTTGCCTTTCACTCTTACTGCTCCTTCAGAATCTATCTGAAATCTGTTGCAAAAATCTTTCCATATGTAATTCCATGGTATTCATATCTTCATGAAGGTTATTGCATATTTGTATATATTTTTGTCTTTTTTAATGTTTGATTTCTCTAACAAAATTGTGTATGGGGGAAGTAGAGCTGGATTTTTGAAGGAACACATTTTTGTGTTACATGTAATCCCTTTTCTACTTACCTCTTGATTTTTTTCTTTTTTAATTTATTTATTTATTTATTTATTTATTTGAGAGCGACAGACACAGAGAGAAAGACAGAGGGAGAGAGAGAGAATGGGCACGCCAGGGCTTCCAGCCTCTGCAAACGAACTCCAGACGCATGCGCCCCCTTGTGCATCTGGCTAACGTGGGACCTGGGGAACCAAGCCTCGAACCAGGGTCCTTAGGCTTCACAGGCAAGCGCTTAACCGCTAAGCCATCTCTCCAGCCCTTTTTTTCTTTTTTTGAAGTAAAGTCTCATTGAATAGTCCAGGCTGGCATCAGTGTTGAAATCCTTCTGCCTCAGCCTCCCAAGCATTGTTACAGGTGTGTACCACTACATCCCATTCTTTTATTGATCTTACTACCAACTTTAAGATTATGAGGATGGATTTAATGATTCCCATTTTACAGCTGTGAAAATGGAGCTTTACAAGTTAACCCAAGGTTAGTGTCTGTTAAATAGTAGACTTCTAACTAAAGATTGTACAAACCTATATATGGTTCTTAACTACCCCTCCCCCCCACACACAGTACAGTCTGTATGATTTTAACCTTGACAAGTAAAATGTAGAGACACTCTGTTAATGAGGCTGTGCATAAGGCTGGTGGGGATGGCTTATGCTGAATTATTCCTGCCTGGGCTGCACTCCGGGAGGGACATGCATTATTGTAGAATGACAGCCTGGGCTGGGTAGACAGATGTTGATCTGTATCCACAGAGCTTCCTTGTAACATATGCTCTCTCCCAGGTACCCTTGCTGTTCATCATCCCAAGTGTCCTCTGCTTTAATCCCTAACAGCTCTTCTGCCTCTGATAGAGCTACTTGATAACAACAACTAAAAGTAGGTGTTCCAGGAGCAGGTCCCAGAATTCCTCTTTCTCTTGGAACATGCACTGAAATGACCAGGAAGTTAAGGTACTTCCTCCAGCATGGTGTGCTCTGCTAGCCTTGTGTTCAACTCAGCACATAAAACAGGAGACAAGTTTCCAGCTTGTCCTCATCCTTCCTCTTGTTGGTGTTTTTTCTGAATCTTTTTGATTTTTTTGTTTGTTTGTTTGTGTTTTTTGAAGTAGGGTTTCACTCTAGCCCAGGCTGACCTAGAACTCCCTATGTAGTCTCAGGGTGGCCTCGAACTCATGGCAGTCCTCCTACCTCTGCCTCCCAAGTGCTGGGATTAAAGGTGTGTGCCACCACACCCAGCTTTTTCTGCATCTTTTAAAAATATTTATTTGCAAGCAGAGAGAGAGAGAGATAGAGAGAGACAAAAAGAATGGGTGTGCCAGGGCCTCCAACTACTGGAAACAAGCTCCAGATGCATGCACCACTTTGTGCATCTGGGTTTATGTGGGCACTGGGGAATAGAACCCTGGTCATTAGGCCTTGTGGGCAAGCACATTAACCACTGAGCCATCTCTCCAGCCCACATCTTGAGCAGAGCTAAACAGTTCTTTGGACCTCTTGCCCTGCTCTGGCAGAGCTGTCTTCTATTATTATTTTATAAGAACCTGTTGGACCATATTTTCTTTCCAATATTTTACGTGGCTTTTTCCCCCTATGGAGATAAAATGGAAGCTTCTTGAAAACAAACTTAGGCCAGGCGTGGTGGTGCACGCCTTTAATCCCAGCACTTGGGAGACAGAGGTAGGAGGATCACCATGAGTTCAAGGCCATCCTGAGACTACATAGTCAATTCCAGGTCACCTTGAACTTGAGTAAGACCCTACCTCAAAAAAAAAAAAAAAAAAAAAAAAAAAAAAAAACCAACTTGGAAGCTGCTAACCTCCCTGTTCCTACACTACGTAATCCAGGTATCCTGTACCTGAAGGCTATGGAGGTGTGCCTTGGGATTGCACTTTGCCTTCAGAACACCCACTTTGATGCCTGGGACCTCAGACTCCCTTACCTTCTTTTAGTTGGAGTACTACTGAGCAAATTCTGGGCATAGTGCCTTTCTTCCCGTTTTTCTAGGTCTTGACTCTTTGTTGGTTGGTTAGTTGTTGGTTGGTTTGAGACAGGGTCTCACCCTAAACTCTATAGCTTGGGCTAGCCTAGAACTTGCCATTCTTCTGCCTATCTCCCAAGTGCTAGGATTACAGGTATGGGCCATCACAGCCAATTAATAATCTTTATGTTAGTGTTTTACCACTTACCCAGGTTTAGAGTCCCTTAATTTTATTCTCACCTTTTTCAGTTACATTATATTACTTGTCCAAACTCTAGTTGGGTTATTTTCTAATTTTGACACATCTTTGTGTTAATATGTTGTTTGATCATAATATTGTTCAACTCCTGTCTAATCAGGCACATCTCACCCCTACTCTGGCCAAGGAATTCAATGAAAACATAGTGTGTTTTTTAAAAATAATTTTTAAAAATTTATTGAAGAGAGAGAGAGAAAGAAACAGAGAGACTAGGCATGCCAGGACCTCCAGCCACTGCAAACTTAACTCCAGAAGCATGTGCCACCTTGTGCATTTAGCTTACATGGATACTGGGGAATGGAACATGGTTCTTAGAATTCACAGGCAAGCATCTTTACTGCCCATCCCCCCCCCCCACTCTCTTTCTGTCTGTCTGTCTCAAATAAAAATAAATTTTAAAAAAGAAAGGAAGGCAGGCATGAAACTTGGAAGGAGGACTCCATCATTTTTAACCCTTTGTTGCAGTTGACAGCCTGATGTATGGTTTTCATTGTCCACTGCCTTTTGGACTCACTTGAGGAGACTTAATTCAAACCTACCAACCTAAGGATTCTGCATCTCAGTGGGTTCATGATGGAGGTCTGGGATAGCTATTTTCAAACTTCCATGGTAATGCTGATGTGCTAATAGGAGTAAGATTTCCAGCTTTTGTGATGTAAAGGCAGGAAACTGAGGCTCAGAGCTCAGGAGCCAAAAGCTCCTTCCTTTAGTACCTGTCAGGATTGACTGTTTGTTATTCTAGGCGATTCAGAAAATGCAAAGAAAAATAATTTCCAACTGCCTTTGAAGAATTTTTAGCCTAAGGTCACATAGTTGGTTAAAACCACAATTGGAACCTAGATTTCCCAACATCTTTTGTGTTAAGCCCTTTGAATATTATCATTGCCAGGCTGGTTTGAGATCACCCAAGCTGTGTAAGCGCTTCCTGTTAACACTGTGGTAAGTCTCCTCCAAAGCCCAGGCTTCCTGAGTCAGAAGTCTCCCGCTTGCTTTTCTGCCTCATTACCAGCCTGGTATCCAGCTGCCCACTTTGCTTTAGGTTCACAGGCCACAGCTTTGCAGTTGACTGCTTTGTTCTCAGCTGGTCCTGAAGCATCTCACCTGTAAAAGGCATGGAAGGCTGGCAGTGAGCACTTTAATGATGCAGTACTTAGACAGAAGCTGCCCCATTGGTGTTCTGGGGTCTCTTTGCTGTGTGTACTAATGAGCTTACAACTCTCTGGCCCATCCCACTGTGTTCCCGTAGAGTGTGCTGTGTATCTTTGGGTTCTCCCACGTCCCTCAGGGAAGTAATGTGTATAGGGTGGCAGCACTCCCCACTCCATCAGGCGTAGCAGGGTTCGGGGAGGGCAGCATCATTCTCCCAACCTCTGAGGTGCTAGGCTCTATTTCATAGTATTTTTCCTTCATTGCTTTCCACAGCTGTGGTAGAGAAAGTTTCAACATCTGCAAAATGTGGATAAACTAAGGCTTGGAAAAAGAAGTAAAATAACCTTTTCAAGGTTACATAAGCCTGTTTTGTTGCTAGAAGTCAACCCCAACTTTTTTTTTTTTTTTTCGGGGTAGGGTTTCATTCTAGCTTAGGCTGACCTGGAATTCACTATGTTTTCTCAGGGTCGTCTTGAACTCATGGCAATCCTCCTACCTCTGCCTCCCAAGTGCTGGGATTAAAGGCTTGTGCCACCATGCCCGGCTTCCCCAATTTATTGTGTGTGTGTGCCGCATACTACATCATATATCACATGTAGAGCTTTTGGTCTACTTCAGACACTCTCTTTGGGTAAGTAACTCCTAAATTCTGGTATTTTTAGTGTTTTTGTTTTTGTTTTTTAGCACAAAACTTGGCATTATCAATGCAGGAGGAATTTAGAATCTAGGGTTTGGGGCAGGATTTAGAGAGGGTAGCATTGGGTATTGCAGTCTGAGAACTGCAGTGGTTGCTGACACACGCAGGCCAGCCTCTTGGAACCAGGGTCCATATAGCCACTGTTCTAGGCCATTGTTAGTGTGCAAGAAACTCAGGGTAACCAAAGCACAAATATTAAGGTCCTTGGGGAGTTAGGTGTGACATGGATACATGAACTATCAGCCCAGGATTCACTTCCATCATGCAGTGTGCCAGAGGAGATTGCTAATCTCTTCTTCTAATAGAATAGTCTCTTATTTTAATCCTGACTTACAGTTTGAAGTTTTATGTACCTTTGCTGGCAGTACTTATGGAGTCCCCAGTTTTTGAAACTACAAAATGATAATCATGTTTTTTCTAATGAGGAAATGAGATGATATATGTATGACTTTTCTTAACTGAAGACTTCCCCTATAGATACTGGGAATGAGACCCAGTGTTCCCTAAAAACCAACAGATGGGTGAAAATTTGAGTTTTGGCCTTGCATAAGAGAAACAGTGATTTTTAGAGTCTAAATAGCTCCAAGAGAAGAAGGAAGATCAAAGTAGGGGCCTACATTCAGCATGGGGTGGGAAGCTTTAGATTTCTTGGTAGCTAACTGAGGTCTCTGGGTGCAAAGGCTGAACCCGGTTTGATGTTGGAATGGGGTCTTTCTGAGAACAGCCACTGCCTGTGTGCATATGGGCATACATTGTGCCAAATGGTAGTGAAATGATGAGAGCCTTCATCCTTTAGAAGTTAAATCACATAGTAAAACATTTGCTCTAATGGGATAAGGGGATTTCTTTGAATGTCTGACAAATTGGGAAACTAAGGCACTGAGAGCAGTAGTTACTAATACAAGTCTGGACTCAAAACTAATGGTAAAAGCAACCTGCTGATTTTTACTTCTATACTCTCACCCACTTTTTTCCTTGTATCAAAACATGGTATTACTGTGTTCCCAAGAGCAAATTATAATTAAAGTAACCATAGTATAGAGCTCATCAACCCAGAGTCTCGGAATGAAGTGTAGAAAAGCTGGTTAGAGAAGAGGTATTATGTAATGACCTAATTATGAGGCCTGCCATCTGCTTCAGAGTCTCGCCTGCCTGGTTAGGAGTCCCTAATTGTATGTTTTACTCCCCCCCCCCCACCCCACGGAGGAGGCTTGATTGTTAATGGAGCAGTGTGTGCTAGGCAGATGGCATTGAAAACATTAGTGCCTGTCTTGAAGTAAGTCAGTTGACTGTGGGGGCAGGAAGATGATGAAGCAGCTTCCCTGTTAACCTGGACAACTGTGGCAGAAGGTTAGTGAGGCTACAGAATATGTTCTGGTGTGGAAATGAATAGCCAAGGTGAAGATGGCCTCAGAACATGGCTAGATCATCTACCTAGAGAACCAGCTGAAATGAAAGAAGCAAGGTTAAGTTAAGCATTTTGGCACACACAAGAGAGTAGAAAGCTGAGACAGATTACAAGTTCAAGACCAGTCTGGCCAAAAAGTGAAAACCCATCTAAAAAAAGAGATTGGGGTGTGGGGAGGAAGAAAGCTACTTTTAAAAAGTAGGTGTGGGGCTGGAGAGATGGCTCAGCAGTTAAGGCACTTGCCTGTGAAGCCTTAGGACCCAGGTTTGATTCCCCAGGACGTAAAGCCAGATGCACCAAGTGTTGCATGCGTCTGGAGTTCCTTTACAGTGGCTGGAGGCCCTGACATGCCCATTTTCATCCTCTCTCAAACAAATAGGATAAATCCTTTTTTTAAAAAAAGCAGGTGTTTTTTACTATGAATTAAAAATCCATATTTTATAAACAATACTATAGTCTTGAGAAAATGGAATAAAGCCAGCTTAAAATTGAAGTAGAGGGCTGGGGAGACTGCTTACCTGATAAGGCTCTTGCCTGTGAAGCCTAAGGACCCAGTTTCAATTCCCCAGTACCCACATAAATCGGATGCTCTGGTGATGATCCATGTGTCTGGAGCTTATTTGCAGTGGCTAGAGGCCCTGATGTGCCCATTCTCTCTCTCTAATAAATAAAAAAATGAATAATTAATAAAAATAATATAAAATTGAAGTGGGAGCCAGGCGTGGTGGCACACACCTTTAATCCCAGCACTTGGCAGGCAAAGGTAGGAGAATTGCCGTGAGTTCAAGGCCAGCCTGAGACTACATGGTGAATTTCAGGTCAGCCTGGACTAGAGTGAGACCCTACTTCAAGAAAAAATTGGGGGGGGGCTGGAGAGATGGCTTAGCAGTTAAGAGCTTGCCTGTGAAGCCTAAGGATCCCAGTTCAAGGCTCAATTCCCCAGGACCCACAAGGGGGGCGCACGCATCTGGAGTTCGTTTGCAGTGGCTAGAAGCCCTGGTGTGCCCATTCCCTCTTTCTGTCTCCTCCTCTCTCTCTCTCTCCCTCTCTCTCTCTCTCTCTCTCTCTCTCTCTCTCTCTCTGTTGCTCTCAAATAAATAAACAAAAATTTAAAAAAAAATTTTTTTTTGAAGTAGAAGCCTCCATGTTCAGAACCTTTGAGTCACTTTGATGGGATTAAGGGTCAAGGATTAAATGGAAAAATCTTAATATTTTGAAGGTGGCTGGTAAAGGGATAGTGCCTTTAGACTTCCTGCTGGGTTTTACACTCAGGCTGCAAGGGACCTTTGTACTGTCAGCAATATGGACAGTGACCACTGCTATAGTGTTGAATGGTAAACACAAATAGTGACTTTCAAGGAAATCCTCCAACTCTGAGCATTCTTCAAGACACCCTTCTCCAGGGAATTTCTTTGCCTTTAGGTTTTAGAAGTATGCTAAGTATGCTGTGTCGAGAAAATTAGTAATGAGAGGGTGGAAAACCCCACCCCACTGGAAGGGTCTCTGCAGTTCCTGCCACTCCTATTCAGCCATATCACTTACTCCATGCTGCTGCTCACTGCATCAGCACTGTCTTTTTTTTTTTTTTTTTTTTTTTTTTTCTTTTTGGTTTTTTGAGGCAGGGTCTCACTCTAGTCCATGCTGACCTGGAATTCACTATGTAGTCTCAGGGTGGCCTCGAACTCACGATGATCCTCCTACCTCTGCCTCCCAAGTGCTGGGATTAAAGGCATGTGCCACCATGCCTGGCAGTACTCTTTTATACAACTGATCATTTGATTTCCTGTGCAGAATTTAAAAGATCGTGCTGAGTGTTTCATATCCCTAAAATGTCACCAGAGTATGGTGATGCCAGCTCAAGTTGGGATTCCTCCCCCTCCCGTGCTATTTTTCATTTTACCAACAAAGCAGAATCCAGAAAAGAATTGTGACTTGCTCAGGGGTAGCTCGTTATATGAAATTTGTACTAGAACGGAATCTCCTGCCACCTATCTCACTGTTCTTTCCATTGTCCCTTGGTATCTTTTGGGTAGAGATTTGTTTGTAATGTTGCTGGAAGTTCTGGGCTTGGCTGTCACACACTATTGTTGTGGTTGTATAGCTACACAGTCACAGATAGTCTTAGAGGGCGATGTGGGACACTGCCAGCAGTCGAGGCCTCCAAGCCTCAGAGAATTTTGGAGACATTAGATATCAGCATCTTTTCTGTGTGTTGACAGGCTTTGGAACAGAAAATTTTATTTACAACTAAATCTAACTTTTCTTTTCCCTTTGACTACCACTTCTTTTGGGCT
This sequence comes from Jaculus jaculus, assembly GCF_020740685.1. NCBI lineage: Eukaryota > Metazoa > Chordata > Mammalia > Rodentia > Dipodidae > Jaculus > Jaculus jaculus. The sequence goes on along the minus strand of NC_059107.1, from coordinate 78,517,422 downwards.
TTTTGAGAAGCAGCTCTGGGATAACCTAGGTCTTTCACCTTTCCTAATGTTTAAATTAACAGGAGCAGACATGTGGCAAAGAGGTTTCTATTCTGTAGGATTTGACTAGCCTCTTCAATGTGCATTATAGTATTTTCCCCAGTGGCAAGAGTTTTCAGGAACAGAGAATCTGCAAAGTCATTGGCTTCCTTCCTGGGTAAAGAGCCCGTGTCGTTACGCTTCTTTACCACCTCTCCCACCATTGGTGGGATTGGTTTAATTTAGTTATACACATGTTTTCTTTCTCTCCCAGGTTTTTTAATACAAAGAGATAGAGTATGGTTCTATTCTAAGTGCTCTTGGTATATTGACACTTTTGCATTTAATTTTAAAGAGATTTGAAATCTCTCCTGAACCTGGAACAATTGTTTCCCAAATTGGCAGATAATCTTTGTGTCTGGGAAGCTTTTAAAAAAACAAAGCTTCCAGGGGGCTGGAGAGATGGCTTAGTGGTTAAGCGCTTGCCTGTGAAGCCTAAGGACCCCGGTTCGAGGCTCAGTTCCCCAGGTCCCACGTTAGCCAGATGCACAAGGGGGCGCACGCGTCTGGAGTTCATTTGCAGAGGCTGGAAGCCCTGGCGCGCCCATTCTCTCTCTCTCCCTCTATCTGTCTTTCTCTCTGTGTCTGTCGCTCTCAAATAAATAAATAAATAATAAAAAAAATTAAAAAAAAAAACAAAAAACAAAGCTTCCAGGGACCCTCCCAATCCTGCTGAATCAGACCCTTTATCAACATTTAGCCATTTAGCAAGTACTTTATTGGTGCTATAATGAGTACTTAGTATAGTGGATACTCAGTAAGCATCAAACATAAATTTATCTAGAAACTGTTTAGAGGACCAAAGATTTTTCTTTTCATTTTTAAACAATACACTCACTGCATTAAGTATGTATTATAAAGGGAATTGTTTTTTTTTTCTACAAAAAGAATGAATAATAAAAATATTCTGTAAATGTGTCCAAAATATGTTGAAATGGTCCATCTGCAAAGTACCAAGTACAAGATCCTAAATCACAAAGAAATGTTTTAATTTATGTCATTAAAAATACATTAAAATGTACATTTACTATAAATGGGTTGAAAATTGACATCAATAAAAGTTTTGGTTAAAATAGATTGTTTTCATTTGCTTCTAAACTCAGCGTCTTAAAAAAAAAACTCAATTATTTTAAAAAAGTACTCTTAAATGATACATATGGCCATTCTTAGGCAATGGCCTGTATTAAAGGAAGAAAAAAAAACTCCAGGGGCTGGAGAGATGGCTTAGTGGATAAGGCACTTGCCTGCAAAGCCAAAGGTCCCAGGTATGATTCCCCAGAGCCCACGTAAGCCAGATTCACAAGGGGGTGCAAGCATCTGGAGTTCGTTTGCAGTGGTTAGAGGCCCCGACACTCCCATTCTCTCTCTCTCAAATTTAAAAAAATAGAGTTTAAAAAGAAAAAAACACTTCTGAAAAATGTAGTGAGTTAGTACCTAACCTTTGAAGAGTTTACCTGCTTTAATCTGTAGTGTGGAAGCCTGAGATAACTTAAGTAAATCCAGATGCAGTAACCCAGCTGGCTATGGTGATACACACCTTTCATCCTAGCATTTGAGAGGCTGAGGCAGGAGGATCTCAAGAGCCAGGACAACCTTGACTGCATAACCAGATTCTATCTTAAAAACAAACAAACAGGGCTGGAGAGATGGCTTAGCGATTAAGCGCTTGCCTGTGAAGCCTAAGGTCCCCGGTTCGAGGCTTGGTTCCCCAGGTCCCACGTTAGCCAGATGCACAAGGGGGCGCACGCGTCTGGAGTTCGTTTGCAGAGGCTGGAAGCCCTGGCGCGCCCATTCTCTCTCTCTCCCTCTATCTGTCTTTCTCTCTGTCTGTCGCTCTCAAATAAATAAATAAATAATTAAAACAAACAAACAAATGAATAAATAAATAAACCAACCAACCCTTAAAAATAGATGTATTAGCCAAGTGTCTCAGTGAGCACATGAAAGTTAACAATTAGCCCAAAGACAAAGGGAAATAAGAGAAAAGAAAGAAGCAGTGTCTCATGGAACTCAGAAGCCAGAATGCTGCTGACCCCAGGGCAGGGACTTACATTAGAAAAAGAGCTGTCAGGAGTTGTCTGTTTCTGGCTGGTCTGCTCCTATGTCTGTTCCCTTTCCTATTTCACTATTGGCTCATCCATGTAGTTAGCATGCTGTTGTTTTAAACTGCCCATGCAGATTTATACCATATTGTACTTCCAGGGATAGAGAACTTGAGACCTGGCTTTGGTCAGATGTTCTTGATGGTATTACTTAACTCACACATGACTGGTGGGGTTGGGAAGCCCCTTTACACTGCAGTTTCTGTTCTGAGAGTGCACTAAGAAATCGCTATATTCTAGGAGAAAAGTGAGGGACTGACAAAAGGTATGGCCATAAGTACAGATAGAAGTAAGCAGACTGGAAAGATATGGAGAAAAAAAAATAAAGTTTTGGATATTGGGGGAGAGGGTTGTTGAAGACTTTCACAGCCATAAGGAACACAGGAAATGAGACTCTGAGGTGCATATGGAGAGGATATCAGGGGCTGAGTTTGGGGTCCCTGTGAAAATTATAAGCAGAAATGTTCATCAGAGCAGTTGAGAATTTCACATATATGGGCCTTGACCTCTGGAAAGTGTTGTCAGTTTAGGAATGTCATGAAAGGATGGTTCAGTGCTTCCTTCCACATTAGGGTCACTCAGGGAGCAGACAGAGAGGACTTGTGACTCAGCCTTGAGCACATACTAGCACTTAGGAGCAGAGAAGTGGATATACATGAAGGTGGAAAATGGAACATTTTTCTTTGAAAGCCCAAAGGAAAAAGTGTTTGACTAAAGCATGTCACTAGTGAAAACAACTGTCATTCACAGGACATCTGGGTTGTATGCCCACTGTTGCAGTCCGGTTCGCGTTGCTGGTAGAAATCACCCAACCAAGAGCAGCTTCAGGGAAAAAGATTTATTTTGGCTTACAGGCTTGAGGGGAAGCTCCACGATGGCAGGGGGAAACAATGGCATGAGCAGAGGGTGGACATCACCCCCTGGCCAACATAAGGTGGACCACAACAGGAGGGTGTGCCAAACACTGGCATGGGGAAACTGGCTTTAATACCCATAAGCCGGCCCCCAACAATACACTCCCTCCAGGAGGCGTTAATTCCCAAATCTCCATCAGCTGGTAACCTAGCATTCAGAACACCTAAGTTTATGGGGGACACCTGAATCAAACCACCATACCCACCCACCCCCCACAAAAAAACCAAAAAACAAAAAACTAAGCCACAGGGAGTTTTGGGCCCTGGTGAGAAGAGGCCACATTACAAGAAGTTTTTGAATGGCTGGGAGCTAGAAAGTGAAGTGGAACTAGAAGGAAAAGAAGCAGTTAAAAATGTCTGCTTCTGAAGAGATGATAGAGCCCTGGTAGCTAATGGTCAAGAGAAGGGTAATGAGATTTGTTTTGTTTTGGTTTTTCCGTGCTTTTTAAAGTAAGAGAGGTGTGTAAATACTAGGTGGGAGAGGTGGGAAGGAGGAATAAATGAAAACTCAAGAGAGAACAGTTTCTGGAGTGGAGGCTTCTAGAGACAGGACAAGGAATAGAAGGGGAACAGGGCTAATGCAGGATCTTACAAGGGAGGCTGGGTACCTTGACTTTTAGGATTTGAGGACTGTTGGTTTTGTGTCAGGGGAGGGGGTGTAGAAACCTTTCAGTGTTGAAATTTTAAAAACTGATGTTTGACTCTGCTAGTAAATTTGGATATAAAATGGTGGCTGTGGGTTGGGAAGAAAGTGGAACAGGATCTCATTGCATTTAAGCTCTAGCCTGAGCCAGGTTGCCAATGAGCTCAATGTTGGGCTCTCAGGTTTCCTTAGGATTGAATCACTAATTGCAGTGAAGCTGGCTGTGACCTCAGTCAGCATCTCTAAATAGTCAGCAGAGAATATTCATCTTCACAGAAAAATCCTTTTCTGTCTCCTACCCATCCTGTACTCCTCCTAAAGTGACCCTCATGGGATGTGTACAGGAACTGATTTTGTCTAATACCAGCCCGTTTTCACTTCTATCTTCCTTTGGTCCTCTGGTGAAGATAAAAGTGAAAGGAAGGGATGTAAAGTTGAGAACAAGAGCCCCCAACCCTCCCAGACCTCTAGTGAGTACCATCTTCTTTGGAATATGCTGGTCTTGGTGTGGCAAGAAAAGAGGAGTTGGGGTCTGGAAGGAAGGCCCAGAACTCATGCTTTGCAGCTGAAATATGCTCCACAGTCTGGTCTGAGGAACATGCTGAAAGGTAGAGCATGATGTGCTAAAAGCCAATGCACCAGCAGTTGCTTGGCATGCTCATTTAGCTTATTGTCACTCAGCTCTCCTTGTCCTTGGGGGTGGGAGGTTAACCTAGAATTAACACCACAGAGGGAGTGTTAGCTGCCATTTCTTCCTCATAGCTGGTTACTAATTCCTACCCTGCAGCCTAGTTGCTCAGGCCGTGCACAGTGGTTGATTCTTAGATATCTGGGGCCAAAAAGTTCAGGGAATTCCTTGCCCTGCTGTGTCTCATTCTGCGTGACTTTAGAGCCTCTGATGGACATTATAATAGGAAAGTCACAGGTAAGTGTGCTGGTGTGAACTTTGGAAGCAGGGCTCAAGGGTGGACTTTAGAAAATAAGACTGCTAGGCTTAGCCCAAGAGTACTATGCATTCACCAGATTTGGGGCAGATCTTATTCTCTTGCTCATAGTAAGCCTGTGGTTGGCCCCCATTGGCATGATAGGTTTACTAATACTGGCCTCCCAGAGTTATCATGAAGATATAATTAGTGCATGTAAAAGTGACTGGCACAAGGCTGAATCTCAACAGTACCATAATAGATGTGCTCTAAAGTAGCGGGAAGGTCTAATGGGGAATGGGCCATGTGACCTTAACACCAGAAGGATTATACTGTATGCATCTGCTCCCAATTTTCAGATTGTATTTATGTTTTAACCAAAGCAGTTTCTCATCTTGTCTAAGGCTGTGATGCTTCTGTAGCCATTGATTTGATCTTGAATGAAGCTCAAAAGGTCATTATTTTATATATGCAGAAATAATCATCATGTGGACTGACACCCTGATGCACATTTCCTAAGAATGCTTACTGAACTTACTATCATTTGGTTCACTTGTGTGTTTTGTTTTGTCTTTGTTGTTAATTGTTTATTTGAGAGAGAGAGAAAAAATGCATGGGCATGCCAGGGCCTTCAGCTGCTTCAAATGAACTCCAGACACGTGTGCCCCCTTGTGCACATGTGCAAAATTGCACACTTGTGCCACTGTGTGTCTGGCTTATGTGGGACTTGGAGATTTGAACATGAGTTCTTAGGCTTCACAGACAAGCATCTTAACCACTAAGCCATCTCTCCAGGCCACACTTGTTTTTGAAATGTTTATTGTACATCATATGTTTATACCTCTATTACAGCTGGAGAGATTGAAGACTCAAAAGACTTAAAAGATAATATAAAGATAACATATGATCTTTATAGAAAATTTAGAAAATAGGGCCTTAGAAGATGGCTCAGTGGATAAAGTGCTTGCCACCCAAATGTGAGGGACTTAATTCTGATCCCTAGCACCCACATAAATGCCAAGTGAGCATGGTAGCCCACCCGTAATCACAGCACTCAGTAGTGGTAGAGATGGGGGAATCTCCAAGATCCCCTGGCTGGATAGACTAATTGAATGGGTAAGCTGTAGGTTTAAGTGAGACACACTTCTTCAAAAATAAAATGTAGAATAATCAAACAAGACACCTATCATCAATCTCTGGCCTCCACACATGTACACATATGTAAGTGTACCTGCACACACTTGTGCCCACATGCATCTGGACACACACACACACAAGAAAAAAGAAAGAAAACAAGTAAGAGATAAAGAAAATAAACATCTGGAATCCTATAATCTGCAGATAAATCTGTCTTGGGATTTTTTGTTTTGTACTTCAGTTAGCATTTTATTGTATTTTCTTTTAGTTTGTTTGCTACACACATTTTTTTTTAATTTTTATTTATTTATTTATTTGAAAGTGTCAGACACAGAGAGAAAGAGAGAGGGAGAGAGAGAGAATGGGTGCGCCAGGGCTTCCAGCCTCTGCAAACGAACTCCAGACGTGTGCGCCCCCTTGTGCATCTGGCTAACGTGGGACCTGGGGAACCGAGCCTCGAACCAGGGTTTTTAGACTTCATAGGCAAGCGCTTAACCACTAAGCCATCTCTCCAGCCCTGCTACACACATTTTTATATAGCTGTGTCTGTCATAAATTGAAAGCCCTGTGTTTTGTTCTTTTCATTAGTATATGGAGAATTTGTTAGCTTTTACAATGTCACATATTTTACTTTTTTGTGTTTTTGTACAGAGTTTATTTTTGATCAATTTTTATCAGACATTGAAATACCTTACATTTTTATGCATATAGATTTCAAGTATATGGAGAGCCTGTAAATGTTTTGTACAAACATATTATGGATATTTAGGTTATCTTCATACAATAGAGTTCTAAAAGAAGAATTGTAGGGTCCAAAGATATCTTGGGCTTTTCATATAGATTGTCTATTGTTTTCTGGGTACCATTTTTCAGAAGGGTGGTCATTTTTCTGGGTAGCAATCTGCTTAGCTGGGACTACTTGCTAATCAGCTTGCAAAGTCCTCAACTCTCATTCCTCTCACTCCCTTCAACTTAATTTGACCTTGTAGTCTTGATACTGGTATTAGATTCTCCTGCAAGAAATATTATCCTCTTCCTTTCAGGTCCAGGGCTTCTGTTGATCTTTTTCTGATAGACTTCTCCTTGTTTGGCATAAACTTCTAAACCCTGGGGCATTACTGTTTCTCCTGGTCCCGGGCCTGCCTTCCAAATGAGCCTAATAAGGTTCTAGATACATTTTCTTGGGCTTCTTGCTACTCTGCACCAACTCCGTGGCTTCCTCTTCAGTCTTTCGTTTAGGCCCTCAACACCTTGGTTATTGGAAGACCCACTATCCTCCTAACCCCTGTTTTCTGTTGTTAATATACTTGATGATTTTATGCTCATTTGGTTTCTGGGCTGTTGGGCTCTGCTTCAGTGAATCATGACTTCTTTATGCTTGGTTTGGAGCCCCAGTCAAATCAATCTCAGCTGTGGCTCTGAGGCCTGGGAGTGAGCCATCCCTGGAGTTTACTGCATGGCTCAAGCTCCCACTGAGAGCCAGAAACCAGTTTCACAGGATGGGTTTGCTTCCTGTCCCCATTTCCTTTGGAGTCACTCTCTCTGTTTCTGTTTCTCCTTGAGGAGTGTCTCTCTTAGGACTTGTGTGCAGAATTGAATGACCATGTAGGAGCTGATGCCTAGACAGACTGACTAATCTGCTATGCAGATAGCAGCTTTACGCGGGGTTAGAACTAGTGGACTCCACTAGCCTGTTGTGCAGAATTCAGTAACTAAGAGAAAGAATATCTGTGTACACTATTATAAAAATAAAAACCAGTGCAAAAAGTCATAGAGAACCAGGCGTGGTGGCACACGCCGTTAATCCTAGCACTTGGGAGGCAGAGGTGGGAGGATCACCATGAGTTCAAGGCCACCCTGAGACTAAAGAGTGAATTCCAGGTCAACCGGAGCTAGAGTGAGACCCTACCTTGGGGTGGGGGACAGAAAGTCACAGAGAACAAAATTTCAGAATTTTAAAGAAAAAGCATCAGTAACAGTACTTGCCCAGCCAGCCTGTAGCCTGAGGCAAAAGGAAAATCTGTAATACTGATATTTACATGCCCCCAGGCAAGTGCCTGAGTTCCAAGAGAGTAGTTTTCTCCTAATACAATTCAGCTTGCCAGTTGGTGCTGATATGTTCCTGGTCCTTTGTGGAGATAGCCCCTTGACAGACATCTGTGGTGTGTCCATGGCTGAGCTTCTATTTCATCTAATTGAAAGACTCTAACGTGTACTTTTCCTCTGCCTGGAAGGCTAAAGAGTGTTCTTGATGATGGCTTTCTGATAATCCAGCCAAACACTATCTTCCGGGGTCCCCAGATAATGAGTGGTCTGAGCGGTAGGATCTTTTTTCAACTATATATGTATTTCTAGTTAAAACATAACTGTATGCAATTATGGGGTACAGTATGATATTTAGATACATGTATACATGATATATGTTTGATGATCAGATTAGCCCAATTGGTATAGTCACCATCTGAAACATGTTATCAAAGAAATTTGAGTTGAGAACATTCAAAATCATCTGTACTTGCATTTTGAAAAGAGTAGTGGGACATCTCCCCAGCTCTCTAGCCCTGATGCATGAGGTATGCAGACTATGTGCCCCGCTTAGTTATATTGTGACTGTCCTATCCCAAAGAGAATTTTGGCAATTTTTCTTCCCTAGATATTCATAAATTTATACAAGTTTATTTTATGTAATTCTAGTCCTTAACTTGAAATTTCTAACTCAAGTATAATTTTTTTTGAGGTAGGGTCTCATTCTAGCCCAGGCTGACCTTAAATTCACTACATAGTTTCAGGGTGGCCTTGAACTCACAGAAATTCTCCTACCTCTGCCTCCCAAGTATTGGGATTAAAGGCACGCGCCAACCACTCCCAGTTCAAGTATAATTTTTTTAATATAATCATCTTTCTGTTCTGAATGCTTTCTGTTAAAAAAAAAACACCTGTAATTGCTAAAATTATTAAAATTCTAGTGGCTGGAGAGACATGGTTAGGGCACTTCCCTGCAGAGCCCAAGGACCCAAATTTGATTCCCTAGTGTAAGGTTCAGGAGTGACCAAGGACCATGGAGAACACTCTGAGGCAAAGATGGAAGTTTTATTTGGTAAAAACATGAGCTGCTAGGACTGACTCTCAGGGGTTACAGATAGTGGGCTTTATGGATTTTACAATTGGGGGAATGTGAGAAAGGGGAAGGAATTTTCTTGTTAGGGGGGGCAGTAAATCTCTGTTCTTTTACATTAGCCATATGGAGAGACCAGGAGTAACCTGGTGAGAGATAGGGGAACAGTAAATCTCTAATCTCAGGTTGAGACCAGAAGTGAGGGGTGGTAAATCCTGTTCTTGGGGCATCATTCTTGAGGAATGTGGATGATTCATTTTCTTATTATCTCCCTGTAGCCATCCTGTTTTCTTTTGGTGACTCCCTTTTGGGAAGCCCATTTCGACCTAACACCCAGTACCCACATAAAGCCAGATGCACAAAGTGGCACATGCTTCTAGAGTTTGTTTGCAGTGGCTAGAGGCCCTGGTGCATGCGCATGCACTCTCATTCTTGTCCCCCCTCCCTCCCTCGCTCTCTCCCTTCTTCTCTCTTACTTTCTCTGAAATAAATAAAATATTTTTTAGTTCTATATCAGGGATAGAGAGATTGCTTAGCAGTTAAGGTGCTTGCCTTCAAAGCCTAAGGACATAAGTTTGATTCCCCAGGATCTACATAAGGCAGATACACTAGGTGGCACATGTGTCTGGAATCATTTGCAGTGGCTATAGGTCCTGGCACACCCATTCATTCTTTCAGTCTCTCAAATAAAATATCTTTTAAAGTTCTATATCAAAATTCATACATTCTACATACATTGGTGCAAGAGTCATGGAGTACAAGGAACATAAATTTAATTCAAATTAGAAAAGAAATTTATTGGGTACGAGGGCACTTCCTAGAATTCAACAACAGAAAGTATAGCTAGATTTTGTCAGCTTTGGAAAGTCAGCAGGAGGGCCTTCTGTGTTCTGTCCTTGCAGAGCCATAGTTACAAACTGTACCTTCTTCCAAGAGTCTCTTTTATTCTCTTGCCTCTTGCAGAACTCTCTGCTTATATGCAAGCATGCCCATGGCTGACCATAGACATCACCTGGCTAGTGGGGTTGTACAGCTCCATCTGACTATAGCTTCTGTGTTATTACTTCAGATTCTCCAGATGAAAGTATGAGACAGTTCTCCATTTAGCTGTGAGCTGAGGGTCACTTGATAGAGTACATCTAATGTTATTTCAGCATGGGATAAAAAGTATGGTAAGGTAAACCAATGTCTTTCCTGCAAAGACTTAAAATAAAATATCGTTGCCTCCAAGAGAATACAGTCTAGTCCTATTTGAAAGACTGGCCTGTAGACAAATGAGATCTGAGCAGGATAAGAACATCAAGTTGGGCATGGAAATAGAATGCAATCTGTTAGGTGAAATTCACAGGTAAATCCTAATGTGAGCCAGCCTTGGACTTATAGCTACAGTTTTACTAGGTATAGAGGGGACAGGTGCTCAGACTGAAGGGGCACTAGGTTACGATGGGATTTGTGGTCACATTCAAATTATGATTTCATCTTGTAAGTGGTCAAGAACTAGAGGAGAATTGTAAGTAGAGCACTGATGTGATTTGTTATTGATCTATTGTGGTAGTTTGAATAGATGGCTCCCAATATATTCACTATTTTATTAGTTTGCATCTTCAGCCACATGACTGGAGGTGGTTTCACTGGGTGGATCTTAAGGTGTGGTGGTGGGTTTAAGATTTCAATCTAAAGATATGCAAAGTATACCTCGCTGGAGTTCCTGAAGTGTGCTGTGCTGTGTGACTTTTGGCTTCTGTTTTTCTCTTTTCCCTCTCCCTCCCTCTCCCGCCATTTCTCTCTCTCTGTCCTTGGACCTGTAAAGGCAGGCCAGCTGCTTCTGCCATTATGGAACTTCCCCTAGATCTGTAAGCTTCAATAAATCCCTTCCTCCATAACTGTGCCTGGTCTGGAAGTTCATCTCAGAGAACCTGAAGCTGTCTGCTACATCTATCAAACATTAATTACCTGGCACATACTAAGCATTATGCTAACCCCAAGGATTTTTTTTTTTTTTTATTTGATTGGGTTTTGTTGTTGTTTGTTTTTGGGTTTTTTTGGTTTTTTTTTTGTAAGGTCTCCCTCTACTACAGGCCTATTCTGTATCACAGGCTGACCTCTGACTCATGGTGATCCTTCAACCTCAGTCTCACAAGTGCTGGTAAGAGAAGTAAGTTCTTGCCTCTTTGTTTTCTTTGGTGACTCATTTTTTTCAGGTGTACTACCTAGAAAACAATCTATGAGGTTATATTTATTGATTTAATGCATCCAAACATTTTAAACAACTGTAATTTCTACTAAAGAGTAGTTCCCTTTTTATCTTGGTCTGTCTAGTGGCAGCATTAACATATCCCAGATAATCACAACACATTTTAGTTAGCAACAGAGGTCCAGGCCGAATGTGTAGTAACATGAAAACTGGGGTAGCTGGCAGGGACAGGTAAGATTTCAGAGAAGAGTATTAGTTTATGTCTTAAACTTCTTTTCTGAAGGAGAAGATTGGGATAGACTATTCCACATGGAGGGAATAGCATGTGCAAGCCTTCTAGGAAGAAAATGGTTAGAATTCTGGAAGCTTAGTGATGGGAGGAAAAGGCAAGGGACAAGAGGGTATTGGGAGACAGGGCTGGTTGAGGCGAGAACAGAATTCAAATTATAAAGGCTCCAAGTCAAGTGTGGAAGCTGAGACAGGGGGATTATAGGTTTTTTGTTTAATACTTATTTTTATTTGACAGGGAAAAAGAGAAAGAGTGAGAATGGGCACTCCAGAGCCTCTTGCCACTGTAAACAAACTCCGGACACATGTACCACTTTGTACATCTGGCTTTACATACTAGGAAATGGAACCCAGATTGATAGACTTTGCAGGCAAGCTCATTTAAATGCTAAGACAATTTTTCAACCTGGATTTTGGATATGAGGCTAGCTACAGTGTGAGTTCAAGATTAGCCTGGGCTACAGAATGAGACCATTTTATTGTTGTTGTTTGTTTGTTTTTGTTTTTGAGATAGGGTCTCACTCTAGCCCAGGCTGTCCTGGAACTCTCTCTGTAGTTCCAGGCTATCCTCGAACTCACAGTGATCCTCCTACCTCTGCTAAGTGCTAGGAGTAAAGATGTGTGCCACCACACCCAGCCTGGATTTTTTTTTTTAAAGGCATACTATATGATTCTATTTACATGACCTTCAAAAGTAGGTGAAACTAAGAGGTCGCATTCCGGCCAAGGGAGTGGCTGGGCTTCTAGTCCTCCCTCCCCGTGGACCTGTTCCCCAGCCCTGTGCAAGCCATGGCCTCCTGGAGCCACCACAGCTGAGTTCATAGTTTGCATCTGTCCAGTGTGATTGAGTAGAGTGGTGTTCCTTTCAGAGCCGTGAGAGCAGGCAGTGGGGACCCTGGGTCGCATACTAGCTGCCAGGGCTGGGAGTTACAGTTCTGAGTCCTAAATCTCGCATGGCTCACTGGGCTAAAACCAAGGTATCATGTTTTTTTTTTTTAGAGGGGTGGGAGGGAAGGGCAGGAGAAAGGGGTTGGGAGGGAAGGTGAAGCAGTCTCACTCTGTAGACCAGGCTGGCCTTGGACTTAAGGTGATCCTCCAACCTCAGCCTCCAAGTGCTGGGAGATTAAAGCATGTGTCACCACAACCTGCTAGGTATGAGATTTCAACTTAAATTTATGTTCTAAACCACTGAATTTGTAGTAACTCATTACGGCAGCAACAGGAAGAAAACTAAGAAGCTTTGGACTAGAAAGAGAACCCAGTGGGTAAAGGTACCTGCTTGCAAAGTCTAATGGCCCAGGTTCCCCAGTGCCCAGGTAAAGCCAGAGATACAAAGTGGCACATACCTTCGGAGCTTGTTCCAGTGGCAGGAGACCCGGGTATGCTCACACGCTTATCTCTGACTGTCTCAAATACATAATAAATGTATTTGTTTTTAAAAGAACTCTTAGCCGGATGTGGTGGCACACACCTTTAATCCCAGCACTCCCTAAGCAGAGGTTGGAGGATTGCAGTGAGTTCAAGGCCACCCTGAGACTACACAGTGAATTCCAGGTCAGCCTGGGCTAGAGCGAAGCCCTACCTTGAAATAAAAAGAAAAGAACTCTTCTTAAAGCTTTATCAGAAGGGTCTTGGGCTAGAGGGATGGCTTAGTGGTTAAGGCACTTGTCTGCAAAGCCAAAGGACCCAGGTTCAATTCCCCAGGACCCACATAAGCCAGATGCACCAAAAGCACATGCATCTGGAGTTTATTTGCAGTGGCTGGATGTCCTGGCATGCACGCACGCTCCCCCCCCTTAATTAAAAAAAATGAAATATTTAAAAAGTAAAATAAAGTAGGTGAAACTAATAGATGAAAAGACAAGTGCTTTCTCCTGAAGAAAATGTGAGTAAGACTATGTGGAAAGAGGCTCAGGAGGCTTTCTGTGAGGTATATTTGCCAGATCTTAGCTATTGTTACCCTGAAGAGTCATATATTTCACTGTAAATAAACCTTATTTGTCACTGACCTCCAAATGATCATGGCCTATGAACCCTGTATTTGTTAGCATTCTCCAGACAAAACCAGTGAAACATACACCACATGAAGGAAGCTTATTGGTTTTTCTCATAGGGTCACAGAGGTTGAACAGTTTCATGATGGCTGTCAGCAGCAAGCTAGAGAGCCAGGGAAGTCAAGAGTAGCTCAGCACAAGAACTACAGACAGGACAATAATGTAGCTCTTCCTCCTAGGCCAGAGTTCTGAACACCCTGGGAGTGTTGCTGGTGCAAGTCCAAAGTCAGAGAACCTGGTCCAAGAGCAGCAGAAGTAGAAAACATCTGCTGAGGATGAGAGAGTAAAAGAGCCCAAGAGAATGAGTGTCACCTTCTACTTTTTTTCCCATCTGAGCCCCCAGCTTATTAGATGGTTTGTCCACATTCAGGATGGGTCATTTCCATACCACAGTATTCTTTGCAAACACATACCCAGCAGTATACTTTACCAGTTTCTCCAGGTATTCCTCAAGTCAATCAGATTAACACCCAATGGGAGAGCAGAGAACATTCTTAGATGCTTGCTATAGTTTCAGTCTTCATCATTGAAGGGGAAAAAACAATTGACACCCAAAATTCACCATCACAAACCCTGACCACTACAAATATGTAGAGTAAAATGTACTGAGGCCTGTTCTGTCTTGAAAAGTCAACAAGATGAGTTGATGCTTATAAGATGGGTATACATGGGGTAAAGCAAGTAGAGCAAAATATTAACTGTGAACTGTAAATGGTGGGTTGTGGGTATTTGCAGTATAATCTTTTCAACTTGCTGTGAGTTTTTTTAAATAATATATGCAGTTGTATTAAGGAATTTAGACTCACTCCGGTTTGAGGGGACTAATGACTGCATGTAGGAGGGGTTACTAAATAAGCATCTTTGAAGAGAAGGAATTTAGGATGTTCAGCTCTTTTGGAAGGAAAGATGTAGCAGGCATTAAGGAAGGATCATCAGAGTGAAGTGGAAGGGATAATTTCTGGAGATAAGGGATAGAATGGTCAAAACTTGGTGAAACCCACTTGATTGGTGGTGTGAGTTAGGGTGTGGAGGAGACTTTGAGCTATTGAACAGTTATGAATGAATGACCATAACTAGAGGATAGCAGCTGAGGGATGGGTAGGTAGTATGTTCAGATGGCCTGAAGCTTAGGTGAAAGGTTTTATGGTGGAGTTAAATCAGAGTGCTCTGGAATTAGCAGGAGGGAGCTGAGAAAATGTCAGCCAGCCTCTTCAGAATGAGACTCATGTCCTCCAGTGCTAGGAGAGCTGGGGCTAAGTAGGGTGATCTAAAGGAAGCGTTCCTTTCTGGAGAGACATTCTAATGAAGCCAAAAGAGTGAAAGTCTTCTTATCATTTTCCTGTGATGCCAGTGTGTGTGTGTGTCCCATCAGGACTTGGATTAGCACACTGGAAAGTGCTCTTTCTGGAGCAGGATTCACAGCCTTATTGTATGGTAAGCAAATCTTAATATGCAAGCAAGCAGTTAGTGTGGCAAGCTAAGAAACCTTTGACACCAGAAGTTAAGCTGCCATGTTCTGGAATGAACAGTTGGAGCAGATAGAATGTCAGACAAAATTTTATCTTAGTTGAATGCCTGGTCCTCCTTGGGAGACTGAGGGCCAGTAATGCACATAGGGTTGCAGTATAGATAGAGCTTGGGGGTCTAAGCATGAGCAGGGCATGGCTTCTTCAGCTGCCCTTTTGGCACATCATTCACTTCCTGAAAGATTGCAGTCAGTGACTCAGTGCCATATGGTGAGCGAGACTCTGGCCTGAGCAGCTGGCTCCTCTCTTTTAGTGGAGGACAGTGTGGGCCTGATGAGGCTCTGTGATTTCTTTCCCTTCTCAACTGAAGTGGGTTTTCATTTCCAGCACAAGTGTTCTTTTTGCAAGAAGGGATCAGAGGTAGGACAAGTATTTGTTATTGTGACAGCATGGAGCTTTCCTCTTAAGTGGCACTGTGAACACGCTGCCCCAGCATGAAAGGTGCAGACAGCCTTTGGCCTACACTGCCCTCAGGTGTGCCAGAGCGGGCAGCACAGCCTTTTCTTTGGGCTACAGACAATTTTACCACCAAGATGTTCTCTGTGTTTGACCCTTCTACCACCCCATGCTAGATTCTAAACTACTAAAAGACTGGGGCTGAGTAGAAGTTTTCCATTACTATTTTTATTGTTTTGTGGCAGTAACCAAACAAGTTGTGGATGAGATCACATGAGTACCTGTGGCAGGCATGGGGCTGGGTGACAGCCATGCCATAGTGAATCAGCCATCCTTATTCCTGACAGTTTATAGTATACAGAGGAAAAAGACATCAGGCCAGGAATTACCCACCTGAGTTTTTAATGACACTCATGGTATGTCCCAAAGGAAAAGGAAAAGATGTGGAGCACACCAGACTAGGGTCTCGGGATTATTAGGAAAGGCTTAGACAAGGGAAGTAACTTTCAGTCTGAAACATAAATAATGATTAGTAGGAGCTGGTCAGGCAAAGAATACTTAGGTGAAAGAGGCAAAGAGAACCATATGCAAAGGGACTCCGGCATGTTGGAGCCACACACCTTTGAGTGAGCAGGGGAAGGCTGAGGTATCTGGAGGAGGCTAGAAGGATCACATCCCCTTAGGCCTTGCAGTATGTGGTATATGTTATAGGAGGGGCAAGAAGTCCCTGAGGAGTTCCAAATGGGTGAGTGATACTCAGTTTCTGCTTTCAAAAGATGACTCAAGCTGCAGAGGGGAGTGAGGGGAGAATAGAACATGGTAGTGTCGTCTGACCTGAGGAAGCTTCTGTGGGTTTTCATGAACAGATTGTATGGCCTAGCATTGTCTTACTACTTTATCCTACATTTACCAGATAGCTAATGCCATAGCAACAGCGTAAGTGAAGGTGCAGTCGGTAGCTTGGGAAAAGTCTTCTCTCCATCATGTTTAGCTTCTAGCAAACCAGACCAGTATGCCCTGTTTCTGCATGCAAAACTCTTCCCTTTTGATTCTTCAATTCTCCATCCCCCTTTTTTTTCTACGCAAGCAGGTGTCTTTCTTGAGGAACAGAACAAACTTTTCCAAACTTGTAAAGAGAATCCCCTGCTCTGGAGATGTTCCCTAGTTGTTGAAGGCCTGGAGAGGAAGAGGCAGTGCCCTGTGTTTAACCTGCTGGGAAGAGGGAGTTGAGTACCTTAAGTCTCCCCATCTGGGTGTTCTTCCTGCCGTGGGCAAAGACTCTTTGACATGTTCCCCAGAAGGAGCTAGCACATGGTGCTCTGAGGCCAGTGAGGAGAGACTGACATTAGAGTCAACAAATCCAAGCTCTTGTCACAGTGATGCTGACGTGTGCTTGAGACTGACCTTTTCTCCTGTGCAGGCTCTGCTGCGCTCCTGCCATCTGTCCTAGAGCTTGGAAGATTGTCATTTCATCTGAAACTTGGCAAAGTTGTCTTCAGTGTGAGTCAGTTGTGAGTAGTTGCTTGTTGGCTTTCTTAGTCGCCGTAGGAGCTCAGAAACACTTCAGGCATTGTACCCAAGTGTCACCCCGACCAAGGACTCTGCCACAAGAAGGCTACAGTAGTTGGCCACTTCAGTTACCCATTGGTCAGGTGGAGCTCATAATACACACCCTATTTACTTCACAGGCTCTTTCAAAAACCTAAACAGGGCATGTCATTGAGTTCTGATATGGAGGTATGTTTATCTTAACTTGAGCAGTGTTTAGGAGAATTTGTTGTTGTTGTTGTTGTTTTGCGGCAGGGTCTCACTCTAGCTCAGGCTGACCTGGAATTCACGATGTAGTCTCAGGGTGGCCTCAAACTCATGCAGTTCTCCTACCGTTGCCTCCCAAGTGCTGGGATTAAAGCCGTGTGCCACCACGCCCAGTATGGGAGAATTTTTTTTTATGTCAATTGTCTGGATTTAAAATCAGTAGATTTCACCTAAAAATCTGGTTTCTTTTGGGAATCATATGACTTGCCATCCCTCACCCCACATTTCTACATGAGTGGCTGCCCTAGGAGTAGGCATGTGTCTCCGTTTCTACCATAGCCCTTGTCCTCCCAGGGACCTCCTGCACATCTAGTGAGACCTGGGCTTTTCTGGGATCTTTTTGGTCCCTCTGGGCTCTGCCTTGATCTGAAAAGACACTACAGATTTAGACCTTTATGATGAGCCAGCGCTCTTGCAGATGCAAAGCAGCTTTCTGGGGAGAAAGGACAAAGAAGGAACACCTTTTTATTCTTTCCTGCTTCCTGTGTGTTTGGTGTTCTGCCTGCTGTGGCATCTCCCAAGTTTTCTGAGTACTCCAGCCAGCTTGTAAATGTAACCTGGACTTTGAAGGGTGGATGACCATATGGTCTCAAGGAGAGGTGGGTAGATCTGCTCATTCCCCAAGCTAGCAGAATACTATGAGACCCAGTTAGGTAGATGCGGTTCTTTTGTCCTTGTGTGTACTTTTACTTGGAGCTATAGAATATTTGGCGGCTACTTTTCCCCCCTTTCAAACCTGATAGTCCCTCTCTTCCTAGTATCTTTTCCAAAACCACTGTTAAATAGGCAAAGGTGGAGCTGCTTGCTTGAAGCTGAGAAGGATGCTGTGTGCAGAGCCCCTTTACCAGAGTCAGGTTTTCTTCTTGGGGCCACTGGAGCCATCTATAATCTGAAAGCTTAAAACTTGCTGACTCAGTCTGTGTCTGTAGTTGAGGAAATGGAAGCCAGGGAGACAACCCTGGGTCAGTACCTCCTTTCATCACCCACCTTGGGCCAGAGCCCCTTTCATCATCCACATTTCCTGAGGCAGTTCCACCCCAGCTGGGTTCTCCATCTGATCCTCTTAAAGAGCTTTGGAAGAATTTTTAATAAAGAGTTTGTTGGAGGCTGGAGGAATGGCTTAGTGTTTAAGGCATTTGCCTGTGAAGCCAAAGGACCCAGGTTCGATTCCCCAGGACCCACGTAAGCCAGATGCACAAGGGGCATATGCACCTGGAGTTCGTTTGCAGTGGCTGGAGGCCCTGGTGTGCCCATTCTCTCTCTCTCTCTCTGTCTCTCTTTCTCTGATTGCAAATAAATAACATTTTTAAAAAACTAAAACAAGTAAACAAATTATATATATAATCTTTAAAAAAAGTTTGTTGGGGCAGAAAGTGGAAAGCAAAGAGCCTGAATGCAGTATTTCTCATTTTGATATCCCTGGCTCCTGTGACTTATGTTTTTGCTGGATCTCAGTCAAGTGGCTGCCATTCCCAAAGGTGTAGATAGGACTTAGGAAGTGAAGCTTCCTTTCTTTGCAAGAAATAAGCAGGTGACAGATTTTTAGTGCCTATAATTTTGGCCTGACTTGAAACTATCCAGCAAAACCTTGGCGGCAAATCTAGAAACCCTGCCTCAGCACCACAGCAGGCTTGTCTCACGTTCCTGGTCTCAGCATCCTCAGTGGTCACCCAGCAGTATCTCATTGCCACTCACATAATCAGCTTGGAATCGTTTGTGTCTGCTCACCTTACCTGTGCAGTACTCATCTTCCCTTGCTGAGTGGAGTCCCTGCTGCCCTGCTTCCTTCAGAAGTGCACCTGGGCCTGGTACCATCCCGCATGATTCAATATTTGATCCATGGCCCGGAGAGTTATTGCTGACTTCTTCCAAAGCCGCATTGCAGATGTAGAATATGATAATGAGGCTCCTAATAACATTTTATCTTGGTCTTTGAAAAGTTTCTAGTGAAGATTATAGTCTCTTGTTGATGCTGGCCAGGACTAAGAGATTTTGTTCACAGATCATATAATGCCCCAGTGGTCAAGTGGCAGCTGTCATCCTGCCCTGTGCACTTTACCAGTCTTACAGAAAGAAAACAGAGTCATCTGGTTCAGGCCTAGATCTTTGCTTAATCACGAGACATCGAGTCCAAGTTACATCAGTAACTTCATTCCTGACTCCATGGTCCTATGCTTATCAAAGCCTTCTACTAGGAAAGTGGTGGAAGCAGCTAATCCTGGGAGTTTCAGTGAGGATGGGCCTCTTAGGAAATACAAATTCAAATCACAGTGAAATGTCAGGATACACTAAAATGAATAGCTAAAGTGAAAACAAAAAAAGAACAACCAAACCTGTAGTAACAACTGCCAGTGAAGATGCAAAACAACTTTCACATGTGGTTGTTAATCTCAGCAGTTCATTCTTAGGTATTTACCTAAAAGAAATGATTCCCTGTGTCCATGGAAAAATGCTTTCTATACAGATATTTAAGTCATGTCCTTCCATGAGTGAGTGGATGAACTATGGAACATTTGCTGTACACTAGAATAATAGTTGGCGCAAACAGAACCCAAAACTGCTATGTATACCGACAAGGCTGAGTCTAGAAGTATTGTGCTGTAAGAAAGAAGGCAGACATAAAACTGTAGACTAGAGCCGGGCGTGGTAGTGCACGCCTTTAATCCCAGCACTTGGGAGGCAGAGGTAGGTGGATCACCGTGAGTTCAAGGCCACCCTGAGACTACAGAGTTAATTCCAGGTCAGCCTGGACCAGAGTGAGGTAGAGAGGAGGTTGTCCACAAAGTGACACAAGGAATTATTTGCAGTGATGCAATGACTGTAGTGATGGTTCTGAGTGAATAAAGCTGTGAAGTCATCAAACTCCATTTAAAATAGGTGTACTATATTGTATGCTCAGTTGGTTCAAAAAGAAAAACGTAGCCGGGTATGGTGGCTCATGCTTTTAATACCAGCACCTGGGAGGCAGAGGTAGGAGAATCACTGTGAGTTCAAGGCCACCCTGAGAATACATAGTGAATTCCAAGTCAGCCTAAGCTAGAATGAGACCCTGCCTCAAAAAATGAATAAATAAATAAATAAATAAATAAATAAAGAGAAATCTTGGCTGAATTCTATTTCTAGCTAGCTCTGAGTTCTTGTATAATAAACTTAATCTCTGTATATTTCTTTCATACAGAGAAAATGAAGGCAGTAGATTACTTACCTGTCTCGGTTGGTTATTATGAAAACAGAAATGAAACAACTTACTTGAAGTGCCTTTAAAATAGTCATTTGCAAATGCTGGGAGTGTGGGGTATCCCATCACCACCTCTCCTGGCATGAACTCTGATAACCAGTCAAGTACAGACATTACAGCTAATATTTTTTTTTAATTAATTAATTTATTTATTTGAGAGTGACAGACAGAGAGAGAAAGACAGATAGAGGGAGAGAGAGAGAATGGGCGCGCCAGGGCTTCCAGCCTCTGCAAACGAACTCCAGACGCGTGCGCCCCCTTGTGCATCTGGCTAACGTGGGACCTGGGGAACCGAGCCTTGAACCGGGGTCCTTAGGCTTCACAGGCAAGCGCTTAACCGCTAAGCCATCTCTCCAGCCCAATTACAGCTAATATTAATTTTACTTTTGTAGACCATGGTCTGGGTAATGTCCTGTCCATGGTCATCAGTAAAATAAAGAGGTTAGATTAGATAAGAAGTACAAACTGCAAGCTCAAAGAGTCTGTAAAGCTTTTTGAGTGTGTGTTTAACCTTCATAGTATTGGGCTGTTTGGCATTAATTTAGAATGTGACATTGCCTTTATTTCAATCTAGAGTTTTCAAATGAAATTTGGATTTTCAGCTTATGATTATAAGTTAACATTGCTGACAAAACCAAATCTAGAGGCCTTCACAGTAGCAGTGATCTACACTTGCACAGTAGTTGAGTCTTCACAGGATGTTTGCGTATTAGTTTCGCATAATCTTCACCACACTCTGTTGCCCTTTCTGTTCTTTTTAGTAACAATTAAGACAAAACTGAATTCATTATGGAGTTCCCAGTGTGGTAAGCACTGTATTAGGGCTGGATGATCCAGAGGAAAACCAAACAGACACATCACTAAACTTGGGATGAGTTGGCAAATAGCACCTACATTTCCCTCAAAAATTAAAAGATGAGCAGGAATGGTAATTCAAGCCTCTAATCCCAGTAATTGGGAGGTGGAGGTAGAAGGAGAGTGGAAAGCAAAGAGCCTGAATGCGGCAGTATTTCTCATTTTGATATCCCTAGTTCATGTGACTGTGTCTTTGTTAGAGCTCAGTCAAGTGGGGTGCCATTCCCAAAGGTGTAGATAGAACTTAGGAAGTGAGGATCCCTGTGTGTTCAAGGCCAGCCTGGGCTAGAATGAGACCCTACCTTAAAAAAAGTAATTAAGATGAGAGGGATAACATAGAGCATATATGTAATGAAAGTATATTATCTGCATGCATGGAAATGTTATTGTGTGAAACTCATTATTTTGTACAGTTAATATACGATTAGAAAGTCAGGCCAGGGCTAGAGAGATGGTGAAGCAGTTAAGCCTGCGAAGCCTAAGGATCCAGGTTCAATTCCCTAGTATTCACGTAAGCCAGATGCACAGGGTGGCACATGTGTCTGTAGTTCGTTTGAAGTGGCTGGAGGCCTTGGTGTACCCATTGTCTCTCCCTCTCCCCCTTCTCAAGTAAGTAAATAAAATATTTTTTAAAAGAAAGACCAAAGATGCTATGTGTTTTAACAAAGGTGAGAGAAAGCATGCTCCTTTGTATAAGCTTTAAAATGTCTCAAATTTTGTAAAAAAAAAATGGGAAAAAGCCAATTTTTTTAAAGTCCCTGCATACTTAATAGGCAAAGTATGGCTGTAATCAAAATGATCCTGTCTGCCTCACGTAGAAGATCAGGTCCTCTTTCCCTTTGTGACTCAGTAGATCAATGAATGCTAGCTCTCAGTCTCACAAATGCCAAGAGGCAGAGACTGGCACAGCCACGTAAATTATATAGACATTTCTTACATTCAGCCGCGCTTTGGTTTTTTCAATATAATCAGGATCTTGAGTGGCAACTCAGTCTGAAATAAACATCTTTGTCAAGAGTCTTTTCTGTGTATTCCGTAGGAATCTAAATGAGCTGCCCTGATTCATGTGAGACAGTGGGAACTGTCCTTTGAAAATAACATGGAGGGTACTGTCTTCCTTCTTCCTTCCAACCTAGTAGTTTATACTTCATTTGGTCAACTACACAGTAATAGTGGTCAACATCTTAAAATGACAAATTCTAGGTTTTGATTTCAATCAATCTCATGGTTAAATCCTTTCCACCTACAGATAAGCCCCCTTTATAGACATAGATACTTAATGACATTCTGACTATGCTAGGCATAGTAATTTTTTGTTTTGCTGTAAGACTTATCATGGTCATAGGCATCAAAAATCTGACTGGCTTCTGAGCTGGGCTTGCTGGAGTGTGACCAGCCTGGCCTTGCTGCAGCTCTGTCCCCCTCTGGTGGTGATTATCTCATATTGCAGCATATTTGAACTGCTTCAAAAAGGACTGATCTGAGGCTGGGGAGATAGATGATAGGTGGGTAGGTAGGTAAGGTAGGTAGGTAGCCGGCCGGCTTTCTTAGTGAATAAAGTGCCACCATGGAAGTGTGAATAACCAAGTTTGAGTATGTATCCCTAGCACCCACTGAGCCACAGGACACTTAGAATCCAGTGATGAGTCCCGAGTCTTGTTTTTCAGAGGCTGCATGCCTCTGTAATGGCTCCTTATTGATCCATGTCAATTTGTTGGTGGCTGATAGCCCTATATATCACAACCTTCACTTCCAGTTCCCACAATGATGATGTCCCTTTGTCCACTTCTGGTCATTTAGTGGACACCTTTGTGTAGAGAATAACCTACAGAGAGTCAGTGGACAGGGCATCCAAGCTACATTATGAAGGTGTACAAAGCAGGCAGTTGGACTGGATATTCATTAAAATTATTGCTTATTCTCAACCTTTAACTCTACTTTCTACCTTTGTGATCTGATCATCTTATCAGGGCATTGAATACCTCAGATATGACTTTAGGGGTGAGGTTGAGGTTAGGAGTTCTAAGAATTTGTAGAACTCTGAAGCTTAACAAAATGAGAACATTTGAGAACTCCTGTTGGGGTTATATATATACCTCTGTTAATGAATTGTGAACTGTCTTTTGGAGAATTTCTAAAAGCTAGTAGGATGCTAATAAGCGAGTCCTTATGTCCACTGTGTAGAACAGCAGTACACTCGCACTGTGTCTTACAGCTTCTCAACAGCCTTTCAGGTAGGAGTTCAGGAGTCTTCTTAGACTTGCCTTGGGAGATGGCATGAGGGAGTGGCTAAGGAGAAGGAGATTCCTGAAAGACATTGACAACTGTTTATGCTAGCAATCTTAACAGTTTTTTATTTTTGGAAGATGATTGCTGTTCTTCCTTGATTCTGAGATACGTGGTAGGAATGTTTCTCTTGATTATTGTTGTGCATTTCAAGGATGTAAGAACGTCTTCTAGGCCAGGCCAGCCCTGAGGCTTGCCTTACCCTCCACATCTGACTGACTTTGAACATGACTTCTATATGTGTTTCTCTCACAGGTGGATTTGCTCTCGTGTTCCTGGTGAGGACAAGCAATGGGGTGAAATGTGCCTTGAAACGCATGTTTGTCAACAATGAGCATGACCTCCAGGTGTGCAAGAGGGAAATCCAGATCATGGTAAGGCTGTCAGGGCTGTGGATGCCTGTTTGAAATGGAGTAGGTTGTGCACTCAATAAAACCTTAAGTCCGGCTTGTTCCCTTCTCTGAGCTGACAGAGTACCCTGTGGGAGGTAGAACCAACAGCCAGGAGATACAGTGCACTATTCTTGCCTTGGCCACCCTCAGCTGGAAGTTGAAGAGAAAGGAGCATATAGAGAGAACTGACCTATTTTTAAATAAGAGAAATAATTTGGGGGCATCGGGAAAGGATTTAATCTGGAAAGCCCAACCCTTCAGGAGGCTTTCTTCTCTGTCCTGCCTTCCGTCGTTAGTCCCCTGTCTCAGTCTCCACCCCACAAAGTTTTTCGTCATGCTGTGAACATGCCCTTAGCCCCCTGTTTGCTTTGTAGATGTGAAGTACTTCCAGCTAGAATGTTCTCCCCAGGTTTAGGCCACAGCCTAGATACCTCATAAAAACTCTGTGATTCCATTTGTAAAAGTTCATGAAGAGGCAAAATTCATCTGTGGAGTTACAAGTTAGAGAGTAGTTATCTGAGTTGGGAAATGGACCAGAAAAGGGTCTTACTGGAACTTGGGAGTCATGGAAATACGCTGTTTGGGGCATGGTGCACACAAGGGTATGTAAGTGTCACAACTGAAACACATGAGGATCTGTGCATTCTTATTATATTAACTATACTTCCATGAATTTAAAACATATTTTTCAAGATTCACGTTTACATTGTATTGAAATGAAAGAGTCTGTGTAGTGGAGGTATATCTGCCATGTTTATGCATGAAATAATACAGTATCTTGTGAAAACAGTAAGTATTGATTTAAAAGAATATTGACTATGATTGATGATCAGAGCAGAGTGATGACTGTTAGAGAGTTTGTTAGTCTCTTCCACTTCTGTCTGACATTATGTAATCTGCTGTTCTTGGTACTTCCACAGTACTTTTATCAATTATATTTAGCCTGTTACATGTTAGGGAGTTCTGCCATCACAATGTGAGTTATTTGAAATCAGAAACTTTATATTCCTCCTCATTGCTTTGCATAGAGAACATGGCTTAATAAACTGAGTGAAATGAGTATTGAAATAAAGACAACAGTGGGAACATATATGCTCACCTAGACATTATTTATTTGTGTCCTAGATTTTAATGCTTACGTAAAGAACAGAAAGAAACCAGGTGTAGTGCTTCATGCCTGTAATCTCAACTCTCAGGAGTCTGAGGCAGAAGAAATGCTGTAAGTTGGAACTCAGTCTGGGCTGCAGAGTGAGTTCCAAGATTGCCTGGGCTACAGTATGAAACCCTGTCTCAAGAAACATAGATAAGGATTACAACAGGCTATGCCAGTCTTTGACCACCTTATGTTGGGCCACCCTGTCAGGGACAGCTTAAAGTAGCATATGGTTCTGTAGTTAGGCTACTGAAAGAAGTCAGGACTTTAGAGCACCCAGTACCGTGTGGATGCCAGACAGAAAGTTGAGAGATTTGAGAAGGAACTACCACCATACAGAACCAACCAACTATTCCCAAAGCTCAAGACCATGTGAATCGGTCTGCACTAAGCTGTAGTCTTCCCACTCTCCTGCCATGGTGAGCCAAGATACCTTGCTTGCAATGTCTCCTCTTTACCCTTGGGTTTTCCTGAGGTTTCTCATTCCTCTTTGTTCTATGCTCACTTGCTTTGTTTTCTGTTTCTGGTCCTCATTCATTTACTTGTGTTAAAGAAGCAATCCCATTCTTTTACTTTATCCCACTTGTTTGGAAATGCTTGCTTTGCACTAGGCAGATGTGGTAGTGGAACAGTCAAGGTGTACAGGCCCAAGAGCTCAAAGTTGATAGGTGTGATTTAGAATTAAGTTGCATAGGTCCAAGTTCTGGCTCAGTCATGCATTCACTGTAAAAGTTTTGTTTTTAATATAATTTAATTTTCAAAACTTAGTCAATTTGGTGAAGTGAGTTTGTCATAGAAAACAAACAGCTCCCCAAGGGGTACTCCTGGGCCATCTCAGGGTCCTAGAGGTAACCACAGTGGCTGTTTCAACGTACATCTAAAAATATGAATTCCCCTTCACTTTAGGCTTTGTCTTTCCTAGGAAGTAAGCATTTAGCACTCTTTGGTCTTCTGCTGAACTTCCCTGTCCTCATTCTTCAGAATGCGAAGTTTGGGCAATAGGTTGCTATGTAGTATTACCTTTTACGTTCTTCTGTAAGACAGCTGTTCCTACTGAACCTATTGCTAGGCTAGTTTCTGTGCCTTTCACGTAGAATCATTTCCTCCAGAATTAGCATCACCTCAGGTTTCCTCCTTTGGTCAGTTTTCTGAGAGCATTTTAGCAATGTGATCCCAACCCCTTCCCATGGGCACAAATCATGAATGTGCACCTCTCATTAGCATTCTGTCTTCATTGTTACGGTAAAGGTTTCACCTTGAGCTTCTGACTTGCTATACACTGGCTGTTGGTTTTCTAGAACTAATTTGGTCTTGTGGAATTTCTTAGGCATTCCTTTCCCTTGGCCTTACTTTTAGTAAGCCCTCCTGCTCCTCGTTCTGATATATTCCCTCATCATTTGGGGGTGATCCTCTAGGAGTCCAGATAGTATTGTGCTTTGGGTGTCAAGTCTAAAAATATTTGCTGAGCTCTCAAGTCTGATGATCTTATACTATTTTTTTCCCAGAGTATTTATACCTTTATACTTCACACTTAAGTCTATGAACCATTTTGAGTTCACTTTTATATAAGGTGTGAGACTTTTGTTAAGTATTTTTATTTTTCCTCTATGGATAACAAATTGTTACAGTACTAATTCTGAAAAGACAACCTCTCCATTATTATATATTTTTTATTAAATATCAATTGGGCTGGATTTGGGATAGATGTAGCTCAATGATAGCATACTTGCCTATGTATATGACACCCTGGGTTCAACCCCTCAAAAATCACTTGAATTTAGTTGTAAAGGTGCATTTCTTGACCTTTCTAGTTCTCATTTCTCTTATCAACTGTGTGTTTCTTATCTCTACCAGTATCACCCAGCTCATGTTTTGTAGCCCAGGCTGACCTTAAACTCTCTATCTAGCCAAAGCTGGCCTTGAACTCCTGATCCTTCGGCCTCTACCTCCCAAATTCTGAAGTTCCAGGTGTGTGTCACCACACCCAACTATAAAGTCTTGAAGTCAAACTTCTTCCTTTTATTTCCTTTTGTAGCCTTATTGTTGAATAAGAATGGTAAGTAAACATCCTTACTTTGTTCCCAGTCTTAGTAGAAAGTCACTCAGTCTTTTATTTTTACCTTGTACATTAAACAGTAAAATCAATTTGATATGCTATCTGCAGTGGGACTGTTATCAACATATTAGGGAAACACCATCATACTCAAGTTTGAACCCTTTGATACTGTGGAAAATGCAAAAGCAAAGATTCAAGTTAAGGAAGGAATTCCTCCGGGTCAGCAAAGGCTGATGTTCTTTGCTGGTAAGCAGTTGGAAGATAGATATAACTTTATCAAACTATAACATTAAAAAAGGAGTCCAGCCTTCATCTTGTGTTGAGACTTCATGGTGATGCTAAGAAGTCCCAACAGGAACAAGCATAAGAAAAAGACTGTTAAGTTGGTTATCCTGAAATACTATAAAGTAGATGAAAAATCTAGTGCCTTTGAGATGAATGTGGTACTGGAGTTTTTATGGCCAGCCACTTTTTATTGTTTTTTATTCACAGTTGTTACAAATGTGCATAATAGATTTTGATCATAATTCCATCCCATTACTTTTTCTTCCTCTTCTCCCTGTCTCTCTACCACTGAACCATTTTTTTCCCAACTAGTCCCTCTTCTACTTTGATGCCTTTTTTTTTTTCCTTTTCCTCTGTGTATTTATGTAGCCTACTGTGTTTAGTTAGAGTTGTCTGCATAAGTGTGGGTAGACAATTATTTACCAGGCCACATGCAACTGAAAAAGTCTCTTGTTCCTCCAGTAACCATTAACTGCCAATACCTCTTCATGGAGGGATGGGAACCTCATGCCTTTCACCATCATTCTAGAAAAAATACCTATGGGCCCAATATTGTGCAGCTGTTGTGCAAATAATGACACTTACTCTGAAGTCATAAGTGCCGTCTCATGTCTGGGAGACAGCGTTGCATGGCACTCCTTCCATTCATTTGTCTCATATTTTTTCTCACTCTGTTCCACAATGGTCCCTGAATAGATACCCACTGTATTAGAAGAACAGAACTGCTAGAATGAATTATATTAGAAAAGGGAATTTATTGAATTAGTTTGTGGTAGTCTAATAGCAATTGCAGGCCCAAGAATCAAGGAATCTGGTAGCTGCTCAGTTCACATGGCCAGATGCCTCAGCAGTCCCAATCCCACACTGAAGAACTGGAGGCTTCCTGAGGGGCCGCCCACTCTGGAGGAAGGACTTTCTCCTTCAATTAATCCTTAATGGGTGCAATCCCAGAGACCCACTCAAAAGTAATTTTAGTAATTATTTAGTAATTAGTAAAATTCAGTAATTTTAGCTTGTTCCTGTTGGGACTTCTTAGCACTACCATGAAGTCTCAACACAAGATGAAGGCTGGACTCCTTTTTAATGTTATAGTTTGATAAAGTTATATCCATCTTCCAACTGCTTACCAACAAAGAATATTAGCCTTTGCTGACCAGGAAAAATTCCTTATCCTGGATCCTTGCTTTTGCATTTTCCACAGTATCAAAGGGTTCAACCTTGAGTATGATGGTGTTTCCCTAGTATGTTGATAACAGTCCCACTGCAGATAGCTTATAAAATTGATTTAGTAAGTCTGTGGATTATTAAACAGATCAAGTTGACAACACCTTAACCATCACAAGTTCACCCCTTGTCAACATGGCACCAAACCATATCTCCTTCTATCTCATACTTAATTTCCAAATGTAAAAAGTAACAAGCTCATAATTCTGCCTAACATGGTATAACTATCCCACCATACAACTAGAAATGCAAAATCTTTCCCCTAAAACAAAGCAAGGTTCCTTGAAGAATGCTTAGTCTCTAATATAATAGGTCTAATAAAAATTCAACAGATAGCTAGTGATATAATCTAAATATTGGTGTAGATATGTAAAAACACTTTACTGTTGCAGTCAGGTTCTCATTGCTGGTAGAAATCACCCAACCAAGAACAGCTTATGGGGAAAAAAGAGGTTTATTTTGGCTTACAGATTCAAGGGGAAGTTCCATGATGGCAGGAGAAAATGATGGCATTATCCTGTGACCCACATAAGGTGGACAACAGGAACAGGTATTCCAAACACTGGCACGTGGAAACTAGCTATATTACCCATAAATCTATCTCCAACAATTCACTGCCTCCAGGAGGCATTAATTCCCAAATCTCCATCAGCTAGGAACCTAGCATTCAGAACACCTAAGTTTATGGAGGACACCTGAATCAAACCACCGCATTCTGCCCCTGGCCTCCATAAACTGATAACCATACATGATGTCAAATTTAATGCATTCATCTAACTTTAAAAGTCCCCATAGTTTTTATCAATTCCAATGATATTCATACATCTCCATATTCCAAAGTCTTTTAACTGAGCCATAATACCAAAAAATAACCTCAAAAAAAACCCCACAATGACACGAATAAACATTTACACTACAAAAGATGGCATTGGGCATAGCAAAGAAATATTCAACCAACACAAGATTTAAAATGAGGGCAAACATCAAACTCTGTAGCTCCAAGTCCAACAACTCTAGCCCATGACAAGTCTCCAAGTCCAATAATTCTGACCAGTAACAAGTCTCCAGAGTTCCAGTTCTGCCCCTCTAGCTAGGCTACTCACAGTCCTAAAAAAAACTTCATCCAGGACCGGCAGCTTTCCTTAGCAGCTGTCTCATGGTCCCAGCATCTCCACTGGGTTTTCACTGCAATCCACGGTTCATCCTCATGGCCCCGTGGGGTCCCCATGCAGACATCCAGGAAACCTGCTTCACACTGCCCATGGCCATTTCCAGAACACAAGACCATGTTGCAAACTTAATGACCCTCTCTTTCCTGCATTTCTTATACTCCACAATACCAGGTAGGGTGCCAATTTGTTAATCCAGGGGGCGGGAATAAAGCAGACTTTAAAGAACAGGACACTTCTTGAACATTCAGGGCCCTTCAAGAATCTACATTCTTCCTGTTGCTCCAATGCAGGTCAGCTGGCCCAATCTCAGTGGCTGTTATCTTTCAAACAATTTGCAGGTGAATGGGCATCAGTTTAACCCAAAAGATTTTTTTTTTTTTTTCTGTGTCATATCCCTCTGTTCATACCAGTTCATTTCTATACAAAGCAACCCTGCACAACTTCTCAGGACATGGGCATAACAGCAAGCTTCCCACACAAACTGCTAGCCCAGTCCAGGCAAAGCTGTTTCTCACCCTCATAAGCCAAACCTCACAGTCCATAGTTCTTACTGCATTCAGGCCTTTCAACTCTGTCCAGAATAGTCCATCAAGCTGTACTTACAGCACTGCAAGGCATCTCTTAGGCCAAGGTTTCAAATCCTTTCACATTTCTCTTTAAAATCAGCTCCAAAAGGCCAAAACCACACAGCCAGGTGTCTAGCAGCAATCTCACTCCTTGGTGCCCCTTTATTGTTGCAGTAAGGTTCACATGGCTGCTAGAAATCACCTGACCAAGAGCAGCTTGTGGAAAAAAAGAGGTTTATTTTGGCTGACAGGCTTGAAGAGAAGCTCCATGATGGCAGGGGGAAATGATAGAATGAGCCAAGGGTGAACATCACCCCTCTGTCAAACATAAGGTAATAACAACAGGAAAGTGTGCCTAACACTGGCAAGTAGAAACTGGCTGTAACATCCATAAGCCTGCCCCCAATAATATACTCTCTCCAGGAGGTATTAATTTCCAAATCACCATGAACTGGGAACCTAGCATTCAGAACACCTAAGTTTATGGGGGACACCTGAATCAAACCACCATACCCACTTTGATGGACATTATTGTGGAAAGTGTCTGACTTCTGCTTCAACAAATCAGAGAACAAGTATTTGTTTATGAGTTAGTAAAAGACATTAACTAAAGTAAAAATATTTTTATCAGTGCATTTTCTCTCTATCCTAATTGTTTTCTACACATTTAATCTGTTAAAGAAGAGGTTTAGAGCCGGGCATGGTGGCGCACACCTTTAATCCCAGCACTCGGGAGGCAGAGGTAGGAGGATCACTGAGAGTTCGAGGCCAAAATGAGACTACATAGTGAATTCCAGGTGCCTGAGCCAGAGTGAGACCCTACCTCAAAAAAAAAAAAAAGAAGAGGAGGTTTGTATTGATTGGCTTTTCAAATATTGAGTTGGCTTTGCCTCCCTGGAATAATCCTTTGGTTGGTCATAAGTCATATTTTATATGTTGTAAAATTAATGTGTGTGTGTGTGTGTGAGTGCGCATGTGCGCGTATATGTGTGTGTGTGATTTTTTTGAGGCAGAGTCTCATTCTACCCCAGGGTGATCTGGAACTTACTCTGTAGCCTAGCCTGGACTTGAATTTATACTGGATCCTCCTACTTCAGCCTCCTGAGATTAAAGGAGTGTGCCACCATGCCCAGCTAAGATAAAGATCTTTACATCAGCATTCGCTAGGGAAGATGATGTGTTTTGGGTTTTCTTTTCCTCCCCTGATTTTTGTATCAGAGTTAAGACTGAATTGTGGAGGGTCCCTTGCTCTTCTGTTTTTTGTTTTTTGTTTTTAAATTTTTTTGTTGTTGTTCATTTTTTATTTATTTATTTGAGAGCGACAGACATAGAGAGAAAGACAAATAGAGGGAGAGAGAGAGAATGGGCGCGCCAGGGCTTCCAGCCTCTGCAAACGAACTCCAGATGCGTGCGCCCCCTTGTGCATCTGGCTAACATGGGACCTGGGGAACCGAGCCTCGAACCGGGGTCCTTAGGCTCCACAGGCAAGCGCTTAACCGCTAAGCCATCTCTCCAGCCCTGTTTTTTTTTTTTTTTTAAAGACTGTGTGGAGCTAGTACTGATTCTTCAAGTATTTGGTTGAAATCTCTTTGAATCCATCTGTGCCTCGTAGTTTTAGATGAAGTTTTAAATCCAAACTTTCCTTCATTGTTATAAGTCTGTTCAGATAATTTATCTGTTTATTAAATGACTTGTAGTATTTTTTATTTTCGGGGTATTAGTTCATTCACTTCAGCTATTAAACTTGTGTTTATAGAACATTAGTGTTAGCGGGGTTTTTTTTTTAAATGTTTTAATTTGAAGTGTTACATGTTTGTAACCATCTTAGGCTCAGACCCCTCAGGTAGAAGTCTTATTTCTAGTGCCATGTCTCCCAAAGATATTGAGGGAGTCACTAAAATGCTTTCACATTTTGTTATTATTATTTTATTAATTTCTGAGACAAGGCCTACTCTGTAGCCTAGCCTGGCCTGGAACTCACTGTCCTCCTACCTCAGCCCCTGAGTGCAAGAATTACTGGCATGCACCACCACATTTTATTTTGACAAATGTTATCTACTTTTTCAAAAGGCAGGTGTGGACCTAGGATGTGTGTTCTAGAACAAAGGAAATCGAGTTCTGATGGACAGTGGAAGTGTGGGACTTCTCATCCCTTTGCCTGAAGGCAGGAAAAGATTATTTTAAGATTAAAATAGAGAAAATAATGATAGAGAAGATCTGTGGCTCAGGATGTGGTAGGGGCTGTTCTGTGTCTGTATCTTCTGACCCTGTTGGATTTATGTCCTCACTGAGCTTGATAATGAGGACACTGAGCCACCACTGGTGATGTTTGAGCTCTTGCTTAGAGCAGAAGCGACTAATCAAACCATGCATGGCAGGCAAATGTTTTCATATTCTGAAAAGGGGTCGGGGTGTAGATTCTGAAAGTAGGGAGCTCAGGTTTGTTATGAGACAGGAATTTAAAGGAAATTATTTTAAAAGTTGTTTTGTTACTATATTTTATATAAGAAAGTGTGTGTGTGTGTGTGTGTGTGTGTGTGTGTGTGTGTAATAGGCAGTGTTTGAATTTGCCTGAAAACCCACTAGAGCCCAAGCAAGAGTGATAGAAGAAAATTAAAGCAGTTCTATATAGGGGATAGGTTCAAGAGTAGGAAATTGTCTAATACTTTGTGTTATTTGGAGGCTAATATATTATCTACTAAACAAAATTAAGTAAAATGTAAAGCTGTTTTTATAGTTAGTTGAATGAGTAAGCAAAGATTCAAAAACTGTCAAGTTCAATGAAAGTACTAGCCATGTTATATCAGCATTGGATCCTCATTTGGCAAGTCTCATGATCAAGAGCTGCAGTATGTAGTAAGTTTGTGGATTTGGGCCTGTTGTGTATAAGGACACTGGTGGTTTGAAAGTGAGTTTATGTCCCCCATAGCCTCAGAAATTTTTGATTAAGGTTAAGCTTCCTGCTTATCTCTAGCAACCTACTGGAGGAGGTGTCACTGAGGGTGGATCCTGGGACATGTTTGGGGAGGATCTTGATTCCAACCCAAAGGAATGCAGATAGCATTTTGAGCTCTGGCTGTTTGCATTTGTGGCCTGACTGTTGGGGTTTTCTGTCTGCTTCAATCTGTGATTGGCAGCCAGGTTCTTCCACCATTGATAGAACTTCCCCTGTATCTGTAAGCTTGAAATAAATTCCTTCCTCCCACATGCTTGTGTCTGAAGAGATGTTCATCCCAGTAATGTGGAGCTGACTACACCAGACACTCACCAGAGATCTGTGAGCAAGGTGGGGCATCTAGGCTGGTGGCTTAAAATTCAGTAGGTGCAATTGCTACAAGTTATAAAGATTTTAGTGGTTTGATATGAATCTGGAAGAAGCTTTTAAGAAAGAAAGCTTACCATTAGTTTTCTGTTATTTTACATGTATTAATTTAAGAAATAAAAGAAACATCAATTATGCAGTCAATACAAAGTTGGAAAATATAACAGCTAGCTGAAGTGATGGAATGACCCTTATAATTGAATAGTGGATTAACTCTAATGAAATGGAGTAACAAAGCAAGGTCATATACTTGGGTTTTAATTTTATTTAAACCAACTTTACCAGCATAGTTCAGGAGAGGTAGCAATTAAAAGTAGTATGAGTGGAAACAGATTTAGTTCTACCTTGCTTGGAGGCCTGGAATGCATTATCTCCTTTTCCCTAGAAACCAGACATAAGGATGTGACTAAGAGTGATAGACACCTGGACACCTGTGTAGGAACTGAATTGACCAACTTATCCTCCCCCTCACCCAATTCAGGAAAGCCTAATTTCTATAAAATAAAAAAAGTCTCCAAGTCATCATGTGCTTTACTAGTCAGGACCCCTCCCAACTCTGGAGCTTCCTGCTTGCTTTGCTAAAATACCCATTTCTGGGTACCCCTCCTGCAATATAAGAGCTCTGCCTTCTTTCCTTCTCTTAAGCTGTATAATAAAATCTTCCTAAACCTCAAAAAAAAAAAAGGTTAATTAACTCAATATGAATGTACAGTGTGATGTGGCTGCCAGGAGTTTTCTCAATAGCAGTTTTTAGCTGTGCTAAGAGAGTTACAGAGGGTGGCAATGCTGGTTTACTCGTGGTTTAGAAAATCAGGAGGTGAAAAATTCCAGCCAGATACAAGGAAGAGCTCTTCAGCAGTGAGGGCTGACTACAAAGGGGCTGTGGGCACAGTGGATGGCATAATTCTCAAGTCACCTTGTCAAAAGGATGCAGTAGGAGCTGTCAATGAGACATTTCCTACCAAAAGGAAGGGAGGGAGGGAGGAAGGAAGAGAAAGAGAAAAGAAAGGATGTAGTAGGGACTCAGGCATGAGCTACCTGAGCTGCTTTTCTAAGGTCAGTGCTATTCAAAGGCTATTTTTCATTTGCTTTTTTTTTTTAATTTCTTTTTGCTTTTTTGTGGTTTTGTTTGTTTTTGTTTTTCAAGGTAGTGTCTCACGTTACTTAACAGCTAAGCCATCTGTCCACCCTTTCTTTCTTCAAATATTTTTATTTATTTGAGATGCCGAGCAAAACAAAGAAGTAGAGAGAAAGAGAGCAGTTAAAAATATTTTTATTGGGCTGGGCGTGGTGGCACACGCCTTTAATCTCAGCACCCAGGAGGCAGAGGTAGGAGGACTGCTAGGAGTTTTCTCTAAGCCTAGCAGTGTGGGTGATTGAACTATTTAGCCTCAGGGTGACCTCAAACTCGCTACAGTCCTCCTAAGTGCTGGGATTAAAGGTGTGATCCACCGCACCCAGCTTTGTTTGCTTTCCTACTTCAAAAAAAATACTGTCCATTAACCAAGTTGGGTCCATTCCAGGAAGAAAGAATCAGGGAACTCTGGATTCAGATTTGTGGATTAAGACAGCACCAGGGTCACCTTAGAACATTGTGGCTTTGCTTCTCACTCTTCTGTCCTGTTTTAAGATAGCTATTGTACTTTAGGGAATTAGCTGTTGCATCTCCTTGGACCAGTGTTTACCTTCTCAATGTCTTGCAGATTTCCAAGTCTCCCTTTGTTTTATATTCCATAACTGCATCTAATAGATGAGCAATTTTCTTGTTTCTTTTGTAACTCAGGTTGGCCTAGAACTTGCTGTAACTGAGGATGACTTTGAACTCCTGATCCTCCTGCCTCCATCTTCTAAATACTCAGATTATAGGTATATATCACCATGCATGATTTTATGCAGTGTGGGTGATTGAACCCATGGCTTTTTGCATGCGAGGCAAGCACTTTACCAACTGAACTATCTCCTTAGTCTAAATGTACAAGTTTTCTTATCAAAGAAGAAATTATTTTTCCCTCAGCTTGTCTGCTCTTGGATAAATTGATAAAAACATAACAGGACAAACTGGGGGTGCCAGGAAGTGGAACACAAATACCTCGAAAGTGTTCTCTGACCTCCACATGTGTGTTGTGCCATGCACACATGGGTGCATATACA
Source organism: Jaculus jaculus (assembly GCF_020740685.1). Taxonomy (NCBI): domain Eukaryota; kingdom Metazoa; phylum Chordata; class Mammalia; order Rodentia; family Dipodidae; genus Jaculus; species Jaculus jaculus. The sequence continues at coordinate 78,481,537 of NC_059107.1, read as the reverse complement.
CATACCCAAATTTTTTAAAATATATCCATTTATTTGAGAGATAGAAAGAGGCAGAGAGAAAGAGAGGAAAATGGGCTCATCAGGGCCTGTATCCACTGCAAACTAACTCCAGATGCATGCACTACCTTGTGCATCTGGATTATGTGGGTACTGGGGAATCAAATCTGGGTTCTTAGGCTTCTGAGCAAATGCCTTAACTGCTGAGCCATCTCTCCAGCTTTACAAATAAATAATGTTTAAAATGAATATAAATGGGTGTTGGAGAGATGGCTTAGCTGTTAAGTGTAGAGAAAGAGAAATGTCTAGTAGTTCTTAGGTAGCAGAAGCCCAAAAAGCCTCCACTAGAACTCTAGGGCCAGCCCAGGTGTCATTTTCTTTTATTGCGACATTAGAGTTGATACTTTTACCTGTGAATAACTGTCCTTGAAAAGAGTCATAAAGAAAACCTAGGATTATGGAGATATATAAGGAGGAATGAGTAAAGCCTCAGATAGACAAATAAGATTTCCAAACCTAATAAATTATTTCCCTGGTCTTTAAGAAGGTAAAATTTGATTAATAGAGTCCCCAGAATCATGCTTCCAGAAGTAGCAACAACTGTACCAAGTTATGAAATGAGAAAACATTGTATATGGGCAGAGTCAAAACAGGCAAAGGCACTTCTTTGGAAATGTAGTTTGTACAGTTACAAGCAATCTGAATGAGGAACTTGTAGGTATCGGGCTAAAATTCCAAGGAAGGGATGACCTGAGCAAAAGTGCTTGTTTTCTCTTTTTGGAAATTGTGACATGCTACTGACATGCTGTTTCGGATACCATCTTTGTTTTATGAGCATAAATATTAAGGTTTTCATAAGTATATTTAGGAATTGAGTCCTCAGTTTTCTTATAAGGTCTTAAAATTCTAAATTAAGAATTCTGAGGCAAGAATTTTGAGGCTAGGAAGGATAGAACCTTGTTCTGTGCTACAAGTATCACTGATTAGGACCCCTGATAAATTTGGTATTTATGTAGGGTCTGGGTTAAAAGTTTGACCTTGGGCATGCTGGGCAAGTGGTGCACCACCAAGCTATCATCCATCCCTAGTTGTTGGCTTTGCTTGAGATAGGGTCTTAATGTGTAGCTCAGTCTACCCAACACTGCCTTGAACTCCCAGTCCTCCTGCATTCTAAGATCACAGGCGTGCCCCTACACATAACTCAGGATGGCAGTAGTTTCTCATTTCATGGCTCAAACTGTCAACAGCAGGTTTTCACTGATTTCTGAGGTTTGCAGTAGCAATTCTGTTGTCCTCCTGAGTGATGGCACATTCCAGAACCCAAGTTCTAGAAGTAAACGCACGTAGTATGTGTTTTATACTCCTCCTCCATAGGTTTATTTCTCTAGTCACCTCATTTCATTCATTTTTTAAATTTGTTTATTTTTTATTTATTTATTTGAGAGTGACAGACACAGAGAGAAAGAAGGAGAGAGAGAGAATGGACATGCCAGTGCCTCCAGCCACTGCAAACACACTCCAGACATGTGCGCCCCCTTATGCATCTGGCTAACGTGGGTTCTGGGGAATTGAGCCTCAAACTGGGGTCCTTAGGCTTCACAGGCAAGCGCTTAATGGCTAAAGCCATCTCTCTAGCCTCATTTAACTCTTTTTTAAAACTTTTTATTGACAACATCTGTAAATATTGACAACATACCATGATCATAATCCCTTCCCATTTTCCCTTTTCCCCTCCAAATCCCACCTCCATTGAATCCCTTCTTCTTTCTTACTAGTATCTCTTCTGTTTTGATGTAATCATTTTTCCCCTCCTATTATGCAGGTCTTATGTACATAGTATCAGCCTCTGTGAAGTCATGAATATTAAGGCCATTCCCCTTAAGCTTTTATAAACAAAAGTAAAACAATTTAATAAAACTAATTTTGAGACCTGGAGAGATAGCCTAGTGGGTAAAGACACTTGCTAGACAAGCATGAGGATCAGAGTTCAATCCCTAGCACCCACATTTAAAAACAAACAAACAAACAAAAAAAGCATGCCCAAGGTCCAGCAAAAAACACCTGAACTATATAGTCAAAAGAAAACTGCACGTGCCTATAACCCCATTGCTTTTGGGAGTTGACATAGGAGGATCGCTGGAGTTCATGGTTAGCTCCACATTTAGTAAGAGACTCTGATTCAGGGGATAAGGCAGAAGAGCAATGGAGGAGGCCTCAATGTATGTGCATTGAACCCACATATCTGCACACACATCCACGCACAACATCACACAATTTTTAGGGCCTTGGAGATAGTTCAGTTGGTAAAGTGCTTGTCTCACACACATGAGGACCTCAGTTAAATCCCCAGAACTCATGTAAAGATGCTAGGCTTGCTGGCACACACATCATCCCTACTGGGGAACTAGGCCGATCCCTGGGGCTCACCAGCCATCCAGTCTAGCCTAATTGGCAAGCTGCCGGCCAATGAAAGACCCCATTTCATAAAAGGTAGGTGATATTCCTGAGAAATAACACCTGAGGTTGTCCTCAGACCTCCACATGTACAACTTATACCCATACTCAGTGCACTTGGATACACAAAAATGCATTTAAACCAATTTAAAAAATATTCTGGTGGCTGGGGAGATTACCCAGAGGGTAAAAGCACTTGCATTGCTTACCCAAGTCCAATCCACCCATGTCCATGTGAAGCTTACACAAAGGTGCACATCTGTAATCCCAACGTGACTATGGCTGTAGGAAGTGGAGCTAGGAAAATCCTGAAGTTAATGGGCCAGCTAGACTGGCCTTCCCAGCAGCAATAAAAGACAATGAGAGATCCTATCTCAAAGAAGGTAGAAAGAGAGAACTAACATCCCAAGGTTGTCCTTTGATCACACATGTGCCTTGGCATGTGTATGCCCACACACAAACATATATACACAAATGAAAAGTAAAAAATCTTACACTGTTTTTGTATAAAGTCATAATACTCACATTTTTCTTTCCCCTACTTAGGCTTTGGTGTTTTTTGGGGGGGGGGTTGTTGTTGTTGTTTGTTTGTTTGTTTTTTTCAGGTAGAGTCTTGCTATAGCCCAGATTCTCCAGGTAGTCTCAGGCTGGCCTCTAACTCATGGCAGTCTTCCTACCTCTGCCTCCCGTATGCTGGGATTAAAGGTATGCATCACCACATCCAGCTTTCCCAACTTGGTTCTTAATAACTAGATTTCAACACCATCATTACAGAGATCTGCTTCTGTGGCCTTGAAGTTATTATACCAAGGTTTAAGATAGTTCTGAATGTGAAAGGGAACCCTGACATGTATGTGATGCTCAGTAGTTACTTGGAGGAATGAAATTCCCCACACAGCCCTAAGAGGTCCCACACAGTCCAGCTGATGCCCCATTTTTTACCCCAGTTGGTTGTCTTAAAAGGCTTAATTATAAGTAAAATGCTTGGATCTGGATAACATTGTGGTCCCTTCAAGACTTGCAAGACTGTTTTTTCTTTTCATGTATTTTCTAAAGGGAGATAAACACTCTAAAACTGAAAAGTCAAATGGTAGCATGCTCAGAATATGCTCACCTCTGAAGTGCTTTCCTGTATGAATATATAGAGACTGTGAATAAAACCCCATGGTTGTGAGTCATTTGTTTGAGCATTGCTTTACAAACAACTCTGACTCTCTTTTCATGGTGCAGGTTGTAAAGCTCTCTCCATTCACTCAAAAAATGTCATATTATTCACTTTGGCCCTTATAATCCAGAACATCAATTTTTTTTAAGAATTCTTTCCCCCCCAGCCCCCCAAGGTAGGGTTTTACTGTAGCCCAGGCTGACCTGGAATTCACTGTGGAGTCTCAGGGTAGCCTTGAACTCACAGCAGTCCTCCTACCTCTGCCTCCCAAGTGCTGGGATTAAAGATGTGTGCCACTACGCCCAGCTTTAAGAACTCTTTTTTTTGAGCTAGGCGTGGTGGCACATGACTTTAATCCTAGCAGAGGTAGGAGGGTCACCATGAGTTTGAGGCTACCCTGCGACTCCATAGTAAATTCCAGATCAGCCTGAGCTAGAGCTAGAGTGAGACCCTACCTCAAAAAACCTCTTTTTTATTAGCATACATTAATTATAAATAATAATGGATTTCATTGTGACATTTTCATGCATGTATTTAATGTATTTTGATGATTATGTCACCCACCATTGCCCTCTTTGTCTTTCCCATTCCCACTGATTGCCTTTTTTTCTTTCCAATAAGTCCAGCTTCTGCTTTTGTAGTTCTTTGTATCTGTTTTTGTTTTCAGTGACCCAATGAGTTAGGGTTGCTTGCAGGAATATAGGTAAAAGAAGTATTTACAATTTAACAGTGACTACGTCATTGTAAAAAATGTCTCTCCCTCCAACAACCAACTGCCTACAGACCTCAGGGAAGGTTGAGGCCTTAAGAGCCTCTCTCCCTCTTTATTAAAATATTACTTTTATTTTTGATAATTTCATACATGTATATAATGTATTTTGATCATATTCACCCCTCCCATTTCCCTCTCTTATCCCCCTTCAATTGCCACTGAACTTCTTCCCAACTAATCTTACTTTTCCTTCCCTTTTATTTCTCCCCTCTTTTTCAGAACAGGGTCTCATGTAACTCAGACTGGCTCGTATTCAAAATGTAGCCAAGGATGACCTTGAACTCCTGATCTCCATACTTCCACCTCTTAAGTACTGTTATTAAAGTCATGTGCCAGAATATCAAGCTGATTCTTTTTTAAATGTATTAAATTTTACATATTTAGGGGCTGAGGGGATGGCTAAATGGTAAAAGGTACTTGCTGGCAAAGCCTGCAAGCCTGGGATCAATTCCCCAGTACTGCAGAAAGCAGCACATGCATCTGGAGGTTTTTTTTTTTTTTTCCAGCATCAGCAGCAAGAGGCCCCAGTGCACCCATATTCTCATAATCAGTGTGTGTGTGTGTGTGTGTGTGTGTCTGTCTGTCTTCTTCTCTGTCTCCTCTTTCCTCTTAATTCTTCTGCAGTGTTTTTAGATATTATAGATATTATAGGGGTCTTTATCTCTGTTTTACACGGAACACCAAGGACCTGAGCAAATGGGCATTCTATGTGCATTTTCTTTTAGAACTTAGTTTCTAAAAAGTGCTCTGGCTCAGTAGGACGATGAAATTGCTGTTGGACATCTTAGAGAACACTAAAAAGCTGTTCTTAATGGTTCCTTACTCTTACCTGTCCACGCTGTTAGTGTTGTCTCTGTATTTAAATAATCACCTACGCTAATGAAAGCAACTGGATAATTCTGTTCCTACTGGTGTCTGGGAATGAAAATTTGTTTCTCCACTCTTGTTCACAGAGGGACCTGTCAGGGCACAAGAACATTGTGGGCTACATTGATTCTAGTATCAACAATGTGAGCAGCGGGGATGTGTGGGAAGTTCTTATTCTCATGGACTTCTGTAGAGGTATGTATATGGGCTCAGCTGAAGCATCGTTCTCTACCATTTTCATGGTTCAAGGCATATGGATCATTTTACTTAAAGTGCATTCACCCTAAAGGTTAGGGTTTTAGGTGGAAAATCTAAGAAAATTTTTAAAATGCAGTCTACTGTCAACTCTTGGTTATTCTCATAATGGCAAGGAGTGATGGTACCATTGAAATTAATGGGTAATGCCAAACCCCCATGTTTGTTACATGTAAAAAGATTTGGTTGTGTCTGTTAATGAGACCATTTGAAAATGAGAATGAATATGGTTTTGGTGCTGCTTTAAAACAAAAAATGAAGGAACATAATAAAACACAGCTTCCCTGGCTTCACTGCCTTCTCACACCACTATACTTAAATATTTATTTATTTATGAGAGAAAGAAATAGGGAGAGAGAAAGAATGGAAATGCCAGGGTCGGCCCCTGCAAACAAACTAGACTCATGTGCCACCTTATGCATCTGGCTTATGTGGGTCCTGGGGAATCGAACCAAGGTTCTTTGGCTTTGCAGGAAAATGCCTTAACCACTAAGCCATCTATTGAGTCTCACTATACTTATGACATAGGAAGGAAGACCTTTTTTTTTTTTTTTTTGGTATGCTAGAAGTAGCCCTCCTGTCTTTGCTCTATAGCTAAAATTTGTAGTAAGACTACACTCAAGTAACAGTGCTTTTAACATAGAGTTCAATAGTTGTTTCACACATTTACTGTGAGAAATCCAGTCTGCAATACAAAGATATTCAGACTCATCTTAACTGATGTATTAACTACATCCCATACATCCAGCATTTGGAGGTTTGGTTTTCTGGTCTTACATAACTTCCACCAAAAACTTGGGACTGTGTCTTACTATTTGTTACTCTGTTTTATAGTTGCCCTTAGTTCTGCTAAACATTTTTCTGCCTTCAAAGATACTGTACAGAGTGTAGTTTCCTATCCCCCAAGTGTGATATTTACCAGTAATTTCAGCTATTTATTAACCTGGTTTTGTAAAATACTTCCAAATTTGAATTTGACTGTTAGTTCCCTCCTAATAATTGCTTTGAGAACAGGACCATGTGTAGGTAGCAGATGGGACAGGACACAGGATCTGGATAATTTTGAAAGAGAGGTCACCAGTCTTTTGATCCTGGATAGAAAATGTTGTTAGTGTTTCCATAGGTCAAACAATAAGTGGTGAAGCCAGAGAGACCATGCTTTTTCAAAGTGCAGGCTTCAGTGCCATCTTCCTGTTCCCTTGGTCTGTTGTACCATCTGATTCCTGCTACAAGGCAGTTTTGGGGCTATGACCTCATCTCATAAACCACAGGGATATCATACCTAGGCAACAATAGCAAGACCATAATGTCAGTTCTACTTCCAGTCCCCCAAAATAAAATGAGTGCAGTTCACCTCTGTGCACTTTATAAAGTATCTGTTTTTAGCCATAGTGGCTCATGCCTTTAATCCTAACACTGAGGAGGCAAAGGTAGGATCACCATGAGTTCAAGGCCATCCTGGAACTACAGAGTGAGTTCCAGGTCAGCCTGGGCTTAAAATGAGACCCTACCTTGAAAAAGAGGGAAAAAACAAAACACAAGAATCTGTTTTTGATGCATTAAAAGAAGCATTGGATGGTAAGAAAACAAATCCCAAATGGGGACTTGAGGCCCCTGGGGTTTAGTCTTGGCTTGGCTTGGCTAGTGATCAGCTATGTTACTTAGTCCAGTTTACTTCTCCTATGGTTATTCATCACCTTAGTGTAAGCTACAAGTGTGCTTGCTAACAACCTCCCCTTGCCCGGTCTTTCTCTCAGGAGGCCAAGTGGTTAACCTTATGAACCAGCGCCTGCAAACGGGCTTTACAGAAAATGAAGTGCTGCAGATATTCTGTGACACCTGTGAGGCCGTGGCCCGCCTGCATCAGTGTAAAACTCCTATTATCCATCGGGACCTGAAGGTAACAAACCAGTTGTTTCACTCTGTGTATTTTTGCCAAGCGTTTGTCTGTTCCGGGGGTGGAGTACTGCCAGGAGAAATTTAAGACACAAGTTTAAGCTTACATTTTAAGGAGAGAAAAATACAAAGAAAAGTACAGTGCAGGTGTCAACTTTGTACCATAAGTAGCCTTTAGAAGTTGTTTTTATGTTTCCTAATTTTTTGCATTTTGTATGTGTTTCTGTCCACACAAGTAGAGGTCAGAGGACAACCTTGTAGTGTCTGTCCTGTCATTCAGCCTTCTTTGAAATCGGGTCTCTGATTGTTTGTGGCAGAGAAAGAAACTTTAATTGCTATGCCATCTGCCTAGCCCCAAGAAACGGTCAGAAATTATTTCAATAGCTTGTAAATAATGGTGCTATTTAAAGTTAGTTAATTAGATAATTTACTTTTTGTTTTTGGGGGTTTGTGTTTTGGGTTTTTTGAGGTAGGGTCTCACTGTAGCCCAGGCTGACCTGGAATTCACTATGTAGTCTCAGGGTGACCTTGAACTCAAAGCGATCCTCCTACTTCTGCCTCCCAAGTGCTGGGACTAAAGGTGTACACCACCACGCCCGGCCTAGTTAATTTACTTTTGAAGTGCTAAGGATTGAACCCAGGGCCTTGCATATTCTGTGCCAGTGAGCTATATCCTCAACACTCTTTCATATTTAAAAAAATCATTGATTATTTTATAACTCATCCTGATCATCATCACCTGCTGTGTGCTTTTGATATCATGGTCATTTGACTGTTTGTTGGATGGAATTGGCACTTGGTTAGAGTTGAGCTTAATCTTCATTGAGCATAAGTGTGTGCAATGTATTCTTCTGCACCTTGCCAGTCTTATTAAACATGCTTCATCACAGTGTACAGTTCAGAAAATTATGTAACAGAGAGGTTATGTGATTTGCCTAAGGCCATAGAGCCGGGAAACAATAGTCTCAAAATTTGAGCCCAACTCTTTAATTCTAAATTACAGTTTGTTTTCATTATGTGTGTGTTTTGAGGAGCATACTTGATGGCTAATCACTTGCATCAGTGTTCCCTCCTGAGCTTGTTACATGAAGACCTTTTCTGTCCATACTACATTGGTTAGGCTAGAAGCTTGGTGATAATGTTAGAGAACCCAAAGGACTCATTATATTAGTAGCAACCTAGATGGGTTTTTATATGCAGAAATTTGAGGAACATAGCAACATGCTTACATTTATTTTCTTTTGTTCCATTTTTTAATAATCACATACAATAAAATTTACTGTTTTAAAATTTTTTATTATTTATTTGAGAGAAAGAGAGAGAAACAGGTATTGAGAATGGGTGTGTCAGGGCCTCTGACCACTGCAAAGGAACCCCAGATGCATATGCCACTTTGTGCATCTGGCTTATGTGGGCACTGGGGAATTGAACCTGGGTAATTAGGCTTGACAGGCAAGCACCTTAACCACTAAGCCATCTCTCCAACCCAAAATTCACCTTTTTTCAGCAGTTTTTACTGTGTTTACAAGGGTATACAAACTGTCACCGCTATTTAATTCTAGGACATTTTATCATCTCCCAAAGAAAATTTGTATCCACCAATAGTTTCTTCTCATTCCCCTCACCTGTGCCCTAGGCTACTCCAATCAACTTTCTGTTTCTATATACTTTTGTCCACAACCTCTGACCTCTTAGGTCTAAATTATTTCACCTAGCTTTTTTTTTTAATATTTAGAGAGAGAGAAAGAAGCAGAAAGAGGCAAATAGAGAATGGGTGCACCAGTGCCTCCAGCCACTGCAAACAAACTCCAGATGCATGCACCACCTTGTGCATCATAAGTAGTTGTAAAAACATGCTTACTTATATTGTAGTATGGATTAGTTCTTCATAGCTGCATAACATTCTATTACATAGAGATGCCACATTTTGTTTATTCATTAATTCAGTGATGGCCATATAAGTGTTCTTCACTTTTTGACTGTTACATGAGTAATGCAGCTATGAACATTCATGCACTAGTTGTTGGTATCATAGCTATGTTTTGAGGAGTTTTTATACATAGACAGTGTTTAGAAATAGGGCCTCACCATGTAGCCTTAGCTGACCTCAAGCTCACGATCCTTCCTCTTCAGCAGGTGTTTGGATTACAGGCATGCACCTATGGCTCTTTTGAGTTCTTTTAGGTATAAATACCTAGGATAGAATTGACATACTATTTGACAACTCGTATGTTTTAGTTTTATGAGAACTCTTCAAACTATTTTTCAAAGTGACTATACTGTTTTACATCTGGTCCCAATTTCTGTCCACACTTCCTGACACTTGTTACTGTCTTATTTTATTTTGGCTGTCCTGATGGGTGTGCAATGGTTTATACTGGCATTCCTATGCTAAGGCAGTTAGCTTACAGGAAAGTAGGCAGCTGCCTCTAAGCTTTAGATAGCCTTCTTCATGAACCCTTTATCTGAGGAGAATTAACTTATGAATTTAGTACAAGTATTTAATTCTGTGGGGGTGGCACAGATAAAATACGGTTCCTTCCGAGCTGGGCATGGTGGTGCATGCCTTTAATCCCAGCACTCAGGAAGCAGAGATAGGATTGCTCTGAGTTCAAGATCACCCTGAAACTACATAGTGAATTCCAGATCAGCCTGGGCTAGAGTGAGACCCTACCTCAAAAAAACAAAATAAATAAATAAATAAGGGTTCCTTCCATCAAGATATTTAAAGTATTATCAGTGGTTGATAACAAAATAAAATGGAAGAGATGAAATATAAAACTCTGTATAAGAAAGTATAAATAGCAGGAATGGTGGCTGAGGTAGGAGGATCATTATGAGTTCAATAACAGCCTGGGCTACAGAGTGAGTTCCAGCTAAGCTGGGCTAGAGTGAGACCCTGTCTCACAAAAATAAAATAAAATAAAACCAGGCATAGTAGTGCATGTATTTAATCCCAGCACTCAGGAGGCAGAGGTAGGAGGATCACCATGAGTTCGAGGCCACTCTGAGACTACATAGTGAATTCCAGGTCATTCTGAGATAGAGTGAGACCCTACCTCAAAAAAAAAAAAAAGTAATAAACAGAAGAACAAGTGTCATAATTAAATAAGCAGGTATTGGGAAGAGGTAATGATGTTTGAGATTTTCTGGGGGAAAAAATGAAATTTTGAAGGATTGCTGGGCTATGATTGATCATAGAGGAGATAAAGACCATTCCAGGCAGACAGCAGAGATGAAGAGGTAGGTAAGAGGGTGCATAGCCAGTTGCAGACCAGGCTTGTATGACTACAGGCCACTGCCCTGAGTAATATTGATACTGTATTCCTAGTTGTACTCAAATTGAGTGAAATTCGTTGGTTAAAATCCAGAAGCACATGTGTTAGCCAGCTTTCCATTACTGTCACAAATACCTGAGTTAATCACACTACAAAGAGAAAAGGTTTTTTTTGTTTTTGTTTCTTTTTATTTACAATATTAGAGTCTCTAGTCCACAGATAATGATTGGCCCTGCTGTGTTTTGGCAAATGGCAAGACAGCTCATAGTGGCAGAAGTGTGTGACAAACCAGAATCAATGGCCTCATGGCCACGGAATGAAAAAGAGAAGACTAAGGGATGAGGGTCCCACAACTCTCCCCCAATGAGTTAAAGACCTTCTCTTAAAGTCCCCCCTCCCAGTAATACCAGGAAGGCTGGGCCATGCCTTTAGCACATGGACCTTTGAAGGACATTCTAGATCCAAACTATAGCACATCTCTAAATCAGAAGCCATAACAAAAGTTAAAGATTGGTTCTCTATCTCTGCTGTCCTGTCTGGAGAAGAGCTTGTAAATGACACTAAAATGGGGAAGAAGGGTGGCTAATGGGCATTGCATTTATGATCCTTGTGATACTGGACTTCTCGGTACCTTCATTCTCTCCCATGTCAAATGGGGTTAGAGTCTATGTTTTAATAATATATTTTAAGTGACTCATAAAAATTTTATTGTGCACATCAGCCGGGCATGGTGGCACATGCCTTTAATCCCAGCACTTGGGAGGCAGAGGTAGAAGGATCACCATGATTTCGAGGCCATCCTGAGACTACATAGTGAATTCCAGGTCAGCCTGAACTAAAGTGAGACCCTACCTCAAAATAAATAAATAAATAAATAAATAAATAAATAAATAAATAAAAAGAATTATGCACATCTATGAGTGACAATATATTTTAGTGCACTATATAGCATAAGAGTTCATATTGCTCGCTGGGCATGGTGGCGCACGCCTTTAATTCCAGCACTTGGGAGGCAGATGTAGGAGTATTGCCATGAGTTCGAGGCCACCCTGAGACTACATAGTTAATTCCAGGTCAGCCTGGACCAGAGTGAGACCCTACCTCAAAAAAAAAACAAAAAATAAAAAATAAAAATAAAATAAGAGTTCATATTGCTCTCTGACTGTACAACCATGTGGGCAATGGCCACAGCAATGTAAGAGTATAGGAGGCTTCCTCCTTATTACTAAATACAAAAGGCACTGTCAGTCCCTTTCTTAGTCTCCCGGGGTTTTTGGCTTTTTGGGGACCCTCTTTTCCCAGTACCTGAGGTGGCATGTTCTCCCCCAATCCTTTCTGCCTATGCTCTGTGGCTGGCTTTTGTCTCAGATTACTTGGCCTCTATAAGCCGTAGTTCTTCCTCTCTGAAGTAAAGAAAACATTGTCTGCTGTGGAACTGAGTGAGGGTCTGCTTTTTTCACAGGCTCAATTGAGAAAAGATGCTCTCCCAACCACTGTAAAAAAAGAACCCCTCCTGTCCTGCCAACCACATGCGTGGTCTGTTTTTCCAATCTCATACAGGACTTGAGCCAACAGTGGTCCCATGTTCTGAAATTAACCATAACAGAAGTACTGTATTGTGGAAAATGTCTCCTCAAACATGTTATTTTAACCCTTTGATTACTTCCTCTCAATTTTAATCTTTATCCTGTGTAAAAAGATAAAGGTTATTATTGCAAATTATGTATCAGATCTAGGAAGATCTCCTAAATCAGCCTTTACCTTTTACTAATGTAGAATATTTGCCCACAGAAAGACATGAATGCCCCACACAGATAATTAAGTGATTAAACCAGAACAAAGGTTTTTATTCTTGTGTCTGATTTTGTAAATTTGTTCTGTTGTATTATACTGTGCTAGTTGTCCATGCACCTAAATGGAAGGAAATGGTTAAGGTTTAACAAGTCTATTCAGGTTGAAAAATCATAGATTTTGCCTTTCATTGTCAGTAAAGAGATTTTGATCTTCTAAAATATGAAGGGTTTTTAGAAACAGAGATTTGAAAACCTATCTTCTTTTAACCTTCCAAGTTTCCCAGTATTATTAAATTCTCTGAAATGGTGCTCGCTTCGGCAGCACATATACTAAAATTGGAACGATACAGAGAAGATTAGCTTGGCCCCTGCGCAAGGATGACATGCAAATTCGTGAATTGTTGTTGTTTTCTCATCATTCCATTGTGATACTAAGAAACTCAGAAGCTTAATGAAAAAATAAAATGCTTAAGTTGTTGTTATATAAAAAAAAATTCTCTGAAATGTTTCAATGCCATAGCTGTTTGGTGTAACATTGAGACAAAGAGGTAAGTTAGAGATAGCTTCCCAGGCTGTGAGAAGAGTTTTGGGAGTAACAACTTTAATATGGTTCTTAAGCTGTTTGGCTGCAAAAAAAAAGAACAGCAGGATTGTACTCTCAAAGAACTGAAATAGTTGGGCAATGGTAAGCACTGGTGTTATGGTTCAAATCTGAAATGGCCCCACAGGCTCATAGACAGCTGGCTGGTAGTGCTATTTTGAGAAGCTGTGGAATCTTAAAGGTGGTAAGGCCTAGAAAGTAAGAAGTAGATCACTAGAAGTGGGCCTTTGAAGGTTATAGCCTCCCCACCTTCCCTAGTTCCAGCTGCTCAGTGCTTTCTTGGTGGTTCACCATGATGTGAGGAGTCTCTCCCTCATCTCCTGCTGCCATGAATACCACCATGCCTTTAATATGGGGTTGGGCTGAAATTCCCAGAAATCATGAGCTGACATAAACCTTTCCTCCCTTAAGTTGTTTCTGTCAGATGTTTTGTCCACAGCAACATGAAATTAACTAATATAAAATCTACTAGTCAGAGGTTTATATCCTATCCTTATATCCCAGAGGCTTTGCAAAAAGAAATAACAGTCCAAAGTGTTTAGAACGTACACTCCTAATGTCATTGAACCTGTTTCTGCCCACTTAATCCTTTCCATTCCTGTTGGTCCATTCTAGCTGGGTGTGGTGCACACACCTTTAATCCTAGCACTCAGGAGGCAGAGGTAGGATGATTGCTATGAGGTCCAGGCCACCCTGAGACTATGTAGTGAATTCCAGGTCAGCCTGGGCTAGAGCGAGACCCTACCTCGTGGAGGTGGGGGGGGGGAGTTGCAGGCAGAGGGGATGGGGGAAGGGGACTATTGGTCCTTTGTTGCACTTACCTCTAGTTACTTCACACCTGGGCCATTTGTACCTTCCCATGTTGTCTACTTTCTCTTATTGTTCTTCCACTTCTACCAAGCTGACTTTCTGAAAATGGCTGTTTTAGAGAGCTTACTAACCTCTTAAAAATGCCAATTGCTTCCTGGGTAGCCATCCTTGTTTTCCCTCTATCTCTACTTTGTTTGCTGCTCTTTCATCTGTGTGAACTGCCCACTGTCATTAACTGTGATGCATGCTGAGTGAAAGTGTGGTCCCAACAGTCAGATAGCCTGACCCAAAGTCCTGTCCAACCAGCCTGTGACCCCAGGCAAACTGAGTCACTTCTGTGGCCTCTTTTTTCATCTGTTAAGGGGAACAATAAGGCTTAGTGAAGATTACATGAGCTTCTGTAAGTTAAAATGCACAGGGCATTGTCTGGCATGTTGTACTGATATCATTAGTGGTGGTGGTGGTGGTGGTGGTAGTATCATTCTTTATTCACATGGTTAGTTTATTTATGTAAGTCCTTTTCTTCAAGGTTACCCATTATCATCTCCTGAGCAGTGAAAACATTGACTTATAGCATGTCCAGTCTCACATTTCCAGCTTTCTTTCAAGATCCATGCCAAGCACCGTGCTGACCCTGTCACACAAGCTCACCTCCATGCCTCAAACCTTTTAGTCACATATCTATCTCAAGTCCTTGATGCTGGTGTGTGTGTGTGTGTGTGTGTGTGTGTGTGTGTGTGTGTGTGTGTGTGTGTGTGTGTTTTCCTCAGAATGCACTTCCTTCAGACGGTCAGTGAGTGCTTCTTCCCATTCAGGTCTTTGCTCTCCTCATCAGAGGCCTTCCCTGGCTGGGCATGGTGGCACAGGCCTTTAATCCCAGCACTCAGGAGGCAGAGGTAGAAGGACTGTTGTAAATTTAAGGCCAGTCTGAGACTACACAGTAAATTCCAGGTAGCAAGAACAAGAATAAGATCTTACCTCAAAGAGAGAGAGACCTTCCCTGACTGCTATTTAAAGTGACATGCCTCTTCACTTTACCTATATTTAACCTGCTGGAATTTTTTTCAATAAAATTTTACTGCTACCACACAACTAGAATTATTTTGTTATTATTCCCAATTGGACTTTAAGCTCCATGAGAGAATGGACTTTGTTTTCCCACAACCCTATCTCTTGGACCTAGAAAAGTACTTGGCATATAGTAGCAATTCAAACATGTTTCTTTCATAAATGAGTGGTAGTAGTAGCTTACATTGTATGGGGAGATTTATAGTTTGTTACATTATTTCCTTAGTTGCTTCATAACAACAATGACGGAAGTAGTATCAGCTTCATTTTCAGATGAGAAACAACACCAAAAGAAACTTAAAGACTTGACGAAAATCAAGTATCATAAATAGCTTTGGCATCTTTTGGCCCCAATTGAAATGTCCTTGTTAAGTGTTTTGTTGTTGGTGGTAACAGAGGGCAACAACAGTGGCCAGCTTGGCCTTAGACGTTTGCACAGGATACTCTGAGAGGGCTCAGCACAGCAGTGCTGACCCTCCCCTACAGTGTGCCAGGTGGTCAGACATGCCAACCAGGTGCCACATCCTTATTCTGTACTTTGCCTAATCTGTCCTTCTCCAGCAGTGATTTATTTTCCTGCAGTTACATTGTTTGTTTTGTTATGAATTCAGTTCATTTCCAGCATTATATGTACAGAAGCTGATTGAAAAAAAAGCACATACAATATGAGAAACGAGATCGCATAAGTCTCATAAGGTACATATGGCCAACAAGGGAGATCATTGCGGAATGGTGCTGAGCAAGTGATTTCCTCAACAACATGTAAGGTCCCTGCTGTGTATACAGTACCAAACAAGTTGCAGGCATGGGATTCATAGGCCTAATACTGTCCTAATCCCAAAGGTCTTGTGCTGTATTTGGGAAGGCAAGAATAAATACATAAGCAGTCAATTACAAATTCATAGGAGAATTATGAGTGATTATTTTATTTATTTATGAATGACAGAGAATTAGCATGCCAGGGCTTCTAGCCACTGCAAACAAACTCCAGAAACATGCACCACCATGTGCATCTGGCTTATGTGGGTTTTGGGGAGTCAAACCTGGGTCCTTAGGCTTCACAGGCAAGCGCTTTAACTACTAAATCATCTCTCCAGCCCCTCAGTGATTTTTATAGACCAAAGGTTGGTGAACTTTTGTGCACAAGGCCAGACTTAAATATTTTAGGCATGTTAGCCATATGGTTTCTTGTGACTACTTAACTCTGCAGCTGGAGAAAAGTAGCCATAGTGTGTTAGTTAGAATTTGTAGCTGGAACTGTTGTTTTGGGCCTGAGGTGAGGCAGAATATCATTGTGGTGCATATATGGCATAGGAGGCTGTCTAACTCATAGCAGTCAAGAAGCAGAATGAAACAAGAAGGGACTAAGGACTAGGTATAGCCTTCAAGGCCACACCCCAAGTGACCTACCTTCTGCAACCAGGCCCCACCTGCTAGTAACCCATCAGTTATGATTTTATTACTCCATTGATGAAGTTAATGCCTTCATGATCTAGTCACCTCTAAATGATTAGATCTACCTGCTGATGACCAAGCCTTCAGCATGTGAACCTTTGGGGAGATATTTTGTAGACAAACCTAAACACACAGAGTATATGCAGTTAATTAGTAGGCCTCACTTGTTTTGGCCTAAAGGCCTTTCTGACCCCCTCCTAGTGACACTTAGCAGGTGATAATCACTCTGAGCCTCATTTTCTCCATCTGCAGGATAGGGCCATAGTAGCATAATCCATGTACTGACAATATTAAATAATGACTATTATTTTATAACCTCTAAATTAGACTGAAAATATGAAGTGTTGCTTTGTTGTGATTATTTTGGATTCTTTAAATGAGTGTATATGCTTATATAACTTAACTGTTTTTGTTTGCCTACCTCAACTTTATCTCAAGGGGCCAAATTGTCATAGCAATTGTTAATTCTTAATTTTGTGGTTAAAAATTCTTAGCCGGGCGTGGTGGCGCACGCCTTTAATCCCAGCACTCGAGAGGCAGAGGTAGGAGGATCTCCAAGAGTTCGAGGCCACCCTGAGACTACATAGTGAATTCCAGGTCAGCCTGAGCCAGAGTGAGACCCTACCTCAAAAAACCAAAAAAAAAAAAAAAAAATTCTTCATCATGGGCTGGAGAGATTGCTTAGTGGTTAGGGCCTGCAAAGCCAAAGAACCTCAGTTCAATTCCCCAGAATCCACGTAAGCCAGATGCACAAAGTGGTACATGCATCTGGAGTTGGTTTTCAGTGGCTGGAGACCCTGACGTATCCATTCTTTCTCTCTCTCTCTTCCTCTGCTTCATTCTCTCTCTCTCAAATAAATAAAAAATAATAATTTTTAATTAATTTATTTTTTACTGACAACTTTCATAATTGTAAACAATATCCTATGGTAATTCCTTCCCTTCCCATCATTTTTCCCTTTGAAACTCCACTCTCTATCATATCCCCTCTCCCTCTCAATCAGTCTCTCTTATTTTGATGTCATCATCTTTTTCTCCTATTATGATGGTCATGTCAGGCACTGTGAGGTCATAGACATCCAGGCCATTTTGTGTCTGGAGTAGCATGTTGGAAGGAGTCCTACCCTTCCTTTGGCTCTTAAATTCTTTCCACTATCTCTTCCCCAATAGACCCTGAGCCTTGGGAGGTGTGATAGAGATATTGCAATGCTGAGCAGTCCTCTGTCACTTCTTCACATGGTGCCTTTTGAGTTATCCCAAGGTTACTGCCATCTAAAAGAGAAGGTTCTCTACCAAAGTGAGAGTAGAATTAATATATGGGTATGAACATTAAGCAAAGTGCTTACTAGGCAGTTTGATGAGCATAGTATATGCATTTAGCCAGACACCAGCAGATGTTACTCTTCTAGGGGTCATGACTACCCCTGTTTTAAGTTTTCAGTATCAGGGGTATATTCCCTCCCATGGAGCAGGCCACCAGTCAAATTAGAGGGCAGCTTGTTTCCCCCATGACAGACATGCCACTATTGCACCCATTGGCTCATTTGGCCTGGCTGGCCAAATATAAGGCTTGCAGTGTCCACTGTTGAGTATCTTCACTGGTTATTTCTCTCTCTCCCATTGAACTGCATGCAGCGTGGCGTGGCTTTTTCCAGCTTTCAGTAAGCTGGTCTACATGGAGGAGGTTTTTAGCTGTTTCAACAGGATTTCTCAGTGACCTTGAAGCCCAAGTATGTGGAGTCTTCAACAATAGGATCTTTCCATCTATTCCTGGTGGGAAACCAAGGGCCTCGGAATGGCCTGTAATGTTTGGGAGGCATCAGGGATCTCCCTGGCCAACAACTCACTGGAAGGTATCCCTTCCCTGGCACTGAAAATTTTCTGGTAGCCATCTATGACTCCTGAGTGTTCCATTGTCCAGAAAAGTAGGTTTCCATATGATTTATTTATATCCTCTTGGATTTTGATTAGCCCTACCTCCACCTTTACTTTACTCAATCCCTTCCCCTGACTTCACTTAGGCCTTTTCACCCCCATTAATCTGTTCTTCTACTTACATATCTATAATACCATCCTATTAAGTCAAAAATTCTTCATCATAATTGTGCAGCAGTTCAAAGCACTCGCTTGCAAAGCCTGCTTGGCTAGGTTCCATTCCCCAATACTCATGTAATACCAAATGCTCAAAGTGGCACATCCATCTGGAGTTTATTTGCACAACAGGGTCTCTTGCTGCTGTGAACAAATGTCCATCTTTACATGGGTGACTAGGGGATTGAACCTGGGCCAGCAGGCTTTGCGAGCAAGTACCTTTGACCACTGAGCAACCTCTACAGCCCTCCCTTCAACCATATATTTTTTAGGAGTAGGGACAGGGTATTTAGTGGCACCTGTCTTAACTAGTGTGTGCATGATGCTTGAGCATGCACATGCGTGTGCACAGTGTTAAGTGTGTCTCTAATTGTTGGTTTAGTCCATTTGATATTTTCTGTACTAGTAATATGGTAAGGCTGGGTAGAGAAGATTACAAATATGATTGAGACATGATGCTTGTCTTTGAGGAGGAGCTTAGAGTCTACTCTTGCCTTTGTTTTCCAAAGGTGCTTAGTCTTCAGGAGGGTGAAAACAAAAAAAAGCCTGTGGAAACTACAGTTTTTGTCTAACATAGTTTTGGCTACCATTTTTTTAATTTTCTTTCATTGACAACTTCTATACATACAGACAATAAACCATGATATTTCCCTCCTCTCCCCCATGTTCCCCTTCACAACTCTGCTCTCCATCGTATCCCCTCCCTCTCTTCATTAGTATCTCTTTTATTTTGATCTTATCTTTTCTCCTATTATGAGGGCCTTGTGAAGGTATTGCTAGGCACTGCAAGGCCATGGATATCGAGGCCAATTTTTGTCTGAGCAGTTGCATTGTAAGGAGTGGTGCCCTTCCTTTGGCTCTTATATTCTTTCTGCCACTTGTTCCTCATTGGACCTTGATTGGCTGCCATTTGACTGTCATGCATGATCAAGCCTGTCCTCCCAACACGCCAGTCAGCTCAGTTTCCACAGAGAGTAATCAGTGCACCTTTAGAACATTGTGTTCACTATTCTGAAGTTTTCATTGGTACCAGGGATTTCTCTAGGTCATAATCCTTTATAAACTCCCTGGTGCTTAAAACTCAACTCATTGCCCAAACTTCATTTATTTAATAGAAAAGAAAAAAAATCCTTCAGATAATAGTCTAACAGAGAAATTGCTTATTTATTCCCAGGCATTTTATGACAAATAACTACGTGTGTGTGTGTGTGTCAAGACACACACTTGACTTGACACACACACACAGCCCTTTGAAAGTCTTAACCTAGTATAATAAAAACAGTGTAAAAGGTCCAAGTGAAATAATTTACAGCATGGAAAAATAAATTACTGAAGGAAAATAATTTGGAAGAGGCATTTGTCTGAGTAAGGGCCAGAGAAAGGATTCAAAATGAAAGTAGCCTTTGAAGTGGGTTTGAAAGGTGCATGATTTGTTGATAGTTGGATAAAGAGGTTGGGATGAATCATGGAGAACATTCCAGATTCAAAATAGAGCAATAGTTTGAAAGTATGAAACTGTTCAGGGGTGACAATGAGATTTGGAACTTGTTGGAAAGCTAAAAAAAGAAAAAAAAAGAGTTATTGGCTCTGGCTTCTCCCACTATGTACCTTCCTTTATGTGGCCTTGCCCTTATTTTATCCTGTTACTGCGCATGTCCTTTCCTTGTGCTGTGACTACCACTGTTGAGATACTTGGTGGGAATAACTGTCCTGTGCACACTAATAAGGTTGCAGAAATGAAACATTTAGTGACTGTGAAACCATATTTTTCAATGAAGTACTAAGTGACATCTTGGATTGGGTGATTGGGGAATGTTTTTCAGGTTGAAAATATTCTCTTGCATGACCGAGGCCACTATGTCCTGTGTGACTTTGGAAGTGCCACCAACAAATTCCAGAATCCACAAACTGAGGGAGTCAATGCTGTAGAAGATGAGATTAAGAAGTAAGCCTGTTCTGCTTTTTCCTAAGACTTTCTCAATCCTCCTGTGGTCTGCAACACATATTTTGATTTACAGTGTCACATTCCATGAAATGCTGAATGGTAGCTTGGAGATGAGGGTTGGGTGGTACATAACTATAATCCCAGCACTGAAGAGCTGAGGCAAAGGGATCATGAGTTCAAGGCCAGCTTGGGCTATGTATAAGACCCTGTCTTGACATTAAAATGCCATGATATTTCCAAATGACATCACAAATGTGATGATGAGTCAAACAGATTTGCTTTTTGCTAACCCTGAGTTGCTACATCTGTTTTGGTCTTGCAGAGCTCTGCCACATTCTAGTGAACTAATGGCATGCAGAGCTGTTAACTTGACAGTTAATTTATTCAATCAGTGACTTCACAAGAAGCAGCTTCTTCAGCTTTATGGTTCCAGAAGGGCCTGGTGCCCGCATTGTTGGGTTTTCCCAAGATGCAGCACTCTCTCTTGCTACTAGTAAATCAACTGTCTTAACATTTACTTGTAGATCATGAGCAGCTATCCCCTTTCATGTATCACCTCAGCAACCAACTCTGAGGCAAGCCATTTCTGCTCCAAAGCCCTAATGGCTACCTAAACCAGTTCTATCTGGGGGCCAAAAACCAGAGCAACATAGTTCCCATGCTTGATAACATCAAGTTATCCTTGTCTTGAGCAAGGGGTAAGAACATTGTGATTTTTTTTTTTTTTTTTTTTTAGCCTTAAAGAGTACATAATTGCATCTACCCTGGCCTCAACCAGGACTCACTTTCTGCTATCAGACAACAAGGTTTATAAAAGATTTTGTCCTTTGAAAACCCAAGGAAAAGTGGTGTTGGCATTTATTTTAGTGCACTCATATCTTGAGTCCTTCTTTCATGCCCTAGGACTAGAAGGTCTGCTATGAGAAGGTGAGATGATGTCACTGTACCATGGATAACCTTTCTTTTCATCTATACTAGTATTTCATGCTCTCTTCTGCAGACTGTTCCTAGGGAATTAGATTCTACTAATGTAAAAAAAAAAATTCTGATGCTCCTGGTTTTTAATTATAGCATTGATATATTTAACAAAACATGGATCTCTTGATTTTAGATACACAACACTGTCCTATCGTGCTCCAGAAATGGTCAACTTATACAGTGGGAAAATCATCACAACGAAGGCAGACATTTGGGTATGTGTCAATACATTCACACCCCAGATAAACTCCAAAGCTTAATACAACCAGGGATAGAACACATACACTATCTGCTCTCTTGAATATTTTTGTTTGTTTGACAATTTCATACATTAATATTATTGGAGTTGATCATGTTTATCCCAGTATTGAATCAATCTTGATGTGAGGGATAGCCCCAGCCTTCAACATGACAAAGAAAATCACTGTAGAGCACTTTGAAGCTTATGGTGGTGGTTTCCATTTGTATGTTACAGTTCTTAAGAGTAATTTGGGTGAAATACTTGTTTTTTCCTATAGCATAATAATAATGTATAAATTTAAAACTCAGCTGCTAAGTCATCATGCTGGGTTCCAAATTCATGTGTTAATAACATTCTGTCTGCTAATGAATGTGGATGGTGTCAGACTTTCAGCAGATCCGCTGGAATTATGGTATATAAACCACTGTTGCATCTGCTTTCCTACTTTTTAGGCTCTTGGCTGTTTGTTATATAAATTATGCTACTTCACTTTGCCATTTGGGGAGAGCCAGGTGGCAATTTGTGACGGAAGCTTCACAATTCCCGATAACTCTCGATATTCTCAAGACATGCACTGCCTTATTAGTAAGTATTTAAACTTTCTAGTTTCATACTTTAATCAGTAGGAATGAATGGGAGGATAAAAGGATTAGATTCCGGAAGTAAGGGATTGGACAGAAAGATTAATCATTTGGGGCTGGAGAGATAGCTTAGCAGTTAAGGTACTTGCCTACAAAACCAAAGAACTCAGGTTCAATTCCCCAGGACCCATGTAAGCCAGATGCACAAGGTGATGCATGTGTTTGGAGTTCCTTTGCAGCACCTGGAGGCCCTGATGTGCCCATTCTCTTCCTCTCTCTCAAATAAATAAATAAATAAATATAAAATTTACAAAAAGAAAAGATAAATCACTTGATGCTGGTTTGGGAGTGCCAATGATGTGACGACATCTGTTTAGAGAAATGGGTCTTTCTGCTAGAAATACAAACCCTGTTTCACACCTGAGCCAGCCATGCAGGAGAAATCATAACTGTGCTCTGAGCAGTTTAGGCCTGCTATGTTCTGTTGCAATCTGTATGAAAACTCTGGTACCAAGAGAGTCCAGCTGATTCAATATCAAGTGATAAGACATTCATCTTTGCAAAACTGGAAGCAACTAAAATGAAAACGATTGCAGTGCATTGGCTGGAATGAATACATAATTAAGCCATGAAACTCTATGGAGCCAGGTTTTTCCTCTCATTTAGGTTAATCACTGGATTTTTATGACAAGTATCTAAACTGAATTTTTGGCTTAAAATAGTTTTAAAAATTCTCACTTTTCTGTGTCATCACAGCCAACATATGTACCGATATCTGTTAACCAGATGGTAGGAAAAGTAAGCTTTGTACCAGACCCTGTACTAAAATGCTGAAGAAACATCTTTTTAAAGTCATCATTTAAAATGTTAGTGAAGATGTGTAGCAACTCAGTTTTAAGCAGTAAATCCCAAGCTATGCTATATGGGTCTTAGGTATGGTGGGGGTGTACTGAAAAAAAATCAGGAGTGAGGTAGAGCCTCTTACTTGTGTGAAGAGCCTACATGTATCTCATCTAATTCTTAAAAAAAAAACAAAAAACATGTTTTTTTGTTGTTGGTTTTGTTTGTTTGTTTGGTTTGGTTTGTTTTTTGAGGTAGGGCCTTACTCTAGCCCAGGCTGACCTGGAATTCACTATGTAGTCTCAGGGTGGCCTCAAACTCATGGTGATTCTCCTACCTCCACCTCCCAAGTGCTGATTAAAAGTATGTGCCACCATACCCGGCAAAACCACATATTTTTTAAATTATTTATTTATTTATTTGAGAGCGACAGACACAGAGAGAAAGACAGATAGAGGGAGAGAGAGAGAATGGGTGCGCCAGGGCTTCCAGCCTCTGCAAACGAACTCCAGACACATGCGCCCCCTCGTGCATCTGGCTAACATGGGACCTGGGGAACCGAGCCTCAAACCGGGGTTCTTAGGCTTCACAGGCAAGCACTTAACCATTAAGCCATCTCTCCAGCCCAAACCACATATTTTTAAATGTGATTATCCCTATTACACACAAGAGGAACTGATGTGACTCACTCAGTTCTGGCACTGTAGATAGTCTCAGATGTTTCAGTGACTGGCCCTTTTGTTTATCCCAGTTAGTCTTGCACTTGTTTTATTATTATTATTATTATGTTTTTAGAGAGAGAGAGAATTGGTGCACCAGGGCCTCAGCCACTGCAATTGAACTCCATACGCTTGCACCACCTAGTAGGCATGGGTGACTTTGCACTTGCCTCACTTTTGTGTGTCTGGCTTATGTGGGAGAGAGTCAAACATGGGTCCTTAGGCTTCGCAAGCAAGCACCCCAGCTGCTAAGCCCTCTCTCTAGCCCAGTCTTGCATTTGTTAATGAAAAGAAGGGGGAAGTGTTTAAAAGAATAAAATGTGACATTTAGTTGTTGGATTGTTTTTGGAGACAAAGCATTATGTCTGTACTAGAATTGAAAATACTTAAATAGACTGGAAGAATATATAAGAAAATAGCTACTTTTGTTGTTACTGGTAGCATTTTTTGATTTTTTTTTTCTTCTTAGCATGTGTATGGTAAAGTTATGTTGGTGAAAAACCCAACCCTTTATGAATGCTTATAGCACTGACATCTTTTCTCAAGCCTTACTCAGTTTGCAAACTGAATATTCCATCAATACCCTAAACTCCTAAAACTTAGTGTGTTATTGCCTCCCTCATTCTTTTTTGTTGGGGGGGTGGGGCAGTCTCACTCTAGCCCAGGCTGACCTGGAATTCACTCTGAAGTCTCAGGGTGGCCTCGAACTCACAACGATCCTCCTACCTCTGCCTCCCAAGTGCTGGGATTAAAGGCGTGCGCCACCACACCCGACCTATAACCCCCCTCATTCTTTTTCTTCCAGTTTCCCTTTCTCTTTTCATTTTCTGTCAGTGTTTTTGCCTTTCAAGACTAGATTGAGAGCATTTTTAATTGAAAATTTTAATATATGAACATACAGTAATTTGATTGTGTTCCTGTCCTTTATCTTTTTTTCTTTTCTTTTCTATCTCTCTTCTTTGTCACCCACCCTCCGAGAACCTTCCTCTTTTAAGGTAGTCCATTCCTATTTTGTTGCATTTGTCTCTTCCATCCTTCATGTCAAAATGTTGATGGGCTTGGAACCATGCTGGTCTTTTGAGTGTATTGGCACCAGTGGGGGTCAGGAATCCATCAATCAGCTTATGTTGAGACTCTCACCCCAAAGCACACCTGTGCTCCCTGTAGCTCTTCCATTTGTTTTCCTCTCCCTCTTACATAATGTCTCCTGGGCCTTAGAGAGTTTGGTTGAGTCTCTTTTAGTATTGAGCTCTTATTTTTTGCCTTAATGAGTTTTAAGCCTCCTTACTGTCTACAACCATCTCCATGGAAACAGTTCTCTGACTAGCAGTGAGAGCAACATTCATATTCTTTCCACAACTGTCTCTACAATGGACCCTGAGGTCTGGCAAGTATGGTAGAGATAACTTGTTGAGTATTAAGCACTGGCCTCTTTCTCTTCTTGTCTTCTTTGTTCTTGTTTTGTTTTGTGGGTTTTTTTTCAAGGGAGGGTCTCACTTTAGTCCATACTGACCTGGAACTTATTTTATAGTCCCAGGCTGGGCTCAAACTCACAGAAATCCTCCTACCTCTCTGCCTCCTGAGTTTTGGGATTAAAGGCATGCATCACCACACCTAGCTTCTTGTCACTTTAAAAAAAAATTTTTTAATTCATTTGAGAGAGAATGGGCATACCACAGCCTTTTGCTGTTGCAGATGAACTCCAGACACATGCACCACTGTTGTGTATCTGACTTTATGTGAATATTGGGAAACAGAACCCAGGATGGAAGGCTTGCAAGCAAGTGCCTATGACCACTGAGCCATCTCTCCAGCCCTCTTCTAGTCATGTTGATGAGTCTTGGGTCTCCTCCCTGGTATTTGCTACCATCTGTAAAGAAGAGGGTTCTTTAACCAAGAATGAGAACAGCATTAGTCAAAGGGCTTAAACATAAACACTTCAAGGTTGCTTGATGGACAATTATGTCTCTGTTTAGCCAAAGGGCAGTGGAAGCTTCCCCCTAGGGTCTATGTCCTTCTAAGCCACAGGGTTTTGACTTCATTTTTAGTACCAGGCGTGGATTCCTTCCCACTAATAAGGCCTCTTATCCAGAGAGTGTTGATCTCCCCCTCCCCCCGCCGCCGCGTAACTTATGTTCTAATGTTGCACCATTGGGTATGTCTTGCCTGACTGGTTGATTTTGTAGCTTACAGGATCCACTGCTTATTCAAGACTATAGATGATTTTTCTCCCCCAGTAGCTCAAATAGTACTTTCCAGCACTATGGCAAGTAGCCAGCAGTTCAATGACTTCCATCTCTGCTCCAGATTCATTTCTTAGTTTCTGATTACTGTAGCCTGTGGTATCATCAGCAGTAAGTTCTTACCATCTAGTTCTGGTAGGTAATCAAATGTTTTAGCAATGGCCTGTGTTGTTTTGGGTGCCTCATGGGCCTCCTTTACCAACAGCTCACTGTGAGGGTTAATCTATCTCTGCCACTGGAATTCACCTATAACAAACCATGGCTTCAGAGTAAAACTTTCTCTGCCCCATCCGGGTACTTCTGACCAAACTAGAGAACATTTAAAGTTTTCTTTGGATCTGGCTAATGAGAGGTTTGAAGAGTCAGTCCTGTCTTAAGCTGCATTAGGGGTTTTTGTTTTTGGATTTCTATTTTCTTTTTTTTAATTTTATTTATTTATTTATTTGAGAGCGACAGACAGAGAGAGAAAGACAAATAGAGGGAGAGAGAGAGAATGGGCGCGCCAGGGCTTCCAGCCTGTGCAAACGAACTCCAGATGCGTGCGCCCCCTTGTGCATCTGGCTAACGTGGGACCTGGGGAACTGAGCCTCGAACCGGGGTCCTTAGGCTTCACAGGCAAGCGCTTAACCGCTAAGCCATCTCTCCAGCCCGGATTTCTATTTTCACTAATTTTTCTTAATTCTCTTCATTGTTGCTGTGGTCAGCTTGAGCCTCTGTTGCTACATTGGCCACCAGCTCCTCTTTGTTCTCTTCAGTCTGTCCAGCACACCCTTGCCAATGATTATTAGGAAACATCACTCTTTCATGTCCTGTTTGGAAAACCTGAGTGGCCTGTCACTGGTCCCACAGTGAGTCCAGATCCTTAGACTGGCATTTCGGATCTTGATTCTATGCATCTGGCCTGCCATCGTGGTATCCTTGTGCTTTGGACTGCTGTTTCCAAAAAGGAGTGTTCATTTCATACCTTGACCCAGGTTTGCCTTTTCTCACGCTGTTCTCCCACCATGACTGCCTTTTTCTGCTCATCTCTTGACTAACGTGTCCTATGTCTTTGGCAAGGCCATCCAAGGCTATGGCCTTACTGATCGTTTCTGAACATACAGTGTTCATACTATATTCCTTTATCACTTAAGATGTATACTGCTTTGCATCATTTTGTATTTATATGAGTGCTAGTTTCTTCCAGACTTTTCCTGATAGACTTTCAGCTTCAGGGAGGGCAGAAGCTCAAAGGACCAAGACATAGACAGATCATCTGTGGATCATAGTTAAAGTAGATATGAATATATCACTTTACAATTTTCCTAAAACAGTAAATCAGCTAGCTTGTCTCCAATAAAAGAGTATTATGTAAATTCATGAAGTTTGTTTATGTGGACCTAAAATCCAAGGCTTGTGCATGCCAGGGTAGCACTCAGCCCTGAGTTCATGACATTTGGAGTTTGGTTATATGTATTAAGGGTAATCATTTGGTTAGCAAGAGAAAATGAGTCAAGGAAGCAAGAAGCCAGACCATGGAGCCACTGAGGTCTCAAAAAACAAAGCAAATCACTTTCACATTGAGAACATGAGTTTCTGATATACCAGGTACAGAATAACTGTAGTTAGCTTGGTTACAACTCAGTTCGTTTTCTTGCCTCTCTTGCTAGGAAAAGGGCTGTGCAGTCTGACTTTTATAACAACAAAATTTAAAATACAAACCAACTTTGGTAGTAGAAAAGCCATGCCTACTAGCTGATGTAATAACTGTTAGGATATTAATTAAAAAGTATATGTTCTTTTGTCTTAGGGTATATGTTGGAACCAGACCCTGACAAAAGGCCGGACATTTACCAGGTTTCCTACTTCTCATTTAAACTACTCAAGAAAGAGTGCCCAATTCCAAATGTACAAGTATGTGAATACTGGTTTTTGTTTTGTTATGTTTTGTTATTCTGAGGGTCTCACTCTAGCTATGGCCAACCTGAAACTCACTCTGTGTTCCAGGCTGGGCTCAAATTCATTTCCTCCTGAGTGCTAGGATATTCAGGAGTGAGCCACCATGTCTAGCTAAAATGGTTTTTCAAATCGTCATTTTTAGTTCCTGAGGTGTTAATCTACAGGTCAAATGAATATAGATGTCCCTTGCTTTACCTTACTAGAATGCATTCAAGCCAAGCTAACTGTGAAGCAATTGCTATAAAGGGAATCTAATTTTCCCATAGAATTTAATTATGAAACCAATGCAGTTTCACCAGACATTAACAACAACAACAAAAATGCCTTGGTATTTAGATGAGCACTTCAGGTATACAGTGACCAAATTCCTATTTTTGACTTACACAGCTCTCTGAGAGCATCTTGCCATTGCATTTACCTACAGGACTAGGCATGCAGCTTTCCAAAGGCAAGGTTCTGTCCTCATTCCAGGCCTGCTACAGTGGTAGTCCCTCCTTCCTGGCCTCTGTCCTTGAGTAGAACCTTCTGGATTCTGCTTCCTCAGTTGGTCATCTATAACACATGCTGGGTTTTTTTTTTTTTTCCTACCTTCCTCTTTTCACATGTATAAGTCTATGAGAACTTTCATATATTCAGTTTTTAGAGTAAAATGCTTTCCAAACACCCTCTACAATCTTGGCATAATTTTCATGTTGTATTTTGACCTAATTTGTCTGAATATTTTGCTAATGGATGCTGCAATAAATAAACCCCATTCTGAAATTTTCTTGCAAGTTCCTCCATTGATGAACTTTGGATGCCACTATTAGGGATTGAAGGTGGTGGTTAAAGTATTTTTAGCACTGCTCAGCCACTGTCACATTGGGAATCACCTGCTTGTGCATGTGGTGCTCAGAATATTAGCCTTATAATAAGGTTGAGGCAGAGGACATAGCTTGACCAGTCAGGCTCCCTACCTAACACAGGTTCATGTGACTAAGATGGAAATGCCTGATGCCTGAACCAATGAGCTCACTTTTTTTTTTCTGCCAGCCTTTTCTTTTCTAAAGCATGTATTATTATTATTTTGCCAGTATTGTCAGTCAAATACATTGCTCCTGGCTCTTGGTAGAAAAATGCCTGATAGGTGGAAGAAAAGCTAGAAGTTACTAGCAGAAATTACCCCCTCCTGCAAACACAAGGAAATGAGAAAAGCCTGTGTTATAGTTGTATTGCCTGTTGGACGTTGAGCATGAAAGGGATATGGACCAGTAACGTTATATGACCTTGCTTACTTTTGCAGCACCACCTTACCATTAGTAAAGTAAATAATATGACATAGAACTGGAAATGTTTGGGCTGGTAACTACTTTTTAAAAGTTCACTTCCCATGCCTCCTGTCATTTGGCACTTGCTCAGAAGTGGTCAGGCATTGCCTGCTGATGCAGGACAGTTAATCTCGTACTTCTGCAAGAAGGTGCAGAATCCAAGCTAGGAGAGCTTTGCATGGCTTGGTGGGAAGGAATGCCAGCTCAGTAATCAAATGCACTGACTGGCCATGGTGATCTCCCAGTATTCTTACTGGAAGATTGAGTGTACCTTAGTTGGCCACTGAGTCAGGTCTCATTTCTTGAAGATATAGCAGGGAGCCCAAATAACACAATCTTTCTACTTCCTTTCATCACATGCCTTCTGAGCTATGTAACAGGGGAGAAGAGAACCAAGG
Source organism: Jaculus jaculus (assembly GCF_020740685.1). Lineage (NCBI taxonomy): Eukaryota > Metazoa > Chordata > Mammalia > Rodentia > Dipodidae > Jaculus > Jaculus jaculus. The sequence goes on along the minus strand of NC_059107.1, from coordinate 78,451,845 downwards.
TCACGCCCAACAGACCCAGCCTGGTGTGGGGAGCAATGAGGAAAGTATATAGTGTGTGCAGGCTGCTCTCTCCATGCTGCATTTAGCTAACTTCCCTTTAAAAGGAAGATCAGGGCATATAAGTTCCACTATATGACCCAAAAATAAAGCATTTTCATCAGCTCCAGACAGGCTGGTCGTTCAATGTACTTACTTTGTTTTTAACTTTTTAGAACTCTCCCATTCCTGCAAAACTTCCTGAACCAGTGAAAGCCAGTGAGGCAGCTGCAAAAAAGACACAGCCAAAGACGAGGTAAGAAATATGTCCTGAGATGTCCTGAATTGTGTTGCCTGCAACAGAGATGTCTGCTGCCGGATTTCAGTGTGGCTAAGACCAGAAGCCACCTAGATGTTTCAAGAAAGCAAGCTCTTTGTTCCTGGACAGAAATTGTTCTTTGGGACTGCCAAGAACAATGTAATGAAATTCTGGGATCTACATTTGAAAGACATCAAGAGCCTCTCAGCTGCTTCCCTTGCATAGGAATTCTTGGAGGAGCTTTAGGGATGAGGGGATGACAGACTTTAAGTGTAGCTGGTAAAAAATGTCCTAATGTGCCAGCTGAATGGTGGTTAGTCTGTAATTTTCTGCTTGCTTGCTTTCCTCTCTGGTTCCAGCCACATGAGGAAAGTGCAGGTGAAAGCTCTGAGTGCACAAACAGCCAAATGCACACCTGTTTCTTAGCTAATCACATTCAGTGTTACCTAGGGTCTTCCAAGAGCAAACATGGAGATTAAATAAGCAGTGATGTAATTTAAGGAAATGCCCAAGTGAGGGAGCTAGCCAGGAAAGCCCATCAGAACCATTAGAAGGTATATGTCTGATCTCAGGAAGGGAGAAGGGTAGGTGGAAGTGACCCAGACTGCCACCCAATTTTAGGCAGGTCACCAAAAGTCAGCCAGCACAGGAGTTCTCTTCCTTCCAAGAGTTCCTATATTGGCATTATTGGGACCTTAAGTCAAACTGGAACACAGCTGGGCTCTTAATATTTTTTTTACATCTTCTATAGCACAGGGTCTACCAGGAACTTTCATATGACCACCACACCTTCCAAATGAGAAAATTTGAGAGTGACCAGAAGATTCTGTGTAGACAAAAGACCCTTGATAGCAATTGTGTGACTACTAGTAGAATAAATATATATTTTTAAATTCGTGAATACTTAAAGGTGCTTATTATGTGCATGTAAAATATCAAGACTGAGTTTTAACAAACACTAAACTTGCTTAAGAAATAAACAAACCGTGTTATTTTGTATGCTATCCATTTCTTACAGTGATTTTCATACTTCTTGGGAATTATTTTGGAAGCTAGTTTGAAGTAGCTCAATCTTTTGGGGTTGTAGCCATCTAATGTAGGACCCAAACGTGGTATGTACAGAAACAGAGCATTGATCGCCTTCTCCATCCTCACAAAGCACATGCACTGAGGTCATCCCAAACTGATGGTTTAGGAACACAGTTTATAAGACAATTTCAGTTGTCAGCACATGGTTGTTTCTACATTTTACACATAAGAGTCCCAAGGCTGAAGTAGGTAAAATGGCATGCCATCTTTACACAATCTGTTTGTGAGCTCACCTGCAGCATCTTGGACTCCAGGTCCCATGTTTCTAAGGTGTACCCTGAAGAAAAAAAGGCCAACATGAAAGATTTCACATTTGTATTTCCACCGGAGTCTGCTAATCTCTCTCATCCTGGCCTTTTTCTTTCTTATGCCTTTTCCCTCTTCTCCAGCAAATGCCTCATTTTCCCTCTTACTTTCCTTTCCTAGGCTGTAACCTTTCTGATGCACAGGGGTATCATCTAACAGAAGTTTATGGCCCCAGGATGCACATTCCTTGAGGCTTTGTCATGGAGAAAGACAAGGGCCAGCTCCTTTGCTTCCTGTTTTATATTTCACAGAGGCTGTACCAGACAGATTTTAGAAATACTTGTGAAGCTTGTTTATTTTGGCTTTTACCTCCATCATACTCCCTACAGTGCATTTCACAGTACAGTTGGCTCTGGAGTTAAGTACTAGCCAGCTGCCTGGACTATTGTAAATAAGTGGAAATTAGGCTTCCACATAGCAAATTCCCTTGTTTAGTTTGGATTAGATTTAGCTGTTAAAATCCGAAATTGCTTGTAGAAGATAGTTTTTTTGGGGGGGGGGGGGGTTGTGTGTTTATTTGTTTATTTGTTTCCTCATAAGTAAACAAAGTTTGGTGGTAAGTGGGCTGTGGCTTCCTGAGAAGCCCCAGGGACCTAAATTTCTTCATGCTTATTACCAACTCCTGTTTACAACCATGACCTCATAGATCAGTGTGGCAGCATTTGTACTTAAAGCAACAGGATCAAGGAGTGGTCAGAGGAGAGACTAAGAACATTAACCTGTTATTTCTTAAGGTTGCTAGAAACTCCCACATAGCAATCTATTTGCAACCTGTATATGGCTAGACATACCAGGTCGCAAAAGAGGCTATATCATGTGATTTTCTACTCTAGGTGATTATGGAAGAAAGGAAGTATATGTATTTGAAGAAATGATGCTCCTGTCATACTCTCCAATTTTAAATTATCTTGGATTATTTACTTATTATCTTTCATATTAGAATCTCTCCTTTGCATGCTTGTCATTTTTTCCTTTGCATGTTTTCCATTGTAGAGAAACCATATGGATAGCTAGTTCTAGCCAAATTTAGTTCTCTGTGTGTGAAAAACACCTGCCTCAAAAGTCTTCCTTGAAACATCATTACTTCAAAGTATATTCCAAGATGTAATATGCTTGGGAAATACTGCTTTCTGTATAGGAGTTTCATTGAAATTCACCATGAATATCTGTAATGGGAAAATTGGAGTTCTAGGGTGCTTCCTGGAACCCCAAGCCCTGTGTTCATATCTGCATACTAACCAAAGAATAGGGAATTTCAGATTAAAGAGAATGATTTTTAAAATACTACATTTTATTCAGATTTTCCAAAGGAACGCAGAAAAGAGAAGGCTGGGAGATAAGGAGAGATAAACTGGGGAGAAGAGAAGTATACCACATGGAGCCCAAAAGCCCACATGGGCCACAGGTAGCCCAGGAGTGACCAACTAGGAATCAGCGGCGGGGGGTGGGGGAGGAGGGAGAAAAGAGAAAAGAGAAAAGAAAGTTCAAAGAGCTCCTGCCAGGTAGGCAGCTAGAGGGGATAAAGAGGTCTTGAGGAGAGTAGGGGCTAGGGTCCCTCCCAGCTGGGCCTGGGCCCGACTGAGCCAGCTCAGGCCCAACTGAGGGAAAAACTCACCCACAGCTGGAAGTTCCCAAGAGATCAGAGAGAGCGAGTGTGCCCTCCCCTTGCTAAGGTATATATAACTTTAGAGCAGAGGGCTCTCTTTTGGCCCAGGTAAACCAGAGGTTCAGCTGCTGGTTAGGGCTAGGGGCTGCCTCAGAAAAAGATAAGCTCTGACACCAAGTTCCAGGACCAACCACAATGTTTCAATCCTATGAAAGCCCTCCCTCCCAGGAGGAATCCTGATTGTGGAGAAAAAGGTCTCTAGGGAACTAAGAGATTTTTCTTTTTTTTAAGAAATCAGAGCATCTTTGATTTTTAGCAAGTTCAAACTTTCCTGTCCTTTTACCTTCAGGTGTCCAGTCACCCTAACTACCCCCCTTCATATCCACACATGAAAAGTTCCGATGGGATGAAGTCTCCATGTTGTTGTTTTTTTTTTCTTTTGAAGACATTTAGCAACATTTTCCCTAAATGTGAAAGAACTTTTAAAATTTAAAATTTTTCTCCATGATTTTTTTCAGTGACCCATTGTCATTAGAGAGGGTGTTTTTTGGTATCTAAACATTTGTATACTTTCTCTTGTTGTTGATGTCTAGAATTATTCCACAGTGACTTAATATAAGAAGTTATTTAGTTCATTTGTATTTGCTATGACCTGCTTTGTGGCCTATAATGTGATCTATTTTAGAGAAAGTCCTCTGGTCTACTGAGAAGAATTTATATTCCATATCTGTTAGATTGACTCTGTATCTATATATTAAACACATTTGAGGTTTCTTTTTAGTTTGGATGACTTTTCTAAAGATTAGAGTGGAGTATTGAAATCATAGGATCTATCTGACGTTTCTTGTCCTATACTGTTTGCTTTATGAAATTGGGAGTGACAGTGCTCAGTACATACATATTTGTTCTTATTTAATCTTCTTGGTAAATTGTTCCCTTTATTAATATGTAGTAGCCTTATTTATCTCTTCTGACTTATTTTGGTTTGAAGCATATCAGGTATCAGAATAGCTGTGACAGCTTGTTTTAGTCTTCCATTTGTTTGATAGATTGATTTCCATGCTTTGATGTTTAGTCTATGGGTGCCTTTGCCAGGAAGGTGTGTTTTTTGGAGGCAACACATAGTTGGATCTTGTTTTTTAATCCAGTCAGTATATCTTTATTGGCAAGTTGAGAATATTCAGGTTTAAGGTCATTATTGAGAAATGTTTACTAATTCCTAAAATTGTGTTGGTTGTTTTTCTGGTTGGATTATTGTTTGTTCTTTTCTTTCTCTAGGGGTTTGCTGGTTTACCGTATTGGACATGATGGATTCCTTTCCAGCTCTCCTTTGTTCATTTATTCTTCTCAAAATGTATCCTTTCGGGGCTGGAGAGATGGCTTAGCAGTTAAGGCACTTGCCTGCAAAGCCTAAGGACCCAGGTTCAATTCCCTAGTACCCACGTAAGCCAGATGCACATGGTGGCGCATGCATCTAGAGTTCATTTGCAGTGGTTAGAGACCCTGGCATGCCCATTCTATCTCTCTGTGTGTAATAAATCATTTTAAAAATATATATATTCTTTCATGTGTGGTGTGATTAATATTGTCTTTATTCCTCTCTCTATGTATAACATTCTTTTAACTACCTTCTGCAATGCTGCTTGATGATCACACACTTCCTTAGTTTCTGATTTTCTGTCTTTTTTTCCTCCCCCCCCCCCTTTTGTATGTGTCTCTAATGTGTGGATGTGTGGCAGGTGTGGTATATGCATGTGTGTGTGCTCATGTGGTGCCCCTTGCACTTGCCAGAGGTAGACAGACAAAACCTCAGTTATCCCAGTCCATCACTTTTCTGCCTCTTTGTTTGTTTGTTTTTCAAGGTAGGGTTCACTCTACCTCAGGCTGACCTATTCTTTTTTTAAAAGATACTTTTATTTATTTATTTGCAAGCAGAGAGAGACAGAGAATGGGTATGCTAGGGCCTCTAGCCACTGCAAACAAATTCCAGATGCATGCCTCACCTTGGGCATCTGGCTTTATATAAGTACTGGAGAATCAAATGTGGGTGCTTAGGCTTTGAAGAAATCAAACCTGGGTCCTCAGGTTTTGCAGGCAAACACCTTAACTGCTGAGCCATCTCTCTAGCCCTTCTGTCTGTTCTTATTTGAGCTGGAGCCTCTGAATGGTTCTGGAGCTTACTGATTTCTCTTGTGTTATGGAAATTCTTGGGTCTCTGTTCTCTCCATGACTGGAATCACACATGTGTAGGGTCATGCCCAGCTATTTATTTGGTTCCTGGGGATTAAATATGAAGTGGTCTCTCAGGCCCTTGCTTTACAGAAAGTGTTAATTTTAGACCAGACCAGTTTATGCTTTTCTTAAAATGTCCTTAGTTCTCAATCAATCTTGTTTGGCAGTTATTTACTTTCAGTGCATAAAATATATGATTCTTTCCTGGCTTTTAAGGTTGCTGATGAGAAATCTGATGTTACTGTGATTTGTTTGTCTTTGTGGGTGATATCTGGGAAGTGTTGATTAAACAGATATGGGTAGTTTGAAGGAGTGTTAAAGAGAAAGCATCATGTGCTCTGCCCATTTCCTTCATTTTCCCATACATTAACAGGAATTTTATTTTTGTTTTCTAGACTGACAGATCCCATTCCCACCACAGAGACTTCAATTGCACCTCGCCAGAGGCCTAAAGCAGGGCAGACTCAGCCAAATCCAGGAATCCTTCCCATCCAGCCAGCCTTGACACCTCGGAAGAGGGCCACAGTTCAGCCCCTACCTCAGGCTGCAGGTCAGTAACTAGATAGCTTTGCAGCTCAGTCCACTTCTTTGTTCTGGAAGTGCTAGAAGACCTGTTTCCCCTTCGAAATGGCATGTAGAAGCACATAAAGAATAATGAGGAAGGGCTGGAGAGATTGCTCAGTGGTTAAGATACTTATGTGCAAAGCCTAATGACTCAGGTTCAATTCCTCAGTATCCATATAAAGCCAAGTAAAATTATGTCTGCCCCTGCAGTTAGTTTGCTGTTGGAGGCTGTAGTGCACCCATTCTCTGTCTGTGTCTATCTCTTTATCTCTGTTTGCTTGCAAATAAATAAGTCAAAATATATTTAAAAACATAATGAGGTAAACTGCCATTGAAATAGTATAATAAGGCCTGCAAAAGGGAGACCTCCCACTATATGCAGGCAGATTGCCCAAGCCACTGAAGCCTATCTATCGTTTCTACTTTTTGCTCACCTTGGCCCTGATTATGTTGTTACCTCATTATCCCATACTGTCTCTTTTTTGTTTGTTTGTATGTTTGTTTCTCAGGGTAGGGTCTGGCTCTAGCCCAGGCTGACCTGGAATTCATTATGTAATCTCAGACTGGCCTTGAACTCATGGGCTCCTCCTACCTCTGTCTCTCTGAATGCTGGGATTAAAGGCTTGTGTCACCATGCCTGGCTTTGTCTCTTGGTTTTATATGTTTTTCCTTGCCTTTAAAGAAATAAGGAGGGCTGCTTTTTTGGCTGTCACAGAAGAATATTGTTTCATTAATGCTTTATTTCTTTTTTAATATTTTATTTTTATTTATTTGGCAGAGAAAAAGGGAGAGAGAGAATGGGTATGCCAGGGCTTCCAGCCACTGCAAACAAACTCCAGACACATGTGCCCCTTTGTGCATCTGGCTGACGTGGGTCTTGGGGAATAGAACCTGGGTCCTTTGGCTTTGCAGGCACCTTAACTGCTAAGCCAGCCCTCCAGCCCTAATGCTTTATTTCTTAAATATCTATTATCCCTCCATGTTGTAGTATTCTATATCTTATTTTTTTGTAGTTGTTGTTTTGCTTTGTTTTATTTTTGAAGTAGGGTATCACTCATAGTGATCCTCCTACCTCTGCCTCCTGAGTACTTGGATTAAAGGTGTGAACCACCATGCCCAGCTAATATTCTATTTCTAATGAGATGAGTGAGCTTTGTTTCATAAAAAGGATTTAGGGCTGGAGAGAGATGGCTTAGCAGTTAAGCGCTTGCCTGTGAAGCCTAAGGACCCTGGTTTGAGGCTCAATTCCCCAGAACCCACGTTAGCCAGATACACAAGGGGTTGCATGCATCTGGAGTTAGTTTGCAGTGGCTGGAAGCCCTGGCGTGCCCGCTCTCCCCCCCTCAAATAAAAATAAAAATAATTAAAAATAAATAAATAAATAAGGTTTATCCAAAAATGTTAAGCCACTGAATACAACCATCACTTCCCCTAGTAGGAACCAGCATTTGCTGAATCTGGTAACCATCTACTCATAGCAAGACATACAAATGGAAGCTGTCTAAGCCACTCTTAGAATATGAAAGAGTACTTATGTTGTACAGTATGCTAACTAGTGCAAAGTCTGTGTTTATGGACATTAACACCAACAGTCAGCTGACTGTGTAGCTAGTAAGGATGACTCAAGGCTGGCCATTGGACTACCTGGCTAAATAAGATAATGGGTAAAGAAGCTTTTCTGAAGAGTGCAAGAATCGAATCTTATAATTCAGCCCACTTTTGAAAAATCTTAAGTACATGGTTTAGCAAGGAGTCTGAAGATTTAGCAGTGAGAGCATAGAACAAGGACAGATAGTGAGAAGCACCTAGATCTTGTCAGAGTGCCTGCTTCTCAACCCTTACTGTGTTGGTAAAACAAAAAGCCTTTATTTTTCATTTTATTTATTTATTTATTTATTTTTGGTTTTTGAGTAGGGTCTCACTCTAACCCATGCTGACCTGGAATTTTATGTATAGTCTCTGGGTGGCCTTGAACTCACATTGATCCTCCCACCTCTGCCTCCCAAGTGCTGGGATTAAAGGCGTGCGCCACCAGCGTCCAGCTAAGAAAGCCATTTTTATCTGAAAGAGTTTTCATCCCCTACATGGACTTTATTTTCTTTGTAGGATCCAGCAATCAGCCTGGCCTTCTGACTAATGTTACCCAACCTAAAGCTCAACCCCCACCCAGCCAGCCTCTGTCACAATCTCAGCCCAAGCAGCCACAAGTTCCATCCACCCCACAGCAGACGCCTTCTACCCAGGCTCAGGGTCTGCCTACTCAGGCCCAGGCCACACCCCAGCACCAGCAGCAGCTCTTCCTCAAGCAGCAGCAGCAGCAGCAGCCACCACCACCATCACAGCAACAGCCAGCACCACAGCAGCCAGCAGGCGCATTTTACCAGCAGCAGCAGCAGACCCAGACCCAGACCCAGCAGGTAAGGTAGTCCAAATGTGACCCTTGCTTTATATGATAGAATCACAAGTATCAAAAGGCCCACTAGGTAAGGTACCTTCTCTGGGAAGCACTGGGATGGGGGAGGGCTACTCATATCATTACATCCTCATATCTCAACAGTTGTGTACAAGCTAACACATTGAGAAGTAGACTGATGACTCAAACCCCTTTCATTGTTGTCCTCAGCCCATGAAGAGTCCACCCCCCCCCCACTCCATTCAAGGAACATCAGCAAAGAAGCTATTTTGTAAGGGTATTTTTGTAAGGGTATACAGGAAAAAATAACAATAATTTCTTACTACTGTCATCCAGTATCCAGAGTATTGAAGTAGGTCTGATGTCTCTTAGAGCAAGTTTGCTTGGTCAAATTGAAATCTAAATAAGATGTGCATATTGTATTTAGTTGGAATGTATTATTTTTCATCTTTTTGCATATTTATTATTTTACTTTTTTAAAATTTTTTGTTATTTGTATTTATTTACTTGAGAGCAACATACCAGAGAGACAAAGAGGCAGAGAGAGAGAGAGAGAGAGAAAATGGGCACACCAGGGCCTTTAGCCACTGCAGATGAACTCCAGACCCATGCATCCCCTTGTATATCTGGCTAATGTGGGTCCTGGGGAATCAAGCCTCAAACGGAGGGTCCTTAGGCTTCACAGGCAAGTGTTTAACTGCTAAGCCATCTCTCCAGCCCTATTTTACATTTTTTACCATGAATACAATCATTTTCATAATGATTGATGCATTTTGACATTCCCTTTTATCAGTGGGTTTCCTCTCCTTCCTTTTCTTCCCTTTTTATTTCATATTTTTTCTTATTTATTAACAATTTTCATTCATGTATATAATGTATTTTGATCATAATCCCACCCATTACCTTCTTGTTCCCCCTCCCCTGTCTCTTCCCACTGAACTCCTTCTTTTTACCAATTAGTCTCACTTCTACATTGATGTCTTTTTCCCCCTCTTCTACTGTTTACAGACTTAATATTGTACAAGTCTTGTGCTGGTAATGACAGCTACAATGATGTCACGAATGCATTGGTGATTTCATGTCCAAAGAACAGCATTCCAAAGCATTCCTTCCCATTCTCCACCCCTCTTCTGCAATTGTCCCTGAACCTTGGAGGATGGGATAGAAATGTCTCTTTTAGAAGCCAGGCATGGTGGCACATGCCTTTAATCCCAGCACTTGGGAGGCAGAGGTAGGAGGATCGCTGTGAGCTCGAGGCCACGATGAGACTGCATAGTGAATTCCAGGTCAGCCTGAGCTAGAGTGAGTCCCCACCTTGAAAAACCAAAAAAAAAAAAAAAAAAAAAAAAAAAAAAGGTATTTTTTAGTGCCAATCACTCAACACTTAATTCTCAGCACTTTGATGAATTCTCGTTTCCCCAATAGACACTTCCAACTGCAAAAAGAAGCTTCTCTGCCCCACCGTAAGAATGGCACTAAGTTATGGACATAAACAAATATTTATATGGCAATTTGATGAGTACAGTGCATCCATGTAGCCAGACAACAGTAATGGGACCCTCTTAAGGTCTGTGACCTGTCTAGCTAAAGGTTTTTGACTAGGTTTTTAATACCGTGCAAGAATTCCCCTCACCCATGGAGCAGGCCACAAATCCAGTCAGAGAGCTGGTGGTCATTCCCCTAACAGTCATGCCACTATTGCACTAGTGGCACCTCTTATGTGGTTACAGGGTCTACAGCTAGGTAAGACCGCTGATGTCCTTTCCCTGCAGCAAACTTCATAGCACTTTCAAGCACTATGTCAGGTAGCCAGCAAAGAGGAGGCTTTCAGCTTGACTTCTCAATATCCTCAATATGAAGCATGTTTTATCTTCAGCAGTAAGTCTTACAGTCTAGTTCTTGACAATCAAAAGCATTCCCTTTGCCACTTATTTATGTGTTTTTATATTTGTGGAGAGGAGTGCACTGTGTGGGGGTGCATATGGAAGCCAGAGGACAACTTCAGTGTCATTCCTCAGGTACTCCTTCCTCACTTCCTTCCTTCCTCTCTTTCTCCCTCCTCTCCTCCTTCTCTCTTCTCCCTCTGTTCCTCCCTCCTTTGACAAGGTCTGTTATTGGCCTCAACCTCACTTTACCAACTAGGCTAAGACTAGCTAACTAGAGAGTCCCAGAGATTTGCCTTCTTCTGCTTGCCTGGTACTGGGATTACAAATTCATGCCACCATGCCTGTATTTTTTTTAATGTGGGTTTTGGGAATCAAACTCTGGTTTTCATGCTTCCAAGGTAGGCACTTTACTGCCTGAGTTATCTTCCCAGCCCTGCCATTTACAGTTTTGAAGAAACTGGCTTGTTCATTCCTTAGCAGTTTCCACATTCTGGATTTGGCTTCATTGTCCTGTGGTTGTGTTTGGTGTGCTTCTCTGGCCTCTGTGTGGAGTGGACATTTCCTAGGCTTGTTCAGTATGCAGCTCAGCCTGACAGTTCTTTATTCTTCCTTTTGCCTACCACCTGGGGGCCTGTGATGTCTGGTTGTCTTCTTTTTGGTGAACATCCAGACTATCAGGATGTTTAGACATTACCTATCTCGTCTGCTTTTCTGTCCTTACTGGCTTAGCAGCCATCAGTGACCATTCCGTAAAGCCCATTACTCTCTGGGGAGAATGATTCCTCTTCTAGTTGCTTAGGAGCTAGGATTCCCATGAAGAGCTGTTTTCGTCAGTCATTAGTTTCCCTGAAGTACTGCTTGTACATAAAATAGCAAGAAAATGTTTTTATTTGTTTACTAGTTATTTTTGTTTGTTTGTTTTGTTTTGTTTTGTTTTTTTGAAGTAGGGTCTCCCTCTATCTCAGGCTGGCCTTGAACTCATAGGGATCCTCTTACCTCTGCCTCCAAAGTGCTGGGATTAAAGGCACATACCACCACACCCTGCCCACATCATAGTTATTTAATTTTTTTTTTTTACTTGAGACAGAGAGATAATGGGTGTGCAAATGAACTCCAAACACATGCCCACCTTCTGCATCTAGCTTTCATGGAACCTGGAGAATAGAACCTGGGTCCTTAGGTTTCACAGGCAAGCACCTTAACCATTAAGCCATCTCTCCTGCCCCACATCACAGTCTTTAAACATTTATTTTGTTGCTCAAATTGCCCTAAGTTTAACCAGTATAAGCTCCTTCAAGCTGGCTTCTGGGTCCTTTGGATATGACTTCAGTAGACTTTAATGATTTCTTTGCCATCAAGAGTGACGAGCTGTTCCAGGGTCATTCTGTGCACAATCTGAAATCATCTAATCTCTAAAGAATTGCTTGTTTTTAATAGAAATATTTTTAAACCACATTTTGGTGTTAGGTAGTTCTTATTAATGAGTTGGATTTGTGGTTGTTTCCATGCCTTTATAGTAGACAGTTAGAAATGAGTTTTACATTATCTTCTGGACATGCAGTAGCCATTGTATTTATTACCTCATAGCAACATCTTTACCTGCATAAGACCTGGATAGTACTTGGCCCATGCATATATTGTCATGAATGATGGAGGGCAAAAAAGACATCAAAGTAGAAGAGAGACTAATTGGAGAGGAAGAAGAATTCATTGGAAGGAAGACAGAGCAGTTGAGGAAGGAGGGAAAACATGGTAATGGGAGGGAATTATGATCAAAATATATTATGTACATGTATGGAACTTGTCAATAAAAAGTTTTTAAAAGGTTTTATTTTGTTAGAAAACATACTGTGAATTCAAATTTGTATTCTTAATTCATATTTGTAATTTCAGGGTTTTGTTTAATTTCTTGGATCTGATTATGGTTTTATCATCTGAAAACCATTTTTGTTATTTGTGAGACAACTTCACACTATAGTTCAAGTTGACCTTAAACTCACAGTGATCTTCTGCCTCAGCCTCTGAAGGTCTGAGGTAGAAGTCTTATACTGATGATCCTTAGAATATTTAGCACATAATTTCCTGTGGAGTTTAGCTGCCACATTGACAGACAGCCTTATTTACTTCATTTACCTATGCTTTTTAAATTTTTGTTCATTTTGTTTTTATTTTTACTTACCTATTTGCAAGGAGAGAGTGAATGTGCGTGACAAGGCCTCCAGCCACTATCAATGCACTCTAGATGCATCTGCCACTATGTGCATCTGACTTTACATGGGCACTGGGGAACTGAACCCAGGCTGTTAGGCTTTGCAGGCAAGTGCCTTAACCACTAAGCCTTCTCTCCAGCCCTCATTCCTGATTTTAACTTAGAGTCAGATCATAGTTAATTCAGTCTTCTGTTAGTAGGCATCAGGGTTTCTATAGCATCTTGCTGTTATAAATAGGCAACTATATTTTGACAACTTCTTTTAACTTTTAACTTCTTTTAACTTTGTCCCAGTAGACAAACATTACCCTCCCATTAAGTCAAAATAGTGTTTTAAATGTGTAGCTCAAATCTTGAGTCTAAAGGGTAAAGTCCTACTGGAGAAGCATGTCACTTAGAGTCAAGCCCTAAGATGTGTGGAGAGCAGTTTGGAGCTCTGGCTGTTCATGCTTGCTGGTTGTTTGGTGGTGTCTCTCTGCTGTGATGTATGGAAGTGAGCCAGCTTCTTCTGCCATCAGTGGTATTCCCCTAGATTCTCTACGCCTGGAATCAACCCTTGCCTTCCATAAGCTATTTCTTACCATGTGTTTGTCCAGCAATGTGAAGCTGACTTCAACACTCAGTAACAGTTTTTGATATTTCAAAAGACATGATCTTTTGTTTATCAGGCCCTTATTTTGAGCTTTGTTTGTATACCTAGCACTTAGTCCTCAATGGGAAGAATTTGAGAACCATGCAAGGAATGTCAGGAAGATAGGTGCAGGGAGCTGGAGAGATGGCTGAGCTGTTAAGGATCTTGCCTGTAAAGCCTAACAACTCTGGTTTGATTGCCTGATACCCATATAAAGTCAGAGGCATAAAGTGGTGCATGCATCTAGAGTTTGTTTGCAGTAGCTAGAGGCTCTGGTGTGGTCATTCTCTCTCTGTGTCTCTCTTCTCCCTCCCTCCCTCCCTCTCTCTTCTCTCTCTCTCTCTTTTCTCTCCTTGCAAATAAATAAATAAAATATTTAAAGAAAGAAAGGTAGGTACAAGATGCACCTATAGATTCAACCGCTTGAGAAGCTCAAGCCTTAAAAGTGTGCAACCAGCTTTGACAAGTAGGGAGACTCCTGGGTAAAACACAAGGGTGCAGGAGAGGGAAGGTCATAGATTGGCAAAATGTTTGAAGACAGTGGAAATACATAAAGTAGAGTTCTTGGGAAGTAATTTGAAATGGGTGCTAGTTGCTGGGTTAACTGTTTGGTTACCCCTGTCAGCATCATTGCTGCAGCATCCTATTCATGCAGAGAAGCATTTTAATCTTGATGTATTAAAAATCCTGTACAAGCAGGATTCCTTCTGTCACTAGATCCCTTCTGTTCAATCCAGGTGGTAGGGTCACTTGTGTTCAGTCTTGTAGCTTCCCTGGGGTGGGGCCTGGAAAGCCTATTGAAGAAGCCAACCCAGTTCAGTAGAGAGACCTGGTAGTGAAAGTCCTGCTGGATTGATTTGAATGTCCTGAGGACCCATCCTGAACTTCCAGGCCAACTGAAAGACTTCTGCCTGCCTGTCCCTTTGGCTTCAGCATTGGTCTTCATGGTTGTTAAACCATTCTTTTATGAATATAGTTTGTGACAGATTTGTATTAACATCTTCATTTCATGCCACTGTCCCCTGTAGTTTCAAGCAGTACATCCAGCAACCCAGCAACCAGCAATCACTCAGTTCCCTGTGGTGTCCCAAGGAAGCTCTCAGCAGCCACTGATGCAGAACTTCTATCAGCAGCAACAGCAGCAGCAGCAACAACAGCTGGCCACAGCTGTGCAACAGAAGACAGCCGTGGTAGCACCGCAGCCTCAGGCACAGCCAACCACATCTCCACAGCTGGTCTCTACCCAGGAGCCCACAGTAAGAACCAGCCAGGGCTCAGTACAAAGGCTGAAGAGGAATGTGCAAGGAGGCTGGAGAAAGAGCAGCAAAAAGATGTCAGCAGCTGAGTGGGGACCTCTGAATTAGGGTGAAGCTGCTTCTCCACCCTAGTGGTTAAAATACTCTATTATTGATATAGCCAAGAATGGTATGAGGTAGTAGTCTATAGAATATAAAAGTTTAAAAAGAAATTTTTTTTAAATAGAGTACTGATGAAAAAAAACCTTCTAGCCCAACGTGGTGGTGCACACCTTTAAAGCACTGGGGAGGCAGAGGTAGAAGAATTGCCATGAATTCAAGGCCACCCGGATACGTACAATTCACTACATAGTGAATTCCAGGTCAGCCTGGGCTAGAGTGAGACCCTACCTCCAGGAAGAAGAAAAAAAAAAAAAAAAACAAGTGGAAGGAAGGAGGAGAGAAATGACGAAGAAGAACCTTCTTATTTATCACTCTGAACTGAGGCTGGTAGAACAGTCACTGCCAAACTTGGGACCAGAGCTAGTCTCTGTTCCTTATTTCAGTATGTTTAACTGGTTGTGCCTGTCCTAATCTATATCTGCACATTTATATAGCCCCACCTTTACCTTGAGTCCTGACACTATTTTGTTGAGTCTTTGTTTTGAATGACCTTACTAACCACATTGCTTGGGTCTGCCAAGCAACACATTCAAAGGCCTGCGTGCCTGAGACCATTTGCCATGGCATAACCCCTGGCTCACTTAGAGCATTGGAGATTCAGTCTCTGCAGCCATCCTGTTAATTCAGAGATTGGGGTTTCTATTAGTTCCTTGTCTTATTGCTGTGACAAAATTTTTTGTCCAAAGTAACTTGAGGAAGGGTTTATTTTGGCTTCTAATTCAAAGGGGCACTGTCTGCCATGGTGGGGAAAGGCATGGTAGCAAGATTATGAATCAACTGGTCACAATGCATCTGCAGCCAGGAAGCAGAGAGAGATGAATACTGTTGTTCAGTTTTCTTTCTCCTTGTTATTCAATCCAGCCAATAGAATGATGTCCACATTTAGAGTGGGTCTTCCCACCCAATTACCCTAATCCAGAAACTCACAAATATGCCTGAAAACTTATTTCTATGGTTGTTCTAAATCTCATCAAGTTGACATCCACAATTAACCATCATAGGTGTGTTCACTTTTATATTTGCATGAATATGGCACCTGACCCCTCTCCTGGTTGACCTCTACATTTTCAGCAAACTCAGACCCTCTTGCCTTATTCTTTAATAAATGACCTCTATACTCAGAGTTTTCTTAATGAAAGAAATAGAAAGTTTCCTAGTGAAATACAAAGGCATTTTGCATATCTAGCCAATAACTCTGCAGGTATTCTCATTCCCCTGGAAAGTCCAACTACTACAACAGTAAGAAAAATAAGAAACCATCTTCCTGAAGATTCATTTCTTGCAGCATTTTGTTTTGTTTTGTTTTTGAGATTTTATGGTTTTGTTGTTTATTATTTTTATTTATTCATTTGAGAGAGAGAGGGAGAGGTAGACAGAGAAAAAGAATGGGTGTGCCAGAGCCTCCAGCCATTGCAAATGAACTTCAGATGTATATGCCACCTTGTGCATCTGACTTTACATGGGTCCTGGGGAATCGAACCTGGGTCCTTTAAAGGGCTTTATAGGCAAGTGCTTTAACAGCTAAGCCATCTCTTCAGCCCTCTAGCAGTTTTGCTGCCCATACTAAATTATAAAACTTCTAGTCCTTTTGTTGTAGTTTGATTTAGGTGTCCCCCATAAACACATATGTTTTGAATGCTTAAGCTTCAGCTGACAGAAATTTAGGAGGTGGAACCTTGCAAAAGGAAATGTGTTGTTGGAGGTAGGCTTAGGGGTGTTATAGCTATCCCCCCTTGCCAGAGTTGAGCTCACTCTCCTGCTGTTGTTGTCTACCTGCTGCATCAGTGGTGATGTACAGCCTCTGCTCATGCCATCTTTCCCCTGTTGTCATGGAGCTTCCCCCTTGAAACAGTAAGCTAAAGGAAATCTTTCCCTCCCATAACCTGCTTTTGATCAAGTGTCTTACCCAGCAGTGAGGATGTACCTACAATAGAAGATTGGTGCCAGAGGAAAGAGGTCATTGCTGCTAGAAACCTGACTGTAGCTTTTGGCCCTTTAGAACTGATTTATGAAAGGATTTGAAACCTGGGCCCATGAGATACTTTGCATTGCTGTAAGCAGAGTTTGGCAGACCATTCTGGCCAGAGTTTGAAAACTTGGCTTATTAGGGGAAGAAAGAGCTTCGTCCAAACTGGGCTAGAAGCAGTTTGTTTGGAAAGCTTACTGCATTCTTCCTGTGTCCTGGGAACTTGTACAGGGTTGTATTGCATAGAAATGGACTTTGTGAGCAGAAGGGTACGGCACAGAAAGTAATGAAAGTTTCAGGCTGGAGAGATAGCTTAGTGCCAGCAAAGCCAAAGGACACAGGTTCAGTTCCATAGGACCCACATAAAGGCAGATGCACAAGATGACACATGTTTCTGGAGTTTGGTTTTAGTGGCTGGAGACCCTGGCATATCCATTGTCTCTGTCTCTTTCTCTTGCTTTCTGTCTCAAATAAATAATTAAATAATGAAATATATTAGAAAAGAAAAAGAAAGAAATGGAAGTTTTAGGCTGGAGATAGCCCCCATTCAGCTGCAATTGTTTGACAGATTACAACCATTGACATTGGGCCAACTGTTCTGCACTGGGACAGCAGAAAGAATGCTAACTCTTTTGAAAATAGAATGCCTTAATGCTGAAGGAGTGCTTTGCTCTTCAAAGTCATCTTGATTCCCCTCTGGATTAACATATTTGGTTACCTATTTGGTACTATGAGACTATAACAAATGTAAGAAAGGAAAGAAGAGAAGGTCATTGGATTTGCACTCGGTTTATTTGTGCATTTTGAAATGGCTCCTGGTCAATGTGAGGGTCAGGGTTATTGGAATGCCTATAGGAAGCCAGATGGAGCCATGAGGCTGAATTGTGGGTTGCATTGGAGACCCCAGCTAGGACTATGGGACTGCTGCTGGCACATAATAGATTGTGTAAGGAGCCCAGCTAGAAGGGACAAAATTGGAACTCCAAAGACTTCATCACTGGTTAGAGATGTCAGAGTTGGAGTTAAAGGATTTGGTATTTACCCTCTTCGTTTTAAATCTTGCATTGCTTCAATCTTTTCTTGTAGTGCCATCTTTTTTAGTTTGAATACTTATTCAGTAGCATTGTGCGTTTTTGGTTTTACACCTCGTAATTAAGAGAACTTGTATAATGAGGGTGTTAGAACAGTGTTGATATAAAAAAAACTGTGGAGACTTTTAAAGATGGACTGAATTCACTGCACTTATATCATGGATGGCCATGAGTTTATGGGGGCCTGGGGTAAAATGTGGTGGATTGAATGAGGGGTCTCCCATAAACTCATGTTTTCAGACTCCTCATTTTCTGGAATTGGAAACTGAAGCCCAAACTACAAAGTTACTACCCAAGACAAAAGTATCATAGCAGCAGCCGGGCGTGGTGCCTTTAATCCCAGCACTCAGGAGGTAGAGGCAGGAGGATTGCCGTGAGTTCGAGGGCACCCTGAGACTCTGTAGTGAATTCCAGACCAGCCTGAGCTAGAGTGAAACCCTACCTTGAAAAACCAAAGGGGAAAAAATATATATATCATAGCAGGGCTAAGGAAAAAATCAAAAAGACCTGATCTTCCTTTAGGGAAAATAATACCACATGCTATTACTTAAAGTATCTACTGTCTTGAACCAAGTCTTAAGGTTTTTTGTTTGTTTGTTTGTTATTGTTTTTCGAGGTAGGGTCTCACTCTGGCCCAGGCTGACCTGGAATTCACTATGTAGTCTCAGGGTGGCATCAAACTCATTGCAATCCTCCTACCTCTGCCTCCCAAGTGCTGGGATTAAAGGCGTGTGCCACCACACCTGGCAAACTTTTTTTTTATTGACAACTTCCATAATTGTAAATAGTATCGCATGGTAATTCCTTCCCTCACCTCACTTTCCCCTTTGAAACGCCACTCTCCATTATATTCCCTCACCTTCTCAATCAATCTCTTTTTCTTTTAATGTCATAATCTTTTTCTCCATAATATTATGATGGTCTTGTGCAGGTATGTCAGGCACTGTGAGGTCATGGATATAGAGGCCATTTTGTGTCTGGAGGAGCACTTTGTAAGGAGTCCTACCCTTCCTCTGGCTCTTACATTCTTTCTGCTACCTCTTCCCCAATAGACTTTGAGCCTTGGAAGGTGTGATAGAGATATTGCAATGCTCAGCACTCCTCTGTCACTTCTTCTCAGCAGCATGATGCCTTCTGAGTCATCCCAAAGGTTACTGCCATCTAAAAAGAGAAACTTCTCTAACCAAAAGTGAAGGTAGCATTAATTTATGGGTATGAACTTTAAGAGAAATGCTAACTGGGCAGTTTGGTGAGCATAGTATATACATTTAGCCAGACACTAGCAGAGGTTATACCCCTAGGGCTCATGACTACCCCTGTTGTAGGTTTTCAGTATCAGGGATGTATTCCCTCCTATGGAGTGGGCCTCCAATCAAATTAGAAGGCAGTTGGTTTCTCCCATAACATATGTGCCCCTGTTGCACCCGTTGGCTCATTTGGCTTAGCTGGCCAAATACAAAGCTTGCAGTGTCCACTGTTGAGTATCTTCAGTGGTGATTTTTTCCCTCCCATTGAATGGCATGCAATGTGCCTTTTTCCAGCTTTCTGTCAGCTGGTCTACAGGAAGGAGGTTTTCAGCTCAGCTCTAGCAAGATTTCTTATTGACCTTGCAGCCCAAGTATGTGAAGTCTTCAGCAACAGGGTATTACCATCTATTCCTGGCGGGAAACCAAGGGCCTGGGAATGGCCTGTAATGTTTTTGGGGGCCAACAACTCACTGGAAAGTATCCCATTCCTGTCACTGAAAATTTTGTAGTAAAAATCAATGGCTCCTGAGTGTTCCATTGTCCAAAAAACTAGGTTTCCTTATGACTTACTTATATCCTCTTAGATTTTGATTAACCCTTCCTCCTCCTTTCGCTTACTCAATCTCTTCCCCTGTCCTCACTTAGGCCTTTTCAACCCCATTAATCAGTTCTTCTCTTTCCATATATACAGTACCATCCTGTTAACTCCCCCCACACACACCTATTCCCTTTATATGTCCTTTCTAGCTTACTGGCCTCTACTACTGAGTTTTATTCCTACTCATGTATAATCATTTGTAGCACCTCACTAAGTGTAATATTTTCCAGATATATCCATTTTTCTGCAAATTTCATAACTTCATGTTTCTTTACCACTGAGTAGAACTCCATTGTATAACTGTGCCACATCTTCATTCTCCACTCATCAGTTGAGGGACATTTAGGCTGGCCCCATTTCCTAGCTATTGTGAATACAGCAACAATAAACATAGTGAGATGAGTCCTTAGGATATATGTCTAGGAGTTGGTATAGCTGGGTCATATGGTAGATCTATTTTTAGCTGTCTCCGGAACTTTCACACTGATTTCCACAATGGCTGGACCAGATTGCATTCCCACCAACAGTGTAGAAGGTTTCCTCTTTTTCTACATCCTCACCAGCATTTATGGTCATTTGTTTTCATGATGGTAGCCAATCTTGACAGGAGTGAGATGGAATCTCAATGTAGTTTTAACCTGCATTTCCCTGATAACTAGTGACGTAGAACAGTTTTTTAGATGCTTATATGCCATTTGTATTTGTTTGGTGGGTACTGATTTGGTATAATCCCAGTTACCTTTTGGAATGGCTTTGGTCTCATTTATGCTGCATGCCTGCTTGGGTCTCTCTTTGCTGCGCTGTAGGCTCAGGTAGGCTGACTGGGTCGCTGCTCTGATTGCCTGTGCTGCATGCTGTGTAGGTGAGCTCCCTTCCCCAGGTCTCTGGTGCTTGCTGGCAGCACTTGCTCAGGTGGTGTTGGAGGGGATGCTGTGGATGGTAGCTGAAGTTCTCCCACTGGTCCTCAGGATCCTCTTCCTCACAAGTCCCTCCGTTGGTTCCTGATTTTCTCCCTTCACATTTCTTGAATTTGTGAGGAGACCCATTTCAGTGGAAAATCCCCTCACCTAGCTCTTCCTGTGGCTCAGGCTGAGTATTATGGCTGTGGCCACATGGACCTGGAGCTGCCGGTGTTGGAGCCACTTTTGCTTGCTTTTGTGGGCTCTAGGCACTCTGAATCTCTCCCACTTTGCTGCAGGTGATAATTTCTTTTTAATTTTGTGTGTGTGTGTGTGTGTGTGCGCGCGCGCGCGCGCGCTGGAGAGATAGCTTAGCAGTTAAGTGCTTGCCTGTGAAGCCTAAGGACTCCGGATCAAGGCTCGATTCCCCAGGACCCACATTAGCCAGATGCACAAGGGGCACACATGTCTGGAGTTTGTTTACAATGGCTGCCCTGGGGTGCCCACTCTCCTCTCTTTCTCTCTCTCTCCCTCTTTCTCTCTCTGTCTGTCACTCTCAAATAAATAAATAAAAATAAACAACAAAAGTATTTTATTTTTTTGTTACTTTTCTTTATATGAGAGCAACAGACAGAGAGAGAATAGGCGCACCAGGGTCTCTAGCCACTGCAAAAGAACTCCAGATGCGTGCGCCCCCTTGTACATCTGTCTAACGTGGGTCCTGGGGAATCGAGCCTAGAGCCAGGGTCCTTAGGCTTCACAGGCAAACGCTTAACCACTAAGCCATCTCTCTAGCCCTGCAGCTGATAATTTCTTATACACCTTGCTTTTTAGTAGAAAAATGTATTTTGCTGGGGGGGTTTGACTTTTTGTCCCTTAGGCTGCTCTGGCATGGTTCTTAACACCACAAACTTAACCAGTAGTCCCCAAATCTTAAGCTTTATGATCTCTGGATGAACAAACATTGGACATGCTCTGTGGCAGTGGTTTTAGAGGATATAGAAGATGAGAGCTGTTTCAGTAGGAGCTAAAGTAATACTCAGCTTTGACCCACCCTGTATGACCATAACTGAGCATAAGAATACCCTTTAGCCACCCTGAAGCAGTGATCAGCAAAGGAGAGTGCATAGGCTATATGTGTCCAGCACAGTCTTACTATTATAATTGCCCCAGAATGGATGCAACATAAACTGTTCAGGACTCCAAAGGTACAATCATTGAAGGTCATGGTTAATGAGTTGAGTGTTATGGCACATACCTATAATCCTAGCATTTAGGAGGAGGAATTCAAGGCCAGCCTGGGCTGCATGAGACCCTGTCTCCAAAAGCAAAATAAAATTAAAAAAATAATAATTGTAAAGTCTGTACAGCATATAAAAATGCTCATGAGACAGTGTTAAAACAGTTCTAAAATTAGAAAATATGTGTACTTGACATGAGCCTTACATTTAAGGAGCCACAAATATAAAATTAGTTTTATTAGAAGAACACATTAAAATCGTAGACACAATCAATAAGTGCAGTACAACATACAAAGAGACAAAGGACTGAAATCACATAATTATCTCCATGAATGTAGAAAAGGCCCTTTATAAAGTTCAGAAACCCTTCATGATAAAAGCCCTGAAAAAAACCAGGAATATAAGGAACATATCTCAACATTTTAAAGGCAGACCTATAACCAACACTATACCACATGGGGAAAAACTGAAAGCAGTCCCTCTATTATCAAGACTGAGACAAGGTGACTGCTCATAGTTAGCATAGTGCTTCAAGTCTTAGGCAGAGTGCATTAACCCAAGAGAAAGAAATAAAAGGACACAAGTAGGAAAGGAAGAAAAATCACCCCTATTTGTAGATGACATACCTAAAAGACTGAAGACTCCACCAGAAAACTCTTACACCTGATAGACACTTTGAACAGACTGGCAGAATATAAAATCAACATGCAAAAATCAGTAGCTGTCCTCTATTCCAGTCATGAACTTGCCAAGAAAGTAATGAGAAAACAAAAATCCCATTCTCAGTTGCCTAAAAAAAAAAGCCAAGGAATAAACATTAGTTAGGAGCAACTGAAAGGGTTCTGCAATGTAAACTTTAAGACAGTGGAGACAACACTAAGACCTCCCATGCTCACTGATTAGCAGAACTAACATGAAAATTACTGAAAGTATTCTACAGATTCAGTATCATCTCAATCAGAATTCTAATGGTATACTGCATAGCATAGAACTAAGAAAAAACAATCCTGAAATTCATGTGGAAGTACAAAAGACCTGTGATATCAAAAGCAATCCTAAGCAGAAAGAGTAATGCTGGAGACATCATAAAAGCCATAGTGACAAAAATAGAATAGTCCTGGCACAAAAGCAGATACATAGACCAGTGGAAGAGAATACAGAAACTAGAAATAAAGCCACACAGCTACAGCCACTTAATCTTTAACAAAGATGTCAAAAACATATTTAAAAAAAAAAAAAAAGACAGCCTCTTCAACAAATAGTGCTGGGAAAACTGGATAGCCACTTTAAAAGGAAGAAATTGGATCCCTCTTTCTCATGCTGTACAAAATGAATTCAAAATGGTTCAAAGTCCTTAATGTAAGACCTAAGACTGACACCACTAGAGGAAACTAAGCAAAACATTTCAAGATATGATCATAGGCAGGGACTTTCTGAAAAGAACTCTTAATAGCTTAGAAAGTAATCCCTACAATTTTGAAATGGGACTGCATGAAATTAAAAGGCTGTATAACCAGGCTGGAGAGATTGCTCAGCTGTTAAAGGCATTTACTTACAAAGCCTAATAGCCTGGATTCAATTCCCCAGTATCCACATAAAGCCAGATGTACAAAGAGACACATGCAGATATTTGCAGTGTCAAGAGGCCCTGGTGCACCCATTCATATCCATTAACTGATATTTATTCATTCTCTCTATCTCCCCTTGCAAATAAATTAATAAAATACTTTTTTAAGGAAAAAAACTGTTTAACCAAGAAAACAGCAGAGTGAAAAAACAACTTACAGAAAGGAAGAAAATCTTTGCCAACTATATATCCAATAGGAGACTAATATGAAAATCTAGAAAGAACTCTAAAAATTAAAGCACAAAATAAAATCAGCCAATCAATAAATGGGCTAAAATTGAATACATAGTTCTCAAAGGAAAAAATCTAAAAGGCCAATAAACACTTGAAAAAGTGTTCCCCATCTTTAGCCTTCAGAGAATTGCAAATCAAAACTGCCTTGAGATTTCATCTCCCCTCCCCCCATTCAGAATGGCTATCATTAAGGAAAGGAACAACAAATGCTGCCAAGGTTGTAGGAAAAGAAGAACTTTTATATACTGCTGGTGGGAATTAAACTGGTACACCCACTATGGAAGTTCCTCAAAAAAACTAAAAGTAACTGAACATGGTAGCACACAGCTTTTCTCCCAGCATTTGGGAAGCAGAGGTAGGAAGATTGCTGGGAGTTCAAGGCCACTCTGAGACTGCATAGTGAATTCCAGGTCACCCTGGGCTACTATAGCATGACCCTACATCAAGAAGAAAAAGAAAAGGAAAAAAAAAACAAACTAAAAGTAGATCCACCTTATGATCCAGCAACACCACTCCTACTTATTATATACTTAAGGAATCTAAGTCTACATACCACAGAGACACTTGCACATCCCTGTTTATTGCTGCACTATTCACAGTGGCCAAGGTATGGAACCAGCCTAAAGGTTCAACAGATGGATAGATAAAGTAAATGCAGTACATTTATTTATATAATGGAATTTTATTCAGCTGTAAAGAAGACTGAGATTATGACACCTTCAGGAAAATAAATGGAACTGGAGATTATGTTAAGTATAGCAAACCAAACTCATTGCATGTTTCCTCTCATGTGGCAATAAATATCTATGTATATTATACAAACACACACACATATGAGATACCAAAGTGGAAAGGAGGCTATGAGAGCAGAGAAAGAAGTCTAAAGCGATGGCTAGGGGAAATAAGAGGGAATGGAATATATGTGACATAAAAGCAGGAAGAGGAACTATTTGGTATGGGATTTACATACACATATGTAAATGCATGTATGAAGATGTTATAATGAAAGCTATCAAGGTGTACTAACTAAAAAATTAATTTTACAAAGCATAGTTGCAGCCAGGAGTGGTGGCACACATCTTTAATCCCAGCACTCAGGAGGCAGAGGTAGGAGGATTATATTGAGTTAGAGGCCACTCTGAGACTAATAGTGAATTCCAAGTCAACCTGGGCCAGAGTGAGACCCTACCTTGAACCCCCCCCCCCAAAAAAAAGCATAGTTGTGTTGTAATCTCCTTCTTCATAGTCTTACATTTTTTTAATATTTTTATTCTTATTTATTTATTTATTTGACAGAGAAAGAGAGAGAGAGAATGAGAGAACAGTTGTGTCAGGGCCTCCAGCCATTGCAAACAAACTCCAGACACATGCACCCCCTTGTGCAGCTGGCCAACGTGGGTCTTGGGGGATCAAACCTGGGTCCTTTGGCTTTGCAGGCAAATGCCTTAACCACTAAGGCATCCCTCCAGCCCTTACATTTCATGATACTCTTTTATAACTACTTATTTTGTGTTTAGACAAAGAACTCTACCTCTTTACTTTCTCCCATGGTCTGCTCTCCTACTTGCTCCTTTCTAACCCTGTCACTGAAGGAGAAGACTTTGTGGGACAAAAGAGCCCTGAGACACAGATTCTACTTCTTACCTTCTTATGACCTTGGATGAGCCCTGAGTCTCACTCAGTAGACTGTAGTCTCTTCTTCCCTAAGTGTTGAAGGCTGTCTTCTAAGATCTCTTCCTGCTCACATTCTTTGATATTCAATGTCTGTAAAACCACCTGCCTGGCAGGGTTCTTGTGAGAACAACTGGTACATGCCGCCTGGTATTCCAAATGGACTGTCCCTTGTCCAAAATGCTTGGGACCAAAAAGCATGTAATATTTTGGCATATTTGTATATATATGATGAGATATCTTGGGGATGAGACCCTGTGGTGGTTTGATTCAGGTGTCCCCCCATGAACTTAGGTGTCCTGAATGCTAGGTTCCCAACTGATGGAGATTTGAGAATTAACGCCTTCTGGAGGCAGTATATTGTTGGCAGCAGGCTTATGGGTGTTATAGCCACTTTCCCCATGTTAGTGTTTGGACACTCTCCTGTTGCTGTTGTCCACCTTATGTTGGCTAGGGGTTGATGTTCACCCTCTGCTCATGCCATCTTTTTCCCACATGCTGCTCTTAGTTGGGTGATTTTTATCAGCAATGCGAACCTGACTGCAACAGACACAAATCAACACATTATATGGATTTGTTTCACATGCACTTATGTACACAACCTGCAGTAATTGTATACAATATTTTTTCCTTTGCAACCTGTCACATGATCTCACAACTGGAATTTTCTACATGCTACATCATATCAATTTTCAAAAAATTTCTGATTTTGGAGCTTTTTGGATTAGAGATGGTCAGCTCTTGCTGGCTTGGTGCTCAGTGGTCCAGTGCTCACCTGTTTAGTGGAGTATCTATCATAGTGCTTCATGGAATGAATAAGAGCAAGAAGGGAAAGTGTTCTCCAAGTAGTATGCAGGCTTCCTCACAAAGGGACTCAACGATGAAGTACCCTTTCCAGTAAGATGAGCCAGTTCCCAGTGGATGCTGGTATTCAGCTGACATTTCGCATATAGCCCTGAATCCCCAAAGGAAGATGTGGAGCTAGACCTCTGCCTTCACAGAGCTCTCTGCTCCTCAGCAGGCTGCTCTTTTACCCTCTGGCTTAGTTTGACTGACAGTAGAATCTGATAGAGTATCATTCATTCTGTCGGTGAAGTGGCTAGTATACTGGCACAGGTACATAATTTGCCTCTAAAAAGGTCCCAAGTTTTGTGGACAACATGAAGACAGACTTGCATGCTGTAAGCATCCTAGGTTCTAGATATTCTGGTTTCCAAAATTCTGTATTTCCCTTCAAGACAAAACATGAGAGCTAAGTTTTAACATGGAGAGGCAATTCTAATGAGTGAAGGGTCTGGAGAGGGATAGTTAAATCTCTGAGGCACTTAATAACCTGTCATCTCCAGAATAACAGAACTATGGAAAGTGGTTTTGGAAGCTTTCCTAACATTTAAAAAGTGTACCTTCCTTTATATACATGGCTCATTCTAGGGGTCATTGATGTGGTCACAACTATGGTCGTACCTGTTTATTGTTATGTGGTGGCACTTATGCCCTCATTCTGAACATGGCCCACATCTCAAGAGTCCTCATGTTATTAGCTCAATCATTAATAAGGCTTTTTTTTTCTTCTGTCTTACTGTATTTCACACTGGTTTTTCAGTGCCTTTTCTTTCTTTCTTTTCCTTCTTTTTTCCCCCCTGAGGCATGGTCTCACTCTAGACCAAGTTGACCTAGAACTTATTCTCTAGTCCCAGGCTGGCCTTGAGCTCTCAGCACTCCTTCCTCAGCCTCTTGAGTGCTGAGACTAAAGGTCTGTGCTTCAATGCTATTTCCAAGTTGAAGACTACAGCAAGCAAACCCCACTAAACCAGTGCTGTGCATCTGTTCTGGGTTTGAAGCAGAAATAAAATTTTATAGCTCTGTCCCATCAGTGAACTAAAGGGCTTTAATAAAGCAAGCATTACCACATTTCAGTCACAGTGGAATTCTGTCTGGCTCACTTTGCTTAGCTGTGGTAGGGAGTCAGCACCCCAGCAGAGATCATTCACTTCAAAGTGTCTTGGCTATAGTTTGTTTATCTGGCTTCTAACTGTTGGCTAGAAGGTAGGGCCTACTGTATGTCCCATGAAGGCATCCTGAACGAGTTATGTGTCCTCAGAAGCAGAAGGAGGTCCTTTAAAATACGTTCTGGAGCTGGGCATGGTGGCACACGCCTTTAGTCCCAGTTCTTGTGAGGCTGAGGTAAGATAATCACTGAGTTTAAAGCCAACCTCGGCTACAGAGGGAGTTCCAGGTCAGCCCAAACTAGAGTGAGACCCTACCTCAAAACAAACAGAAAAACAAAACATTCATTCTGTATCTGTAGGGCTGGGAATAACTTCTGCAGTCTTACTCTCTGGGAAGAACTACAGGTGGTTGACCGATACATTATTGCTGATGAAGATTGCCTTATAGACATGTCAGACAATAAGTATCAGTCTCAGAGCTGCAGATCAAGTGGTCACTGCCTGTTTTCTTTGTGATGCTATTGATCATCTTGGCCTTCAAGCAAACACTTGGGCATTACTATGCTTAGCTATTTTTCTCTTTTCCTTTTTCCTTTTCTCTCTCTCACTCTCTTTCTCTCTCTCTCTCTCTCTCTCTTTTTGTTAAGGTTTAGAGAGACTTTATTAGATTAAAAGAAGGAAATGGGAGAAAGTACAGAGAGCTCCTTGCCCATTAGAAAGCAGGAGGGGGTAAAAGCCCATTTGTTTGTTTTTAATGAAACACTGCATCTCTCTCCCTAACAGATTCAAGCCCCAGCAAGGCAACAGCCAAAGGTTCAGACAACCCCACCTCCGACCATCCAGGGCCAGAAAGCTGGCTCTCTTACTCCTCCTTCATCACCCAAAGCCCAACGTGCTGGGCACAGGCGGATTCTCAGTGACGTAACCCACAGTGCAGTCTTTGGGGTCCCTGCTAGCAAATCAACCCAGCTGCTCCAGGCAGCTGCTGCTGAGGCCAGTCTCAATAAGTCCAAGTATGTGGTACTTCTTTGTTCTTCTTACCTTGTGGGCATGCTTTTACCTGAGCGATTACTGCATGGCTCTTGCTTGTGGGTGTGCGAAGATGTGCATGTATAGTACATTCACGTATTACCTGCCCATAGTTAGTGTACTGTACTGATCATAAGAAATAATTTCAGCTGGGAGTGGTGGCACATGCCTTTAATCCCAGCACTCAGGAGGCACAAGCAGGAGAGTTGCTATGAGTTTGAAGCCACCCCGAGACTACATAGTGAATTCCATGTCAGCCTGGGCTAGAGTGAAACCCTACCTCAAAGAAAGAGAGAGAGAGGGAGGGAGGGAGGGGGAGAAATAAATAAAGAAAAAGAAAGAAAGAAAGAAAGAAAGAAAGAAAGAAAGAAAGAAAGAAAGAAAGAAAGAAAGAAAGAAAGAAGGAAAGAAAGAAAGAAGAGAGAATGAATTTCAGTTTCTGTTCTCACATTTATTCCATGCTTTGCACTGTTTTCTAAACTCATGGAGACTGGACAGATGGCTCAGTACTTGGGGTGCTGGCTTGCAATGCCTTCTCAACCAGGTTCAGTTCCCTGACACCCATGTAAAATCAGATGCAAAAAGTGGTGCAGGCAAGAGACCCTGGCACACCCATACTCAGGAATGTGTACATTCATACACACACATGATAGCAAATTATATGTGTGTGTGTGTGTGTGTGTGTGTGTGTGTGTGTGTATAATTTCAATCTGACCAGGTCTCCCCATACTAACAACCTTTGGCAAATGTTGTTCACACAGATGCCATGCCACCACTTCTTCGAGAGCCTTTAGTCACCCATGTCCTCTCTGGGTAGGACTGCTGCTGACCCTTATGACCCATGTCAAAGGTTACTTTGACCCTTTGCATTTTGTTTGTGCCTTTTTGGAGCATGTGTCACAGTGTTTTATCATTAACTCTTTGTACATCTGGCCATCTTTGTCTGTGAGTTGGCCACCCTTTATAAAATTGGTTGTTGACTGGCTCTGTCAGTTTAGGTGAGTATTGAGTCAGAGCATCTAAACCCTCAGCCTTCTTGGAACCATACACTTTAAAGTTAAAAATATTTAAATTAGGAGGCTGAGGGTGTTACTCGGTTGGTATAGACCATGAGTTTAGCACCACATATATAGGAGAGAGGGTCAGGAATTAATCTTTGGCTACCTAGTGAATTCCAGGCCAACATAAGACCCAGTCTCAAAGAGAGAGAGCAAGAGAGAAACTAAAAGAAACCTACATGATCTGGAACACAAAATAAGTGATAATGTGTATTTCTCTTTAATTGTACTGTGTGGTTGGTGGTTTTTGTTTGTTTGTTTGTTTTGTTGTTGTTTCTGAGGAGGGATATACTGGGGATTGAACCCAGGGCCTCATACATGTTAGGTAAGTGCTGTTCCACTGAGCGACATCCCTGCCTGTGATTGTAGCTTATTACTATGTGTGTTAGATCCTGAAAGATTAGAAGCAGCCTAAATAAGCCTGGGCTAACTCCTAACAAGGCATGACTATACTTGAGGTACAGACCTAAGGAAGAATAGTATGGACTCCTGTACTGAAGCCTTTCAAGAGATGAAGAAAGCTATATGACCTCGTGAGGGCTGAAGAGGACATGCTCATTTCAGAGTGGACAGTATTTGTGGAGACTTAAACTAATCAGTTGCTATGGAAAGTCCTTTTAAGGAAACACTGAGATACTCAGAAAGAATGTGATCCTAGAATGAAGAGAAAGCTTAAGCCCTCTGCTTTGTTCAACTTTCATGTCTTTTTTTTTCTGTGCGGTGGCAACATACCTAGGTCTGCAACCACCACTCCCTCAGGTTCTCCACGGACCTCTCAGCAAAATGTCTGTAACGCTTCAGAAGGTTCCACATGGAATCCCTTTGATGATGACAACTTCTCCAAACTCACAGCTGAGGAACTGCTGAACAAGGACTTTGCCAAGTTGGGGGAAGGTGAGCAAGCTGCCATTTTTTGTGATTTTCAGTGATGTCTCTGCTGAGAATAGACAGGAGCTCAAGTGCATCTTAGTTGCAGAGGGAAGTGCTCATGAAAGGCTAGCTTGATAGCCTGGACATGTCCCTCAAAGAATTAGTTTTGAGGCATACCAGAGCACTAAAGTCTTTTTTTTTAATCTTTAGGAGCTCCTGCTCAACACTGGGAGGCAGTGTGTGACCACAAGGGAAAAAATGTAGGAAAGGGTCTGTGACGTAAATCAGTATAGTCACACCAAAGACGATCATTCCTTGGAGGTGTCTGGTGATCTCCCTCCTCCTAAGTGAGCTTATTGTCCCAGAAATAGTGACTGCTTGTCCAAGAGAATGCTTCACCCAGACACTGAATCTCTCATTGTGATCACAGGTTTGTGTTGATGTTGACTGACACAGAAAATAAACTCTTTAAATAAAACATAGAGTTCTGTCCAAAAGATTCAAGTTCTAATTTGGAACACAGGATACACACACTTTGGAATGATGGGATACATCTGAGAAATCTCAGATAATGTAGTTGGAAATTGTGTTGTGCAATGCTGAAGCTTCTATTTATAAAACACAGTGGCTAATTGGCCAGGTTGCCTTTGCATTCACTACTACCCTCTGCTCGTTTATCTGACCATCACTCACCATCCTGGTTCTGCTCTACCACCTCTTCCCCACTCACAGATGTGACCAAGGCCAAGAACAGCCCTGACTATGCTTCATTTTCTCCAGCATAAGCGCCCCCCTCCACCATGATCTTTGGTACCCTCTGTGCCACCTGTGGCACAGCCAAGAGTGTCATTAGCATTGCAGCCATGCTGGTCATAGATTCCATCAACCCAGTAGTGATCATCACCATCTGCCTCCTAGTGGTGGCAGTCCTCATCACGAATTGTGATTGATGCCGTTGCCATCTATAGGGCTTCCCTCAGCTAGGCACTAAGCTAGGGGTTGAATGTCACCTTTCATATAGTGTTACTGTTATTATACCTGCTCATCATAATATCTCACTATTGCTTTCCAACCATTCCCCCTCACCACTTCTTATAAGCACTTCCACCTTAGAAAATAGGTCTTAGGGCTGGAGAGATGGCTTAGCAGTTAAGGTGCTTGCTTGCAAAGCCAAAGGACCCAGGTTCAATTCTCCATGTCCCACATAAGCCAGATGCACATGGTAGCACATGCATCTGGAATTCGTTTGCAATGGCTGGAGGCCCTGGTGTGCCCATTCTCTCTCCCTCCCTCCCTCTCATAAATGAATAAATAAAAATAAAAATAAAATCATTTTAAAAAGAAAAGAAAATAGGCCTTAGATGCTTTGGGATTTAAGGAGATTTCAAGTGAGGGCCAGAGGCAGCATGCTCTGCGGTGTGTACTTGCTGCTGCTGCTTCTCTTCCTCTTCCTCCTCCTCCTCCTCCTCCTCCTCTTCTTCTTCTCCTTCCTCCCTCCCCCGACCTCTTGGTTTTTCAAAGTAGGGTCTTGCTGTAGCCCAATCTGACCTGGAACTCACTATGTAGTCTCAAACTGGCCTCAAGCTCACAATAATCCTTCTACCTGCACCTCCCAAGTACTAGGATTAAAGGTGTGTACCACCATGCCCAGCTCTCTATTTTTATTTATTTACTATTTAAACAATTTTTTTAACTATGAACTAGGGATGTGGCTCAGTTGGTATAGTGCTTGCCTGGCATAAATACCTGGGTTTTGTTCCAAGCACCACATAAATCAGGCATAGCTGCACACAGCTATAATTCTTATCACTCACTTCAGAGATAGAAGCAGAGGGATCAGAAATTGAAGATAATCCTCATCTACATAGTGAGTTTAGCCTGGACTACATAAGATCCTGTCTTTAAAGGAGTTTTTTAAATTGTGGTAAAATACAACATAATTGACATCTTTACTATTTTAAATTTCCAGAACTCTTTATCTTGCAAAACTAACATGATATCTCTTCTGATTCTCAACAGCAGCCTTCCTTTTCTAAGTTATTGCAGTGACTAGACAAGGACCTTTGAGTAGCCAAGGTGTTGCCTGCCATAATGTAATGAGTGTAGTTATAGGGTGCCCTTCAACCCCACATGTGCCTGTGCACTGCAGGATTCTGCTGGGATAAACCAAGTAGTATTTTTGTCCCCCAGGAAAGCTTCCTGAGAAGCTCAGTGGCTCAGCGGACAGTTTGATCCCAGGCTTCCAGTCAACCCAAGGAGATGCTTTTGTCACTTCCTCATTTTCTACTGGAACTGGTGAGTGTGGCACATACCTGAAACCAACCTCACTATTGTCACTCTTTAATTTTCCTCTCCACAGACATTACTAGCATACCAGTGAACATTGGTCATGGCAGTAACTCATGTTTACCTTCATTTAATAGATGTCCAATCAGAAAGGAACAGGAGATTGTCTAGAATCACCTTGAATTAAAGTGGTAGGGTGATGTAACACATGCAAAACCCGCTCTCTTATGCAAATATTTCTGATTTGAAGAGTAGTATTCTGGAGGTTTCTTGTCATTGCTTAGGGTCTTTGAGATGATGTGAAGGTTTCTGAGTAGATGTTCTAGCTGATATTTGATGTGCTATTGAGCTGTATTTATGTAAGTGCGTTTTTATAACTTTTTATAATAGAAGTAATGAGAGACTTGTTTTTCTACTTTATTAATAAAAATTATACTGCAAAGCTCCTTGATCATTGGCAGGTGTGATAGAGATGTCTCATTTAGTGCTGAGAGCTCAACAGTCATTTATTCTCAGAATTTTGATGAGTTTTGAAGCTCCTCAGTAGTCACTGCCATCTGCAAAAGGAAGCCTTTCTGACTAAAGATGAAAGTAGTGCTTATGCATGGGCACAAATACTAGTATTTAAACGGTAATTTGATGGGTACAGCATACCTACATAACCAAACAGCAGTAGTGTCTTCTCCCCTAGGGCCTATGACCTTTCTAGCCACTGGCATGAATTCCCTCCCATGGAGCAGGCCTCAAAGTAATCAGAAAGAAGTTGGTTATCCCATAATAATCGTGCCACTGTTGCACCAATGGGCACCTTTTCCCTCACTCATCAGTTGTGTAGCTCACAGGGTTCACTGGTGTATAAGACTGTTGATGACTTTTCTTCCTGAGCTAGCCAGAAGGTAGGAGTCTTCCAGCTCAGTTCTAGCTTAATTTCTCAGTATTTTGAAACTGAAATATGTGGTGTCTTCAGCAATAGGGTATTACCAGCTAGTTCTGGTGGGCAACTAAAAACATTGGCAGTTGCTCAGCCCCATCCAGTAAATTCCCATAAGAGCTAGATCAGAGTCACCAGGCTTATTTTCTCTCTTCAGGACTCCTTCCACTTGAACTTTCCTTTCCTTAACCAGGTTCTGCTCATCTCTAGGGACCACCTTCTATTGTACAGGAGCTCCACCTTCTTTCCTTCTCTTTAGCTCTATAATAAAATCCTTCTAAATTTCACCCTCTGTGGTCTATGGATTTTAATTATCAAATTCATAAGACAAGAGCCTAGAGGCCACTGACTGAGTAGAAGTTTTGCATAACCATGACCATCCAGCACCCTAACTCTTGAGGTAAAGCCCAACCAAGAGCCAAGAATTGTCCCATCACTCTGAAAGGCACTGCAGATTCCTATAGCAAAAGCCTGCTATCCTGGCTGAGGACTCTCCTTTGATGTGTTACTCTTACTGCTTGTAAGCTGGCTCTCTGATTGTCCATCTCTAGTCTGTCACTCTCCAGCTATGATATACAGGTCTCCTGAGATCATACACACACACACAGACACACACACACATACACAAAATTACCCAGTGGGCTTAACATGTATCTCATGCTCAATACATATGTGGTTCATTGTTAAAACTGCCACAATTATACTATATGATGTTTTTCTGGCTGGCCTTTATGTAAGCAAGTGTCTTTAACCATTGAGCCATTTCTCCAGCCCCCTGGCCAAGCCATTAAATACATACATACATATATACATACATACACACACTGCCACTTGAGGCTTTCAAAACATATACAAAGGGAGTAGGAAGAAAACCAAAGACAACTATCAAAGAAATAAAATATATGAATAAAAAAGCACAGGCATGGTAAAGGTGTGTTTACATATGTGTGGAAGCCAGAGGACAATTTTGAGGATCATTCCTCAGGTGCCACCTGTTTTTTGAGACTGGGTCTCTTACTGGCCTAAAACTCACCAAGTAGGCTAGACTGGCTGACCAGTGAGTCCTAGAGATCCTGTGTCTTTAGCAATTTTATACATGTTTATGATGTCACTGAACTGGGTATAGTGACAGCTATTTGTACTCTGGGGTCTGTATTATATTAAGATATGGCTATGGGCTGGAGAGATGGCTTAGCGGTTAACTGCTTGCCTGTGAAGCCTAAGGACCCCGGTTCGAGGCTCAGTTCCCCAGGTCCCACGTTAGCCAGATGCACAAGGGGGCGTACGCGTCTGGAGTTCGTTTGCAGAGGCTGGAAGCCCTGGCACGCCCATTCTCTCTCTCTCCCTCTATCTGTCTTTCTCTCTGTGTCTGTCTCTCTCAAATAAATAAATAAATAAATAATTTAAAAAAAAAAAAAGATATGGCTATGGAGGGGTAGGGGCAACAACAACTGGCCTCAAGGTACCCCCTCAATCCATGCACTCTTGCTATCCTTCCCTCTGTATGGTTCCCTGGTTGGAATCACCCAGGCAGCCCACTAAAGGACACTGCTGTACTTCTTTGTCCCCTCTGTCACATACATCTGACCATCTATACCCTAGCCCCTCTTTGTTACCACTCCCTCCTGTAAATGCGACTCAGCTGAAAAGGGCCATGCATGCCTAAGCAAGGGTCAAGAGTGCTTCTGTCCCACCTTGCCTAGGCTCCTGCATTGGGTGGCTTCTTCAGTAGGTTCATAGGTTCACCCAGTGATCCCAATTTTGCCTTTCACATTGTCATATGTCACCAACTACATCTTAGTGGCCCTCCAGAGGTGGCATTGAGACAGCAGAGGTGGCTGCTGTGTCAGCAATGGAGTCTGTCCAAGGAACACAGAGTACTGAAAAGGGGAGAGTAAGAAACTGGAGGATTGGCAAAATAAAAGAGAGACTGATTGAGACGAGGAAGGGATATGATGGAAAGTGGAGTTTCAAAGGGGAAGGTGGGGGAAGGGAGGGCATTATTATAATCATGGACGTTCTTAATTAAAAAATGAAAAGAAAAATAAATAAGTTAAAGAAAAAAGAAAGAAAGAAACTGGAAGGTTGGGCTCAGAAGGAAATAAGCCGGCAAGGAAGAGCCAAGCCTGCCAAGGTCATGTTTGGAGTGTACAGCATAAGGGCAAGAAGCACTCACTTCTCAGCTGCCGCACCATCCGCAGAGAGCCCTCCCCGTGCAGAGACAGACAAACCCTTAGGGACACAGGCAGAGTGGGAGATGAGGGGAAAGAAATCATGCCATAAGCCAGAAGAGATGCCAACAGTGACACCTAGCATGCCCAGCACCTTGGCTCTTGTGAAGGCCTACTTCTTAGGTAAAACACCAAGGCTCAGGAAGATAAAAGAAATGCTTCACATATAGGAGTCCAAGCTAACATAGAGAGGGATTCCAAATTTAACCCAGCAGCATGCTGGCTATAAGGAGAAATCAGGTGGCATTGGAAAAGTCTGTGATGACCTAAGGGTTAGACAGTGATCTAAGAGGAGATAATGAGGTGAGCATGGTGAGTAGATACATAGACTTCCATAAATGCACGGTTTTCCAAGTAGAGGGCAAATAGCAACAATATCTTAGTAAGATCAAGAGGCTAGGACCTGTCTGACCCATGGCAGAAAGATGGCTATCTCTGCTTTTCCTGTGCTCTGTTGAGGACAGCTAGATGTCATGGTGGTGCAGTAGGATCAAGATGCAAGGAATAGAGGAAGTAGATGCACACACATGTGCGTTCTACTCACCCCTCTGTTATTCTATGTGTCCACTTACTCTGTAATTGGAGCTGTTGGGTGAGTAGATGATAAATACATCTGGATGTACTTAAAGTTTTCTGCTTTTTTCATTTGTTTCTCCTGATCTTTTTCCCCTCCAAACAACTCCAGCTGAAAAAAGAAAGGGTGGGCAGGCTCTGGAATCTGGAATCCCACTTCTAAGTGTATCTGATCCTTTCATTCCTCTTCAAGTACCTGATGCACCAGGTAGGTAAATAGGACTGATCATAGACCCAGACAACTCTCTAGA
The DNA here is from genome assembly GCF_020740685.1 of Jaculus jaculus. Taxonomy (NCBI): domain Eukaryota; kingdom Metazoa; phylum Chordata; class Mammalia; order Rodentia; family Dipodidae; genus Jaculus; species Jaculus jaculus. The sequence continues at coordinate 78,415,444 of NC_059107.1, read as the reverse complement.
GAGTTCTAAATATTCCATTAAAAATACCTGAATTCCAAGTCCTAATTTTGTTGTATACTTTTATTTTCTTGGTAAGAGGATACACTTATCGTGGAGGGTACTGGTCCTTAACAAAGATAATAAAATCACTTTAGGTAATGCCACATGTGTTCTCTATCACACCAGTGTTCTGCTTCTCATCTCCCACCCCCCTTTTTTTTTTAATTCTTTTTAATCAGGGTTTTATGTAGTCTAGGCTGGCTTGGAACTCCCTATGTAGCTGAGGCTGACCTTGAATTCCTAATCTTCCTACCTTCATAGCTACTGCACCAGCCACAGGGAACCTTCCCACATGCTGGAATTACAAGTGTACACCACTATGCCTGGTTTGTTTTTCATTCTTGATTGTGGTTATGATAATTTGGAGGGCCTATGTATTAGAAATAACACTAGTCCAATATGATTGTAGTATGGTGGTGGAATTCATAAACATTTGATAAAAAGAACAAAACAAAAGTAGTGACTGTGTGTGATGCTGGGGTTCTGGGTGCCCCATCCATTTCCTACTTGCTATCATGTACTTTGGCTTTGTAATTAACAGTATTTAATACATCTCTAGGGTGAGTTCAAAGACCTAGGCTCCCTTCCATGTTCTGCTCCTGGCTGAAGCCCTTCTGGGCCAGTGGAGGAAGTGACTGCTATGGTTCCAATTTCCCCTTCCAGGGCCCTGTTCTTGATTCTAGGGAGCAATGTAGAAAGTAAGAACTGGCTGGTGTGTTCAGATTGAAACTGCTTTGAAATGATGAGTGGATATGGTCCAAAAACTGATTCCTCTTCCCCTCCCCATACCTTTTATGTTTTCTTTGTTGTTTTTTTTTTTAACATCATTATGTAGTTGTTTATTCTTACTAACACTTGGACTCAACTGTTCCTGGTTATTTTGGAAAAAGCATCTTGTTTGTATGGATCACTAAATCATCCTTTTCCATAGTCAGTTCTCCATAAAGCACCTTTCTTCTTTGATGCAACATTACAAATACCATGTCTCTTTTGACTACTATTATTTTCTTCTTATAACCATGGCCTCATATATACCATTGTTTCCACAACTCTATTTTCATATGTTTTCTATTTCTTTGTTGTTGTTGTTGCTTACTTGTTTATTTAGGCTGGGGTTCTAGTGTGAGGAACATAAGTCTCCCTTTCTGGAGAAGCAGTTAAATTAAACTCCTTACAAGGATCTAGCCATCATTTTACTTCATTTTTCTTTTCCTTTTTTTTTTCTTTTCCTTATTCTTATGACCTCCAAATCTTGGCCTTGAACTGACAGAATCAGCTTGGTTTTTCTTTTCTCCTCAGTTGTCAAAGATATTGGATTGGCTGCTTTAAGACTGGTCTGTTTGTTCATCTGTATTCATTAGACAGACTGCTGCTCTTGTACTGAGGCACTCTGTTGACCCTATTGCTTGCCTTCATCAGGTAGTGTGTGTAGTAGCATTGCTTACTGGACGTGGATGTAGCTCAAAAATAACAATTCAATACGGGTTGGCTACAGGAAGCAGAAGAAAGGGATCTCCTTTCTTCTCTTCCAGTATGTCTGGTAATACCTGGATGAGCCAGTCTTGAGTAAAAGATTGTAAAGGTATGGGATACTCAGTGGCCGCTTTTCCCTCTGCTGTGGCATCTATCCTGTGACACCCCTTGGATTCTTTTGTTTTGTTTTGTTTTTGAGGTAGATTCTCGCTCTAGCACAGGCTGACCTGGAATTCACTATGTAGTCTCAGAGTGGCCTCAAACTCACGCTGAGCTTCCTACTTCTGCCTCCCAAGTGCTGGAATTAAAGGTATGTGCCACCATGCCCAGCTACCCTTTGGGTCCTTGCATTGCATTCAAATCTGTTGGCCTGGGAAATTGCTGACAGGCATGAAAGATGCATCTGAAAGCTGCTGTCCTGCTCTGTCTCTTGATCCTCCACAACTCCCATTCTGGGAGATTCTTACAAGAGTTTTAGTAGTATATACTCTAATACTAATTAAGGACCCTCTTGAGTTATAATAGAAACAAATCTATTAAAATAGGACATTTTCACAGAATATGAGAATTACTTTGTTTTCTGATTTTTAGTCCAGACTCATGTGCTTGTATCCTAGGCCCATTTGCTTAAAATACCGTTTCCCATCCTTTCACCCTAAAACAGTGTCTGTCTTTTATTGAGAGATGAGTTTCCTGGAGGCAACAAATGGCAGGATCTTGCCTTTTAATACAGTGTTCAAGCCTTTGTCTTTTGTTTGGGTTATTAAGGCCACTGATATTAAGAATTATTATTGAAAGGTCTGTATTTATTCTCTTCATTCTTCTCACTTCCTGTTTTTCCTTTACTTGCTTATTTTAGCTGTTATTTAAGTATGGCTCATTTTTTTCCTGTTTCCTCATGTGTGTGTTTTGCTTTCTCTTCAGCGTGAAGCCTTCAAGTATTTTTGTAGAGTTGGCTTAGTTGTCATAAATTCCTTTAGCCTGTTTTTGTTGTAGAAGTCCTTATTTCTCCATGAATTTGGATAGATAGCTTTGCAGGATAAAGTAATCTTGGTTGGCCATTGTTAACTTTCAGAACTTGAAATACATCATTCCAAGCCCTTTTAGCTTTTAAAGTTTGTGTTGAATAATCTGCATTTATTCTGATGGGCTTACCTTTGTAGGTGACTTGCTTTTTCTAACTGCTTTCAATATATTTTCTTTGGTTTATGTGTTTAGTAGTTTAATTATAACATGGCAAAGAGAGTTTCTTTCCAGGTTTTTTCTGTTTGGTGTTCTGTATATGCATTGGCATTTCTTTCCCAATTTAGGGAAATTTTTCTGATTTTGTTGAAAATGCCTACTATGCCTTTTGAGTAAAATTCTTCTCCTTCTACTATACCCAGTCTTCTTATATTTGATCTTTCATAGTGTCCAGAATATCTTGAAATTCCCATCCATACCTTCTTATTAGCTTCTCTTTCTCTTTGTTGGACTGTATTAGGTCTGCCACCTGGTCTTCTAGTTTAGATATTTGTTTTCTCCTTCATCCATTCTATTGGTGAGACTTTCCATAGAGGTTTTTATTTGACTTACTATGTTTTTCAGTGCTAGTATCTCTGCCAGTTTGTTTGTTTGTTTGTTTGTTTGTTTTCAGTATTTCTATTTCCTTGCTCATGTCTTGTAGTGACTTCCTTATTTCATTAGTCTGGTTTCCTGTGTTCTCTTTCTGGAGTTTGTTTTCTTCTTTGATTCCTTTGTTTTCTTCTTTGATTCCTTTGATTTCTTTGGTATAGATAAAAATAAGTTTTTAAAAATCTTTGTCAGAGGCTGGAGGGATGGCTTAGCGGTTAAGGCATTTGCCTGCAAAGGCAAAGGACACTGGTTTGATTTCCCAAGACCCACATTAGCCAGATGTACAAGGGGGCACACTTGTTGGGAGTTTGTTTGCACTGGCTGGAGGCCCTGGCGCACCCATTCTCCCTCCCTCCATCCCTCTCCCCCCCCTTTCTCTCTCCCCTCCTCCCTCCTTCCCTCCCTCCCTCCCTCCCTCCCTTTCTCCTTCTCTGTGAAATAAATAAATAAATAAAATTTTAAAATCTTTGTCAGGCATTTAATATCTCTCTCTCTCTTCGCCCCCCCTTTCTTCTCTCTCTTTCTCTCTGTCAAATAAATAAGTTAAAATTTAAATTTAAAAAAACAGCACAGTGTATGCAAGTGTGGGGATTGAAGCAAACAGATAACCTTTTAAAGCCAAAATCCCTAAGGGCATGTGTTGTCCTACACCCTTAATCCTGTCAGCTAGGAGGTTGAGGATTGTGTTCTGAAATGGGTTCCAGGTCAGCCTGGATCTGAATCTGACCCTGCCCCCAATAATGACAGAAGAAAAAGACAAAGGCCCTATAACTCTGAAAGCACCCCCTAAGGCAATAATAGTCATCCCCCAAATATAGCTTGAGAATGGTAAAGCCAACCAAGAATATTTAACCCATATCCCGCCCTTGCATGGAGAGATTAGCACTTGCAATGCAGGCCTATGTACCTGCTTTTTTGTCAGTTAGCCTCATTACCTTTTGGAGTGGCTTCCAATCTCACTAATGCTGAGTTCCCACCTTGATTCCTCAGTGTTGGGCTGTGGGGCTGGTGTTTGATCAGATGTACTGGATGCCCTGCCACCAGGAGCTGAATGTGTTCTCTGGAGGTTCGCTGTTTCTGACAGTTGAGGGAGGGGAGAGTGCAGGAAGCCTAGAGTTGTACTGGAACTGCTCAGCTGGTCCCACCTGTATCCCTTTTAGCAGCTCCTTAGCTGATCTCTGTTGTCTTCCCTTCACACTTCTTGACTTTGCAAGGAGGCTGAAGCAGTTGGAACATCCCCTTGTTTGGTCTCTGCTCCTGCAGCTCTGTGTCTGGCTGGGTGGGCAGGCAGATCCATCCATGTGGATCAGGGTCACAAGCACCTTGGTGGGATTCTGACCATTTTTCTCCTTTCTAGTAGATCGTGGTCTCTCCTGCTTCTCCACTGTGTCTAATAAAAACCTATACACCTTCACTTTTTGAAAGCAGAATATATTTTGCTGTGGTTTTGCTTAAACCCCTCCCTGAGCTGTTTTGGCCTGACTCCTATGTCGCCGTCGTACCTGGAAGTCCACATTTTAAATTTAAAAAAACAAAAAACTTCTGAGGGCTGAAGAGATGGCTTAGTGGTTAAGGCCTTGCTTGTGAAGCCTAAGGACCCAAGTTCAATTCCCCAGTACCCACATAAGCCAGATGCACAAGGTGGTGCATCTGGCTGGAGTTTATTTGCAGTGGCTGGTGGCCCTGGTGCCCTCTCTTGTGCTCGCTTGCTTACTCAAAGAAGTAAATAAATAAATAAATAACTTTTTGTTTGTTTGTTTTTTCAAGGTTGGGTCTTACTCTAGCCCAGGCTTACCTGGAACTCACCCTGTAGTCCTAGACTGGCCTCAACTTCACAGCAATCCTCCTACCTGTGCTTCCCAAGTGCTGGAATTAAAGGCACATGCCACCACACCCAGCCTTAAAAAAACTTTTTATTGACAACTCTTTCAATTTTTGTTATTTTGCAAAACTGAAACTCTGTACCCATTAAACAATAGGCTTATTTCACCTGCTCTCAACCCCTAGAATCGCCATTCTCTATCTTCAGTCTATATGGATTTGGCCACCCCAAGAACCTCATAGAAGGGAAATGATACATAATCACAGTTCTACCATATTGCATAAGTCAGAATTTCCTTCATTGCTAAGGCTAACATTACACAGTATGTGGACCACATGCTGCTTGTCCTTTTTTTTTTTTTTCCCATTTGATGGACACTTACGCTGCTTCTCTCTGTTAACTGTTGAATAATGTAGATATCGTTTTGTAACCATAATTTCTTCTTTTGGATATATACCCAGAAATGGAATTTCTGGGTCATGTGGGAATTCTGTTACTAAGGTTTTAAAAAGCTCCCATACTGTTTCTCACAGAGTCTACATTGTTTTCTGTGGTTATTTTTTTTTTAACATTCCCACCGGCAGTACACAAGGGTCTGATCTCTTGAAAGCAGTTCCAAAAGACTAAACAAATGCTTCCAAAATGCTTTGGAAGCTCCGTAAGTGCCACTTCCTAGAACCGGAGGCCTTTAAAATTCATTTAATTTATTGATTTTTTATAAATAGATTGCATATATAGAATCCCTCTCCCTTACCCCAATTGTGTTGAAGGTCTTTGGTGGGTTTATTGGTATTCATTGTGGGGAACAAGAGGCCTCAGTCTTTGCCTACAGGGATGGGAGAAACAAGGTATCTCAGGCTATTTCCACCCACCCCAAGGCTCCTGCAATCTTTACACACCCCTCTTCAGTGATGCTCCCTGAGCCTTGGTGGGCAAGATATGGGTCTGACTTAGTGTTGCTTTCTCTGTAGCCTCTGGATCTCTGTTTTTATGAGGATTGTGTGACCACAGTGTCTGTCGCCATTTTCAGTCTAGCCATGAGAGCAGTATTCATGCCACTGATTCCCCTTCTGGGCCTGGGCAGATGAGTTGGAGGTGACCCATATCATGGTTAAACAGTTGGCTCTCTCTGCATGGTGTATCCTCGTTCTCCCCCATAATTCTCCTCTATCTGTAAAATAGAACAGATTGTCCAACCAAAAGTCAAAACAATTTGAATAAAAAGGGATAAGCTTATTCCTTAGAGAGAGATATAAGCTTAGTCCTTAGAGTCTGTATCCACTCTTCTTAGTTAAAGAGCAGTGGAGGGTCTCTCTGGAGCCTATTGGTTTCCTGTGGAATCTGGCTTGGTTCCCAGAGCCAGGCAGAGGTAGGAGGATTACCATGAGTTTGAGGCCAGCCTGTAAATTCCAGATCAGCATGAGCTAGAACAAGACCCTACCTTGAGAGGGAAAAAAGAGAAAGAGAGAGAGAGAGAAGTTGAGTGGGGGGTGGGGGAGAGGAGTGAGAATAAGCCAAAAACTCATGTTCAAAATAATGGGAGATTAGGCTTTTTAGGAAAATCACCTGTTTTTACTAGTATGCTGAAAATTGTGTCAGATACTGTTAATAACTTTTCTTCAAATAAAATGTCATGTATGGTACAAGATGAATAATGCTGTTGAAATTGTACTGGTATGCTTTGTTGGTTCCCTGTTATTTTACCCCTTCTGCTGTTTGATAGTTTGTTTTTCACAGTAGACTCTCACTGTAGCCCAGGCTGACCTGGAACTCACTCTGTAGTCCCAGGCTGGCCTTGAACTCACAGCAATCCTCCTACCTCTGCTTTCTGAGTGCTGGGATTAAAGGTATGCACCACCATACCTCCAGTTCCCCCTGCTTTTACAAAGCTTTCAGTTTTTCCTTCATTCTTTTCTTTTATATACATAGGGTATAAATGAGAACTGTAATATAGTATCATGTTATTTAAATATATCTACATTATATGAACTCCAAAAATGGTAAATGACTTCACATACATAAAAATGTCTTTTTTCCGCAGTGTGTTGATTGTGCCTAATCAAATCATCTTGCTGAGACTCTGAAATATATTCTTATATTTGATCTATATGGTGCAGATAACCTGCTATATACCTCTGAAGCTGGAGTCCTATCTTTCAGTGAATATCTGTTTGCTTATCTCAGTTCCCAATGGTCTGGAAAAGCTGAAAATCATTAAAATACCATATGTACATACTTGAACATTAAGCCACTTCTTTTCTCAAACTGACATTTTAATTTTAGTGTATCTGGGCAAGTCAGAATTTATGTGACTTGTAACAAAAGTATGAACTATAAATTCCCTTCTTCTTATGAGATCCTGAGACTCATTATTTTGTTTTAAGTTACTATTCTGCCTTTAATAAGTTAAAGATAGCTGAGCACAAGCCTTTAATCCCAGCACTCAGAAGGCAGAGGTAGGAGGCTCAACATGAGTTCGAGGCCACCCTGAGACTACATACATAGTGAATTCCAAGTCAGCCTGGGCTAGAGTGAAACCTTACCTCAAAAAACAAAATAAATAAATAAAAGTAAGTATTAGATGTCCCCCATAAGTTCATGTGTTCTGAATGCTACGTCTCCAGCTGGTGGCAGTTTGAAAGGTGGAACCTTGCTGGAGGAATGTGTTTCTGGGGACAGTCTTATGGATAGTTTGGCCAGCTCCCCCTTGCCAGAACTGGGCTCATTTTCTTGTTGCTGTTATCCACCTGCTGTGGCAAGGATGTGACATCCAGCCTGTGCTCATACCATGCTCTCCTCCTGCCATCATGAAGTTTGTCCTCCATCCTGTCACCCAAAATAAAACTTTCCTCCAATCAGCAGCTTTGGTCAGGTGTTTTGCCCTAGCAAGGATCAAGAAACTAACTACATAGGCCAGACATGGTGGCACATGCCTTTAATCCCAGTACTCAGAAGGCAGAGGTAGGAGGATTGCCAGGAGTTCAAGGCCACCCTGAGACTACATGGTGAATTCCAGGTCAGCCTGAGCTAGAGTGAAACACTGCCTTGAAAAACAGAACAAAAAAGAAAAGAAAAGGGCTGGAGAGATGGCTTAGCAGTTAAGGCATTTGCCTGCAGTCAAAGGACCCAGGTTCAATTCCCCAGGACCCATGTGAGCCAGATGCACAAGGTGGCGCATATGTCTGGAGTTCATTTGCAGTGGCTGAAGGCCCTAGCATACCCATTCTCTTTCTCTATCTTTATCTATCTACCTCTTTCTCAAAAACTAAAATCAGTTTTTAAAAGAAGTAACTACTCTCAGGTATACCTGAGAGCTAAAGGAGTTGTTTTACAAACAATCCTACTGTATGTACATTACTATACATTGTTACCCAATGTGATGAATCTAGTGGCTTCTGATAACCTTTATTTACCCAGAACAATCAACAGCAATCCATCTTTAGGCTTCAGGAAGGTGAAGCTATAACCAGAGTCCTAGGCCATAGGTTTGATGGAAAGAGCAACAAACTAGGTATTGCCACTTACCCTAAAGAAAGCAAATAAGGTAATGGTGAAAGGCGTGTTGAGAAGATGGAGATCTGGTTTCTTAGCCTGTGTTTGGGTACTAACATGAGCTTAGTGTTGAAATAGAGGAAGAGCCAGCAGGTTGAGAGGTCCAGCTGTGGTCTGATTATTCACTTTCTTAGTTCTGGATCTGCAAATTGACTCTAAAGAAATCCTTATTGCTCAAGGAGACAAGCCAATTTCTATGAGGTAACTGTTTCTGATTGAGTAGGGTCGAGCCTCAGTTCAGAAGCTGATCTCATCATGAGGTGATCTCTGCTCCTGAACTCCAAGAAGACTTGGATCAGTTTAGGTTTAGAACTCTGAATCAGCTTTTTCAGGGGTCTGAATGTCTGAATGGGGTTTTGTAAAGCCTACAGTAAAACAGTCACTCTTACCTTTTGCTCCTTCAGCCTTGAAGTGAGATGAGGTAAGGTTAGGTAAATTTAGGACTCATCAGTTTTTAGGCAGGCATTTCTTGAGTAATTAACATGCCTAGTACAGAGCTGAGCAAGGCTCTGATCCAAAGTACCAATGACTGATAGAAACCAAAGGCAAAGGTGGCAAACTTTCTTATTGGTTTTAGTTCCCTTGTGGGCTCAAGTGAGGGAGGGGCCACACTTTGTAGCAGAAGCAGTTTCTGAGAACCTGTTACACAACAGCAGTTAAGTCAGAGTGCCAGTGTATCACAGTTGGCAAACAGGAAATGACCATTGAAGTTGACTTAATCAAGACTGAATTGGTTCTGTTGGTGAGTTATAAAACTTTTTCTTGGTGAAATTAGAAAAAAGTTAGGTTGGAAAGTAAGTCCCTTAAGGGGAATGAACACACAGAGACATGTAGATATTAATGGCAGCATTATTTTTCATAGCTGAATACTGGGGGGAAAAACAAATACCTGTCAACTGGAGACTGCATCAACAAAGTGTGACATGTCCACATTCTGGAATACTATTCAGCAATAAGATAGAATAACTTCTGAGACAGGCTACAGCCTGAATGATTGTCAGACACATCATGCTAAGAAAAGGAAACCATACACCAGAGAGTGTATGAATCATCAGACCAAGTCTCTGTTATGGATTTTATTCATGGCACTTAACCCATGAGCAAACTCTATATTTCCATTTAAGATGGAAATTCTGAGGCTGGAAGGATGGTTTAGCAGGAAATGCATTTGCCTGCAAAGCCAAAGGACCCAGGTTCGATTCCCCAGGACCCAAGTTAGCCAGATGCACAAAAGAGCACATGCATCTGGAGTTCATTTGTAGTGGCTGGAGGCACTGGCACACCCATTCTCTCCTTCTCTCTCTTTCTCTGTCAAATAAATTAATTAAAATTAAATATTTTTTTTAAGGATGGAAATTCTGAAAAAGGTAATGAACAAAAAGGTCCATTGTTTCTGGGGTCTAGAGTGAGAGGGAGGCAGTTATTATAAATGGATGTGGGGGGAATTTTTTAAGGTGTTAGAAATGTGCTATATCATTATAATTAGTGGTGATTATAAGAATGTATAAACTTGTCACAACTCACATTATATACTTAAAATTGGTGATGTCTGTCATATGTAAATTACATCTCATAAAAATAACCCATCTTGAAAAAACCATCTTGAATGCCTTACAAACTGACCTCTCACTTGGGGGAAAAGCCTTTTGTTTGTTTTTGTTTCTTTGAGATAGAGTCTCACTCTAGCCCAGATTCACTGTGTAGTCTCAGGGTGGCCTCAAACTAATGGTGATCCTACTTCTGCCTCCTGTGAGCTGGAATTAAAGGGGAGCACTACCATGCCCTGCAGAAATAGCCTTTGAATTTGAATGACTGTGAATTTGGAAAGCCTCTTGGTGGTAGTCATCTTTATGGTGAGACTGTTGATTTCTTAACGATGTTTGCATGGAAAACAGGAAATGTTCCACTTGCTTTAAATGTGTCATTGCATGTTTGCTTTTTCTTTACCTCTCTACCCAACCTAGAAAAACTAATCGAGGGACTCAAATCTCCTGACACTTCTCTTCTGCTCCCTGACCTCTTGCCTATGACAGATCCTTTTGGCCGCACTTCTGATGCCGTGATTGGTAAAGTCACTCTTTCTTGAGTCGTGCTTGTCTTGTCTGTGGGGAATGGCCCTGGGGAAGAGTGGAAGTGCCCTGACATCCTCATAGCTAAGGTGCCTTGTGCTAACCCAGAAACCATGGCTATTTCATCTCCACACAACTCTCCATGGAATGTTTTCCTCTATTTTCTCTGGGAACAACACTGTCACTTTGGCATCTGATGATGTCTGGTGATTTCTCCAGCAAATTTCTTATGAATGTAGAGGTATGTAGAAAAACAAAAGCTTCAACAAAAAAGTTTGTTTCTCATTTCACACCCTCCAAGGCTCACAGTGCATTGCGGAAGAGGTGGTCGAAAGAATGTAAGAGCCAAAAGAAGGGTACCACTCCTTGTATACAATTTTCTGGACAGAATTTGGCCTTGATATCCAAGACCTTGCAGTGCCTAGCAATACCCACACAAGACCCTCATAATAGGAGAAAAAGATGATGGCATCAAATTAAAAGATAGACTAATGGAGAGAGGGAGGAGAAATGACAGAGAGCAAAGTCATGAAGGAGAAAGTGGGGGAGGGGGGAATACCATGGTTTGTTGTCGGTAAGTATAGAAGTTGTCAATAAAAAAATATACATGTATGTATATATTTTTAAGTTGGTTCCTGTGCTGGAGAGATGGCTTAGCAGTTAAGGCCTACAAAGCCAAAGGATCCAAGTTCAATTCTCCAGGATCCACATAAGCCAGATGCACAAGGTAGCACATGCATCTGGAGGTCATTTGCAGCAGCTAAAGGCCCTGGTCTGTCCATTCTCTTGCTCACACTCTCCCTTTCTCTCTCTCTTTCTATCTCTCTCTCAAATAGCCAGAAGTGGTGGCACACACCTTTAATCCCAGCACTTGGAAGGCAGAGGTAGGAGTATCGCCATGAGTTCGACACTACCCTGAGAATACATAGTGAATTCCAGATCAGCCTGAGCTAGAGTGAGGTCCTACCTCGAAAAACCAAAAAATTAAAAATAATAAAAAATAAGCCAGGCGTGGTGGCGCATACCTTTAATCCCAACACTCGGGAGGCAGAGGTAGGAGGATCGCTGTGAGTTCGAGGCCACCCTGAGACTCCATAGTGAATTCCAGGTCAGCCTGGGCTAGAGTGAGACCTTACCTCGAAAACCAAAAATAAATAAATAAAAATAAATAAAAAATAAAAAGTTGTTTTCCAACTTTGCTGGATTAATTGAATTGAGTAGATTCTTTATGAGAAGGCTATGCGTATAACAAATACATTTAACAGAAAATATTTTGCTCATGGGTTAAGTGCCATGAATAAAATCCATAACAGAGACTTGGTCTGATGATTCAATTATACTTTCTGTGTTCCACAAGCTAGACAGAAGGAACCTATAAAATGCCCAAGGTCTCTGGACTGTTGAAAGGATTGATCATTAGAAATTTCATAATGTCTCTGGACAAATAGTTCTCATACTATTTGTCATGGAAATGGAATGTCATGATCCTATAGAAAGATAGGCCTCCAAATGCAAGATACCATGTGGCACAAAGCACCTCCTAGCTACATCTTGGGATAGGGTTCAGATAAATCTGGATGTTGTTTTTGTCTGGTTTGTTTTTGTTTTTGTTTTTCAAGGTAGGGTCTCATTCTACCCATGCTGACCTGGAACTCACTCAGTTGTCCCAGGCTAGCCTTGAACTGATAGCAGTCCTCTTACCTCTGCTTCTCCAGCACTGGGATTCAAGGTGTGTACCACCACGGCTGGCTGGATCTGGAAGTTTTACATCAGATTAGTGGATTTTTTTTTTTTTTTTTTTTTTTTTTTTTTGGTTTTTCAAAGTAGGGTCTCACCCTAGTTCAGGGTGGCCTCAAACTCTCAGTGATCCTCCTACCTCTGCCTCCCGAATGCTGGGATTAAAGATGTATGCCACCACACTCAGCTAGATTACTGGATGTTTACTCCAAGTTTGGTCTGTAAGGAAGAAAAATTACCCCAAGAATTGAAGGCTGAAGGTGTTTTGGAATTAATCTTTTGCTGTTGCTACTGTTGGTTTTTGGTCTCAGGGATTGGTTAGTTTTTGAGACAGGGTCTCCTTCTGTAGCCCAGGCTGGCCTAGAACTCACTAAGTAGCTCAAGCTGGCCTCAAATTCATGGTAGTCCTCCCACTTCAGCCTTCCTTACGTTGGGATTACAGGTGTGAGTCTAGCTCCTGCAGCCAGTCTTTTCTGACAAAGAGATATGTTGCTTGAGAGTGTTTTAGATTCCACATTTCTTTGTAGGAGCTGGAACTCACTGAACTTGCCTAGTGATTAGTCTTGCACATGTATGCTGTCATGGAAACCCAGGCACTCACAGCAACAGCTTTCCAGCTTACCTGAGACTGGCAGCTTAGAATCCTAAAGAAGAAAAGTTACTAAAAAGACTGACATTTTCCTTCCCTTTTCCTCTCCTTTCTTAATCCCCTGTTACCAAAGAAAAAGCTGATGTTGCTGTTGAGAGTCTCATACCAGGACTGGAACCACCCGTTGCCCAGCGCCTCCCGTCTCAGACAGAGTCCGTGACCTCAAACCGCACAGGTCAGTCAGGGTCTCTGCAGTTGCAGAGCTTACTCGCCCCTCAACAGGCTTCTCACTTGTGATAGATGAGCCTCAGCTTATTTGCATCCTAGTTAGTTCCCATGTAATGAACACTGTGCATTGTTCTTCAAGCCCCAGCCACTACATGTTACGTGTGTTTTCCCTTGTTAAAAAACTGACTACTTCTTGGAGCCATAGTCTTCTTAGAGTTGAAACCTAAGCTTGCCCTGGTTTACAGGATTTCTTTATTCAAAAGTTCTTTCCCACTGGGCATGGTGGTGCACGCCTTTAATCCCAGTACTCAGGAAGCAGATGTAGGAGGATCACCATGAGATTGAGGCCACCCTGAGACTACATAATGAATTCCAGGTCAGCCTGAGCCAGAGAGAGACTCTACCTCAAAAAAAACAAAAACAAACAAACCAAAAAAAAAAAAAGTTCCTTCCCAAGAGCTTGGGGAAATGGCTCAACAGCTAAAAGCACTTGCTTCCAAAGTGTGACAGCCCAGGTTTGATTCCTTCCTGTCTTCTCCTACCCCCCCCAATCTATCTATCTCTATCAAATAAATAAAAATATTTTTAAAAAACGAAATTTCTTTCCCAGGGCTGGGGATATAGCTCAGTGGCAGGGTGCTTGTCTGGCATGTACAAAGCCCTGGGTTCAGTCCCCAACACTGGGGTAAGGATTTCTTTTCACCAGTGACAGTTTCCCTTTGTCTCCTAATGAAAGAACTCAGCTCAGCTACACAACTGCCTTAACCACTACAGTTGCTGCTCAGGTGTTCCCCTGACATCTGGATTTATATAGTTTATCTTCTTCCTGCGAGATTCTGTTCCCAGCACAGGATTTTGTCATCTAGGGTGATTTGCTGTTAAACTGTAAGCAATGTTGAAATCTTCTCTGGCTTTATTATTGGTTTGACTCTAATTTCAAAAATTCAGTCTTTGGCTGGAGAGATGGCTTAGCGGTTAAGTGCTTGCCTGTGAAGCCTAAGGACCCCGGTTTGAGGCTCGATTCCCCAGGACCCATGTTAGCCAGATGTACAAGGGGGCACATGCATCTGGAGTTCACTTGCAGTGGCTGGAGGCCCTGGAGCACCCATTCTCTCTCTCCCCCCCCCCTGCCTCTTTCTCACTCTGTTGCTCTCAAATAAATAAAAATAAACAAAAATAAATCAGTCTTAGTAGAGCTCCTTAACTGTCTATAAAACATCCGGTTGCATTCCATTTTTTAATTCTTTATTTATTTGAGAGAGGGAGAGAGAATTGGCATGCCCGGCCTCCAGCCACTGCAAACGAACTCCAGATGCATGCGCCATCTTGTGCATCTGACTTACATGGGTCCTGGCGAGTGGAACCCAGGTCCTTTGGCTTTGCAGCCAAGTGCCTGAACCACTAAGCCACCTCTCCAGCTCTACATTCCTGTTTTTAAAGTTCATAGTTACCTTGATAATACTATCCGATTGACTTGAAGTAAAAACAAATACGTATGAAATATGATGATAAATATCACTTTCAGGTGGAAAAATTCACCCCAAAGGCAGTATGGTTCCCCATCCTTGTCCTCAGGTGAATATTTTCTCCCAGAATACATTTTCTGCTTGATATCTGAATTTTGCCTTTCTTGTCTTCTTTAACTCAAAACACATGATTTGTTCAAAGGGGCAATTCAAATTTGAAGACTGTTAATGAGAGGTGTGGAAATCTGGCAGACTAGTAGGAGATGCTGTTTAATCTTACCATGTTCTGCCAATAGCTAGCTAACATTAATCCCCTTAATCTGCTTCAGTACCTCCCTTCACTTTCTTCCTGAGTGTTCAGGGAAAGCTTAGCTCTCTACTTCAAAGTCTTTTTTTCCCAACTGGTACTTGCCAAGAACTGGTCTAAGTTATATGGACATTTAAATCTCAAACTTGTTTAACCAGCAACTTCAAGCTAAAAATCCTGTATTTATGCATCAATGTTAAATGGAATCTAGAAGTATGTGGATAAAGTGCAGAAGGCTTAGCATGCTTCTTTTTTTATGTTTATTATAAAGAGAATTTATTAAGTTGCCTTACATGATATGTGCTGGCAGACCAACAATGTCTGTCTGGAGTCTGGAGACTTTAAGCACCTGGTAGCTGCTTAGTCCTTAGTACTGATGTCTCAGTAGTCCCAGTCTGGTACAAAAGGCCCAGAGGATTCCTGGAGAGCCGCTGGTCTGCCGTCCCCACTGAAAGGCTGACAAAGCTGGGTCCCAGTGGCAGTGGAGAGTGGCAGCAGTAGAGTAGATCCACTCACCAGCAGTAGCAAGGGCAGCCAGGCAAAGGGCCCTTTAGCATGCTGCTTTTGTTTCCCCTTTTCTACCTTGGTTTGTATATATAGCCTATAAATTCAGTAACTTAAAAGCTAAGACATGCTCTCACATGTTATTGTGTGCTATTTAATGCCATCGCTACCTGGGATGCTGTTAACCATTCAGATTCTCTCACTGGTGAAGATTCTCTGCTTGATTGCTCTCTGCTTTCTAACCCTACTGCTGACCTTCTGGAAGAGTTTGCCCCCATAGCAATCTCTGCTCCTACCCACAAAGGTAAAGGTGTTCTTTCTTCTTCTTCTTCTTCGGCTTCTGCTGTGCTCTGGAGAAGAGCTGGGCAGCTCCTGAGTTTTCCTTATATAAAGCCTTTGCCAAAGCTTGCCATGTTGGCACACACCTTTAATCCCAGCACTTGGGAGGCAGAGGTAGGAGAATCACTGTGAGTTAGAGGTCAGTCTGGGATAGAGTGAGACCCTACCTCAAATAAAAAAAAAAAAAAAAAAAAAAGCAGAGGTATTAAGACTGCCATGAGTTCAAGGCCATCGTGGAACTACAGAGTGATTTCCAAGTCAGCCTGAGGCTAGAGTGAGACCATGCCTGGGGGGAGGGGAGCTGTTGCTAGTAGTGTTTGAACTACCTACCTCCCTATGTGAAAAACGTGAGTTTGTACTCTTAAACACTGTTACAATACCTCTCAGTGTGTTTACTAAGTCTTTGAATAACAAAGTAATGAAAATATTACTTTCTGACAACCAAAATACATATATTCCATATTTCCATTTAAAGCCATGCACCTTAACAGTCAGCCAGTGGTTGAGCAACTATCCACTGACTGAGTGTAATTATTATTTTGTTTTTTGAGAACTTATCTCGGCTTGTGGTTGGATTGTTTGTTTTTATTTACTTATTTGAGAGCGACAGACAAAGAGGCAGAGAGAGAATGGGCACGTCAGGGCCTCCAGCCACTGCAAATAAACTCCAACACATGTGCCACCTTGTGTGTCTGGTTTACGTGGGTACTGGGGAATCAAGCCTCGAACCAGTATCCTCAGGCTTCATAGGCAAGCGCTTAACCGCTAAGCCATCTCTCCAGCCCCTTGACTGCAATTTTTTTTGTTTTTGTTTTTGTTTTTGTTTTTCGAGGCAGGGTCTCTGGCTCAGGCTGACCTGGAATTAATTCACTATGTAGTCTCAGGGTGGCCTAGAACTCACGGCGATCCTCCTACCTCTGCCTCCCGAGTGCTGGGATTAAAGGCGTGCGCCACGACGCCCGGCTTTTGACTGCAATTATTAATATGACACTTGTTGGCCTTAGAAAGTGAGCTCATTTCATCAAATCTGATTCAAGGTTTTTTTTGTTTGGTTTGGTTTGGTTTGTTTGTTTGTTTTGGGTTTTTGTTTTTTGTTTTTTTGTTTTTTTTTTTGGTTTGATTGGTTGGTTGTTTTTTTTGAGGTAGGGTCTCACTCTAGCCCAGGCTGACCTGGAATTGACTCTGTAGGCTAAGGATGGCCTCAAACTCATGGCTGTCCTCCTACCTCTGCTTCCGGAGTGCTGGGTGAAAGGCGTGCGCCACCACGCCCAGACAAAGTTTTTGAATATAAAGAAACAGGCATTCTTTGGGCTGGAAAGATGACTCAGCAGTTAAAGGTGTTTGCTTGCAAAGCCTGTCGACCTGGGTTCAATTCCCTAGTACCCACATAAAGTCACATGCACATACATTTGGAGTTTGCAATGACAAGAGTCTGAGGCATGCCTAGTCTCTGTGTGTCTGTCTGTCTCTCCCTCTCTTTCCTCTCAAAACAAAAAGAAACAGGAATTTCCCAAAAGTCAGTCCTCTGCCAGGTGTGGTGGCACACATCTTTAGTCCCAGCACTGAGGTAGGAGGATGGTTATTAGTTCAAGGCCAGCCTGGGGCTCCAGAGTGAGTTCCAGATCAGCCAGGCTATAGTGAGACACAGCCTGGGGAGGGGGAGTAAGTTTTCAAAGATTAAACTTGTAGAAGTTTTGAATTTAATTCACCTTAAGTCATGATTGAATACTAAGGTCAGTTACCTGTGTAGACAGTTGCTGTCTGGCTAGAGTATAGGTAGCAGTGTGTAGTCACAGAGGAATAGTATTTGCAAAATAAGTTCTTATCTAGTACTTGCTGGAAGGTAGATTTAGATGAGAAGAAAATGTTTTAACAAACTTCTGGAGGTCTCAGTGCCTGCAATCTTGTGCCCCAGTGTTCTCTGTGGCATCTGAATTATTAGTGATAACAGGATTTGGGGAGTATAGGAGAGGTCCCCAATCTTGTGAACCCCAGTATTGAGATATTATCCAATTCTAAACAGAGACTTGACAAAAATGGACTTGAAAAGGCTGAATTATGAATTATTGAGTTTATTTAGAGAGAAGTCACAATTCATGAGATTTATTTAGGGGAAACTGGAAACTAGGAAAAAGCTGGAAAAGTTCCACACACATGCAGGAGATCAAACAAAGAAGCCAATTCAAATAATAGACCAAAAAGGATTAAGACATAGTGAAGGACTCAGAGATCAAAGATAAATCTTACATATCATCATAGAGGGTACCCCCAAAGCATGACACAGAAGCAAAGAAGAAAATACCCAAGCCATGGTAAGTAGTCTCCCTTCCCAATTGGGAAGGGGGAACTGACTCATGGGGATGTTCAGGCCAGGTCATGAGCAAAGGAGAAGAGAGAGAACCAGTGAGAGATCAGAAGAGAAGAGGGCTGGACTAAGTGTGTAATCTCCTTGACATCCAATCAGGTTGAGCCTTGTCGTTAGGCTCAGGTATGTAAGCAGAAACCTGACTGGTTCAGACTCAAGGGGAGTCTCCTCAAGAGAGGAGCCAAGATCTGATTGGCTTGTGGACTCAGAGCTGATTCAGGGAGGCTGAGCTGAAGAAGCAAGAAGTTGCTGCTGGGAGTTTCACTGGCAGCCACCTTGGGGAGACAGATCAGAGTTTCAGTTTTGCCAAAGTGGACAGGTGGCTACTCTTTGGGCTCCTCCTTGGGTTTCTGTTCCTAACTGCCTGAAAGAAACTAACTTTCTCCTATTTCTCCTTCACTAGAAGAGTCCAGAAGGATTTTGTCTGCCTTGTATATAGTTGTTACTTCTCTTCTGTATCTGGGGCTTATGGTGCTAAAGATCAAACTCAGGGCTTTGCAAATCCCACCACTGAACTGTGCCCCCACACCTACATGATTGCTTCTTTTACCTCCTCTCCCATCCCAGGTTTTGAATGTTTCATATGTTCGCCAGCTTCTGTTTGTTCATTACAGATTAGTGACATTGAAGAGATACTTCACAGTTATAGTTAATGGCTTTATACATACTAGAGAGAATTCATTCAGTAACCCTTCTCCCTTAATCACTTAAGAAAGACAACATAGTTAACTCTAAAGCATTTTTTCTATTTCCTTGTATTTTCCAATTTTGCTACATTTATTTCAACTTAGAAAAATAAATACTATCACCTATAAAAAGAATAGTGATTATTCATAGTTAAGGACTTTGTGCCTCTTTCTGTTCTCTCATTTGCTAATCTCTTCCTCCGTTGTTTCTACTTGTGTGCTTATATTCTATATTAAGCTGCAGAAGATAGTAATCTCATCTCAGGTTTTGATGTCCCTGAGGGCTCGGAAAAGGTGGCAGAAGATGAGTTTGACCCAATTCCTGTTCTGATAACCAAAAACCCACAAGGTAAGAAATTGGGGAAAAGAGAAGAACTTGATGTCAGCTCTCATTAAAATGGAAATGTTCCAGCCTGCTTGGTGGGTGGGAGCATGGCCATAGAGGTGCTAGTGTAGGAAGCTTATAGCCTCATCAGCCATGGGATTTGTCTAGAAAAAAGGATCAAGAATTAACTAATTAACTACAGTGTCGAGCCAAACAGAAAGTGTTCTCAGTCAGTAGAAGCCTAAAGGTATAGATCAGAAGTACTGAACCTTTTTAATTATGATTAGAACAATTGAGATAATTACTCTTCCCAAAGAGCTAACAGTAGTACTTCCATATCTGCTGCATCCTTGGACACTTACAGAGCATTGTCTTTCCTCTTTGGTGGATTGAAATTATTTGAACATGCTACAAAACACTAACATGCGTAACACCATCTACTACTTTTTAAAAGCATGTTCTAGTTTTTCCTTAAGCAGAAATTGATTTTTCACTCTATAAAGGAGATGGCTTGATGCTGACAGGAGGCTAGCAGACAGCCAGCAATTCTCAGGCAAAGCATGTTGGCTTGAAACCAGTGGTATCTCTGCAGAGTGCACTGCCTCTACAAGACTGTGCATGGAGTGCTTCAACTTTCTGTGGGAGGTGGTGGCTATCTAATATTGGCTTAAAAATTAACATGTAAGAGTTTGCAAATGTAAAATGTTACTTCTCTAGGTTTCTTTGTTTTGTTTCTTTTTTCTCCTTTGCTTGCTCTGCACATCTAAACCTTAACCCTCTGTGTTTTGTACTGAATTCCTCTCTCCACTTCCAGGTGGGCACTCTAGAAACAGCAGTGGGAGCTCTGAGTCCAGTCTTCCCAACCTAGCCAGGTCTTTGCTGCTGGTG
Organism: Jaculus jaculus; assembly: GCF_020740685.1. Classification (NCBI taxonomy): domain Eukaryota; kingdom Metazoa; phylum Chordata; class Mammalia; order Rodentia; family Dipodidae; genus Jaculus; species Jaculus jaculus. The sequence continues at coordinate 78,395,441 of NC_059107.1, read as the reverse complement.
GATCAGCTCATAGACCTGTAGCGGTGACCCAGTAGCTGATGCAGTTCTGTAACCTTCATACCATAATACACATTTTCATTACGGAGTTATAAGAAAGATGATTTTTTAAAAAACCTGCAAATAAGGGGGTCTCTTGTCTTTTTCTCCTACCCCTTGCCTTCTCCTGTAGACATGATAAGGAAAGAAAATCACTCTGACCCTCCAGATACATTCCTTGGCCAGCTCCTCCCCCTTAGTTTGCTATGTTCTCATTACTGTCTTCAATAGCATTATCTTAAGCCAAGTGCTATCTGCCATGAGCTTCACCTCTGCTGGAAGCACTACAAAGAAGCCTGACTGTAATTAAGACCTGTGGATCTACACTTTTCTCACTCTTGCTAGGAATGAATGGCCCCCAAGTCAACCCTGCACTCTGTCTTCTGGGCCAGATGTTGGTGAATGTGTGTCCATTTTTGCTTTTTATCCTGATGCATTTTCCTGAGGACATGGCTGCTTGAGTTGGTCAGATATCCAGGCAGAAGCCTGGAGATGGGTGTATAGTTTAAGGGGCAAAATTGACTGACTGATAGGATGTGTTTGTGAAGAGAAATTGAGCCAGCTCTAGCCCACCAACTTTGACCTTGTTTGATCATAAATTGAGCCATGGGATCTTACACTCCATGCAACCAGCCCAACATTTGAGTCGTGATTTCTCACATCGGGAGACTGATGCAAGCACTTGAGATCATTGGCTAAGATATGTACATTATATAAAGCCCAAGCATTGCCATTCCTTTCCATGTTACCCTGCTCAATCTGGGATCACAGAATTAGACCAAAACAAGACAATGGTGGTAATACCTTTTACTAGAAGACTTTTCATGGGGGGGGTGGATGGGGAGGGGAAGGAATTGTAGCAGAAACAGATGTATTTTTCTTGTGATTTTTATTTTGAATCAAATATTGTAAATTGTGTATAAATGAAGATGCTGAATAGTTCGGTTTCCACTTGGCATTTCAAGTCTGATATCAGGTGTCTGTACAGGGTTTTGATCTCTTTCCCTTGTATAACACATGGCAATCCTACAGTGTAACATACGAAATTATTTTGAGTAGATTGTGTGTCTTGCTCTAAGCTTTGGGCAGGCCCTCTGTCTCTGTAGAATAAGCATGTTGTTTATAATCAGAAATAAGTGTGCTGGGCCCAATTTGACTGTAGCTACTTACCTTTCTCTCTGAAGTTTAAACTGAAGGCCGCAGCCAGTGGAATATGTTCAGTTGGCTCTCCTTAGCTTCCTAGATTTAAAAGACCAAACAAAGCATAGTTCTTCACTAACCTTAGACTATTGTTCATAGAATAAAGGCCCTGCACTGACCTGACAACATGCCTCATGGTCACCCTTGTATATGTACTTGCTCATTAAAGTGTGTGTCATTTCCCTATTGGAGAGCACTTTTATAATCACCCTTTTGAAGAGGAGTGAGCACAGAGAACCCCATTGTTCTTGAGTGCCATCACCCATCATCAAAAGGGAAACTAAGTTCGTCTGATTTTACAAATAAAATTCCAAGTACATTTGTGTGTTCTCTATCTAGTACTTTTGCTGCTTCTTCCTCACATTTGCACTTTAAAGGGGTAGGGCTAGCAGCAGCAAGAGCCGGCAAACACCGCACTCTGGAGGGCTACCTTTGATGCCAGCGATGTTACAGCAGCCTGTGGAAGACTTGGAGGAAGTGTGAACTCTCAGTCTTCCTTCTGACTTTAATTACTTCCCATGAAGCTGAAACTAGTTGAGCTGAGGAGAGGCCTCTGCTAGGAGAAGAGATCGTTTGCACAATTGGCAGAGGTGCGGCAGCTGCTGAGGATGGAGGTGTTCCGAAGAGCTTCTCTTGAGCAGGGTATAGAGAACTGGGACATGGTTTACCCATCATGGGCAGGGAGACAGCTGCGGAGCAGAACTGTGTTCTCAGTTGTAGAAAGAATGTGTAAACTCATGAAGGAAATGTTTATTTTTAAATGGGATGATGTTTTAGTTCTATGTTTTCATATTTGCTTTTTTTCATACACATATATTAGAAATGTAATGAACTGTCTACTTTCTCAATTTAATTGAAACTATAAAGTGTGAAGTCTAGAAACTAGATTTAAGTGTCTCTAAAATATTGCTTTTGTGTGTTGCTCATAATTATGTTGATATATAATGTATAGTCATTTGGCTCAGTAAGGCTTAATGGAGACACTAATGAAAATGAAAGATTAGCTGAGGAGGAGGAGAAGGATGGGGAAAAGCCTGGGTAAGATAATGACAAGAGATCATCCTGGGCTGGATCTTCAGGAGCAGGAACTCAAAAGAAGAGCTATTTTTCTGTTGAAGAACACACACAAATGCCCCAGTAAGGTGGGCCTTTCTTAGTTTAGCCATTCCTGAACTGAGTGAATGACTTGAGGAGAACTTGGTATGTGGTAGTGGGAAACCTGCCGAATGAGAGAACCTGAGCACCAGAGTCCAGCCGCTTCATTTTACAGTGTGGAGCCAGAGCTGATGAAGGTAGAGTGGTGAGAAGAGGCATAGGCAGTTCCAGCCACCTGGGACCTCAACCAGGCCCTGGTCCATGACCCTGAAAGCTCCTGTTGCTTATTAATAGCTAGGTAATTTGGGCTGACTCTGAGAGATGGCAGAAGCACGGGGTCTGCAGATCTTTGCTGTTTAGAAGGACTGTGAAGGATTGCATAATCCTGATGTTCTTCTGATAGCTTCTGTGCTCCTGCTGTCCCTATGGCCTTCTCTAGCATCTGCCCATCAGAGAATGAGAATGGGATTTTGTTATTTACCTAGTTGCTCTTGATTAGTGACGTGAATAGAAGCCTAAATCATCAGTGATGTAGAGATTGGTTTTCCTTTTATAATATATGCACACAATCTTACCTACTCCAGTAAGACAGTATCAGGAAACTTCTGCTATTTTGACTTACATAATCAGGGATTTTCCATTAAAATACAGGAAAATACTGAGTCTACATTTTCAATGTACTTTTATCCCAACTGCATAGAAGTAATAACACCAGAAACCATCACAAATTTGTATATCTCATTTATAGCATTTGAATAATTACATACCAAATTCAATTCCCAATGTTTCTTGAAATACAGTTCTCAGGGGAGTTAAGGTTTAAGTGGGCACACCTAACTTATTATCATTTCTGAAGTAGACATCATAATTTTTTTTATCTAATTTGAATTTTGTTTCCTCAGAGGCACCCAATTTTGCTTGGGAAGGTAATATTTACCCTCACAATGCAAGCCAGCATCCTTTGGGTTATCTTTTAAACCCCTCTCTAGACAGAACGTGAAGGAAGGTAATAAGGCAACATCATCAACTGTGTTACCTCATTATCACTTTCAGCACCACCTGAAGATACACTTTCCTGATCTTTTTTCCCACATTTTTTAATTTATCTATTTATTTATTTAGTTAGTTATTTAGTTGGTTGTTTTCAAGGTAGGGTCTCACTCTAGCCCAGGCTGGACTTGAATTTCTTCCTCAAAGATGTGAGCCACCATGTCTGGCCTTTATCTATGCTTCTGCTTCTCAGTAACATGCAGCTATTTCCAAAATGCAAAATCAAAATAGTAAAAATTCCCAGGGAAACCCATGTAGCAGAAAGTGAACACAGTGAGTGTGGTTTGCTTAGCACTCTGAGGAAGGGAACTTCTGTCACATCTATAACACATCTTCAAGAGGTTGTCCCTTTGTTTAGGGGCATTTAATGTTGAACTTGACTCTTCCTAATTAGAATTCCAGAACTTGGATTACTAATAAATGAAAGAAAGCAAATTAAAAAGAAAAAACAACTCCAGACACAAAAATGGCTTGGATATCCATGGCCTCGCAGTGCCTAACACTACCTACACAAGACCATCATAACAGGAGAAAAGACAATGACATCAAAATAAAAGAGAGACTGATTGAGAGGGGGAAGGGATATGATAGAGAGTGGAGTTGCAAAGAGGAAAGTGGGGGAAGGGAGGGAATTAACATGGATTATTGTCTATAATTATGAAAGTTGTCAATTAAAAAATAAAGGAAGAAAAAGAAGAAAGTTTTTATCAAGATGCAATGTTTTTGATTTTTTTCTCTCCATTTGCTATGCTTCTGACAGAAATTTGATTATTTTGATTCAAACCAACAAAACCTTCCCAAAGGTCAGGAATGGGAATGAAAAGGCCTTTGGGGCCAGGACCCTAGAGGCCTGGTAAGTCCATGCTCAGCTAAACAAATTAATTCTACAGACACTGTGGGCCCAGATAAAGTTTTTAACTTTCTCAGTAAGATTTTTCAATGTCCTGTAGCCACTATCACTTTAGATTGGCAAGAACATTTTTCTGTTTATTTTTGTTTATTTATTTGAGAGTAACAGAAAGAGGCAGAGAGACAGACAGAATGGGCACACCAGGGATTCCAGCAAACGAACTCCAGATTCATACGCCCCTTTGTGCATCTGGCTAACATGGGTCCTGGGGAATCAAGCCTCGAACCAGGGTCTTTAGGCTTAGGCAAGCACTAAGCCATCTCTCCAGTCTATTGGCAGGAGCCAATAGAAAATTGGGGATAGGGCTGAAGAGATGGCTCAGTAGTTAAAGGCACTTCCTTGCAAATCCTGATGGCCTGGATTTGGTTCTCAATACCCATATAAAGCCAGATGCACTAAGTGGTGCATGTGTCTGGAGTTCCTTTGCAGTGGCAAGAAAGGCATATTCATTCTCTCTCCTTCTCTCTGCTTGCAAATAAATATAACTTTATTGAGGTAGGGTCTCGCTCTAGCCCAGGCTGACCTGGAATTCACTAGGTAGTCTCGGGCTGGCTTCAAACTCACAGTTATCCTCCTACCTCTGCCTCCCCAGTGCTGGGATTAAAGGCGTGTGCCACCACTCCCGGCTTTGTATTTCCAATTTCTTTGTAAAAATATTTATATAGCCGGGAGTGGTGTGCATGCCTTTAATCCCAGCACAGGGGAGGCAGAGGTAGGAGGATTGCCATGAGTTCAAGGCCAGCCTGAGACTACCTAGTGAATTCCAAGTCAACCTGGGCTAGAGTGAGACACTGCCTCAAAAAAAACAGGAAAAAAAAAAAGAAATTGGGAATATAATGATAGCATTGTGCAACAACATGATGAATTAAGCCAAGTAAACACTACCCAACAAAATATTGGGAGTGGAATCTGTAGTGAAACAATAATTTAAAACTGCCTTATATTCCTCTCTAGAGTATAATTTTGCTAATTCAAAATTAGCCTTTCCCTTCCTGTACTGGTAATGTTTTTAATGTTGGATGTGCTTGGCTTTCTTGGATTGAAGTGAATCCCAGATAGCCTCTATCTCAAATATTCAGTAAGAAGATCCTACTTAATTTCTCCTTAGTTTCCATTCACAAAAGGAGAGCAGGGCTGGAGGCTTCTTGGGTAATGCTAACCTATGCAGTTACCAAGTGATAGAAATTTCTAGAAGGAAAGAGGTTGATGAAATGTCCTGAGTTTACTCTTTTTCTGCTCTACCCTGTTAACGCACACCTTCGTCACTGGAAGGCTTTCCCCTTGGGTCTGTAGCCTGTCCTCCTAAGTAAACAAAGCTGACAGATGTACATGAAGTATCCCATGTAGTAAAAGCGTGAGAGTTGAACATTGCTTTACAAGTATTGTATAAAGAAGTCTGTAAACAAATTTCTTATGTAAACATACAGGGGAATAAAGACTTTTATCTGTTGAAATGTGAGTATGATATTTAGAAATGTAAATAAGTTAAGACAATTGTTGTTTTCTTGAGCCTAAAACACACTTCTGCAAAAAGGATTTACGCAAACTGTTGAGTGGTGATAAGTACTAGTGGACAAGAAGAGCATGGACCCCATTGCAAAACATCCTAAGGATGGCTTAGTCATGGCCACACACAACAGTGAAGCCCCGTGTGGTTAAGAATGAAACACCTGAGCCGGGCATGGTGGCGCACACCTATAATCCCAGCACTCGGGAGGCAGAGGTAGGAGGATTGCTGTGAGTTCGAGACCACCCTAATTCTACATAGTGAATTCCAGGTCAGCCTGGGCTGAGTGAAACTCTTACCTCGAAAAACCAAAAAGAATGAAACACCTGGGCTGAAGGCTTGGCTTAGCAGTTTAAGGCACTGTCCTGCAAATCCAAAGGACCCAGGTTCAATTCCCCAAGACCCACACAAGCCAGATGCACGTGGTGGCACATGTGTCTGGAGTTCATCTGCAATAATTAAGGGCCCTGGCATGCCCATTCATATTATCTCTCAAATAAATAAAATAAGTTGTTTTTTTTTTAAAAAAAAAAGAAAAGAAAAGAAACACCTGGCCTGGAGAGATGGCTTAGCGGTTAAGCACTTGCCTGTGAAGCCTAAGAACCCCGGTTCGAGACTGGATTCCCCAGGACCCACATTAGCCAGATGCACAAGGGGGCACACGCATCTGGAGTTTGTTTGCAGTGGCTGGAAGTCCTGGTGCGCCCATTCGCTTTCTCTGCCTCTTTCTCTGCCTCTTTCTCTCTCTCACTCACAAATAAATAAATAAAAATGAACAAAAAAAAATGTTTTTAAAAAAGAAATAACCTGAGAGCCTGCAATAGGGCCAGACACAGGTGATAAAACAATGTTGCCAGGCATGGTGGCGCACGCCTTTAATCCCAGCACTCGGGAGGCAGAGGTAGGAGGATCACCATGAGTTCGAGGCCACCCTGAGATTACATAGTAAATTCCAGGTCAGCCTGAGCTAGAATGAAACCCTACCTCGAAAAACAACAACAAAAAGAATGCTATTCGTAGCTGCCCTCTAATTTAGTCTTTAATATGCCCAGGCAATTTAGTTAAACACTTTAGCTTGCCCAGTAAGAAATTGCTTTCCTTTAATTACTCCCGGGATTGAGAGGCATAGATAGCATCACTAGCCACTACTGACCCCTCCAGCTGTGGGTTTTACATCAGCTGCCTGGCATAGAACCAGATGCTAAAGTTCAAGATTCGTGCTGAGGTCATAGAAAAACTATTAGTGTACTACACAGTTCTCAATTCCTATATTTGGTTCCAAGACTGAATTTCAACTGATAATATATTTTTGAAATTTTTATGAAGGGATATTTTACCAAGCCATTGTTTTCAGGGTTTTTTGGAGGTTTTTTTTTTAAATTATGTCTTTCCCTATAACTGTTATTTCAGTTAGTGGTATAGAAAAAATTAAAATTCTGAAATTTAAGTCATGTTTTGCTCCTTTACAGAGCACTATGATGACTCTCACTCTAGTCAGAGAGCATCCCTTGGGTGGGTCACCCAATGTCCTTTGGATTATCAATCCATGTGATGCCAAAATGACACAAGTCATTCTGCGCTTTAGTTGCCTGGGAGTCAGTAGAGGATAATCAGGACAGTTTCCAAGTCATCAGGGTGTTTTTGCTAGTCCCAGGACACACGAGTTCCTACTGTGCTCTGTATAACTTGGAGCCTAAAAATGAATTACAATCAAGTTTCCCCTAGTTTCTAACAATGTGCTTTAAACCTGACACATAATCCTGCATCACAAGAGGATTTGAAGTGTTTTGATCACTTGCTTAGATTGAGTTTGAGAGAATTATAGCACAAAGCCTACCATAGGCTTTCTGAGAAATAAGAACATTGTACAGGTTGTAAGGCTAGGTCCTGGGCCTAATCCCCTGGCAAACAGGATTGTTCTATTGGGTGCTTTGGTCACAGGGTATCTGATGTGCATGCCATTGGTTACCAAAGAAACTGGACTGTGGCATGAGGTTAAATTGGGTAAATCCTTCCTTGATATTTTTCCCCTATAAGAGGATATTTCCATATTAAAAAAAAACAGACCTTAAACTACCAAGAAGAATTTGTGTAACTGTTTTGTTTCTTGTGTTACCTCCCCCATCCCCACACTCTCTGTAGTCATGTACAAGTCTGGGCCTCCATTATACTCTAGTATTTCTCTGGCTTTCAACACACTAAGCCTAAGCCTGGAAAGCCAGAAAACAACCCCCCCCCCAAAAAAAAATGTACATTTCTAGTCTACTTATAAAGGTTGATACTGAGAGACAGGAAATGGCTTGGTCCTTGTGAAGAAAAAAATACTAGTTTTCCCTACAAACTTGACATTATGGTGTTTTGTGACTGACTTCTTAAAGCTATTTTTAATATGGTCTACCCTATTACTCTCCATGATAATATTCTGAGTTGGAGGATTTTCTACTGGGTTCTTAACCAAAAGCCCGCTTTCTAACCAATAGAATGGTATGTCTGACTCTGGATATGGGCTCTTTCTCTCCTGCTACATCATAGTGCTCAGAATATAATCTAGCAGTGCCCCTGGTTCTATAGGGAGCTGTTTTTGGCACACACTGCACTCAAGTAGGTTTGAACAAATTCAATTTACATTTTCCCCTAAATAGACTCAACTATTCTAAGCAATGTCCTTTGGATTATCAATCCATGTGATGCCAAAATTAGTCATTGGATTGACTGAATTTTCCATTTCTTGTTCTAAAAGCTATTTTTCTCTCTCATATGTGTAAGACCATGATCATTCAGGGTAGTTTGGGAAGATGAGAAGTTGTGCCTTAATTTTGGCAAGTGAAAACTGTATAATTCCTGTTGTGAGAGGAAGGTTTAAGAACTTTTAGGAACCTCTTATACATCTCTAAGACTTGCTGAATTAAATTTATTTTGGAAAAATTGTTTTGTTCTCTCTCATTTCAGTTCCTCCCAACCCAGAAATTATCACGTAGGTATCTCTGAGATTTGACATCAGTATTCTTGCCAGAGAAATTAGTATGGTGTCATTCCACATATAGTGCAAGGGAGAAGGTGTTTTATTTCCTATCAGCCAGCTAATTAATGTTGTCCTGTGAATACTTGACTGCATACAATAAAGTTGTAATGAAAAAAAACTATTCTCTTGCCGGGCATAGTGGTGTATGCTTTTAATCCCAACACTTGGGAGGCAGAGGTAGGATTATCAAGGGCAGCCTGAGATGACATAGCAAATTCCAGGTCAGCCTGGGCTACAGTGAGACCCTACCTCAAAAAAACAAGCAAAAAACCTATTCTTTTCAAAATTACCTTCTTCAGGTATTATTCAGATAGCAACAAAGCACCAGTATAGAATTTAACTTAATATTTAAATTTGGAATTCACTGAATATGTTCAAACCATTAGAAAAAAATAAAAATGGGCTAAAAACACAACTTTGTTTCTTAAAACAGTATTCAAGGTCAGAGCTATTTAAAAAGCCACTGCTAGGAAGTTTTCGGGATTCAGAAAAAATCTGCTATTTCTGAGTGATTAATTCAATCAGAAATTTAAGCAAGGGATGATTTGTAGAAGAAATTTCTACAAGCTGATGGTTTGCACAGAGGGAGAGGTCCCAGGTTGGGAAGGGGTATTCTGAGGTCACGAACCAACAATCTATGGCTTCAAATCATTTTAGCTAATATTCTTATCCTGATGGGTTGGGAAACCCTAGTGGTGTTTCTTTTTTTTTCAGCCTGTGATGAAATGATATTTTACTCCCCTCACCCCAAAACTGCCCTTTCTCTGGATTCTTCTTACCTAGTTACATATGCCTTTTTCCTACCCTCTTGCTAACATGTGCCCAATGACATACTTCTAACCTGCTAATATGTCTTGGAAGGTAAGCTCTCTTGCATTCTGATAATTGTCTATTTGATTTTATTAGCCAGAGCATCTGGCGGCACCTCTACCTAGAAAGCCATCTACTAGTATATTGGAGCTTGCTAATGCTTCTGTAATCAGCCAGGCATTTTACTCCTGCTTAAAGAACTTAATGATGGACTCATTTAAGCAGAGATCTTTGCTAACTTAGAACATTAAAAATGAAATTCTAGGGTAACTCCAGTTGAAGGTACTTTACTTAGTATGATTTGACTCTGTACTCCCCTTAGAAAGTAACTTCAGTATTTGCATTTGGGCACTGTGGCACAGAGTACTGTTTGTAATGCACATCAAGTAAATATGTGGTGCAGAGTACTGCTTGTAATGCACATCAAGTAAACATGTATTTATTGAGCAGCCATGCTATGCTTCTTGTCAGAGGGACTGTCCCTCCATGTGGAGTCCATGCCACATGCTGAGTTGACTTCATCCCCAGACATGACTCTCCATAATCCCAAACTGCCATGGTCTATGTAGAGATGTGTGACTGGGCTTGTCTTCATTCTGCTCTGAGCCAGGTAGAGCAGGTGTCTGTGTCTGGCCTGCAAGTAGGAGCATTGCCTAGTTACGCTGAATGTCTGTGTGCCTAACATTTTCACCTCCTTTCCTGTGCACTGTGTCATTCATGAATTCAAAATGTGAAACAGTGATGGTTGTGTTACAGTCTGTGTGCACTTTCCTTGCCTGACTTATTTTTCTGTTTTTCCTTTTCCATTTCCAACATGTATTATTTGGTTCCACAATGTATCTTCCACAGTTGACCATTAAATGTTCTAAAAATCCATGAACTGGCCAAAGCATTAATTCTGTGTTTTATGCTTTTCTAGGTCTACAAAGAGAGCCCAGTCCTCATCTTGTCATTACTGTAGAGCACTTTAAAGAATCAACAGGCACTAAAGGCTTTGTCCTCCACTCAGATCCCTCTAGAGCACCTGGCACAAAGACTCAGAACAGCTTAGAGTCTGACTACTTGGCCCGAGATGGCCCTTCAAGCAACAGCTCTTTCCACAGCAGTGAGGAGGAAGGGACTGACCTGGAAGGAGATATGCTAGATTGCAGTGGATCTCGGCCTCTACTCATGGAGTCTGAAGAGGAGGACGATAGCTGTAGGCCTCCACAGGGGAAGTTGGGAGGAAGAGTTCCGTTTGCTCCATCTGAAGGCTCTTCTGAGCAAGCAAAGACAGCACAAGGTGGAACAAAGGACCAGTTCCAGTCCCTCACACAGCCAGCTACACATGGACTTGGTGAGCCAGACGTTTTTGCCACAGCCCCCTTCAGGAGCTCAAGAGTTCCAACCAAGGACTCGGACATCTTCTCTAAAGCCCCATTTGTCTCCAAGGTCTGTGTGGCTCCGGCCCAGCCAGAGGAAGTAGATGTGTTCTTGAGAGCTCCTTTTGCCAAGAAGAAAAGCATGGAGGAATTAACAGTTGTCCAGGGCTCCTCCCAGGAGTTGCCCTTACAGGCCAGCCTCCTCAGTAAGACAGGCGACGTCCCGCTTCTCTCAGGCCTTGACAGAGCAATGTACACCCCCATCCAGGCTCAGTACTCCATAACTAGCTTTGTGCAACCATGCAGTCTCCCCTCCCATTCTGTACAAGCAGCAGACCATCCTGACAGCGTCTCTCCCAGGGGATCCTCTCTGGAAGCAGGGGGCCATCCTAATGACAGAAACAGAGGACCTCAAGCCCAGAAAGAACCTGTCTCAGGTCCTATAGCTGGCAAACCATTCCGCCCCCAGTCTTTATCCAAATATTCCCGTCATTATAGCCCAGAAAATGAGTCAAGTCCAGAAGCCCAGCCCATTGCTGCCTACAAAATTGTTTCACAAACCAATAAGCAGTCAATAGCTGGCTCTGTGTCTGTCACATCCCTTTCCTCCAGGACTCCAGACCTGCCTGCTGCTGATCCTTTTGCTTTAGCGCCTTTTCCTTCCAAAGCAGGCAAGCAGAAACCTTAGGAGCAGGACCCAAGCCTGAGGCCTGCCCCCACTTCCCCCATCAGCACCCACTATACCACCCCCCGCAGAGCATGCCCAGGAGGAAGGGAATCCACTCAGACCTTCCCTGTGCTCCACAGTAGAGTCTCTTCAACAGACTGAGTTGCATTGAGATTTAGTTGAAGCCATGTAAAGTTATGTTTATTTCTTTTGTTTAATGTCTGGACTTCAGACACTTCTGCTTTCTTCATAGAGATCCTCACCCATAACTCTGAATTTTCCCCCCAGAAATGGATTTTAATCCAGGAATATTTTGCCCTCATTTTCCAAGGAGCATATTTTATTGCTAGTTTTAATCCCTGCAGCTCCTGCTGTGGCTCATGTACATCAAACAGTCCAGGTTAACCTCTCCAGGATTTGATTGCATACTTTTGGAACAGGAAGAAAAAAGAAGAGCAATGTAAGCATCCTGCCCATCTTAAAAAGTTACTCCTACAGCCACTTATCATTCCTACAGAGCCAGTGGCTCGCAAAGGATTCTAGGATCTGAGTCTAAACTTTGCTGGTCCTTTGCACAAGCATTCAGGTGTGTGACATGGGTCAGACTCTTCCCCCATGTAGAAAGAAGTGCACACATGGGAGAGGGGCACTCTGCCTCGGCACATGGCATGTCCCTCCCCACATGTCTGCTTTTTAGTAGGGATGCACGGGCATGTGTGTGAGCATGTGTGTGTGTGTATGTGTGTGTGTGTGTAGAACTCATTTTTCCTTGGGTAAAGTTGTCCACTGTGCCTACCTCTACGTATCAGGTCACTCACTTTCTGGCATTTGCATGCTGGCCTGACATAACCCTGGTTTTATTTAATTTTTTTTTTTTTTCTTGTGGCAAAATGGAAGTCCTTCGAAGGTATAGGAAAGTCTTCCTGGACCCAAGGGTTCAGAGAGGACTTTTTCTTTTTTTATTATTTTGTTTTTATTGACAACTTCCATAGTTATAGACAATGGACCCTGAATCTTGGAAGGTGTGATAGAGATGTTTCAGTACTGACCACTCCTCTGTCATTTCTCAGGAAGGACTTCCCTCCTTCCTCCCTCCCTTCCTTCCTTCCTTCCGTCCTTCCTTCCTTCCTTCCTTCTTTCCTTCCTTCCTTTCTTTCTTTATTGTTTTCTTTCTTTCAAGGTAAGGACTCACTCTAACCCAGGCTGACCTGGAAATTACTCTGTAGTCTCAGGCTAGCTTCAAACTCACGGTGATCCTCCTACCTCTACCTCCCGATTGCTGGGATTAAAAGTGTGTACCACCATGCGCAGCTGACTTTTTCTTTTCTACAGAAGATGCACACAGTGCTTCATACCTGTAATCCTAGTACTTGGGAAGCTGAGGTAGTAGGATTACCATGAGTTGAGGTTAGTCTGCGCTAACAGTGAGTTTTAGGCTACCCTGTTTCAAAAAAATGCCCCTTTCCTTCTTTTTTTCCCCCTGGCAACAATAGAAAAGGGCACCTGGTTACCATTTTTAGCTGCTGTGGATCCAGACTTGGTGCCAGCATTATAAAATTCATCCATCATGAGACAAAGCCACAAACTAGGTTTGCTTGTTGGTTTTCCCAAGTCCTTCCCACCTCTTTCCACATCACCTTGGGAAAATATAAATCTGAGATGTGGAAATAAATTTGAGAATGAAAAAGAGCTTGGTCAGTTATCCATAAAAGGTTTAAAATTCCCTATTGTTTTTAGATGCTAAATTAGGACAGATAAGTGACTGGCCTGTGGTTTTGAAAGTGCCCTTTTATTGTCCAGAAAGCTCTGACTCATTCTTAGCTTCTTTCATAACTTTCATTTTTAGTGCCTTAAAATAAAAGCCTATGTCTTCATGGGAAGATTTCTGCTGTGGAAGTTCAGTTTAATGGAGTGTTGCTACATGAAGTTCAGCCTGAGAGCTCCCTGGGGCTTCCAGTAATGTTGTGATTTCTCCATTCACTTGGAGAAGTTCAGAGAGTTGTTTGCCAAACCATATTAGTGATCTAAGAATTATTGGAAGCTGAGTGTGGTGACACACACCTGCAATCCCAGCACTCAGGAGGTGGAGGTAGAAGGATCAGAACTTCAAGGCCAACCTGGGCTATATGAGACCCTGTCTCCAAAAAGAAAACTAACAAAAACAAAATTATTGGCAGTTCATCCAAGAACCAACACTGGGCTAAAGACATTTGCTTGAAAGTCATTCACCTGGGGTTCACATCCCCAGTAACCCTGTAAAGCCAGATGCACAAAGTGGCACATGAATGTGGAGTGTATTTACAACTGCAAGAGGTCCTAATGTACCCATTCTCTCTCACCTCACAAATAAAATAATTTTTAGAAAAGAACCCTAAATACCAAGCTGTAATACAATTGATTAGGTGTGATATTCTTTAAATTTCACATTCAGGGGCTGGGGTTGTAGCTCAGTGGTAGAGCTACATGCTTAACATGCACAAGGCCCCAGGTTCCATCCTCAACACTAAAAAGTAGAAACAAAATCCAGGAATCTTTTAAAGTAAAACAAGAATGGTTACTTTTTGCTGTTCTGTTTGAAATGTCCAAGTGTAAAGGTAAATAACTGGCAATGTGTTGGGGCCCCTATCATTGGTTGCCAGATCACTTCAGGGAATACTAGATGTTCACTCTAGGAATTTTCTTTCTCCCAATTTTTATTTTTAAAGTTTCTTTGTAGCCATGGATGCAAAATTGTCTTTGTATTCAATGAATGGTTTTGGCTAACTCACATGCAACCAAACTCTTACCATGTTCATTATCAGGTAATGCTCTCGAAGGCATGTGCCAAAAGGATGTTGACAATGAGGGAAAGGTCTCATGTCACATGCTTGCCAGGCTGGTAACACACACCTGCGGTCCCAACTACTTGGAAGGCTGAGGGAGGATGGTTGCTTAAACTTCTGTTGAAGGACAGCCTAGGTAACACAGAGACCCTGTCTTGAAAAGAAACTGGAAAAGGAGGGTTAGGCTCATTCTCATTCCTAAAACCATTCAGGATCACTTCAACAACAGCCCTGCAAAATGTTCTACTTTTGATGCCTCCATCCTAAACAGTGGCTGTTTTCATTCTCAAGGTAAAAATTAGGATAAAATCATAATGGTTTTATTATGTAATTGAATAATTCATACAGCATTGGCCTTTGGACCCTTTTTTTAATTTTTGCCAGTGATCTGCCGTTCCTTTGGATAGGGAAACAAACATAACCACATGGAAATTATTTTTCTTTCTTACACAGCAATGCCTGAAGATCCTTTGATTTGTGGATTACATTATTAGCTAATAATGGGTGAGCTGTGAAGACTAGTATGATGCTAGAGTTTTGTTCCTTTCCTACTGATTGTCTTCAGACTATATAGGACCAAAACATAATTTAAAGGTCAGGTGTCTCTTTGATGTGCCATCCTGAATCTGGAAATCTGGAAAACTTCATTTCAAAGGGATTTAGGAGGGCTCAGGGTGCTGTGAATTAGTAGCAAATCCATGTTCCTAATGACTCCTGCAACAACTTAATACTAAGAAGAAAAAGAAAAACAACAAAAAGTATGCTTTCTTCTTTTAGTTTATGCTGTGTGTGCATTGTTTTATATATTTCGTAGGAAATACATGAATTTTTGACATTTCGGTTCCAATAGAAAGTAATGAGCCAGCAGATCCTTAGGACCCTGACCCACAATGTATAATAATGGACTCTTAAAGAATGTTCTGAGATGGATGTAGCTCAGGGAGAGCTCTTGCTTAGCATGTGTGTGACCCTGGGTTCAATCCCCAGCACTGCCTGTAAAGTAACTAATAGGCATTGTTGAATTAATTTAGGTGTGGTGAAAAATGTTTCACCAATTTCTTGGGTTCACATACAACTCTTTAGTTCCAAATCTATTGTTGATTAGAAAATGAATTGAAATGAAACATGTGGTGCACACATGTGATCACAGCACTTGGGAGACTGAGACAGTAAAATTATGAGTTCAGGGTCAGCCTAAGCAACTAAGGGAGACCCTATCTTAGTTTAAAATTTTTGAAGAATTCTGGGGTCATAGTTCAGTGGTAGAAAAAAAAAAAAAAAAAAAAGAGCAGCCAGACATGGTGATACACGCCTTTAATCCCAGCACTCGGGGCGGCAGAGGTAGGAGGATCACCATGAGTTCGAGGCCACCCTGAGAATATATAGGGAATTTCAGGTCAGCCTGGACTAGAGTGAGACCCTACCTCAAAAAAAAAAAAAATGAGCAAAACTTGATGCTTAAGCAGATACAAACTGGATCATCAAGTCAGTTTGTTTGCATTGGAAACCTCTCTGTGTAGGTGTGTGTGTGTGTGTGTGTGTGTGTGTGTGTGTGTGTGTGTGTGTATGTACAGTCGCTATTTACTAGCCCACTTTGTGTCTGAGTTTCACCCAGCAACCAGGATCTCCTAAATTGTCACTTTAATAAGCTTTGGGATGTGAGTTCATCATTGTTTTACTCAGTGGACACTTCGTGGTGTAAAAGTTTTAGACATACTAATAATCACTAGTGTGATCTGGTGGTGGAAAATGTATTTCTATTATTTAAAGAAAATATAAAGCTGGGCATGGTGGTGCATGCCTGTAATCCCAGCACTTGGGAGGCAGAGGTAGGATTGTCATGAGTTTGAGGCCACCCTGAGACTACATAGTGAATTCCAGGTCAGCCTGAGCTAGAGCAAGACCCTCGAAAAACCAAAAAAAAAAAAAAAAAAAAAAAAAGAAAAAAAGAAAAAGAAGAAACTATAAAACATCAGATTATATAACATGTTTACACAAATAAGAAATTTTAACTTGAGAGTTAGGTGAGATATGGAGCACTCCCAAACAGAATGGGTACAACTTCAGATGGAGTCTATTTGAGTCCCTTGAATTTAAAGAGATGCTACACTGCTGTGTCTCTGGAACTGAATTTAGACCCATCACAGTCCACTCCAAAATGGCTGCTGGTCACGGCAGTTTTATCAGAATACAAATTGTTTTAATAGAAGGCAATATTCAGGAGAGCTACAGCAGACTACAAAGGCAACAGCACCTTTTGACCTGTATTCTAGCCTTCCAATACTTAATAGAAAACATGAACACTGAAGATTTAAGTACAATCGTCACTTGAGTTCTTAGTTTTCCCATCTCCTTTGTCAGTTAATATTTGTTTTAACTACCACAATGCTTAAAACCCTGTTAATGAAAACTTTACTAAAAGAAGTTTCAAATGCTTAAAAATAAAAAGTAGTAGCTGTAGATTTCTTTTCTGCTCTCTCCCTAAAAGTCTTCCTGGCTCACCTCATTTATTCTTGTTCCCCTCATTTTCTTCCTCCACCACACTCCCCTACTTTGAGCATACCAGTAAGTGGATGGTGAGAAGAGTGGTTGAACTGTGATGCTAACTTGCAGTTGCCTCCCTCTGAAATGTTTCTGCTTAAGTTTTAGGCCAGCCTTGACAATCTCATCAAGAAATAAAATGGTTCCCTTCCCCTAGAAGAAAGCATGGGAGAGGGTTGCCAGGACCAAGCCTTGGTCTGCAGAGACATGGCCCAGAGTGCCCTAAGATGCAAGGGCAAGTATGTAGAATAGCTGATAAAAATGGCCAAATGAATGTGTGGCATGGTGTTGTGTGTGTGTAATCCCAACACTCAAAGAGGCTGATGTAGGAGGTTCACTGGAAGTTAAAGGTGAACCTGAGTACAAAGCAAGATCTTGTCGTTCTCCCCCCCCCCCCGACACACACACACAAAGGAAGGAGTGTTCAATGTTAACTACACATGATTTAGTACAGTGTTCCCACATCCCAACAACCTACGACTTAAGCATGTGTGATGCAGTTCTGAATTCAAAGTGAACATATCCTGTTCTGCATTGTAATAGAACCATGTGTACCTGCTAAAGGAATCTGATTCTTTCTGACTTGTAATAGCAGGATGGTGTTTCCAATAGTCAAGTAGAATGTGGGCTGGCTGGGACTCTGTGCAAGAGTACTTACTTAGGCTCTGTTCAGTTCTGGCACCTTCACTCTGGAATGAAGGGATACAGTACAGCCCTTTCTTCCAGAAATTCTGTGCCCCTTAGATTCTCCAAGTCGACCAAAAATTCCTGTTGAGCAGTATGAATGGAATGTATTTCTCTATATATCTGCGTGTGCTCACACATGCATCCTCATGCTTTAATCTGGCATGAGGAGATTCCGTTCCCTTTGCCAAAAAACTCAAGTTAAAATTAGAGTTGTTCTCAACAGAGGTGAGGGAATTGGCTAGTCATAGCTTCAGCCCCCTTCCCAAGCAAGCACCTTTTCATCCCCAAGATGAAGCTCAGCGGGCCTGAGACTAAGGTCTTCTGAGTGGCACTGTAATGGCAGTAGTTATATGTCACCACAAGGCCTATGAAACATTACTCTGAATGAGAGAACATTGATGTCATTTTTAGGGAATAGAAACCAAATAATAAGTCTCAGGACCATGCTCATTCCATGGAGGAGGTGAGCTCCCTCTGCTGGCAGTATTTGGAGTTGACTGGGTAAGGAGATCTAACCCTGTAGGAGTGTTGAGAGGTCAGCAGGCATCAGAAGGGAAACCAGACAGTTAATCAACAGTTTTTGCATTACCTCTTGCATACTGTTGGATTTATGTCATTTCACTGTTGCTGTGATCTGTCTTGTGTATCTGATAGTTTTATGGATAATTGAGTTGTAAACTCCAGTACAATTTATTAAAATGAATCTAACGAAATGACTTACATGTTGTGTCTTTTCTTAAGTGAGATCAAGGGCTGAAGGTTCCCCTAGGCACCCAGTAAAAAGCTTGAGGTATGCTTCTAGTGTTCCTGAAGAAGACAACTGTAAGTTAACACAGAAAATTCAAGAAGAAAATAAGCCCAGGAATTTTTAAACCACATGGAGGGAGAATTGGCCTGCCCCTTTCCAAATTTGAAAATGTAATACAGACTGCTGTTTAACTGAATTTAACTGACTTTAACCTTCACTGGTTTCCAGAACTGGAGATTTGTGGCATTCACAGGGATGCTGTACACATGTCCAGGATCCAGTGTTTTGGAGTGATATGTATGAATGAAACCAAATTTGCCTGCTTTTCCTAAGAACCTAAGGTCCAAATGTAGACCCCACCTGGTTCTATAGCATAAAGTTCCTATGCGTTTTTCTGGTTCAAAGTAGCATTAGCCAAATGTGCTGTCTCTCTTGCCCGTGATTCAACAGGTGCTCTAGGGAAGGCCACCTCCCACTGAGTGGGAAAAGGCTCCCACTGGGAGGAACCAGAGAAAAGCCATGAGCAGATGACCAAGACTTGCTCTAGCTTTGGTGAGGAGCTCTTTTTTCATTGTGTGTTTCCTTGAGTTCATCCTAAACTACAGTTATAAAATCTGGTTTGGGTCACCCTGTCTGTTTCTGTGGAAGGTGAGCAATCAACTCCTCACCCTACTCCCATGTAAGCTCAGTCCAGAAGCCCAAAAAGTCCTCATATTCCCTTTACCATACAGCATGGGTCTCCAGTGGAAGGGTTTGTGACCAAAAACAGCTAGAATAATAAAATTCCTAAATCAGAGCAGGTGAAGCCCATGCTTCTACCCCAAGTCTCATCCTATCTGAGGGTAGGACTTTTTAAAAATATATTTATTTGAGAGGGAGCTAATGGCACACCAGGGCCTCCTGCACCTACAAACAAACTCCAGGCACATGTGCCACTTTGGAGAATTGAACTGGAGCTTCCAGACTTCACAAGCAAGCATCTTCAAACATGAAGTCATCTCTCCAACCTAGGGCATGAGTTATTTTTTTTAATTGACAACTTCTATACTTACAGACAACAAACCATGGTATTTCCCTCCCTGCACCTGCTTTCCCCTTCATAACTGCTCTCCATCATATTCCCTCCCTCTCCCCATTAGTCTCTCTTTTAATTTGATGTCATCATCTTTTTCTCCTATTATGAGGGTCTTGTGTAGGTCTTTCTAGGCACTGTGAGATCTTGGATATTGAGGCCAATTTCTGTCCAGACAGTTGTATGTAAGAAGTGTTACTCTTTCTTTGGCTCTTACATTTGGGGCATGACTTTTTGATCCAAAGGACACACTTTGTTTTGCACTTAAACCTGAGATTACCTGAGGGGCATTATGTACAACTTTTTAAAAATAAAGTAAGCATAAACTAAATTAGCATTTATTTGCTTTATAATTGTGGTGGTTTGAATTAGGTGTCCCCCATAAATTCATGTGGAATTTTTTTCTTTTGTTTATTGTTTCTCTGAGATAGGGTCTCACTCTAGCCCAGGCTAGTCTCAAATTCACAGTGATTCTCCTATCTCAGCCTCCCAAGTGCTGGAATTAAAGGCATGTGCCACTTGGGCCACCACATCTGGCCCAAACTCGTGTTTTGAATGCTTGGTTCCCAGCTGATGGCAATTTGGGAGGTGAAGCCTTGCTGGAGGAGGTATGTTGTTGGAGGTGAGTCTAGTGGTGATATAGCCAGCTCTCCCTTGCTAGAATTTGGCATACTCTCCTGCTGCTGTTTTCCACTGCTGTGGCAGAAGTGTGCTCAGCCTGTGCTTCTACCATCATGGAAGTTCCCCTTGAGACTGGAAAGCAAAATAAAAAACTTTCCTCCCATCAGCTGCTTTTGATCATGTGCTTTGTGCCAGCAATTTGAAGGCAACTACAACAGAAAATTGGTCACAGGGTAGGGTTCTTGAAACATATGTAACTGCTGTGCCAGGCTCAAAAACAGTAGAAACCTCTTTCTGGCAAAAAGGTCCTTTGTATAGTGACCTGGTGCAGTTGCAGGAGTAGCCTCTGTGCTTCACAAACTTGACCCCATGGTGGTAGTTGCTACCATACCTGCTGCAGTGGTCTGGGCAACCTGGCTTGATTACAGGCTTTTTGCCCTCTCCTCCAGGTCCAGAGTCTCCCCTTTCATGTGTAAGGTGCAGTGTGTCCAAGGAAGCCTTTCTGTCTTGATTACATCCCCCGGCAGTCCATCATAGCTGCCTGCAAGCTTGAGAGTCAAGTAGCTGCTAGGCCGTGTGGCTGGGTGCCTCAGCAGTCCTCATCCAGCACTGAAGGCTTCCAGGAGAGCCACTGGTCTTCAGTCCACATTGGAAAGCTGAGGAAACTTAGTTCAAATGATGATAAAGAGGATAAATGCATGTGAAAGTAAAGGCGCTCGCCAGCAAGTAGTACAGGCAGCCAGGGTGGGGAGAAGAGACTATTTCCTTTCAGAACTTCCTTACATATTGTTCACTACCAAAAAGTACTTCCTCTTCAATTGAGACCTGCCCAAGAGGAATGTCTATGGATTCCTAATCTGGTCAAATTGACAACAGAACTTAACCATCACAACAGTGAATGTCAGAAGAAACAGTTCAAGTAAATTCAAAATAGCTAAAACTATAACCCACAACTCCATGGGGAATACCAGCAACTGCATTGAGGGCTCCCAGTGTAATGGGGACAGGGAGGAGGGAAAAGATGGTACCAACATATGAAGTTTCCACACAAGGTATGCTCTTAAAAAAAAACAAAAAAAAAAAAAACAGCTGAAACTATTCACAGAGAAAATTTGATGAAATGTAAAATATTGACAAAATTTAAACCAAAATTTTGACCTTTAAATTTGACCTTAAGGGCTGAGGACATGGCTTACCAGATAAAGGTCTTGTTCAAAACGTCTGCTGGCTCAGGTACAATGTAAAGCCAGGTGAACAAAGTGGTGCATGTGTCTGAAGTTCATTTGCAGTGGCAAGAATCTTTGTGCACCCACTTTCTCTCACAATCTCTATCTCTCTCATATACACACACAAATAAAGAAAAAAATTGAATTTGAATTTAGTATGTAGAGTGGCTCCAAGAGAACTTGGTAAAAAGAGGGTTTTTTGTTGTTGTTTATGTTTGTATTTTTTTGAGACAGGGTCTCACTTTGGGGATAAGTACATAAGGCTGGCCTCTATAATTTGTGGGTAATCTTGCCTCAGCCTCCTAGTGCCAGTGCTGCAATTGTAGATACCTGCCAAAAAAATCAATAGTAAAATTTGAAAAGAACCAAACGTTGACTAATAAATTTCCATTGTACAGTGTATGTAGAAAATATATATATACATTGCTGAGGCCCTGGGTTTCCCACCAGGAATAGATGGTAGGACCCTATTGCTGAAGACTCCACACACTTGGGCTGCAAGGCCACTGAGAAAGCCTGCTGGAACTCAGCTGAAAACCTCCTCCATGAAGATCAGCTGACAGAAACCTGGAAGAAGCCATTCTGCATGTAGTTCAATGGAAGAGTGAGAAATCACCAGTGAAGATAGTCAACAGTGGACATTACAAGTCTTAAATTTTGCCAGCCAGGCCAAATGAGCCAATGGGTATAATAGTGGCATGTCTGTCATGGTGGAAACCAACTTCCCACTAATTGAACTGGAGACCCACTCCATGGGAGGGAATATATCCCTCATGTTAAAAACTTAAAACGGGTAGTCATGAGCCCTAGGGGTGTAAAGTCTGGCTAAATGTATATACTATGCTTATCAAACTGCCCAGTAAGTACTTCTCTTAATGTTCATACCCATATATTAATACTACTCTCACTTTTGGTAGAGAACTTTCTCTTTTCAGATGACAGTAATCTTGGGATGACTCAGAAGACATCATGGTGCTGGAAAGAAGTGACAGGAGTGCTCAGACTGCAATATCTCTATCACATCTCCAAGCCCCAGGGTCCATTGTGAAAGAAGTGGCAGAAAGAATGTAAGAGCCAAAGGAAGGGTAGGACTCCTTACAACGTGATCGCCCTAGACACAAAATGGCCTGGATATCCATGATCTCACAGTGCCTGACACTACCTACACAAGACTATCATAATAGGAGGAAAAGATCATGACATCAAAATAAAAGAGGCTGATTGAGAGGGGGAGGGGATATGATGGAGAATGGAGTTTCAAAGGGGAAAGTGGGGAGGGAGGGCGTTACCATGGGTTATTGTTTGCAATCATGGAAGTTGTTAATCTATGTGAGCCCATACTAGTCATAAATATCCTTTAAGAGACACATAGAAGGGCTGGAGAGATGACTTAGTGGTTAAGGCACTTGTCTGTGAAGCTAGGTTCAATTCCCTAGTACCCACATAAAGGCAGATGCACGTGGTGGCATATGTGTCTGGAGTTAGTCTACAGTGGCTAAAGGCTCTGGCATGCTCATTCTAACTGCCTCTTTCACTCGTTCTCTTTCTCTCTCTCTCTCTCAAATAACTAAAATATAAATATTTTTAAAGCCTAACTGGGCTGGAGGGATGGCTTAGTGGTTAAGGCATTTGCCTGCAAAGCCAAAGGACCCAGCTTCGATTCCTCAGGACCCATGTTAGCCAGATGCACAAAGGGACACATGTGTCTGGAGTTCATTTGCAGTGGCTAGAGGCCCTGGCATGCCCATTCTCACTCTCTCATTCTCTCTTCTTTCTCTGTCAAATAAATAAATAAATAGATAAATAAGTAAATAAATAAAAAATAATAAAATAAAAAGCCTAACTGAGACTCAGTAGCAGAGGCCAGTAAGCTAGAAAGGGGTTGTAAGGGAGGTAGGAGATAGAACTTAAGGGGATGGTGTTGTATATATGTAAGTAGAAGAACAGATCACTGAGGGTGTAAAGGCCTAAATGAGGTCAGGGGAAGGGTGGGGGAGGGTTAATCAAAATCTGAGAGGGTATGAATAAGTCATAGGGAAACCTACTTTTTTGGACAATGGTGTACCCAGAAGCCATAGACTGTTACTAGAAAATTCTCAGTGCCAGGAATGGGATACCTTCCAGTGAGTTGTTGGCCAGCAAGGTCCCCGATGCCCCCAAAACATTACAGGCCAAGGTTATTAGTTTCCCACCAGGAATAGATGGTATTGCTGAAGACTTCACATGCTTGGGCTGCAGGATCACTGAGAAATCTTATTGGAGCTGAGCTGGAAACCTCCTTCCTGTAGCCCAGCTGACAGAAAGCTGGAAAAAGCTATGCTGCATACAGCTTCATGAGAGAGAGAGAGAAATCACCAGTAGAGATAAGCAACAGTGAACACTGCAAGCCTTAAATTTGGTCAGCCAGGCCAAATAAGCCAATGAGTGCAATAGTGGCATGTCTGTTATGGGGGAAACAAACCTCTCCAATTTGATTGCAGGCCCGCTCCACAGAAGGGAATACATGCCTGATACTAAAAACCTATGATGGGGAAGTCATGAACCCTATGGTTGTAATGTCTGCTGGTGTCTGGCTGACTATGTTATGCTCACCAAACTGCCCAGTAAGCACTTCTCTTTATGTTCATAACCACATATTAATCACACTTTTGGTTAGAGAAGCTTCTTTTTGCAGATGGGAGTGACCTTGGGATGACTCAAAAGGCACCATAGTGCTTAGAAATGACAGGAGTGCTCAGCATTGAAATATCTCTGTCACACCTTCCAAGGCTCAGAGTCCATTGCAGAAGAGGTAGTGGAAAGAATGTAAGAGTAAAAGGAAGAACTCCTTACAAGGCACTCTTCCAGTGCTGGAGGGGTGGCTTAGCGGTTAAGGCGTTTGCCTGCAAAGCCAAAGGACCTAGGTTTGATTTCCCAGGACCCACATAAGCTAGATGTACAAGAGGGGGCTTACGCATCTACGTCTAGAGTTTGTTTACAGTGGCTGAAGGCCCTGGTGTGCCCAATCTCATTATCTGCTTCTCTCTCTCTTGCTCAAATAAATACATTAAAAAATAAAAATAATACAATGCACTGTTCCAGGCACAAAATGGCCTGGATATCCATGACCTCGCAGTGCCTGACACTACTTACACAAGACCACCATAATAGGAGGAAAAGATGATGGCATCAAAATACAAGAGACTGATTGAGAGGGGGAGGGGATATGATGGAGAGTGGGGTTGCAAAAAGTGAGGTGATCCAGGCATGGTGGCACACACCTTTAATCCCAGCACTTGGGAGGTGGAGGTAGGAGGGTTGCTGTGAGTTTGAGGCCACCCTGAGACTACATAGTTAATTCCAGGTCAGCCTGGGCCAAGTGAGACCCCACCTCAAAAAAAAAAATGAGGGGGGAAGGAATTACCATGGTTTATTGTCTGTAATTATGAAAAATTATGGACAAAACATAAAATTTTAAAAAAGCCTGAAAGGGGCTGGAGAGATGGTTTAGCCATTAAGCGCTTGCCTGTGAAGCCTAAGGACCTCGGTTTGAGGCTCAGTTCCCCAGGACCCACGTTAGCCAGATGCACAAGGAGGCGCACACGTCTGGAGCTCGTTTGCAGTGGCTGAAAGCCCTGGCGCACCCATTCTCTCTCTCTATCTGCCTCTTTCTCTCTGTCTGTCACTCTCAAATAAATAAATAAATGAAAAAAAATTAAAAAAAAAGAGAGCCTGACAAGTGGAAAGCTAGACTCTGAAATACCAAAGCTAGTCCACCAAATCATAACCTCCAACAAGGCTCTACCTCCCAAATGACAACCAGCTAGAGACTAAGCACTCACAACACAAGAGTTTATGGGAGACATCTGATTCAAACCAGCACATGTATGAAAATATCATAAATCAGTCTGGAGAGATTTCTCAGTGGTGTTAAAGGCTCTTGCTTGCAAAGCCTGACAGCCTGGGTTTGATTCCCCAGTACCCACATAAAGCCAGATGCACAAAGTGGCACATGTGTCTCGAGGTCCTGTGCAGAAGCAGGAGGCCTTGGCAAGCACTTTCTTTCTCCCTCAGCCTCTCTCTCTCTCTCTCTCTCTGTTTCTGTCTCTTTCTCTCCAATAAATAAACACCAATAAATATTTAAAAATAAAATATAAGTCCATTATTATATGTATGTACAATTAACAAATGCTAATAAAAATACTGAATAGGGACGAAAGGACAAATTTCACACAGGGTTTGTTGGTTTGTTTGGGCTTTTCGAGGTAGGGCCTCATTCTGGTCCAGGCTGACCTGGAATTCATTATGTTCTCCCAGGGTGGCCTCGAGCTCATGGCAAATTTCTTACCTCTGCCTATCGAGTGCTGGGATTAAAGGCATGCACCACCACATCTGGCTGCTCTTTTTTTTTTTTTTTTCTACCACTAAACTATGACCCCAGAACTCTTTAAAAATGTTAAACTAAGATAGGGTCTCCCTTAGTTGCTCAGGCTGACCTTGAACTCATAATTATGGCCTCGAACTCATGGTGATCCTCCTACCTGTGCCTCCTGAGTGCTGGAATTAAAGTTGTGCACCACCACACAGGTTTTCAACTAGTTTATTTATATAGAGTTACACACGTTGAATTGGGCTGTGCTTCCTAAGAGTTGTAAATGGAAGAGGATATGGAGTAACTTCACAGTGGCATATACAGCTGCAGCTATGATCAAGAGCAACATTAGCAGTGACAGAGCATGAAATGCTGTAATAAAGGCACTTCACCTCTGTAGACTTCCCCAACCTTCTATCTCATTCCTTAACCAAGAGAATAATATAAATCCCTACTAAGAGACTGTCATCAAAACCTCCACAACATAGTGAGTTGAGTCTAGCCTAGACTATGAAACCCTGGATCAATCCTGACTGTTCCCCCGCCCCCCCCCCCAACAAAAAATGAAAGTCTAGGAATTGTCACAGGTCAGCAGAGATTGGGGGCAGTCACTGTGCCAGTCTTCGAGAGCGAGCAGCGTCCCACAAAGGGAATGGGGCAGGTTTTGCGGAGGGAATGGCTTTCTAATAGCAGGACCCAAAGCAGCCAAATGTTCAGATTTCTCCAGGCAGGGTGCGGGGTGGGGGGTGAGGGGGCAGGCTCACCGCAATACCGACTTCTGCCTGTAGGCTGCGCCCTTCTGTTGTTTGCCTCCCTCCCAGAGGTCTGCGCTTGCGCGGGGCCTGCGCACTGTGACTTAAAAAACGATGGCTGTGGCGGCGGCGGCGGCGGCGGCGGCGGCCGGGCGGGGTTGGGGAGCTGCGGTCGGGCTGTGCAGGCGGTAGGTGACGGCGCTGCAGCTGCGGGCAGGGTGCCGCGGGCGTTGACTGCGGAGCGGGCGCCGCCCTCGGAGGGAGGGGGCTGCGTGCGTGTCGGGGCTGGAGCAGACTCCGTCCGGAGCGGGACGGCGGCGGGGCTCAAAAGCCAGCGCTTGGCCCCTCTCCACGTGCGGCCCCAAAGTCAATTCGTAATGTCACTTCTTCACTTTCCCCATGAGGATCGTGGTGAAGACCTGGCAAGTCCAAGGTCATACCGCTCCCAAGAGAAGGGACGCCTAGGGAAAACCACCCCTAGGCCCAGGCAGTCCCCCTTCTTGTCTCTCCCAGAGCCCTGCCCCCGAGTTCCGCTTCCCAGTGACGTCGGCCGGCCCTGCTGACAAGACTTTAGTGTCAGATCCTCGTTTCACTTCTGGAGTAAAAGGCCTAATAGGATGCGACCTTTTGAGTGTTAAAGAGTTAACGATGCTTTTGAAGGTCTAAATGAATTTGCAGAACTGGGCGTAGTGGCAGACTCCTGTAATCCCAGCACTTGGGAGGTCGCAAGCAGGAGGTGTCAGGAGTTCAAGGCCAGTCTGGGTTACAGAGTAGTTAGTAAGTTAGAAGCCAGCTCACCCAATATGAGGCCTTGTTCCAAAACAAACAGGCCAAATGCATTTCCTGAAAATAGCAACTTTATAGAATTGTATTGGTTGAGTCCCTATTTGCATCTGGCTTTATTGGAGTACTGAGGAATCGAATCTGGGCAGTCTCCCGTATTTTTTAGATGTCTTCCTTGAATAATTTACCCCAGGCTTTCTTTATATTTTTTACTTTAAACCTGCTAACCAGGCTTGGTGGTGCATGCCTTTTAATCCCAGCACTTGAGAGGCAGAAGTAGAAGGATTGCTGTGACTTTGAGTCCGCCTGGGCCTACAGAATGAGACCCTACCTCAGAAAAAATGAAAAAAAAAAAAAAAAACAACTGTCAAGCTATGCTTTTGATTTATCAACTCTGCTGTCATTTCCCTGGGAACAGCAATACTAGTACTCCAATGTTTGCAAGTTCTACAGTATTTCCTCCATTCATTCAGTCAGTAGCTATTGGTCACTACTTAAAGATAATGATAGTAGCTGCAAATTAAGTTGCGCCTCCTGGGTTGCTTGGCACTTCTCATGGATTGTGTGTCAGTACCTTCCTAGACTTTATGCAATAACTATAACTATTGACTTCAATTAAGAAATAAGGATCTGAGAGCTGGAGAGAGGGCTTAGCAGTTAAGGCACTTGAAAGCAAAGCCTAACAATCCAGGTTTGACTCCCTAGAACCCACGTAAAAGCCAGATGCACAAAGTGGCACACCTATCTAGAGTTTGTTTGCAGTGCATGGAAGCCCTTGTGTGCCTGTTCTCATTCTCTCTCTCCCACCTTGGAAATAAATAAAATATTTAAAAAAGAAAAAGAAGAAGAAATGAGGATCTGAGCCCATAGTACTAAGCATTTGGGGACAGAAATGGCAGTCTCTCCCCTTAGGTTTTCAGTCTAATGGAAAGAATGTATTAGTAAATAATAAAGTCTTTATTGCTACCATAGAGTAATTATCTTAATCTGTGCACATGCGCCATATATATATATGTTTATGTTTGTGAGGCACAGTGTGCCATGGTGTGTTGAGGACAGAAGACAACACTAGATGCTTGCTGGAAGCGGGGTCTTGTTTGCCATTGCATAGGTCAGGATAGCTGGCTAACCCATGAGCTTCTGGGAATTCTTCCTCTCCACATCCATCGTGCTGTAGTGGCAGTGGTAGAGTGCTACTGCATTTAATTTTTTTTTTTTTTTTTTTTTTTGGTTTTTTTGAGGTAGGGTCTCACTCTGGCTCAGGCTGACCTGGAATTCACTATGTAGTCTCAGGGTGGCCTCGAACTCTCAGCGATCCTCCTACCTCTGCCTCCCGAGTGCTGGGATTAAAGGCGTGCGCCACCATGCCCGGCTTGCATTTAATTTTATGTAGGTTCTGAATTCTGGTCCTCATGTTTGCACTGCAAGCATTTGATTCACTGAACCATCTCCTTAGCCCATACTTTAAAGTGCTAATGCTTTTTTTAAAAAATTTATTTATTTGAGAGAGAGAGGGGCAGATAGAGAAAGAGAGAATGGGTATGCAAGGGCCTTCAGCCACTACAAATGAACTCCAGAAGCATGCAGCACCTTGTGCATCTGGCTTACGTGGGTCCTGGGTAATCGAACCTGGGTCCTTTGACTTTGCAGACAAGTGCCTTAACTGCTAAGCCATCCCTCCAGTCCAGTAGCTTTTTTTGTAAACAACATTTACAGACTCCTGAGGATAGAAAAGGACTGAGTAATGTGTATTTCATTTACTTGATATTCACTCTTTCTTTTATTAACTTTGACAACTTCCATAAATATAGACAACATACCATGATCATATTCCTCTTCCAATGCTTTTGTGCCTTCCAAACCCCCTCTCCATTGAATCTCTTATTTCCAACTAGTATTTTCTATATTTTTAATAATTTATTCTTTTTGATTCTTTAATGTATAATTTTATTATTGACAACTTATGCTTACAGACAATAAGCCATAATAATTCCCTTCCCTACTATCCCCTTCAAAACTGCACACTCCATCATATCCCCTCCCTCTCTCCATTAGTCTTTTGTTTAACTTTTTTTTTTTTTTTTTTTTTTTTTTTTGGTTTTTTGAGGTAGGGTCTCACTCTAGCCCAGGCTGACCTGGACCTCACTATGTAGTCTCAGGGTAGCCTCAAACTCATGGTGATCCTCCTACCTCTGCCTCCGGAGTGCTGGGATTAAAGGTGTGCGCCACCACGCACAGCTTTTTTTAAGCTTTTTTATTGCAACTATTTATATTTATAAACAAAAAAAAAATATGTCTCTCCCCTCCTCCACTTTCCCCTTCACAACTCTATTCTCCACCATATCCCCTCCCATTCTCTGTTAGTTACTCTTTTATTTTGATGTCATAGTCTTTTCCTCCTATTATGAGGGCTTTGTGAAGGTATTGCTAAGCACTGCAGGGTCATGGATATGGAGGCCAATTTCTGTCCGGACAGTTGCATTATAGAGTGGTACCCTTCCTTTGGCTCTTACATTCTTTCCACCACCTCTTCTGCAATGGACCCTGCACCTTGGGGGTTGTGATGGAGATGTTTCAGTGCTAAAGAATCCTCCCTCACATCCGCACTATGTTGCCTTTTGGGTCATCCCGGTGGTCATTGCCAACTGAAAAGAGAAGCTTCTCTAACCAAAAGTGAAAGTAGCAGTAATATATTAATATGAACACTAACTGTAGTGTTACTGGGCAGTTTGGTGAGCATAATATATGCATTTAACCAGACAAGAGCAGGCTTTACACCCCTGACTCATGACCTGCCATAGACTTTTGATTAGGTTTTCAGTACCAGGCGTGAATTCCCTCCCATACAGCGGGCCTCTCGTCCAGTTAGAAGCAGTTGGTTTCCCCCAGAGCAGACATGCCACTGTTGTACCTGTTCAATCATTTGGCTTGGCTGGCCAAAATTGAGGCTTCCAGTGTCCATTGTTTTCACCACTGATGACTTCGGTCTTCCATAGGGCTGTATGCAGTGCTGTTTTTTCTAGCTTTCAGTAAGCTGGTCTACAGGAAGGAGCTTTGTGGCTCAGCCCTAGCTTGTTTTCTCAGTGACCTTGCCGACCAGGCACAAGAAGTCTTCAACAGTAGGGTGTTACCATGTTTCTCATGGGAAACCAAGGGCCTTAGCAATGTCCTGTAATGTATTGGAGGCAACAGGAACCTCTCTGGCCAACAACTCACTGGCAGGTATCCCATCCCTTGCACTGAAAATTTTCTAGTAACAATCTATGGCTTCTGGATGTACCATTATCCAAAGTAGTATGTTTTCATATGTCTTACTCAGAATATCTTGAATTTTAATTGTCCCCTCCCCCCCACCCTTCTTTTACTGAATTTCTTACCCCAGCCTCTCTTAGGCAATTCCACTCCCTCTCATCTACTTACATATATATAATATCATCCCCTAAAGTCCTTCCTTCTCCTCCCTCCCTTATAACCTTTTTCTAGCTTATGGGCCTCTGCTACTGATTTTTGGTTCCAGCTCACACACAAGCTTACACATTTGTAGCTAGGATCCACATATAGAGAGAACATAATGATGTTTGGCTTTCTGGGCCTGGGTTACCTCATTTAGTATAATCCTTTCCAGATCCATCCATTTCTGTGCAAATTTCATCTCATTTTTCTTTATCGCTGAATAGAACTCCATTGTGTAGATATTCCACATCTTTATTATCCATTTATCTGTTGAGGGGCATCTAGGCTGGTTCCATTTCCTAGCTATTGTGAGTAGAGCAGCAAGAAACATGGTTGTGTAAGTATATCTAAGGTAGTGAGAAGAGTCACTAGGATATATGCCTAGGAGTGCTATAGCAGGGTCATATAGTAAATCTATTTTTAGCTATCTCAAGAGCTTCCACAGTGATTTATACAATGGCTGTACCAAAGTACATTCCCACCAACAATGTAGAAGGCTTCCCCGTTTTCTGCATTCTTGCCAACATTTATTGTCATTTGTTTTCTTGATAGTAGCCATTCTGACAGGAGTGAGATGAAATCTCAAAGTAGTTTTAATTTACATTTCCCTGATGGCTAAGGATGTAGAACACTTTTTTAGATGCTTATGAGCCATCTGTATTTCTTCTTTGAGAACTCTAGTTCCATAGCCTACTTGTTACTTTGGTTGTTTGATTTCTTATTGTTTTGTTTTTTGAGTTCTTTGTATATTCTGGATATTAGTCTTTTTTTTTATTAAGCTTATGTCAGATGTATAACTGGCAAAGATTTTCTCCCATTCTGTAGGTTGTCTCTTTGTTCTATTCAGTGTTCTTTGCTGTAAAAAGCTTTGTAATTTCATGAAATCCCAGTGTTTGAATTGTGGTTCAATTTCCTGAGCAATTGGGTTTATATTCAGGAAGTCATTTCCTATGCCAGTATGTTGACGGATTTCCCCTACCCTTTCCTCTAGCAGTTTGAGAGTTTCAGGTCTGATACTAAGGTCCCTGGTCCATTTGGACTTGATTCTTGTGCATGGAGAAAGGCAGGGTCTATTTTCATCCTTCTGCATATAGATATCTAGTTTTCCCCAGCACCACTTACTGAAGAGGCTGTCATTTCTCCAGTGAATATTTTTTGCATTTTTCTCAAAAATCAGATGGCTGGAGCTGCCTGGATTAACATCTGGCTCTTCTATTCTGTTCCCTTCTTCTGCATGTCAGTCTTTGTGCCAATACCATGCTGTTTTTGTTAATGTATATAATGTTTATATAGCTTAAAATCTGGTATGATGATACTACCAGCCTTACTTTTGTTGCTCAAAATTGTTTTGGCTACTTGAGGTGTTTTTTTTGTGCTTCCAAATGAATTTTAGGATTGTTTTTTCTATTTCTGTGAAGAATGTCATTGGAATTTTAATGAGAATTATATTAAATGTGTAGATTGCTTTTGGTAAGATTGACATTATCACAATATTAATTCTTCCAATCCAAGAACATGGGATGTCTCCATTTCCTAGTGTTGTCTGCAATTTCTTGCTTGGGTGTTTTAAAGTTCTCATTGTAGAGATCCTTCACTTCCTTGGTTAGGTTTATTCCAAGGTACTTATTTATTTATTTATCTTTTTTTTTTTCTGAGGCAACTGTGAATGGGAGAGATTTCCTGATTTCATCCTCCACATGTTTGATGTTAGTATGTAGGAAAGCTAATGTTTTCTGTGTGCTTATTTTGTATCCTGCTATGTTGCTAAAAGTGTTTATCAGCTCTAACAGTTTATTGGTAGAGTCCTTAGGGTCTTTTATGAATAGCATCATACATCTGCAAATAATGATAATGTGATTTCTTCCTTTCCAATTTGTATCCCTTTTATAAGTGTCTCTTGCCTTATTGCTATCACTAAGCCTTCCAGTACTATATTAAATAAAAGTGGGGACAGTGGACACCCTTGTCTTGTTCCTGAATTTAGTGGAAAAGCTTCAAGTTTTTTTTCCAATCTAGTACTATGTTGGCTGTAAGTTTGTCAAAAGTAACTTTTATTATGTTGAGATATGTTCCTTCTATTCCCAGTTTCTGTAGGACTTTTACCATGAAGGAATGTTGGATTTTGTCAAATGCCTTTTTTGCATCTATTGGGATGATTATGTGATTTTTATTTTTATTTATTTATTTTGGTTTTTCAAAGTAGGGTCATTTTTTTTTTTTTTTCAAAGTAGGGTCTTGATGTAGCTCAGGCTGATCTGGAATTCATTATGTAGCAGTCTCAGAGTGACCTCGAACTCAAGGTGATCATCCTACCTCTGCTTCCCAAGTGCTGGGATTAAAGGTGTGTGCCACCATGCCTGGCTCATCATGTGATTTTGTCCTTCAGTCCATTTAAATAATGTCTTACAAATATCAGTTTGCATATGTTGAACCATCCCTGCATCTCTGGGATAAAGCCTACTTGGTTGCAGTGAATAATCTTTCTGATATATTCTTGTATTCTGTTTGCTAATATTTTGTTCAGAATCTTTACATCTATGTTCATGAGGGAGACTGGTGTATAATTTTCTTTTTTTGTTCTGTCTTTGTCTGGTTTTGGTATCAGGGTGATGCTGGCTTCATAGAAGGAGTTCAATAGAATTTCTTCTTTTTCTATTTTATGGAAAAGTGTGAGAAGGAGTGTTGTTAGTTCTTCCATGATGGTCTGGTAAAATTCACCAGTGAATCCATCCAAGCCTGGACTTTTTTTGGTTGGGAGCCTTCTTGTTTTGTTTTGTTTTTCGAGGTAGTGTCTCACTCTAGTCCTGGCTGACCTGGAATTCACTATGTCTCAGGATGGGCTTGAACTCATGGGGATTCTCCTACCTCTGCCTCCCCATGTGCTGGGACTAAAGGTGTGCGCCACCATGCCTGGTTTGTAAGACTTTTTATAACTGGTTGGATCTCTGTACTTGTTTCCGTACTTATGATTTATCTCATCTTGATTTAATTTTGGTAGGTCATATGAATCAAGGCAATCATCCATTTCTTTCAAATTTTCAACTTAGAGGCATATATATGCTTTAACTATGTCCTTATGATTTTCTGAATTTCTTTGGTATCTGTTGTAATGGTGCCTTTTTCATTTCTAATTTTATTAATTTTTATCTCTTCTCTCTTATTTCTGGTCAGATTTTCTAAGGGTTTATCAATCTTGTTTATTCTTTCAAAGAACCAACTCTTTGTTTCATTGATTCTTTGGAATGCTTTTTGTTGTTTCTATTTCATTAATTTCTGCCCTAATCTTTATTATCTCTTATCATCTACTGATCTTTGGTTTGCCTTCTTCTTTTTCCAAGGCTTTAAGTTGAAGTATTAAATTATTTACTGTCTGATTTCTTTATATAGGCACTTAGAGCTATAAATTTCCCTCTTAGGACCGCCTTCATTGTGTCCCAAAGGTTTTGGTGTTGTAGTCTCATCATCATTTGATTCTATGAATTTGTTGATTTCATTTTTGATTTCTTCAACAAGCCATTCATCATTCAATAGTGTACTGTTTAGTCTCCATGAATTTCTTTTTTTTAATATTTTTTATTCATTTTTATTTATTTATTTGAGAGTGACAGAGAGAGAGGGAGAGAGAGAGAGAGACAGATAGAGAGAGAATGGGTGCACCAGGGCTTCCAGCCACTGCAAACGAACTCCTCCATACGCATGCACCCCCTTGTGCATCTGGCTAAGTTGGGTCCTGGGGAATCAAGCCTCGAACCGGGCGGGGTCCTTAGGCTTCACAGGCAAGCGCTTAACCACTAAGCCATCTCTCCAGCCCTCCATGAATTTCTTTATGCTTTGTAGTGTTTCCTGTTGCTGATTTGTAGTTTAATCCCATTGTGGTCAGATAGAGTACAAGGGATTATTTCAATCATCTTGTGTTTGATAATGTTTGCTTTGTGTCCTAATATATGGTCATTTTAGAGGATATTCCATGTGCTGCTGAGAAAAATGTATATTCTGCAGCATTTGGATGGAAAGTTCTGGAAATATCTTTTAGGTCCATTTGTTCTATGACATCATTTAATCCAGATGTCTCTGTTTATTTTTTGCTGGGATGACATGTCAGTTGACGAGAAGCTTCTCTAACCAAAGTGAGAGGCAGTTGGTGGGTATAATATATCTTTGTTGTTGTTGTTGTTTGTTTGCTTTTCAAGGTAGGGTCACACTCTATCCCAGGCTGACCTGGAATTCACTATGTAGTCCCAGGGTGGCCTTGAACTCATGGCGATCCTCCTACTTCTGCCTCCAGAGTGCTGGGATTAAAGATGTGCGCCGCCACGCCCAGCTCTATAAGGTTTTTTTAAGAAAAAAATATTTTATTTATTTATTTGAGCGAGAGAATGGGTGTGCCAGGGCCTCTAGCCATTGCAAAGGAACTCCAGATACATGTGTCATCTTGTGCATCTGGCTTATGTAGGTACTGGGGAATTAAACCTGGGTACTTGGGCTTCATAGGCAAGTGCCTTAACAGCTAAGCCATCTCTCTAGCCCTAGCCATAGGCTTTTGAGTAGGTTTTCTGAACTAGCCAGACATGAATTACCTCCCATGGAGTGACCTTATATCCAATCAGAGAGCAGTTGGTTTCCCCCAAAACAGACATGTGACCATTGCACCATGCTGCATATCTCTTTCCAGAGTCCTGACAGCGAGTTAATGGGAAGGAGGCTTCCAACTCAGCTCCAACTTGATTTCTCAGTGACTTTGATGTCCCTTGATTGTTACTTCATGCTTATTATAGGTGAAAAATAACAGAAAGATTAGAAAGAAGATGATGTGTGTGATTACAAAAGTGATTTTTGTGCTTGAAATTTCCCATTGACTCTTAATACAATGACAGTTGAATGTCTAGCAGTAATTTTAGTCTTTTTTTTTTTTTTTTTTTTTGAGGTAGGGTCTCACTCTAGCCCAGACTGACCTGAAACTCACTGTGTAGCTCCAGGCTGGTCTTAAACTAATGGTGATCCTCCTACCTCTGCCCAGCTTCTAGGATTAAATTTCATTTTATTTAAGAGAGACAAAAAGAGGCAGAGAGAGATATAGGTGTTCCAGAGCCTTCAGCTACTGCTAACAATCTCCAGATGTATGTACCACTTGTGCATCTGGCTTATATGTGTCCTGGGGAATTGAACCTGGATACTTTGGCTTTGCAGGCAAATGCCCTAGCCCATAGTAATAAATTTTTTATCACCACTGCCAGTTAGTACTGTAAAGATTTTCTTAATTACTAAAGTTGTTTCCTTTTTTAGTGATAGTTATTTTTGCTTTCTCTCTTCATTTTTATTTTGTATTTTTAATTTTAAGTTAAAAAAAAAAAAAAACAACTCATGGCTCTCCTACGTCAGCCTCCCTAGTCCTGAGATTAAAGGCCTGTGCCAAAAATAGCCCATTAAGGGCTGGAGAGATGGCTTAGCGGTTTTAACCGCTTGCCTGTGAAGCCTAAGGACCCCAGTTCGAGGCTCAGTTCCCCAGGTCCCACATTAGCCAGATGCACAAGGGGGCGCACGCGTCTGGAGTTCGTTTGCACAGGCTGGAAGCCCTGGCGCGCCCATTCTCTCTCTCTCCCTCTGTCTTTCTCTCTGTGTCTGTCACTCTCAAATAAAGAAATAAAAAATTTAAAAAATAATAGCCCATTAATACTTCCGTACCACAGTGGAATAATTAACCACACTGGGTTATGTGTTTCCAGGCAAGAAGTATATAGATTGTTGATTGCTTTAGCACTTTGCAGGGTGATAGTTCACATTCTGTTAGACTTTTTGACACATTGAAATGCAAGTTGATAATCCCTTTTTCCAAACAGTAGAGGCAGCAAGGGTTTTCGATTTTAGATTGTGGAACATAATGAGATCTTGTGGTTAGGACTCAAGTCTAAACAAAATTCATGTTTTGTTTCCTATGTACCTTATCTATAACCTAAAGGAAACTGGATGTAATATTTTAATTTTTAAAATATTTTTATTTAATTGCAAGTAGAGAGACAGAGAAAAAAATGGGCACACCAGGGCCTCTTACCACTGCAAATGAACCCCAAATGCATGTGCTACTTTGTGCATCTGGCTTTACATGGGTACTGGGAAATCAAACCCTGGCTAGTAGGCCTTGCAAGCAAGTGCCTTTAACTGCTAGACCATCTCCCCAGCCCTGATACAGTATTTTTCGTGTGCCTCATTTTGACTTGGGCCTATCAGGTCAATATGGCATTTCCCACTTGTGGCATTAGGTTGATGATCAGGAAGCTTTCTGCTTAGGAATGCTTCTCCTGCATTTCTTGTTTCTTTCAGGAGCTAGGAATCAAACCAAGGGCTTTCTAGTGCTGGGCAGGCACTGTCCCACTAAGCTACACACCCAGCCTGCTGTACTTTTTATTTTATTGTTTTAATTTTGGTTTTTTGAGGTAAAGTTTCACTGTAGCCCAGACTGACCTAGAATTCACTATGTAGTCTCAGGGTGGCCTCAAACTCACGGAGATCCTCCCACGTCTGCCTCCTGACAGTTGGGATTAAAGGTATGTGCCACCACACCTGGGTTTGTTTTTTTTTTGGTTTTTCGAGGTAGGGTCTCACCCTGGTCCAGGCTGACCTGGAATTAACTATGTAGTCTCAGGGTGGCCTCGAACTCATGGTGATCCTCCTACCTCTGCCTCCCGAGTGCTGGGATTAAAGACGTGCGCCACCACGCCCAGCCTGGGTTTGTTTTAATTTTCAAACTTGCGTACAAAGTGGTAGGTTTCGGGCTGGAGAGATGGATTAGTGGTTAAGCCCTCGCCTGTGAAGCCTAAGGACTCCGGTTCAAGGCTCGATTCCCCAGGACCCACGTTAGCCAGATGCACAAGGGGGCGCACGTGTCTGGAGTTCGTTTGCAGTGGCTGGAAGCCTTGGTGCACCCATTCTCTCTCTCTCACACTCTTTCTCTCTCTGTCACTCTCAAATAAATAAAAATAAAAAAAAAATAAAAAAAAAAACAAAGTGGTAGGTTTCATTATGGCACTTCAATACAATTTTGCTTTTGTTGATTTGTCTCCACATTCACCTGCCTCCCCCATGTTCTTCTCTATCTCCCCAGCCTCCTTTCCATTTTCATGTTGCATGTGTCCAGTTGTCCTCCCCCTCCTTAACACCCATTCCCCCATAATCACAACCACTTATATAAATACATAAAACTTTAGAAGCTAGGAACTATGTATGCAAACATGTGGTTTTTGTCTTTCTGAGTGAGGGTCACCTTGCTCAATATAAATGCTTTCAGACTCACCATACTGTTTACAAATTTCATTTTTTTTACATCTGAATAAGATTTCAATGAGTGAAAAAAAAAGATTTCAGTGAGTGTATATACTACATTTTCATTGTCCATCTGTTGATGGACATCTATCTAGGTTGGTTCCATTTCCTTGCTATTGTGAAAAAAGCAGCAGTAAACATGTTTTTTGAATTGCTTAAATCATTAGCCTAACTAAAAATAGTGCTGTCGATTTTTTTAAATGAAGTTATCTTTATAATGTTATTGCTGGTTATGTCTAAATTTTACACTTTTTTTTTCTTTTGAGGCAGGATCTCACTATATTCCAGGCTGACCTTGAACTCACTGTGATTTTCCTACCTCAGTCTCTCACCTCAGCTTCCCAAGTCCTGTAGTCAAAGGCATGAGCTACCACACTTAGCAAACAAGTCTTTTTCTTTTTCTTTGTTTTCTTTTGTTGTTTTTCAACGTAAGGTCTCTCTAGCCCTAGGCTGACCTGGAATTCACTATGTAATCTTAGGGTGGCCTTCAACTCACAGAGATCCTCCTACCTCTGCTTCATGAGTGCTGGGATTAAAGGCGTGCGCCACCACGCCCAGTGACATATCCTTTTTTATACAATAGTAGAACCTAACTTTAAAAGATTAGTACTGTAAACCGGGCGTGGTGGTGCACGCCTTTAATCCCAGCATTCGGGAGGCAGAGGTAGGAGGATTGCCATGAGTTCGAGGCCACCCTGAGACTCTGTAGTGAATTCCAGGTCAGCCTGAGCTAGAGTGAGACCCTACCTTGAAAAAAAAAAAAAAATTAGGGCTGGACGGTGGCTTAGCGGTTAAGCGCTTGCCTGTGAAGCCTAAGGACCCCGGTTCGAGGCTCGGTTCCCCAGGTCCCACGTTAGCCAGATGCACAAGGGGGCACACGCGTCTGGAGTTCGTTTGCAGAGGCTGGAAGCCCTGGCGCGCCCATTCTCTCTCTCTCCCTCTATCTGTCTTTCTCTCTGTGTCTGTTGCTCTCAAATAAATAAATAAAAATTTAAAAAAAAAATTAGTACTGTAAACCCACTACTAAGGAGGTAGAGACAGGAAGATCACTGCAGGTTTGAAGCCAATGTAGGCTATATGCTGAATTCCAAGCTAACCTGGCCTATGTTATAAGACTCTGTCTCCAAAAAAAGCAAACAAAAAATAGGGACTGTAGAGATGGTTTAGCAGTTAAGGCACTTGCCTGCAAAGCCTAAGGACCCAATTTCAATTCCCTAGTTCCCACATAAGCCAGATGCACAAGGTGGTATATGTGTCTGGAGTTCATTTGCAGTGGCTAGGGGCCCTGATGCACCCACGCTCTCCCTCCTCCCCCAAATAAATGAATAAAATACTTTTTGTTAAAAAAAAAAAAAAAAAAAAGCAAAACAGTCCTCTCTTGTGCAGGGCATTTCTTTTTATTTTCTTTTTTCTTTTTGGTTTTTTTCCGAGGTAGGATCTCGCTCTAAGACAGGTTGACCTGGAATTCACTCTGTAGTCTAAGGGTGGCCTCTAACTCACGGTGATCCTCCTACCTCTGCCTCCCGAGAGCTGGGATTAAAGGCGTGCGCCACCACACCAGTGAGACATTTCTTTTCAGTATCTATCTTCAGCTGAGAATTCAGTATGTACTGTTATCTCCAGTCCCACAGAATGTAGCTCACTTTTTCTATGTAACCAAATCCCATTCTAATAAAACAAATGATTCAGAAAAAAAAAAAAGCAAAACAAAAACCAGATTTTATCTATTAAGATGTCATTGTTGGCCTGAAGAGTTGGCTTAGTAGTTAAGGTGCTTGCCTGCTAAGCTTGAGGACCCAGGTTTGGTTCCCCAGTACCCACGTAAGCCAGATGCATAAGGTGGCACATATATCTGGAGTTCATTTGCAATGGCTAGATACCCTGACATGCCTATTCTCTCTTTCTCTTTCTCTCTCTCTGCCTCTTTCTCCTCTTTCAAATAAATTAATTAATTAAATATTTTGAAAGATATATTAAAAATAAATTTTTTTTTATGTAGATTCTGTCATGTGATGAATCCATACAACAGTAAGAAACCACCTCTACACCTATTTATAGGAAGGCCACTTTCCCCACCACATGCAGCCCTGGGTAACACAGGTAAGATTTTAACTCTTCTAGAGCAAATTATGTTTCAGAAACTCCTGCTAAATTTTATGAGTCATAAAAGATAAGAATTTAAAGCCAGGCATGGTGGTACACACCTTTAATCCCAGCACTCCGGAGGCAGAGGTAGAAGGATCACCATGAGTTCAAGGACACCCTGAGACTCCATAGTGAATTCCAGGTCAGCCTGGACTAAAGTGAGACCCTACTTCAAAAAAAAAAAAGGAAGAACTGAGACTCCATAGTGAATTCCAGGTCAGCCTGGACTAAAGTGAGACCCTACTTCAAAAAAAAAAGGAAGAAGAAGAAGAATTTATAAATTCTCCATCCAGCAGCTTATAAAAAGAATGTAGTGGGGTTTTTCCCTTGTAACACCATACTTCATAGTTTACTATAATTATTTGTAGAACATTATTCAGTAGACCTGTGAAATCTCAGGACCTTGTGAACATATCCCCTGGATTATGAGTTACTCAATAAATGCTGTCTAGCCAGGTGTGGTAGTGCACATCTTTTATCCCAGCACTTGGGAAGCAGAGGAGGATCGCCATGAATTCAAAAGGCCACCCTGAGAATACAGAGTGAATTCCAGGTCAGCCTGGGCTAGAATGAGACCCTACCTCGAAAAAAGAAAAAAAAAAAAGAAGGTTTCTGAAAGGAAAATACTTTAAAAAATTATAAACAGATTTGTGTTTCAAAAGAATCATCTTGAGCTGGAGAGATGACTTAGCTGTTATGACTCTCTTGCCTACAAAGCCAAAGGACCAGGTTTGATTCCCCAATACCCACATAAACTCCATGCTCAAGGTGGCACATGCATTTAGAGTTCCTTTGTAGTGGCTGGAGGTCCTGGCATGCTCATTCTCTTCCTTCTCTTTATCTATCTATCTGTCTGCCTTTCTCTCTTTCCTTCTTTCTTTCTCTTAAACAAGTAAGGAAAAATAAAGTATTAAAAAAAAAGAATCATCTTTATTATTTTCTTGATTTTGATAGGAATGCCTCTGCAATCAGCACAGTTATAGTGGTGGGTTTTTTTTTGGGGGGGGTTGGCTTTGTTTGTTGGATTGTTTCAAAGCAGAGTCTCACTATAGCCCACAATGACCTGGAACTCACTCTGCAGTCCCAGGCTGGCTTCAAACTCAGCATCCAGTGCTAGGATTAAAGGCATGCATCATCACACCTGGTACCCTCTTCTATTTTGGTGGGGGTTTTTGTTGTTCTTTTCCTTCCTCCATCATCCTTGACAACATGTCTGTGGGCCCAATATTATACAAGTCTTGTACAGTTAGGATAGCTACTATGATGTCAGGATTTCAACAACCACTTTGTATCCAGAAGATAGTGTTCCAAATCATTTCTTTCCTTCTTTTAGCTCTTATATTCTTTTTGCTACTTCTTTTACAATGGTACCTAAGCCTTGCTGGGTGTGATAGAGATCTCATTTAGTGCTGAACAGTAAACTGTCACTTCTCAGCACATGGACAGGTCTTGAGTCTCCCCAGCCACTACCATTTAAAAAGAGAAGCTTCTCTAATCAAAAGTGGGAACAGGGGGCTGGAGAGATGGCTTAGCAGTTAAGGCGTTTGCCTGCAAAGCCAAAGGATCCCAGTTCAATTCTCCAGGACCCACGTAAGCCAGACGCACAAGGGGGTGCATGCATCTGGAGTTTGTTTGCAGTGGCTGGATGCCCTGGCATGCCCATTCTTTCTGTCTCTCATGCGTGCTCTTTCTCTCTCTCTCTCAAAAAAAAAAAAAATATATATATATATATATGAAATATATATATATATATGAAAAAATATATATAATATATTATATATATATATATGAGAACAGGGCTGAAGAGATGGCTTAGTGTTTAAGGCACTTTCCTGCAAAGCCAAAGGAACCAGATTCAGTTCCCCAGGATCCATATATGCCAGATGGACAAGGTGATGCATGCGTCTGGACTTTGTTTGTAATGGCTAGAGTCCCTAATGCACCCATTCTCTCTTTCTATCTTCTCTCTTTCTCTCTATATATACCTCTCTCAAGCAAATAAATATTTTTGTAAAGTGAGAGCTGCACTAATACATGGGCATAAACATTACTATTGGAGGCTGTTGCAGTCAGGTTCACATTGCTGGTAGAAATCACCCAACCAAGAGCAGCTTGTGGAAAAAAAAAAAAAAAAGAGGTTTATTTTGGCTAGTAGGCTCAAGGGGATGCTCCATGATGGCAGGGAAAGTGATGGGATGAGCAGAGGGTGGACATCACCTCCTGGCAAACATAAGGTGGACCATAGCAACAGGAGAGTGTGCCAAACACTGGCTAACTGGCTATAACATTCATAAGCCTGCCACCAACAGTACACTCCCTCCAGGAGGCATTAATTCCCAAATCTCCATTAGCTGGGAACCTAGCATTCAGAATACCTAAGTTTATAGGGGACACCTGAAACAAACCACCACATTCCACCCCTGACCCCCATAAACTGATATTCATACATGATATATAATGCATTTAGTCCAACTTTAAAAGTCCCCATAGTTTTTATCAGTTCCAATGATGTTCATACATCCCCATAGTCCAAGGTCTTTTAACTAAGCCATAATTCCAAAACATCCCCCAAAACCCATAATGGCACAGAATAAACATTCACACTGCAAAAGATGGCATTGGGCATAGCAAAGAAATACTTAAGCAATACATGATTTAAACAGGGCAAATACCAAACTCAGTAGCTCCAACTCCAACAACTCTACTTAGTGACAGATCTCCCAGTCTGATAACTCTAACCAGCAACAAGTCTGTGGACTTCTAATTCTGCCCCTCCAGCTAGGCTACTTACAGTCCTGAAAAACTTCATCGGGTCCGGCAGTTTTCCTTAGCAGCCATCTCGTGGTCCTGGCATTTCCACTGGATCTCCACTGCAATCCATGGTTCATCTTCATGACTCCATGGGGTCTCCATGCAGGCAACCAACAAACCTGCTTCACACTGCCCATGGCCATTTCCAAAACATAAGACCATGTTGCAAACTCAATGACTTTCTCTATCCTGCATTTCTCATACTCCACAATACCAGGTAGGGTGCCAATTTGTTAACCCAGGGGAGAATAAAGCAGACTTTGAAGAACAGGACACTTCTTGAGCACTCAGGCCCCTTCAAAAAAGTCTACATTTTTCCTGTTGCACCAGTACCCATCAGCTAGCCCAGTCTCAAAGGTTAAAAGTCTCAATTGCAGCTCAACAGGCAACAGTTTACCCAAAGATTTTTCTTTCTCTACCATATCCCTCTGCTCACATCAGTTTATTTCTACATAAAGCAACCCTGCACAACTTCTCAGGACATGGGCATAAGAACAAGCTTCTCACACAAACTGCAAGCCCAGTCCAAGCAAAGCTCTTTCTTACCCTCATAAGCCAAATCTCACAGTCCATAGTTCTTACTGCATTCAGGTCTTGCAGCTCTGACCAGGATAGACCATCAAGCTGTACTTACAGCACTGCAAGGCATCTCTTAGGCCAAGGTTTCAAATCCTTCTACATTCCTCTTGAAAATCAGCCCCAAAAGGCCAAAGCCACACAGTCAGGTGTTTAGCAGCAATCCCACTTCTCGGTACCACTTTTCTGTTGCAGTCAGGTTCACACTGCTGGTAGAAATCACCCAACCAAGAGCAACTTGTGGGGAAAAGAGGTTTATTTTGGCTTATAGGCTCAAGGGGAAGCTCCACGATGGCAGGAGCAAAGGGTGGACATCACCCCCTGGCCAACATCAGGTGGACCATAGCAACAGGAGAGTATGCCAAACACTGGTTTGGGGAAACAGGCTATAATACCCATAATCCCACCCCCAACAATACACTCCCTCCAGGACGTGTTAATTCCCAAATCTCCATCAGCTGGGAACCTAGCATGTAGAACACCTAAATTTATGGGGGACACCTGAAGCAAACCACCACAGAAGTCATTTTTTTAATTTTAAAAATATTATACTTTTACTTATTTATTTGGGAGACAGAGAGAAAGAAAATGGGCCCGCCAGGTTCTCCAGCCACTGCAATTGAACTCCAGATACATGCACCACTTTGTGCCTCCTTACATGGGTCCTGAGGAATTGAACCTAGGTCCTTTGGCTTTGCAGGCAAGTGCCTTAATCACTAAGCCATTTCTCTAGCTCTTGGAGGTCATTTTGGTGGAAATAATACATCCATTTAGTCAAAGAACAGTAGTAACTTATGACC
This sequence comes from Jaculus jaculus, assembly GCF_020740685.1. NCBI lineage: Eukaryota > Metazoa > Chordata > Mammalia > Rodentia > Dipodidae > Jaculus > Jaculus jaculus. The sequence goes on along the minus strand of NC_059107.1, from coordinate 78,351,078 downwards.
TTCCCAGCCATAGGCTTTAACTAGGTTTTCAGTATTAGAGAAAAACTTTGAATCCTCTGTTTCTACCTCCCAAGTGCTGAGATTAGGATAGGCAAGTGCCACTGTGACAGTTTTACATGGTGCTTGGGATCAAATCAAGGGCTTTATGAATATTAAGTAAGGATTCTACCAAATGAGCTATAGCCCCAGGCAATATTGCTATATTTCTTTCTCGTCTATATAAATTCTTATTTTGTCATCTTATGAATTAAAAGCTGTGTGGTATCTTTTATTTTTCTTCAGTTTCACTAAAACTGAGCACTTAATAGACCAAAAGCTTATTTAAATTCTTTTTTTTATCAATTAATTTTTTTTTGTTTTTTTGTTTTGTTTTGTTTTTTCGAGGTAGGGTCTCATTTTTGTCTAGCCCAGGCTGACCTGGAATTCACTGTGTAGTCTCAGGGTGGCCGCAACTCTCAGCAGTCCTCCTACCTCTGCAGTACTGGGATTAAAGGTGTGTGCCACCACACCCAACTACTTTCCAAAAACTTACTTTATTTGTGTGTGTGTGTATGTCAGTGTCACAGTGCATGCATAAAGACCAGAAGATAACTTCAAGGTATCTATATGCTACCTTCTTCATGGCAGGTTCTCTTGCCACTGTACATGAAATGCCAGACTGCAAACAAACATGCTAGCTGGCCACAACTTTTCGATTCATCTGGCTTTTCGTGGGTGCTGGGGAGTTGAACCTGGAGTGGCAGGGTTGGCAAGCAAGCACTTTTAACTGCTGAGCCATTTCCCCAGTCCTCATAAAGTTATTAGCTATTTTTTCTAGTATAATCTTCCTTTTTTTTCCTTTTTTAGTGCGATTCATGTTTATTCAAACACAAGACACCCCAAATCCCAACAGCTTAAAGTTTATCCCAGGAAAGCCAGTTCTTGAGACAAAGACTATGGATTTTCCTACTCCTGCTGCAGCATTTCGCTCCCCACTGGCGAGGTAAGTTCCTGTTTCTGATGGTTTTTGCCAAAAAGGTAGATAACCCACTTTGGTATTAAGGCAGCCATATTACCTACTACTTTTTTTTTTTTTTTTTTTTGGTTTTTCAAGGTAGGGTCTCACTGTGGCCCAGGCTGACCTGGAATTCATTATGTAGTCTCAGGGTGGCCTCGAATTCATGGTGATCCTCCTACCTCCGCCTCCTGAGTGCTGGGATTAAAGGCGTGTGCTACCACACCCAACACCTATTACATTTTTTAAATTGATAATTAGGAGTAAAGTACTGCACATACCTTACAATCCCAATTGTCTACAGCAATGGGAGGCAAAGTTATGAGAATCTGGAAGCCTTCAGGCCAACTAGACTGATGATAAGATGAATTAGATAAGAGCTAACTGTCTCAAGCAGTGTGGAAGGAGAGAACAAGTATCCAGAGGTTATCCTCAGACACACACACACACACTTAAAAATGAATTAATACTAGTCTCTTAAAAACTATATTTAGAGGGGCTGGAGAGATGGCTTAGTGGTTAAGCGCTTGCCTGTGAAGAATAAGGAACCGCCCCCCCCCCCCCCCGTTCGATGCTCGATTCCCCAGGACCCACATAAGCTAGATGCACAAGGTGGCACATGCATCTGGAGTTTGTTTACAGTGACTGGAGGTCCTGGCATGCCCAATTCTCTATCTATCTGCCTCTTTCTCTCCCTGTCTATTGCTCTCAAATAAATAAATAAAAATAAACAAAAAATTAAAAAAGTGTATTTGAGGGAAGGACATGGTATTATACACATTTAATCCCAGCACTCAGGAGGCAAAGGTAGGAGGGTCCCTGTGAGTTCAAGGCCAGCCTGGGACTACAGAGTGAGTTCCAGGTGAGCCTGACCTAGAGTGAGAACCTGCCCGGGAAAACAAAACAATAGCAACACTGTATTTGAGAAGTCTAAAAGCATAATACATAAAAATTTATATGTTTTTATTAAATTATTGATTTATTTATTTGAGAGAGAGAATGGACACACCAGGGCCTTTGACACTTGTAAACTCCAAATGCATGTACCACATTGTGCCTGTGGCCTTACATGGTCTGGTGCTTTGAATCCTATGTCCCCCATAAACTCATATGTTCTGAATGGTTGGTCCCCAGGTGGTGTAGCTTTGCTGGAGATGTATTGTTAGGGTCAGGATTAGGGGTGTTACAACCAACACCCCCTTGCCAGAACTGAGCTCACCCTCTTGCTGCTGTTTTCCACATGCTGTGGCAGAGGTGATGTCCAGTCTCTGTTCATGCTGTCGTAAAGCTTCCCCTTGAGACTGTAAGCCAAATAAAAATTTTCTTCCCATCAGCTGCTTTTTAGTCTAGTGCTGTGTGGCCTGTCATAATTGTGGCTTGCCAGTGAAACAGATCATCCCCAACTGGACCTGCACAACTTTGTGCTGGAGGGCCATGGGCCAAATCCCTAACTTCCTTATTAACTTGTTTTAGCACAATAGCCTCTACTTTTTGCCTGGGTCCTCACTACTCAATGTGTGCTCCAAGGTCCGGCCAAAACTTGAAATTATTGGGACAGCAGGGAAGGATTGTCTTTGTTTGTCTCACACAAGCTATGGCAGACACAGGCATAGAGGGCCAGGGTCTCCCTGGAGCTGCAGCCTCAGCCCCTATCTCTGCATCAACTGATGCCTCCCCTGCCCCACAGGGCTCACCCTTGCCCCCCCTTCAAGACACCTGAATAATTCATTGGTTTTATTTCCTTCCTTCTTTCCATCCTTCCCTCTCTCTTTTTTTTTTTTTTTTTTTGGCCAGGGATTGACTCAAGGGCTTGCCCATACTCAACCACTGAGTTAAACCCTCAACTTCAAATTAACTTTTTGGTAACCTTACCCTAGTATTGATTGCTGAGCACATTTGACAAAGTTTAGATAACTGTTTCTGTATATGCTGCTACTTTACCTGCCCACTCAGGGCAGGTAGAGGTTTCCAGTTACTGAATATCTTCATTTCTCTGACTTATAAATACACAACTTCTCAGAAGACACTGTGTAGCATTTGTTTTTCACACTTTCTCAATACAAACTACAGTAAGAAATGCATACAATTTAATTCAGGACTCATGTGTGAGAAAATAGAAAGAATATAAAGCTTTCAAAAAGAAAATTTAAAAATAAAAAAAAGTGAGTTTACTTAGTTAGGTGTGGTTGAATACTCTTGGAATTGCAGCCCTTAGGTGACAGAAACTGAAGGATCAAGAATTCAAGGTGGTGGCACTCACCTTTAATCCCAGCACTCAGGAGACAGAGGTAGGAGAATCACCATGAGTTCGAGGCCATCCTGAGACTACATAATGAATTCCAGGTCAGCCTAGACCCTACCTCAAAAAAAAAAAAAAAAAAAAAAAGAGAGAGAGAATTCAAGGTCAGCTTGGGTTATATAATAAGACCTAACTCCCCCCCCCAAAATACCCTACATATTTTGTATTTAAAAAATGTAAATGAGTGAGGATATAGCATAATGTCAGTTCCCTTACCTAGAATGGATAAGGTTTAGGTTTAAATTACCACTACCACAAAAATAGAAAAGAAAAAGATAGCTTGTTTCTTTCACAGAATTTATTATTTTCTGTCAAGCAAAATCTAATTTCCTTCCTTTCTTGTTATTGTAGCTGAATTGTTTTAGGGAATTATTTGCTGTAATCTACATGTGAAGACAGCCCAGCCAGTTCCTTTTTCTTGTTCTCTCTCTTTTTTTTTTTTTTTTTTTTTTTGGTTTTTCAACGTAGGGTCTCTCTGTAGCCTATGCTGACTTGGAATTCACTGTGTAGTCTCAAGAGTGGCCTTGAATTCACAGTGATCCTCCTACCTCTGTCTGCCTCCTAAGTGCTGGGATTAAAGGCATGTTCCACCATGCCTGGTGCCAGTTCCTTTTTTTATTGGCAAGTTGCAGTACATTTTTTGTAGTACATTTTATACATGCACCACAGTCTTTGCTCTTTCACCAGTTGGCAGCCATGTTCATTTGGGGGACTGAAAAATAAGGCTGCTCAAAGAATCATGTATAGGACTTTGTGGAGTATATATGTCATTTCTCCTGGGTGAATTTCCAATGCAAGGCAAGAAGGTGAAACAGTGTTGATCTTGAGGTGATACTTGTAGCTGGGGAAGGGTTCATAGAATGTTTTTAACTTTTTTCTATACTTTTATATATGTTTAAATTTTCTCATAACACATTTTATGTCTCATTTTTCTGTATGCACAGGCAGCTATTCAGGATCGAAGGAGTAAAAAGCGTATTCTTTGGACCAGATTTTATTACTGTCACAAAGGTAAAAATTAGATGGCTCAAAATAAGACTGCAGCCAGGTGTGGTGGTGCACACCTTTAATCCCAGCACTGAGAGGCAAAGGTAGGAGGATCACTACGGGTTCGAGACCAGCCTAAGAATACATAGTGATTTCCAGATAGCCTGGGCTAGAGTGAGACCCTACCTCAAAAAAACAAAAAATAAGTAAATAAATAAGGTAAAATAATAATAAGACTGGAAATTCTTTGTATTTCTGATTTCACTGCCTCTGCAGAATCTCTTACTTCTTACTATTCCTTCTCTTCCTCCTCCTTTTTTCCTTTCCTTTTTTTTTTTTTTCCTTCTTTTGGGGGAAGAGGAGAATTGAGTTTTGTTATTTAGCACAAGCTAGGCTGGAATTTGTGATCTTTCTGCTTCAGCCTCCCTACTGCTAGGATTATAAATATGTGCCACCATATCTCCCTAAAATTATAATTCTTAATGTGTTTTATACATACTGTTATTAAAATCTCAAATTATGTGTATTTCTTCCATTGCTCAAGTTAATTATGTAAGAGAATTGTCAAGTTGAAATTAATTATAATCTAGACCTAACTATAGTCTAAGATGCCTCATTTTTCAGAAGAAAACAGTTTGAGCCTCAGCAGGTTTAGTGTAGTATCCAAGACTAGCTAGACCACAGAAAGACTCAACCTTGTAGCCAGGTATGGTAGCACACGCCTTTAATACCAGTACTTGGGAGGCAGAGGTAGAAGGATCACCATGAGTCCAAGGCCACCCTGAGACTACATAGTGAATTCCAGGTCAGCCTGGGTGAGAGGAAGACCCTACCTCGAAACTCCCCCCCCAAAAAAAAGACTCAACCTTGTGACAATTAGAATTTTAGCTTTACTCTTTTTTTTTTTTTTTTTTTTTTTTTTGGTTTTTCGAGGTAGGGTCTCACTCTAGCCTAGACTGACCTGGAATTCACTATGGAGTCTCAGGGTAGCCTCGAACTCACTGTGATCCTCCTACCTCTGCCTCCCAAGTGCTGGGATTAAAGGCGTGTGCCACCACGCCCAGCTACTAATTCTTTTTGTAAAACGTATTTATTTATTTATTTAATTTGAAAGCAGAGAGCTGCACAGAGAGGCAGAGAGAGAGAGGGTGCACAAGGGCCTCTAACCACTGCAAACAAGCTCCAGATGCATGTGTCACTTTGTGCATCTGGCTGATATGGATGGGTACTGGGAATTGAACCCAGGTCATTAGACTTTGCAGGCAAGTGCCTTAGCCAGTGAGACATCTCTCCAGCCCAGCCTTACTTATTCTTATTGTAAGTTGATAGAGTAAAAAGGGAAGCAAATAAGTATTATGAACACATTTTACATAAACAGAACATACATATACATGTAAGATGTAAGGGCCCACTTTGAAAAGGGATTACATATCCAATCATCTTTTGATTATATATATGTATATACATACATATATGTGTGTGTGTGTGTGTGTGTGTGTATGTAATTAAGTAATTAGACATGTATTTTATATACACAGAGTATACATACTTGTGTCACATGCCATGATATTCATCTGGCAACCAAGAGAATCTTAAACTGTGGGAAGGCCTATTCCATGTAATAAGGGGGCCAGGTGAGAGACAGACTTAGAATGAAATCCCTACAACACACCTTTAATCCCAGCACTTGGGAGGCAGAGATTGGAGGATCAATGTGAGTTTTGGGACAGCCTGGGACTATACATTAAATTCCAGGTCTGCCTGGGCTAGAGTGAGACCCTACTTCAAAAAAAAAAGAAAATCCTACAACAAGCCCAACACCTACCTGCCCATTCCTGATTGCTTGGTCCTCTGATCTCCCCACACCTCTAACACAGCCTTGGCTTCCTCCAGAGTGCTGGGATTAGAATCTTGCACCAATACACCCAGTTTATGTGATGCTGGGGATCAAACCCAAGGCTTTGTGTGGACTAGGCAAGCAAGCTATTACTGAATTACAGCCCCAGCTCCTCTTTCCAGTGTTTCAAGATTCCTTAAGAAATACATGTAAATTGAATTTTTGAATAGTCATGGAATGTCCTTTGTATTCAATCATGCAGTTATACTCTATTCTCCTCAAAAGAATGAGAACTTCTTGATTATCCTTTTTTAATTTGTTCAGTATTTTAGCTCTTTACATGAAAAATATCTTAAGCATTTTAATAGTTCCTCTATATACAGCATGATACATCAAACACTAAGATTTGATGAAGGAATCAATGAATAGCAAGACTTTCCATTGTGTATCTCTGAATTCATCCAAGTGAGATGTTGAAGAACAGGAACTGACATGCTTTCTGTAGAAATGGGTGCTTTTCATAAGAGAGGCCATAATTAGGGAAGAATCTTTTTTAAAAGAAAATTTATTTTATGTATCTTTTTGAGACAGAGAAAGATAGAGAATATGGACATGCCAGGGCCTCCTGCCTCTGCAGACTAACTCCAGATGCATGCACCATTTTATGCACTTTATATGGGTGCTAGGGAAGCAACCTCTCCAGCCCTCAGAAAAGATTCTTGAAAGATATGAGGTAGTATTCTGGAGCTGAGGATGTAGCTAAGTTGGTAAAGCACTGTCTAATGAGGTAGTATTCTTAATGTTTTTCACTTAGCTAGAATTGACATTTTTATTACATATTTGTAGGAAAATGAAGAGTTAGACTGGAATTTACTGAAACCAGATATTTATGCAACAATTATGGACTTCTTTGCATCTGGCTTACCTCTAGTGACTGAGGAAACACCTTCAGGAGAAGCAGGTGACATTGTGTTAAGTAATTAATGTTTATCTTTTTTTTATTTAGATTTTTCTACTTTATTCATATTTGCCTTGATTTCAGAAGTAATAGGGATACAGATTTTTACCATTCCAAATGGGTTGAATCTTCATATGTAACTTTATATATGCTTATTTTTATCATTTTTTAAGTGTAAGTAAATTAAAACTATTATAAAAACCAAAATTTTGGTAGGGGTACTAATTAAACAAATCTTTTTTTTTTCCAAATTTTTATTAACAACTTCCATGATTATAAAATATACCCTATGGTAATGCCCTTCCTCCCCCCACTTTCCCCATTGAAACTCCATTCTCCATCATACCCCCTCCCCATCTCAAATCAGTCTCTCTTTAATTTTGATGTCATTATCTTTTCCTCTTCTTATGATGGTCTTGTGTAGGTAGTGTTGGGCACTGTGAGGCCATGGATATCCAGGCCAACAAATACTAATTTTTGTCATTGTTGCTTTAGATCTATTTCCTTTTATTTAGACTTTTATTTTTCTTTTTTGGTTTTTTTATTTCTTCTTCTATAGATCTGATAAAGCTTTATTAAGCAGTAAACACTTGTGTAACAGTGCAGAAGTACAAGTTTTAAAAGCAAATACATTCAGAAGATTTGCTGCTCAAATAGTATTTTCTCAAATCCGGGTGGAGGAGTATGATAAAATTCACAGAACTGGCAATCCAAAATTGCACTGTCATCTACATATACAACTGGATACACTGCCCCACGTATACCTGATGCTGGGCAATGCATGTTTTTTCCATTCAAATACACATTTAATTCTACATGGTCGTATGTAATACCCACCACATCTCCCTCCTGAAAAGGCTGTTTGCTGGCAGCCTATTTTTCTCTTCATTGTTGTGGTACAGGGCTCCGTCATTTCTCATCACCAGGCTGTGCATGTCTCGGCCAAGAGGAATCTGGTTCAGGCTAACCTTCTGAGTTGCAACACGTATGCCCCAGAGTCCTGTGGACTGGATTTTGAATTCAAAGTAGCTTTTGTTTTGATGTAAAGGTGCACTGGCTAAACAACCACCGGGTCCACATATTCTTCCATTTTTCACAATGACAAAGTCTGTTCCCATGTGCTGCGTGTCCAGCTGCACGGCCGGCATTTCCACAGGCAGCACCACAGGGACGCGGCCGTGGCGCGCAGCGACCTCCTACATGCCCATAAGCCCCCCGCTCCGACCGCCCGCCCGCCCGCCCCAAGCTTGGGGGTGGCGGCGGCGGCAGTGACGCCCGGGGCCCAGGGAGCCTCAGCCCAATGCAGGGCCCAGGCGTGGGCCTCCTCGCGGGGCGGGTCTGGTTTTTGGTTTTTTGAGGTAAGGCCTTGCTCTAGCACAGCCTAACCTGGAATTCGCTATGTAATCTCAGGGTGGCCTAGAACTCATGCTGATCCTCCTACCTCTGCCTCCCATAGTTTTTTGTTTTTCTGAAGGTAGGGTCTTAACTCTAGCCAGGCTGACTTGGAATGTATTCTGTAGCACAGGCTGGCCTCAAACTCACAGTGATCCTCCTTAGCCTCCCGAGTGCTGGGATTAAAGATGCACACCACCTTGCCTGCTTCCATTCATTTATTAATATTTTATTAAGAAAGAGAGAGAGAGGCAGAAAAAAGAGTTAGAATGGGCACACCAGGGCCCCTAGCTACTACAAACAAACTCCAGACGCATGTACCACTTTGTGCGTCTGGCTTATATGGATCCTGGGGAACCAAACCTGGATCCTTAGATGTTGCAGGCAAGTGCTTTAACTTCCAAGTCACCTCTCCAGCTCTAGACTCATTTTTTTTTTAATTTTTTAAAATTATTTATTTATTTATTTGAGAGAGACAGACACAGAGAGAAAGACAGATAGAGGGAGAGAGAGAGAATGGGCGTGCCAGAGCTTCCAGCCTCTGCAAATGAACTCCAGACGCGTGCGCCCCCTTGTGCATCTGGCTAACATGGGACCTGCGGAACTGAGCCTCGAACTGGGGTCCTTAGGCTTCACAGGCAAGTGCTTAACCGCTAAGCCATCTCTCCAGCCCATAGACTCATTTTTAAAAAAAGATATTTGGGGGGCTAGGGGCTGGAGAGATGGCTTAGCAGTTAAGGCTTGTCTGCAAAGCCTAATGACCTGAGTTTGATTCCCCAGTGTCCATGTAAAAGCCAGATGTGCAAGGTGGTGCATGCATTTGGACTTTGTTTACAGCAACTGGAGGTGCTGGCGTGCCCATTCTTTTTTGTTGTTGTTTGTTTTGTTTTCAAGGAAGGGTCTCACTCTAGCCCAGGCTGACCTGGAATTCACTCAGTAGTCTCAGGGTGGCCTTGAACTCATGGCAATCCATCTACTACCTCTGCCTCCTAAGTGCTGGGATTAAAGGCGTGTGCCACCATGCCCAGCTTGGTACGCCCATTCTGTCTCTCACTCTTCCCTCTATCTCTCTTTGCTTGCAAATAAAAATAAGTATTTTAACTACTTAAGGGCTAAGCTGGTGGCTCCAGGTTAAAATATATATATATATATATATATTTAGCCGGGTGTGGTGGCACACGCCTTTAATCCCAGAACTTGGGAGGCAGAGGTAAGAAGATCAGGGTGAGTTCGATGCCACCCTGAGACTACATAGTGAATTCCAGGTCAGCCTGGGCTAGAATGAGACCCTACCTCGAAAAAAAAAATTTTTTTTTATTTATTAGCAAGCAGAGAGAGAGAGAGTGGGCATGCCAGGGCCTCTTACTAATGCAGACAAACTCCCAATGAATGCACCACTTTTGTTGTTAAGTTTTTTAAGGTAGGATCTCACTCTCGTTGAGGCTGTCCTAGAATTCACTATGTCCTCTCAGGGTGGCCTCAAATTCATGACAATTCCTCTACTTCTGCCTCCCGAGTACTGGGATTAAAGGTGTGTGCCACCATGCCCAACTTAAATGCATTACTTTGTACATTTGACTTTTTTACATGGCTATTAGGGAATCAAACCCAGGCTATCAAGCTTTGCAAGCAAGCACCTTCAACTGCTAAGCCATCTCTCCATCCCCCATTTGTTATTTTACCTATTTTTTTTCTAGCCTACCTTACCTTCCTGAGTGCTGTGATTAAAGGTATATGCCACCATATAGCTCCTCATTTTTAAATGAAATAATAAAGACATAAAACTGGGGTAGAGTTGGGTGTGGTGGCACACGCCTTTAATCCCAGCACTTGGGAGGCAGAGGTAGGAGAATTGCTGAGTTCGAAGCCAGTCTGAGACTATGCAATGAATTTAAGGTCATTTTGGGGTGGAGTGAGACCCTTCACCCCGGAAAAAAAAAAAAAAAAGGTACAACACAAGATAGAGCACCAACCCCTGAGTGAACCTCACTATCACACAGCAAAGCAAAGCCAGAGATGAAAAAACAAGTTGTTGTTGGTTTTTTTTAAATTTATTGACAACTTTCATAAATATAAACAATATACCATGGTTATAATCACCTTCTCCCTCCCTCTCTTCCATCTTTCCAATCTCCCCTCCTTTGAATCCCTTCTTCATTCCAACTAGTCTCCTATTTTGATGTGACCTTTTTTTCCCTCCTGTTTCGCAGATCTTGTGTAGGTAGCCCTCTGTGAGGTCATGAATAGGAAGGCCACTTTGTGTCTGAAAGACAGTTTTGTAAGCACTCTTCCCCTTCTTTGGGCTCTTAACATTCTTTCCACCACACTGCCTCTTCAGTAATGGTCCTGAGCCTTGGAGGGTATAATAGAGATGTTTCATTTAGGGTGAACACTCCACTGTCATGATGAGTTTTGAGTCACTCCAGTAGTCACTGTCATCTGAAAAGAGAAGCTGTAACAAAAAGAGTAGCATTAATATATGAGTATAAACATAAGTATTTCAAAGGCAATTTCATTGCCATAATATATCCATTTAGCCAGACAACAGTAGTGACCCTTTCTAGGACTTAAGACCTCCCCAGCCATAGGGTTTTGATTAGGCTTTCATTACCAGCAAGAATTACCACCTGTGGAATGGGCTTCAAGACCAATCCGAGAGTAGTTGGTTTCCCCCATAACAGACATACTACCTTTGCACCAGTTGGTACACATTTCGTCTGGCTGGCCAGCCATACAGCTTACAGGATCCACTTCTGGTTAAGACTATTGATGACTTTTCTCCCCCCACAGACTGCATCCTGAAAATTATACAGACATAGGCTAATAGGGAGAAGGCTTCTAGCTAAGCTCCAGTTTAAAGAAAATTTTGCTCAGTTTTGTAGGATATTTCAGAAATTTCTAGAAGGCTTATATGTATATTTGATATGGTTATCTTCTTGAAAAATCACTAAGTTGAGAAACTAAGGAAACAATTTTATAAAGTAGGTTTACCTATTTGTCTCATATTTCCATCAAAACTTAAATGATAATATTTTCCTGTGCTATTTTTCAATTCTTGAGAATGGTAAAAGTTATAAACTTTTATAAGATTTACTAGCTGGAAATTTCAAGCCCAAATATAATTAAAATTTCAACATACTTAGTTTTATTGCTAAATATTGAATTGACTACTGTGCCTTAGGTTTTCTTTAGAGTATAGTTTCCCAAAATCATCTGTGTTACATTACCAAGTTCTGTGTTTGATACTTTCATGTTTTCTTTTATTTTTAATTGGGGGGGGGGTCTCAGGTAGCCCAGGCTAGCCTAAAAATTGCTATATAGCCAAGGTTGATCCTGCTACCACCTCCTGAGTGTTGAGCTTATAAACATTCATCACCATGCCCTGTTGTATGTGTGTGTTTTTAATTTTATTTATTTACTTAATTTTGGTGTTTTGAGGTAAGGACTTACTCTAGTTCAGGCTAACCTGCATTTCACTATGTCATCTCAGGGTGGCCTTGAACTCATGGCGATCCTCCTACCTCTGCCTCCCAAATGCTGGGATTAAAGGTGTGTGCTACCATGTCCAGCTATTTTTATTTTTATTTATTTATTTTTTGAGGTTTTTCAAGGTAGGCTTCACTTTAGCCCAGGCTGACCTGGAGTTCACTATGTAGTCTCAGGGTGGCCACAAACTCACAGTAATCCTCCTACCTCTGTCTCCCAAGTGCTGGGATTAAAGGCAGGCACCACCACATCTGGCATTTTGTTTTGTTTTGATTTTTTATTTTACTTTTTCTGGTTTTTCCAGGTAGATTCTCATTCTAGCTCAGGCTGACCTGGAATTCACTATGTGGTCTCAGGGTGGCCTTGAACTCACTGCGATCCTCCTACCTTTGCTACCCAAGTGCTGGAATTAAAGGCATGTGCCACCACGCCTGGCTTTTTTTTTTTTTTTTTTTTTTTGAGGTAGGGTCTCACTCTGGCTCAGGCTGATCTGGAACGCACTATGTATTCTCTGTACCCTAGAAATCACAGCAGTCCTCTTACCTTTGCCTCCCAAGTACTGGGATTAAAGGCATGTGTCTGGCTGTTTTGTGTTTGTTTGTTTATTTATTTTATTTTATTTGGATTTTCAAGGTAGGGTCTCACTCTAGCCCAGGCTGACCTGGAATTCACTATGTTGTCTCTGGGTGGTCTTGAACTCACAGTGATCCTCCTATGTCTGCCTCCTGAATGCTGGGATTAAAGGCATGTGCCACCATGCTTGACTTTTTGTTTTGTGTTTTTTGAAACAAGGACTGACTAACTAGGTACAATTGGCCCAGAACTTGCTATATATAGACCAGGCTATCCTCCAATTGTCAAGTGATCATCTTTTTTCTACTTTGTACCATCACACCTACCTTTGTTTTTATATTTCTTTAAGTATTTTTATTCATTTATTTGAAAGACAAAGAAAGTGGCAGACTCAGAGAGAGTATGGACGTTCCTGCCACTACAAACAAACTCCAGATGAATATGCCACTTTGTGCATACTTGATACTAGGAATCAAACCCATGCCATCAGTCTTTGCAAACAAGTGCCTTTAACTTCTGAGCCATTTCTCAAGCCCTGTGTTTATATTTGTTTGAAGGGTTTGGTTTTTTTTTTGTTGTTGTTCATTTGTTTATTTTGTTTTGGAGGGTTGTTGAGATAGGATCTCACTCCAGCCCAGGCTGACCTGGAATTCAAGATGTAGTATCAGTGTGGCCTCACACTCACAGGGATGATCCTGTCTCTGCCTTCCAGGTACTGGGATTAAAGGCATGTGCCACCACGCCTGGCAGTTTTGTTTATGTTTTTAATGAGCCATGAAATTCAAATCGTCCTGTCTTAATACTTGTACTTGAATGGATACTAAATTGATATTGATGTTTTTTATTTATAATTTTTCTTAGGGTCTGAAGAAGATGATGAAGTTGTGGCAATGATTAAGGAATTATTGGACACTCGAATACGGTATGTGCCCCTCCCCCTCCCTTAGCTTCAGAGCTGCAGAGGCAGTTTTCATCATAGCAGTATACATTCAACATGAGGTTAGCGCGGGGTTCCCAAGTAAGTATGCACTGATACAAACCACAGTGGGGAATCCTAACAAGTTTAAAGCCTGTACCTTTATTTACTCAAAATTTTATAACATATAATCTATTTAAACATAGACAAGAAAGTCCCTTCACAGTCACCATTTAGGAAAGAAAGAGAACTTAGTGTTTGCCAACATTTTAACGAGAGAAACTGCGCCCACTTGCCTGGCAGTTACCCATATAGAATAAATTGAAATGACTGGAGAACAGCAGGCTTCCACAGCTCACAAAAGACCAGGGACATGAGCAAACTTGCATAAAAAAACAAAATAAAATAAAAAACCTTTTTATTAACTTCATAAATATAGGCAATATTCCATAATCATAATCTTCTCCCACCACTCTCCCTCCTCCCCAAGACCCCTCCATCACATTCTTTCTTTTTTTATTATTTTATATATATCTTTTTATTGATAACTTCCATAATTGTAAACAATATCTCATGGTAATTCACTCCCTCCCCCCCCACTTTCCCCTTTGAAACTCCATTCTCCATCATATCCGCTCCCTCTCTCAATCAGTGTCTCTTTTATTTTGATGTCATGATCTTTTCTTCCTATTATGATGGTCTTGTGTAGGTAGTGTCAAGCACTGTGAGGTCATGGATATACAGGCCATTTTGTGTCTGGAGAAGCACATTGTAAGGAGTCCTACCCTTCCTCTGGCTCTTAACATTCTTTCTGCCACCTCTTTCACAATGGACCCTGGGCCATGCAAGGTGTGATTGAGATATTTCAGTGCTAAGCACTCTGTCATTTTTCTCAGCACCATGATGCCTTCTGAGTCATCCCAAGGTCACTGCCATCTGAAAAGAGAAGGTTCTCTAACCAAAAGTGAGAATAGCATTAATATATGGGTATGGTTATTAAGAGAAGTGCTTACTGGGCAGTTTGGTTAGAATAGTATATGCTTTTAGCCAGATAACAGCCAACATTACACTCCTAGGGCTCATGACTACCCCAGTTGTAGGTTTTCAATATATTCCCTCCCATGGAGTGGGCAAATTAGTCAAATTAGAGGGTGGTTGGTGGATTCCCCCATAACAGATGTGCCACTATTGCACCAGTTGGTTCATTTGACCTAGCTGGCCAAGTATAAGGCTTACAGTGTCCACTGTTGGGTATCTTCACTGGTTATTTCTCTCTTTCCCATTGAGCTGCATGCAGCACATCACATTCTTGCTTTCCAACTAGTCTCTCCTTTTTCTTCTTTTTTTAAAAAATATTTTAATACTTTATTTGAGAGAGAAACAGAAAGAGTAAGCATGGGCACGCCAGGGTCTCCTGCCACTGCTAACAAACTCCACGTGCATGTGCCACACTGTGTATCTGGCTTTACATTGGTACTAGGGAATCAAACTCAGGCTGCCATGCTTTGCAAGCAAGTGCCTTAAGCCACTGACCATCTCTCCAGTTTCTCTTTTCCTTTTACATTATCATTTTCCCCTTCCTATTCTGAAAGTCTTGTGTAGACAGCCAATGGGAGGTCATGAATATCAATATTTGTGTCTGGAAGGCAGCATTGTAAGTACTCTTCCCCTTCCTTTTGCTCTTAGATTCTTTCCATTACCTCTTCCGTAATGGTCCTGAGCCTTGGAGGGTGTGGTAGAGATACCTTCTTTAGTACTGAACACTCCACTGTCACTTCTTAGGACTATGGTGAATTTTGAATCTCCCTAGTGGTCACCACCATCTGAAATGAGAAGCTTCTCTAACCAAAAGTGAGAGTAGCATTAATAAATGATCATAAACATAAGTATTTAGAGCACAGTTTGTTAGAGTATAACATATGCATTTAACCAGACAACAGTGATAATTTCCCCTCTAGGGCTTATGACCTCCCCAGCCTTGGGCTTTTGATTAGGTTTTCAATATCAGGCAGGAATTCCCTACTGTGCAGTGGGCCTCAGGTCCAATCAGAGAGCAGTTGGTTTCCCCTATAACAGACATACCACCGTTGTACCAGCTCAGCTCCAAGCTGATTTCTTAGTGATAAGAAGTTCAAGCATGTGGA
Source organism: Jaculus jaculus (assembly GCF_020740685.1). NCBI lineage: Eukaryota > Metazoa > Chordata > Mammalia > Rodentia > Dipodidae > Jaculus > Jaculus jaculus. Next base: position 78,335,492 of record NC_059107.1, on the reverse strand, counting down.
GTCTTCAGAAATAGAGTATTACCTTATAGTTCTGGTGGGTAACCAAGACCCTTGACAATAGTCTGTAATATTTTGGGGGCTTCAGGGGCCGCCTTGGCCAACAACTTGCTAGAAGGTTTCCTACCCCTGGCACTGAATTTTTCTAACAATCTATGGCTTCTGGACACAGTATTACCCACTTCACAGGACACTTATACCCAAATTGTTTTTAAACATACAGATCATTAGCTAGCAAAAAAGGTTGCCATATGACTTATTCACAACATCTTAAATTTTGATTAACCCTTCTCCCACCTCCTTCTGTCCTCCATCCCCTCCTCTGACTTTACTGAGGCCGTTTCACCCCAGTATTCTTCCCCTCTACTTATATATCTCCTATACCCTCCTCTTAAGCCTGCCCATCTCCTTTCTCTCTCATAGCTCTTCTCTACCTTCCCAGCCTCTACTACTGACTTTTAAAAATTTGTTTTTGTTGTTTATTTTTATTTATTTATTTGAGAGCAAGAGACAGAGAGAGAAAGAGGCAGACAGATAGATAGAGAATGGGCACACCAGGGCCTCTAGCCACTACAAATGAACTCAAGATGTGTGTGCCCCCTGTGCATCTGGCTAACGTGGTTCCTGAGGAATTGAGCCTCAAACGTTGGTCCTTAGGCTTGACAGGTAAGCACTTAGCTACTAAGCCATCTCTCCAGCCCTTTCAACTATATTCTTTGATGTTTAGATCAGAAGTTATATCTTCAGGGTAGGAGCTCAAGCTACCAGATGTGACCTCTCTATTACTCCCAGCTTAATAGTCGGAGTGACCCATGCTGGTGGATATGCCTGTTATGCAAATGTCTTAGTATTGAGTTATCAACAAAGGTGGGTAAATAAGCAAGGCTGGTATGAAGTATGCTAAGGTTTTGGTTTCTTAGAAGTGTGAGAGGGCTGTAGATTAGAATAGAGTGAGGACCAGCATTAACTTTGAAAAGGATGGAGGTGGAACAAGTATATGAGAGAAGGAAGTTGGGGTACTATTAGCTTCCACAAAATTTAGAGGTTGTTGAGACTATGGAAGGTTGTAGTTATGGGTAAGGAGGACAGAATGTGTAAAAAAAAAAAAAAGGTTGGAAAAACAAGTAATGTATCTGAATTAAGGAATTATGTGTAGGAAGAGTAGTAGAGAGATCCCAATAGTAGGCTAGGTAGAGAAAAATCCAAAACAAACCTAAAATCCACCTGGGCAACATACAAATGTAAACAAAATCAGCATGGAATATATATGCATGAATAACAGTTAAAAAGAAGGGCGTTGGGGCTGGAGAGATGGCTTAGTGGTTAAGCACTTGCCTGTGAAGCCTAAGGACCCCAGTTCAAGGCTCAACTCTCCAGGACCCACATTATCCAGATGTACAAGGGGGCGCACACATCTGGAGTTCGTTTGCAGTGGCCAGAGGCTCTGGCATGCCCATTCTGTCTCTCTCTCTCTCTGCCTCTTTCTCTCTCTGTCCATCTCTTTCAAATAAATAAAAATAAACAAAAAAAATTTTTTTAAAAAAGGTGTGCATCATTGCACTTGGCTTTAAAAAAAAAAACGAAGGACATTGGAGAGATGACTCAGCTGGTAAAGCACTTGCTTACAAAGCCTGACAGTCTGGGTTTGATTCCCCAGTACCTATGTAAAGCCAGATGCACAAATTGGCACATGTGTCTGGAGTTGTTTTGCTGTGGCAGAAGGCCCTGGTGTGCCCATACTCACCTGTCACTCTCTTTCTCTGTCTCAAATTTATTTATTTGAGAGAGACAGAAAGAGGGAGAAAGAGGCAGAGAGAGACAGAGAGAATGGACGTGTCAGGGCCTCCAGCCCCTGCAAAAAAACCTCCAGGTGCGTGTGCCCCCTTGTGCATCTATCTGGCTAACTTGGGTCCTGGGGAATCGAGCCTCAAACCAGGGTACTTAGGCTTCACAGGCAAGTGTTTAATTGCTAAGCCATCTCTCCAGTCCAAAAATATGTTTTTTAAGAAGGCCCTGAACCAGGTGTGATGGTTTAGACCTTTAATCCTATCATGAGAGACTCTGAGGTAGTGGCTTGTTTGGAGCTCAAGCCCAGCCTTGGCTGCAGTGAGTTCCAGGTCTGCCTGAGCCAGAGTGAAACACTGCTGCAACAAGAAGAACAGAAGACACTAAAAAGTAAGAGATGGCAAAAGTTAACCCTAACACACAGATTATTTAAAATGGCAAAGAAGGACTGGAGAGATGACTTAGCAGTTAAGGCGCTTGCCTGCAAAGCCAGAGGACCCAGGTTCTATTCACCAGGGTCCACATAAGCCAAATGCACAAGGTAGCGCATGCATCTGGAGTTCGTTTGCAGTGCACTCGTTTTCTCTCCTTCACCGTCATCTCTATCTACCTTTCTCTCTCAGAAAATAAATAAAAATACACCAGGTGTGGTGGTGCATGCCTTTAATCCCAGCACTCAGGAGGCAGAGGTAGGAGGATTGCCATGAGTTCAAGGCCACCCTTAGACTACAGAATGAATTCCAGGTCAGCCTAAGCTAAAGTGAGACCCTATCTTGAAAAGCCAAAATAAATAAATATAAAGTACAAAAAAATTGAAAAAGGCAAAGTATATTAAATGTACATTAATTCAGTATTTCTGTCTAGTGGACTGGGTTTTGAATTCTTTCCCTCTGTGGTTTATTTTTTTAAGCAGCCTGCCCTGATATGGAAGGTACAATTAGCACTTATAGTTCAAACCTATATACCCAGCTTCAGGGTATGTGTTTCCTCAATGTAAACCTACCCAGTTGGGGTGACTTTCTATGGCACCAACATTGAGCTGTGAAGCTGCTTCCCTCTTTGATGCACTGTGGGCTCGTCTCACCTGGCTAGGTCAGTTAGCCCTTAGCATCTGTTGTGCTGGATGCTGTGTCAGGGAGTGGTGGCTGTGATGCCTTGTCATCCTGCACTCTCCAGCAGTGTTCCTAGTGATGACTTATTGGATAAGGGAGGTTGTGAGATGCCCTCTGGAGCTGCTCAGCGGGTCCCCATTGTCTTCTCCTTCAGGTTCTTTTTCCCATCTCTTGTTTTAAATGTATCATGAATATTCTGTGGCCACAGGCCAACTGTGCAGGAAGATGGCGGCGATGTGATCTACAAAGGCTTTGAAGATGGCATCGTGAAGCTGAAGCTCCAGGGCTCCTGCACCAGCTGCCCTAGCTCCATCATCACCCTAAGAAATGGCATTCAGAATATGCTACAATTTTATATTCCAGAGGTAGAAGGCGTAGAACAGGTATGCCACTGTTAGATGTTTGCACTTAATAGTAAGATAAGTGTGAAAGACCTTATGACTTGACATTTTCAACAAGGGCAAGATCTTTTATGTTTGAAAAAAAATAATATTTTTATTTACTTGACAGAGAAAGAGGGGGAGAGAGAGAATGGGTGCACTAGGGTCTCTAGCCACTGCAGATGAACTCCAGATGCATGCGCCCCTTGTCCATCAGGCTAACGTGGGTCCTTTCGCTTTGCAAGCAAATGCCTTAACCGCTAAGCCATCCCTCCAGCTCTGAAAAAAAAAATTAATAATATTTATTATTTTGGTTGGGGAGCACACCAGGGTCCCCTGCCTATAAATGAATACCAGACATATGTGCCACTTTTGCATCTGGCTTTACACAGTTGTTAGGAAATTGAACCCCAACTGGCAGGCTTTGCAAGCAAGCACCTTTAACCACTGAGCTATCTCAGCCTCTTAGTTCAAAGCCAGCTTGGGCTACATGACTTTTTTTAAAATTATTTATTTATTTATTTGCAAGAAAAGAGAATAAAGAGAGAGAAAGTATGCCAGGGTATTGAGCTGCTGCAAATGAACTCCAGATGCATGCACCACTTTTTGTATCTGGCTTTACATGGGTACTGGGAATTAAACCTGGGTCATTAGGCTTTACAGGGAAGTACCTTAACTGCTAAGCCATCCCTCTAGCCCATAGATGACATTTTGTCTTAAAATTAAAATTTGAAAAACTGAGAAAACTTCTTAGGTAATTCTGTTCTGATTGCAGAGAAATGACATCATACAACTACAGATGAATTTAAAAGTAGAAGAACTCGAGCTGAGGAGATAGCTAAGTTGAGGAGATAGCTAAGATGAGTGTATGAGGGCCTGAGTTTGATCCCCAGGACCCCAGTAAAATGCCAGTCATGACAGCAAGCAAGCACCTGTGATCCCAGCATTAGAGAGGTAGAGTTGTAGGAGTTATGTTGTTGTTGGGACAAAACACCCAACCAGAAGCAACATATGGGGGGAAAAAAGGGTTTATTTTCAGCTTGTAGTTAAGCAGAGAAGTTTCATCATGTTGGGGAAAAGGTGGCTAAAACAGATAACCAGGCATCACGTCCTACAGCAACAGGGAGGAGAGAATCAGATCTAGCACTGGCTAGTGGCACTGGGCAGAACCTCTCAAGCCCTCCCACCTCCAGTGAGACACCTCCTCCAGGAAGGCTCCACCAGCTGGGACTTAAGTAAGAGACAAGCACATGAAGCAGTGGGGACATTTTACATTCAAACTACCAAATGGAGACAGGATCCCTGGAGCTTGCTGGGCATCCTGTCTGGCCTAATGCATAGGCTCTCGGGCAACAAGAAACCCTGTCATAAAGGAGAAGGTTGGCAGTCCTGAAGTTGGCACCCAGTGTTATTTACTGGTCTCCACATACATGTACACACATGTAAATGTGAAGCTGCCATACATATGGGAACACATATGCACATTACATATATACCAAAAAAAGATTAAAAGTGATAGAGCACATAATTTATCCACTTGCTAATTCCCCCTGTCTTGGTCACCCTCTTTTATGTAAAAATATTTTTATTTATTTGAGAGAGGGCCTCTTGCCACTGCAAACAAACTCCAAATGTATGCACTACTTTGTGTATCTGGCTTCATGTGGTCACTAGGGAATTGAATTTAGGCCAGTAGGCTTTGCAAGCACATGCCTTTGACCACTGAACTGTCTCCATCTCTCCATCCCTGACCCTCTTTATAAAACGAATATTTTTAAACAATGTTTTAAATTTAAAAATTTTTTGTTTGTTTATTTGAGAGAGAAAGAGAGTGGAAAATGCAAATGGAAAGAGAGAATGGATGCTCCAGGGCCTCCAGCCACTGCAAACAAAATTCCAAATGCATGTGCCACCTTGTGCATCTGGCTTATGTGGGTACTGCAAAGTCAAACCTGGATCCTTAGTCTTTGCAGGCAGATGTCTTAAGTGCTACCTCTGTCTCCTGAGTGCTGGGATTAAAGGCATGCACCACCACATGTTTGTTTTGAGATGGAGTCTTGCTGTGTTGCACAGGCTGGTCTTGAGCTCCCAGGTTGACATGATACTTCTGACTCAAGGTGCTACTAAGCTGGGATATCTAAGCCACCATGTAGATTTCTTTTTAATTTATATTTGTTCCATTATCTTCCTTGTGCCTATTTAAAAAATTGCATTAGTTGACACTTAAGTGGGTTAACAAGAAAGAACATTTTTATTCATGGGTCAGGGTGGAGAATGGATTGATGGATCATAAACTTAAATTCCCACTTAATTGTCTGGGTGTGATGAAGGGAAATAAGGGCTTATGCAAATCTTTCCAAAGGTGTTGGCTTTTATTATCTGAGTAATACATTAGGTCATAGAAAGATACTAACTTGTCCATTGTTTCTCTTAAAAATTATTAATTATTATCGTTTCTCTTCTCTAAAAAAATCTTCACACTTCTTTTTTCTTTTTTAATTTTTATTAACATTTTCCATGATTATAAAATATATCCCATGGTAATGCCCTCCCTCCCCACCCCCACACTTTCCCATTTGAAATTCCATTCTCCATCATATTACCTCCCCATTACAATCATTGTAATTACATATATACAATATCAACCTATTAAGTATCCTCCCCTCTTCCTTTCTCTACCCTTTATGTCTCCTTTTTAACTTACTGGCCTCTGCTACTAAGTATTTTCCTTCTCATGCAGAAGCCCAGTCAGTCATCTGTAGCTAGGATCCACTATGAGAGAGAATATGTGGCGCTTGGCTTTCTGGGTCTGGGTTACCTCACTTAGTATAATCCTTTCCAGGTCCATCCATGTTTCTGCAAATTTCATAACTTCATATTTCTTTACCGCTGAGGAGAACTCCATTGTATAAATGTGCCACATCTTCATTATCCACTCATCAGTTGAGGGACATCTAGGCTGGTTCCATTTCCCAGCTATTATAAATTGAGCAGCAATAAACATGGTTGAGCATGTACTTCTAAGGAAATGAGATGAGTCCTTTGGATATATGCCTAGGAGTGCTATAGCTGGGTCATATGGTAGATCAATCTCTAGCTGTTTTAGGAACCTCCACACTGTTTTCCACAATGGCTGGACCAGATTGCATTCCCACCAGCAGTGCAGAAGGGTTCCTTTTTTTCCACATCCCCGCCAACATTTATGATCATTTGTTTTCATGATGGTGGCCAATCTGACAGGAGTGAGATGGAATCTCAATGTAGTTTTAATCTGCATTTCCCTGATGACTAGTGACGTAGAACATTTTTTTAGATGCTTATATGCCATTCGTATTTCTTCCTTTGAGAACTCTCTATTTAGCTCCATAGCCCATTTTTTGATTGGCTTGTTTGATTCCTTATTATTTAACTTTTTGAGTTCTTTGTATATCCTAGATATTAATCCTTTATCAGATATATAGCTGGCCAAGATTTTTTCCCACTCTGTAGGTTGCCTCTTTGCTTTTTTCACAGTGTCCTTTGCAGTGCAAAATCTTTGTAATTTCATTAGGTCCCAGTGGTTAATCTGTGGTTTTATTGCCTGAGCAATTGGGGTTGTATTCAGAAAGTCTTTGCCAAGACCAATATGTTGAAGGGTTTCCCCTACTTTTTCCTCTAGCAGCTTCAGAGTTTCCGGTCTGATGTTAAGGTCTTTAATCCATTTGGACTTAATTCTTGTGCATGGCGAGAGAGAAGAATCTATTTTCATCCTTCTGCAGATATATATCCAGTTTTCAAAACACCATTTGCTGAAGAGGCTGTCTCTTCTCCAATTAGTATTTTTGGCATTTTTTATCAAATATCAGGTGGCTATAGCTACTTGGGCTTACATCCTCTATTCTGTTCCACTGATCTACATGTCTGTTTTTGTGCCAGTACCATGCTGTTTTTGTTACTATGGCTCTGTAGTATAGGTTAAAATCAGGTATGGTGATACCCCCAGCCTCTTTTTTGTTGCTCAGTATTATTTTAGATATTCGAGGTTTTTTGTGATTCCAAATGAATTTTTGGATTGTTTTTTCTATTTCCATGAAGAAAGCCTTTGGAATTTTGATAGGGATTGCATTAAATGTGTAGATTGCTTTAGGTAAGATTGCCATTTTCACAATATTGATTCTTCCAATCCAGGAACAAGGGATGTTTCTCCACTTTCTAGTGTCTTCTGCAATTTCTCGCTTGAGTGTTTTAAAGTTCTCATTGTAGAGATTCTTTATTTCCTTGGTTAGGTTTATTCCAAGGTACTTTATTTTTTTTGATGCAATTGTGAATGGGAGTGATTTTCTGATTTCATCCTCTGTGTGTTTGTTGTTAGCATATATGAAGGCTACTGATTTCTGTGTATTTATTTTGTATCCTGCTACATTGCTGTAGGTTTTGATCAGCTCTAACAGCTTGCTAGTAGAATCTTTAGGGTCCTTTATGTATAGAATCATGTCATCTGCAAATAGTGATAACTTGATTTCTTCCTTTCCAATTTGTATCCCTTTTATGTGTGTCTCTTGCCTTATTGCTATGGCTAAGACTTCCAAAACTATATTAAATAGAAGTGGAGACAGTGGACACCCTTGTCTTGTTCCTGATTCACACTTCTTTAAGGTTTAAATTTTTTTGTTTGTTTGGTTTTTTGTTTTTTGTTTTTCGAGGTAGAGTCCCACTCTAGCCCAGGCTGACCTGGAATTCACTATGGAGTCTCAGGGTGGCCTCAAACTCACAGCAGTCCTCCTACCTCTGCCTCCCGAGTGCTGGGATTAAAGGTGTGTGCAATCACGCCCGGCTTTTAGGTCTAAATAATTTTTATTTGAATAGCACAGAAGTCGAAATGATTAATAGCATTGTATTTTCTTTTTTTGTTTTAACTTTACTGTTTTTTAATATGTTTTTAATTTTTTTATTTATGAGAGAGAGAGAATGGGTATGACAGGGCCTCCGGCCACTGCAAACAAATTCCAGATGCATTCGCCCCCATGTGCATCTGGCTTAAGTGGGTCCTAGAGAATCGAACCGGGATTCTTTGGCTTTGCAGGCAAAATGCCTTAACCACTAAGCCATCTCTCCAGCCCAAAAGTTTTATTTTTGAGATAGGATTTCATGTACCCAAGGCTGACCTTCAACTCACTATGTACAGCAGAGGCAGGCCTTGACCACTTTTTCAGGAGAAAGGGGACAGGTTTTGGTTTAGTATCTCACTTCAAGGCTGGCCTTGAACTCATGGATCTTCCTACCTCAGCCTCTGGAGTACTAGGATTAAAAATGTGAGCACCAGGCTGGAGAGATGGCTTAGTGGTTAAGCGCTTGCCTGTGACGCCTAAGGACTCCAGTTCGAGGCTTGGTTCCTCAGGACCCACGTTAGCCAGATGCACAAGGGGGCGCATGCGTCTGGAGTTCGTTTGCAGTGGCTGGAGGCCCTGGCACACCCATTCTCTCTATATATATATCTGCCTCTTTCTCTCTGTGTCTGTCACCTTCAAATACAAATAAATGAACAAAAAATTTTTTAAGAAAGTGAGCACCACTCCTTTCTAGACTTAAGCACTTACCTTCTGGCTTCCGCCTCCTAAGTACTGAGGTTATGGTGAACACCTCCATGCTTGGAAGGATTCATGTTTCTAATAAGTTTTTTTTCTGGGGGGTCGCTGAAGTAGGGTCTCACTCTAGCCCAGGCTGATGTGGAATTTACTATGGAGTCTCAGGGTAGCCTTGAACTTATGGCGATCCTCCTACCTCTGCCTCCCGAGTGATGGTATTAAAGGCATGTGCCACCATATATTTTTGCAGTGATAGTTTGATTTTCTTCCTGTGGTAGTTTGAAACATGTCCTCCATGAGCACATGTGTTTTATTTTTTGTTATTGTTATTTTTTAAAATATTTTTATTTATTTGAGAAAGGGGAGAGAGAGAGAAAGAAAGAAAGAATGGGCATGCCAGGGCCTCCAGCCATTGCAAATAAACTCCAGATGCATGTGCCACCTTGTGCATCTGGCTTATGTGGGTTCTGGAGAATTGAACTGGGATCCTTTGGCTTTGCAGGCAAATGCCTTAACCACTAAGCCATCTCTCTAGCCCCCTTTATTTATTTTTAAATTTATTTATTTATTTATTTGAGAAAGGGGAGGAGCGAGAACAAAGAAACTATTGTTATTTTTAATATTTTTATTTCTTTATTTGCCAGTAGAGTGAGGGGAGAAAGAAAAATAGTGTGTGCATGATCACACCAGGGCCCCTTGCCTCTTCAAACAAACTGCAGATACACACAACTTTGTGCATTGCCTTTACATGGGTACTGGGGAATCAAACCCAGACCAGTAGGCTTTGCAAGCAAGTGCATTTAACCACTGAGCCATCTCCCCAGCTCAACACATTCTTTTTCTTTTTTCTTTTTATTTACTTTTTTTGCACAATAGAGAAATAGGGAGGGGGGAGAGAGAGAGAAAGAATGGGCACACCAGGGTGTTTAGTTGCTGCAAACAAATTCCAAACGCATATGCCACCTTGTACATCTGGTTTATGTGGTTCCTGGGGAATTGAACTGAGGTCCTTTCGCTTTGCAGGCAAGCACCTTAACTGCTAAGCCATCTCTCCAGCCCCCAACACATTCTAAATGTTTGGTCCCCAGCTGGTGGCAGTTTGGGAGGTGGAGCCTTGATGGAGGAGATGTGTTGTTGGGAGTGGGCTTAGGGGTTTTATAGGATTGCTGTCCCTTGCCAGAACTTTGCTTGCCTTCTTGCTACAATTTTCCACCTGCTATGGCAGGGATGTCCACCATCTACTTTATCATCTTTGCCCTGCCATTATGAAGCTTACCGTCAAGACGATAAGCCAAAATAAACTCTTTCCTCCCATTTGCTGCTTTTGGTTGGGTGTTTTATCCAGCAACATGAAGATAACTGCAACAGCTCTATATAACATATTTAAATGAATAAGTTGCTTTTGAAAAAATAAAACAATAGTTAAGAATATGAGTTTTACCAGTAAAAATATTAGCCAAGCTGGGGGTGGTGATACATCCCTTTAATCCCAGCACTGGAGAAGCTGAGATAGGAGGATTACCATGAGTTTGAGGTCAGAAGTCTGGGCTGTAGAGTGAGTTCTGGGTCAGCCTGGGCTAGAGTGATACCCTGCCTCAAAGAAAGAAAAAAAGAAAAGAATGCTAACCAATCAGTTATAGTTATTGCCTAACTAGACTTTACTGCTGGAAACATCTTCTGAGACAAGAAAGAGACAAGTCCTCCAGCTCTTTTGTACATACTTCATTTGCTAAGATTCCAGGTTATGGTTGAAACTTGTACTTTGGTTATTGATGACTTTATTCCTATTGGAGTAACAGGCTTTTCAGGCAGGAAAGTAATGCTTAAATCAAGAAAAGAACAATTTCTAACTCTTAATTCTTAAATTCTCTGTTTGATGGTTTTAGGTAATGGATGATGAATCAGATGAAAAAGAAGCAAACTCACCTTAAAACCCTCTGGATTTTCTTTGTGCACAGCTGTGGACTTACTGATAATATAACAAGCTTCTATTCTTAATCTGTTTTGGAACTTGATGATTAATAAAGTATGCCCTTTCCTCAAGTATAAATACTACATGTTTGGTTTACCTCACTTGATTTGTTTATGACATCCTGAATCATCACCTGTACACTTAGATTTTATTCAGAGATAGTTTTATTTTTGTTCTTCATTTCTCATGAGGCCTTCTCTGCCTAGTATTTTGAAGCAGTTCAAAATACAATCCTCTATTTGTTTTATTTGTTTTTTTATGTAGAAATAAATAGGAAAAATACCAATATTCTAACATGGCTTAGTTTTTTGTGAGATATCTCAAAATTATTTTTAGTGAAGTCAGTTTTTTTAGCTATACAGTTTTTATAAATAATAATAAACAGGAGATAGCTCAGTATCTGAAATGGTTACCTTACAAGCACCAGGACCCACATAAAATGCTAGGTGTGTTGGCATGCATCTCAAAAAACCAAATAATAATAAAATAAATAAAAATTTAAAAATAGCAAACTTTCACTGACCATTAACTATGTGACAGTGTACTTTACATTTATGAAGTTTTGGAGGTTTTTGTTGTTTTTGTTTGCTTGTTGTTTTTTGTTTGTTTGTTTGTTTGTTTTTGGTTTTTTGAGGTAGGGTCTCATTCTGGCCCAGGCTGACCTGGAATTAACTTTGTAGTCTCGGGGTAGCCCTGAACTCATGGCAGTCCTCCTACCTCTGCCTCCTAAGTGCTGGGATTAAAGGCGTGCATCACCACACCCTGCTAAATGTCCTTATGTTAATCAATGTGACACTGGAGGCCCAAGATAGGGGTTTCTATTATATGTCTTAAGTGGAAAGCAGAGTTGTGCACACCACCTCCATGCTATTCAACCTTCTGTGTGCTGAGCCCACGTCACAGAAAGAAGGCACTCTCTCTGCCATCCTAGCTGTGTCCTAATGTGCAGTCTTTTCTGTCTTCTGCAGAGCCACAGTGACCAAGATAATACTGTATGTATGTATATTCATGATTCATGCAGGCATATGAATTTCTTACTTTCTAGTGTTATCAGTCTTATCTCCCTTTTATAGTCCATTTCCCCACATCATGGTTACCTGTGTCATCTTCACAGGGGCTGACAAACTGTCCTGAAGCAACTTTTGCATCTGCTGAGACTCTAGGAAATAGTATATCTGTTTCCTTACACTTCTAGTCGTCTCTCAGCAACTCTCTGAACATTCTACCCCTTATTCTGGCTCTAATCCATCTTACAGGACAAAACTAGTAGAGATAGGACTCATTATTCTCATTGTGTTCAATGTATTAACTTTCTTGGCAGTAGAATGAGTTTTGCTTTGTTTTGTTTTTTCTCTAGCAGAACTAAAATACTAAAATAACAGTTCTAGCTTCTACCTACTGGGAAAGTTTGGCATCTCCTGGAGTGGAGTATTAAGTATTGGATACTACTGACAGTTAGAGTCAGCACCCTTTGCCCTCAGAGGATGAGGGGACAGTCAGGCTGTGTTCACTTGATGTTGACATCTTTTGCATCTTCTTGACCTTTTTAAATCCATTTAGTGACATTTTCCCCTTTCCTTTGGACAACTGATCTGTTCAATCACAGTCCTGCCTTCTTTGCCATAGGAGTGAGATACATGATTTCACACTGGACTAGAATCTTCCCCTAGGAGGTCTGAAGTGAAGTAGAGGAGGAGCTGCTCATCCTCTTTAAACCTTAGGCTGCAGGTGATTTCAGAGCTGTTTCATTGTACACAAGGTCCATAAAATAAGGCATTCTGAAGACATTGATTGCATTTCTGCATAGATGTGACCAAAGGTGTTTGCATCCCTGCTCTTCCCAAGAACATTAACTAATGAATCTCCTTTTTCCTCTACTTTGAGTGGGTTTCTATTATTTGCCACTGAAAGCTCTATACTTTATAAATTTAAAAGACAAATAGATACATTCAACATTGGGAAAATAAAAATAACACTGGTTTTCTAGAGAACCAGAACTGGCAGGGTGTATAAATAAGATCGAGAAAGATCATGCGCACAAATTAGATTTTATGGAACTGTCTCAAATAACTATGGAGGCTAGCAAATCCAAAATCTGTAGAGTGGGCTATCAGGTTAGAGGTCCAGGGGAGAGTGATATGATTCAAATCTGAAGCCTGTACGCCAGCAGGGTCTTGCTTGGACATATTGGTCTTTGTTCTATTAGGGCTTTCAACTGACTAAAATCTACCCCCATTCATTTGTGTTAGGTCTTCTGATTTAAATATCACATCCAAAAACACCTTCATGGAATCACCTAGAATAATACTTCATTAAATATCTGGGTACAGTGGGCAGCTAGGTTGACACAACCGTTACAATCCTACCCCTCATAAACTCAGAACCTATATACATCTTCCCAAGCCATAATCTCCAGAGATAATAACAAGGTCATACTTTCACCCAACATGATACACCTGTCCCATGTGCAGCTGAACCCCGCCCCAAGAAAGGGTGAAAAGATCTTGGGTGATGTTTGCCCCTTTCCTTGATATCCTGTAACCTAAATACTATTTAAAAAATTTATTTATTTGTTTATTCTGTGTGAGTGTAAAAGGCAGAGAGAGAGAGAGAGAGAGAGAGAATGTGCATGCCAGGGCCTCTAGCCACTGCAAATAAACTCCAGATGCATGTGCCACCTTGTGCATTGGCTTACGTGGGGACTGGAGAGTTGAACCTGGGTCCTTAGGCTTTTCAGGCAAAGGTCTTATCCACTAAGCCATCTCTTCAGCCCCTAAATACTATTTTCACAAACGTTAGTAATTACTAGTGTCATTCCCTGATTGTAGCCACCATCAGGACCTGTTGATCTTGGCTATGGTAGAAAGCCCTGCATATTGGGCACAAACATCCTTCAAGGAATCTTGCTTTGGCTCTATGAATCAGTATTCGCTTCCTAAGTGATATGTATTGCCTTCCTGTTGCAGTCCGGTTCACATTGCTGGTAGAAATCACCCAACCAAGAGCAGCTTCTGGGAAAAAGAGGTTTATTTTGGCTTAAAGGCTTGAGGGGAAGCTCCACGGTGGCAGGGGAAAACAATGGCATGAGCAGAGGGTTGACATCACCCCCTGGCCAACATAAGGTGGGACACAGCAACAGGAGGGTGTGCCAAACATTGGCATGGGGAAACTGGCTTTAATACCCATAAGCCGGCTCCCAACAATACACTCCCTCCAGGAGGCATTAATTTCCAAATTTCCATCAGCTGAGAACCTAACATTCAGAACACCTAAGTTTATGGGGGACACTGAATCAAACCACCACATTCCGCCCCTGGCCCCCATAAACTGATATCCATACATGATATAAAATACAATGCATTCAGTCTGACTTTAAAAGTCCCCATACTTTTTATCAATTCCAATGATGTTCATACATCCCCATAGTCCAAGATCTTTTAACTGAGCCATAATACCAAAAAATAACCTCAAAAAACCCATAATGGCACAGAATAAATATTCACACTGCAAAAGATGGCATTGGGCATAGCAAAGAAACGTTCAACCAATACAAGATTTAAACAACCAGGGCAAACATCAAACTCTGTAGTTTCAAGTCCAGCAACTCTAGCCAGTGACAAATCTTCAAGTCTGATAATTCTAACCAGCAACAAGTCTCTGGCATTCCAATTCCGCCCCTCCAGCTAGGCGACTCACAGTCCTGGAAAACTTCACCGGGGCCGGCAGCTCCTCGGCAGCCATCTCATGGTCGCGGCATCTCCACTGGGTCTCCACTGCAAGCCACTGTTCATCTTCATGGCCCCATGGGGTCTCTATGCAGGCAACCAGCAAACCCGCTTCACACTGCCCATGGCCATTTCCAAAACACAAGACTGTGTTGCAAACTCAATGACCCTCTTTCCAGCATTTCTTATACTCCACGATACCAGGTGGGGTGCCATTTTGTTAATCCAGGGGGGGAATAAAGCAGACTTTGAAGAACAAGACACTCCTTGAGCACTCAGGCGCTTTCAAAAGACTCTACATTCTTCTTGTTGCCCCAGCACAGGTCAGCTAGCCCAGTCTCAAAGGTTGTAATCTCTCAGTTGCAGCTGAATGGGCAACAGTTCACCCAAAGATTTTTCTTTCTGTGCCATATCCCTCTGCACACACCAGTTCATTTCTACGCAAAGCAACCCTGCACAACTTCTCAGGACATGGGCACAAGAGCAAGCTTTTCACACAAACTGCTAGCCCAGTCCAAGCACAGCTTTCTCACCCTCATAAGCCAAACCTCACAGTCCATAGTTCTTACTGCATTCAGGTCTTGCAGCTCAGACCAGAACAGTCCATCAAGCTGTATTTGTAGCACTGCAAGGCATCTCTTAGGCCAAGGTTTCAACTCCTTCCACATTCGTCTTGAAAATCAGCTCCAAAAGGCTGAAACCACATAGTCAGGTGTCTAGCAGCAATGCCACTCCTCGGTACCACTTTACTGTTGCAGTCCAGTTCACATTGCTGTTAGAAATCACCCAACCAAGAGCAGCTTCTGGGAAAAAGAGGTTTATTTTGGCTAAAGGCTCGAGGGGAAGCTCCACGGTGGCAGGGGAAAACAATGGCATGAGCAGAGGGTGGACATCACCCCCTGGCCAACATAAGGTGGGACACAGCAACAGGAGGGTGTGCCAAACATTGGCATGGGGAAACTGGCTTTAATACCCATAAGCTGGCTCCCAACAATACACTCCCTCCAGGAGGCATTAATTTCCAAATTTCCATCAGCTGGGAACCTAACATTCAGAACACCTAAGTTTATGGGGGACACCTGAATCAAACCACCACACTTCCTAATGATAAAACTATGTCCTTTTAAAAAAAAAAAGTATTTATCTATTTGAGAGAAATAGGCAGAGAGAGAGAGAGAGAGAGAATGAATGGGTGCAGGAACCACTGCAAACAAACTCCAGATGCATGAGCCACTGTGTGCATCTGGCTTATATGGGTACTAGGGAATCACACCTGGGTCCTTATGCTTCTCAATCATACACCTCAACTGCTAAGTCATCTCTCCAGCCCTGAAATTAAGTCTTCAAACAGCAGTTCCACCATTCTGTCAAAGCAGCTACATTAGGGCGGTGGGAAACCCAGTTCAGTGAATTCAGTGTGCTTGTTCCCATTGCTCACTTCATTCATTATGAAATTCAAAGTCATGGTTTGGCTGGATGGTTTTGGGTATAGAAGAAACATGGAATATCATGATTGTATAAATGTGTAGGTGATGGTTTGTGGAGAAGCATGGTGTGCAGGGAAGGGAAACCCATATCCAAAAGAAGCATTGATTTCAGCGATAAAACACTGCTATTTCCATGATGAAGGCAGTCTGATGCAGTTAACTTGCCACTACTGGTAAACACCTGGAGAATGGTGTCATACTTAAAGGTTCATAGGGCACCTACCAGTGTGTACATCCAGTTCAGCCTTAGTGAGTGGAAGTCTATGTTATTGAGCCCAGCCTAACCTCTGTCCTTATCACCATGGTCACTTTGAGCATTAGGACCATTAGGCACAGTATGTGGGAAAAGAGGCTACCTGCTATTCACAGACCAGATCATCCTGTCTACTTGATTGTTAAAATCCTCATGTGATATGATGACTCCAGTGAGCAGTCATGTAGAATAGAAATATCTTCACATTTTTGACCATTTAAAAAGGTTTATCCACCTGCTTCTTCCTCAGACGTCCTTGTCACTAACTGTCCAGTCATGCTTCTTCCATATCTAGCCATCCAGCCAAACCATCGCCGTGGATTTCTTGAAGTTTTGCTCACTGGAGAGTGCTCTCCACCATTGTCCTTTAGGCACTTCTCAGGAAGAGTCTGTCTTGCTGCAATTGTCCACTTTGGAGTGGAGCATGTATATAATGCAGAACTATGTGTAACCATGAAGTCTTCTCTTCCTCACATCTTCATAGCATACTCCCTTCTTGGGAGGTGCAGTCTGGGAGAGAAGGTAGTACAGTAGGCTTTTGAATTATTTCCTAAATTGACTTATGTGTGCCCTCAGGACTTGCTTGGGCCTGATTTCGCATACAGCACTTTTTCATTTGCTAATGGATTACTCCTGTATGGGTCAAACTTTATGCCTTAGTGAGTTGAGAAGATAACCAGTCGTTCATGTTGTCATGCTGGGAAACAGCTATGTGCTAACTCAGTGCTGGCCCTCGAGTATGTGAAAAGATGTTTTTTCAAAATGAGACTTGTTAGTGCCCAGCTTTACTGTAAACTTCCAAGGTCTGTATGGGCCTGCCATTCCTGATTGCTGCTGAATTTTTGTTGTTGGTGGTGAGTTTTTGTTTGTTTGGTTGGTTTTTTGAAATAGGGTCTCACACTAGATCAGGCTGACCTGGAATTCACTATGTAGTCTCAGGGTGGCCTCAAACTCTTGGGGATCCTCCTACCTCTGCCTCCTGAGTGCTGGGATTAAAGGTGTGTGCCACTGCACCCAGCTTTGTGGGTTGTTTGGTTTTTTCAAGGTGGGGTCTCACACTAGCTCAGGCTAAGCTGGAATTCTCTACATAGTCTCAGGCTAACCTCAAACTCATGCGATCCACCTACTTCTGCCTCCCAAGTGCTGGGATTAAAGGCGTACACCACCATGCCTGGCTGCTAATTCTTAAAGCACCATTAAATCTACTGAGTCATATGGCCCATGTGAAGGAGCGGTTCATGCAGCCTGGACCCCCTGGACCTACTGCAGAGCCTTCTTTCTTTTTCTTTTTGAATTTGAATTTTATTTTTTTTCTTTTCACAATTTTTATTAACATTTTCCATGATTATAAAAAATATCTGATGGTAATACCCTCCCCCTCCCTCACTGCCCCCGCACTTTCCCCTTTGAAATTCCATTCTCCATCATATTACCTCCCCATCTCAATCATTCTACTTACATATATACAATACCAACCTATTAAGTACCCTCCTCCCTTCCTTTCTCTTCCCTTTATATCTCCTTTTTAACTTACTGGCCTCTGCTACTAAGTATTTTCCTTCTCATGCAGAAGCCCAGTCATCTGTAACTAGGATCCACATATGAGGGAGAACATGTGGCGCTTGGCTTTCTGGGCTTGGGTTACCTCACTTAGTATAATCCTTTCCAGATCCAGCCATTTTTCTGCAAATTTCATAACTTCATTTTTCTTTACCGCTGAGTAGAACTCCATTGTATAAATGTGCCACATCTTCATTATCCACTCATCAGTTGAGGGACATCTAGGCTGGTTCCATTTCCCAGCTATTATAAACTGAGCAGCAATAAACATGGTTGACCATGTACTTCTAAGGAAATGAGATGATTCCTTCGGATATATGCCTAGGAGTGCTATAGCTGGGTCATATGGTAGATCAATCTTTAGTTGTTTTAGGAACCTCCACACTGATTTCCACAATGGCTGGACCAGATTGCATTCCCACCAGCAGTGTAGAAGGGTTCCTCTTTTTCCACATCCCCGCCAACATTTATGATCATTTGTTTTCATGATGGTAGCTAATCTGACAGGAGTGAGATGGAATCTCAATGTAGTTTTAATCTGCATTTCCCTGATAACTAGTGACATAGAAAAGTTTTTTAGATGCTTATATGCCATTTGTATTTCTTCCTTTGAGAATGCTCTATTTAGCTCCAGAGCCTTTTTTTTTTTTTTTTTTTTTTTTTGGTTTTTCGAGGTAGGGTCTCACTCTGGTCCAGGCTGACCTGGAATTAACTCTGTCATCTCAGGGTGGCCTTGAACTCATGGCAATCCTCCTACCTCTGCCTCCCGAATGCTGGGATTAAAGGCATGCGCCACCACGCCTGGCTCCCATTTTTTGATTGGCTTGTTTGATTTCTTATTATTTAACTTTTTGAGTTCTTTGTATATCCTAGATATTAATCCTCTATCAGATATATAGCTGGTGAAGATTTTTTCCCATTCTGTACGTTGCCTCTTTGCTTTATTCACAGTGTCCTTTACAGTGCAAAATCTTTGTAATTTCATGATGTCCCAGTGGTTAATCTGTGGTTTTATTGCCTGAGCAATTGGGGTTGTATTCAGAAAGTCTTTGCCAAGACCAATATGTTGAAGGGTTTCCCCTACTTTTTCCTCTGGCAGTTTCAGAGTTTCAGGTCTGATGTTAAGGTCTTTAATCCATTTGGACTTCATTCTTGTGCATGGAGAGAGAGAAGGATCTATTTTCATCCTTCTACAGACACATATCCAGTTTTCCCAACACCATTTGCTGAAGAGGCTGTCTTTTCTCCAATGAGTATTTTTGGCATTTTTATTGAATATCAGGTGGCTATAGCTACCTATACTTACATCTGGGTCCTCTTTTCTGTTCCACTGATCTACATGTCTGCTTTTGTGCCAGCACCACACTGTTTTTGTTACTAGGGCTCTGTAGTATAGGTTAAAATCAGGTATGGTGATACCACTGGCCTTATTTTTGTTGCTCAGTATTATTTTAGATATTCGAGGTTTTTTGTGATTCCAAATGAATTTTTAGATTGTTTTTTCTATTTCCATGAAAAATTCCTTTGGAATTTTGATAGGGATTGCATTAAATGTGTAGATTGCTTTAGGTAAGATTGCCATTTTCACAATATTGATTCTTCCAATCCAGGAACAAGGGATGTTTCTCCACTTTCTAGTGTCTTCTTCAATTTCTCGCTTGAGTGTTTTAAAGTTCTCATTGTAGAGATTCTTGACTTCCTTGGTTAGGTTTATTTCAAGGTACTTTATTTTCTTTGATGCAATTGTGAATGGGAGTGATTCTTTGATTTCATCCTCTGTGTGTTGGTTGTTAGCATATGTGAAGGCTATTGATTTCTGTGTGTTTATTTTGTATCCTGCTACATGGCTGTAGGCTTTTATCAGCTCTCACAGTTTGCTAGTAGAGTCTTTAGGGTCCTTTATACATAGAATCATGTCATCTGCACATAATGATAACTTGATCTCTTCCTTTCCAATTTGTATCCCTTTTATGTGTGTCTCCTGCCTTAAATAAGTAATTTTTTAAAAGATTGCCTAAAATAATAAAATGTCACCCATCACCTGACCTCTGTGTCCCTACTTTAGTGTTATATGCTGAGGTGCCATTTTGGTTCTCTTACAATTCATGTCAGTTCAGAGCCAGTGAGTGAGTGTTTTCCCCCAGCGCACAATTCTGGTAAAAGGCCACAGGTTCTTTAGGCAAGGCTAAGAGAAAGACTTTTGTTAATATAAGGGGTTCTCCTTGAAGGGGCCCCCTTTTCCCTTCATTTAAAGGGTTTTCAGTTTGTAAACGTTTTTTCTTTTTCTTCTTTTCTTTGTGTTTTTTTCAAGATAGGATCTTGCTCTAGCCATGGCTGATCTGGAATTCACTTTGCAGTGTCAGGGTGGCCTTGAACTGAAGGTGGTCCTCCTACCTCTTCTTCTGGAGTGTTTTTTTTTTTTTTTTTGTTTGTTTTTGTTTTTTTTTTTTTAGCAGGATCTTACTTTATTCTAGACTGGCCTGGAACTCACTCTTAAGCACAGGCTAGCCTCAAACTCCCATCAATTCTCTTACCTCAGCCTTCTGACTGGTGTGAGCCACCACACTCAGTTAAGGGTTATAACATTTTATGTCTCACATTAAACTTTGTCCATTTGACCTAGTATTTTTCTGCTTATGCATTTCAGTTACAAAGGTAGGAGGCTTTCTGTCTATTTCACTTCTAGGAACACTAAATGTTTCCAAATCAGACTATACTGATATTGCCCATTACAGTAACCTTGCTATTGGAAGTTGAGAGCTGCCACTTGGCCCTGCCACCCTGAAGTCCAACTCCTTCCTTTTCTTTAGGCGGCAGCAATCCCCATATAAACCTGAGAGAGGAGAGTGATCACAGAGATGGGCTCTTCTCTCAAATCTGGTTCTCACAGAGGTCCCACCTGGGCCCCCAGACCTTTAGTAACAGTCACTCCAATATCCCAGTATATCCCCTGAGTGTTTGAGTCCTTTCCTCTGCAGTCAACCAAAGCAGGTTTATAACTTCGAGTTCACTTACTGTGGGCCACCATTTTTTGTTGTTATTGTTTGGTTTTGTTGTTTTTGGAGGTAGGGTCCCACTCTAGCTCAGGCTGACTTGGAATTCACTCTGTAGGCTCAGAGTGGTCTTGAACTCATGGTGATTCTCCTACCCCTGCTTCCCCAGTACTGATGCGTGTCCCCATTCTGATTCTCAGGATTCTGTCCCTTCCTAGTCAATGCTCTTTACTTTTATTCTTTTTGTTTTGTTTTGTTTTGTTTTGCAAGGTAGAGTTTCACTCTAGCTCAAGCTGACCCGGAATTCACTATATAGTCTTAGGGTGGCCTGGAACTCACAAAGATCCTCCTCTGTGCCTCCCAAGTGCTGGGATTCCCCGGCAACAATGCTCTTTATATCAGACATCTGCAGGACTCAATTTTCCATTTGTAGTATAGTCAGTGTTGGTATACAGACAATGAAGAATGAGATTTGGAGTTAGGTTGTCACCAATCTCAGCTCTGTGACTGTAAAGATATGAGTCTTCAGGAAAACAAAAAAACTTTCAGGTCATTGATGTGACATTTGGACTGGGAATTCAGAACCAGTAAATTAATTCTTTTCCACTTTGCCCAGAGATGTCAACAGTGAACTGTAGTCACAGGTTTGACAGCAATCTTTTCTTTTTTTAATAGAGCAAGTATAAAAGAGAGAGAGAGAGAGAGAGAGAGAGAGAGAGAGAGAGAGAGAGAGAGAATTGCCATGCCAGGGCCTCAGCCACTGTAATCGAACTCCAGATGCTTGCACCATCTAGTGGGCATGTGTGACCTTGCACTTGCTTCACCTTTGTGTGTCTGATTTCCGTGAGATCTGGAGATTGAGTCCTTAGACTACAAAGGCAAGTGCTTTAACCACTAAGCAATCTCTCCAGCCTGAAAGCAATCTTTTTTAAAAATATTTTATTTATTTATGTGAAAGCAAAGAAAGATAGAGAGAGAAAAAAATAGATATACCAGGGCCTCTTGCCACTGCAAATGAACTCCAGATGCATGTGTCACTCTGCATCTGGCTTCATATGGATATTGGGGAATTGAACCCAGACAGGCAGGCTTTGCAAAAAAGCACCTGTTGTTTGGGGGCAACAGGGGCCTCGCTGACAATCAACTTGCTGGGAGGTATCCCACCCTTGGTACTGAAATTTTTCTAATAACAACCTGTGGTTTCTGGGTGCAACATCGTACACCTCCATAGAATACTTCTGCTCAAACTTTCTTCTCTCTTTAAAAAAAAATTTATTTATTTATATTATATATTTAGCTAGCAAAAAAAGTAGGTTTCCATATGGCTTAAAATTATTCATAGCATCTTATATCTTAAATTTTGATTAACACTGTTGTAGGCAGTTTCATGGTGCTGGGATGAATGTCCAATCACAGTTTATGGGAGGAACAGAATTTATTTCAGCTTATTGATCCAAGGGGAAGTTCCATTAATGATGGGAGAAGCTGGTCCACATTCATAAATTCAGGCAGAGAGAAAAACCACCAGCAGCTTGTAAAAACCAAAGAAAAAGCAGCAAGAACGAACTAGCAGCAAGCAGGACACCCAGAATTCAGGCTGCTCTCTACACCTTTGGGCTGAAATTCAGATCCACACCCAAACACACCTTTGGGCTGGACCCTAGGATCCACCCCCCAGTGACACCTCCTCCAACCAGGTGGCTGGAGACCCATTATAAGCTTCAATAAAATACCTGAGTTACGCTGGAGAATTGCTTAGTGGTTAAGGCACTTGCTTGCAAAGCCAAAGGACCCAGGTTTGATTCCCCACTACCCACATCAAACCAGATTTACAAGGTGGCTCATGCATCTGGAGTTTGTTTTCAGTAGCTAGAAGTCCTGCCATACCCATTCTATCCCACTCTTACCCTGCCTCTTCCTTTTTCGTAAATAAATAAGCAAACAAGAATAAATTCCAAAATACATATATTTTTAAAAACCACCTGAGTCTATGGGGGGCACACATTCATACTACTACACCTTCCTCTCACCCCTCCTGTTCTCTATTCCCTCCCCTGAGACCATTTTACCCTCAGTATTCTGCCCCTCTATTTTTATACCTACTATACCTTCCTCTTAAGCTTCCACCTGTCCTCCCTCCCTCATAGCCCCTTCCTAGTGCCTGGCCTGTTCTACTGATTTCACTCCAACTCACATACAATTCTAAACATTTGAATCTAGGTAGGATCCACACATGAGAGAGAACATTCAGCATTTCACTTTATTTGAGCCTGGTTTACCTCACTATAATCCTTTCCAGATACACCCATTTCCCTGAAAATTTCATAATTTTATTTTATGGCCAAATAAAATCCCATCATGTAAATGTACCACATTTTCATTATCTATTCATTAGTTGAAGGGCATCTAAGCTGGTTCCACTTCCTAGTTATTGTGAAGAGTGGCAATAAACATGTATGGGTAAGTATCTCTAAGGTAAAGAGTAAAGCCCTTAGGATATATGCCAAGGAGTGGTATAGCTGGGTTGTATGATAAACTTATTTTTAACTCTCTCAGGAACCTTCACACCAATTTCCACAATGACTATAAATTTACATTCCCCGGGCTGGGGAGATGGGTTAGTGGTTAAGACATTTGCCTGTGAAGCCAAAGGACCCAGGTTTGATTCCCCAGGACCCACATAAGCCAAAAAAAAAAAGATTAAAAATGTACATTCCTACCAATAATAAAGAAAGGTTCCTATTTTCCTACACCTTGCTATCATTTACTGTCATTTGTTCAGGCGCTTGCCTGCGGTGTCTAAGAACTCCTGTTCGAATCTCCAGGTCCCATGTAGCTAAATGCACAAGTGACACAAGCACACAATGTTGCACATATGCACAGGGGCAAATGCATCTGGAGTTTGTTGACAGCAGCTGGAAGGCCCTGGTGTACCCGTTCTCGTTCTTAATCTCTCTCTGCCTCTTTCCCTCTCGAGAAAGAAATGTTATTTGTTTTCTTGATGATGGCCATAAAAGCATGTTTTTAGATGTCAATTGGACATCTGTATTTCTTTTTTGGAGAACTCTCTATACAGTTCTATAGCCACCACCCCCCCTTTATTGAGGTAGGGTCTCACTCTAGCCTAGGCTGACCTTAAAATCACTATGTAGTCTCTCAAGGTGGCCTCAAACTCACGACAGTCCTCCTACCTTTGCCTCTCACGTGCTGAGATTAAAGGCGTGTGCCATCACGTCTGGCTGTAGCCCCCTTTTTTTGATTGGATTGTTTGATTTCTTTTTCTTTCCTTTTTTTTTTTTTTTGTTGTTGTTTTTTTGAGGTAGGGTCTTACTCTAGCTCAGGCTGACCTGGAATTCACTATGTACTCTCAGAGTGGCCCTGAACTCATGGCGATCCTCCTACCTCTGCATTCCGAGTGCTGGGATTAAAAGTGTGCACCACCATGCCCAGCCTTCTTTCTTTTTTTCAATACTTTAATTTTACTTATTCTTTTGATAGAGAAAAAGAGAGAGAGAGAGAGAGAATGGGCATGCCAGGGCTTTACATGGGTACTGGGGAATCAAACCCAGGTTGTCAGACTTTGCAAGGGAGCACTTTAACCACTGAACTATCTCCCAGCCCCTTCAACCTTATGTTTGTTGCTCAGAATTGCTTTGGGTGTTTGAGGTTTTTTTGTTCCAAATTAATTTTAAGATTTTCTCTATTTTGGTGAAGAATGCCATCAGAATTTTGATGGAGATGGAGATTCTATTGAATCTATAGATTGCTTCTAGTAAGGTAATATTTTATTTTCTTTTCCTTTATTTGGTTTTTCAAGGTAGGGTCTCACTCTAGTTCAGACTGACCTACAACTCACTATGTATTCTCAGGGTAGCCTCGAACTCATGGTGATCCTCTGCCCCCCAAGTGCTGGGATTAAAGGCTTGTGCCACCACACCCAACTGGTAAGATAATATTTTCATAATAGACTCTTCCAATCCATGAACATGGAATGTCTTTCAATTTTCTAGTGTCTTCTGCAATTTCTCTTGAGCATTTTAAAGTCTTCATTGTAGATACTTTTCACATCTTAGTTAGGTTTACCCCAAGGCACTTTGTTTTTTGTTTGTTTGTGTTTTTGGTTTTTCGAGGTAGGGTCTCATTCTAGCCCAGGCTGACCTGGAATTCACTTTGTATTCTCAGGGTGGCCTTGAACTCATAGTGGTCATCCTACCTCTGCCTCCCAAGTGCTGAGATTAAAGGTGTGCACCACCACGCCTGCCTCCAAGGCAGTTTTTTTTTTGAGGCAGTTGTGAATAAGTATGTTTCCCTGATTTCATCCTCATCATGTTTGTTGTAATAGTTATTTATAGATATAATTTATATATGTATTTATATACATATAAATATAATTTATAGTTTTTAATCTCCTGCTATGTTATTAGTGTCCTACTGTGTCTAATTTATAAATAATACTCTATCCAGGCTGGAGAGATAGCTTAACAGTTAAGGCATTTGCCTGTGAAGTATAAGGACCCATGATCAACTCTTCAGATCCCACATAAGCCAGATGCAAAAGGTGACACAAGTGCATAAGTTCACACATGTGCACAAGGTGGCACACACATCTGGATTTCGATTGTGTGGCTGGAGGCCCTGGCACACCAATCCTCTCTCTCTCATAAAAAAAAAATCTTAGTTATTGTGATGGTTAATCTTTTTTTTTCATGTGTATATTCATGTTCATATGAGGTGTCCATGTGTGCAGGGGTGTGTGTGTGTGTGTGTGTGTGTGTGTGTGTGTGTGTAGGCCAGAGGTTGATTTATGGCAACATCCTCAATTGCTGTCCACCTTATTAATTAATTAACTTTTTTAGGAACAGGGAGTTTTAGGAATATCAGTTTTAGGAAAAGATGGAGGGACTAGGCATGGGAGAATTGATGGCAGATTGCTGGGTGCCAGCCCAGAAGAAACAGTGTGCAGTGGGTCAGCAAGGGGAGGGGAACCAGGTGTGACCTGAGAGAGCAAAGATGAAAGGGAGAGCGAGAAAGAGAAAAGGTATACATATAGAAAAGAAAGCAGATTAGAGAGAAAAGACAGAAGTGCATTTATGAAAGAAAAACAGAATCAGAGACTCAGGCAGGGCTAGAGAGATGGTTTAGTGGTTAAGGCACATACCTGTGAAGCCTAAGAACCCAGATTCGATTCTCTGGGTCCCATGTAAACCAGATGCACATGGTGACATATGCATCTAGAGTTCGTTTGCAGTGGTTATAGCCCTGGCATGCCCATTCTCACTCTCTCTCTCTCTCTTCTCCCCTCTATCTGTCTCTAATAAGTAAGTAAAAATAAAAACAAAATCTTAAAAAAAGAGGCTGAGGCAGAGACAGATACAGGAAAGTATACACTCCTTGAATCAGGAAAGGGAAGAACAGAAAAAGCCACATTATACTCTTCCAGACACAAAATGGCCTGGACTATCCATAATAGGAGGAAAAGATGAGGGCATCAAAATAAAAGGGAGGGGGAGGGGACAATAAAAGAGAGGGTTGAGGAGAGTGGAGTTGTGAAGGGGAAGGTGGGGGGAGGGAATTACCTTGGTTTAGTCTATAATTATGAAAGTTGCCAATAAAAAATTTTAAAACTTTTTTAAATTAAAAAAGCCACATTATATTTTGAAATGGTTTCTCCTTAAACCTGGAGTTCAAAGCCAGGTGTGGTGGTACACACCTTTAATCCCAGCACTCAGGAGATAGAGGTAGGTGGATCACCATAAGTTTGAGGCCCCCCTGAGACTACATAGTGAATTCGAGGTCAGCCTGGACTACAAGACCCTACCTCGAAAAACCAATTAAAAAAAAACAAACCTGGAGTTCACTAATTTGGCCACACTGGCTACCCAGCAAAGCATGGGGATTGTTCTGTCTTCATCATCTCAGCACTGGTATTATGTTACCATGCCCAGCATTTTACGTGGGTGGGTGTATCCAAACTCATGTCCTCATGCTTGCACGGCAGGCACTTTACCCCTGAGCCATCTCTGTAGGCCTATAACAGCTCATCTTTAAAAAAAAATTCTTAATTTATTTTTTATTGACAACTTCCATAATTATAGACAATATCTCATGGTAATTCCCTCCCTCTCCCCACTTTCCCCTTTGAAACTCCACTTTCCATCTTACCTCTTCCCCCTCTCAATCAGTCTCTCTTCTGTTTTGATGTCATCATCTTTTCTTCCTGTTGTGATGGTCTTGTGTAGGTAGTGTCAGGAACTGTAAGGTCATTGATATCCAGGCCATTTTGTATCTGGAGGAACATGTTGTAAGGAGTCCTACCCTTCCTTTGACTCTTACATTCTTTCTGCCACCTCTTCTGGAATGGACCCTGAGCCTTGGAAGGTGTGATAGAGATATTTCAGTGCTGAGCATTCCTCTGTCACTTCTTCTCAACAACATGGTGCCTTCTGAGTCATCCCAAGGTCACCACCATCTGAAAAGAGAAGCTTCTCTAATCAAAAGTGAAAGTATCATTAATAGATGAGTGTGAACATTAAGAGAAGTGTTTACTGGGCAGTTTGGTAAGCATATTATATACATTTAGATAGATACCAGCAGACGTTACACACCTAGGGCTATGACTACTACTCTCATAGATTTTCAGTATCAGGGATGTATTCCTTCCATGGAGAGGGCTTCCACCCCAATTGCAGAGTGGTTGGTTTCCCCCATAAGATATGTGCCACTATTGCATCCATTGGCTCACTTGTCCTGGCTGGTCAAATTTAAGGCTTGCAGTGTCCACCATTCAGTATCTCCACTGGTGATTTCTCTCTCTCCCATAAAACTGCATGCAGTATGGCTTTTTCCAGCTTTCTGTCAGCTGATCAACATGGAGTATATTTTCAGCTCAGCTTCAGGAGGATTTCTCAGTGGCCTCTCAGCCCAAGTATGTGGAGTCTTCACCAATAGGGTCTTACCGTCTATTCCTGGTGGGAAACCAAGGGCCTCAGCAATGGCCTGTAATGTTTGGAGGGCATCAGGGACCTCCCTGGCCAACAACTCACTGGAAAGTATCCCATCCCTGGTACTGAAAATTTTCTTTTTTGTTTTTCCACAATTTTTATTAACATTTTCCATGATTATAAAAAATATCCCTCCCCCCCACACTTTCCCCTTTGAAATTCCATTCTCCATCATATTACCTCCCCATCTCAATCATTGTGAAAATTTTCTAATAACAATCTATGGCTCCTGGGTGTTCCATTTTCCAAAAAAGTTGGTTTCCATATGATTTATTTATATTCTCTTAGATTTTGATTAGCCCTCTCCCCACCTTTCCTTACACAGTCTCTTTCCCTGACCTCACTTAGGCCTTTTCACCCCCATTAATCTGTTCCTCTACTTACATACATATAATACCATCCTATTAAGTTCTCCTTCCCTCCCTTTCTAGTCCCTTAGTATCTCCTTTCTAGCTTACTGGCCTCTGCTACTGTTTTATTCCATCTCACATAGAAGTCCAATCATTTGTAGCTAGGATCCACATATGAGGAGAACATGTGACATTTGGCTTTCTGGGTCTCGGTTTTACCTCATTAGGTATGATCCATTCCAGATATATCCATTTTCCTGCAGATTTCATAATCTCATTTTTCTTTACTGCTGAGTATAACTCCATTGTATAAATGTGCCACATCTTCATTATTCACTCATCAGTTGAGGGCCATCTAGGCTGGTTCCATTTCCTAGGTATTGTGAATAGAGCAGCAATAAAAATGGTTGGGGGCTGGAGAGATGGCTTAGCAGTTAAGCACTTGCCTATGAAGCCTAAGGACCCCGGTTCAAGGCTCGGTTCCCCAGGTCCCTCGTTAGCCAGATGCACAAGGGGGCACACACGTCTGGAGTTCGTTTGCAGTGGCTGGAAGCCCTGGTGCGCCCATTCTATCTCTCTCCCTCTATCTGTCTTTCTCCCTGTGTCTGTCGCTCTCAAATAAATAAATAAAAAATGAACAAAAAAAAAATGGTTGGGAAAGTATTCTGAGGTAGTAAGACGAATCCTTAGGATATATGCCTAGGAATGGTATACATGGGTCATATGGTAAATTTATTTTTAGCTCTCTCAAGAACCTCCACACTGATTTCCACAATACTGGACCAGATTGTATTCCCACCATCAGTGTAGAAGTGTTCCCCTTTTACCACATCCTTGCCAGCATTTATGGTCATTTGTTTCCATGATGGTAGCCAATCTGACAGGAGTGAGATGGAATATCAAAGTAGTTTTAATTTGCATCTCCCTGATGGTTAGGGATGTAAAACATTTTTAGATGTTTATATGCCATCTCTAATTCTTCTTTTGAGAACTCTCTATTTAGTTCCATAGCCCAGTTTTTTAAAAAATCTTTTTACTTTTATTTATTTATTAGAGAGAGAAAGAGAAACAGAATGGGCAGGCCAAGGCCTCAAGCCACTACACATGAGAAAGAGATAGAATGGGTGCGCTAGGGCCTGTAGACACTACAAACAAACACCAGATGCATGCACTACCCTGTGCATCTGACTTACATGGGTACTGGAGAATGGAACCTGGGTCCCTAGGCTTTGCAGGCAAGTGCCTTAACCACTAAGACATCTCTCCAGCCCTAGGTACATATTCTTAAACAACTGCATAAACACATGTCCCCTAAACACAGACTCCCCCCCCCCCCCCGAGCATCTTTCCACTGCACATGGCCCATGACTTCAAATTCATCTCTATGGACTTTCTAACTAGAGGAGGAACAGATTTTGTGAAGTCTGAGTTTATGCTATTTCTTTGATTTTTTTTCAAGGTACGGTCTCACTCTAGCCCAGGCTGACCTGAAATTCACTGTCTCAGGCTAGCCTCGAACTCACAGGGATCCTCCTACCTCTGCCTCTGAGTGCTGGGATTAAAAGCATGTACCACCATGCCCAGTTGAGGTTATACTACTTGTGGAAGCCTTTTAAAAACACAAAATAAGAACTACGTCATGAAAACAAATGATCATAAATGTTGGCGGGGATGTGGAAAAAAAGGAACCCTTCTGCACTACGGGTGGGAATGCAATCTGGTTCAGCCATTGTGGAAAACAGTGTGGAGGTTCCTAAAACAGCTAGAGATTGATCTACCATATGACCCAGCTATAGCACTCCTAGGCATATATCCAAAGGACTCATCTCATTTCCTTAGAAGTACATGCTCAACCATGTTTATTGCTGCTCAATTTATAATAGCTGGGAAATGGAACCAGCCTAGATGTCCCTCAACAGATGAGTGGATAATGAAGATGTGGTACATTTATACAATGGAGTTCTACTCAGCGGTAAAGAAAAATGAAGTTATGAAATTTGCAGAAAAATGGATGGACCTGGAAAGTATTATAGTAAGTGAGGTAACCCAGGCCCAGAAAGCCAAGCGCCACATGTTCTCCCTCATATGTGGATCCTAGCTACAGATGACTGGGCTTCTGCGTGAGAATGAAAATACTTAGTAGCAGAGGCCAGTAAGTTGAAAAGGAGACATAAAGGGTGGAGAAAGGAAGGGAGGAGGATACTTAATAGGTTGATATTGTATATATGTAATTACAATGATTGTAATGGGGAGGTAATATGATGGAGAATGGAATTTCAAATGGGAAAGTGTGGGGGTGGGGAGGGAGGGAATTACCATGGGATATATTTTATAATCATGGAAAATGTTAATAAAAATTAAAAAAAAAAAAGAACTACAGAGATGGCTCAGCAGTTAAAAGTGCTTGTTTGCAAAGCCTGTGGCCTGGGTAAAGTGGCACATGCATCTGGAGTTCACTTGTAGAGGCAAGAGGCCCTGGCCACCAGCCTTATTTCTGTTGCTCAAAATTGTTTTAGGAGGTTTATTGTGCTTCCAAAATGAATTTTAGGATTTTTTTTCCCCTATTTCCATGAAGAATGCCATTGGAAGTTTGATGAGGATTGCATGAAATGTATGGATTGCTTTTGGTAAGATTGCCATTTTCACAATATTGATTCTTCCAATCCAAGAACAAGGGATGTCTCGCCATTTCCTAGTGTCTTCTGTAATTTCTGTCTTGGGTGTTTTAAAGTTTTCGTTGCAGAGATCCCTCCTTTCCTTGATTAGGTTTATTCCAAGGTACTTCTTTTTTTTTTTAATATTTTTTTTAATTTATTTATTTGAGAGCGACAGACACAGAGAGAAAGATAGAGAGGGAGAGAGAGAGAATGGGCACGCCAGGGCTTCCAGCCTCTGCAAACGAACTCCAGATGCGTGCGCCCCCTTGTGCATCTGGCTAATGTGGGACCTGGGGAAACGAGCCTTGAACCGGGGTCCTTAGGCTTCACAGGCAAGCGCTTAACCGCTAAGCCATCTCTCCAGCCCCCAAGGTACTTCTTTTTTTTTTTTTTTTTTTTTAAATTTTTATTAACATTTTCCATGATTATAAAATATATCCCATGGTAATTCACACCCTCCCCACCCCCACACTTTCCCGTTTGAAATTCCATTCTCAATCATATTACCTCCCCATTACAATCATTGTAATTACATATATACAATATCAACCTATTAAGTATCCTCCTCCCTTCCTTTCTCCACCCTTTATGTCTCCTTTTCAACTTACTGGCCTCTGCTACTAAGTATTTTCATTCTCACACAGAAGCCCAGTCATCTGTAGCTAGGATCCCCATATGAGGGAGAACATGTGGCGCTTGGCTTTCTGGGCCTGGGTTACCTGACTTAGTATAATACTTTCCAGGTCCATCCATTTTTCTGCAAATTTCATAACTTCATTTTTCTTTACCGCTGAGTAGAACTCCATTGTATAAATGTACCACATCTTCATTATCCACTCATCTGTTGAGGGACATCTAGGCTGGTTCCATTACCCAACTATTATAAATTGAGCAGCAATAAACATGGTTGAGCATGTACTTCTAAGGAAATGAGATGAGTCCTTTGGATATATGCCTAGGAGTGCTATAGCTGGGTCATATGGTAGATCAATCTCTAGCTGCTTTAGGAACCTCCACACTGTTTTCCACAATGGCTAGACCAGTTTGCATTCCCACCAGCAGTGCAGAAGGGTTCCTTTTTTTCCACATCCCCGCCAACATTTATGATCATTTGTTTTCATGATGGTGGCCAATCTGACAGGAGTGAGATGGAATCTCAATGTAGTTTTAATCTGCATTTCCCTGATGACTAGTGACGTAGAACGTTTTTTTAGGTGCTTATATGCCATTCGTATTTCTTCCTTTGAGAACTCTCTATTTAGCTCCTTAGCCCATTTTTTGATTGGCCTGTTTGATTCCTTATTAGTTAACTTTTTGAGTTCTTTGTATATCCTAGATATTAATCCTTTATCAGATATATAGCTGGCGAAGATTTTTTCCCATTCTGTAGGTTGCCTCTTTGCTTTTTTCACTGTGTCCTTTGCGGTGCAAAATCTTTGTAATTTCATTAGGTCCCAGTGGTTAATCTGTGGTTTTATTGCCTGAGCAATTGGGGTTGTATTTAGAAAGTCTTTGCCAAGACCAATATGTTGGAGGGTTTCCCCTACTTTTTCCTCTAGCAGTTTCAAAGTTTCCGGTCTGATGTTAAGGTCTTTAATCCATTTGGACTTAATTCTTGTGCATGGCGAGAGAGAAGAATCTATTTTCATCCTTCTGCAGATATTTATCCAGTTTTCAAAACACCATTTGCTGAAGAGGCTGTCTCTTCTCCAATGAGTATTTTTGGCATTTTTATCGAATATCAGGTGGCTATAGCTACTTGGGCTTACATCTGGGTCCTCTATTCTGTTCCACTGATCTACATGTCTGTTTTTGTGCCAGTACCATGCTGTTTTTGTTACTATGGCTCTGTAGTATAGGTTAAAATCAGGTATGGTGATACCACCAGCCTCTTTTTTGTTGCTCAGTATTATTTTAGATATTCGAGGTTTTTTATGATTCCAAATGAATTTTTGGATTGTTTTTTCTATTTCCATGAAGAAAGCCTTTGGAATTTTGATAGGGATTGCATTAAATGTGTAGATTGCTTTAGGTAAGATTGCCATTTTCACGATATTGATTCTTCCAAGCCAGGAACAAGGGATGTTTCTCCACTTTCTAGTGTCTTCTGCAATTTCTCGCTTGAGTGTCTTAAAGTTCTCATTGTATAGATTCTTTACTTCCTTAGTTAGGTTTATTCCAAGGTATTTTATTTTTTTTGATGCAATTGTGAATGGGAGTGATTCTCTGATTTCATCCTCTGTGTGTTTGTTGTTAGCATATATGAAGGCTACTGATTTCTGTGTATTTATTTTGTATCCTGCTACATTGCTGTAGGTTTTGATTAGCTCTAACAGCTTGCTAGTAGAGTCTTTAGGGACCTTTATGTATAGAATCATGTCATCTGCAAATAGTGATAACTTGATTTCTTCCTTTCCAATTTGTATCCCTTTTATGTGTGTCTCTTGCCTTATTGCTATGGCTAAGACTTCCAAAACTATATTAAATAGAAGTGGAGACAGTGGACACCCTTGTCTTGTTCCTGATTTTAGTGGAAAAGCTTCCAGTTTTTCCCCATTTAGTAATATGTTGGCTGTAGGCTTGTCATAAATAGCCTTTATTATATTGAGATATGTTCCTTCTATTCCCAGTCTCTGTAGGACTTTTATCATGAAGGGATGTTGGATTTTGTCAAATGCTTTCTCTGCATCTAATGAGATGATCATGTGATTTTTGTCCTTCAACCCATTTATGTAATGTATTACATTTATAGATTTGCGTATGTTGAACCATCCCTGCATCTCTGGGATAAAGCCTACTTGGTCAGGGTGAATGATCTTTTTGATATACTCTTGTATTCTGTTTGCCAATATTTTGTTGAGAATTTTTGCATCTATGTTCATGAGGGAGATTGGTCTGTAATTTTCTTTTTTTGTTCTATCTTTGCCTGGTTTTGGTATCAGGGTGATGCTGGCCTCATAGAAGGAGTTTGGTAGGATTCCTTCTTTTTCTATTTCCTGGAAAAGCTTAAGAAGCAATGGTGTTAGCTCTTCCTTAAAAGTCTGGTAAAATTCAGCAGTGAATCCATCCGGGCCTGGGCTTTTTTTAGTTGGGAGATTATTGATAACTGTTCGGATCTCCATGTTTGTTATAGGTCTATTTAAGTGATTAATCTCATTTTGATTTAATTTAGGTAGGTCATATAGATCAAGGAAATCATCCATTTCTTTCAGATTTTCATACTTTGTGGAGTATATGCTTTTATAGTATGTCCCTATAATTTTTTGAATTTCTCTGGAATCTGTTGTGATGTTACCTTATTCATCTCTGATTTTATTAATTTGTGTCTCTTCTCTCTTTCTTTTGGTCAGATTTGCTAAGGGTTTATCAATCTTGTTTATCCTTTCAAAGAACCAACTCTTTGTTTCATTAATTCTTTGGATTGTTCTTTTTGTTTCTATTTCATTAATTTCTGCCCTAATCTTTATTATTTCTTCCCGTCTACTACTTTTTGGTTTGCCTTGTTCTTCTTTTTCCAAGGCTTTAAGGCGAAGCATTAGGTCGTTTACTTGCGACCTTTCTAATTTCTTAATATAGGCACTTAAGGCTATAAATTTACCTCTTAGAACTGCCTTCATTGTGTCCCAGAGATTTTGGTATGTTGTGTTCTCATTATCATTTGACTCTATAAATTTTTTGATTTCCTTTTTGATTTCTTCATTGACCCACTCATCATTTAGTAGTGTATTGTTTAGCTTCCATGATTTTGTGTATGCTCTATAGCCTTTCTTGCTACTGATTTGTAGTTTAATTCCATTGTGGTCAGATAGAATGCAAGGAATTATTTCAATTTTCCTGAATTTGTTAAGATTTGCTTTGTGTCCTAATATATGGTCTATTTTAGAGAATGTTCCATGTGCTGCTGAAAAGAATGTATATTCTGCAGCCTTTGGATGAAATGTCCTGTATATATCTGTTAGGTCCATATCTTCTATGACCTCATTTAGTCCAGATGCCTCTCTGTTTATTCTTTCCCTGGATGACCTGTCAATTGATGAGAGTGGGGTGTTAAAGTCACCCACCACCACCGTGTTTGGTGTTATCTGTGACCTTAGTTCTAATAGTGTTTGTTTGACAAATTTGGGAGCCCCCATGTTAGGTGCATATATGTTTAGGATTGTAATGTCCTCCTGTTGGAGTGTGCCCTTAATCAATATAAAGTGACCTTCCTTATCTTTTTTGATTAACTTCAGACTAAAGTCCACCCTGTCTGATATTAGGATAGCAACCCCTGCTTGTTTTCTAGGCCCATTTGCTTGAAACACCGTCTTCCAACCTTTCACCCTAAGATAATGTCTATCCTTTGTAGAAAGGTGAGTTTCTTGAAGACAACAAATTGTAGGATCCTGCTTTTTAACCCAGTCTGCAAATCTATGTCTTTTCGTTGGGGCATTGAGACCGTTGATATTAAGAGATATTATTGAAAGGTGTGTATTTATGTTTGCCATTTGTGTGTGTGTGTGTGTGTTACTTGTTCTACCTGTGCTCTCTTCTGTTAACTGGTATTTGAGTATGGCTGGTTTTTTCTAGGTTCCTTATATGTGTGCTTTTCCTTTTGTTCAGCATGGAGGATTCTATCAAGTATTTTCTGTAGAGCTGGTTTTGTCTTCAGATATTCCTTTAACCTGCTTTTGTCATGGAATGTCTTTATTTCTCCATCTATTTGGATGGATAACTTTGCAGGATAAAGTAACCTTGGTTGACAGTTGTTATCTTTCAGAACTTGGAATATATCACTCCAGGCCCTTCTGGCTTTAAAAGTTTGTGTTGAATAATCTGCTGTAATCCTGATGGGCTTGCTTTTGTAGGTAACTTGATTTTTCTCTCTAACTGCTTTCAATATTTTTTCTTTGGTTTGTGTGTTTGGAAGTTTGAGTATAATGTGGCGAGGAGAGTTTCTTTCTGGGTTTTGTCTGGCTGGGGTTCTAAAGGCTTCCTGTATCTGTATTGGCACCTCTTTCCCAATTTGGGGAAAATTTTCCTCTATGATTTTGTTGAAGATGCCTACTATGCCTCTGGAGTGGAATTCTTCTCCTTCTACTATGCCCTGAATTCTTATATTGGATCTTTTCATAGTGTCCCGAATATCTTGAAATTCCCACTCATACTTTTCTATAAGTTTGTCTTTCTCTTTGTTGGACTGCATTAGGTCTGCCACCTGATCTTCTAGCTTAGATATTCTGTCCTCTCCCTCATCCATCCTACTGGTGAGATTTTCTACAGAGTTTTTTATTTCATTAACTGTGTTCTTCATTGCTAGTAATTCTGACTGGTTTTTCTTTATTATTTCTATTTCTCTATTTATGTCTTGTATTGCCTTCTTTATTTCATTAAATTGGTGTCCTGCCTCTTCTTTGATTCCTTTGATTTCCTCTTTGATTTCCTCTTTGATTTCCTCTTTGATTGTTTTCATGTGTTCTTTGACCTCTTTGAACATATTTATAATTATTCTTTTGAACTCTTTCTCAGGCATTTCCTCTAACTCTTTCTCACTGGAGGACATTTCTGATGCATTAATACTTTTAGGTGGATTTATATCGTCTTGCTTTTTAGTGTTTCTTGTGTTATAATGTATATATTTTTGCATCTTGGATTAAGTTAATGCTTGGATTTTCTAGCTAGCTGTGTATTCTTAGCTGTATCAATTGATTTGGTGTAATATATTTTCAGGGTAGGACCTTAAGGTATTAGGTGTGGCTCTTAAGACTCTCAGAGTATCTACAAAGATGTTCTTAGGGGTTGAGTTTCCCTGCTATAGGAGTATTCAAGCAGGCTGAGTGGAATAATATACTGGTAGATTCTAAAATTTAGCTAAACACTGTACCCATTCCATCAAAAACAGCCCCAAGTATGTATGCAAGAGTAGTTATTATAATGACCAGATCCTCTATCAACAAAGATGTTTAGATTTCTGGTCTGTTGAGGTATCCAAGTCAGCTTGTGACCAGGTGAGACCCTTCCCTGGTGCAATCCCAGTTACCTTGGGTGATTGTGGTCTCAGTCAAGTTGCTGCCTGGGTCGTCGGGCTGCTGTTCTGATTTCTGGAGCTGGGCACTTGCTTTTCCTACGGGGCAAACTGAGCCGCTGCCGCCGCCTCTGCAGCTGTTGTAGGTGCCACCCCCGGGGCCCCCACCGCTGCTGAAGCTGCCGTTGCCGTGTCCACCGCTGCTGCTCACCCCGAAGCCGCTGCTGCGGGATCTGTCACCGCTGCCGCTCCTGGGTCCACTGCTGCTGGGGCCACTGGTACCGGTGCTGGAGCCGCTGAAGTTGCTGCCAAATTCTGCTCCTGCTTGGGTCCCGCCGTCAGCCCAAGTTGGCGTGGCCGGGTCCCGGGCCGCTGCTGTGTTCGCTGGAGCTGGGTTCAGGCGGCAGGGGAGGGGAGGGAGCCGCGGCTGTTCTGGTTGTATCGTTTCTCCACGTGTGCTTTTACCTCGCGGTCTGCTCCTCCCTCCGTTGCTCGCTGCCGCTCTCCCCTCACGTTTCCCGAGTTGCGGAGAGCGCGGTGTGAGGGGAAAATCCCGCACCTGGCTTGTCCTGCGGCTCGAGCCGAGAATCCGGCGGTTTTCTGCCGCTCCGCGGTTGCGGCGGGTAGCTGAGCCACCCCGGAGCCGCTGTTCCCGCCTGTGCAGGCTCTGGATGCTCTATAACTCTTCCACTTCTCCGCTGCCGCCTCAACTTCCTATACACCTCACTTTTTAGTAAAAGTGTGTATTTTGCTGAGTTTTTTTTGGTCTTTCCCCCCCCCAGGCTGTTTTGGCGTGGTACCTATGCTGCCATCTTAACCGGAAGTCCCAAGGTACTTCTTAAATGTAATTGTGAGTGGGAGTTATTCTCTGATTTTATCCTCTGTGTGTTTGTTGTTAGCGTATAGGGAGGCTACTGATTTCTGTGTGTTTATTTTGTATCCTGCTACATGGCTATAGGTGTTTATCAGCTCTAACACTTTGCTGATAGAGTCTTTAGGGTCCTTTATGTATAGAATCACGTCATCCGCAAATAATAACTTGATCTCTTCTTTTCCTATTTGTATCCCTTTTATGAGTGTCTCGTACTTTGTTGCTATGGCTAAGACTTCCAGTACTATATTAAATATAAGTGGGGACAGTGGATACCCTTGCCTTGTTCCTGATTTTAATGGAAAAGCTTCAAGTTTTTCTCCATTTAGTATTATGTTGGCTGTAGGTTTGTCATAAATAGACTTTATTATGTTGAGATATGTTTCTTCTATTCCTAGTTTCTGGAGAACTTTTATGGTGAAGGAATGTTGGATTTTGTCAAATGCTTTTTCTGCATTTAATGAGATAATCATGTGATTTTTGTCCTTTAGTCCATTGATATAATGTTGTAGTGATTTGATTCAGGTGTCCCCCAGAAATTTAGGTGTCCTGAATGCTAGGATCCCTGCTGTTGGAGATTTGGGGATTAATACCTCCAGGAGACAGTGTATTGTTGGGGGCTGGCTTATGGCTTATGGCTCCCCCTTGCCAGTGTTTGGCACACTCTCCTATTGCTGATGTCTACCAGATGTTGGTAAGGGGGTGATGTCCACCCTGTGCTCATGTCATTGTTTTCCCCTGCCCCATGGAGCTTCCTCTTGAGTCTGTAAGCCAAAATAAACCTGTTCTCACTAGCTTCTTTTGGTCTGGTGATTTCTGCCAGAAATGCAAACCTGACTGCAATAATGTTGGTACCGAGGAGTGGTGTGATTTACTACTAGACACATGACTGTGTGGATTTAGCCTTTTGGAGCTAATTTTCAAGAGGAATGTGGAAGGATTTGAAACCTTGGCCTAAGAGATGCCTTTCAGTGCTATAAGTACAGCTTGATGGACTATTCTTTTTTTTTTTTTTTTTTCACTTTAAAATTATTTATTTATTTGAGAGTGGGGAGGAGAGAGGATGGGGTGTGTCAGGGCCTCTTGACACTGCAGACAAACCCCAGAAGCATGCACCACTTTCTGTATCTGGCTTTATCTGGATACTGGGGAATCAAACCATGGGCCCATAGGCTTTGCAAACAAATGCCTTTAACTGCTGAACCATCTTCCCAG
Source organism: Jaculus jaculus (assembly GCF_020740685.1). NCBI lineage: Eukaryota > Metazoa > Chordata > Mammalia > Rodentia > Dipodidae > Jaculus > Jaculus jaculus. The sequence goes on along the minus strand of NC_059107.1, from coordinate 78,296,566 downwards.
GCCTGATTTCCTTCCTTCCTTCCTTCCTCCCTTTCTTTTTGAAAAATTTTACTGGGTATGTTGCAAGATGGCAGCAGACTGGCCAGTAGCTGGAGTATCACCTACAGCCTGGGGAGGACCTTGAAGTTTTCTTTTTTTACTTTATTTGATTTCTTATCTGATAGATAGATAGAGAGAGAGAGAGAGAACAGGCACCCCAGGGCCTCTAGCCACTGCAAACGAATTCCAGATGTAAACATCATATCTTGTGCATTTGGCTTATGTGGGTACTGGGGAATCGAACCAGGTCCTTAGGTTTTTCAGGCAAACACCTTAACTGCTGTCTTGCCCGACCTTGAATTTCTGATCCTCCTTCCTCCACTTCCTTAGTGCTGGGATTACAAGTATGTGCCACTGCAAATGGCTTTCTTTTCTTTTCTTTTTGTTTTAATTTTTTGGGCCTTGGGGAGATGGCTCAGTGGTTAAAGGCACTTGCTTGCAAAGCCTTCTGGACTGGAGTTTGATTCCCCAGTACTCACATAAAGTCAAATGCACAAAGTGGTGCATGCATCTGGAGTTGGTTCGCAGCATTTGGGGTTCATTTGCAGCAGCATGAAGCCCTGGAACACCCATTCTCTCTCTCTCTCTCATAAATATAAATACTTAAAAAATAAAATTCAGGCTGAAGAGATGGCTTAGCGTTGATGGATTATTCTTGTCAGAGTTGAAAGACCTGAATGCAGTAAGTAAGAACTATGGACAAATCCTTAGGGACTTTGGCTTTACTAGATTATCTGTTCAGTTTAATCCCCATGCTTGTATAAATACACTGTGTTGGTTTTGACTGGATGTCTACATTGCTCAGTTGAATTTTAGAATTTGCTAGTAATTTGCTTCACTCAGTGTACTACATTACTTGAATAGCAGATAACACCAAACACAGTTGTAGTGGTGACTTCAACACCCCACTCTCATCAATTGACAGGTCATCCTGGCAAAAAAAATATAAAAAGAGGGGCTGGGGATTTGGCTTAGCAGTTAAGGCACTTTCCTGTGAAGCCAAAGGACCCAGGTTTGATTCCATAGTACCCATAAGCCAGATGTACAAGGGGGTGCATGCATCTGGAGTTTATTTGCAGTAGCTAGAGGCCCTGGTGTACTCATTCTCCCTCTGTCTCCTCCCCCCCTCACTTTCTGTTTGCAAATAAAATAAAAACATTTAAAAAATTAAAAGAGATGCATCTGGATTAAACGATGTCATAGAACAATATAAAGTGACCTTCCTTATCTTTCCCAAATAATGTTGGTCTGAACTCTACCCTGTCATATACTAGGATAGTGACCCCCGCTTGTTTTCTAGGGGGCACATGCGTCTGGAGTTAATTTGCAGTGGCTGGAAGCCCTGGCATACCCATTCTCTCTCTCTCTCTCCTTCTTTCTCTCTGCATGTCGCTCTCAAATAAGTAAATTAAAAAAACCCAAAAATTAAAAAAGAATTTAAAAAGTTAAAGGGTTGGAGAGATGGTGTAGTGGTTAAGGTGCTTGCCTGCAAAGCCTAAGGATCCAGGTTTAATGCTACATTACCCATGTACAGCCAGATGTACAAAGTAGCATATGCATCTGGAGTTTGTTTGCAGTGGCTGGAGGCCCTGGCATGCCCATTCACTCTCTCACACTCAAATAAATAAATAAAATATTAAAATCTTAAAGGGCTGGAGAGATGGCTTAGCAGTTAAGGTGCTTGCCTGCAAAGTCAAGAACTCAGGCTAATTTCCCAGGACCCATGTAAGCCAGATGCACAAGGTGGTGCTTGCATCTGGAGATACTTGCAGCTGCTGAAGGCCCTGGTATACCTGTTATCTTTCTCTCTCTCTCAAATAAATGAATAAAGATAAAATATTTTTTAAAAAATCTTAAAGAATGCCAGGTATGGTGGCAAATGCCTTTAATCCCAGCATTTGGGAGGCAGAGGTAAGAGGATTGTCATGAGTTTGAGGCCATCCTGAGACTACATAGTGAATTACAGGTTAGCCTGGGTTAGTGCAAGACCCTACCTTGAAAAACAAAACAAAAATCTTAAAGAGCTATTTAATATTTTATTTATTACTCATATGAGAGGGTATGAGAGAGAAAGCTTCTGACCACTGCAAAGGAACTCCAAACACATGTCCTACCTTGTGCATCTGAGTTTAAGTGGGTACTGGGAAATTGACCGGGGTCTTATTACTTAGCAGGCAAGGGCCTTAACCACTGAGCAATCTCTCCAGTCCTTAAAGAACTACTTAAATTATGGTTTTTTGAGTCTTTAGAAACAGCCACTGGGAGCTCTGATGGATTTCAACTTAACAGGATTTCAACTTAACAAGGCAAGGCAAGTACAGTACAGAACTATCGGATTTAATGGGCCTGAGGATGTGAATAGGGAAGTGGACTTCAATGAAGAGGATGAATGAGGCCCTTCTTAAGTTTGTTCAGAGCTGTTGGATACAGAGAAAAATTTCTTTCCAGTTCTTCAGATGTTCAAACTGGCTCCAGATGTCCCTTTTCCTTCACAGATCATTTATTATATTTTCCTCTGGACCTTATTTTTAAAGGGCCAGCTAAGGCAGTGTCTTGACTGGAACATGGTTACAAAGAGTTCTTTGTTAAAGTAGTGCTTGGTGAGGTTGTTCAAGGCTGGGTTGGAAACGTTGACCTTTAAAGTTTCTTCCTTTTACCTGATACTAAGCACTTTCCAACATAGCTATAGGATGGAGACAGATAAGACAAAGAGTCATTGTGAGCAAGCAGCAGGAAGTACAGGACATTATTGTAGCTGGAAAACATTGGTGGTAGTATCAGCAAGGAGAGGACAGCGCCACACTGTTATCCTCAGCAGCTCAAGGAGTTCCCATAATCTTTTAGAAACTTTGACTCAGAACCCAGGATTCATGGCTTTGATATAAAGTGTTTCAGGACTAGTTGGAGTTTTTTTTTTTTTTTTTTTTTCTAAGGTAGGGTCTCACTCTAGCTCAGGCTGACCTGGAATTCACTATGTAGTCTCAGGGTGGCCTCGAACTCTCGGCGATCCTCCTACCTCTGCCTCCCGAGTGCTGGGATTAAAGGCGTGCCCCACCATGCCCGGCTTAAGTTGGAGTTTTATTAAAAACAAAATGATGGCTGGAAAGGTGGCTCAGCCTTTAAAGATACTTGCTTGCAAAGCCTGATTGCCTAGGTTCTATTCCCCAGTACCCAAGTGAAGCCAGATTCACAAAGAGGCTCATGTGCCTGCAGTTCATTTGTAGTGGTAAGAGGCCCTCGTGCCCTTTCTCATTCTGTCTCTGTCCCTCTCTCTTACTCACTCTCTTTGCTTGCAAATAAATGAATAAAAATATCTTTAAAAAAAAATAGAAAGAACTGGATATGTTGGCTCACACCTTTAATCCTAGCACTAGGGAGGCAGAGGTAAGAGGATCGCTGTGAGTTCAAGGCCAGCCTTGGATTACAGAGTGAGTTCCAGGTCAGTTTGGGTTAGAGTGAGACCCTGCCTTGAAAAAGAAAAAGAAAGAGAAGGTGTGTCAGTTACTGTTCTTCGCTGGGACAAATACCCAACCAGAAGCAACTGATGGGAGGAAAATGTTTTATTTTGGTTTATAGTCTGGAGGGGGAAACTCCATGATGGCAAGGGAACCATGGCATGAGCAGAGCCGGGACATCACCCTCTGGCTAACATCAGGTGGACAACAGCATCAGGAGAGTGTGCCAAACACTGGCAAAGTGAAACTCCCAACTGGCAAAGCCCACCCCCAACAACACACCTTCAGCAAGGTTTAAATTCCTAAATTGCCATCATCTGGGGATCAAGCATTCAGACACGTACGTTTATGAGGCACAACTGAATCAAACCACCACACAGGGAAAACACCATCAATGGCAGAAGAAGCTGGCTCACTTCTATATATCTATAGCAAAGATACCACCAAACAGTCAGCAAATATGAACACTCAGAGCTCAGAGTGCTCTGAACACACCTTAGGGCTAGACTAAAAGATCCATGCCCAGTGGTACCTTCTACAGCAGGCTGCTGGAGACATGAGTTGTAAGCTTAATCAAAAATCCCTGAGGCAGGGCTGGAGAGATGGCTTAGCGGTTAAGCGCTTGCCTGTGAAACCTAAGGACCCCGGTTCGAGGCTCAGTTCCCCAGGTCCCACGTTAGCCAGATGCACAAGGGGGCGCACGCGTCTGGAGTTCGTTTGCAGAGGCTGGAAGCCCTGGCGTGCCCATTCTCTCTCTTCCTCTATCTGTCTTTCTCTCTATGTCTGTCGCTCTCAAATAAATAAATAAATAATTAAAAAAAAATCCCTGAGGCTATGGGGGACATACATGTACATTCAAACCACTATAAAGATATTCAAGAGCATGGCTTTGGGATTTTCAAAGAAGTGACATAGTTTATTAAAAGAAGACTCTCTTTTTCTTTTGTGTGAGTGGTATGTGTTCATATGCATGTTTATATCTTTGTATACTTGTGTGGGGGGTGCATGTGTGTGCATGTGCATTATGTAGAGGCCCAAGGTCAACCTCAAGGATCTTTCTCACTTGCTCTCCATACTATTCTTTTTTTGTTTTGTTTTTGTTTTTTGAGGTAGGGTCTCACTTTAGCCCAAGCTGACTTGGAATTCACTATGGAGTCTCAAGGTGTCCTTGAACTTACTGCAATCTTCCTACCTCTGCCTCCCAAGTGCTGGGATTAAAGGCGTGCACCACCATGCCTGGCTTCCATACTATTCTTTGACACAGTCTCACACTGAACCTAGAGCTCACTGATTTGGGTAGGCTAGCTAGCCAGTAATCCCCAGGGATTCCCTGTCTCTGACTCTCTAGTGCTGGAATTACAGATATGTACTGCTATGCTTGGCATATGCTTTATATGGGTGTTGGAAATTGGAATGCAACTCTTCATTCTTGCACTGCAAGCATGGTATCCACTGAGCCAACTCCCATCCCCTTATGATACTTTTAACATAGATTTTAAGTGTGACTTAAGAAAAACAGAAGGTGCTTTATAAGAAATTAAAACATTCCTAAGCTTGGGTATAGGCTTCTTAAGGGAGATTTGAACAGTTATCTTAATATTAGTGTGTGTCTGTACACTCACAGTGATTCTTCTACCTTAGCCTCTGTAGTGCTGGCATTAAGAGCATATGCCACTGTGCTCAGCTCAAGTGCTTGATTTTTTTTTCCTCCTATCTTGGTTTATTGAGGTAGAATTTTGCTCTAGCCCAGGCTAACCTGGAATTTACTATGTAGACTTAGGGTGGCCTCGAATTCACAGCAATCCTTTTACCTGTTCCTCCCAAGTGCTGGGATTAAAGGCGTGTATCATCACGCTCAGCTAAGTGCTGGAATTCTTGATTTTCAGTTGGCGAGAGGATTCAGACTTCAGGGTGAAGGATTCTTTTCCTGTCCCCTGTCCCATAATTTTCTTTCTATTTTGTCTTACTCCTGCTGGTATTTTCTTTATGATAATCAACAGTTTTATAGCCAACAAACAAGTGTTGCATAAGCCTTGGAACCACACCATTTCTCCTGGGCAGTATCATCAGGTCCCACCAGAGCCTCTCAGGTGAGCTAAGATGTGTATCCAGAGACCCTTGTTTCTTTCTTTTCATTTATTTTTTAAATTGTGTTTAAAAAAATATTTTAAAAATATTTTTACGAAAATGTGTGAATGGGCATGCCAGGGCCTCCTGCAGCTGCAATCAAACTCTAGATGTTCCATTTTGTGCTCCTGTCTTTAGGTGGGTATTGGGGAATTGAACTTGGGGAAGTCCAGTCTTTGTAAACAAAGGCCTTTAACCACCAAGCCATCTCTGTTTGTTTGTTTTTGAGGTAGGGTCTTATTCTAGCCCAGGCTAACCTGGAATTCACTCTGTAGTTTCAGGATGGCTTTAAACTCAAGGTGATCCTCCTACCTCTATCTCCCATGTGCTGGGAATAAATGTAGGCACCACCACACCTGGCTTCCTTGTTTGCTTTTTAAAAAAAATTATTTATTTATTTTATGAGAGAGAGAGGGCCTCCAGCGACGGCAATCAAACTCCTGACACATGTGATGCCTTGTGTGCTTGCATCACCTTGTGCATCTGGCTTACATGAGACCTGGAGAGTTGAATATGGGTCCTTACCCTTTGCAGGCAAATGCTTTAACTGCTAAGCCATCTCTCCAATCCTTTTTTTAAATGTGTGCGAGAGACAGGGAATGATAATTGGTATGACAGGGCCTCCAGCCACTGCAATTGAACTACAGATGTGTTGCTCCCTTGTGCACATGTGTGACCTTGCGCACTTGCATCACTGTGCATCTGGCTTACGTGGGACCTGGAGAGTCAAGCATGAATCCTTAAGCTTCACAGGCAAGTACCTAAACCACTAAGCCATCTCTCCAGCCCACCTTTTATTTTATTTTTTATTTTTTTTGTAACTGAAGGCCCCTTACTGGTCTTGCTTCCACGAGTGACCAAGATCAAGGGAAAAGGGAGCAGGGGGTGGTGGTGGGTGGGAAGCTAGCTGGTGCATGGAAGAGTCACTTCCACAGCATTCCATTTACACACAGAACTAAACAGACAAGCACAGAATCACCATTGTGCTTAGGAGTGGGGCTGGAGAGATGGCTTAGTGGTTAAGGTGCTTGCCTGCAAAGTCTAAGGACCCAAGTTCAATTTCCCAGTACCCATGTTGATCCAGATGCACAAGTGGTACATGCGTTTGGAGTTCATTTGCAGTGTGCCCATTCTCTCTACCTGCCTCTCATACTCTCTCAAATAAGTAAGTAAATAAATAAATACAATGTTAAAAAAAAAAAAAAAGAATTGGCAGCATAGGACTGGGAAGTTAGAGGGGAAGTAGGGGTGTCATTAAAAAACACAACACCTTCTCAAACTGGGTGCCTGGACTGCTTTAACCCATAAGGAAGCAGTTCAAAACTGGTTTGGGAAGGCCAGAACCATCACTGATACAGGGAGGAGGAAAGTCCAAAGGGCAGGGGGATAGTGTGGCAACTGGGGTGAACGGACTGACTTTCCCTTGCTGGGATTTCCCCAAGCCTTTTGATCTGGCAGTAAGTGGGCAACCTGCAGTCCCCAAAGGCATGTCTGAGGCTGCTAGACGCTGGTGGTGGTGGTGGTTGGGGGGTTGGAGACAGCTCACACAGGCTTGCTGTCCAGGGAGGCGGATGACCACACTGCCACCCACCTAGCTTCTGTGCCAGCACAACAGTCCTTGAGCTCTTCATAGCAGTGTGCTTATAATTCATGCCTGGTCTCTGCCTTCTTCATGGAGTCCTTGGAGCTGGCAAAGACCATTTTGCTCTTAAGGATACACACTCAGGGGCCTCTGAAGATGAACACCAGAGCCCCCTTCTTGCTTTCCTTGGGCTAAGTGGTTGCATCGTTTTGGGCACAGTGACCCTGTGTGGCAGCATCTTGACAAAGATGGCATAGGGCCATCCACAGGGTGGCCTACATCACTCACCAGGATCTCCTTGCCTCCTCCAGAACTTCTTGTCCTCACTCAGGCAGAAGAGCACCACCTTCTTGCACTTCTTCACTTCCTCTGATGTTGATGGTTTCCACACCTTCATGTCACAGAACATCGTGATGACACCATCAGAGACAGCCACACCCAGGGCCATGTTTTGGGATGTGAAAGGGAGAAGACAAGGAGAGCCACAAAAGAACTGAGCAGCCGCAGCTGCTGCTGGGACTGACTGAACCAGCCCCTGTTTCTTGAATTAAATGCATTGGCATTAACAGTCCACATTTTAACTCTGCTGTCATCTAGAGACCTTGTAAGGGTTTGAAGTAACAAAGGGCTTTAGGTGAGAAATACTTTGATCATTTAAATACACCATTGAAAAATGGAAAGTCCTCTGCTCCTTTAAGTAGTTTTGGATGAATTCTATGACTTTTTTCACTAATTCAAAAACATTTTTCTTTCTTTCGAGGTAGGGTCTTACTCTAGCCCAGGCTGACCTGGAATGCACTATGTAGTCCCAGACTGGCCTCCAACTCACAGCTATCCTCCTACCTCTGTCTCCTGAGTGCTGGGATTAAAGGCTTTCACCACCATGCCTGGCACATTTGTGTGTGTGTGTGTGGGTTAGGGTCTCACTCTAGCCCAGGCTGACCTGGAGCTCACTCTGTACCCCCAAGCTGGCCTTAACTCATATTGATACTCTCCCCTTTTTAATCAAAGAAATGAGCCACCACACACAGCTCGAAAACATTATTTATTTAAATTTAAAAAAAAATTTTATTAACATTTTCCATGATTATAAAAAAATATCCCATGGTAATTCCCTCCTATTTAAATTAAAAAAATTTGAGTGAGGGAGAGAGGGGCTGGGGAAGAGGATTGGTGCACCAGGGCCTCCAGCCACTGCAAACGAACTCCAGATGCATGTGCCACCTTATGCATCTGGCTTACGTGGGTCCTGGAATCAAGGTCCTTTGGCTTTTCATGCACGCCTTAACCACTAAGCCATCTCTCCAGCCCTCAAAGACATTTTTGATTCATTACTTTTTGCTTGGGATCTATACTAGGTATTGGCTATACAAAGACTCACTCTCCAGTTTTAGGAAATTTACAGCTTAGTAGGGAGAGATTACAAACAAAACCCATTGTATAGAGCATATCTTTCTTAAAGGAGGAAGCTCAAAGGATAAGAGGCCTAAGTGTGTGTTTTTCTGGGGAAACATTTAAACAGACAAGGCTGGGAAGCTATGCTGGGACAAATTACAATGTGCAGACGAGTGAGGATGCTGTCCATTCAGCTTTGTTGGAACACACAGGGATGGAAGGCGGGGTAGGAAGGGAACTAAGAACAGATACTTCCACAGTGGGAAGAACCTCGAGGCTCTGAAAGTACATTTACTCTAGAGCCATTAGTAGAGATTTGAGAACCACAAACATTTGACAAAGGTAGTATTTAAATCTTTCTGAAGCAAAAGCCCAGACAATAATGTCTCAGGAATACAGTTCTCTAACCATGCTGTGGTATTTTGATTCAGGTATCCCCCACAAACTTAGGTGTTCTGCATGCCAAATGTTGATGGCAATTGGAAATTAAAGCTTCCTGGAGGCGGTGTATTGGGGGTGGGGCGGGTTTATGGGTTTTATGGCCAGTTTCCCCATGCCAGTGTTTGGCACACTCTCCTGTTGCTATTGTCCGCCTTATGTTGGCTAGGGGGTGATGTCCACCCTCTGCTCATGCCATCGTTTTTTCCTGATATCATGGAGCTTCCCCCTTGAGCCTGTAAGCCAAAGTAAACCTCTTTTTTTTTTCTTTCCCCACAAGCTGCTCTTGGTTGGGTGATTTCTATCAGCAATGCGAACCTGACTGCAACACATGCCTATCTTGGCAGGAATGGTGCATTGATTCATAGCACTAGTGGTTCAGAGTCAAACAAACTGAAGGCTATGTCCAGCCCTCTCAGGTGGGCATTCAGCGGAGGGCCACCCACAAGTGTTCTACGCACAGGCACAGTGTTGGGATCACCGAGCCTGTCATTCATTGCCACTGTCCACAACAAACGGGGTTCAGGAGACAATAAATGGGGTGCAGAGGCTTTTAGAAACTAGACAACGTGCGTACAGCTTAAGTTGGAAAGCGAAATGGTCAGCCACAGAAAGACCGGCTGAACGCAAGAAGCGCTTGGTCGTCAAAGATTCTGGCACGTCTGTCCGTCCGCTGCCACCTCACCCGAGCTCCGGGCAGATTTTCCTCAGCTTAATCGTCCCTTTTGCACCGTAATTTGTCCCTGGGCCCTGCCTTTCGGATGCTGACCGTGATCCCGTGCTAAGTGCTCTGCAAACATTCCCCTCCCTTCTTCTCCTCCAGCGCCTGCAGCGGCGACGTCCTAGCGAGGGCGTCTCCAGGAACCAGAGGCGGATGCCGCCGGACTCGCTGCCACGTCTTGGCTTTCCAGCAGTCCGGCGCCTGCGCGGGCCAGGGGCGGGGCCTGCGCGTGATCGGCGCGGACGTGGCCCAATGAAGTTGGCTCACGGCGGCGCGCGCCGCGCTGGGGGGGGCGGGGCGGGGCGGGGGCGGTTGCGGGCCAAGCCGGGAGCAGTGGTCGCATCCCGAGGGCGTCGCGTCGTTGCCTCCGCCGAACAGCCGCAGTCCTCCCGTGGGCATCCCCGAAACTTGTGTGCGCCGACTCCCTGCAGCAGCTCAATTCTCGGCTCCGGGCCGCCCTTCAGCATCATGTGCGGTAAGGGCCGCGGACGGATGGGGGCGTGGGGCGGCGGGGCCGGGCTTGCGGCGCAGGAGGCCGGAGGTGGAGACGTGAAGTCCGGAGACGGGCGGGGGCGTCCTGCGGCGGCGGGCCGGGCGGGACGGGGGTCCAGGAGAGTGGGGTGACTCTGGGGACGGTGCCTGAAAGGCGGGGCCCGCAAGAGGAATAAGGGAATCAGGAAGACGGAGGGCATGGGGGAACTCTAGGAGGACGCAGAAAAGTCGGGGGCCGAAGGAGGTTCGTGGGGCCACATGGGTGTCGGCGACAGCAGGGGTTCAGGAAGCCACAGGGGGATGGGGACGCACTGGGGGTGTCTTTGCACAGATAGGAGACTGCACTGAAAAAAGAAGAGGCCTGAAGGAATGAGGTATGGAGGCGAGCCTTTGAAGGGTCACCAAATGAGGCAACATGTGAGACCACCCTGTGCCACCCAGACAGTGAGAATGGAATTCAAAGAGTAGGGTATGCAAGTACCCCATCACTGACCTGTAGCCTTAGCCCCTCCCCCACTTTTAGAGGTAAGGGAACAAGGTGTCACTCTTACTCCGGACTGGTTTGGAAGTCAGCATAATCATCCTGCCCCAGCCTTTTAAGTTCTGGGATTACAGGCTTGAGCCACCACACCTGGCTGGTGCCATCTCTTAAAGTTATTTTGCGGTCTTTAAAAAAGTTATTTAATCCTGGTCGTTTTCTGTAGGGTGGCCCTACTAGGACTCAAACAAAATCGACAGTGGTATTACACGTATTTTTTCCTGTCACTCCTTGTCTTAAGAGATGATTACTGATTACTAACTTGATAAAGAAGTTTTAGACCTTATCTCCTGGTAGAAGAGCTGGGCCACATAACACTTTGCTTGCATGTGCACCCACTTAACATGTTTTTCCTAGAACAGCTAAAACGTAGTTAGGACCTCTTATTCCATATTTTGAGCTTTATTACCTAAAAAAGCTACTTAAAGAGATTGTGAGAATTATATGTGATATGACTAATACTACTCTGAAATTGGAATTAATTTCACCATTAATGGTCTAGAAAAAGAATTGTATTCTTTCTTTTTTGAAATTGACAAATGACTTTATCTCCAGAAGAAAGAACATCAAAAAGAGACAGCTCCTCACGCTGTAATTCAGGCTGACCTGCAACTCTAGGCAGTTTTCCTGAGTGCTGGAATTATAGGTGTATGCCACTACATCTGGTTTCCAAGAAAGAACACCTTCTGCTTTTTTTTTGGAAGTAAAGCAAGAAATTTATTGAGAAAATAGTGAGAAAGCCTAGAATATCACAGCAAGCATGCCTAGGATTTTTGTGATTAATCTAAGGAATTTAGCAGTGACAATCTGAAAATCTACAAGCTGCTGTCTAGAGCACTTAAAAAAATTATTTTTTTGCTTTATTTTATTTACGTATTTGAGAGAGGGAGAGACAATGGGCGTACCAGAGCCTATAGCCTCTGCAAATGAACTCCAGATGCACCTGCCATCTTGTACATCTGGTTTACATGGGTCCTGGGAACTAAACCTGGGTTTTTTGGTTTTGCTACCAAGTGTCTTTAACTGCTAAGCCATCTCTCCAGCCCCAAGAGCACTTTTTTTCAAATTTTTTTTCAATACTTTTATCTATTTTGAATGTCTTTATTTACTTGCAAGCAGAGAGAGAGAGAAGAGAAGAGAGACAGAATGGAAGAGCACTAGAGCCTCTACCCACTGCAAACAAACTCCAGATGCATGAGCCACTTTGTGCATTTGGCTTCACGTGGGTACTGGGAAATTGAATTCAGGTCATTAGGCTTCTCAGGCAAGCACCTTAACTGTTAAACCATCTCTCCAGCCCTATTTTTAAAAAATATTTTATTGCTGGGCATAGTGGCACATGCCTTTAATCTCAGCACTTGGAAAGCAGAGTTAGGATGATTGCTATGAGTTCAAGGCCACCCTGAGACTATAGAGTGAATTCCAGGTCAGCCTTGGCTAGAGCGAGACCCTACCTCGATAAACCAAAAAACAAAACAAAACAAAGTATTTATTAGAGAAAGGCAGATAGAGAGAGAATGGGTGCACCAAGGTCTCTAGCCATTGCAAATAAACTCCAAATGCATGTGTCACCTTGTGTATCTGGTTTATATGGGTACTGGGGAATCAAACCTGCATTCTTAGGCTTCACAGGCAAGCACCCTAACTGCTAAGCCATATCTCCAGTCCCATCCAGCCCTATTTTTATTTGTTTACTTGAGAGACAGAAGCAGAGAGAGAGAGAGAAAATGGGTCCACTGGGGCTTCCAGCCTCTGCAAATGAATTCCAGACGCATACGCCACCTTGTGTATCTGGCTTATGTGGGTCCTGGAGAATTGAAACCTGGGTCCTTTAGCTTTGCAGGCCAACACCTTAACTGCTAAGCCATCCCTCCAGCCTCACTTTTTTTTTTTTTTTTGAGGTGGGATCTCACTGTAATGCAGACTGACCTCACTATGTAGCCTGGGCTAGCCTTAAACTCAACTGTCCTTTTATTTCAGCCTCCTGACTGCTGGGATTAAAGGCATGTGCCACCAAGCCTAGCTAGAATACCTTTTAAAGGTAGGCCCAAAGCCAGGCATGGTGGTACATGCCTTTAATTCCTAGCACTTGGGTAGCAGAGGTAGGAGAATTGCCATGAGTTTGAAGCTAGCCTGGGACTACATAGTGAATTCCATGTCAGTTTGGGCTAGAATGAAATCCTACCTCAAAAAAACTAAAATAAATAAATAAATAAATAAATAATAATAATAATAGCAATAAAGACAGGTGCAATTAGAAGAATTGGTGGGAGGATCACTGTTAGTTTGAGGCCAGCCTGGAGCTAGAGTGTGGCCCTGCCTTGGTGAGAGGGGCTAAGTGGGAAGAATGGAAGCTCTTTGGGAAACATTCTTTAGTCTTTTGTATGAAGGAACTGAGCAGGATATAGGTTGAACTTAGTGTACATTTTTTTCTGTATTTTATGTCCATTTTAATTTCTGAAAATGAGGAGCAGGTTTAAATTTGGAGAGAATAAAAATAGGAACATCTATAAATACTTACTGAATTGTTAGAGCAGACTTGAGAATGAATTATACTTTTGATATTTAATAGATTGATTTTGTAAAACAGTTTAGTTTGGAATTGTGAGTAGTGAATTTTCAAGTAGATTAATTGTTAGTATGTTTGATTTGGTAATTAATTTTTTTCTTTTTTTTTTTTTGTTCAGTTTTTAAAGACATGGTCTCATGTAGCCCAGGGTGGCCTGGAACTTGCTGTGTAGCAGAGGATGACTTTGAACTCTCCTATCCTCCTGCTTTGCTGCCTACTAAGTGCAGGGATTTACAGGTATGCACCACCCTGCCTCACTGATAAACTGGAATAATGAGCTGTGTACATAGTTTAGTACCTGACATTTTACTTACAGTTTATTTCCTTATCTTGTTCCAGGAAATTAGGTGTCCAAGCACCAAAAATTCAGGCCCAGTTCAGATAAAGCTCAGATAAAGAAGCCTTATAGCCAGGAGACTAAACATTAGTCACAGTAGCCATGAGTGCATTACTGTCATTAAACAGAGTTTAACTACTGAGGAAACAATATAAAGAAGAAATGAGTTAGCACAGTATTTGAGGCATTTCTAACATCCTGCTTTTAAAGAAGACTGGAGTTTGGCGTGATTCCAGGACTAGTGTTTAGAACTGATTTTCTCTAATGTAACACTTGAAAGTTAAGGTGAGAAGTTGTCTTTATTTTCCTCCCACATCTTTTTGTTCTTTTTTTTTTTTTCTTTTTCTTTTTTTTTTTGGTTTTTCAAGGTAGGGTTTTATTCTAGCCCAGGCTGACCTGGAATTTGCTATGTAGTCTCAGGATGGCCTCGAACTCATGGTGATCCTCCTACTCTGCCTCCCAAGTGCTGGGATTAAAGATGTGTGCCACCACACCCGGCTCTTACTCTTTGTTTTTGTTTGAAACAGGATCTCTTGTAGCCTAGTCTATCCTTGATGTCGTGATTCTTCTGCCTCCACCTTCCAAGTGCCAGGAAGTTCACCGAATGTGTTTCCTCTCCTGTCTTAATCATGAAATAAAATTTCTGGGCAGAGGAAATGAGAACATATAGCAGTTTGCCTTCTGATTTCCTGCTACCTAATCAACTTCTCCTAAATTTTTTTTTTTTTTCTGTCTGGGGATATGGCTTAATGGTTAAGGCACTTGGCCTGTGATGCCTACGGACCCAGGTTCAATTCCCCAGGACCCATGTAAGCCAGATGTACAAGGTGGCACATGCATTTGGAATTCATTTGCAGTGGCTAGAGACCCTGGTGTATGCTCATTCTTTTTTTCTCTCTCTCTGGCTTCCTCTTTCTATCTCTCTCAATAATAAATAAGTAAAAAATATTTTAAAATTATTTTGTTAAAACATTGTAAAATGTTGAGGCAAAACCATAGAAACTGAGAGTCTATGCTGTGCTTTTCAAGCAAGTATACTGATAAAATTATTACACTGCTTATGGTCAGGGAAATTTTGAGAAGCAATGAATTAACATGACACATATTAATAAGTATTGTGAATTCCCTAAAGAATAGAATGTTAGCTGGGTGGTGGTGCATGCTTTTAATCAGCACTTGGAGGCAGAGGTAGGAGGATCACCATGAGGTAGAGGCCACCTTGAGATTACATACTGAATTCCAGGTCAGCCTGAGCTAGAGTGACACCCTACTTTTAAGTCCCCCTCCCCCACCCAAATGAATGAATAGACTGTTTATGTTTAAATTATTTTTTATTCTCCATTCTTTGTTCACGTGTATATGTGTGGTGGTGGTGGTATGTGTATGTATTTTTGTATATGTTTGTGTACATATATGTGTGTGCATGCATATGGAGACAAGAGGTGGATGTTGGGTACTTTCCTCCATCATGTTTCACCTTATTTTTTGCACTGTACCTGGAGCTCATTCTATTCAGCTAGACTAACTAGCCAGCAAGCTACAGGGTTCCTCCTAACTTTGCCTCCCAAGAACTGTGATTATGGGCATGCACTCACTGCACATGGCTTTTTTATGTGAGTTCTTTTCTTGTTTGGTTTTTTGAGGTAGGGTCTCCCTATAGCCCAGCTGACCTGGAATTCACTATGTAATCTCAGGGTGGCCCTGAACTCTCAGTGATCCTCCTACCTCTGTCTCCTGAGTGCTGGGATTAAAGGTGTGCACCCTCATACCTGCTTCATATGTGAGTTCTGAGTATCTGAACTCAGGCCCTCATGCTTGAGAAGTGGGCACTATACTCACTGAGCCATCTTCCCAGCCCCTCTCTGCCTGCCTGCCTGCCTCTCTCCCTTCCTCTCTCCCTTCCTCTCTCCCTTCCTCCCTCCCTCCCTCCCTCCCTTCCTCCCTTCCTCCCTTTCTTCCTTCCTTTCTTTCTTTATTTTCCGAGGTAGGGTCTCACTCTGGTCCAGGCTGACCTGGAATTAACTATGCAGTCTCAAGCTGCCCTTGAACTCATGGTGATCATCCCAGCTCTACTTCCTGAGTACTGGGGTTAAAGGCCTGTGCTACCATGCCCAGCTTTTCTTCCTTTTTAAAATTTTGTTTATTTATTAGAGAAAGCAAGATAGAGTCAGAGAATGGGTGGTCCAGGGCCGCTAGCCCCTGCAAATGATCTCCAGACACTTGTACCACCTTGTGCATCTGCCTTATGTGGGTACTGGGGCATCAAACCTGGGTCTTAAGGTGCTGCCTTAACTGCTAAGCCATCTCTCCAGCTCTTTCCTTTTTTGTTTTAAAAAATTAATGTATTGGAGAGGGAGAGAGAAAGAAAATATAAGTACTCCATGGCCTCTTGCCACTGCAGATGAACTACAGATGCATGCAACACTTTGTACAACTGGCTTTACATGAGTAGAGAGCAATTGAATCTGGGTCTGAGGCTTTACAAACAAGCACCTTTAACCACTGAACCATCCTTCCAGCCCTGGTTTTCTTTCTTTCTTGTTTTTTTTTTTTTTTTTTGAGGTAGGATCTCACTGTAGCCCAGGCTGACCTATAATTCACTATGTAGTCTCAGGGTAGCCTTGAACTTAGGGCAGTCCTTTTACCTCTGCCTCCTCAGTGCTGGGATTAAAGCCATGCTCCACCACGTCTGGCTATTTTTTTTTTTTTATTGACAACCTCCATACATATACACAATGTACCCTGGTTGTAATCGCCCCTTCCACCATTTTTTTTTAATTGTCTTTCTTTTTTGAGGCATGGTATTATACTATATCCCAAGTTGGCCTGCAACTCACTGTGTAGTCCAGTCTGGGCTCAAACTCATGGCAGTTCTTTTTCCACCTCCAGAGTACTAGGATTATAAACATGAGCCATCATACCCAGCTCTGTTCTCCCCCCCCCCTCTCTCTCTCTCTGTGTGTGTGTGTGTGTGTGTGTGTGTGTGTGTGTGTGTGTGTGTGTTTTCTGTGTGTGGGGAAAAAACCTAGTGCCTCTGCCATTTTGAGTAAGTACTCTACCATTGAGGTACATCCCCAGTTTCCCCTGTTAAGGGAGATGTAAGTTAATATAGTTATTTGTTTCCTTTTTGTTTTACTTTGTTTTTCCTTTTTATGGGCAGCTTCCATACTTACAGACAACCATAATAATTCCCTTCCATCCCCCACATTCCCCTTCACAAATCTACACTCCATCATATCCTCTCCCTCTCTCCATTAGTCTCTTTTATTTTGATGTCATCATCTTTTCCTCCTGTTATGAGGGTCTTGTGAAGATAGTGCTAGGCACTGTGAGGTCATGAATATCAAGGCCAATTTTTGTCTGGTCGATTGCATTGAAAGCAGTCCTACCCTTCCTTCAGCTCTTACATTCTTTCTGCTACCTCTTCTTCAATAGACCCTGAGCCTTGGAAGGTGTGCTAGAGATGTTTCAATGCTGAACATTCTTCCGTCATGTCTTCTCAGCACTGTGTTGCCCTTTGGGTGATCCCAGTGGTCACCACCATCTGAAAAGAGTAGCTTCTCTAACCAAAAGTGAGAGTAGCATTAATATATGGGTATGAACATTAAGTAAAGCGCTTACAGGGCAGTTTGTTGAGCATAATATATTCATTTAGCCAGATAAGAGCTAGTATTACACTCCTAACGCTCATGACCTCCCCCACTATAGACTTTTGGTTAGGTTTTCAGTACCAGGTATGTTTCCCCTCCTGTGGAGTGGGTCTTCTGTCCAATTAGAGAACAGTTGGTTTTCCCCATAACACATGCCACTGTTGTACGCATTGGCTCATTTGGCTTAGCTGGCCAAACTTGAGGCTTGCAGTGTCCACTGTTTTCATCACTGATGGCTTCTGTCTCCAATAAGGCTGCACACAGTGCAGCGTCTTCTAGCTTTCTGTCAGCTGGTCTACAAGGAAAAGGTTTTCAGCTCAGACCCCATTTGATTTCTTGGTGACCTTGCAGCCCAAGCATGTGGAATCTTCAGCAATAGGGTCTTTTCATCTGTTCTTGGCGGGAAACCAAGAGCCTTGGCAATAGCCTGTAATGTTTGGGGACATAAGGGACCTTCTTGTTCAATAACTCACTGGAAGGTATCTGTAGTGGTTTGATTCAGGTGCCCCCCCATAAACTTGGATGTTCTGATTGCTAGGTTCCCAGCTGATGGAGATTTGGGAATTAACACCTCCTGGAGGGAGTGTATTGTTGGGAGCAGGCTTATGGGTATTATAGCCAGTGTCCCCTTGCCAGTGTTTGGCACACTCTGCTGTTGCTAATGTCCACCCTATGTTGGCCAGGGGTGATGTCTACCCTCTTCTCATGTCATCGTTTTCCCCTGTCATGATGGAGCTTCCCCTTGAGCATGTAAGCGAAAATAAACCTCTTTCCCAGAAGCTGCTCTTGGTTGGGTGGTTTCTACCAGCAATGTGAACTTGACTGCAACAGTAAAGTGGTACCGAGGAGTGGCATTGCTGCTAGACACCTGACTGTGTGGCTTTGGCCTTTTGGAGCTGATTTTCAAGAGGAATGTGGAAGGTTTTCAAACCTTGGCTTAAGAGATGCCTTGCAGTGCTGTAAGTACAGCTTGATGGATTATTGTGGTCCGAGTTGAAAGACCTGAATGCAGTAAGAACTGTGGACTGTGAGGTTTGGCTTATGAGGGTGAGAAAGAGCTTTGTTTGTACTGGGCTAGCAGTTTGTGTGAGAAGCTTGAATTTATGTCCTTGTCTTGAGAAGTTGTGCAGGGTTGCTTTGTGTAGAAATGAACTGGTGTGAGCAGAGGAATATGACACAGAAAAAAGTGAAATATTTGGGTTTAAAGTGCTGCCCAAGGCAGGCGTGGTGGCACACACCTTTAATCCCAGCACTCGGGAGGCAGAGGTAGGAGGATCGCTGAGAGTTTGAGGCCACCCTGAGAATACAAAGTGAATTTCAGGTCAGCCTGAGCTAGAGTGAGACCCTACCTTAGAAAACCAAACCAACCAAACAAACAAACAAAACAAACAAACAAAAAACATTGCTGCCCATTCACCTGCAAATTGTTTGAGAGATTATAGCTTTTGAGATTGAGCCAGCTGACCTGACCTGGGGCAACAGGAAAAATGTAGACTATTTTGAAGGGGCCTGAGTGCTTAAGGAGTGTCCTGTTCTTCAAAGTCTGTTTTATTCCCCCCTAGATTAAGAAATTGACACCCTACCTGATATTGTGGAAACTTGTTGCTGATTAGAATTATCGGACTTGGAGATTTTGTCTCTGGCTAGCGTTGTTGGACTTGAAGCTATAGAGTTTGTTGTTTGCCTTGATTGTTTTAAATCTTGTATTGGGGCTGGAGGGGATGGCTTAGCGGTTAAGCGCTTGCCTGTGAAGCCTAAGGACCTGGTTCGAGGCTCGATTCCCCAGGACCCATGTTAGCTAGATGCACAAGGGGGCGCATGTGTCTGGAGTTCGTTTGCTGTGACTGGAGGCCCTGGCACTCCCATTCTCTGTCTCTCTCTCTGCCTCTTTCTCGCTTTGTTGCTTTCAAATAAATAAACAAAAAAAATTTTAAATCTTGTATTGACTGAATGTTTCTTTGCTATGCCCAATGTCATCTTCTGCAGTGTGAATGTTTATTCTGTGTCATTATGGTTTTTTTTGGCATTTTTTTGGTACTGTGGCTATGTCAAAAGACCTTGGACTATGGGGATGTATGAACATTATTGGGATTAAAAAAAATGAGAACTTTTAAAGTTGGACTGAATGCATTGCAGTTTACATCATGTGTAGTTAGTTTATGGGGGCCAGGGGTAGAATGTGCTGGTTTGATTCAGGTGTCCCCCATGAACTTAAGTGTTCTGAATGCTAAGTTCCCAGCTAATGTAGATTTGGGAATTAACGTCTCCCGAAGGGAGTGTATTGTTGCAGGTGGGCTTATGGGTGTTATAGTCAGTGTCCCCTTGCCAATGTTTGGCACACTCTCCTGTTGCTATTGTCCACCTTATGTTGGCCAGGGGGTGATGTCCACCCTCTGCTCATGCCATCATTTCCCCTGCCATGATGGAGTTTCCCCTCAAGTTTGTAAACCAAAATAAACCTTTTTTTTTCCCACATGCTGTTCTTGGTTGGGTGATTTCTACTAGCATGCAAACTTGACTGCAACAGTATCCTATCCCTGGTACTGAAATTTTTCTAGTAATAGTCTATGGTTTCTGCGTGTGCCATTATCTAAAAAAGTAGGTTATCATGTGGCTTATTCACAGTATCCTGAATTTTGATTACCCCTCTCCCCACACTCATTTTATTCAACCTCTTCTCTTGACCTTGCTTAAGCCATTCCACCAGGAGTAATCTGTCCATCTACTTACATATATATACACTACCTCTTTTTAAATCCACCCCTCCTCCTGCTTCCCTTATAGCCTTTTTCTAGCTTACTGGCCTCTGCTACCAATTTTTACTCCAGCTCTCACACAAGTCTGAACATTTGTAACTAGGTTCTACATATGAGAGAAAACATGATGTTTGGCTTTCTGGGCCTGAGTTACACACTTAGTATAATCCTTTCCAGATCCC
Organism: Jaculus jaculus; assembly: GCF_020740685.1. NCBI lineage: Eukaryota > Metazoa > Chordata > Mammalia > Rodentia > Dipodidae > Jaculus > Jaculus jaculus. The sequence continues at coordinate 78,276,285 of NC_059107.1, read as the reverse complement.
CCCCTGCAAATTTCATTTTTCTTTACTGCTGAATAGAACTTCATTGTGTAAATGTGCCATATCTTTATTATCCATTCATCTGTTGAGGGACATTTAGGCTGGTTCCATTTCCTAGCTATTGTGAATAGAGCAGCAATTAATATTGTTGTGCAAGTATCTCTAAGATAGTGAGAGGAGTCCTTAGAATATATGCCTAAGAGTGGTATTTGGTAAATCTCTTTTTAGCTGTTTCAGTCAGGAACCTCTGCACTGATTTCCACAGTGGCTGTACCAGACTACATTCCTACCAACAATGAAGAAAGGTTCCCCTTTTTCTGAATCTTTGCCAACATTTATTGTCATTTGTTTTCTTGATGATAGTCATTCTGACATGATGGTATCTCAAAGTAGTTTTAATTTACATTTCCCTGATGGCTAAGGATGTAGAACAGTTTTTTTAGATATTTATATGCCATATGTAATTTTTCCTTTGAGAACTCTCTATTTAGTTCCCTAGCCCATTTGTTACTTTGGTTGTTTGATTTCTTATTGTTTTGTTTTTTTGAGTTCTTTGTATATTCTGGATATTAATCCTCTGTCAGATGTGTAGCTGACAAGAATTTTCTCCCATTCTGTAGGTTGTCTCTTTGCTCTATTTACAGTGTCCTTTGCTGTAAAATCCTTTGTAATTTCATGAAATCCCAGTGCTTGATTTGTGGTTTTATTTCCTGAACAATTGGGGTTGTATTCAGGAAGTCATTGCTTTTGCCAGTATGTTGAAGGGTTTCCCCTACCTTTTCCTTCAGAGTTTCAGGTCTGATATTAAGGTCCCTGGTCCATTTGCTTTTGATTCTTGTGCATGGAGAGACAAGGATCTATTTTCATCCTTTTATATACAGATATCCAGTTTTCCTAGCACCACTTGTTGAAGAGACTGTCTTTCCTCCAATTAATATTTTTTGCATTCTTGTCAAAAATCAGATGGCTGTAGCTGCCTGCATTAACATCTGGGTCCTCTTTTGTGTTCTATTCTTCTGTGTGTCAGTCTTTGTGCCAGTACCATGCTGTTTTTTTTTTTTTTTCTGTTTTGCATTTTTTTTTTTTTAAATTTTTATTAACATTTTCCATGATTATAAAATATATCCCATGGTAATTCCCTCCCTCCCCACCCCCACACTTTCCCGTTTGAAATTGCATTCTCAATCATATTACCTCCCCATTACAATCATTGTAATTACATATATACAATATCAACCTATTAAGTATCCTCCTCCCTTCCTTTCTCCACCCTTTATGTCTCCTTTTCAACTTACTGGCCTCTGCTACTAAGTATTTTCATTCTCACACAGAAGCCCAGACATCTGCAGCTAGGATCCCCATATGAGGGAGAACATGTGGCGCTTGGCTTTCTGGGCCTGGGTTACCTGACTTAGTATAATACTTTCCAGGTCCATCCATTTTTCTGCAAATTTCATAACTTCATTTTTCTTTACCGCTGAGTAGAACTCCATTGTATAAATGTACCACATCTTCATTATCCACTCATCTGTTGAGGGACATCTAGGCTGGTTCCATTTCCCAGCTATTATAAATTGAGCAGCAATAAACATGGTTGAGCATGTACTTCTAAGGAAATGAGATGAATCCTTTGGATATATGCCTAGGAGTGCTATAGCTGGGTCATATGGTAGATCAATCTCTAGCTGCTTTAGGAACCTCCACACTGTTTTCCACAATGGCTGGACCAGATTGCATTCCCACCAGCAGTGCAGAAGGGTTCCTTTTTTTCCACATCCCCGCCAACATTTATGATCATTTGTTTTCATGATGGTGGCCAATCTGACAGGAGTGAGATGGAATCTCAATGTAGTTTTAATCTGCATTTCCCTGATGACTAGTGACGTAGAACATTTTTTTAGGTGCTTATATGCCATTCGTATTTCTTCCTTTGAGAACTCTCTATTTAGCTCCTTAGCCCATTTTTTGATTGGCCTGTTTGATTCCTTATTAGTTAACTTTTTGAGTTCTTTGTATATCCTAGATATTAATCCTTTATCAGATATATAGCTGGCGAAGATTTTTTCCCATTCTGTAGGTTGCCTCTTTGCTTTTTTCACTGTGTCCTTTGCGGTGCAAAATCTTTGTAATTTCATTAGGTCCCAGTGGTTAATCTGTGGTTTTATCGCCTGAGCAATTGGGGTTGTATTTAGAAAGTCTTTGCCAAGACCAATATGTTGGAGGGTTTCCCCTACTTTTTCCTCTAGCAGTTTCAAAGTTTCCGGTCTGATGTTAAGGTCTTTAATCCATTTGGACTTAATTCTTGTGCATGGCGAGAGAGAAGAATCTATTTTCATCCTTCTGCAGATATTTATCCAGTTTTCAAAACACCATTTGCTGAAGAGGCTGTCTCTTCTCCAATGAGTATTTTTGGCATTTTTATCGAATATCAGGTGGCTATAGCTACTTGGGCTTACATCTGGGTCCTCTATTCTGTTCCACTGATCTACATGTCTGTTTTTGTGCCAGTACCATGCTGTTTTTGTTACTATGGCTCTGTAGTATAGGTTAAAATCAGGTATGGTGATACCACCAGCCTCTTTTTTGTTGCTCAGTATTATTTTAGATATTCGAGGTTTTTTATGATTCCAAATGAATTTTTGGATTGTTTTTTCTATTTCCATGATGAAAGCCTTTGGAATTTTGATAGGGATTGCATTAAATGTGTAGATTGCTTTAGGTAAGATTGCCATTTTCACGATATTGATTCTTCCAAGCCAGGAACAAGGGATGTTTCTCCACTTTCTAGTGTCTTCTGCAATTTCTCGCTTGAGTGTCTTAAAGTTCTCATTGTATAGATTCTTTACTTCCTTAGTTAGGTTTATTCCAAGGTATTTTATTTTTTTTGATGCAATTGTGAATGGGAGTGATTCTCTGATTTCATCCTCTGTGTGTTTGTTGTTAGCATATATGAAGGCTACTGATTTCTGTGTATTTATTTTGTATCCTGCTACATTGCTGTAGGTTTTGATTAGCTCTAACAGCTTGCTAGTAGAGTCTTTAGGGTCCTTTATGTACAGAATCATGTCATCTGCAAATAGTGATAACTTGATTTCTTCCTTTCCAATTTGTATCCCTTTTATGTGTGTCTCTTGCCTTATTGCTATGGCTAAGACTTCCAAAACTATATTAAATAGAAGTGGAGACAGTGGACACCCTTGTCTTGTTCCTGATTTTAGTGGAAAAGCTTCCAGTTTTTCCCCATTTAGTAATATGTTGGCTGTAGGCTTGTCATAAATAGCCTTTATTATATTGAGATATGTTCCTTCTATTCCCAGTCTCTGTAGGACTTTTATCATGAAGGGATGTTGGATTTTGTCAAATGCTTTCTCTGCATCTAATGAGATGATCATGTGATTTTTGTCCTTCAACCCGTTTATGTAATGTATTACATTTATAGATTTGCATATGTTGAACCATCCCTGCATCTCTGGGATAAAGCCTACTTGGTCAGGGTGAATGATCTTTTTGATATACTCTTGTATTCTGTTTGCCAATATTTTGTTGAGAAATTTTGCATCTATGTTCATGAGGGAGATTGGTCTGTAATTTTCTTTTTTTGTTCTATCTTTGCCTGGTTTTGGTATCAGGGTGATGCTGGCCTCATAGAAGGAGTTTGGTAGAATTCCTTCTTTTTCTATTTCCTGGAAAAGCTTAAGAAGCAATGGTGTTAGCTCTTCCTTAAAAGTCTGGTAAAATTCAGCAGTGAATCCATCCGGGCCTGGGCTTTTTTTAGTTGGGAGATTATTGATAACTGTTCGGATCTCCATGTTTGTTATAGGTCTATTTAAGTGATTAATCTCATTTCGATTTAATTTAGGTAGGTCATATAGATCAAGGAAATCATCCATTTCTTTCAGATTTTCATACTTTGTGGAGTATATGCTTTTATAGTATGTCCCTATGATTTTTTAAATTTCTCTGGAATCTGTTGTGATGTTACCTTGTCCATCTCTGATTTTATTAATTTGTGTCTCTTCTCTCTTTCTTTTGGTCAGATTTGCTAAGGGTTTATCAATCTTGTTTATCCTTTCAAAGAACCAAGTCCTTGTTCCCTTGATTCTTTGGATTGTTTTATTTGTTTCTATTTCATTAATTTCTGCCCTAATCTTTATTATTTCTTCCCGTCTACTGATTTTTTGTTTGCCTTGTTCTTCTTTTTCCAAGGCTTTAAGGCGAAGCATTAGGTCGTTTACTTGCAACCTTTCTAATTTCTTAATATAGGCACTTAAGGCTATAAATTTACCTCTCAGAACTGCCTTCATTGTGTCCCAGAGATTTTGGTATGTTGTGTTCTCATTATCATTTGACTCTATAAATTTTTTGATTTCCTTTTTGATTTCTTCATTGACCCACTCATCATTTAGTAGTGTATTGTTTAGTTTCCATGATTTTGTGTATGCTCTATAGCCTTTCTTGCTACTGATTTGTAGTTTAATTCCATTGTGGTCAGATAGAATGCAAGGAATTATTTCAATTTTCCTGAATTTGTTAAGATTTGCTTTGTGTCCTAATATATGGTCTATTTTAGAGAATGTTCCATGTGCTGCTGAAAAGAATGTATATTCTGCAGCCTTTGGATGAAATGTCCTGTATATATCTGTTAGGTCCATTCCTTCTATGACCTCATTTAGTCCAGATGCCTCTCTGTTTATTCTTTCCCTGGATGACCTGTCAATTGATGAGAGTGGGGTGTTAAAGTCACCCACCACCACCGTGTTTGGTGTTATCTGTGACCTTAGTTCTAATAGTGTTTGTTTGACGAATTTGGGAGCCCCCATGTTAGGTGCATATATGTTTAGGATTGTGATGTCCTCCTGTTGGAGTGTGCCCTTAATCAATATAAGTGACCTTCCTTATCTTTCTTGACTAACGTCGGACTAAAGTCTACCCTGTCTGATATTAGGATAGCAACCCCTGCTTGTTTTCTAGGCCCATTTGCTTGAAACACCGTCTTCCAACCTTTCACCCTAAGATAATGTCTATCCTTTGTAGAAAGGTGAGTTTCTTGGAGACAACAAATTGTAGGATCCTGCTTTTTAACCCAGTCTGCAAATCTATGTCTTTTCGTTGGGGCATTGAGACCGTTGATATTAAGAGATATTATTGAAAGGTGTGTATTTATGTTTGCATTTTTTTTTTTGTGTGTGTGTGTTTCTGGTTCTACCTGTGCTCTCTTCTGTTAACTGGTATTTGAGTATAGCTTGTTTTTTCTAGGTTCCTTATATGTGTGCTTTTCCTTTTGTTCAGCATGGAGGATTCTATCAAGTATTTTCTGTAGAACTGGTTTTGTCTTCAAATACTCCTTTAACCTGCTTTTGTCATGGAATGTCTTTATTTCTCCATCTGTTTGAATGGATAACTTTGCAGGATAAAGTAACCTTGGTTTACAGTTGTTATCTTTCAGAACTTGGAATATATCACTCCAAGCCCTTCTGGCTTTAAAAGTTTGTGTTGAATAATGTGCTGTAATCCTGATGGGCTTGCTTTTGTAGGTAACTTGATTTTTCTCTCTAACTGCTTTCAATATTTTTTCTTTGGTGTGTGTGTTTGGAAGTTTGATTATAATATGGCAAGGAGAGGTTCTTTCTGGGTTTTGTCTGGCTGGGGTTCTAAAGGCTTCCTGTATCTGTATTGGCACCTCTTTCCCAATTTGGGGGAAATTTTCCTCTATGATTTTGTTGAAGATGCTTGCTATGCCTCTGGAGTGGAGTTCTTCTCCTTCTACTATGCCCTGAATTCTTATATTGGATCTTTTCATAGTGTCCCGAATATCTTGAAATTCCCACTCATACTTTTCTATAAGTCTGTCTTTCTCTTTGTTGGACTGCATTAGGTCTGCCACCTGGTCTTCTAGCTTAGATATTCTGTCCTCTCCCTCATCCATCCTACTGGTGAGATTTTCTACAGAGTTTTTAATTTCATTAACTGTGTTCTTCATTGCTAGTAATTCTGACTGGTTTTTCTTTATTATTTCTATTTCCCTATTTATGTCTTGTATTGCCTTCTTTATTTCATTAAATTGGTGTCCTGCCTCTTCTTTGATTCCGTTGATTTCCTCTTTGATTTCCTCTTTGATTTCTTCCTTGATTGTTTTCATAGGTTCTTTGACCTCTTTGAACATATTTATAATTATTCTTTTGAACTCTTTCTCAGGCATTTCCTCTAACTCTTTCTCACTGGAGGACATTTCTGATGCATTAATACTTTTAGGTGGATTTATATCGTCTTGCTTTTTAGTGTTTCTTGTGTTATAATGTATATATTTTTGCATCTTGGATTAAGTTAATGCTTGGATTTTCTAGCTAGCTGTGTATTCTTAGCTGTATCAATTGATTTGATGTAATATATTTTCAGGGTAGGACCTTAAGGTATTAGGTGTGGCTCTTAAGACTCTCAGAGTATCTACAAAGATGTTCTTAGGGGTTGAGTTTCCCTGCTATAGGAGTATTCAAGCAGGCTGAGTGGAATAAAATACAGGTAGATTCTAAAATTTAACTAAACGCTGTACACATTCAATCAAAAACAGCCCCGAGTATGTATGCAAGAGTAGTTATTATAATGACCAGATCCTCTGTCAACAAAGAGGTTTAGATTTCTGGTCTGTTGAGGGATCCAAGTCAGCTTGTGACCAAGTGAGACCCTTCCCTGCTGCAATCCCAGTTACCTTGGGTGATTTTGGTCTCAGTCAAGTTGCTGCCTGGGTCGTCGGGCTGCTGTTCTGATTTCTGGAGCTGGGCACTTGCTTTTCCTATGGGGCAAACTGAGCTGCTGCTGCTGCCTCTGCTGCTGCTGTAGCTGCCACTGCTGGAGCCACCACTGCTGCTGAAGCTGCTGCTGCTGTGTCCACTGCCACTGCTCCCCCTGAAGCTGCTGCTTCGGGATCTGCCGCTGCTGCCGCTCCTGGGTCTGCTGATGCTGGGGCCGCTGGTACCGGTGCTGGAGCCGCTGATGTTGCTGCCGAACTCTGCTCCTGGTTGGGTCCCGTTGTCAGCCCACATTGGTGTGGCCGGGTCCCGGGCCGCTGCTCTGTTCGCTGGAGCTGGGTTCAGGCGGTGGGGGAGGGGAGGGAGCCGCGGCTGCTCTGGTTGTCTCGCTGCTCCACGTGTTCTTCTACCTCGCGGTCTGCTCCTCCGCTGCTCGCTGCCGCTCTCCCCTCACGTTTCCCGAGTTGCGGAGAGCACGGTGTGAGGGGAAAATCCCGCACCTGGCTTTTCCTGCGGCTCGAGCCAAGTCTGGCGGCTTTCTGCTGCGCCGCGGCCACGGCTGTTGGCCGAGCTGCCGGAGCCGCTTTTCCCGCCTGTGCAGGCTCTGGATGCTCTATAACTCTTCTACTTCTCCGCTGCCGCTTTAATTTCCTATACACCTCACTTTTTAGTAAAAGTGTGTATTTTGCTGAGTTTTTTTTTTGGTCTTTTTCCCCCCTAGGCTGCTTTGGCGTGGTACCTACGCCGCCATCTTAACCAGAAGTCCCGCTAACAACTTCTTTTTTTTTTTTTTTTTTTTTTTTTTTTTTGGTTTTTCGAGGTAGGGTCTCACTCTGGTCCAGGCTGACCTGGAAGTAACTCTGTAGTCTCAGGGTGGCCTTGAACTCACGGTGATCCTCCTACCTCTGCCTCCCGAGTGCTGGGATTAAAGGCGTGCGCCACCACGCCCGGCTCCGCTAACAACTTCTTAATCCATGGGGGAATCAAGCAGAATTTGAAGAACAGGACACTTCTTCAGCATACAGGCCCCTTCAAAAGAGTCTGTATTTTTCCTGTTGTCCTAATAGAAATCAGTTGGCCCAGTTTCAAAAGTTGTAATCTCTCATACCATTGCAGCTGAACAGGCAGCAGTTTCAGCCCAAAGATTTCTTTCTGTGCCATATCCCTATGCTCACACCAGTTCGTTTCTACTCAATGCAACCCTGCACAAGTTCTCAGGACACAGGCAGCACAGGCCTCTCACACAAACTACTTCTAACCCAGTCCACCCTCTAGTCCTTACTGTATTCCGGTCTTTCAACTCTGACCAGGATGATCTATCCAGCTGTACTTAAAACACTGCAAGGCATTTCTTGGGCCAAGATTTCAAATTCATCCACATTCCTCCCACATATTAGTTCTAAAAGGCCAAAAGCCACATAGTCAGGTTTCTAGCAGCAATGATCCCACTTCTTTATACCAATCTTAGTGTTGCAGTCAGGTTTTCATTGCTGGCAGAAAACATCTGACCAAGAGCAGCTTGTGTGTGTGTGTGGGGGGGAGGAGGTTTATTTTGGCTTGCAGACTCAAGGGGAAACTCCATGAAAACAGAGGAAAATGATGGCATGAGCAAAGGGTGGATATCACCTCCTGGCCAACATCAGATGGACAATAGAAACAGGAGAGTTTGCCCAACACTGGCAAGGGGAGACTGGCTGTAATGCCCATAAGCCCATACCCAACAATACACTGCCTCCAGAAGGCTTTAATTCCCAAACTGCCATCAGCTGTAGACCTAGCACTCAGAACAATACCTGAATCAAACCACCATGGGCCTCTTCCCTTATTCTGGATTCTAGTCCTTTGTTGTGTGTGTGCAAGTATATTCCCTTTGGTATCGTATAGAGATTCATTCCCTTTTTGGTACTGAGGTTCCTTAACATGGTCAATTTTGTCAGTTTTTGCCTTTGTGGTTAATACTTTTGTGTGACATGTGATGGTTAACCTTGGTTGACATCTTGAGTGGACTGAGCCATGTCTAGGAAACTGGGTAAGCACACCGTGGTGTGTCTGTGCTATGCTTCCAGAAGTTGTTAGTGAGCGGGGAAGATCCTTGAACATGGGCAGTGCAATCCAACAGACTCAGCCAGGCTGAAATAGTGAAGGAGCGCTTGGCATCTCATCCACTTCTCTTCTTCAGCAGCCATGTTTCTTGCTGCAATACCCTGTGAACATCACACTCTAGGTTCTTCAGTCTTTGAACAAGGACTTACAACATTGGCTGTCTAGGGAGTCAGCAGGCCTCAGATGACATTTCGTTACCCCTTTCTTCTGGGGTTTCCAGCTTCCTCGAGTGAGGAGTTTCTGGCCTGCATGTCTTGGCCTGCAGACATCCATTATGGTACAATCTAGCCTCTGACCATGTAGGCTAATCAAACAAATTCCCTCATAATGATATACTTTACTGACTCTTTTTTTGAAGAAACACGGCTAAGATACATTTCTTCACAGGTCTCCTAACAGTATCTTCTATGCCTTTACCACTGTCTCTGCCTTTGGACTTTATTTTGTAAGACTCCCCAAACGAGGACCCCACGCTCTGCCCGGATATGGCGACACCCCAAATCACTTACGAGAAGCGGTCTTGATGCAAACTGCAAGAGGATTTTATTCCAAGCGCGCTGGGGCCCACAGTCGTACACCGCACAGGGGTAGAGGACTGCAGAGCCCCGAATGCAGGAACGGGACAGTTTTTATAGGGTTTCTAACAAAGCCTGTGCATTAGACCAATCATTTTTTTAATATCAGGAGCCCACAGGGTGCGAGGCAGTCAGTTTGTGCCACTCCATAGTTTCTAAGCCAGTTAGTTTATTTTGTTCAAGCCCCTTGTGGACCAATCAGTCTCTTATGACCTTGGTGGTCAGCATTTGCGCAGGTCCTTGGGTGGGAGTAGCAGAGTGTGGTATCAGCCTCCTATGACCTTGGTGGTCTGAGGCAGGCTGCTACAGCTTATGGTGCGGGCTACTAAGGCTTACAGTGTGGGCTATTAAGGCTTATAGTGTAAGGCTTATGGTGCAGGCTATTTACAGAAACCAAATAAGTATGTGGAGTCTTCACCAATAGGGTCTTACCGTCTATTCCTGGTGGGAAACCAAGGGCCTCAGCAATGGCCTGTAATGTTTGGAGGGCATCAGGGACCTCCCTGGCCAACAACTCACTGGAAAGTATCCCATCCCTGGTACTGAAAATTTTCTTTTTTGTTTTTCCACAATTTTTATTAACATTTTCCATGATTATAAAAAATATCCCTCCCCCCCACACTTTCCCCTTTGAAATTCCATTCTCCATCATATTACCTCCCCATCTCAATCATTGTGAAAATTTTCTAATAACAATCTATGGCTCCTGGGTGTTCCATTTTCCAAAAAAGTTGGTTTCCATATGATTTATTTATATTCTCTTAGATTTTGATTAGCCCTCTCCCCACCTTTCCTTACACAGTCTCTTTCCCTGACCTCACTTAGGCCTTTTCACCCCCATTAATCTGTTCCTCTACTTACATACATATAATACCATCCTATTAAGTTCTCCTTCCCTCCCTTTCTAGTCCCTTAGTATCTCCTTTCTAGCTTACTGGCCTCTGCTACTGTTTTATTCCATCTCACATAGAAGTCCAATCATTTGTAGCTAGGATCCACATATGAGGAGAACATGTGACATTTGGCTTTCTGGGTCTCGGTTTTACCTCATTAGGTATGATCCATTCCAGATATATCCATTTTCCTGCAGATTTCATAATCTCATTTTTCTTTACTGCTGAGTATAACTCCATTGTATAAATGTGCCACATCTTCATTATTCACTCATCAGTTGAGGGCCATCTAGGCTGGTTCCATTTCCTAGGTATTGTGAATAGAGCAGCAATAAAAATGGTTGGGGGCTGGAGAGATGGCTTAGCAGTTAAGCACTTGCCTATGAAGCCTAAGGACCCCGGTTCAAGGCTCGGTTCCCCAGGTCCCTCGTTAGCCAGATGCACAAGGGGGCACACACGTCTGGAGTTCGTTTGCAGTGGCTGGAAGCCCTGGTGCGCCCATTCTATCTCTCTCCCTCTATCTGTCTTTCTCCCTGTGTCTGTCGCTCTCAAATAAATAAATAAAAAATGAACAAAAAAAAAATGGTTGGGAAAGTATTCTGAGGTAGTAAGACGAATCCTTAGGATATATGCCTAGGAATGGTATACATGGGTCATATGGTAAATTTATTTTTAGCTCTCTCAAGAACCTCCACACTGATTTCCACAATACTGGACCAGATTGTATTCCCACCATCAGTGTAGAAGTGTTCCCCTTTTACCACATCCTTGCCAGCATTTATGGTCATTTGTTTCCATGATGGTAGCCAATCTGACAGGAGTGAGATGGAATATCAAAGTAGTTTTAATTTGCATCTCCCTGATGGTTAGGGATGTAAAACATTTTTAGATGTTTATATGCCATCTCTAATTCTTCTTTTGAGAACTCTCTATTTAGTTCCATAGCCCAGTTTTTTAAAAAATCTTTTTACTTTTATTTATTTATTAGAGAGAGAAAGAGAAACAGAATGGGCAGGCCAAGGCCTCAAGCCACTACACATGAGAAAGAGATAGAATGGGTGCGCTAGGGCCTGTAGACACTACAAACAAACACCAGATGCATGCACTACCCTGTGCATCTGACTTACATGGGTACTGGAGAATGGAACCTGGGTCCCTAGGCTTTGCAGGCAAGTGCCTTAACCACTAAGACATCTCTCCAGCCCTAGGTACATATTCTTAAACAACTGCATAAACACATGTCCCCTAAACACAGACTCCCCCCCCCCCCCCCGAGCATCTTTCCACTGCACATGGCCCATGACTTCAAATTCATCTCTATGGACTTTCTAACTAGAGGAGGAACAGATTTTGTGAAGTCTGAGTTTATGCTATTTCTTTGATTTTTTTTCAAGGTACGGTCTCACTCTAGCCCAGGCTGACCTGAAATTCACTGTCTCAGGCTAGCCTCGAACTCACAGGGATCCTCCTACCTCTGCCTCTGAGTGCTGGGATTAAAAGCATGTACCACCATGCCCAGTTGAGGTTATACTACTTGTGGAAGCCTTTTAAAAACACAAAATAAGAACTACGTCATGAAAACAAATGATCATAAATGTTGGCGGGGATGTGGAAAAAAAGGAACCCTTCTGCACTACGGGTGGGAATGCAATCTGGTTCAGCCATTGTGGAAAACAGTGTGGAGGTTCCTAAAACAGCTAGAGATTGATCTACCATATGACCCAGCTATAGCACTCCTAGGCATATATCCAAAGGACTCATCTCATTTCCTTAGAAGTACATGCTCAACCATGTTTATTGCTGCTCAATTTATAATAGCTGGGAAATGGAACCAGCCTAGATGTCCCTCAACAGATGAGTGGATAATGAAGATGTGGTACATTTATACAATGGAGTTCTACTCAGCGGTAAAGAAAAATGAAGTTATGAAATTTGCAGAAAAATGGATGGACCTGGAAAGTATTATAGTAAGTGAGGTAACCCAGGCCCAGAAAGCCAAGCGCCACATGTTCTCCCTCATATGTGGATCCTAGCTACAGATGACTGGGCTTCTGCGTGAGAATGAAAATACTTAGTAGCAGAGGCCAGTAAGTTGAAAAGGAGACATAAAGGGTGGAGAAAGGAAGGGAGGAGGATACTTAATAGGTTGATATTGTATATATGTAATTACAATGATTGTAATGGGGAGGTAATATGATGGAGAATGGAATTTCAAATGGGAAAGTGTGGGGGTGGGGAGGGAGGGAATTACCATGGGATATATTTTATAATCATGGAAAATGTTAATAAAAATTAAAAAAAAAAAAGAACTACAGAGATGGCTCAGCAGTTAAAAGTGCTTGTTTGCAAAGCCTGTGGCCTGGGTAAAGTGGCACATGCATCTGGAGTTCACTTGTAGAGGCAAGAGGCCCTGGCCACCAGCCTTATTTCTGTTGCTCAAAATTGTTTTAGGAGGTTTATTGTGCTTCCAAAATGAATTTTAGGATTTTTTTTCCCCTATTTCCATGAAGAATGCCATTGGAAGTTTGATGAGGATTGCATGAAATGTATGGATTGCTTTTGGTAAGATTGCCATTTTCACAATATTGATTCTTCCAATCCAAGAACAAGGGATGTCTCGCCATTTCCTAGTGTCTTCTGTAATTTCTGTCTTGGGTGTTTTAAAGTTTTCGTTGCAGAGATCCCTCCTTTCCTTGATTAGGTTTATTCCAAGGTACTTCTTTTTTTTTTTAATATTTTTTTTAATTTATTTATTTGAGAGCGACAGACACAGAGAGAAAGATAGAGAGGGAGAGAGAGAGAATGGGCACGCCAGGGCTTCCAGCCTCTGCAAACGAACTCCAGATGCGTGCGCCCCCTTGTGCATCTGGCTAATGTGGGACCTGGGGAAACGAGCCTTGAACCGGGGTCCTTAGGCTTCACAGGCAAGCGCTTAACCGCTAAGCCATCTCTCCAGCCCCCAAGGTACTTCTTTTTTTTTTTTTTTTTTTTAAATTTTTATTAACATTTTCCATGATTATAAAATATATCCCATGGTAATTCACACCCTCCCCACCCCCACACTTTCCCGTTTGAAATTCCATTCTCAATCATATTACCTCCCCATTACAATCATTGTAATTACATATATACAATATCAACCTATTAAGTATCCTCCTCCCTTCCTTTCTCCACCCTTTATGTCTCCTTTTCAACTTACTGGCCTCTGCTACTAAGTATTTTCATTCTCACACAGAAGCCCAGTCATCTGTAGCTAGGATCCCCATATGAGGGAGAACATGTGGCGCTTGGCTTTCTGGGCCTGGGTTACCTGACTTAGTATAATACTTTCCAGGTCCATCCATTTTTCTGCAAATTTCATAACTTCATTTTTCTTTACCGCTGAGTAGAACTCCATTGTATAAATGTACCACATCTTCATTATCCACTCATCTGTTGAGGGACATCTAGGCTGGTTCCATTACCCAACTATTATAAATTGAGCAGCAATAAACATGGTTGAGCATGTACTTCTAAGGAAATGAGATGAGTCCTTTGGATATATGCCTAGGAGTGCTATAGCTGGGTCATATGGTAGATCAATCTCTAGCTGCTTTAGGAACCTCCACACTGTTTTCCACAATGGCTAGACCAGTTTGCATTCCCACCAGCAGTGCAGAAGGGTTCCTTTTTTTCCACATCCCCGCCAACATTTATGATCATTTGTTTTCATGATGGTGGCCAATCTGACAGGAGTGAGATGGAATCTCAATGTAGTTTTAATCTGCATTTCCCTGATGACTAGTGACGTAGAACGTTTTTTTAGGTGCTTATATGCCATTCGTATTTCTTCCTTTGAGAACTCTCTATTTAGCTCCTTAGCCCATTTTTTGATTGGCCTGTTTGATTCCTTATTAGTTAACTTTTTGAGTTCTTTGTATATCCTAGATATTAATCCTTTATCAGATATATAGCTGGCGAAGATTTTTTCCCATTCTGTAGGTTGCCTCTTTGCTTTTTTCACTGTGTCCTTTGCGGTGCAAAATCTTTGTAATTTCATTAGGTCCCAGTGGTTAATCTGTGGTTTTATTGCCTGAGCAATTGGGGTTGTATTTAGAAAGTCTTTGCCAAGACCAATATGTTGGAGGGTTTCCCCTACTTTTTCCTCTAGCAGTTTCAAAGTTTCCGGTCTGATGTTAAGGTCTTTAATCCATTTGGACTTAATTCTTGTGCATGGCGAGAGAGAAGAATCTATTTTCATCCTTCTGCAGATATTTATCCAGTTTTCAAAACACCATTTGCTGAAGAGGCTGTCTCTTCTCCAATGAGTATTTTTGGCATTTTTATCGAATATCAGGTGGCTATAGCTACTTGGGCTTACATCTGGGTCCTCTATTCTGTTCCACTGATCTACATGTCTGTTTTTGTGCCAGTACCATGCTGTTTTTGTTACTATGGCTCTGTAGTATAGGTTAAAATCAGGTATGGTGATACCACCAGCCTCTTTTTTGTTGCTCAGTATTATTTTAGATATTCGAGGTTTTTTATGATTCCAAATGAATTTTTGGATTGTTTTTTCTATTTCCATGAAGAAAGCCTTTGGAATTTTGATAGGGATTGCATTAAATGTGTAGATTGCTTTAGGTAAGATTGCCATTTTCACGATATTGATTCTTCCAAGCCAGGAACAAGGGATGTTTCTCCACTTTCTAGTGTCTTCTGCAATTTCTCGCTTGAGTGTCTTAAAGTTCTCATTGTATAGATTCTTTACTTCCTTAGTTAGGTTTATTCCAAGGTATTTTATTTTTTTTGATGCAATTGTGAATGGGAGTGATTCTCTGATTTCATCCTCTGTGTGTTTGTTGTTAGCATATATGAAGGCTACTGATTTCTGTGTATTTATTTTGTATCCTGCTACATTGCTGTAGGTTTTGATTAGCTCTAACAGCTTGCTAGTAGAGTCTTTAGGGACCTTTATGTATAGAATCATGTCATCTGCAAATAGTGATAACTTGATTTCTTCCTTTCCAATTTGTATCCCTTTTATGTGTGTCTCTTGCCTTATTGCTATGGCTAAGACTTCCAAAACTATATTAAATAGAAGTGGAGACAGTGGACACCCTTGTCTTGTTCCTGATTTTAGTGGAAAAGCTTCCAGTTTTTCCCCATTTAGTAATATGTTGGCTGTAGGCTTGTCATAAATAGCCTTTATTATATTGAGATATGTTCCTTCTATTCCCAGTCTCTGTAGGACTTTTATCATGAAGGGATGTTGGATTTTGTCAAATGCTTTCTCTGCATCTAATGAGATGATCATGTGATTTTTGTCCTTCAACCCATTTATGTAATGTATTACATTTATAGATTTGCGTATGTTGAACCATCCCTGCATCTCTGGGATAAAGCCTACTTGGTCAGGGTGAATGATCTTTTTGATATACTCTTGTATTCTGTTTGCCAATATTTTGTTGAGAATTTTTGCATCTATGTTCATGAGGGAGATTGGTCTGTAATTTTCTTTTTTTGTTCTATCTTTGCCTGGTTTTGGTATCAGGGTGATGCTGGCCTCATAGAAGGAGTTTGGTAGGATTCCTTCTTTTTCTATTTCCTGGAAAAGCTTAAGAAGCAATGGTGTTAGCTCTTCCTTAAAAGTCTGGTAAAATTCAGCAGTGAATCCATCCGGGCCTGGGCTTTTTTTAGTTGGGAGATTATTGATAACTGTTCGGATCTCCATGTTTGTTATAGGTCTATTTAAGTGATTAATCTCATTTTGATTTAATTTAGGTAGGTCATATAGATCAAGGAAATCATCCATTTCTTTCAGATTTTCATACTTTGTGGAGTATATGCTTTTATAGTATGTCCCTATAATTTTTTGAATTTCTCTGGAATCTGTTGTGATGTTACCTTATTCATCTCTGATTTTATTAATTTGTGTCTCTTCTCTCTTTCTTTTGGTCAGATTTGCTAAGGGTTTATCAATCTTGTTTATCCTTTCAAAGAACCAACTCTTTGTTTCATTAATTCTTTGGATTGTTCTTTTTGTTTCTATTTCATTAATTTCTGCCCTAATCTTTATTATTTCTTCCCGTCTACTACTTTTTGGTTTGCCTTGTTCTTCTTTTTCCAAGGCTTTAAGGCGAAGCATTAGGTCGTTTACTTGCGACCTTTCTAATTTCTTAATATAGGCACTTAAGGCTATAAATTTACCTCTTAGAACTGCCTTCATTGTGTCCCAGAGATTTTGGTATGTTGTGTTCTCATTATCATTTGACTCTATAAATTTTTTGATTTCCTTTTTGATTTCTTCATTGACCCACTCATCATTTAGTAGTGTATTGTTTAGCTTCCATGATTTTGTGTATGCTCTATAGCCTTTCTTGCTACTGATTTGTAGTTTAATTCCATTGTGGTCAGATAGAATGCAAGGAATTATTTCAATTTTCCTGAATTTGTTAAGATTTGCTTTGTGTCCTAATATATGGTCTATTTTAGAGAATGTTCCATGTGCTGCTGAAAAGAATGTATATTCTGCAGCCTTTGGATGAAATGTCCTGTATATATCTGTTAGGTCCATATCTTCTATGACCTCATTTAGTCCAGATGCCTCTCTGTTTATTCTTTCCCTGGATGATCTGTCAATTGATGAGAGTGGGGTGTTAAAGTCACCCACCACCACCGTGTTTGGTGTTATCTGTGACCTTAGTTCTAATAGTGTTTGTTTGACAAATTTGGGAGCCCCCATGTTAGGTGCATATATGTTTAGGATTGTAATGTCCTCCTGTTGGAGTGTGCCCTTAATCAATATAAAGTGACCTTCCTTATCTTTTTTGATTAACTTCAGACTAAAGTCCACCCTGTCTGATATTAGGATAGCAACCCCTGCTTGTTTTCTAGGCCCATTTGCTTGAAACACCGTCTTCCAACCTTTCACCCTAAGATAATGTCTATCCTTTGTAGAAAGGTGAGTTTCTTGAAGACAACAAATTGTAGGATCCTGCTTTTTAACCCAGTCTGCAAATCTATGTCTTTTCGTTGGGGCATTGAGACCGTTGATATTAAGAGATATTATTGAAAGGTGTGTATTTATGTTTGCCATTTGTGTGTGTGTGTGTGTGTTACTTGTTCTACCTGTGCTCTCTTCTGTTAACTGGTATTTGAGTATGGCTGGTTTTTTCTAGGTTCCTTATATGTGTGCTTTTCCTTTTGTTCAGCATGGAGGATTCTATCAAGTATTTTCTGTAGAGCTGGTTTTGTCTTCAGATATTCCTTTAACCTGCTTTTGTCATGGAATGTCTTTATTTCTCCATCTATTTGGATGGATAACTTTGCAGGATAAAGTAACCTTGGTTGACAGTTGTTATCTTTCAGAACTTGGAATATATCACTCCAGGCCCTTCTGGCTTTAAAAGTTTGTGTTGAATAATCTGCTGTAATCCTGATGGGCTTGCTTTTGTAGGTAACTTGATTTTTCTCTCTAACTGCTTTCAATATTTTTTCTTTGGTTTGTGTGTTTGGAAGTTTGAGTATAATGTGGCGAGGAGAGTTTCTTTCTGGGTTTTGTCTGGCTGGGGTTCTAAAGGCTTCCTGTATCTGTATTGGCACCTCTTTCCCAATTTGGGGAAAATTTTCCTCTATGATTTTGTTGAAGATGCCTACTATGCCTCTGGAGTGGAATTCTTCTCCTTCTACTATGCCCTGAATTCTTATATTGGATCTTTTCATAGTGTCCCGAATATCTTGAAATTCCCACTCATACTTTTCTATAAGTTTGTCTTTCTCTTTGTTGGACTGCATTAGGTCTGCCACCTGATCTTCTAGCTTAGATATTCTGTCCTCTCCCTCATCCATCCTACTGGTGAGATTTTCTACAGAGTTTTTTATTTCATTAACTGTGTTCTTCATTGCTAGTAATTCTGACTGGTTTTTCTTTATTATTTCTATTTCTCTATTTATGTCTTGTATTGCCTTCTTTATTTCATTAAATTGGTGTCCTGCCTCTTCTTTGATTCCTTTGATTTCCTCTTTGATTTCCTCTTTGATTTCCTCTTTGATTGTTTTCATGTGTTCTTTGACCTCTTTGAACATATTTATAATTATTCTTTTGAACTCTTTCTCAGGCATTTCCTCTAACTCTTTCTCACTGGAGGACATTTCTGATGCATTAATACTTTTAGGTGGATTTATATCGTCTTGCTTTTTAGTGTTTCTTGTGTTATAATGTATATATTTTTGCATCTTGGATTAAGTTAATGCTTGGATTTTCTAGCTAGCTGTGTATTCTTAGCTGTATCAATTGATTTGGTGTAAAATATTTTCAGGGTAGGACCTTAAGGTATTAGGTGTGGCTCTTAAGACTCTCAGAGTATCTACAAAGATGTTCTTAGGGGTTGAGTTTCCCTGCTATAGGAGTATTCAAGCAGGCTGAGTGGAATAATATACTGGTAGATTCTAAAATTTAGCTAAACACTGTACCCATTCCATCAAAAACAGCCCCGAGTATGTATGCAAGAGTAGTTATTATAATGACCAGATCCTCTATCAACAAAGAGGTTTAGATTTCTGGTCTGTTGAGGTATCCAAGTCAGCTTGTGACCAGGTGAGACCCTTCCCTGGTGCAATCCCAGTTACCTTGGGTGATTGTGGTCTCAGTCAAGTTGCTGCCTGGGTCGTCGGGCTGCTGTTCTGATTTCTGGAGCTGGGCACTTGCTTTTCCTACGGGGCAAACTGAGCCGCTGCCGCCGCCTCTGCAGCTGTTGTAGGTGCCACCGCCGGAGCCCCCACCACTGCTGAAGCTGCCGTTGTCGTGTCCACCGCTGCTGCTCACCCCGAAGCCGCTGCTCTCCTGGGTCCGCTGCTGCTGGGGCCACTGGTACCGGTGCTGGAGCCGCTGAAGTTGCTGCCAAATTCTGCTCCTGCTTGGGTCCCGCCGTCAGCCCAAGTTGGCGTGGCCGGGTCCCGGGCTGCTGCTGTGTTCGCTGGAGCTGGGTTCAGGCGGCAGGGGAGGGGAGGGAGCCGCGGCTGTTCTGGTTGTATCGTGTGCTTTTACCTCGCGGTCTGCTCCTCCCTCCGTTGCTCGCTGCCACTCTCCCCTCACGTTTCCCGAGTTGCGGAGAGCGCGGTGTGAGGGGAAAATCCCGCACCTGGCTTGTCCTGCGGCTCGAGCCGAGAGTCCGGCGGTTTTCTGCCGCTCCGCGGTTGCGGCGGGTAGCTGAGCCGCCCCGGAGCCGCTGTTCCCGCCTGTGCAGGCTCTGGATGCTCTATAACTCTTCCACTTCTCCGCTGCCGCCTCAACTTCCTATACACCTCACTTTTTAGTAAAAGTGTGTATTTTGCTGAGTTTTTTTTGGTCTTTCCCCCCCCAGGCTGTTTTGGCGTGGTACCTACGCCGCCAACTTAACCGGAAGTCTCCCCATGCTGTTTTTGTTAATGTGGCTTTGTAATATAGCTTAAAATCGGCACGGTGATACCACCAGCCTTATTATTTTACTATTATTTTTATTTGCAAGCAGAGAGAGAGATAGAGAGAAGAGAGACAGGGAGAGAATGGGCACGCCAGGGCCTCTAAGCCACTGCATATGAACTCCAGATGCATGTGTCCCTTTGCATCTCCTTACATGGGTCCTGGGGAATCAAACCTGGGTCCTTTGGCTTTGCAAGCAAATGCCTTAACTGCTAAGCCATCTTTCCAGCCCCCACCAGCCTTATTTTTGTTGCTCAAAATTGTTTTGGCTATTCATGGGATTTTTTTTTTTTTTTTTTTGGCTTCCAAGTGAATTTTTGAATTGTTTTTGCTATTTCTGTGAAAAAGCCATTGGAATTTTAATGGTGATTGCATTGAATGTCTAGATTGCTTTTGGTAAGATTGACATTTTCACAATATTGATTCTTCCATTCCAAGAACATGGGATGTCTTCCATTTCTGAGTGTCTTCTGCAATTTCTTCCTTGAGTGTATTAATTTCTTCCTTGAGTGTATTAAAGTTTTCATTGTAGAGATTCTTCACTTCCTTGGTTAGATTTATTCCAATGTGCTTTATTTATTTATTTATTTATTTATTTATTTATTTATTTATTTATTTATTTATTTTGAGGCAACTGTGTATGGGAGTGATTCCCTGATTTCATCCTCCACAGGTTTGTGGTTCATATATGAAAGCTACTGACTTCTTGTGTGTTTATTTTATATCCTGTTATGTTGCTGAAAGTGTTTTATCATCTCTTAACAGTTTGCTGGTAGAGTCTTTAGGGCCCTTTATATATAGAATCATATCATCTGTAAGTAATGATAATTTGATCTCTTCCTTTCCAATTTGTACCCCTTTTATGAGTGTCTTTTGTCTTATTGCTATAGCTAAGACTTCAAGTACTATATTAATTAAGAATGGGAGCAGTAGACAGCCTTTTATTGCTGTTGAATTTAGTGGAAAAGCTTCAAGTTTTTTTCCCATTTAGCATTATGTTGGCTGTAGGTTTGTCATAAATACTCTTTATTATGTTGAGATGTGTTCCTTCTATTCCCAGTTTCTGTAGGACTTTTATCATGAAAGGATGTTGGATTTTTGTGAAATGCCTTTTCTGCATAGATTGAGATGATCATGTGATTTTTGTCCTTCAACCCATTCATGTACTGTATTACATTTATCAATTTGTGTGTGTTGAACCATATCTGCATCTCTGGGTTGAAACCTACTTGGTCAGGGTGAGTGATCTTTTTGATATGTTCTTATATTCTCTTCGTTAGTATTTTGTTAAGCAGTTTTGCATCTATGTTCATGAGGGAGATTAGTCTGTAATTTTTTTTTTTTTTTTTTTATTCTGTCTGTGTTTGGTTTGGTAACAGGGTGATGGAAGGAGTTTGGTAGAATTCCTTCCTTATCTACTTTATGGAAAAGTTTGAGAAGCAGTAGTGGTAGTTCTTCCAATAAGGTCTGGTAAAGTTCACCAGTGAATCCATCTGGGCCTGGACTTTTCTTTAGTTGGGAGACTTTTTTAACTGCTTGAATCTCTGTACTTGTTATAAGTCTATTTAAATGGTTAATCTCATCTGATTTAATTTTATTAGGTCATATAAATCAATGAAGTTATTCCTTTCTTTCAGATTTTCAAACTTAGAGGTGTACATATTCTTAAAGTATGTCTCTTGATTTTCTGAATTTCTTCGATATCTGTTGTAATGGTGCTAAGGGTTTATCAATCATGATTATCCTTCCAAAGAACTTACTCTTTTTTTCATTGATTTTTTGAATTTTTTTTTGTTTGTTTGTATTTCATTAGTTTCTGCCCTAATCTTTATTATTTCTTGCCATCTACTGATTATTGGTTTGCCTTGTTCTTTTTCCAAAGCATTAGGGTGAAGCATTAAATTGTTTACTTGTGGACTCTCTAATTTCTTCATATAGGCCCTTAGAGCTATAAATACTCCTTTTAGGACTACCATCATTGTGTCCTAGAGGTTTTGGTATGTTGTATTCTCATCATTTGAGTCTATGAATTCAATGATTTCTTTTTTGATGTGAACTCCCTAATTTCTTAATATTGGCACTTAGAGGTATAAATTTCTTTAGGACTGCCTTCATTGTGTCCCAAAGTTTTTGGTTTGTTGTATTCTCATTATTATTTGATACTGTAAATTTATTGATTTCCTTTTTGGTTTCTTCAGTGATCCACTCATCATCATTCAGTAGTGTACTGTTTAGTCTCTATTTGGTTTGTGTATGCTCTGTAGTTTTTCTTTTTGTATTTTAATCCCATTGTGGTCGGATAGAGTATAAGGGATTATTTCAATTTTCCTGTATTTGTTAAGATTTGCTTTGTGCCTTAATATATGGTCTAGTTTAGAAAAGTGGATATTATGCAGCATTTGGATGGATTGTTCTCTAGATATCTGCTAGGCCCATTTGTTCTGTGACATCATTTAATCCAGATGTCTTTCTCCTTATTTTTGCCGGGATGACCAGTCAATTGATGAGAGTGGGTATTGATGTCACCTAGTACAGTCGTATTTGGAGTTATCTGTGAACTTAAGTCCAAAAGTGTTTGTTTGATGAAATTGGGAGCCCTCATGTTAGGTGCATATATGTTTAGTATTGTAATGTCCTCCTGTTGGAATGTTCCTCTAATCAGTATAAAGTGACCTTCTTTATCTTTCCTCCCTAATAATGTTGGTTTGAACTCTGTCCTGCCAGATATTAAGGTAGCAATCCCTGCTTGTTTCCTAGGCCCATTTGCTGAATTTTCCATCCTTTCTCCCTAAGACACTGTCTATCCTATATTGAGAGACGAATTTCCTGGAGGCGACAAACAGCAGGAATCCTGGCTTTAATCCAGTTTGCAAGCCTGTGTCTTTTGGTTGGGGCATTGAGGCCATTGATATTAAGAGTTATTATTTAAAGGTATGTATTTATTCTCGCCATTCTTATTTTGTAGTGCTTCCTGTTTTCCCTTTACTTGCTTGTTTTGACTGTTATTTTAGTATGGTTTCTTTTTTCCTATTTCCTCATGTGTGTGCTTTGCTTTCTCTTCAGCATGAAGGATTCCTTCATGTTCCTTCAAGTATTTTCTGTAGAGCTGGTTTAGTTGTCATAAATACATTTAGCTTGTTTTTGTTGTAGAATGTCCTTATTTCTCCATCAATTTTGATAGATAGCTTTGCCAATAAAGTAATCTTGGTTGACAGTTGTCTTTCAGAACTTGGAATACATCATTCCAAGCCCTTCTGTCTTTTTGTTTGGTTTTCGATGTAGCATTTCACTGTAGCTCAGACTGACTTGGAATTCACTGTGTAGTCTCAGAGTGGCCTGGAACTCATGGAGATCCTTTTACCTCTGCCTCCCAAGTGCTGGGATTAAAGGCATGTGCCACCATGTCTGGCCCTTTTGGCTTTTTAAAGTTTGTGTTGAGGGGCAGGAGATATGGTTTAGCAGTTAAGGCATTTGCCTGCAAAGCCAAAGGATCCTGATTTGAGTCTTCAGGACCTATATAAGCCAGATATACAAGGGAATGAATGCATCTGGAGTTCGTTTGCAGTGGCTGGAGTCCCTGGCGAGCCCATTCTCCCTCCCTCTCTCCTCTCTCCCTCTCTGCCTCTTTCTCTCAAAATAAATAAATAAATAAAGTTTGTGTTGAGTCATCTGCTGTGATCCTGATGAGCTTGCTTTTATAAGTGACTTGATTCTACTCTCTGATTGCATTCAGTATATTTTCTTTGGTTTGTGTGTTTGGTAGTTTAATTATAAGATAGGGAGGAGAGGTTCTTTCGAGGTTTTGTCTGTTTGGTGTTATAAAAGCTTCCTGTATCTCTTTCCCAGTTTGGGGGAAATTTTCTTCTTTGATTTTGTTCAAATTGCCTATTATGCCTTTGAAGTGAAATTCTTCTACTATATCCTGCATTCTTATGTTTGATCTTTTCATAGTGTCCTAAATATCTTGAAATTCCCATTCATGCTTTCCTATTAGCTTGTCTTTCTCTTTGTTGGACAGTATTAGGTCTGCCACCTGGTCTTCTAGTTTAGATACTCTATTCTCTTCTTCATCCATTCTACTGGTGAGACTTTCCACAGTGTTTTTTAAGTCTTACTGTGTTTGTCAGTGCTTGTATTTCTGCCTGGTTTTTCTTCACCATTTCCTTACTTATGACTTGTAATGACCTCCTTATTTCATTAAACTGGTTTTTCTGTGTTCTCTTTCAGGAGTTTATTTTCTTCTGTAATTCCTTGTTTTCTTCTTTGATTTCTTTGAGTATAGATAATATTTTTTTTTTGAAATCTTTGTCAGGCATCTCATCTAAAACCATCTCATTGGGGGATCATTTCTGATGGATTTTTGTTTTGTTTTTTCAAGGTAGGATCTTGCTGTGGCCCAGGCTGACCTGGAATTCTTTATGTAGTCTCAGGCTGGCCTCAAACTCTCAGCAAATCCTACAAAGCCTCCTGAGTGCTAAGATTAAAGGTGTGCACCACCACACCCGGCATATTTATAATTTTTGGTGGGATTGTATTGTCTGGATTCTTTGTGTTTCTTATATTATAATGTAATGATTTTTGCATCCTGAGTTGATTTGATGCTTGGGTTTTGTAACTATCTGCAGTGTTCTTAAATGTGGAGATCCAACTTTATATACTTCAGGGTAGGAGTTTTTTTGCAGTCAGGTTCGCATTGCTGGTAGCAATCACCCAACCTAGAGTAGCTTGTGGGAAAAAAAAAAGTTTATTTTGGCTTACAGGCTTGAGGGGAAGCTCTATAATGGCAGAGAAAACAATGGCATGAGCAGATGGTGGACATCACCCCCTGGCCAACATAAGGTAGACCATTTCAAGAGGAGAGTGGGCCAAACACTGGCAAGGGGAAACTGGGTATAGCACCCATAAACCCACCTCCAGCAGGCGTTAATTCCCAAACCTCCATCAGCTGGGAACCTAGCATTCAGAACATCTAAGTTTATGGGGGACACCTGAATCAAACCACCACAGAGTTTAAGGTGCCATGTGTAGCTCTTGTACTCTAATCCACCTGCAGAAGTAATCCTAGGTGTTGAGTTTGCCTGATATTCAAGTATTTTAGTAGCTTGGGTAGAACAATTTACTGGGAAATTTTAAAATTCAGTTGAGCAATATACACATTCAGTAAAAACCAGCACAGAGTATGCAAGTGTGGGGATTAAACCAAACAGATAACCTTATAATGCCAAAGTACTTAAGGATGTGTGTTGTTCTACACCCTTAATCCTATCAGCTGGGAGGTTGAGATTTCTGTTCTGAAGTAGGTTTTAGGTCAGCCTGGGTCTGAATCACACCCTGCCCCCAGTAATGACAGAAGAAAAAGACAAAGGCCCTATAAGTCTAAAAGCATCAAAGGCACAATAGTCAATCCCCAACTACAACTTAATTGAGAATGGTAAAGCCAACCAAGAATATGTAACCCATAACCTGCCCTGACATGGAAAGAGAGATTAGCACTTCCAGTGCAGGCCTGCTTTTTTGTCAGTCAGCCTTTTGGGGTGGCTTCCACTCTCACAGGCCTGAATGCCCACCTTAATCCCTCTGTGTTGTGCTGTGTAACTGGTGCTCTGATCAGCTCTGCTGGATGCCCTGCCACTGAGGGCTGAGTGAGTGCCTTCTCTGGAGGGTTGCTGTTCTGACAACTGGGGGATGGGAGAGTGCCGGAAGTCTGGTGTGGATCAGCGGCAAGTGACTCAGCAGGGGCGGGATTCTGGCTAGTCTCCTTTCTGGTAGATCTTGGTCTCTACTGCTTCTGTGCCCTGACCCATAATAACTTGTATACCTTTACTTTTGGAAGAAGAGTATATTTTCCTGTGGTTTTGCTTAAGTCCCTCCCTATGCTCGTTTGGCATGATTACTGTGCCGCCATCTTACCCAGATATCTCCTTTTGGTTTTTCGAGGTAGGGCCTCACTGTATCCCATGCTGACCTGGAATTCACTTTGTAGTCTCAGGGTAACCTTGAACTCATGGTGATCATCCTACTTCTGCCTTTTGAGTGCTGGGATTAAAGGCATGTGTCACCATGCCTGGTCTTTTTATTTTTATTTTTATTTTGGTTAATATAGGCATTTTTGAAAACAACATGGAGGTGTCTCAAAAAAACTAAAATTAGAACTAGTATATGATCCAACATTTCTTCTAATGGATATGACATGAAATCTTTATGCCAGTGTGATACTTACAACCCCATATTCAACGTAGCACTTTTCCTAACAGTGAGAGTATGGACTCAACCTAGATATCCTTCAGCAAATGAATAAATAAGAAAAAATGTGATACATATTTATATAATGAAATGCTACGCAGTCATAAAAGAATGAAGTCCTGTAATTTGCAGGAACATGGGTGAAACTGCAGGACATCGTGCTGAATGAAATAAGCCAAACGTAGAATGGCAAATACTCATTCCCCTATGGAAACTATTAAGCCAACCTTTTTGAAGTACCGAATGGAATGGGGGGGGGGGCGTTCTGCATAAGAGAAGAGTAGATGGATATGATCATTGTAAGTTGTATGCATATGTAGCAGTTACCTTCTCATTGCTGACTCAAAACACTTGATCATAAGCATCTTATGGGAGGAAAGGGTTTATTTTGGCTTACAATTTCAAGGAGAACATTGGTCATGGTGGAGAAAGCATGGTAACTGGCTCACATCTTCATACATCTGAGGCAGAAAGGGAGCAGTCTGTGTGAGTCAGTTCTGAACACACAGTGGGCTGGGATTAAAGGCCAGGCTTTTTTTCTTTTTGATAGGGTATTATTTTGGAAAAAAAGGTTTCCCCCACCCTCTCTATTATTTTGTCTGTTTCCCTCATGCTCTCCTTCCTTTTGTTTTCCCTCCTGGTTCTGTCTGTCTGTCTGTCTGTCTCTCTCTCTGTACGTGTGATGTATGTATTTATTTTTCCCCTCTGGTGCTGCTGAGAATTGAACCCAAGGCCTTGCTCAGCCCTCTAGTCTTTCTTTTTTTATTTTTATTACTGTTTTGTGGTAGCGTCTCACTCTAGCCCAGACTGACCTGGAATTTACTATGTAGTTTCAGGGTGGCCTGGAACTCACATTGATCTCCTGCCTTTGCCTCTCAAGTGTTGGGATTAAAGGTGTGTGCTACCACACCAGGCCGTATTCTCTCTTAATGATATATTTAAAGCATCTATTTGGGGTTTAAGGGATAGTTATCTCTGTTTAATCTTAATCAAAAGTCAGTGACATATAGGAATGAAAGTACAACAAATGAAGTTTGACTTGCAGTGGTGTTACAAATGGTTTACAAAGGAACAACAGTAACAACAGAAACCCAGGCCCTCATGCTTCTAACTAAAGGTGGAGATAGTTGGTTTTGGACCCTTCTGCCCTCTGGCTTCTGCTCAGGAGAGCTCTTGGGATTGGGTTAGTAGTGCTCATTCCTATGCTGAGGTCACTGGCACCTTAGAAATGCCATCGCACTCGTTTTGAAGTTCCCTGAGCTACACTTTGCTATTTCTGACATGTCACAAAACTCAGTGTCTGTCTTTTTATGTATAATATATGCTCTATCTTTGCTAAAATGGGGTGGTGCTGTGAAAGTGAGATGATTTAATAGCATACAAAAGCATGACACTTTTGCAGGGGAGTTTTTTAATTACATTGGATTTTAATTTTATAGTATGGATTTCTTTTAAGCCTTAATAGTTTATTTTGAACATTGTGCTGCACTGATTGGACGTACATCTAACCTTTCCCTTTGCTGAAATATTTCAGTGGGACCACACTCTGTAGAAATCAGGTGTAGAGGAAGACTATTCCCTCTGAAGTTCTGTCCCAGAGAATGAATTTAAGCCCATTTAGAATCAGCAGAATGGGGTAGAGAGATGGCTTAGTGGTTAAGCGTTTGCCTGTGAAGCCTAAGGACCCTGGTTCAAGGCTTGATTTCCCAGGACCCACGTTAGCCAGATGCACAAGGGGCGCATGCCCCTGGAGTTCCTTTGCAGTGGCTGGAGGCCCTGGTGTGCCCATTCTCTCTGTCTCTCTATCTGTCTTTCTTGCTCTGTCTTTTGCTCTCAAATAAATAAAAAATGAACAAAATAATTTTTTTTAAAAAAAGAATTAGCAGAATGATTACAAATGTAGGTTTTTTTTTTTTTAAATTTTATTTTCAAGGTGGGGTCTCACTGTAGTCCAGGCTGACCTGGAATTTACTATGTGGTCTCAAGGTAGCCTCCAACCACAGTGATCCTTCTACCTCTGCCTCCCAAATGCTGGGATTAAAGGAGTATGCCACCATGCCCAGCTACAAATGTAGTTAAGTAAATGGAAAGTTCTTTCCTAAGTAAGTAGCTTGAGCTCGTGTTTTCACATATCCAGGGCTTCAAAACTTTATTATTATTATTATTATTTTGGTTTTTCGAGGTAGGGTCTCACTCTAGCCCAGGCTGACCTGGAACTCACTATGTAGTCTCAGGGCGGTCTCGAACTCATGGTGATTCTCCCACCTCTGCCTCCCGAGTGCTGGGATGGAAGGCGTGAACTACCAAGCCCGGCTGGCTTCAGCATTTTTATACATTTAAACTGTGTTCACTTGGCCAGAGCGTGCTCTTGGATAGCCTCAGGTCATTTCCATACTCTGTTCCTAGAATAGACATTTCCTTCATAGTGTTCTGTTCTTTTGATGCTTCTCCAGTTCACTTTACATTGTAGTACTAGTCCTTTATTTCTAGTTTTGTCTTTCTAAATGATTTTTCTTTTTTCCTGAATTTTCAAGGGTTAATGTATGGTGATATCTTTTGCTAGTAGTGATTCAGACCATTTTATGACATTAAATTTTTGGCCTGGTGTGTGGTTGAATGGTAAAGCACTTGCCCAGTATGTACTCTCATCTCTGAAAAGGGAACCAAGTTGTAAATCTTCACATTATTATTTATTTCTAACTAATACTGATAGTATGGTCATTGGAAATAAGCAAAATTACTCTATATAGTTTTGTAGAAACTGTTATATAAACTACTTACTTTAGAACTTTTAAAAGTTTATTTGCGTGTGTGTGTGTGTGTATGTGTATGTGTGTACACCAAACACTTGAGACATTTTTTATGGATGGCTTGGGAATTGAAATTGAACTGGTAGGCTCTGCAAGCAAGTGCCTTTAACCACTGAGCCATCTACCCAGACCCCCTTTTTTATATTTGGGCAGGGTCTCACTCTACTTAACCAGGCTGACTAAGAACTCACTCTGTAGCTTGCCTTGAACTATGGCAATCCTGTCTCAGCTTCCTTTGTGCAAGGATTATAGATGTGAATATACAGAATGGAACTCACAGATTTACCCAGTTTTTAAAAATTTAATTTCAGTGACAAAATTGCAGCCAAGGAAAATAGTGATTAATGTTGTAAGCTTCTTTGAACATGCTTATCATTTTATTTTTACTTATTTAGTAATCATTTTATTTTGTTCTTACAAGAATTCCACTTTAAAAGTTTCACTACTTTAAACAATTTTAAATGAAGATTTCTTCTTTTAAAAGTGAACTCTGTAGCTGGGGAGATGGCTCAGCTGCTAAAGGTACTTGTTTGCAAAGTCTGCTGCCCTGGGTTCAATTCCCCAGTACACGTATATAGCAGAGAATATATTGGGGGCATCTATTCAAACTACCGCACCATGTAAAGCTAATTGCACCAAGTGGCACACATGTCTGGAGTTCGTTTGCAGCAGCAGGAAGCTTTAGTGCACCCATGCTCACTCTCTTCACCTCGAATGAATGAATGCTATTTAAAAACGTTGAACTCTTGGGGCTGGAGAGATGGCCAGTGGTTAAAGTATTTGCCTGCAAAGCCTAATGACCCAGGTTTGATTCCCCAGTACTCATGTAAAGCCAGATGTACAAAGTGATATATTTGCCTGGAGTTTGCAGCTGCTGGAGGCATTGGTGTACCCATTTTCTTTCTCTCTTTTCTCTCTCTTTACTTGAGAATACTTAATATTTTTTAAAAGTTGAACTCTAACTTTGCATTTTTTGCAAATCCTAAACATTATATCAATTTTGATTCATTCATTCACCAGAACTTTGTTACATTTGTGTTTTTTTTTTTTTTTTTTGCAGGTATTTTTGCTTACTTAAACTACCATGTTCCTCGCACAAGACGAGAAATCTTGGAGACCCTAATCAAAGGCCTTCAGAGACTGGAGTACAGAGGATATGATTCTGCTGGTATTCCTTTTAAAAATATTAAGGGTTTTCTGTGATTCTTGAATCTAAGTAGAGTTTTTATTATTTCTATGAGACTAGACTCATGTTTTGTTATCTTGTAAATCTAAATCTGAAGAATTTTTATCTTTCATGTCTAAGGGGCTTTTTTATATCATTTCAATAGTATTATCATTTGTGTGGGATTTTGCTTCTTGTAATTGCTTTTAAGAATGTTACTATAAGCCGGGTGTGGTGGTGCACGTCTTTAATCCCAGCACTCAGGAGGCAGAGGAAGGAGGATTGCTGTGAGTTCGAGGCCACCCTGAGACTCCATAGTGAATTCAGGTCAGCCTGGGCTAGAGTGAGACCCTACCTCAAAAAACCAAAAAAAAAAAAAGATTGTTACTATAAAACACAAATCATGGGGCAGTTGAATGCCTTATTTTATAAATTCTTTTTCTCTACTTATTCATGTTTTCTGTATAAACATGAGATAATGAGATTCTTTTTTTTTTTTTTTCCCTGTGGTGTTGGGGAATCAAACCCAGGGCCTGTTCCTATTGTGCATGTTGAGCCATTTGCACAAAGTAGCAATACTACCACTGAGCTTACATCCTCATCTACAATTCTTCGATTTATGTAAATGACAAGTCAAGTTTCTGGTGGTCTATGTGGAGCTAGCTCTCCCTGTGTTGGGGCCTATGAAGTGCTCAGATTTTGCGATTGCCTCTGGTGACTCATGAGTCTCTGCATATGGTTGCACTCCTGTCTATCTGAAATAGCAAAAGACTCAAAGCAAAATCAGGAAAAGTTAAAGGGTAGGAGGTGAGATCTAGAGGAAAGCAGGCACAGCTTTCAAGTGGCATCTTCTGGTGGTAATGCAGGACATACTTTAATTCCCTAGCAGTAAGTTGTAATAGCACATGTGAAATGTCACCTACCAGAGAGCTTATTGTCATTCAAAGCCCAGAGCAACATTTTCCCAGTGGGGCTAGCAGAGGAAAGGTAGACATTCTGCCTAAGCCCCAGTTTGTATGAAAGGTTCCGACATGGAGGTTGTGGGGAGTCTGACGTCTAAGATTCCAGATGATAGCCACGGGCCAGCCCTGCAAGTAGGTCTTTTCAGAGCTTAGTTATCAGTGTCAGATCCTAAGTTCCATTTTTAGTGGGACTGAAGATGAACCTAGGGCTTGGCACATGGTATGGGAGGGCTCACCCACTGAGTATCCCTGCCCAGTTCCTTTGTTCTTATAATAATTTCTTTTTTGGAGGGGGGGTTCGAGATAGGGGCTCATTCTGGTCCAGGCTGACACTACCATGCCTTGCTTAAAAAAAATATATATATATATATATATATATTTTTTTTTTTTTTCTTTTTCGAGGTAGGATCTAGTTCCTTTGTTCTCACAGTTCTCCTTCCTTAGCTCCTCACTTGGATGCTGATTATGGGTTTCTTTTGTTTGTTTGTGTTTTAAAGAAGACATGGGCTAGAGAGATGGCTTAGTGGTTAAGCGCTTGCCTGCGAAGCCTAAGGACCCCAGTTCGAGGCTCAATTCCCCAGGACCCACATAAGCCATATGCACAAGGGGGTGCATGCATCTGAAGTTCATTTGCAGTGGCTGGAGGCCCTGGTGTGCCCATTCTCTCTCTCTGCCTCTTTATCTGTCTGTCACTCTCAAATAAATAAAAATTTAAAAAAAGAAGATATGAGGGGGATCACTTTGAGTTTGAGGCCAGCCTAAGTATACAGTGTGAGTTCCAGGTCAGCCTGGACTAGAGTAAAACCCTACCTTGAAAAAACAAAATGAAAAAAGAACATAACTTTTAGAGGTTAGGAATTTAGCTCAGTGAATGAATATTTGCGTAGCAAGTTCAAGGCCCTGGGTTCAGTCCTCAGCTCTGGGGGGAAAAAAATCACAAAAAGGTCAAAAAGAAACAAAGAAACCCCACAGACATATACCCATAGGGAACTAATGCTGCATTCAAAAATCAATTCTTTAAGACCTTAAACCACAGAAAGGAGCAAGTTTTATGACATAAGGAAGATAGGATTATTGACTGGGGGGAGAGAGAAAGGGTGCACCAGGGCCTCCTTTCACTACAAATGAACTTCAGACACATGTTGCTTTGTTCATTTGGCTTTATGTGGGTACTGGGTGCTGGGGAATTACACCCAGGGCCAGCAGGCTTTGCAAGCAGTTGCCTTTAGCTGTTGAGCCATCTCCACAGCCTTGATTTTCTGTAAACTTTGGAGGCTCCTTCTGTCTAGAGCTTAACTAAGAGTGCTTTTTAAGGGTTTTTGTTGTTTTGAAAGAGGTTCATAGTTTGTAGCCCTGGCTGGCCTTGAACTTCCAGTTATTCTACTTGAATTTTCCAAAGGCCGAGATTTTAGGCATAAACTTCCCAACCCATCTTTGAAAATTCTTCAGTGTGCTTTCTTGTTTTGTATACTTTGTGACTTATAATCCTTGTTTTTTGTTTTTTTCCTGAGGAAGGGTTGCACACTGACCTGGAATTCACTATGTAGTCTCAGGGTGGCCTTGAACTCATAGTGATCCTCCTACATCTCTGCCTTCCAAGTGCGCCACAATGCCTGGCAAAGTTTTTGAGATAGGGTCTACTTTGAAGCCCACACTGACCTTAAACTCACAGCAATCCTCCTTCCTCAGCCTCCTGAGTGTTGAGATTACAGGTATGAGTCACCCTGCTTGGTTTTCTTACATATTTCTAATCTAGTATATTTCCTCAGTTGTAGGCCTGTGTTTTCAGCTGCTCCAGAAATTTCTTACAGGTTAAACATTTTACCTGTTCAAAACTAAACTGAATACACTGCAATCCTCACCTAAACTTTGTTCTGTTCTATGTATCTCTTGGTAATCATGCTATAGTTCCTGGGAGGTATTCTATACTTTAGCCATCTCACTTCATTTCCAGTGCCTTCTGCCCCACTATCTTCATTGCTTCTTTAAATCATGCCCTATGCATTTTGGCTTTGCTGCACTTTTGCTACTACCTTGGCCTTCAGGATAACTCAAACAACTTAGGTAGAATCTCAAAAGATATCTTCCCAACTATCCCTTATTTTCCCATTTCTGGTGTATGTGTGTGTCTCTTTTGTATTTCTCCATTGTATTCCAGTTGTGACCTGAGACACTTAATGTAATTTATAACATAGAACAATTATTTATATAACTTAGAATTAGTTCTTTGTCTCCCCCATCTCCCTTAGCCTTCCTGTTTCTTTTTTTTTTCCAGGTAGGATCTCTCTGTAGCCTCATATTCACTATTTAGTCTCAGGGTGGCCTTGAACTCATGGAGATCCTCTTATCTCTGACTCCCAACTGTTGGGATTAAAGAAGTACGTCACTATGCCTGGCTTTTTGACACGTAATAGATAATGTAGTAAACTTTAAGTTGGTAAATTAATAAAATAAAAATGCAAGTTTCCTAAATTAAAAGGAATGCCTTGGGCTGGAGAGATGGAGGAGCTTGTCTATGAAGCCTAAGGATCCAGGTTCTATTCCTCAGAACCCATGTAAGCCAAATGCACAAAGTGTCACATGTGTTGGGAGTTCATTAGTAACAGCTGAAGGCCCTGGCATGCCCATTCTCATTCTCTCTTTCTCTCAAATAAATAAATAATTTTTTTTAAAAAAGTAGTGCTTCAATTGATAATCTTAGCAATAGCCAATTTCTAAATTTTCCTCTTTTGTCTTTTGCTGATTTAGGTGTGGGTGTTGACGGAGGAAATGACAAAGACTGGGAAGCCAATGCTTGTAAAATCCAGCTCATTAAGAAGAAAGGAAAAGTTAAGGCACTGGATGAAGAAGTTCACAGTAATGTACTTAGCTTGGTTTTTGTCCCCTGCCATTTTCCTTCTCCACCAAATGCCCCATATTTGGGGACCTGTTCTGAGTATAATTCTCAAGATTGAGGGAAAGGAAGGATAGTAATTTTGTTGTTGCTTTGACTGGCTTCAAATTGTGTCTGGGCTTTAAAAACAACCTTAGGGAGCTAGATGTGTTGCTCACACTTCATAATCCAGTACTGAGGGTTGTCATGAGTGAGTTTAAGGCCAGCTGGGGTAGAATGAGACCCTGCCTCAAAAATTAAAAACAAACACAAATAAATAGCAGCAAGGCAAGGAAGTTAGATACATTGGGTTTGGAGCAAATGGATGTATCTTCAGGTGAGGAAGCTTCAGAAGAACCACCATCCTGAGGAATGGCCTTTCATAGGTGGCCTTGTTCTTGTGTCTTCACTTGATGGTGGTTTTTACTTAATAGTGTTGTTGCTGGCAAATTTACATGTGCAAAAGAGAAGCCAAAAAGTGCTTCCTTTGAGTCAAAAGGTGAAAGTTCTCTACATAACAAGGAAAATAGGAAAATTGTGATCTCTGGTAAAGATGAACCTTTTGTCTAAAACTGTGAAGAAAGAAACTTACGCTAGACTTGGACCTCAAGGTAAAAATGTTACAGCTACAGGGTATGTAGGTGTTTTGTTAAGGTGGAGAAAGGTAAAGTTTGGGTGATAGGAAATGCATGCTGATAGAGGGTTTGGTACTATGTGCAGTGTCAGGCATCAGCTAGGTGCCTTGAAGTGTGTCTTGTGGGTTGTGGAGTACTGCTATAATTATATTTAGTACAAGTCTTAGTGTCTGTACAGCATTGTTAAATACTGGCATTTTTTTCATTTTATCTTTTAAAGAACAACAGGATATGGATTTGGATATAGAATTTGATGTACACCTTGGAATTGCTCATACCCGTTGGGCAACTCATGGCGAACCCAGTCCTGTTAATAGTCACCCCCAGCGCTCTGATAAAAATAATGGTATGAAGACATTCTGTGTGCTTTGAAGTGATTACAGAAGGCTAATAATGGGAGAAGAATGAAGGGCTTTGTTGTTATTTTCATCTGAAAAGATTTAAGTATATTTAGAAATAAGCGCTCACAGAACCTGGCACATCATCCAGCTTCAACATTTGTGCAATACAGGATCAATTAAGTTTATCTATTCTCTTTCTGCCTAGATTATTTTGGAACCCCAGTAGATAGCTCATTATAGATTGTTAACTCTTCAATATCAATATGTAGGTCCTCATCTTTTTCTCTTCCCTGTAGTTTACTGTGTTTATCCTGTGAGTTTCCTGTAGCCTGGATCTTGCTAATTGCATCTATTCCTGTTACATTTAATGTGTCATATATGTAATTTCTTCTTAAAGGAAATAGGTTCACTAGCTGGCCTGGAATTCATTATGTAAATCAGGTTGGCCTAAAGCTTGCATCAGTCCTTCTGCCTCTACCTTCTAAGTCCTGACATTACATATGTGTGCCACCTTGCCTGCTAAACGAACTGTTTTCTTCCCTTCCTTCCCTTTTCTATTTTATTTTTTAATTTTACTATGTTCTATTCTCTTTCTTTTTCTAATTTATTTAACTATGTGTATGTCTATATGGGTGTGCATGCCACAGCCTGTGCGTGGAGGTCGGAGGACGACTTTAAGGTATCTGTGCTTCACCTTTGAGACAAGGTCTTTCGCTGCTACAGATATACTTGGCAGGCTACAAATTAATGACAGATTAGCTGACATGTAAAAGCTTTGGATTCTCCTGGTTCTTCCTCCCATTGTCATAGGGTATTGGGGTCACAAATGCATGTACCAGTTTGCATCTGACTTTATGTGGGTGCCAGGGAATTAAACCTGGGATGGCAGACTATGTAGTCAAGTGCTTTTAAATGCTAAACACATCTCTCCAGCCCCTATCCCTAAATATTTATTACATACTGTGATAATGTTTTCATGTGACATTCCAGGACTTGAGACCACAGGCAAGTAAACTTAGCTCTCTGAATGATTATGTAGTTACTTGTTCTTGAGCTCAGTGTTTCTCAGGTTAAGATTGAAAAGACTTTAAACTTACACTGGAGAGAGTAGGAATTACAGGGTGGGTTTAGCCCTCTCAGTTTATGAGGAAACAAGCCCATGAGATTTTCTTCAGTGAAGTTGGGATAGTAGTTTTGCTGTAGCAGAACCTGGGGGTCTGTTTATTTCCTTATACCCATGCCCACTGGCATTGTGTGCTTCCATTGAGCCTTGAAACAGTGCTGTTGAGGTACCTGATGATAACCCAGTAATAAGACAGAGGTGATCATTGACACTACTGGCATGTTACCAACCTTTTTGACTTGAGGAAAATGTAGTAATTGGCCAGGATAGAGGTATGTGTCTGTAATCCCAGCTGGAGGATCACAGGTTTGAGGTCAACCTGATTTACTTAGCAAATTCCAGGCTAGTGTGGCTACATAATGAAATGCTATTTCTAAAACAAACAAATAAACAAAACAAATTAATGAAACAAAGAAGCTGTCCATGTGGGAGTAGTGGCTCACACCTTTAATCCCAGCATTCAGGAGGCTTAGGTAGGAAAATCACTGTGAATTCTAGGGTAGTCTGGGCTAGAATGTGATCCTGCTTCAATATACTAAAAAGAAACAAAAATAAAAAATAAAAAAACCTAGCCGGGTGTGGTGGCGCACGCCTTTAATCCCAGCACTCGGGAGGCAGAGGTAAGAGGATCACCATGAGTTCAAGGCCACCCTGAGACTACATAGTGAATTCCAGGTCAGCCTGGGCTAGAGTGAGACCCTACCTTGAAAAACCAAAAAAATAAAAAAAATAAAAAATAAATAAAAAAAATCTGTTCATAACTATTTATGATAATTATTGGACTTACACTTTTTGGTCATTAATACTTTTATCTCTTGTAGAGTTTATTGTTATTCACAATGGAATCATCACCAACTACAAAGACTTGAAAAAGTTTTTGGTACGTAAAGAGACTTCAAGAGGCACACGTTTGCAAATAACTTCTAAGGAGAGACTGTGGGTGGTTTGTTAGGTTATGCCGTATTGTCTAGATATAACTGAATAATTCCTAAGATGATTGCAAGGGTGTGGTGATTTGTTGGACTTTTCTGTGTTAAGAACCACATGCTCATTTCAGTTGATACAGAGAAGGCCTTTGAAAAAAATAGATTATCATTTCATGATCAAAATGCTGGAGAGAATAGGCATGGAAGGTTAATATCTCAACACAATAAAGGCTATATATAAAGCATCTAAAGCCCAAACAATACTTAATGGGGAAAAACTCAAGGAGTTCACACTGAGATCAGGAACAAGACAGGGGTGCCCACTCCCCACTGCTCTTCAACATAGTACTAGAAATCCCAGCCCATGTAGTGAGACAGGAGAAAGAAATAAAAGGGATACACATTGGAAAAGAAGCAGTCAGATTAGCTATATTTGCAGATGACATGATCCTATATATAAGTGACCCAAAAGTCTTTATCTCAAAATTTCTAAAGGTGATTAATTCCGTTAGCAAAGTGGCAGGATACAAAATCAACACACAAAAATCAGTACCCTTAAAAAAAAGTCAGTGGCCTTTTTATATGCAAAGGACAAATATAAGAGAAAGAAATCAGTGAGGCTGTTCCATTTTCAATAGCCATAAAAAAATTAAATACTTTGGAATAACACTAGCAAAGGTTATGAAAGACCTATGTATTGAAAACATAAAAATGCTCAAGAAATTGAGGAGGTCTTGAGCAGATGGAAAGACCGCCCATGCTCCTGGATAGGTAGAATTAATATTGTGAATAGGCAGTTCTACTAAAAGCAATATTCAGATTTAATGCAATACCAATAAAAATTCCAGCATCATTCTTCACAGAGATAGAAAAAAAAGATCTCAAAATTTGTAAGAAATGGCAGCAGGCCTAAGATATCTAAACATATCCTCAGCAAAAGAAACACCTCTGGAGTTATCACTATAGCTGTTCTAAAGCTATACTACAAAGCCACAGAACAAAAACAGCATAATGCTGGCATAAAAACAGACCAATGGAACAGAATTGAAGACCTGGACCATAGGTTAAGTAGCTACAGCTACTCGATCTTTGACAAAGGTGCTAATAATGTAGACTGGAGAAAAGACAGCATCTTCAACAAATGGAGCTGAACAAATTGGACCACCACATGTAGAAAATTGAAACTAGACCCACTCACCTTGCCATATACAAAAATCAACTCCAAATGGATTAAAGACCTCAATATAAACCTGAAACTCTTCGACTAATGGAAGAAAAAATAGGAACTCTCCATGAGAGTGGATAAGGACTTCCTGGACAATACCCCAGTAGCCCAGGGAATTAATTTTTTTAATTTGAAAAGGAAATAATTATTTGACTTTTTAATAAATGACAGACATTAAAATTGGACTTTTTAGGGCTTGGTTGTAGCTCAGTGGAACGACACTTGATTACACATGTTACAAGTAGGTCCCTGGGTTTCATCCCCAGCACTGATCCCCTTCCCACCCAAAAAAGTTGTTTTGAAGAAACTTTTTTTTTAATCTTTTTACAATTTTTATTAACGTTTTCCATGATTATAAAAAATATCCCATGGTAATACCCTCCCCCACCCCCGCACTTTCCCATTTGAAATTCCATTCTCCATCATATTACCTCCCCATCGCAATCATTGTACTTACATATATACAATACCAACCTATTAAGTACCCTCCTCCCTTCCTTTCTCTTCCCTTTATATCTCTTTTCTAGCTCACTGGCCTCTGCTACTAAGTATTTTCCTTCTCACGCAGAAGCCCAATCATCTGTAGCTAGGATCCACATATGAGAGAGAACATGTGGCGCTTGGCTTTCTGGGCCTGGGTTACCTCATTTAGTATAACCCTTTCCAGATCCATCCATTTTTCTGCAAATTTCATAACTTCATTTTTCTTTACCGCTGAGTAGAACTCCATTGTATAAATGTGCCACATCTTCATTATCCACTCATCAGTTGAGAGACATCTAGACTGGTTCCATTTCCCAGCTATTATAAATTGAGCAGCAATAAACATGGTTGATCACGTACTTCTAAGGAAATGAGATGAGTCCTTAGGATATATGCCTAGGAGTGCTATAGTTAGGTCATATGGTGGATCAATCTTTAGCTATTTTAGGAACCTCCACACTGATTTCCACAATGGCTAGACCAGTTTGCATTCCCACCAACACTGTAGAACGGTTCTTCTTTTTCCGTGTCCTTGACAGCAATTACTGTCATTTGTTTTATGATGATAGCTATTCTGAGAGGAGTTAGATGGAGTCTCAATGTAGTTTTAATCTGCATTTCCCTGATGACTAGTGATATAGAACAGTTTTTCAGATGCTTATATGCCATTCGTATTTCTTCCTTTGAGAATGCTCTATTTAGCTCCATAGCCCATTTTTTGATTGGCTTATTTGATTCCTTATTATTTAACTTTTTGAGTTCTTTGTATATCCTAGATATTAATCCTCTATCAGATGTATAGCTGGTGAAGATTTTTTTATTAACATCTTCCATGATTATAAAAAATACCCCATTGTAATGCCCTTCCTCCCCCCACTTTCCCCTTTGAAACTCCACTCTCCATCATATCCCCTCCCCCTCTCAATCAGTCTCTCTTTTATTTTGATGTCATGATCTTTCCTCTTATTATGACAGTCTTGTGTAGGTAGTGTCAGGCACTGTGAGGTCATAGATATCCAGGCCATTTTGTGTCTGCAGGGAGCACGTTGTAAGGAGTCCTACCCTTCCTTTGACTCTTACATTCTTTCCACCGCTTCTTCCACAATGGACCCTGAGCCTTGGAGGGTGTGACAGAGATTTTGCAGTGCTGAGCACTCCTGTCACTTCTTTCCAGCACCATGATGCCTTCTGAGTCATCCCACGATCACTGCCATCTGAAAAGAGAAGGTTTTCTACCAAAAGTGAGAGTAGCATTAATATATATAAGTAGCATTAATATAATATATAATTAATTAAGAGAAGTGCTTACTGGGCAGTTATATTTAGCCAGTCAGCAGCAGACTTTACACCCCTAGGGCTCATGACTACCCCTGTTTTAAGTTTTTGGTAACAGGGATGTATTCCTGGAGCAGGCCTCAAGTCCAATTAGAGGGCATTTGGTTTCCACCATGACAGACGTGCCATTATAAGATACTTCTTTTTCTTTGCTAGTTCTGTATGGTGTTTTTCAGAAAGCTGGGACAGATAAGAAAAATTAGAACAGATTAGAAGACAGAGCTTTATCCCAAATAGCTTTGTTGTCATGGTGCCTTCTCAGGGCTGTCGAGTAGAGCCTTTTTCAGTGATGGAAACTTTCTCTGCCACCTAATGCAGGGTCTACTATGCACATTTGACTGTGACACTTTAACATAAATTTTACTTAATTTAGGTTGCCATGTAAGTAACTTCTGTGCCTTTTGGCTAAGATTATAGTATCTCTTATCAATTTACTAAATTGTCATATATAGCTAATGACTTTTACTGGATAATATAATTTCATCACAGTAAGAATTTTTATATCCACTATGAAGTCATTCCTTTGAGTATTATATATTTCATTATGTTAATTGTGTCTATTTCCTTTTTTTCAATTGGTAGGAAAGTAAAGGCTATGACTTTGAATCTGAAACGGATACAGAAGCAATTGCCAAACTTGTAAAGTACATGTATGACAATTGGGAAAGCCAGGACATCAGCTTTACTACGTTGGTGGAGAGAGTTATCCAACAATTGGTATTAAACATACTTCTAAAGATAATTATACTAAAATTTGTTGCAAGAAACTTTCTTAAGATGTCTGATAAGGAGGGAGTGTGCTAATTTTATAAGTTCTTAATATTTTTGGCTTTTATGTATACCTGTCATATATATAAACAATTTAATGCATATGATTTTGAGAAACTGTTGTTTGTCTTATTATCCTATCCTTGCCCACATTTTAAATTCTATTTATTTCACTAAATCTATTTAGTTTGATATCATGAACTTATAAAGTCAGTTTTTCTAAAAGCCACACATATGTACATGCTTTTTCACACACACACACACATATGTCCCCAGTACCTACAACAGAGGATTTATCACTCTAGCTTCCAGCCAGTAACCTAAGTGCACTCTTTTATTCTTCTGAGTCAGCAGTGTTTTTTCTTTATGCAGACTTTTTCCTATCTCTGTGCCTCCATAGAAAAGTGTTTTCCACCTCAAGATAGCAGTATTCTTTGGTTTCATTTGCTCTTTATTAAAGATGGGAGACATTAAGGATCCACAAAAACCCAAGTCCATAGCAATGCTTTCATCTGCCTGCCTCACTTAATAACTCTAGCTTTGCTATGCCATGTTATAGGCCCTTCCCTTCCTCCTCCCCTTAGACTTTGTAATGCCTATAGCAATAGGAGGTAGGAAGGTAGTGAATATAGAAATCTGTTCTTTTTGTTTCCCAGACAGAGAAATGTGCCCTTCTTGCCTGTTCTTGCTTTTTAAAAGCACTCCTTTCTGCTTTCTGTATAATCTAGTGTGGGTCCTCTGGGAGTTCTTTATTCTCATGCCTCATATTCTTTTTTTTTTTTTTTAACCCATTCTTCTAGAATGTTTTATTTATTTGTTATTTATTTATTTAGTGGGTAGGGTCCTGAATGGGTTCCTTTATTCAATTAGATACAGAGGTTTGGTGGTTCCTACTCCACACATCATGGATGGAAATGACAAAGCAATTCTGTTTTGTTTTGTTTTTTGAGGTGGGGTTTTACTCTAGCTCAGGCTGACCTAGAATTCACTATATAGTCTCATGGTGGCCTCAAACTCACTACGAACCCTTCTGCATCCCGAGTGCTGGGATTAAAGGCATATGCCCCAGCTCCCATTCTTCTTAAGCTTTGTCCCTGAGAAGAGTTGGTCAACAGGCTGTGCTGCCTTTGTTAATAATTGTGATTGTACATATTCTTAACTCCAAGATCAAAGACCAAAGAATAGAAGTTAGGGCTGGAGAGATGGCGTAGCAGTTAACCGCTTGCCTGTGAAGCCTAAGGACCCTGGTTCAAGGCTCGGTTCCCCAGGTCCCACGTTAGCCAGATGCACAAGGGGGTGCACGCATCTGGAGTTCGTTTGCAGAGGCTGGAAGCCCTGGCGCGCCCATTCTCTCTCTCTCCCTCTATCTGTCTTTCTCTCAGTGTCTGTCTGTCTCAAATAAATAAATAATTAAAAAAAAAAAAAGAATAGAAGTTAAAGCCGGGCGTGGTGGCACACGCCTTTAATCCCAGCACTCAGGAGGCAGAGGTAGGAGGATCGCCATGAGTTCAAGGCCACCCTGAGATGACAGAGTTAATTCCAGGTCAGCCTGGACCAGAGTGAGACCCTACCTCGAAAAACAAAAACAAAAACAAAAACAAAAAAGAATGGAAGTTAATAGTGGTGTAGAATTCCTAGGGCTAAGAATGATTTTTGGGTGTGGAGCTTAGGATATTCTAATTCTGTCCTTTCATACAAGTTCCTAGAACCTGAGAGATGTTGGTGTCTGTTGAAAAATACTGGTAGTAGCTTCACAGGTTATTTTCCTGGTGCTCTGCTTTTGGAGCTGTTGGTAGTATTTTGGAAGACATCTGTGCTTACCACTATACCACCAACACAGATTGTTCTTAAAGTATTTTGAAAGTACTCTTGGATCAGTTGGCTTGCTCACACCAAAGCTCAGGAGTATCTACCTAAAATGAAGACTTGTTATAAACTAGTAAAAAAGAGCACTTGTGTGAACAAGAAGTGTACACTGAAACCAGTATGTTTGTTTTAAGTATGCTTTAAGCATTTTATGTTTGATGATTGGCTATAATAAATTTTGCTAATGGGCCTTGGGAGATGCCTCAGTGGATAAAGTGCTTGCTGTGCAAGTATGAGGTCTTGGGTTAGATTCCTTGAACCTATATAAAAAACTGCATGTGTTGGCATATGCTTGTAATCCCAGCACTGGGGAGGCAGAGATAGGAGGATCTTTGGGGTGGCTAGTCAGTTAGTCTAGACTAATTGGTATGTTCCGTGCCAGTGAGAGACCCTGACAAAAAAGATGGATGGTGTTCCTAAAGAATGACACCCACCTGCGTGCATTCCCTCCCCCCCCATACAAACACACACACTCTATCTTTCTCTCTCTCTCACACACACACATACACACTCTAAATATTGCTAATGTATCTTTTTTCCCTCCATAGGAAGGTGCTTTTGCACTTGTATTTAAAAGTGTTCATTTTCCTGGGCAAGCAGTTGGCACAAGGTACATATAAATCTTATAAGGATTAATGATTGTAATGTAACTCTGAAACATTTGAGTTTAGAGTTATTCTCTAGCCTCCAAGGGCCCAGTACTGTAAAGGCTCTCCCTATATCTTAGAGATACTTAGGTGACTGTTTATTTCCATTCACTTTTTCTTATCTAATGTAATGCTCTTCATTTAACAGAATCTCTTAATAAAGCAAATACATTTCAGCATTTCTGATTTGCCTTTTTTTGGGGGTATTATGGCTCTTTGTGAATTTGTATATTTGAATA
This sequence comes from Jaculus jaculus, assembly GCF_020740685.1. NCBI lineage: Eukaryota > Metazoa > Chordata > Mammalia > Rodentia > Dipodidae > Jaculus > Jaculus jaculus. The sequence continues at coordinate 78,232,889 of NC_059107.1, read as the reverse complement.
TTGTTTAATTTCAGGCCCACAACATTGTCTTTCTCCATATTTTTTGTAAACTTGCCAGATAGATTCCTAGACAGTTGTTTAGATGGCTTTGCTAGGATATTGAGACATGACTATGAAGTCCTTTTTAGAGCAATGAAGAGCTTTAAGATTTGGTAAGAGGAAGGTATCATACTCTGAAGGCAGGATGACTAAAGAGAAGGTGTTGAACACACTTTTGTATATTGACATTCTGTATATAAATGAATAAAAGTTCCATTTTATGTTAAAAAGGAAAACAGTTTTAGCCACATTTTATTTTATTTTTATTTTTTGGGGTCTTACTCTAGTCCAGACTGACCTGGAACTCACTATGTAGTCTCAGGGTGGCCTCAAACTCAGGATGATCCACCTACTTCTGCCTCCCGAGTGCTGGATTAAAGGTGTGCCCCACCACACCCGGCTTTTTATTTTTAATTTTAAACACAAAACATTTTTTTGTCTGCTCCCATAATGCATGACCTACAATCCCCATGGGGTTGACCTGCATCCCAACGAGGAAGACCTCTTCTGAAAAGGGGCAGGGAGGAGGGAAAGGATGGTACCAACATGTGTTGTTTACATACCAAATATGTCCATATATAATAAAAATAAATTTAGGAAAACATAACAAAACAATTTTTTTTTTGTGGAATGGACCAGATGGTAAATACTGATGAAGCATGTGGCCACCCTGTGGCACTCAATGTTGTGAAAGCAGCTAAAGAGCATATGTAAAAGAAGGGCCTGTCTGTCAAACTTCCTTTAATATAGTTGCAATTGGCAATTAATAATAATTTTAAGCCAGGTGTGGTGGTGCATGCCTTTAATCCCAGCACTCAGGAGGGAGAGGTAGGATTGCCATGAGTTTGAGGCCAGCCTGAGACTACATAGTGAACTCCATGTCAGTCTGAGCTAACGTGAGACCCTACATTGAAAATAACAACAACAACAAAATCAAATAAATAATTTTAAAACTTTATTGAGATAGGCAGGTATGGCCAATAGGTCTTTACTGAGCTAATTTTTAAAATTAAAATTATATTTGAAGAGTCTTATATTTCAGATTACGATGAATTTTTAATTAATATTTAAATTTAATATTGTTAGCATACTTGTAAAATTGATTTGGTTCTGATTCATCTTGCATTCACAGGCGAGGAAGTCCTCTCTTGATTGGTGTGCGAAGTGAACATAAACTTTCTACGGATCACATCCCGATACTGTACAGAACAGGTAAAAGCTCCTTTTGCGTCATTCTGGGAAGATGTGTGAAAACGGAAGATAATTCTTTCCTTAATAGAAGTAAATGCTCTTTGGTCAGATCCATATGTACATATGTATATAAATATATAGTTATATCTAGACATAAAAATTTGTTTTGTGAACTCTCTGATGAGAAGAATTTTTTTTTTCTGTTGTACATCTTTAGCTAGGTCTCAGATTGGATCAAAGTTCACACTGTGGGGATCACAGGCAGAAAGAGGTGGGAAATGCACTCTGCATGAAGGGAGGAGTCTTACCTGCTTTCCTTCATTCTTTACTAATTCTTTGTTTTTGAAGTGAATGTGCTAGGCCACTAAAATTGTGCTTATGTTATGGGGAAACATTTTGACATTTATTTTTCTAATTTGCAGAATATATTTTGTTTGCTTTTGGCATTTAAAAAATTATATTATTTTGCTTAATACAACTTGTTTTATTAAAATCTGAGGTTGAGGAAGTCATTGAAATTATAAAGTTTTTAAAAAAATTTTTTTATTTGAGAGAGAAAGGAGATAACAGAAAGAGAAAGAGAGAGAGAGAGACAGACAGACAGACAGAAAGAAAGATAATGGGCACTCTAGGGCCTCCAGCCACTGCAAATGAACTCCAGACACATGCACCACCTTGTGCATCTCCTGTGAGTCCTGGGGAATCAAACCAAGGTCCTTTGGCTTTGCAGGCAAACACTTTAACCACTAAGCCATCTCTCCAGCCCTAAAGTATTTTTTTTTCTGTGTTAAAATAGCTCAGAACACATGCTTATATTAGGAAAGGAGCATTGAACTAAGTTGTAGTTACTTGCATGATTTAGTCTTTCTTTTAGGTGGAATACATTTATTTATTTTTTTAATTTTATAAAAATTTTTAATTGTTAAGTTAGTTTAGTTTTTTTTTTTTTTTTTCCAGTGTAGAGGATGAACCTAGGGCCTTGCACATGCTAGGTTAGTGCTCTGCCACTGTGCCACAACCCCTATGATCTCTGTTTTTATTTATTTTAACTTTTTTTCCTATTTTTATTTCATTGTAACATTTTCATACATGCATACAATGTTCTGTTCTTGGATCATATTCTTTTCCAGCTATAGCTGTCTCTTGTAGTTTACTCCTTTCAAATACCTTCCTTCCTCTTTCTTAAGGTCTTCAATTTTTAAAAAAATTACCATACACACACACACACACACACACACACACACTCACACACACATATTTATATTTTTAGTTTTGGACATACTGAGTGTGTAAACAGCAAATGATGGTGCCATCCTTACCCTCATCCCTGTCCTCCCCTCTGAAGGGATTCTCCTTGTTGGGGATTCTGGTTATTTATTTATTTTTTATTTTTCAAGGTTTAGTTTCACTCTAGCTCAGGCTGACCTGTAACTCACTATGTAGTCTTAAGGTGGCCTCGAACTCATGGTGATCCTCCTAACTCCGCCTCTCAAATGCTGGGATTAAAGGTGTGCACCACCACGCCAGGCTCTCTCTTTTTATTTTCTTTTATTTTTTTCAAGTCAGGGTCTCATTGTAGCCCAGGCTGATCTGGAACTCTGTAGACACAGGCTGGCCTCAAACTCAAGAGTAATCCTCCTACCTCAGCCTCCTGAGTGCTGGAATTAAAGTTTTGGGCTATCATATCCAGCTTTGGAATACATTTAAATGGTCATTTCTTTATACATGACTTTTTTCTTTTAGGTTTATTTACATTTGATATTTTGATTCACTTTGTGTGTTTGGAGTCATTGTTCTTTGTTTGAAGTTTGCTTATTTAGTGGTGCTATGAGAGGAGGGTGATGTCAAACCCAGTTATGCATGCTAGGCAGACAGTCTACCTGTATATCCCTGACCTCACAGGTAAACTTTTTTGTTAGGCAGACAGTCTACCTGTATATCCCTGACCTCAAAGGTAAACTTTTTTGGGGGGTAGGGGCTTTGAGACAGGGTCTCACACAGCTCGGGCTAGCCTAACTTTCTATGTAGCCCAGGCTGGCCTTAAACTCCCCATCTTCCTATCTTTACCTCATAAGTGTTGGGATTCTATTTAGCCAAAATTAATTTTTTAAAAAATATTTTAATTTATTTATTTGCAAGGAAAGAGAATGAGAATGGGTGTGCCAGGGCCTCTATCCATTGTAAACAAACTTTGATGCATGCACCACTTTATGCATCTGACTTTATGTGGATACTGGGGAATTGAACCTAGGTATTATGCTTTGCAGGCAAGCACCTTAACCTCTAAGCTGTCTCTCCAATCCCCAAATTAATTTTTTAAAAATATATTTATTTATTTGAAAGAGTATGGATATGCCAGGGCCTCTTGGCTTTCAGTCTTTTGCCATTTTTCTCTAGGTTCAAGCCACCACGTCTTTGCAGAATAGGGCCATATTTGTATTATACTTTAATTGAATGATAAAATAAACATGCCGTAAAACATTTTTTTGAGGGCCGGAACATTTTTAGACTAATAGCTGTATAAATACTGTTCAAACGGGCAATAATGTCTTCTTTTACATATTTTATTGTTTCAGTGTTATTTTTTAATAATTATTGATTTATTTGAGAGAGAGAGAGCAAGAAGGAGATAGAGATAGAAACAGAGAGAGACTGACGAGAGTGCGCAAGCACAAGAGAGAGTGAGCACGGGCCTCTAATCATTGCAGACTAATTCCAGACACATGTGCCACCTTGTGTATCTGGCTTTAAGTGGGAACTAGGGAGTCGGACCTGAGTTTCTTGGCTTTGTAGACAAGTACCTTAATTGCTGAGCTATTCCCCCCACCCCTTTTAAATTATTTTGAGGTAGGATCTCGCTCTAGCTCAGGCTTACCTGAAATTCATTATGTAATTTCAGAGTGGCCTTGAACTCACAGTGATTCTCCAAGTGCTGTGATTAAAGGTGTGCACAGCCCACACCTGGCCATTGTATTTATTTCTTTAATTTTATTTTTTAAAGAACCAGTACTTCTGGATTTTTAAAAATATATTTTATTTTTATTTATTTATGAGAGAGAGAAAGAGAGAGAGAGAGAGAAAGAGAGATAGAGAGAGAGAATGGGCACACCAGGGCCTGTAGCCACTGCAAACAAACTCCAGACACATGCACCACCATGTGCATCTGGTTTATGTGAGTACTGGGAAATTGAACCTGGGTCCTTAGTCTTTATAGGCAAGTGCCTTAATTGCTATGCAATCTCTCCCGCCTTATATTTATTTATTTTTAACACAGGCGCTGGGCTATCCTTTTTCTTGTTTTTCTTGCTTGTTTTTTTAAAGATATTTTTATCTATTTATTTTCAAGCAAGAGAGAGGGAGGGGGTGAGAATGAGAATGGTGTACCAGGGCTTATTACTGCTGCAAATGATGTCTAGATACATGCACCACTTTGCATCTGCCTTTATGTGAGTACTGAGGAATCGAACCCAGGCCAGCATGCTTTGCAAGCAAGCATTTTTTTTTTGTTGTTGTTGTTTTTTAATTTTTATTTGCATTTTCCATGATTATAAAAAAAATCCCATGGTAATTCCCTCCCTCCCCACCCCCCACACTTTCCCCTTTGAAATTCCATTCTCCATCATATTACCTCCCCATCACAATCATTGTACTTACATATATACAATATCAACCTATTAAGTACCCTCCTCCCTTCCTTTCTCTTCCCTTTATGGCTCCTTTTTAACTTACTGGCCTGTGCTTCTAAGTATTTTCATTCTCACGCAGAAGCTCAGTCATCTGTAGATAGTATCCACATATGAGAGAGAACATGTGGTGCTTGGCTTGGCTTACCTCACTTAGTATAATCCTCTCCAGGTCCATCCATTTTTCTGCAAATTTCATAACTTCATTTTTCTTTACCACTGAGTAGAACTCCATTGTATAAATGTGCCACATCTTCATTATCCACTCATTAGTTGAGGGACATCTAGGCTGGTTCCATTTCCCAGCTATTATAAATTGAGCAGCAATAAACATGGATGAGCATGTATTTCTAAGGAAATGAGATGAGTCCTTTGGATAAATGCCTAGGAGTGCTATAGCTGGGTCATATGGTAGATCAATATTTAGCTGTTTTAGGAACCTCCACACTGATTTCCACAATGGCTGGACCAGATTGCATTCCCACCAGCATGTAGAAGGGTTCCTCTTTTTCCACATCCCCGCCAACATTTATGATCATTTGTTTTCATGATGGTGGCCAATCTGACAGGAGTGAGATGGAATCTCAATGTAGTTTTAATCTGCATTTCCCTGATGGCTAGTGACGTGGAACATTTTTTTAGATACTTATTTGCCATTCGTATTTCTTCCTTTGAGAATGCAAGCAAGCATTTTTAACCTCTGAGCTATCTTCCAAGCCCTTTTATTTCATTTTTTTTCCTTTTCTTTTTTTTTTTTTGGTTTTTCGAGGTAGGGTCTCACTCTGGTCCAGGCTGACCTGGAACTAACTCTGTCATCTCAGAGTGGCCTTGAACTCATGGCAATTCTCCTACCTCTGCCTCCCGAGTGCTGGGATTAAAGGCGTGCGCCACCACGCCCGGCTTAAAATTTTTCTTGGGAATCTTGATGTTACTAACACTATAGTTTATGGCAATTTAAAACGTGTAAGGTGTTTTGCTTGGGGTTGTTCCCTGTGGATGGATAAATAGTTTACCACAGCAATCGTGTGTGGTGTTTTGGAACGTTGTCCAGACAGCTTTAACTGGGATTGGAATCCAGGGTTCCTTCCTCTATAGCACATCATGAACCAAGGTTAGCCTGATGTGCAGGGACATAGAATGACCAGGATTTTATAACTCTTTCTTCAACTGTGGGCTACCAAGGGAAATGCTTTTTTCAAACAAAATTTATTTATTTATTTGAGAAAGAGAGTGCCAGGGCCTCCAGCCACTGCAAACAAACTCCAGATGCATGTGCTCCCTTGTGCATCTGGCTTACACGGGTCCTTGAGGATCTAACTGGGATCCATTGGCTTTTCAGGGAAATGCCTTAACCGCTAAGCCATCTTATCTGTGCAGCTGGGAAGTACTTTTTAAACCTGTTTCTTTAGCTTAGGAGAGTTTAATTCTCGTCATTTTATTATGGTTTTCATACATACAGCAGGGTTAAAATGATTTAGCTAACACCTATATTCCTACTACCTAGATCCTACCATTAATCTTTTTTCTGTAGTTTTCTAGAAATGCAGTTTCATATAGTCACATCCACCAATTTTGTGTGTATAGTATATGTATGTGCATGTGTGTGTATGTGTGAATGCATGTGGAGACCTAAAGTTAGTGTTGAGTGTCTTCCGCAGTCACTCTTCACTTTATTTATTTTTTTAGAGTGAAATATAGTTTAATTAAAAAATTATACAAACTAATTAAAAATTCCACAGTATTGGACAAGACAGAAAACTTTAAAAGATCAAAAGGGTTTTGAGAAGATTCTGAACTCATGTTACTTCCGAAGCTTAAGATCTTGTTCTAATCCACAAAAGCATAAAGTAAAAATTGTAAAAGATGCAAAAAACACACATAAAATGTAAGTGTAGGTATATGCTCACATACATTACATATCAAAATACACTTGGGAGAAAATAGTTAGTCTAAGACCACAAATCTAATAACCATGTTGAATCATAAACATAGCTGTATTTTAAACAGAATTCCCTGATTTTAGTAGATAGTAACCCCTTTGCCCCAATGATGACATGAAGGTCAGAGTAATAAACAGTACCAACTCTAGATCTTAAGTCCAAAATATTTTACTGTATAGATGATGCTGACCTGCAACTATATAACCCAGGCTGGCCTCAAACTCCTGATTCTCCTACTTTAGTCTCCTGAGTTCGGGGATTAGATCTTCTACCACATCTGACTTCATTCTTTTTAGCTACAATAAAGTTCCCCTCCTTTTTTTTTTTTTTTTTTTTTTGCGGTATGGTCTTGCTATTGCCCATGCTGATCTGGAATTCACTGTGTAATCTCAGGGTGGCCTTGCAAGTGCTGGGATTAAGGTGTGAGCCATTACATTCTGGGGAGTGAAAGAGGGAATGAATGGGTGGCCAGGGCTTCTAGCCACTACAATGAATTCCAGGCACTGCTAAGCCATCTCTCTAGCCCCTAAAGTACATTTTTTGATGGATAGTTTCGAGAGTTTTGTCAAAAGCATGAGGCTGGAAAGATACCTTATCCTGCCTTGTATTCAATTCCCCAATTGTCTAAGTAAGCCAGATACAAAAAGTGATCAGGCCCTTAGTGTTTATTTGCAGCTGCAAGCCCCCACCCCTGTGCACACACCTGCAAATAAAGAAAAAAAAAGGAAACAGAACTGTTTCCTCCTTTCAGCAGTTTCCTTGAGCTGTGCCTTAGTGATCAACCTCATCCTGTTCCTAGCCTCTGGTGAACACCATTACCTGCTTTAGAGTGCCATCACTTACATATTTTTGAAAGTTTGATATCTTCTCTGCTACCAAGTTTGTCTGGGAAGAGTTATTATCACTCCAAATAGTCACATGGTAGAGAACATTGCATCTGTGTTTCTAAGAATATTACCAAGTGTACATTTTTAGAGGGCAGATATGAATAGAGCTTTTATAAGTGACTTGTAGTATGCTGTAGCTGTTGTGTCCATGGGTTTTAAAGTTTCCTATGCCCTGGTCTTGGAGAAAGATACTCACATTCAAAAGGACAATTTATAATAGAGACTTTTTGAGTAGATAGGGTTTTTTTTTGTTGTTGTTGCTTAAGTAGTCCAGGCTGGCTTTGAACTCCTGATCCTCTTGTCTCCATTTCCTAAATAAAGGTACTGTAAACATATGCCACCACCTTGGTTCTAGTCAAGAGAGGTTTTTTCTACTTTGGTCTAGTTTGCCAAACTTCAGCACACTTCTTCATTTCCACTTTAGTTGTAAGTTAGCAAAAAAGGAAAAAAAAAATATTATTCATCACTGATAAGTAATTAAGTACTAGAATTAAAAAGAAATGGTCTTCACAAAAGGACCATACTTTATACTGACTTAAAAGAAGCATAAAATAATACTATACTAAGACAGGAGAGATTCTGAACCTATTAGTTTTTTCTGTGGCTTTCAGTAAATGTCACATAGAGTGTGTTGTGGTTAGAGTGACATGTCTTTGCTTTTAAATGAGTATTATTCTATGTTGTGTGATGATTTGTTATGTTGACTTGCTATTACAATCAGCAACTCATTTTGTAGAAAGTGATTTGCCCCTGGCTTTCATTTTATTTTATTTTTAGATTAAAAAAAATATTATTATTTTTTTACTTGCAAGCAGAGAGATGGGGGAGAGACAGAGAGAAAACACACCAGGGCCTCCAGCCACTGCAAATGAACTCTAGATACATGCTTTACTGCAACTGGATGTACGTGGGTACTGGGGAATTGAACCTGGGTTGTTAACTTTGGAGGCATGCGCCTTAATGGCTGAACCATCTCTCCAGCCCTATTTTTAGTTTTTTGAGTTAAGGTCTCACTCTAGCCCAGGCTGGCCTTGAATTCATGGTGATTCTTCTACCTTGGCCTCCTGAGTACTAGGATTAAAGGCATGCACTACCATGCCTGGTTTTCATTTTATTCTTCATTGCAAAATGTTGATTTTTTTTTTCGAGGTAAGGTGCCATTTTTGCCCAGCCTGACCTGGAATTCACTCTACATTCTCCCGATGGCCTCTAACTCACAGCAGTCCTACCTCTCTGCCTTTCAGATGCTGAAATTAGAAACATGCACCATCATACCCACCTGAATTTTTTGAGACACGGTTTTATGTAACTCAGGCTGGTCTTGAATTCGTTTTGTAGCTGGAGAAGAGTTTGCACTTCTAAACCTCCTGCCTCTGTCTCCAAATGTTAGGATTATAGGCATGTGCCATCATGCTTGGTGTTGGTACTTTAAAACAATGTACTGTTATTTATCTATTTGAGAGAGAGTGTGTGAGTGAGAGGAAGAATGGGCACTCCAGGGCTTCTTGCCACTGCAAATGAACTCCATCCAGATGCATGCTGCACTTCGTGCATTTGGCTTTTTGTGGGTACCAGGGAATTGAGCTTTGCAAGCATGTTGCTTTAACTGCTGACCCACCTCTCCAGCACAGTTTTGACATTTTAAAAATAATTTTTGTGGTGAGCATAGATACACAAGTATATTCAGTTTATCAAGTTTGGTATGATATTGGGTCTTTTGATTTAAGAGTTAATGATAATGAATTCTTGGACTTCTACCTGGAAAAGAAATACTACATCAGAAAGTACAGTGAGCACGTTTCTTTGCTATTCCTTTTCACTCTACTCTTTGTCTTTTCTTACTGGCTTTTGCATGGAAATGAGGTGATCTACCTGGCATTTGAAAATTGCTAAAATTATTGTGTTGCTTTGGGTTGTTTTGTTGAATTTATAAACAGTTGCATATGTTTCTATTGTCCATGATATCCCACATTTGCCAGCTCATGTTAACTATGTTCCAGGGAAAGACAAGAAAGGAAGCTGCAATCTCTCCCGTGTGGACAGCACGACATGCCTTTTCCCTGTTGAGGAAAAAGCTGTAGAGTATTACTTTGCCTCTGATGCAAGGTGAGCTTCTTTCATTGATTCAAGGAGAATTTTTGAGACAGAAAACCATGAAGGCATTTTGTACACATCTAAGAAAGCTTTCTCTTTTTTCTACTGGCGATTGAACCTTTGGTTCCTGTATGCTAAGTAAGTGCTGTACCTTTGAGAGATCCCAGCTTCTAAAACTTTCTTAAAGTAGAATTGATCTTTTTGACAGTGAGGTTATAGAACACTTTTTCTCCCACTTAAAAGCACATAGGTCAGTTTACCAAGAACATATACATTTCTTGAGAATTGTCCCAGTGTTATTGTTTGTTTTGCTTTTGCTTTTGTTTTTGAGTCAGGGTCTCCCTGGAGCCCAGGCTAAGCAGAAACTCACTTTACAGCTCAGGCTGGCCTTGAGCTTGTAGTGATCCTCCTACTTCAGCTTCCTGAGTCATAGAATAAAAAACATGAGCCACCATACCTGGTGAGTAAGACATTTTATTTATTTATTTATTATTTTGGTTTTTCAAGGTAGGGTCTTGCTTTTAGTTCAGGCTGACCTGGAATTCACTATGTAGTCTCAGGGTGGCCTTGAACTCATGGCCATCCTCTACTTCTGCCTCCCGAGTGCTGGGATTAAAGATGGGCACCACCACACATGGTGACTAAGACATTTTAAAAGAAAACACAAAGACTCTACTTTCAGGGATCATTTATTTTTTAAATTTTATTTATTTATTTATTTATTTACTTACTTACTAGAGAGAAAGAGAGTGAGAGATAGAGAATGGGCACACTGGGGCTTCCAGCCACTGCAAATGAACTTCATACACATGCGCCACCTTATGCATCTGGCTTACCTGGGTCCTGGGGAATCAAATCTAGGTCCTTTGGCTTTGCAGGCAAGTAAGTACCTTAACTACTAAGCCATTTCTCCAGCCCTCAGGGATCATTTCTGTAGCTTGTCACTAGAGAAGTTATTTTGATGGTGTACAGCACTGGAAACCATGAGGAGGAGACATAGTGTTCTCTCCTGAATGTGAAGCTGGCTCTTAGTGTTGCTTTGTTGAAACTGTCTTACCTTTGATGATCATCCTTTTTCTCCCTTTGGGAGAGAACACAGTGTAAGTTGAGAAAAAAAGGAAAAGAAAGCACAGTGGGATATTTATTTAGATGAAATAGTAATGAGGGTAAAATGGAACCACTCAACTTGCCATTAGGAGTTTTCATTCACTGTACCTGAAAAAATAAGAGAAAATAATAAAAATTGGTAAATGATACCATTTAGTACTTTAGAGAATATATTATTTCAGCAAGAAACAAGCTTTGCTATTTTTTAGATTTTGCAGATATGTAAGATGTGTAGTTGGTGCTCAAGATGTATTATTGTTATATAGTGAGTTTGTTATGGAGTTGACAGTTATTACTTAATGTAAACTGGAAAATGAAGAAGCATATCAGCTTTTTTCATTCCTTCTCACATTCATGTTTTATACTCTGAGTAGAGTACTATGATTGCTTCTGGAGGTAATGGTAAAATTAAAATACAACTTGTACGGAGGCTGGGGATATGGCTCCATGATTAAAGGTGCTTGCTCTGCAAGCTTTCCTACCTGAATTGGATCTCTAGCACCCACATAAAGTTGGCCACAAAGTGGCACATGTGTGTATCCTAATGTGCCTATAGCAATGGGAGGCAGAGCCAGAAGTCCCAGAGCTCATGGGACAGGTTGAATGGTCTTTCCTGTGGCAAAAATAATGAGAGATCGCCCCTTTGGTTTTTCGAGGTAGGTTCTCACTGTATCCCAGGCTGATGTGGAACTCACTATATAGTCTTAGGATGGCCTCAAACCTGCAGTGATCCTCCTATATCTGCCTCCCGAGTGCTGGAATTAAAGGTGTGCACCATCATGCCCAGCTTTAATGAGAGATCATATCTCTAAGAATGTGAAAGGAGAGAACCAATATCTGAGGTTGTCCTTAGACCTCCACAGGTGTGTTGTGGTATGTGTGCAAATAGGCACACAAACACTTTTTAAAAATTATTTATTTACTTGAGAGCAACAGACAGAGAAAGAGGCAGATAAAGAGAGAGGGAGAATGGATCTCCAGGGCCTCCAGCCACTGCATACGAATTCCAGATGTATGCGCCCCCTTGTGCATCTGGCTAATGTGGGTCCTGGGGAATCGAGCCTCTAACTGGGGTCTTTAGGCTTCACAGGCAAGCATTTAACTGCTAAACCGTCTCTCCAGCCCCACACACATTTTTATATACACACAAATAAAAAAAATTAAATTGCCTTTATGTAGTCCTACCACAATTTAAGAGACAAATTACAAAATAATAATGCACCACTGTAGAGTTCTTACAATGACAAAATACACAGTGCTTAAAATAGGGTCATTTATCCTCTTGTATGTAGGTCTCTTTAAGGAAATGAAGCTTGAACTGAGCTAAGAGGAGATCAGGAGCTAGCCAGTGAAAGGATGGAGGGAAGAACATTCTTTCTGTGCAGGTGGCTCTTGGGTGAGAGTGCAGGAGGGATGGGAATGGTTAGGACAAGGTAAAAGTATGCTTGTTAGGGATGGAAGTCAATTTGTAGTTTCCCTAACAGTCAGTGGGAGGCTGTCATTTGTTTACTGGTAAGGAAAAAATTTTGATTAGTGGTGCTATTTAGTGTTGACTTGGGCAGAAGAGAATGGATGACAGAGGTAAGAGAATGTGGTAGATAGGATGCTGCATTAGCCAACCAAAGAGCTGGTGGTAGCTTATACTTGGTGGTAGTGGACATGTAAGGAAGCTGAGAAACATATAGGGTTTAAAATTTGAGGCTTTGGTAAGGACAGAATGAAGTGGAAATAGCCATGCCTTGTGATCTAGTCTGGTTGTTTAGGTTGCTGCAGAGATCCTTTACTTAGTGCAGAGAGCAAAGACAGGGCCTAGTGAGTGTGAGGCAAGCACTCTACCAACTGAGCTGTGTCACTAACCTAATGCTTTATTTACCTCTGCTTTGCAGGGAGGGCATTGATATCTAGACAGCTAACAGAAGTGTTGCGACATGAGCATTGGTGTTTCATTTTGGTCCTTGTGTCCTGTGATTGCTTTCTTTGTGACAGTGACTCATGGTTATTGATCATAACAACTCATTGAACATTTTATAGTGCTGTCATAGAACACACCAATCGTGTCATCTTTCTAGAAGATGATGATGTTGCAGCAGTGGTGGATGGCCGTCTATCTATCCATCGAATTAAACGAACTGCCGGAGATCATCCTGGCCGAGCTGTGCAGACACTCCAGATGGAACTCCAGCAGATCATGAAGGGTGAGCATTTTTGTTAGGTTACAGCTTGGGATCCTTAAAGAAAAGAAGCATTCTGTACATGTCCAGCTGATGGAATCTTCCACACCATTAGTGAAGGGACAACCCCAGGAAAAGGACTAATTCTTTGGAGAAATTATCTGCTGTTCTTGCATTAGTTCTTCAAGCTAATTAATGGTCTGTAACATTATAAAAAGGAGGTTATTTTAATAGTACCTAATGTTTTTAAGATGCTTTATTAAGGGTAAATGTAGCTCATGTTCTGTTCCTTATTCTCTGGGCTTCAGCTTGCTCATACAGAATCTACCTCATTAAGGTGTGTTAAGAATCAATAAGACTGGTATGTCAAACCATTGGAACAGTGCTTGATAGATTTAGTGCACACTACATAATATGCACTCCTATTAACTGTTAGAATTACTGTGATTTTTATTCTCCTGGGTTGGAATGGGAATAAAAGCAAATATTCATTGCAAACTACTGTGTGTGGAGTTCACTATAATCAGCACTTCAGTGCACACTATGAAGTAACTCCTGTTCTTAGGGCTTTTTAGAGTAAGGGATTTCCTTGGTTGAGATAGTAAATATTAGCTCTGATTTGAACCTAAATCTGACTTAAAAAATGTGATTATATTATTGCCTTGTTTTGCTACAACTATACATTTTAGCTATGAAGTAAATAAAAATGATTCTCCTCCTCAATTGCTCACTTTTCTTCATGAAGAGTAAAGCATTCATCTAATCCTTTAGGCAGTCACATATGAGTATTATTCTATATTGTACAACCTTCTGTTTCATTTATCAAGTTTATGTTAAAGGACATAGACTCAGTTGTATGCAAATTTCTTATCCTTTGGTTTATTACTTTTTGTTTTAATTACATACTTTTTATTCCTGTAGGCAACTTTAGTTCATTTATGCAGAAGGAAATTTTTGAGCAGCCAGAATCTGTTGTGAACACAATGAGAGGAAGAGTCAACTTTGATGACTATACTGGTAATGACAGATGAATGATTTTGTTTCGTATCTTGTTGGGGATGCCATTAGCAACCTGAAAATCCATTGTCTTTTATGTAGCCTTGTAGAACAACTATGGCTGCCAGACATCAGTGGAGCTCAGCCACTCAGTATGTATATGAAACTAGAATAGTCTGCTTCATAGACACAAAGTAGGCTAATGGTTACCAGGTGCTCAGGGAAGAGAACTGGGGAGCTGTCATTTCATCGTACAGTTTCACTTTGGGGTGATGACAGTCCTGGAGGTGGGTAGTGGTGATGGATACCAACAGTGAATGGGCTCAATGCACTGAATTGTGTGCCTAGAAAGAGTTAAGATGGAAAATGTCACATATGGGTACCTGCTTTGGCTGTCAGGGTCAGTCTGGGCAGATTTGGGACACTGAGTCTTGGGAAGAATGAGACATGGTCTGCTTGCTGGGAAGCTTACATCTGTGCCAGGCAAGGTTTCTCTCATAAATAAGGAAAAGTGTAAACTTTCCAAGAGGACTTTTTTTGAATGAAACCCGTACCTTCCTCCATGTTTAAAGTAGAAGTCAGAGTACAATTCTAGTCTTGTTTGTGGAATTCTCTCTAGAATATTTATCAGCGGAGTGTATAGACATGACTGTGATGTAAGTATATAATTATTAATTAAAGAAAGATGAGGCTAGGGAGATGGCTCAGTGGTTAAATGTGCTTGCTTATAAAGCCTGCAAGCCCAGGTTCAATTCCCCAGCACCCATTTAAAGTTAGATACAAAAAGCAGTGCATGCATCTGGTGTTCATTGTAGGGGCAAGAGACTACATGTGCATTCACACACAACACATGTAAAAATAAAAAGGAAAGATAAAAGTTAGTTCATTAGAAACACATGTTGCCTGTGCATTGTGGAGCACGTCTTTAATTCCAGCACTCAGGAGGCAAAGGTAGGCAGATCGCTCTGTGTCCCAGGCCACCCTGAGACAACATAGTAAATTCCAGGTCAGCCTGGGCTAGAGCAAGACCCTACCTATGTGTATGTGGGGCGGGGGGGAAGAACTGTATATTAATGTTCAAATGCTTAAAGTTCAGTGTTGAATGAATGGGTCTGTTTGTAGGAAGAGGGATTGCTATGAAGGAATGCTTCATGAAATATGAAGGTATGCATGGAAGGTACAAGTCATTGAAGGCCAGATAGGAACATCATTTGACTAGAAGAGCTTTAGCTAAGGCATTCAGTGAGAAAAACCATTAGAGAGCTAAACGCATGGAGTAATCTATAGTTTTGGTCTCATAGATTTGGTACTTGAGAAGGAAAAGGAAATAAGGCTGGAACAGGTGAGAAGCTCAGTAGGGTGTCTTCTCTTAAAGAAACTGCAGAGTTCTCAGGGGCTGTGGAGCCAGGCTCAATTTCACTGGTGTACTGATGTGAGAGAGCTACCAGTCTCAAGCATGCAGGAAGGCAGGCTGACTACATTTGTTAATAGGATGTTGGTCTGTCTGGAACACAGTGAAAGGAGAGAGATGAGCTAGGAGAGAGCTGGGGAACTATGTAATCAAGACCCTCATCTGTCTGTGTCGGGGAGGAGTTCGGAAGGATGGCTGAGTTGGAGGACTGGGAGAGAAGCAGTAAACACTATGGATTTAAAGTCAGGAAAAATATTTGTTGATAAGGGAAGAGAATGAGACAAAATTGTCCCTGTTGTGGTTGTGTCATCCTGGGTTTCCTACCATATTCTGGAGGGAAAAAAAAGCTATATAATGTAAACAGGGTAGCTGTTAAGATACGTAAGTCAAGGCTTGCATCAGTTTGAATTTCTTGCTGAAAGTCATGTTGCTAGTCACTCATGGAGCTAGGCTCATTTCCATGTGTTCAATGCGGTTCTTTCAACCCCACCCCACCTGAATATGCTCCACCAGGCATTCTTGCTGTTTTTTGGTAGTTGTGTCTACTGTTACCAGGATTAAGCTTCTTTCAAAAGCATTATAAGGGCTGCAGAAATGGCTTAGAGCTTAAGGTGCTTGCCTGTAAAGCCAAAGGACCCAAGTTTCATTTCCTATAATCCATGCAAGCCAGATGCACAAGGTGGCACATGGATCTGTAGTTTGTTTGCAGTGGCTGAAAGCCCCATCATGCCCATTCTTTCTATCTGCCCTTCTTTCTCTTAAAATAAAATAGATTTTTTTTTTAAAAAAAAAGCATTATCAAGTCAGATATAATGGCATACATTTGGGAGTTTGAGGCTAACCTAGGCTTCTGTAGTGAGAACTTGCCTCCAAAGAAAAATAAGGAATCATTTTAGACCTTGGAGGATTCTTAAACTCTCTACCATCGGGAAATAATGGTAGGATGAAATTTGAGGTTTAGGGAAACACTTGTCCAGTTAACCTCATGTTAGCCTTTGTTTATTTTTAATTTAATTTTATTATTTTTTAAATTTTTTGTTGTTGTTTGTTTGGTTTTTGAGGTAGGGTCTTACTCTAGCTCACGCTGACCTGGAATTCACCATGTAATCTCAGGGTGGCCTCAAACTCATGGCGATCCTCCTTCCTCTGCCTCTGCTAGGATTGAAGGCGTGTGCCACCACACCCAACTATATTTTAAACTTTTTTATTGGCAGCTTCCATACATATGGAAAGTATACCACGATCATAAGGCATTTCCACCTCCTTCCCTTTACTCCTCCCAAATCTTTCCCTCATCTGTTCCCTTCTTTCCAATTAGTCAGTCTTCTATTTTGATGTCATCTTTTTTTTCCCTTCCTATTATGCAGGTCTTGTGTAGGTAGCTTCAGCTACTATGCAGTCATGAATATCTACAGCCTTTGTTTCTTTTCTTCCCAAACTTTCACAACACATACCAAGGGCTGTGAAAACAATGTGGACAATTATAGGAGCAGCTTTGTCTAGTACAGACAAAGGAGAGTGAACAAAGCAGTGGTCACAGGGGACTTAAAATCTATAAAAAGCACTGTAGATTACTCTCAGTCATTTGGGAAGCCAGTGATATTTTTGTTCTTACTTTGTTTTGTCTCTCCTTTGCTAACTAAAAAAATAAAATAAAATAAAATAAATTGATGACATGCTTATTTTGAGGTAGATTCACTTTTTAAGCCCACGTTGACCTGAAACTCTAGGCTGGCTTTGAACTCACAATCCTCTTGCCTCAGCCTTATAAGTGCTGGGATCATAGGTGTGTGCCATCATGCCTGGCTTTGCTATTCATATATAAAAAGGAGCACACAACATCATTAAAAAAGATAACAGGTAAGACATACATTTCAGTTTTATAGTACAAATAAGGCAGACAAGGGACGGGTAGGTGATGAGAGCAGGGGCTAGGTAGGGTGTATAGGCGGGGATGTAGCAGAAGAGGATGGTGCCCATGAGGAGACACATCTTCCTCCTCAGTTGGGCCCTGGCTGGGGTCTGGAGCTCTGACAGATACTTGGAGTTTGAGCAGGGGGTGGGGGCTCAAAAACTAGTTGAATAATTAGAGTTTCTTCCAAGTAGGAAACTAGACTGTGTCAATGGACCCACAGATAAAGATGCCAATCAATGAACACATAAATAGCTCTAGAGACAGAAACAGGATAGACGCCACTGGACAGTTTCAAGATCAATCTTGTTTTTATTTATTTATTTGAGAGAGAAAGAGGTAGAGAGTGAGAGAGAGAATGGATGTGCCAGGGCCTCCAGCCATTGCAGATAAACTCCATATGCATGTACCTCTTTGTGCATCTGGCTTATTTGGATCATGGAGAATTGAACCGGGATCCTTTGGCTTTGCAGGTAAGAGCCTTAACTGCTAAGCCGTCTCTCCAGCCCAATCTTGTTTTTAAAGATCACTGTAAAAAATAATACTTAAAAATTATATTATTATTGACAACTTCATAATTATAGACAATAAACTATGATGATTCCCTTCTCCCCCACTTTCTGCTTCACAACTACATTCTCTACTCCCCATCATATCCCCTCTCTCTCTCAGTCAGTTGCTCTGATGATGATGATGATGATGTCATCATCTTATCCTGCTGTTGTTTGGGTCTGTGTAGGTAGTGCTAGGCACTGTGAGGGCATGGATATTTAGGCTATTTCATGACTGGAAGAGTGCACTATAAGAAGTCCTACACTTCCTTTTCCTTTTAACATTCTTCCTACCACTTCTTCTGCAATGGACCCTGAGCCCTAGAAGGTGTGATAGAGATGTTTTGGTTATAAGCACTCATCTGTCACTTCTTTTCAGCACTATGGTGCCTTTTTAGTTATCCCAGAGGTCACTGCCATCTGAAAAGAAGCCTCTTTGATAAAAAATGAGAGTGCATTAATACATGGGTATGCTGGGCACGGTGCTAAACATCTGTAATCCCAACACTCAGGAGACAGAGGTAGGAGAATTGCCATGAGTTTGAGGCCACCGTGAGACTACATAGCAAGTTCCAGACTGGCCTGGGCCAGAGCAAGACCCTACTATGACAAACCAGAGAAAAAAAGTGTGTGTGTGTGTGTGTGTGTGTGTGTGTGTGTGTGTGTACATTAAGAAAAGTGCTTACAGGGCAGTTTGATGAGTGTAATTTATGCATTTAACCAGTAGGTATTACACCTATAGGGCTCATGGCTATCACTGTTCCCTCCTGTGGAGTGGTCCTCCACTCCAATTAGAGAGTAGTTGGTTTGCCCTATGACAGATGTGCCACTATTGCACCTGTTGGCTGATTTGATCTGGCTGGTTCAAATTAAGGCTTGCAATACCCACTGTCATTTATCTCCACTGTTGACTTTTCTCTCTCCCATGAAGCTGCATGCAGCATAGTTTTTACCAACTTTCTGTCAGCTGGTATACAGGGAGAAGTCTTTCAGCTCAGTTCCAGCAGAGTTTCTCAGTGACCTTGCAGCTAAAGCATGTGGAGTCTTCAGCAAATAGGGTCTTACCATCTATTCCTGGTGGGAAGCCAAGAGCCTCGACAATGGCCTGTAATGTTTTGGGGGCATCAGGGGCCTCCCTAGCCAACAATTTACTGAAAGGTATCCCATCCCTGCCACTGTAAATTTTCTAGTAACAATCTGGCTACTGGATGTGCCATTTTCCAAAAACAATAGGTTTCTCTGTGACTTAATATTATACCCACTTAGCTTTTGATTAACCTTCCCCCCAGCTTTCCTTTACTCAGTTTCTTATGCCCACCTCACTTAGACCATTCCACCCCTCCCCCATAAAAACTTACATATATGTAAGTTCCCATAAAAACTTACATATATGTAAGTTTTTCTACTTACATATAAACAACACCATCCTCTTAAATCCTCCCCTCTCCTCCCTCCCTTACAGCCCAGGCCCTTTCTAACTTATAGACCTCTGCTACTGAATTTTATTCCAGCTCACATATAAGTCCAAACATTTGTAGCTAGGATCCACATATGAGAGAGAACATGTGGTGCTTGGGTATTTGAGCCTGGGTTACCTCACTAAGTATAATACTTTCCTGGTCCATCCATTTCCCTGAAAATTTCATAATTTCATTTTTCTTTACCACTAAATAGAATTCTATTGTATAAATGTATCACATCTTCATTAGCCACTCATCAGTTGAGGGACATCTAGGCTGATTCCATCCATCTGTATTTCTTCTTTTGAGAACACTATTTAATTCCATAGCCTGTTTTTTAAATTGAGTTGTTTGATTTCTTATTGTTTTATTTTTTAAGTTCTTTGTATATTCTGTATATTAGTCTTCTGTCAGATGTGTAGCTGGCAAAAATTTTCTTCCATCTGTAGGTTGTCTCTTTGCTCTATTCACATTGTCCTTTGCTGTACAAAAGCTTTGTAATTTCATGAGATCCCAGTGGTTGATTAGGGATTTTATTTCCTGAGCAACTGGGGGTTATATTCAGAAAGTCATTGCCTATACCAGTATGATAAAGGGTGTAGCAGACAGCTTCAGGTTCACTGAGATGAACTTCCAGACCTGGCACAGTTATGGAGGAAGGGATATTTATTGAAGCTTATAGATCCAGGGGAAGTTTTATAATGACAGAAGAAGCTGGCCTGCTTTCACAGGTCCAAGCAGAGAGAGAGAAGCCACAAGCCCAAAAGCCACACAGCACACTATTGGAACTCCCTGGCCACTTTGTATATCTTTAGTTTGGAATTTTAAACCCACCACCAGGTCTGCCAGGTGACACCTCCTCTAACCATGTGGCTGTAGATCCAGACTATACACTAATAAAACACTGAGTATATTGGGGACCATCTATTCAAAGTACAACAAAGGGTTTTCCCTACTTTTTACTCTAGCAGTTTCAGAGTTTCAGGTCTAATATTAAGGTTCCTGATCCATTTGGACTTGATTCTTGTGTATGGAGAGAGACAAGGATCTATTTTCCTCCTTCTACATATAGATATGCAGTTTTCCCAGTAACACTTGTTGAAGAGGCTGTCTTTTTTTTTTTTTTTTTTTTTTGAGAGCGACAGACAAAGCGGGAAAAGGCAGAGAGAGAGAGAATGGGCGTGCCAGGGCTTCCAGCCACTGCAAATGAACTCCAGATGCATGCGCCCCCTCGTGCATCTTTCTAACATGGGTCCTGGGGTATCGAGCCTCAAACTGGGTCCTTAGGCTTCACTGGCAAGCAGTTAACTACTAAGCCATCTCTCCAGCCCTGAAGAGGCTGTCTTTAATCCAGTGAATTTTTTGGACGTTTTTGTCAAAAATCAGATGGCAGTAGCTGCCTGGATTAACATCTGGGTCCTCTATTCTGTTCCAGTGATCTGTGTATCTGTCTTTGTGCCTGTACCATGCCATATTTAATTACTATGGCTTTGAAATATAGCTTAAAGGGGTATGATGTTATTACCAGCCTTATTTATTTACTTATTTATTTTTTTATTTATTTGAAAGTGGGAAAGAGAGAAAGAGAATGGGTGCGCCAGAGCCTTCAGCTGTTTGAAATAAACTCCAGATGCACGTACCACCTTGTGCATCTGGCTTACATGGGTCCTGGGGGAATTGAACCTTGGTCCATTGGCTTTGCAGTCAAGAGCCTTAACCACTAAGCCATCTCTCTAGCCCCCTGAAATGTATTTTTGTTGTTGTTTTTTTTAAAAATTTTTAAATTTTTATTAACATTTTCCATGATTATTAAAAAAAAATATATCCCATGGTAATTCCCACCCTCCCCCCTGACACTTTCCCCTTTGAAATTCCATTCTTCATCATATTACCTCCCCACCTCAATAGCCAGCCTTATTTATTTATTTAGTTTTAAAGATTTTATTTTTAATTATTTATTATTAGAGATAGGGGGGAGAAAGGGCACACCAGGGCCTCTAGCCACTGCAGACAAACTCTAGACACATGCTCCACCATGTGCATATGGTTTGTGTGGCACCTAGAGAATTGAACCTAGGTGCTTAGGTTTTGCAGGTATGTGCCTTAACCACTAAGCCACCTCTCCAGCCCCACCAGCCTTATTTTTGTTGATCAACATTGTGATCAGGTGGCTGTAGCTACCTGGACTTCCATCTGGGTCCTCTCTTCTGCTCCATTGATCCACATGTCTGTTTTTGTACCAGTAACATGCTGTTTTTATTACTATAGTTCTGTAGTATAGGTTAAAATCAGGTATGGTGATACCACCCGCCTTATTGTTGTTACTCAAAGTTGTTTCAGGTATTTGAAGTCTTTTGTGCTTCCAAATGAATTTTTGGATTGTTTTTTTCTATTTCCATGAAGAATGCCATTGGAATTTTGATGGGGATTACATTAAATGTGTAGATTGCTTTTGTTATGATTGCCATTTTCACAATATTGATTCTTCTAGTCCAATAACAAGGGTTGTCTTTCCATTTCCTTGTGTCTTCTTCAATTTCTGTCTTGAGTGTTTAAAGTTCTCATTGTATAGAGATCCTTCAATTCCTTGGTTAGGTTTATTCCAAGGTACTTTATTTTGATGCAATTGTGAATGCAAGTGCTTCTCTGATTTCATCCTCTGTGTATTTGTTGTTAGCATATAGGAAGGCTATTGGTTTCTGTGTGTCTTTTTTGTATCCTGCTATGCTGAAAGTGTTTGTCAGCTCTAACAATTTGCTGGTAGGGTCTTTAGGGTCCTTTTTTATGTATAGAATCACATCATCTGCAAATAATGATAACTTGATCTCTTCCTTTCCAATTTATATCCCTTTTATGTGTGTCTCTTGCCTTATTGCTATGGCTAAGACTTCCAGTACTATATTAAATAAATGTGGGGACTGTGAACACCTTTGTCTTACTCCTGAATTTAGTGAAAAAGCTTCAAATTTTTCCCCATTTAGTGTTTTGTTGGCTGTAGGTTTGTCATAAATAGCTTTTATTATGTTGAGATATGTTCCTTCTATTCCTACTCTATGTAGGACTTTTATCATGAAGGTATGTTGGATTTTGTCAAGTGCCTTTTCTGTATCTATTGGGATGATTATTTGATTTTTGTCCTTCAGTCCATTTATATAGTGTCTTAGAACTATTGATTTGCTTATGTTGAACCATCCTTGCATGTCTAGGATAAAGCCTACTTGGTTGGAGTCAGTGATCTTTCTGATATATTCTTGTATTCTGTTTGCCAATAATTGTTGAGATTTTTGCATCTATGTTTATGAGGGAGATTGGTCTGTAATTTTCTGTTTTTTGTTCCTTCTTTGTCTGGTTTTGGTATCAGAGTGATGTTGGCTTTGTAAAAGGAGTGTGGTAGGATTCCTTCCTTTGCTATTTTATGGAAAAGTTTGAGAAGCAGTGGTTTTATTTCTTCCATGAAGGTCTGGTCTCACCAGTGAATCTCTCTGGGCCTGGACTTTATTTAGTTGGGAGATTTTTTTACAACTGCTTGGATCTTCATAGTTGTTACATTTCTACTCATGTGGTTAATCTCTTCTTGACTTAATTTTGGTAGGTCATATAAATCAAGGAAATCATCCATTTATTCAGATTTTCAGACTTAGTGGAGAATATATTCTTATAATATATCCCTATGATTTTTTGAGTTTCTTTGGTATCTCTTGTGATGGTGCCTTTTTCATCTCTAATTTTATTAATTTGTGTGTCTTCTCTCTTTTTTTGGTCAGATTTGCTAAGGGTTTGTCAATCTTGTTTATCCTTTCAAAGAAACAACTCTTTGTTTCATTGATTCTTTTTATTATTATATATATGTTTTGGTTTCTATTTCATTAATTTCTGTCCTAATCTTTATTATTTCTTCTCATCTACTGATTTTTGGTTTGCCGTGTTCTTCTTTTTCCAAAGGCTTTAGGTGAAGAATTAAGTTGTTTAATTGAAACCTTTCTAATTTCTTAGT
The DNA here is from genome assembly GCF_020740685.1 of Jaculus jaculus. Classification (NCBI taxonomy): domain Eukaryota; kingdom Metazoa; phylum Chordata; class Mammalia; order Rodentia; family Dipodidae; genus Jaculus; species Jaculus jaculus. The sequence goes on along the minus strand of NC_059107.1, from coordinate 78,209,453 downwards.
ATAGGCACTTAAAGCTATAAATTTACCTCTTAGGATTGCCTTCATTGTGTCCCAATGGTTTTGGTATGTTTTGTTCTCATTATCATTTGACTATGAATTTTTTTCTCAATTTTTATTAACATTTTCCATGATTATAAAAAATATCCCATGGCAATACCGCCCCCCACTTTCCCTTTGAAATTCCATTCTCCATCATATCCCCTCCCCATCTCAATCAGTCTCTCTTTTATTTTGATGTCATGATCTTTTCCTCCTCTTATGATGGTCTTGTGTAGGTAGTGTCAGGCACTATGAGGTCATGGATATCCAGGCCATTTTATGTCTTTAGGGAGCACGTTGTAAGGAGTCCTACCCTTCCTTTGGCTCTTACATTCTTTCCACCACCTCTTCCGCATTAGACCCTGAGTCTTGGAAAGTGTGATCGAGCTGTTACTCAGTACTCCAGTCACTTCTTTCCAGCACTATGATGCCTTCTGTGACTCTATGAATTTTGTTTTTGTTTTTCAAGATAGGGTCTTACTCTAGTCCAAGCTGACTTGGAATTCACTATGTAGTCTCAGGGTGGCCTCAAACTCATGGTGATCCTCCTACCTCTGCCTCCAGAGTGCTGGGATTAAAGGCCTGCGCCACCACGCCCAGCTATGATTCTATGAATTTTTTGATTTCCTTCTTCATTTCTTCACTGACCCATTCGTTATTTAGTAGTGTATTGTTTAGTTTCCATGATTTTGTGTATATTCTATAGCTTTTCTTTATATTGACTTGTAGTTTAATCTCATTGTGATCATATAGAATCTAAGGGATTATTTCAGTTTTCCCGTATTTGTTAAGGTTTGCTTTGTGTCCTAATATATGGTCTATTTTAGAGAATGTTCCCTGTGCTCCTGAAAAAAAATGTGTATTCTGCAGCCTTTGAGTGAAATGTTCTGTAGATGTTAGGTCCATTTGTTTTGTGACTTTATTTAATCCAGATATCTGTTTGTTATTCCAGGATGACCTGTTAATTGATGAGAGTGGGGTGTGGAAATCACCCACTACAACTGTGTTTGCTGTTATCGCTAATGTTGGTTTTAATAGTGTTTCTTTAGAATTGTAATGTCCTCCTGTTGGAGTGTTACTTTACTCAGTATAAAGTGACCTTCCTTATCTTTCCTAACTTAGTGTTGGTCTGAAGTCTCTATTCTGTTAGATATAAGGATAGCAACCCCTTCTTGTTTTCTAGGCCCATTTGCTTGAAACGCCATTTTCTAACCTTTCACTCTAAGATAGTGTCCATCCTTTGTAGAAAGGTGAGTTTCTTGGAGGCAACAAACTAAAGAATCTTGCTTTTTAACCCAGTCTACAAATCTATGTCTTTTGGTTGGGGCATTGAGGCCATTGATGTTAAGAGTTACTATTGTAAGGTGTGTATTTATTCTTGCCGTTCTTTTTGTTTCATAGTGCTTCCCATTTTTCCTTTACTATCTTGTATTAACCATTATTTGAGTGTGCTTTATGTTTTCTTGGTTCCTTATGTCTGTGATCTTTCTCTTCCACATGGAGGATCCTTTCAAGTACTTTCTGTAGAACTGGTTTAGTGTTCATATATTCCTTTAGCCTGTTTCTGTTATGGAAGGTCCTTATTTCTCCATCTATTTGGATGGATAGCTTTGCTCAATAGTCTTGGTTGACAGTTTCTATCTTCTAAAACTTGGAATGCACCCCTTCTCGCTTTTAAAGTTTGTGTTGAGTAATCTGCTGTTATCCTGATGGGCTTGCCTTTGTGACTTGATTTTTCTCTCTATGTGTTTCCAGTTGTATTTTCTTTGGTTTGTCTGTTTTGTAGTTCAATTATAATATGATGGTGAGATGTTTTTTCCTAATTTTCTATTTGGTGTTCTAAAGGTTTCCTGTATCTGCATTGGCATGACTTTCCCTATTGTGGGGAAGTTTTCTTCGATAATTTTTGAAAATACCTGCTATGCCTTTGGAATGAAATTCTTCTCCTACTGTGCCCTGAATTCTTATGTTTGATTTTTTCATAGTGTCCCAGATGTCTTGAAATTCCCATTCATGCCTTCCTGTTAGTTTGTCTTTCTCTTAGTTGGATTGTAATAGATCTGCCACCTGTTCTTCTAGGTTAGATATTCTGTCCTCTCCTTGATTCATTCTATGGGTGAGACCTTCTAGAGAGTTTTCTATTTTACTTACTCTGTTTTTCATTTCTACTTTTTTTTTTTTTTTTTTTTTTTTTAGTTTTTATGAAGTAGTTTCTCCTTCTAGCTCAGGCTGACCTGGAATTCACTATGTAGTCTCAGGGTGTCCTCAAACTCATGGTGATCCTCCTTCCTCTGCCTTCCGAGTTCTGGGCTTAAAGGTGTGCACCAACACGTCTGGCTCATTGCTGCTCTTTCTGATTGGTATTTTTTCATTATTTCTGTTTCTTTACTTATGTCTTGTATTGCCCTCCTTATTTCGTTAAGTTAGTTTCCTGTGTTCTCTTTTAGGAGTTTGTTCTTTTCTTTGATTCCTTTGTTTTCTTCAATTTCTTTGAGCATAGGTATAATCATTTTTTGAAGTCCTTGTCAGGCATTTCATTTAAAGCAGTCTCACTGGGTATCATTTCTGATGTGTTTATAATTTTGGGGAAGATTGTATTGTCTTGATTTTTTTTAATGTATCTTATAATGTAGTGATTTTTACATCTTGAATTAATTTGATGCTTTTTCTAATTATCTGCAGTATTCTAAGCCATGTAAATCTGACTTTATAAATCTTCAGGGTAGGAGTTGCAGGTGCCAAGTGTAGCTATTATACTCCAAGGAGACAGCAGGAGTTATCCTAATTGTTGAATTTACCTGCTATTCAGGTATTCTAGTGTACTGGGTGGAGCAATTTACTGGCAAATTCTAAACTTCAGCTGAGCAATATATACATTCAATCAATCAAAACCAGCCCAGAGTATTTATGCAGTAGTGGGGATTAAAACAAATAGATAATCTAATAAAGCCAGATTCCCTAGTATGTGTGTTGCACCCCACCCATAATTCTTTCAACTGGGTGGTTGAGATTTCTGGTCTAAAATGGGTTCTAGTTCAGCCTGGGGCCAATTTAGACCCCGCCCCCACTAGTGACAGAAGGAAAAGACAAAGGCCCTATGAATCAGGAAACATCAAAGGCCACAGTAGTCAACCCCAACATACAGCTTATTTGAGAAGGGTAAAGCCAATTAAGAATATGTAGCACTTTACCTGCTGTGACATGAGAAGAGAGATTAGCACTTACAGTGCAGGCTCATGTACCTGTTACCTTTTGGGATGGCTTCCAGTCTCAACAATGGTGAGGACCCATTTCGATCCCTCTGTGTTGCCCTGTGGATCTACTGTTATTATCAGCTGTGCTGGATGCTGTGTAGCTGGGGGTGAGTTCTCAGGAGGTTTAAGGCATTGACAGTTGGGGGATGGGAAGCTGTGTGAGATGCTGCTTGTATTTGGACCGGAGCTGCTCATCTGGTCCCATTTGTGTTCTTCAGCTGCTGCTCAGCTGGTTCCTGCTTTCTTCCCCTTCATGTGTGTTTATTTATTTATTTTATTTATTTATTGTTTTGGTTTTTCAATGTAGGGTCTCACTGTACCCCAAGCTGACCTGGAATTCACCATGGAGTCTCAGGGTGGCCTCAAACTCAGGGGAATCCTCCCATCTCTGCCTCCCGAGTGCTGGGATATTTATTTATTTTTATTTATTTGAGAGAGAAAGAGTTCACCAGGGCCTCCAGCCACTGCAAATGAACTCCAGATGTGTGCACCACCATGTGCAAGTGGCTTACATGGGACCTGGAGAATAGAAACTGGGTCCTAAGGCTTCACAGGCAAGCTCCTTAACTGCTAAGCCATCTCTCCAGCCCTCCTTCATGTTTTTTGATGTTGGGAGAAGGCTCATGTGGGTGGAAAATCCCTCTACCTGATTTCTGCTCCTGCCGCTCTGTACCAGTTTGGAGGGCATGCATAACCCGAGGCCACTGGTGCCTTGGCTGGATTCTGGCTGGGTTTCCTCCCTTCTGGAAGTTCTTAGTCTCTCCTGCTTCTCTGTTGTGTTTGGTAATAACTTATACACCTTCACGTTTTGGTAGAAGAGTGTATTTTGCTGTTTTTCTATTTATTTCCTTCCCTAGACTGCTTTGGTGTGGCTCCTATGCCACCATCTAAAGAACATTCTTATGTGTGTGGCAGACAGACTCTAGTACCCTGAGGATTGGGGAGAAGAGTTGGGAGAATGTTGCTTTGTTCCTTGGAGAGGTGCTAAATCATGTGATAACAGTGAGGCAGGTGTAGTGTTTTGATCCAGGTGTCCTCCATAAACTTAGGTGTTCTGAATGCTAGTTTCCCAGCTGATGTAGATTTGGGAATTAACACCTCCTGGAGGCAGTGTATTGTTGGGGGTGGGATTATGGGTGTTCTAGCCAATTTCCCCCTGCCAGAGTTTGGCATACTCTCCTGTTGCTATGGTCCACCTTATGTTGACTAGGGGGTGATGTCCACCCTCTGCTCATGTCATCGTTTTCCCTTGTCATTATGAAGCTTCCCTTTGAGTCTGTAAGACAAAATAAACCCTTTTCCCCAAAAGCTGCTCTTGGTCAGGTGATTTCTACCAGTATTGTGAACCTCACTGCAACAGGGGCATGCATAAATTGAATGTGAAGGAGAAGTGAAGTACTGCAGGACGATAATAATGTAGGAACTGGAGCAGTTAGGTGGGTGGTGATGAAGGCTGAGAGATAGCAAATGCCTGTCCTTCAGGCCTCCTAAGCATTCCATACGTAATGAGAATAATTGTTATTTGTTGAAATATATTTAGATATAATAAAGGTCATCTTTTAAAGTAGTTTTTTATTTTATTTTATTTTTTATTTTTTTTAACAAGTTGTTTTTATTTTAATTCAAGAGTGTTGGAACCATAAAAACAGTATTTTCTTTGCAGAAAATTACCCCATTTAAATTACCATTTGGTACAAAGTTCATTTATTAAACTACATTTTAGGCAATTTTCTAACACTGAGTGACAGGTTACACTTTTAATTTTTTTTTTCACATTGGACTTATGATTTGCACTCAAAATTATTTTATTTTTTATTTTAGCTTTTATAATTTCATGCCTGTATATAATAATTTTGATCATATTCATTCCCACTATCCTGCCTTATCACACTCCCTCTAAGCCCCTTCTTGGTTCTAACTAAATAATCTTTCTATTTCCATATCTTCCTCCTTCCCCCTTTTTTGAGATAGTGTCTCTTTTATCTCAAGTTGGGCTTAAACTTTTTAGCTGAGTACGACTCCACCTCTCAAGCACTGGATTGCAGGCATGTGTAGCCATACTCTGTTTATACAGGGCTGAGGATTAATCCCACAGTCTTGTGCTTGCTAGGCAAAAATCTTGCCAAGTGAACTATAGCTTAGCCTCCTAAATCCATAATTTTTTTTCAAAACCATCATTGTTTTAAAATTTTCTTTAAAATTTATTTTAGTTTTATTTATTTGAGAGAGAGAGAGTCAGAGAGAGAGAATGGATGTGTCAGGGCATCCATCCACTGCAAAAAAACTCCAGATGCATGCACCACCTTGTGCATCTGGCTTATGTGGGTCCTGGGGGAATTGAAGCTGGGTCTCTTGGCTTTGCAGGCAAGCACCTTAACCACTAAACCATCTCTCCAGCCCCAAATCCATCATTATTTTTTTTTAATTTTTTTTGGTTTATTTTTTATTTATTTATTTGAGAGCGACAGACAGACAAAGAAGCAGAGAGAGAGAGAGATAATGGGCGTGCCAGGGCCTCCAGCCACTGCAGACGAATTCCAGACACGTGCGCCCCCTTGTGCATCTGGCTGACGTGGGTCCTGGGGAATCGAGCCTCGAATCGGGGTCCTTAGGCTTCACAGGCAAGCGCTTAACCGCTAAACCATCCCTCCAGCCCCAAATCCATCATTCTTAATGTAAAATTCTGTTTATTGGAGCTAAGGAGATGGCTCAGGTGATAAAGCACTATGTAAACATGAGAACTTGAGTTCAGATCCACACCACCCACACCTGTAATCCTAGCATACAGTAGGTTGAGACTAGGAATCCCAAGGGCAAATTGGCTAGCTGGACTAACTGAATTGATGAGCTCTGGCAAACCTTGCCTTAGTTAGCAAAAGAAGAGAGATTATAGAGGAAGACAAATGAATGAACCTGTGGTGTTCACATGCACACACAAATGGATGTGCTTCCCCATACCAGTCACCTGCACACATATAATATAGGCAGAAGAAAAATTTTGTTTATTTTTTCTGAGACAAGATGTGTGTGTGTGTGTATGTATACATATGTATCTATGTATATATATACACATGTATGTATGCATATATGTATATGTGTGTATGTATATATATATATATATTATATATTATTTTTTCGAGGTAGGGTTTTACTCTAGTCCAGGCTGACCTGGAATTCACTCTGTATTCTCAGGGTGATCTCAAACTCAAAGCGATCCTCCCTACCTCTACCTCCTGAGTGCTGGGATTAAAGGTATTCACCACCATGACAGGCTTTTTTTTTTTTTTTCTTTTTGAGGTAGGGTCTCACTCTGGATGTGAAGGAGAAGTGAAGTACTGCAGGACGATAATAATGTAGGAACTGGAGCAGTTAGGTGGGTGGTAATGAAGGCTGAGAGAGAGCAAAGGCCTGTCCCTCAGGACTCCTAAGGCTCCTAATTCCAGGCTGACTTGGAATTCACTATATAGTCTCAGGTTTCTCTCAAACTCACAGCAGTGCATCACTATGCTCTGCAGAGAGAGAGAGAGAGGGAGGGAGGGAGGGAGGGAGGGAGAGAGGGAGGGAGGGAGAGAGACAGAGAGAAAGAGGTAATAGGAGAATGAATGGGTGCACTAGGGCCTTTAGCCACTGCAAATGAACTCCAGATGCATGCACCATTTTGTGAATCTGGCTCTACATGGGTCCTGGGGAATCAAAGTCAGGTTGGCATTGTAGGCAAGCACCTTAGCCATTGAGCCATCTCTCCAGCTCCTGAGAGGATCTTTTTATGTTGACCTGAATTATTAGGGTCAAATGATTCTCCTGCTTAGGCTTCTTGATAAAGTTCTGGGTATTGACAGTCTTATGCAACATAGTCACACTCCTGCAGAGTCAAGATATCACATGGTTCCATCACTTATAAAACTTCATTGTGGATGCACAAGGGGGCACATGTGACTGGAGTTCATTTGCAGTGGCTGGAAGCCCTGGCACGCCCATTCTGTCTCTCTTTCTCCCTCCCTCCCTCCCTCCTTCTTTCTATGTCAAATAAATAAATAAAAATAAAATATTAAAAAAAAACTTCATTGTGCCCCTTTGTTGTCAGCCTTTTCCCAAATCCAGCCTTCTGCGTCTGCTGATTTGTTGCCTGTTTCCCCATATTTTGCCTTCAAGATAGCATTTTTAGGGGCTGAAGAGGATGGTTTGATTCCTTAGGACCCATGTAAGCCAGATGTCTGGAATTTGTTCTCAGAGGCGGGAGGCTTTGCTGTTGCCCATATTCTCTCTCCCTGTCCTTCTCTGTCTCTCCCTCTCTCGCTCTCTCAAAAATAAATATGTTTTTTTTTTTTTTTTGGAAAAGCACTTTCTAGCATTTAATGAACCTTGTTGGGTGCCTTCAAGGCACCAGGACGCAGGCGCCCCAACACCCTTCATCTTCTCCTCCGCTCTTGCGAAACATTTGGCCTTCACGATGACAGGTTGCTCAGGGAGCTTTCCTTTCCCCAGAACGCCGTAGTGACCCGAGCGCACAACGTCAATGATGGCGGCAACTCTGGTCTTGTTTTGGCAGCATTTACCCTGGTCTGTGCACTGACCAGTGTCCACAGTTTGTCAGGGTTGACAGTGGGGCAGAAGCTCTGGATCCTCTTTAAGTGGCCATGCCTCATACCAACTTTCCCAAAGTAACCTGGGTGGTCGCTGTCGAAGTTGATCCTGTGGTGATGCGGGCCCCGGGCGCTGCCGGTGCGGCCGTGGCTCACATGGCCCCGAAGCTTCCGGGTCTTCCTCAGTGTAGACGGCTGTGTGGGGATAGCAGCTTAGTCGGTTAGGCCTTGGTGGTGAGTAATGCCTGCCAGCCCGAGGAGGGTCCACCACCCGTGCAGGTTTGGGCACATTCGGCCAGGCTGAGTTTGAGCGACCGACCTCGGCCCACGTGTCTCGAGAGATCCCAAGCCTGGGCCTAACACGCAGCCCCAGATCCCTCGCCCCAGCCCCAAGCAAGCCATCCTGCCCTGGTGCCGGCCACTCAGAGTCTGGCAGACCTGCTAAAGTTGGTGCAAGGTGCCAGCCAGGAAAAGGGAGCAAGGCTCCGTGCGGCAAGCGGATGCAAGCCAAAAATAAATGACTTTTTTAAAAAAGATAGCATTCTTAAACATTTTGTGTGTGTATGTTTGTGTGTATGTGCTCATGTGTATGAATACAGGCATGCACATACCATAGCATATGTGTGGAGGTCAGAGGACATTCTTGGATGTTAGTCCTTTCTTTATTTGAGATTGTTTGCTGCTACATATACCAACTAGAGCCCACAAGTTTTTGGGGATTTTCCTGTCTTTGATTCCAATTTCACTATAGGAGTGAGTGCTGGCCTTAGAGATGCTCACACTGTTGTGTCTAGCTTGATGTGGGTTCTGGGGATTTGAACTCAGGGCCTCATGCTTTCACAGAAAGTGCTTTTTACCCATTAATCCATCGTTCCAACCCTATAATTAATCTAAAGAGAAGAAGGTAAAAATGTCTAAAAGCAGAATTCATTCGATAGTGTGTGTTTATTGAGAGTGTTTGGGTGAGTAAGGTTAGTTTAAGTTTGAGCAGAGTGGCAATTATTTAAGTTGTGACCTGTTAATTTATTTTCCTAACTATGGAATAGTGTTCCTTCTAAAAGGGATTTGAATTGTTTAAAACACTATTCATCTCCCAAATTGACATGAATATTTATGAAAAGTGATTTCTTGTTTCAAATGATTCTTTTATAAATAACCACAAACACAAACTTTTATTTCAGTGAATTTGGGTGGTTTAAAGGATCACATTAAGGAGATCCAGAGGTGTCGGCGTTTGATTCTTATTGCTTGTGGAACAAGTTACCATGCTGGTGTAGCAGTAAGTGACCTCTTAACATTTTATTTATGTTATATTGGTTGGCTGTAGAGGGTATCAGCAAACTAGTAGTATATCTAATAACATACCATGTAAAACTATTTTATTAATTTCAATTTAATTTTTTATTTGACAGCTTCATATATATATACATGTATGTATATTATATATATATATTTGTATATGTGTATGTGCTACATATACATATATATATAGGATTGAGAGATAGCTATCTCTCAGTCCTTTCTGAACCCCTTCCTTTTTCCATCTAGTAGTCACTCTTTCATTTTTGTCTGTCTGCCTTTCTTTCTTTTTTTCTTGTGACCCAGTGAATCTAATTAGAGTACTGGGCATGGACAATTTGCTACAGGCAGACCACTGAAGAAAATTTCTCTTCCCTTCCCAGCAACCAATGACTGCTAATAGATCTTCAGGATGCAGCAATATTAACTATCTATAAATCCTTATTGGGAAGTAGAGCCTCATGTGCCCTTCCCCAAGACTTGACAGAATGTTCATGTTGATGGACTAAAATCCTGTCAGGTAATCGCAGCTGCTATGAGTTCATGAGTGCAATGGCCAGGTCATATCTGGAAGACTGCATTCTATGACACTCCTCTCCTTCCTTCAGCTCACTCACATTATTTCCCCTCTTCCACAGTGTTCCCTAAATTTTAGAGGGGCTGCTATAGTTACCCATTTAGGGCTGAGCACATAATAGTTACACTCAGCACTTTGATCAGTTATGATTCTCTGTCATTACTGTCATCCAGTGCAAAAGAAGCTTCTCTGATGAAGTTTAAGAGCAGCACCAATCCATGGGCATGAGAAAATAATCAGAAGGTAGTTTGATTGGCACAACGTGTCCATTTAGCAAAACAGCAGTAGTACCTTCTCTGCTACAGCATGTGACTTTGCCAACCATGGGCCTGTGGCCAGGTTTGTAATAAAAGTCAGAAATTTGGGCTGGAGAGATGGCTTAGTGGTTAAACACTTGCCTGTGAAGCCTAAGGACCCTGGTTCTAGGCTCGATTCCCCAGGACCCACGTTAGCCAGATGCACAAGGGGGCACACGCGTCTGGAGTTCGTTTGCAGTGGCTGGAGGCTCTGGCGCACCCATTCTCTCTCTCTCTCTGTGCCTCTTTCTCTCTCTGTCACTCTTAAATAAAAATGAATTTAAAAAAATGAAGGTGCTTGCTGACAATGTCTTAAAAAAAAAAGTCAGGAATTCCCTCCTGTGGAGCAGACTTCAAATCCAACCAGAAAGTAAGTTGATTACCTCCTTATAGTCATGTCACTGATGCACTAGTGAGCACATTTTGCCTAGCAGGGTCAGTAGTGTAGCATGTGAGGTCTACTGCTGAGTAAGATTATTGATGACAATTCTCCAGCAGACTGCATGCCACCTATGTAAAATCATCTTTTTATTAAAACATGCTATCTTATTCTTGCCATGACAGACAGCAGGAAAGGAGATGGGTCATAGTTGCTTGAAGGAAAGATCTGTTGTCTTTATACAGATAAGTGGGCCACTTGAATTGATGTTAGTATCTTACTATGCAGCCCAGGCTGGCCTCAAGCCTATGATCCTGCTGTTTCAGCTTTCCAGGATAGTTTTGATTTTGCTTAGAATTGTCCACTGACCTCAGGAAGATGGCCAGTATAGTCTGAACCTGAGAAGTGTACTGCCTACTTTTCATCGGACTTCATTCTTTGTTTGTTAGAAGCTGAAATTCCATATCAGAGACATATATTTGACAACATATGGTTGTCACTATAGAAACTCTAGAATGAGATGACCTCTTACTACCTCATACCCACATGTAAGTTCTTCATAAGGAACCAGGTTATGTGCAGTGATATAGAAGAACCCTTATACTTTGCTTTTGCTTATAGAATTGGTTCCCAGAGTTCATGACATAGCCATTTTTTATTTGCTGGGACACATACTTATAACCAGCCTTGTCTCTGAGCAAGTTTTTTTTTTTTAAACCTCCAAATCCCCTTTCTCCCAAATACTACCTTGTCTAAATGGAAAGATTATGCAATATTGAAGGAAAAAGGTCTAAGAAGGCGATTTATTTATTTTTAATTTTTTTATTATGACAACTTCCATAATTATAGACAATAAGCCATGATAATTTCCTCCCCCCTTACTTTCCCTTCACAACTCCACTCTCCATTATATCCCTTCCCCTTCTAAATAAGTCTCTCTTTTATTTTGATGTCATCTTTTCTTCCTATTACAATGGTCTTGTCTAAGTAGTGCCAGGTGCTGCAAGGTCATGAATATCCAGGCCATATTGTGTCTGATAGTGTATTGTAAGGAGTCCTAGCTTTCCTTTGGCTCTTACATTCTTTCTGCCACCTCTTCTGCAATGGAACAAGCCTTGGAAGGTGTGATAGAGATGTTTCAGTGCTGAGCACTCTTCTCTCAGTTCTTCTCAGCACTGTGGTGTTTTTTGTGTTATCCCAGAGGTCACCACCATCTGAACAGAGAAGCTTCTCTAACCAAAAGTGAGAGTAGCATTAATATATGGATAGTGAACATTAATAGAAATGCTTGCCAGGAAGTATGGTAAGCATAATATATGTATTTAGCCAGGCACCAGCAGGTGTTATACCACTGTGGTGCTCATGACTTCAGGCATGCATTCCCTCCCGTGGAGTGGGTGTCCAGTCTAATTAGAGAGTGGTTGGTTTTCCCCGTAACAGACATGCCACTGTTGCACCCATTGGCTCATTTGGCCTGGCTGGCCCATCTTAAAGTTTACAGTGTCCACTGTTGTTTATCTCCACTGGTGACTTATCTCTCTCCCATGAAGCTGCATGCAGCATAGTTTTTCCAGCTTTCTGTCAGCTGGTCTGCAGTAAGGAAGTTTTCAGCTCAGCTCCAGCAGGATTTCTCAGTGACCTTGCCACCTAAGCATGTGGAGTCTTCAGCAATAGGGTCTTAACATCTATTCCTGGTGGAAAACCAAGAGCCTTGGCAATGGCCTATAATGTTTTGGGTCATCAGGAGCCTCCATAGCCGACAATTTACTGGAAGATATCCCATCCCTGGCACTGAAAATTTTCTAGTAACAATCTATAGCTTCTGGATGCACTATTTTCCAAAAATGTAAGTTTCCTTATGACTTATTTCTACCCTCTTAGATTTTGATTAACCCTCCTCCCACCTTTCCTTTACTGAATCTCTTCCACTGACCTCACTAAGGCCCAGTAATCTATTCTTCTACTTATAAATATACAATACCATCCCCTTAAGTCCTCCTCTCCCCTTCCTCACTTACAACCCCTTTCTAGCTTACAAGCCTCTGGTACTGAGTTTTATTTCAATTCATAAGTCCAAACATTTGTAGCTAGGATCCACATGAGAGAAAACAGGCTTGGCTTTGTGAGTCTTGGTTACCTCACTAAGTATAATCTTTTCCAGGTCCATCCATTTCCCTGCAAATTTCATTTTTCTTTACTGCTGAATAGAATTCCATTGCATAAATGTATCACATTGTCATTATCCACTCCTCATTTGTGGGACATCTAGGTTGGTTCTATTTCCTAGCTAGTGTGAATAGAGCAACAATAATCATTAATGTGCAAGTGTCTCTAAGGTAGTGAGATGAGTCCTTAGGATAGATGCCTAGGAGTGCCATAGCTGGATCATATGGTAAGTCTATTTTTAGCTGTTTCAGGAACTTCCACACTGATTTTCACAAGGCCTATACCAGATTACATTCCTACCAACAGTGTAGAAGGGTTCCTCTTTTTCTGCATCCTTGCTATCATTTATTGTCATTTGATTTCTTGATAATAGCCATTCTGACAGGAGTGAGATGAAATCTTAAGTACTTTTAATTTGTATGTCCCTGATGGAGAAGTTGGTTTTTATTTTAAGCATAGAAAGAATACTTTGTTTGATATACTAGTAAAAATTCAAGAAGGTATGGGAGAATTCAGTGCTATATTAAATCCATTACTGAGCCTCTCTCCTCAAGCAAAACATTTTACTGAATGCTTCACCTAGTCCTAAGCCTCAGTTTGTGGGCACAAATTATATGCTATGTTAGAATTCTCCAGTTCTTATGGCTCGTTTTCTTTCCTTTTTTATTTTTTTAAGGTCTGGGGTTGGAATTCAGGGTCTTGTGCATGCTGGGTAAGTGCTCACCCCTGAGCTATATCCTAGCCTGGTGATTATAATCAGAAAAAGTAAGAATTACACCTTAAATCTAAAGGACTCCAAAGAAAATGCATGTCTGAAGGCAAGTTGTGTTCCCTTTCCTCTATAGACACGTCAAGTTCTTGAGGAGCTGACCGAATTGCCAGTGATGGTAGAACTAGCCAGTGACTTCCTGGATAGAAACACGCCAGTTTTTCGAGATGATGTTTGCTTTTTCATTAGTCAATCAGGTTTGTTCATTTTAAAGGCTTAAAGGGGAGAAAAGGCATCTTAAAGTTAATTTTCCTAATCATTCCTAGTACACTTTGCAAGAACTGATATTTTAAAATTGATATTTTGGATGACTTGATAATAGGTTTACTTTAATAGTACATTCATTGTAAATTAATAAAAATGAACACTATAATTAAAGCTAAAAAATTGGAATTTTCAGATAGGGAAGGAAAAGCAATCCTAAAAATGTACAGTTAACACTCTTGTAAATTTACTAGGTGCATGTGTTTTATTTAGAACAAGCAGTACTGTTGAAAGTGTGTTCAGTTGGTGTTTGCATCTGTGAATCAGCATGTTCTGAAACAGCTCTGTGCCTTTACTTTTGTCCATTTTATTCAGGTGAGACAGCTGATACCCTGATGGGTCTTCGTTACTGTAAGGAGAGAGGAGCTTTAACTGTGGGGATCACAAATACAGTCGGCAGTTCTATATCAAGGGAGACAGATTGTGGGGTTCACATTAATGCTGGTCCTGAGATTGGCGTGGCCAGTACAAAGGTAATCTTTGGCTTCTCTCACAGAGGATTCTTAACCATAGTGTTGGTGAGACAGACTGGTCTGCAGGTCCATCTACAACTTACTTTTCAAAATTGTCCTAAGAGTTCAGGCTCAATAAATAAAAGGTTGCCATCTCTTCCCCACTCCATTATTTGGGCATAGATGGAATGAATATGTCATGTTGATCTACTTTGGAATGGTCTCTTCTGACTTTTGTTCATCTCTTACACAGCCCACTTTCATTGCACAGTGAACACATGTATGCGTAACACACTGTCCTGTTAGTGTGCATAGTTAGGAGTAAGGAAAACATTAACTTAAAAACATGAAGTTTAATTCAAATAATTTTTGACATTTTTATATACATATTTCTGGTTTTTTATATGTCAGATGTACATAGCTGCTTTTGAAAGTTTGTAAGGTGAAATACACTTGGTAATTTAAAAAAGCAAAGATTTTTTTTTAAATAAAGTTTTAAAAATGGGTATTGTCTGACCATCTTATTCTCTATTTAAATGTTTCATCTATGGAAGTATAAAGGTACTTTGTTCTTGTTATTCTGAGTCAGGGTCTCACTGTGGACCAGACTGACCTATTACTTACTCTGTGGCCCAGGCTGGCTTTGAACTCAAGCTGATCTTTCTACTGAGCTCAGCCTCCCAAGTGCTAGGATTAAAGGTGTGAGCCACCACGCCTGGGTAAAAGTCCTTTTTGGGGGGTGAGTGGAGTGCGTGCGCACACGTGTGTGTATATGTTTGTACGTACATGAATTTATGCACACAAAAGTGGAGCCGAGGTTGACGTCTGGTGTCTTCCGTAGTGCTTACTACTTTATTTTTTGAGATGGGGCTCTCAATGAGCCTAGAGCTCACCAATTCAGCTAGACTAGCAGCTAGCCAACAAACCCTAGGAATCCACCTGTCTCTGCCCTTCCAGAACTGGGATTACAGATGTGTCCCACCTTGCTTAACTTTTTTGTTTTTATATGAGGCTGGGGATTCTAATTGTGGCTGGCATTTTACCCACTGAGTCATCTCCCTAGACCCCCTTGAAAAGTCTTAATGTTAAAGGTTAATAAGACTATTTTGTTCTCTGAATTTGAGATGTACATATATATATTTAGGAATAATAAAATCTTAAACAAACTTAAGAAATGTTAGTACATTGTATAAATACAAAAGGTCTATCTTCTTATACAAATGTATTACTTAAAAAAAAAATAGTCATTGCCGGGCGTGGTGGCGCATGCCTTTAATCCAGGCAGTCGGGAGGCAGAGGTAGGAGGATCGCTGTGAGTTCAAGGCCACCCTGAGACGACAGAGTGAATTACAGGTCAGTCTGGACTAGTGTGAGACCCTACCTCGAAACCCCCCCCCCTCAAAAAAAAAATAGTCATTTGCAAGCAGAGAGTAATGAGAGAATGGGCACTCCAGGCTTATTGCACATGAACTCCAGATGCATGTGCCACTTTGTGCATTTTGCTTTACATGTTTTTTTTTTTGGAACTAAACTTCAGCCATCAGACTGCAAGTAAGTACCTTTAACTGCTGAGCCATCTCCAGCCTGTGTATTTTTATGATTTCAGAATTTCAGTTTCTTAAGTTTTTCTGCTTACGTCTATTTTGTTTTTTTGAAGTAGGGTCTTGCTCTAGCCCAGGTTGACCTGGAATCCATTATGTAGACTCAGGGTTGCCTCAAACTCTTAGCAATCCTCTCTGCCTCCCAAGTGCTGTGATTAAAGGTGTGCACCACTATGCTGGGCTCAAGTCTTTTTGTTGTTGTTGTTGTTAATTAATATTGTGGGTGTTTGGGGTTTTGAGTTTAAAGGCATGTGAAAGATGTTAACTTGTAAGGAACCACATTTGAATCTTTTTTTCTTTATAAGGAACCTACACTGGAGAATTAATTTGTGATTCTTACATAAAAACTCGAGGGGTGTGTGTGTGTGTGTGTGTGTGTGTGTGTGTGTGTGTATTTCTTTTGGTTTTTCAAGGTAGGGTCTCAGGTTGACCTAGAATTCACTATGTAGCCTCAGGGTGGCCTCAAACTCACAGCGGTCCTCCTACCTCTGCCTCCTGAGTGCTGGAATTAAAGGTGTGTGCCACTACGCCTGGCTTTTTAAAATTTTTCTTTTCTTTTTGTTTTTTTTTTTTTTTTTTGGTTTTTCGAGGTAGGGTCTCACTCTGGTCCAGGCTGACCTGGAACTAACTCTGTCATCTCAGAGTGGCCTTGAACTCATGGCAATTCTCCTACCTCTGCCTCCCGAGTGCTGGGATTAAAGGCGTGCGCCACCACGCCCGGCTTAAAATTTTTCTTGGGAATCTTGATGTTACTAACACTATAGTTTATGGCAATTTAAAACGTGTAAGGTGTTTTGCTTGGGGTTGTTCCCTGTGGATGGATAAATAGTTTACCACAGCAATCGTGTGTGGTGTTTTGGAACGTTGTCCAGACAGCTTTAACTGGGATTGGAATCCAGGGTTCCTTCCTCTGTAGCACATCATGAACCAAGGTTAGCCTGATGTGCAGGGACATAGAATGACCAGGATTTTATAACTCTTTCTTCAACTGTGGGCTACCAAGGGAAATGCTTTTTTCAAACAAAATTTATTTATTTATTTGAGAAAGAGAGTGCCAGGGCCTCCAGCCACTGCAAACAAACTCCAGATGCATGTGTCCCCTTGTGCATCTGGCTTACACGGGTCCTTGAGGATCTAACTGGGATCCATTGGCTTTTCAGGGAAATGCCTTAACCGCTAAGCCATCTTATCTGTGCAGCTGGGAAGTACTTTTTAAACCTGTTTCTTTAGCTTAGGAGAGTTTAATTCTCGTCATTTTATTATGGTTTTCATACATACAGCAGGGTTAAAATGATTTAGCTAACACCTATATTCCTACTACCTAGATCCTACCATTAATCTTTTTTCTGTAGTTTTCTAGAAATGCAGTTTCATATAGTCACATCCACCAATTTTGTGTGTATAGTATATGTATGTGCATGTGTGTGTATGTGTGAATGCATGTGGAGACCTAAAGTTAGTGTTGAGTGTCTTCCGCAGTCACTCTTCACTTTATTTATTTTTTTAGAGTGAAATATAGTTTAATTAAAAAATTATACAAACTAATTAAAAATTCCACAGTATTGGACAAGACAGAAAACTTTAAAAGATCAAAAGGGTTTTGAGAAGATTCTGAACTCATGTTACTTCCGAAGCTTAAGATCTTGTTCTAATCCACAAAAGCATAAAGTAAAAATTGTAAAAGATGCAAAAAACACACATAAAATGTAAGTGTAGGTATATGCTCACATACATTACATATCAAAATACACTTGGGAGAAAATAGTTAGTCTAAGACCACAAATCTAATAACCATGTTGAATCATAAACATAGCTGTATTTTAAACAGAATTCCCTGATTTTAGTAGATAGTAACCCCTTTGCCCCAATGATGACATGAAGGTCAGAGTAATAAACAGTACCAACTCTAGATCTTAAGTCCAAAATATTATGAATTAACTCTGGAAAAAAGGTTTCTCACTAATCCCACAGTTTAGTGTTTTGTTTGGGCTAGCTGGCTAGCAAGCCCCAGAGATCCTCTTGTCTCTGCCTCCCCAGCACTGGAATTCACAACTGCCTTTAATGTGATTGTGGGGATCCAAACTCAGGTTCTCATGCTTGTGCAGTAAGCACTTTACTTACTTTGCCGCCTTTCCAGCCCCACATCCGCCAATGTTAAGTGTAAAGTTTTAGTAAGCTTATTTGCCTGTGCAGCTGTCACCATTACTCAGTTTGGGAAGACTTACAGTCACACATTATTTTGTGTCTCTTGATTTTGATTGATTTTTTTTCCCGTGGCAGGGTCTCATTCTAACCTAGGCTGTCCTAGAATTTACTCTGTAGTCCCAGGCTGGCCTTGAACTCACAGCAATCCTTCTACTTCTGCCTCCTGAGTGCTGGGATCAAGACATGTGCCACCACACCTGTCTTGTTTTATGTCTTTTTTTCTTTTTTCTTTTTTTCTCGAGGTAAGGTCTCTCTGTAGTCCAGCCTGACTTGGAATTCACTTTATAGTCTGAGGCTGGCTTGGAACTCATAACAATCCTCCTACCTCTGCTTCTGAAGTGCTGGGATTAAAAGCATGCACCAGTACACCTGGCCAGAATTATTTATTTATTTGGTTTTTCGAGGTAAGGCCTCACTAGCTCATTCAGACCAGAAATTCACTATGAAGTCTCAGGGTGGCTGCAAACTCACGGTGATCCTCCTACCTCTGCCCCGAGTGCTGGGATTAAAGGTGTGAGCCACAACACCCAGCCAGAATTACCTTTTTAAGCAAATAGCTACCAGTTTGAATTGTGTTAAAGACAGGATTTCCCTGTGTTGCCAGGCTGCACTCAAATAATCAATGCCTCAGCATCCCAAAGAGTTGAGACTGCAGGTGTGTACTACCTCACTCAGCTTGAAACCAAAGAAATTAAGACTTGTTTCCATGTGTGTCATTAAGGTTTTCTCTTTTAATGTTTTGTTGTTCTTTACTGTATTAATATTTTTACTTATCTGCAAGGAGAGAGAATATGAATAGCCATTCTGGGGCCCCTTGTTGTAAATAAATTACAAACCCATGTACCACTTTGTTATCTGGCTCTACTTGGGTAGTGGAGGATTGAACCCAAACTGCAGGCTTTGCATGCAAACACATTCATCTACTGAGCCATCTCCCCAGTTCATCTTTTCATCTTTACCTGTTTGTTTTATTTTATTTTATTCATTAGTTATTTATTGGTTTTTCGAGGTAGGGTCTCGCTCTAGCTTAGGCTGACCTGGAATTCATTATACAGTCTCAGGGTGGCCTCAAACTCACACCAGTCCTTCTACCTCTGCCTTCTGAGTGCTGAGATTAGAGGCATGTGCCACCATGCCCCATGTTTATTTTTAAAAAACGTTTTGTTTTTTTTTAAAGGCAAGTCCAACAGACTGGACTTTTTTTTTTTTTTTTTTTTTTTTAATGAGAGAGAGAGAGAATTGTCCTCCAGCCTTTGTAATCAAACTCCATACATACAGATGCATATACCACCTTGTGCACATGTACAACCTTGGACATACGTTGCCTTGTACATCTGGCTTACATGGGAACTGGGGAATTGAGAACTTGGGTCCTTAGACTTTGTAGGCAAACACCTTAATTGCTAAGGCTTCTCTCCGGCTCCCTTTTTTTTTTTTTTAAATTAATGAGTTATTATTAGTAGTATTTTTGAGACAGGGTCCCTCACTGACTTGGAGTTTAGCAGTTAAGACTAAACTGGTAGCCAATGAGCTGCAAGGGTCCTCTGTCCCCCACCTCACACTAGGGTTTCATGTGTGTAAACAATTTCTCTTTTCTTTTTTATTTATTTATTTTTATTTTTATTTTTTGGTTTTTTGATTTTTCGAGGTAGGGCCAGGCTGACCTGGAATTCACTATGTAGTCTCAGAGTGGCCACAAACTCTTCTTGATCCTCCTATCTCTACCTCCCGAGTGCTGGGATTAAAGGTGTGCGCCACCATATGTAGCTTAGTTTTTTCTTTTTTTAAATGAACTCCAGAAGCATGGGCCACTTGGTGCATCTGGCTTCATGTAGGCACTGGGGAATTGAACTGGGGTTGTTAGGCTTTGCAGACAATCTAACCACTGCAGACAATTAACCACTGAGCAATCTCTCCAGCCCCTTGTTACTGTTTGTTTTGTTTTTGTTTTTCAAGGTAGGGTCTCATTCTAGTCCGGATTGACCCAGAAATCACTATGTACTCTCAGGCTGACCTGGAAATCACTATGTATTCTCAATCTGGCCTTGAATTCACAGTGATCCTTCTACCTCTGCCTTCCAACTTCTGAGATTAAAGGTGTATGCCATCATGTCCGGCTCTGGTTTACTTTTTAATGTATATCCTGGGGATCACACTCAGGTCCTCTTGCTTGTAAGGCAAACACTTTACTGACTGAGATGTCTCCACAACCCCTTACTTCATCTCTTCAGTAAATAACTAAGTTCCTGTAATACTGTGGAGGAGTCTCCTTCATAGTCTAATGCTTCTCAGCCCAAAATTTACCCAAGGCTCCCTGCTTCTCCTGCGGTCACCCAGTGCTCGGCTCCTCATCTGCTCATCCACAACCACCTTTCCTGGCCCTCATGTTTTCCTAGCAGATTGGAATTATTCCCACACATTGAAGTAGATGTGGGCCTGCCTTCAAGTCTAACAAGCACAAGGACCTCCTGGTCTCTCTCTCACTAGTGTAGTTTGTGTTTCAATATTCAACAAAAGAATCACAAGTATACTATCAGGGAAGAAAGAAAAATCCCTGTATCTTGGACTCCCAAGATAATGAACTGTTTATAAGTACTCCAGCGCCCCCAGCCCATAACTAAACCTTTATTGTTAAGCTAGAATTTCCTTTGACTTAAAATAATCTCAGCATTGATTTTTTTAAGTACAAATATTAAATAGCATGACTTTAGCACACACTATTTTCCACTCTTTAATGTTATAGTTCAGTTTCTTATTTCAATGTCATATTTTCCTTCTTTTTGTCTTCCATGCTAAGAATTAAACCTAGGACCTCACACATAGTAGGTGAGCCCTCTACCACTGGGCCACATTCCAAGCCACCATATATTTCATTTCATTAGTACATACCAGGGAAGAAATTATGAGAAGAATAAGTTATACCCCACATTTAGAATCTAGTGAGGTTTGAAATCACTTAACAGAAAAATATTGACTCTAAACTTTTCAACTTTTTAAAAAATTCAGCTAAAAACAGTTATATTGGCATATTTTAAAAAATCAACATAAGTCAGCACTGTGATAAAATGTTAAGCACCTGCAAAAACATACAAAAATTGTTAAGCCTGCACATTTATCCCATCAGTTCCTAAAGAAATGTCAAATTATCTATGGTCTGACATTATGAGGAAGCCAGTAATATCTTTCTAATCCTAACCAGTTTTTCAGGCAAAGTTGGAAGTTTGTAAGCAGAATCATCACTGAGCCAAAGATGAAAGCCACACTTAACTTCTGTGATTACTCATAGCACAAGCTCATATTCACCATTCAGAAATGACCTGCGGCGGAAGACCCTAAAGTAGTTCCAAGCCCAGAATATCTTGAGACAGCTGAAGAAAACAAAGTCACTTTGGAATCTAAGAAAAATTAAAATCTTGCCTAACTTATAAATCTAACCAATAAAGATTGAAACTCTAAAGTTAAAAACTTTCAACCTAATAGAAATGAGAAGAAAAGAATTTTCTAAAATAGTTTTTAAAAATGAAAGTTATACTATAGAAAGCTATCTCCTTTTTATTCAAGATGTAAGCACTGGGTTTGGAAATGAATTGAAGAGTACTTGGGACTTCTTCGTGTTTGTGCTATGCTGGAATGCCATGTTTCCCCCAACTGCCCGTTAAAGACCTGGTCCCCAGAGTGCCGCTACTGGGAAGTGGTGAGACCTCTCCTACTGGCAGGAGCCAAGGCCTAGTGGGAGATCCTTTGGCATGTCCTTGAAAGAGCTTTTGAGCCCAACTCTCAAGACCCTCTTTGCTTCCTGGCTAATGATTCAAGTACTCCCACTGTGAAATTACATCCTTGCCAAAGGCACAAAACAATGAGGCTGCCTTACTTTGAACTGGGACCTCCAAAACTGAACTAAACTAAACCTTCCCCCTTTTCCTTCAGCCACAGGTATTTTGTCATGGTTGTATGTGTAATATATGAAGCTAATACAACTTTGCAGCTTTCTGTACATCTATACTTATTTTAAGGTTAAAAAAATTTGTTTATTTTTATTTATTTGAGAGCAACAAGAGAAAGAGGCAGAGAGAGAGTGTGTGAGGGAGAGAATGGGCGAGCCAGGGCTTCCAGCCACTGCAAATGAACCCCAGATGCTTGCGCCCCCTTGTGCATCTGGCTAATGTGGGTCCTGGGGAATTGAGCCTCAAACCGGGGTCCTTAGGCTTCACGGGCAAGTACTTAACCGCTAAGCCATTTCTCCAGCCCTATGTTAAGATTCTTAAAAATGTTCTCAAAAGGACGTCCAAAAAAGAATGTACTGGCCAGTCCTTTAATCCCAGCACTTAGGATGTAGAGGTAGGAGGATTGTTGTGAGTTTGAGGCCAGCCTACTAGAGTGAGTTCCAGGTCAGCCTGGGGTAGAGTGAGGCCTTACCTCAAAATAAAAAATTAAAAATTTTAAAAATATTTCATTTCTTTATTTATGAGAGAGAGAGAAGGACAAACAGAATGGGCACACTAGGGCCTCTAGCCACTGCAAACAAACTCCAGACACATGTGCCATCATGTGTGTCTGGCTTACATGGGTTCTGGAGAAGTGAACCTAGGTCCTTAGGCTTCATAGGCAAATGTCTTAACTGCTAAGCTGTCTCTCCAGCCCCAAAATTAATTTTAAAAAATGCATTAATATTATTAACAACATGAATACACTTCAAAACCTTCACGCTAAATGAAAACCAATGACAAAAGACAAAAATGTATTATTCTCATCATGATGAATATCTGGAAAATGGCATAAGAGAAAGCAGACACTGCCAATGAGAGGCTAAGGTTAAGAGTAGGAACTATCAAAAGACACATAATAGCTGGGCTTGGTGGCACATACCTTTTAATCCCAGCACTTGGGAGGCAGAGATAAGAAGGATTACTTGAGGCCACCCTGAGACTACACGGTGAATACCGGGTCAGCCTGAACTACAAAGAGACCTTACCTGGGGGGGGAGGGGACAAAAAAGACCGATACAAAACAAAACAGATGTGATGGCACGTTCCTGTATCCCAGCACTTGGGAGGCAAAAATAGGAGTATTGCTGTGAGTTTGAGGCCAGACTGGGACTACAGAGTAAATTCCATAGAATGTGACAAAAAAGGCATAACTCAAATTTGCATATAGCTTATGAAAACAAGAGTGGTCTGAATGGTATTGGCTGCAAGTTGTAGAATAATGGCAGTTGTAGTGTGTTGAAGAGCACATGTCTCTTAGTTCAAGTTTTTGCCAGTACAGTATAGTGTGTTTTGAGTAGTATGTCTTGCACTGTGCTGGATGCTGTACATGTATCTTCTCAGTTAATTCTCACAACAGTCTTGGTTTCTTGTTTTTGCTTTTTAGTACTGGGGGTTGAACAAGGATCCTAAAAATACATGGGTTTTTAAGCCCTTAATATATGGGACATCTGACACTGTAGGGAAAAAAACTGTCCAAGGTTCTTCTGTGCCTTTACATAGAGGGAAGATGCTCGTGATACTAGTTAGAAGTAAAAGAAAAATAAGAAATTATGCCTGCTAATAATTGAGAGTTTTTTTTTCTGAGAAGGGTCACATGTAGCTCAGGCTAGCTTCAAATTGGCTATGTAGCCAAGGATGGACTTGAACTTTGATCCTTCTGACTCCACCTTAGTGCTGGAATTAACAGGTATACCACACCCAGTTTTGTAATTAATTAATTTTCTTAATATAAAGAGAAAAACTAAAAGCTAGGGGTCAGTATTCACAAATGATAATGTTAATGTCATTATTCTTAGTAATAGGGCTGGAAGTTTTAAAATTTTTTATTTATTTTGATATAATTAAACCTGTATAAATATAAATGTATATCTGTATAAATTTTATTTGTATGTGTGCTAATAGACACCAAAGTCTCTTGCCACTGCAAACACCTTCCAGACATACACACCACTTTTCCATCTCACTTTACGTGGATATTGAAGCATCAAACCCAGATCAACAGCCTTTGTAAGCAGGTGCTTTTAAACTGCTGAGCCATCTCTTCAATCCTGTAGTGAAACTTTCAATTACTTACTGAATTTTAATAATGTTTTTTATTTATTTGCAAGGAGGGGGAGAGAGAGAAAATGGGTGTGCCAGGATCCTCCAGCCACTGCAAACAAAACTCTAGACATACGTACCACTTTTTGCATCTGGCTGTACATGGGTACTGGGGAATCAAGCAGGGATATGCCTTAACCACTGAGCAATCCCTCCAGCCCCTAATTAATTAATTTTTTGGGGGGGGGGTGGTGGTTGAGGTAGAGTCTTGTTCTAGCCCAGACTGACCTGGAATACACTAGCTTTAGGGTGGCCTCAAACTCATAGCAATTCTATCTCTGCCTCCCTAGTGCTGGGATTTAAAGGTGTGTACCACCATGACTGCCCCTCCTCTCCCTTTTTTATTAGTTTTCTATTCTGCAACACTTTTTTTTTTTTAAGATAATGTTTCACTGTGTAACCCTGGCTGGCATCGAATTCATATACTGCTGTGCCCTAGCCTTCCAAATAGTAGAATTATAGGTGTCACTATCACACCAGGAGGCTGAGGCAAGATGATTGCTTTGAATTCAAGTCCAGCGTGGATTATAGGGTGAGTCCCCATCTCAGAAAGGGACAGGCTGGGACTTTGGCTTAGTCAATAAAGCTCTTGCTATGCAAGCATGAAGGCCTAGTTTGGATCCCCCAGCACCCACGTAAGTGCTGGGCAGGAGTGGTGACCCACCTATAATCCCAGAGCTCCGAAGGCAGAGATAGGGGATCCCTGGTGTAAGCTGGCTAGCTAAATTGACAATCTCTGGGATCAAGTGAGAGACCCTATCTTAATAAATGTAGGGAGAGTGATTGGGGCAGACACCCACTGTATTCCTCTAGCCTCCATATATGCATATATACACTCCTCTATATGCACGCAAACAAGTTTACACACATATCATAAAGTGAGAATGTGAAAGAGGCAAAGGTTGACAAAAAGTCAAAAGTCCACCTGTGGGTCAGAGTGCCAGGAACCTCAGATCCTTCCAGTGACTTTCTACCTTCCTTCTGTGTGTTTCTTCCTTTCTTAGGGATGTGAGGAAGTTTAATGAGGGGTTTTACATGTGTGTCCGTGACTTAAAAGAGCAGGGTTGGGATCACAGCTCTGTGGTAGAGTGCTCGCTTTGCAAGAACAAAGCACTCATTTGCTCCCCAGTACTGCACAAATGCAATGTGGTGGCACACACCTGTAATCTCAGCCCTGAGGAGGGGAAATCAGGAGTTCACGGTCATCCTTGTCTATATAATGAATTTGAAGCCAGCCTGGGGGGCTACATGAGACCCTGGGTCCATGTACTGAGTCAGCTCAGCATTACTGATGTTGCTTTTAAAAGATGGGTAGTGTATATTGTATGATGAAGGAGGATTTAACTTTCATCTTTTTGTTAAAGTTCCAATTGTTTAAAATGAAAGTGCAGCTAATTTTCTTTTTCTTTTTCTTTCTTTTTTTTGGTTTTTTTTTTTTTTTGGTGCTTTAGGCTTACACCAGCCAGTTTGTGTCCCTAGTCATGTTCGCCCTTATGATGTGTGATGACAGGATCTCCATGCAAGAGAGACGCAGAGAGATCATGCTTGGATTGAAACGGCTGCCAGGTAGGAAGATACCACCTTCTTCTTCCTCTTCTTTTTTTTTTTTTTTAAATTTTTTGAGGTAGGATCTTACTCAACCCCAGGCTGATCTGGAATTCACTGTGTAGTCTCAGGCTGGCTTTGAACTCACAGTGATCCTCTTACCTGAGTCTCCCAGTTGCTGGGATTAAAGAAGGCTGTCATGCTCACCTTTTTTAATTTTTGGCAGAGACTTTAAAAATTTCATAGTTTTAGTTAGCATGCAAAAAATGTGTTCTATAGTCTTTTTGTCTTTATTTTGGTCATTTTCTAGATAGGGTTTTATGTAGTTCTTGCTTGCCTCCAACTCATTATGTAGTGGAGAGTAACCCTGAACTCCCAGTCTTGCCACTATTTCCCAAATTCTGGAGTTACAGGCATGGGCCAGCACACCTGGTGTATATTTTCATATGCATTTGTCATTGTATCTTGACCCTCCAGTACCCTCCTTTCCCACTTACTGCTCCCCTTCCTATACCTGGTCTCCCTCTCCTTTGCTCTCTCTAAACGCATACACACACACACACACACACACACACACAATCTAGAGTCTACAGACAAGGGAAAATATGTGATACTTGTTTTTCTTTCCGCATTGCTCTCCTTCCTCCTTTTGACCCTTTTCCACCCATACAGTACCCCTTCATCTTTCATGGTATTCACACATATAAGCATATATATATTTGAGAGAGAGAGAGAAAGAGGCAGGCAAGAGAGAGAATGGCCATGCCAGGGCTCCAGCCACTGCAAACGAACTCCAGATGCATGCACTACCTTGTGCATCTGGCTTACATGGGTTCTGGGTAATCACACTTGGGTCCTTATCCACTAAGCCATCTCTCCAGCCCAAGGTGATATATTGAAATGTAGAAACCACATATAAGAGAATACATGATATTTGTCAAAGTCTAGCTTATTTTGCTTAATGATAATCTTTAGTTCCATCCATTTTTCTGCAAATGGTATAATGTCATTCTTCTTTGTTGCTAAATAAAATTCCATTCTATATATGCCATACAATCCATTGATAGTCATTTAGGCTGATTTACCCCTTAGCTATTGTGACTAGCATAGCAATAAGCATATGCAGGTTTCTTTGGTAAAATAAGCTGATTTAGATTCTTTCAGGTAAATACTCAGGAGTGGTATTGATATGATAGGTCTGTTTTTAGATTTATGAGAAACCTTCACACTGACTTGTATAGTGGCCATGCCACTAGAAGCATGTAACAGTTCCTCTTTCCCCACATCCTTGTCAGAAGTTTTTGATTTTTGTTTTCATGATGATAATAGTTATTCTCATTAGGGTGAGATGGGATCTCTTAGCATTTTTAATTTGCCTTTTTTTTAAAGATTTTTTTTCCTTTTTCTTTTTTTTGTATTATTATTATTCTTTTTTTTTAAAGAGTGAGAGAGAGAGAGAGAGAGAGAGAGAGAGAGAGGGAGACAATTGTTGCACCAAGGTCCCCAGCCATTGCAATCATACTCCAGATGTGTGCACCATCTTGTGAGCATGTATGTGCTTGCATCACCTTGTGCGCCTGGCTTATGTGGGATCTGAAGTGGAACATGGGGTCCTTAGCCTTTGCAGGCAAGCATCTTAACTGCCCAAGATTTATTTATTTTTTTACTTTATTTTTTTAATTTTTTTTGTTTGTTTATTTATTTATATGAGAGAGATCGAGAGTGAAAGAGGCAGATATAGAGAGAGAATGGGCATGCCAGGGCCTCCAGCCACTGCAAACGAACTCCAGATGCATGTGCCCCTGTGCATCTGGCTAACGTGGGCCCTGGGGAATCGAGCCTCGAACCGGGGTCCTTAGGCTTCACAGGCAAGTGCTTAACCGCTAAGCCATCTCTCCAGCCCTATTTTTTTACTTTTTTAAGGTAGCGTCTCTGTCTAGCCCAGGCTGACCTGGAATTCAGTATAAATCTCAGGTGGTCTCAAACTCACGGTGATCCTCCTACCTCTGCCTCCTGAGTACTGGGAGTAAAGGCATGCACCATCATGCCCAGCCCAAGATTTTATATATATATATTTAAATATATAAATATAAATATAAATATATGTGTGTGTGTGTGTGTGTGTGTGTGTGTGTGTGTGTGATCTCATGTAGCCCAGGCCTACTTTAAACTCACTTTGTGGGCAAGGATGACCTTAAACCCCTGATCCTTTCGCCTGCACTTTCCAAATGCTGGGATTTCAGGTGTGCACCACCACACCTGGTTTTATGTAGTGCTGGTGACTAAACCCAGGACCTTGTGCATCCTAGGCAAGCAGTCCAACCCTTATGGTCTTGTTTTTCTTTTTTTTTTTTTAAATATTTGATTTATTTTGTATTTACTTATTTGAGAGAAAGGGGGGGGGGAGGGAGAGAGAGAGAGGGAGAGGGTGAGAGAGGTGCGCAGACAGACAAAGAGAGAGAATGGACACGCCAGGGCCTCCAGCCACTGCAAACAAACTCCAGATGCATGCGCCACCTTGTGCATCTGGCTAACGTGGGTCCTGGGGAATTGAACTGAGGTCCTTTGGCTTTGCAGGCAGGCACCCTAACTGCTAAGCCATCTCTCCACCCCATGGTCTCTTTTTTTCTTATCCTGACTTTTCTCCTTAACTGGGTCATGTGGAGGCAGCTTCTACTTTACCGTCTTACCTTGCAAGTCTAAACAAAGGCTGTTTATTGAGTTTTCTGTTCTTTTGTAAGAAAGTGAGTATTGGGTGGAATTTTCTTCTTCTTGAAGTTGTGGTTTGTATCTATTTAGTAAGATCTTTCAGCTTTTGCTATGGTGTGCTGAGAAATTGCATGTTGATACCATAGAAGAAAAATACTGGTCTTCTGTTGTTTGGTATTAACATATTATTGTTACTACAACTCTAGATATGACTAATTTTTGCTTCTCTACAGATTTGATTAAGGAAGTACTGAGCATGGATGATGAAATTCAGAAGCTGGCAACTGAGCTGTATCATCAGAAGTCAGTCTTGATAATGGGACGTGGCTATCATTATGCTACTTGTCTTGAAGGAGCACTGGTATGTTTCTCATGCAATTAATTTTAATCTCTTGGCTTTTAGTCCTGACACATCATCATACATGTATCTTTGTTTTATGTCTGTAGATATAGGTGTGGTATGTATTCATGTGTGTATGTGGTTTCACATGTATGGACACATGTGTGTATGTACATGTGGGGGTCAGAGGTAGACATTAAGCATCTTTCTTAGTTGCTCTCACCTCATATTTTTTTTCTAAAACTTTTTTTTTTTTTTAATTTATTTATTTGAGAGTGACAGACACAGAGAGAAAGACAGATAGAGGGAGAGAGAATGGGCGCGCCAGGGCTTCCAGCCTCTGCAAACGAACTCCAGACGTGTGCGCCCCCTCGTGCATCTGGCTAACGTGGGACCTGGGGAAACAAGCCTTGAACCGGGGTCCTTAGGCTTCACAGGCAAGCGCTTAACCGCTAAGCCATCTCTCCAGCCCTAAAGCTTTTTTTGTTTTGTTTTGTTTTACAAGGTAGGGTCTCACTCTGGCCCAGGCTGACCTGGAATTCACTCTGTAGTCTCAGGGTGGCCTTGAACTCACAGCGATCCTCCTACCTCTGCCTCCCGAGTGCTGGGATTAAAAGCGTGCGCCACCATGCCTGGCTAAAACTTTTTTTTTTTCCCCAAAGTAAGGTCTTCTTCAAGCTGATCTGGAATTCACTGTATAGTCTCAGGCTGACATTGAACTCACAGCAATCCTACCCTCTGCCTCTTGAGTGCTGGAATTAAAAATGTATGCCACAACATCCAGCCTTTTTAAAAATTTTAATTTATTTTCATTTCTTTATTTGAGAGAGAGAGAGAAAGAAAGCAAACAAGTATGCCAGGCTCTCCAGCCACTGCAAATGAACTCCAGATGTGTGCACCACCTTGTACATCGGGCTTACATGGGACCTGGGAATTGAACCTGGGTCCTTTGGCCTTGTAGGCAAGCGCCTTAACTGCTAAGCCATCTCTCCAGCTCTTAAATTTTATTTTTTATTTGCAAATACAGAGAGAATGGGCATGCCAGGGCCTCTAGCCACTGAAAATGATCTCCAGAAGCATGTACCACTTTGTGCATCTGGCTTTGCATGGGTACTGGGGGATCAAACCTGGATCCTTAGGCTTTGCAGGCAAGTGCCTTCACCACTAAGCCACCTCTCCAGCCTATCTCTTATATTTTCTGAGACAAGGGCTCTCACTATACCTAGAAAACACTGATTTGTCTAAACTAACTAGCTAGTAAGTCCTGGGGGTGCTGCTGCTTCCAACTCCCCAGTGGTCAGATTATAGGTACATACCATTATGCCTGGCTTTTACATAGATATGAGGGATATGGACTTAGCATTCTCATGCTTGCACCAAAAAGATGTTGACTACTGAGCCATTTCCTTAGCCTCTCATGCTTTATTTTGTGATGCCAGAGTTACAGCCCAGGGCCTTACAAATGCTAGGCAATCACTGTAGCATTGAATGAAACAGATACACTTAAGTTCTCACTTTATGTCCATTGTGGTTTCTTTACCTTGAGAAAGTGTCATGGAACTTAATTCAAAAGGGAAAGACAAGAAGAGTATATTTTAGAATGATAACTTGGGTTTAACAAGTAAGTTGAGTTTATGTATTGTCAAAAATGTGAGTAGGGGGAGCTGGAAAGATGGCTTAGAGGTTAAGGTGCTTGCTTGCAAAGCCAAAGGACCCAGATTCAATTTCCTAGGACCCATGTAAGCCAGATGCACAAGGTAGTGCATGCATCTGGAGTTCATTTGCTGTGGTTAGATGCCCTGGCTTGCCCATTCTCCATCTCTTCTCTCTCTCAAATAAATAAGACTCTTAGTTATGTTTCATAGAAACATGGTTATTTTATTTTATACATGTATATATTTTTTAAAATTATTATTTGACAGAGGCCAATATCTGGGCAAATACCTAATGAATACCAAAGAGAAATGTTCATTTATAAATGAGAGAGTCCACAAGAAGATGGTGAATCCAGGCTGTCCAGAACTTCACATACTGTACAAGTAGTACAAATAATGTCAATAAATATTTGTGTTCATGAGGAAAAAAAAAATAAACAATGTGAGTAGATAATCCCAGCACTAGGGCAGCTGAGATAGGAAGATCACTGTAAGCTCAAGGCCATTCTGGATTACACAGTTAGTTCCAGATCAGTCTAGGCTAACGTGAGATCCTGAAACCCCTGGGAATAAAAAAAGCCTGGCACTTGGAAGGCAGAGGTAGGAGGATCGCTGTGAGTTCCAGGCCACCCTGAGACTACGTAGTGAGTTCCAGTTCAGCCTGGCTTGAGTGAGACCCTGCCTCAAAAAAAAGAAGAAAAGTGCTAAGTACTAGGGAGCTGGTTCACTAAATAAAGTGCTTGCCACCCAGTCCTGAGTTTGGATCCTTACATCTCATGTAAAAGCTGGAAGTTGTGATGAGCTTCTATAATCCCACATGCTAACATCAAGATGGGAGGCAGAGAGAATTTCCTGGAAGCTCATGAACCAGCTAACCTGGCAAACAGAGCAGACCAGTGAACAACAAGAATGAGAGAGTCCCTGCCTCAAACAAGGTGGAAGGCAAGGGCTGACCCGTTACCCCCTTACCTCCATATGTGCACTGCAACATTCATGACCCTATATGTGTACGCATGTGTACATACACACATACACACACAGAGATATAAATAAAAGATAATAGCTTTCTAGATAAGAAATGGGAATTATGCACAAGGAAAATAGAGGTACTGTTGAAAGTAATATGCATATGTTCACAATCATTTGAAACCTTAAGGATATTGTTTTTGAGCTTCAAACTCACATACTTGCTGGTACTATAGAATTAATGATCTGATAGCTTACAGATTAATTGCTCTTTAATGTTTCATGATAAACTAGGGCTTATGATATCAGATGTTTTACGTATTTATTTAAAAACAGGTTTTTGAAATGTGGACTCATTACTTACCTGGTTCTTTGTTACTAGAAAATCAAAGAAATTACTTACATGCACTCTGAAGGCATCCTCGCTGGTGAGCTGAAGCATGGCCCTCTGGCCTTGGTGGACAAGCTGATGCCTGTCATCATGATCATCATGCGTGATCACACTTACACCAAGTGTCAGAATGCTCTGCAGCAGGTGGTTGCTCGGCAGGTAAGTTGGGTGTCTATGAGGATACCTTGTGTGTCTATGAGTTGGGTTATTAAAGCTCAGTTGAATTTTGTACTTAACAGTGATAGAGCAGTACTAGGTAGATGGCTTATAAAGCATGTTTACATGCTAATTGGTTTTCTTACATGTAAAGAAGGAGTGAGACAATAGTTTTGATGGGTCTTAACTCAAAGGTCTCCTACTAGGTGGAACCAAACCCAAACTAGGTTGTTTTTTTTTTTTTTTTTTTTTTTTAATTTTTGGCTTTGCAAGGTAGGGTCTCACTCTAGACCAAGCTGACCTGGAATTTACTATGTAGTCTCAGGGTGGCCTTGAACTCATGGTCATCCTCATCCTGAGTGCTGGGATTCCATGCCTGGTCCGGTCTTGTTCTCCAAATTCTGTCTTTTTCAGGTAACATGCTGCTTCCTTTTAATTTACTATTCTTTTTTTTTTTTTTTCTTTTTGGTTTTTCAAGATAGGGTTTCACTCTAGCTCAGGCTCATCTGGAATTTACTATGTAGTCTCAGGGTGGCCTCGACTTCATGGTGATCCTCCTACCTCTGCCTCCCAAGTGCTGGGATTAAAGGCATGCGCCACCATGCCTGGCTTAATTTAATATTCTTAAGTACTTCTTTCAGAAGGAACTGTAGTGTTCAGATTTTACATTAATGTCATGAATATTGTCCTTATTAGACTCTTTTAGATTAGTTGGCTTATGAATCCCAAAAGCTATTACTCCCTATAACTAAGTACAACATACTAGTAGTAAACTTGAACTTCAGAGGCAGGCAAACTTGGGATCAAGTACTAAGCTTGGAGTTTCTTGGTTCTGTGATTTTTTTTTTTTTTAATTAGTCTCAAACAGCATGTTTTTGCCACTGTCTGAGTGAGGGCAGTAAGAGCTTACATGTGGGTCCTGCAGCTCAAATACTGGTTTGCTGGTGACTTTGTCTGCATGTGATTTTCTCCCAAGGGGCGCCCTGTGGTAATCTGTGACAAGGAGGATACTGAAACCATTAAGAACACAAAAAGGACTATCAAGGTGCCTCACTCAGTGGACTGCTTGCAGGGCATTCTCAGTGTGATCCCTCTACAGCTGTTGGCTTTCCATCTTGCTGTGCTGAGAGGCTATGATGTGAGTAACCTGTGTCCATCCTGACGCTGTCCTCCTGAGGGATCAACTAAATATTTATATGTCACGTTAACTTTTCTTGACCCAGTTTGCAACTTTACATCACCATTTTTTCTTGTCCATAGAACTTGAAGAAGCATTCAGTTCCAATTCTGGGATCAACCTGGGGAATCACTTATTTTTTCAGTCTTTGATTCTCAGTGGAGCAGTGATTAGCATTTTGGGAAGCTCTGTGTTGTTTGAAACACTCACACAATGCATGCTGTAGGGTGGTAATATATTTGATCCCTCTATTGTTGTAGCCACTGCCATCTCCAGAGAAGACCCAAGTAGCTCTTCCTGAGTGCACTGGCACCTTTCCTTGTACTTTTTCCAGTCCCCCCACCCAAGATATATTATTACTATATTTTGGTAATCTAATTCTTTCCTCTTTTTGCAGGTTGATTTTCCACGGAATCTTGCCAAATCTGTAACTGTAGAGTAGAGGACATCAGCAAATTGGGACACTTAGTCAATCAACAAAGACACCTTTTGTATTTAAAATGTCACTTCCTGAAACTCTTTTTTAGAAAGTCCTTATTTATATATCAGTTATAGTTATTTCACTCAATTTATGATTTTTTGTGCAATTTCCTCTTATAGTTTTCCAGTAATATGTGGGGGAATTTGATCACTAGGACCTAAATCTATATCTAAGCTAAAATCAGATTTTTAACTGCCTTTTCCTTTTTAAAGAACTGAATAATGAATTTCTGAGTCCTCCACTTTAATAGGAGACGGTTGTTAGATTTTTGAAGCAGTTTCCTTTGTTTTTCCAGTGCTGCTTTTTGGTCAGACCAATGAAAGAGCAGTGCACTTAATAGGAATATTCAGTGCCAGTGACAATACATGCTAATTCTTAGACATCTACTGAAGGTTTTGCTAAATTTATATATAGAGAATAGGCTGTGATTTATTTTGAGACTTGTTTTTGTTTTGATTTTAAGTCAGACTGTACAACTGAAGGACTTGGTGGGATGTATACCTGAGTTGACTTAGTTTTTCAGCTTGTCTGTTATCTCTGTAGGAGGGTAGTTTAGGGAGCAGACTGTTGTAGTCGTGCATTGTCTTCCAGACTTGAAGAGAACATTGTGTATTCTTTTGTAGTACATACTTCAAAGTAACTGTTTTAGACACTGATTATGTCTTGACATTTGAAGATAGGATATTGGATATCCTACTTACACCTTGCTGTTTTCATCTCTCTCTTTTTTCATCTCTTAAAAGTAGGTTTTGTCCATGTAACTAGTATTTTTTAAAAAAATAATTATTGAATGACGTTTTTATTTTCTTTGAAATTATAGCACAAAGCTGCTGCTATTAAGAATCTCATATCAATAGGCTCACTACTGTCTTCAGCTTTGTACCAAGGAAGAGTTTCCTAGAATTAAAATAACTTCCTTTACTACATTGCATCAAGTATACCTTAGTGCCAGTGTGGAGATTTTGTAATTGCTTGAAGGATTTATAAGACTTTGGCTGTTTGATCTTAGATGTGTGGTAGGTTAGGCTCAGAAAGTTACCTGGTTTACACAGTAGAATGACATCAGATGTAGTATTACTTCTGAGGTGCTTTCCTTTCTGTAGTTTCTGTCCTCTATTCAGGAGCGAAGACAATATAAAGTGATACTAAAGTGCTATTAGCTGTCTAGTGTCAGAAATGGAAGTGGATAATTTGGATTAAAATATTGAAAATAGAATATTAGTTTGATACTCCAAAACTGTGTGTGGAATAATTTCACAGAGGTTTTTGGACAGAACCTTGGGGGCTGTAGGAGAATGTGCTTATGTTTTAGTTAGGTCCTTTTCTCTTTAAAATTTTGAAGGTGAAATATTTAGCACGGTTGTCAGTAAGCTCAGTCTTTCTTTTGAGTATGTGTTTGAAGTTGATGTTATGGCTACAATTTATAAATTTATGAAGGAGGATTGGGAAAAGTTTGCATATTTTGAGGCAATTTAGAAGGACTCATTGATAAGAGACTGGAAACTTGTTTAATACAGAACAAGGTCACAATTTACATCGTATGTGTACTTCTTTAGCTTTATCCTTATTATTTCTAAGATTTTGTGTGTGCTTCAATATGTGTATAGTGTTGTTTATGTTGGTGTAGTAACATTCTATACGATACTCATGGTTTGTATGGGTTTTTAGCTTTTTTTTTTTTGTGCATCATTCTAGGTTGTAAGGTATGCTATGTCGGTACACTGGGAGAGAGATTGTGAAATGACCACCTCAGGATTCTTAGGTTATCCTCCATCTAAAATACTTACTCATTCTTTGAGACATTCAGAGTTCTTTGGTGGCTATTTTGGATTATATGATGCAGTTTTGTCAACTGTGTTGTCATAATTCTTTGAACTTATTTATCAGTCTCTCCCTCCACATGCACTACAAGTTAGGGTAAGGCCTAAACTGAACAATAAAAAACAAAATAGAAAAAAAAAGTGCTGTTTTCCAAATAAATATGATTCCTTTTCACTTTTTGCTTTCTACTCTGTTACTATTTTAAATTATTTTATTCTTAATATACAAAAGATATTTTAACCATTAAGTAAGTAAGCATGCCCCACTAGCACCAATGTAATTTAGGACACAGAAATCTGATTTTTCAAAAAGATATTCTGCAAAAAGAGTCTTTCTGTAAAAAATTCTTTTTTTATAATGTGTTTAAAATTTAAGTTCACTCATATTTTTTACCCCATGAGCCCTGGTTAGGCAGGGAGACATGTAGCATTTAACACATGTCCTGGTAAATAGCTATGGCATTGAAGTCAGCTTCTTTTCTTAATCCCCAGTGCCATAGGAATAAAGATTAGAGAAAATGTAATGTTAATTCTTTAGTTTGTAACAACCATGTAACCAGATTTATTAATACCTGTTGTGAGGAAGTCATTGTACTAGGCATGAGAGCCATATCATCTCTAAAGTGGTGTCTGACTGTTCCCAGTGAGTTCTTGTGAAGGCCAGACTACTTGGAAGACAGGGTGAGAGTGGAAAAATGGAGTTGAGCTGAGGAGTTTGATGCTCTGCATCGATTTGTTTACTTAAGCTGTGGTCCAAATTTTGGGACATATGTTCATAAGAAGGAAATGTATTTGCTGCTTTGTCCCACTCTAAAAACGATACATAAGTCTATGGTACTCTAAGAAACAACAGTTAATAATATACCAAGATGATAAGCAATCATTTGTCTCTGTTCTGCGGGAACCTCCACAGGGTGATGTACAACCTCTTCTGTGTAGCAGGTTTGTTTCTGAAATGATACTGTCTCCTTGGGAATCCAGGTCTCATCCTGGGAGATGGAAGGAAAGGAGCCTGCTTTTGGCATTTTGGTAATACTGCTCTCACATTTATCTATTACTTTTGAAAGAAGGAAACCAGCTGAATTGTTTACTTTGACAGACATGTTTTAAACTTTTTGGGGTCAGTTTGTTTCTATCCTTTTCTTATAATTAGGATATTCTATAGCAATAAAAGACACCTATTTATTATGTGCTACAAGTGAAATAATTTTTCTCTAAAAAAGCACAATGTCATTGCAAAGTATTTGTTGAAAAGAATTCATAATTTACATTGAATTTGGAAAGGCCAAAGAAATTTAAAGGAATGGTAAAGCTATTTTGTTTATGGTATCCACTGTTTAGTACATTTGTGTGCAAGAGTACCAGGCAGTATTTCAGCCATGGATACAGATTTCAGGTTGCTTTGTTTAGAGTCTCAAGTTTAAAAGTTTTAACATATTAATTAGTCTTTTCCATTTTAAAGTTTATAAATAAACATTTCAGTATCGTAACAGCTTGATTAGTTTTAAGTGTATCTTTAAGTCTAAGACAGTGACATTAAGACTGATGACATTGGCTTCAGATCAGTAATATCCATAATTAAGTAAACCTGTTAAGTTTTATCATATTAACTTGTAAGACTGTTAATAGTTTGATACCAACATGTTATAAAATATAGCATAATTGAAGGCTAATGAGAACAACTTTGGAAATTCTCAAATTATTTGCTTTCTGTACTCCTTTCCAGAATGGATATAGAAATATTCCTGTTAACTTTCTGAATATTTTCTGGCTGAATGTGTCTTTGCATAAATAAAATTTTGGTATTTGTTTAAATTATACTTCTTGTACAAGGTAGGGGAAATTTAGAACCATTCTTGTTTTGATTTTGTATTCTTTGAAATGAATGTTTAGTTTTCTGAGCCAGTTGGTCATTTCATCTTCATACTCTGTCAAATCCAGTGACTCTAAACCAGAACTGTGAATAAATTACCAAAAACTTACTGAGTATTTTCTTTTTTCTGAGATCAATCAGTCCAAAGCTTCACACATGCTAGGTAAGCACTCTTCCATTAAGCTATAGCTTCAGCCCTGGCCCTCAGTATGTCCTTTTGAAGAATTTACCACTATTTGAATCACTATTTGATCACATTCTGATCCTAAAAGTTCATTACTATTACCTTTAAAACTAAAATATGACTATACAAGCCAAATGTCTCTACCCTGGATTCCCAGTTGGCTTTAGAAAGAACCATTATATAAATGTCACATTCCTTCACATTATACTTTATTGTATCACTTTACTTTTTTTTTTTTTTTACAATAACATGTTGGCATTAGTAGCAGATTTATAGGGTGTGTAACAGACAGCTTTAGGTTCGCTGAGATGAACTTCTAGACCAGGCACAGTTATGGAGGAAGGGATATTTATTGAAGCTTACAGATCCAGGGGAAGTTCCATAATGGCAGAAGAAGCTGGCCTGCCTTCATAGGTCCAAGCAGAGAGAGGGAAGAAGTACAAGCCTAAAGATCAAAAGCCATACAGCACACTTCTGGAACTCCAGCTAGGCACAGTTTGCATATCTTTAGATTGAAACTGGGAACCCAACACCACACCTTAAGATCACCCAGTGACACTGCCTCCAGCCAGGTAGCCAGCAGATGCAAACTACAAACAACTGAATATATTGGGGGCCATCTGTTCTATTCAAACCACCACAGGGTGCATGGTGATCAAAACCTTTAAGTGCATTGATAGCTGCAAGGATTTAGGAGGAGAATGTTTTGCATACCTGGTGCTCAGTTAGTTATAAAATGCCCTTTAGAAACAAACCCATCCTTGTTTGCTGCTTCCCTGCTTTGGCAGGAGGCCTAACCTCTGGCTGTACCCTCCTCTTCCTCCTCCACTCACCTGCTAAAGGATCATTGCAGTTGTTACCCACCCCTGTTTTTGACATAAAATTCATTTCCTTTAAATTCTCAGTTTCTGGGGAGATGGTTCAGTGGTTAGAGGCACTTGCTTGCAAAGCCTGCCAGCCCAGGTTCAACTTCTCAGCCTCACACATAAAGGCAAAATGGGCATTAGTTTACAGCAGCTAGGGGTCCTGGTATGTCCATTTATATACTCTGGCTGGCCTCAAACTCATAGCACTTCATCTAGCTCAGCCTCCCAAGTGCTGAGATGAAAGGTGTATACCACCATGCCTGGCCAGCTGTATTTTTTTTTCAGTGGGGGAGGATTATTTGTTCTAGGTCAGTAGCATTCTATGTTCTATAGAGCCTGCGCCACCTCTATGTAATGGATCAACTTTTATCTATAATAGCAAACAACATGGTTACATAGCTACCCAAAGAAAATCAACAAAAGCCTCTTAGTAGCCTGTCCTGTAATTTATATTGTGGAATTCAGCAGTAATTTTCTTTTCCTCTATAAAATCCAAGCAAATGATGCACTTGCTTTCTCCTTTTTATTTTTTTAAATTTAATTTTATTTTGCTTGCTCTGGCCCAGGCTGACCTGGAATTCACTATGTAGTCTCCTTGAACTTAAGGTGATCCTCCTACCTCTGCTGGGATTAAAGGCATGTGCCACCACACCTGGCTTCCTATCTCCTTTTTAACATGCACATAAAGCTTTTTATTGAGTTTGGTAAGAAATCATCCCAGAGGCCCCCAACACCTCATTCACTGAAGCAGACCAAAAATGAACCCAACATGGCTCAGGGAAATTTTGTGGAAGAGGGGGTGGAAAGAATGTCAGAGCCACATGTTGGGTCAGGATCAATAACTAATAACCAATAACTGTGGGCTAACTCCACAATGTACGACCCATATACCTCAACAAGGAGGGGCCAATGGGGAGGGGGTAGGTCACAGATGAGCCTAATAATGATACCAAACTGCCTGTACTTGCAGAATAGAAAACTAATTAAAGAAATCTTGACTATCCAATCAGCTCTATGAGAATTAGAGATGAGAAAGCAAAGGACTGTTTTCTGGGTTTGTATGTGTATACATATACAAATGTTTGCATCTGTATTATGTCAAATTTACATACTAAAATGTAACAAACATTTGTACCTGGATACAACTGATTTTCTTAACCCTTTGAGTAAGGGTTTTTTTTATTATTAAATAGAAACTTTGTATGGCTACATCATATGTTGGTTATGAATTGTGAGGGCAGTAGCCAGTCATTGAGAGGGAGCAATTCCTCTGGATACTCCTTTCCATCCTGTGACTCTTTCCACTCCCTCTTCCACATAATTCCCTGAGCCTTGATGGGTGTGTTTTAAGTCTGCTTTAGTGTTACATTCTCAGCAACTTTAACTCTGTTGCTTAATTTGCATTCTTCTGTGGTTTCACCTGGAATCTGGCCGATACATGGGAGGTGGCTCATCTCATGATATCTTTTCTTGTCATGTTGATAGATTTTGGTTGCCCTCAGTTTTTACTGCCTAGTCTCTCAAGCATTTTGATCATGAAGAAATGCTGTATTTTGGGCTGGAGAGATGGCTTAGTGGTTAAGCGCTTGCCTGTGAAGCCTAAGGACCCCGGTTTGAGGCTCGCTTCCCCAGGTCCCACGTTAGCCAGATGCACAAGGGGGCGCATGCGTCTGGAGTTCGTTTGCAGAGGCTGGAGGCCCTGACGCGCCCATTCTCTCTCTCTCCCTCTATCTGTCTTTCTCTCTGTGTCTGTCGCTCTCAAATAAATAAATAATAAAAAAAAAAGAAAATATTTAAGGAATGCTGTATTTTGTTGAAGGCCTTTGCTACATCTATTGAAATGATCATGTAGTTCTGTGCCTTCTGGTTTTTAGGGTTTCCATTGAGAAATCTGAGGTAACTCTGATAGGATTGCCTTTCTATGTAATGAGGTGTTTCTCTCTTGCTGTTTTTAGCACTCTGTTTTCATTGTCTGGGTTTTTTTTTTTTTGTTTTGTTTTGTTTTTGTTTTGTTTTTTTAAGTAGGGTCTCATTCTAGCTCAGGCTGACCTGAAATTCACTATGTAGTCTCGGGGTGGCCTCAAACTCAGGGTGATCCTCCTACCTCTGCCTCCCAAGTGCTGGGATTAAAGGTGTGCATCACCACACCCAGTTCTGTTTAGAGTTTTTATTTTTTTGGAGGGAGGGAATGGCATGCCAGGGCCTCTATAGCCACTGTAGGTGAACTCCAGATGTATGTGCCACCTTGTGTATCTGGCTTTCATGGGTACTAGGGAATCAAACATGGGTCCTTTGGTTTTGCAGGCAAGTGCCTTAACCACTAAGCCATCTCTCTTTCCCTAGAGTTTTAACTGATGTGCCTTGGAGAGTTTCTTCTTTGGTCCTGCCTGTCTGGTGTTCTGTGAGCTTCTTGTATCTGGATGGGTCTGTCCTTTAGAAGTGTGGGAAAGTTTTCTTCATGAATTTTGTTGAATATGTTTCCCCTGCCTTTGGTCTGAATTTCTTCTCCTTCTAGTACACCCATGATCTAGATATTTGGTTATTTTACAGTATCTCACAATTCCCCCATATTCTGTTCACATGATTTTTTGACCTTATCTGTGCATGATTTGAATAGAGATTAGCATATTGAAATCTGGGGCAGAAGACAGCTATAATTCCCATAG
Organism: Jaculus jaculus; assembly: GCF_020740685.1. Lineage (NCBI taxonomy): Eukaryota > Metazoa > Chordata > Mammalia > Rodentia > Dipodidae > Jaculus > Jaculus jaculus. The sequence goes on along the minus strand of NC_059107.1, from coordinate 78,168,654 downwards.
CATGCAGTAGTCTTGGGGAAACTTCAGATTATGTCTGGAGGGTAAACAAAGGAAACAGTGCTGGGAACTAACTTACATATGCTTAATTTCTGAGACCTGAAGGTTGATATTCATTACTTTTAGATTGTCCTATAACTCATGCTGCAAAGATCTAGGCATAATACAACCCCTCAGGTAACAGTTACCTTTTTCCAGTGTTGCAGCAGTGATTGATGTTTTGCTGTGGCAAGGTAGTATATGGAATGAACCCATTGTCTGAGGAATGCCCTGATGGGCTTGGGAGTGTCTGACATGGCTTAATTTTTGGTGAGAAAGAGAATTACTTTCCACTTGAGTTTTCCTGTTAGGCTTGAATATTCTTTAATGCCATTATATTTGATTTGTAGAATTGTTTTCTCTTGCTTTCTTAGTTTTTAATCTTTTTGATAAAATGTAAATGCCGTATTGAGTTTTCTCTTGGTATGTATGTAGTATGTGAATGTGTGGTATATACATGTGTGTGTGCACAGATGTATGTATCCCATGTGTGTATGGAAACCGAAGGAGAACATCAGATGCCTCTCCCTTCATCACTTATCTGTGTGTTTCCTTGAGAGACAGTCTCTTACTGATTCCGAACTTGCCATTTCTGAAGCCCCAATGATTCTCCCTACAATACTGTGGTTACAGATGTGAATGACCACACTCAGCTGTGTATTGATTTTAAAAAATAATATATTATTATTTTTATTTATGAGAAAGAGAAGGAATATAGGCATGCCAGGGCCTCTTGCTACTGCAAATGAACTCCAGACGCATGCACCACCATGTCATCTCATGGCTTATGTGGTTACTGAGAAATCAAACCTGGGTCCTTAGGCTTCGCAGGCAAGCTCCTTAACCACTAAGCCATCTCTCCAGCCCTGTATTGATTTTGTAAAGAGTAATCTACTTTCACTGATGCTATGTGGAAACCTAGGAACTAAGGTGATTCCATCTTTTTTGCTCTTGGTTGTTGGACCCATGTGTTGTTATTAAAGTTTAAAACATCTCTTTATTTGAAAAAAAGTTAACTTTGAAACTTAATATATGTAATTTTCTGTGTTTTCACAGTGTACTTTAGGTGAAGTAGGAAGGTGATACTGTAGAGTTGACTTAACTGACAGAAACATTAGGAACATATGTGTTTTGAATAACTTCCTTGGCAGGGTCAGGTTTGCACACATTCCTGATTCTTCACAGGGTAGGATATGAGAATGACTGGTGTCCCTGACAGAGAAAAGCTAACTGACTTGGAGACATTGGTGTCCACAAGCTGGCCTTCCTAGCCCTGTAATGGTCCTATGTTAATAGTTCTCAACTCTTGATGATTTAATATCCCAAAATTAAATAAGGACAGTTCTGAAAATGCTGGCCCAGGTTCAGTTACCCAGAACTCACGTAAAGCCAAATGCACAAACTGGCAAGTGCATCTGGAGTTTGTTTACAGTGACAAGGAGCCCTGGTGCTCTCCTTCTCTTTCAAATAAATAAAACTTTAAAAATATTTTTTAAAAGAACATAAAGCTGTGTGGTGGTGTATACTTGTAATCCTAGCATTTGGGAAGTGGAGGCAGAAGGAGCAGGAGTTCAAGGTCATCCTCAGATATGTCACAAACCTGTGCTGTGAGACTGAGAAGGAGTGGATGGAGAGATGTCTCAGCAGTTAAGGCACTTGCCATCAGAGGGTACCGACCTGGGTTTGATTCCCACTACCTATGTGTAGCAGACAGCTTCAGGTTCACTGAGATGAACTTCCAGACCAGGCACAGTTATGGAGGAAGGGATTTATTGAAGCTTACAGATCCAGGGGAAGTTCCATAATGGCAGAAGAAGCTGGCCTGCCTTCACAGGTCCAAGCAGAGAGAGGGAAGAAGTACAAACCTAAAGATCAAAAGCCATACAGCACACTTCTGGAACTCCAGCTGGGCACAGTTTGCATATCTTTAGATTGAAACTGGGAACCCAACACCACACATTAAGATCTACTCAGTGACACTACTTTTAGTTAGGTGGCTGCAGATGCAAACTACAAACAATATAAGGAACTGAATATTTTGGGGGCCATCTATTCAAACTACCACACTATGTAAAACCAAATGCATAAAGTGGCACATACATCTGCAGCAGTTGGCCATTCTCTCTGTCTCTTGTCTATCTCTCCTTTCTTGCAAATAAATAGTTGAAAATATTTTAGAAAAGAAGGGGTTCAGTGGAGGGAGGATGGGAGAAGAGACATAGAAGAGTGATGGGAAGGGATTGTGATTAGGATACATTGAATATATGTATGGAGGCTGTCAGTAAAACATTTAAAACAGGCCTGGAGGGCTTAGCCGTTATGGTGCTTGCCTGCCAAGCCTAAGGACTCATGTTCAACTCTTCAGGTCCCACATAAGCTACATGCACAAGGTGATGCAAGGTTGCACATGTACATGAGGTGATGCATGTGTCTGTAGTTTGAGTACAGTGGCTGGAGTTCCTGGTGCACCAATTCTCTTTCTCATTTTAAAAAAAGTCTGAAATAAAAGAACATAACCATGGCTGTGCTTATACCTAAATAAGATGCTTTCAAACTGGGATTATGGGGCTGGGAAGATGGCTCAGCAGTTAAGGACACTTGTTTGCAAAGCCTACCAGCCTGGGTTCAATTCCCAAACCACCCACGTAAACCAGAAGCAAAAAGTGGCAAAAGGGTCTGGTGCTTCTTATGTTTGTAATAACAAGAGGTCTTGGTGCTCCCACCCTCTTGCGGGGAGGTTCACATTGCTGGTAGAAATCACCCAACTAAGAGCAGCTTCTGGGTAAAAAAGATTTATTTTGGCTTACAAGCTCAAGGGGGAACTCCTTGATGGCAGGGGGAAACGGTGGCATGAGCAGAGGGTGGACATCACCCCCTGGCCAACATAAAGTGGACAATAGCAACAGGAGAATGTGCCAAACACTGGCAAGGGGAAACTGGCTATAACACCCATAAGCCCACCTCCAACAATATGCTCCCTGCAGGAGGTATTAATTCCCAAATCTCTTATCAGCTGGGAACCTAGCATTCAGAATACCTAAGTTTATGAAGGACACCTGAATCAAACCACATTCTGCCTCAGGCCCCCATAAACTGATAATCATGCATGATGTGAAATACAATGTATTCAGCTAACTTCAAAAGTCCCATAGTTTTTTCAATCCAAATGATGTTCATACATCCCCATAGTCCAAAATCTTTTAACTGAGCCATAATACCAAAAAAAAAAAAAACCCTCAAAAAACCCATAATGGCACAGAATAAATATTCACACTGTAATAGATGCCATTGGGCATAGCAAAGAAACATTCAACCAACTCAAGATTTAAAACAACCAGGGCAAACATCAAACTCTGCTGCTTCAAATCCAACAACTATAGCCAGTGACAAATCTCCAAGACCGATAATTATAACCAGGAACAAGTCTCTGGCATTCCAATTCCACCCCTCCAGCTAGGCTACTCACAGTCCTGGAAAACTTCATCGGGGCTGGCAGCTCTCCTTGGCAGCCATCTCGTTCTGGCATCTCCACTGGGTCTCCACTGCAAGCCACGGTTCATCTTCATGGCCCCATGGGGTCTCCATGCGGGCAACCAACAAAACCTGCTTCATGCTGCCCATGGCCATTTCCAAAACACAAGACAGTGTTGCAAACTCAATGACCCTCTCTTCCTGCACTTCTTATACTCCACAATACCAGGTAGGGTGCCAATTTGTTAATCCAGAGGAGAATAAAACAGACTTTGAAGAGCAGAACACTCCTTGAGCACTCAGGCCCCTTCAAAAGAATCAACATTCTTCCTGTTGCCCCAGCACAGGTCAGCTAGCCCAGTCTCAAAGGTTGTAATCTCTCAGTTGCAGCTGAATGGGCAACAGTTCACCCAAAGATTTTTCTTTCTGTGCTATATCCCTCTGCTCACACCAGTTCATTTCTACGCAAAGCAACCCTGCACAACTTCTCAGGACACGGGTATAAGAGCAAGCTTCTCACACAAACTGCTAGCCCAGTCTAAGCACAGCTCTTTCTCTCCCTCATAAGCCAAACCTCACAGTCTATAGCTCTTAATGCATTCAGGTCTTTCAACTCTGACCAGAATAGTCCATCAAGCTGTACTTACAGCACTGCAAAGCATCTCTTAGGCCAAGGTTTCAAGCTTCAAAAGGCCGAAGCCACAGTCAAGTGTCTAGCAGCAATCCCACTCCTCGGTACTACTTTACTGTTGCAGTCAGGTTTTCATTACTTAGCTTTTCTTTCAGTCCCTTTACTTGCTGATCTAGACTTTGGCAGAGAAGTTAAAAAAAAAATCACTGAGATTCTTGTTGGAAAGGATGTAAGGTGGAGAGTTGAATTGGGCTGACATGACCATTAGAAAGCCCAAGGGGAATGCTAGTCAGAGGCTACAGGAATCTCTGACTGCAGGAATTAGGGGAGGGTCTCTGCTGCCTGGGAGCCAGTCCTCTTTGCCTGGTCGCAATGAACCTTGATGAAAGTCTTATGTAATGCTAGATGGAGTAACTGGTGGACAAGAGAAGAGGAAGGAAGTGGGTTTGTGCACATGCACGCACACACATGCACATTACATAAGCAAAGAATTATGGATTGTTGCTCAGGTCCTCAGTTTTTAAGTGTTCCTAATTCACATACCCAAATACATGTGTACCACACATACACTTTCTCTTCCATTACCCACTTCGTGTTCTCTTTATTGTCATTCAGCACCCAGGTGGTTGTGAATCTCAACCAGGACATTGTGTGCCTCCTTTGCAGGAACATTGACACGCTACCAGGCCTTCCCAATGCTGTACATAAACCAAGGACTTTTCCAGGTGGGAAAACGACATCAGATGTCTGGTGGACTAGGCAGCCACACGACTTCCTAATTCAGAAAACTTATGCTGTATAAAGACTAAAAAGCTATGCCACCACTAAAAACGTCAGTGGAACAGGCAAAATGTTGAGAATGACAAGTAGTGCATCTGATGGCTATGCTGGTGTTATGCCCAGATTGCGGGGTCCCCAAAGAACACCAAGAGAGTCAGACATGTATGCAACAGCATAAAGCTTTATTTTGGGCTTAAGCTCGGGCTCCAGACTTCACCAACGCAGTGGGTCCATCCAAGAGCCCCGAATGGCATGTGGGAGGTTTTATTGTGTTCAAAGAAAAGGGGAATTTGTAACATGATTGGTTGACATTTAGCAGGGGTATACATGTTGCAAGCTGATTGGTTACATAGTTTCTGAGAAACATTAAGCAAAATTATCTATAGCCATAGGAGCCACAAGAATGTATAACATCTACTTGGTCCTTTTTGATTGGCTCATTTCAGGGTTATTTTGGGTAGTGGGCAGTTTGTGGTTTTTCTAGTAACTGCAAAGTGCTGTGTCAGTAACTTGGCAGGAAACAGAAACTCAGGCCTACTAATATCTCTAAAGCCTGTCATGGCGTTACTTTGGTTTGGGCTCTTCATTCCCCCCTCTACATGTAACTTAATAGGACCCAAACTCGGGTCCTTATTAGGGGAGAGGTTGTAAGGGATGGTACTGTGTCCTAAGCACCATGAGTTGTACTGTTTTGATTTGTGGCCTAACAAAAGAGACTAATTTATTGATTATGCAGGGTCCGAGGGTTAGAAGTAATCAAATCAGGGGTCCAGCCAGGGCTGAAAGCAAGATTGTTAACCAAGGAGATCAATCGAACATAGATTCATAACAATTTTGATTCTGTTGTCTAGCCTTAGTCCTTTCTTCTAGCCTCTTATGGACCATGGCTAAGCTATTTCTAACAATGCCTGAATTGCTGGTATAAAAACAACATTGTTGCTGGGCGTGGTGGTGCACACCTTTAATCCCAGCACTCGGGAGGCAGGGTAAGAGGATCACTGTGAGTTCGAGGCCATCCTGAGATTACATAGTGAATTCCAGGTTAGCCTCGGCTACAGTGAAACCCTACCTCAAAACAACAACAACAACAACAAAAATTGTTCTCCCAGGGCTTGGCATAGTTCCCCTTGTTGTAGGAAAAGCAGATCTAATCCCCTTCTATTTTGCAATACCATTTCAGCCAGTGAGTCTATTGACTGCTCTAAGTGGCGAATGGACTTTTCTAATTAAGTGAGATCTGAGTCTATAAGGTTACTTAGAGCCTGGAAATTCTGATTTGCTTTAATTAAGGCCATTGTTCCTGTGTCAATTCCTGCAGCTATGCCAGACCCACTATCATTTTAAGAAGGATTGCTGAGGCCCCAAAATCTCATTTTTGTCTGTGATGGTCCAGGGCATATAGGAGCTGAAAGGAAGGTAGTAAACTTGAGGGAACAGTGTAACTAAAACACATGCTGGAGTTTTGAAGAACTTGTGGGTGTATGCAAGGGGCTAAGCCTGTGGTGCAAGCAAACCAGGTTCTGTTAGGGGGCACAAGGTAGGAATTAGTATCATTTGTAATAATTGTGTGGTTACAAAGATGTTTAAGGTGAGGGAAATTATTTAGGTTTCCCCTTTTCTCTATCACGAACAGTCCTTTTCATGTTGCAGCTTGGAGGGTAAGGACAGGAGATTCTCCCCAGGAGCACCGTGGCAGGCTTTTTAGGAGAGTTGACAAGTCTCCTGAAGTAGCCCATCCAGTATAGTATGGAGGCCTGGGATCTAAACAGAGCCAGCAGTCTTCTCTGCTGAGGTTAGTAGTAGACTTAAGGAAATTAAAAGTGAGATTGAGTAGCCCAAATAAATTGGACGCATCAGGGACCCCAGAGGAAGACATGGTTATTGGGGTTGTGATCTGGTTCATGGGGGAGATGGTGCCTGAGACTGAGGTCCATGCTATAGGCTTTAAAACAGGCAAGGCAGGAGCTGCTGGCCCTATAGCTACAGGGGGAGGCCCTGCCAAAACAACCTGTTTCTGGATCTGAAAGAGGAGCTCCCTATCCTAATTTTGTTTTCATATAACCTCAGACCCCAATTTTTTACAGCCTCCCATCCTCTGCTCTTTCGTCCCTTTTCTGTTATAGAGATGGAGATGGGGGCTCCTCCTTTTTAGCAATGTCTGATTATTTGCTCTACCACTCAGTATAAGGTCCCGAGTTTTACCTTTTACCCAGGGGTCATTAGTTTCACAGCCCATTCACAGCAAAAGAAATTTTCTGTCCCACCACAAGTCCCATAGTCATTTGTCCCTGGGCAAACATAAAATTGCACAGTTGCAAGTTTTTGTTCCTAGCAGTAGTCTCCGTAGGTTGCCACGGCATTTTCTCGGTCTTGATAGGACCGACAATTTCCACCTTTTGGAGGTCTCCACATGGAACCAGCTATAGGGCACAAAGAGCTAGGTGGAAGACAGGGAAGGTGGTACTCACTGGGCCAGTTAGTACCTCTCTCCCTACGTCTTGTGGGGAAGTCTCAGGGCTTCAGAGTATGCATTTGGTGGTGACAGCTTGGTGTGGGTGAGGAGTACATACAGTTAGGAGTATGGTCAGGATCAGGAGCATTTGAGTCTGAGCTTGAGAGGGGTGCTGCGTTCCTGGTCCATTTTCCATTGCAGCTTGTAGTATTCAGGTTGAGTCAGGGAATCTGTAAGTGGATGTGGGTGTGGTGAATCCAGGCAGTAATGCCATCGACCTTAACAGCTGTGGGGATGGTTAAGATGACAATATAAGGTCCCATCCAATGAGGTTCAAGGGTCTAGCAGTGATGATGTTGCACAAAGACCCAATCCCCTGGTCAGTAGTTGTGGGGTGATTGCAGTGGTCCAGTATCATAGATGGCCTGTAAACATGGCCACACCTCTCTGTGTGCACAGGCTAGCATTTCAAGGGAATCAAGCAAATGTTTATTATCAAATTCAGCAATTAGTTTTGCTTTTAAATTTGGCAAGATAGGGGGTGGTCTGCCAAACATTATTTCATAAGGGGTTAGTCCCATCATGTAGGGTGTATTTCACACCCTGTAGAAGGTGAAGGGGAGGAGAGCCACCCAATCCCTGCCAGTCTCCATGGTTAATTTGGTAAGGGTCTCTTTTAAAAGTTCTATTCATTCTTTCTACTTGTCCTGAACTCTGGGGTCTATATGCACAATGTAATTTCCAATTTACCCCAAGAATCTTAATTACCTTTTGTGTTACCTGAGAAATGAAAGCTGATCCATTATCGGAACTCAAGAGAGCTGGCATACCACATCTGGGGAGAATGTCCCCAAGAATCTTCTTGGTTACTACCTGTGCCGTCTTGTGTTTGATGGGGAAGGTTTCAGTCCACCATGAAAAAGTATCTACAAAAAGAAGATATCTCTGACCATACTTTCCTGGTTTTACCTCAGTTAAGTCCAAATTCCCAGTGGGCCCCTGGTTTGGAGCCTCTCAGCCAAATTCCTTGTTCCTTAGTTTTGTTGTCAGCATTAGTGAGTTTACAGCTCAAGCACTTGTTAGAGACATCCTCAAACAATGGTCTTAGATTTAATATTTTAAGATGAGCATTCATGATGAGGTCTTCTGTCTTTCTTACTCCCAGGTGGGTAGTCCAATGAATATGGTTGAGGAGGGCTCTAGCCAATTGTTCAGGTAAGATTAACTTACAGTCTCTGGTCTTCTACCAACCGTCCAATTTTTGTGTTATGGGAAGCTTGTATACTAGCTTTAAGTCCTCCCTTGTATAAGATGGGGTCTCTGGAAGTGTTGGGGCCCTGGATCCAGCAACAGGGCCATTATCAATTTGGAATCCGAGTCAGCTCAAAGCAGCCTTTTTGGCAGCTTTGTCTGCTCTCTGGTTCCCTTTAGTTGTGGGGATGTTTTCTGGTGGCCCGGGCAATGGATTATGGCTAATTTGGTGGTTAGCCACAGGCTGCCAGTAAGTTCAAAATTTCTTGTTTATTTTTAATAGTGTTTCCTTCTGCTGTGAGGAGGCCTCTCTCTTGGTAAATGGCTCCATGCATGTGGGCAGTGGCAAATGCATAGCGACTATTTGTATAGATGTTTAGTCTTTTTCCTTTACCTGATTTCAAGGCCTCACTCAGGGCAATAAGCTCTGCCTTCTGGGCTGAAGTTCCCTTGGGTAAGGTAGCTGCCCCATAGTATTTCAGTCTCAGTCACTATGGCCGCCCCTGCATACCTTTGTCCATCCTTCATAAAATTGCTGCTGTTGTATGCCAGGTAGCCTCAGCATCTGACAATGGTTGGTCTGTCAGGCCCTCTCTGATGTTAAGAACCTGGCTCAGAATCTCGACACAGTCATGCAAGGATGCCTCTAAAGCCAACTCAGGCAACAGGGTGGCCAGGTTCAGAGTTGCACTCCAGAGGAATTGGATTCGTGGGGGATTCAAAAGCAAATTTTGGTAGTGAGTTATACAGACATTGCTCATCCACTGGTCAGGTTGTTGTTTGATGACCCGCTCTATATGGGGTAATGACATGAAGTTCTTGCCCCAAGGTCAGCTTGTCTGCATCTTTAACTAATTGAGCAGTAGCCACCAAAATCCTTAGGCAAGATGGCCAGCCATCCACTACTGTATCCAATTTTTTTTTTTTTTTTTTGACAGATAAGCTACTGGTCAGTTCTATGGTTTGAAGGTTTGTGTTAGGAACCCCTTTGCAATGCCTTTTCTTTCATCTACATAGAGGTGGAAGGGCTTGTTGATGTCTGTCAATCCTAAGGCAGGGGCCATCAGGAGGGCCTGTTTAATGTCTTTGAATGCCTGATCTTGGGGCTGGGATCATTGAAAGGGATTGCCTTCTTTGGTCAGTTCATATACGGGCTTAGCTAGTTCAGCACAACCAGGAATCCAGAGGCAGCAGAACCCTGCTGACCCCAGAAACTCACGGACCGCCCTTCATGGTGGGGGTAGGTATACTCAACACAGTCTCTTTTCAAGCCTTTGATAACCATCTTTGCCCATTTTTGAGAATATACCCCAAGTAGATCACTTCATGTAGGCATATTTGGGCTGTTTTAGCAGAGGCCCAGTAACCTAAGTCTCCCAGGGTGGTTAACAGGTCCTCTGTTCCAGTTTGACAAGCCTGTGCTGTGTCTGCCACTACCAGGATATCATCCACATACTATAATAGGGTGAGGTAGGGATGTGTTCAATAGTACTCACCCAAATCTTCATGAAAGTCCTCATCAAACATGTTAGGAGAATTTTTAAATCCTTGGAGTAGTCTCATCAATTGTCCATTAAATCCTTTCTCTGGTTCATGCCACTCAAAGGCAAACAGCTGCTGGCTCTGAACAGCCAACGGAAGGCTGAAAAAGGCATCTTTTATGTCTAAAGCCATATACCAGGTTCAATAAGGGGGCAGAGAACTTAAGAGGGTATAAGGTTTGGGCACAGTAGGATGTATACCTAGCACCCATTTGTTGATTTCTCTTAAGTCCTAGACTGGTCGGTAGTCCCCTGGGTGTGGCTTCTTTACAGGGAGAAGAGGTGTATTCCAGGATGAAAGACAAGGGATGAGCACCCCTAAGTCTTGGAGCCACCTGATATGGGGTGTAATTCCCATATGAGCTTTGCATGATATAGGGTATTGCTTCACCCTGATACAGTCACCTCAGGCTTCTCCATTGTTCACTGCAGTTCTCCATGTTTCTTGAGTTTTTGAAGAGCTCTGGTGTGAGTGGAAACTCCCCTCACCTGGCTTTTCCTGCAACTCAAGCCAAGCCTTGCAGCTGTGGCCCTGAGGACCTAGTGCTGCTGCTGCTGGAGCTGCTTCTGCCTGCCTGTGTGGGCTCTGGATGCTCTGATCTCTCCTACTTCTCTGCTGCCATTGGTAATTTCTTATACACCTCACTTTTTAGTAGAAGAGTGTATTTTGCTGTTTTTTTTTTTTTTTTTTCTTTTTCTCTCCTAGGCTGCTTTGGCATGGTTCCTACACTGCCATCTTAACCAGAAGTTTACCCCAGGCTTTAGTTCCACCCAAATGGGGCAGATGGTAGTCCCATTCCTCTGGTCTCTGCTCAGGCTTTGGGAAACTTTTGTAGCCATTAAGCAATGTCCATCAATGGGCCTGGCTATTGATGGAGCCTATATTCATCTTCTAATTGTATAGTTAAAACTTGTATAGGTTGTCCCCATTTATCAGCAAGGTGGAGGCCATCCAGGTTAAAAGAAATTTGGGTCCCCATTTTAGTGAGCAAGTCTCTCCCCAGCAGGGGGCTAGGGACACTCTGGTATGACCATGAAGGAGTGGGATACCTGGCCCGAGCCGAGGTCCACTGTTCTTTGGGTAGTCCATGAGTATTGGTTCATGCCAGTGGCCCCTTGTACCCAAGACTTCTTGATAGACAACTTACCTTGGGGTCCTGTCAGCACTAAATGCTGTGCCCCAGTAGCTACTAGGACATTTATTGGTGTCTCCTCCACTTTCAGGGTTACCCTGGGCGCAGGGAGGGGGACAGAAACCCTGTTCCCCCTAATCATTGAGTTCCTCCAGGTCTAGGACCATGCTCCCATCTCTTTGTGGAGGCTTCTTGGGACAGTCATTAACCCAATGTCCCAGTTCTTTACAACAGGCACATTGATTGTGCTGGAGCTTAGGTCTTTCCTGTTGAGGTCCCCTCTTACCTTGTTCAGTGGCAAGTTTCTTGAATTGTCGGTTCTGTTCTCCTGAGGACTCAGCAGTCACTGCCAGAAGAATCTTGGCCAAATTGCAAGTGTTCTTTTCATTGGCTGAGGCTAAGGCACAAACTTGACGCTCTTCTGGGCCCTATTGTTATAGACTCGCTCTGCCAAGGCGAGTAGCTCCTGAAAACTCTTGTCTGCTAGCCTGTCTAATTTTTGTATTTTTCTCCTGATATCTGGTGCTGCCTGATTTACAAAACTAAGTGTGACTGCAGTTTTATTTTCAGGTTTATGTTTGATATGCTTCTATGAGTCTTTCTAAAAAGGTGGCAGGTGATTCATCTTTCCCTTGCTGCTCATCACTAACTTTGGCCAGATTGGTGGGCCACTTAGCGGCCACTCGGAAACCCCCCATTAGAGTCTGGCAGTAGACCTGGAGTCTCTCTTTACCTTCTGCCATGTTGAAATCCCAGTCAGGTCTAGTCAAAGGGAAGCTCGCATCTCTTACATCCTGGTTGTTGGTTGGGGTCCCAGGGACCAGTTTATGAGCTTCAGTCTGGATCCTCTCCCTTTCTTCTGTAGTAAAGAGGTCTGCAAAAGCTGTTGACAGTCATCCCAATTTGGCAAGTGGGTGAAAATTATAGAATCTAATAGATCTATTAAACGTCCAGGTTTCTCGAATTTTAGGGTCTGTATCTTCTAGTGGTGAAAGGCCAGTAGTGGTGAGGTTGATTACCATGTTGGTCACGGGGACCCAAAACTCTTAAAGGGAGGGCCTGGGTAGTGGAGTCAACCTGTTGGCTCTGTTGGACCCTGCTTCAAGTGTGAGGGGGACTGCCCAGAGGGAGATGTATCATCTGGCCAGATGGTAGAAGTTGTGATTGTTCCCCTTGGTCAGGTTTTAGTCAAGGGGTGGGGGAAAGCTTCTACAAGGTCTTGCCAAACAACAATATAAGGTATTTGGTCCAGGTGGCCAGGTTTGCCAAAGATGATTTCTTGGACCTGACAAGTAAGTGGTCAGTAGATCGAAAGTACCTTCAGCTGGCCATTCACTCCTGCAAAAGACATTTAACTTTCCCTTCTTGATTTCTATGCTCAAGTTATGAGTGTGTTTTTTGAAATGAGCCTCTATGGGAGAAAGGGGTGTCACCTGCGTCTGTCCCATCTTTTTAGTCACAAACACGACACAAGTACAATGAACACACACAGAAAAAGAACAGATCTTCCTGGCCACTGGAGAGAAAACTGAAAGTGAGATGTTGCCCTCTTGTCACACCACAGGGTGACTTGCTTTGACTCTGCAAATCCACCAAGGGAATTGAATCCCCACCAGGTGGGCACCCAGGACCCACTGCCCAGACAGAGTGGTTGCCAGTGGCACGTCCGCCAGACCACGGGGGGGTGGGGGGCGGGGAACAAAACCAGAATTACAGGGAGAGCTCGTTTCAATACTGAAAGAAGGACAAAACATAGACACTTAACAGCCGGTGGTTCAGCTCAACGTGTTGGGAGTCTCAGGGGTCTTGGGGATCCTGGACAAGCCTCCAAATGTTTTGCCCAAGTTGTAGGGTCCCCAAAGATCACCAAGAGAGTTAGACATGTATGCAATAGCAAAGAGCTTTATTTCAGGCTCTAGACTTCACCAATGCAGTGGGTCTGTCCAAGAGCCCAGAATGGCATTTGGGGAAAGCTTTTATTGGGTTCAAACAAAGAAAAGGGGAATTTGTAACATGATTGGTTGACGTTTAGCAGGGGTATACACGTTGTAAGCTGATTGGTTACATAGTTGCTGAGGAACATAAAGCAAAATTATCTATAGCCACAGGAGCCACAAGAATGTATAACATCTACTTGGTCCTTTTTGATCTGTTTCAGACTTATTTCTGGTACTGGGCAGTTTGTGGTTTTTCCAGTAACTGCAAAGTGCTTGGCAGGAAACAGAAACTCAGGCCTACTAATATCTCTAAAGCCTGTCATGGTGTTACTTTGGTTTGGGCTCTTCACTTGAAAGGGAGTGTTTGTGAGCTCCTTCCATGTTTTTGGGCTACATATCAAAATGGATGCAAGCTGGGAAAGTGGGAAGCTGAGCAAAGTAGAATCTAAGATTTTTGGCAAACTAATGCTATAAGTAAAGCCCATCAGAGATGGATATGATAAGGAAAATGCAGGCCTCTGCACAATTGGGTATAAGGGAGGAAAGTCTCCCATGAGAATTTCTGACTTAGCTATTCCCTTCAGGTTTTGTGTGGCACTTTCCAGACCTGTATGTCCTGGAAAAGCCTCCAAGTTTGTTTTACAGAGCCCCTTGGTTGGTGGTGCCCTATGCACTAAACAAAAGCAAACCAAATCTCTTTCTGGAGGAATACATCTTAAACAGACCTTGAGGTTGCCCACAGTATTCCATGAAACAAGCAAAAAATGGCAAACCTCATAAATGAAAGAAAAATAAGTAATATGATAGAACCAAATTTGCAGACTGTTAAGTCCTATCACAAACAATGGAAGTAATCTAACATATGGCAAAGGGAAAAATGATAAGAACATTTTGGAAAAATAAAAATGAAATGCAGAATTGAAATTAGAATGGATAAGCAGATACAGCAGAAGAAATAATTTCTGAACTGAAAGCTCTAAAGAAATAACCCAGAATGTAGCATTCACCACACAGAGAACAAATGAGAAGTTGGCACCAAGGCTTCAGGTTTTGTTAAAGAAATTTTTAGACCAGGTAAAAGCAAATACTAGAATTAGTAAATCTCAGATTTAAAAAGTCCATTTCTTACAACATTGTTTTGAAATTACAAAATAAGAGATCTCACAAGCCATCAGAAATAGAATACCCAGAGTCAACAATTGTACCCACAACTGATTTCCCAATTGCAGCAACAGAAACACAGGCAATGGAGTAATTTCAAAGTATTGAGAAAATAAATTGCAAAGGCAAATTTCAGGAATGTTGGAATGTGCTGATTCACAACAAGTAGGGTTGTCACTAGAGAACCTTCCAGAGATAAATGTTAAGATGATAGGAAATGATTCCAGAAAGGCTTGATGCCATGAAAGTGAATGGTGAATAACAACCCCAACCAAAACAGCCAAAACCAAACCGAAACCCTCCTAAATCAAAGTAAGTACAAATCATCATTAACACCAAACAGGGTACTAATTTTTAAGGAGAGAATGTTTTAAGGAACAACCCAGGATAAGCTAAGATGGGAGTGGGTGAACACGTGTAAACTAAGACCTTTTTATTATGTGGGAGCAGGGTAAAGACAGTATCTTTGGATGTTGTCAAATATGCATGTTGAGTGTGTGTTCCTGGAGATGGTATGCTAGGTAAGTGCTCTACCTCAGGGCTACACCTCGAGCCCTGAATGTTGAAATTGTTGTAACAAATAAAAGGTGATAGAGGATGTAAGTACATTGGTAAACCTGAGAACCAATAAAGGAGAAACACCTAAAATAGGGATGCAGGGTGAATGTGAGGGATGAGAAAGGGTTACACCAGTCAGACTCGAGCCTCATAGGTTGGGAGAGCTGCACTGAACACAATGAATTAAGAAAAAAAATCACACACACACACACACACACACACACACACTGGAAGAGCTATGGAAAAGAGCTTATTAGTTTTCCCACAAGACTAAATACAGAACTACCACATAAACCAGCAGTTTTATACACACACACACACACACACACACACACACACACACACACTATACTTGAAAGTGGTTAAAGTGGCAAGTTTTGTACTATATAATTTTCCACAAAAAGTTTAAAAACATTAATACAGACATTCACAAAACTTTTGTCACCACATAATTTTTTTTCCTTGAGGCAAACCAAACAGACTGACATTTTTTTTACTGCAAGAAAGAGAGAGAGGGAGGGAGAGAGAATTGGTGTACCAGGGCCTCAGCCACTGTAATCAAACTCCAGAATGGTGTACCACCTTGTATGTATGTGTAACCTTGTGCATTTGCATCACTTTGTGTGTCATGCTTATCTGGTACCTGGAGAGTTGAATATGGGTCCTTAGGCTTTGCAGTCAAATGCATTAAACACTAATCCATCTTTCCAGGCTTATAATAAAAATTTTAATTCAATAGGTATTATGTGGCCTCCTAGTGTTTGCCAAAGAGTGCATAAATCTTGCATCTCAATTGATTTATATTTTATTTTTCAAAATTTTTAAATTTTTTTATTAACAACTTCCATGATTGTAAACAATAACCCATGGTAATGCCCTCCTTCCCTCCACTTTCCCCTTTGAAACTCAATTCTCCATCATATTCCCTCCCCCTTTCAATCAGTCACTCTTTTACTTTGATATCATGATCTTTTCCTCCTATTATGATAGTTCTGTGTAGGTAGTGTCAGGCACTGTGAGATCATGGATATCCAGGCCATTTTGTGTCTGGGGGAAGCAGGTTGTAAGGAGTCCTGCCCTTCCTTTGGCTCTTACATTCTTTCTGCTACCTCTTCTGCAGTAGAGCCTGAGCCTTAGGGTATGCTAGAGATATGGCAGTGCTGAGCACTCCTGTTACTCCTTTCCAACACCATGATGCCTTCTGAGTCATCCCAAGGTCACTGCCATCTGAAAAGAGAAGATGCTCTACCAAAAATGAGAGTAGCATTAATATAAGGGTATGAACATTAAGAGAAGTGCTTATTAGGCAGTTTGATAAGCATAGTATATACATTTAGCCAGACAGCAGCAGACGTTACCCTCCTAGGGCTCATGATACCCATGTTTTAAGTTTTCAGTATCAGGGATGTATTCCTTCCCATGGAGCTGGTCTCTAGTCCAATTAGAGGGAAGTTGGTTTCTACCATGACAGAGGTGCCACTAATGCACCAGTTGGCTCATTTGGCCTGGATGACCAAAATTAAGGCTTGCAGTGTCCACTGTTGAGTATCTTCAATAGATTTCTCTTTCTACCATTGAGTTGCATGCAGAATGGCTTCTTCCAGCTTTCTGTCAGCTGGTCTACATGCAGGAGGTTATCATCTCAGTTCCAGCAGGATTTCTCAGTGGCCTTGCAGCCCAAGTATGTGGAGTCTTCAGCAATGGGGTCTTACCATCTCTTCCTGGTGGGAAACCAAGAGTGTCGGCAATGGCCTGTAATGTTTTGGGGGCATCAGGGACCTCCCTGACCAACAACTCATTGGAAGGTATCCCATCTCTGGCACTGAAAAATTTCTAGCAACAATCTACAGCTCCTGAGTATTCCATTGTCCAAAAACGTAGGCTTCCATATGATTTGTTTATATTATTTTAGATTTTGATTAGCCCTCTCTCCACCTTTCCTTTATTCAATCGCTTCCCCTGACCTCACTTGGGCCTTTTCATCCCCATTAATCTTTTATTCTACATACATATATACAATACTATCCTATTATATTTTCTTGATTATTAATGAGTCAAACATCTTTTCACATGTAGGGCCTTGTTGCAGTAAGGTTTCATTGCTGGCAGAAAACACCTGACCAAGAGCAGCTTGTGGGGAAAAAAGGGGTTTATTTTGGTTTATAGACTTGAGGGGGAGCTCCACAATGAGGGGAAAAGGATGGCATAAGCAGAGGGTGGAGATCACCTCCTGGACAACATCACATGGACAACAGCAACAGGAGAGTGTGCCTAACACTGGTAAGAGGAAGCTAGCTGTAAGTCCTATAAGCCTGCCTCCAACAATACATTGCCTCCAGGAGGCTTTAATTACCAAATTGCCAACAGCTCAGGACCTAGCATTCAGAATACCGGTAGCAGATAGCTTTCAGTTCACTGAGATGAATTTTTAAACCTGGTACAGTTACGGAGGAAGGGATATTTATTGAAGTTTAAAGATCCAGGGTAAGTTCCAGGATGGCAGAAGTTGGCCTCTCTTAAAGGACCTAACAGAGAGAGCAAGAAGCCAAAAGCCACACAGGACAGCACACTTCAGGAACTCTAGGAGGAATTCTGGTACATTGCATATCTTTAGATTGGAATTTCAAACACACCATCTCACCTTAAAATATACCCAGTGACTTAATATCAATGGCCTCAATGCCCTAACCAAAAGACAGAGGTTTGAAGACTGGGTTAAAAAGCAGGATCCTTCAATTTGTTGGCTCCAAGAAACTCACCTTTCTACAAAGGATGGGCACTATCTTAGGCCAAAAGGTTGGAAAATGGTGTTTCAAGCAAATGGGCCTAGAAAACAAGCAGGGGTTGCTATCCTAATATCTGATAAGGAGAGACTTTAGTCCAACATTAGTTAAGAAAGATAAGGAAGGTCACTTTATATTGATTAAAGGCATACTCCAACAGGAGGACATTACAATCCTAAACATATATGTATTTAACATGGGGGCTCCCAACTTCATCAAACAAGTGCTATTAGAACTAAGGTCACAGATAACACCAAACACAATTGTAGTGGGTGACTTCAACGTCCCACTCTCAACAATTGACAGGTCATCCTGGGAAAAAATAAACAGAGGCATATGGGTTAAATGAGGTCATAGAAGAAATGGACCTAACAGATATATACAGGACATTTCATCCAAATGCTGCAGAATATACATTCTTTTCAGCAGCACATGGAGCATTCTCTAAAACAGACCATATATTAGGACACAAAGCAAATCTTAACAAATACAGGAAAATTGAAATAATTCTTTGCATTCTATCTGACCACAATGGAATCAAACTACAAATCAATAGCAAGAAAAGCTATAGAGCATACACAAAATCATGGAAACTAAACAATACACTACTAAATGATGAATGCGTCAATGAGGAAATCAAGAAGGAAATAAAAAAAATTTATAGAGTCAAAGATAATGAGAACACAACATACCAAAACCTTTGGGACACATTGAAGGCAGTCCTAAGAGGAGAATTTGTAGCTTTAAGTGCCTATATTAAGAAATTAGAAAGCTCTCAAGTAAATGACCTAATGCTTCATCTTAAAGCCTTGGAAAAACAAGAACAAGACAAACCAAAAATCAGTAGATGGGAAGAAATAATAAAGATTAGGGAAGAAATTAATGAAATAGAAACTAAAAAAACAATCCAAAGAATCAATGAAACAAAGAGTTGGTTTTTTGAATGGATAAACAAGATTGATAAACACTTAGCAAATCTGACCAAAGGAAAGAGAGAAGAGACACAAATTAATAAAATTAGAGATGAAAAAGGCAGCATCACAAAAGATAACAGAGAAATTAAAAAAAATAATAGGGGCATACTATAAAAGCATATACTCCACTAAGTATGAAAATCTGAAAGAAATGGATGGTTTCCTTGATTTATATGACCTACCTAAATTAAATCAAGATGAGATTAATCACTCAAATAGACCTATAAGAAGTATGGAAATCCAAGCAATTATTAAAAAAATCTCTGACCTAAAAAAAAAAGTCCAGGCCCAGATGGATTGGTGAATTTTACCAGACCTTCAGGGAAGAACAAACATAATTGCTTCTTTTTTTTTTTTTTTTTTTTTTTGAGGTAGGGTCTCACTCTGGTCCTGGCTGACATGGAATTAACTCTGTAGTCTCAGGGTGGCCTTGAACTCACGGCGATCCTCCTACCTCTGCCTCCCAAGTGCTGGGATTAAAGGCGTGCGCCACCACGCCCGGCCATAATTGCTTCTTAAGCTTTTTCATAAAATAGAAAAAGTAGGAGTCCTTCCAAACTCCTTCTACAAAGTCAGCATCACCCTGATACAAAAACCAGGCAATGATAGAACAAAAAAAGAAAATTACAGACCAATCTCCCTCATGAACATAGATGCAAAAATTCTCAACAAAATATTGGCAAATAGAATACAAGAATATATCAGAAAGATCATTCATCCCAACCAAGTAGGCTTTATCCCAGAGATGCAGGGATGGTTCAACATATGCAAATCAATAAATGTAATACATTATATAAATGGACTGAAGGACAAAAATCACATGACCATCTCATTAGATGCAGAAAAAGCATTTGAAAAAATCCAACATCCCTTCATGATAAAAGTCCTACAGAGACTGGGAATAGAAGGAATATATCTCAATATAATAAAGGCTATTTATGACAAGCCTTCAGCCAACATATTACAAAATGGGGAAAACATGAAACTTTTCCACTAAAATCATGAACAAGACAAGGGTGTCCACTGTCCCCACTTTAATTTAACATAGTACTGGAAGTCTTAGCCATAGCAATAAGGCAAGAGATGCACACAAAAGGGAAACAAATTGGAAAGGAAGAAATCAAGTTATCATTATTTTCAGATGACATGTTCTATACATAAAGGACCCTAAAGACTACCAGCAAACTGTTACAGCTAATAAACACCTTTAGCCATGTGGCAGTATACAAAATAAATACACAGAAATCAGTAGCCTTCTATATGCCAACAAAAAACACACAGATGAAGCCGGGCGTGGTGGCACACACCTTTAACCCCAGCACTTGGGAGGCAGAGGTAGGTGGATTGTCGTGAGTTCGAGACCACCCTGAGAATACATAGTGAATTCCAGGTCACCTGGACTAGAGTGAGACCCTACCTCAAAAAAACAAAAACAAACAAACAAAAAAAAAAACAAAAAACCACACACACAGAGGATGAAATCAGAGAATCACTCCCATTCACAATTGCATCAAACAAACAAACAAAAAAGTAGCTTGGAATAAACTTAACCAAGGAACTAAAAGATCTCTAGAATGAATGAGAAATTGCAGACACTAGGAAATGGAAAAACATCCCTTGTTCCTGGATAGGAAGAATCAATATTGTGAAAATGACAATCTTATCAAAAGCAATTTACCCATTTACTGCAATCCCCATCAAAATTCCAACAGCATTCTTCACAGAAATAGAATAAACAATCCAAAAATTCATTTGTAATCACAAAAAAATCTCAAATATCTAAAACAATACTGAGCAACAAAAATGAGGCTGGTGGTATCACCATATCTGATTTTAACCTATACTACAAAGCCATAGTAACAAAAACAGTATGGTAATGGCACAAAAGTAGACATGTAGATCAATGGAACAGAATAGAGGACCAAGATGTAAGTCCAGGTATCTATAACCACCTGATATTCAATAAAAATGCCAAAAATACTCATTGGAGAAGAGACAGCCTCTTCAGCCAATGGTGCTGGGAAAACTGGATATGTATTTGCAGAAGGATGAAAATAGATTCTTCTCTCTCGCCATGCACAAGAATTATGTCCAAATGGATTAAAGACCTTAACATCAGACCTGAAACTCTAAAACTGCTAGAGGAAAAAGCAGGGGAAACCCTTCAACATATTGGGCTTGGCAAAGACTTTCTGAATATAACCCTAATTGCTCAGGCAGTAAACCAAAGATTACCCACTGGGAACTCATAAAATTACAAAGATTTTGCACCGCAAAGGACACAGTGAAAAAAGCAAAGAGGCAACCTACAGAATGGGAAAAAAATCTTTGACAACTATACATTTGATAGAAGATTAATGTCTAGGATATACAAAGAACTCAAAAATTAAATTGTAAGAAATCAAACAAGCCAATTAAAAATGGGCTATGGAACTAGATAGAGAATTCTCAAAAGAAGAAATATGGATGGCATTTAAACATCTAAAAAAATGTCCTACATCCTTAGTCATCAGGGAAATGCAGATTAAAACTATGTTGAGATTCCATCTCACTCCTTTCAGGTTGGCTACTATCATGAAAACAAATAACCATAAATTCTGGTGAGGATGTGGAAAAAGAAGAACCCTTCTACACTGTTGGTGGGAATGCAATCTGGTCCATCCATTGTGGAAATCATTGTGGAGGTTCCTAAGACAGCTAAAAACAGATCTACCATATGACCCAGCTATAGCACTCCTAGGCATATATCCTAAGGAGTCATCTCACTATCTTAGAGTTACTTGTTCAACCATATTTATTGCCACTCTATTCACAACAGCTGGGAAATGGAACCAACCTAGATATCCCTCAACTGATGAGTAGAAAATGAAGATATGGCACATTTATACAATGGAGTTGGACTCAGTGGTAAAGAAAACTGAAGTTATGAAATTTGCAGGAAAATGGATGGATCTGGAAAGGATTATACTAAGTGAGGTAACCCAGGCCCAGAAAGCCAAATATCACATGTTCTCTCTCATATGTGGATCCTAGCTATAGATGATTGGACTTCTGTGTGAATAGGAAGAAAACTCAATAGCAGAGACCAGTAAGCTAGAAAGGAGATATAAAAGGAATAGAAAGGAGGAGGGGGGGCTTAATAGGATGGTATTGTATATATGTGAGTAGAAGAATAGATTAATGGGGATGAAAAGGCCTAAGTGAGGTCAGGGGAAGAGATTGAGTAAAGGAAAGGTGGAGGGAGGGCTAACCAAATCTAAGAGGATATAAAAAAATCATATGGAAACCTACTTTTTTGGACAATGGAACACTCAGGAGCTGTAGATTGTTACTAGAAAATTTTCAGTGCCAGAGATGGAATACCTTCCAATGAGTTGTTGGTCAGGGAGGTACCTGATGCCCCCAAAACATTACAGGCCATTGCCGACACTCTTGGTTTCCCACCAGGAAGAGATGGTAAGACCCCATTGCTGAAGACTCCACATACTTGGGCTGCAAGGCCACTGAGAAATCCTGCTGGAACTGAGATGATAACCTCCTGCATGTAGACCAGCTGACAGAAAGCTGGAAGAAG
The DNA here is from genome assembly GCF_020740685.1 of Jaculus jaculus. Lineage (NCBI taxonomy): Eukaryota > Metazoa > Chordata > Mammalia > Rodentia > Dipodidae > Jaculus > Jaculus jaculus. The sequence continues at coordinate 78,146,372 of NC_059107.1, read as the reverse complement.
CCATTCTGCATGCAGCTCAATGGTAGAAAGAGAAATCTATTGAAGATACTCGACAGTGGACACTGCAAGCCTTAATTTTGGTCATCCAGGCCAAGTGAGCCAACTGGTGCAATTGTGGCACATCTGTCATGGTGGAAACCAACTGCCCTCTAATTGAACTGGAGACCAGATCCATGGGAGGGAATATATCCCTGATACTGAAAATTTAAAACATGGGTAGTCATGAGACCTAGGGGGGTAATGTCTGCTGCTGTCTGGATAAATGTGTATACTATGCTTATCAAACTGCCTAGTAAGCACTTCTCTTAATGTCCATACCCTTATATTAATGCTACACTCACTTTTGGTAGAGAATCTTCTCTTTTTAGATGGAAGTGACCTTGGGATGACTCAGAAGGCATCATGGTGCTGGAAAGGAGTGACAGGAGTGCTCAGCACTGCCATATCTCTAGCATACCCTAAGGCTCAGGCTCTACTGCAGAAGAGGTAGCAGAAAGAATGTAAGAGCCAAAGGAAGGGTAGGACTCCTTACAACTTGCTCCCCCTAGACACAAAATGGCCTGGATATCCATGACCTCACAGTGCCTGACACTACCTACACAAGGCTATCATAATAGGAGGAAAAGATGATGACATTAAAATAAAAGGGAGACTGATTGAGAGGGGGAGGGGATATGATGGATAATGGAAGTTCAAAGGGGAATATTGGGGGCCAGAGGGCATTATCATGGGATATTTTTTATAATCATGGAATTTGTTAATAAAAAAAATTGGAAAAGAAAATAAAATATTTAGAAAAGGTATACCTTGTGACACCTTCTCTAGCCAGGTGGTTGCAGATTCATACTACAAACTAGTAAAATACTGAAGATATTAGCTGCCATCTATTCAAATTACCACATTCTGCTCCTGTCCCCCAATTGATTTAAAACCATTACACATTGCAAATTATATTTAGTCCAGTTTTAAAGGTGCTCACAATCTTTACCAACTTAATATTTTTTTAAAGTTCCAAGTCTCTTTTGAGATTTAGGAATGTCTCTTAGCTGAGTCCTATCAAACTAAACAAGCTATACACTTTTAACATATCAAGGCACAGAGAAATCATTTTCAACTGGTGTAAGGCATTGCGAGGAGAGACTAGAACAATGTAAACTCAAACACCATCAGGCAAACACCAAACTTTTTCAGTTTAAGTTTAATATAACCAGAGACAGATAGTCTCTAGATTTTTTAATTCTGCCCTTCCAGGTGGGCATAGTAGTCAGGGAATACTTTCATCTCAGGCCAATAGTGTACTCTATGGTAGTCCTTGTATAGTCTTGGTATATCTAAAACACATTTGGGTCTCCATGTAAGCCATGGTCCAACTTCTAAAGGCTTCTTCAGCCTATCAAGGTCATCACTCTGTCTCATGCTGCATCTCAGCAGTGGCTCCTGGAACCGTCTGTAATTTATGACCACTCCATGCATTTTTTAATGCTTTTAAAATTAATATCAAGTGCGTAGGACACAGCAATATTTTTAATTTAGGGATGAAATAAATTGTAACCTTGAAAAGCAACAGATTATTTATTTATTATTTTAGCCAACTCTTTCTAAAAGTTTGTATTTGTTTGTTTGTTTGTTTTATTTTTATTTATTTATTTCAGAGCAACAGACAGACAAGAGAGAGAAAGAGGCAATTAGAGAGAATGGGTGTGCCAGGGTCTCTAGCCACTGCAAATGAACTCCAGATGCATGTTTCCTTGTGCATCTGGCTTACATTGGTCCTGGGGAATCAAGCCTTGAACCGGGGTCTTTAGGCTTCACAAGCAAGCACTTAACCACTAAGCCATCTCTCCAGCCCAAGAGTTTGTATTTTTATTAGTCTTTTTTTAGGCATCTTTTCTATTGTTTTAATGTAAAGTAGTTTGGTCATCTTCCTTAAGATTATTGTTAATGTGTTGGCAATAGCAGGTTTAGCAACCTAAAACCAGTCTCAGTGTCTGTAATTTTAACTTGCTTGAGGTTTTTCAACTTAAAATCTTAAAGTCTAATATCTTTAGCTAAGCACATCAATCCATAACAAATTTAATTTTGATCAAACTCTTTGGGATTGGGCAGCAGAACTCAGCCAGTTCTTATGTCAGTACCTCAGTTCCAACAAACTTCCACAACATCTAAGTTTATGGGAGATACCTGAATCAAACCACCACATTCCACCCCTGGCCCCAATAAACTGAACCATCCATTTGTAAAATACAATGCATTCAGTCTAACTTTAAAAGTCCACATAGTTTTTATCAATCTCATTGATGTTCAAACATCCCCATAGTCCAAGGTCTTTTAACAGCCATAATACCAAAACAAACAAACAAAAAACCCATAATGGCACAGAGTAAACATTGCAAAAGATGGCACTGGGTAGGCTGGGCATGGTGGTGCACACCTTTAATCCTAGCACTTAGGAGGCAGAGGTAGGAGGATTGCCATGAGTTCAAGGCCACCCTGAGTCTCCATAGTGAATTCCAGGTCAGCCTGAGCTAGAGTGAGACCCTACCTCGGAAAATAAAAAACATGGCACTGGGCATAGCAAAGAAATACCCAACAAATATAAGATTTAAATAGGGCAAGCACAAATTTCTGTAGCTCCAGGTCCAACAACTCTACTTAGTGACAAGTGTCCAAGTTTGATAATTAACCAGTGACAACTCTCTGGAGTTCCAATTTTATGCCCCAGCTAGGTTATGCATAGTCCTGGAATATTTTATCCAGTGCTGGAAGCTCTCCTTGGCAGCCACCTTGTAGTCCTGGCATCTTCATTGGGTCTCCACTTCAATCCATGGTTCATCCTCCATTAGGCTCCAATCAGACTGCTTCATACTACCCATATCCATCTCCAAAACACAACCTCGTGTTACAAATTCAATGACCCTCTTCTTCCTGCATTTGTTATACTCCATAATACCAGGTGGGCTAACAACTTCTTTTTTTTTTTTAAATTTTTATTAACATTTTCCATGATTATAAAATATATCCCATGGTAATTCCCTCCCTCCCCACCCCCACACTTTCCCATTTGAAATTCCATTCTCCATCATATTACCTCCCCATTACAATCATTGTAATTACATATATACAATATCAACCTATTAAGTATCCTCCTCCCTTCCTTTCTCCACCCTTTATGTCTCCTTTTCAACTTACTGGCCTCTGCTACTAAGTATTTTCATTCTCACACAGAAGCCCAGTCATCTGTAGCTAGGATCCACATATGAGAGAGAACATGTGGCGCTTGGCTTTCTGGGCCTGGGTTACCTGACTTAGTATAATACTTTCCAGGTACATCCATTTTTCTGCAAATTTCATAACTTCATTTTTCTTTACCGCTGAGTAGAACTCCATTGTATAAATGTGCCACATCTTCATTATCCACTCATCTGTTGAGGGACATCTAGGCTGGTTCCATTTCCCAGCTATTATAAATTGAGCAGCAATAAACATGGTTGAGCATGTACTTCTAAGGAAATGAGATGAGTCCTTTGGATATATGCCTAGGAGTGCTATAGCTGGGTCATATGGTAGATCAATCTCTAGCTGTTTTAGGAACCTCCACACTGTTTTCCACAATGGCTGGACCAGATTGCATTCCCACCAGCAGTGCAGAAGGGTTCCTTTTTTTCCACATCCCCGCCAACATTTATGATCATTTGTTTTCATGATGGTGGCCAATCTGACAGGAGTGAGATGGAATCTCAATGTAGTTTTAATCTGCATTTCCCTGATGACTAGTGACGTAGAACATTTTTTAAGATGCTTATATGCCATTCGTATTTCTTCCTTTGAGAACTCTCTATTTAGCTCCATAGCCCATTTTTTGATTGACTTGTTTGATTCCTTATTATTTAACTTTTAGAGTTCTTTGTATATCCTAGATATTAATCCTCTATCAGATATATAGCTGGCGAAGATTTTTTCCCATTCTGTAGGTTGTCTCTTTGCTTTTTTCACTGTGTCCTTTGCGGTGCAAAATCTTTGTAATTTCATTAGGTCCCAGTGGTTAATCTGTGGTTTTATTGCCTGAGCAATTGGGGTTGTATTCAGAAAGTCTTTGCCAAGACCAATATGTTGAAGGGTTTCCCCTACTTTTTCCTCTAGCAGTTTCAAAGTTTCCGGTCTGATGTTAAGGTCTTTAATCCATTTGGACTTAATTCTTGTGCATGGCGAGAGAGAAGAATCTATTTTCATCCTTCTGCAGATATTTATCCAGTTTTCAAAACACCATTTGCTGAAGAGGCTGTCTCTTCTCCAATGAGTATTTTTGGCATTTTTATCGAATATCAGGTGGCTATAGCTACTTGGGCTTACATCTGGGTCCTCTATTCTGTTCCACTGATCTACATGTCTGTTTTTGTGCCAGTACCATGCTGTTTTTGTTACTATGGCTCTGTAGTATAGGTTAAAATCAGGTATGGTGATACCACCAGCCTCTTTTTTGTTGCTCAGTATTGTTTTAGATATTCTAGGTTTTTTGTGATTCCAAATGAATTTTTGGATTGTTTTTTCTATTTCCATGAAGAAAGCCTTTGGAATTTTGATAGGGATTGCATTAAATGTGTAGATTGCTTTAGGTAAGATTGCCATTTTCACAATATTGATTCTTCCAATCCAGGAACAAGGGATGTTTCTCCACTTTCTAGTGTCTTCTGCAATTTCTCACTTGAGTGTTTTAAAGTTCTCATTGTATAGATTCTTTACTTCCTTGGTTAGGTTTATTCCAAGGTATTTTATTTTTTTTGATGCAATTGTGAATGGGAGTGATTCTCTGATTTCATCCTCTGTGTGTTTGTTGTTAGCATATATGAAGGCTACTGATTTCTGTGTATTTATTTTGTATCCTGCTACATTGCTGTAGGTTTTGATCAGCTCTAACAGCTTGCTAGTAGAGTCTTTAGGGTCCTTTATATATAGAATCATGTCATCTGCAAATAATGATAACTTGATTTCTTCCTTTCCAATTTGTATCCCTTTTATGTGTGTTTCTTGCCTTATTGCTATGGCTAAGACTTCCAAAACTATATTAAATAGAAGTGGGGACAGTGGACACCCTTGTCTTGTTCATGATTTTAGTGGAAAAGCTTCCAGTTTTTCCCCATTTAGTAATATGTTGGCTGTAGGCTTGTCATAAATAGCCTTTATTATATTGAGATATGTTCCTTCTATTCCCAGTCTCTGTAGGACTTTTATCATGAAGGGATGTTGGATTTTGTCAAATGCTTTCTCTGCATCTAATGAGATGATCATGTGATTTTTGTCCTTCAACCCGTTTATGTAATGTATTACATTTATAGATTTGCATATGTTGAACCATCCCTGCATCTCTGGGATAAAGCCTACTTGGTCAGGGTGAATGATCTTTTTGATATACTCTTGTATTCTGTTTGCCAATATTTTGTTGAGAAATTTTGCATCTATGTTCATGAGGGAGATTGGTCTGTAATTTTCTTTTTTTGTTCTATCTTTGCCTGGTTTTGGTATCAGGGTGATGCTGGCCTCATAGAAGGAGTTTGGTAGAATTCCTTCTTTTTCTATTTCCTGGAAAAGCTTAAGAAGCAATGGTGTTAGCTCTTCCTTAAAAGTCTGGTAAAATTCAGCAGTGAATCCATCCGGGCCTGGGCTTTTTTTAGTTGGGAGATTATTGATAACTGTTCGGATCTCCATGTTTGTTATAGGTCTATTTAAGTGATTAATCTCATTTCGATTTAATTTAGGTAGGTCATATAGATCAAGGAAATCATCCATTTCTTTCAGATTTTCATACTTTGTGGAGTATATGCTTTTATAGTATGTCCCTATGATTTTTTAAATTTCTCTGGAATCTGTTGTGATGTTACCTTGTCCATCTCTGATTTTATTAATTTGTGTCTCTTCTCTCTTTCTTTTGGTCAGATTTGCTAAGGGTTTATCAATCTTGTTTATCCTTTCAAAGAACCAAGTCCTTGTTCCCTTGATTCTTTGGATTGTTTTGTTTCTATTTCATTAATTTCTGCCCTAATCTTTATTATTTCTTCCCGTCTACTGATTTTTTGTTTGCCTTGTTCTTCTTTTTCCAAGGCTTTAAGGCGAAGCATTAGGTCGTTTACTTGCAACCTTTCTAATTTCTTAATATAGGCACTTAAGGCTATAAATTTACCTCTCAGAACTGCCTTCATTGTGTCCCAGAGATTTTGGTATGTTGTGTTCTCATTATCATTTGACTCTATAAATTTTTTGATTTCCTTTTTGATTTCTTCATTGACCCACTCATCATTTAGTAGTGTATTGTTTAGTTTCCATGATTTTGTGTATGCTCTATAGCCTTTCTTGCTACTGATTTGTAGTTTAATTCCATTGTGGTCAGATAGAATGCAAGGAATTATTTCAATTTTCCTGAATTTGTTAAGATTTGCTTTGTGTCCTAATATATGGTCTATTTTAGAGAATGTTCCATGTGCTGCTGAAAAGAATGTATATTCTGCAGCCTTTGGATGAAATGTCCTGTATATATCTGTTAGGTCCATTCCTTCTATGACCTCATTTAGTCCAGATGCCTCTCTGTTTATTCTTTCCCTGGATGACCTGTCAATTGATGAGAGTGGGGTGTTAAAGTCACCCACCACCACCGTGTTTGGTGTTATCTGTGACCTTAGTTCTAATAGTGTTTGTTTGACGAATTTGGGAGCCCCCATGTTAGGTGCATATATGTTTAGGATTGTGATGTCCTCCTGTTGGAGTGTGCCCTTAATCAATATAAGTGACCTTCCTTATCTTTCTTGACTAACGTCGGACTAAAGTCTACCCTGTCTGATATTAGGATAGCAACCCCTGCTTGTTTTCTAGGCCCATTTGCTTGAAACACCGTCTTCCAACCTTTCACCCTAAGATAATGTCTATCCTTTGTAGAAAGGTGAGTTTCTTGGAGACAACAAATTGTAGGATCCTGCTTTTTAACACAGTCTGCAAATCTATGTCTTTTCGTTGGGGCATTGAGACCGTTGATATTAAGAGATATTATTGAAAGGTGTGTATTTATGTTTGCATTTTTTTTTTGTGTGTGTGTGTTTCTGGTTCTACCTGTGCTCTCTTCTGTTAACTGGTATTTGAGTATAGCTTGTTTTTTCTAGGTTCCTTATATGTGTGCTTTTCCTTTTGTTCAGCATGGAGGATTCTATCAAGTATTTTCTGTAGAACTGGTTTTGTCTTCAAATACTCCTTTAACCTGCTTTTGTCATGGAATGTCTTTATTTCTCCATCTGTTTGAATGGATAACTTTGCAGGATAAAGTAACCTTGGTTTACAGTTGTTATCTTTCAGAACTTGGAATATATCACTCCATGCCCTTCTGGCTTTAAAAGTTTGTGTTGAATAATGTGCTGTAATCCTGATGGGCTTGCTTTTGTAGGTAACTTGATTTTTCTCTCTAACTGCTTTCAATATTTTTTCTTTGGTGTGTGTGTTTGGAAGTTTGATTATAATATGGCAAGGAGAGGTTCTTTCTGGGTTTTGTCTGGCTGGGGTTCTAAAGGCTTCCTGTATCTGTATTGGCACCTCTTTCCCAATTTGGGGGAAATTTTCCTCTATGATTTTGTTGAAGATGCTTGCTATGCCTCTGGAGTGGAGTTCTTCTCCTTCTACTATGCCCTGAATTCTTATATTGGATCTTTTCATAGTGTCCCGAATATCTTGAAATTCCCACTCATACTTTTCTATAAGTCTGTCTTTCTCTTTGTTGGACTGCATTAGGTCTGCCACCTGGTCTTCTAGCTTAGATATTCTGTCCTCTCCCTCATCCATCCTACTGGTGAGATTTTCTACAGAGTTTTTAATTTCATTAACTGTGTTCTTCATTGCTAGTAATTCTGACTGGTTTTTCTTTATTATTTCTATTTCCCTATTTATGTCTTGTATTGCCTTCTTTATTTCATTAAATTGGTGTCCTGCCTCTTCTTTGATTCCGTTGATTTCCTCTTTGATTTCCTCTTTGATTTCTTCCTTGATTGTTTTCATAGGTTCTTTGACCTCTTTGAACATATTTATAATTATTCTTTTGAACTCTTTCTCAGGCATTTCCTCTAACTCTTTCTCACTGGAGGACATTTCTGATGCATTAATACTTTTAGGTGGATTTATATCGTCTTGCTTTTTAGTGTTTCTTGTGTTATAATGTATATATTTTTGCATCTTGGATTAAGTTAATGCTTGGATTTTCTAGCTAGCTGTGTATTCTTAGCTGTATCAATTGATTTGATGTAATATATTTTCAGGGTAGGACCTTAAGGTATTAGGTGTGGCTCTTAAGACTCTCAGAGTATCTACAAAGATGTTCTTAGGGGTTGAGTTTCCCTGCTATAGGAGTATTCAAGCAGGCTGAGTGGAATAAAATACAGGTAGATTCTAAAATTTAACTAAACACTGTACACATTCAATCAAAAACAGCCCCGAGTATGTATGCAAGAGTAGTTATTATAATGACCAGATCCTCTGTCAACAAAGAGGTTTAGATTTCTGGTCTGTTGAGGGATCCAAGTCAGCTTGTGACCAAGTGAGACCCTTCCCTGCTGCAATCCCAGTTACCTTGGGTGATTTTGGTCTCAGTCAAGTTGCTGCCTGGGTCGTCGGGCTGCTGTTCTGATTTCTGGAGCTGGGCACTTGCTTTTCCTATGGGGCAAACTGAGCTGCTGCTGCTGCCTCTGCTGCTGCTGTAGCTGCCACTGCTGGAGCCACCACTGCTGCTGAAGCTGCTGCTGCTGTGTCCACTGCCACTGCTCCCCCTGAAGCTGCTGCTTCGGGATCTGCCGCTGCTGCCGCTCCTGGGTCTGCTGATGCTGGGGCCGCTGGTACCGGTGCTGGAGCCGCTGATGTTGCTGCCGAACTCTGCTCCTGGTTGGGTCCCGTTGTCAGCCCACATTGGTGTGGCCGGGTCCCGGGCCGCTGCTCTGTTCGCTGGAGCTGGGTTCAGGCGGTGGGGGAGGGGAGGGAGCCGCGGCTGCTCTGGTTGTCTCGCTGCTCCACGTGTTCTTCTACCTCGCGGTCTGCTCCTCCGCTGCTCGCTGCCGCTCTCCCCTCACGTTTCCCGAGTTGCGGAGAGCACGGTGTGAGGGGAAAATCCCGCACCTGGCTTTTCCTGCGGCTCGAGCCAAGTCTGGCGGCTTTCTGCTGCGCCGCGGCCACGGCTGTTGGCCGAGCTGCCGGAGCCGCTTTTCCCGCCTGTGCAGGCTCTGGATGCTCTATAACTCTTCTACTTCTCCGCTGCCGCTTTAATTTCCTATACACCTCACTTTTTAGTAAAAGTGTGTATTTTGCTGAGTTTTTTTTTTGGTCTTTTTCCCCCCTAGGCTGCTTTGGCGTGGTACCTACGCCGCCATCTTAACCAGAAGTCCCGCTAACAACTTCTTTTTTTTTTTTTTTTTTTTTTTTTTTTTGGTTTTTCGAGGTAGGGTCTCACTCTGGTCCAGGCTGACCTGGAAGTAACTCTGTAGTCTCAGGGTGGCCTTGAACTCACGGTGATCCTCCTACCTCTGCCTCCCGAGTGCTGGGATTAAAGGCGTGCGCCACCACGCCCGGCTCCGCTAACAACTTCTTAATCCATGGGGGAATCAAGCAGAATTTGAAGAACAGGACACTTCTTCAGCATACAGGCCCCTTCAAAAGAGTCTGTATTTTTCCTGTTGTCCTAATAGAAATCAGTTGGCCCAGTTTCAAAAGTTGTAATCTCTCATACCATTGCAGCTGAACAGGCAGCAGTTTCAGCCCAAAGATTTCTTTCTGTGCCATATCCCTATGCTCACACCAGTTCGTTTCTACTCAATGCAACCCTGCACAAGTTCTCAGGACACAGGCAGCACAGGCCTCTCACACAAACTACTTCTAACCCAGTCCACCCTCTAGTCCTTACTGTATTCCGGTCTTTCAACTCTGACCAGGATGATCTATCCAGCTGTACTTAAAACACTGCAAGGCATTTCTTGGGCCAAGATTTCAAATTCATCCACATTCCTCCCACATATTAGTTCTAAAAGGCCAAAAGCCACATAGTCAGGTTTCTAGCAGCAATGATCCCACTTCTTTATACCAATCTTAGTGTTGCAGTCAGGTTTTCATTGCTGGCAGAAAACATCTGACCAAGAGCAGCTTGTGTGTGTGTGTGGGGGGGAGGAGGTTTATTTTGGCTTGCAGACTCAAGGGGAAACTCCATGAAAACAGAGGAAAATGATGGCATGAGCAAAGGGTGGATATCACCTCCTGGCCAACATCAGATGGACAATAGAAACAGGAGAGTTTGCCCAACACTGGCAAGGGGAGACTGGCTGTAATGCCCATAAGCCCATACCCAACAATACACTGCCTCCAGAAGGCTTTAATTCCCAAACTGCCATCAGCTGTAGACCTAGCACTCAGAACAATACCTGAATCAAACCACCATGGGCCTCTTCCCTTATTCTGGATTCTAGTCCTTTGTTGTGTGTGTGCAAGTATATTCCCTTTGGTATCGTATAGAGATTCATTCCCTTTTTGGTACTGAGGTTCCTTAACATGGTCAATTTTGTCAGTTTTTGCCTTTGTGGTTAATACTTTTGTGTGACATGTGATGGTTAACCTTGGTTGACATCTTGAGTGGACTGAGCCATGTCTAGGAAACTGGGTAAGCACACCGTGGTGTGTCTGTGCTATGCTTCCAGAAGTTGTTAGTGAGCGGGGAAGATCCTTGAACATGGGCAGTGCAATCCAACAGACTCAGCCAGGCTGAAATAGTGAAGGAGCGCTTGGCATCTCATCCACTTCTCTTCTTCAGCAGCCATGTTTCTTGCTGCAATACCCTGTGAACATCACACTCTAGGTTCTTCAGTCTTTGAACAAGGACTTACAACATTGGCTGTCTAGGGAGTCAGCAGGCCTCAGATGACATTTCGTTACCCCTTTCTTCTGGGGTTTCCAGCTTCCTCGAGTGAGGAGTTTCTGGCCTGCATGTCTTGGCCTGCAGACATCCATTATGGTACAATCTAGCCTCTGACCATGTAGGCTAATCAAACAAATTCCCTCATAATGATATACTTTACTGACTCTTTTTTTGAAGAAACACGGCTAAGATACATTTCTTCACAGGTCTCCTAACAGTATCTTCTATGCCTTTACCACTGTCTCTGCCTTTGGACTTTATTTTGTAAGACTCCCCAAACGAGGACCCCACGCTCTGCCCGGATATGGCGACACCCCAAATCACTTACGAGAAGCGGTCTTGATGCAAACTGCAAGAGGATTTTATTCCAAGCGCGCTGGGGCCCACAGTCGTACACCACACAGGGGTAGAGGACTGCAGAGCCCCGAATGCAGGAACGGGACAGTTTTTATAGGGTTTCTAACAAAGCCTGTGCATTAGACCAATCATTTTTTTAATATCAGGAGCCCACGGGGTGCGAGGCAGTCAGTTTGTGCCACTCCATAGTTTCTAAGCCAGTTAGTTTAATTTGTTCAAGCCCCTTGTGGACCAATCAGTCTCTTATGACCTTGGTGGTCAGCATTTGCGCAGGTCCTTGGGTGGGAGTAGCAGAGTGTGGTATCAGCCTCCTATGACCTTGGTGGTCTGAGGCAGGCTGCTACAGCTTATGGTGCGGGCTACTAAGGCTTACAGTGTGGGCTATTAAGGCTTATAGTGTAAGGCTTATGGTGCAGGCTATTTACAGAAACCAAATAAGTGGTTTACTTCATTACTCATTTCCCATCCTTGAGGGCTATCTCATGCCCTTTTTACCTAGTTTTATATTAGGAGCAGGCTCTGATATAATGAGAAGAGGGATTCTTTACTTGCTTTCAACAGAGAGTAAAGCCTGGAGTTTGAGGTATGCAGGGGCCCGCTTAAGCTCCCTTTGGAGCGTGATAGTATTTCTGGGCTTCTGAAATTTTGGGCCTTTCAATTTCACCTGGAATTATTTTTAAGTTTGATGTGCACTGGGGAATTTTTAAAATGTGGACACCCTAGCTACCAGCACTAGTCATCAAAACCACTCTCATCCTGTCTTAATTTCTGTATAGTCATCTCTCACATTAAACATTCATGTATGTTTCCATGGACTGTTTGTCTCAGAAACAGTCCACCCATGTGTAATCTTGATATAGAGTGGACATTTATTTTTCCCTCATTGCTTTATTTTAAATATTTATTTATGAAAAAGAGAGAGAGAGAGATAATGAGAGAAAGAGAGAGAGAGAGAAGAAACAAGATAGAATGGGGGCACCAGGGCATCCTGCCACTGAAATTGAACTCCAGATGTATGTACCACTTTATGCACCTGGTTTTATGTTAGTACTTGAAATTGAACCTGGTCCATCAGGCTTTGTAAGTAAGCAGTCTTAACTGCTGAGACATCTTTCTAGGCCCACCTCATTGTTTTTCTTCAAGAATGTCTTGGCTCTTTTTTTTTTTTTTTTGCCTTTTGTTATTTAGACATTTTATTTGTTTGTTTGTGGTATTAAGGATTGGACCTAGGTCCTTCTGCATGCAAGGCAAGCACTGTACCACAAAGTTATGTGCCAAGACTTATTTATGTATTTTAGATAGAAGTGGCAAAGCTGAACAGCTTTTGAGGTTTTATTTCATTCATTTTATAAATGAATTTAAGAATTGATAGTTGACAATATTGAGTCTGTCAGCTGATGCATGCAGTTTGAGTACATCTTTGGACATTTAAGTTTAATTAATAACTGTATTTATGTCATTCCATGAGAGTTGTAACTGATCAATGGCTCCAAAGACATCAGGTTCTATTCCCTAATAAATGTTGCCTTGTTGCAAAAGAGTCTTTGTCGATGTGATTTTAAAATGCAGAGATTATCTTGTGCTGCTTGGGTGGGATTTTTATGTGTCACTGTAAGAAGTAAAGTAGAGGAGATTCCACAGGGAACTCTGGCAGTTGAATCACACAGGTGGAGAGTGGAGCCAGAAGCAGAGGAATGTGGCCACTGGAGGTGGGAGAAGGCAAGGGGCAGTTCTCTCACTGGGCTTCTGGGACTGTTGGTTTCCACTTTGTGATAATGGTTTCAGATTCTGGTCTCTGGAACGTTAATGGAAAACTCTTTCTTGTTTTAGCCCACCAAAGACATTATAGCAGCCATAGGAAACAATTCAGAGGCTACTTCATCTTTTGCCATATTTATTCCTAGGTATTTAATAGTTTGTGTATGTGTGAGAGAGATGTGTATCAGGCATCTGCACTGCAAGGATTCTACAGAGCTACAACCTAGCTCATGTTTCCATATTTTATTTTTTTGTAAGGAAGGAAAGGAGAGGAGAAGAGAGAGAGAAGAGTGAATGAGAGAGCATGGGTGTACCAGGACCTCTTGCTGCTGCACAGGAACTCCAGATCCATGAGCCACTTTGTGCATCTGCCTTTTCATGTGTACCGGGGAATTAAACCTGGTCTGACAGACTTTGCAATCAAGCACTTTAACCTCTAAACCATCTTCTCAGCCAGCCCCTATTTCAAATTTGAGAAATCTTCATTGTTCTTGTCAATTATATCTTTTGTTAAAAACCACATTTTTTTTAGCTCTTTGTCACTGGCATAGAAAGATATACAATGAAATTGTGTATGCTGACTTTTGTAAGCAAGCATTTTTAACTGCTAAACCATCTCCCCAGCTATATGTTTTTGTTTACTCCAACTCTGCTAAACTAACTTCCAATGGATCTTCTCTGTGTACAGACTCATATTGTAGGGTAACAGTAGGTTTGTTCTTTTTTCCTTCCAATCCTTACACATTTTCTAAAAAAAAAAAAAAAAAAGGCTTTACTATGCTCTCTAGGACTCCAACAATATCCTTGAAAAGAAATGATAATGCTACTTCCTTGTTTTGTTTTACTCTCAAAGGAACACTTTCCACATTTTACTGTTTGGTATTTCTGTAGGTTTTGTAGATACTGTATCAGGTTATAGAAATTTTGTGGTGTGTGTGTGTGTGCTGGAGATTGAGATTTTTCCCATGTCAGTTAATTGGATATGGTTCTGACTTGTTTCCCAGAACCAGCTATGGGTTCTGTTCCACTGAGTGGACCCATTAGCCAAATCAAGACAGCTGGTTGCCCACCATGGCTGTGTGCCACTAGTGCACTTGTGTGTCACATCAGGTTGTTTGCTGCTGAGTAGCTTAGACCATGAGCTGCTTGGAAAGAGGTTGGTCATTTTCCCGCAGTTGATCATGTATCACCTTCTGGCACTAGACAAGCTAACTGTCTGGGGACTGACTTCCAGTTTCCAGCCAGGTCATGCCATGTTCCATACCAACAGCATATGGTATCTTCAGTAGTAGAGTCTTACCATTAACCCTTGGTGGGTCATCAAGTACTCTTACAGAAATCTGTCTTCTTTTGGGAAACCTTGTAGCTCATAGTAGATGTTAACTGCATGCTACTACTGGGAGTTACAGGCCAGCACTAAGGAAAAGAAGGAAGAAAAAGATAGGTGATATAAAAAAGAAAAAGGAGAGGGAGAGAGAGAAATAGGAAAAGATTAAGGTTAGTCTTTATCATAACCTCTCCAGGGCCCTGTGATTCAGGTGTTCCCTCTAAGGACCTGATAAAGGTTCAACCATTTAGTCTGTCTTTTAGGACATAGAATTTTATGGTACCTATTGTAGTCAGGTTGCATTGCTGGTAGAAATCACCCAACCAAGAGAAGCTTCTGGGCAAAAGATGTTTATTTTGGCTTACAGGCTCAAGGGGAAGCTCCACAATGGCAGGGGAAAACATGGCATGAGCAGAGGGTGGACATCACCCCTTAGCCAACATAAGGTGGACAATAGCAACAGGAGAGTGTGCCAAACACCAGCATGGGGAAACTGGCTATAATACCCACAAGCCTGCCCCCAATAATAAACTCCCTCCAGGAGACATTCATTCCCAAATCTCCATCAGCTGGGAATCTAGCATCCAGAACACCTAAGTTTATGGGGACACCTGAATCCAACCAATACATTCTTCCCCTGGCCCCCATAAATTGATATCCATACCATATCCATGATGTAAAATACAATGCATTCAGTCCAACTTTAAAAGTCCCCATAGTTTTTATCAATTCCAATGATGTTCATACATCCAAGATCTTTTAACTGAGCCATAATACCAAAAAATAACCTCAAAACCCCATAATGGCATAGAATAAACTGCAAAAGATGGCATCGAGCATAGCAAAGAATATTCAGTTAATACAAGATTTAAAACAACCAGGGAAAACATCAAACTCTATAGCTTCAAGTCCAACTACTCTAGTCAATGACAAATCTCCAAGCTCAATAACTCTAACCAGCAACAAGTCTCTGGCATTCCAATTCCACCCTTCCAGCTAGGCTACTCATAGTCCTGGAAAACTTCATCCAGGACCAGCAGCTTTCCTTAGCAGCCATATTGTAGCCCCGGCATCTCCACTGGGTCTCCAACTGCAATCTGTGGTTCATCCTCATGGCCCCATGGGGTTTCTGTGAAGGCAACCACAAACCTGCTTCACAATGTCCATGTCCATTTCCAAAACACAAGACTGTGCTGTAAACTCAATGACTCTCTCTTTCCTGCATTTCTTTGTCTCATTTATTTTATTTTTTTTGAGGCAGGGTCTTACTGTAGCCCAGGCTGACCTGGAATTCACTATGGAGTCTCAGGGTGGCCTTGAACTCACAGCAATTCTACCTCTGCCTCTAGAGTGCTGGGATGAAAGATGTGTGCCACCACGCCCTGTTTTCCTGCATTTTTTATAGTCCACAATACCAGGTAGGGTGCCCATTTGTTAATCCATGGGGGAATAAAGCAGACTTTGAAGAACAGGACACTCCTTGAGCACTCAGGCCCCTTCAAAAGAGTCTACATTCTTTCTGTTGCCCCAGTGCAGGTCAGCTAGCCCTGTCTCAAAGGTTGTAATCTCTCAAACAATTTGCAGATGAACGGGCAGCAGTTTAGGCCCAAAGATTTCATTATTTCTGTGCCATATCCCTCTGCTAACACCAGTTCATTTCTATGCAAAACAACCCTGCACAACTTCTCAGGACATGGGCATTACAGCAAGCTTCTCACACAAACTGCTAGCCCAGTCCAAGCAAAGCTCTTTCTCACCCTCATAAGCCAAACCTCACAGTCCATAGTTCTTCCTGCATTCAGGTCTTTCAACTCTGACCACAATAGTCCATCAAGCTGTATTTGTAGCACTGCAAGACATCTCTTAGGCCAAGGTTTCAACTCCATCCACATTCCTCTTGAAAATCAGCTCCAAAAGGCCAAAGCCATACAGTCAGGTGTCCAGCAGCCTTCCCACTTCTCGGTACCACTTTACTGTTGCAGTCAGATTTGTATTGTTGGTAGAAATCACCCAACCAAAAGCAGCTTCTGGATAAGAGGTTTATCTGGGCTTACAGGATTGAGGGGAAACTCCATGATGGCAGGGGAAAATGATGGCATGAGCAGAGAGTGGACATCACCCCCTAGCCAACATAAGGTGGACAATAGCAACAGGAGAGTATGCTAATACTGGCACGGGAAAACTGGCTATAACACACGTAAGCCCACCTCTAACAATACACTCCCTACAAGAGGTGTCAATCCCCAAATCTCCATTAGCTGAGAACAAAGCTTCCAGAACACCTAAGTTTAAGGGGGGCACCTGAATCAAACCACCACAGTACCACTGCCTTTTTGGTACAGTTTTTTGTCCCCCCCACCCTTACCCTCCCCTCCCACCCCACTCTCCATATTGTCTGGTCCTCGAGATGCTTATTGGGTATGTCAGCATCTCGGCACATTCAGGTTAGGAGCCACAGATGAGTGAGGCCATGCGATGATTATCTTTCTGTGATTGGGTGAATTCACTGAGAATGACCTATTCCAAGTTCGACCATTTTTCTTCAAGTTTTGTTGTCAGTTTTCCTTACTGCTATGTAGAGTTCCATTGTGTAGATATACCACATCTTGGTTATCCATTTATCTAATGATGGCCATGTGGGTTGATTCCAGCTCTTACCTATTATGAATTGAGAAGCTATGAACATGGTTGAGCAAATCTCTCTGAACTGAGGCATGGAGTTTTTGGGGTCAATGCCCAGTAAGGGACTAACTAGGTCTGTTGGTAACTCTATAGTCAACCTTTTTAGGAGTCTCCATATTGCTTTCCATAGTGGTTTTACCGTCTTATATTCCCACCAACAGTGAATGAGGGTTCCTATTTCTCCACATCCTCATTAGCATTTGTTCTTTTAATGTTTGCTATCCTTACTGGGGTAAGGTAGAATCTCATAGCTGTTTTAATTTGCATTTTCCTGATGATTAGGGATGATAAACATTTTCTTAAGTGTGTGTTAGCCATTTGTATTTCTTCCTCTGAGAACTCCCTGTTCAGTTCTCTGCCCCATTTTATGAGTGGTTTGTTTGACTTTTTATTGTTCAGGTTATTGAATTCTTTGTAGATTCTAGAAATTAGGTCTCTCTCAGTTGTATAGCCAGCAAAAATTTTCTCCCATTCTGTGGGTAGTCTATTGGCTCTGCTTATTGTATGTTTGTCTGTGAAAAAACTTTTCAGCTTCATGAGATCCCAATGGTTGAGTGATCGTTTAAGTTCCTGAGCTACTGGGGTTTTGTTCAGGAAGCCTTTTCCCATTCCTATATCATGGAAAGTTCTTCCTATTTTTTCTTCCAGTAGCAGCAGTGTTTCCAGTCTTACTCTTGGTTCTTGATTCATTTGCACTTGATTTTTGTGCATGGCAAAGTGTGTGGATCAAGTTTCATTTTCCTGTATATGGTTATCTTGTTTGTCCTGCACCATTTATTGAAGATGCTGTGTTTTTTCCAGCCCCCTTAGGGCCTTTGCCAAATATCAAGTACTTCTAGTTACCTGACCCAAAGTTGGGTCCTTGATTCTGTTCCATTGGTCTATAATCCTGTTTTTATGCCAGTACCATGCTGTTTTTATTACTATGACTGTGTAATATAGCTTTAGATCAGGTATGGTGATGCCTAACAAGGTGTTTCTTTTGCTGAGGATATGCTTGGGTATCTGAGGCCTCTGCCATCCCATATGAATTTTGAGATCACTTTTTCTCTCCCTCTGAAGAAAAATGTTGGGATTTTTATTGGCATGTCATTAAATCTGCATATTGCTTTTGGTAAGATTGCCATTTTCACAATGTTAATTCTGCCTATCCAGGAGCATGGGAGGTCTTTCCATTGTTTCAAGTCCTCCTCAATTTCTTACTTGAGTGTTTTAATGTTTTCATTGTATAGGTCTTTCATATCCTTGGTTAATGTTATTTGAAGGTATTTTATTTTTTGTTCCTATTGAAAATATGGCAATATCACTTATTTCTTTTTTTGTATTTTTGTTTTTTGCATATAGAAAGGCTACTGATTTTTGTGCATCAATTTTGTATCCTGTTACTTTGCTGAAGGAGTTAATCACCTTTAGCAGTTTTGAGATGGAGATTCTTGGGTCTTTTATGTATAGAATCATGTTGTCTACAAATAGGGCTAACTTAATTTCTTTCTTTCCAATTTTTATCCCTTTTATTTCTTTCTCCTGTCTTACTGCTTTTTTTTTTTTAGTAGATAACTTTTTTTTTTAAATTTTTTATTTATTTATTTGAGAGTGACAGACACAGAGAGAAAGACAGATAGAGGGAGAGAGAGAGAGAATGGGCACGCCAGGGCTTCCAGCCTCTGCAAACGAACTCCAGACGCGTGCGCCCCCTTGTGCATCTGGCTAATGTGGGACCTGGGGAACCGAGCCTCGAACCAGGGTCCTTAGGCTTCACAGGCAAGCGCTTAACTGCTAAGCCATCTCTCCAGCCTCTGTCTTACTGCTTTAGCTAGGACTTCCAGTACTATGGTGAAGAGCAGAGGTCAGAGTGGGCACCTCTGTCTTGTTCCTGATCTTAATGGAAATTCCTTCAGTCTCTCTCCATTAAGAATTATTTGGGCTTTAAGGATTCCTGGCACATCTCTTGCTGTTAATTTGTAGCATTACAGCATTGTGATCTGATACCATGAAGGAAATTACATCAATCTTCCTAAATATATGGAAGCAGAGTTTATGACCCAGTATATGATCTATTTTAGAGAAGGTTCCACAGGCTGCTGAGAAGAATGTGTAATCTGTGTATTTTGGGTAGATTGTTATGGAGATGTCTAAGTGTTCTGTGGTTTTGTTGAGCTCTCTTACTTCACTGTTAATTTTCTGCTTGGATGATCTGTCTATTGCTGATAGTGGAGTATTGATGTCCCCAACTATTATGGTGTTGGTGCTTATTTCTACTTTGTTGTCTAGCAGGTTTTGTTTTATGAATTGTGGTGCACCTGTATTTGGTGCATAAAGATTGATGATTGTTATATCCTTTTTTTGTATCATTCCTTTGAAAAGTAAGAAGTGCCTTTCCTTGTCTTTTTTGATTACTTTTAGTTTGAAGTCTATTTTATCCAATATTAGTATAGCTATACCTGCTTGTTTTTTATTTCTGTTTGCTTGGAATATCTTTCTACCCTTTCATCCTGAGGAGATGTCTGTCTTTAGTGGTGAGGTGGGTTTCTTGAAGACAGCAGGTTGAGGGGTCTACTTTTCTGATCCATCCTGCTACCTTATGTCTCTTGGTGGGTGAATTCATAAGGACATTAATATTTTGGGTAATGACTGTGAGGTTTGATTTAATCCCTGCCATATTGTGGTGGTTTTTATGGTTTGTTGTTTTCTTGGACTTTGTAGTTTTTTTGTGCCTTTTCTGAGTTTGGTTATTGTGATCTGCTTCTTGTGGGCACTTGAAGTTGGTTATTTGCTTCTGTGTGGAGAATTCCTTGTAGTACTCTCTGAAGGTTGGCTTTGTGTTCATATAGTTGTAAATCTGAGTTTTATTGTGGAAAGTATTTCTTTCACCATCTATTATGAATGGTACTTTTGGTGGGTAGAGTAGTTTGCGTTAGAAGCCATAGGTTCTTAGACTTTACAGTGTTCCATTCCAGGCCCTCCTGGCATTCAGTGTTTCCATTGAGAAGTCAGAAGTAATTCTGATGGGGCTGTCTTTTATATGTAATGTGTTGTTTCTCCCTAGCTGATTTTAGGACTTTCTATTTGTTATCGATGTTTAGGATCTTAAGGATAATATGTCTTGGATAATTTCTGCTCTGGTCCAGTCTGTTTGGAGTTCTGTTAGCTTCTTGTAACTTTATAGGACTTTCTTTTGAGAGAATGGGAATGTTTTCTTCAATAATTTTGTTGAATAAGTTCTCCATGCCTTTGGTCTGAATTTTTCCCCCTTCTGGCATTACCATGATCTGAATGTTGGGACATTTAAGAGTATATCATGGCTCCCTCATGTTCTGTTCTCAAAAATTTTGAACTTATTGAAACTTTTGGACTCATGAGCTGTTTATTCTGTTTTTTCTTCCAGTTCTGAGTTTCTGTCCTCCACAAGGCTGACTCTATTCTTGAGAGCTTCTATAGTTTTAGGCTTGTTCTGTTTGGTTTGTATTTTCTACTGCTTTTTATATACAGTTTCCATTGTTCTGTTGAGTTCCCTCTTCATGCCATTTTCTGATTTTCTTAATGCTTCTTGGATTTCATCTTTGCAATTCTTTATGTCTTCATTGAGCTTAGCCAGCTGGGCATTGAGGTCTTCTTCTTCTTTTTTTTTTTCCTCTCTCTCTCTCCTTCAGATCATTTAACTGTCTTTGGAACTCTTCCTGGTTCTTTTCTATTCGGTTTAATCTAGTGAGGATAGCATTCATACCATTATTGGTCCTTTGTTGATTTTCTGCAAATTCTGCTATTTGCTTGGTCAGGGTTGCATGGCATTTATCTTCATTTTTGGGTTCTGATCCTATTGTCTCTTCTATGTTTTGTTTAGAGACATCCATTGTGTGACTGGATAATCTTGTTGGATTTACTTGCATTTGATTTTTCATGTTATTCCTTTTGTGCTGTGGTCTGTCCCTCATAGTGTAGTTGTCTTAGTCAATTTAGGAGGAAGCTGTAATTTACCCTTGAAGTGTCTTCAGTGATTATTCCCTTTTATTTTTTGCTTCTGCTAGGCTTTTGATGACAATGGGGCCTGCCTGCTCAGAGGAAAGAGCCCGTGAGGCTCTGGTGGGGGTCCAGGGACCTGATTAAGGGGCTTGTTGTTCTGTGGTTTGTGGTATGGGACTGTGTGTTCAGGTGGCCTGAGGGGACAGGGGATGTGGGGAATGGGACATAGCAGACTGTTGTTGGGGCTGGGCTGTGAAGGGGGGGATGGAAGTGTGTGGTGGTTCCAACATGCTGAGGGGTGAGGGGATGAAACAGCAGATCCCTTGGAATACTGTGGCAGGAGTGGATGGGACAGCTGGGTCCTGTGACAAGGCAGGGTGTGGATATGGGGATGTCACACACCTGGAGGTCCCCTTTAGGAATGCTAGCCTGTTGGCCTGGATCCATGCACGTGGGTGGAGGGGTGATGGAAAGTGGGAAGGCATTAGAGAGGGAAGGTTCCCTGTGAGAATGCTAGACTGCTGGCTGGGTCTGCACACATGGTTGGGGTTGTGCGTGAGTGGGATGGCATTGGCATGTGGAGGTCCCCTGTGTGAAGGCTAGCCTGGTGGCCTGGATCGGTGCATGGAGGTGTGGGTGATGGTAAGTGGGAAGGCATTAGCGGGAGGTTCCCTGTGGGAATGCTAGCCTGATGGCCTGGGTCCACCCACGGGGGTGGGGGTGGCAGTGTGTGGGATGGCATTTGCAGGTGGAGGTCTTCTGGGGGAAAGGTAGCCTGCTGGTCTGGGTTCAATCATGGGGGTGGGGGGTGGTGGCAGTGTTCACGTGTGGATCTCTTTGGTGGCATTACGCCTAGAGTGTGTGTGGGGGCATTAGTCTGCTGGCCTGGGTCTGGGAACAGGGGGTGGATTGGCAGTGGTAAGTGGGAAGGTTCGTGCATGGAGCTACTGTAGCCTGCTGGTCTGGGTCCACTTAGCCTGCAGTTCATGCAGGAAGAACCTTGTGGCTGGGACTGTGGCTAAGTTGGCTGCTTGAGGGGATTGGGGGACTGGTGGGCTATCCGAGAGTATGTTAATCAGCAGATTTCCTACTTTGCTCCTCTATCCCCCTCCCACTGGTAGTCTACCAGAATCTTCAAACCCCTAACAAATCCAATTAACCCTAAAGGACTTGCCTTTCCTTTCCCAGTAGGTGAAGTGTGGATGCCATCTTGACGAGAAGTCTGTTTTTTATTTTTTGGATTTTCAAGGTAGGGTCTCACTCTGGTCCAGGCAGACCCAGAATTAACTATGTAGTCTCAGGGTGGCCTCAAACTCTTGGTGATTCTCTTACCTTTGCCTCCCAAGTGCTGGGATTAAAGGTGTGTGCTACCATGCCAGGCTAGTTTTTAATTTTTTTATTTGAGCGATTGGGGGAGAAAGAAAGAGGAACAGGCAGATAGGAACAGGCAGAGAATGGGTGTTTCAGACCCTCTAGGCACTGCAAATGAATTCCAGATGCATGTGTCACCTTGTGCGTCTGGCTTATGTGTGTACTGAGGAATCGAACCTGGATCCTTAGGCTTATGCAGACAAGTGCCTTATCTGATAAGCCATCTTTCCAGCCTGCAAACTACCACAATCTGCCCCTGGCTCCCAATAAATTTACAGCCATTTCTCAATGTAAATTGTATTCAGTCCAACTTCAAAGTTTTTACCAACTTAAGATAGTTTGAAAGTCCCAAGTCTCATCTGAGGTTCAAGATTGTCTCTTAACTGTGAGTCCTGCAAAATCAAAACAAGTTATATACTTTCAACATATAATGGTACAGAGTAGACATTTACATTGCTGTAAGGAAAGACTGGACCAATGTAAACTCAACAACCATTAGACAAACATCAAACATTTGCAGTTTGAGCCCAATATCCATAACCAATGACTGGCCATCTCAAGATTTTCTAATTCTTCCCCTTCAGATGAACTGAATAACTAGGGTAAACTTCCATGCCAAGCCAACAGCACCCCATGGTAGCCTTTGAGCAGTCTTGATATATTTAAACATCCTTGGTCCTCCGCTGAAAACCAGGGTCCATCTTCCAATGGCTTTATTGTCCTATCAGGGTCATCTCACCCTGCCTTACTTGCTGCATCTCAGTAGTAGCTCTGAGAACAATGTGCACTTTATGACCCATTCCATGCATTTTTCATGTTTCTGAAACCCAGTTGTTCAGGACACAGCATGTTGTTAGTTCAGGGACAAAATAAATTATGGCTTTGAAGAGCAGGTTTCTTTCTTTCTAAAGAGTTTCCATTTCTGCCATTCAGTATTTCTGGAGTGAATAACCTCAGACAATTTGTTTGCATTGTTTCAATGTAAAGCAGTTAGGCCAGTCTTAATCATGGTAATATCTCCTTAACAATAACAGCTTCAGCAACAATTCTCAGTGCCAGTAATTTTAAATTTGCTTGAGTTTTTCCAACTTTAAATCTTAAAATTTTCAATTCTATATCTCTAGCCAAGCACATCAATTCATTACAAATTTAACCTTGATCAAACTCTCTGAGGGATGGACAGCAGAATGCAGCAAGTCCTTATGCCAGTAGCCTAGTTCCAACAAAGTCCTGTGAAGTCTTTTCTTCCTCTTAAGAAGTTCATAAGCTAAGCCTCCAAATACAATTCTGTCTGCACTCAGTATTTTCAAACTCTCATGAGAATAACCCATAAAACTTGGCTTACTGACCTGGAAGGGATCTTCAGTTACCCGTATCAAGTTTCCCATTTCTCTAGCACACAAGTTCCAAAAGACTAAAATCCACATGGTTAAATTCATCTCAGCAACAACCCACTCTCTGGTACCAATTTCTGTCATAGTTAGCTTCCCATTGCTTGGATAAACCTCCAACCAGACACAGTTTATGGGAGGAATAGGAATTATTTCTGGCTTACATATCCAGAGGAAGTTCCACAGTGGCAAGAAAGGGAAAATCCACCACTAAAAGCAAGAGCAAAATTAACAGCCAAACAGGCAGAACTCAGACTGATCTGTACATACCTTAGCCTGGAATTCCAGATCTGCTGCCAAACACACCTTAGGGCTGGACCCTAGGATCTGCCCACAGAGATACTGCCTCCAGTCAGGTGGCTGGAAATCCAAGTTACAACTTTGAATAAAACTTCTGAATCTATTGGGGGACATCCATTCAAACTACCACGGCCTGTTTGGAGTCACTGGATTTGGAGTTCCCATTGGAAATTCTCATTCATGAACTCTGGTTATTTCATATGTCAGGAATTATTCTTATCCTCTAGGCCTAGTTTTCATCTTTTGCATCTCTGTGCTTTATTCTGCTGGTTAACTAGTTTACTTTTACCCATGTCTAAATTGTTAAAGCAACCTTTGGATTTGTTTATTAAATGTCTGTTAAGAAAACATTTCAAAAAAAAAGAAAAAAATTTATTCAAATACGTGTCCACATGCATAAGAATACTCATACACCCATTTCAGTACACAATACCCACAAACATACACAATAGGAATTTTATAAACTCTGTGTTTTTATTATTTCCATGGCACATTTATCCTTTATTTTAAAATATTTCTTTTTATTTATTTATGAGAGAGAGCGAGAGAGAGCGAGAGCGAGAGCGAGAGCGAGAGAGAGAGAGAGAGAGAGAGAGAGAGCGAGCATGCCAGGGCCTCTAGCCACTGCAAATGAACTCCAAACACATGTGCCACCTTGTGCATCTGGCTTTCGTGCATTCTGGGGAGTCAAACCTGTTTCCTTAGGCTTTGCATGCAAATGCATTAACTGCTAAACCATCTTTCCATCCATGTGGAACAATTTAATAAATCACAATGAATTCATGGAATTGTTCAGCAGCCTTGGCAATTCAGGGAAGAATTCTTCCAGCTTTCCAGTAAGCTCTTTTGAACATGATTGCAGCCCACTCACTGACTTTTAAAATGCCAACTGTCATGTATATACATATATATATCATGTATATACATGTATATTTTTCAGATGGAGTCAAGGTTGGCCTCAAAATCATAATACTCCTGTGCCAATCTCTTAAGCAGCTGTGATTACATGCATGATAGATGTATCATATACCTCTGTTTTTATTTAATTTAATTAATTTATTTCTTTGCAAAGAGAGAGGGAGGGAGGGAGACAGAGAGAGAGAGAGAGAGAGAGAGAGAGAGAGAGAGAGAGAGAGAGGACACAGTCAGAGAAAGAATAGATGCACCAGGGCTTCTAGCCACTGAAAATGAACTTCAGATGCATGCACTCCCTTGTGCATCTGGCTTATGTGGGTACTGGAGAGTTGAATCCTTTGGATTCACAGGCAAACACCTTAACCCCTAAGCCATCTCTCCAGCCCATCTCTCTCTCTCTCTTTTTTTTTTTTTCACTAAGCTCATTTTGGTGTCTATAGCTCTGGTCATTATTTTATCTCCCATAAAGTTAACTTTTTTTTAATTTTTATTTTATTTTTTAAAAAATTTTTTATTTATTTATTTGAGAGCAACAGACACAGATAGAAAGACAGATAGAGGCAGAGAGAGATAATGGGCGCGCCAGGGCTTCCAGCCTCTGCAAACGAACTCCAGACGCATGCGCCCCCTTGTGCATCTGGCTAACGTGGGACCTGGGGAAGCGAGCCTCGAACCAGGGTCCTTAGGCTTCACAGGCAAGCGCTTAACCGCTAAGCCATCTCTCCAGCCCAACTTTTTTTTTTAAAGAAAACTTTTTTTGATTGACAACTTCCATAATTATAGACAGTAGAGCATGATAATCCCCTTCATGTTTCCCTTCACAATCCCACTCTCCATCATTATCCCTTCCCACTTTTAATTAGTCTTTTATTTTGATGTCATCATCTTTACCTCCTATTATGATGGTCGTGTGTAGGTAGTGTCAGACATTGCAAGGTCTTGGGTATCCAGGCCATTTTGTGTCTAGAAGAGTGCATTGTAAGGATTCCTATCCTTCCTTTGACTCGTACATTCTTTCTGCCACCTCTTCTTTAATGGACCCTGAGCCTTGGGAGTGTGACAGAGATGTTTCAGTGCAAAGTACTCCTCTATCACTTCTTCTCAACACTATGGTAACTTTTTTCTTTTTTCTATTGACAACTTCCATAATAATAGACAATAACCCAGGTAATTTCCTCCCTATCCCCACTTCCCCCTTTGAAATTCCATTCTCTATTGTACATTTCCCCTTCTCAATCTGTCTCCCTTTTATTTTGATGACATCATCTTTTCCTCCCATTATGATGGTCTTGGGTAGGTAGTGTCAGGCACTGTGAGATCATGGATATCCAGGCCATTTCGTGTCTGGAGGAGCACGTTGTAAGGAGTCCTACCCTTCCTTTGGCTCTTACATTCTTTCTGCCAACTCTTTGGCAATGAACCTGAGCACTGGAAGGTGTGACAGAGATGTTTCCATGCTGAGTCCTCCTCTGTCACTTCTTCTCAGAATTATTGTGCCTTCTGAGTCATCACAAGGTCTACACTGATTTACAAATGGCTATACCAGTTGACATTCCCATCAACAGTGTAGAGAGGCTCCTCTTTTTCCACATCTTCACCAGCATTTATTGTCATATGTTTTCTACATATATATTTTATTGACAACTTCTATACTTTCAGGCAATAAACCATGATATTTCCCTCACCCCCCACTTTCCACTTCACAACTCTGCTCTCCATCATATCCCCACCCCCTCTCCATTAACCTTTTTTTAAATTTCGTGTCATCATCTTTTTCCCTTATTATAAGGGGCTTGTGTACATATTGCTAGGCACTTCAAGGTCATGGATATCAATGCCAATTTCTGTCTGAACAGTTTCATTGTATGGAGTGGCACCTTACTTTGGCTCTTATATTCTTTCTGCCCCCTCTTCCACAATGGAACCTGATCTTGGAGACTATGATAGAGATGTTTCAGTGCTGAGTACTCCTCTGTCCCTTCTTCTCAGCACTATGTTGCTTTTTGGGTCATCCCAGTGGTCATCACCATCTGAAAAGAGAAGCTTCTCTAACCAGTAGTGACAGTAGCATTAATCTATGGGTATTAGCATTAAGTAAAGTGCTTACATGGCAATTTGGTGAGAATAATATATGCATTTATTCAGACAAGAGCAGGCTTTATACCCCTAACACTCATGACCTCCCCTGAAATAGGCTTTTTAAAATTTTTTTTGTTCATTTTTATTTATTTATTTGAGAGTGATAGAGAGAGAAAGAGGCAGAGAGAGAGAGAGAGAGAGAGAGAGAGAGAGAGAATGGGCATGCCAGGGCCTCCAGCCACTGCAAACGAACTCCAGATGCGTGCGCCCCCTTGTGCATCTGGGTAACGTGGGTACTGGGGAATCGAGCCTCAAACCGGGGTCCTTAGGCTTCACAGGCAAGTGCTTAACCACTACGCCATCTCTCCAGCCCATGGAATAGGCTTTTGATTAGGTTTTCAGCAATAGGCATTGTGGTGGTTTGATTCAGGTGTCCCCCATAAACTTAGGTGTTCTGAATGCTAGGTTCCCAGCTGATGGAGATTTGGGAATTAATGCCTCCTGGAGGGAGTGTATTGTTGGGGGCAGGCTTATGGGCTTTAGAGCCAGTTTCCCCATGCCAATGTTTGGCACACCCTCCTGTTGCTGTGGTCCACCTTATGTTGGCCAGGGGGTGATGTCCACTCTCTGCTCATGCCATCGTTTTCCCCTGCCATTGTGGAGCTTCCCCTCAAGCCTTTAAGCCAAAATAAATCTCTTTTTCCCAGAAGCTACTCTTGTTGGGTGATTTCTACCAGAAATGCGAACCGGACTGCAACAGTAAAGTGGTACCGAGGAGTGGGATTGCTGCTAGACACCTGACTATGTGGTTTTGGCCTTTTGGAGCTGATTTTCAAGACGAATGTGGAAGGAGTTGAAACCTTGGCCTAAGAGATGCCTTGCAGTGCTACAAATACAGCTTGATGGACTGTTCTGGTCTGAGCTGCAAGACCTGAATGCAGTAAGAACTATGGACTGTGAGGTTTGGCTTATGAGGGTGAGAAAGAGCTGTGCTTGGACTGGGCCAGCAGTTTGTGTGAGAAGCTTGCTCTTGTGCCCATGTCCTGAGAAGTTGTGCAGGGTTGCTTTGCGTAGAAATGAACTGGTGTGTGCAGAGGGATATGGCACAGAAAGAAAAATCTTTGGGTGAACTGTTGCCCATTCAGCTGCAACTGAGAGATTACAACCTTTGAGACTGGGCTAGCTGACCTGTGCTGGGGCAACAAGAAGAATGTAGAGTCTTTTGAAAGGGACTGAGTGCTCAAGGAGTGTCCTGTTCTTCAAAGTCTGCTTTATTCCCCCCCTGGATTAACAAAATGGCACCCCACCTGGTATTGTGGAGTATAAGAAATGCTGGAAAGAGGGTCATCGAGTTTGCAACACAGTCTTGTGTTTTGGAAATGGCCATGGGCAGTGTGAAGCGGGTTTGCTGGTTGCCTGCATAGAGACCCCATGGGGCCATGAAGATGAACAGTGGCTTGCAGTGGAGACCCAGTGGAGATGCCGGGACCATGAGATGGCTGCCAAGGAGCTGCCGGCCCGTTGAAGTTTTCCAGGACTGTGAGTAGCCTAGCTGGAGGGGCGGAATTGGAATGCCAGAGACTTGTTGCTGGTTAGAATTATTGAACTTGAAGATTTGTCACTGGCTAGAGTTGCTGGACTTGAAGCTACAGAGTTTGATGTTTGCCCTGGTTGTTTTACATCTTGTATTGGTTGAATGTTCCTTTGCTATGCCCAATGCCATTTTTTGCAGTGTGAATATTTATTCTGTGCCATTATGGGTTTTTTGAGATTATTTTTTGGTATTATGGCTCAGTTAAAAGATCTTGAACTATGGGGATGTATGAACATCATTGGAATTGATAAAAAGTATGGGGACTTTTAAAGTCAGACTGAATGCATTGTATTTTACATCATGTATGGATATCAGTTTATGGGGGCCAGGGGCGGAATGTGGTGGTTTGATTCAGTGTCCCCCATATACTTAGGTGTTCTGAATGCTAGGTTCCCAGCTGATGGATATTTGGGAATTAATGCCTCCTGGAGGGAGTGTATTGTTGGGGGCGGGCTTATGGGCTTTATAGCCAGTTTCCCCATGCCAGTGTTTGGCATACCTTCCTGTTGCTGTTGTCCACCTTATGTTGGCCAGGGGGTGATGTCCACCCTCTGCTCATGCCATCATTTTCCCCTGCCATCGTGGTGTTGTAGATGAGTGAGACTATGTGTCTCTTCTAATTACATATACACACTACTATCACCTTAAGTCCTTCCCTCTTCTCCCTCCCTTATAGCCCTTTTCTAGCTTATTGGCCTGTGCTACCAAGTTTTGGTTTCAGCTCACCCACAAGCCTATATATTTGTAGCTAGGATCCATATATGAGAGAGAACATGTGACATTTGGCTTTCTGGGCCTGGGTTACCTAACTTAATATACTCATTTTCAGATTCATCCATTTCCCTGAAAATTTCATAATTTCATTTTTCTTGACTGCTGAATAGAACTCCATTGTGTAAATCAACCAAGTCTTTATTACCCATTCATCTGTGGATGGACATCGAGGCTGGTTCTATTTCCTAGCTATAGTAAAAAGGGCAACAATAATCATGGTTGTGCAAGTATCTCTAAGGTAGTGAGAAGAGTCACTAGGATATATATATAGGAGTGCTACAGGTGGATCCTATGGTAAATCTATTTTTAGCTGTCTCAAGAACCTCTATACTGATTTCTACAGTGGCTGTAACAGACTACATTCCCACTGACTGTGTAGAAGGGTTAGTCTTTTTCCATATCCTCTCCAACATTTGTTGTCATTTATTTTCTTAATGGTAGTTATTCTGACAGGAGAGAGATGGAATCTCAAAATAGTTTTAATTTGCATTTCCCTGATGGCTAAGAATGTGGAACACTTTTTAAGATGCTTATATGCCATCTGTATTTCTCCTTTTTTTTTACATTTTAAATTTTTTAATATTTATATGTATATATATTTTCTGTTTATTGACAACTTCTATACTTACAACAAACCATGGTATTTTCCTCCTCTCTCCCACTTTCTCCTTCATAACTATGCTCTCAATCATATCCTCATATTCACCCTCTCTCCATTACTCTCTCTTTTAATTTGATGTCATCACCTCTTTCTCGTATTCTGAGGGTCTTGTGTAGGTATTTCTAGGCACTGCAAGGTCATGGATATCGAGGCCAGTTATATGTAAGGAGTGGTATCTTCCTTTGGCTCTTACATTCTTTCTGCCACCTCTTCCACAAAAGACCCTGAGCCTTGGAGAGTATGAGATGTTTCAGTGCTGGGCAATCCTCTGTCCCTTCTCAGTACAATGTTGCCTTTGGTCATCCCAGTGGTCATCACCATCTGAAAAGAGAAGCTTCTCTAGCCAGAAGTGAAAGCAGCATTAATGTACGAATATAAACATTAAGTGTAGTGCTTTCAGTGCAATTTGGTGAGAATATTTGCATTTATCCAGACAAGAGCAGGCTTTATGCCCCTAAAGCTCATGGCCTCCCCTGCCATAGGCTTTTGATTAGGTTTTCAGTAGTGGGCATGTGTTCCCTCCCATAGAGCAGGCCTTCAGTCCAATTAGAGAGCAGTTGGTTCTCCTCGGAGCAGACATGCCACTATTGCACTGTTAGCCATTTGGCCTGTCTGGCCAAGCTTGAGGCCTCCAGTGTCCACTGTTTATATGCCACCTGTATTTCTTCTGATGAGAAGTCTCTAGTTCCATAGCCCTTTTTTTCATAGCCCATTTTTAATTGGATTGCTTGATTTCTTATTGTTCTGGTTTTTTAATTCTTTGTATATTCTGGATATTAATCCTCTGTTAGATGTGTAGCTCCCATTCTGTAGGTTGCCTTTTTGGTCTATTCTCAGTATCCTTTGCTGTACAAAAGCTTTATAATTTCTTGAGATCCCAGCGGTTGATTAGTGGTTTTATTTCCTGAGCAATTGGGGTTATATCCAGAAAGTTATTGTCTATACCAATATCTTAAAGGTTTTCTCCTACCTTTTCCTCTATCAGTTTTAGAATTTTAGATCTGATATTAAGGTCCCTGATTCATTTGGACTAAATTCTTGTGCATGGAGAAAGACAAGGATCTATTTTCATCCTTCTACATGTAGATATCCAGTTTTCCCATTACAACTTGTTAAGGAGGCTGTCTTTTCTCCAATGAATATTTGTTCCATTTTTCTCAAAAATCAGATGGCTGTAGCTTCCTGAGTTAACATCTGGGCCCTCTATTCTGTTCCATTGATCCACATGTCTGTCTTTGGCCAATGTGATGCTGTTTTTGTTACTATGGCTGTGCAATATAGCTTAAAAACCAGTATGATGATACCACCAGCCTTATTTTTTTAAATATATTTTATTTATATTTATTTATTTGAGAGAGGGAAAGGGACAGAGTGACAGAAGAGAAAGAAAGAGAGAGAGAGAATGGGTGTGCCAGGGCTTCTAGCCACTACAAATGAACTCCAGATACATGCGCCCCCTTGTGCATCTGGCTTACATGGGTCCTGGGGAACCAAACCTGGGTCCTTTGGCTTTTCAGGCAAGTGCCTTAACCGCTAAGCCATCTCTCCAGCCCCACCAGCCTTATTTTTGATGCTCAAAATTGTTTTGGCTATTTGAGGTTATTTTGAGCTTCCAAATAAATTTTAGATTTTTTTCTATTTCCGTGAAGAATGCCATTGGAATTTTGATGGGGATTGCATTAAATGTGTAGATTGCTTTTGGTAAGATTGATATTTTCACAATATTGATTCTTTCAGTCTAAGAACATGGGATGTCTTCCTATTTCCTTATTTCTTCTGCAATTTTTTGCTTGAGCATTTTAAAGTTCTCATTGTAGAGATACTTCCCTTCTTTGGTTAAGTTTATCCCAAGGTGCTTTATTTATTTATTTATTTTGAGATAATTGTGAATGGGAGAGATTCCCTGATGTCATCCTCCCCTGGTTTTTTGTTAGTATATAGGAAAGCTATTGATTTCTGTGTATTTATTTGGTATCCTGCTACATTGCTAAAAATGTTGTCAGCACTAACAGTTTGCTGGTAGAATCTTTAGGGTCCTTTATGTATAGAATCATATCATCTGCATATAATGATAACTTGATCTCTTCCTTTCCAATTTGTATCCCTTCTATGAGTGTCTCTTGCCTTATTGCTATGTCTAAAACTTTCAGAACTATTTTAAATAAAAGTGGGGACAGTGGACACCCTTGTCTTGTTCCTGAATTTAGTTGTGAAACTTCAAGTTTTTCCCCATTTAGTATTATGTTGGCTGTAGGTTTGAAATAAATAGCTTTTATGTTGAGATATATTCCTTCTATTCCTAGTTTCTGTAATACTTTTACCATGTAGGGATGTTGGATTTTGTCGAATGCTTTTTCTGCATGTAGTGAGATGATCATGTGATTTTTGTCCTTCAGACCATTTATATGATGTGTTACATTTATCGATTTGTGTTTGTTGAACCATCCCTGTATTTCTGGGACAAAGCCAACTTGGTTGGGGTGAATAAGCTTTATGATATATTCTTGTATTCTGTTTGCCAATATTTTGTTCAGAATCTTTTCACTGGTGTTCATGAGGGAGATTGGTCTGTAATTTTCTTTTTTTCTTTGTTGTATCTTTGTCTGGTTTGGTATCAGGGTGATGCTGGCTTCACAGGCATTTGGTAGAACTCCTTCCTTTTCTATTTTATGAAAAAGTTTGAAAAGCAATGGTGTTAGTACTTCCATGAAGGTCTGGTAATATTCACCAGTGATTCCATCTGGGCCTAGACTTGTTTAAATTGGGAGACTTCTTATAATTGCTTGGATGTCTGTACTTGTTAGAGGTCTATTTAAATGTTTTATCTCATCTTTATTTAATTTAGGTAGGTCATATGAATCAAAAAAATCATCCATTTCTTTAAGATTTTCAAACTTAGAGGCATATGTATTCTCAAAGTATGTCCTTATGATTCTGAATTTCTTTGGTATCTGTTGTAATGGTACATTTTTCATCTCTAATTTTATTCATTTTTGTCTGTTCTCTCTTTCTTCTGTCAGATTTGCTCTAGGGTTTAACAATCTTGTTTATCCTTTCATAGAACCAACTCTTTGTTTC
Source organism: Jaculus jaculus (assembly GCF_020740685.1). Lineage (NCBI taxonomy): Eukaryota > Metazoa > Chordata > Mammalia > Rodentia > Dipodidae > Jaculus > Jaculus jaculus. The sequence continues at coordinate 78,113,207 of NC_059107.1, read as the reverse complement.
ATTGATTCTTTGGATTGTTTTTTGTTTTTGTTTTCTATTTATTAATTTCTGCTCTAATCTTTATTATTTCTTCCTGTCTACTGATTTTTGGTTTGCCTTGTATTCTTTTTCAAGGTCTTAATGTGAAGGAGTAAATTATTTACTTGTGAACTCTCTAATTTCTTTTTAAAAATATTCATTTTTATTTATTTATTTGAGAGTGACAGAGAGAGAAAGAGGCAGATAGAAAGAGAGAGAATGGGCGTGCCACTGCAAATGAACTCCACATATGTGCGCCCCCTTGTGAATCTTGCTAACATGGGTCCTTGGGAATAGAGCTTCGAACCATGGTCTTTAGGCTTCACAGGGAAGAGCTTAACCACTAAGCCATTTCTCCAGCCCTCTAATTTATTAATATAGGCACTTAGAGCTATAAATTTCCTTCTTAGGATTGCCTTCATTGTGTCCCAAATGTTTGGGTATGTTGTAGTCTCATCATCATTTGATTCTATGAATTTATTGATTTCTTCAATGACCCAGTCATCATTCAATAGTGTACTGTTTAGTCTCCATGAATTTCTGTATTTTCTTGTTGCTGATTTGCAGTTTAATCTCATTCTGGTCAGAGAGAGTACAGGGGATTATTTCAATTTCCCTGTGTTTTTGAGATTTGCCTTGTGTCCTAATATATGCTTTATTTTAGAGAATATTCCATGTGCTGGTGAGAAAAGTGTATATTCTGCAGCATTTGGATGGAATGTTCTGCAGATATCTGTTAGGTACATTTGTTCTATGACATCATTTAATCCATATGTATCTCTGTTTAATTTTTTTTCTGAGACGACCTGTCAATTGATCAGAGTGGGGTAGTGAAGTCACCCACTACAATTTTGTTTGGTGTTATTGGTGACATTAAGTCTAATAATGTTTGTTTGATGAAATTGGGAGCCCCCATGTTAGGTGCATATATGTTTAGGATTGCAATGTCCTCCTGTTGGAGTGTTCCTTTAATCAGTATAAAATAACCTTCTCTATCTTTCTTCACTAATGTTGGTATGAAGTCTCTCCTATCAGATATTAGGATAACAACCCCTGCTTGTTTCCTAGGCCCATTTGCTTGAAATACCATTTTTCATCCTTTCACACTAAGATAGTGTGTAGCTTTTTTTAAATTCTTTTTAAAATTTTTATTAGCATTTTCCATGATTATAAAAAAAAATCCCATGGTAATTCCCTCCCTCCCCCCACCCACACTTTCCCCTTTGAAATTCCATTCTCCAGTGTGTAGCTTTTATTAAGAGATGATTTTCCTGGAGGCAACAAACAGCAGGATCCTGCCTTTTAATCCAGTCTGCAAGCCTGTGTCTTTTGTTTGGGGAATTGATGCCATTGATATTAAGAGTTATTATTGAAAGGTATGTATTTATTCTTGCCCTTCTTATTTTGTAGTGCTTCCTGTTTTCCCTTTACTCTCTTATTTTAACTGTTATTTGAATATGGATTATTTTTTCCTATTTCCTCCTGTGTGTGTTTTGCTTTCTCAACAGAGTGAAGTATTCCTTCATGTATTTTCTATAGAGCTGTTTTAGTTACCCTAAATTCCCTTAGCCTGTTTTTGTTGAGGAATGCCCTTATTTCTCCATCAAATTGGATAAATAGCTTTGCAGGATAAAGTAATCTTGGTTGGCACTTATTATCTTTCATAACTTGGAATATATCATTCCAAGCCCTTCTGGCTTTTGAAGTTTGTGTTGAGTAATCTTCTGCCTTTGTAGGTGATTTGATTTTTCTCCCTAATTGCTTTCAATATATTTTCTTTGGTTTACATGTTTAGTAGTTTAATTATGAGATTATGAGGAGAGGTTCTCTTTCCAAGTTTTGTCTGTTTGGTGTTCTAAAAGCTTCTTGTATCTGCATTGGCATTTCTTTCCCTATTTGGGGGAAATTTTCTTTTATGATTTTGTTGAAAACCCCTATTAAGCTTCTGTACTGAACTCCTTCTTCTACTATACTCTGAATTCTTTTTATTTATTTATTTATTTTTATTATTTTTTTAAAGTTTTTATTTATGGGGGGAGTATGGGTACACTAGGGCCCCTAGCCACTGCAAATGAACTCCAGATGCATGTACTATCATGTGTCTCTGGCTTATGAGGGTACTGAGGAATGGAATCTGGGTCATTAGGCTTCCCAGGCAAGTGCTTTAACCACTAAGCCATCTCTTCAGCCTGCAATAATAATTTTGACAACTTTCCTAAAATGATTAGAACTCAAGAATGATTTGATTCTGTTTACACTCTTTCAACTCATTTGTGCTTTAATATTATTTTTATTATTAACTTTTGAGAGAGGGAGAGAGATAAAGGCAGAGAGTGAGAGCAAGCGAGCACATTTGGCTCTCCAAGGCCTTTTAGCCACAACGAACAAATTCCAGATGCATGTGTCCTCTTGTGGCACATGTGCAACCTGTGTGCTTGCGTCACTGTGTGTCTGGCTACGTGGGGCCTGGAGATTCGAATATGCATCCTTAGGCATTACAGGCAAGTGCCTTAACTGCCAAGCCATCTCTGCAGCCCCATTTTATACTCTGAATTCTTATGTTCAATTTTTTAATAGTGTCCTGGATATTTTGAAATTCCCATTCATACCTTCTTATTAGCTTGTCTTTGTCTTTGTTGGAATGCATTAGGTCTGCCTCCTGGTCTTCTAGTTTAGATATTCTGTTCTCTCCTTCATCCATTCCACTGGTGAGACTTTACACAGAGTTTTTATTTGACTGACTGTGTTCTTCAGAGCTAGTATTTCAGCCTGCCTTTGCTTCCATATTTCTATTTCCTTACTCATGTCCTGTAGTGACCTCCTTATTTCACTAAGCTGCTCTCCTGTGTTCTCTTTTAGGAGTTTGTTTTCTTCTTTGATTTCCTTGAGTATAGATACCATTATTTTTTTGAAATCTTTTTCAGGCATATTTCATCTAAAACAGTCTCATTGGGGGGGGGTCATATTTGATGGATTTTTAATTTTTGGTGAGATTGCATTTTCTTGACTCTTTGTGTTTCTTGTATTATAATGTAGCAACTTTTGCATCCTGAATTGATTTGATGTTTAGGTTTTCTACTTATCTGCAGTGTTCTTAGATGTGGTGATCCACCTTATACTTTCAGGATATGGGTTTAAGGTGCCAGGTGTAGCTCTTGTACCACAATCCATTTGAAGAAGTAATCCTAGGTATTGAGGAAGCAACAAAAGTCAACCCCAAAATTCAGCTTATTTAAGAATGATAAAGCTGACCACCAATCAAATCTAACACATAACCTGCTCTGACATGGAAGGTGTGATTAACACTTCCAGTGCAGGCCTGTACGTTAGGCTTTGAAGCAGGTATTGACCCAGTGTATGTAAGCCATTACCTTTTGGAATGGCTTCCAGTCTCACATGTGCTGAGTGCCTGGCTTGGATCCCTCTTTGTTGCACTGTGGGCTCAGCTAGGCTGTCGTGATCACTGTGCTGTGTGCTATGTGGCTAAGTTACCTTCCTAATTTCTCCAGTGGTTTCCAGTGCTGTCTGTTGGAGAAGGGAAGGCTGTGGAAGGTGCATGAAGTTGTACCAGAGTTGTGTAGCTGGTCCTGTTTGTCTTCTCCTTCAGGAGCTGCTCACTTGGGCCCTGGTGTCTTCTACTTAAGGTTATTTTTTTTTCTGAGAGAGAGAGAGAGAGAGAGAAAGAGAGAGGGAGGGAAAGAGAGAGAGAATTGGCATGTCAGGGCCTCAGCCATTGCAATTGAACTCCAGATGCTTGTTCCACCTAGTGCGCATGTGTGACCTTGCGCTTCATGCATCTGGCTTATGTGAGATCTGGAGAGAGATGGAGCATGGGTCCTTAGGCTTCACAGGCAAGTGCCTTAGCCTCTAAGCTATCTCTCCAGCCCTCCTTCTGGTTTTTGGCTTTGTAAGGAGTCTGGTGTGAATGGAGGGTCCTTTCACCATGGTTCTGCTCCTGCAGCTCAGGAAGGGCCAGGCACAGGCATAGCTCTCCCCAGAGGATCAAGACCACTGGTGTCATGGCAGGAGCCAATTCTGGCTGCTTGTATGGTTACTGGAAGTTTTGGGTCTCTTATGCTTCTCTGCTGTGGTTGATAATTCCTTATATACCTTCACTTTTCAGAAGATGAGTCTATTGCACTGTTTTCCTGTTCATTCTCCCTGTCCCCAGGCGACTTTGGCATGGCTACTATGCCACCATCTTTACTAGAAGTCCTCAGAAAGCTACTTTTAAAAAGAAAATATTTTATTTATCTATTTATTCGAGAGAGAGAGAGTGCTCTACAGCCTCCAGCCACTGCAAACTAACTCCAGACACATGTGCCTCCTTGTGCAACTGGCTTATGTGGGTCCTGGAGAATTGAACCAGGATCCTTTGGCTTTGCAGGCAAACACCTTAAACACTAGGCTATTTCTCCAGCCCCAAAAAGCTACTTTTTAAGCTTGATTTTTTCCTCTTTAAAGATGAATGTATGTGTTTTTGAGTGCATATCTAATATTCCCTATGTATGGAATGTCTGTTGACTTTCTTCACATGGTGCCTTTTTTCTGTGTATGCTTTGTTAATTACATCTTTAACAATCAACCAAGAATACAAATTCCTGTGATCCAAGTGTTGCTGTTACTTTCATCTTACTGAGACAAAACACCCAACCAAATGCAGCTGCTGGGAGAAAAGGTTTATTTTGGCTTACAGTCTCAAGGAGAAGCTTCATCATGGCAGGAAAGCATAGCAGAGCAGAGGCTGGACATCATATCTAGGTGTAAGTAGTCTGAGTGAACTAGTTCTGGCAAGGGGAGCTCTCAGGCTAAAGCACCCCAAAGCCCTCCCCCCTAGCAAAGTTTCACTTCCTGAACTCACACCAGCATTCAAAGCACATGAGGCTATGGGGGACATTTCACATTCACAATACCACACCAAGGAACCTCTTTCATTGATTAGAGAACCATTCCTTTGTTTTTGTGTGTGAACATGTGTGTGTGGTGTGGTATATGCATATTTGTATGTATGTGGATGCATGTGGGTATGTGGGTGCATGTAGAGGCTAGAGATTAACTTCAGGTATCTTCCTCAAAGTTCTCCATCTTATTTATTGAGACAGAGTCTCTCACTTGAACACAGTGCTTAATGATTCAGCTGGTCTACGTAGCCAGCTTGTCTTGGGGATCCTGTGGCATTTACATGAGTGATGAGGGTCAGAACTCATGTCTTGTACTTGTGATAAGCATTTTACTAAATAAATCATCTCCCTAGCTCTCAAATTTTTAATAGATAAGAATGTGCAGAAGCTATGGAATGTGCGGGGGCTATGGGATGTTCTAGGACTGTGGGATATGCAAAAAGCATGGGATGTGTAGGACTTTGGGGTGTGAAGCAGCTATAGGATGTGAGGGGACTATGGAATGTTCAGGAGCTATGACCCTGGGCCTTCCTAAAGGAAGAGTGCTCAGGACCATTTTTATCTCTTCACATACATAGACAAATGGGGTGGATTTACTTGAGTCATTGTTTAAACCTCTGGGTAGCAGATCCTGTGTTAGTGAAATAAGATCCTTGCACCAAATACAGTGCTTTGAAGAAAGTCATGATGCACAAGTCCTGATTATGCAACTCCCCCAAGCCCCCACAACCACCACCAACAAAACCACTTTATTTCTGCCTCCCCACTGCCCGGCTGCTGCTAGAACTAAGCAGAAGGGTCCTTGTCTTGCACCTCTGCTAGACAGAAAACGGCTGCTGTACCTTGCGTTTCTCTAGAAGTAATTTTCAGTTTCTAGTTATCTTCAACTGAGTAGGAAATGTGTGAATTGAAGTCTGAGTTGATACTGAAACCAGGTAATGAACTGGAGCCTTGAAGATTTTCAACACTTATTATCTGAATGTCTATGAAAAGACCTTTAAATACTCTAATCAACATAACAGGGGAGGTAAAATGCATCAGAAATGTGAATGGGAAGTAAGTATTTGGAGAGACGGCCTGTTTCTTTATGAAAATAAGAACTTTTAAAACTTTGAAAAGAAAGCCAAACTAGCAAGCCAAATAAGAAAAACACAGAAACCCCAAATCTGACCAATTTAATAAATAACTTGAGCTTGATTTATTGTGATCTTAGGGTCTGTGCAGTTCCACACCAGGCAGTTTCCCTAGTATCTCTGAGAATACTTCAGGTCAAACCCATACTTCTTTCTCAGTCATAAATCTCACACTTTATATACTTGAAAATAATAAAGTTCTTGATTCCAGTTAACTTGCTCTTTTGGTTATTAATGCTCCCATTCTTTAGAAAATTGGAATGTGGAGCACAATGTGGCAAGTATCAAAAAGTGGAAACACTGGAGGAAAATAATCTGATGTCAATTTACTTTTCTTTTAGACTGGAACAATACTTTCTCTCCGTGCTGGGTGCCAGCTCTTCTCAGCTCCTCAGATGACCACAGAGAGAGGGTGGACATCACTCCTGAACCCTCTAATGATCTCTCTTGCTACATGGATGTGGGAATCCCTGCTCGGAGCTAAGGGGACAGCCTTGTTTGGGTGTGTCTGAATGGGGCACCTGGGCTACCTGGGGTGAAGGCATGAATGGCCTCAGTAGCAGGCATGAGAAGGGGATTCAGTTCTGAGGAGAGCTTGCCTGTGGGTGGGCTCTGGTTTCTCTGTGTGGCAGGGCATGTGAGTACAGTCTAAATCCTCACTGAAAATACCTGTGATATCCAGAATGGTGCTCACACACTAAGTGCTCTGACTTTTGGAGAATGCCAATGGTTAATGAAGGAACCTAGGACATTACTGTTCTTGTTAGTGGATTTTGCTAGAGCTGCATCCAAGCACATGCGAAAAGATCATAGCCTTTGTGCACAGGTGGGAGAAAGACCTAAAACAAGTAGAATAGGAGTTACTGTTGGGCAAATGCTAATGCTATTTCATTGGCCCTGTGAGCTTGTGAGGCCCAAGGAAACTGTGTCATATTTTTTTTTTAAAGGAAAGGCATACTGTAGTTTGATAAACAGTGTGTCTTTGTGTATGAATTTGTGTGTGAGAAAGAAGTAGCTTTCATTTAGAAGCCTTGGCAGGGATTTCCACCAGTTCCCCACGATTTTTAAAATGATAGTTTCTGGGCTTGGAAACAAGGTGGCCAGATCATGGAATTTTGGCTAGAGGTTTTTAGAAATGTAGGCAGGCAGTGAGAAAGGAGGCCATAATTGGGCTGCAAGGCCTTTATGGGCTGCAAAGCAAACCAAATAGCATTACCATAGCAACACCTCTACTGTTTATATAAACAAAGGGTTTTTTCCCTGACAAGCATACTTCATATTTAATAATCTTCAATCCACAAGGGCCTCTTTTCTCTCTCTCTCTTTGTGTGTTGCTAGTTCATGCCATTTGGACTTGGGAAGGGTTTTATTATTGTGGCTGCTTTCCGGCACCCAAGACACTTGGAAATTGAGTGTTGAGTACTGATATCTTAAAGGGCAGAGTGAAGGGTGCTTTAGTGTTTGTGGGAGTGACTAACCGGTAATGTGCAAATGCAGAACAGGCTTTTCATGGACCCAAAGTCTGCGGGTCTGGCCTGCATGGAATGTTCAGAAACAGACTTCTACTTTTATTCAGTTCCCATTCTGGACAAAACCTATCACCACCCACCCAACTTCCATCTCTCCAGGGTATTGCAGCCTTCATTTGGCAGTGTCTGAGGCCACCCTCTTGTTAGCCCTTGTCTGCTGATTTGCAAAATATTAATTTGTGGTACTGTGAGAGCACTCACTTGGTTATAAATAACAGCCATTATTGAACTGAAGCAGAAAGGGGATTTAACCATTGGCTCCTGTAACTGCAAAAGTTTGTTTTGGGATCATGTAGCTGGAATGACAGAGGAAGATCTGGCTTCAGAAATCACCATATCAGGCTTCAGTGGCTGTGTACTCAGGAGCTCCTAGATTCTGGCCCATCTGACACTGTCCCCTTGCCTTGCTCCCAGAGCCTCTAGGTAGATTCCTCCTCTCAGTTCTGAGGATCAAGGCCTCATACATGCTAGAAATGTGGTAAGCTACTCACTCAGCTTAGTTCTGGAAATTTAGATTCTGACCTAAGTGCTTTGGGGTGTCCTTACCCTAAGAACATTTCAGAAATTTCAGCACACTGGGGTCAAACCATTTCATTTTTCTCTTCTCAACCTGCCTGGGAGCTGGGGGCCTCTCAGGAGGGGCCCTATCCGATGTGGCTTTATGTCTTTCCTCTGGGGTTAAGTAGGCCAGCGGGAAGCTCCAAGGGTCTATTTCCAGTTGCAGGTACGAGATTTCTCTATTGAAGGCCACTTCTAGGGTCACAGTTCTGGTTTTCCAAGACCAGGGCTGGGATTCAGGTGTCCTCATTTTGCCTTTTTTTTTTTTTAAACATTCAACTAATACGTTCTCTGCCAATAATATCTGAAAGAATTTTTGCTTATAAAGGTTAACAAAACAAAAAATGAAAAACCCAAACCAAGAAACGCTGTCAGTAAGACAGGGATGTTTGAGTCTAATCTGAGGGATGGGGCACTGGTATTATACAGGGACTACTTGTCAGAGGATGCAAGGAGCCACCTGAGAAGGAGCTATCCACGGAAAGGGGACGTCAATGAGCACCCACTCGACATATTACATGCTGTGGGGGAAAGGTAGTTGAGAGGCGGACAGAGGAGGCAGGCCCATGGTGCAAAAGGATGGCCCCTGATGGCGGAGGTCAGACTTGAGGTCTAGGTGAAAAGGAAGAGGAGAGAGACAAAGAGTGACCCAGCATCTCAACAAGGCAAAATTAGCCCAGACTCAAAGGAGTTGCTTCAGTTCGTTGTCTAAAAAATTTCGGGGTCCTCAGAACCTGCAGTTGTGCAGGTTGGGGCGAATCTGACCAAACACTATTCTGTGGTGCTTTCTCTTAAAATCATCCCCCCGGTGGATGTGGCTGGGTGGAACAGAAGGTCACAGAGGAAGGGACAGACAGACTGGAGTTTGATACCGGACAGTAGCCCAGGTCACAGCAGTGGCCGTAACAGCTGTGGACAGCAGGGGGCAGTGCCTCGCCAGCCTTGGGAGCCCGAGAGACTGGAGACAGTGGGGAGTGCTTTGCCTGCAGGAGCTGGGACCTGACCCTAGGAGGCTGGGAGACCTAGAACCACCCAGGGTATCTAGACCAGCCTCCTGGGAATCCGTGAGCATCAGGGCTGCAGACCCCAGGCCCCACCAGTCCCTGAGCAGCCCTGGGTCTCAGTCCCGCGGACCGGAGCTCCCTCCTGCACGGAGGGCCAGGGCTGTTCTGAGGCTTCTCTTGCCAGCCTCAGAATGGGGTCGCGCAGGAACAGCAAGAGGATCCTGGGGTCCTGTACCCAGAGGAGGTCTTTGGGCTGACGGGACTTCTAGCACGAATGGAGAACTGGTCGAAAGGGGGCGCTGGAGGCCAGAGGGACCAAGCCCCGTGGGTCAATTTCACCATGGCAGCAACAAGATGAGTGCTTACCTAGCATGTGAGAGGCCTTGTGTTCAAGTTTCAGCACTGATTAAAAAAAAAAAATTACAGTCACAGGAGAATGGATGGAGCTAGATATGTTGAGAAAACAAACAAGGGCTGGAGAGATGGCTTAGCAGTTAAGGCACTGATCTAAAGCCAAAGGACCCAGGTTCGATTCCCCAGGACCCACATAAGCCATATGCACAAGGTGGCACATGCTTCTGGAGTTCGTTTGTAGCAGCTGAAGGCCCTGGCGCACTCGTTCTCTCTGTCTCTCACTCAAGTAAATAACATAAAAATTAAAAAAAATTAAAAAGAAAAATAGACAAGACTCAGAGAGACAGGCACTGCATGTACTGCTATATGAGGAATTTCCATTTGAACTTTTTTTTTTTTTTTTTTTTGGTTTTTTGAGATAGGGTCTCACTCTAGCCCAGGCTGACCTGGAATTCACTATGGAGTCCCAGGGTGGCCTCGAACTCACGGCAGTCCTCCTACCTCTGCCTCCCGAGTGCTGGGATTAAAGGCGTGTGCCACCACGCCCAGCTCCAGAACTTCCTATTATTTTTTTGGAAATATATTTTTGTTCATTTATTTATTTATTTATTTGAGAGTGACAGAGAGAGAAAGAGAGAGTGGGCGCGCCAGGCTCTCCAGCCACTGCATACGAACTCTAGATGCATGTGCCCCCTTGTGCATCTGGCTAACGTGGGTCCTGTGGAATCGAGCCTCGAACCAGGGTCCTTAGGCTTCACAGGCAAGCGCTTAACCGCTAAGCCATCTCTCCAGCCCCCAGAACTTATTTTTATTTTAGCGGGTGTGTTTAGGAAGGCATGCATGTGCCACGTGGTTTGATCACGTTCTTGTCTCATTATTCTCTTTTGTCTCCCTCCCCCACACCCTATCCTTTATCCCCTGAGGACCCTCTTCTTTCAAGGTAATTCTGTAATTCTTCCTTTTTTTTTGGTCTTGTTCCTTTTGTCCGCTTCCATCCTCCATGTCAAAATGTTGATGGACTCAGAACATTATAGGTCTTGTACGGGTACTGTGGGGTCACAAATTGAATAGTTTGTTCATGTCATCTATCCACCCTTTTTTTTGGAATGCTTATTTATTTTTTGAGAGAGAGAGAAAGAGAGAGAGAGGGAGAGAGAGAGGGAGAGAATGGGAATGAATAGAGGCATGGATGGCAGGGCCTCTTGGTATATTCCAGATACATGTATCACTTTGTGCCTCTGGCTTTATATAGGTGCAAGGGAATAGAACTCAGGCCTTTGTAAGCCAGCCCCTTGACCAAGTGAGACATCTCCTCAGCCCCTTCCACCTTTTTTTTTTTTTTTGGTATTTTTAAAAATCATTTTATTTTTATTTATTTATTTATTTTGTTAGTTTTTTCGAGGTAGGGTCTCATTCTAGCTCAGACTGACCTGGAATTCACTATGTAGTCTCAGGGTGGCATCGAACTCATGGCGATCCTCCTACCTCTGCCTCCTGAGTGCTGGGATTAAAGGCACGCGCCACCATGCCTGGCTTTTAAAAAAAAGTATTTATTTAATTATTTACAAGCAGAGAGAGAAGACGCACAGATTGAAAGATTATGGGTACACCTGGCCTCTTACCACTGCAGACAAACTCCAAATGTATGCATCACTTTGTGCATCTGACTTTATGTGGGTGCTGGGGAATCAAACCCCAGGCTAACAGACTTTTCAACCAAGTGTCTTTAACTGCTGAACCATCTCCCCATCCCCTCCTACCTCTTTTATTTTATTTTATTTTTAAAATTTTTATTAACATTTTCCATGATTATAAAAAAAATCCCATGGTAATTCCCTCCCTCCCCACCCCCTTTGAAATTCCATTCTCCATCATATTACCTCCCCCTTACAATCATTGAACTTACATATATACAATATCAACCTATTAAGTATTCTCCTCCCTTCCTTTCTCTTCCCTTTATGTCTCCTTTTTAACTTACTGGCCTCTGCTACCAAGTATTTTCCTTCTCACGCAGAAGCCCACTCATCTGTAGCTAGGATCCACATATGAGAGAGAACATGTGGCGCTTGGCTTTCTGGGCCTGGGTTACCTCACTTAGTATAATCCTTTCCAGGTCCATCCATTTTTCTGCAAATTTCATAACTTCATTTTTCTTTACCGCTGAGTAGAACTCCATTGTATAAATGTGCCACATCTTCATTATCCACTCATCAGTTGAGGGACAGCTAGGCTGGTCCCATTTCCCAGCTATTTTAAATTGAGCAGCAATAAACATGGTAGAGCATGTACTTCTAAGGAAATGAGATGAGTCCTTTGGATATATGCCTAGGAGTGCTATAGCTGGGTCATATGGTAGATCAATCTTTAGCTGTTTTAGGAACCTCCACACTGTTTTCCACAATGGCTAGACCAGTTTGCATTCCCACCAGCAGTGTAGAAGGGTTCCTCTTTTTCCACATCCCTGCCAAAATTTATGATCATTTGTTCTCATGATGGTGGCCAATCTGACAGGAGTGAGATGGAATCTCAATGTAGTTTTAATCTGCATTTCCCTGATGACTAGTGACGTAGAACATTTTTTTAGATGCTTATATGCCATTCGTATTTCTTCCTTTGAGAATGCTCTATTTTGCTCCATAGCCCATTTTTTGGATTGGCTTGTTTGATTCCTTATTATTTAACTTTTTGAGTTCTTTGTATATCATAGATATTAATCCTCTATCAGATATATAGCTGGTGAAGATTTTTTCCCATTCTGTAGGTTGTCTCTTTGCTTTTTTCACTGTGTCCTTTGCAGTGCAAAATCTTTGTAATTTCATGAGGTCCCAGTGATTAATCTGTGGTTTTATTGCCTGAGCAATTGGGGTTGTAGTCAGAAAGTCTTTGCCAAGACCAATATGTTGGAGGGATTCCCCTACTTTTTCCTCTAGCAGTTTCAGAGTTTCAGGTCTGATGTTAAGGTCTTTAATCCATTTGGACTTAATTCTTGTGCATGGCGAGAGAGAAGAATCTATTTTCATCCTTCTGCAGATATATATCCAGTTTTCAAAACACCATTTGCTGAAGAGGCTGTCTTTCCTCCAATGAGTATTTTTGGCATTTTTATCGAATATCAGGTGACTATAGCTACTTGGGCTTACATCTGGATCCTCTATTCTATTCCACTGATCTACATGTCTGTTTTTGTGCCAGTACCATGCTGTTTTTTTACTATGGCTCTGCAGTATAGGTTAAAATCAGGTATGGTGATACCACCAGCCTTATTTTTGTTGCTCAGTATTATTTTAGATATTCAAGGTCTTTTGTGATTCCAAATGAATTTTTGAATTGTTTTTTCTATTTCCATGAAGAAAGCCTTTGGAATTTTGATAGGGATTGCATTACATGTGTAGATTGCTTTAGGTAAGATTGCCATTTTCACAATATTGATTCTTCCAATCCAGGAACAAGGGATGTTTCTCCACTTTCTAGTGTCTTCTGCAATTTCTCGCTTGAGTGTTTTAAAGTTCTCATTGTAGAGATTCTTGACTTCCTTGGTCTCAGTCAAGTTGCTGCCTGCGTCGTTGGGCTGCTGTTCTGATTTCTGGAGCTGGGCACTGGCTTTTCCTGTGGGGCAAACCAAGCCTGGCAAGTGTGGTCCTGAAGATCAGCACCCCTGCTGCTGGAACTGCTGCTGCTAAAGCTGCCGCTGCTGGGTCTGTAGCTGCTGCTGCTGAAGCTGCTGCTGCTGGGCTCACCACTGCTGCTGCCTCTGCTGCTGCTGTAGCTGCCACTGCTGGAGCCACCACTGCTGCTGAAGCTGCTGCTGCTGTGTCTACTGCCACTGCTGCCACTGAAGCTGCTGCTGTGGGATCTGCTGCTGTTGCCACTCCTGGGTCTGCTGCTGCTGGGTCTGCAGCTGCTGCCATGACTGGAGCTGCTACTGCTGGGGCCGCTGTTACCGGTGCCGGAGCCACCGATGTTGCTGCTGAACTCTGCTCCTGCTTGGGTCCCGCTGTTGGCTCAAGTTGGCGTGGCCGGGTCCTGGGACTGCTGCTCTGTTCTCCGGAGCTGGGCTCAGGCGGTGCAGGGAGGGGAGGGAGCTGCAGCTGCTCTGGTTCTCTCGCTGCTCCATGTGTTCTTCTACCTCTTGGTCTGCTCCTCCGTTGCTCACTGCCGGTCTCCCCTCACAGTTCCTGAGTTGCAGAGAGCGCGGTGTGAGGGGAAGCTCCCGCACCTGGCTTTTCCTGTGGCTGAAGCCGAGCCTGGCGGCTTTCTGGTGCACCACCGCCGTGGCAGTTGGCCGAGCTGCCGGGGCCGCTTTTGCCGGCCTGTGCAGGCTCTGGATGCTCTGGATCTCTTCTACTTCTCCGCTACCGCTTCAATTTCCTATACACCTCACTTTTTAGTAAAAGTGTGTATTTTGCTGAATTTTTTTGGTCTTTTTTCCCCCCTAGGCTGCTTTAGCGTGGTACCTACGCCGCCATCTTAACCGGCTTTTTTTTTTTTTTTTTTGAGACAAGGTCTCTCTTGTTCTTGATGCTGAGAAGGGCAGTTTAGCTGGCTCTGTGAGTTTTGGGGTTCTCCTGGCTCTGCCTTAGGGACGTTGGGATTAGATATGCACACCACTTTGCTTCTGGTTTTATGTGGGTGTTAGGGATTTGAACTCCATTCAGCAGATTTGCAGAGCAAAATCTCCCCAGCTTCTACATCTAAATTTATATAGCAGAATGTGTGTGTGTGTGTGTGTGTGTGTGTGTTGGGAGCTATAAACCAAACCTCAGCCATGTTAACAGAGACTGCCATATAGCAAGTTAAGTTTTTACTTCCTCACCTAATACTCAACTTCCACAATCAAAGACTGCCATATAGCAATTTAAATTTCTACTTCCTCACCTCATATTCAACTACCAGAAACAATGGGATCGTACACCTGGCCAAACACTCCCCCATCCTGCCAGTAGCTGATGAAGAAACAAAGGCATTGTGGTTTAACCAGTAACTCTGTGATATTTGCCCTGACCACGTCTCCTTCCCCCTACAACCCTATATAAACCTACATGTAAGAATAAACTCTCGAGGCTGTGACAAACACCTAGCATTGTCTCCTTCTTGTGTCTGTTTGCCTTTCATCCAGGTTAGCTTCTCCTCGAGTCCTTGTTCAACTCCCCACTGGCTGGGGCATGTGTGTGTGACAATGAAACCTTTAGCATATTTTGTATGTTAACAATATTAAAAAAAGAAAAAAACAAAACAGGAGCAGGAGAGGTGGCTCCGAAGTTAAAGGTGCTTGCTTCCAAAGCCAGCTAGCCTGGGTTAGATTCTTCAGTACTCATGTAAAGCCAAATGCAGGAAGTGGCACATGAGTCTGGAGTTCATTTGTAGTGGCAGGAGGCCCTAGTGCTTCTATCTCTGTCTGCCTGCATGCCTGCCTCTCTCAAGTAAAAAGCAAAACAAAACACAACAACCCAAACCAAAATATCACAAGGTCCCCAAAGCAAGGCAAGCCTAGTTTTCCCAGGACTCCACCCTGGTCCAGAGAATTCACTGAGCATGGCCTATGGGCCCTGCCCACACCTTCTGGCAGGAGCCGGCCAGCATCTTCTGTAGTGCATATGCACCTGGACCGAGGCAGCTTCTCTTCCTGCCCTGTAGGTTTCTGTGGTTTTCCTCTCTCTCATTAACAGGAGCAGGAAATGGCCATTGCCTGAGAGAGCAGAGCAGGAGTCAAGCCACCCTCCCGCAATCCCCACCCCCACCCCGGGCCGCTACTGGGTTAGGTGCTGGAAGCAAGACCAATTCAGGTGTTCTTCCCCTTTGGGCAGGTAAAGCCCTTCAGGTGCGCTTTATATGAAATCTCCATGGAGCTCAGTTTGAGAGGAGAACCCAGGAAGTTGGCACCTGGGCATTCCAGTTGGAGAGTGGTGTGTCTAATATTTGCAAATTTGCATCTTTCCAGGGCTTTCTACCTCAAGGGTTGAAAGGCAAGATGGCAAGCTTTTCTGCACAAGTCTTTCTTGGTTTTTTGAAGCAGTTTTCTTTATGGCTCCCATTTTTTTTTGCACCAGGATCATAGCTGAGGTCAGAGAGGCTGGAATAATTCCTGGTCCACAGCCCAGTAAAGACCAGCAAAAATGGTGGTGTCTCTATAAGCATGCTGCCTGACTCAGGCTCTGGCAGGGGTGGGAGTGACAAGTGCTGTGGCTAAGAAGAGAGTGCAAAGAGATTGGGATTTCTATCTCCATTCACAATGTGGATCTGATGATTCATGCCCATTCTCTCTCTCTCTCTCTCTCAAATAAATAAATGAAATATTAAAAAAACAGTTCTGAATTCCTTGGTGCTGGGTACTTCTGCTCCACTTAGTGCCTTCTTCTCCATGGGCACTAGCATGGAGTTGGGCCAGGCTCCAGTCATCATCTCCTGAGCTGGAATCTGCCTTTGGTGGGCCACTGAGCAGTGGGTTTGGTCTCAAACATATCCCTGTGCTATGGTCTTCTGCAGGCTGAGCAGTGCACAGCCTGCAGCTTGCTAACAGCATGGAGAACAAGCACTTTCCTCTGTACTCAAGATACAGAATGATTCCCTCACCTTGAGCCTGAAGGGTTTTCCTTGCCTTTCTGCAGACAATTCACTCCTCATTTACTTAAAAGGAAGAACCTAGCTGGGTGTGGTGACACACACCTTTAATCCCAGCACTTGGGAGGTAGAGATAGGAGGATTGCCATGAATTCAAGGCCTCCCTGAGACTACATAGTGAATTCTAGGTTAGCCTGGGCTAGAGTGAGACCCTATCTTGAAAAACAAAACGAAAGGGGTAGGGGGAGTGACAGGAGTGGATTGTGATCAAACTACATTTCATACATATATAACAATTGTCACTAAAAAGTTCAAAAACCAGAAAAAATTAATCTCAAAATAAAGACAATTTTTAGACTAAATCCATATAAATTTATAAATGAAGATTTTATTTATGTATGGCCTTCTGTGGTAATTTGAATGTGAATATATGTCCCCAATTGACTCCAGAGGTTTATTAAGCTTGTAACTTGGGTCTTCTCTAGCCCCTGGCTGGAGAAAGTTGTCACTGAGTGGTGCTTCCTAGAGTCCAAACCTAAGGTGTGTTTGGGGGTGGATCAGAATTCCAGCCCAAGGTGTGGAGAGCAGTGTGAGCTCTGGCAGGGTCCTTGCTGCTTGTTGCTTTTTGGTGTTTGCTGGCTGCTGGTGGTTTCTCTCTGCTTGGATCTGTGAAAGGGAGCCAGCATCTTCCACCACTGATGGAAGGAACTTCCCCTGGGTCTGTAAGCCTGAAATAAACCCCTTCCTCCCAAAGCTGTGTCTGGTTTGGATGTCCATCCCAACAACAAAAAGCTGTCCACTACACCTTCTTTATTCATACATTAGATGTGATTTACAGAGCAAAGGAGAGACAGGTAAGAGTGGGCAAGGAGCATTAGGATGCCACTCAGGTTTGGTACTGACAGTTCAGAGTTCCTTATCTTTTTATACAAATAACCAGTATGTACATGAGACAATACTACACAGTCATTATTGTGAGACACTCCCTGATGCCACTTCTCAGCCATCAAGAAGACACCATAAATCCTAAAAACAGAAAACAGTGAGGGTGAGATGGCCGGGAATTGGAACCCTTGTGAATTGCTGATGGAGAAGGAAACATGCAGCTGCTGAGGAGAGCCCTCTACTGGAGTTCTCATATGACCCGGGGTATTTTAGTTACTTTTATCATCTCTGTGACTGACTTGAGAAAGCAGCTAAGGAGAAAGGATCTATTTTAGCTGGTACCTTGAGAGTGCAGCCCATCGCTGTGGGGAAGGTGTGAGGCAGTGCCAGTTCACAGCTGGGGTAGGAAGGACTGTGAAGCAGCTGCTTGCTCACAACTCAGAGGACAGGAAGCAGATACAGGACAGGAAGTGGGTCGGTCTGTACCCCTTAAGGTCCACCTCGAGAGATCAACTGCCCCAGCTAGGATCTCAAAGATTCCACAACCTCCCTCCAAAGCACCAACATTTGAGCCCTGAGTGTTTGAACACATGGGCCTGTGGGGAACATTTTCCATCTCAACCACAGCACCCACAAATTCCACTCACATTTGTACCCTGAGGCATGAAAGCATAAACTTGAACAGATATGTGCTCATCATGTTCATAGAAGCATTAGCCTACACAACATCTAAAAGACAAAAACAATCCGAATGCCCAGGGACAGATGAATAGATAGTTAAAATGTAGGACCTACAAAGTGGACCACTGTGGGTGGGTGGAAATGTTCAAGTGGGGTCAAGGGGAGGAGCTGAGGAGAAAGGTTAACTAAAATTAAAGATGCCATGAAAAAGCCATATAGAAACCTATTTTATTTGCTAAGTAAACAAAAAAACTTTTTAAAAGGCTGAGCACTCCTCAACACTGCACACCTCCCTTGGGCATTTATATTCGTTCTGCCCGTATTCACAGTGTTCACTGAGCCTCAGAGGTAGTGGTGCAGATCCCATTTAGGACTGCGCTTTCAACTTCATTATTCTCAGCACTTTGACCACCATGACTCTCTTTTCACTGATGTTTTAATGTCTTTTTGTCTCAGCAATGATGAGTAAGATAACTATGCTTTTGTCTGTAGTCTTTGTTAGGTTGGAACCCACTGTATGCTTTGTTTGGCAAATGACCAGAAGACTTCTTTCTTTTTCTGTCCTGTGGACCACCTGCATTGGGATAATATGATCTTTACAGGATTAATAACATTTCTTGGTGTGATTTTTTTTTTCATTTAGTTAAGTAATTTCTAATGAGTTATTTATTAAATGAAAAATGGATATATCTTTTTAAAAAATTATTAAGAACATATTTTGCATGGATGCCTCCTGTGTTGGTACCATCTTTTCCCTCCTCCTTATCCCCATTCCACAGGGGCCTCCTCAATGGGGTTGTTGGCATTTCCCCATGGGGTTATGGCTTATGCATTGTGGGAGCAGCAGTCAGTTATTGGAGGGAGGCAGTGCCTCTGGGCATGATGTCCCAAACTGTGACTCTTACAATCTTTCCACTCCCTCTTCTGCAAAATTCCCTGAGCCTTGGTGGGTGATTTTTAAGTCTACTTTAGTGATGAGCTCTTAGGAGCCTCTGGATTTCTGCTTTGGTAGGTGTTAACTATCCTTAGGGTCTGTCTCCTTCACTCTGGTACTGCTTGTCAGGATCACCATGGAAACAGCACTCTTGCTCATCTCCCCAGTTTCTCTGTGGTTTCGCCTGGGTCTTGACTGAGACACTAGAGGTGGTTTATCTCCTCAGGTCTTGCTACCTCCTGAAAAAGAAAATAGATTCTCTAACAGAGAGTGAAGTCAGCATAGGTTAAATTGGATAAGCATTATTAATTTTGGGGAGAGTTAGATGGATGTAGCCCCTCTTTTAGGCAAAGACTAGTGGGAGCTTGACTTTGCAGAGCATAATCTTTGTCTTTGTAGGATTCAGATCTGGTTCCTAGTTCCAGATAGGGCTTCCATTCCACTGAGCAGATCTCCCAGCCAATCACAAAGCCATTGGTTACCCACCAAGGCTGTGTGCCAACATTGCACCAGTGTGTACTTCTTGCCAGGCTGGTGGTTTCTGAGTAGCTTAGATCCCCTGCTTGCTCTCAGTGTTGTTGGCCACTTTCCTGTAGTAGCTCATGTAGTGCTTTCCAGCACTACATGTAATAACTGTCTAGGGACTGGTTTTCTTCTGGATTCCAGCCAGGATTTAATCCATGCCATGATGTGGTGCTTTATGTGGTTTGGTGCTATGTATTATTATTATTATTTTTTTTTTCTGAGGTAGGGTCTCACTCTAGCTCATGCTGCCCTGGAATTCACTATGGTCTCAAGGTGGCCTTGAAATCTCAGTGATCCTCCTACCTCTGCCTCCTGAGTGCTAGGATTAAAGACATGCATCACCATGCCTGGCTGGTGCTTTTTACTTTTTTGAGCCTGTTCTAGTTTTGGTTATTTTGATCTTGTAGGTTCTTGAGATTTTTTTTTTTTTTTTTGACGCTTCTGTGTGGATTATTCACTGAAGTATTTTATGTAAGTTTGGCTCTGTGTTCATATAATCATAGAGCTGACTTTTTTCATGGAAAGTTTTCCTTTCACCATCTATTATGAGGGGTATTTTCACTGGGCACAGTAATTTGGGTTGGGATTCTTAGTTTTTTAGACTTTGAAGTATTCAATTCCAGACCCTTCTGGGTTTCAAGATTGCCACTGAGAAATCTGAGGTGATTTTGATGGGATTGTATTTGTATGTAGTGAGTTGTTTCTCTCTTTCTGAATTTAGCACTCTTTCTTTGTTTTCTTTGTTTTAGCTATGATGTGCCTTGGAGAGTTTCTTCTTTGGTCCTGTCTGGTGTTCTGTGAACTTCTTGTACCTGGATGGGCCTCTGTTTTGCAAGATTAGGAAATTTTTCTTCAATAGTGTTGTTAAATACATTCTCTATGCCTCTGGCCTGGATTTCTTCCTCTTCTGGTATACCCATGATCTGTATATTTGGTAATTTTAGGGTATCCTACAGTTTTCTTGTATTCTGTTCACATGACTTTTTGAACTTAGCAAAGTTTATGGACTTCTGAACAATTTCTTCTGTTTTGTCTTCCAGCTCAGAGGATCTGTCTTCCACATGAATGACTCTGTTAATGAGGGGTTCAAGAGATGTTTTTAAAAGCTCTATTTAATTTTTATTTTCTGTTGTGTTATTTTGCATTGTCTCCATCTCTTTTTTTCATTTTTATTTTTATTAATTAGTTTTGTACTCAGTGAATACAGTCAAATTGGTACCATTGTTAGCCTCCTCCCTGTCCTCCCCCCCCCAACCCTTCCTTGTTGAGGTATATGGGTCATGCATTGTGGGGTTAACCCTCAGTTATGGGTAAGAGGAAATGCCTCTGTGTATCATGACCCAATGTGTGGTTCTGACATTCTTTCCACCCCCTCTTCTGCAAATTTCCCTGAGCCATGTTGGGTTCATTTTTGGTCTGCTTCAGTGATGAGGTCTTGGGAGCCTCTGTGTCTCTGAATATCTGATTTGTTAGGAGTTGATTGTTTTCTGTGTCAATCTCCTTCACCCTTGTGGCGGTACCAGGTTCACCAAGAAAACAGCAACCTTGCATGTTTTGCCAATTATTCTTAGTTTCAGCTGGGGCCCTTTTGAGGTATGATGGGGGTGGTTCTCTCCTTAGGATCTGTGTCTATCTGAAAAAGAGAAGCAGATTCTCCAATGGAGAGTAAAGTTAGTACCAGATAAATGGGATAATCCTTATTTTTTTATGGAGAATTTAATAGGTGTAGTCCCTCTTGTAGCCTGCAATTAGTGGTAGCTTGATAATAGAGAGTGAGCTCATGTTTGGAAATGGTTCTGACTTGTTTCCCAGCTCCAGCTATGGGTTCCATTCCACTGAGTGGACCAGTTAGCCAAATCAAGAACAGTTGGTTTCCCACCATGGCTGTGTGCCACTATTGCACTTGTGTGAGCATCACAACAGGCTATTTGCTGCTAAATAGGTTAGTCCCTGAGTTGCTTGAACAGATATTGGTCATTTTTCCCAGTCACCCATGTAGCACCTTCTGGCACTAGATGTACTGACTGGGGAGTGACTCTCTTCCAGCTTCCAGCTATGTCACTCCATGTTACATGTCAGCTGCATATGGTGTCCTCAGCAGTAGGGTCTTACCACTAACCTTTGGTGGGTCATCAACTACTCTGACAGAAATCTGTTATTCTTTTAGGAAACCTTGTAAGTCTCTCTGATCAAAAGCTCATTTTGGATGATAGCCATCTGCTCATACTTGGAGTTATAAGTCAGTGCCCATTAAGAGAAGGAAGAAAAAGATAAGTAATATAAAAGAGTTAGAGAGAAGAGGGAGAGAGAGAAAAGCAGTAGGAGATTAAGGTCAGTTGTCATCATACCCTTTCCAGGGCCTTGTGACTCACATGTTCCCTCTAAGGGCCTGGTGAAGGTTCAACCATTTGGTCTGCCTTTTAGGATGTAGAATTTTATGATACCATTGCTGCTTGGGTTCACATTTGTGTCCCCCGCCCCCTCCCTTGCTCTCCCCTTGCTCCCCACCCACCCTATTGTCTGGTCCTCAAGATGGTTGCTGGGTATGTCGGCATCTTGGGTAGATTCAGGTTAGGTGCTGTAGATGAGTGAGACTATGCAATGATTATCTTTCTGTCACTGGATAAGTTCACAGTGAATGATCTGTTCCAGGTTCAACCATTTTTCTTCAAATTTCATTGTGTCATTTTTCTTACTGCTGTGCAGCATTCCATCGTGTAGATATACCACATCTTAGTTATCCATTCATCTAGTGATGGACATATGGGTTGATTCCAACTCTTAGCTATTATGAATTGATCCGCTATAAACATGGTTGAGCAAACCTCTCTGGACTGAAGCTTGAAAATTTTAGGGTACGTGCTCAGTAAGGGAAAAACTGGTTATGTTGGTAACTCTATAGTCAGCTTTTTTTCAGGAGTCTCCATATTGCTCTTCCAAAGTGGTTGTACCATCTTACATTCCCACCAACAGTGGATGAGGGTTCCTATTTCTCCACATCCTCACCAGCATTTATTTTCATTTGATTTTTTGATGTTTACTATCCTTACTGGGGTAAGGTGGAATGTCATAGTTGTTTCAATTTGCATTTTCCTGATGATTAGGGATGATGA
This sequence comes from Jaculus jaculus, assembly GCF_020740685.1. NCBI lineage: Eukaryota > Metazoa > Chordata > Mammalia > Rodentia > Dipodidae > Jaculus > Jaculus jaculus. Next base: position 78,091,011 of record NC_059107.1, on the reverse strand, counting down.
ACATTTTCTTAAGTGTGTGTTTGCTATTTGTATTTCTTCCTCTGTGAACTGCCTGTTCAGCTCTTTGTCCCATTTTGTGAGTGGGTTGTTTGACTTAAAAGTGAGAGAGAGAGAGAAAGAGGGAGGGAGGAAGAGTGCATGGATGCCAGGGCTTCCAGTCACTGCAAACAAACTCCAGACATGTGCGCCCCCCTTGTGCATATGGCTAACGTGGGTCCTGGGGAATTGAGCCTTGAACTGGGGTCCTTAGGCTTCACAGGAAAGCATTTAACCACTAAGCTATCTCTCCAGCCATTGTTTGACTTTTTATTGTTTAGGTTTTTGAGTTCTTTGTAGATACTAAAGATTAGGCCTCTGTCATTAAGATATTCAGCAAATATTTTCTCCCATTCTGTGGGTAATCTATTGGCTTTGCTTATTGTATGTTTGTCTGTGAAGAAACTCTTCAGCTTCATGTGATCACACTGGTTGAGTGACTTTTAAAATCCTGAGATACTGGGGTTTTGTTCAGGAAGTCTTTTTCTATTCCTATATCATGGACAGTTCCTCTTATATTTTCTTCCAGTAATAGCCGAGTTTCTGGTCTTATATTAAGGTCTTTGATCCATATAGACTTGAGTGTTGTGCATGGTGAGATGTGTGGATCAAGTTTCAATTTCCTGCATATGGCTATCCAGTTTGTCCAGCACCATTTGTTGAAGATGCTGTCTTTTTTCCAGCCTATATTGTTAGGGCCTTTGTCAAATATCAAGTAGCTGTAGTTGCTTGACCCAAAGACAGGGTGCTCAATTCTATTCCATTGGTTTATACTCCTGTTTTAATGCCAGTACCATGCTGTTTTTATTACTATGGCTTTGAAATATAGCTTTAGCTCAGGTATGGTGATGGCTCCAGAGGTATTTCTTTTACTGAGGATATACTTGGATATCTGAGACCTTCTGCCTTTTCATATGAATTTTGAGATCATTTTTTCTATCTCTGTGAAGAGCAATGTTGGAATTTTAATGGGAATTGCATTAAATCTATATATTGCCTTTGGTAGGATTGCCGTTTTCACAAGGTTAATTCTACCTATCCAGGAGCATGTGAGGTCTCTCCATTTTCTCAAGTCCTTCTAAATTTCTTTCTTGAGTGTTTTAATGGTTTCATTGTATAGATCTTTTACTTCCTTGGTTAATGTTATTCCAGGGTATTTTGTTGTTGTTTCTATTGAAAATGGGACCATGTCCCTTATTTCTTTCTCTGTATCTTTGTCATTTGCATATAGAAAGGCTACTGATTTTTGTGCATTGATTTTGTATCCTGCTACTTTGCTAAAGGAGTTAATCACCTTCAAGAGTTTTGGGATAGATTATCTCGGGTCTCTTATGTATAGAATCATGTTGTTTGTGAATAGAGCTAACTTAACTTCTTCCTTTCCAAATTGTATCCATTTATTTTTTCCCTCTGTCTTATTGCTTGAGCTAGGACTTCCAGTACTATATTGAAGAGCAGAGATGAAAGTGGACACCCCTGTCTTGTCCCTGATCTTAATGGGAATTCCTCCAGTCTCTCTCCATTAAGTATTATTAGGCTTTAGGAGCTTTATATATATATCCTTTATTATGTTAAGATATGAACTGACCATGCCATTTCTCTCCAATGTTTTGATCATGAAGTGATGTATTTTGTCAAGGGCTTTTTCTCATCTATCTGAATGATCATGTGTTTTTTGTGTTTAACCTTGTTTATATAGTGTATTTCATTGACAGATTTCTGTATCTTGAACCACCCCTGAGTTCCTGGGATGAATCCCACTTGATCAAGTTGGGTAATGTTTTTGATGTATTGTTGGGTTTGGTTTGTGAGAATTTTGTTCAAGATATTTGTGTCTAAGTTCATCAGGGAAATAGGCTGTAGTTTTCGTTTCTTGTGGCATCTCTGCCTGGTTTTGGAATTAGGGTGATATTAGCTTCAAAGAAGGTGTTGGTGAACTTTCCCTGTTCTCCAATTGTGTGGCATAGTTTGAGAAAGATTGGTTTGACTTTGTTGCAGTCCGGTTCGCATTGCTGGTAGAAATCACCCAACCAAGAGTAGCTTCTGGGAAAAAGAGGTTTATTTTGGCTTACAGGCTCGAGGAGAAGCTTCACGATGGCAGTGGGAAACGATGGCATGAGCAGAGGGTGGACATCACCCCCTGGCCAACATAAGATGGACCACAGCAACAGAAGGGTATGCCAAACACTGGCATGGGGAAACTGGCTATAAAGCGCATAAGCCCATCCCCAACAATACACTCCCTCCAGGAGGTGTTAATTCCCAAATATCCATCAGCTGGGAACCTAGCATTCAGAACACCGAAGTTTATGGGGGACACCTGAATCAAACCACCACAGAGTTCTTCTATGAAGGTTTGATAGAATTCAGCTGAGAAGCCCTCTGGTCCTGGACTCTTATTTTTAGTGAGGTTTTTTTTTTTTTTTTTTTTATTACCTTTGCAATCTTGATGAATGTGATAGGTTTGTTTAGGAGATTAATCTGCTCTGAGTGAAGTGTCTCCTTCTTTTTTGCTTGATCAAATTGGCCAGGGGGTTGTCAATCTTGTTTATTTTGTCAAAGAACCAGCTCTTTGTTTTGACAGCTTTCTTAATTGTTTTCTTAGTTTCCAATTCACTAATTTCTGCTCTGATCTTAATTATTTCTTTCCATCTGGAGCTTTTTGGGTTGGATTGTTTTTGCTTTTCCAGTGCCTTTAGGTGGATGGTTAGGTTATTGATTTGGGATCTCTCTGTCTTTGTTATGAAGGCATTTAGTGCTATGACTTTTCCCCTGAGGACTGCCTTCATCGTGTCTCATAAGTTTTGGTACAATGTATTCTCATCGTCATTCATTTCTAGAAATTTCACAATTTCAGTTTTTATTTTGTCCACTACCCATTTATTGTTTAAACATGTGCTGTTCAGTTTTCAGGAACCAATGGGATTCTTGGTGGGTCTTTTGCTGTTAATTTCTAGCAATATAGCATTGTGATCTGATATCATGCAGGGAATTATGTCAATCTTCCTAAATATATAGAGGTAGGCTTTGTGACCCAGTATATGATCTATTTTAGAGAATGTTCCATGGGCTGCTGAGAAGAATGTGTAGACTGAGAATTTGGGGTGGAATGTTCTGTAGATGTCCGTTAGGTCTAAGGGATCTATGGTTTTGTTGAGCTCTCTTACTTCCTTGTTGAGTTTCTGTTTGGATGATCTATCTATTACTGATAATGGTGTATTGAGGTCCCCAACTATGATGGTGTTGGCAGTTATTTCTTTTTTATTGTCAAGTAGGTTTTGTTTTATGAACTGTGGTGCCCCTGTGTTTGGTGCATAAAGACTTATGATTGTGATATCCCCTTGATGGATCAGTCCCTTGATAAGTCGGAAGTGGCCTTCTTTGTCTTTTTTGATTATTTTTGGTTTGAAGTCTATTTTATCTGATATTAGTATAGCTACACCTGCTTGTTTCTTATTCCCATTTGCTTAGAATATTGTTTTCCACCCTTTCACCCTGAGGAGGTGTCTGTCTTTAGTGGTGGGGTGGGTTTCTTGAAGACAACAGATTGAAGGGTCTACTTTTGTGATCCACCCTGTTAGCTTGTATCTCTTTATGGGTGAAAGGCCATTAATATATAGGGTAATGACTCTGAGGTTTGATTTGATCCCTGCTATATTGTGTTGGTATATGTGGTTTGGTGTTTGCATGGACTTTGAAGATTTTATGCCTTCTCTGAGTTTGGCTATTGTGATCTGCTTCTTGTAGGCATTTGAGATTGGTTATTTGATTCTTCTGTGTGGAAAATTTCCTGAAATGCTCTCTGTAGGTTTGGTTTTATGTTCATATAATTGCAGAGCTGAGTTTTGTCATTGAAAGTTTTTCTTTCACCATCTATTATGAGGGATACTTTTGCTGGGTAAAGTAGTTTTGGTTGGAAGCCATAGATTCTTAGACTTTGCAATGTTCCATTCCAGGCCCTTCTGGCTTTCAGGGTTTCCATTGAGAAGTATGGAGTAATTCTGATGGGGTTACCTTTAAAAGTGTTGTGCTGTTTTTCCCTAGCTGCTTTTAGGATTTTCTCTTTGGTCTCAATGTTTGGAGTCTTTTTTTTTTTTAATTAATTATTTATTTATTTGAGAGCGACAGACACAGAGAGAAAGACAGGTAGAGGGAGAGAGAGAGAATGGGCGCGCCAGGGCTTCCAGCCTCTGCAAACGAACTCCAGACGCGTGCGCCCCCTTGTGCATCTGGCTAACGTGGGACCTTGGAAACCGAGCCTCGAACCGGGGTCCTTAGGCTTTATAGGCAAGCGCTTAACCGCTAAGCCATCTCTCCAGCCCAGTGTTTAGAGTCTTAATGACAATATGTCTTGGAGAATTTCTCCTTTGGTCCAATCTGTTTGGAGTTCTGTTAGTTTTTTGTATTTTGATGGGCTTTTCTTTTGAGAGAGTGGGAAAGTTTTCTTTGATTATTTTGTTAAATAAGGTCTCCATGCCTTTGGTCTGAAATTTTTCCCCTTCTGGTATTCCCATGTTCTGGATGTTAGGACACTTAAGAGTATCCCACAATTTTCTCAAATTCCTGATCCCTGAAATTTATTCTGCATTTGATTATGTCTTCATTAAGCTTAATCAGCTGGTTATTGAGATCCTATATTTGTTGACTCACTTTTAATTCATTTATATCTCTTTTGAGGCTTCTCTGGTTTTCTTCAATCAAATTAAGCCTAGTGACAAAGGCTGAGTGTACTAAGAGACTATTATGCTCCATTTCACTTATGTGATTGTTGGATTTTTGATCCTTTGCTTCCAATTCAGCAATTTTTTTTGATCAACATCACATAGCTTGTTGTGTTCTCTTTTGGGGATTCAATTTCTGTTGTTTTCTTTATGATTTTATTGGCTTCCATTGTGGAACTAGGTATCCTTGGTGGAGATCTCTCAGTTTTCTGACTTTCATTGTTTTTTATTTTTTATTTATTTATTTATTTTATTTTATTTTATTTTTTTTACATTGTGGTCTACCCATCTCAGGGAAAAGTCTCATTTTATTGAAGAGGAAGCAGGTACTTGTCCTTGTAGGATATTCAATGAGTGTTCTGTTTGAAATGTGAACCAGATTAGTGTAGGATGGGGTTATAAATGCCAATGTACAGATTGTGGAGAATGCAAGTACATTAAAGATTCCTCTGGAAACCAGGCGTGGTGACAGGATGTGGCAGGGCCTCTTGGTGTTGAAGACAGACTGTAGATTCATGTACCACTTTGTGCATCTTGCTTTATGTGGATACTGGGGAATTGAACCTAGGCTATTAGGCTTTACAAGCAAGTGCTTTTAATGGCTGAGCCATCTCTCCATTGGCCCTTTTTAGAAGCATAATTATGGATTATTTCTTTGACATTTCCTCCATCTCTGTGTTTTTGGCTTTTGTTATAGAGAAATTGAGAGGCTAGGAATGGGTCCTGATGGGTTGTATCCTCATATTCTTTGTGTTTCTTTGTTGTGCTTTCTGTATCTCTTCCAGATTTAACTTCTCTCCATTTCCTAGTACTAGTTGGTGGTTTGTTATGTTTTCTGAGGGACTTTCCTACAGGCTACTTTGTTAGTGACTGCCTTCCTTGCAGCCATTTAGGCTGAGCTGCAGTGGTGCTCCTCAGTCATTTATCAGGAAGTCTGGATGTGCCTAGCCATAGAAGATCATTTTGTATTATGCTTGCACCTCTGGATAATGTTTACCTGCTGAGGATTGATGCTGGCTCATGTGCAGTGCAGAAGCTGAAGGAGAACCCTGAGCTCAGAGATACTCCCTGTCAAAGACTGTGGGGGTGGTCTCTTTGATGATGCTTGGTCTCTCCCACATGGGAGAAGTGGAAACCAGGGCTTTCTTCCTGATGGCCACTGACTGGGGTCTATTGTGTGGGATGGAGTGCTGGACTTTCACGGACTTTTAAATATGGACTCTTCCATTATTTCTTTCCTGAGATATAAACTTCTCTTTTGGCTTCACTTACCAATATTATTTGAAAGCGACAATTTTTAATACTATGCATGTTCAGCTGTGACCCTTCAGTCTACTGACCCATGAAAGTCTGTGTGTACTGCCTCATGGGCCAACCTCCCTGGCTCATTGCTATTTTCTTAAAACAAACAAACAAACAAACAAAACAATAACCTGAGATGCTTCCTTCCTAAGATAACAGCAATAGCAGCATCGCCCCACTGGGTTACTGGTTATTTCTTGAGGAGAGAATCTATTGCCAAATTTCTCCAAGTCTTACATGCCACACACATTTCTTTTGTGAAAGAGTCCTGACTGAATATCTCCCCAAAGGCTGAGAAAGAATGATCTCATCCTCTGAAATTGGCAGGCAGAAGGCATTCCATTTCTATGCAACTTAAGAACAGAAAGGTGGTTGTTAAGCAGAAATTAAATCATTAATAATCAGACAGAACCAGCCCTTTCTTCCCCAGAAGATTCTTGCCAAATTCTGGAGATGTTTCTGTGAGCAGGATTTGCCCTAGACCCACAGATCCTGGCTTCCACCGGAGACTGTACGGTCTGATTAGTTCCAAGGCCTCTGTGGAGAAAAGAGGATCCAGGAGAAGAAAACTAATATGAAAACTCCCTATGACAAAACACTCAGAAATGTGAGACAAAAGGAAACCAAATCAGCCCAGTTGTTGTGGAACTGAAGAAGGAATGAAAAAACAGTCGGAAGTGGTGAGCAGGAGCCAGGGCAAGCCAGGGGTGAGGATGTGTCTGTTCTCCATGTTATTAGATGGGTGTGGGACCTATGGATGACATTTAAGGCCATAGGCCAGTGCCATGCAGTCATCTGATCAAGAAAGCAAACACCTGAAACATCACAGGAAAGAGAACAGGGGGACTAAGGTATAAATTAAAGGAAACCACTCCCATTGTATTGGAAAGATGCCAAAATGTTTGCCTCTGGCTAGGTTTTGGTGAAATCAATCTTTTGTGAGAAAGTGGAATCCCTAACTTACACTCTGAGAAAATTTGAAGACGGAGTTTGTAATGTTCATGAGTTGTGGACATTCTAAATTAAGAATTGCACCTAAAGAGTGCTCCTGATTTTGTTATTGCTAGAATACAGTTAGACACTGATTGATAGTCACTCTGGTCACTAGAGATTTCCATTGAACAATAAGATCTCTACTGAGGATGATTTTTCAGTAAAAAAATTTACAAAACACCTCATGGAAAAATCCCTCATGAACAAGAGTTTGCAGACACACCAAATAGAAGAATCAGCAATTTCAAACATGAAATTAGAAAAATAACCTTGGTTGGTTGGTGGGCCTGGGAGGAGAGTGCAGACTCAAAGAGCCTGCCAACAAGAAGAAAAGCCAGTGAAAAATGTAAGAAGAAAGAACCTGGCAGCTCTTCATGTTTTTAAAAAATATTTTATTTATTTATTTTAAGGAGAAAGGAGAGAGAGAGAGAAAATATGGGTTTGCCAGGGTCTCCAGACACTGCAAATGAACGTGCATCTGGCTTTACATAGGTACTGGGGAATTGAACCCAGTTTGTTAGGCATTGCAGGCAAGCACTTTAACAACTGAGCAACCTCTTCAGCCCCGTAGCAGCTGTTCTTGATCTCCATATTGACTCAGACTGCAGTTCCCTTTTAATCTCACCAGGGCAGGTCAGCCTCTATGTTCTTTGGGGACTGTGTCTTTAAATATTTGTAAATGAAAACTACCTTGCTCCTAAACTAATAAGGAACCAGTGTCTAGAGCATAATAAAAACTCTTGAAAATTAATAAATACTAGATATCAGGCTAGGTGCTGCTCAGGCCACCCTTCCTGCAACATCAGCTGTCCCCTCTATCCAGAAATAACAAGCACCTATAGCAATAGTGGCCCCCAAGTCTTCTCTGTCCCCTGCCACCCAGTAACCTGAGGCAATGTGACTGCAAGCATGTGCTATGGGCTATTTACTAGCTAAGCCTGCCTTCTTGTGAGGCAGGAACTCTTTCCCCTGGTGACACATTAAGAGGGGAGACCCTCTTTCTGCAGTGAGACTATAAGCTCTCTTCAGAACCCTGTTATGCTGCCTGTGGTATTGACATTAATAACTCTCATTAATAAACCTTGTGCCCTCATGGAGGAGTTTGCCTCACTGTGCCCTCTTGAGTCCAACCTTATGCTAAAGGGTATATGAAATACAGTTGCAAATTAATAGGAAAGAAGATTACTTACATGAAGAAAGATACTTACATGAAAGGAACTTTGTTGATAATGAGGGGAATAAAGAGGTGGAAAAGACACCCTCATACCATTGGACTTACAAGAGTTCAAGTCTGAAGACATTGATGATTGAAATATGAGGAAACAGTCTTTCCAGCAATACTGGTGGTCAAGGAATGACCAACGTCTAAACCTAAAAGTGTATACTAATATAACCTTCCTGGCAGGAAGGACGATATTCTAAAGAGGCACTTGTGCCCCTCCTTTGTCCATCAAGCTATCGAAACCAGGGACTCCCAGAAACTGAAATTCCCACGGGAATCTTATACTGGGAGAAGAAAGAGGCTGAGGCCATGGGGCCACCCAGAGGTGGAACTTACTCTTTGCAAAGAGATTTACAAGACAAACCTCTTTGCAGAGACTTAAGCTGAGAAAATGATGGGAAGATCACACTCTAATTGGGACTACGTAGGCACACATACCTCTTGCCTTCTTTTTAAACCTAAATCTCATGTCAGAAGCCTAAAGATGGACTGAGGGGACCACTGGTCCTCTTTTTCTTCTTCTCAATGTGGCCACATTGAAGAAACCTTCCTTTTCTGCTCTTCACTAATACTGTTTGTTTGATTCGATTATTAAACCAAATCTGGCTAGTTAGGGTACAGGCTCTGACCCTAATAACTCCAGTAACATTAATGTTGAAGAAATAAAAGTTGTCATTCCAGCAATTTTGCCTCCACATGCAAGTGCATCTTAGAGAAACATTTGTTTTATGTGTGAGAAAACTCACCTTGGAATAATGAGATCTGGAATCAACTTAATTAAGCACAATATAAGACTAAAGTATCAAATAACATGTATATTAAAATGAATGCCTTAGATCTGTGTCAAAACAGGTAACACTCAAAAGGGTTAGTGATGAAATACTAAACTGTGTTTTATTTTTGGTAGCACAGATGGTTTTTGTTTAGGGTCCTGTTATATTTCCTGTGAAGTTGTACTTAGGTCTGCAGAGACTCTGGTACAATGGGATATTTTTCTCTTCAAATTGTTGCTTTATGACATATTTGCTGCTTGCAAAATCAACTTAATAGGTCACTGCTAGTATTGCAAAATCACACGAGACGAAAAGAAGATATCAGGGTTGTATATGGTGCCCCTGCCTAAACTCCTAGCATGCAAGAGCCAAAGGCCAGGAAGAGGCTGAGTTCAAGGATGGTTTTTCTTCTTTTCACTGAGCTGGTGGAGCTTTGAGAACATCTTACGGATGTGGTTTCTTTGTTGGTGGTGCTCATTGCAAAAGCATCTTCTGAGGGGCTTAACTTTACTCTTTGTTATAGTTTAAAAGAATTTTAAAAACAGTTACTGAGTCAAACTTCTAAATGTTCACCTTACTGTTTGTGCCTTTTAGGAAGAAAAACAAAACAAAACAAAAAAAGCTTTCACTGAGTTTCATTAATCCCTGTTGAGCATTTTCCCCCTCTGATTTAATTCCAGAGTTTTATTTTTGGTAGCAGAAATGTTTTTGTTTAGGGTCCTCTTATGATCCCTGTGAAGCTGTACTTAGGTCTGCAGAGACTCTGGTTAGCTCCACGGCCTGCTGGACACATCTGATCTTAGGCAGCCATCTCCATGCGTCTTTCATAATAATCTCCTTCAGCATGGACTATGTAGCAGGTGAACTTGGGTGGGGGCTTCCCAAAGAGTGTACTGATCTTTATTCTGGAAAAGAGTAAGATGGAAATCAACAAATACATGATATGGATGTTGGAGCAAAACAGAACTAGTTTTTTGGTTTACTTGTTTTTCGAGGTAGGGTCTTGTTCTAGCCCAGGCTGACCTGGAATTAGTCTTAGGCTGGCATCAAAATCACAGTAATCCTCCTACCTCAGCCTTTGTAGTGCTGGGTTTAAAGGTGTGTACCATCATGCCTGGCCAGAACTAGTTTTGAAATCCCAGTCAGATCTTAGCTTCTCTCTCTCTTTCCCTTTCTTTCTCTCTCCCTTCCTTCCTTCCTTCCTTCCTTCCTTCCTTCCTTCCTTCCTTCCTTCCTTCCTTCCTTCCTTCCTTCCTTCCTCCCTCCCTCCCCCCTCCCTCCCTCCCTCCCTCCCTCCCTCCCTCCCTCCCTCCCTCTTTCTTTCTTTCTTTCTTTCTTTCTTTCTTTCTTTCTTTCTTTCTTTCTTTCTTTCTTTCTCTCTCTCTCTCTCTCTCTCTCTCTCTCTCTCTCTCCCTCTCTTCTTTCTTTCTCTCTTTATTTCCTTCTTTCTTCTCTCTCTCTCTTTCTTTTTGAGATAGGGTCTTGTTCTAGCCCAGGTTGACCTGAATTCGCTATGTATTCTCAGGCTGGCCTCAAACTCACAGAGATCCTCCTACCGCAGCCTTCTGAGTGCTGGGATTAAAGGCATGCACCACCATACCTGGCTTGATCTTAGTTTCTTTATCTGTAATGTGGTATACTGATAATTAAGAGAAGAATTTTTGATGAACATGAAGAATGCAATTCTGGATATAGAATAATGATATGAATAGCTATATTTTTAAGATGAGGTCTAATGTATTTCAGGCTACCTTCAAATTTAGTATGTAGCCAAGGATATCTTGAACTTCTGATCCTTTAACCTCCATCTCTGAAGTGCTGAGATTAAAGGTGTGTGCCACTACTTTCAGTTTTTTTTATTTTTTTTGTTCATTTTTATCTATTTATTTGATAGTGACAGAGAAAGAGAGAGAGAGACAGATAGAGAGAGAGAGAGAATGGGCCTACCAGTGCCTCCAGCTACTGCAAAGGAACTCCAGATGCATGCGCCCCCTGTGCATCTGGCTAATGTGCCTGGGTCCTGGGGAATCAAGCCTCGAACTGGGGTCCTTAGGCTTCACAGGCAAGTGCTTAACCACTAAGCCATCTCTCCAGCCCCACATTCAGTTTTAAGCAGTGCCTGGGACTGAACCCTAGGCTTTGTGAATGCTAGGAAAGCACTGTACAAACACAGCCACATTCCCAGCCCAGATTAGTTGATTTTTTGAGTGCTTGATATTGATATAGAAATTAGGAAGGCACCTAAGGGTAAGAGGACCCTGAAGTGAATATTTTTTTCCTTAGGTAAAAGCAAGAAATGTCTTTTAGCCTTAAGGGGAATCTAATTTTTCCTTATATCTTTTTCCCTAAAGGAGTTCTGCTTTCCTAGAAATGTAACCAAGATTATTCCAATCCAGTAAGTTCCCATAAAAGACCCTGATCAGTGTCACCAGGCAAATTTTCCCATTCAGGAAGCCTCTCAATTTAGGAACATTTTGTTTTACTTTCCTTAATAGGGTTTTACATTTCTGAGGATTCCTTCCTGTTTTGCAGGTGCTCTACCTCCTTTGCTTTTCAGCTCTATAACATATATATATATATATATATATATATATATATATATATATATATATATATATATATATTACTAGTGGTTTGTAAGCTAGAACTAGGCTTAAAGCGAGGAGAAACTGGGAGGAATTAGGGGAGGGGATAGTAAAGAGGCAAGTGCAGGGTCAGAATACAGGGAATGGAAAGATCTTAAAAGGGACCTAAGAAAGAAGGAGGTGAAGGAGAAAGATACACAAAACTAAAGAGAGTATGAATGTATATGATAGGAATCTACTATGTTAGCTAATTAATAGCCATATTTTTTTTAAGAGAAAGAGAGAGAGTTTGGGCACAAATATCCTGCTGGGAAAAGCTTTACCCTAAAGCCATTGGTTGTTGCAGATAATTATTAGTGCTGGAGATGGGCCACCCTCTCCCCTGCTGGGCTGTTTTGGTCAGGGAGACCCATGAGACCCTTAAAACAATGCAGACAATTGCCAAAGCACTTGGTTATCCCCAAGAACTAGATGGTAAGATCAAATTGGTGAACACACTACAAGCTGCATTAACAAGACACTGAGAAATCAAGCTGGAACTAAGTTGGAGGCTATCTCTCTGCTGGCTAACTGGTGTCATGTTGATAAGTACTGTGCTAGCTACATTGGAAGAAAAATCATCTATAGTCTGAACAAACAGTGGATCCCTTATTCTACAAAGTTAACCAGCCAACTAAGATGTACCAATGGGTGCAATAGTGGCACATAATTATGGGGATAATCAACTGCTCTCTAATCAGATATAAGGCCCCTCTCAAAGGGAGGGAATTCTTGCCTGGTACTGAGAACTGAGTCAAAAGCCTATGATTTCTTTTTGAATAGACCCCAGAGGGAAGCTTCAACTATTATTTGGCTAAATAGAGGGTATGATGAAGACTGACCTTAATCTTCTACAGCTTCCCTCCCTCCCTCCCTCCCTCTCTCTCTCTCTTCTAACTCTTTTATATTAGTTATCTTTTCTTCCTTTTTTTAGTGGGCACTGACCTGTAACTCCCAGTACCAGCATGTGGTTATCATCCATAATGAGCTTTTGATCAGAGAGACCTACAAAGTTTCCTAAAAGAAAGACAGATTTCTGTCTGAGTACTTGATGACCCACCAAAGGTTAGTGATAAGACCCTACTGCAGGAGACACCTTACGTGGTTGACACATAAAATGGAATGGCATGGCTGGAAGCTGGAAGAGAGTCAGTCCCCATACAGTCAGCGCGTCTGGTACCAGAAGGTGTTACATGGGCGACTGGGGGAAAATGACCAATATCTGTCCAAGCAACTCATGGTCTAACCTACTTAACAACAAATAACCTGTTGTGATGCCCACACAAGTGCAATAATGGCACACAGCCATGGTGGGGAAACAACTGCTCTTGATTCGGCTAACTGATCCCCTCAGTGGTACGGGACTCATAGCTGGAGCTGGGAAATAAGTCAGAACCATATCCAAACATAAGCCTGCTCTCCATTATCAAGCTACCATCAATCTTGAGGTACAAGAGGGCCTACACCTATTAAATTCTCTATAAAAAAAGAAGCATTATCTCATTTGTCCTGGTGCTAACTTAGTCTCCGTTGGAGAATCTGATTCTCTTTTTCAGATAGACGTAGATCCTAAGGAGGGAGCCACCCCATCATATCTTAAAAGGGCCCTGGCTGAAACTAAGAAAAATTGGTGAAACAAGCAAGGGTGCTGTTTTCCTGGTGAACCTGGTACCAGCACAAGGGTGAAGGAGACCAACACAGAGAAAAATCAACTCCTACCAAATCAGAAAGCCAGAGACCCAGAGGCCCCCAACACCTCATCACTGAAGCAGACCAAAAATGAACCCAACATAGCTCAGGGAAATTTTGCGGAAGAGGAGGTGGAAAGAATGTCAGAGCCACATGTTGGGTCATGATATGCAGACATTTATCCTACCCACAACTGTGGTCTAACTTCACAATGCATGACATACACACACACACACACACACACCTCAACAAGGAGGGGCCAAGGGGAGGGGGTAGGTCACGGATGAGCCTAATAATGGTACCAAACTGACTGTATTTGCTGAATACAAAACTAATTAATAAAAACATTAAAAAATAGAGATATCATACCCACCAAAAGCCTTCTAAATGTACATGTGTATGGCCTTTGATTGATGCTGACCTCACTTTTGGTTACAGAACCTTATTTTTACAGATGCAGGTGAATAACAGAAACCCAAGAGTTACCAGAATGATGAAAGAGAGAGAGGAAGAGAGAGAGAGAGAGAGAGAGAGAGAGAGAGAGAGAGAGAGGGGCCCGGAGCTTAGCACTGGGTGAGTCATTTCTATCACAACCTGCCAAGGCTCAGGGAACATTGCAGACAAAGTGGCAGATTGAATATGAGTGTGGTGCTCACTGCTAGCCAGAGAGCCTTCTCTATGGAGATGGAAGCAGACATTGAAGAGACACAAAGCTTGTCAAAGCAGAAAATAGAGGTTGTTGAGAGCCCAACACTAAAGGAGACTTCTATCAACCCTCCAAGTTCCAAAGAATGTTGAGAAAGAGGAAGTGAAAGAATGTAAGAGCCATAGGGTGTGTAAGCATGCTTTGGGGCACTATCCTTCCAACGTGAACCAAGTGGTGTATTCATGATCCCTCAGTTCTTATTAATATCCCCACAAAACCATCCTGGTTCTGAGCCCATCAACATTTTGACATAAGAATAGAGGAGGCCAAAAGGAATGAGACTACAAAACAGATCAAGGGCTACCTTGAAAGCAGAGGGTCCTCAGGGGATGGGGGTAGGAGAAAAGGGGACAAAAGAAGATAATGGGATGGGATCATGATCAGATTTCTGTATACTTATATATTAAAGTTCCCAATGAAATAAATAAGTATGACAAAATAACAAATGAATAAAGTGAATAGTGATCAAAAAAGATAGTCATGGCTGGAGAGATAGTTTAGTGGTTAAGACACTTGCCTATGAAGCCCAAGGACCCATGTTCAACTCTCCAGGTCTCACACAAGCCAGTCACACATGATGACACAAGTAAGCAAGGTCACACATATGCAAGGTGGCACATGCTTCTGGAGTTTGATGGCTGGAGGCTCTGGCATGCCAATTCTTTCTCACTCTCACTCTTGCTCTCTCACATAGAAAAGTCCAGTCTGTTAGGCTTGCCTCAAAAAAAAAAAAAAAAAAAAAGACAGCCAGTATTAACCCCTGGTGCATGTAGGCATGCACACACAAACACATATCTACACATTCAAAGAAGGATGAGGAAACAGAAAGAAAGAAAGAAAGAAAGAAAGAAAGAAAGAGAGAGAGAGAGAGAGAGAGAGAGAGAAAGAAAGGAAGGAAGGAAGAAAGAAAGAAGGGAAAGAAGAAAAAAAAAACCCATGAAGCTATATCCAACTACATCTTTTTGACAAAGCTATCAAAAATATTCATCAATGAAAAAGCGGCTTGTCAATAAATGGTGCAGGGCAAACTGGACATCCATATGTAGAAGAATGAATTTAGATTCCTATATCTCACTGTGTACCACACAAAAAAAGCTATTCCAAATGGATAAAAAAAAACCTAGATGTAAGACATGAAACTATATATGTCAACAGAGTGAGGTCCAATGGGGGGGAGGAAGGAGACCAGCAAGAGTTGGGAGGAGTTATGGGAGGGTAGGAGGTATATGTGAGTAAAGTACAGTGATACATATGTGTGAAAATGCCATAACACAACCCATTATTTTGTATACTTGCTAAAAATTAATAAAAATACAATAATAAAAGAAAGTGGTTTCCTTAGGAAGGAGAATTTAGGGTGGGGGAGGTGACCTTTCACAGTCAACCCTTCTGTCGCATTTTCTGTTTGTTCATTCTTTCTGAAACTATGAATGCATATTGTTTTGATTTTATAATAGTTATAACAATTCCTTAAACACAAATCTAATGGAAAAATGGAAGATTGTAATTCTGGCAGACTTTGCAAAAGCCTTTGGAAGGCCAAAGTGCTCTGCAGATTTGAGGAGTGACTGTCAGTCCAACCTCGAGGCAGAATTGGATGAGACACACCAGTACAGAGTCAGCTGTGGATATGTGTGGTTGTCAACCCAACAGGGAAGCTGACCCACACCAAAAGCACTTTGGGGACCATATATGTGGATCCATAAGCCAGACTTTGGTGAATATAAGCAGAGGAAAAGCTCCCAGGATTCATGGTGTGAGTATGTCCACGGCCAGAGCCCGAGCCAGGGCTTGAGGTGTCAAGAGGAAGAGAGACAAATGCAGCTGCTGGTGGCCCACTCAGAAGCCCCTCTCACCAGCTGACAGTTGCCTCTTCTATTGGGGTTTGGCCATTTTTAAAATTTGTTTGTTTATTGAGATGAAGTCATGCTTACGATGGAGCCATGAGTGGTATGGAACATTCAATATAGACTAGGCTGGGCTTGAACTTACAGTGATGCTCCTGCCTCTAGGATAGCAAGTGTAGGACACAACAACCATCTTTGAGTGTGTATGTGTGTGTGTGTGCATGTATGTGAATGTGGGCTCTTGTGCAGGTCAGAGGACTCCTTTGGGTGTTGGTTCTTACCTTCACCTTCTTTGAAGCAAGGTCTGTCATTGTTCACCAATGTATTCACAGGTTAGCTGGCCTATGAGCTTCTGGGAGATTCTCCTGCCTCCTCCTTCCTTCTCCCCATAGTCACACTGGGATTATAGATGTCCACCATAGTGCCTGGCTTTATGTGGATTCTGGGGATCCAAACTCAGGTACTCGTGCCTGGGTAGTAAGTGCTTTAGCCACTGAGCCCAAAGATCCATTTTACGTGTTACATTTTCCTACACTTTCTAGAAAAATAGCCCCGTTGGATTTTTTTGTGCCAAGAAGCTGTACTGGCCATGCAAGTGCTATGGCTCTGCTATGCATCTGGCTCCCTGGAGACGTGGCTGTCATACTGCCAGCCCTGGGTCTCTTGGAAAGGAGAAATGGAAAATGTGAGATTTCTGCTCAAATCCCAATGAATCCTCGCTCAGCATAACCAGTGAGAATTAAGCTTTCCAACAAACCACACTGGGAAAAAAGAAGAAAGTTGAGATGTGAATTCCCTAGTTCTTTTTTTTTTTTTTTAATCATATGGTGTCAAATGATTTTTTTTTTTCTCAGTTCTTGGTGGCATCTGAATACACAGCAGGACCTTGTTTTATGGACCCTCAATATGTTGTCCTGTGGAGCCATGGATTCCCCAGTGTTTCTAAACAAGTGAATGTGAGGAGTGAAGACCCTGTAGGAATTGTGATGGACTGAGGGCAACAATCATTCAGGAACCTAGGAGGACTGAGAAGACATGGACTCAACCCTGAGCAAGCCTGCTCAATCCTAAAAAGCTGTCATTTCCTCTAAGTTAAAACCCAAACACTCTTTGGGCCTAAATGGGCAGCCAGCAGGAGGTCATGGGGACATAGAGTTCCCCCACAGTGAAGTTTCTTTCATTGTTTTACTCATAGGAGAGCTCTGTTTCCTCCATCATCCTGGTTAAAAAGTAATAACAGGGCTGGAGAGATGGCTTAGTGGTTAAGTGCTTGCCTGTGAAGCCTAAGGATCCTGGTTTGAGGCTCGATTCCCCAGGACCCACATTAGCCAGATGCACAAGGGGGCGCATGCGTCTGGAGTCTGGAGTTCCTTCGCAGTGGCTGGAAGTCCTGGCGCACCCATCCTCCCTCCCTCCCCCCCCCTCCCCCTGCCTCTTTCTCTCTCTGTCTGTTGCTCTCAAATAAATAAATAAAAACGAACAAAAAATATTTAAAAAAGGTAATAACAGATAAGTTTCAATTAGAAGTGTTGAGATATAGCTGTGGCCTGCTTAAAGTTATTCTATACTGTGTAAAACAGTGTTTTCTTTAGGCTGTGCCTTGTCCTAAGAGACTCCATGATATAAGCATATTTTTACTTTATTTTGAGTGTGCAGGAGCTGTATGACTCCATGTCTTGATGAACATGTAAACAAAACCATCTGTCTAGCACCACCCATGAGGAACAGGTCATTAAATAACATTTCTAAAAGTAAAAAGGGTAGAACCTATACATTTATCAAAGTGAAATTGGACCATATGAGTACATGAATATATTAAAATCATACAAGGAAAAACAGGCCTGAAACTTGTCAAACACACAGCCTGAAGAAAGGGTACAACAACCCTAAAGAGGAGGTCATCTAACACTGCAGTGGTGACAACCCCATAGAGCTGTCATCTGATCATCTGGTGTATGCATTAAGGGCCTGTATTAGGATTTTCTAGAGGAACAGAACAAATAGGATGAATTGTATTAAAAGGAAATTTATTGGACTAGCTTACGGCAGAACAACAATAGCAGGTTACAGGCCTGAGAGTCAAGAAACCAGATAGCTGCTCAGTCCACAAGGCTGGATGCTTCAGCAGTCCAAGTCCCACACTGAAGGCCTGGAAGCATCCTAGGGAGATGCTGCTCTTCAGTCCACTCTAGTCTTCAGTCCACAGTGGAAAGCAGCAAGCAAGGAACACCAAGCAGCGCCTGAAACCAGGTGGGAGGAGGGAATACTTTTCTTCCCAGAGCTTCTTTTGATAAAGCCTCCCCTCTGGGAGGGGCTGCCCACTCTGGGGAAAGGGCTCACCTGGGAGAAGGATTCCTCCTTTAGCTAATCCTTCCAGGAAGCAGTCTCAGACACTGGCTTATGAGGAATGCCTATGGATTCCTAAACAGGTCAAGTTGACACAAACTTAACCATTACAAGTCAACTTGTCAACTTGACTCCAAACCATATCTCCTGCCGGGCGTGGTGGCGCACGCCTTTAATCCCAGCACTCGGGAGGCAGAGGTAGGAGGATCACCATGAGTTCAAAGCCACCTTGAGACTACAGAGTTAATTCCAGGTCAGCCTGGACCAGAGTGAGACCCTACCTCGAAAAACAAAAACAAAAACAAAAACAAAAACAAAAACAAAAACAAACCATATCTCCTTACATCATACTTAATTTCTAAATGAAGACAGTAACAAGGTCATAATTCCACCTATATATAACTATCCCTCACACAACTGGAAACACACAGCTGTCCACTTCTGGGAGGTGCCTTCATAACGTGCTGAACCATCTGTAAACCATACCCTAGTCTTCTCCTCTTCAGTCAGTTGATAATAGGGCACATCCCATGACACCATAGGTGCATGCTTAGGAACAGAAGGCATTGTTACAGGGGTAGCAACCATAGGCATTTGAGCAACTTCCTCATGTAACTTAATTTGTACCTTCAGGGCCTGATTGAGCCCAATCACGGATATATCTCTTCCACTTGATGATGGACTGCTGCTGTGCACATCTAACTTTATGGCCTGGTGGGTCAGATAACACCCAGCTCATAATGGGCAGCTCAGGTCAAATAGTAACTTGATGTACTATTATCAAGCATTCAGTTTCTACTAAGGCTCAATAGCAGGCCAAGAGCTGTCCCTCAAAGGGAGAATAATTGTCTTCAGATGATAGCAGGGCCTTGCTCCAGAATCCAAAGGGCCTCTGCTGTGATTCACCTATGGAGACCTGCCAAAGGCTCCAAATGGCATCCCTATCCACCACTGACACCTCACATACCATTGGATCCACTGGATCCTATGGCCCAAGTGGCAGAGCAGCATGCACAGAAGCCTGGACTTGTTGCAGAGCCTTCTCTTGTTCTGGGCCCCACTGAAAACTAGCAGCTTTCTGAATCACTTGGTATAGGGGATGGAGTAAGACACCCAAGTGAGGAATGTGCTGTCTCCAAAATCCAAATAGGCCCACTAGATGCTGTGCTTCTTTCTTAGTGGTAGGAGGGGCCAGGTGCAACAACTTATCCTTCACCTTAGAGGGAATATCTCTTCATGCCCCATACCACTGAACTCCTAGAAATTTCACTGAGGTGGAAGGTCCTTGAATTTTAGATGGATTTATTTCCTACCCCCTGAGTGGCTGCCATATCCTGCCCATTCAACTCAGTCAGCATAATGTCATTGATATAATGGACCAATGTGACACCGTGTGGAAGGGACAGGTGATCAAGATCCCTGTGAACTAAGCTAAGACACAGGGATGGAGAGTTAATATAACCTTGAGGCAAAACAGTAAATGTGTGCTGCTGACCTTTCCAGCTGAAGGCAAATTGCTTCTGGTGGTCCTTATGGACAGATGTGGAGAAGAAGCCATTCACAAGATCAACCGCTGCATACCAGGTACCAGGAGATGTGTTAACCTGCTCAAGTAAAGAAACCACATCTGGTACAGCAGCTGCAATTGGAGTCACCACCTGACTAAGTTTCAGATAATCCACTGTCATTCACCAGGATCCATCTGTCTTCTCAACAGGCCAAATAGGCGAGTTAAAGGGAGACATGGTGAGAACCACCACCCCTGCATCCTTCAAGTCCTTTATAGTGGTATTAATTTCTGCAATTCCTCCAGGGATGTGATACTGTTTTTAGTTTACTATTTTCCCTGGTGGAGGGACCTCCAATGGCTTCCACTTGGCCTTTTCAACTGTAATGGCCCTCACTCCACAAGTCAGGGAACCATTGTGGTGGCTCTGCCAACTCCTATGTATATCTATCCTAATTATGCATTCTGGGACTGGGGAAACAACCACAGGATGAGTTTGGGGACCCACTGGACCCACTATCAAACTCCAAAACTCCATTGATCACCTGGCTTCCATAAGCACCTACTTTAACTGGAGGGTCACAGTGCTGTTTGGGATCTCCTGGAAATCAATGTCAATTCAGATCCCGTGTCCAGTAAGACCCCAAAGGTCTGATTATTTCCTTTTCTCCAGTGTATAATTACCCTACCCTAAAGAAGGATAGGACTAAGCTTAATATTGAAACTTTGGGGATTGTTGGAGGGATTGTGGGAGGGTCCTTCCTCAAGGTGACTTGGCCACCCCTTCAATTAAAGGGCTCAGGATCTGTAAACTGGCTCAAGTCTGGAAACTGGTTAAGAGGTCTTGATTCTTTGTTGCTCTAATTCAAAGTGGCCTTTTGGACCTTTGCTCTGGAACTTTTTTGCTTATATGGATCAAGCAGGAACTTAGTAGGCTTTTTATCTATTTTGCTTCTGGGAACACCAGCCAGTACCAAAGGTCTACAGAGTCATACTGTTACAAGCATTGTTTTGCCTCCACTGTCCATTACAGTAAACATGCTCACCTTGCCTTTGTTGATTTAGTGCTGATACCTGGCCCTTGTTACCCCAAGATCCAGTTAGACCCTTTGCATCTAAGTCACCTAATGCAGCAACTGCTGTTCCCACTGTGATGTCTTCTTTACATATTATGACAACTACTGGCAACTTTATTCAAGTGCTCCTCTCACAGATCTGTTTCTTATAGTCTTAGTGAAGGGCACATCTTCTGGATGCTCCTATTGTTGGGGCAAAGATGAGTTTACATGTCAAATCCATTCCAGCATCCCAAGTTCTTGGAGCCTTTTAATCTCTTCATCAACATTAAGCCAAGAGATATTGGACAGCTCAATCTCATTCACAGTAGGCCATCTTTGGATCCATACTGCAGCCAACTAATCAAATAAACTCTTGGCACCTCTTCCAACTACATGAGCTGCAGTCTTAAATTTTAAATCTTTGCTCAGTGGGCCCATTCAATAAATTCAGTCTGATCTAATCTTATATTCCTTATGCCATCATCTCACACATATTCCCCATACTTCTTCCTGTACAAGTTAGAAAGCTACTGAAGTTTTTTAGGGGTTCACCTCACCTCCTCTTGAGTCATGCTTTCTAACTCACCGTTAGGGGCCTGCCTAGACTTATGCCTTGTTGTAGGCCTAGAGGCAAAGATGGGTGGGCACTGAGAAGTATCAACACATCCTGCATGGAGGGTCATTGCTGGTTCCTCCGACAAAGAAGGAATATTCCTAGGCAAGGGTGGAGAGAGCAAGACTTCAGATTGTGGGGGTGGGGATGCAACTGCTTCTAAAGGAGGGGAGACCACATTCTCCTGCAAAACTTCTTCAGAATCTGAGATTTTAATATCCCCAGATTCTTCAGAGTCTTCCCACACATCCCCATCCCAAGTCATAGGTTCCCACTCTTTTCCAATCAGTGCCTTCACTTTAACTGCTGATATCCTGTGAGGCTGGGAATTGAGCTTATGTAGCAAGCTAGCCAATCTCACAATGAGAGCTTGGGTTTGGTTTTCTGCAATTTGAGCCCTGTTCTGGTTAGAGAGGAGACTCTCCTCCAGGGCTCCTTTAGAAACCTTCAGATCATGTGTGTGGGTCTTAGGCTTGGAAATTTCCTTTCTGAGCTTCTACTTTGCTCTCAATAGTTTATACAGAGATGCTAGAAGGAACCATCCAGCATCATCATTCGCCTTACTTTTCCATAAATATTCAAAAGTTCTAGATACAGATTCACTAAGTTCCTTGCTCTTCACAAGATATGACTCAGAATCACCAAATACATCTATCTCAAGGACTTCTTTAAATAGTTCACACCATGGATTATTAGTGTTCTCCTTATTACCAGTAAGAGTGCTCTCCTTATTACCAGTAGAGCCTTTAGTAGCACTGAAGTTGGAGAACCAACTCCAGAGAGCACCAAGCCGAGTAGGGAAACCCATCCTTACAATTCTGTTTCTCTAGAACCAATCCTGGTACCACAATCTGTATTAGTCAGGGTTCTCTAGAGTAACAGGACCAATAGAATGAATTGTATTAAAAGGGAATTTATTGCATTAGCTTATGCCAGACCAACAATAGCAGGTTGCAGGTCCGAGAGTCAAGGAACCTGGTAGCTGCTCAGTCCATGAGGATGGATGCCTCAGCAGTCCCAATATGGCAGTGAAGGCCTGGAGACATCCTGGAGAGACACTGCTCTTCAGTCCATGGTGCTCTTCAGTCCACAGTGGTCTTTAGTTCACATTGGAAAGCAGCAAACAGCACATAGCAGCCAGGAGAGAAGAGGGAATACTTTCCTCCACAGAGCTTCTTTAGATAAAGCCCCCCTCTGAGAGGGGCTACCCACTCTGGGGGAAGGGCTCACCTGGGGAAGGATTCCTCCTTTATTTAATGCTCCCTAGAAGCAACCTCAGAGACCCACTTATGATGAGTGTCTGTGGATTCTTAAACAGAGCAAGTTGACACAAACTTAACCATTACAGGTCCTGACAGGTGGAGAACTTCCAAAAGTCCTAGGTGCTTCCGCCTACTTTGGTTCTCACTGTTAAAGCCTATTCAAATTTTCATTCATGCATCGGTCTGTTCATCTGTCTGGACCTACCTCCATTTGTCCATGTGCACCAGAACTGCCCTTTACCTCTACACTTCCATGGTCTCACATATCACTCCAGCTTTGCTCAATCCTGAGGCTCAGCTGAAATATGTGAGCCAGCAGCCTGACTATTCAACAGCAGTGTCTCCAGCAGAGACTACTTTTGCATTACTATCAGCTTTCAGCTTCTAATTCTTAGGCTACTGTGGTGGCTGACTGTAAAATGTCTCCCATGGTCTCATGTGTTGAGTCCTTAGCCCTGAGCTGGTGGTGCTGTTTTGGAAGGTTGTGAAGGCTTTGTGGGGGAGCCTTGTTGGAGGAGGTATATCACTGGAGGTGAGCCTTGGGACATCATAGCCCAGCTGTGCTTGCAGCACTCAGTTCCCTCTCTCTACTTCCTCTTTGCTGATGTGGAGATGTGACACCTGTTTGCTCCTGCCATGAATTCCCTTCCATGATGAAACATTCCCTCTAAACTGTAAGCTGAAACAAACCCTTACCTTCCATAAGCTGCTTCTGGTTGTGTGTTTTGTGCCAGCAGTGAAAAGATAACTGCTACAATCACTTTGGAACTCCTTGAGCTCTGTGACAACCTCTTTTTATTATTATTAAGAATATATTTTGTGAGGGACTTCCAGTTAAGATGGTGGCGTAGGTACCATGCCAAAGCAGCCTGGGGGGAAAAAAGACCACAATAACCCAGCAAAATACACACTTTTACAAAAAAGTGAGGTGTATAGGAAATTGAAGCAGCAGTGGAGAAGTAGAATAGAGCCAGAGCATCCAGAGCCTGCACAGGCTGGCAAAAGTGGCCCTGGCAGCTCTGCCAACTGCGGCAGCAGCAGCAGCACACCAGAAAGCCGCCAGGCTTGGCTCCAGCCACAGGAAAAGCCAGGTGCGGAGCTTCCACTCACACCGGTGCTCTCTGCAGTTAAAGAAACATGAAGGGAGAGCAGCAATGAGCAATGGAGGCACAGACCATGAGGTAGAAGAACATGTGGAACAGCAAGAGAACCAGAGCAGCTGCAGCTCCCTTCCCTCCCCCACCACCTGAGCCCAGCTCCAGCAAACAGAACAGCGTCCCGGGACCCGGCCATGCCAACGTGAGCCAACAGTGGGACCCAAGCAGGAGCAGAGACCAGTAGCAACATCAGTAGCTCTGGCACCGGTAACAGCGGCCCCAGCAGCAGCAGCCCCAGGAGTGGCAGCAGCAACAGACCCAGAAGCAGCAGCTTCAGTGGCAGCAGTGGCAGTGGACCCAGTAGCAACAGATTCAGCAGCAGCAGTGGCTCCAGAAGTGGCAGATACAGCAGCAGCAGCAGCAGAGGCAGCAGCAGCAGTGGGCCAGCAGCAGCAGCTTCAGCTGCTGACAGACCCAGCAGCAGCAGCTTTAGCAGCAGCAGTTCCAGCAGTGGGGGTGCTGATCTGCAGGGCCACAGTTGCCAGGCTCGGTTTGCCCCACAGGAAAAGCCAGTGCCCAGCTCCAGAAAACAGAACAGCAGCCTGACGAGCAGGCAGCAACTTGACTGAGACCAAAATCATCCAAGGTAACTGGGATTGCACCAGGGAAGGATCTCACTTGGTCACAAGCTGACTTGGATCCCTCAACAGACCAGAAATCTTAACCTCTTTGTTGATAGAGGATCTGGTTGTTATAATAACTACTCTGGCATACATACTTGGGGCTGTTTTTGATTGAATGGATACAGTGTTTAGTTAACTTTTAGAATCTACCTGTATTTTATTCCACTCAGCCTACTTGAATACTCCCATAGCAGGGAAACTCAACCCCTAGGAGCACCATTGTAGATACTCTGTGAGTCTTAAGAGCCACACCTAACACCTTAAGCTCCTACCCTGAAAATATATAACATCAATTCAATTGATACAGCTAAGAATACCCAGCTAGCTAGAAAATCCAAGCATTAACTTAATCCAAGATGCAAAAATATATACAAAATAACACAAGAAACACTAAAAATCAAGACAATATAAACCCACCTGAAAGTATTAATGCATCATAAATGACCTCCAGTGAGAACGAGTTAGAGGAAATGCCTGAGAAAGATTTCAAAAGAATGATTGTAAATATGTTCAAAGAAGTCAGAGAACAAATCAAAGGAGTAAAGAGGAACTCAAAGAGGAAATCAAAGGAATCAAAGAAGATGCAGGACACCAATTTCATGAAATAAAGAAGGCAATACAAGACATAAATAAGGAAATAGAAATAATAAAGAAAAACCAGTCAGAATTACTAGCAATGAAGAACACAGTTAATGAAATAAAAAACTCTGTAGAAAATCTCACCAGTAGAATGGATGAAGGAGAGGACAGAATATCTAAGCTAGAAGACCAGGTGGCAGATCTAATACAGTCCAACAAAGAGAAAGACAAACATAGAAAAGTATGAGTGGGAATTTCAAGATATTTGGGACACTATGAAAAGATTCAATATAAGAATTCAGGGCATATAGAAGGAGAAGAATTCCACTCCAAAGGCATAGTAGGCATCTTCAACAAAATTATAGAAGAAAACTTCCCCCAAATTGGGAAAGAGGTGCCAATGCAGATACAGGAAGCCTTTAGAACCCCAGCTAGGGAAAACCTGGAAAGAACCTCTCCTCGCCATATTATAATCAAACTTCCAAACACACACACCAAAGAAAAAATATTGAAAGCAGTTAGAGAGAAAAATCAAGTTACCTACAAAAGCAAGCCCATCAGGATTACAGCAGCTTATTCAACACAAACTTTTAAAGCCAGAAGGGCTTGGAGTGATATATCCCAAGTTCTGAAAGATAACAACTGTCAACCAAGGTTATTTTATCCTGCAAAGTTATCCATTCAAATAGATGGAGAAATAAGGACATTCCATGACAAAAGCAGGTCAAGGGAGTACTAGAAGACAAAACCAGCTCTACAGAAAATACTTGATAGAATCCTCCATGCTGAAGAAAAAGAAAAACACGCATATAAGGAACCTAGAAAAAACAAGCAATACTCAAATACTAGTTAACACAAGAGAGCACAGGTAGAACCAGAACCACAAAAAAAAAAAAAAAAACAAAGGCAAACATAAATACACACCTTTCAATAACATCTCTCAATATCAATGGCCTCAATGCCCCAGTGAAAAGACATAGGTTTGCAGACTGGGTTAAAAAGCAGGATACTACAATTTGTTGTCTCCAAGAAACTCATCTTTCTACAAAGGATAGACATTATCTTAGGGTGAAAGGTTGGAAGACTGTGCTTCAAGCAAATGGGCCTAGAAAACAAGCAGGTGTTGCTATCCTAATATCAGACAAGATAGACTTTACTCCAACGTTAGTCAAGAAAGATAAGGAAGGTCACTTTATATTGATTAAGGGCACACTCCAACAGGAGGACATCACAATCCTAAACATATATGCACCTAACATGGGGGCTCCCAAATTCATCAAATAAACACTATTAGAACTAAGGTCACAGATAACACCAAACACAGTGGTGGTGGGTGACGTTAACACCCCACTCTCATCTATTGACAGGTCATCCC
The DNA here is from genome assembly GCF_020740685.1 of Jaculus jaculus. Lineage (NCBI taxonomy): Eukaryota > Metazoa > Chordata > Mammalia > Rodentia > Dipodidae > Jaculus > Jaculus jaculus. The sequence continues at coordinate 78,064,578 of NC_059107.1, read as the reverse complement.
GGAAAAAACTAAACAGAGAGGCATCTGGACTAAATGAGGTCATAGAAGGAATGGACCTAACAGATATATACAGGACATTTCATCCAAAGGCTACAGAATATACATTCTTTTCAGCAGCACATGGAAGATTCTCTAAAATAGACCATATATTAGGACACAAAGCAAATCTTAACAAATTCAGGAAAATTGAAATAATTCCTTGCATTCTCTCTGACCACAATGTAAGTAAACTACAAATTAGTAGCAAGAAAGGCTATAGAGATACACAAAATCATGGAAACTAAACAATACACTACTAAATGATGAATGGGTCAATGAAGAAATCAAGAAGGAAATCAAAAAATTTATAGAGTCAAACGATAATGAGAACACAACATATCAAAATCTGTGGGACACAATGAAGGCAGTTCTAAGAGGTAAATTTATAGCCTTAAGTGCCTATATTAAGAAATTAGAAAGGTCGCAAGTAAACAACCTAATGCTTCGCCTTAAAGCCTTGGATAAAGAAGAACAAGGCAAACCAAAAATCAGTAGGCGGGAAGAAATAATAAAGATTAGGGCAGAAATTAATGAAATAGAAACAAAAAAAAAAAAAAACAATCCAAAGAATTAATGAAACAAAGAGTTGGTTCTTTGAAAGGATAAACAAGGTTGATAAACCCTTAGTAAATCTGACCAAAAGAAAGAGAGAAGAGACACAAATTAATAAAATCAGAGATGAATAAGGTAACATCACAACAGATTCCAGAGAAATTCAAAAAATCATAGGGACATACTATAAAAGCATATACTCCACAAAGTATGAAAATCTGAAAGAAATGGATGACTTCCTTGATTTATATGACCTACCTAAATTAAATCAAAATGAGATTAATCACTTAAATAGGCCTATAACAAACATGGAGATCCGAACAGTTATCAATAATCTTCCAACTAAAAAAAGCTCAGGCACAAATGGATTCAGTGCTTAATTTTACCAGAAAGAAGAAGAGCTAACACCATTGCTTCTTAAGCTTCTCCAGGAAATAGAAAAAGAAGGAATTCTACCAAACTCCTTCTATGCGGCCAGCATCACCCTGATACCAAAACCAGGCAAAGATAGAACAAAAAAAGAAAATTACAGACCAATCTCCCTCATGAACATAGATGCAAAAATTCTCAACAAAATATTGGCAAACAGAATACAAGAGTATATCAAAAAGGTCATTCACCCAGACCAAGTAGGTTTTATCCCAAAGATGCTGGGATGGTTCAATATACGCAAATCTATAAATGTAATACATTATATAAATGGGTTGAAAAAGGACAAAAATCACATGATCATCTCATTGGATGCAGAGAAATCATTTGACAAAATCCAACATCCCTTCATGATAAAAGTCCTACAGAGACTAGGAATAGAAGGAACATATCTCAATATAATAAAAGCTATTTATGCCAAGCCTACAGCCAACATATTACTAAATGGGGAAAAACTGGAAGCTTTCCTACTAAAATCAGGAACAAGACAAGGGTTTCCACTGTCCCCACTTTTATTATATAGTTTTGGAAGTCTTAGCCATAGCAATAAGGCAAGCGACACACATAAAACGGATACAAATTGGAAAGGAAGAAATCAAGTTATCATTATTTGCAGATGACATGATTCTATTACATAAAGGACCCTAAAAACTGTACTAGCAAACTGTTAGAGCTGATCAAAACCTACAGACATGTAGCAGGATACAAAATAAATACACAGAAATCAGTAGCCTTCATATATGCTAACAACAAACACACAGAGGAGGAAATCAGAGAATCACTCCCATTCACAATTGCATAAAAAAAAAAGTACCTTGGAATAAACCTAACCAAGGAAGTAAAGAATCTGTATAATGAGAACTTTAAAACACTCAAGCAAGAAATTGCAGAAGACACTAGAAAGTGGAGAAACATCCCTTGTTCCTGGATTGGAAGAATCAATATTGTGAAAATGGCAATCTTACCAAAAGCAATCTACACATTTAATGCAATCCCTATCAAAATTCCAAAAGCATTCTTCATGGAAATAGAAAAAACAATTCAAAAATTCATTTGGAATCACAAAAAACCTCGAATATCTAACATAATACTGAGCCACAAAAATAAGGCTGTTGGTATCACCATACCTGATTTTACCCTATACTACAAAGCCATAGTAACAAAAACAGCATGGTACTGGCACAAAAACAGACATGTAGATCAGTGGAACAGAATAGAGGACCCAGATGTAAGCCCAAGTAGCTATAGCCACCTGATATTCGATAAAAATGCCAAAAATACTCATTGGAGAAAAGACAGCCTCTTCAGCAAATGATGTTTTGAAAACTGGAGATATATGTGCAGAAGGATGAAAATAGATTCTTCTCTCTCGCCATGCACAAGAATTAAGTCCAAATGGATTAAAGACCTTAACATCAGACCTGAAACTCTGAAACTGCTAGAGGAAAAAGTAGGGGAATCCCTCCAACATATTGGTCTTGGCAAAGACTTTCTGAATACAACCCCAAGTGTTCAGGCAATAAAACCACAGATTAATCACTGGTACCTCATAAAGTTACAAAGATTTTGCACTGTAAAGCACACAGTGAAAAAAGCAAAGAGGCAACCTACAGAATGGGAAAAAGTCTTCACCAGCTATATATCTGATAGAGGATTAATATCTAGGATATACAAAGAACTCAAAAAGTTAAATATTAAGGAATTAAACAAGCCAATCAAAAAAATGGGCTATGGAGATAAATAGAGCATTCTCAAAGGAAAAAATACAAATGGCATATAAGCATCTAAAAAAATGTTCTACGTCACTAGTCATCAGGGAAATGCAGATTAAAACTACATTGAGATTCCATCTCACTCTTGTCAGATTGGCCACCATCATGAAAACAAATGATAATAAATGTTGGCGAGGATGTGGAACAAGTGGAACCCTTCCACGCTGCTGGTGGGAATGCAATCTGGTCCAGCCATTGTGGAAATCAGTGTGGAGGTTCCTAAAACAGCTAAAGATTGATCTACAATATGACCCAGCTATAGCACTCCTCGGCATATATCCGAAGGAATTATCTCATTTCCTTAGAAGTACGTGCTCAACCATGTTTATTGCTGCTCAATTTATAATAGCTGGGAAATGGAACCAGCCTAGATGTCCCTCAACAGATGAGTGGATAATGAAGATGTGGCACATTTATACAATGGAGTTCTACTCAGCGGTAAAGAAAAATGAAGTTATGAAATTTGCAGAAAAACGGATGGACCTGGAAAGGATTATACTAAATGAGGTAACCCAGGCCCAGAAAGCCAAGCGCCACATGTTTTCTCTCATATGTGGATCCTAGCCAGAGATGACTGGGCTTCTGTGTGAGAATGAAAATACTTAGTAGCAGAGGCCAGTAAGTTAAAAAGGAGACATAAAGGGAAGAAAAAGGAAGGGAGGAGGGTACTTAATAGGTTGATACTGTATATATGTAAGTAGAATGATTGAGATGGGTAGGTAATATGATGGAGTATGGAATTTCTAAGGAGAAAGTGTGTGGGGGACGGAGGGAATTAACATGGGATTTTTTTTATAATCATGGAAAATGCTAATAAAAATTAAAAAAATAAAAATAAAAAAAGAATATATTTTGTATGGATACATCATGTGTATCTTTTCCCTCCTCCCTGCCCCCATTCCACAGGGGCCCCTCCTCAGTGGGGTTGTTGATATTTCCCATGGAGTTGTGGGTTATGCATTGTGAAAGCAGCAGTCAGTTATTAAAGGGAGGCAGTGCCTCTGGGCATGACATCCCTACCTGTGACTCTTCCAATCTTTCCACCCCCTGTTTTGCAAGATTCCCTGAGCCTTGATGGGTGTGTTTTAAGTCTGCTTTAGTGATATACTCTTAGGAACCTCTGGATTTCTGCTTTGGTACGTGTTAAGTATCCTCAGCGTCTCCTACACCCTGGCACTGCTTGTCAGGCTCACCATGGAAGCACCTCTCTTGCTCTTCTCCCCACTTTCTCTGTGGTTTCTCCTGGGCTTTGACTGAGGTGTGAGTGGTTGGTGGTTTATCTCATTCAGTTTTGCCACATTCTGAAAAAGAAAAACAGATTCTCCAATGGAGTGTAAAGTCAGCATAGGTTAAATTTTGTAAATGTTATTAATTTAGGAAGAGTTTGATGGATATATAGCCCCTCTTTTAGTCAAAGACTGTGGGAACTGGACATTGGAGAGCATAATCTTTGTCTTTGCAGGATTCAGTCCTGTTCGCAGTTCCAGATATGGGGTCCTTTCCATTGAAAAGATCTCTTTGCCAACCAGAAAGCCCTTAGCTACCCACTAAGGCTGTATGCTACCACTGCACTAGTGTGTGCTTCTTGTCAGGCTGGTTGTTCTAAGTAGTTTAGACCCTTGCTTGCTCACAGCATTGTTGGCCACTTTCTCCCAGTAGCTCATATAGTGCTTTCCAGCACTAGACAGGCTAGCTTGTGACAACCTGTTTAACCCATTGTATCTTACATATATGCATAGAGATAGGTTTACTCTGTGATCTGAAAGTTAATATTTTTAGTTCACTCTTAAACTCCGGTTATAAGCATACTGGAGTATCACAGACCCCTGATCCAACTTGTAAAGGGCTGTTATGCTTTTATTTCTATATATTTATTTTTGTTTTTTCAAGGTAGAGTTTCACTCTAGCCCAGTCTGACCTGGAATTCACTAAGTAGCCTCAGGGTGGCCTTGAACTCACAGTGATCCTCCTACCTCTGCCTCCCATGTGCTGGGATTAAAAGTGTGTGCCACCATGCGTGGCTTGTTACTATTATACAAAGGAAAAAATTGGAAACAAACATACATACATGGAGAATACTGTGGAAGATTAAACATTTAGAAATTATGTTTATTTTATTTCATTTTGTATTTTAGCAGAGCAACTTCCAGAAGCCAGGAGAGAGATCAGGAACTGATCTTGCCCTGGCACCTTCAGAAGAGCTTGAACTCCAGCCTCTTGACCATGGACTTCTAGCCTATACAACCAAAGCCCACAGTCAGCAGCTGAGCTGAAGACTCAACCCTAACCTTGCTTTATATTACCATGGTAGAAGGTGTTAGCCTCATGGGACCATCATCTGATCAAGTGACATGATCTGGGTGGAAGTTTTGCTTTGTTACCAATACATATTGACAGGCAAATGTGGGGTATCTTTGAGTTTGATGTAATCTTTCTTGGCTCTTGGTTAGGATTTAACCCAGGAGTTTTAAGGTGTATATTTACTCTTTGGTTATACTTCTTTGCTGGGTGTTTAAGACCAAGTAGGTCACCAAAATTTAGATAGATAGATAGATTTTTTTTTTAAGGTCAGTTGCAGCTTTTTAGGAAAGACTTTTAGGGACCTATAGGAGACCTATGACTCCTTTAGCATTGGTGTCATCTGCTGGGATGGGTCTGGGCCTTGCTGACCATGTGGCTTTACTTGGAAGCAGTGAGGACTTTTCTCTGTTTTGACCTTCCTCATACAGACTATACATTGGTTGGAGTCTAACTTCTTTAGAAGTGTCTTATTACCTCCTGGGATCTGCTTGACCTGGGGTCAGAGACCAAAATGTTGGCTGCTCTTTTAACCATGATACCCTTATTGGCTTTGGATTCCACACATGTTTATTGAACACACAAATGGAATTATACCAGACTTGGAAAAAGTGTCAATACTGAACCTACCTGATCACCTTTACCTTTAGCAAAAATTATGTAGTTGAAGGATGATATAAAAATTAGTCATAAGATGGGCATTGTAGCACACCCTTAATCCCAGCATTCTGGATGCAGAGGTAAGAGGATGTGGTGGTTTGATTCAGGTGTCCTCCAAAAACTTAGGTGTCCCGAATGCTAAGTTCCCAGCTGATGAAGATTTAGGAATTAACATCTCCAGGAGGCAGTGTATTGTTGGGGGCAGGCTTATTGGTATTATAGCCAGTTTCCCCATGCCAGTGTTTGGCACATTCCCCTGTTGTTATTGTTCACCTTATGCTGGTCAAGGGGTAATGTTCACCCTCTGCTCATGCCATTGTTTTCCTCTGCAATGATGGAGCTTCCCCTTGAGCCTATAAGCCAAAATCACCCCCCCCTTTTTTTTCCCCAAAAGCTGCCCTTGGTCTGGTGATTTCTGTCAGCAATGTGAACCTGACTGCAACAGGGACTCACCATAAACTTGATGCCAACCTGAAATTGTAAACCACATCTATAAAACAGAAAACATGTATATTGTGTTTTAAATACTTAACAGTTTTAAGTACAAACAAAATGTATTAACAGCTCTAGAGACATTTTTTTTTACCAATACATTTAAATTAACTGATTTGATAAAGATTTAATAAGCATCCCCCCACCCAAAGAAACAAACCAGATTAAAAACTGGGCATGGTGGTGCATGCCTCTAATCCCAGCATCCAGAAGGCTGAGGTAGGAGGATCACTGTGAGTTTGAGGCCAGCCTGGGGCTACAGAATGAGTTCTAGGTCAGTTTCAGCTAGAGGGAAATGCCACCTCCAAATTAAAAAAAAAAAACAAAAAAAAAACACCTCAAAATAAAAACCGAATTTACATGAAGAATAAAGTCCTGACATCTCTGTGAGGAATTTTTCACTGATAGGCCTATGATAAGAGCAACTTTCTTTTTTTCTTTCTGGAGCCATCCTGAGAGTGGTAAGGGATGTTCCTGTGAAAAGTCCTATTCTTTCTCCTCTTTGGAATATTGGGGACTATTGCAGACAGATTCACATTGTTGGCAGAAAACACATGACCAAGAGCAGTTTGTGGAAAAAAGGGGTTTATTTTGGCTTACAGATGAGGGGAAGCTCCATGATGGCCGGGGAAAATGGTGGCATCAGCAGAGGGTGGACATCACCTCCTGGCCAACAGCAGATGGGCAACAGCAACAGGAGAATGTGCCAAACACTGGCAAGGGGAAGCTGGTTATATCACCCATAAGCCCAACCCTAATAATACCCTGCCTCCAGGAGGCTTTAATTCCCAAATTGTCAGCTGAGGTCCTAGCCTTCAGAACACCTAAGTATATAGGGGACACCTGAATTAAACCACCACATTCCACCTCTGGCCCCCACAAACTGAACTATCTGTGTTGTAAAATGCAATGCATTCAGCCCAACTTTAAAAGTTCCCATAGTTTTTATCAATCTCAATTATATTAAAAAATCCCCATAGTCCAAGGTCTTTCAACTGAGTCATTATACCCCCCAAAAAAACAACAACCCAAAAGAAAAAAACAAATACCCATAAAAAAGCCATAATGGCACAGAATAAGCAACCACACTGCAAAAGATGGCATTGAACATACCAAAGAAATATTCAACTAATGAAGATTTAAACAGGGCAAACATCAAACTCCGCAGCTCCAAGTCAGTGACAAGTCTCCAAGTCTGATAATTCTAATGAGTGACAAGTCTCTGGAGTGTCAATTCTGCCCCTCCAGCTAGGCTACTCACAGTCCTGGAAAACTTCATCTAGTGATAGCAGCTCTCCTTGGCAGCCATCCCATAGTCCTGGCATCTCCACTGGGTCTCAACTGCAACCCATGGTTCATCCTAATGGGTCCATTGAGCCCCATTCAGGTAATTCAACAAGCCTGCTTCATACTGCCCAAAGCCATTTCCAACACACAAAACCTTGTTGTAAATTCAATGACCCTCTCTTTCCTGTATACTGCATAATACTAGGTGTGTTGCAAACTTGTTAATCCTGGGGGGGAATAAAACAGGTGTTGAATAACAGGACATTCCTTCAACATTCAGGCCCATTTAAAAGAGTCTGTATTCTTTTTTGTTTGTTTGTTTGCTTTTTTAAAAAAATTTAATTTATTAGTTTTCTTTTCAGCAAATACAGGCAGTTTGGTACCATTGTTTAGGCTCATCCATGATCTACCCCCTCCCATTGGACCCTCCTTGTTGATGTAAATGGGTGGTGAATTGTGGAGTTAGCCCACAGTTATTGGTATAATAAATGTCTCTGCATATCATGACCCAACATGTGACTCTGACATTCTTTCTGCCCCCTCTTCTGCAAAATTTCCCTGAGCCATGTTGGGTTCATTTTTGGTCTGCTTCAGTGCTGAGGTGTTGGGGGTCTCTGAGGCTCTGGCTCTCTGATTTGGTAGGAGTTGATTTTTCTCTGTGTTGGTCTCCTTCCCCTTTGTGCTGGTATCCGGTTCATCAGGAAAACATCACATTTGCTTGTTTCGCCAATTGTCCTTAGTTTCAGTCGGGCTCCTTTTGAAGTCTGTATTCTTCCTGTTGTCCCAATGAAGATCAGCTGCCCCAAACCAAATGGTTTTAATCTCTCTAACAATTGCAGCTGAGTGGGAAGAAATTTTGGCCCAACGGTTCCACTTTTTTCTCTGCCATATCGCTCTGCTCACACCAGTGTATTTCTATGCAATGCAACCCTGTACAAATTTTCAGGACATGGGCATTATAGCAAGTCTCTCACACAAACTGGTTCTATCCCAATTCCTACATTTTTTTTTTTTTTCCTCACCATCATAAGCCAAACCTCACAGTCCACAGTTCTTACTGAATTCAAGTCTTCTAACTCTGACCAGAGTGGTCCATCCAGCTGTACTTACAGCACTGCAAGGCATCTCTTATTTCAAGATTTCAAAAGCACCCACATTCCTCCTGCAAATCGGTTCCAAAAGGCCAAAAGCCACAGTCAGGTTTCTAGTGGTAATTACCTCACTTCTTGGTACCAATTTTCCTGTTGCAGTCAGATTCACATTGCTGGCAGAAAACACCTGACCAAGAGCAGATTGTGGGAAACAGGGGAATATTTTGGATTACATACTTGAGGGGAAGCTCCATGATGGCAGGGGAAATGTTGGCATCAGCAGAGGGTGGACATCATCTCCTGGACAACATCAGGTAGACAACAGAAACAGGAAAGTGTGCCAAATTCTGGCAAGCACCCATAAGCCTGCCCCCAACAATATACTGCCTCCAGGAGGCTTTAAGTTCCAAATGGCCATCATCTGGGAACCTAGCCTTCTGAACACCTAAGTTTATGGAAGACACCTGAATCAAATCACTACAGGGACATATTCCTCCTAGAGCACCTTCTCAAACTAAGGATACCTCTATTAGTACTGAGAGAAGGGGACTCTCAGCAGCAGCCTTGGCATCCTTGGCAGCCTGGTCAGCCAACCTGTACCCCTCTGAGGTTGCATCTAACTTCTTTTGATATGCTTTGTTGTGCATTTCTGGAACTTTAGATGGAAGAAAGACAGCAGAATCTCTCCTTTTGAATAGTGGTATGGGCACTGAGGACCCAAAGATATGTTTATAATTGATATAAATGTTAACCCTATGGTCCTTGCCTAGTTGCAGTGCCCTCATAAAAGCCACCACCTTTGCTAGCTGAGAATTAGTATCTGGAGGGAGGAGTTACCTGTCAATTGTCTCATTAGGGATGACTATTGTATAGCAGATTCCCTGTTGTGTAACAGAACTTTCATCTGTAAAAAGAGTCTAGTCTGACTCTTTTTTTATTAATTGTTTTTATTTTTTAAATTTTTTTTGTTTATTTTCACTTATTTATTTGAGAGCAACAGACAGAGAGAAAGGCAGATAGTTAGATAGAGAGAGAGAAAGAAAGAGAGAGAGAACGGGCATGCCAGGGCCTCCAGCCATTGCAAATGAACTCCAGACATGTGCGCCCCCTTGTGCATCTGGATAACATGGGTTCTGGGGAATTGAGCCTTGAACCAGGGTCCTTAGGCTTTATAGGCAAGTGCTTAATCACTAAGCCATCTCTCCAGCCCATGTTTTTAATTTTTGCTTATTTATTTATTTATACTTTATTGACAAGTTCCATAATTGTAAACAATATCCCATGGTAATTCCCTCCCTACCCCCACTTTTCCCTTTGAAACTCCACTTGCCATCATATCGCCTCCCTCTGTCAATCAGTATCTCATTTATTTGTTTATTTATTTATTTTGTTTTTGTTTTTCAAGATAAGGTCTCACTCTAGCCCAGGCTGACCTAGAATTCACTACATAGTCTCAGGGTGGCCTTGAAATCATGGTGATCGTACTACCTCTGCCTCCTGAGAGCTGGGACTCTCTTTTATTTTGATATTATGATCTTTTTCTCCTATTAGATGGTCTTGTGTAGGTAATGTTAGGCACTGTGAAGTCATGGATATCCAGGCCATTTTGTGTCTGGAGGAGCACATTGGAAGAAGTTCTACCCTTCCTTTGGCTCTTACATTCTTTTCACCACCTCTTCCACACTGGACCCTGAACTTCGGAGGATGTGATAGAGGCATTTCAGTGCTGAGCACACTCCTCTGTCCCTTCTCAGCACTACCGTGCCTTCTGAGTCATTGCAAGGTCACTGCATCTGAAAAGAGAAGCTTCTCTAACCAAAAGTGGGAGTAGCATTAATATATGGGTATAAACATTAACAAAGGTGCTTACTGGGAAGTTTTGTGAGCATAGTAAATACATTTAGCCAGGCACCAACAGATGTTACACCACAAGGTATCATGTATATCCCTGTTGTAGATTTTCAGTATCAGGGATGTATTCCCTCCCATGGAGCAGACCTCCAGTCCAATTAGAGCGCAGTTGATTTTCCCCATAACAGACATGCCACTATTGCACCATTTGGCTCATTTGGCCTAGCTGGCCAAATTTACGGCTTGCAGTGTCCACTGTTGAGAATCTCCACTGTTGATTTCTCTCTCTTCCATTGACCTGCATGCAGCATAGCTTTTTCCAGCTTTCAGTCAGCTGGTCCTCATGGAGGAGGTTTTCAGCTCAGCTCCAGCAGGATTTCTCAGTGACCATGAAGCCCAAGTATGTGGATTCTTCAGCAATAGGGTCTTACCATGTATTCCTGGTGGGAAACCAAGGGTCTTGGCAATGGCCTGTAATGTTTTGGGGTATCAGGGACTTCCCTGACCAACAACTCACTGGAAGGTATCCTATCCCTGGCATTGAAAATTTTCTGGTAACAGTCTATGGCTTCTGAGTGTTCCATTGTCCAAAAACTAGGCTTCCATGTGATTTATTTATATTCCCTTAGATTTTGATTAGCCCTCCCTCCAACTGTTCTTTACTCAATCTCTTCCCCTGACCTCATTTAGGCCTTTTCACTCCCACTAATTGGTTCTTCTACTTACATATATATAATACATCTTTTTAAGCCTCCCCCACAACCATTATATTCCCTTTATATCTCCTTTCTAGCTTACTGGCCTCTGGTAGTGAGTTTTATTCCTACTCACATAGCAGTCCAATAATTTGTGGCTGGGTTCCACATATGACATGTGGCATTTGGCTTTCTGAACCTGGGTTATCTCACAGAGGGTAATACTTTTCAGATCCATCCATTTTCCTACAAATTTCATAACTTCATTTTTCTTTACTGCTGAGTAGAACTCCATTGTGTAAATGTGCCACATTTTCGTTATTCATTCATCGGTTGAGGGATATCTAGGCTGGTTCCATTCCTAGATATTGTGAATAGAGCAGTGATAAACATGGCTGAGCACGTATGTCTAAGATAGTGAGATGAGGGCTGGAGAGATGGCTTAGTGGTTAAGCGCTTGCCTGTGAAGCCTAAGGACCCCAGTTCGAGGCTCGGTTCCCCAGGTCCCACGTTAGCCAGATGCACAAGGGGGTGCACACATCTGGAGTTCGTTTGCAGAGGCTGGAAGCCCTGGCGTGCCCATTCTCTCTCTCTCCCTCTATCTGTCTTTCTCTCTGTGTCTGTCGCTCTCAAATAAATAAATAAATAAATAAATAAATAAATAAATAAATAAATAAATAAATAAAATTTTAGAAAAAGTAGTGAGATGAGTCCTTAGGAGTGGTATAGCTGGATCATGTGGTAAATGTATTTTTTAGCTGTTTTAGGAACCCCCACAGTGATCTCCACAATGGCTGGACCAGATTGCATTCCTAACAACAGTGTAGAAGGGTTTGTCTTTTTCTGCATCCTCACCAGCATTTATGGTCATTTGTTTTCATGATAGTAGCCTATCTGACAGGAGTGAGATGGAATCTCAACATAGTTTTAATCTGCATTTTCCTGATGACTAGATGTGTAGAACATTTTTTTAAAATTTTTATTAACATTTTCCATGATTATAAAATATATCCCATGGTAATTCCCTCCCTTCCCACCCCCACACTTTCCCATTTGAAATTCCATTCTCCATCATATTACCTCCCCATTACAATCATTGTAATTACATATATACAATATCAACCTATTAAGTATCCTCCTCCCTTCCTTTCTCTACCCTTTATGTCTCCTTTTTACCTTACTGGCCTCTGCTACCAAGTATTTTCATTCTCATGCAGAAGCCCAGTCATCTGTAGCTAGGATCCACATATGAGAGAGAACATGTGGCGCTTGGCTTTCTGGGCCTGGGTTACCTCACTTAGTATACTCCTTTCCAGGTCCATCCATTTTTCTGCAAATTTCATAACTTCATTTTTCTTTACCGCTGAGTAGAACTCCATTGTATAAATGTGCCACATCTTCATTATCCACTCATCTGTTGAGGGACATCTAGGCTGGTTCCATTTCCCAACTATTATAAATTGAGCAGCAATAAACATGGTTGAGCACGTACTTCTAAGGAAATGAGATGAGTCCTTTGGATATATGCCTAGGAGTGCCATAGCTGGGTCATATGGTAGATCAATCTTTAGCTGTTTTAGGAACCTCCACACTGCTTTCCACAATGGCTGGACCAGATTGCATTCCCACCAGCAGTGTAGAAGGGTAGAACATTTTTTATAGATGTTTATTTGCTATTTATATTTCATCTTTCAAGAACTTTCTAGTTAGTTTCATAGCCCATTTTAAATTGGGTTGATTTATTTCTTATTATTTAATTTTTCGAGTTCTTTGCATATCCTAGATATTAATCCTTGTCAGATGTATAGCTGGCAAAATTTTTCTCCCATTCTGTAGGTTGCCTCTTTGCTCTATTCAGTGTCCTTTGACATACAAAAGCTTTGTAATTTCACGAGGTCCCAATAGTTGATCTGTGGTTTTATTTCCTGAGAATTTGGGGTAATATTCAGAAAGTCTTTGCCAAGACCAATATGTTGAAGGGTTTCCCCTACTTTTTCCTGTAGTAGTTCCAAAGTTTCAGGTCTAATATTAAGGTCTTTGATCCATTTCATTCTTGTGAATGGAGTGAGACAAGGATTGATTTTTATTCTTCTACAGTTTTCCCAGAACCATTTTCTGAAGAGGCTGTTTTTTCTTCAAATGAATATTTTTGTCCAGAATCAGGTGGTTATAGCTTCCTAGACTTACATCTGGGTCCTCTGTTATGTTACATTGATCTACATGTCCGTTTTTGTGTCAGTACCATGCTATTTTTGTTACTATGGCTCTGTAATATAGGTTAAAATCAGGCATGTGATACCACCAGCCTTATTTTTGGCGCTTAAATTGTTTTATATATCCAAGGTATTTTGTGCTCCCAAATGAATTTTTATGTTGTTTTTTCTATTTTCATGAAGAATGCCATTGGAATTTTGATGGGGATTACATTAAATATGTAGATTGCTTTTGGTAAGATTACCATTTCCACAATATTGATTATTCCTATCCAAGAACAAGGGATGTCTTTCCATTTCCTAGTGTCTTCTGCAATTTCTCACCTGAGTCTTTTAAAGTTTTCATTGTAGAGATCCTTCACTTTCTTGGTTGGGTTTATTCCAAGGTACTTTTTGATGCAATTTTGATGAATGTGAGTGATTCTCTGATTTCATCCTTTGTGTGTTTGTTGTTAGCATATAGGAAGGCTACTGATTTCTTTGTATTTATTTTGTACCCTGCTACATGGCTATAATTGTTTGTCAGCTCTAACAGTTTGCTGGTAGAGTCTTTAGGGTACTTTATGTATAGAATAATATAATCTTCAAGTAATGATAACTTCATCTGTTCCTTTCCAACCTGTGTCCCTTTTATGTGTGTCTCTTACCTTATTGCTATGTCTAAGACTTTCAGCACTATTTTAAATGAAAGTGGGGATGGTGGACACCCTTGTCTTGTTCCTGATTTTAGTGGAAAAGCTTCAAGTTTTTCACCATTTAGTATTATGTTGGCTATAGGCTTGTCATAAATAGCCTTTATTATGTTGAGATATGTTCCTTCTATTCCCAGTCTCTGTAGGACTTTTTTTTTTTTTATCATGAAGGGATGTTGGATTTTGTCAAATGCTTTTTTTGCATGTAGTGAGATGATCATGTGATTTTTGTCCTTCAGTCCATTTATATAATGTATTACATTTGTCGATTTGTGTACATTGAACCACCCCTGCATCTCTGGGATAAAGCCTACTTGTTTGGGGTGAATGATATTTCCAATATATTCTTGTATTCACTTTGCCAATATTTTGTTCAGAATTTTTGCATCTATATTCATGAGGGAGATTGGTTTGTATCTTTGTCTGGTTTTGGTATCAGGGTGATGTTGACTTCATAGAAGGAGTTTGGTTGAATTTCTTCCTTTTCTATTTTATGCAAAAGTTTGAGAATGATTGGTGTTAGTTCTTTTTTTTATTTAATTTATTAGTTTTCTTTTCAGTAAATACAGGCAGTTTGGTACCATTATTTAGGCTCATCAGTGATCTACCCCCTCCCATTAGACCCTCCTTGTTAATGAAAATGGGTCGTGCATTGTGGAGTTAGCCCCCAGTTATTGGTATGATAAATGTCTCTGCAAATCATGACCCAACATGTGACTCTGACATTCTTTCCACCCCCTCTTCTGCAAAATTTCCCTGAGCCATGTTGGATTCATTTTTGGTCTGCTTCAGTGCTGAGGTGTTGGGGGCCTCTGAGGCTCTGGCTCTCTGATTTGGTAGGAGTTGATTTTTCTCTGCGTTGATCTCCTTCCCCTTTGTGCTGGTATCCGGTTCACAGGAAAACATCACCCTTGCTTATTTTGCCAGTTGTCCTTAGTTTCAGTTGGGCCCCTTTTGAGGTATGTTGGGGCAGCTCTCTTCTTAGGATCTGCATCTATCTGGAAAAGAGAAGCAGATTCTCCAACGGAGAATAAGTTAGCACCCGGAAAATTGAGATAACACTTTTTTGATAGACAGTATGATAGGTTTAGGCCCTCTTATACCCTGTGATTGATGGTAGCTTGATATTGTAGAGTGGGCTTGTGTTTGGGTATGGTTCTGACTTGTTTCCCAGCTCCAGCTATGGGTCTAGTACCATTGAGTGGATCAGTTAGCCAAATCAAGAGCAATTGATTCCTCACCATGGCTGTGTACCACTATTGCACTTGTGTGGGCATCACATCTGGTTATTTGGTGCTAATTAGGTTAAACAATGTGTTGCTTGGACAGATCTTAGTCATTTCCCCCAGTCGCCTATGTAGCGCCTTCTGGCACTAGACACGCTGACTGTCTGGGGACTGACTCTCTCCTGGCTTCCAGCCATGTCATTCCATTTTACACGTCAACTGCATATGGAGTCTTCAGCAATAGGGTCTTACCACTGGCCTTTGGTGGGTCATCAAGTACTCTGACAGAAGTCTGTCATTGTTTTGGGAAACCTTGTAGGTTTCTCTGATCAAAAGCTCATTGTGGATGGTAGGCCCAAGCTGGAACTGGGGGTTACAGGTCAGTGTCCACTAAGAAATTGAGGAAAAAGATAACTAATATACAAGAGTTAGAGAGGAGAGAGATAGAGGGGAGAGGGGGAGAGGGAGGGAGGGAAGATGTAGGAGATTTAGGTCAGTCTTGATCCTACCCTCTCCAGTGTCTTGTGTTTCAGGTTTTTCCTGTAAGGATCTAGTGAAAGTTCAGCCATTTGGTCTGTCTTTTAGGAAGTAGAATTTTATGGTACCATTGCTGTTTGGGTCCGGATTACTGTTTTCCACCCTTTGATTCCCTCCCCGCCCTCCCATCCATCTTAAAAATCGACACATAGTCTCACTCATCTGCAACACCTAACCTGAATCTGCCCAAGATGCCTTACATACCCAGCAAGCACCTCATGGTGTTAGTTCTTCCATGAAGGTCTGGTAAAATTTACCAGTGAATCTATCTGGACCTGGACTTTTTTTTAGTTGGGAGATTTTTTTATAACTACTTGGATCTCTATACTTGCTGTAGGCCTATTTAAGTGGTTAATCTCATCTTGATTTAACTTTGGAATGTCACATAAATCAAGGAAGTCACCTATTTCTTTCAGATTTTCAAATTTAGCGGAGTATATGTTCTAATAATACGTCCCTATGATTTTTTTTTTTTAATTTCTCTGGTAACTGTTGCAATAGTTGCCAGTTGCCTTTTTCATCACTAATTTTAGTAATTTGTGACTTCTCTCTTTCTTTTGGTCAGATTTGCTAAGGGCTTATCAATCTTGTTTATCCTTTTAAAGAATAAGATTTTGTTTCATTGATTCTTTGGATTTTTGTTTCTAGTTCATTAATTTCTGCCTTAATCTTTAATATTTCTTCTCATCTACTGATCTTCAGTTTGCCTTGTTTTTCTTTTTCCAGGGCCTTAAGGTGAAACATTAAATTGTCTACTTGCAACCTTTCTAATTTCTCAATACAGGCACTTAAAACTACAAATTTTCCCCTTATGACTGCCTTCGTTGTGTCCCAAAGGTTTTAGAATGTTGTGTTTTCATTATCATTGGACTCTACTAACTTTTTGATTTCCTTCTTGATTTCTTCATTGACCCACTCATCATTTAGTAGTATATTGTTTAGTTTCCATAATTTTGTGTATGCTGTATAGCTTTATTGATTTGAGGTTTGTACCCATTGTTATCAGATAGAGTTCAAGGAATTATTTCAATTTTTCTGTATTTGTTAAGATTTGCTTTGTCTCCTAATATATGTCTATTTTAGAGAATGTTTCATGTACTGCTGAAAAGAATGTGTATTCTGCAGCATTTGGATGAAATGTCCTGTACATATATGTTAGGTCCATTTGTTCTATAACCTCATTTAATTCAGATGCATCTGTTTATTTTTTGTGGTGATGACCTGTCAATTGATGAGAATGGGGTGTTGAAGTCACTCACTACAGCTGTGTTTGGGATTATCTGTGACCTTAGTTCTAATATCACTTGTTTGATGAAACTGGCAGCTGTAGGTACATATATGTTTAGGATTGTAATGTCCTCCTGTTGGAGTGTTTCTTTAATCAATATAAAGTGACCTTATCTTTCCTAACTAATGTTGGTCTGATGTCTACTCTGTCAGGTATTAGGATAGAGACCCTTGCTTGTTTTCTAGGCCTATTTGCTTGAAACACTGTTTTCCAACCTTTCACCCTAAGATAGTGTCCATCCTTTGTAGAAAGGTGAGTATCTTGGAGGCATCAGATTGAAGGATCCTGCTTTTAATCCAGTCTGTAAACCTATGTCTTTTGGTGGGAGCATTGAGGCCATTGATATTAAGGGATATACTTGAAAGGTGTGTATTTATTTTTGTCATTTTTTTGTAGTTCTTCTGGATTTACCTTTGCTCTCTTGTGTTAACTACTATTTGAGCATGGTTTATTTTTTCCCAGGTTTCTTATATGTGTGCTTTTCTTTCTCTTTAGCATGGAGGATCTTGTCAAGTATTTTCTATAGAGCTGGTTTTGTCTTCAAATATTCCTTTAGCCAGTTTTTGTTGTGGAATGTCCTTATTTTTCCATCTATTTGATAGGATAGTTTTGCAGGTTAAGTAACCTTGCTGGACAGTTGTTATCTTTCTGAACTTAGAATACATCATTCCAAGCCCTTCTGGCTTTTAAAGTTTATGTTGAGTAATCTACTGTGATCCTGATGGGCTTGCCTTTGTATGTGACTTGATTTTTCTTTCTAACTGGTTTCAATATATTTTCTTTGGTTTGTATGTTTGGTAGTTTAATTTTAATATGGTGAGGAGAGGTTCTTTCCAGGTTGTCTTTGGTCTTCTAAAGCCTTCCTATATCTGCATTGGCATCTCTTTCCCAATTTGGGGAAGTTTTCTTCTATGATTTTGTCTAAAATGCCTACTATGCCTTTGGAGTGAAATTCTTCTCCTACTATACCCTGAATTCACTCTTTCTTTCTTTCTTTCTTTCTTTCTTTCTTTCTTTCTTTCTTTCTTATTTTTTTAAATTTATTTATTTGAGAGCGACAGACACAGAGAGAAAGACAGATAGAGGGAGAGAGAGAGAATGGGCGCGCCAGGGCTTCCAGCCTCTGCAAATGAACTCCAGACTCGTGCGCCCCCTTGTGCATCTGGCTAACGTGGGACCTGGGGAACCGAGCCTCGAACCGGGGTCCTTAGGCTTCACAGGCAAGCGCTTAACCGCTAAGCCATCTCTCCAGCCCATACCCTGAATTTTTATGTTTGATCTTTTCATGTATCCCAAATATCTTGAAATTTCATTTGATACCTTCCTATTAGTTTCTCTTTTTCTTTGTTGGACTGTATTAGATCTGCCACGTGGTCTTCTAGTTTAGATATTCTGTTCTCTCTATCCATTCTTCTGGTGAGATTTTCTACAGAGATTTTATTTTACTGACTGTGTTCTTTATTGCTAGTAATTCTGACTGGTTTTTCTTTATTATTTCTATTTCCTTATTATGTCTTGTATTGACCTCATTATCTCATTGAATTGGTTTCCTGTGTGTTTTTTGATTTCTTTGAACATATTTATAATTCTTTTGAAATCTTTCTCAGGCATTTCCTCTAAATCAGTCTCACTGGAGGTCATTTCTGATAATTTGATGGATTTATGTTATCATGATTTTTTTTTTGTGTTTCTTATATTATAACGTAGGAATTTTTCTTGTTGGATCAATTTAATGCTTGGGTTTTCAAATTATCTGCAGCATTATTAGATGTATCAATCAATCTGATGTTATATATCTTCAGAGTAGGAGCTTAAGGTGCTATGTGTGGCCCTTAAGACTCAGAATAACCACAAAAGTGACCCTAGGTGTTGGGTTTGCCTACCATGGGAGTATTCAAGTAGGCTTGTTGGAACAAAATATAGGCAAATTTTAAAACTTAACTAAACAGTGTACACATTCAATGAAAAATAGCTCAGAGTATTTATGCAAAAGTAGGTATTATGACAAACAGATCTTCTAACAAAGTCACAGTCCCTAAGGATGTGTGTTGTCCCACACCCTTGATGCTGTCAACTAGAAGGCTAAGACTTCTGGTCTGTAGAGGTTTCCAAGTTATCTTGTGCCTTAGGGAGACCCTTCCCCAGTGAATGACAGAAGAGGACACAAAGGCACTATAAATCAGGAAGCAACAAATGACAAGCCCAAAATATAGCTTATTTAAGAATGGCAAAGCTGACCATCCATAAGATTTAACATGTAATTTACCCTGACATGGAAGGTACAATTAACACTTCTGATGCAAGCTTATACACCAAACTTACTTGGTGGGTACCGACATGGTGTAATCTCAGTTACCTTTTGTTCTCAATTATGCTGCACACCCAATTGTGTCCCTCTTTGCTTTGCTGTGGGCTCAAGTAGGCTGGCTGGGTAGGTGGTTCACTGCTATGATTGCCTGTGTTGGGTACTGTGTAGGTGAGCTCCCTTCCCTAGGTCTCTGGTGCTTGCTGGCACTTGTGCTGGTGGTGTGAAACTTGAAGCTATGGATGGTGGCTGAAGTTCTGCCACTGGTCCTCACGATCCTCTTCCTCACAAGCTGCTCCGTTGGTCCCTGCCATCTTCCATTCATGTTTCTTGAGTTTGCAACCAGGCTGTTGTGAGTGGAGAATCCCCTCACTTGGCTCTTCCTACAGTTCCAGCCAAGCCTGGTGGCTGTGGCCACTTGGATCTTGTGCTGCCACTCCTGTAGCTGCTTCTGTGGTCTATAGACACTCTGAATCTCTCCTACTTCTCTGCTGTTGTTGATAATTTATTATACACCTTCTCTTTTTAGTAGAAGAGTGTATTTTGCTGTTATTTTTTGGGGGGGCGGGCAGCTTTTTCTCCATTAGGCTGCTTTGGCATAGTTTCTACATTGCCATCTTAACTGGAACTAGTTTGAGTCTTTTAAGGGTGTATCTTTATGATCTCCTCAGGCCACATAACTAAGAGATTCTTTCTTTGCAGCTATGTTATGGGCTTCCTTCTTCTGGAAGATAGTTGGATTTAGTGAGGAACAAACTCTTATTTGAATAGCAATGTCCCCCAGGAGGGCAGCCTGGTATCTTTAGGTCAATAGCAGTGAAGTTAATATTAGCCTTGATATCATGAGACATGGTGTTGCAGTCAGGTTTACCTAGCTGGCAGAAATCATCTCACCAAGAGCAGCTTGTGGGAAAAAAAAGGGTTTATTTTGGCTTACAGATATGAGGGGAAGCTCCATGATGGCAGGGAAAATGATGGCATGAGAAGAAGGTGGATATCATCCTCTGGCCAACAGAACTTAAGCCATAGCAACAGGAGAGTGTGCCAAACACTGGCATTGGGAAACTGGCTGTAGCACCCATAAGCCCACCTCCCACAATATACTGCCTTTAGGAGGTTTTAATTTCCAATTGCCATGAGCTGGGGGAACTATCATTCAGAACACCTAAATTTATGGGGGATACTTGAATCAAACTACCACATTCCACACCTGATCCCCATAAACTAATAACCATACATAGGGTAAAATGCAATGCATTCGCCCAACTGTAAAAGTCCCCATAGTTTTTATCAATTCCTATGATGTTCATACATCCCCATAGTCCAAGATCTTTGTTTTTTCAAAGTAGAGTCTCACTCTAGCTCAGGCTGACCTGGAATTCACTCTGTATTCTCACGGTGGCCTGGAATTCATGGCAATTCTCCTACCTCTGCCTCCCGAGTGCTGGGATTAAAGGCATGCACCACCATGCCTGGCTAGTCCAAGATCTTTTAACTGAGCCATAATACCAAAAAATCCCCCCAAACTCATAATGGTGAAGAATAAACATTAACAGTGCAAAAGATGACATTGGGCACAGCAAAGAAAAATTCAGCCAATACAAGATTTAAAACAACCAGGTCAAGCATCAAACTCTGTAGCTTCAAGTCCAACAACGCTGGTCAGTGACAAATCTCCAAGTCTGATAATTCTAACCAGAAATAATTCTCTGGAATTCCAATTCCAACCCTTCATCTATGCCACTCAGAGTCCTGGAAGACTTCATTG
This sequence comes from Jaculus jaculus, assembly GCF_020740685.1. NCBI lineage: Eukaryota > Metazoa > Chordata > Mammalia > Rodentia > Dipodidae > Jaculus > Jaculus jaculus. The sequence goes on along the minus strand of NC_059107.1, from coordinate 78,043,383 downwards.
GGACCAGCAGCTTTCCTTAGTAGCTATCATGCACAGCAGCCTGGACCTGTTGAAGAGCCTTCTTTTGTTCTAGGACCCACAGAAAACTAGTAGCTTTCACCAGGTGTGGTGAGGCACGCCTTTAATCCCAGCACTTGGGAGGCAGATGTAGGAAGATTGCCATGAGTTCAAGGCCACCCTGAGACTCTATAGTGAATTCCAGGTCAGCCTGGGATAGAGTGAGACCCTACCTTGAAAAACCTGGTCCTGGGATTTCTGCTGGGTCTCCACTGCAATCCATGGTTCATCCTCATGGCTCCATTTGGTCTCCTTGCAGGCAATCCAGCAAACCTCCTACACACTGCCCATGGCCATTTCCAAAACACAAGACCATGTTGCAAATTCAATGATCCTCTCTTTCCTGCATTTCTTATACTCCACAATACCACATAGTGTGCCAATTTGTTAATCCAGGGGGGAATGAAGCAGAATTTGAAGAACAGCACACTCCTTGAGCACTCAGACCCCTTCAAAAGAGTCTACATTCTTCCTATTGCCCCAGAGCAGGTGAGCTGGCCCAATTTCAAAGGTTGTAATCTCTCAATTGCAGAAGAACAGGCAATAGTTCACCCGAAGAGTTATTTTTTTCTGTGCCATATCTCTGTTCTCACATCAGTCCATTTCTACACAATGCAACCCTGCACAACTTCTCAGGACACAGCCATAGCAGTAAGCCTTTCACATAAACTGCCTCTATCCCACTCCAGACAAAACTCCTTTTCACCCTCATAAGCCAAACTTCACACTCCATAGTTCTTACTGCATTCAGAACTTGAAACTCTGACTTACAGCACTGCAAGGTGTCTCTTAGGCCAAGGTTTCATATCCTTCCACCTTCCTCTTGAAAATCAGCTCCATAAGGCCAAAGCCACACAGTCAGGTGTCTGGTAACATCGCCATTCTTGGTACCAAAATCTGGATTAGTCAGGGTTCTCTAGAGGAATAGAACTGTTAGAATGAATTATATTAGAAAGGGAATTTAATGGGTTGGCTTATGGTAGTCCAATAGAAATTGCAGGCCTAAGAATCAAGGAACTTGGTAGCTTCTCAGTTGACATGGCCAGATGCTTGAGCAGATTAACACATCTCCTGATCCCTGGTATGCAGCTGTTGATCTTGCAAATGCCTTCTTCTCCATACCTGTCCATATGGACCACCAGAAGCAATTTGCCTTCAGCTGGAAAGGTCAGCAGTATACATTTACTGTTTTACCTCAAGGTTATATTAACTCTCCAGCCCTGTGGCAGCCACTATGGAGTTGATGGCATAGCACATGCACACCAGGGGATGGGAAATAAATTCATCCAAAATTGAAGGACCTGCCACCTCCGTGAAATTTCTAGGAGTTCAGTGATGTGGGCCATGCAGGAATATTCCTTATAAGTGAAGGATAAGTTGTTGCACCTGGCTCCTCCTACCACTAAGAGAGAAGCACATGTCTAGTGGGCCTATTTAGATTTTGGAGATAGCACATTCTTCATTTGGGTATATTATTCCATCTCATATACCAAGTGACTCAGAAAGCTACTAGTTTTTATTTATTATTATTATTATTATTATTATTATTATTATTATTATTTTGGTTTTTCAAGGTAGGGTCTCACTCTATCCCAGGCTGACCTGGAATTCACTATAGAGTCTCAGGGTGGCCTTGAGCTCATGGCAATCTTCCTACATCTGCCTCCCGAGTGCTGGGATTAAAGGCGTGCCTCACCACACCTGGTGAAAGCTACTAGTTTTCTGTGGGTCCTAGAATAAAAGAAGGCTCTTCAACAGGTCCAGGCTGCTGTGCATGCTGCTCTGTCTATTGGATTATATGATCCAGCAGATCCTATGGTACTTGGGGTGTGGGTGGCACATAGGGATGCAGTTCAGAGCCTTTGGCAGGTCCCCATAAGTGAATCACAGTGAAGGCCCTTGGAATTTTGGAGCAAGGCCCTGTTGTCATCTGCAGACAATTATTTTCCCTTTGAGAGACAGCTCTTGGCCTTTTATTGGGCCTTAATGGAAACTGAACATTTGACAATGGGGCCATGAGGTTATTATGTGATCTGAGATGCCCATTATGAGCTGGGTGTTATCTGACCCACCAGGCCATAATGTTGGATGTGCACAGGAGCAGTCCATTATCAACTGGAAGTGGCATTTATGTGATTGGGCTTGAGCAGGCCCTGAAGGTACAAATAGGTTATATGCAGAAGTTACCCAAATGCCTATGGTTGCTACTCCTGTAACAATGCCTTTTGTCCCTAAGCATTCACCTATGGCATCATGGGGTGTGCCCTATGATTAATTGACTGAGAAGAAGAGGGCAAGTGCATGGTTTACAGATGGTTCAGCATGTTATGTGGGCACCTCTCAGAAGTGGACAGCTGCAGCATAACATCCCCTTTCTGGGACAACTCTGAAGGACTGTGGTGAAGGGAAGTCTTCACAATGGGCAGAATGTAGGGCAGTATACATGGTTGATGTGTGGTTATACACTGATTCATGGGCTGTGACCAATGGTTTTGCCAGATGATGTGGGACTTGGAAAGACAACTGGAAAATTGGTGAGGACATTTGGGGAAGGTGGGTGTGGGCAGAACTCTCTGAATCGGCAAAGGACATCAAGATACTTGTGTCCCATGTTAATGATTATCAGAAGATGACCTCATTAGAGGATGACTTTAATAATCAAGTAGATAAGCTGGCTTGTTCTATGGATAGTGGTCAACCTCTTTTCTCAGCCATTCCTGTCATTGACCAATGTGTCCATGAACAAAGTGGCCATGATGGCATGGACTTCCACTAACTAAGGTTGACCTGGCCACAGCTGCTGCTGACTGCCAAATCTGCCAGCAGCTAAGACCAACTCTGAGCTCCCAATATGGTATCATTCCTTGGGTTGACCAGTCAGTAATTTGGTGGCAGGTTGACTACATTGGACCACTTCCATTATGGAAAAGGCAGCATTTTGTCCTTACTGGTACAGACACCTATTCTGGGTATGCATTTGCTTTTTTTTCATGTAGTGCTTCTGCCAAAACTACCATATGTGGGCTTACAGATTGCCTTATCCACCATCATGGTATTCCATGCAGCATTGCTTCAGACCAAGGAACTCACTTCACAGCCAAGGAAGTATAGCAGTGGACTCATGATCGTGCAATTTACTTGTCTTACCATGATGGGCTGGAGGTCTTGATGCCAGAGAGGGGAGTGCTTTTTCTAGAAGGCACAAAGAACTTTCCATTGAACTGTAAGCTAAGACTTCCCCTGGCCACTTTGGGCTCCTAATGCCCTGGAGTGAACAGGCTGAGAAAAGAGTTACAATGTTAGCAGGGGTGATTGGTCCAGACTACCAAAGAGAAATTGGACTCCTCCACAATGGAGGTAAGGAAGAGTATGTCTGGACTTCAGGAAATCCTTTAGAGGTCTATTAGTGTTACCATGCCCTGTCAGCAAAGTCAGTGGACAACTGCAACAACCCAATTGAGGTAGTGTGATAAATGGCCCAGATCCTTCAGGAATGAAGGTATGGATCACCCCTCCAGGTAAAGAACCAAGACCTTCTGAGGTGCTTGCTGAAGGTGGAGGAAATACAGAATGGGTAGTAGAAAAAGGTAGTTACAAATACCAGCTAAGGCCACATGACCAGTTACAGAAACAAGGACTGTAATTGCAATGTTTCTGTCCTACTTTGATAAGAAGTGTTAGTACATATCTATACCAATATTAAGATTATTTCACTAGCTAACTGTTGTTGAATTTATATTAGATCTATTATATTAGAGACTAAGCATTCCTCCAGGAACCTTGTTTTGTGTTGGGGAATATTTTGTGTTTCCTGTTGTATGTGGGATAGTTATACCATGTTAGGCAGAATTATGAGGTTGTTATTGTTTTCATGTGGAAATTAAGTGTGATGTAGGGAGATATGGCATGGTGTCAAGTTGACAAGGGGTGGACTTGAGATGGTTAAGGTGTTGTCAACTTAATCTGTTTAGTAATCCACAGAAATCCTTTTCCAGTGGGTCTCTGAGGTTGCTTCCAGGAAGGATTAACTGAAGGAGGAAGTCCTTTCCCCAGAGTGAGCCCTTCCCCAGAGTGGGCAGCCCAACTCAGAAGGGGACTTTATATAAGGAAGCTCTGGGTGAAAAAAGCCCCTTCCTTCCACTTGGTTGCCAGAGCTGTTTGCTGCTTTCCAGTGTGGATTGAAGACCAGCGCAGACTGAAGACCAGCATCAACTGAAGACCCACATGGATTGAAACCAGCAGCTCTTCAGGAAGCCTCTAGGCCTTCAGTGCCAGAATGGGACTGCTGAAGCATCTGGTCATGTGGACTGAGCAGCTACCGGGTTCCTTGATTCTCCAGCCTGCAATTGCTATTGAACTATTGTAAACTAATCCAATAATTTCCCTTTTTAATATAATTCGCTCTAGCAGTTATGTTTTTTGTATTAGATAATTAGGTTCCTAGTATTAGGGAACCCTGAGTAATATACATGGTGACATAAATGAATATACTAACTTACAAAAAAGAGTTGAATATGAGTTATACCTAAGACATTATGGCACTTGGATTTAAAATAAAGCTTATTTATAAACTGTTCTGGTTTGAATTAGGTATCTCCCATGAACTCATGAGCTCTGAATGCTTGGTCCCTCGCTGGTGGCAATTTGGGATTTGAGCCTTTCTGGAGGAGGTGAGTTGTTGGGAGTGGGCTTATGGATATTATAGCCAACTTTCCCTTGCCAGTGTTTGGCACACTCTCCTGCTGCTGCTGTCCACCTGATGTTGGCCAGAAGCCTCTGCTCATGCCACATTTTGCCCTGCCATCATGGAGCTTCCCCTCAAGTCTGTAAGCCAAAATAAGCCCTTTCCTCCCACAAGCTGATTTTGGTTGGGAGCTTTGTCAGCAACATGAAGGTGACTGTAATACTTATATAAGTCTGAAAATTACATTATAGAAAAAAATAACAGAGCTTTAGTCACCTTGGACAGTGACATGTCTTGTAAGCACCTGAAGGCAAAAGAGGAACCATATAAAGAAGCAAAACTCCTTAGTTATTTTCAACCCTGAGCTATTTGTTATTCTCCTTTCCCTTGTCACAGAGCCCAGGGCCTGGCCTGCCCCAGAAGAAGGATTTTGGAGGACATGAGCTAAAGCTTCTTGGGTCTGAGATAGGATAGTTTAGCTTCTTTCTGAACCAGTTTAAATAGCTCATGACAATTTACTAATATAATTAATATTTCAATCGGCAAGAAAAAGTGAGAGAAAACATGCTGATAGCCAAAAATCTCATTGTTAACTCTTATTTAAAGCCTCAATAGTTTTGTGTGACACTTTTATTTTGCTAGAAAAGCAAATCTAATTGTGAAATCATATTAAAATTAATATTTCAATTTGGAAGCCAATTGTTTCTAGCTTCCAGTTTATACTTAAGCCAAGCTCAAATGCAGACAATTATCAGGTATTTCCTTTTTAAGGTTTGGATTGAAAAGTTATAAATGATTAAGCAGAAAGCTTAAGACAAAAGATGTTATATTGGAATGTCTTCTGTATGTCTTGCATTCTTTAGAGAGTCCTTTGGGAACCTCTTTTACTTGTCATGAGAGGTGACAAAGGAAATAAGACGTATTTGAACTAGTTGCTTTTACCAAAACAGTCTGCATTCCCTGTATCATATCCCCCTCAAAAGTGACTATGATGGGAGGGGGTGGAGCCTATATAGACTAGGCACTTTTCCCATGGGGACTAAATATACCTCTTCGATCCTAGCCTACTTATGCAGTACCCCTCTCAGAGTAATCCTGTGACTAATCTTTTCAGAGTTGCTCACTCCCACCCCCACTGAAGGTTTCTTAAAATCTGTTGGAGTAGTTAAACCCCCACACTGGAGGTCTTTTAGAATCTGTTGGTGTTGTTAAATCCCTGCACTGTAAGTCTCTTGTAAATTGTTGGAGTTGTTAAACTCTAACACTGGAGTTCTCTTACAATCTCTTGGAGTTGTTAAACCCCCACACTGGAGGTCTCTTGCAGTCTGTCGGAGTTGTTAATCTCCCCACCACCACCACCACTGGAAGTCTCTTATAGTCTGTTGGAGTTGTTTAGCCTCCACACTGGAGTTTCTTGCAATCAGTTGGAGTTGTTAAACCCCAACACTGGACGTTTCATATAATCTGTTGGAGTCCTTAGCCCCACACTGGCAGTTTCTTGCACACCCCTTTGAACTCATGCACATGGCATATCTCAGTCACAGACAAAACTATCCCAACTTCCCATGCAATACTGGCAAAAAGAACCTCTTGAGAAAACATTGAGCATTACATGATTAATGACAGGAAAGTGAAATAATTTTTAACTACATGAGGCAGGGAAGGCCTCAGTGCCCTTGTGGGTTGAGCTTTTAATGGTATGTTAAAACATTGCTTTGATCTTTTCTTCAGATTCATGACCTGTTTGCCTATATTATATCCCTCTATCTAGATAGGAAACAAGCACAATAGCTCTTGGGGTGAATCCCCCATTTCAAGGGTGGGGGGCATTTGCTAGGCTCCCTGGCTTAAGAGAGTTGTAGTATAATTTACTATATACAACACAGAAAACAAAAGTATCTAAAAGAGCATCCTATCTCATCCAAAACAAAAGGCAAACCAAAAGACATAAGGCAGAGTTTGTTATTAGGACCCTGCAGTACCTGGGTCTCTAGCTCCCACCTGAGTATGCTGATTCTGTCTTAGCTGATTATCTAACCCACAGGAATTGCAAGCAGGATTAACACTTTCCTCAGGTCCAACCTTGAGCTGCTGCACATCTGCATGGACCTCCTAGCTGCAGACATTTAATGCACCAGTCCCTCAGCACTCACCAGCGGAGGGAGGAAGGAAGGGAGGAAGGAAGAGAGAGAGAGAGAGAGAGAGAGAGAAAGGGAGAGAATGAGCTTGCCAGAGCCTCCAGCTGCTGCAAACACACTCCAGATGCATGCCACCATTGTGTATCTGGCTTTACATAGGTACTGGGGAGTCAAACCTGAGTCTTTAGGCTTTGTAGGCAAGTGTCACACATCCTACTCCTACTTCTGGCCGTCACCATGGTTATAAAGGGAATAAACAGAGGGTTTAATCAAACCTTCTGCAGATTTTTTTTTCAAGGTAGGTCTTACTCTAGCCCAGGCTGACCTGGAATTCACTATGTAGTCCCAGGGTGGCCTTGAACTCTTGGTGATCCTCCTACCTCTGCCTCCCTAGTGCTAGGATTAAAGGCGTGTGCCACCACGCCTGGCTCAGAATTTTTTTCTTTTGGTTTTTCTAGGTAGAGTCTGCTCTAGCCCAGGCTGACCTGGAATTCACTATGTAATTTTAAGGTGGTCTTGAATTCATGGCGATCCTCCTACCTCTGCCTTCTGAGTACTGGGATTAAAGGCATGCACCACCATGTCTGGCTTTTCTGCAGAAATTTAACATCTATACCTGGTTTTAGAAATATTTTTTTGGACTGAAGAGATGGCTCAGAGGGTTAGGCACTTGCTTGCAAAGCTTAAAGGCCAGAATTGGATTCCCCAGTACCCATGTAGCCAGATGTACAAGTGGCACATGTGTCTGGTGTTCATTTGCAATGGTAGGAAGTCCTGGTATGCCCCTTTTCTCTCTCTGTCTCTCTCTCTCTCCTTGCAGATAAATAAAAAATTTTAAGAAATTTAATATATGAAAATAGAGGAATTTGATCATGTTATAGTTTCATTGTCCTCTTTTGACCCCTCTTTCCCACCCTGAGGACCATTCTTTTTTGAGGTACAGTCTTTCCTCTGTTTCATTGTCTTGTTCCCTTTGTCCTCCTCTACCCCCCATATCAAAATGCTAAGTTCAGAACTGTTCTGGGCTTGTGTGGATATCAGGAACCACTGTGCTCATGAATGCACCAGTCATTTCATGTAGGAAGGACAGTGCCCTAAAGCATGGCTATGAACCCTGTCTTTCTGTCCCCTCTTTTGCAATGTTCTCTGAGATTTGGAAGTCATGACAGTAATATCATTTACTGTTGAAGTCTTGACAGCCTCTTATTTTCTGCTTTGATGACTTTTGAGTCTCCTCAGTGCCTACCACCATCTTCACAGAGAAGCTTCTCTGCTAGCACTGAGAGCAGCATCCATTCATCCCACCACTTTCTCTGCAATGTTCTTTGAGCCCAGGCAGGTGTGATAGACATGACTTGTCCATGGCTAAGCACTGTGCTTTCTCTCCTCATTTTGATGAATCTTGGATCTCCCTGGTATCCACCTATCTGTAAAAAGATGGTTTTCTAACCTAAAGTGAGATCAACATTATTTCAATGGCAAGAACATCTTTACGTAGAAGGCTTTTTGATGGACATAACATCTTTGTTTAGCAAAAGAACTGCTGAAGCTTCCCTCTGGGGTCTATGACCTTCCAAAAAGAAGTCATAGGCTTTTGACTTAGTTCTCAGCCCTAGGTATGAATTCCCTTCCTTTGAGAGGGGCCTCATATCTGATCAGAGAGCAGTCGATTATCTCTATAACTTATGTGCCACTATTGTACCCACCTGTACATCTTACCAGGCTGATTCTGTTGAATGCAGGATCCATTGTTTGTTCAGACTATAGATTATTTTTCTTCCCAAATAGCTAGCACAGCACTTGTCAGCACTGTATCACTTAGGCGGAAGTGAGCTAGCTTCCATCTCAGTTCCAGATAGATTTCGCAATGTACTATCACCATACCCTGTAGTATCTTCAGCAATAGGGTCTTACCATCTAGATCTAGTGGGTAACCCAGTGCTTTGGCAATGCCCTGTATTGTTCTGGGGGCCAAATGGACCTTCCTGGACAATATCTCGCTGTGGGAGGTAACCCAGTTCTGGCATGGGGACTCACCAGCAACAACCTATGGCTTTAAGGTAAAGCCTTTCAACCCCAGAAGGGTACTTCTACCTAAACCATCTCTATTCTTCTTCTTTTTTCAAGGTAGGGTCTCATCTAGCCCAGGCTGACCTGGAATTCACTATGTAGTCTCAGGGTGGCCTCGAACTCTCAGTGATCCTCCTACCTTTGCCTCCCGAGTGCTGGGATTAAAGGCGTGCACCACCATGCCCCCCCAAAATATTTCAATCAAGTAATGGAGTAAGTTTCTTCATGCTTTTTTATACTGTCATTCTAGCTTCCTGATCACTACTATTGATGCTTACAATAATTTAAAAAGATATCAATCCATAGTAAGTTTGGATTAGCATATAAGAGAATGAACATATGGTGTTTGTCTTTCTTAGCCTGGGTAACCTCATCTAGTATAATTTTTTCCAGTTCCATGCATTTTCCTGTGATTTTCATAATTTCTCTTTACTTTCAACTAGAACTCCATTGTGTATATGTGCCATATTTTCATTATCTACCAGTTGACAGGCACTTAGACTAATTCCATTTCCTAGCTATTGTGAATAGAGCAGCAACAAAACAACAAACATAGCTAAGCAAGTATATCTCTGGTGAAGTATAAGGTCTTCAGGGCATATGTCCTGATGTGGTACAGCAGGGTCATATGGTAGATCTAGTTTTTGAGAAACCTCCATAGTGATTTCAATAGTGGTTATACCTACTTACACTCCTACCAACAGTGAATCAAGGCACCTATTTCCCTACACCCTTTCCAACATTTGCTGTCATTTGATCTTTTTAAAACTTTTTATCGACAAGCTATGCACATATAGACAATAATCCATGATCATAATCCCTTCCCACCACTCTCTTTTTCCAAACTTCCCAAATATCCCCTTTTCTTTAAGTATTTTATTTATTTACTTATTTATTTATACACAGAGAGATACAGAGGGGAGAGAGAAAGAGTAAGTGAATGGGCATACCTGAGGCTTTAGCCACTGCAAATGAACTCCAGATGCATGCGCCATCTTATGCATCTGGCTTTATGTGGATACTGGGTTGTTAGGCTTTGCAGGCAAGTGCCTTAACTGCTGAGCCATCTCTCTAACCCTATATCCCTTTTTTTTTTCCAACTAATGTTTCTTTAATTTTGATGTCATTATTTTCCCCCTCCTATGATGCAGATCTTGTGTAGGTGGTTCCAGCTATGGTGAGATCATGAATACCATGGGTACTTTGCATTTGGAAGACAATTACAAAGCAGTCTTCCCCTTTGTTGCAGTCCAGTTTGCATTGCTGGTAGAAATCACCTGACCAAGAGCAGCTTGTGGGAAAAAGAGGTTTATTTTGGCTTACAGGCTCGAGGGGAAGCTCCACGATGGTAGGGGAAAATGATGGCATGAGCAGAGGGTGGACATCACAGCCTGGCCAACATAAGGTGGACAATGGCAACAGGAGAGTGTGCCAATAGTGGCATAAGGAAACTGGCTATGACACCCATAAGCCCACCCCTAACAATACACTCCATGCAAGAGGCGTTAATTCCCAAAACTCCATTAGCTGGGAATCTGGCATTCAGAGTACCTAAGTTTATGGGGGACACCTAAATCAAACCACTACATTCCGCCCCTGGCCCCCATAAACTGATAACCATACATGATGTAAAATGCAATGCATTCATCTAAGTTTAAAAGTCCCATAGTTTTTTTTTTAATCAATTCCAATGATGTTCATATATCCCCATAGTCCAAGATCTTTAAACTGAGCCATAATACCAAAAAATGACCTCAAAAAACCCATAATGGAGCCAGGCATGGTGGCACACACCTTTAATCCCAGCACTTGGGAGGCAGAGGTAGGAGGATCATGGGGAGTTCAAGGCCACACTGAGACTACATAGTGAATTCCAGGTCAGCCTGAGCTAGAATGAAACCCTACCTTGAAAAACAAAAAAAACAAAACAAACAAACAAAAAACACATAATGGCACAGAATAAATATTCACACTGCAATAGATGGAACTGGGCATAGCAAAGAAACATTCGACAAATTCAAGATTTAAAACAACCAGGGCAAACATCAAACTCTGTAGCTTCAAGTCCATCAACTCTAGCCAGTGACAAATCTCTCAAGTCTGATAATTCTTACCAGCAACAAGTCTCTGGCATTCCAATTCCGCCCCTCCAGCTAGGCTACTCACAGTCCTGGAAAACTTCATCAGGGTCAGCAGATTTCCTTAGCAGCCATCTTGAGTTTCTGGCATCTTCACTGGGTCTCCACTGCAATCCATGGTTCATCTTCATGGCCCCATGGGGTCTCCATGCAGGCAACCAGCAAACCTGCTTCACACTGCCCATGGCCATTTCCAAAATACAAGACTGTGTTGCAAACTCAATGATCCTCTCTTTCCTGCAGTTCTCATACTCCACAATACCAGTAGGGTGCCAGTTTGTTAATCCGGGTGTATGTGTGTGGGGGGAATAAAACAGACTTTGAATAACAGGACACTCCTTGAGCACTCAGGTCCCTTTAAAAGAATCAACATTCTTCCTGTTGCCCCGGCACAGGTCAACTAACCCAGTCTCAAAGGTTGAAATCTCTCAGTTGCAGCTTAATGGGCAAGAGTTCACCCAAAGATTTTTCTTTCTGTGCTATATCCCTCTGCTCACTCCAGTTCATTTCTATGCAAAGGAACCCTGCACAACTTCTCAGGACATGGGCATAAGAGCAAGCTTCTCACACAAACCGCTAGCCCAGTCCACGCAAAGCTCTTTCTCACACTCTTATAAGCCAAACCTCACAGTACATAGCTCTTACTGCATTCAGGTCTTGCAGCTCAGACCAGAATAGTCCATCAAGCTGTATTTACAGCACTGCAAGGCATCTCTTAGGCCAAGGTTTCAATTCCTTCCACATTCCTCTTGAAAATCAGCTCCAAAAGGCCAAAGCCACACAGTCAGGTGTCTAGCAGCAATCCCACTCCCGGTACCACTTTACTGTTGCAGTCAGGTTTGCATTGCTGGTAGAAATCACCTGACCAAGAGCAGCCTGTGGGAAAAAGAGGTTTATTTTGGCTTACAGGCTCCAGGGGGAAGCTCCATGATGGCAGGGGGAAATGATGGCATGAGCAGAGAGTGGATATCACCCCCTGGCCAACATAAGGTAGACAATAGCAACAGGAGAGTGTGCCAATACTGGCATGGGGAAACTGGCTATAACATCCATAAGCCCGCCTCTAACAATATACTCCCTACAAGAGGTGTCAATCCCCAAATCTCCATTAGCTGGGAATCTGGCATTCAGATCACCTAAGCTTATGGGGGACACCTGAATCAAACCACCACACCCTTTCTTTGGCTATTACATTTTTTTTTTCTGAGGTAGGGTCCCACTCTAGCCCAGGCTGACTTGGAATTTACTATGTAGTCTCAGGCTGCCCTCGAACTCACAGTGATCCTCCTTTCTCGGCCTTCCAAGTACTGGGATTAAAGGCATGCACCACCATGCCTGGCTGGCTCTTACATTCTTTCCACCACCTCTTCCACAATGGTCCCTGAGTCTTGGAGGGTGTGATAAAGATGTTTCACTTAGTGCTGAGCACACCACTGTCATTTTTTTTTTTCTTAGCACTTTTGTGAATTTTCGGTCTCCTCAGTCATCATCACCACCTGAAAAGAGAAGTTTCTTTAACCAAAATTGAAAGTAGCATTAATATAAGTATTGAGAGGACAGTTTGGCGGACATACTATATCCATTTAGTCAGATGACAATAGTAGTTTTCCCCCATAAACTCCTTAGGACTTGTGACCTCTCCTGCCATAGGCTTTTTTTAGTTAGTACTGGGCAGGAATTCCCTCCAATGGAGTGAGCCCCAAGTCCAATAAGGAAGAAGTTGGGGGCTGGAGGGATGGCTTAGCAGTTAAGGCATTTGCCTGCAAATCCAAAGGACCCTGGTTTGACTCCCCAGGACCCATGTTAGCCAGATGCACAAGAGGGTGCATGTGTCAGGAGTTCGTTTGCAGTGGCTGGAGGCCCTGGTGCGCCCATTCTCTCTCTCTCTCTCTCTCCCTCTTTCTCTGTCAAATAAGTAAATAAAATACTTTTAAAAAGATTTTAAAAAAGAAAGAAGTTGGTTTCCCCCATCGTAGTTGTACCACCACTGTACCAGCTGTCACTTTTGTCCTGGATGACCAGCTCCAAAGCTTGCAGGGCCCACTGCTGGTCAAGACCACTGATGACTTTCCTCCCTGAATAGGCTGCATACCTCTTTCCAGCATATGACAGCTAGTAAACAGGTGGAGACTTCCAGCTCAGCTCAGCCCAGCTTGATTTCTTAGTGCACTGCAGTCTAAGCTTGTGGTGACTTTAGTCATTTGATTTTTTTGATGGTAGCCATTCTAGCTGGAGTGAGATGGAATCTCAAAGTAGTTTTAATTGGAATTTCCCTGATGGCTAAAGATATTTAACATTTTAAAGCTGTTTATTGGCTAGTTGTATTTCTTCCTTAAAGACCTCTCTCCCTGCTCCATTTTTTTGGAGTAGATTGTTTTATTTTTATTGCTTAGTTTTTTTTTTTTGTTCTTTGTATATTCTCGATATTAAAACTTTGTTATTTTTTTAAGCTTGCTGAATGTACAAGTTACTTTACTTTGTCTTCAGATCTCATCTCCTGGCCTCCCTATGCTATATTCCTTTGTGAGGATTTCCATCTTACTTATTGAATTTTTCATTTCCAACATCATTTACAATTGTTCTTTCTTCAGTATTTCTTTCTTTTCAGTGAATTTCTTTTTCATATCCTGTGTTGAATTCTGTATTTCACTCAGGTGTTTGTGATTTTTTTTTTGAAGTAGGGTTTCACTCTAGTCCAGGCTGACCTGGAATTCACCATGTAGTCTTAGGGTGGACTTGAACTAACAGCAATCCTCCTAGCTCTGCCTCCCAAGTGCTGGGATTAAAGGAGTGCGCCACCATGCCCAGCCTTCAGGTGTTTGTATTTTATTGAAATTAATTCTGGAGTTTATTCATGCCCACCTTCATCTCTTTGGACATATTACTCATCAATTTTTAAATTCTTTGTCTGGAATTTCATCTAAGTCTCTCTTATTAGAGGTCATTTATCTGGGATTGGTAGATTTTGGAAGAGACATGTGTTGGTGGATTGAATCAGATGTCCCCCATAAACTCATGTATTCTGAATGTTTAGTAAGCACCTGATGGCAATTTGGGACTTACACCCTTGCTGGAGGAGATGTGTTGTTGGGACAGGCTTAGGGGTGTTATAGTCAGCTCCTCCTTGCCAGAGTTTGGCTCACTCTCCTACTGCTGTTGTCTACCTGATGTTGGCAAGGAGGTACTCTCTCATCCATTGTGAAGCTTCTCCTGGAGTCTATAAGCCCAAATAAAAAACTTTCCTCTTGTCAGCTGTTTTTGGTCATGTGCTTTGTGCCAATTGAAAATTGGTACCGAGAAGTGTGATCATTACTGCAAAGCATATGACCATGTTTTTTTTGTTGAATTATTTGTAGAAGGAATAGGGAAGGATTTGGTACTTTGGATTAGGCAAGTCTTGCAATCTGTAAGCAGAGACTTATGGGATATTCTGGTGAGAGCTTGAAAATGCTAAGTGTAAAGAGAATTGTCAACTGTGAAGACTTGGCTTAAGAAATTTCAAAGTGGAAGGAAAGAAATTTGTTGCAGTTGGGCTACTGGTAAAAGGCTGGCTGCTTTCTGACCATGTCCTGATAATTTGAGCAATGTTGAGCTTAAAAGTAATGAACTGGTGTGCTTGGCAGAAAGTATAGAGCAGAAAGATATGAAATATGTATTTTTTTTACAGTTTTAAAAAATGATTTTATTTATTTATTTGAAAGAGAGAGAGAAGGGGGGGGTGGATGTTCCAGCCACTGCAAATGAACTCCAGATGCATGCACCACCTTGTGCATCTGGCTTATGTGAGTATTGGGGAATTGAATCTGGGTCCTTAGACTTCATAGGCAAACACCTTAACCACTAAGAAATCTCTTCAGTCTGAAATATGGAGTTTGCCACAGGAAAAAAAAATATAATAAATGTAGTCATGTTTAAAGTTACCAGCACAAACGACTGATTTTAGGTCACTTAGTCTGCAATTGTTAAGAAGATTAAAAGTGGGCTAACTGCTTTGTGTTAGGAGTATGGAAAAGACACCCTGAGGATGAAACTCAATCCATCCTACTAGCTCAAGCTTGTAAGAATGCAATTTTTTTTTTTTTAAAGGAGGAGGTTTAAAGAAAGCCTGGTGAAAGATTATCCTCTTTAAGGTAAAGCTTTATTCCCCTAACCCCTGGACTTACAAATCTGGCAATGCCACCCACCTGATAATGGTTTTGGAAGCATGAGACATGCACACACTTCCAGGAGGTGCTAAGATGCAGCAATGTGAAAGAGAGTTGAAATCCCTGTATTGAGCCTTGTAGATGAACCGTGGGGCACAGTGACATCCAAGGATTTTGAAAGATACCAGAACAGTGAGACTTACTGAGACCCTGTGTCCTTCTGTGCTTTTTGTTTTACAGGCTCCCAGTTAAGACAACTTGGACTTTGGTGTTGTGGTCAATTCCACACTGCTGGGATGAACTTCCAAACCAGACACAGTTTATGGGAGGAAGGGATTTATTTGAAGCTTACAGATTCAGGAGAAATTCCATTTATAGCAGAAGAAGCTGGCCCTCTTTCAAAGATCTAACAAAAGAGACATAACCAAACAACCAGCAGCAGGGAATGGTAGCAAGGAAAGGGACCCAGGCAGAACTTACTCTGCATATCTTAGGCTGGAATCAAACCCGCCCCTAAACACACCTTTGGGCTGGACCCCAGGGTCTTCCCCCAGTGACACTTCTTTCAGTTAGGTGGCTGGAAATCCATGGTCCATCTTTAATAAAACTCCTGAGACTATTGTGGAACATAAATTCAAACTACCATATATGGGGATATTTTAAAATATGGGGACTTTAAAAGTTGTACTGAATGTATTTTAATTTTTATATATTTTAAAAATTTTTTTGTTTTTATTTTTATTTATTTATTTGCGAGCAACAGACAGAGAAAGAGGCAGATAGAGAGAATGGGTGCACCAGGGCCTCCAGCCACTGCAAATAAACTCCAGACACTTGCGCCCCCTTGTGCATCTGGCTAATGTGGGTCCTGTGGAATTGAGCCTCAAACTGGGGTCCTTAAGCTTCACAGGCAAGCGTTTAACCACTAAGCCATCTCTCCAGCCCAATTTTTATATTTTTATTTGTTTTATAAGGAGAGAGAGAATGAGTGGATGAATGACTGAATGAACATGGGTGCATCAGGGACTCTTCCTGCTACAAACAAACTCCAGATGCATGAACCAGTTTATGCAACTGGCTTTATATGGATACTGGGGAATTGAGCCTGGACCATCAGGCTTTGCAAGCACTTTTAACTACTTAATCATCTCCCAGCCCTGAATATATTCTTACATTATGGATGGTCATAAGTTTATGGGGACCAGAGGTAGAATGTGATGGTTTGGATCAGATGTCCCTTAAAAATTCATTTTGTCCTGACTTGGTGGTGATTTTAGGGGTGGAGACTTACTGGAGGAGGTGTGTTGTTGGGGGCAGGAGTAGGGATGTTATAGCTGTTCCCCCTTGCCAGAATTTGGCTCACTCTCTTATTCCTGTTGTCCATCTGATGTTAGTAAGGAGGTGATGTCCAGCCTCTGCTTTACCATCTTTCCCTGGACTTCATGAAGCTTCTCCTCAAGACTGTAACCCCAATAAAAATAAAAAAAAACTTTCCTCTCATCAGCTCCTTTTGGTGAGATGCTTTTTCCAAGCAATGAGAAGGTAGTTATAAATCATTCAATCTTGGTTTTTCATGTTACTTGTGTTTTTGCATTGGGATTTACACACTAGGAGTCAAATCATTGCTTAAAGTATTTAGTTGTTTATGAGAGACCAGAAAGAAATAACACGTAACTAATTAAACAATGACACTGCCATTGTAGGACAAACCATTGTGAACAAGGAGGATCCCGGGCTTGGCTCAGATAAGGAACTAACTGATTAAAGTGCCGACCATGCTTCTGTAACTCATGCTCGCTTGCTCAACAGGACATTCCAGAAATACTTAGCTCTGGGGGCCTCTGGCCCCTTGCAAAAGATAGAATCTGCAAGCAGACTGCTGACCAGAGATGAGCAACTAGAAATGTTCCCGCGCGTGCCTTCTTGGAGCCAATCATTTTAAAAGATGCTATGTGATGTAACCCTTTTTCCCCCTTCCCACTCTTTTCCTTTATAAACCCCTACTTTTAGAAGGTCGAGGCTCTCTCCCACTCCCGCTGCATCGGTCTGTGTGGATTGAGTCCCTGCTTAAGCTTGACATTAAAAGAAACCTGTTGCTTTTACATTCGTGTGTCTCAGCTTCTGTGGCGGTCCTCTAGGTGACTCCTGGGTGACCGGGGGTCTTGGCTCCTGGTCAGGGGTCGTGGCACAACATCTTGGGGGCTCGTCCGGGATCCCTAGAGACCCCCAATGAACCCAAGACCCCGAAGTTTTCTTCTCTGACTGGCCGGGTGAGTAACCGAGCGCTCCTTTTCCTTTTCTTTTTCTTACCTTTTACTTTCAGTTTGCTGGCAAGCTGCATTCATGGCATTTGTAATCCTGTAATTTTGGACAGGTCTTATGTCCCTGGTGGACGCACTGTAAGGGCAGACCTGGAGGAGGCTTGAGACGTCTTGCCCCCTCATTTGAGTAGGGACCCTGTCCTGGAGGACAGAGCCAACCTACTGAGGAGACCAGCTCCCATTCGTACAGTGTTTGGTATTGTTGAGCCGTCCCTTAAGGACACAGACTTATTTGGCCATCACAGATTTGGGGAGACCAGCTCCCATTTGTATCATGTTTGGTATTGTTGAGCTGTCTCTTAAGGACACAGACTCGTTTGGCCATCATGGATTTGAATTTAGCTGTGAAGTGCACATAACTCTCTATTGGGCCCTCTGTGTTTGTGTTGTACTTGTATGTCTGTGTGTTACGTTCACCCTGATCCTACGGATGCTTTTCCCTGGACGTTTATAACATGGGACAGACACCTTCTTCTCCTCTAAGACTCTGTCTGGCACACTGGAAGGATGTCAAAAGTGTCGCCCGAGAGAATGGAATAGCTGTTAAGAAAGGCAAATGGATCATGCTCTGTACCTCTGAGTGGCCCACCTTTAATGTAGGATGGCCACCAGAGGGAACTTTTCACCTGAATACCATATTAGAAGTTGAAAAAATTGTTTTTCGTCCTAGGAGTGGACACCCTGACCAAATTTCCTATATTGCGACCTGGAGAAATTTGATAGAAGAACCTCTTCCTTGGATAAAGCCCTTCCTTCCTCCCCTACCCCTTTCTTCACAGGTGTTGGCTGCCTCCCCTAAAAGAGATGCCAAACCCACTGCAGAGGTGACGGCCCCCATCCTCACAGGAGGAAACGAGGAAATCGACATCTTCCCTCCCCCCTATGTACCTCCTCCCAACCCTAATCCCCCCCAACCTCCATTAGAGGCCCCAGCCCCAGCCAGCCTGCCTCCAAATCCACAGGGACCAGCTCAGGCTACACGGAGCCAGAGGGCAGCTACCCCACAAGTCCCTGACCAGACAGTGGCTCTACCGCTCCACCCTGCTGGACCCATTGATGCGGATGGGAATCAGCCCTTTCACTATTGGCCTTTTGCACAAGTGACCTGTACAATTGGCGTTCTCAGAATGCTCCCTTCTCTGAGAATCCTAGGGGACTGACTAATCTGTTAGAAACTGTGCTCTTCACCCACCAGCCCACTTGGGATGATTGTCAGCAGCTCCTACAGGTTTTGTTCACCACTGAGAAGTGAGGCAGGATCATTGAAAGTGCCCGCAAACTCGTTCCAGGGCCTACAGGAGATCCCACCACTGACCCTGTCATAATAAATGGCAGTTTCCCAACTACCCGCCCCACCTGGGACTACAATACGGCACAAGGTAGGGAGAGACTCCTGATCTATCGCCGGACTCTGTTAGCGGGTCTCAGGGCAGCAGCAAGAAAGCCTGCCAATATGTCCAAGGTATATGATGTCAGACAGGGACCAGATGAGAGTCCAGCCACTTACCTAGAAAGACTCCAAGAAGCCTTCCGCAGATACACTCCATATGAGCCTGAGTCAGGGGAAGCGGCTACCACTGTCATGTTTGCTTTTATTAATCAGGCCGCCCGTGATATTAAGAAAAAGTTACAGTCATTAGAAAGGTTAGGAGAGAAAAATATTAGGGACTTAGTAGCAGTGGCAGAAAAGGTCTTTGATAAAAGAGAAAGCATAGAGGAAAAAGAAATTAAACGAGAAAGGAGACAGGAAAGAAATTTAACTAAGATCTTAGAACTACAACAGACCAAGCATCATCAAGATCTTAAGGAAATTCTGGCTGCCACTGGAAATCTCACCACCCAGGACACCACTTGCATGAGGAGACCCCATTGGAAGGGAGACAATAAAGGAACAAAATCTAAGGTAAGAAAGAATCAATGTGTATACTGTAAGGAGGAAGGACATTGGGTCCGAGATTGTCCCAAAAATAAACAATGGACTAATATCCTGGCAGCCAGTCAAGAAGACAGTGACTGAGGGGGACAGGGCTCAGTTCCCCTCCCTGAGCCCAGGCTAACCCTTGATGTGTAGGGGAAGAAAATAACTTTTATGGTGGACACTGGGGCAGAGAATTCGGTACTATTACACTCAGAGGGGCCCATGACAAAGAAAACTACCTGGGTCCAGGGAGCCACAGGCACCAAACCTTACCATTGGACAACTAGGAGGACTGTTAATTTAGGCACCAACCAGGTGACCCACTCCTTCCTGGTCATACCTGAATGTCCATATCCATTGTTGGGACGTGACTTGTTATCTAAAATGAAAGCCCAGATATCCTTTTCAGAACAGGGGGCACAAGTTTCTGCCATGGGTGGATCTTCACCCAAAGTAAAGGCTACAATAGCCCAAATTCTTATAACTACCAATCTAACAGAAGAATACAGGCTTTTCCAAAAACATGCAAAGGAGGGGGAACTTTTAGATTCTTTTTTTGTTCATTTTTTTTTTAAATTTATTTATTTGAGAGCGACAGACATAGAGAGAAAGACAGATAGAGGGAGAGGGAGAGAATGGGCGCGCCAGGGCTTCCAGCCACTGCAAACGAACTCCAGACGCGTGCGCCCCCTTGTGCATCTGGCTAACGTGGGACCTGGGGAATCGAGCCTCGAACCGGGGTCCTTAGGCTTCACAGGCAAGCGCTTAACCGCTAAGCCATCTCTCCAGCCCAACTTTTAGATTCTTCCTGGTTGATGGAATATCCGCAAGCTTGGGCAGAAACTGGTGGGATGGGATATGCACAACACACAGGCCCCCCATACTGGTGGAACTAAAACCCGGAGCCACACCAGTTAGGGTATGACAATACCCAATGCCGATGGAGGCCAAACAGGGGATCACCCTCCACATCAGACGGCTCCTCCAGTTGGGGGTCCTAAAGCCAGTCTAGTCAGCTTGGAACACTCCCCTCCTACCAGTGAAAAAGCCTAACTCAAACGACTACTGCCCAGTCCAGGATCTGAGGGAAGTAAATAAAAGAACAATGGATATCCACCCAACAGTTCCTAATCCTTATACTTTGTTGGGAAGCCTAACACCTCAGCTCATTTGGTATACTGTCCTAGACTTAAAAGATGTGTTCTTTAGCCTACCCTTAGCCCCACAAAGCCAACCATACTTCGCTTTTGAATGGCATGATCCAGACATTGGAATCAATGGCCAACTCACCTGGACTCGGCTGCCTCAAGGATTCAAAAACTCTCCTACAATCTTCGATGAGGCTTTACATGAAGATCTCTCAAACTTCCGGGTACGTAACCCAGGACTTATTCTGTTACAATATGTGGATGATCTTTTAATAGAAGCAGTCAGCCAAGAGATATGCCTGGCGGGAACCAGAGACCTCCTACAGACGTTGAGCAATCTGGGATACCGGGCCTCTGCTAAAAAGGCCCAGATCAGCAAGCAGCGGGTGACATACCTGGGATACATCCTCTGGGATGGGCAACGCTGGCTGTCAGATGCCCGGAAAGAGACTGTTCTCCGGATCCCAACACCAACCTCACCCAGGCAAGTTAGAGAATTCCTTGGCACAGCAGGCTTCTGCCGTCTGTGGATCCCTGGATTCGCGGAACTGGCAAAACCTCTATATGAAGCCACCAAGGAAAACCAGCCTTTCCAATGGACAGATCATCACCAACAAGCTTTTGATGACTTAAAGGTACGCTTTCTAGAAGCCCCGCCCCTAAGCCTCCCTGATGTGACTAAGCCATTTATGCTCTTCATAGATGAACATAATGGGATAGCAAAGGGAGTCCTCGCCCAAAGCTTAGGACCCTGGCGGCACCCTGTTGCCTACTTGTCAAAGAAACTGGACACTGTAGTAGCAGGGTGGCCCCCATGTCTGAGGATTATAGCTGCCACAGCCCTTCTAGTCAAGGATGCAGACAAGCTGACTTTGGGACAAAACCTTACGGTTGCCACCCCTCATGCCATTGAGGGAGTGCTAAAGCAACCGCCGGACCGCTGGCTCAGCAACGCCCGCATGGTCCACTATCAGACTCTGCTCCTGAATCCAGCCAGAATAACTTTCCAGACGCCCATTACTCTGAACCCCGCCACTCTGTTGCCTGATCCGGACTTGGAGATGCCTCTCCATGACTGTGTGGAGATACTGGCTCATGTGTACAGCGTAAGGCCAGATCTCAAGGACACCCCCCTCAAAGACGCTGAAGTAACCTGGTTTACAGATGGCAGCAGCTTCATCCAGGATGGACACAGGTACGCGGGGGCCGCAGTCACGTCGGGGACAGATGTCATTTGGGCAGAGTCTCTCCAGCAGGCACATAAGCCCAAAAGGCAGAACTTATAGCCCTCACCAAAGCCTTACAACTAGGGGCTAATAAAAAACTAAACATATATACGGACAGCCGTTACGCATTTGCTACGGCACATGTCCATGGAGCAATATACAGAGAGAGGGGGCTCCTGACAGCTGAAGGAAAAACCATTAAAAACAAGCAAGAGATCCTAGATCTGCTCCAAGCCCTCTGGGGCCCTACACAGGTGGCTATCATTCACTCTTCAGGACACCAAAAAGGGGACGGACTAATTCCCCAAGGAAACAACTTAGCTGACCAGACAGCCAAACGTGTGGCCCTGGCAACTAGGATAGCCCCTGTCCTGGTAGACCCCGGAGACAGAAAACTTCCAGACGTTCCAAAATACACCTCAGAAGACTTAACATGGATTAAACAATTAAAAGGAGCCCAACAGTCTGATGACTGGTGGAAAACAGAGGATGGCTGCCTGATTCTACCTCAAAGATTGAGACAGAGAATTCTAAAAAGGATCCACCATTCTTCCCATCTAGGAATCAAGCGGATGCAGGAATTACTGCGTAACTCCCACCTCAAAATAAAAAATGCCAGTCAGATCATTGAGCAAATTGTATCTAATTGCCAGCCTTGCTGTATGACTAATGCTACAGCTCTTCCCTCCAATCCAGGAACCAGACTGAGAGGAACCAGACCAGGAGCCTATTGGGAATTAGACTTTACTGAAATTAGGACTGGAAAAACAGCATATAAGTATCTTCTAGTGTTTATAGATACATTTTCAGGCTGGGTAGAAGCCTTCCCTACAAAAACAGAGACTGCACAGGTGGTTGCTAAGAAGATACTAGAAGAGATATTGCCCAGGTATGGCTTCCCAATCTCTCTAGGTTCAGACAACGGACCAGCTTTCATATCTCAGGTAAGTCAGGGAATAGCCACTGCACTGGGGGCCAATTGGAAGTTGCACTGTGCTTATCGCCCTCAGAGTTCAGGACAGGTAGAAAGAATGAATAGAACTCTAAAAGAGACCTTGACTAAATTAGCTTTAGAGACCGGCGCTGACTGGGTGTCTCTCCTTCCCTTTGTTTTGTTCCGAGTTTGGAACTCCCCATATCATATGTGTCTGACCCCTTTTGAGATAATGTTTGGAGTGCCGCCTCATATTATCCCAAGCCTCCAAATTGACCTTCTAGAACAAATGAATGACCAGGACTTAATTCGCTCTTTAAAGCGTTTACAGCTCACTCACAAAGAGATCTGGCCACATTTAAGGGCTGTATATGAGACTGTTGCTCCCCCAAAACCCCACAGGTTCCAACCAGGAGACAAAGTACTCATCAGAAGATACCAACGGAAGTCCTTAGAACCCAGATGGAAAGGCCCCTACATCATGCTGATGACCACTCCCACAGCCATAGATGGTATCACATCATGGATCCATTGGACCCATGTAAAGCCGCTTCTCTGGCAAGCTGGAGACACATGGATGAGCCATCCCGACCCAGAGGACCCACTGAAGCTCCGCCTCCACCGGAAAGACCCAAATTGAAATAAGTACTGATACTGTTACTTACTGTTTGCTTAATTAATAGCCAGGTTTGCTGGGCTGCTAGAAACCCTCATCTCCCACATAACATTTTCTGACAGATCATCACCCCTAGTTCCAAACAGGTGGTAATGCAAACTTGGGAAACACATCACCCTGAACTTGGTGGCCCGATCTGACTTTAGACTTATGTGCCCTTTTTAAACAGGACCCCCATCACCAAGGCAGGATAGGAATCCCAGGATGTGGAACTCATACTGCCATGCAAACCTTACAGGGCACCTGCTTTTATGTATGTCCAGTCCCCACGGATAGGAGGAAATTCTCAAAAAGTCGGGGAGAAGCAGATTTTTATTGTAAAGCGTGGGGATGTGAACAGACTGGGACTTGTTCTTGGGTAAAGCCATCCCCCTCGAGCCTCATCAAGATCCAAAGAAGCAAGGCCACTCAATGTACCCCGAGGCAACCTACATGTAATCCCATTGTTGTTTCCTTTACTGAAGCAGGAAAAAAGGAGACAAAATGGGATGCAGGGATTACTTGGGGATTGCAACTCTACCAGTCAGTATATAACAATGGAGTCCTGTTCACCATTCTCTTAAAAATTACACCCCTACAGCCACCCCAGGCTATAGGGCCCAATAAGGCTTTAACTCAAGCTGCACCGGTCAAACCCCTTGCCCCACATAATAACACCAGGACCCTACCTTCTTCAAAGCCCCATCCCCCCCCATCACAAGCCTATAAAATGACAACACAAAAACCTCCAGGGAGGCCTGCAGAAGACATAGAAAGAAACCCTAGCAGGGATTTAATGCAAGAAGAAGAACACAACCCTCTTCTCTCACTCTTAGCCTCTACCTATCGTTTCCTTAACTCCTCTAGACCTGATCTCACCGAATCCTGTTGGCTATGCTATAATGCGAGGCCCCCATTTTATGAAGGGGTCGCAGTCTCTGATTCATATAATGTATCATCAGATATAAACAAATGCAGATGGCAACAGCCAAGAAATATAAAACTTACCATCCAACAGGTATCCAGACAAGGACTATGTGTCACTGGTGCCCAATCTAACTCAATTCCCTCTCCCTTATGTGATCAGACCATTTTTCTCAATGCCTCTTCCTCCTATCTTATTCCCTCTGAAGACTCTTGATGGGTTTGCAATACAGGGCTCCCACCCTGCATTAATGCAGCCGTGCTAACCACTGCTGAGGATTTCTGTGCTCAGGTACGATTAATCCCTAAAATAACCTACTACTCAGCTGAAGAGATGAACCACTATCTGGGTGTAGACTTAATCAGAACAAAGAAAGAGCCAATTACAGCCCTAACTGTTAGTTTACTACTAGGTTTGGGACTTGCAGGAGCAGGAATGGGAATAGCTTCCATAGTGACTCAGAACCAACAGTACATTGACCTCAGAATAGCAATAGACTCAGACATCCAAGAATTAGAAAAGTCAATCTCCCATTTACAAGAGTCACTTACTTCCCTAGCGGAGGTAGTTCTTCAAAATAGAAGGGGTTTAGATTTACTCCTTCTACAACAAGGGGGACTATGTCAAGCTTTAGGAGAAGAATGTTGCTTCTATGTTGATCATTCTGGAGTAATTAAAAAATCAATGACTAAAATAAGGGAGGGATTAGAGAAGCGGCAATGTGAACGCATACTTCAAGAAGGATGGTTTGAATCATGGTTCAATCGCTCCCCCTGGTTCACTACCTTGATATCCACCCTCCTAGGACCCCTACTCATCCTACTACTATTGCTTACTTTTGGCCCCTGTATTTTAAATAAGCTGGTACAGTTTATGAAACAACGGCTAGGCACCATCCAATTGATGGTACAAAGAAATTACTCCTACCAACCAGTGACAACCAACATAGATACAGGAAATATTTAAACACTCAAATAGGGACCCTAGATAGGCTCCCCAAGACACATAGAGAGAGGGAAATGAGAGACCAGAAAGAAATAACACGTAACTAATTAAACAATGACACTGCCATTGTAGGACAAACCATTGTGAACAAAGGAGGATCCCGGGCTCGGCTCAGATAAGGAACTAACTGATTAAAGTGCCGACCTTTGCTTCTGAAACTCATGCTTGCTTGCTCAACAGGACATTCCAGAAATACTTAGCTCTGGGGGCCTCCGGCCCCTTGCAAAAGATAGGATCTGCAAGCAGACTGCTGACCAGAGATGAGCAACTAGAAATGTTCCCGCACGTGCCTTCTTGGAGCCAATCATTTTAAAAGATGCTATGTGATGTAACCCCTTTCCCCCTTCCCACTCTTTTCCTTTATAAACCCCTACTTTTAGAAGGTCGAGGCTCTCTCCCACTCCCGCTGCATCGGTCTGTGTGGATTGAGTCCCTGCTTAAGCTTGACATTAAAAGAAACCTGTTGCTTTTACATTCGAGTGTCTCAGCTTCTGTGGCGGTCCTCTAGGTGACTCCTGGGTGACCGGGGGGTCTTGGCTCCTGGTCAGGGGTCGTGGCACAACAGTTTAGATCATTATTCTTTCACTGGGAGTATTTGCAATGTTTGGGAGGAGTAGGTTTTAGTAGACTTGAGATTTTATTTTCCTTTATTAGACTTGTGTTCAGAATACCAGTCTTTGCATGCCTGCAACAACAATATCTTTCCAGGGGTAGACCCACTGTGAAAATATAGTAATAGCCAACTGTACAACAATCACATTTTAAGGCTTATCATTTTAGAGAGTAATGAAACATTGTTCATCCCATTACTAGTGCACATTAACATAGTATTTACTGACATATTAGTAATTATGTTTATGAATAGAAAGCAACAAGAAGAGAAAAAGAAGAAAAATATAATAAGACTAGTTAATAGCATTGAGACATCAGAAAGTAGAGGAGGGAAATGTAGCTAGAAGAGGCAATATAGGGGTAAAGAAGTGGAAGGGTGAGGGAATTTTGTGTAAAGATAGACTGAAGATAGAGGTAAAGATATGTTACCAAATAATTTGGAAGAGGCCTGTCTTTCAGGAGGCTAGGACGCAGAAACCCTGAAACTAGGGCGGACCTTGCTCTTTGGCAGAGGAAAAAGTGAAAAGGAGAGAATAAGGAGGAAAAAAAAAATAAAACAAAGCAATATAGAATACAAACAGTGCAGAAATGAGTGAGCCTGTGTAGCAGACAGATTCAGGTTCACTGAGATGAACTTCCAGACCAGGCACAGTTATGGAGGAAGGGATTTATTGAAGCTTACAGATCCAGGGGAAGTTCCATAATGGCAGAAGAAGCTGGCCTGCCTTCACAGGCCCAAGCAGAGAGAAACAGAGGTACAAACCTAAAGGCCAAAAGCCAAAAGCACACTTCAGGAACTCCAGCTAGGCACACTTTGCATATCTTTAGATTGAAATCAGAAACCCATCACCACAACTTAAGATTCACCCAGTGACATTGCCTCCAGTCAGGTAGCCAGCAGATGCAAACTACAAACAAACAACTGAATATATTGGGGGGCACCTATTCTATTGTAACCACCACAGCCTGTTAAAGCAACACTGAGTGTTGAAGAAAGATGGACCAGATGTAAAGAGAGATGGATGTAGATATGGAATATGAAAACAGATTAGCTTAATTATTGGCTCTAGTCTGGCCTCTCTTGCATTCCTTCCCCAGTTTCTGGAATCCTCTATAATAGGTTGTCTATTTCCTCTTCTGAGTCTTCCCTGGGATGTTCAGAATACTGATGCTGTGCCAGTCCATGGGAAATACTTCATAAATGGAGCCTCAGATCTAGCTGCACCTCTGTGAGTTCCTTCAGGACTATGGTTGTTTATCTGTTGTTATTTTAGTTTAAGGAAGAATGGCATCTTGAGTTAGAGACTCTTTGTTTCTTTTTCTTTTCATTATTATTATTATTATTAACAACATATTTTGTATGGATACATCATGTGTTGATACCCTCTTTTCTCTTGTCTCTGCCTCCATTCCACTGGGGACCCACCTCAGTGGGGCTGCAGGTGTTCCCTATGGGGTTGTGGGTTGTGTGGGTTGTGCGTTGTGGGAGCAGCAGTCAGTTATTTTTTTGGGAGGGAATGCCCCTGGGCATGAGGTGGAGACTCTTTAAGATTTATATATTTATTTGCAAGCAGAAAGAGAGACAGGGAGGGAAGGAGAGAGGGAGAGAGAGAGAGAGAAAGAAGAGGAGAGACATTGAGAACAGTCATGCCAGGGCATCCTGCTGCTTCAAACAAACTCCAGATGCATATGCCCCTTTGTGAATCTGGTTTTATGTGGTTACTGGGGAATCAAACCCAGGTCACTAGGCTTTGCAGACAAATGCCTTAACCACTGAACCATCTCTCCAGCCTGAGTTAGAGACTCTTTGTTTCAGTGGATACAGTGGAGAAATTGTGAATTCATTGTAAATTCAATGCATTCTTATGTTCCATCATATCTTTCTACTATCAGTAGAATACTAGAGAAATACTACAAATAGTTAACCAAACAACCCATCCTTTAGAGGACCAGATTTCTCACATGTAGGTCATTCCTACAATGCACTGTGTGTCTATTACACACATGGTTTGGTGCTAAAAGCTAGAGAAATAAAAATGAGTAAGTTCCTTCCTGTCAGGTAATTGGGGGAGTTGGGCAGGGACAAAAGGTTAAGATTTTGTGGCGAGTACTGTGATGGAGCTCTGTAGCAGAAGACATGTTAGGAAAGCATCTAAGAGGGTAAGTTCATAAAGTAACTTGTAATGAGGCTTGAGAGTTCTTCAGATTTAGGACTGGGGACATGACATGGCCCAGTAGGTAAAGTGCTTGCTGTACAAGTATGAGAACCTGAAATTGGATCTCTAGCACCCAGTCAAAGCTGGGGAGGCAGAGAGAGAGCAGGATTCCCAGAATTTGCTGACTGGGCAGTCTAATTAAAAATTGGTGAACTCCAGGTACACTAAAGAGCCTGTGTCAAAAAACAAGATAAAAAGAAATTGAGGAAGACACCCATCATTGACCTCTAGCCTCATGCATGCTCACACACATGTAGTAAACCTTAACATACATGTGCACCCACACATATATAAACATGAATATATACATGCATGTGTATCACACACATACAGAAAAAGAGTTCTCAAGATTTACAAGGGCGAGGAAAGGCATGTGTAGCAAAAGGCCTAGCCAGCTCCTAAGCGTGGAGTCATGGCAGAACCTGGTGACTTCAGGGAACACCTAATGAGTAGCAAATCACAGTGTCCTTCTTGAAGAATGGTCAAAAGTCCCTGGTTCTTTGTTTGCTATAATTGAGAGTACAAGGTGAGCATGCTTGGGCATGGGAAGGAGAGAGAATGAGGTTTTGAGAATGGTGGAACTGAGGTGGAATTGGACACAGTGAAACCGAGGTGATTGAACTACATCCAGGTACTCATGACCAGTGTCAGTTGGGAAGATAATGTTTTGGATGTTGTGGAGACATCTGTGTTTGAGGTGAATATTTGGTACTTACTGGCTCATGAGGACATTTTAAATCATAAGAAGAATATGTGGTCTGAAAAGACACAAGCTCCAACATCAGGGAAGCACTAGAATTTACAAGAGCTGAGTCTGAAAAATTGGTGACATCCCTTGAAGTGGGACGTGGGGAAAAGGATAGAACAATGGTAAGGAGAACTTCAGTACTGCCTCTGGGCCCCCAGGCATGAGGTACTTGGGACCAAGGATTATAGGGGAGCTTATCCCACCAAACACCCAGGTCTTGGGAAAGCAGGAGGAGGCCAATAGTGAAGCAGTGAAGAAGAGTGGAGTTTTCTTCTACAAGAGAGAGGACAGGGTGTTAGGAAAGGTGGCATTCCAGAGAAGTGCTGAGGCAGAGAGTGGAGCCTTGACTGATTATAAGGTGGGCACTCTCAGCTCTCCCAGTCACTGATCTTCTCAGATGGTGAATGGCCCAGATAGACCCAGGCTTGGATCTGGGATGCTGAAGTGCTGAGTTGCCATTTATGTTTACAGCCACATATTTTGCTTCCCCTGGCCTGCAGATAGAGGTTGGAATAGCAAGCCTGACTGGCCAAAATAAGCAAACAAAATTTCAGTCTAAGCTCTTCTTTTGTTTTAACTGGAATGCCAGAAGCCGGCTTCACTCCTTTAATTTGTTCCAGTACAAAGGAAATGGACCATCTCTGGCCTCTCCTTCAGGGCAGAGTGTGATGACAGCATGCCATGTGTCCAGGTGGCTGGTCTGGACTACCACACATCTGATACCTTGGTCACTGTGTTTTTTGGGCTGAATATGTAGGGCGTCTTGAAGGTTTCTGGGTGTCTTTCCTGAATCTCTGACACCTGAAAGTAATATTCACCTTGTATGCAACTGGAGTAAAGGGAAGCTTAGATCACACAGATATTAAGTGGAAGAAGTAGGACTTGTTTTACTAAGCTTTTATTCCCTTATAAAAATTTAATTTTAAAATATTTTTTGTTCATTTTTTAAAATTTATTTATTTGAGAGTGACAGACACAGAGAGAAAGACAGATAGAGGGAGAGAGAGAGAAGGGGTGAGCCAGGGCTTCCAGCCACTGCAAACGAACTCCAGATGCGTGCGCCCCCTCGTGCATCTGGCTAACGTGGGACCTGGGGAACCGAGCCTAGAACCGGGGTCCTTAGGCTTCACAGGCAAGCGCTTAACCGCTAAGCCATCTCTACAGCCCTAAAAATTTAATTTTATTTTACATATTTATTTATTCATGAGAGAAAGAGAGAGAAGGAGAAAGAAAGAGGGAGAGAATGGGTGCACTAGGGCCTCTAGCCACTGCAAATGAACTATAGATGTATGTGCCTCCTTGTGCATCTGGCTTACATGGGTCCTGGAGAATCAAACTCAGGTGGTTAGGCTTTGTAGGCTAGTGCCTTAACCACTGAACAATCTCTCTAGCCCTTCTTGTGAAATATTTTCATCAAACATAAATGACAAGGTAACTGACACCTCTGTAATTCAATAGTTCTACAAGACTCCAACATAAAGCCATCTCTATATCAGATTTTCTTCTCTTTTTTGAGGTTAGGGGCCTCACTTTAGCCAAGGCTGACTTGGAATTCACTATGTAGTGTCAGGCTGGCCTTGAACTCACAGTGATCCTGCTACCTCTGACTCTCCAGTGCTGAAAATGAAGGTGTGCACTACCATGCCCAGCTCAGATTTTAATAAAATAAAAAATGAGCACATACAACTGAAGCTCTGCATCCCCTTCCTGAGGTCTTTCTTTCTCTCCATCTTTTGAGAGGCCACTATTTAAAGTTGGTGCTCATTTCATGCAAGTGTTGGCATTTCTATATTATGACATTAGATATTAAATCCAGTCCATGTGTTAGTTTGCATGCCTTTAGATGTTGAATAACTGGTGTGAAACTCTTCACTCTCTCCTGGGCTCTGCTTCTGCACATGCAGCGTGTCCATCAGTGGTGTGCATGGTATTAACTTCAGCTTCCCCTGAGCAGTCAGCCTTTGCCAACTCTGACATGAAGCCGTCACAGGCCCTGGAAGTTCAGAGACTCCCACTTCCCTCTCTGTTCCAATGACTCAATGCTTGAACTTCCTAGTTCCAAATGTGGATGTTTAGGTCAATTTCCTTACTTCCTTGGATAATATTACAGGCTTTATTATTGGAAGTTTGTCTTGGTCAAGAATTTTTCTTGCCAAACCTTGCTGTGAAATGAATGAATGATGAACAATATTTTCCACAGTGCTGAGGTGGGGAGGAGTGTGATGGGAAATGTAGACCTACCATAAAGCCAATGTGAGTTTAGAAGACAGAGGGATAAGCAGGGTTTTCTCCACAATTTGCAACAATCCCAGGGGTTTTTAAAAAATTCTTATTTCTTCTTAACAAAAACTCTTTCATTTGGCACAAAGAACTTTCCTGATACTGCAACCAATAGGAAGTGAAATTTTTGGGTTTTTATAGAAGCCTATATCAACTTTTGACTGATATTTTCCATGAGCCAAAGATTATGAAATAAAAACTACAGCTATCTTGATGAGCAATGGTCTCTTTGGCTTCTAGGATAGTGATGTCTAGGATTTTATGTTTTTCTTAAGTTCTTTTTATCCCCAAGGTCAACAAACCTTGAGTTAGATCAACTCAGAAATACAGAAATCTCAGTTAAAATTAGAAGTCAAAAATATACATTTAACTGGGTATGGTGGTACATGTCTTTAATCCCAGCACTCAGAGGCAGAGGTAGGAGGATTGCTGTGAGTTTGAGGCCACCCTTCATAGTGAGTTCTAGGTGAGCCCCTACCTCAAAAAACTATACACACACACACACACACACACACACACACACACACACACACATATATATAATGATAGCTAATTCCACAGAAACACAAGTTATCAGTTATGATGAGAGTGTTATTTATGAACATTATATACCAGTCCGTTGCATAACCTCAAAGAAATGGGCATTTCCTGACGGATACAATTTACTAAGATTGAGGAAGAGAAGTTGCATGTGTCACTGCCGCTGGGGGAAGCTGAGGCTGCAGGGGCTGTACAATGGCCAGATTTGTGAGATGGCTACTGACATTTCTGAATCCACTGTGGCTGAAGACAGAGGAGATGTTAGGTATAGTGCCATGTTATACACTGATTACTCACTTTGAGTCCTTTGGTGTGGAATCTGTTCACCAACGGAGTACTGTGAGTATATGCTTGATGTTGCTAAATGTAGGCAATGGTTAGCGAATTTTCCAAATGAATTTGTAAAACTCACTGTAGAAAATTCACCCAAACAAGAAACTGGAATTATTGAAAGTCAAGTAGCCAGAGGGGAAGAAGAGAAAAATGAGAGATGGAAGAGGTCAAATAAAACATAAAAAGAAGACTGTACCACAAAAGATTACTATAGCAAAAGTTCCCAGAGCAAAGAAGAAATATGTGACAAGAGTGTGTGGCCTCACAACTTTTGAAATTGATCTTAAAGAAGAACAAAGAGCTTTTGCTCAGAAATTCTCCTGTGGTGCTTCAGTAACACCTGAGGATGAGACCATCACTCAGGGAGACTTCACAGATGGCATAAGTGATGCCACTCAGCAAAGATGACCAGAGGCAGATGATGACAGCACTGAAGATCTTGGAGAAGTAAAGAACTGATCTTGGAAATTAGTCTGAATTTATGATCTGAACTGAGAATTGATATGGCCAAAGGAGAAGAAGCCTTTTAGAAATATATATTTATCCTGCAGTAAAGCTGTAGACTGCTCTTTTCCTTGGCATTTTCACTATTATATACAAGACTGGTTGGGTTTTTCTATTTTATTTTTATTAATTTATTTATTTTAAATATATTTATTTATTTGAGAGAGAGAAAGAGAAAGAGACAGAGAGAAAGGGCATGCCAGGGCCTCCAGCCACTGCAAACGAACTCCAGATGCATGCACCCCCTTGTGCATCTGGCTTACGTGGGTCCTGGAGAATTGAACTGGGATCCTTTGGCTTTGTAGGCAAATGCCTTAACCTGCTAAGCCATATCTCCAGTCCTTATTTTTATTTATTTATTTGAGATAGACATGGAGAGAGAGAGAGAGAGAGAGAGAGAGAGAGAGAGAGACAGAGACAGAGAGAGAGACAGAGAGAGAGACAGAGAGAGAGAGAGAGAGGCATCTAGCTGCTGCAAAGAACTCCAGACACATGGACCACTTTGTGAATCTGGTTTACGTGGGTCCTGGGAAATCAAACCTGGGTGCTTTGTCTTTGTAGGCAAACACCTTAGCTGATAAGCCATTTCTCCAGCCCTGGTTGTTTTTGCCAAAGTCTGATAAACAAGGTAGACTGTCGTGTGTGTGTGTGTGTGTGTGTGTGTGTGTGTGTGTGTGTGTGTGTGTGTGTATCTGAATTTAGTCAAATAAAAAATGTTGGCCATTTATAAAAAAAGATTGACCATGAAGAGAAAATCTTAACATACACATAATTATTAAAGAGAGTAATAAGTATTAAAAAATCTTTTCATCAATGAAAACCAAAGTATTGGGTGGTTTAAGTAATGAAGTCACCAAACATTTGAAAACTAAGATTGGGTAATCCTTTCTTGAGAAGTCCACACCCAATATGTACATGCCTCCCTCTGTTGGCACATGTATTCATATCTCTTCCTTTTTTATCTTTGTTTTTCAAGGTAGGGCCTTGCTGTAGCTCAGGATGACATTCACTATGTAGTCTCAGGCTGTGATCTTCCTACCTTGTCCTCTTAAGCACTGGGATTAAAGGCCTGCACCACCACCCACTTTCCTTCAGACTGACTCAGAGTAGTCAAGAATCCCTGCTTCACTTGAGTGGTGGTATCTAAAAGAACACCTCAGGCTGCTACACTGAAAGTGTGGAGTGATGTCTCCCACTTTTGTGGCCCCTACTTCTGGCTTCTTTGCTAGCTGTCTGGGATGACTTGGAAACACCGTTGTCTCCACAGTTTAAGAACACCCTAATGATCATGTTGCTTACACTTGCAAACTGTTAAAAGATTCAAATGTCCTCTTCAAATACTATGTCCAAGATTTTCTGCAGAGTTCCAGGATACCCAGAATTATCTGCAAATGTTGAAGTGTCTGTCTATGCTGTGAGCAGCTGTCAGCATTTACTAGTCATTACCTGTTGCTAGTATAACCAAAGAACTGATTTTACACTTTATATAATTGAAATGAGAATTGCCACCTATTGGCTAGCACAGGACTGAAGGATTTATACCAACATAAGTGGTAGAGTTTCAAGTCTTAATGCATCAAATGAGTGCACATTTGTCTAGCCTGTCTGGCTTTTCTTTCCCAGTCTAAAGGTGATATCACAAGCTTGGACGCTTGCCTCCTGTCCTAGCACAGCAAGTACTGTTTCCCAGGACTTCTGTGGTCACTGCATGTACTCAACACATCCTTGTGGGCTTGTATGTGCAGCTGAGCACCCAGCACTGGTGACATGGCTGTCAGCACTCCATGGTTCACATGGTCCCCACCTCTCCTCACATGATCCACACCTCCGCCCTCAGCTGCCTGGATTCTGATTCCTCTATATCCAGCTGCCCTGGCCTACCTCTACTTCAGCTCAGTCTTCTCTGGGAAAACTGTGGGGATGAGGACCAAAACCCATCTAATGTCAATTCTAGCACTGATTCTGCTCACTGCAAACCCATTTCCAGTTTTTAAAACCCTTTTATCTTGAAATAATCCTGTACTTCCAGAAATGTTCCAGATAGCCTAGATATAAAGAATCCCATGGTATCTTGTCTAAGATTTCCACATGTGAGCATGACTGACAATTGATCACAGCTGCTCCATTCTTCTTCTGTGTCTGCACCTGATGGCACTTAACTTGTAGCTTTATGTGTAAAATCATAAGTCTATAGCCACAACTACTTCTATGTCCATCTCTCTCTCCCCAGATGTGTGTGGAGCCCTCAGACAGGTATATTTTCTTACATAATTAGAGAACAGTGATAAAAATTGTACAATTAGGGCTGGGGAGATGGCTTAGTGGTTAAGGTGCTTACCTGCAAGGCCTAAGGACTCATGTTCAACTCTCTAGGTCCCATGTAAATCAGACGTACAGTGATGCAAGCATGCAAGGTTGCACATGCACACAAGGGGGCAAACACATCTGGAGTTCGACTGCACTGACTGGATCCCCTGTCATGCCAATTCTCTCTCTCCATCTCCTGTGCTCAC
The DNA here is from genome assembly GCF_020740685.1 of Jaculus jaculus. Classification (NCBI taxonomy): domain Eukaryota; kingdom Metazoa; phylum Chordata; class Mammalia; order Rodentia; family Dipodidae; genus Jaculus; species Jaculus jaculus. Next base: position 78,008,273 of record NC_059107.1, on the reverse strand, counting down.
TCTCTCTTTCTCTTTTGCATAAAAAAGGCCAGTCTGTTGGGCTTGCCTCAAAAAAATTTTACAATTAATATGAATACAATATTATTATTTAACCAACAGACCTCATTAAAGTTCTGTGAATTTCCCCCTTATCTTGTTTGTAGCAGTAATGGAATCTTGCCTGCCTCTCTTCCTACTATGTTTGCCACCTTGTAGCAAAGCTTGAAATCATAGCTTGCTCTTCTCAACAAATCATCTTTGAGACAATCACAGTGTTCATAAGTACAAAAATTGTTTTGCTCAGGAGGTGGTATCTGACATTGTCAAGATAAAGAGGAAAACATTTAGACCATCAGGTTAATATGTAAATTGCTGTGATAATGTTCATTCTTTCCTAATTTAGCTTTTGTAATATTGTCTTGACATTTCATTTTCTTTCTTTGCTTCTTCCTTGCCCTCTAGGCTCAAAGCTTCTGAATGGATCCATGTTTTGGGTAGGGTGTGGAAAAACAGGAACTAGTTAAATGCTTCTGGTCAAAGTGTAAATTGGTACAATAGCTGGAAAAAAGTAGTCATTATTGACTGATGTTGAAAATGTGTATATCATATGATCCAGTGATTCTATTATTTTGGAAGATACCCAACCACCGTGTTGTGTAATGTGGTAGCTGCTAGCCACATGTGGTTCTTGAGTCTATGGAATGTGTCTAGACTGCACTGAAATGTGTGGAAATATAAGACAACCAGTGGATTTTGACTGTTTAGTATGAAATATTAAAATAGCCCATTGACAGTTTTTTAAAAAAATTCTTTTTATTTGACAGAGAAAGAGGGAGACAAAGAGAGAGAGAATGGGTGAGCCAGGGACTCCAGCAACTGTAAATGAACTCCAGACGCTTGTGCCCCTTTGTGCATCTGGCTAATGTGGGTCCTGGGGAATCGAACCTGAGTCCTTTGGCTTTGCAGGCAAATGCCTTAACTGCTAAGCCATCCCTCCAGCCCCCAATGACAGTTATTTTAAAGTATTCATTGCTTATCAACATATTGGTTTAATAGTGGCACGTGTGTTATGGTGGAACCAACTGCCCTCTAACTGGACTGGAGGCCTGCTCCATGGGAAGGAATACAGCCCTGATACTAAAAACTTAAAACAGGGGTCGTCATGAGTCCTAGGGGTGTAACTTCTGCTGCTGTCTGGCTAAATGTATATACCATGCTTATCAAACTGCCCAGTAACCACTTCTCTTAATGTTCATACCCATATATTAATGCTATTCTCACTTTTGGTAGAGAACCTTCTATTTTCAGATGGCAGTGACCTTGGGATGACTCAGAAGGCATCACAGTGCTGGGAAGAAATGACAGGAGTGCTCAGCACTGCAATATCTCTATCACACCTTCCAAGGTTCAGGGTCTCCTGCGGAAGAGGTGATGGAAAGAATGTAAGACCAAAGGAAGGGTAGGATTCCTTACAATGTGCTCCCCCCAGACACAAAATGGCCTGGATATCCATGACCTCACAGTGCCTGACACTACCTACACAAGACCATCATAAGAGGAGGAAAAGATAATGACATCAAAATAAAAGAGAGACCGATTGAGAGGAGGAGATGATATGATGGAGAATGAAGTTTCAAAGGGGAAAGTGGGGAGAGGGAGGAACATTACCATGGGATATTGTTTATAATCATGGAAGTTGTTAATTAATTTTAAAAATTACATAAAATATAATAAATATAATAATTTGGGCCTGGAGAGATGGCTTAGCAATTAAGCATTTGCCTGCAAAGCCAGAGGATCATGGTTTGATTCTCCAGGACTCATGTAAGCCATGTAATGCATGCATCTGGAGTTTGTTTGCAGTGGCTGGACGCCCTGGTGTGCCCATTCTCTCTCTTTCTCTCAAATAAGTAAATAAATAATATTAAAAAACAAATAAATAGGGCTGGAGAGATGGCTTAGTGGTTAAGCGCTTGCCTGTGAAGCCTAAGGACCCCGGTTCGAGGCTCGGTTCCCCAGGTCCCACATTAGCCAGATGCACAAGGGGGCGCACGCGTCTGGAGTTCGTTTGCAGAGGCTGGAAGCCCTGATGCGCCCATTCTCTCTCCCTCTATCTGTCTTTCTCTCTGTGTCTGTCATCTCAAATAAATAAATAAAAATTAAAAAATAAATAAATAAAAATAAAAGGAAAAATTAATATTAATTTTATCTCCTTTTTACTTTTTAAGAATATTTGCTTATTTTTGTGTAGGGAGACAGACAGGAAGGAGAAAGAATGGGTACACCACTCCTCCTGCTGTTGCTGAAAAGAAATTCCAGATGTGTGTACCACTGTGTTCATCTGGCTGTATGTGGGTTCTGGGGAATTGAACCCTGGTCCATCAGGCTTTGCAAGCAAGTGCCTTTAACTTCTAAGCCATTATCATCCTATAGTCCTTATTTTTATTTTTAAACATTGTGGTTAGTATATAGTTTATGTTTGTGGCCCTCATAAGTGGATCACCTTGTGTTTTGGGTACTGTTGCTCTAGAGATAGAAAAAAGACTGAGCACAAACAATGCTTTAACTATAAATGACTTACATAATCACTGCACAGAGGAAGGAGAAATATGTCATACTAATTTAGCAATAGTGAATGTTATATTTATTCATAGGTAATAAATGAAGCATGACTGTTTTGTATGAGGGGCTTGAAGCAAGTTGCAAGGATACTTATAGTACAATTTCATTGACATATTTCAAGTTAAATTCAATAGTGTAAATTGTACAATTTAGGGTCAATAAGTGGTTGTGGTAGTTTGGATGTCCCCCCCATAGATTCAGAAGTTTACTAAAGCTTGTAATTTAGATCTCCAGCTGCCTGGCTGGAAGAGGTATCACTGTGGGCAGGTATGGAATTTCAACCTAAGGTATGAAGAGTGCAGTCTGAGTTCTGCCTGGGCGGTTCTCTGCTGTTCAGCTGCTGGTTTTTGTTCTTACTTTTGGTGGCAGGTTTTCTCTTTCCCACCATTATAGAACTTCCCCTGGATCTGTAAACTTCAATAAGTTCCTTTATCCCATAAACTGTTCCTGGTTTGGGAGTTCATTCCAGCAATGTGAGCTGACTATGACAGAAATTGATGCCAGAGAGTGGGTTGTTGCTACATGATGAATCTGACCATGAGGTTTTAGTCTTTTTGGACTTTTGTTTTTGGAGGAATGGGAATGGACTTTATATGTGCAACTAAAGGTGCCTTCCAGAGCAGTAAGTCCAAGTTTTATGGATATTCTGGTGAGAGTTTGAAAATGCTAAGTGCAGAGAGAATTGCATTTGGAGGCTTGGTTTATGAACTTTCCAAAAGGAAGGAAAGACAGCAGAGAACTTTGTTTGAACTGGGCTGCTGAATAAGATCTATTACCCATGTCCAGAGAATTAGATCAAGGTTGCATTTGTAGTGGACTGATATGATTGGCTAAAGAGATGGAACTGAGAGCTATAAGATTTAAAATTTGAGAAATTCAAAAATGTTTAAAATTTACAGCCTATTGTTAAATACATTAGCAATATTAAGGAAGATGATCCCACTATTTTACATTGAAACAATGGAAAGGATGCCCAAGGAAAGACTGAATAGGAAAACAAATGTAATTTAGTTAATTTATGGGGTGGGGGGCAGATAGAGACATAATGGGTGTGGCAGGGTTTTTAGCACTGCAAATGAAATCCAGACACATGCACCACTTTGTGCATCTGGCTTACATAGGTACTGGGGAATCAAGCCTGAGTCCTCAGGCTTTGCAGACAAGCACCTTAACTGCTAAGCCATCACTCTAGCCCTGCAAACTCTTTAAAAGGAGTTAACTAAAAGGAAAGAAACTGTTTTTCAAGGTCACAATTTATTTTGTCCCTGGATTAACAATAAGGCTGTGTCCTGCATACCTGGTATTGGTTTCAGAAGCATGGAAAAATGCCTGGAGTGGGTCATGAAGTGCACACCATTCCAGGAGCCACTATTGAGATGTGGCATGAGGCAGGGCATGATGGCCCTGATAAAGAGATTGGTAAAGCTATTGGAAGAGGGACTGTCGTTTGCATGGAGACCTGAAGATTTCATGGATATTCTAGGACCGTGCAAGGGCTACCATGGAGTGTTGTTGTTTCCTTAGCTGTTCAGTCCAGCTGGAGGGGTGGAATTGGGAATTCTGGAGACTGTCAGTCACTGATTTTCATATTGGAATTGAACTGCACATGTTTGATATTTACTTGATGGTCATTGAGTTTGTATTGGCCCAGTCTCTCCTTGTTATGCCTTATAGCAATGGAAGTCTTTACTCTGTGCCATTATATGCTAAAAATATGTAACTTATTTTGATTTGCAAGACTCATAGTTGAGACAATCTTAACTCAGATGAGAGTTGGGACTTTAGAAGTATTTTAAGTTGGTAAAGACTGTGGGGACCTTTGAATTTGTACTGAATACAATTTACAATGTGAGATAGTTATAAATCTATTGAGGGCCAGGGAAGGAATGTGGTGGTTTGAATGGGGATCCCCCAGTATATTCACGAGTTAATTAAGGCTTGTAATTTAGATTTTCAGCCTGCTGACTGAGGAGGTGTCACTGTGGGTGGATCCTAGGGCCCAGCCCTGTGGTGTGTTTGGGGGCAGATCTAGAATTCCAGCCTAAGGTATGCACAGAACAGTCTGAGTTCTGCCTAGATTCTCTGCTGTTTGGCTGCTGGTGTTTGCTGTTGCTTTTGGTGGTGGGTTTTCTCTTTTTTGCCATTATGGGACCTGCCCTGGGTCTGTAAGCTTTAATAAATTCCTTTTTCCCATAAACTGTGCCTGGTTTAGAAGTTCATCCCAGCAATGTGAGCTGATGATGACAGTAGTAAAATCAAAAGAGACAGAAGAGCATGTATATGGGACGGCAGTACTTCTTGAGTACTGAGAATTCTATCTGCAGAAAGGGGAAGAATATAAAGTCTATTTTGTTTTCATTTTTCTCCAACCTAATCTTCTCACTACTTGAAAAAATAGCTGGAGGAGCTAGAGAGATGGCTCAGCAGTTAAGGTGCTTGCCTGCAAAGCCTAAGGACCCAAGTTTGATTCCTAGTTTCCACATAAAGCCAGATACTTAAGGTGGCAGATGTGCCTGGAGTCTGTTTGCAGTGGCTAGAGGCCCTGGTATACACATTCTCTCCATCTCTCTTTCTCTGCCTCTCAAGTAAGTAAGTAAGTAAATAAATAAATAAAATATTTTTTTAAAAAAAGAAAAAAAATGATAGCTGGAGAATGGTCAAATTTCTTTTCTTCTGCCTTCTATTTAGTCATAAAAATCACCTATATTCGCTTCTTTTCTTTGCCAATTGATGATAATTTTATTGGTGGAAACCCTAATTTTAAAGTTATGTTTAAATTATTTTAATATTTCCAAAGTTACTTCCTTTTCATCTAATCTTTGTAACCAAAGAAAGGGCTTTATTAAGGTTAATATTCACTGAACATCCCCTTTTCTAGTCTTGATATTGTTGCAAAGTTTTATTCTTACTTTTCTTTTACAGTCAACAGTTAAACTTGTATTGTTTTTGTTTTGTTTTTGTTTTTTGTTTTTCGAGGTAGGGTCTCGATCTAGCTTAGGCTAACCTGGAATTCACTATGTAGTCTCAGGGTGGCCTTGAACTCATAATGATCCTCCTACCTCTGCCGAGTGCTGGGATTAAAGGCATGTGCCACCACGCCCAGATAAACTTATATTGTTTTGAAAGGTGTTTTCTTATTCTTGTTTGCAGTAAATGTTTACTTTTATTTCTACAGATTAATCCTTTGATGCACACACAGAAGAAAAAGCTAACATGCAGAGAGAGCGGCTCTTCCTGGCAGTTAATAGCAGTCCACTTTTTATTACTATACATACCCAAGTGTGGGTTCTTACAAAGAAAAAAAGGTTTACTTAACTCCCAGTTTTGGAGGCTGAAAGTCCAAATAGAACAATACTGGTATGGTAAGGTCCCCACTGGCACTGTCACGTCAAGGTGGAATGGCACCACAATGGAGAGATTACATTTTCAGGAAGGAAACCGGAAAAAGGAGTGGGGCCAGTCTTATAACCCCCAATAGGGTTCATCTCTTCAAGGTCCCACCATCTTTCAACATTGTCACATTAGAGTCCAAGCTTCTAACCCAGGAGCCCTTAGGGGACCTAATTCATGTCACATCCAAACCACAGCAGAGTCCAAAGCTGTTGGTAACTAACACACTTACCGTAAAGGTTTACTGTTGGGATTAGATGACATAATAAATGCTCAGGAGCCTGCAACAGTTTCTAGCATGAAGCTAGAGGCCAACAAATGTTCAAATGTTGTGTTCTGTCAATATCTGTGGTATTCTAGATTATTCCCTCAACTTTCCCAATGCTAGGAACCTTTGTAAAATTGGCTTCTGTGGCTAGACTGGCTCAGAGTTGTGTGTGGAGGTTAATTAAGGAGTGAGTAATAGTCAAGAAATTGGGAGGCAGGCAAGCAATGTACAATGTAGGCCTCTCCACAGAGCCTTAGCTGAGTCTGCCTGGAGCTCTGGAACTGGGAGAGTGCTTCAGAGCCTTTGTGGCTCTCCATCAGCCATCCTTTTGGTTTTGTCTGTCTGATAGAGGTGGATGTCACCCTATGGCTGAATGGAAGTCTCAGAATGGATTGGGCTGGGAGCCAACCTTAGCTGGGCTTGTCAGCATACTGATGCTGAAGCTGCCCTTGGTAAGGGTCTCCAAACCGAGCACACGCTTTCCCATGCTCAGTTCTACACACCAGGCCACTGGGCTCACCTTCCTGAGCTCCTTTGTCCATTTCCTGGAAATGTACACAAGAACGCTCTAGCTGGCATCAAGGCTAGTGTGGAGTACTGGCCAGCCACTTCTGCTAGCGTCTTGCTGTCTGCTAGCTTCCTCACTTGTTGAGGTGGTCTACCCTATGGGGTCCAAGCTCCATTTCTCCAGTGATGGCTGCTTTTCTTGCCCAATTGGTTCTAAAACTGGATATAGGAGGTCTGAGATGGATCTCATAGGCCTCCCTTATGTAGTGGAGGCTGCACCTCCTCCAGACTCTCCTGCATTGAGACCCCAGGAGCACCTCTCCTGGGCTCTTAGGCTTTTGTCTCTGATGGAAGAGCTCCTCTCTTGGCTTCTTTTGTTCTGAGGCCTTAAGACTGGGACTGTGCCAGCTTCCAGACCTCTCCAGCCTGAAGATAGAGACCCGGGATTTCTCAGCCACCATAACCATGACACCAATCCCCCAATAAAGCCCTTCTCCTCTCTCTATACATGTAGGGATAAATGCACATGGATGATGTTGCTTTGGAGAATCCTATCACAACGGATTCCGAGGGACAGGGGAGGGGGAGGATGAAGACATGAAGCACAGAGCAGCTTTGGGGCAGTGCAACAATTCTACATGCTACTGTGTGACCCATGGTGGCTTTATGTCCATGACAGAATAGCACATGCCCCATAGGACTGCAGAAGGCAAAGCGTACACTCTAGTGTAAACTATGATGTTAGTAAATAGTAAGAAAGAGGCCAACTCTGATTCAAGTAGCATAAATCTACCACACTCATGGGAGATGCCAACATCACAAGACTGAAAGGAAGGGGCAGACCATGGAGCTCTGCATTCTCTCAATTTTCTGTATATTAAAAATTGTTAAAGTAAGGCCTATGAATTTTCTGGGGAGATGGATCAGTGGTTAAATGGGCTTGCTTGCAAAGCCTGCTAACCTGGGTTCAGATCCCCATGACCCACATAAAGCAGGATGTGCAAAGTGGCACATGTATCTGGAGTTCACTTGTAGTAGCAATAGGCCCTGGCATGCTCATATGTAGTCATGTGACTGAATTTAACAGCAGGCAGAGGCCTCATCACCTCAGGCAGTTTGGAAAAACCAGGACACAGATGTACAAATGAAGTGTGATGATTTGATTTAGGTGTCTCCCATAATCTTATGTGTCCTGAATGCTAGGTCCCCAGCTGGTGGCAATTTGGGAACAGAGGGGATATATTGTTGGGGGTGGGATTATGGATATTATAGCCAGTTTCCTCTTGCCAGTGTTTGGCACACCTTCTTTCTACTATTGTCCACCTGATGTTGGCCAAGAGGTGATCTCCACCCTCTGCTCATGCCATCATTTCACCCTTCCATCATGGAGCTTCCCCTCAAGTCTGTGAGCCAAAATAAACCCTTTCCTCTCACAAGCTGCTCTTGATTGGGTGTTTTCTGCCAGTAACACAAAGCTGACTGCAACAAACAGTGTTTGTTCATGGGTATGTAATCACAATAGCATGATTACTTGATTCTAGATTCTTGCTATTTCCATAAGGAGCCATGACACAGCATGTGTCTTGTTGTACACATGCACGGGATGGCCTGTGATGGGACACTGAATAAACAAATGAGGCAAACTGGAGTCATTTCTTTTGATGACTGCCAGGACTGGTGTGTTCTCCTCTGGCACCCACCCTAAGTTCCTGGCATCTGCTTTTATGTTTCCTCCCAAGCCAAAAGCAGAAAGGACTTGACCTCAACTGACATAGAAAGTGGAAGAAAGTGTAAGCATCAAAAAGTAAACCAACAAGTTGATGAAGTTAGTGAATTTGCAGAGGAATTAATTTAATACCACCCAGTGAGAATCCACACTTTGGAGAACTTGAAGGCAATGGGGGTCTTGCTCATCTCTCCTGCTCTCAAAAGATGTTATCTGAGACATAGCTTTTGCATGTGTTGTTGGTTTGCTCGAGCATGTACAAACACTGAAAACCCTCACTTTCACGCTTATTCACTCAGCCAGCGCTGATAGAGTACTGGTGGCTAGGCTTTACTAATGCACTGCAGCTCTGGACCAGATGGCCTGAGACAGGAAGACTGTTTTCCTCCTTATTCCTGCTTCAGCCACCTCCCCTCCTCTTTCTACCCTTTCCTTCTTTCCTGGAGAAGAGCCTTGCCTGATTGGCAAGATGGTGAGATGCTTGCCTTCAAAGAACAGTTTTTCTAATGGGCACATTACTGTTAACTAGGAGAACACTACTTTTGCATACTTTTCATTCCATCTGGAGTTTGCCTATGTAGTAGAGACAGAAGTTCCATCTCATTTGTAAACTCAAATATCAAGCCATTATTAATGAATTAGTGCTTGAAAAGGCATCATTATCATGGACTGTTCCCATGTCTTTACAGGTCTGCTTTGGTCATTGTTCTATACGTTACTATAGATTGGCTATACTTATCTATTCTCCTTCCTGCATAAAATTTAGAATCAGGGCTGGGAGGATGGCTCAGCTTTTATTGGCACTTGCTTGCAAAACTTGGTAGCCCAAGTTTGATTTCTCAGTACCCAGGTAAAGCCAGATGCACAAAGTAGTGCTTGTGTCTGGAGTTCATTTACAATAGCAAGAGGCCATGATGCACCCTTTCTTTCCCTCAGATAAGTAAATAAAATCATAAAACATAAATAAAATCTAGAACCAGTGTTTGAAATTACCCAAAATTCCTGTTAGGTCTCTTGATTGGCATTGACTTAAATTTGTAGATTATTTGAAAAAGAAATGACATCTTTCAATGTTAAGTCTCTCAGAAATGTAGCAAAGTTTTTCCTTTACTAGGGATATTTACAAAGTAAATGACATATTTCCCAAGGTATTTTGGTTAGATTTATTTTTAGTTAATTTCTAGTATTATATATCTGTACATATAATAGAAATATATATTCATTCTCTTATGTTCATCTTTTTTTTTTAGTCTGGCCATTGTTATATTGGCCATATACCCTTCCAAACTACTGACCTCTTAATTCTAATATTCATTCCAATATTTTAAAACACATTTTCATGACAGATTTTATGTAGTCTTAAAATTGTTTTTAAACAATCATTTCTAAATGTTCATAATTCTTTTCTGATTGTTTCACTTTTTTTTTTCTTTTGGTTTTTCAAGGTAGAGTCTTGCTCTATCCCAGGCAGATCTGGAATTCACTCTGTAGTCTCAGGGTGCTCTTGAACTCACAGTGATCCCCTATCTCTGTCCCCCCAGTGCTGGTATTATTGCTTGATTTATTGCACTGCTTAGGGCCAGGAGTGGGTGGTCATAGTGATGGTTGAAATCTGTTACTTGTTTTGCTTTCAAAGGAAATACTTAAAAACTTTTTATTAGGGTTAATTATACAAAACAATGGATTTTATTTGGCATTTTCACATATTCACTTCCCATTCCCCTCCCTTGTTCCCTCTCCCTACTCTTCCCTACTAAAGGTGCTACATCTAATATTTCAACATTAAATAGAATATTTGCAGAGCCCAGCATGGTTGTGCATGCCTGTAATCCCAGTGCTCAGGAAGTTGAGGCAAGGCAATCATAGGTTTGAGGCTAGCCTGAGCTACCTAGTCAGATTGTCTCAAAACCCAAAACTAACAAAATAGAATACTTGTGGTAGGTTTGTATGTATATTTTACTTGGTCAAGGAAGGTATTTTTAAAAAAAAATTCCTTCTCCACCTTAATTTCTAACTTTATAAGCATATTAAAAATGGTTACATAATTTTTGTTGAGATAGGATCTTGCTAGGCAGCTAGGGCTGGCCTTGAACTTGTGATCCTCCTGCCTCAACCCCTGCCCCTTACCACTCTGGCAACTGGGATAATAGCTGTGTACCACAGCTCTTGGCTAAAATGTCCTTTTTGGAGACAGTATCTTACTTTGTGAATTTGTGATCCTCCTGCCTTTGCCTCCCAAGTTGTGGGGTTACAGGTGTGAGCCACTACTATGCCTGGCTTAGTATTTTCTCTCAGTCTCTTTTCTGAGATAGGGTCTCATGTAGCTCAGGCTGGCCTCAAACTTTCTATGTAAACTCAACCTCAAACTTATGATGTTCCTGCCTCCACCTCCCAGGTGCTAGGATCCCATGTAGCCACCATGCCCAGTTTACGTAGTGCTAGGGATTGAAACCAGGGTCTGATGTGTGCTAGGCAAGCACTCTACCAGTTGAGCTATATCTCTAGCCTTAGCTAATAATCTTTAAAATATCTTCCAAAAGGCAAAAATTGAAAGAGCCTATGACAAGGCTGAATAGGACATCAGAATGATGCAGCAAACAGGTATAACAATGGCAAGGTGAGTGATCAAGGCCCATTAAGAACACTTGTTCAGGAGCTCTAAAGGTGCCAGTGACATTGATCAGTGAAGGAGAAATCAAATCCTCCTGGAGCGAAATCCTCATGTGATATGACACTTGCTCATTGTGTTCCCTTCTGCCTGTAGTGGGAAGGTAATCTAGGGGTTGACATTAAAAAGTATTGTTTGTAGATATACATTTCAAGCAAGAAAACTATTCTTGCTTGAAAGACAATTGTCCACTAGGTGTTTGAGGTCCACTGTGTTGCTGCCATTTGAAACCAAGAGAAACAGAGAGGGTGAAGCCCTGGGAGAAGAGGATCCTGTCATGCCATATGAGTTGGGAATGCATCTGCATTGTCTTCATGGACCACTCTGGATTTGCATGGAAAGTTTCTATCCACAGAGCTTCACTGGAAATGCACATTATCATCATCAAATTCATCTTTTACAGCATTTATAGGTATCCTGTAAACAAAGTTAAGAGTAAAACCAAGCTAAAAGCTTTGATATCTATAAGGCTGTAGCTCTGGCTCTTACAATCGTCCCACCCCTTCTTCCACAATGTTCCCTGAACCATGGAAGGCCTGTTGGCAGTCTGATTTAGAGTTGAGCTCTTTGTAGTCTCTGGATTTCTGCTTTGAGAGGTTGTACTTGATCATCATGTCTGCCACTATTTTTTTTAAATTTCTTTTTTGTTTATTATTATTTATTTATTTGAGAGTGACAGACTGAGAAAGAGGCAGATAGAGAGAGAGAATGGGCGTGCCAGGGCCTCCAGCCACTGCAGATGACCTCCAGATGCATGCGCCCCCGTGTGCACCTGGCTAATGTGGGTCCTGGGGAATCAAACCTCGAACCAGGGTCTTTAGGCTTCACAGGCAAGCACTTAACCGCTAAGCCATCTCTCCAGCCTGTCTGCCACTATTACCCTTGGTGAAGTCAGCTTGTCATTGCTGCCAGAACACACCTGACCAAGAGCAGCTTGTGGGGGAAAAAAGGTTTATTTTGGCTTACAGACTCAAGGGGGAACTCCATGATGGCAGGGGAAAATGATGACATGAGTAGAGGGTGGACATAACCTCGTGGCTAGCATCAGATGGACAACAGCAACAGGATAGTATGCCAAACACTGGCAAAAGGAAGCTGGTTATAACACCCATAATCCTGCCCTCAACAATACACGGCTTCCAGGAGGCTCTAATTCTCAAATTGCCATCAGCTGGGGACCTAGCATTCAGAAAACCTAAGTTTATGGGGGACACCTGAATCAAACCACCATCACCTTGGAGCTGGTTATCAGGCTAGCAGTAAGAGCACTGTTCATGGAGCTGCTTCCAGTGTAAGCTCTCCTGTGCCCTGGCAGATGTGGAAAAGGTGGCAAGCCTCATGGTGGGCAGTTAGTTATCTTCTTGTCTTATTGATGGATTTTGAGTCTCCTCTGTTTTCTCTGCCACCTGTAAAATAGAGCAGATTCTCCAACCAGGTGTGAGAGCAGCTTAGGCTAAAGGGAGTATGCAAGATTATTTAAGAGATTTTTGGTGTGAAAGCCCACTCTTCTTCTCCAGAGAGCTGTGGGAACTTCTCTTTGAACTCTGACTTTCCTAACTATGGGAATATGACTTGGTTTTCAGTTTCAGATATGAGTTCTCTTCCACTAACTGGGCCTCATGTCCAGTCAGAGAATAGTTGGTTACCCACAGAGGCTGTGTGCCACTATTGCACAAATGTGTACTTCTTGTCTAGCTGGTTGATTTCATAGTTTGCAGGGAGCCCTGCTTCTTCATGCTTATTGGTGGGCATTGTCTTCTAGTGGCTCCCCTAGGGCTCTCCATCACTATGGGGACTATCCAAGAGGGAGCTAGAGTTCCTTTTGGTTCCAGTATGGTGTTCCAATGTACTGTGACTGCAGCCTGTGGTGTCTTCAGCAATAGGGTCTTACCTTTTAGCTCTGGCAGGTAATCAATATTGTTTTGGCAATAGCCTACATTGTTTTTGGGACCTCATGGGTCTCCCTGGCTAATAGCTCACTGTGGGGGGCAACTCAACTCTGGGCCTGGGAATTACTGGCCAGAGTCTGTGGACTTAAGGTTAACTTGTTTCCACCTTCTGTCTAGACTGTCCCCCCACCCCACCTTTATTGGTGGTTATCACTTGTAGAATGCTAGTCACAATTAACTGGTTCATGTTGTCTTAACTTTTGTGTAATTCCTTAACCACACTCTCTATACCTTATCTCTCTAAGATTCCCACCCCAATATTCTGCCCTCTCATAACTTGTCAGGTAACTCCTCTTGTCTCTCTCCCTAGGTCTTCTCTCTACTGGTCTCATTCTAGCTTTATGCCCATATTTCTAGTTCTAGCTACCATTTGCACTCATCTCCAATTAATCCCAGTTAGGAACCACAGATGAGAAGTACATGCAGTGTTTATCTTTCAGTTTCATTAGAAGCAGTAGGTTGGTTTAGGAAGTCCATCTATTCTGGATTTAGTTTTGGAAGGTGATAAGCATCAAAGAATTTATCCATTTCTATCATGTTTTTCAATTTTCCATTTTGTGGAATATAGGTTTTGAAATATGTCTTAATGATTTTTCCAATTTCATTGGTGTCAGTTGTGATATCTCCATTTTAATTTCTAATCTTGCTGATATGAATAGTCTTTTCTTCTTTTGATCAAATTGGCCAGTGGTTTATCCATCATGTTTATTTTTTTATTAGTTAGGGAGATACTCAGTATGTAAAGAGCACATGTTGGTACCATCCTTACCCTCATCCCTGTTCCCCCTATGAAGGGACCCTTTCATTTTGTATTCTGGTAATCCCCATGGGGATTGTGAGGTCTTGCTCATTTCCCCAATTCTTCTATGATTTCCACTGGGTTTCTGGTGAAGTACGAAGGACTGTTTCTCTCCCCAGGTTCTGCCTCCATCTCAAAAAGAGAAGCATATTCTCCAATGGAGAAAGAAGTCACACAGGTTAAATGTAATAAATGTTGTTACCTTAGAGAGAATTTAATAGGTGTAGGCATTTTTGTAGCCCAAGATTAGTGGGAACTTGATATTGGAGAGTGAACTCATTATCTGGATATGATTCTGACTTGTTTCCCAGTTCCAGATATGGGTTATGGGTTCTGTTCTAATGAGTGGATCTGTTAGCTAATCCAAGAGCAGTTGGTTATCCATGATGGCTATGTGCCACTATTGTACTTGTGTGAGCATCATCTTAGGTTGGTTGTTTCTGAGTACCTTAGACCTCAAATTGCTAGGACAGATGTTGGCCACTTTGCCTCAGGAGCTCATGTAGCACTTTATGGCATATGACAGGCTATTTGGGGACTGGCTCTCTTCCAGATTCCAGCCAGGTCTCTCCATATTCTGTACCGACAGCATATAGTGTCTTCCGCAGCAGGGCCTTATGATTAACCCCTGGAAGGTAATCAAGTGCTCTGACAGAAGTCTCTCTTTGTTTGGAAAACCTTGTGGGTCTCTCTGATCAACACCTCACTGTGGATGCTAACCACATCCTGGTACTGGGAATTACAGGCCAGCACCAAGGGAAAAGAATGAAGAAAAAGAAAGAAAATATAAGAGAGAGAGAGAGAGAGAGAGAGAGAGAGAGAGAGAGAGAGAGAGAGAGAGAGAGAGAGAGAGAGAGAAAGAAAGAAAGAAATAGGAGAAACTTAAGGTTAGGCTTCATCTCACCCTTTCCAGGGCCCATTTAGGTGTTCACTCTAAGGACCCGATAAGTGTTCAGCCTTTCAGTCTGTCTTCCAGGATATAGGATTTTATGGTACCAGTTCCATTTGGGTCAACTTTTGTGTCCTCCCTACCCTTGTCCTCCTCTCCAGCCCTACCCTCCCTATTGTCTGGTCCTTGAGATGCCTATTAGGTATAGCAGCATTTCAGGCTGATCCAGGTTAGGAGCCACAGATGAGTGAGACCATGTGACAATTGTCTTTCAGTGATTGTATGAGTTCACTGAGAATGATCTGTTCCAAGTTCAACCATTTTTTTCCTTTTTTTTTTTTTTTTTTTTTTTACAAATTTCATTGTGTCCTTTTTTCTTACTGTTGTGTAGAATTCCATTTTGTAGATATACCATATCTTGGCTAGCCACTTGTCTAATGATGAACATCTGGGTTGATTCCAGTTCTTAGCTATTATGATTTGAGCAGATATAAACATGGTTGAGGAAATATCTCTGAATTGAGGCATGGAACTTTTAGGGTAAATGCCCAGTAAGGGAATAACTGGGTCTGTTGGTAATTCTATAGTCAACCTTTTTAGGAGCCTCCATATTGCTTTCCATAGTGGTTGTACCATCTTACATTCCCCCAACAGTGAATGAGGGTTCCTATTTCTCCACACCCCTACCAATATTTGATTTTTAAATGTTTGCTATTCTTACTGTGGTAAGGTGGAATCTCATAGCTGTTTAATTTGCATTTCCCTGATGGTTAGGGATGTTGGACATTTTCTTAAGTGTGTGTTTGCCATTTGTATTTCTTCCTCTGAGAACTCCCTATTCAGTTCTCTGCCCCATTTTTGTGAGTGGGTTGTTTGATTTTTTTTTAAATATTTTTTTGTCCATTATTTATTTATTTATTTGAGAGTGATAGACACAGAAAGACAGAGGAAGAGAGAGAGAGAATGGGCGCGCCAGGGCTTCCAGCCACTGCAAACGAACTCCAGACGCGTGCGCCCCCTTGTGCATCTGGCTAACGTGGGACCTGGGGAACCAAGCCTCGAACAGGGATCCTTAGGCTTCACAGGCAAGCGCTTAACCACTAAGCCATCTCTCCAGCCCCGATTTTTTTTTAATTGTTTAGGTTCTCAAGTTCTTTGTAGATTCTAGAAATTATGCCTTTGTCAGTTGTATAGCCAGTAAAAGCTTTCTCTCATTTTGTGGGTAGTCTATTGGCTCTACTTATGGTACGTTTGTCTGTGAAAATCTTCAGCTTCATGAAATCCCAATGGTTGAGTGATTGTTTAAGTTCCTGAACTACTGGGGGTTTTGTTCAAGAAGTCTTTTTCTACTCCTATATTGTGGGAAGTTCGTCCTTTTTTTTTTCTTTCAGTAGTAGCAGAGTTTCCAGTCTTATATTGAGGTCTTTGATCCATTTGGACTTGATTTTTGTGCTTGGCAAGATGTGTGGGTCCAGTTTTGTTTCCTGCATATGGTTATCCAGTTTGTCCAGCACCATTGTTGAAGATGATGTCTTTTTTCCAGTCTACATTATTAGGGCCTTTGTCAAAGATCAAGTAGCTGTAGTTACTTGAACTAAAGTCCAGATCCTCTATTCTGTTGGTCTATAATCCAGTACTTTGTATATTGTGTATGTGTGTGAATGTTTGTGTAGGTGTACTTGTGAGAGCAGGTGTGAGTGTGCATATGTGCGTGCATGCATGTGGAGGCTAGAAGACAATTTTAGGAACATTCCTTGGGAACCATACACTACTCTTTTTTTTTTTGAGACAGGGTTTCTCATTGGCCTATAAGTCACCACATAGTCTAGACTGACTGGTCAGCAAGCCATAGGGATCCTCTGGTCTGCATGTCCTCAGCCCTAGGGTTACAGGCACATACTGTAAAGAGAGCAAAATGTTTTATTTCTCTACATTTCTTTATACCTAGCCTAGAGAAATGCAGAAGTCACTTCCTTGTAGAAGGCTCTGCTTATGGTAGACAAACAAGAGGCTCTGCTAATGGCAGGTAAACAAGAGGCTCTGGTGGGATGAACAGCATTTCCTGGGGCCTGCATTGTTGAGCAGATAAGATAATCTGGACCTCTGGTTGCAGGCCTACCTCAAACCCCTCAGGTAGCACTTCCTGTAAGTGACCAACAGATCTATTTACAAGGTCCTCTTTTTTAAAAAAAAACTTTTATGGCAGTAACTGTCACTTGTAAATTGTGATTTAGGGCTTAACTCCCATCCTGTTTTTTTTCCCCCCTAACATCATGTGGTGATTTCCAATAAAAGCTGACACTCCAAACAGTTCAGGGCTGCTGCCCCTTGAGACTCCCTCTGGGGTGCAGACTTGGTATACCAGACTATCTTTTTTTTCTTTTCTTTCCTTTTCACCCAATAAAACTTTGTCTCACATTCATGAGTTGATGGTCTTACTTGTGCAACACTGTACCCCATAAGAATACCACCATGCTTGCATGGTGAGTATTTTTAACGGTGAGTTCTGGGGCTCCAACTTAGACCCTCAGGCTTGCAAGGGAAGCACACCAATCCTCAAGACCCCTCAAGCATCTGGCCCAGCTGCTGCACCATGGACCAGGTTCCTCCTGCACTACCTGTAGGCTACCTGGACTCAGGCCAGTCAGTTCACATTCCTCCTTTTCTCCCTCCCTCAGCTTTCCTCCTTTTTACTACCACCTGGACCTCCCTCCCATCCACATTGCCCAGCTGCCATCCCACCTGCTGCAGACCAGGTCCTTCTGCACTCCCTGAAGGCTACACATGCCCAGGCCATTTGGCTATCATTCCTCCCTTCCTCCTTCCCCCTTCACTCCTTTCTACCACTGGGACCTCCATCCCAGCTGCGACTGCTATCCCAGATACCACTTGTCGACCATTTCCTCCTGCACTACCCACAGGCAATGCAGTCCCAGGCCAGCTGGCTAAGATACCTCCCTCCCTACCTTGGGCTTTCCTCCCTCTTCCCACCACCCAGACCACTGCCCCATCTGCCCCCACCTCCGTGCCTCATCACCAGATCCACAGCAGTCCCATCCCCTCCCACTTTGCCATGTCACCAAACCCCACAGTCCCATCCCCCTCATGCTTTGCCTTGCCAATGGACCCACAACAGTTCCACCCCACTGCTCCACCATGTCACAGAACTCCACAGTCCCATCCCTCCCTGCTTCATGGTGCCAGGGGACCCTGCAGTCCCATCCCCTCACCCCGCCACATCACAAAACTACTCAATACCATCCTCCCTCCCTCCCCTGCCCAGCCACAACACCAGACTGTGTTGTCCTATTCCCCCCTACCCCGCCCCTTCAGGCCACCTGACCATGCAGTCCCTAACCCCAAACCACTAACCAAAGAGCTCCTCCACCAGGCTTGGGTCCTGACTACAGCCTCATGGACTCCTCCCCTCTGAGCAGACAGACCCCATTGCCAACAGAAGCCTAGTCTATTCAAACATAAAAGGGATTAATCACTAAAGACACTTCAAGGGTAAACTACAGCTTCCTCCTGAACTAAGTAAGATTCCCACACTGTGATGGGTAGACCAAAGCACAAAAGGAATAACATGAAAAATCAAGTGATAGTAAATCCAACAAGATTGCCCAGTCCCACAGTGGAAGTCTTTCATCAAAACATAGAAGAGACAACAGGATCAGAAACCCAAAATGAAGACACAAGGTATGTGACAGACACCTCATCAAGGTGAAATGATGGAAAATGATATTCCAAGCAAACAAAAATAAGAAACAAGCAGGCAATACTATACTAATATTGGATAAAATTAATTTCAAACCAAAAGTAATCAAAAAAGACAAAGAAGGCCACTTCTTACTCATCAAGGGAATAATCCCAAAAGAGGATATCATAATCATCAATGTTTATGCAACCAAGCACAGGTGCACTGCAATTCATAAAACAAACCTACTTGACAACAACACAGAAATAAACACCAACATCATCATGACTGGAGACTTGAATACTCCACTATCCTCAATAGATACATCATCCAAACAAAATTAACTGGGAAGTAGGAGAGCTCAACAACCCCATAGATCAACTAGATCTAGCAGACATCCACAGAACATTCTACCCAAAATCTACATAATATACATTCTTCTCAGAAGCCCATGGAACCTTCTCCAAAATAGATCAAATACTGGGCTATAAAGCCTGCCTCCATATATTTAGGAAAATCAAGATAATTTCTTGCATATCAGACCATAGCATTGTAAAGCTAGACATTAACAACAAGAGATGCATCAGGAATTCCATCAGCTCCTGGAGACTGAACAACACACTTTCAAACAATAAATGGGTGGTGGATGAAATAAAAACTGAAACTGTCAAATTTCTATAATTGAATGACAATGGGAGCACATCATACCAAACTTATAGGACACAATGAAGGTGATCCTCAGGGGAAAATTCATAGCACTAAATGCTTTCACAACAAAGAGAGATCCCAAATAAATAACCTAACCATCCATCTAAAGGCATTGGAAAAACAAGAAAATGGAAAAACCTCCCATGCTCCTGGATAGGTAGAATTAACATTGTGAAAAAGGTAATCTTACCAAAAGCAATATGCAAACTTAATGCAATATTAACAAAAATCCCAGCATTTTTCTTCACAGAGATAGAAAAAATGATTTCACTTTACCCCAGTAAGGATAGCAAAAGTTAAAAAAAAAAATCAAATGGAAACAAATGTTGGTGGGGATGTGGACATATGGGAACACTCATTCAATGTTGGTGGGAATGGAAGATGGTACAACCACTATGAAAAGCAATATGGAGGCTCCTAGAAAGGTTGACTATAGAGTTACCAACAGACCCAGTTATTCCCTTACTGGGCATTTACCCTAAAAGCTCCATGCCTCAATTCAGAGATATTTGCTCAACCATGTTTATAGCTACTCAATTCATGACAGCTAAGAGCAGGAATCAACCCAGATGTCCACCATTAGACCAATGGATAACCAAGATGTGGTATATCTGCACAGTGGAATTCTACACAGCAGTAAGAAAAAAATGACACAATGAAATCTGTGGAAAAATGGTTGAAGTAGGAACAGATCATTCTTAGCAAATTCACCCAATCACAGAAAGACTATTGTCACATGGTTTCACTCATCTGTGGGTCCTAACCTGGATCAGCCTGAGATGCTGACATACCTTAATAGACATCTCAAGGACCGGACAATAGGGAGGGTGGGGCTGGAGGTAGGAGTAAGGGTGGGGGAGGGGCACAAAACCAGACTCAAATGGAACTGGTACCATAAAATCCTATATTCTGAAAGACAGACTAAAAGGTTGAACCTTCATCAGGTCCTTAGAGTGAACACCTGAATCAAAGGGCCCTGGAGAGGGTATGATGAAGTCTAATCTTAATTTTCTCTCTCTCTCTTCTCCTTCTCTTTTTTATTATCCATCTTTTTCTTCCTTCTTTTTCCTTGGTGCTGGCCTATAACTCTTAGTACCAGCATGTGGTTTGCATCTACAATGAGCTGTTGATCCAAGAGACCTACAAGTTTTCCCAAAAGAAGACAGACTTCTGTCAGAACACTTGGTTATCCACCAAAGGTTAATGGTAAGACCATAATGCCAAAGATACCATATGCTGTTGGTACAGAACATGGAGAAACCTGGCTGGAATCTGGAAAACAGCCAGTCCCCAGACAGTCATCTACTTCCAGAAGGTGCTACATGAGCTACTGGGGGAAAATGGTGAACATCTGTCCAAACAACTCGAGGTCTAAGCTACTCAGCAGCAAACAAACCTGGCATGATGATCACACAAGTACATTAGTGGCACATAGCTATTGTGGGTAACCAATCACTCTTGGATTAGCTAGCAGATCCGCTCAGTGGAATGGAACACATAGCTGGAACTGGGAAACAAGTCAGAATCATATCCAGATGAGTTTGCTCTCCAATATCAAGGGTCCACCAACCCTGGGCTACAAGACGGCCTACACCTATTAAATTCTCTCAAAACGAATAATGGTTATCCCATTTTTCCAGTGCTGACCTCACTCTCCATTGGAGAATTTACTTCTCATTTTCAAATGGACACAGAACCTGAGGAGAGAATCAGCCCATCGCACCTTACCAGGGCCTCAACTGAAACCATAGAGTAATTGGGGAAATGAGCAAGAGTGCTGCTTTCTTGGCGAACCTTGTATCAGAACAAGGGTGAAGGAGATAGACACAGAGGGCACCCAAATCCTATCAAACCAGAGATCCAGAGACACAGAGGCTCCCACAAGCCCATCACTGAAATAGAAATAGACCTAAAATGAACCCAACCTGGCTCAGGGAAATTTGAGGAAGAAGGGGTGGAAAGATTGTTAGAGACACAAGTTTGGACATCACACAGTGATATTGCCTCTTCCCGATAACTGATGGCTATCCCCACAATGTACGACTCACAATCCCCATGGGGGTAACTGGCATCCGCCATGAGGAGGGTCTCTTGGGGGGGGCAGGGATGAGGGCAAGGATAGTACCAATATGTGCTGTTTACACACTGAGTATGTACATAACTAATAAAAAAATTAAAGATGTTATGATAAGCAAAGAAACTAACCAGCTGGGAAGAAGTTCAGTGCAAGTGAGGTGGGGGAAGGGGTCAAGAGAAGATAATGTGAGAATATTATGATCAAAATACATTACAAACATGTGTAAAATTGTCATTAAAACAACTTATAAAGTGTATTTCAGTGTACAGAATGATAGCTCTTTTGTTTCGGTCTAATGGTAATATCTTGAGCAACATGTACTTTATTTTTATAACAATCATACAAGTAACAAGGAAAAGAGCTGATTTTAGGAATTTATTATTATTTTTTTATAAAAGCAACTTCCAGGGTTTGTCATTGCACAGGTTCAGCCTGGTCTCCTACAGCATGGTACAGTCATAACTGATCTTTTATGACAATGACTCAGGCATGAAAATCCATAACTGAGTTATCACAGAAGAGAACAGTTTAATGTTACAAGTATTTAAAGTCATGTTCTAATTCATTTAAATTGGTTATCCAAGTATAATATAGCAGAGCTCAGGTAACTAAAAAAGGCAATTGACTACAATATTCCCTTCCACTCTGTGTGCATTAACAGGCCTTTTCTGCATATATCTTCATATAGATTACAAGTAAATTCAACCCATTTTACACAGCATTAATTTTTTTATTGAGTTGGCACTGTGTCTAAACTGTTGCCTATTATCTATTATTTTCCCATTTCTTTGATGGATTTTTCCTCCATAAAATTGTGTATAGATGGTGATACAAGATCATGTCTGCTCATCTTAATGGTTTTAAAGTGAGGTTACCATTGGCCAGATAGTCAAGACATTTCATTAGTTTCTCCACAGCTCTGTTCTTGACCTTGGTAGAAGAGAGGCCATATGTCTCACTGAAGCATGTACCAAACTGCAGGTAAGACATGTTTGTGAGTTGGTTCCCAGCACAGTGGACCACAGTTCTGAGCAAGGTTATTAGTGCTGTGCAAATAAGGGCATCGTCAGTTCAGTGACTATTTGTACATTTATAAAAGCAATACAGTCATGGGAAAAACAACAAGCACAGCTTGGTAGAATAACCTGCCATGAAATATCAGTGGCTTTAATAATTTACTACAACTGTTCTTTTTATTCACACTGGATAGGAGATGCTTCCATCTAGCACATAGAATATGAATATATACAACACAAATTTGGCTTCTATTAAAAAACTTTATAAGGACAGTAACATGAGGGATGAAAAAATAACTTTTTTGGTGCAGTTTCCTAATCAATTCTGTAGCCTGTCTTTTACAGAGCATGACATAGAACTGATAGATTTTGTAAGCCAGGTAGAGTTTTCTTGCCCATAATTGCCTACTATGAAAGTATGTCCTTACTCATACCATACATATATAAACCTCTTGCTAACTGTAGTTTGGAATGACTGGGGAGAATACACTGGGTCAGGTTTAAGGACAAACCCTGCTAATCATTTTCAAAATCATCACATGTGGCAGCGCCTGCTTATTTTCTCAAAACACTTTACCACACCTCTTGAAAACTGCATAGGGCATGAGACTGTCATGCTGCTGGGATCCTGCACAGCTTTCTTCCTGGTGCCTGCCATTTTGGTGTACAGCAACACCAGCATCTTGGTGTGAACTTTCTGATGGCCATGTGAGTGATGGGGCAATCCTGCGGGGTGGACTGTTTTGTACTGCCAGCAGTCAAAACAGTTGCCTGGGCTCAATGCATGCTGTGAGCCTAAGGAACCCATTCTCTGTAGGAATGGTTTTCTGGGGCCCAGCAATGTCACTACAGGTGACTGAGACATTCTGACCCGTTTCATGAGGGACTACACTAAAGAAGCCTTGTTCTGCAAGTAGTGCATATATGCAGCAGGGTTAAGTGAGGGCTTTCCTAAGTCCTGAAAAGCAGTAAGTGGTGACCATGAGGAGAGGGGCAGGGCCTGAGGTACGCTTAGAGAACTGTCACTTTGGCACTGGCTCTGCAGATTTGGTGCTTTGGTCTGCCACTAAGGCACTTTCCTAGGTAAGTTTCCCCCAGCCCCCGACTATGCCTTTTATGCTGGTGGGTTTTCCATTTGTTTTTCCTTTCTGAGGATTGTACAGTGTTAATCTTTCTCAGTTCTGACTGATGACTGGCAGGACTTTAGAGTTGTGATTTGAGAATGACTGTGAAAAAAAAAAAACAACTATTGAGTTAAGGTGAAATAGATTTGTGGTTGATTAGCAATGTCTGCCTTAGGCGTAAGAATCCTGCTCATTAAATGCATGCCACACCTTGATGTCCCTGTTCTAAACAAGGTGAGGGAAAGATGACTTGATGGATTCCTTAGGAATTTTTGGAAACCACAGCACAAAGCACTGAAGCTATTTTTTATTTCACATTGTTCTTTGTTCCAGGAAAGATTTTGGGATTTGAGGAGCCTGAGACCAAGAATACCAGAGCCTGTAGAATACTGGGAGTGGAGGGTCATTTTGAAAAAGCCGTGCCCTGCCTTTGCCAATGACCAGTCAAGGTAATAAAGCCCAGTGTTTAGCATGTGTTACAGGGCTTACTGGTCAAACAGACTCAGAATGATTGAGGGACAGGGTGGGAATTTCAGGCAGAGGTTTTCTGCTTTGTTGGGGTCTTTCCCCTTGCTTAACAGCTGATATATTTATATTTGTGAATGTGGTAAGAAGCCAAGGAGAAATATATTTGCACCTACACACATGGGAATAGTTTCTTGGTTATGTCAGGACTACTGTGGCTTAGTTGTGCTTAGGAAGCTCTGTATACAGCTTTATTGAAAAAGAAGGACTCAGAGATATCACATAGGTGCTAATGATGCTGTTCGAGCCATCAGCTCATGTTTTGTCTCTGGAAAACAGGATCAATCACAATGATCCAAACTGAAGCCCAACCTTGAGTTTTAACACAAATCAGCAGGTTGCCTTTGACAATGTTGTGGCCTGTTGGATCAAGGGTCTGTGGGTTTAGAAACTGCTAGATGCTTCTTCCATCAATGCTTTCCTGCCAATGCCTATGACTGGCTCCACTTACATCTCAACCCGGCAACATACCTTTCCCATCAGCAAACACTTGCTTCTCCTCACCTGGAAACTGGGAGAATTTGGAAGGAAAATAAGGAATATGATGTTACACTTTTGCAAATTCCAGTAGAACATCCTTTGGATACCTATTTGATACTGAGTTTTCTTGGCACCCTGGGAACACCAAGCTTTTCCAGAGTTGCTGGGTCCCACACAGAGGTGAGAATAACTTGGTTTTAGGCCAAGGGTCAAATCTCCGAGGAAGGCAATGTTCAGCATCCCAGCCATGACATTTCTTATCCAATCCTGCATTTCATTCTCAGAAAGGATTTTTTTTCTGGTCTTCATGAGTCATAATCCCGTTGAGAGCATCCTGGCAGTTTCACCATCTGTGGAACCTTCTAGAGGTGATGGGTAACAGGCCATAAATATAACAGTAGCCATCTCATTGTCTTTAGGCAGTTCAAATTTTCTATTTCTTCCTACTGACCATAACTGTCAGTATATTGGCATTGTTACCCAATTTTTGAAGCTTGTGAATGCCAGTGAGCATCATCACCCCTCACCCCTAGAGCTGAAAGGATCTGTTCTTACAGCACAGGGGAGCATCTCCTTGAAGTTTCTGAGACAGCCCAAAGTGCAGACTCTGGTGTCTAGACGGAAGGCCTTGGAGGAGGTCGGGAGGGGGGTGGTGCCCTGTTGGGAGGTGGGGCCTGAGGAGGAGGGGGGAGTGTGGAAGGTGGGGAGGGGATAGGAGGGGTGGGGGCACTGGGGGGTGGGGGAGGGCAGTGAGGAGCAGGGGGCGGAGTATAGATTGGGGCTGGGGGTGGAGAGGTGGGGTGGTAGGTGTTGTTCAGTGGGTACTTGGCCGGCTGACTGTTCTTGACTCTGGTGAAGTTGATACAGCGCCCCTAGAAGACAGGAAGAGGAGGTTGTGAGCTGATGCCTTATGACAGAGCAGGTATGGAGTGTGGTGGGCAGCATACCACACCAGAAACACACTGGGGACAGCACACATGCTGGTGGTGTTTCACAGGAAACACAACCTGACGTCACATCCCACCCCACCCTGTTTCCCTTTCTGGGCTGATTGGGGCAAAGATTATGTTACAATCCTCTCTCCCCCTCTCTCTGAGTAAGGGAGGTGGGCTGGCACTGATTGGTCCGTGGGTCACTTGTAATGGAGTTGTCATGGAGGTCATCATGTCTCACCTTGCCAGCACTGTGACCAAGCCCTTTCATGAATGAGGAAGCTGAGGTTCCTGAGACCCCATAACCACAGCCTGCGATTGTTCCTGCTGAATGGCACCGGTGGTTCCCCAAATTTTACAGAGATAACACTTCTGTTCATCTTAATCACTCTGGCAACAGAGGGCTAACATCATGTACTTCTATACTGCAGCTCAGGTTGGGATTTGACTTATTCAGCCCGAGTGCTGGTGTTTCCCTCATCTACCTCCCAGTGGGTGCTGAGTTTGCTCCTTTCTGCAATCCATTGGCTAATATTTTTGTATGGATAAAATTTCCTAATTATCTCAGCTATCCAGATAGCTTAAAGACTATTTGGTGAGGAAGGAGGCAGCTCTCTCTGCCAATGTAAAAACAGAAATTGATATAGATACCTGCACCACATTCCTTCCTTTCCCTGGGTTCAATCAGTTTGTCTTGCCCCTGGTCTGGTCATTGGAGTTCCTTTCCAGACACCATTTCATTCTTAAGAAATTGAACTTGGGGACATGTGCCTGGAGCTCTGCTTTTCTGTTATTTCCTGGGATTCTGGGATTTAACAGGACAATGCTGAGAGACCCCTGTGCACACCTCCCAGAGGAAGCTTTCCTATATGGTTCCTGTCTCCTGTGGAGTTGCCTCTCTGCCATCTTTAACCAGATACTCAGGGCCTCCACCCCAACCTTGCCCTCTGGCAATGAGTCTTCTCTTCCTATGTCTCCTGCTTTGTGAATTCCCTTCATGCATCCATGAGGTCTGTCCCCTGGCTGGCCTAGGTGCTCCTGGCCTACTTCTGTTTCCCAGGCCAGTGAAGTAAGTATGGCTGTCTCTATCATGTGTCATGGATGCCTGCAAAATCCTTCCCCAGGGAGACTAGGTAGGGTCACATTTCCAATACTGCCTTTCTCTGCTTATCCCACTTCTGGGATGGAGTGCTGCCCTCATGTTGATGCACACCCTGTAGTGCACTGCCTCAGTGGGGTATGTTCAGTGAGCTTCCAGTTCCCTTCACTAGGCCCAGGGGAAGGGCCTAAAGGGGAATGCAGAGGGTGAGGTTGTGGAATTTAAGGAACAAGAGGGAAGTGTGGGTGGGTGTGTGACCTGAGATTTGGCTCAGGATGAATCAGTAGGAGCATGCTGTAAGCTTGTGGATGGCTAGAAGGCCAACCCTCCCATGTCCCTATCTTTTTTTTAAGTCCTACACCTAGCCCTCTCCCCGATGACTCTAGCCTCTATTTGCTCTTTGCTGCCTTGGGCATTTTTTCTAGTCATTGTCTACATCATACATTGCGGCCTGCACACTACAATGTCTTTCTCTGGAACTTAGCTACTCTGCAGCCCAGAACCTCCTGGACTGCTTTGCATGGTAGCTGATGAGAGACTTAGTCAATGTGGAATTGTTTAAAGCCACTTGCGAAAATCAGGGGCATAGGTAACATTAGAAATGGACTGGAAGCCGGGCGAGGTGGCGCATGCCTTTAATCCCAGCACTTGGGAGGCAGAGGTAGGAGGATCACCGTGAGTTCAAGGCCACCCTGAGACTCCATAGTGAATTCCAGGTCAGCCTGAGCTAGAGTGAGACCCTACCTCGAAAAACAAACAAACAAACAAACAAACAAACAAACAAACAAAACAAAAACAGAAATGGACTGGAGATTTCTCTTATAAGACGTTGTGTTAACCTGGGCATCTGGGCCAGGAAGGACAAACCTTGGTTATACTGCAGTTGGCTAGGAAGCTCAGTGTCTTGTGTATGTGCAAGCACCCATGTCTTCAGAGTGCACACATCATGGGATCAAGCCAGGATCTATCCTTACTGCGTCCCAGCAGGGGATTCACCATCTGCTGACGTCTGCTGGCATCTTCCCACTGTCTGGCCCAGAGCTCCCCGCTCAGGTCCAGCTCAGGCTGTGCGCTGCTTTAACAGCATATTAGTGTACATTCCTGACTGGCTGGGTAACCCTCCTTTAGAGCTGTATAAATCTAAGCCTTGGTTACAGTTTATTTTTGACACTGGATAAAGCTCTTTCCCTGTAGATATTCTGGCCCAGTGGTCACCATCCGTGTTGAGTTCCTGCAATGACAACATGACTGAGGATTTAATGTACTGCCAAGTCGGCCCTTCATTCCTGTGTATCTCAAGTGCATTAGAGCCTCATGGCTTCAGTTCCTTTAAAGATAAATGAAAATTCTGAATCTGAGATAGGCGGTGCTGGAACTGGGTTAGGTCCGTCCCCACTGGCACCTGACTTTTAGAGCTGGAGGTGGAATGAATGAGCAGGGAGGCTAGTTAGTTCAGAAACCTCTGCTCGCTCCATGCAACTTTGACTCTGCGATTTGTTCCCAGAGGCTGTTCTGCTGATAACAGGCTCAGGATCTCACAGTCTTCTACCAATAGCCCATAACAGATAATCAGATCTGTTCTACAAGGTATGAAAGACTCCACAGAACAATAGATGGTCTCCAAGATCTGTGAGCTGTAGATGAATGACAGAGATCAGGAGGCACTGGGGTGAAACCCCATTCCCATGGTACTAACAGCACCCATGGGCCTCCTGTACCAGAGCATTGGGCTATGGCTTTTATAATCTTCAGTATAGGGGACAGGGTAGGATCACAGCCTCCTCCTTGTTCCCTGTGTGGGACATCCCACAGTGTGGGGATCATCACTCCACCTGTTACTCACAGGCATGGCAAGGCACTGTTGGAGAAGGTCTGGAACTGTCTGGCTTTGTGTATGGTAAACACAGTTGACTCTACCAAGGTCCTCTGCTGAGGACCAGCTGGAGGCAGCATCAGAGGTTTGGCTTCCTCCTACTTTAGTGCTGAATAAGCTGCAAATGAGCGTGTCTATATGCCACACCTGGCTTCTCTAATG
Organism: Jaculus jaculus; assembly: GCF_020740685.1. NCBI lineage: Eukaryota > Metazoa > Chordata > Mammalia > Rodentia > Dipodidae > Jaculus > Jaculus jaculus. The sequence goes on along the minus strand of NC_059107.1, from coordinate 77,979,783 downwards.
AATCTGTCAGTATGGGGAAGTGAGACATGGGAGATGGAAGTAGCCCTTAATGTCTATTTTCTTACCTCCTCCTCTCCTCCAATTGCTACATAAGGGCTGTCACTTTATTTTGTATGGGACCTCCCACAGTGCTTTGCACAGACAGCTGGTAGAGTGCATCTGCAGGGGTGAAGCTGAGAAAAGGTGCTGACTCAGCATAACACACCCCAAGGCCATTTACAGTAAGACTTAGTTGTTAAAAGAGGGGTGGCTCCAAATTAAATTCTTAAAACCTGGGGTCAGAGGTGCCAACACAAACATCATAGCACTTAGACCATATAATTGGACTAAAGATCAGTTTACAGGACACTTTTTTTTTTCCTTGCAAGAGGATAATAGAAAGGCCAGATGTTCTCAGGGCTGTACATGCCAGCAAAGCTCCAGTGTTTGGTTAAAAGGTTGCCAGGGCAACGGGAGCTCTCACTTCATAATAGTGGCCTATGCAACCCGGTTTAATCCCCTTAGCATTGTTTTTGGGTAGTTAAGATTCACATCCAAAATTGGCCTTGACCTCAGTTTACCTTGCCTTCCTCATTTACAAAGAAGGAATGCAAATTATTTTCACACACTAGCAGCAATATGCTCTGATAGAATTCTAAGAAAATGTAATAGGATCTGCTAACAAGCTGGGAGGATGATTACAACTATCCACACATTACATCCTTATTATCAAACTCTCTGAACTAAGGACACCTCGCTCATTGTACAGAAAGGAAATGGGCTGGGTGTGGTGGCGCACGCCTTTAATCCCAGCATTCGGGAGGCAGAGGTAGGAGGATTGCCATGAGTTCAAGGCCACCCGGAGACTCCATAATGAATTCCAGGTCAGCCTGGGCTACAGTGAGACCCTACCTCGAAAAACCAAAAAGAAAAAAAAAAAAAGGAAATGGGGGCCTCAGACCCGGCTAAATAACTTGTTCAAGACTACACAGTCAGTAGGAGGCACAATGGGAACAAAGCCTAGTTCTGCCTGCTCAGGAATTCATTCTCTCTTAAAAACTGGGTGACCCTCGATCTGGATGCTAGGTGAAAAAAATTTCTTGCAGCACCTGTAGGCAGTATCTTGTAGCACTTGGCCACAACCTATTGGCTCCTGACACAGTTGTTGAGAGATCTGTCCAGAATGTAAGTCTGTCTGATCAGTTCACTATCTAGCTCAAAATGCTTCAAGGCTGTCCATCACCTTTAAACTTAAATCCACACCCTATAATGGTATACATACATGGCCCTGTGATCTGACGCTCACTTCCACCTTTCAGTGAACCCCTCACTCCCTCTGCAGGATGTCCATCCTGGCCCATCCTAAACCCTGTGTGCATGCTGTTCAACACTTAGTGTTCTTCTTGGAACCTGTGAACGTTGCTCCCCACTTGGCAGGTGAACCTCTCTGACCCCAGCACTGCTATGAAGACCTCTAGGTCTAAGTTGTCCCTTGTTAAATGACACTTATATACCTGGGGGTCTCCTCTGAGCAGGAGCAAGATTCCTAAAAAGCCCATACATTCCCTGAAAGTTTAGCGTCTCAGAAATTCAAGGGTCCAATACCATGGCTATGACTCTAGAGACCCTTAAGTTACCTCATCATAGGCTCTGCAAACTTTTCCAGGCTCTTAGCGGAAGGGTGACAAGACACCTACACATTCTTTTTAGCTTCTGTATTTCAAATGTTAACATGTTCCTCTTAAGAACATCATTTGGGTTCCCTGAGAAGTGACTTATCAAATGAAGTTGTCCCTCCACAAACCCCTTTGCCTAAAACAGAGGCCACACACTCTGAAACTATTATGATCTAGTTGAGATGCAAGATCTTGTTGACCAAGTGTTGGATTTTCCCAGGTTTACAATGCCCACACCAATGGTCTAGGGAGTGCAGAGACAGGAGCTGGTGTGTGGTTGTGGTCTTCCAGGAGTCAAGAGTTCTAGCTTTGTTTTGTCCCTACCACAATTCTTGTAAAACTTGAGCAGTCATTATTTCTCTGAGGGTCTCATCTCCATTGTCTGAAAAAAGAAAGCTATGGCATTAGCTCGGTGGTGTCTACGGGCTCTTTAGCCCTGGTACTCTACAGGTACTCTATAATTCTATAAAAATTAAGTGGCTTTGGGACTCTTTACTTGCACAGTTTAAATGAATTCTTTTGGGGAGGTCAGCTTGCACATCTTTTTATATTACTTACTTTGGCCGATTCTTTCGATTGCATATTTCCAGCTGCTTATTAGAATTTTGAAATCCTAGTCATTTGGAAATTCAGAACTGGAGGCTTCACTTTCTCTTCTTATATTACTGCAGGGCAGATTTGGGCTTGCCCATGACTTCTGAGTTTGGGCTGAGGGATGATAGGGAGATGGGAAGAGAGCTGAAGCTGATTGTATGCAAGGGATGTGCCAGCAGTGAGCTCATGTGTGCTGAGTGTTAGGAAACATCTGTTTAGGTATCAGGCACGCTCAGTGGAGACGGAGCTGGCCTTCAGTGATGGATACAAATATGCCATGGCCATGGCTCCCACAGAGTAAACTAAATACTTTCCTATGAACAGAGGTCATTCAAGGAAATTGGATTTCACAGGAAGAAAATGAAAATAATCAGATGGAAAGAGTGTCATGTATATGCCAAGTTTCCCGTGACAATTACCTTTTTCTCTGGCCTAGTTCTCTTATGGGTTGTCTCCGTTGGAAGCTGTAGGTGGTTCTCAGTTACAGAAGGATTAGATTTCCAATGTTTATTTAGAGATGAGGGGCATAGCTCCTAGCTTAAATCATCCTTGTAAAGAAGGGCTGGTGCTCAGGCTAGACCACAGGAGCTCACCGGCCCAGGAAAGGCACCTGACCTTGGAGATGAGGCAGGCGCTCAGGTGATGAAGTAGACATGTGGTCGAGCAAGGGATGGCTGGCTGAGCAGTGACTGCCCTCATGCATGCTCCACCACCCTCCTTAAGTCAGTGTGCACTTAGTCTCTCACAAGGGACTCTGAGAGCAGTTATGTCTTGCACATTTCGAATGAGGGGCTGCAAGATTGAATAAGTGCTGTGATCCTGGTCCTTGGGTGGAATGCAGTCTAGAGGAAGAGGCAGAAAGTTGTCAAATACTCCACAAACTGAGGACCCTAGCAAACAAATCTGTGATATCTGACGTGATGTAGTTGATTGGACCACAGGCAGGCCAATATGATTCTCTTTTCTGGGAGAAAGAATGGCCGTCAAAACTGACCTTGTGGGTAGAGGGAATGTACGTGGGAACTGGAGATGGGGAGGCATTTTCTGACATCAGAGAGTAGCAGAGGAAATAGTTCATACTCACTCCTCACTCTCATTGTTGCTCTTCTTCTTCTTCTTCTTTTTTTTTAAATATTTAAAACAAACAGAAATGAGAGAGGGAAAGACAGGGAGACAGGCAGACAGAGAGAGTGTGTGTGGGGTGTGGTGGAGACTTCTGTCACTGCAAACAAACTCCAGATGCATGTGCCACTTTGTGGATCTGACTAGGGAATCACACCGGGTTGTCAAGCTTTGCATGCAAGTACCTGTGACTGCTGAGTCACCTCTGTAGTCCTGTTGCTCATCTTCTAACGCTGGGGTCATGAAATAAACCAGTCATTCTGCCCTTGGACTTTGTTTTTTACAATCAGATTTTGGTTTCCATATAACATTTCTATACACACATAAATAAAAATGTGTGCACACACATGTATACACACATTCATGTATTCACATACATAGAGATGTATATATAAATGTACATGTAACATGCATTTAGTCAGTTTTCCTCTTGCTTAAACCCTTAAATGCTGCCTGCCTTCTACAGAATAACCATGACCCTCAGCACAGGCCACTGTCCCTGCTTCTTTGCATTTCCCTTGGAGAACTAGTTATATATGTGTAACACCCCACCCACTTCCTTTGCTTTCTTTGAATCCTATTCAATGCTGGTCCATCATCTGAAGTTATCACACTCCGGCTTTTCTTGCTGCCTTATTTAGATCATAGGCACAGGTCTTTGACAGAGACAAAATGGTGCAAGCTTTGCATCCTTCCCCAACCCAAAATCTTTGCCATGGGCCAAGAGAGGTGTGCTGTCAGTAGTAATGGAGGGACCCTTCCCTGCTCCCCTCCTTCCACCTTCCTCAGCCTGTAATAAATCTATCGTAGCCTGCTTTTTATATGCTGTCCAGGAGGAAAAATATCCAAGGTCAACTTTCTTGGTTATTTGATTCATTCTGCTGACACACAGGCTGGCATGCTCTCTATAATAATGTCTTCAGATGCCAAACCTAAGGGTAAGATGAAAGTTGAAGGAAATGTTTGGTAACATGAGGAAACTAGAAAAACGAAGGAAAGGATAGAAATGAAAAGGCATCTTTTAACAAGACATATGTAATATTTGTCAAGAATTAGTATTGAGATATGATTAATTATACAATATCCCCTTTTCATCTGATTACAAAGTTCTATACTTGTTGAAAATTTGAAAAATATACAAAGGAAGGAGGAAGGGAGAAGAAATTTAAGTAACAGGACTCAAGATTACTTTTGTGCTTTTCATTTCAGAACATACATACAGTGGTGCGTATATTTACAATTTTGGACTCATTCTGTATACAATATGATCAATTCTCTCCTGTAATTTTCTCACATCCTCCCTCCCTACTTCCTTCTCTTCCTTCTTTGTTTTATAGTATTGGGGATTGAATCTAGGGCCTTACACATGTTATGCCTGCAGCCCATTTCTTCCCTGCTATTTTCAATAGTTGTGTATCACACAGAAGAATCAAATGTAGTTTTTTTTTTTTTTTTTTTTTCCTGAGGAAGAGAGAGAAAGAGTGGATCTTCCATGACCTCTAGTCACTGCAAACACACTCCAGTTGTATGTGCCACCTTGTGTATCTGGCTTACATGGATACTGGGAATTGAACCTGGGTCCTTGGGCTTCACAGGCAAGCACCTTAACCACTAATCCATTGCTCCAGCCCTCAATTACTGTTTAAAAAGTAAAAGTTTAATCAATTTTTATATTTTTATTTATTTGTTAGAGAGACAGAGAGAAAAAGGCAGACAGAAGGAAAGTGAGTATGGGTACATCAGGACCTCCTGCCACTGCAAACCCAGAAGCATGCACCACATTGTCCATCTGTCCTTATGTGGGTACTGGGGAATTGAACCCAGGCTGTCAGGCTTTGCAAGCAAATGCTTTTAACCACCGAGCCATCTCTACAGTCCAAAAATTTAACTGATTTAACTGTCAGAAGGAATTTCATCATTTCCTTGATTGTTGTTTTATCACATTGAGAGTGCTTTTAGGTAGATACATACTGGTCTTTTGTAGTATTCTTTTAATGAAGTCTGTTCAAATGCTCCGCCCTTTTCTCTACTGAGCTGTGGATCTCATGGATTTTAAGAGAATTTTTTTTTTTTTTTTTAACCGAGGTAGGTTCTCACTCTAGCCCAGGCTGACCTGGAACTTACTCTGTGGTCCCAGGTTGGCCTTGAGCTCTGCAATCCTCCTACCTCAGCCTCCAGGTGCTAGGATTAAAGGTATATGCCACCATGCCTGACAAGAGATCTTCATAGAGTAATGATGAAACTTTGGTTTTGTTCATGTTTCTTTTCTTTCTTTCTTTTTATTTTTTTAAGATTATGTAGCCTGGGTGGTCTTGAACTCACAATCCTGCCTCAGTCTCCATAGTACTGGGATTATAGACATGCACTCCAGGTGATCATTCATGTTAGTTTTGGATGCACAGATGTTAGACATTTCTATGTGTAGTATTTATACCAGCAACAGAATCTACTTCTCATATACATTAGAAAGGCCTTAATTTTTTCCTATTTATTTTGTAGTTACCCTTTTCAAAATTCATGGACTGTGTACTCTAAAGTCAGACTGTTAGGATCCAAAATGGTACTATCTGGGACAAGTTAATTAATCCCTCTGTTTGTTTCCTTTTCTGTAAAATGGGGTTACACAATTGGCTCTATTATATGAGATTACTGTGAAGATTAACTGAAATTACGAATAACTTTGAACTTAATTTCACACATAAAATTATTAAGAAAATGTCTGTTATCATCTGGAGCATATTTTGGCACACAGGGAGTGATAAAAGTTTACATTTCATTTTTTTGCTCAATCATTTAACCAACTGTGTCATCATCATCTACCATCTTCAACTGACTTAATGCCAGCCATACCTATGATGATGGTCTTGCAGTATGTCTTAATTAATAGTATTACAAGAATACCCTTATCAATTTTCTCTTCAAGGTCAGATGCACCATTTTCATTTGTTTGTTCTACTTTGGTTATTTAGAATAATGTGGTTCACATAGAATCCTATATCCTGGAAATCAGACTAAAAGGTGGAACCCTCAAGCAAACCTTAGAGAGAGCACTGGCATCAAAGGGTCCTTGAGAGAGTGAGACAAAACCTAACCTCAGATTTCTCCTGCTTCTCTTCCTCCTTTGGATTTTGCTGTTTTCTTTCCCTTTGGCACTGGCCTGTAATTCCCTGTACCAGGATATGGTCTACATCCACAATGAGCTGTTGATCAGAGGGACCTGCTAGATCTTCCAAAACAAACAAGACAGACTTCTGTCAGAGCACTTGATTACCCACCAGAGGTTAATGGTAAGAGTCTACTGCTGAAGACACCAACTGCTGTCAGCATGGACCATGGAGGGACCTGATTGGAATCCAGAGAATGGCCAGTGCTCAGATAATTAGTCCATCTAGTGCTGGAAGACAGTACATGAGCTGCCGGGGAAAAGTGGCCATCTGTCCAAGAAACTCAAAGTCAAAGCGACCAAGAAGCAAGCAACCTGATGTGATGCTCACACAAGTGCAACAGTGGCACACAGCCATGGTGAGTAACCAACTGGTCTTGGATTGGCTAACAGATCCACTCAGTGGAAAGGAAACCATATCCAGATAATGATTCTGCTTCCCATTGTCAAGCTCCCACTAATCTTACACTATAAAAGTATCTAAACCCTTATAATTCTCTTTAAATTAATAATGGTTATCCCATCTAACTGGCACTGACTTCATTCTCCATTGGAGAATTTGCTTCTTTTTCAGGATGGAGCTGACCATGAGGAGATAAACAACCCAGTGCACTCCACCTCAGCCCCAGCTGAAATGACAGAGGAATTGGGGAAAGTAGTAGGAATGCTGCTCTCTTAGTTAAGCTGATATCAGCACAAGGGTGACGGAGAAAGATACTGAGGACACTCAACACCTACCAAACTGGACATCTAGATGGCCATCACTGAAGTAGACTTAAAATGCTCCCAGCATGACTCAGGAAATTTTGTGGAAGAAGGGGCAGAAAGACTGTTACAGCCACAAGTTGGAACATTTTGCACAGAGACATTGCCTCTCCCCATAACTGACTGCTGCCCCATAATGCATGATCCACAATACCCACAGGGTTGACCTGCATCCCCAATGAGGAAGACCTCTTCAGAAAAGGGGCATGGAGGAGGGAAAGGATGGTACTAACATATGATGTTTACATAAAAATATGTCCGTGTCTAATAATAAAAAATAAATAAAATCAAAAGAATGATGTGGTTCATAATCAAACTGGAGACAGTGGTCTTTTATATTGCTATGTTTTTTATAAGTAGAATATTCAAGAAAAGATCTGTGTGTGGTTTGCTTTTCAAATTCATTCATTCATTTTGGTGTGTTGTATATGCAGATGCATATGTTCTGTGGAGACCAAAGATGACTGACCAGGGAGTCCCAGCAATCCTCCTGTTTCTGCTCCCCTTAGTGCTGGGGTCACAGACATGACTAGTCCTTTGATTGTGTGGCAGGCACTCATCACTACTCTTGCTGCCATCTCCCCATCCCCAGATTTGTGGCTTTCTTTTTAAGATTCAGCCTGTCTTTTAAGATGTTATTCCTACATTTGTTTTATTGTTGCTATTGTAATGTTTAACTTTTTTCCTACTGTTGTCATTTATTTACATTCAAATATCTTACTTTTCTCTGTTGATATAGTTTAGTCTTTTAATTCCTACTTTTTATTTCATCTTTTTTCTTTTATAGCATAGGGCTTTGTTAGTTTATCAGTATTTTTTGCTTACAGTTTTAAGGGGAAGTCTGTCATGGTGGGGGAAGCATGGCAGGAGCAGACAGCCAGTATCACATTGTCAAGTCAGCAGGGAAGACGGAGTGAGCTGAATGTAAGAGAGGGGCTGGGTAATAACACCTCAAGCCCTGCCACCAGAGACACACTTCCTCCAGCAAGGCTCCGCTTTCTAAAGGTCCCACAACCTCTCAAACAGCACCATCAGTTGGGGATTAAGTACTCAAACACATGAATCTATGGGGACATTTTTATATTCAAATCACCACAGCTACCATCAGAATTATTTTCAGATACCCTCATACTCTATTTTTCTTGACTTTAATGGGAAAATGAGCCTTTACTGTTTCATAAATAAGTTATTTTGGATATTCTTACTTATGTTAATAAGTTAAATGTTAAAAATGTCTAGTTTTTTTCTAGTAATTTCTAGTTTGTGATCAGTCTAAAAAATTAAAAACTAGCTTTTGATATAAAATAAAATGATCATATTTATACATACTTTTATTCATGTTAAGAAGATAAATTTGTTTAGTTGATGGTTTTAAAAAATAATATTTTTAAAATTATTGAAGTATTTTTTGAAATCATTCAAGATGATATTTTTCTCTATTTTGGCCTCATAATGTGATGAATTTCATAATTTATTATATTAAATTAGATTTAAATGTATAATGAAAATTACATAGTTTGAAGTATACAATAGTTCTAGAATCAAATTATCATCTCCAATTAGCAGTTTTGCACCCAATTTTATAGGTGAGATTGTCCACTCTGATTTTGTGGTATGCTATTTTGTCATTAAGGTAAACTTCACAAAAAAAATTTGGAAATTTTTTTATCCCTTAATATGTTCTATCTATCTATCAATCAATCAATCAATCATCTATCTATGTATTATTAAATAGACACTTTATATGGACACATAATGTGTTGGTACCATCATGTCTCTCCTCCCTAACCCTATTCTGCTAAGGGTACTCCTCAGTGGGATTGCTAGTATTCACCATGGGGTTGTGGGTTATGAATTGTGAGAGAAGTAGTCAGTCATTGTAGGGATGGGGGGGGGGGAAATGCCTCTGGATAGTCCCTTATACTCTGTGCTCTTTATAATCTTCTCGTCCCCTCTTCCACAAATTCCCTGAGCCATGTTGGGTGTGTTTTAAGTATACTTTAGTGTTGTGCCCTCAGCAGCTTGATTTTTGTCTTGGTATGTTTTGAGTATCCTCAGTGTCTGTTTCCACCACCTTGACTCTGATTGTCACATTGCCATGGGAGCAGTACTCTCGCTCATCTTACCAGTTCCTCTGTGGTTTCACCTGGGCCCTAGCTGCTGTGTGAAGGGTGGTTTAACTCCCCAGTTGTTGATGCCTTGTCACAGGCACGCAGGGTCCAAGTAGCCCCATACCAGCAGCAGGGGTATTGGGAACTGGGGAATTGCTGTTCTATATTTTTGAGATAGCTTACGACTTACTTGTTCATTGAAATTGTCAAAGAATTTCTTCAAAAAACTTCTAGACAAGCTGTTTGTCTAGCGTACAATCTTTTGATGCTTATTTACTTACATTTATTGTTTTATAATTTTATTTATTTGCACGTACGTGTGTGTATGTGTGTGTGTGTGTGTGTGTGTGTGTGTGTGTGTGTGTGTGTGTATGGGTATGCCTGGGTCTTTTGTTGCTGCAAACAAACACCAATCTAGCTTTATGTGGGTGGATAGGAAATTGAACCAATGTTGGTAAGTGCCTTTAAACTGTTGAGCCAGCTCCTCAGTCTATTATTTTTGCCAAAGAAATTGACTTATAAAGGTTTTACACCTTCTTTTTTCTTACATCCATTCTTGTGTAATAGTTTCTTAGAAAATCATTCATTTCATTATGAGTTTTAAAGAAGTTGGGTAGCATTATTTTTCACAGAGGAAATTCAGACAAAAATCTCGTCAGTTGAGGCTGGGATGGTTGCTCAGAAGTTAAAAGCATTTGTTTGCAAAAGGCTGCTGGCCTGGGTTCACTTCCCAAGACACTCATGTAAGCCACCCACATAAACCATCTCTGTAAGCCAACCACGTAAGCTGGATTCAAAAAGTGGCACAGTGGCAAGAGGCCCTGGCATACATGCACACACATGTGCAAATAAACAAAATAAAAGTTATTCTGTGGTGATAACTATATTTGATCACTCTCACTTAATATTACACATGTTCTAATGTTTTTGATTAAAATTCAATTATATTGATATTTCCAAACTTTTTAAGACTTATTTTTCAGTCTATGTATTTTGCTTTCTTTTCACTATGTTTTTGCATGAATAGATTCTTGTTTCTGCTTTCTATGAATTTATCTCACATTCTGTTCAGAGTTTAAACTGATTTGCCTCATTTGTTTTCATTTTTTCTTAATAATGAAATAATGTAATGCTATGGCATTTCTAAGCTCCATGAGTTTTTATTGTGGTGTTCCAGCTGTCATTATCTTCTAGGGTCCCAGTAATCTGCAGTTTTGACTTCCTTTATTTTGATTTCTTTTTAGAACCAATAGTCTTTTATGGGAATGGTTTAAAACTTCCATGTACTTGAAAAAAAGAGTCTAATCCACAATTGATAACTTCTAGCTTTTTTTCATCGGTGGTACAGTGGGAAAAATTATACTTTCTCATTTTTCAAGTTTTCTTTGTGGGTTATGTATGCTCTGGTCCCCTTTTATAAATTGTAAAAGTAATGTGAATTCTATGGATTCTCTGTTTGAAGGGTGCTATTAAACAGTTCCCTAATATTAAAGCCTCTGCAATTTTATTCTTTCATCAGCTTGATCTTTTGAAGATCAAGAGTGGTGTGGGTAGAGTAACCTCTGCTCTAATATTCTACACAATTACATTTCCTCAGATTTGACTTTGATGTTTTGATCACTGGGCCACCCAAGAATGACAGGGAGGGGCACATCTCAGAGAACTGGGCAGACAGAATTCCTTCTAGTCCAAGGTTTCTTACTTTCTGTCTGTGGTGTCTTGTCTATAAAGATGGCTGCCCTCACTTCCTTTCCCCGTTGCTCTGCCATTCCTCACAATGAGATGGCATCTGTTCCTCTGCTCTTCAAATCCTGGGTGGCTTGTGGTAGTTCTGAGTAATGAAGTCTCATGGCAGTGATGTGCTATCCTGACACAGGGCCTGGCAGTTTCTCCTGCCACAGGCTCCAACTCTGGACTACTGTACTTTCGAGAGCTGTGTGGAGGGCCTCCAATGCAGACAGGTGAGTGCAAAAGTCCTTGTGGATATCTAGTTTGGAGCATCCTTCTGGTGACTTCAGCCTCAGTCCTCATCTGGCTGCAGCTTGGCGAGAGACCCCAGATGAGGCCTGCTCTCACTACAGAACTTTGAGGGAAAACCAACAAGCTGTAGGTCATGCCACCATCGTGATACAATTTATTCTAGAAGAATACTGAAGCAGCAACCACTCATCTCTGCCTAGTAGGTTCAGTCATGGCTTGTAGAAGCTGGTATCAGAGCTGTTGTTGGTTTCCCTTTTACTTTGAGTTTGAATTGTGATTCTTTCCCAAGGTTCTGTACTCTCTACCTGACAGGCCAGTACTCTATTCCTCTAGAATCCAGGGGCCCCTGGGAGAAAGGTAAGATCATTGAATGACAGAAAGATACAGTCTAGAAAATACAACTCAGATGGCAGCCTGGCAATACGACCCAGAAGACAAAGTGCAGTCCTGAAAATACAGCCCTGATAATAAGCAGAGGATCAATTCCAATGGCAACAATACATATAACCAGTCCTGCTGGTAATTAGAAGATGCAACCCTGATGGTAACCAGAGAATGCCACTTTGATGGCCACTGTGTCCCCTTGGTGCTGCCTTGCAGAAATGATATTGAAGTGGAGGTTGTTATGGTATGGTGAAGGCTGAAGCAAGGGAGGCTGGGGCAGCAGCTAAAACCTGGAAAGGTTTTTTGGCCAGCTGCAGAAGCTCATTCTTGTGACCTGGGATTGTGACATTCTACCAGTCACTCCCATCTACTAGCACATGGCTCAGGATGGAAGTCTTCCTTGATTCTGCAGTCATGTAAAATTCATATGCTTAATCAACACTTAGACCTGAGTGGTCTTTCAAGACAGAGGAAGAACAATATGTACCCCAAGAGGGTGAGTGAATTCTTATCTCATGTACCCATGGTAGGCTGTTAAGTGTCTGCCTGATAGAGCTCAGGTTGGGATCAGTTACTTACCTCTCAAATAAATAAATATATTCATATGCCCAAGTTGAGAAGGACTCTTTCTTTTTCTTTTCTTTTTCTTTCTTTTTTTTTCTTTTTCTTTTTTTTTGGTGTTAAGAACTGAACTCAGGGTCTTTAGCAAGTTCTCTTCCACTGAGCTAAACACCCAATCCCAAGAAGACTCTTTCTGATGGAAGGTTAACAGGACACTGCTACTGAGAAAGACCAAACCTACTGGGAGGCATAAACACCTCTGTCTGATGCTTAACTCCCCTCTTTAAAATCTCATTACTATAAAAAATCATATCGCTTAGGTCTGAAAAACCTGAGGGAGGGAAGAACGGAAAAACAAGGAGAAGATGGAGAAGGAGAAGAAGGGAGGGAGAGAAAGAGAATGAGAATATGAATTAGAAGAAATGAAACATAGGAAAAATTATCGAAGTGCAATCATTAAACAGGAACTGGGAATGAAAATTCAGACCTTTCAGAATAGAAAGACAAGGATGCATACAGATCTGTGGGCAATGTATTTGCAGGTGGGTGAAGTTGGCAACATTTGTTGATTCAGAAGGGGTTTATGTTGAATGGTGACCCAATGTGGCACACACTAAACACTGGTTCTTAACTTGGCTCTCTTAATTTTTTAAAAAAGTTTTTTTTGTTCATTTTTATTTATTTATTTGAGAGTGACACAGAGAGCAAGAGGGAGGGAGGGAGGGAGGGAGGGAGGGAGGGAGGGAGAGAGAGAGAGAGAGAGAGAGAGAGAGAGAGAGAGAGAGAGAGAGAGAGAGAGAATGGGCATGCCAGGGCTTCCAGCCACTGCAAATGAACTCCAGGTGCGTGTGCCCCCTTGTGCATCTGGCTAACGTGGGTCCTGGAGAATTGAGCCTTGAACCGGGGTCCTTAGGGTTCGCAGGCAAGCGCTTAACCACTAAGCCATCTCTCCAGACCTTGGCTCTCTTAAAACCAGCCATTGGTGCTGACCATCTTCCCTTTTGGAAACATGAAATTCAATGTGTACTCCATGGGTCCTGCCAAGCACTGTAGCAATTACTTCTCCAAATGGCCTGGTTTTAATTGACGTTTTGGATGGGTCTCAGTAATACTATTGCTTTCATGAACTTTTCTAAGATTGAAAAAAAAACAAACCACTGTGGCATAGTCATGCTGAGTGTGTGAAAGCCTGACCCAGGATGAACTAATTTTATTCTATTTTCCCTCTTTCCCTTTCTGTCTGTCCCCATTAAGGATCTGAGGATATTCTTCCTATCTTCCCGCATGGCTCCAGTTAAGTGACTTAGACTTGTCATTAGTGTAGTATTTCCATTTATTATTTTATTTATGTTGAGGTATTTGCTTTACAAAATTGGTGCCAGAAGATAAACTGACTAAGAAGATTGCTTGGCCAAGAACATTATTTAGCTTGGATATGAAAAGGTAAAATTACAAAATTACTTATTCATCAGATGCATAGCCCAAGCCTCCTCCCACCCCGTATATACAAGCTCATGGCTAAAGAGTTGCCTCTTTCTTTCACAGTGAGTGATGAGGTTTCTTTCTCTGCCTGTAGCTACTCAAAGTGCTCTCCTCAAAGTACAGGTAATACTAATTTAAAAACAAAAAGAATATTTTTTTTGTGTGGTTTCTATACTTTGCCAGTGAGTGGCTCTGATATAGACTGGATGTATTCTCTTCAGATTCACAGGATGAAGGTCAAATCTCCAATTGGATGGTAGGTGGGCATGTCTTTGGAGGCCACCAGAGTTGGATGAGGTTATGAGGGTGGGGTCTTTGGGATGGGATTAGTGCATTTCTAAGTAGGAGACAAGAAAGCTTATTCTTTCTCCATGTGAGCCCGGGAGAGGCCCCAGCAGATGTGAACATCCTGATTGTGGAATTCCAGCTCCAGAGCTGAGAATAAATCAATGTGCATTGTTTAAGACACCCAGTCCATAGCATTTTGTTATAGTGGGCTGAGCAGGCAAGACAGGCATCTTAAGTGAGTATGTATCTCCTAGGTTCTTAGTACCTCACACACATTCATTTCCTCATCCCATAACCTTTCATACTGGCCACGTTCCCTGGTCACATGGACTCATTTGAGGAACTAGTTGCTTGTTATGAGGTAAAGAATTTCCTATTCATCACATCACAACTTTTCAGAGTTCTCATACTGTACCAGGCTTGGTACAAGCTGCATTGTATATATCATCTCCTCTTGTTCTTTCAACAACACTGTTGGTTATTATTACTATCCTGACTCAAACATGCAGAAAAGGCTAAGTAATCTATCCAGTATCTCTGTGTGAGTGACAGCCAGGAATATAAATCTAGGTCTGCCTACATTCTGTGGTCCTTTTCTTCTGTGAAATGTGCTTAGGTTGGAGTGAATCCAGAGAACAGTGAATGGAGCAGTTTGACCACCAATTACAGGATGCATCTGAGGATCTGCCTTTGGTCCTGGTACTTCTCAGCTGCCATCCTCCTCCTCCAGCTTTCCATGCCTGTGCTTCTTCTCCCTTGAAAAGGGAACCTGGGCACCCTACCCCTCTTATCAATCAAAACGTGTGTGCGCTGTGTGCCTCTCCCTCACAGTCCTTCTTGGTGCTCTCTAAGTGGTAAGTCTCCAATGTGCTCCACAAGCTGGATTTGCTTTGGTGGTTTATTTCTCAATAGGCTTGGTCTTCCGGTTGACACCAAGGTATACAAGGGAAGAGATGGACAACTGTCTCCTGTGTCCATTTTCACTTCTTCAGCAGCAGCAATGGAGTGGCACTGGGCATATGACCATTGAATACTGCGTATGTTTCTCTTGAATAACATTGTTCAAGAGGCAGTGAGAAAAAGAGGCAGTAAATGATGTTGACGGGTCAGCCCTAGTTGGTGATAAAGTGTAGATGGTATGGCCTCCTTTGCAACAACCTAGATGTGACCAGAGGTAATAGACACAAATTCTAGGCTGTGCCTCAAAAGCAAGAGTCACAGCTTCTCCTTCCATGCCCTTATTTTGGCATCTTTTATGTGTGCATTTGCATATATGAGTGAGGATGTGTGCATGTGGAGGTCAGAGGACAACCTCTGGTACTGGTCCTTGCCTTCTACTTTTCTTGAGGCAGGATCTCTTGTTCAGTGCTGTGTAGCACCCAGGCTACCTTCTGGGGGAATTCCCCTGTCTCTGCCTTCCATCTTGCCAGGCATTGCACTGGCATTACAGAGGCACACAGCTGCACCTAGCTTGACATGGGTTCTGGGGATTAAACTCAGGTCTTCATGTTTATGTGGCAGGTGCTTTTCCCACAGAGCCATCACTCAGACTTTCCTTCCATTCTTGGACTCTGGGGTGAGGACCACCCTCTACAGCTGGTTGGTAGGGAGACAAGCCTCTGCTTACATGAAGCTGAATGTGGATCTGGGGAAGTGCATCCCAGATTACTTGTGTGAGGGAAAAAAAGAAGCATCTTGTTTAGATTTATGTCATTTGGGGGCTTTGCTAGATCAGCTGATCTTCTAACCAAAATTATATAACTCACAAAAGAGACCTCTTAAATAGGGCATTTTATTCTAAAGGAGAAGCCCACTGCTAGGCATCTAGGTGCTATGGCAGGCTTTTGGGTGACATTCTGGGATCAGCTTGGGCTTTGGGCTACCTCCTAATTTTGACCAAGTGGCTGGTTGCCCACTTCAACTTTAAAAGGTGATTCCTACAGGACTAGTCCTAAGGGGCATAACCTTCCTGCTTGCCTCTCAAGCCGAAACCAAATGAGAGTCACCAAAGCCCCATAGGCTCACAGCTAATGTTTGCAAGTGGTCAGTCAGGAAAATAGAAAATTTATGCTACTCAGAATCTGGTAATCATTTAGGAATATTAAATTATTCAACCTCAAAATTGCTTTCAGGCCTCTGCTAAGCTCCAGTATTCTTCCTAATTATGAAACCATGAAAAGCTGACCTGCAATGACACTGACTGGTATGACCCAGCCTCATTGCCAATGGCGCAGGAGACACCTCCCCAGCCAGCTCCTGTGATACTTCTGCCCAGGCTGTTAGGTGTGAGCTGGGAAAAAAATCATTCACTATACTTCTAGTTAATGACATTAGAAGCAGAATTTTTAAGAGAAAAATCTTAAACCCTTTAGAAAGAGGCAGGGTACAAAAGATAGCAAAGCCCCCTCCCATTTTTCTATATGCAAATATATGAAAGCCAGAGGCTGATGGCAGATGTTGTCTTCAATTGCTACTTTACTGACTGAGGCAGGGTGTCTCTTGAACTCAGACCTTGTCAATTTGGCAGGTCTAGCTAGCCAGCTTGCCCTGGAGATCATTTCCTTCTGCCTCCCAACTGCTGGAACTATAAGCAAGCCCCACTCTACCCACACAGCATTTATGTGGGTGCTGGAGGTCTGAACTTTGGTCCTCATACTTACATGGTAAGCACTTTATCCACTGAGCCATTTCCTTAGCTCCATAAAGCCCCTTTAAAACTACATAAATTTAGGGCCTCATGAATGCCATCAGTAAGCTAGGTTCCCAGCTCTAATAACTTGTATTTGTTCATTAAACTGGACTCAGGAGAGAACTTCACTGGTGAGAGCACAGGTGGCATTACCTGGTTCATTTCTATCTAAATGGTCCCTCCTGGCTGTACAGGAGGAGGGCAAAAGTCACTCCGGGTACATGGCCGGGCCACAGCCTGCTCTCATGGTTTCACTGCTGCTCTGGTTTCTGGCTTCCCATGTTTCCTGACTACTGTGTCGGCTCCTAGGTGCTCCACTTCCTAGGGACTGCTGAGACCTTTGGGAACAGCATGATCTGTTCCTCTCACCTGGCCCCATGGTCTTTCTAGAGTAATTTGCTTTCACCAGGCTCTGATTCTCAGGGTGCAGAGGCTTAGCTGGGCCTCCAGGTCCTGTGCTGAGGTCAGTCCTCCATGTATCCAGCCTGAGAACCCAGGTAACAGTATGACTTCTGGAAGGGGAAGGTGATCTCATGCTTAGTAAGACTAGCCTTGGGGAACCCACATGAGTGAGGTGTGAGTGGTCTGGTCCACTCCACTTTTGATGTCATGGTCACTGATCCCCTCTCAGATGACCAAGGAAGAGGATTTTTGGGACTGACCGATGTGGCTGAGATGAAAGCAGCAGCATGCAGCTGGGGGAAGTGTGGGCAGACACCACAATCCCCAACTGCTCACTCTGACTTTCTGGGAATTTCCACTGTGAAGTGGTAAAAATCATTGATAAATAAAAAGCCCAATAGTCATGGCAATATGTCTTGCCTCCTTGTGGCCATCACCAATAGCACCTGATCTTTTTTTTTTTTAAATTTTTTAAATTTATTTATTTGAGAGTGACAGACACAGAGAGAAAGACAGATAGAGGGAGAGAGAGAATGGGCGCGCCAGGGCTTCCAGCCTCTGCAAACGAACTCCAGACGCGTGCGCCCCCTTGTGCATCTGGCTAACGTGGGACCTGGGGAACCGAGCCTCGAACCAGGGTCCTTAGGCTTCACAGGCAAGCACTTAACCACTAAGCCATCTCTCCAGCCCCCACCTGATCTTTTAAAAAATATTTTATTTATTTGCAAGGGGAGAGAGAGAGAGAGAAAGAGAACGGGCACACCAGAGCCTAAAATGACTGCAAATGAACTCCAGATGCATGTTCTGCTGTGTGCATCCGGCTTTATGTGGATACTAGGGAATCAAAGCCAGGTGGTTAGGCTTTGCAGGTGAGTGCCTTAACTGCCAAGCCATCTCTCCAGCTCCCACCTCATCTTTTCATGTTTCCAGTCTTCCTCCGATTCCGCAGGACCCACCCAAGCCAGATGCACAAGGTGCTGCATGTGTCTGGATGTTCGTTTGCAGTGGCTGGAAGCCCTGGTACACCCATTCTGTCTATCTGCCTTTTTCTCTCTCAAGTAACTTAAAAAAAAAAAACCTTAAAAAATGCAACACACAAGTGAAAATGTTAAATTGTTTTCACTTTGGGCGAACCTCCTTAACTATTAAAACTGTGTGTGTGTGTGTGTGTGTGTGTGTGTGTTGTTTGATTAAGTAAGGGCTCTTGTTTGAAGTAAGTGTGGACAGTGACCTGGTCTGTTTAGATTCACCTTGCTGGAGATGGAGACGACCATCTTGTGTTGCTGGGTGTTGCCTTCTCGTGGGAGCTTTGCTGATACTTCCATGTGTGCAACAGCGCAGCGTCACATTGTTAAACAACAACAACTGTCCATGTTTTTAAATTAATAATGAAGCCAAACCTCCTAATACCAAAAGGAAAGGCCACCGGGGTGGGGGACTTCAGGGGATATACATAGGAAATCAGCACAGGCCAGGAGGAAGTTGTTTCTCATGTCACCTGAAGAAGAGGAACTGGTCTAGGGGAGACATGGCATTTCCTCTGATCTGTTCATACCCATGTTGTTGGCCATGTGAGATTGTACATCTTTCCCCACTTTCCCAGTATCCTTGGAGCGACTCCAGTCATTGGCCCTATTCCAGCAGTGCCCTGATGTGAGCTCAGAGCTGCTCCACACTGGGAGAGACCCCTCTCTTCCTCTTTTCCTCCCTCCATTCCTCCTTCCCTCCCTCCCTCCCCTCTCTATCCTTTTTTATCTCTCCTCCACCCGTTTTTTGGAGACAGGGTTTCATATAGCCCAGGCTGACCTAAACTCACTATGTAGCTGTGGATGATCTTGAGCTTCTGATCCTCTTACCTCTACCTCTCAAGTGCTAGGATTACAGGTGTATTGCACTGTCTGGTTTCTGTGGTGATTAGTGGTACTAGGCAGACACTCTACCCACTGAGCTATATCCCCAGCCCCCACACAGCCCTTTTCCTTGCTTCTCCATGCTGGAGCTACAGCAGCCTCAAGTGTGAAACATGCTGATAGAAAGGGCTCTTTCTAAATGGAAACCACAAAGGCATGCTTTTAGAAAGACAGAATAGAGCCTCTCTCCCTCATGTCTGAGCACAAGCACAAAAAGAACCAGGTACTTGTAATTTATACAGAATGCAACCTCACAGAAGGTTCTGGATTAAGTGGCTTACAGACGCTCCACTTCAGAATGTGGTCCTTCCTCCTGAATGAAATACACTATTTGTGTGGGTACTGAGCACCTGTCCTGTGCTGAAGCTTATACAATGATGCCTGCCTTCCAGAAACTTCCCACTTTTCCCTTTCCTCACTGTCCATGACTCCAAGGTCACTGCCCATTTTCTCTGAGCAGGTATTCCACCTGATACTAAAGTAGCCTCTTACTCTGTCCCTAGGAGAAAAGAAAGTGTTCCTGGGTTGTTTGTAGACTGAGTTATCACTATTGTTTCAGAGAAAGTAACTACAACCTTGCTGTGGGGACAGATGGGAACTGGTATCTTTGGAACTAATATCTGGGAAAATATCACTGTCCACTCAAGAGCACTAAAGGAAAACAAAACATGTGGACTCTTTATTTTAATTTAAAAAATTTTATATATTTATGAGCAGGGGGAGAAAGAGAGAATGGGTGCTCCAGGGCCTCTTGATGCTTCAAATGAACTCCAGATGCATGCACTATTTTGGCTTCACATGAGTACTGGTGAAATCAAACCTGAGCTGGCAGACTTTTCAAGCAAGCACCTTTAACCACTGAATAATATCTCCAGCCTTATTTTTAATTGTTTTGATTTTTACTTGGCATACAGAGATTTGGTTATCATTTGATATGGCATTTTTAAATACAATGTGTTTTTACTGATTCTCATCCCCCTCTCCTATCTCAGAACATGGGATTTTTAAGTTCTCAATATTTTTCACTTTTAAAGGGTTTGTCAGAAAGCATTACCTCATAAGACTGTTTCTGGGTGAAGAACAAAACCATAAACTGAGTGAAGATTGAGTTTCATACCAATCCTCTGATTCCTACAACCTTGGGAGATCACTCAGTAAGAATGGCCAGAGACCACAGGAGGGTTTTAACATCGTGAGACTGCAAGTGAGCATTCCTGGAGAGCTGGCAGTCAAAGTGGAGATGGTATCAGATTCAGAAGTGGTCACTGAAGAGAGGTCCTGTATCCCAGTGTGGTGACCACACATAGCCCCTCTACTTCGGCTTGGATGTAATGGGCCAGAACACCATTCCATCTGCCAGGATCCAACTCAGACATCAGAGATCTTTATCTAAAGTCACTCCTGTGAGCTCATCTCTGCTTTCTCTCTCTTCCTAAATTACTTCTTTCATTAAATAAAAGCATTAAACATTTATGGAAAGAAGAAAAAAGAAAACCCTGTGCTCCCTCCCCAACATGGCCATGGCTTTATTTAGAAAACTCATGTCTCTTCCCACATTTCAGTGGGTCCCTTATTTCCACGCAATGCAATGGGAATCTGGTATTCCCCCTCACTCTGCCAGGAAATAGCTCATTGACTCTGAGAAGGTCTCTTTTCAGTCCATTCAGAACTAAGAACCCCCAGAATCCCTTTTATTTGCAGATTCTTTTTTGCTCTTACATAAAAAGTTGAATTATGAGAGAGAGAGAGAGAGAGAGAGAGAGAGAGAGAGAGAGAGAGAAAGAGAGAGAGAGACCAGATGCAATTTTATCTCAAAAACTGAAAAGAGGGCTGGGGAGATGGTTTAGTGGTTAAGGTGCTTGCCTGTGAAGTCTAAGGACCCAGGTTTGATTCCCCAGTACCCATGTAAGTCAGATGTACAAGGTGGTGTCTGCATCTGGAGTTCATTTGTAGTGGCTAGAGGTCCTAGCATGTCCATTCTCTCTCTCTCTCTCTCTCTCTCTCTCTGTGTTTGTGTGCCTCTTTTTCTCTCTTAATTAATAAATAAACAAAACTGAAAAGAAATGTATGTGAGCTAAGAAAACTCCCAAACTGATATTGGTTTATTGAATGTTAGGTACATAAAATTGCACAGCTAGTTTTTAAAAACATTTTTATTTTAATTTATTTGCAAGAGAGATAGAGAGTAAGAGGCAAGGGGAGAGAGGGGGGGGAGGGAGGGGGGAGGGAGAGAGGGGAAAAGAATATGGGTGCGCCAGGGCCTCCAGCCATTGCAAATGAACTCCAGACACATGCTCCACCTTATGCATTTGGCTTACATAGGTCCTGGGCAATTGAACCTGAGTCCTCTGGCTTTGCAGGCAAGTGCCTTAACTGCTAAGCCATCTCTCCAGCCCCAAATATTTTAGTGTTTTTACTTTATTTTGTTTTTGAAGTAGGGTCTTTTTCTAGCTCAGGCTGACCTGGAATTCACTATGTAGTCTCAGGGTGGCCTTGAACTCATGGAGATCCTCCTACCTCTACCTCCAGAGTGCTGGGATTAAAGGTGTATGCCTTTATAACTAGCTTGCATAACTAGTTTTTGAGAGGTATCTTTCAGTGGGCGTCAATGGAATGTGGCTGTTTTGGAAAACATTATTCACTTGGATATGGTCTTCTAACTGGAGGTCTGTCAACAACCCTTGGTCAGCTGGCAGCTGTGATAAGTGTGGTTAATAGCCGCACACTTTTGTAAAAGGATGTCTTCCCATATGTCTTCACTTCTTAGTGACTAAATAAATATTGCTTCAGTCTATTCTGTGCCACTGTATTCATTTCTAGTGATTAAATGGTATTTTACTTAGTTGGCCTTTTAGTCAGACCATCCACATGAACTGTGTGCCCAGCTTGTATCAGATAAAGTCACCCTTTATATTTGCAGTAATAACAATCTCCTTGTGTGATACAGAGAGGAATTACTGGAGCCCAGGGACCCCCAAGGTCAACTGTTCCACTCTGTGGTTTCTCAGTTGACTAGGACCAGCCCCCAGCAATCCCTCCTCAGGAAGACAGTGTCATTGCAACACACTAGGAGAGTGAACTTGTCACATACTAAGATGTACCTTTAACTTAAACCAAGACATGGATGTATATTTTAAAAAACTGTTTTAAAGAGATAGACTAAAGTACGTTTACTTGCTTTAAGAAAAATGACCATAATTTACAATTAGTACTTACTACAAAAGACAATTATTTCTTTTATACAGTCCATAATCTTACTAGCATTATAGACTCAGAGATTTCAAAGCAATAATGTGTTGTTCCATTGATTACACATGGGGAAACTCAGTAACTGATTAGTCCATTTACACTTTGAGCATTTCTCATAACTCCAGATGCTAACAGAGAACTTCCTTTTAGAGACTAAACGGTAGAGACCTTACCATTGCAGTTGTTTAAATTTTTCCAGAAAACGTTAACTCCAGCATAACCTTATCTTACAGACTGTTCTATAGCTCTGTGTGAAGAGTTGGCCAGGGCCTTTACCTTCTTGTATGGATGGGAAAAACTGAGCCACAAAGAGGGCAGGCAGTTCTTGCACAGGTTCAAGGTTCCCTTGCAGCTATGACATTACTGGGGCTTTCTATATGAATATCTGCTAACTAGGGTGGCTTTTCGATGGTTTGAGCCATCAATAACACAGATGTGAATCAAAGTAAGACTTCCAATTAGCCATTTTCCCATTTCTTTGAATCATGGCTCTAACTCTGGGCTTAATAAAATGCAAACACATACTGTCCACAGTTTCAGACAGCTTCTTTCCAACAACAATTTCCTTCTAGTGTCTGACTTTGATTTTCAGTAGTTAAAAACCTATTCAGAAAATATGGGGTGGTAGGAAATGAACACACACACACGGCAGAGATGCTCATCCAAAAGCTTAACATAACAGTCAAAAGAAACTGTGTGGTGTCTGACTGAAGAGATTATTAGGCTTGTCAATCTGCACAGCTCCTGCTTCAGTTGGAACACCGGGTTCACTTTGTATCAACAAACCAATGACTCTTGGCTGAAAGGTGCTTGCCAATGGGTGTAGTGGGGGTCAGGGTGCTAAAGAGGCTGGACAGTTTACAATAAGAGGCTTCATTAGACACTATGGTAGTTAGGATTAGAAACAAGCCCTGCCACTGAAGTAAAGAGAATCAAGTGAAGAGGCATCACCACTGAGCCAGCATGTAAGACCCAGCTCAGCGGCAGCCTGTGTGAAGAGATTCTTGAGATCAAGCTGGTAAAGACAGCAAGTGGCTTCTCAGGCTACCCTAGATGTCAGCGTCCCTCCCTCAGCGAGCCCCACAGTCAAGAGGGCTTTGCACAAGCTAAGAAGCCTCTCCAGTCAGTGACCTGAGCACAGGCTTCTTCTGAGCTACTTATAAAACAAGCAGTGCCAAAGCCCCACTGTGTACCTCAGCCAGGGCGACTACAAGCTTTGGCTCTTAGAATCAGTAAGTCTGTGATACAGAAGGCAGTGGTGGGCTCATGGTGAGGGGCTAGTGGTTAGCAGTACAAAAATGGTGAGTAAAAGCCCTTAAAGACTTCTTGGACAAAAAGATCTGCTCTCAGCCAGTTGGTTAATGGAGACAGAAGTCTGTCTTAGTTTTCATCATGTATGCATGTGTACATGTGTGTTTTTCTCCTAATGGATAGCATGATATTTATGAAGTTCAAGGTCCTATAAGTGAAGTGGACAAGCCTCTCTCCTAGGAGGCTGCTTATACATAGAGAAGACAAAAGCCTGTGGCCCATTTTGCTCATGCACACTATGAATGAGCTTCAAATTAACAGCATGACCATCAGGACCTGGTAAGGATACGGGGCTTCTTCCCAGTGAGAGGCTTACTTGGGGCAAGGTGCCTGTTTGTGATGGATGAAGGAGGCTAGGGTGTGGGGTCTTAACTGTGGTTTAATGGCTCTTGCTTGAAGTCCACACACTACAAATGTATCTGTGTATATGTATAAAATGTCTGTGTCCATGAGTGGAACTAAAAATGGTTTTCTGGTGTTAAAACAGAGCAGCTCCTGGCTTGTTTTAAGTGGACCTGGGCCCTGCAGGCCAGAGTCACTCCAGCCTTTGACACAGTTTATACTCCTTCTGCCTTGAGGACCCCTACCCCAGTTAGATGATGGATCTAGGTGGGATGGGAGGTGTAGTAGGCTTTGGCTTTCTGTAAGCCTGCATTGATCTGTGAGTTACAGCAGAGGTATGCTCTGGGACTGGGCTCCTGGCTATTGTGGCTTCATTCCCAGTGTGACTATGACCCCTACTGCAATTTGAACAGGATTAAAGCGGGGAGTAGAGTCCTTCCTGGACCAGTCCCTGAGCACCCAGCTGGGGACTAAGTGCTTTATGAAAAAGCAACCTGGCCACAGCTGTGCCCTTTCAGGGGATCTCCCTAACAGCCTTCTGTTGTAACCTATCCTTGCAGTGAGGAGTGCCAAGTTCTGAATCTTCTGAGCAGCTTGAAGCCATGGCTCTGCCACTCTGGGATGACTAGTTTCAGACCAACAACATTTCCCTGTGGACTGCTGAAGAGAATGAAAATATGAGGGGATACCCAACCTTTTCTTTTTTTCCAGAACTGAAAATAGGAGAGCTTCCAGCTGTCCCTTAACTCAAGTTCTTTTAAAAGAAATCAAGCTGGGTCTGGAGAGATGTCTCAGTGGATAAGAATGCTTGCTGGCAAGCATGAGGATCTAAGTTTGATCTCCAGCACCCTTGTAAAAAACTTGGTGTGGGCATGCATGCCTCTACCTACATTCCTGAGCGTAGCAGAGATACAGGAGAAATGCTGGGGCTTCCTAATGACATCAGCTCCAGGTTCAGTGAGAAACTTCACTTCAAGTAAATAAGGCAAAAGGTGATAGAGAGGATACCTGACGTCTTCCTCTGGATTCTGCAGGCATGCATATAGGACATGTGCATTTGCACAACCTTGTACACATCACACACACAAATGAAAATTAAAGAAAAAATGAATTATCTTGAGAAAGTAGCCATGAACATCTAAAACCCACTGCAGCTGAGCCTTGTTAGTTTAATTTAATCAGCAAAAGCATGAGTAAATTTATATAATTTGAAAACGAGAGCTGGAAGGGACCTGTACAACTCTTGCTTTGTGGGTTTAAGTCACTCTTTGGAGGGGCTCCCACTTGCTCCTGTCTGTGTAAGACAGAAGAATGTGGAGTCTACCCAACTCCCTGTGCTGAGTACCTGGGGGTTAGGAGTCCATGACACAACCTGTGCACACTTTGGGAAGGTGGCTTCTCCAGGAGCCAGCCTACAGCTGGTCTTCAGGGAATTTAGTCTTATTTGGGACAGCAGAGTCACAATCTAGGAGATGGGAGGGGGCATACACTCTCTTGGTTTCTTTTCTGGGCATCCAAGCTCTCTAGGGAAGAGTCTTTTCTGTATCCCTCCCAGCACCTAGAAAAGTAACTGACTTCTTTATGCACAAATGTTCCTCTCATACCTGAGTCCCCATCCAGGCCAGCTAACCTGCCTCCTCCCACCCCAGCTTACAGGAGTGGTGGGATGAGATCATTTTCTTACAGTATCAGCCACTACCCACCAGCCACTGTGCTGAGTGCTTCATGCACATGTCGAATCCTCACAACCCTCTCATGAGCTCAGTTTTCAGGTTCAGAGAGGTAATTAGCCAAAGCTGCAGTGAGATGGATGGGTTGTAAACATAGCTTTGCTTCATTATAAAGTCTCTGCTCTTAGTCTTTCAGCAGAGCCACCCTGAGCTCTGAATGAACATTGCTGATACAGAAATCATCACATGAAATTAAATTTACCAATTGTCACATCATAGTTTCAGTGGGATAGTGGCCCATTCCCTCTGATAAAACCCACAGGGACAGAGATGAAGAAGTCACTCTGTGACCTGATCATTACCCAAGAGCAGGGACAGGAGATCCTGAAGCCTACAGCATTTTGGTGGGAAATGCTGACTGAAGTCCTTGGCAGGAGTGAAGGACAGATTATTAAACAGATGGCTTCTAAGTCCTAAAGACAGGAAGCAGTGGTCAACACTGAGCAAAGGTTCATGGACAGCAAACTGTGCCAAACCTCATTTTTTCTGCAAGTCTTAATGGATTCCTAGAGGGGCTAACAGATGTAGTTTATTTGCATCTCAACAAACCATTTCACAGTGTTTCAAGCACATCTGGGGAAGGATGGAACCATGTGGGCTGGACATGTTCTTACAATGTAGATGGCTCAGAAAAGGCTGAATGGCAGCAACCTGAGGACTAATTAATGTGGCAATGATGATGACATGGTCACTTGTTCTGAGTGGAGGAGATAGTGAGCACTTGGTAAATATTTGTTGGCAGTGTTGAACCTACCTAAAGGTCTTTAGTGGTTCCATACGAGGGCTCATTATTTGATTTAGCATATATTTAAAGAATAGGTAAGGATTTGGGAGTGGAGGAGACAGAGTCTGCTCCTTGTTTAATGTCTATTTTTTTAAAATTTTTTATTTTTATTTATTTGAGAGTGACAGACACAGAGAGAAAGACAGATAGAGGGAGAGAGAGAGAATGGGCGCGCCAGGGCCTCCAGCCTCTGCAAACGAACTCCAGACGCGTGCGCCCCCTTGTGCATCTGGCTAACGTGGGACCTGGGGAACCGAGCCTCGAACCGGGGTCCTTAGGCTTCACAGGCAAGCGCTTAACCGCTAAGCCATCTCTCCAGCCCTAATGTCTATTTTTTTTAACCTCTTGAGCCCAGTCTCTTGGACATGATGGTATTTGAGGTGACCATGGGCCTTCCCACTCTGTGTGTCAGAACACATAATACTACTTCATGAGCACTTAGGGATTTCATGGGAAAACTCTGTGGGTGTCTACATGCATTTGTATTAATTTTTGTATGTATAGCTTTGCATATGTGTCTATATGCATACATAGATATGCTTATATGTGTAGGCATGTACATGTGTATGTTTGAATGTACATGTGTGGGCATTCACTGTCCACTTAGAACCAGATTAACTTTACTTACATGTTTTCATTCTGGGCTTTTGGAAAGGCTGCATTTGAATAAGGATTTTTCTCTTTGGCCCCAAACTGCTTGAAAACCATAGCATCTGATAATATTTATGACTGCTTCCAGCTCTAAGAATCAACATGATTATATTTTAATTGATTTTTTGTTTATTTTTATTTATTTGTTTGAGAGAGACAGGCAGAGAGTGAAAGCGGAGGAGGGAGAGGGAGAGGAAGAGAGAGAGAATGGGCATGCTAGGGTCTCCAGCCACTGCAAACGAACTCCAGATGCATGCACGCCCTTGTGCATCTGGCTTACGTGGGTCCTGGGGACTCGAGCCTTGAACCAGGGTCCTTAGGCTTCACAGGCAAGCGCTTAACTGCTAAGCCATCTCTCCAGCTCTCAACATGATTCTTAAAAAATGTGTGGGAGGATGAAATGCTAACGCTATTGAAAATGGGCCTTTATCTTCCATTTCCCTTTACCTCCTGGGCACTTGGTCTACTTGCTGTTCTCTCAGAGCCACACTCATACTATCAGAGAGAATATGTAGTTTCAAATACTGTGGCCACGTGAGGGACTGGAGGAATGACAGGACAGATGCTTTGGGGGCCACAGATGCTTTGTGGATTTGTCTAGAGAAGGGTGACCAATTGGGCTGGAAGTAGCTCAGTCGTGGGGTGCTTGCCTAGCATACATGCAGCTCTAGCTCCAAGTCCAGCATTACATAAAATGGGCATGAGGTGTACACCTGTAATTATAGTACTTTCTGGGTAAAAGCAGGAGGATTAAAAGTTCAAGGTCATCCTTGTCTACATAGCTCAAGGCCAGCCTGTGCTACATACGGCCCTATCAAGATAAGTGTGGTACTCTTCCCCAGGTACATTAATTTATACAAACTATTTTTAAGTATTTATTATAGTATTTATTATACTAGACCCTGGGGAGAGGTAAATATTGAGCAACAAATTTCTCAGTCCTCTAGTTTTAAAGCTTGTAGATTATAGGAGTGGGGGCTGATGAACTGCTAATTCATTCAAGAATTACTCAGTGAGTGTCTACTGCATGTTGAAATATGGAATCAACAGATGCTGGCTGAGCCCCATAAGGCTTATATGTAAATGTGTGGATAATCAAAATCCAAGATAAGTGTGTGACACGAAAGTTGAAATGGACATTTTTGCTTGGGCTTCAGGATTTAAAAGATACTAATGAGATGCCTAACCAGCGCTGGTTCCCAAGAAACTGGCTCCAAGATACCCAGTCTCCTCAGCCAGATGAAGTCCATAAATGGGCAAGACTCCAGGAGTTCACCTCAATTAGAAGGGCTGTCTTATGGAATGATTCGGGTAGCTTGGAAATGAGTCCCTTGGAGGTGGTGAATAGAATTCTCCTGTCTGAGAGGGTGAAGTTGTCGGTGGGAGCTGGGTCAAGGTGGCTGCAGTGGGGCTGGTTGCTCATAGGTTATAAGTGTCAGCTATGGAAGGGGGCAGGAGGGGAGTCCCCTTGGACCTGTCCAAGAGGCCTTTCAGTAGGGCAGGAGCTTGAACAGTCTGAAGCAGACAGTGACTGCTAGACTCCAAAGGGGCCGAGGTGGCCACAAGAAAATACTGGCAATAAAGAAAGGTCTGCCCAGGCCAAGGAAATGATAGGCAGGAAGATCTCAAAGGAAGTTCTAAAGAATAGGGCAGAAACACTGGGAAAAACAGCAGAGGAGGAAACAGGGAGCTAATCCCATCCTCCAGCCTCACATGATGGAGGTCCAGCACAGAAAAGATCAATGCTGCTTCAGGCTAGAATCTGGATTTGTCAGAGGGATTTTCTAGCAACTGAACTTTGAGTGTTAGACAGAGGTCCTGAAAGTGGGCAATGCCGTTCCTGGGTTGGCTTTGATTATAGCTGAAGGCAGGAAAAAATTTCTCTCAATAATAAAGTTTACAAGGAGCAAAGAAAAGTAAAGTTATATTTTGGTTTGCTCCACAAACTGAAGCTATATTTTGATTCTCTCACAATCCCTGCTGTCACATAACTGGGTTTCAGTGCTGAGGAGGAGAGGACAGGGGATGTAGAAGCTGGAGACAAAGCGCCTAAAGTTGAGGACTCCAGCCTCACTGCCTCATATGCTCCCGGAAAGCTCTTCAGCACTTGACTGGTACCCACACTCACTCAGCACTCAGTCCCCTCTAGGCCTGGCTGTGACTATTGTTCTGGCCTCAGTCCTTCCCTGGATGAGCCTGCCTGCCTGTGGGCAGCTCCAAGGATGGGCAGGGGGATCAGAGGAACTGGGCTGGCCTTTTCCCACACCCTGAACTGGCCCACTATGACACTGTTCAGTGCTGGCACCTGGGCCATGGCCATCGGCTTACAGCTTGTAAAAGTCAGAGGGAATGTTGACTGGCACCCAGACCCCAGCTCTTTCCATGAACTACACTTGAGAGACTGACTTAGGTGTTGCCCTGACATTCTGAAATGGAATTTATGCACACGCATGAAAGAAATCTCTGGCCACTTAACCTAGTGCTGAGATGGCTTCTGGTGGACCCACCCATCTGTGCTTCCATAGGATGAGCTTTTCCAGGGTGGAACTCTGGCAAGGCATCTGGCCTGGGCTTAAGGTAGTAACTATGTCAACAGAAAGGCACTGGCCTTTTACAAAGGAGGGGCTCTTTAGGGAGATGTCTGTTAAATCATGTTGGCAACATGCACCATTTTGTTTACCCTTTGTTTTTAATGGAAGAAAGAAATTCTGCCTTTAGGAAATCAAGTTTGTTATAGGGGGTGGCCGTTTTTGTGTGCACTGACAGCATGAAGCAGATGTAGGAGTGCTTCTTCTCTCTGCATCTCTGGCAGCTGACAACTGGCCAAGGAGACTGCACACTGTCCAGCTCTAAGAAGCAGAGCTTCAGGCAGCCACGTAGGCACTCTGGCCCAAGCTGCTCTGTGAACTTCGAGCCTCGGCTCTGGGAAAGGCAGGCTTGCTGTGGCCTCTGGCAGTAGTAGTTCTTGGCTAGCTTCATTTGTACTTTAAGGTTATTAATGTTAAATCTAGTAGTACCTTTTGTTTAGTTTGTGTGTGTGGTATATGCACGTGTTTGTGCCCTTGCGGCACCCCATAAATTCACCTGTGGTGGGGGTCACTCGCCTGTGGTGGTAGGAGTGGGATAGCAAGTGTCCTGCTCCATGGCTCTTCCTCCTGGTCTTGTTTTTGAGCTTACCTCTCTCTTTTTATTGTTTCTGGAGGCTGCAGGGCTCTGATGACTCTTGGGTCTCTGTTTCCCTGAGGACTGGGGTCATAGGAACATGTTGGCCATGCCCAGCTGTTCTACCTGGGATCTGGAGATTTGAGCTCAGGCAGACTCAGAGCCCCTCATGCTTGCACAGAAAATGCACGTCACTCCAGCCCTAGCAGCACTTGGGTAGACTACATTATATTACTTACAAAATTCACAAAGAAATATGTATCTATATATACTGTTCTCATAATGTGCAAATGTATTTATTATAAAAGCATAGACTGAAGGCCATGACCTGTGTCTCCTCTTAACATAGCTAATGCTGAGGGCTAGTGCCCTGCAAATGAGTGGTGTTTTTTGGCAAAGCATGGCACAGGGCCAGCTCCACTCCTAAAAGCCACCCCGGATGTAGCTGTAAGGAGAGCCTCATGGGTTTTTTTTCACTTTCCCTGGACTTTACCTCCCACTGGCCTATATTCACCATGCCTGAGATTCTGGAAATCACCCTTTGCGGCCTTGCTGCTCTCTCCCTTCACCACCTTCCAGCTTCCTTCTTTAGCAGAGCACTCTCTGTGTGCTGCCATGTGCAAGGTGTCTGAAATAGAAAGGGTAGAAGTCAGCCATCAAATGCTGAACAACTGTGGTGGGAAGCTATGGCAGGATGGTTCCAAGGTGGAAGGGTCTTTACTGAAAGTGATCAGCAAAGCTTTTGAGAGAAGATGGGGACTCAGGGTGAGCTCCATTGAGAGGGGAGTAAGAGGCATGACAATATGGGCTGGGGGAGATATGAACATGGGTCTAGAATCAGGAATATATAAAACTTGTAGGTGGAAGCAAGGCTGCAGGGGGCAGTCTGTAGTCCAAGATTCCTGAGAAGTAGGCATTGTATAATTGGCTGCCTGTCACCAAGGGAAAAGATGGTGAGCCTGGCATTTTTCAAAGCATCTGCCACAGAACATTAGTGCCGAGTGATGTTCTACGAATGCAGATCATAATTTACATGTTTAGGAGGTGCTGCATAATATATTTTCTTTGAAGATTTTCAACACACATCAGTGTACTAAAACATTTTGGAAGTCCTTCAGAGAATATAATAATAAAACAAACCCTGGCTTGCACTGTTTTGTGCAGCATTTCCCACACTTATAAGCCGCTGTGGAATTAAATGTTCCACAAAACACCTTGTGTGGGCAGGCAGTGGGAGCCAGTGGAGCATTGAGAGAGTGAAGTTCACTGATGGGATGGAGAAGAAACTCCCTGAGGTCGGAGAGAAGAGGTTTGGAGTAGATACAGATGTGTCTCCCACCTGCTGCCATGGCTGACCCTATGATTCTGGGAAGAAATTGGCTGTTATGGTAAATGCAGAAGGGCGTGTACTCATTCCTTACCACTGGGAGTATTTACTGCCCATGGGTATTATTAATGCAGCTCAGTGGCTATGCCAAGAGAAGCATATATATACGTAAGCTTCTATAGACTGGCAGCCTTTTGACCTCAGACCCTGCCTGCCTTCTTTGTTCAGTCAATGGCTGAGTGCATCTTCCAAGGGCCAGCTTGAGTCACAACTCCTTTCTGTAGTTCTTGATGCCTGCCCTTGTATTGCCTCTCCACTCATGATCTTTCCTTTTGTAATGTCAGGAGCAAGTAATCAGGACACACAATCCGGTTCTTAAGTACAATTTTCCCTTGTCACCTGCTTAGGGCACAGGTATATTATCTGATAAATGGCCTCTGTGACACTGTATGTTTGGTTTTCAAATGGAATCTGGAAAACTGAACATTCAAAAAGCTCATCTTCTGCCAGTCAAAATGAGGATGGAAGAATTGAACCCATATACTTTGATCCTCAGGAAAGTGACTTTGGGTGCCAAGCCCTCAGTGTTTATTATGGATGTGTTTCTTTATTAAGGTCGATGAAGAAGCTAACAGCTTGCAGGACAATGAATTAACAAAGTAAAATGAAAGGACAATAAACCCGCTGCCTGGTCCAGTTCTACTCTGTTTCTGGGGCAGTATTATCATGAGATAAAGACATTTTCCAGGACAGAACATTTGCACTAGCCTCTTTGGTAATTTCTTGACTCCCATGCTGGCCTACCTACAATTACTTTCTCCCATTGCCAACGTCCAGGGCCATGCCTGAAGGAATAATTAGATCACATCTCTCTGCTAGCCCCTGGGCTCTAGAAGTTTGCACGCTATACAGTGCAAGCTACAGAGCTTTTCCCTGGTTCAGAGACTTGCTTATCTTGGCCTCTGAACCCCTCAACCACTTCACTCTAATACCCATCCCTGTGCTGGCCTCTGCATTTCTCAGAACGCTATACTTTTGACAGCCTTGCAGACTTCAGCCCAGCTGCCCCCAATCTTGACATGGTAGCTCTCTCCCTTTTCAGCCTTCAATGTCAGATCCACACAGCCATTCTCTTTCTACCCATCTTACTATTTTAATTCATAGTGTGGCCCTTAGCACTTGGGTGATAGGGATAGGATTCCATGGATGGGACCATATGTCTTGTTTCTCAGCTGAGATCTAAGATAAATGTATGAATAAATACTAGCTCTTCCTCAGACAGCTATGGGGTCTAAGCTCTGGAACCTTTTAAGAGTTTAACTTAGTTATTTTGGGGGTGGGAAGGACAGGGTCTCATGTAGCCCAGACTGGCCTCAAACTTACTTTGTAGCTTCAGTTGAACTTAAACTTCTGATTCTCCTGCCATCAACTCCTAAATGCTTGAATTCCAGGCTTGCACCACCATACCTGGTTTTATACATGCTAAGCAGGCACTCAGCTCACTGAACTACAGCCCCAGCCTGCTCTGGAGAATTCTGTAAAGAGTATTCCTTTATCTATAAAACAGCTAAAAGAATACTTGCATCACAGAGAAATAGGAAGAAATACATTGGAAAAAATCACTGCCAGTGGCTTTTGGCAAACATTAGCTAGCACTATTGCTCAAATCAAGTCAATTACCTTTTGGTAAAATGCAGATGATATTTGTTTTCTAGGAATTTTTCAAAGATAAAAATAAGGCATATGATACAATAAATGTGCAAATATTTAGAGGAAAGTTTTACATACTACAAGAATTTTTTTTCTTCTGTGTAATGATGGTGCAGGAAAGAAGCAATAGATTTCATTTTATTTATTTTTTAAAAGTAATTTATTTACTTATTTGTAAGCAAGAGGGAATGGTGACATATGGGTGTATCAGGGCCTCTTGCTGCTACAAACCAACTCCAGATGTGTTGCTTTGTATGTCTGTTTTTATATAGGAATTGGGGAATCAAACCTGGGTTGGTAGGCTTTGCAAGTAAGTGCCTTTAACAATGAGCCATTTCCCTTGCCCAATAGAGAGTCATGAAGATTGTTAGAAACAAAACAAAGCAAAATAAAAAAAAACAATCCCCACCATGCTAGTCTGGAGCATGCAAGGCTTCTAGCTAAAAGTAAAACATGTGGGGCAGGAATTGGCCCAGAAAAAGCAAGGTCACAGCTGACCTAATGGAAAACTGGAATGG
The DNA here is from genome assembly GCF_020740685.1 of Jaculus jaculus. NCBI lineage: Eukaryota > Metazoa > Chordata > Mammalia > Rodentia > Dipodidae > Jaculus > Jaculus jaculus. The sequence continues at coordinate 77,945,893 of NC_059107.1, read as the reverse complement.
GTAGAGGCCATAATTTCTAAAGCTCTTTGCAGCCAGGACTTGAAGCCTGTCTGAAATCATGTTACCTTCTTGCTCACAGTATTAGCCAGGCTGGCTGCCTGGACCCACACTCTAATAGAGACATGGATACGGCCATGTGGGTGGCTTTCAGTTTACTAGTAGTTACATTTGTAAAATGTACAAAGAAAAAAAATTTTTAAAACTATTTTATTTATTTATTTAAGAGAGGGAAGAGGGAGAGAGAGAGAGAGAAAGAGAGAGGGAGAGAGAATGGGCACACCAGGGCCACCAGCCACTGCAAACAAACTCCAGACACATGTGCCACCTTGTGCAACTGGCTTACATGGGTACTGGGGAAATAAAACCTAGGTCCTTAGGCTTTGCAGACAAGTGCCTTAACCACTGACCCATCTTGCCAGCCCAAGAGAAAATAATTTTAATATATCTTATTGAACCTAACATATCAACTCAATGTGTCTTTAAAAATCTAGGATGTATTTTGCATTCATGGTATATGTCACTTTTGATAGCCACATCAAATGTTCAGTAGCCATGGGTGGCAGCTCTAGACTTTATTTTTAAGGTGTTTAGGACTAGAGTCATCTTTTGCTACTAATGGAGTGAAAATCATTTTAAAAACATAATGGTGGTGAATACCAGGGAGATCCAAGACCCATCAAAATGACAAGAGAAGTCAAATGCTTAGCACTGGACAAAGAATCATCTATATCACACTCATCAAAGCCCAGGAAACATTACAGGGGAAGTGAACGATTAAATATGAGAGCTAATCTCACTGCTAACCAGAGAACCTTCTTCACGGACATGGTGGTAGACAATGAAAAGATTCAACATTTATCAAAGCATAAAATAAGAGGCTTCTGAGAGTTCAACACTAAAGGAGACTTCTAACATGCCCCCCAAGACTCAGGGACCATGGAGAAGACAGCATGGAAAGAATGTAAGAGCCACTGGGTGGGAAGGTGGATTGTAAGGCATTGTCCTTCCCATAGAAACTGACTGGTACATTAATGACTCCACAGTGATTATAGTTACCTCTACTGAGGAGGGTCCTCAGTAGACTGAAGGTAGGGGAGAGGGGACAAAACAGAATAACCTAATGGGAATAAGACCATTTTGTAGCATGTTCCCATATTAAACTTCCTAATATACTCATTTAAAAAAAGGTCTTGGAGGGTTGGAAAGATTGTTCAGTGGTTAAAGGCACCTGCTTGCAAAGCCTTTATGTCCCAGGTTGGAGTCCCCAGTACCCATGTAATGCTAGATGCTCAAAGTGGCGCATGCATCTGAAGTTTGTTTGCAGTGGCAAGAGACCCTGGCCTGCCCTTTCTTTCTCTTTCTTCCCTTCTCTCTGTCTCTCCTTGCAAATAAATTAAAGAAGGTCCTGAGGCTGGGAGATGGCTCAGCAGTTAAAGGTGCTTGACTACAAACTTTCTGGCCTGAGATCAACTCCACAACAATGAGAATCTGGAAGCAAAGTGGCATACATGTCTATAATCCGAATGCACCTCCATCAATGAGAAGGGAGCCAGGAGGATCCAGACACCAGAGAAAGTGGCACACATGTGTGGGGAGAGGAGGAGGAGCAAGGGAAGCTCTGTCTCAAGGAGGATGGAAGGAAAGGATAAAAATCCCGAGGATGTCTTCAGACCTCCACATGCACATACACATGCATACACACACCATACACATCCACACATACATGTATCCTGTGTATTGTGTGTGTATACAGTATGCGTGGCATATGCATGTGTGTATAGATGCACACATGTTGTGTATGTAAATACAGAAGCTAAAGGAGAACTTTGGGTGTGCTTTTCTATTGCTTATCTGTGTGCTTATGTAGATTCTGAGGAATCAAACTCAAGGTGTCTCAGGCCTTCCATAGTCCTTATGATTAAGTGGCAAGTGCTCTTAACTGCTGAGCCATCTCCCTGGCTCCCATGGAAATGTTTTAATTCTCAGGGCAATAAAGAATCATTGATACATGCAAAGCTATATTTGAAACTATATATGTGTCTATTAATCATCTATCATTATTTGCATTTTCTTTTTTATTTCGTTGAGACAGGGTCTCATATGGTCCATGCTGGTTTCAAACTCACTATGTAGTCACAATTGCTAGTCTTCCTGCTTTTGTTTTCTAAATGCTAGAATTACAAGTGTGTACCAGTATACCTGGTTTATGCATTGCTAAAGATGGAACCCTGGGCTTTATGTGTGCTAGGCAAGCACTCTCTAACTGAGCTATTATATCTTCAGCCCCCCATCTATCTACCTATCTACCACCTATTTACCTACCTATGATGTATGTCTTCTAGATGACTATAGGTATTTCTAATTGAAAACCAAATCCTGTTTTCCTTCTGTAGCATTATTTCAGGGAAGATTTATAAGAAGCTTGGTGTTTTCATGGAGAAACTATTTTTTTTTCTGATATGGTTTACAAAGCTAAAGAATTTCAACAAACTGTTGCCATTGAAACAAAATTAAACTTGGAAGAGGATGAGAACTAAGCATGAAAGAATGGGCTTCAGAGAGCAGAATTATTATGGAGGAAAGTCCAAAAATTATGTGTTCCCTGTTGACCCATAAATCTATTATCAGTCTACTCTTAAACTTCTTTTGGACCCAGACTGGGCAAGACAAGGCTCCCAGCCTGAATATGTTAAGTCTCAGAGGGTCAGAGCAGTCACTCTAGCACTCGAGCCTGGGAAATCTGAGTGTATAAGCCATACTGCTAGATGAAAGCACATGGGCATACTAGCTCCTTTGGAAGCCTCCAATCTACTTAGACTGGCCTGGTGGGATGTTGGCCTGATGCTAGTTATCTGTGATGTCCTGTTTGTGCCAGAAGGTTATTTGATCTAATAGCAAACTCAGTTGCAATACAGTCCCGTCCCTGGCAGAGGATCCAGTGCAGAACCAGTGAGGTAGCTGGTAGTATAGGGGTAGACATGGGCTCTGGGGAGCTCCTATGTCTTTTGTTCTGGTTTTGGGGGGCTGTGCCTACTGTTTGCAAACACAGAAGGAGACCTCAGTTCTAAAGTTGCCTTGCCTGTCAATGGAGGATGCATGGCTTCTATGAGGCCAGCAGTGTGACTAGGCATTAAGGAGCCAGCCTCACAAGGTCTGGTGTGAATGTTCCTTTCTATTACTCTCTACCAGCACACTCAAGAACCCCAACCTGCTTTGGTGAGAACTTCTTCTTGCTGTCTAGAAGGAGAAAGGAGGGAACACTCTCTGTCTTGCAAAGGACAATTCCACCATGGCCTGTGTTATTACCTAAACCACTTAGGCTGTCTGTGACTATGTTTAACTTTGCAGACTCTGACTTTTAGAGTTTCCAGTAATTATTTCTCCCTAGTAAGTAGGAGAGTATATGGAAAGTATCATACAAAATCCACCCCTTGGGAAGCTGAATTCAAGTCAGAGCTCAAAGTCCAGGTACTGAAACCCGTGTCTAGTGCAGCTTTGAGGGCCACAGCATTCAAGGGGCAACTCAGTGCAGATGTGGGGTGAAACTCAGAAATAGTGTTGAAACTTTCATATATGGAACAAATCCTGCCCCCTTCCAAAGTGACTTTGTTTCTAAGGGTATTGGCCAACAAAATGAAAAAAACACTAAATACATCACAAATTTATTTTTATGACATTTGTTTTAGACAAGACTAGTTAGGCCTCAGTTTTTAAAATTAACTTTGTGTTTTCAAACAAGCCTTTAAGACGTCAAAGTTATTAATAGTTGGCAATGACAAAAATGTGGACAATAACTATAATGAGATTTAGTGTTTTTTTTTCTTTTCAGATTTAGTATTTTGATAACCCTCTATTAACCTCATCTATCTGGAGCTGCTCCTTTGAGACTTTGTGAACTTCTCTCCTTATTAGGACATCCTGTGACTTGCTACTAAGACTCAACACCTTATAAAGAGGGCATTGTACAAGTTATAAATAGCTGTGACTCCCTGGGACAAGGAAACAACCAGAGTTACTTTCTTAGTGAAATAAGGAAAAGTGGAAAGGCAAAATGAATTATGAGCCCTTCCTCAAATTGCCTTCAGACTTGTCAGAAAGTGAAAATAAGTGCTGATTAAAATGAAAATGGGCTAAACTGTGGCATAAGCTGGAAGCAGTCAAGATCAGGAGGGGGCTCTGGAGGTGAGACGTCGCCAGAGGATTTGAGACTAAAGGCTGAAGAGCAGAGCCAGGAGTGGGGTGTAGCTACTCTCTCCTTTATCTTACCTGTATTCCTCCCTTAGTTCCTCTCCATTTGAGCCCACATACTTGTTCCTTCTGGCCAGAAGCCCTTTCCCTCCCTTTATCCCTTCTTCAGGTCCTAGCTAAGTGAGCTCCTTTCTTTTGAAGTTTTCCTTGAGCGCCTGGCCGAGGTTAAACCTCCTCTGCTCCATGTTCCCAGAGAACTCCAAACTACTCCCCCACACTTACCACCTGTAACTTTAATTCACTGATCTTTCCATACTAGTCTACTGTGCATGCCACAAAGCAGGGACTCTGCTGGCTCCTGCAAAGTCCCACCTGCCTGGGCTGGTGCTTGCCAGGGGGAGGGCCCAGGACCTCTTTGTCCAGTGATGGGTATATACCATCCTAGACAGTGTTGGCGGTAGAAGAGGAGGCAGGAAGAAGTGGGAGCCAGGGACATTAAAGGAACTGTGGCTAACATGGGAACACAGTTCATAGAGGAGGCCAAATTTTGGTACATTGGGCAAGATATAAAAATGGGATGACACTGGAGGTACAGGACGGGAGGACAGGAAGGGAGGTTACTGATGTCAAGGACTTGTTTTGTCTTTCAAAATTGGCTCAATCTCTCTTAGAAAGGTCAACCTTAAGGAAGGGCTCCAGAAGAGCTTGGGCAGCGCAGGGCTGTCGGCCCTACTTGTGCCGCTTCCACTAATACCCTGTGTGCTATGTGAGCCTCATCTTTCTCTTAGGCAAGAAAAGGGCAAATTAATGAAGTGATGGAGAGCAAGTGAGATGCTCTGGCTAGGAAGATGTGGGGAATCCCTCCAGTACCTTCCCAGCTCTCAGCTTTGTCACTGAGAAAGAAGGCACTAGGCATATGAGGTTTTCCAGCCAGCCCCTTCTTGAGACAGAGGGTATGATGAGGTAAGGTGGTGATGGAGACATTGAAAGAAGATGGACCTGTGTGGATGGCCAATAGTGGCTTGGGTCTCCCATGTAATGCTCTGGAAGCCCAGCTTTGAGGGCAGGTTTGACTATCTGTGATTCAGCCCAACAACACTCTTGGGCTAGAAAAGAATTTCCTTCCATAAAGGTGCTTCACAGAGCTCCTAATGGAGATCTTTCTCAGTGCCATCAGCTGAAGGACAGGTCCACAGAAGCCAAGGTAGACAACTAGCTTGGATAAGTAGCCAACTTCCCAAAATATTAAGCATTTGGGTGAAATTCTGACCCTCAGAGCCACGTCTTGGTTCCCTAAATCATGATTCTGTTTGGAAGGAAAGAAAACAAGGTCAGAGAATTTGGACAGAGCACTTTCTAACCCTGCCTTGTCTCATTCATTTGTCTCCAGCAATTACTTCTTCCCTATTTGGTATGTGCAACTCGACACCATGACTTGACCTTCTGTTGTTGCAGCTGCTGGAGATGAGACAATGTGAAGCTAAAAGTCCCATGAAGAGCTAAAAGAGAGATGTGAAGGTACAGTGCTCAAAGAATAGGTGACTTCACACTTACAGGTACTTTCTATACCTACAGAAGGACGTTGGCACACACAGGAAAATCTCAAGCTGTTCTATTTTACAGCATCAACTTTGGTCTTGATTTCTCTGAAAACAGTTAATTTTCCAGGTTTTGCATGCAGTTTTTTTTTTTTCTCTGAGGAGAAGGTGTTTTGACCTTGTTCTTTTTAAACTTGGCAAAGTAATCCAAGAATTCCAAGTACTTATCTCCTCCTTCCAGTGAAACTGCAAAGGAAAGGCTTCCAAGGGTGAGAACTGCAAGAATACTACTGAGAAGTCAAACACTCAGGGTGGCACTCTGCCAAAGCAGAGTTCCCTCTAGGAACAAACAGTTACCATAATTTTCTTTTTTTTCTATGTGACCCACTTCTTAGCAAAGTTTATGAAAGGTCAAGCCCAGCAGCAAGCTGGCCCTATGCTCTAGATCTGAGGCTTTAGCCTGGTGTCAGATACTGACTGAAAAACCTCAAGATCTGTTTATTCAGAGCCAATGAACACATCACGTAAGAAAAGTAGACTTTCACATAGATAACTTTTTTCCTTTCATCATTGTTGATTTGAATTTAAGGAGATAATTCTTCAGAAAAGTTTTTCATACATGTTGAAATATAACTGAAATTTTCTGAGATCTTTTTCAGGAGCCAAAATGCCTTCTGTGTGGTCAGGGTGAGGGATGTGGGTGTCTGGGGCACCAGGAGGCATTTATGCCTTGGTCCTGGCACCACCTTGAACTTCCTGAAGTTCCTGCCTTAGATGCCTTACACACCTCATTCCAGCTCCTGTATGTACCTGGTCACCTCTGTTTGATCTTCCATGGGTACTACCTACTTCATTTGGGAAAGTTGAAGAGCAAACCCACTCTTGCCTTCCCAGCTACTATGTTTCCCATAAACGGCTACTTGGGCCAAAACCTGAAGTCCTTGACACCATTCTTATTCTCCACACTGGGCAGTCACCAAGCCAGTGACTCTGTTTCCTCAAAATCTCTTGCATTTGGACTCTTCCCTCCTCACTGTCACCTCTCATTCTTTACATGTGACACCATGTCACACTGTAGCCACTGTGACCATAAGGATAAATCTGACCATTCTATGCCTACACATACATAGAATCACCACTGTTTCCAGGTGGTTCCTATGACCATCAACCTATGTGCCTCACTGCCTAGCATACTGTCCTCTTCTGTCCCATCTGGCATCTCCCTGAAGGAGCCCAGTCTCACCAGCAGCTCTTCAGTGTCCCTATTATGCCCGTTAATGTTTCAGCTTAGATGTCTCTTTAAGCAGTCACTTTTGACTCCAAGGCTGACCAGATATCTGCTGGAGAGCATCCCTATACCTCTCACCAGCTCCATCTCAGAGCTTTTAACACTGGGCTATTCTTGGGGACCTGCCTGTTTGTCCCTGCCGACTCAGTGAAGGAGGCACAGCAGCACACAGGGCTCAGCTCATAGAAGGTGATTAACAGGTCCATACTTATTGTTAAAGGGAGCTCAGGGATCCCTGTATGGATGGTCAGATCTAGAAGATGTAGAATGCTGAATTCATGCATCAGATTAGCCTCTTGCCAGCGGACTTGGAAAGGTGGACCCTTTCCTGAGTTTTAGCTTCTGTTCAATAAATAGAGGTCATAGGTGTCCCCACATGTCACATTAGGATATGTGCTTCTGTAATCTTTTGCAGTTAGTGCAGTAATGAGCCCTTTCTTCTCATTAACCATACACTGAACTTCAGACAGCCAGCATGAAATCTGCTCTACTGGGCATCACCAGTGCCCATCCTAGACATGGATCCTAAGCAGGAGTGTAGTAGATGTTTGAGGGAAAGGAACCACTCAAGCCTTAGAAATCAGACATGAAGGGAGGAAAAAAAGAAAGACAAGGGGAAGAAGAAAGAGAGGATGCAAATCTTGTGAAGGAAGAAGGCAGAGAAGCAGGGTGAAGAACTTCCCTGAGGTCCATGCACTACATAAGGCCCACCTACTTTACAAGCACCAAGCTGAGGACACTCCCCTGGGAGACAACCTGCCCAGGCCATTCTATCCGCTGTGATAGCACAGAGACATGGTGTCCATGGGACGGACCTCTCTCCCTTACTGGAAACAGCTCTGCACAAGGAAGCCCTGGGCCTGGAGCTCCAGAAGAGGATTTCACAACTTCCAGGGCTGTGTTTAGATAGGTTTTAAACATTCTTTACATGCATCATACATGTGCATCCTTGGGTCCCTTGTGATTGCAAGGAGACCTGGCCTTTCAAAACAAGCTCAGAGGTCTGTGTGCACAGAGTAATGGAATATACCAGCCTCCTGATGCCAGATCTGAGAGCAACCAAGGAGTTGAAGAAGAGAAATCCAGCCTACTGGGTCATCCTGGAACATGTGAGGGCTGGGGTTGACACTGTGTAAAAATATTGGGGAGAGGGGCTGGAGAGATGGCTTAGCGGTTAAGCGCTTGCCTGTGAAGCCTAAGGACCCCGGTTCGAGGCTCGGTTCCCCAGGTCCCACGTTAGCCAGATGCACAAGGGAGCGCACGCGTCTGGAGTTCGTTTGCAGAGGCTGGAAGCCCTGGTGTGCCCATTCTCTCTCTCTCCCTCTATCTGTCTTTCTCTCTGTGTCTGTCGCTCTCAAATAAATAAATAAAAAATTAAAAAAAATATTGGGGAGGGCTACTGAAAGACACATTAAATTCCAGCCACAAAACCATGGGACAGTTGCATTTTCTCTTTTTCCAGCCATATTAACAGCAACTAGAATCTGGATTAACATTCCCTTCATGAGAGGAAAGGATAGATGAAAACATAGGAGGATTGTGACTGTCTACTTCCTTTATGCCTAGGATACTCTTTGGGTTTCTGAAGGACTGTGGAGTCTTGCCTTTAAATTGTACCAGGAATGAAAGAGAAGATGCCATCTGCCTGGAAAGTGGGGATTTGGATCAGCTCACTTGTTATCAGCTCTGTCTGCTTTATCTAATTGATTCACCTGGATATCCCACACCTCATCCCAGACAATTCAATAGGGCCTTTGGAGTTCAGGCTATAAATCACTGGAATCCATAAAAATGTGATCTATAATTTTCCTGATCTTTCATACTTAACAATGCACTTGAAATTGGTGATCTAGGCCCAGAACTGTCCACCTGGGAAAAATTCTGCAACTGATCAGGGCTTATTATTTTCATTTAAATCTAGACAAGTTATTATTCCAAACTAGTCATAGAGACATATAAGAAAGCAGTGTATCATTGGTCAAATGTACACAAGAATGTTGTTTAGATCCCAAGATTCACCCGCTATAGGAGCTGCGTGCTGAACCCTGGCCTGGTAGTATAACTTGTTTTATCCCTGTGTGGTAACTTTAGTTACTACAGTAAGAAAATAGCCATGGAAAAGTTAACACTAAAATACCCAAAGAAAAAGCAGGTCCAGACAATTGATGAGAGAGAAATTTAACATTTGGAAAATTGTCCCACTAACCATAAGGAAACAAAACTAGATTTCTGTGAGACAGCTGAGTTTCCTGATAATGCTGATGGAAGGTTAATTTGTACGTCTTTCAGGAAAGCCACTTGGCAATGTGTATGACAGCCTTAGCCCTTTGCATCTGATTGATCCAGTAGAAAGCTAGGCATTTATCCTAAGGAACATTCATGGATGTGTACAATGATTTGGCATTATGAATACTGACTATAGCTGGTTCCAATAACAATCACTTAGAAATAAATATTCTAAAAGGAAAAAAATATACCATGAAATATGACACAACCATCCAGGGGATGTAGTGGTATGGAAAGCTTACTCCCTGAATGCATTGAAGAGATGAAAACAGGTTACAAAATGGGAGGCATAACACGACCCCAAAACAGCCAGCTGAAAAAACTCAAAAGCCCTTTAAATTTTCTTTCTAAAGCCAAGCATTCTGAAGTCTTTCAGCCATTTTTCCTTGAAAGATGAACCAAAATATTCAACTCAAAGAGTGGTCCAGGTGTGTAGGAAGCCTTGAGGACAATCCTGCAAAATGTCCAAGGGAAACTTTCTTGTCTTTGTCCCATATGTTCTGCTTTGGCAATGCCACATTGAAGGCATGGGCCTGGCCAGGAGCTCTCTGTGTGGACAGGCTCAACATGGAAACAGTGAACCATGCCGACAAGCTAACAGAAGTTCATTAAGCAGAGAGTAGGGGAAACTGGATCATGCAAAGTTACAGTGAGCAATTAGTCCAATGAGAATGAGGTAAAGGAACTGGAGGTGAGCATCAGATGAAATGGAACCCTAATGATCAGTCAACTTAAGAATTTGTGTTCCCTACTTTGCCAAACCTGAAGCCAAGAAGGGTGCGTTAAAACCTGTGATTAATGAAGAGCATCCCCGTGGCTATTTATTGGAAGCAGGAGAAGGCTTATGCTGAGAACACCAGATGTTTAGTAAACTTTTAAAGTTTTATGATCAGTCATGTCACTGGTTTGCTACTTAAGTGGTTCTTCTGGAATTTTCTTGTCTATTTTCTTGCCATGTCCCCTGCTGCTATCCCATTCAGGTTTCTCCTGATATGGTACTTGCCTAGCTCTCAGGAGGTGGGCACTAAATGCTGGAAAGGGTGGTGGCTTAGAACTCAGGCTTCTCACAGCCCTGCTCAGTAGTGGGGGATAGAGGCTCTCAGGCCTCTCCCTTGGAGGCTACTTTGGGGGACCAGGCCTGTATCTGTCATTCAGGGTGCGTGAGCTGGAGAAGCAGGGAGCAGATAGGAACCAGGAAAGAATAACTGCCAGGCTTCCGTGAGTTCAACATGTGTTTGAAGCTATTCAGACAGCGACGAAGAATGCAATTGGGATATTTTTTATTTTGTTTTGTTTTAAAGGAAAAACTCAGAACCTGTGACTCTTGTTCACAAGCACATGGCTAGTTGCAGTCATTGTGAGTTTATGGAAAATGTGGTCAGCCCCATAAATCAGGGCTGAGGAATTCTTACAATCATCACTGGACAAAACATGCAGGTCTGTAGCGAGTCTCCTGAGGTTATGCCAAACAAAACAGAGTGAACCAGCAGACTACGCAACAGTTCAGTCCTTTCCTTGGGATTCAGTCCTGAGCATCCATAGGCAGCCAAGTTCTGGTTCCCATCTACCCTATTTGCTCTTGTGCACTTCCTTGTGTCCTTGGAGAAGTCTGTGGCCACTGCCATGACTGCCAGGGCACAATTCTTCACATCCATTTCTCTCACATGCGTTGCAATGTTAATAAGACTTCAAAGAAAGTTTGTAGAAAAGTAAACTGGTTGATCATAGTCTGACACAATGCTGAGGACAGGTTCAAAGGCACCAATTCTTAGACTTCCTGAACATCAAATGCATTGTTTTGTGGAACTGTGTTTCTCAAAAGCACATGAAATATTGTCCATGCTAACAGGAGCTTTCACTCAGAATTAGTAACTGAGATTCATTCAGGTGTAACTCCCTAGAGGACATTTCACCTGTTGATTCTGCTGCTCTTGGACTCACGCAGCCAGACCTGTGCCCCGAGCAGCGAATGCTAGAGGTGCACCTTGCTGTCAGGCTGCCCTACTCTGTGAGTTCATTTCTGTCAAACTGGTCAGTAGAGAATGAAATATTAGTATGTTTTAGTGGAGAAGTTTTTCAGTTGATGAAAAAAGGAAAGAAAAAAAAAAGCATGTTCTTCCACAAAAATATACCCACTGAGCCTTACTTTAGGTATGTTCGCATTATTTCTACCTTTGAAATTGTTCTTATCTTTGATTTAATGTCTTTAAATTTCATCAGTGTTTTTACAGGATGGCCAAGAAATAAAATATCATAAAGTGGCAGTTGTGAAATAACTTATGGAAAGCAGGCAGAGGTATTGAGAACAGAGAGATGGAGAGACATTTTCTCCAAGGAAATGATTAAGAAAAAAATGGAACAATGATAATCCATAGTGGTTGCATTACATTTTAAAAGGAAGTATGGTTCAATTTTTTTCCCTACATTTGTTTTTCATTTTTTTTTGCACATGTTCATGATGTATATGAGTGCGTGAGGTCAGAGAACAATTTTTCAGGGTTGATCTTCAACTTCCACCTCCTTTTTTTTTTTTTTTTTATATTTGAAGTAGGGTCTCATTCTAGTCCAGGTTGACCTAGAATTCACTATGTAGTCTAATGGTTGCCTTAAACTCACAGTGATCCTCTTTCCCCTGCCACCCAACTGCTGGGATTAGAGTGTGCTACCACACCAGACTTTCACCTCATTTTGTTATTTATTGCTCCCTTCACAGGGCTAGCTGGTCTGTGAAGGTGTAGAAAATTCTCCTATCTCCCCTCCCTTCTCACTATAGTCATACTGGGGATTAGAGAAGCCCACACACAACTTCTGTCTGGCTCTGGTGCTCACACTTGTGTGACAAGTGCTTTACTCACTGAACCAGGCCCATCTTCATATTTTTCTACCTTCCAACTTAAAGTATAGTGGTAAGAGAATAAAGGGGACACACAACATGTATTAATATTGATGAAATTCATTAAATATATCAAAGTTCCTATTTTACATGTGGCAGGTCAAATATAACAGAATATTGTGTATTGGTTTTCTTCATCTGTACGATAAGTTTTCATGAATGTTAAAAAGAGTCACTTCTTCACAGAAACCAAACTAAATAATTTCTAAGACCAAATACCTCCCTGAGTTCCAGTTTTATGGCCCATGTTAATAGTAATATTTTCACTTTAGAATTTGCTACAGAAATTGGTCCTTGTTTGCCTTCACAGAAACACCAACCAATATTTGTGCCAGGGACTAACCTGGATCAACATTTATATGACCTGGTTTCACAGCAAACTTGCCTATCGGCCCTGCCACAACATGGAGCAAGAACAGCTAGCTGGGCAGCAGGCTGTACAAGCTATGACACTTCAGATCAAATCCCCTTGGCCACAATGCACCCTCTGTCACCACATGCAGAGTGAGATGGCAAGGCCTGTCTGCTCCAGCACTGCTGATGCCTGGTTGGATGGTGGACCAGGCACAGATGTGGGCATCCCACACACACCAACTGCAGTGAAGCTTGGATTCTTGCATCAGTTACCCACAGACAGCAACAAAGCACATATTAAATAATCACAATAACATATGCCAATGACTGAGAGTTTTGGTACGCCATCAGCCACAAGCTAAATGCTTTATAGAATTCCCATCTCCCACAGCCACATCATGAAGAAGTTATCATCATCAACTTCATGAAGGTGGCTTGCCTGAAGTTTTCTAGCCAAGAGGGAAGTGACTTTCAAACCCAAGAAAATCTTACTTGATAAGAGTTTTCAATTAGACACCTTTATTTTGCTTTTGGATAAATAAGCTTTATTTTCAAGGAAGATACAGGTCACTGGGAGTTAGAAATTTTGGTCCCAAGCCTTGTTCTGCAAAAATGGCAGACTAGAAACTGACACTCTCAAGAAGGACTAACAGTGGTATGAGCTTAAGAACTAAGGTTGATTCTAGAAACATTACTTTACCAGCAGAACAAGTTACCCGTTTTTGTCTACTTCCTCATGAAGGTATGGGCTGGCCAGTTCTAGGACAGCTCTGCCTAAATAACTCCTCCTTGTTGGGGACCCTTCTGGCTTAGTCATGACAGCTCCTGGACAACCTCTCACAAGGCTAGAAGCCTCTGAAAGGTCCTGGAAAGTTGGATGGCTGGATCATGCCACCATGCTAGATGCCAGGAACTCTCTGTGGCCCTTTCGCCCTCACTTGTCACACTGTGTCTTACCACTGGCCTGTGTGGCGAGGTCCAAAGGCGTTTCTCCTGGAGCTGCCCAAAGGATGAAGCAGCCCTGCTCCTGATATTTGTAGACTGATAAGCTCAAGCGCAAGTTCCAGGAAGTCTAACCCAGTATATTTCTGTCAAATTTCATTTCAGAAGAGCAAATCAAGCCTTAAGATTTTGCAACAATCAGGATTAAAAAAAAGTCTGATTTGTTACAACATGAAGTAACGAATAGATTGAATATCTGGAGTTATTCTAGCTCTACAAAGACAGAGGGAAAGATAAAAACATGTCTTTGCATATGACCATTAATGCATCTTACCGTGTCTCCTGGCTGTGGCCTCATCACAGATACACGGTCGTATCCTTTCCTCAGTAGGACCCACAAGGCATCGAGTTTTCCCTGAAATAAAACAAATGCACCAAGATTACATATGAAACCAATCTGGTGGACAGTCACTGTAGACACGAAGAACTTGCCATGCCTCTTCCGTCATATCCACAGCACAGCTCTGGCTACATGGTTGTGGCAAGGTTACTCATCCTCCAGCTTCTCAATGCAACATTCAGGTTTCTTGGTTATAGGAGAAGAGATCTTAGGCTCCTCCACCCCAGAGCCCCCCAGTGCTCATGAGGGATAGGTCCTCAGAGCTGAGTGTAGCTCTCTAATTTAACAGGTCCTTCACTGGGGGAGGTAGGAGGGCCAGAGTCAGAGAAGACGTATCTCAGAGGATTCCGTGACAGAACGGCTCAAGCCGGGCATTCTAACTTCCAAGACAGAAGAGGTAGCCTCCAGAATCTAGGCAAGGAGATGGATTCTCTCTTGGGGCCTCTAAAAGTTGCACAGCCTGGTCCTCACCTTGACTTTAGCCCATTGAGACTTGTTTTGGGCTTATGATCTTCAGAACTGTAACATAAGGAATCTGTGTGGTGTTTAGCCTCTAGGTATGCGTAACCGGTGATAACAGTAACAGAAATCCAACACAGAGCTTGTTAGTTCCCAACATATTCTGTGTTCATCTGCTTACTGTAGCCTGCCTCCTGTAATGCCAGCTTCACGCCAGCAGAGGAGGTATGGTTCTGTCCAGTGTTGAATGCCTAGCCCTCATGAGCATCTGGTGCTCAATACATGTTGCTAGGTGATTAGTGATCCTTTATGCTAGGTGCTTTTAACTTGTTAGCAGCTCTAGAGTGGCATGGAGGAAATGGATGGGGGTCAGAGTAAACAAGAAGCTTACCCAAAGACTTGTGACCTGAAGAGCTGTGATGGCAGCCTATCTCTGTTTGACCCCACAACTCACATATTACCAACTGCAGAAAGTCTTCTGGCTAGAGTGCTTCACTATACAGCCTGGAGAACAAGCTTTGGGGACTGTGGGTTGCAACCTGTAAAGTCTTGTGTAATTTTGTGTGTTACAACTAGGATCATTTTTAGGACTCGACGTTTTAAGAAACAGTAGAAAAAATATTAGGGCGAATTGTGTATGGTGAGGGTAAGTGTTATTTGTGTCTGGACATTTCATTTTGGCAGTGTGTGTAGAGTGCCTGCCCATGTGCCAGCATATCTTGGGCCAAAATGTGGCGAATCCTTTCTAAAGGGGAATGTGGAAGGGGTATCTGGGTGCCGGTGCTGGGAAGGTGCGGAAACATCTGTAGCGTTCAGCTTTCTCTACATACAGCCTGCATAGTGGCAGCATTCACTTACGAGTCACCTCACAGGACTTCAGGTTCTGACATCACTCTCCGGAGGGTTAAACACACATGGCACTTTGAATCTCTGACAACTCTTGTTCGAACTCCTATGGATTAAATGTGATCTTGCCATGTACAGAGTTTCTCATCTCCTTTTGCAAAGAATTTACAAAAGTCTTGAAAATATTTTGAAATGGCTTTGGTGTGCTGGACAGAATCACTTCTGCATTTAGCAGGACTTTCTGTCCCAAACAACCTATCCATCAGGTACACGTTTTTCTTGAAGGGTTTCTGGGATAAGCACTTATGGTTAGGGTATAACAGGTAGACTTCCTGGATGAGTGCCTTCCTTTCTTTCCCTTTCTGTGGACAGGGAAGGATGGACTTCGTACATCAGCCCACCCACAGTAATATGTTTGCTTATGGCTCAGTTCCTGGAAAAATGAGAGAAGGAATGACAGGGGCCCAAAAGAAGGAAATTTGGATGTTGAAAAAAGGTATTAATGAACTCTGGATAAATTTAAAACTCCATGCCTAGCAAAAGTGTAGAAACCACCTGGATGTGCAGACCCAGGAGGCAGAAGTAAGTTTTATTCCTTTGTGGAAGCAGAGACAGGGCCAAGCTTAGACGGGAAGCACTGAAGTCTAACTACAGGGCCTGTAGTTCTCTTCCCTTCTGAACCTGCAGCACGGATATCTCCTTAAGCCTACTTTCCTCATTTTTAAAATGGGGGTAATAATGCAGTCTATTATTGAAGCTAGGCACTTATCTCAGGGAAAATATTTATGGCCTTATCTCTGATAGAAGTAAAGTCATTTAATGGTAATTTGGAAAACTGCAGAAAGATGGAAAAAATAGTTTAGAGTATAGTGCAGTCAGTGGCAGTTATTAAGCACATATATGTCTCTCTTCTATGTTCTGCCAACCTTTTCCCTCTAAGCCAATTACTTTTTTTTTTTTTTTTTTTGTAGCTGAGTGTGGTGGCACATGCCTGTAATCCCAGCACTCAGGAGGCAGAGGTAGGAGTCTGAGGCCACCCTGGGACTACAGACTGCTTTACAGGTCAGCCTAAGCTTGAGTGAGAGACCCTGCCTTGAAAAAAAAATGATTTTTATACCTGTATATATAGACAATGGATGCTGGGGAATTGAACCTGGGCTGGCAGGCTCTGCAAGCAAGGGCCTTTAACCATTAAGCCATCTTCCCAGTCCTCAAATCTTAATTGTAATGTTGATGTGTCACAGAAATCTGAAAGCAGACATCACAAAATGAATGAGCTCTTTTCTCTTCATACCTCCTTCCCTTTTGCACACCCCACTTTGGTTCACGGAAAGGCAAGCTGCAAGCAGAGGATCACTGTAACCTCTCTCCACACTCCTTGTTTCTAGCACCAGCCACATCTTGGGGATAGCCTCCCTGTCCCAGCTCTCCTATCACCTGTTTTTGTCCAGGTCTGTCCTGTCGTTTCCATGGTTCTGCCTTGGTCTAGGCCCTCATTCCTTGTCACTCATTCATGACATTTCCTGATTGTTTATTTTTTTAACCTCCTGGCTCCTGGCCTCTTCCCATGTATGGACTGACATAGGATGTTACTGCTAGCTCAAATACATGCACAGTAGTTAATAAAATATCCCCTGAACATCTTACTGCTAGTGTTAAGTTGGACAAGTTATTGAACCTCTCTGTGCCTAGTTTTGCCATTTGTAAAATAGGAGGAGAAATATTTTCTACTTTTGAGGGCTGTTGTGACAACTCAGCCACTTGCAAGCACCTGCACGCCAGTCAGCCTAGACGTGTGCTCCATCCAGGTGAGCCACTACTGCCACCAGCCATTTCAGTCAGGCGCCTTTGTGTTGAATTCTGAATGCCCCACAAATGCATCCAAAGTCCTTGATTTGTGGCATAAGAAAGAACCTGGGTAGCCATACAACCTGTGCCTCTTTCTACTCTGAAATCTGGAGTTTTCACTGGAAGAGTCCAAGGAGCTTAGAAAAACAGTGGCAACTGAGTAAGAGGAGGATAAAAAACAGCTTTAGAGTCAAAGGCAGATGCATAACAAAGGCTGCTGGTTTCTGACTGTGAACTTAAAGAGAGTAGCAATGGGTTGTTCATAATCTCCCTATGGGGCCAGAAGTGCCCCAGGGGATTCTTTTCCTAAAGCCTGGGGGGCTTTAGGACCCTCATCTTTGATGGTCCAGTAGGCACAAGTGGGCACACAGCATGTACTTTAGACCTCAGCTCTCACTCCCCAGGCAAAATGCCAAGCTGCTTCTGTGAAGCTATGACAAAGATTCCACCACAATCCTTTGAAATCTCTGAGCCCCTGCCAGAGCCTGATGGCTAACATTTAAAAATAGCTTTCTTCCATATGAAGTTGACAACAGTTTGACTTCAAAATGAGAAATTTACCAATTCCAGGCCCCAGAACTATACGACTCAGCCTCAGACAAAAACGATAGTCAACAGAGAGCTGAACTAGAAGTTCTATGCTAATGCCAGTTCTTTCCACCAGGCTGGAAATGTTTAGGGAACCACCATTCATAGCACCTTGGCAGCTGGATTCCTCTTTTGTTTTTGGCCAGCTGGGTCTTCTGTTTGGTTTTATCTGTCTGAGCTCACTAGAACCTGGGCAAGATGGAGAATGTTGAGGGCAATTTAATTTATAGAGCCATTCTGCATGAACCCCTGAATTTCTATACCTTAAAATAAATGGTAGTGTGACCCAGGCTTGCTCTCCAATGAAATTAATAAATAAATATAACAAGCTTAATGGATAAAGTTGAAAACCTTCCCCCTCTACCACATATACAGTGTAATGCTTTAGTCACTTTTTTCTTTTGGACTTTCTTTAAGAAAAGTTTGGAAGCTTTCTAAAAAGTAAGCAGAGGAGTGCTAAATACGTTCCACACAGCAGCACATGTGACAATATTTAGTGTCCTGGTATGTCTTGCTTGGCTACATACAGCTCTATCCAGGACAGTGTCTAGCTGAATGTACTAACTCCAAGGTCAAGGTGTTTACGTCCAAAGAGGATAGGTGGCCCTGGTAGGAAATAAGCTGAGGACCCTCCCACCCCCAGCCTGCAGACAGACAAGCCGACCCTGACTTTCACAGTCTGCCTATTTTTCAGGGAATATCCTGTCTGCTTGGCAAGCCAGGGTCTGGCTTTTGTCTACCAGCTGTCATTTATGTCACTTCCAGTAATGTGGAGAAGCTACTGTAGAAAGAGAAAAATGGTTTCTCTGAAGTCTACAATCAGTTCCGGCTTTAATCTAGCTGTGGCCATATATCTGGGTATGACTTAACTTGTCTGAAATGGTCAGTCCCAATTTGGTGAGAAGCATGAGGTACTGTAAATCCAGGAGTGAAAACCAAGCAAAGGAAAATGAAGGCTATCTATCAGGGAACTTTTCTCAATCATGAGCCTGGAAGGAGGATGGGGGAAGTGTGGTCTTTGTGTTTAATGTCTTAAATTAGCATGGTGGAAGGATGGGAGAGAGGAGCCACCACATCCCTCTGCACCCCCTTAGTGCACTGGGTTGCTTAGCCACTGTGACCACCTGCTACTCAACTCTGGAACACAAGAAGAAAGTGGGCTTAGTAATATCTATTTCACTATGTCTGTGATTCTGGCCACTTCTGTCCAGGAGCTAGGTGTTTTTCCAGGACCTGCTGATGGTTCTGTGCTAGGTGGAGGACTCACTGTTCACAGCGGTAATGGAAGTGGACTGAGCATGTAGGATCCTTCTCCATGGACTGTCCCTGCCCACCATGTAGCACTTGCAGTCTTTGCAGTTGGCTTCCCTTTGGCTCATGGGAGGAACCAGAGGGAATAAGCATGGTAAAGATTTCAAGTTCAGGTGTTTGTTCCTCCTACTCCCTCCCACCTTCACACCCCAGCCTCCAGCAGTGGCTGAATCCCTACAGGGCAGAGATCTGCACACATTTTCTGGAGACTTTGCTGATCAACAGACAAAACTGAGGATAATACTATAAAATCACTTAAAAATGTCAAAGCCACCCTTTTTTTGCAGGACATATATAAACAGGTGGAGGGGCAGATTAAGATGGCTGACTACTGTCCTACAGCCATAGCTCTGGGTAGGTATGTTCTTTCTCAAAATTGTTCCTCTCCCTACAACCCAGTATAGCCATTTTCCCTTTGTCTTTCAGGTCTGGGGCATAATAACTCCTCTTCTATCCCTGAGTGCCTCACCACCTCTGTGGGCCCCCTCAACTCTGCTCACTGTCTGTTAGCTCAGCACTAGATAGTGTGTCTTTGTGTCAACACAGAACTGTGATGAACACTGTGGAAAGGTTCAAGAAGGGGCAGAATAGTTTGTGCCATGCAGAGCCCAGTGTTTCATATATGGCTTAGCAAATGTCCACAGGCATGTTCTGTAGAACAGGGCTCAGCATGAAACACGAGCGTGTTTAACAGTATGAGGTCTGAAACTGGTGGCAAGTCTGCCCTTCTGGGCAAAGCTACACATGCTGATACTTCCATTCCTGTCTGTGCTTCTCTTTGTTCCTGCTCATATACACAAGATGACCTCCTTTTCTCTCCTCTTCTTAGACATAGCAAGAAGGTTACTACATCCTTGGATACAGAATAGCAGCATGAGCTGTGTAGTTAAGTATTTTCTTTTTTAAATTTTCTTAAAAATTTTTATTTGCAGGGAGAAAGAGAGAGACAGACAGAGAGACAGAGAAGAGAAGAGAAGAGAAGAGAAGGGAAGAGAAGAGACATGAAGAGAGAATAGGCACACCAGGGCCTCTAGCTGCTGCAAACTCCAGATGCATGTGCCACTTTGTACATCTGGTTTTGCATGGGAACCAGGGAATCAAGCCCTGGTCACTTGCCAGCAAGTACCTTAACCACTAAGCAATCTCTCCAGCCCATCTAATGCTTTCTTTTTTAAAAAACATTTTAATCAATTAACTTATTTATTTGAGAGACATAGAGAGGAAGAGAGAAAAGAGAAAGAGAGAATGGGTGCACCAGGGTCTCCAGCCACTGTAAATGAACTCTGCATGAACTCCACTGCAAATGAACTACACCTTGTGCATCTGGCTTATGTGAGTACTAGGGAATAGAGCCTCAAACCAGGTGCTTAGGCTTTACATGCAAGTGCTTAACTGCTAAGCCATCCCTGATCTAATGCTTTCTTAATTACACCCCTGAAGCAAGAGCTGGTGGAGTTCCTGCTCTATGCCATGTTCAATGCTGGTTACTGGGGCTTACCTGGTATCTTCAGGGGATGAAATTAACTAGGGAGGAGACTCGTAAACCTGAGTCATCTCTCTCATAGCTATGCCCATAGCACTCATCTAGCAGAAGGAATGAGCAGGCATTGGCATTTAGTTGCTCTGCCAGGTAGAGGGGCCTGCAGGCCTGTTCAAGTCTTTAACCATGGTCTTGCCCAGGGGTGGCAAGTCCATTAGGACCACAGGTTTCCTCCATCTTTTCTGTGAGGTAGAGAATCCCAATCTCTTAACATTATATTATTTTAGCAGGTGTGCTGGTGATGAAAATGGTCCTAATGTGAAATGTAATGTCTGTCTCCTTGCTGAGGCTCCTGACATATCATCACTAAGATATGGTCAGAGCTTCTGCCAACTTAAAAAATACAGGAATACAGTTTCTGTCCTCTGAGTCCATGTCCTGTCCTAGGGAATGCTGGCTAGGACCTCTGGTGACAACTTTTCCACTGGGCTTATTTTAAAAGACAAGTGCTGGTCCCACTACTGGAATTTCTGATTCAGTCAGTCTTGGATCAGACCCCTAAATATCCCTAAATATGTATTTCTAGCAAGTTCATGAGAGATACCAGGGACTACTTCCTGAGAACGTGGTTTATTATGTGACTAAGGAGGAACTCCAGGAGTCAGGCTTAAGGGAGAGGAGGAGGCAGCAGGGTGCTGCATGCATGTAAGGCCAACAGTAGGAAGGCTCAGGCAGGAGGATCATGCTGGTGCCTGCAGCTTAGCAGGGCTGTATCAAATAGAAGGGAAAGAACTCCTAGTCAGTGGGGCAACAGAAGAGTGCCTATTGGCCAGCCTGACAACCAATGCCAGGATGATGGAGACAGACACTGAGGATACTCAAAATGCACCAAAGCAGAAATCCAGAAGCTGCTGAGAGCTCAACACTAAAGTAGACTTAAACCACACTCACCACGGCTCAGGGAATTTTGTGTAAGGGGAGGGGGCAGAAAAATTGTATGAGCCACAGAGTGGGAGGGAGGGAGGGAATATCCAAGGGCATTGCCTCCACCCCCACAATGACTGCAGCTCTCACAACTCATAACCCACAACTCCATGGTGAATACCGGCAATTCTACTGAGGAGTGAAGTGGAGCATGGGGGGCGGGGCTGGGAGGGGAATGATGGTACCAATATATGCTGTGTCCATACAAAGTTCCTACTTCATAAAACAGAAAAAATTCTATATTTATATCTCAATGAATCAGACTTTTTAATAAGTTGTTATATATGGAAAAATAAAAGTAAGAATATCCAAGGGGAGTTTGGATAGAGATTTTGAAGGCGCTAGGGAGCATGTTTCACTGGATGAGACAAAGATGTGCAAGCCATTAAGGTTATCACACTTTTGGAGGTCTTCCGTGAGACTTGTACCACCAAGCCTATGATCTGCCCTCTGAAGTCACTTCCAGAAGATCTGACTTAGCCAGGCCCAAGAAGCAACTGGCAGGGCTGAGCACAGAGTAGGTACTTGACAAGCTGATTGAGCCAATACTAATTCCAAGTAGATGTTGAAAATATTTTAGATTTATAAATGTCTTTGTCCATATTCTATTTATTTCATGAAGCTCTAAACCTCCAGGTTTTTTTTTTTTAAATTTATTTGAGAGCAACAGACACAGAGAGAAAGACAGATAGAGGGAGAGAGAGAGAATGGGTGTGCCAGGGCTTCCAGCCTCTGCAAATGAACTCCAGATGCGTGTGCCCCCTTGTGCATCTGGCTAACGTGGGACCTGGGGAATTGAGCCTCGAACCGGGGTCCTTAGGCTTCACAGGCAAGTGCTTAACCGCTAAGCCATCTCTCCAGCCCCCACCAGGTTTTTTTTTTTTTTTTAAAGAAATGAATAAAAAGCTCTCAAATAGAAACTTGATTCTTCAATCAGACTTAATGTTCTTTTGACATCTAAGATGGCAGAAATGAAAATTTAGCTATAAAACAAGGATGTGGTATTAGTCACAAGGTACAGATTCCTGAAAATGACATGACATAAAATCCCCTTTCTTCTCATCTTTGAGAATCCACTTGGCTCCTTCCTGTCTGCACATGTATGCACGCCACTGCATGTTCCTTGCTTGAAAGGGATTAGGAGCACCAGCTGTTTCTCTACAAGCTGCACTTCGCCCACACCTCAGAGTTCAACCCATGCCCCAGGGAGGCTTGTCTTAAAAAGGAATCTCACTGCTTTAAACACAGAAAACCCAAATGGAAATGAGTCGCAGTTCCTGTGAGCCGGAGCTAGCTAAGCTGAGAAACATCTACTAGTGAAGTCTCACTCCTCCACTTGTAATGGCATTTGTTCTTGATTTTATAAAAGCAGGAAATAACTGAGCAAAGGATAAAAACTGTCTCTATTGCTAGTGGAAGAGGGGCAAGGCTGTATATATGGGAGCTAGCTCTCACACTGAGTCTTCCCCTTGAGGCTCAGGAGTGCACCTTGTGTGTTAGCACTGTGGGACTGGAGACAGTAGTCCTGAGTTGGGTTCCAAACCACAGCAGAGCAAAAACTTTGCACAAGTGGATACAGAGTAAGTCTAGAATCTTTAGCTGTGAGGTTCAAGGGTCTTGTCAATTGGTCTAGTGCAGATGTATAAGGGCCAGGGTGAAGAGAAAGGCATTGATCCATCACATGAATTCAAAGCCACAAGCACCAAAGAGATCCTGGAGATAACACCTGCAGCAGGTGTTGCCTCATCTGGCTTAAACTTCCCAGGCAGCCAGAGTCATTTAAGGCCTGGACTTGGAAACAAGAGATGATGGAGAAGAAAGGAAGCTGGCTCACACCCAGGAAGGGGAAGCCCTAGAGGAATTTTGGGGTAGAGACTCACCTTTATGGGTGAGTACCACTTCCGAGGGGAAGAGGGCCGGCGCATGTTGTTGTTGAGATTCCGAGGCTCAGGGAATTCGTACTCCTGCTCTGGCATCTTTACTCTTGCATTCTTTGCCTTTTCCAACTTAGCACCTTCTTCTGTGGAGCCCTTTTCTCCCCAGCGGACCTAACATGTAAGATATAGTAAATAAAATGAGGATGCTCCTTGAGATTAGGATTGCCAAATACATGTGTGGCATGACATACCCATGACCCCAGATCCTCTATCCCTTTGGGTTTGTGGGCCAGGCAAGGGAGGGTATAGGAAAGAGGAAGGGAAGTGGAAAGGGGAAAGAGAGGAAACCATGGGATTGGAGATTTAGAAGAGAAGCTGTACAAGCAGTAAGACATAAATATTTTATTCCAGTGATGAAAGAAACCACTGCGGGGGGGGTGTCTGAGAAGAGTGCCTTGTGAGGACTGACTCATGGAGGACAAGATATGAGGTGCGTAGCTAAAAGGCTGCTCCTCTCATGTCTCTATCTTTGTGTCATATCTACCCCAGACCTCAAGCATGAAGTGTCACCATTTGCTTTGGATCTCTGTCACTGGGAAGTCAGCACATGGATAAATACCCACTGAGCTACGCTCTTACCTCCATCCTTTTAATGCCTCCAACACCTCGCCCACCATAGTAAGAAGCATCAACTGTGGGCCATTTTTTCTTAGGCAGCCCATCATCATCTTCTTCCTGTGGAGAGATTGTGACACATGAAGATAAAGCCCCTGTGGGACAAACATGTCCACTGTGGCAAGGTGGACAGGAACAGAGTTAATGCAGTCACTTTACCTTGGGAAGTCACATGGCCTCCAAGCACATTGTCCTGATCTGTGAAGTGGATGTATGACAGTGCCAGGTGAAGCTGTGGCACAGTCCTTGGACCTGTTCCTTTCCTCTACTCCTTTGCAGGATGCTGTGATTTGAATGTGTCCTTTAGACTTTATGTGTTGGGAATGTAATTCCCAATGCAATAGTGTTGGAAAGAGGGGCCCAACATGAGGAAAATAGGTTGTGAGGGCTATATCCTGACAAAGGGCATTATCCCAGAGTGGCTGTGTTACACAGGTGAACTGGGCTTCTTGCTGTGTGGCCCTCTTGTGCAAGCACTTTCTTGGCCTTGGGATGATGAACTAAGGTCATCAGATGTGGGCCCCTTTCCCTGAACTTCCCAGAGCCACATATCTCCAGAACTGTAAGAAATGTCTCCTTTCTTTACAATGTACTCAGTGTCAGGTACAGTTACAGAAGCAGACAACAGACTAAGATATTGGAGTATTTTACCTAACAAATTTATACTCTTTGGCTTGGGGGGAATTTAAATCTTAAGCCCTGAGTCTTCTGAATCCTACCTGGTGACATGACATTCAAGACTACTTTTAAGAGCTAATGAACACCTTAACAATACCATAGCCAAAAGAAGTCCTGATTTCCCTACTCAAACCTGCCCCTCCTGAGTCTTCTCACCATCCCAGAAGTACCTTGCATTGTTCCTCCTGCAGTCTCCCTCTATTCCCCATCTCATTCTGCCTGCACATTCCATCTCCCTGCTGTACCTCATGTATGGAACATCACAGCTTGCAGCACAATGTGCTTCAGGGTGTCCAGCCTTTCTCCTCTATCCATTTTTCACTCTCATGTGGGTGGGGCTCTGGAGAAGGTGGGCCTTCCAGGCAGAGCCTAGGTACAGGGCCCACCCAGGCATCTCACAACTGGGAATGCCTAGATTTAAGAAGCCAGCTCCTACTCTCCTGATCCTCAAGCCTCGTGTTAGTTCCTGACTCAAGCTTGCTAGCCAAACTCAACAGCAGCAAAAGTCAATGCCAAGGTTAGACCAGAGGGAGAGTCAGAGTTTCCTTACAGTAAGCACGGCTGTTTATGCATCAGAGCTAGAAGTGTTTTGCAATCCCAGGAAGAGAAGGGAACCTTTGATGTAGCTTTTCATTTGGCCAAAAGTTGAAGGAGTAAACTCACTGACCAGAGTGTCCACTCTAACAGTCAGCAGTATGTAAGGGTCAGTTGTCTACATCTAGTTAAAGATAAAGGTTATGGGACATTTCTCCTACCCTACTGCCCTTGAAGGACATATCTATTAGGGGAAAACTACCAGCATAGAATCTTTTCTTTTTTCTTTCTTTCTTTCTTTTTTTTTTTAAGTAAAGAAACTTTGGTGTCTTCTGCAATTCAGGACTGCTTAGGGGCTAAGGAGAAACAAACAGACTAAGGACCCCAGAGCAGGAACAGAGAGGCCGTCTGCACTCACGGTGGCGGAATGCTGTCCTCTCAAGTAAGAGTCCCCGCAAGGATGGCAAAGTGCCTGGGGATCATGGGCAGTGCATTTGCAGATGGCATCCAGCAAACAAATAGGATGAAACAACACAGAAGCAGGAGTCAGCAGTGGCTGGGAGAAGCCCTGTTTCCCAGCAGGGGAAGTTATGTTTAAATCTTAAAGGATGTGGTGGCCCTAGACATCAGTGGGCTGACGTTTGTGTGACACAGTGGCAGCACATTCCTGAGATGGTAGAGGCCATTCTGATGTACTTGTCCTCAGACCGACCTGGGCATGTGTTCCCGGGAAGAAACAGCCATTGAATCTGAGGTTTGATGTCAGTTCATGATTGGATCAGTGTGGTATGTTCCCAAGACACTGCACTCTTTTGTCTCTCCCAATTATGCCAGGTTTTGTTCCATGCTTTGACATTCAGGAGTCCATATGCCTACTTCCCACCTATCCTCCCAGACATTTCGGATGCTCCCTTTCCTGAGAGAAGCTTGGATTCCCCAGAGAATTCCATTTCCATCCAGGTGTCTCACAGCTCATACTTAGTGATTAGAAGTGTGCAGTTTCAGATTCTGGGGTTCCCTTATGGCACACATAGACTGTGCATGGGATAAGTCTACTTACTTGAGGTGAAGAATACTCCCATGAGCAGGGCATCTGCTGGCCGGCCCTAAACTCGAACTCTGTGTTGTTTTTGCTTCTTTGACTCTACTGGAAGAGCCAGATGGACACTTGGGACCAAGCCACCTCCCAGTCCCCAGTTCACTGTGAGTACCAGCAGAAGAGCATGCTTGAAGCAGTCCAGCCTGAGGTAGTCATTTTAAATCAGTTTTTTCAAAAAAACAAATTGTAAGTATTATAGAACTACAGCACATCTTGAACCCATATGATAAGCCCTGTGTGACCTCAAGCAAGGAAGATGACTCGGTTGTTTTTGACTTCATTCCCTCAAGCCACTACCAAGGAGTCCCCTCAACCCCCTCAACACAGTGCTAGATTGTGAGAAAAACAGAGACTGCAGCTGCTCATGTTTAGAGAGGAATAAGCTGATGAATCGAGGCAAAGGACCAATGCAGCAGAAATTCCCAGGTTAGAGACCCCACAGGCTGAGCTCACACAGACCTGACTGAACTGTCCCATCTGGTCTTTGGGATAAACTGCAGAGACCTTCTCACCTGTTTATTTTAATATATATTTTATTTATTTTTTAAAAAAAATTTTTATTTATTTATTTGAGAGCGACAGACACAGCGAGAAAGACAGACAGAGGGAGAGAGAGAATGGGCGCGCCAGGGCTTCCAGCCTCTGCAAACGAACTCCAGACGCGTGCGCCCCCTTGTGCATCTGGCTAACGTGGGACCTGGGGAACCGAGCCTCGAACCGGGGTCCTTAGGCTTCACAGGCAAGCGCTTAACCACTAAGCCATCTCTCCAGCCATATATATTTTATTTTTTATTATTAGATATGGACATATTTTGTATGTAAACATCACATGTTGGAACCATCCTTCCCCTCCTCCCTGCCCCTTTTCTAAAGAGGCCTTCCTCATTGGGGATGCAGGTCATCTCCATGGGAATTGTGGGTCAAGCATTATGGGGAGGAGAGGCAATGTCTCTGTGCAAAATGCCCAACTTGTGGCTGTAACAATCTTTCTTTCCTTCTTCCACAAGATTCCCTGAGCCATGTTGGGAGCACTTTAAGTCTACTTCTGTGATGGGCACTTAGGAGCATCTAGATGTCTGGTTTGGTAGATGTTGAGTGTCCTCAGTATCTTTCTTCCTCACTCTTGTGCTGATATCAGTTTAACTGAAAGTGTAGCTTTCTTACTCATTTCCCCAATTCCTTTCCTCTCACCTGTTTTGAATGTTGAATGCCTAGGCCAGAGCAATTCAGAAAGACTTGATTTTGAAAATACAAAAATGCCAAAGGATTCAAAATCTCCTTCTTCTGAGTTGCATTTAGCATGTCACAGCACCATGACTTCTGTTCACACACATGGAAGGGTGATCCACCAGTTGCTTGGTGTTCTTCAGTAATGAGTAGTGCATTAATTTTCTTAGGAGCAATGTTCCTTTATTTTTTAAAGTTTTGAATGGCATGTGGTTGTAATACTGGCAAGGAAGAGACATGAGGATCCCTGGGGCTCACTGGCCAGCCAGCCTAGCCTAGTTGGTGAGCTCCAGTTCAATGAGAGTCATGCCTTTTAAACAGAGGCATGACACCAGAGGGATGACACCTCATGTTGTCTTCTGGCCTCCACATGCACATGCATATACAGCCTACCCCACACACATAAACATATGCATTCACATAGACACAAGCTATTGAAATGTAGAGTACTGAATGCTTGCTCTAGGACTTTTGTTTAGAGTATGCATGTGTGAGAGCAGGTGTGTGCATGTATGTGTGTGTAAAAGATAGAGAGAAAGGAAAAAAAGATAGAAACACAGAGAACATGTATCTGCTGGTTTTGTGCCTGTTACTTTTTGATATGTGTGTCACTGCTGATGTTTTACTTGCAGCATATTTTCTCTCTGCTTGGATCTCTGAAAGTACATAGCATCTTCTGCCACTGATGGAACTTTCCCGTGGATCTATAAGCTGAAATAAATTCTATTCTTCCCATAAACTATGTCTGTTTAGAAGTTCATCCCAGCAACATGGAACTGTCTATAATAGTGGCCATTCTCATAATGGTCCTAAAAGGGGTTGTGAGCCTCCTGGAATGCCTCCTGGGTCCTTGGGGGTGACAAAACCATCAGAAAAGTAACCCCTGATTCTCTTCAAGGACTGAAGGCCTAAGAGTTAGCTGCAGGAACTCTGACTTACTGGGCTCAGAGAGGAAAGACTATATACTCAGGGTCAATTTAAAATCTTACTCCTATCACTTAATCAGTGTGAATGACCTTGACTGAAAAATTGATAGTTTTATCTGAAAACTCTCTAAAAGGTCCATGCCTTAAAAAACTTAATGACACTTTGTTGGCAGCTAGAACCTTTACTGGAAAGAACTGAGGTCATTCGGGTGCATCATTCTGAGAATGAATACTGTGACGCCTCTCCCTCCCTATCGCTTTGCTCCGTCATCAGGTGTTCTCACTATGAAGAGGGCTGAACTCCTTCATCAGGTGTTCTCACTATAATGAGCTCTGAGCTCCTTCTTCAGGTGTTCTCACTATGATGAGCTCTGAGCTCCCTCATCAGGTGTTCTCACTATGAAGAGCTCTGAGCTCCTTTGTCAGGTGTTCTCAATATGAAGAGCTCTGAGCTCCCTCATCAGGTGTTCTCACTATGATGAGCTCTGAGCCCCTTTGTCAGGTGTTCTCACTATGAAGAGCTCTGAGCTTCCTTGTCAGGTGTTCTCACTATGATGAGCTCTGAGCTCCTTTGTCAGGTGTTCTCACTATGATGAGCTCTGAGCTTCCTTGTCAGGTGTTCCTCACTATGATGAGCTCTGAACTCCTTTGTCAGGTGTTCTCACTATGAAGAGCTCTGAGCTTCCTTGTCAGGTGTTCTCACTATGATGAGTTCTGAGCTCCTTGTCAGGTGTTCTCACTATGAAGAGCTCTGAACTCCCCTGTGAGGTGTTCTCACTATGATGAACTCTGAGCTCTCTCATCAGGTGTTCTCACTATGATGAACTCTGAGCTCCCTTGTCAGGTGTTCTCACTATGATGAACTCTGAACTCCTTTGTCAGGTGTTCTCACTATGATGAACTCTGAGCTCCTTTGTCAGGTGTTCTCACTGTGATGAGCTCTGAGCTCCCTCATCAGGTGTTCCCACTATTGACCCTTCCCATAAGTCTCTCTTAGTTGTTAACCTTGCTCTTGAGTTCTCCAAATAGCATGTCATCTTTCATTATGCTATCTTAGGAGTGTCACTGTTGATTACATAGAATATTACACAATCACCCTCTTTAAACATTACACATTTTAATATTCACTATTAAAGAGGATCATTGTACAGAGTCATAAAGTTATCATCATTCACTGAATTTTGGTATCAAGTTATTTATACTGTAGACATGGCTACAGTTATTAATACTTGTTTGTATATTTGGCAGGGAAATTTGGTGCCTTCATATAGCTATTTCAAGACATTGTAATAGTTTTTTTTTTTGTTTGATTTTTTTGTTTTTTGTTTTTGGCTAAGGATCTCAGTATGTAGCTCTCAGGCTGGTCTTCAACTTGCAGTCGTCCTGCTTCAGCCTTCTAAGTGCTAGTATTACAGGCATGTGCCACCATGTCTATCTTGTGCTAAGATTAATTCGACAGAGATCATCACCTTCAGACACTGAATGGTCTTAAGCTTTGATGCAGAAATAAGATGAAATGCAGGCAGGTCCAATCCATGGGCTGCACATATCCTAGGATGGCTATGAATGGGCCCAACATATTTTTGGATGACAATTTCATGTCACAATGTCAAAATGTTGAACACCCTGATTTAATGTAATGCTCAGAGACCACCAAGGAGAAAGGTGGAATTAGCTTGATGGCAAGAATCACAGGGACCTCTGGGGAGTCAGAGCACACAAGCTGTGCTGGAAGCCCTGGTGGGAATCTGAACACAGTGCTAGATTGAAGAAAACTGCCTACATTCACACTATGATTTTCAGAGCATTGTATAAAATACTTTGCACAGCCTAAGTTATGTTATTTGTTTCTGTGGGACGTTTTCTTTCTCTTTTTCCTGCCAGAACACATTAAGAAGGATACTGGGGCCAAGGAACACTCAGGCCAACACACATGCTGAGGTAGTCAGCATGGCCCCACCTGTTCCCAGTCAGCCTGGAGGCTCCGGTCAGCTGCCCACAAACAGCTAGGGCCTATGTCCCCAAGGCTGTCAGTTTGTTTCAGAAACAAGATTCACCTTCATCAGTCAAATGGCAGTTTCCATAAAAATAGTAAGAGAAGCTGGAAAAAGTCCATTTTCTCCATTGCTTGCTTTTTGGCTTCCTTCTCCCCTCCGCCCCCTTACATCCATCCTTTCTTCTAATGGAAATGTGGGCTTGGGTGCAGGTATGTAGAGGCCCTAGAGGACAACCTTGGGTGTGGTTTCTCAAGAACACTGTTCACTTTTTCTTGAGACAGGGTCTCTCATTGGCCTGGAGCTCACCAGTTAGGCCAGAACAGCTTGGCCAGTGAGCCCCAGGGACCCACCTGTGTCCACATCCCTGGACTGAGATTATAGGCGCATGCCGCTAGGCCCTGCTTTCTTTTATGTGGACACTGGGATCAACACTCAGATCCTCATACTTGGAAGGCAAGCACTTCATGGACTAAACTATCTCCCCAGCCCTAGCTACTCTTTTTCGTTTTGGCTCTGGCTCTATGTACAACACTGCATCGTACCAAGTATGTGGGACCCAAGAACCCTCTGCTAGATGCTGTGTGTAGGGTACAACAGACCTTACAGTACCCCAGTACCCAAATCCCTGGCATGCTTTGGCCATGGTGGCTGCCACGTCACCTTCTAAAGGCTAGCAGAGAGCAAGCATCAGAAGAAAGTACAACTGACTGAATGGAATGGAGGGAGGGAACATTCCCCACCCAGGCTGGCAGAGCAGCCCCATCAGGGAGCTTCATCCTCTGTTTTCTTTAGGAGTCTAAGAGACAGCTGCACACAACACGGGCAGAGCCAGACAGAACCATGGGACTAGCTGCAGTGCCTGCTCTTGAAGGATTAAGGAAAGGCTTTATGGAGGGAGAGAGGATTTTTTCCCCCCTCCTCTTTGCACAGCAATGTAATTTCCTCCCTTGGTTTCTGGGCAGAGAGTTAGCATTCCAACAAGATGTGCTTTAATTGATTGCAGCTATTAAATCCCTTGGCTTACATGCAAATGTTTAGCACATGAGAGCCACATGGAATTTTATATTTACTCATCTTCCTTTCTGTAAAGGAAACTTGACAAAAGCATTGGGAAAGGGAAGAGTGAGGGGTGGTGTCTGGTTTCCAAATAGTAATAGGCTTTAGGGACTGAGGTAAGACCTTGAATCTTCCTTCATTAGTCTATTTTGGTCTGTCCCACCAAGTTTTCAGATCTGGTGGGTGTTGCTCCTAGCAAGTCCAGCTACTCCACATCAGGACAGCCACTTGCTATGCACTCCTACCAAGCGGTGGTCTTTCCCATCACTAGCCTGTAATGCCTCTACTAGGACCATCAGAAGTGCTTCCTGGGTCATTCAGTGGTACAGTCCATGGTTTTAATTCTTTAGATGGTGAAGATTTGATAGTGGGCTCAGGTTATTATATATTTCCTTTAGAACACTTGCGTGACTGTCTGGTAAGTCTTTAGGTAATGAATCCTATTTAAAATGAAAGAAAAATGGAATACTTCAGGAACAGGCTAGCACCAATGATTATTTGGAGGATGTAGCAATTTTTCCCTGACTTCCACACATAAAGTAAGTCTGCAGCAAGAACCCCAAAATATTTTAGAGGAAAAAAATAGACTCTCATGGATCAAAATAATTGTAATGATAAAAGCATCTTTACTGAGTGTAATGGTACATGCCTGCTGCCCCAGCACTCAGGAGGTCGAGGCAGGAGGACCTTAGTTCACAGTGAGACCCTGTCTCAAGAAACAGAGGGATGGGATCTAGCTCAGTGATAGAGCACTTAGGAAGTGTATGTGAGGCCCTGGGTCCCAGAGCAGAAAAAAAAAACAAAAACTTGCTAAAACCCATGTCTCCACAAAGCACCTGAAAGCTGTCCACCTCCCTAAAAATACAACCAAAAGCCCCTCAAAAGGAAACAATTTTTTTTTTTTTATGTGTTAAGGACTTGAAAGTGAGGCCAGGATATGAGCATTCCCTCCTCTAGCACACTTGAATGACTATCTGGTAAATCTTTAGGTAATACTGTCTAAAAGTGAAGGAAAATGGGATGCTTTAGCATCAGGCTATAACTAATGATTATTTGGAGAATAACATGAGAAACAATATATGTACACACCTCAAATTTTATCTTTGTGGGAAGAAACCATTCTGCATTAGGCTGCCAGTTTTGTTCAGTTCCTGTTCATCTCTGACTATGAAAGGGCAAAGTAAAGGGGGCCCAGCTATGCCCACCCAGACATACCCCTCTCTGGTAACTTACCTCACTCTCCTCAGCAGGGGGTGGAGGGACCTCCTTGATAATCTGCAAAGGAAAAAATGAACAGGTCAATGAACATCTCTAGCCCCTTGATTTCTAAAAGGCCTGCCATGATTACCATGGGTCCAGCACCAAGCAGGTCTGTGCCATAACCTCTCTGGACAGAGCAGCCCAGTTAGTGAAAGCAGGCTTCAGGCTGAGGGCCCTATCTTCAGCGTTTTGTGCAAAGAAATGTGTTCCACAGTAAGTTTCATTTTTCACCCAGGCAACTGTTGTATGAATGCACTCACTCCTCTGTCCACTCCTCCATTAAGCCATTCCTCCCCCAGTCCAACCATGTATACATTAACAAAGGATGGGGACACAATGGGAGTTAAGAATGCACTGCAGAGATGAGCCAGGTATGGACCACATTCGTGTGGATAAAGTTCTCTGTCACTGGCCCTGGCAGGTTCTTGTGGACAAAAGATATGATGGTCAGTCTGAGCACTTCTGAGCAGAAAGCAGCAAAGGTGGAGTGTCCAGGGATCTTTTCCAGGACACTGACATCAGGAACAAATATTTCAGTGACAACTTTTAAAATACTGTAGTCTGCAACTGCTCTGTCATTTGGGTATAGAGAGTTACATGGACATAGTGGCTGGAAAGTTGCTGGGAGCCCCTCCCCCATGATAGGATGGATGGCCCAGGAGAGGACATGGAAAGAGGATGGTAGATGTTCAGGCACACCCATCCCTTATGTGTGTAACCCCCCTCACTCTGGCAGTCAGTTGGACTTAATGTCGCTTCATTGACACCCTGGCCATTGACAACTGTGAATGCAATACATCACTCAAGAGTTAACAACTCTCACCCAAAGCTTATGTCAGAACTTTGGATCCTTGCATGGAACAGTGTCCGTTAGAAGGCTTCTTGTGCATGTGAAGCCATCCCATTTTCTTGCTCCCTCAGGACCAGGCCTCTCACTTTGCAGATGGGTATTCAGGTACTGTTTAATCTTCCTGTCTGGGAGCTTGCTTCTAGCTAGGACCAAGCTCCTCTTCACCTGACCACTAAGCAAGTGGCAACTCTGCTTCAATAATTCAGAGAGCTCAGTAGGCCTCTGGTCTGCACTGTTGTTCCTAGTATTATTGGTAATACCATCCCTGTATATGACAGGTAACCAACAGCAGCCAGTAGAAAGAGACTCAAGACATCTGAGGACAGTATTCCACTATATGAAGAGGCAGAGATAAAGGCCCCTGGGGTTTAGGACTACCATTTCATCAGCCTCTACTTCCTGCCACTGTGGGAAGCTGCGATTTTGCTCACCCACTCAACCTTGGCTGAGACTCTCTCTAAGGAACCTCTGGGGAGAACCATTACTGCTTACTGTCCATTTCCCATAATCCCAGAGGCAATAAATTATCTTCAAACAGGAAATAGCTGGGAACCAGAGGAAGGGGTGAGTAGCTGAGGGCAGCAATTTGGACAAAGGGGAAGGAGAGGGAGGGCGAGATGTTCGGAACACAGGCAGTAGCAGACAGTGGTGTGAGCAGTGCAGGAGGCAAGGTCCCTGGCTACTCCTGGCAGGACAACTTTCAACCATTCCCTCTGTGTGGGGAAAGTTCAACAAGCTGTCAAATGTGAACCTGAGACCTGCCTTCCCCAACTGAGGATCTGAGAAGGCCATGGGTCACCCAGAGGGCCCCCATCCTCATCCTCTAAGCAGAGCAAGAACATGAAACTGGCAGAGACTGAGTGATGACGAGCATGGTTGGATGGCACAAAGTATTCGTACTTACCTTCCCTTTGTCTGCCCCTGCTTTTGCTGGGTCTTTAATAACAACTCCTGCATGTCAGGTGACTGTGGACAGTGGTCTGCAGATGAAGGCACCTTAGGCCCAGGTTTCATAATGTAAGTGGGTGATGGTGGCCAGGGGCTTCAAGGGAGTCAACAGCCTCCTGACAGTGGCCAAAATGTGTGGCACAGGTGGGCCATCACTGAGACTGACCATGCTGCCTGATATAGTTTTCTCTGTACTTACTGAATATCTACTGAATCTCTTATAGACCTGAGGGGAGCCTAAGGACAATGACAAAACATTATTAGTTGTAGTCCAGTTTCCACACCAACATATTTCAATTTCTGGAAAACATGCTACTGTGTCTAGGGAAACAGAAACTGGGCCCTTGAGTCCACCTCACTAGTTGGGCAGCTGGCAGGGATGAGCAATGGGTCATCCCATGACTTCAGCCCTGTAATCACCAGCCTGCAGTAGGGATGGGATGCCACACACAGGTGTGCTCTGAGCACAGGTATGTGCCCATACTCTCCCCACCCTCATGGAGGGGAGAGCCCATGTTGCTTGATGGGCTGCTGGGTCACAACCTGGGTCTATCTTAAGTCAGTAGCTCCACTGTAGTCTGGCTGCAGAGTGGCCTGAGAAAACACAAAGTTCTTTACCTGAAACCTGCCAGTGGCTTCCTGTGGCTCACAGGACACCAACATACACACCAGCCTTGCCTTCCCCACCTCAACTCTCTCCTCAGCTTCCCTCCGTCTTCTACAAGCTCTGTGGCTTCCTCTTTGCAGTGACTTCTGCCTACATGCAGCCCTTCCCATGGTCACCACCGTCACCACCGATGGCTTTGCTCACTGCTGCTCATGCTCGCTGGGCGGGTCTCCAGTCCGTGCACTTCCCCTCCCCGCCCTTGCAAAGACACAGCCAGCAAGGTCCCCTTCATGGCTCCTCACAGGCTCTATTTTTATTTTTTCATAGCAATTCTAGTCCTACTTGAATATTATTTTGCTTCCAACTAGCATAAGCAGAAAGTCTTTATTTCAGCTAGAATGTACCAAGTACCAAAGGGCTGGCCCACTTCTTTACTGGTGTGGGGCCTCCTCTTGGTGTGATGGGCTTTTTGTCATCTTCATTAGGACAGACCAGAAGGAGATGAGTAAGCCTGGTCCTTCAAACAGTGTTAAAAGGACAACTCAACAAACTGAACTGAATACCAGTATGGGGTGTATAGGAGTGGTAGGCCTGCATCATCTATAGACTGGGTGTTTGGGGTGGACACAACATGGCCATTTGTCCTCATGGGATAACTGGCCTTCTAGGCCTTTGTGCATGAATATTTACACTGGTGATGTAAAGGGGCTAAGAGGCAGCTGTTGGCAGCACAGTGAGAGAAGATGTGAGATGCAGCTAGAGTGGCATAAACAGAGCAAGGAGATCACATAAGCCAGGGCTTACCTGACCCCTGAAGCTCAGCCATCATGGTTTATGAGTGAAGCTCAACTGCTGGGGGTCTGTTAAGCTCTCTCTTACAATTTACTTGAAAAATTATAAAGGTGAAATAATTCAGCTGGTGAGTTTGTTTTGCATGCCATGCTTTTTTCTCTAGAAGTACTGTGGTGCAGTTCTGGTCCTTGTGGCTCTGCTTCTGGCCGACTGGGCTGTGATGGTTTTGTCTTGGAACAGGAATGCTCCTGGCCATATGTGAACAAAGAAATGTCCTGTGTAGCCCAGGCTGGCTTTGAACCTGTGATTCTCCTGCCTCAGCCTCTCAAGTTCAAGAATACAGCTACCCCACCCAACTTTAAGCTGATGTTCCAATTCAGCCATGGAAGCTCTAGCCTAGAGATGGCTAAGTTCACTGGATAGGGCATGCAAAGTGGAGGTCAGGCCACCATGCTGCATGAGCAATAGGCAATAGGAGGTAGCAGACCAGACTGTCCCCTTCGAAGCTCTCTGTTACATCATTATCACCTTCTATGCCACTTTCACTTTTCTCCCCTTCCTCTTGCCAGTCTCTTCTCTCAGTGACAGGCACCATCTGTTGGCAAAACTACACAAGCTTCTGGGAGACAGAAGCTCACCTTTTGGCTAAGACTAGATACTGATCAAGGGAAGAATTTCCTGGTCCTTTTCTCCCTCAGCTGTATTTGGTGTCTCCATATTGTTTTTGTGTGCACCATAGCCTGTCCTTTTGCTAAGGAACACTTTGTAGATACCCAGTCTATGCTGAGATCTAGATAGGTACCACGTGAGCAACTGAAGAGGACAACTCTATCATCAAAGCCAAGCACTCGTCCTGTAGTGTTAAGTGGCTCAGCAGTTTCAAGCTTTGCTAACACCAGAATCATTCTCAATGTGCAGCCCTCTAGCTACACTGCTAAGCCTCCTCTCCGCAGCTCTGGGGCCAGACACCTCAATTTCTAGCATGTTCCCAAATGATGCTGACCCTGTGGAGTTGTGGACCCCATTTTGACAACCATGCATCTTGCTAACAACCAAGTATGCCAGTTAGTTCTATGGGGAGGTGTGCTTTGTTTTAGGCCAGGCATTCCCACAGTGAGCTTCATGGCTGAGTATAAACACCAGCTTTAAGTTGGGTGGAATGGCTGTATTCTTGAACTTGAGAGGCTGAGGCTGAGGCAGGAGAATCACAGGTTCAAAGCCAGCCTGAGCTACACAGAAAGACAAACCTAGAAACATAACAAACCAAAACCTGCTAGAGCTCTGAACACATTTCACTTTGATGAGGGCATCCTTGCCCTGCTGCAGGGCCTCTGGGCTCTCTGGTGCCTCCTCTCCTGGGGCAGGGATATACAGAGCTATAGTGGAGGAGACTCAAGGTTTTGTTTGTAGCACACTTTTACCTCATTTGCATACAGAACTGCTATGCCCTGGTTCCCAGACCCAGCCCAAATGAAAGCCTACCCACGTGACTTCGTGGGACCCATGGCTCAAATCTGATCTTTTGCTGTCTGCGCTACTGGCCGTCCACTCTGAGTAGTGTTTACATCTCTTTCTACTTCCCTGGGCTCTGAGCCTGTAGAAGAGGTGGGTGTGTTTGATCACACAGCTCAGTGTTTGTTACTCAGTCACTATTTCTGGAATGAATGAGGGTGTGTTCCTGTGAAGGAAAGGGTAAAGGAAGCAGTTCTGATTATTCTAAACTTCCTTGCTCCTCAAGTAAGCACTTAAGACATGGTGCAAGACTCACTTCTGGCCTCTCAATCCTGAATGTCCTTTAGCTTTACAATGCTCACAGCTCCTACCACCAGGAGTAGGATGTGACAAGTGATGCATCATGGGAGTCTCATTTGTGCCCTTGGGTGGACTTAGGGTGAATTATGCTACTTTTCTGGACATGACCCAGAACTCATTGTGTCATCTATGTCCCAGCTTCAAGTATGTTCACTGCTCTGAGGAACAAGACTCCACCTCTCAGCTTTGAGCCCAAACTCATTTCCAAGAAGGCCACCTGAGAATTTGAAAACTACACACAGCCTCTGTTGGTACAACACAGTTATGTAGCATGTGTATTTGTTCACAACTGGTAGGTAAATTGGACAAAAAATGACTGCTCTGTAAAATTTTGTGAGCTTGAAATAAGATTTTTTTTTATAGGTCAAGGAATAGTTATATATTGTAGTTTTGTGTGTGTGTGGTAAAATTCATATACTGTGAACCATTAGACACTGAAAAGTGTAGAGAAATTATTTTTTGTGCTACTGAGTAATATCAGGTGAGTGGGCAAAGGCAGATTTGCTGGCAACAGTGAGCTGAGGAGGACAACACAAAATCTATACACATTTCCCCACTTACTTGCCTCTGTTTACATGTGTGCAGTGAGAGCACAGACCTGTTCCTATGTGCTGTTTTCTCATAGGAGCACTCTGTGCCACACTGTGGGACGGTGGTGTGTTCTGGTTATAAGAACAAGGGACTGAAGGGAGGAGGAATGTTTTCAGCATGTGGAAGAGGCACTTGGACAGAGGTGAGAAAAGTCATATACCAGGAGACTGACAGGTACAAACAAG
This sequence comes from Jaculus jaculus, assembly GCF_020740685.1. Lineage (NCBI taxonomy): Eukaryota > Metazoa > Chordata > Mammalia > Rodentia > Dipodidae > Jaculus > Jaculus jaculus. Next base: position 77,907,374 of record NC_059107.1, on the reverse strand, counting down.
ATCATCCTGGTATCATAGAAGACCCTGCTGAAAGCCAGAAAAGAGAAAGTGGGGTTCTGCAGCCTTCCTCCACTCTACACAGGATAGCAATGTGTAAGGAACAAGTTACAAAGCTGACAGCAACAGAGGAGATCTTGCATGATACCAGGTGTCATTTGGAACCACATAGATGGCTTATTTAAAATTTTCTGTCCCAAGCTAATGCAGGAGGAATAAGGAGACAGTGCACACCAGCATGTACACCTAGTATGGGGACACTGCATCCTAAAAGTGTCCTTCATTCCCACTCATCTCCTCTCCAAGCAGCATGGCTGGGTCATCCTCATGCCCACAGCGACACTTCATGTATCCATTCTTTAAACATCAGAGGGATGTACTTACTGTAATATTTTTTTATTAAAGAATTAAGGTACTGGAAATAGTGGAACTTTTATTGAGTTCAGTATTTTCTTAGGCTATGCAATAATGAGTGTTTTACTTAAACTATCAATCCCATTGTTTTTAGAGGCCTAAATTCTGTGTGTTTAGGAGCACACTCCATGTTACTAAAGAAATGGTGATTCTCACAGAACTTGTGGCATTTGGCTATTTGACTGTGCCAAGTTTGGAGAGAGCAAAAGAAAGACTGCTGGTAGAGCCTGACTTCTGCATCTGATTGCTGGTCTTTGGTGATTTATATGTGTTTAATGAAACCCCAAGCAGTCTGAGTCATCATACTCTGGGCTTGGGATAATTTGGGATTATGAATTCATGTATGGAGTCCTATGAGACCTGATTTGAGTGACCAACCTGCCAAAGGATTTGGGTTTCTTCTTGAAAGTCTTTATGTCTTTCTAAACTGTGATCACTTGTCTGTTTGTAATGTATAGAACCCCAGTGAGTATAAATTTGAACTCTAAAACTTTGAGAGGCTATGGTTATGTATTAGGGACACACACATCAAATCTGTCCTTTCACTCAAGAACCCAACTTTAGTTAGAAGATTCAGTTCTAACTCCCAAGCTCTTATGAGTCCATGAAAGGCTCTGAAGCCAAACCTCTGGGTTACTTAAATCGAAAGTTCCCAGGACAGCCACTGCTTAGAGCTGGCTCACCTGACCTCTTTTTCCTTGGGCCCTGAAAATGTCCCCTATTTTCTTGTGAGTCTTATTATGTTTATCCAGTATTTTGTTGGTGTTCTTGTGTTCCTGTGTAGTCAAGAGCAGTTGATTTCTTTTTCACAAATAATTATTTCCAGCATGAGCTGAAGATTAGTTCAAATAATGTATTTATGTGGCAAAAGATTTTTTGGAGCCCTTGGTTTAAAACATTACTTAGGACTGGAGAGATGGCATAGTGGTTAAGGCACTTGCCTGTGAAGCCTAAGGACCCAGGTTCAATTCCCCAGTACACACATGAGTCAGATTCACATGGTGGCCTATGTGTCTGGATTTTGTTTGCAGTGGCTATAGGCCCTGGTGGGCCCTTCTCTGTCTCTTTCTCTTTGTCCCTCAAATAAATAGGGCTAGAGAGATAGCTTAGCAGTTAGGGCACTTGCCTGTGAAGCCTAAGGACCCAGGTTTGATTCCCCAGATCCCAAGTTAGCCAGATGCACATGATGGTACAAGCATCTGGAGTTCATTTGCAGTGGCTGGAGGCCCTGGTGCACCCATTTTCTCTCTCTCTCTCTTTCACACACACAAAAATAAATAAAGAAATAAGATAATAGAATATATATAAAATAAAACATTGCTTAAGGGCTGGAGAGATGGCTCAGCAGTTAAAGACACTTCCTTGTAAAGCCTGATGGCCAGTATCCACATAACACCAAATGCACAAAGTGGCACATATGTCTGGAGTTTGCAGTGGCAGGGGTTCATAGTATGCCCATAGTCACTCTGAATCTGTCTGTTACTTCTGTTTCTCCAAAAAATTGATTTCAAAGCCTGGTGATTGGGTTTGATTCTCCAGTACGCATGTAAAGTGAGATGTAAAAAGTGGTGTATACATCTGGAATTTGCTTGCAAGGGCAACAGACCCTGGCAACCCATTTTTTTTCTCTCTCTTTCTCTCTCAGCTTGCAAATAATAAATACAATGTTATTTTTTTAAGCATTGCTTGACTGGATCTTAGAAGACAGCTTAGTCAATAAAAGCTTGAGTGAGGACTTGAGTTCAATCCCCAGAACCCATAAATAATGCTAAGCATGGTGGTGCATGCTTGTCATGCCAATGCTAGGGAAGTGGAGGCAGGAGAATCCTTGGGGGCTCACTGGTCCAAGCTAATAAAAGACCCTATTTCTTTCTCCTGCCTTGTTGCTTGGGCTAGGACTTCTATTACCATGTTGTAGAGCTCTTGCTCTTTGTGCTTATGGGGCCTGGCTTTTGTCTCTCTGCTATGGATGTTTGGAAGCGAGCCAGTTTCTTCCACCATGATGGAGCTTCCTCTGCAATCTATAAGCCCAAAATTAACTATTTCCACCCATATGCTAGTTCTGGTTGGGTGTTTGTCCCAGCAATGTAAAGGTAACAGAATGTTTGGAAATTCACATGCTGATCACCCTAAGAAAGGCCCAGAGGGATCCTGCCACAAAGACAGTTCCAGTTTAGTTTCAAATTATTGCTTAATGGGCATGGTTGCCCTCCTGATCACCTGCATCCTCTAGTCCTCAGGAGGTTTCGTTATGTAAACAGATTTACAGGGCAGGGAATCTTTTTATTTAATGTTTTATTTATTTATTTGAGATAGAGAGATATATAAAAATAGGCAGGGAGAAACAGAGAGAAAGAGAGAGAAAATGGACACATCAGGGCGTCCAGCCACTGCAAATGAACTCCAGATGCATGAGCCCCCTTGTTCATCTGGCTTACGTGGGTCATAGGGAGTCAAACATGTGTCCTTTAGCTTCACAGGCAAGTAAGTGCCTTCACCGCTTAGCCATCTCTCCTGCCCCAGGACGGGGAATCTTGAAAAGGACTGACAGATGGTAAGAATGTGCCCTTGTAACACTGGAGATAACTTGGTTCCCACTTTATAACCTGTTGTGTGGGAACCCTTTCCTCTGCTCCTGTAGAGGCATGGTTGGTGGGTTACAAGCAAGTGTGAGGTGGGCTCAGGAGGAGGAAAGCTGGCAGGGGGAGGCAAAGATGCAGAAGGACCTGTTGTGGAGCTTGAGAGGTGAGGGCAGGCTATTGCATAGATCTGTGAGCTTGTGAAAAATAAGCTAGTAGGCAGGAGAGTAAGAAGCACCCAATGGGAATGGGTGGAGCTGAAGAGGGAAGCACATAGGCCAGGGCCCAAGGAGGTGGATAAGGAGCTGCCTGTTTGCAACACATTTTAATTACACAAACTTTAGCAAATTCCTTGGTGATGCTGGGTGTGGCTGCCTGGCTCAACAGTTCAGTGTTATGATAAAAGGTGTGGAGAGTATTATTTGAAGACTTTTATTTCAGCTTAAGTCACATCAAGTTCTTGATTAGTTTTTGCCTCTTGTAATTTGTCACTGCAGATGTCCAATGGGCTTATAATTTGTTAAACTGTCCTTGAAATTCACAAAATGAATTAAACATGATTCTTTACATAATTCTTTAAAAACTGTTCACAAGGTCACTGAAAATCAAATAGATTTTGTTTATGTGGGGAAAATCATGGATATGCATGTGATCCTGTCCTAAGAAATTGAGCAAAAATATCTGCTTTTATTTTAATTGGAATAAAATGATTTGATTTGACCTGAAGAGTATGCTGTTTAATTTGTTGGGTTGAAGAAGAACTGCAATTTACAGCAGGATCTCTGTTTTTCTTTTCAATCACATTAAACACCACAAGATAAAAAAATTGCACCTCACCATTTTAAAGAACACGATTCAGTAATGTTATCTGTATTCACACTGTTGTGCAGCTAATTCTATTATTTTCCATCTTGTACAATATAGGAAGATATTTCCACTTAGATTCCTGATATATCATTAATCTCCAAACATGACAAATTCATTTCTAGAAACTGATTCTCTATGAAACTGTTATCTCTTGTTATGTAATACCTGGAAGATATAAAAATTACTTATGCATGTAAGTTATGAAATATAATACCACAAACACTTAGAACATCACCATCCAAGACAGTTCCTTTCGATTATGGCTAAGTTACTCCCAAATGAGTTAGCCTTTTCAGTACAGTTTGGGAAACATTCAAATTGTATACTGGGCACCGTTCTCCATTTTGGAACTAGAGCCTGTGATGTCTTTTACTTTGCCTGGAGGAGCTCATTGTACAGTGGGAGAAACAACGCATGACTCAACAGCACGACAGGATGAGCTGTGCTCTAACACAGCCATGAGAAGAGCTCTGCAGGAACCATGAGGCAGCTGCTTACTCTCCCCACAGGAAAGGTGTGCTTGGGATGGCGTGACAGCAGTGAACTGGGTTGTGAAGAAAGAGAACTGTTGCCATCCGCAAAAGAAGACTGAAAAAACAGTCAAACTAGTTCAGTAACTTCCTAACTACTAGTTTAGTCTTTTCCACCTTCCTGGCTTTTTCTAAAAAACAAACAAAAAAAAAAAGCTAAACATGAGGGACATGCTTGCAGTCCTAGTACTTGGAAGACAGAGGCAGAGGCAGGAGAATCATGAGTTCCAAGCCAGCCTGGGGTACACAATGTGAAACATCCCCCATAGATTCTTCACGTAACTCTGGACCTACTCTCCTTCAGTGGCTTCTGCCTCCAAGCTGCCCAAACTAGAAGCTCTGAGTGGCCACTGATGCCTACTTCTGTCACACCTTGTTAGAATTAATGAAATTAAAGTGGGTGCCTTTCTTTATATTCAGAAATAAAGAGGCCTGAGTTCTTCTCTCAGATGGACAATTCTGAGACAGGGTGCCCTTAGAAGAGTATCAGTTGGTGTTAACTCAACAAATGGCCCACCACACATATGCATTCTTGTTCATACCATGTGTTTTATTTCATATTCAGTAACATTACCAATGATGTTGTCCTGTGGGCATTACGGATCTTTCCAGAGCACCAGACCTTCCTGTTTCTGCTATGGGAAGTCTCATCCTCCACCCATACTAACAACTCATGACTTATGGCTCCAAGTTACTAAGCCTGGTTTATGGTGATTTTGTATGAATTGCATAAAAAATATAAGATTTGTCCCAAGCTACTATAGTTCTTATTTTTCTCCCCACCTTTGGTCCTGAGACCTTCATGTCAACCTTGCCTGTATGGCTGAAGGTTAAGGCACTTACCACTGTGCAGCAGAGGGGCCAGAACCACCAGAGCAGAGCCAGGGCCAGAAGCAGGAACAGGATCAGCAGGGCGATTGCCAGGATGGAGCCATCTGACTAGGGGCCAAGAGAGAGGTGGTCAGCAGTGGGAAGACCACGGGGGGGGGGTCTTCCTTCCCAATTCCCCCACCAATGGAAGATCTGTAGCCCAGAGAGAAGCAAAGTGTGCTAAGAGCATGGCTGAAACTTTGCCGGTGTGTTTGGCTCTTGGCCACCTGATGCTCTGCTTAGCTAACTTTCACGAAACATGGATTTACCATTTTAGGGAGGACTTGCTCTTCTCTTTGGTATCATCCTGAATAAATACCTTATACATATACATATATATGTAGACACACCCACACAGTCCCCCCACCCCCACAGGGTGTCAGCAGAGCAGGCACGGAGATGACAGGATGTTGCCCCTGTGCCCCTGGACTATAGCCCTCGGCCTGGTGGCAGCTTTCAGCCTCCAGGGTCTGGGGTCCTGCCCCATCCTGGCCTGATTCAGGACAATCCTATGCAGGATTCAGCTACTTCTTGACCTTGTTCACACAAGACATATGACAGACTCCTAGACTGAGAATGAAAGTCTAGAGCCACTGACAAAAGGCTGGGGTGGGCAGGGCCTTTTTGCCAACCTACAAAGGAATGGTAGAATGGCTGAGTTTGCAGCAGTCAGTGCAGGGAGGGAAGGAGGCAGCCAGGACCACTTTATCCATGTGCCTCGGCCAGTTCTGGAGACAGACATGCTTATGTAGTCTGAGGTGGTTATTTGGTTTTAGCAAATAGAAGCACCACTTAGTGTCAGTGTTCTGAGATGGCTAATTAAAGAAGTCACTTGAGATGGCAGGTCTAAGTCCTCCCCACCCAGCTGCATAATGAGCCCTGAGGCACACAGTTACAGGCATGAAATGCCTAGTGTCGGGTAGGGGAGAGACCTCACTGTATAAAGCACTCTCTGTTCACGCAGAAGGACCTGAGTTTGGATCCCTGGTACCCACATCCATGTACAGTGGGGATGGTGGCCTGTCTGTAGTCTAAGCCCCCCTGAAACGGAGCTGGACTAGCCAAATAGGTGAGCTTTGGCTTCAAGTAAGGGAACCTGTCTCAAGAAATAAGGTGAAGAGCGATTGATTGACATCAGCCTCTGGCCTCCACACATGTATGCACAACCCACAACCCCCCAGCAAAGACTTCTGGGTAAAACTGGCAGCCTCGTTTTTGGCCCAATAAAACAACTGGATATTTTCACTGGGAATAACACTTACAAAAGACAGCAACACAAATGTTTAACAATTAGAGAAAGCTAAGTAATATACAATTACCATGCAATTAGTTAGTATGTTGACAGAGTGTTGTCAAGTCATGTTTAATAAAGAGAAAGCATCCTGGTGTAATGAGTAGATTTCTGTATATAGGAGTCAAAAGTGAGGGGCAGACAGGCTGTCTTTGATTATTTACTAACTTTTTCTATTCTTTGTAGAAATACAATCTCACTGTAGTCCAGTCTGGCCTCGAACCTGCTGTGTGGCTGATGCTGGCCTAGGTAGAACTCCTGATCCTCCTGCCTCTACCTCCAAGTACTGAGATTACATGCCTGCATAACTATGCCTGGCATTTTTTACTGAAATATTAAAATTAATTTCACTACTAGTGAGTTTATGGGAACTTCTTTTCTTTTTTAAATTTTTATTTATTTATTTGAGGGTGTGGAGAGAGAAAATGGGCATGCCAGGGCCTCCAGCCACTGCAAACAAACTCCAGACACATGTGCCACAATGCTCGTGACTTTGTATGGGTACTGGGGAATTCAACCTGGGTCCTTAGACTAAGCAGACAAGCTCCTTAACCACTACGCCATCTCTCCAGCCTGCAACTTACTTCTTTTATAAATCAATCTCTCTACTTTAAACAAATCTTATAATATGAAAATAGATTCTCGAGGGACTTCTTTAGAAATCCTCAAGTAGAGCTTTCTGCTTGGACATCTGAGGAGAGGGGGCTGGGACTCTTTGTCAGTTTACATAAGTGGTCCACAGAGTGGCTTAGGACAGAAGTTTATGGCCCAACTGAGATGACACCTGTGATCAGGGGACTCTGTTCTCAGCACTACCAGACCCTCAAAGTTGTCCCCCACTCCAACTTTACACAGTAGGGAGGCTGTGTGGCCTGTCCAGGGTAACCCAGGGTCAATGAAAGAGCTGGGCTATGACTTACTCCTAGTTTGAGAGCATGGCCTGGTGGGAGGGGCAGAGAAGGGCTGGATAAAGAGCTCTGGGACTCTTATAGGCATGGGGTTTCTGGAAGAGGCTTAAAAGCAGCTCTCCAGCTCTCACTCTCTGCAACTCTCTGGAATGCCTTTGACTAAAAATCCAGGGAACTGAACACCCCATCCAAAATGTCAAGGTTTGGGAATGTGGGATTACCCTCAAGGGAGCTGGGCTTTGGGTACAGGTGCAGGGCCAGGCAGCCCAAGATAGAGTGGGAAAGTTCAGGGCTCCTTGAGGAATGGCCACAATAAGGGGCTCCTGGGCCACTGCATGCCTTCAGAAGCATGGCACAGAGCAGGGGCAGCAAGAAATCGCATATGTTCCAATTTGCTATTTGCTAAGGACCAACCTCGTGGTCTCTCAGTCTGCATTCTAGGTCACAGTGATGGTGATAAGGAGCAAGGAAGCATTCTTAGGTGGCTAGTTAGGAACACAGGTCTACAAGAACATAAACATCAACCTGCCATCCTGAGACTAGAAGGCAACTCCACTCTGAACCTAAACCGGATTCATCAAGATAGCAGCCCTCTGTTCTCTTTATTTCCTGGTTCTTCCTCCTAGGAAGTTTTTGATGGGACTTTCCCCTTGCTGGAAGGTTCTTTCTGAGTTTGTGCTCTTCTCCCTTACCCACCAATCAATCAAGGTCTCTATATACATTTAACTTTAACCACTATAGCTTATCCCAACTCGATACTTAGTTTACAGTCAAACTTTTACTAACAGGAGGAGACCACAAAGGGGAGCAAGAAGTGATGAGATGAGGAGGGGGGAGGACAAGAGGAAACCGTGGAGTATGAACACAGAAAGGAGGATGAGTTAGGGAAGAAAGTACAATGGCGGGGGGAGGGTTAAGAAACCCAGCTGCCTCTGCAGCCACCCAAGACAGAGGGAGCCATGGGAGGGGCACAGAAAGTGGGGTCATCCCACACAACTGTTGCAACAAGCTGTCACATCAGAGCTGGAACCTGCCTCTATTTCCCTACAGCAACTAACACGGTGAACATTTCAGGTTGCAAGCCTGTCTGCACTTGGAATAATGAGTGGTTTTGGTCATGGAGAGGTTTATAAATTAGCCTTTAATAAAGACCCAGATTACAGCTATTCAACATTATATGTAATTCTCTTCCCTAGCTTAGTTTTTCCACCTCAGATGGATAAACTAGAGCAAAAGGACTCAAAGCTTCTGTTCAGGTACGCTACTTCATCCTTGTAAGTAACTCGGCTAAAGGGCTTGCCCACAGCGGCGAGGAGTAGCTTCCATGCAGGGAGGACTTCCTGGATTTGGATAGTGATGTCTCCTTAGGAGTCACAGCTCAGCCTGGTGGTGGTGGTGGGGGCAGCTCAACAGGGGCCCTTGACAATGAAAACAGTGCTCTGGGAATGGTTCTGGGATAAAGCCCCAATCTGGCATCTAAGATCTTCTAGAAAACCACAAATGTCCCATTCCCAAGTGTCACCACCGAACTATAAAGCAATAATTTTTCTCAATGAACTTAGACTGAGGCTGGTGCTTCCCTAGGTGGCAGATGCAGCCTTGGAGGTCTGCTCACTTATTCACTCAGCAAACATTTATGGAGGATTTACTATGTGCCCACTGGGTAGACCTCAGGGACAGAGACTGACCACTCCATGGTGCTCACAGTCTGTGGAGGGGGCATTTAAATGGCTAACCACAATGCAGAGCAGAGCAGAATGCCTGGGGATTAGTACTTTCAGAAGTGGAGACATTTCAGAATGGCAGTCCTGCAGGGACGAAGAGAGGCTGGTATTCCTGGTCAGAGGCAAGCACAAAGCTCTGGTTGTGAAGGTGCGAGTGGTGGTCCACATGATGGCAGCATGCACGTGTGCATGTGTGCGTGTAGCCAGGTAGAAAGCAGGTGTGACCCCAGCTGTGAGGGGCAGTCAAGCAGGGCCAAGGCTTCATCCCTGACCCAAGCTCCTGGAACACTGCACAGGTCAAGTAGAGAATGTTTGTTCCACTCCCCACATTTGCTCCAAGTGTGAGGCACAGAGGGTGTGCAATTCCAAGTTCAGCACATAAAGAATGCACCAGCACGTTGGGACCTGCTCAGCTTTTCTCTCTTGGGAGTGTGCTGCCCTGGGACGAATTGTCCTGCTACCCCATGAAAGCAGGTTTTGTGAGGCCTGATGCTTTCACAACTTGAAGAGAAATAAAAACCACCCAGGGGCTGAAAAGGTGGCATGCAGGTCAAGTGCTTGCTGCATAAGCAGAAGGACCTGTGTTTGGCTCCCCTGCACCTGCATAAAATGTCTGGTGGGCCTGTAATCCCAACACTGAGGAGGCAGAGAAAGAATCTTTGGGGATCATTAGCTAACTGGTCTAGTCAAATTGGTGAGTTCTAGGTTTAGCAAGAGATCCTGTCTGAAAGAAAAAGGTGGAAGACAGTAGAGGGAGACACCTGATATTGAACTCTGGCCTCCACATGCATGTGTACATGCATTCACCACAGACATATGAACATGCCTATATACACATGCACATATGACACACGCATATGCAAAAAAAATTCCTTCTAGTGCCTCAGAAACAAATGAGGGGCCCAAAGTTTCAGCTAATCATGCCTGGGTCATTCAGCCCTTGGCTGGTGACTTCCTTGGCCATGCCCATGCCTAAGACAATGAGCTGGTAAATCTGTTAACTTTGGGCCTCAGTTCAAGCCTATTTCAGCCAGGCTTCACCCCATACTCATAAAGGCAATCCAGGGGCTCTCCTATGTCAGTTTGTTTATGATAGAGGCAGAAGAGAAGCACATTTTACTACTCTTAATACTGTGACCTCAGCATCTTTACTTTAACCTCAGATTGGGTCAGTCTTGTAATCGCAATGTGTTTTGAGAATACTATGTTCAGTCTATTAACAAAGGAGTGTTTAGCCTGCACTGGTGGGTGGTGAGTTTGGACAGTTCTATGGTCTCTGCTAGGTAAGGCAGATTCTCAGTATTCACACCAAATCACAATGCATTTATACAGCTGGACTGCTGTGCACATACTGAACAGGACAGAATGAATTCTGCCCCATTGAAGGGGCCAGACAATGTCTGCTGGGGATCCCTCATATCCCAGTGATGTTGTTGCTCCAGTCTCTCTCCACAAGCACCTGAGGATGAGACTCCTGACATGAGGCTCCCCATGGTCCCTGACTCACCTCTGCTTTCCACCCTCTCCCCCTTTCTCTGGTACCAAATGTTGCTGTCTTTGAAGTACCTTTGGGAGCTCCAGAGCTAATCAGAGGGCTGCAGATCACTGTCAGTCAGCCTCTGGCCAGGGCTGGTTCTTGGAAGGCATTGCATTTCAGGACTCTGAAGTGGAATGTGGAACCTTCCTAAGTGACTGCTCAGAGCTCAGTTTCCTGCTCAGATAGAACTGGTGGAGCACTGGCAAGTTTTGTTTTCAAAGATGAAATTTAAGTCATTTCATTGCTTGCTGCTGAGAAGTTCTCAATGGGCAAGCCCTGAGGTCAAAAGTCTCTCTCCTGGAGCTTACACATTCTCACTGTTAATTCTGAATTATCTACCTTATCCCCCATCTTGTCCTGCATTTTATTTAAATTCTATTGCTTTAGCACTTGTGAAAGTACTCTCCTGACCTCCTCCTGTTTCTGAGCATTTCTGCCATCTTCCTCAAGGGCGTCTGCTTCTGCTGGTAGCTGCCCCTGGAAAGTCTCTGGTCTCTATGGTGTCTTCTGTTTTGTGGTTGCTGCTTTCTCCTTTAAGAAAATATGGGCATATATGGCCATTCTAACCATTTTTAAGTCTTCGTTTGGAAGCAGTAAATTGGTGTGAGGTTAATTTACAGTGCTATGCTACCACTGATCCATTGGTGGTCCGTTGCTGTTGTCTTTCTAACACTGTCTAGGGCTGGCGCATTTCCTTTCCTGGTTCAAACTCTCATGGAGATATGTCTGTCCCTAGAACTGGTCTGGGTAAATAAATTTGATTCCTGTGAACAATTGCGAGTAACTGCATCTGGAGCTATGGTGTTAGTGGAGGGTGGTCCTTGGTTATATGCTTGAGGACCCCAAGTCCCAAGCTTACTATGGCAGTATGGAAGAAAACAAAATCCCAGTGGATTTTCTGAAGGCAAATTTAATAGCACTCACCAAGGCTGACCACACATTAACAAGGGGCATAAGTAAATGTTAGGATTCATTCTTGCCACCTGAGAGGCAAGAATGGCAGTAAAATCCACAGTACTGACTATTATATTCCTCAGCCCAGCAAGTGAAAGAAAAGAAAAGTTGTCAGGTGCGAGTTACCTCAGCGTCTGTGGAACTCCAAAAACATGCTATAAAACAGCCAGGCTGCTCATATAGTGAGCACAGCAGAACTCCCAGTCCACATGAATCAAATGCCCTTCAAGTCAATAGCTTTGGAGGTTCGAGATTCTCTCCAAGGACTGCTCAAAGCAATTGTGACCCACCTGTTAGGTCAGGACAAAATGGAATCACCAAAGACAGCAGGATAGTGACAGACATAAGGAAGTGGGTCATCCCCATTCCTCAAGAAACTGCTCAGCCATTATTCTTCCTTGCCTAACAATGCTATAGGTCTAAGTTTCCTGCCCCCTTATCTTGAGGTCACTGTTCTGATGTCACACCCTGTTGTCTTCGATCTCCCCTAAAGAAACCTTTCTATTTTTATTTTTTTAGCTTTTCCTTTCCTCAACTTCCCCCAACTGAAGAATCCTATATAGTATCCTGGCAGCTCGTGTTTTCCCTGAACAAAAGCTCCCATCTTTGGCTCAGAGTGGTCTCTGTGGTCTTGGTCACCCCTAAACCTTACACCACCCTTTTGTGACAGTTTCTGAAACCTATTTATAGGTCACTAGAAGAAAACCTTGTCACTTCTCATATGTTTTTCACCTAGGGGGCTTGAAAACCAGCCCCCCTCCAGACCTGTTTCCATAACTGATAGGGTTTTGTTAAATCAAATGTCCTTACTGACAATATTCAAATATTGTGCCTTCAAATTCTAGCAATTACCAACAAAAATGTGGAAAACACGGAACAGTGATAGAGTTGTTGGAGAAAGTGCCTTGGCTTTTAAGATAAACACTTTCAAGAAATCTTGTGAACATATAAATTCTATTTTTTTTTTAACCTATCCCTCCCTCTATTCCTCTTCCCAGCTTTTGGGGTCATATTTAGCCCAGGATAGTCTCAAATGCACTATGTAGCTGAGGATGGTCTTGAACTCCTGATCTTCCTGCCTCCGCTTCCCTAGCACTTTCTTAGCACAGGGAAGGTGATCAAAAGTAAATTTTATATTTATTTATCACTTTCCTATCTTTCCGAATGCAAGCAGTATGTTAATCAATACAAGATCTTAGGGAATAATGCCAACAAGATACTGCTGGTTAGTCTCGGAATGCTTAGTTCTTGTGAATGGGCTATTGAGATAAGGTTACAAGCAACAGGACCAACCTTTTGACACTGTGACATGATGTATTTTGTACAAAGTTCATGTTTGAAGACTGTACAAGCAAGTTACAAAAAAAAAACCTGCAAGAAAATATCTAATGTTTTGTGTAAGTTAACAACTTTGTTTTGAGCCACATTCATAGTTGCCCTTGGGCACATGTGGCTGACAGGTTGCAGTGGACAGGGAACATTCAAATATGAAACTGGAAGAGATAGGCTAGTTTCTCATTTTCATTGTCTTGTTCCACTCAATATGGTCATCTGTGTATCTTTCCTGAATATAGCCACGTATTTAATATGCATGTTCAACTGGACTTATTGGCCTTATTAGTATAATTGTCACCTATTACTGGAAGTAAACATCACCTTCTGTATACTGTTGCCTGTTGCTTTAGATTTTGGATGTGGAATGGTATGTTTAGGTGATACCTTATAAACAAATATTACCAAGGATGATCACGGTGTGCATTTGTTAGAACAATGCATCTTTTTATTTTCATACAGCAGGATGTCAGGAACTTAAGATACCATTTTCTTTCCTTTTAAAAAAATCTTTATTTATTTATTGGCAAGCAGAAAGAGAGGAGGAGGAGATAGAAAAATGGAGAGAGAGAGAGAAAGAGAGAGAGAGAGAGAGAAAGAGAAATGAATATGGGCATGCCAGGCCCTCTTGCCATTGCAAACAAACTCCAAACACTTGTACCATTTTGTGCAGCTGGCTTTACATGGGTACTTGGGCAATGAAACCCAGGCCAGTAGGCTTTGCATGTAAGCACCTTTAACTGCTGAGTCATTACCCCAGCCCAAGATACCATTTTTTATTGAGTTTTTATTGCATACTCAGTAGCAAGAGATGCAGAAAGATGAGGAAAATTAGGTTCTGATGGCCAGGCTGGTGAAAGGTTAAACAGATGCACTGGGTCAGCTCAGAGAGCAACACAAGTTCTGTTCAAGAAGACATGGCAACCCACACGACCAGAGGTCAGAGGAGAGTGGAGGTAAGACTCTGGTCCAGGTACCAGGGCATCTTGGGCATGTCCAGACAGCACTTTGGGGGGGGGGGCTCTGAGGCCACTGTGAAATTAAGTGGATAGTGAAGAGAGGGAATTCCAGAAGGAAAATGAATTATGGTCAAGAATACAGAGGTAGGAGAGCGAAGAAGGATGAGACACAGGATTGTCACCACACACTTCAGTCTGTGGGGTGTCAGCATTCACTCTAAACGTTTAAGGCCAATAGGGAGGGAGGGCATGAGGCTGTCAGGTCCATTTATTTTTAAGACAGTGTATTATGTGGTTCAGGCTGGCCATGAACTCTACATAGCCAAGGATGACCTTGAACTTCTGATCTTCCATGTCCTAAGTGCTGGGATTACATGAGTGTGTCACAATGCCTGGTTTTAGGTCCTGCAACCTTAAGCAACATTTTGTAGATATTCATGCTGGCTAGGTCTGTGTGCATTTTGAATATAATCTCAAGAACTTCATGCTGTACATATGCCTTTTCTAAACCGATAAATTTGAGCAGTGCAGACAAAACTGTTACCTCTCTCATACTTCCTCAGCCTGCAAGTGAAGCAGTTTTCCTGATGTTGGGTTCAGTTTAAAAGAATCCTAGGAATATTTTGGTTGTCACTTATTCAAGTGCTTTTTAATCTTTTAAAAATATGAAAGTTGCTTTGGGCAATGAATAAGCTACCATCTGTTATAGCAGCCATCGTGAGGGCAGAGGAATGCTGGCTATGTGTCATGTCGCTCGTGGCACTGGAGGAGAAATAAACTAGAAGCTTCTGAATTTCCTTGGTGCCCTAATGAACACATGGAATGACTATTCTGCAAAAGGAAAAGAATTTATTTACTTAGTTAGTATTATTTATTATAGAAGGAAGAATCTACTTGCTTTTTGGGACTGCAACAATATTGCTTGTGTCAGTATCAAATCTTGATGAGATATTCATATAAGAACCTTGGGGTATTATGTGATTTTTACTTTTGTGTCATTACAAATCACCAACCAGGATAACAGTGGGGTCAGGCTGGGATTCTTCCATTCTGTGATAGTCTTGATCATAGATTTTGTGGATTTTGGATGTTTAAAAAGTTGGCAATTAGTTTAGTGTTGGTGGAAAGAAGGTCTCCTCAGTCTCTCTCGGTTTTAGGGGGGACATGTGGATATGTAGAGTATGTGTGGTGCATGATGTATGTGGTAGTGTGTGTCTATGAACATACATGTGCAGATGTGCACACCTGAGAAGGCCAGAGAAGAACATCATGTATCCTCCTTTCTTACTCATGATTATTTTCTTGAGATGAAGTTTTTCCCTCAATCTAGAGCTTCCACTTACAGTCTGTGAGTCCCAGTGATTCTCCAGTCTCCACCCACTGCTTTTTATGTGGGTACAGGAGAATTAAGCCTGGATAGTCTCAGACACACTTAAACAGCAAGAGCTCTTACCCGCTGAGCCACCTACCCAGCCCCTCAGTCTGTTTTTTATTCCATTCCATAAACTATTAATCTCTCCTCTTCCTTTTTCTCTTTCCCCATTCCCTTCAGTATTCTGGATCCTCTTTAAATTGTGGACTTCCTGTAGTCAATGCTCTCACTAATCTAGAATGCTCAACCCAAAGCTCTGGAGTGGCCTTGGTCACTGAGGGGCAGCTGTGAATGGCACATCCATCATTCATTCACTAAAGCCCATGTACCTTAGGAGGCACCAGGACTAGGAGCTCTTTTATATGCAATTTTTGCAAGCTTAGAAACTTAAATCTTCAAATTAGAAAGCAGAGGGAGAGCATTCACAGTGAGAAACATATACATACTATGAGGAGACAATCCTAGAAGAAGCAGAACCAAGACAGCTCAGCTCAGGGCTCAGCAGTAGTGCACTGGTCCAGAAGGCACAAGACCCTGGGTTCCATTCCCAGCATTACAATGTCAGCCAAGTGTAACAAAACAGACTGGTCAGAGATTGTTTTGGGGACAGACACTCTCACTAGTGGAGGCTTTCATAGCAACTTGACAAATTTTAGCTGGTGATAAGAATGTGGGAAGTGAAATGCAAGCTTTGTACAATATTTCATAATGGCCCTTAGGAACATAGGCCTCCCTAAGAAGACTTAGGAGTAGGTGTGGGGTGAATGGGGTGTGTGCGTGAGTTTTCTTGGTCCCCTGGGATGGTGACCTCACTCTACCACTGCTCTCATCCTGTGAAAGCACTGAGTAGATCTCATCTTCACATCAAGCTTCCCCAGCAACAAAGCACTTTGGACACAGACTATTCCTTGCTTATATCCCCTACACTTAACAATCGCTTTGTTTTCCATACTATTCTTACTTATCATCTTTGTCCTAGTTTTTGGAGGTGTTCACTCTGTTGCTCTTCTTTGACCCCCTGAGATCCATGCTGAGCTGATGATACCTTTTCTGATAAAGCACTCCAGGAGTACATTTTTTTCCCAGAGCCACTTTAGCGGCACTCTAGCTTATGTGGCATCTTTGTGACAGACCAATCCCAAGTGTGTTCTACTTTACATTATGACTTCACTTTGACACATACATGAGTTGGATGTATTTGAAATTTTAAAACATAGATTTTCAAAATTTATTGGCTATTGATTAAAATTTTTTTCATTCTAGAGTATGTTTTATAGGATACAGTTCTTAGAATTTTGTTGAGACTTGACTTATGTCACCATCCAGAGCTTTTTACAAAGACATAAGATATGTGTTGGGAAGGGCAGGCACTGTCAGTGGGTATACTTTTCCAGAACGGAGAGGCTAGTTATGCTTCTCTAGGCACAGAAGTGAATGGTAAAGAGTGACTTGTGTTCAGCACAGGCTTCATTACACTTACTTTTGCTACGATACAGATTATCAAAAGTATTCCACCAAATTTCAAGTTCATCCACTGCAAGATGCCTCATTATTTATAAGCCATGAAGGAAAAACTTTGCCTATTCAATTATGACAAACTATTGATAAGCCGAAAGCTCTCAATTTCACAGATGTTATAATGTATGGGTAAAATATGTGTCTTTTACTGGATGTGAGATGATTTTTTTTTTTTTTTTACTAAACTTGTAATTATTTAACATCTACTTAATGCATCCCTAAAATTCTAGAATGTTATGCTGGATCCAGATTATTTCCAATATATGTTTAAATGCATTATTCCAATCATTTATATTTTACTATTTTTAATAGTTGATCTATTAATTACTGAGAGAACTGCATGCAAATCTCCTTTCAAGGTAAGATGGTAGATTTATAACTTTCTTTTTGAAGTTTTCTTTCTGTGTGTTGTGGGTGTGTCAAGGGCAGACCAGAATTGTTGGAATTTCCAAGATAAGTGTTCCTAGCCCCATTATGTCCTCTTTATGCTAGTAATCGTTTTAAAATATATTTATTTATTTATTTGTATGTAGATGGAGACAGAATGGGGGGGGGGAATGGGCATGCCAGAGCCTTTTGCTACTGCAAAGAAACTCCAGATGCATGTGCCATTTTGTACATCTAGCTTTATGTGGGTACTGGGAAATATAACCCAGGCTTTTAGGCTTCACAAATGAGCACCTTTAACTGCTAAGCCATCTGTGCAGCATGTTTTCTTTACATGCTATGAAGTTTAATCTATCCAGTATTAAATAGTTATACTAGTTTTCTTTTGATATTTGCCTAATATAATATTTATCACATTTTAACTTACAACCTTTATTAGTCTTTACCTTCTATAGAACATATTTTACTACAAATAGCTTATAGCTGGATGGTTTGAAAATGCAAGCTGTTAGTCTATGTTTTTCTTAAAATTGCAGAGTTTCTTAAAGTTGCCACAGTTATTTTGCTTATAGATTATTAGATTGAACTTGTATTTCTACCATTTCACTATGTGGTTATATCAGAGTTTTCCAAGGCATAGTTTTATGAAAATATGTATTTTTTTCTTCATTGACTCTCAAAACAGGAAAATTTCAAACAGGGCATTCTTTCTCTCCCTTTTTTTAAAGTAGAAACTTTGTATGAATACTTAAGAGATAAAAACATTGAAAAGTCAATTGCTCAAATAACCAATAAAACCTAAATCATCACAAATACTCCAAAACATATTCTAAAAGATACTTTTATACATATGAGGGTTACTAAATTAGAGATTTTTGGCAAGTTATTTTTCTTTCAATAGGCAGCATTTGAGATCCGAGCTCTGCATTCTGTTATTCCTGTGGTCTTCTGCCCTTTCTGATGATGGTGTATGAGACCACAGGTATCTTATTAAAATAACAATAAAAACCCAGGGTACTATTTAAAAAACCGTAAACCCTTGAATTTTGTGTGGCTCTACAGAAACTACTGAGTAAACAGGGGAATGATGTGTGACTGGCATACCAGTCGTAAATGAAAGGGCATGTTTGCAGGTTTCTTGAAAACAGATTACTCTCTGGAGGAATTTTAAGCTGAAATGTGATCTCACTTGTGTTAGGCGGAGGAGGTTGGCCAACCTGCATCACACAATGGAACCGCCTCCAGCGTCAACAACAAAGGTCTTGCAAATTTATTTTCAAAATGTAAAAACCAAACTCATGGGTTACTCTCTGGGGCACTGACCGTAGTTGCCCCTTGTGCCTGACATACTCTTAAGTACTCAATGACAACCTCTCAGCAGTGGAAGGCTGGAGACTCTGCCAGCCCAGTTGTCCATGTGATGCATGAAGGTGTGCACACGATTCTACCATACTGTCCATGCCTGTGCTTGAAGAGAACCACCATAGGAAGCTCACTTCCATCCAAGGTGGCCAATTATAGAGGCCTTTCTAAAAACCAGCCAGAAGCTGCCTCTGGGCCCATTCCACTCCTGAACAGTAAATTACCTACAGAATTGGGGTGCTACAGACAAAGGCAGAGATGTGTCAGAGCAGCCCTTTGTCTCCATGCCAAATACATCACAGGCTAAAAAGGCCTAATTCCATTTTCTGCACAATTTACTATGCTCCATGCTTCTCTCAAGCTCAGCTTCTGCAGCCTTTCCCATCACTGGACACAAGATACTCAAACGGACACTAAATCTTCACATATTAAAGAGGCTTTTTCACACCTCCTTTGTTACTTTATCCAGAAGTCAGAATGTCTTTGGGAACTGTATCACTGTGCCAATTTTGCAGAGATCACAAAATAAATGCAAGAAAACAAACACTGGGTTTTTAGTGCATGGCAGGTCCTGCGCCAGCTGTTTGAGGTACATTATCTCATGTCTAAGTAAGCCAGTGAGGAGCAGAACTAGGATGTTCATTGGATCCAACAGCTGTGCCTGTTCTCCTTTCTCCTCTCTAAGCAAGTCTCCCTGGGTTTTGCAAAGCCACTTATTTCAGAGGACATATCACCTATAATTACAATGATCAAAAATGTATACCTGGCTATCCTTCCTTGAGGCTGAATATGAAGCACTAGGATTCATTTGTGCTTCAGGAGGACTATGGACCAGTCCCTGCAGATACTAACTTTCTTCAGCTCAATGGGAAAGTCAACAAAAGCTCGTTCTTTTTTTTCCTAGTGACCAAATTCATAAAGCAGTGGCCTCTACATGAATGGCCCTTTCTTATAGTTAATGCATCTGCAGCATGCCAACACAGGGGTAGCTTACATAGCAGTGCCCATACTAGTTTCGTATGGTCTTCCTTTGCCCAAATTCCACATTCTGTCATTTATTTCCTCCTTAAAGCTCTCCCCTCCAATGCAGACTCCCCTTAGTCTCCCAGATTATGAAAGTTGAAGGTAGGAAAAATAGGAAGAGGAGCAGGTGTGGGAGAGAGCTGGAGAGGAAGTAGGATTGTTTTGTTGTTGGGGTATAGAAAGCTACAAGGGAAGTCCCAGTGTGTGTCCTGATCCCACCTCTTTACATTGCTTATTTAAAAAGGCCTCTTCTTCAGGGCTTGTTGCTATATTTTCACAACTGGAGAGGGTCCAGTTGGGGAAAAAAGCACTCACAGGCAAGAGTTTGGGGGCTGAGAAAACCATGAGCTGCCTAACTGTCATTCCTGAATTCTGGAAGGAGATGTCCAGCTTCCTTTCATAGAAAAGCCACTATGGGTGACTGCAAATGGCCACTTAGGTTCATTGAGTAAGTACACCTCAGCTGTGATATGTTTGTGTTAATTTATTCACCTAAAGGCCTACTCATAAATGGAAACTCACAAATCTTTGGATCCATGAACAATTTCAATCCCTGTGCAATATTTTCTTTCTGTACCCCAACCTGTATAGTATTCATCTCTGGAGTGTCTTTCTTTCCTGAGTACTCTGTCATTACTTCTGGAAGGCAAGGACTGGATACTTTCTTGTGTTTCTCTTTGTTCACAGTACTAGTTGGTCCTAACATGCTGCTTTTAACTCATGTGCATGACCTCCTCCCAGGACTTAGATCTGGCATGAGGAGGCCCCATGCTGGTCACTTCTGGTATGGATAATCCAGTCCAAAGACAGATACTTATTTTGATGGATGGGCTGTTTTCCTGACCATGGAAAAGAAATAGAAGAAAAAAAATCTTGTCTAATATTTACTTTCTCTGAAGAATGCACAGTGATTTTTATTATTATTATGTTGGAAGGTAAGAATGTTACTCAGCACAGGATAGTAGATTCATTCCCTTCAGACTGGTGACATTCAAGAGGTTTTGGCCAAAGTCTGTCTGTTTACCTAGACAGTACTCTGACTACATACCACGGCAAATTTGTGTTCCCAAGTTACTCTAAAGCTACTGGTAACAAAACTGAACTGACAGAAATTGTCATGGTCTGGAATATTGCCACGGACAGAACTCTGCAGACATGTTGGGAAGAATGTCCCTGCTCTCCTTCTGAAGCCTCTTCCTACAGCCACTGTGGCCACTATTAGGTGACCTTCTAAGCTAGCCTGATGAAGGCAGACTGTCACCTTTAGCCTGGGCTAGTTGTGCCTAGATTAGCTGAGCTGCTCTAGCTGTGACCTGAGGCTATGCAGATATCCCCAGTTATGGCTATTCTGTAGGAACCTTAATTCTGTGAGTATCTTGGTTCTGCCTCACAGATGAGGGGCCTACTCTGAATCTCAGTCTGGTTGAGCTGGTTTCTAGATCCTACTTCCAGGTCTGCATCCCTGGCAAGGGAATTCTCCTCAGTAGAACTGGTATGCTTTTGGAGAGCTAGATCTTTGGCTATTGCCCTGTCCAGAGCTGGTGGTTAATTTTTCACCTGAATAAAGCTCCTAAGACATGAGGATTGGACTGTTGATGACACTTGGGGGGGGGGTGAGGCCTGCCCTCTACCAAATCATAGTTCCCTCACTGTGGAGTGATGGTGGAGTCATTCATTCATTCAATCAGTGCATACTTTCTGAGTAGTCTCTGTGTAGACATTGTACCAGCGCTTCGACTGTGATGCAGGGCATCCTTGGTCTGTCCTTAAGATGCGCATGTGCTCTGCTGTGTTTGAGACCGTGCTCCTTCCAGTGTCTGCACTTTCCTAATTTATAACCTGACTGCATAGCTGGGGGCCCACCTCAGGAAAGACCACAGGATGTATGACGAGGAGAGGAGAGTAGGCCAGCTCTCTCCTTTGAAACAAACCTGGGCTCTCCTCCATAAATTCTGATTCTTTTGTTTTTCAACTGTTGTACTATTGACATTTTGAGCAAGATAATCTGTATAGTTTGGGAAGGATTGTGAGTCTCTCTTTGTCTTACACATATACACACCAAATATTTATAGAAAAATAACCCCAATATGGGGGAGAGGAGTCGGACTCAAAAACCTGAGGGATACATTCTGGGGGAACAAGCTGGCCACGGGCACATCTCCACACAAATGGAATGGCAGAGTGCAGGTGAAGAGCAGCGTGGTGGCCAGCAGCCACCAGTGCAGAGGACACGGATGTCAGCTGTGTGAGACGGATCTGCTCTGACAAAATGCCTTCAAATGCTTGCAGTGTGACAGGGATTTGAGGCGTAAGAGGAGTTTCTATGAGATGGTGATAAATGCTTGTTTCATTCATACTCTAACTAGTCCCACTTCATTCTTGTACTGAGAAAATATTTTTACAAAAGTAGCAAAGCAACTGTAATGCAACCCTATTTGACTTATTGCTAAATCTGATTTATTGATGTTCTTCCCACTCTAGTCATATTGCTAGCAACATATTTAGGTTTTATTCCAGCCTGTTCTTAAAGTCCAGGCAATTATGCCCTCAAAAGGGAGCATGTCTCTTACTTAAGGGGAGAGTAAGTTACAGGGTGTGCATAGTAATTCCTAATGGTGAGGAAAGAGAAGATGGTCAATAAACTAATAAATGCCATCATTCTTTGATGGGTAATTGTGACCTCCAGTCGCTTAAATATGTAACATTGTTCTTGATTATAGCCATGAAAAAAACAGGTTCTGAGACAGGCTAAGTTAACTTGCCCAGATCACCTTCAATAGTGGAGGAGTTAAAAAGTAAAGCTGGATTTTTTTTTTTTTGACACAGGATCTCATGTAGCTTAGGCTGGCCTCAAACTCCCTATGCAGTTGAGGAAGACCTTGAACTCCTGATGCTACTTCTAAGTGCTGAGATTATAGGTGTACATCTCCATGCCCAGCTTTTGAACTGGATTTTCTGACTCAGTATGCTATATTAATTCCTCCATTATTCTGTAAGTACAGTATGTTATGCTTATGGATTATGACTATATTGGCATATCTTGTTTTGATGCCTCAAGTTGTAATTTGTTAAATTTTTACCTTATTCAAAAAAGAAGAAGAAGAAGAAGAAGAAGAAGAAGAAGAAGAAGAAGAAGAAGAAGAAGAAGAAGAAGAACAGGGGATGGAGAGATGGCTTAGCAGTTAAGGTGCTTGCCTGTGAAACCTAAGGACCTACCAATACCCACATAAAGCCAGATGCACAAGGTGGTACATGTGTCTGAAGTTAATTTGCAGTGGCTAGAGGACCTGGTGTGTCCATTCTCTCTCCCTCTATCTGCCTCTCTTTCTTTTCTCTCTCAAGTAAGTAAATAAAATAAAAAAAAATTGTTTATTTATTTATTTGAATGTGACAAACAGAAAAAGGCAGGTAGATAGATAGATAGATAGATAGATAGATAGACAGACAGACAGACAGACAGACAGATAGATAGAGAATAGGCATGCCAGGGCCTCCAGCCACTGCAAACAAATTCCAAATGCATGCGCCCCTTATGCATTTGGCTAACATGGGTCCTGGGGAGTTCAGCCTCGAACCAGGGTCCTTAGGCTTCACAGGCAAGTGCTTCACCGCTAAGCCATCTCTCCAGCCCAATAAATTTTTTAAAGGAAATATTTGTGAATGGTGACATTGCATGGGTTTTCTCAAATCATTATGCATTGTTCTTTGTAGACAGGCCCTTTTTCATATAAATTCAGAAGAAAAGACAGGGTCCTCTATTATGTGTAGATTTGTTGGTTTTAGAACCTTTTGTGTAACTTTAGGCATTCTTTCTTTCTTTGAAGATTGTGGTTTTATAACCTGGCAAGATACAAACAAAATCCCCATCACAGTTAACAGCAGTGAACATCAGCTAATCTTACTGTCACATACTGTGTGACAAGATCAAGGGTATGCATGCTGTCTTAAGAGAAGAACAAATGTAAAGTTGAGAAAAGACCCAGATCAGAAGAGAGCAGGCATGGGACAAAACCAGACACAAAGAAAAACCACAGACTCATAGTTTTGGGAGTGACCATGAGAAAGCTGTGCCAGAGGCATACCTAGCCCTTATTCACGCTGTCTTCTTTGAGAAGGACCACTACCTGCTTTCTCACCTATAATTATCATTTTTTAAAATCACCACTTTGGCATTCTCCCATCCATGAAGATCTCAGAACTCTTCCTGGCTCCCCTCCTCCTTTTCTTCTGAAGTTCTGTAGTATTTATACCTGATTTATGCAACCCTGCTATTTATCATATATTTTTTCATAGGCTTGTTGGACCCATCCCCCCAATGGCAATTTTGTAGACTGTCCAGGAGCACTGGAGACACAGTAGGGGCTTAAGAAATGATTGTTGAGGGCTGGGCATGGTGACACATGCCTTTAATCTCAGTACATGGGAGGTAGAGGTAGGAGGATTGCTGTGAGTTCGATGCCAGCCTGAGAATGCATACTGACTTCCAGGTCAGCCTGAACTACAGCGAGACCCTACCTCAAAAAACTAAAAAGAAAAAAAAAAGAGAAAGAAATATTTATTGAATGACTTTCTGAATTCTGTGCTCCTTGGTTGGGAAATTAGACTTGTAAAAGAGTTATTTAACTCCTCATGAAAATATCTTTTAGGTATTAAAATTCACTTACTTTGTCAGAAAAAAGGAAGACTCTGATCCTTCTTTTAAATTGCACCAATTTACTGTTTCCTTAGTTTCAGGCTATAATTGAACAGTAAAGGCCGACAGTTAGGAGAACACTGCTGAAGTGTATTAGATGTGCTGGTGAGGAAAGCCTCTGCATGCTGACCATTTTCTATAGCCATGGAGCTTACTCTTTGTGTAGGAATCATTTAGCGCCTGGATGGAAAGATCTCTGGCCTGTAAAACTTGATGGAATTTCTTCTTCTGGCCAGGGCAATAGTTACTCACTGTGAATCTTGAAAACCTGGGATATAGTTGTCTAAATGGGCACCAAAATAGAGCGAGACAAGTCTGAGCTTTACATATTAAAAGGGTTTTTGGTTCCACATGAGGGAGTAGGCAGGCTAAGGCCAGTATCGACAAATCTAACTCTTTGCTCATACCCAGGGGATCATTTCTTTCTAAAAACTGTATCCTTCAGACAAATGAAGGTTTAAAACTTTATATCACCTGGGTGACCACATTTTCCATAGGCTCATCTTTTTTGCCAGGATAGGATTTCAGTGTTTAATTCAAGTTTCTTCATCGGGCCTGGGTGGGGACTATAGTTCTGTTTGAGCACAGGTCTTTTTTTTTGGGGGGGGGGTTCTATCCCTTGTGTGTCCTCTTCTAACCACTTAAGTGACGGACATGTACACTTCCAAGAACACATCTTGTTTCCAAAGACCCCCTTTGTTACCAGAGGACCCTGAGTAAAGGAGCCAACTCTCTAGGATGAATCTTCAATTAGTTCAACAAGACTTTTATTTCTTTCTCCTTGACAAGGTATGCTGGTTAATTACAATGCCAACCTGATTGGATCTAGAGTCACGTAAGAGATAAATCTCTGGGCATGTCTGTGAGGGAGTTCCTAGATCAGGTTAACTGAGGTGAGAAGACTCACCCATGAGTAACACCATCCTATGGGCTGGAGTCCTTCTAAATAAAAAGAAACAAATGAGCTAAAGTACTAGCATTTTTCTCTTTCTGCTACCTGACCGAAGACTGATGTGACCAGCTGCTTCATGCTCTTGATGACATGTTTTCCCTTTTACCTATAAACTGAAATTAAAATCTTCCTCTTTGAGTTGCCTGTATCATACATTTTATCACAGCAATGAAAAAAGTAACCAATACACAGGGTCTTATACTGTAGTTGAGGCTAGTTTCAAACTCATGGTCTTCCTGGATAACAAAGTCCTGGGATTACAGGCATGTACCACCATGCCCAGCTAGTTCAAAACTTTTGTTTCAGATTGCATTATCTTACTATTCAGATCCTTACTATATTTACCCAGGCAGTAGAAAACCCTCCTACTCTGCCTGTTTTTCCTATAGCATGTGTTATGTTTTCACATATCATGTGATTATATGCCATGTTTACTATTTACTGTCTAACCTCCTCTCTCCTGGGGCCTCTGTCTATTGTATTCCCTGATATATTCCAAATACACTGGAGATCACCTGGCATCTTGAGATCAACGAATATTTGTTAGCAAATGGACGGATGGTCTTAGATCCCAAACCTTAAGAGTGGCAATAATTTTGTTGTAGTCTAATATGACATTTTTAAGTGAAAAAGGACAATGCAGAGTCTAGTAAAAGATGTAAAAAATCAAGGTCCAGTTGAATAGAAGACTTGGATATAATCACATGAGGGCAATGTGATTTGTCAGTGAGCTGAAGGATACAGTGGGCCTTTCCTGGGAGCTGTCTTTGCAACACATTGGGCAGGGCATTCTTTCTTCTTTCTAGACACTCAGATATAAATTTGCAACCCTGTATTTTCATACCACAAACTTAGTCCTGAGATGTTCCCCTTTCCCACTTCCCCTGCCCTTGTGGCCTCTATTTCTCTACAGGATGGTTAGACATGATGAGAAGTATAAGTCCATGCTGTTCTCACTTAAAGACTGGGAGGAGTCTGGACCAGAGCTATTAAAGTTATGTTAATTATTTCTTGTTGGTTACAGACTCCCAAAGGATCAACTCCCCAAAGAATCAGGCAGGGCACATCTGAAGGCACTGAAGGCTACCTGTGCAGTTGTCAAATTTGGTAGTAGTGTGCTCAGGCATCTAAAACACAAGTATTGACCAGATGTCTAAGACAGACATATCTGAGTAGCTTCCTGTGAATTTACAAGATAAGTAATTTCTAACTCCTCTGGCTTCCAGGCATACTTGTTCTCTCTCATCCACAAATGACAGTATCTAGGAACTCCCTCACAGACATGCCCAGAGATTTATCTCTTACGTGACTCTAGATCCAATCAGCTTATCAAGACACAAATCCAATTACTGAGGGGTTCTGCCAACTTGCCTTCCAATTGCCAACCTCTAAGTGGCTTTTGTGCACATCCAAAATGACCACTGGTCAAGCACCTTAGTGCTAGAATGATCTGAAACTGAATATTCAGACAAAGATTGTTATGTAAATGTTTCTGTTAGGGGCTGAATTCTTTAAGCAAACTGAGCCCCAGTTTCCCCTAATGAGCTGAGCTGTGAGACACTGACTCCTGGTAGAAGGAGCTACAGAAGCAGTATCCTACTACCTCCCCAGGAGGCCTTGAAACCCCCATGCTATGGCTCATGCTAGAGATGATAGCTCTGCCAGTGTAGCATAAGGTGAGGGCATCACTGCTTTTGAAAACCTCTCCAGGTGGCTGTAGATAGGAAAGATCTATGTGGAAGGAGCTGGAAGAAAAGACTGCTTTGCTATCCCTATCCCTTCTCCCTTTCTCCTGTTTCATCCATTTTCCATTTTTCTTGGATTATTTCCATAACCACATAAACGTGTCTCAACTTCTTCTGTCTATAAATAACATGTCCTCTATAAATTCCTCACTTTCCTCCAGCCAGTACCTATTTTTTTCTTCCCTTGGAGAAAAGCTCTTTAAGAGTGCTTTTTAGCTATGCCACCCAATTCTGTTCTGGGCATTCTTCCATGAGTCTTTCTGGTCCAGTGGCCCACCCCCACTACAGTCTATCTTATCATCTGGACAGGCCAGTGCATTCAGGACTCTTCCTCAACCAGCAAGAGGAACCTGGACACAATACTGCTGATATACTCTGGGGCACAGCATACCCTGTATGGTACCAAACCTCAGTGAATAGAAGAAAGAACCAGAAAGCATCCCAGAGCACCTTTGAAGGAGATCAATGCTTAAGAAGAGCTGGTAATGCAGTGAGGTCTTCAGTAAGGGAGAAGTGTACAAGACTTACACAGTGTGTGGTGGTGATGATGACGGAACTGGAGATGAAAGATAGGCCATCGTTCATGCTGACCTGCAGTGCGGCTTTCCTGCAATAACAAGGGAAGCACAAACAGTTAGCATGGTATGAGCAGTGGCCTGAGAGTCACCCACACACTTTTCCTTTGCGCTCAGCTCCTAGCTACCTTTGGGATGCCTCTTTCTTGGGAGGCTGGAGCTTTTTCCTTATAAAATGTGGAGGGAGATAGTTCAGCCAGTAAAAGTGTTGGGCATTGTGGTAGTTTGAATGTTATGTCTCCCATAGACTCAGATATCTTATTAAAGCCTATAAGTTGGATTAGAGGAGGTGTCAATGGAGGAAGATCTGAGGAACAGCCCAAGATGTGTTGGAGCAGGTCTGATTTCCAGCAAAATGGTATACAGAGAGGTTTGAGCTCTGCTTGGGCTCCTGCTTGCTGCAAGTGTATGCTTGCTGCATTTACTGGCTGGTGATGGTTTCTCTCTGTTTGGATGTATGGAACCAGCTTCTTTCTGCCCCTGAAGGAACTCCCCTCTGGATCTGCAAGCTTGAAATAAATCCATTCCTCCTCTCAACTGTGCCTAATATGAATGTACATCTCAGTACTGTAGAGCTGTCTACAACAAAAATTTGGTACCAAGGTTGCTATGTGACAAATCTGACCATGTAGATTTTGGTCTTTTGGAACTTGTGTTGCTAGAGGAGGATTATCAACAGACTTGGAACTTGTGATTGCAGAAGCATTGTAGTGTGGTAAGCCAAATTTTGTGGGCTATTTTGGTGAGAGTTGGAAAATTCTAAATAAAGAGAGAATTGTATTTGAAGCCTTTGTTTATATGCTTTCAAAGGGAAAGATAAGACTACAGAGAACTTTGTTGGAACTGAACTACTGGTATAAAGCTGGCTGTGTTCTGCTGCCCATGCCTAGAGAGTTTGATCAAGGTTGAAGTATGAAGTAAAGTGTGTTTGGCAAAAAGATATAGAACTGAAATATATAAGATTTAAAATTGGAAAAATTCATACCAGTTTAAAGTTATAGGCACAGAGACTGGTTTTAGGTTACTGAAGCTGCTATTGTCAAATTATTACCATTAATTACTTTACATTGAAACAATGAAAAAGATGCCTGAGGTGATTCCAGCCAGGAAAGACTGAATGGTAGACATGCAAACTCTTTTGAAAGAAAGAATTCTGAAGAAGGAAATCTGTTCTTCAAGGTCAAGATTTATTCCCCCCTGAATTACATATGGCTGTATGGCTGCACACCTGGTACTGGTTTCAGAAGCATGAAAAATGCATGGAGTGGGTTGTCAAGAGCACATGGTTCCAGGAGCCACTGCTGAGATACAGCATGTGAAGTAGGGTCATATCCCTGATTAGAGATGATTGTGAGAGGGATCATGATTTGCAATGGAGACCCGAAGATGGCTTGGATATACCACAACTGTAAAAGGGCTACCATGGAGCACTGCTTTCGCCAGCTACTTAGCCCAGTTGGAGTGGCAGAATTGGAAATTCAGAGGCTGTCATCAATGGTTGTGGATGTTGGACTTGAATTGCAGATCTTAGTTGTTTATCTGATAGTGATTTTGCATTGATCCAGTCTCTCCTTGTTATGCTTTATAGCAATGGTAATGTTTACTGTATGCCATTATATGTTGGAAGTTTGTTAACTTGTTTTGATTTTACAGGACAGGACTCACAGTTAAGAGACAATCTTGAATCCCAGAAGAGACTTAGGACTTTGGAACAATCTTAAAGTTGGTAAAAACTATGAGGACTTTTGAAATTGGACTGAATACAATTTGCAATGTGAGATATTCATGAATTTATTGGGGGCCCAGGTAGAATATGGTAGCTTAAATGTATGTCCCCCCCACCCCATAGACTCAGGTGATTTTTTTATGAGAGCAAAAGCGCATGCACCTGAGAGAAGTAATTGGCATGCCAGGGCCTCCAGCTACTACAATTGAACTCCAGATGTGTGTTTCATCTTGTTTGCATGTACGACCTTGTGCACTTGTGCTACCTTGTACATCTGGCTTACATGGGACCTGGAGAATTGAACATGGATCCTTAGCCTTTGCAGGCATGCACCTTAACCACTAAGCCATCTCTCCAGCTTGACTCAGGTATACACAGAGGTTTGAGCTCTTTCTGGGCTCCTGCTTGCTGCAGGTTTGTGCTTGCTACTTTCGATGCCTTCTGGTTGGTAATGATTTCTCTCTGCTTGGTTGTATGGAAGCAACTTCTTTCTTCCAGTGAAGGAACTTTCTCCTTAATCTGTAAGTTTGAAATAAATCATTTTATCCCTTAAAGTGCCTGATTTGATGTCTATCCCAGGAATGTGAAGCTGTCTACAACAGGCATACAAACAAGAAGAGTTGAGTTTGATACCCAGACTGTAGTAAAACAGCTGGCTATAATGACCTACACTAGACTGAGGTGGAGATAGGCAGATCCCTGGGGCTTGCTGGCCAGTTCCTTGGCAGATTCCAAACCAGTGAAAGATCCTCTCAAAAAAGATAGTAGCACCTGAGAAATGACACCTGAGGTTGTTCTCTGGCCTACAAATCCAAGTACACACAAGTGCATGTGCAGTTGCACACACACACACACTCAAATGTAGAGGATGATCTCTTATGCCCATCCACCTCTGTCTTCCCAGAGAGATGTGCTCAGCTGATGCGTTAAATTAAGCCATCAACTTCCCACTGCAGCAAACTGTATTGGACAAGCAATGCTTGCTTCTATTTAACCTAAGTGCCACACTTTGTAGGACAAAGCATTCTTTTTAAATATTTAATTAATTTATTTATTTTAGAGACTGAAAGAGGGGGAAAGAGAATGGGCATGCCAGGGCCTCCAGCCACTGCAAATGAACTCCAGACACATGCGCCTCCTTGTGCATCTGGCTTACGTGGGCCCTGGAGAATTGAACCGGGATCCTTTGGCTTTGCAGGCAAACACCTTAACTGCTAAGCCATCTCTACAGCCCAGGACAAAGCATTCTTAAAGTTGTCCAAATCAGTGGGGGATAAACTGTTTGGCTGTTGTTACATGGACTCAGTGGTCTCATGTGGGTAGTTTTGTGGTATGTGGTTAACTCATATAGGCACAGCAGTGAGTGGGATTTGTCTTCTATGCATGATGTGGTCTCACTAGAACATGAGCTCATGTCATGCTGCATGTATAGCAAGGAGGGTGGGTTGGTGATGGGACCAGAATATCACAGGCTGATGTTGTACCCCAACTTGTCTTAAAGTGGTAAAAAATGATTAAAACAGAATTTGTATAAACTTTCTTTTCCTCCCAGAAAGCTACTTCCCTGTCTCCAGCCTGTTAGGCATGATCTTGGAGAGGCTATTTTCTGTTCTCTGTGTCAACCCTTCTCTGTGTTGCCACATTGTTCTCTAGCTCAGAATACTGACTTCTTTCTTCTACTGAGTATTTTCACCACATTTCATTAGCACTTATTGTAATGGCACCACCACAAGGTGGTTCCCATAAATGGGTTCAGGGAATGTGGGCAAATACCTGAGTCTATGAAGGAGCGAGGAATGGGCACAGAGGGTGGCGGTGAAGGTCCATGTCTGGCTGTAAGCTGGTCAGAACCGGATGAGGTTCCACTTTGCCTTTCTGAGTATCCTTCTCTTGGAGGAGGCAATAACAGTTACTTCCCAATGAGAACTTTTGAGAAATGTGGTTGGAATTAGATTAGACATACCTGGGAGTCCCTGCTTGTGATCTTGAGAAAGCCCCTCAAATTCTTTCAGTCTGAATGGGAATGTCTAGTTCATGGGGAATTGGCAAGGGTGAAAGATATTCTAAAGCACTTTCCTGGTGCCTATAACTTTAGCACCACCATTACTGGAGAGAAATATCAGAAAAACCCATGATGACAATGAAGAAAGAGTTCTTTGTCCCTCTGTCCCCTCCCCTCCACCTTGGCAGGCATGGCTGATGACAACTTACATGCCAACTTCTTTTAAGATGGGTGCAGGACATAGCAAGTAAGTATCTTCCACAGCAAAAGGCTTCTCATCTGCAAAAAGGAAGTCACTGGGTTACAAAAAGCGAGGCAAGATTGTAATTTCAAGTTCAGCATTTTTGTGAGACCATCAAACAAGTCCAGAGAGACATAGTGGAAACCAAGACCTTCGTAAAATAAGAACTCCTTAAGCCATGTTATATCATTTGAATATAAAATGTCCCTCATGTCCCCAGATGTTAGAGGAAGGGCCTAGCTAGAGGAGGTAGGTCCTTGGGCTAGTCCCCTCCTGTAGCTCTTTTCTCCTGCTCCCTGGCTGCTATGAGATGAGGAATGTTGTTCCCACAGGCCCTTCCCCCTTCATAGATGGAAGCTGCTAAAGCTATGAAGCAAAATAATTAACTCCTTCCTTTGTTAACCTCAGGTATCTATTACAAACAGGAAACCAATTTAATTCATGCTAGCATCCACTAGCAGTGAACTCAAGGGCTCCTGTCTATGTACCAGCTTTCTGATATTATTTTCAGCTGAGCTAATCTGTGAGCAACTAGATACTTTTCCCTAAGGAGATTCATGTCTAAGTCTAGTTTGACTGAGAGAAGCCAGAAACATGGAAAAAGGGTCAGACACATGTAAAGTAGCTAACCCAAAACATCATTGGTCCTCAGAAGCCAGGAAGCTTCCTTTACATGGACGGTGTGGTCAGGTCTCAGGAAGACCAAAACAGAAGCTGTGCCATGGTAGAGAGGTAGGGAAGAAGCAGTCTTGGTGACCCAGAAAACACAGGTATGTCTCAGGGCACAGGATCAACAGGCCTTGAAAATACCAACCCAGAAAGAAGTTGGGTCCAAGTTCTCTGAGTTTATGGGACTGACTTAGCCATAGTTCTGTAAGTTATGAGAAGAACTTTAGAATGTTTCCTGGAGGGCTTAGCAGATCTGGCTGTAGAAGATGGACTGCAGTGGGAGAACCTGGAAGTGAACAAGTCCTTATCCTAACAAAGACCAGGACAACATTTATGGGGCTTTAACCTCAAGTACTTAAGGACTTCACTGTTTCCCCTGATATGAGGCCAGATG
Source organism: Jaculus jaculus (assembly GCF_020740685.1). Lineage (NCBI taxonomy): Eukaryota > Metazoa > Chordata > Mammalia > Rodentia > Dipodidae > Jaculus > Jaculus jaculus. Next base: position 77,874,753 of record NC_059107.1, on the reverse strand, counting down.
CAGGGCTGTGAAGTTACTATTCTCTGTACATATCAGTCATTCCTTCATAGCTCAGCACTTACTGGGTACACAGGCTGTGCAAGAGTGTGGTGTGACCTCCTTTCAATCAAGCTGTGACTGAACACAGCAAAGAGGTATACGATAATCTGCTATTGGCCTTTGGTGTGAAACTGATCCATCCATACAAGTCCCTACTGCACAGAATATAGCTGACATTAGATCCTTACATGAGTGGAAATTAGGAATATTTGTGTCTGGTGTACATGGACTTAGTGAGGTATAGCCACCTTGGTGGGAGCTGAGGGACACATGTGGGTAGGAGGCACTGTGTCCCCACCAGAAAGAGAAGAGGGAATGCTATTCATGCAAGTGTTGCCATGGTGGAAAGTCAAGTATACTGTGATGTGCTTGTTCAATCATATATTCCTAAGTGCTTATTAAAGGGCTACTATAACTAGAGACTTTGAGGATAGAAACAAGTTTCCTGCTTTTATGAACTACATAGGAGCTATCACAGTCAGGATTCCAATGCTGGCAGACAACACCTGACCAGGAGCAGCTTGTGGGGAAAAGGTTAATTTTGGCTTACAAACTCAAGGAGAAGCTCCTTGATGGCAGGGGAAAATAATGGAATGAGCAGAGGCGAGGCATCACCTCCTGTCAGGTAGACAACAGCAATAGGAGAGTGGGCCAAACACTGGCAAGGGGACACTGGCTATAATACCCTAGTATTCAGAATACCTAAATTTATGGGAGACACCTGAATCACTGCCCCTGGCCCCCATAAACTGATAACCATACATGATGTAAAATACAATGCATTCATCCAACTTTAAAACTTCCCATAGTTTTTTTTTATGAATTTCAATGATGTCAAACATTCCCTTAGTCTAAGACCTTTTAACTGAGCCATAATACCCCCCCAAAATCTCCCAAGACCCATAACTGCATAGAAGAAACTACTGCAAAAAAATGGTATTAGACATGGTTAAGAAATATTCAACCAATACAAGATTTAAACAGGACAAGACAAGCATCAAACTTTGTAGCTCCAAGTCCAGTAACTTTAGTCAGTGACAAATCTCCAAGTCTCGTAATTCTAACTAGCAACAAAGGAATCTTTCATATTTGCATAATTGCAACTGAACTGGCAGAAATTTCAGTCCAAAGATTTCATTTCTGTGCCATATCCCTCTGTTCATACCAGTCAATTTCTATGTAAAGCAACCCTGCACAAGTTCTCAGAACATGGGCATAACAAGCCTCTCACACAAACTGCTTCTAGCCCAGTTCAGGCAAAGCTCTTTCTCACCCTCACAAGCCAAACCTCACAGTCCATAGATCTTATTGCATTCAGGTCTTTCAACTGACCAGAACAGTCCATCAAGTTGTACTTACAGCACTGCAAGGCATCTCTTAGGCCAACGTTTAAAATCCTTCCACATTCCTCCTGCAAAGCAGCTCCATAAGGCCGAAAGCCACAAGTCAGGTTTCTAGCAGCAATGACCCCACTTCTCAGTGCCATTTTACTGTTGCAGTCAGGTTTGCATTGGTGGCAGAAAACACACGACTAAGAGCAGCTTGTGGGGTAAAAAAAGGGTTTATTTTGGCTTACAGAGTCAAGGGGAAGCTCCATGTTGGCAAGGGAAAACAATGGCATGAATAGAGGTGGACATCACCTCCTGGCCAACATCAGGTAGACAACAGCAACAGGAGAGTGTGCCAAAGGGAAATTGGCTATAATACCCATAAGCCTGCCCAACAATATACTGCCTCCAGGAAGCACTAATTCCCAAATCTCCATCATCTGGAAACCTAACATTCAGAATATCTAAGGGTATGGGGGACACACCTGAATCAAACCAGCACAGGTGCCATATAAGAGATAATTAGTTCTTCAACACATTTGTTTGTATTAAAGATGTGGCAATATGTGGCATGCAAGTCATGGGAATAAGCAACTACTCTCTGATTAGACTTGCGGTCAGCTGAGTGGGAGAAAATTCATGCCTGGCACTGAAAACCAAATCAAAAGCCTATGGCTTGGAAGGGCTAGACCTTAGAAGGATAGAAGAAAGCTACCACTGTTCCTTGGTTAAATGGGCACATTGAGCTCATCAAATTGCATTATAAATGAATATGTTTATGTGCCCTGATTAAAGCTGTTCTCATTTTTGGTTAGAAAATCTTCTTTTACAGGTGGCAATGAATATTATGAAGACCCAAGACTCATCAAGGTGACAAGAAGAGACAGTGTACCTCTTAACATTGGAGGAATCATCTACCACACCTTACAGGGCTCATGGAACACTGCAGAGGAGGTGATTGAAGGAATATTAATGTTTCTCTAACTGATAAAGAAGCTTCTCTATGAACATGGTTTATTTATTTTATGAGATTCAAAACTTAACAGAGCTGAAAACAAGAAGCATTTGAGAGTGCAATACTATATAAGACATCTCTGTCATGCCCTCCAAGCCTCAGGGAACACTGGGGTAGAGGGAGCAGAAAGAAGAGCCACAGGGTGGGAAGGAATACTTTGGAGCACTGTCAGTCAGATATGAACTGATAGGTGCATTCATGATCTCACAGTGCTTTAGTGCTTTTAATATATATTAAAAAAACTGCACTATTCTGAGCCCATCAATATTTTGACACTGAAGATAAGAGGAGGAAAAAAGAATGAAACATCCAAACAGAAGGACTACTTGGAAAGACAAAGATTCTCAATAGACTACAGGTTGGAGAGGAGGATAAAAAAGGTTAATAAGGGCTTAGCAGTTAAGGGGTTTGCCTGCGAAGTGTACAGATCCAGGCTACATTCCCCAGTACCCACATAAGCCAGATACACAAGGTGGCACATGCATCTGGAGGTTGTTTGCAGTGACTGGAGACCCTGGTGCACCCATCCTTTCTATCTCTATATCTGCCTCTCTCTCTCTCTTTGTAATAAATAAATTAAATTTAAAAATGAAAAAGGGTTTATAGGATGAGAATATGATCAAATTTCAGTATGTTCATACATTAAACTTCTCAATAAAAATACTTTGAAAATATCCTTCAAGAGTCTACCATAGGCCAAGCAGTGTGCTAGGGCTGTGATAAAAGATATGAAGCCCTTTGCCCTCTGAGATGCCTTGCTGGTAATCATTCAAATTAACACCTAATTATAATTGCGACAAGTACACACACAAGGAGGAGGTGGAGGACCTGAGGACATGCTTGCCCTGGGAAAGGTTCAGCTGCAACAGGAGCAGCACGCAAAGACCCTGGCACCGGCAGGACGGAATCCAAATCTTCTCAGAGGTAAAAGACGACCCATAAGGCTGTTACATTTGAGACAGTCAATAGCCCAAAATAAAACCAGAAAAGGCCACAGAATCACGATCATGATCATGTAGGACAGGAAGAGGCTTTCTGGATGCCTCCTAAATGGCTCTCTCCTATATTTAGGATGTCCAGGAATAGGAAGGGAGTGTTGGGTAAAATTATAAAGATTATGATAAGAGAGGACATGCAGTGCTTGGAATGGTATTAGTCTCAAGATGTTTTCCACCTGCAAGCCCGACTCACCTGGGGGGTACTGGGAGCCAGAGCTCAATAAGTGCATCACAGTCATCATTTGATCAAATCTAACCTGGCACTGCTGTAAGGGAGAGACACTGCTTCTTCTCAGATGGCATCCTGGCAGTTTTGCTACAGAATTTGTTTATCCAATTAGCTGCTCGCTGCCTGGGTAACCCCCTTATGACACCTGGGTAACTCTCTCTTGACATCCTTGGGAACTGAGACAGAGCAAAAGATTAGGCCTTTTTTTTTTTTTGTTGTTGTTGTTTGTTTTTGTTTTTTTGAGGTAGAATCTCACTCTAGCCCAGGCTGACCTGGAATTAACTACATAGTCTCAGGGTGGCTTTAAATTCACAGTGATTCATCTACCTCTGCCTTCCTAGTGCTGGGATTAAAGGCGTGCGCCACCACATCTGGCTTAAAATTTTTGGCTTCTTTTTCATTTATTTATTTGAGAGCAACAGAGACAGAGGGAGAGAGAGAGAGCGAGAGAGAGAGAGAGAGAGAGAGAGAGAGAGAGAGAGAGAGAGAGAGAGAGGGAGAGGGAGAGAATGGGCATGCTAGGGCCTCCAGCCACTGCAAACAAACTCCAGACGGGCTAACGTGGGTCCTGGGGAATCCAGCCTTGAACTGTGGTCCTTAGGCTTCACAGGCAAGTGCTTAACCACCAAGCCATCTCTCCAGCCCATGTCTGGCTTTGTTTGTTTGTTTGTTTGTTTGTTTGTTGTTTTTCAAGATAGGGTCTCACTGTAGCCCAGGCTGACATGGAATTCACCATGTAGTCTCAGGCGGGCCTTACATTCACAATGACCCTCTTACCTCTACCCCTTGAGGATTAAAGGCATATGCCATCACACCCACCAGAGAGAGAATGGGTGTGCTCGATGCTGCAAATGGACTCCAGATGCATGCACCACTTTGTGCATCTGTCTTTACGTGGCTACTGGAACTTGAGTGGTTAGGCTTTGCAGGCAAGTGCCTTGAGTGCTCATCCAACCCATTTCTTCAGCCCTCCTTAGGACCATTTTTCAGATGAAAAAATGAAGACTCACAGAGACAAGAGTGACATCTGGTTGAACAGTATCAAAGGCAAAGCCAGGCCTAAAACTGAACTGTGCGTTATTATGTCCTTGGTGAGAGACTTTCTGTTCCAGGAAGGCCTATATGAGGGAATGAACTAAACAGGCTCAGCATGGCTAACTAGAACCTGTATTTATTTCCTCATGGCTTGGCTTAACCAACACACATGCAGTAGCAGTACGTGAGAGGACTGTCTCCACCCACAGAGTCAGCCCACAGAGCCACGGGCAGCTACAGGATGGCCCAAGAGGCCTGTGTCTCCAGGCTATGTTCTGTGGGAAGAACTGGAGGGTTTCCAAAGAGGCAGTCTGCAGTGATTCTTCCCCCTGGCCTTACAGGGGCTGCATGCCATGGTCCTGCCTGAGCTCTTGAGATCACAGCTGGCTCTGTCTCAATGACTCTTGTCTCAGTTCCTCCATCCCAGCTAGGAGAGAATGGGAGGGGCACCGTGGCCTCCTCAGGCAGACATTTCTCACTCTCCTCCTATTTTCATTTTCCTTCCCTGATTGTGAGATGAAATATTTGTGGGACAAAGCAAAGGATCACTTTGCTGGGAGAACAGAGGACTTGGACTGCAATTGTGTGACAGATCTGCCACCTCCCGAGGCTGTATCCAGTCCCTGAAGCTGTGGGCTTGCTCTGTGGAGCTGGCATTTTCTGCTTTGAGAAGGACTGTTTGGTTTGGAGCCTGTTTTCACTTTACCACAAAAATGAGTGGCTTTTTTCCTCTCTCTCTAAACAAAAGAGGCCATTTGGTTTCCATAACTCAGATCATCTGACTCCTTCCTGGAATGGCCACTTGGGAAGCAGAGCACGAAGCCTTCTTCGTCTGCCCCTCGAGGGGTCATGCCTGGCTCTGGGGCCATGCCAGCCCCACTGCTGAAACCTCTGCCAGCATGAGTGTGCTGTGTTGTTTATGGGATAACAGGGGATCCTGCCTTTCTGTCCACTGGGTGGCCATTTCACTTCACTACTCATTAGAAGAATGGCTAGGAGCCTGCTCAGTTTTGTTTGCAATTGGAGAGATAATCAGGGGTGGGTGAGTGTTGCACAGTATATATTAAAGGAATTTTTAGATGGTCTTAATATATAAATTTCTTTGTTCATACCCAAAAGCATTTCAGAATTCAAAGCACACCATGACAAAGGTTAGCCTAAAGCCTTTGTCTGATCCAACAGAAACATGAGTGAAATTAGGATTTGGGCACCAATGAGCACCATTATCTTGAACTGCTGACCATTGCAGACTGGGAAGCAGATATCCTGGAAGCTAGGGGAAGAGGGGACAGAGAAGGGGAAGAAGAGACTTTGGGCCTGATAGATGCTGGTTCAAATCCCAAGTCTTCCTTCATGACTGGGGCCAAGTTTACCCACAAGTGGTGATGATGCCATCACTGGGCCAAGTTGTATATAAGTATGCAGAAATGCACTAAGTATCAAGCATGGTGCTTGGCACCTAGTAAGTATCCAGGAAATGTTCCTCTCCTTTCTCCTTTATTACAAGGCATTCATATTTTTTTAATATATTTATTTATTTATTTGAGAGAGAAAGGCAGAGAGAGAAAGAGAGAGAGACAGAATGAGAGAGAGAGAGAGAGAGAGAGAGAGAGAGAGAGAGAGAGAGAGAGAGAGAGAGAGCGCATGCCCAGGGCCTCAAGACACTGCAAAGGAACTCCAGATGCATGCACCCTCTTGTGCATCTGGCTTACGTGGGTCCTGGAGAATTGAACTGGGATCCTTTGGCTTTGCAGGCAAATGCCTTAACTGCTAAGCCATCTCTCCAGCCCCTGGCATTCATATTGTTTACACTGACTGCAAGTGTGTAGTTTAGAGTGAAAAGAACTGAAGACCACAATTTTCAAAGTGTCTGATTATTTAATGACATCATTCTAGAAAACATATTTTAGACACCAGGAATTCCTATAAAAATTAAGTTTTGGAGAAGCTGTGTGTGTGTGTGCATAGATACATACATATACATCCATATATACATGCATGTGAAACATATACAGGTCTGTCTTACACTATACAGATGTGATCTCATTTGATGCTAGCCCTCACAGACAGATTCTATCAGTAGTTTGGAAAATGGCAGCTCAGCAATGTTAACTGAGTCAGCAAGACACCACTAACAGGTGCTGTAGCTGGAATATGAACACAGGTTTTGTTGATATGACTTGCTCAAGGCCAACCCAGGTAATTTTATGTTGTGGCCACAAGTACTCCAGTACTCCAGATAGAGTCCCTTCACACTGACCACCAGAAGCAAAAGACCATGACCTGTAGTGGGCAAAGCTGGGCCCAAGTAGTAGGCATACCTCCAGGGCAGAGGTTTGGGGTAGCCTAGTTCCCCATCAAGGCTCAGGAGTCTTCTGAGAGCCCTACTCTAAAGGGAATGAACCCACACTCAGGAACTATACATGAAAACATGCCAGTTCCCAGATTTTGACCTTGGCTCAGTGCAATCATTTCAGATTGGAGAAGAAGGCAGCTCCCCAAATTCTTCTAGGTAGTTTGGTGACTATGGATTTGGATTAAAACCAGGATTAAAATTTATTTGCCAATCCAAACACCAATAGGAATGAGTCCTTTTATAGGGCTGATTAAATAATTTGAATGCTTTCCAAGGCTTGGCAATCTTTTCTTGATATAAATATTTATTTCTGGCAAAAATGAAAAGAAAAACAACCCTTGGTCTTATCTGGGGGGAGATTCTTGAAACTCTCCAAAAGCTGATGTAAACCCCAAAGTAGAGTTTACATTCCTACTGTGACATTTAGATGAGGTAGTGGGAAATGCAGTGGTTAGATACTGGGGAGTTCACTCTCTGTTGCTCCCAGAATCCCCTGGGTCTGGGGAGCATTTTCATCATATCCCAGAGCCAAGTATAACTGCTGAGCACCAATTATCAGATGATTTGGGAATGTAGCTTCAAAGTAAGGGAAAACAGACAGTTTAGATTTGGCCCAAACACCTCCACTTTCTCTCTGCTTTCGAAAGTGAACAACTTTGAAAAATTATTGTATTCAGTGGGACTCCAAGTCAACAAAATTCAAAGCGTCTGCATTGAGTTTTCTGGAGTCCCAGGCAACTGTCCAACTGGGGCCACCTCAATGGTCAATGTGGAGTTCTGCTGCAAAGCTCAAATAGGATCTGTGGACACATATTTAGTGCCGTGATTCTCAAATGGAGGTGATTTGTTCCATCAGGAGGCAAGTGGTAATGTCTGAGATGAGAAGGAATGATACTAGGGTGGAATTTACAATGCACCACATAGGCCGCCTCCTAAAAATTACCTGCTATAAATATCAGTATTGTCAAGGTGAAAATGCCTCGTATTGAGCTGAGGATTAACATCCTTTTCCAACCCTTGGTAGAGGGAGAGGCTTATAGGCATCACTGTGTAGTCCACAGCCCCTGGGTGACTGGTGCAATATCCAAAAAATCCAGATTGTTAAGGATGACTAGCAGAGGATGGAAGGAGCTAGCAGCCAGAGACATGGAAGCTATGCCCTAGTCAGAGTTGAGAAAGGGTGTTTCTAGATCAATTACTCAGCAGGCTTGGATGGGCCCAGGCTTTCTTGGTGGTAAATGGCACTGCATCTATCCTATCCTGCTTGGAAGACTTAGTCCTACAAGTAGGGCACTTGTGGGTGCTGTACTGCTGCAAAAGGCTCTGTGCCATTGGCAATGGAGGACCGGAGAGTGGGCCACCTCATATATAAACAGCCATAGAGGGCTCAGAGCCAAGGGCAGTTCCAACAGAATACAAAATGGATTATCCTGGTTATTGAGTTTGGGTCAGGACTATATCATGGCCCCAGGAAGGAAAGAAACCCAGGAGCCAGGAGGACCTTCCTAGAGGAAACAGGTACATGTTAAGACTTCCATAGCTCTCACCAACCAGAACTCAGAACTGTTTGTTAGAATAGCTCATCTAACTTCTCAGGATAAAAATTATTATTTGCTTATATTTATTTATGTTTATCAATTACACAAGTAATATATTTGTAGTATAAAAAGCTTGGCAAATCCTGAGGTTGATTAAAAAACCCATAGATATCCTTGATAATCTTGTCTCAATGACAAACAGGATTCTTTTTTTTTTTTTTTTTGTAGTCATAGCACAGGCTGACCTCAAACTCACTATGTAGCCTAGGCTGTCCTTGAATTTCTCCCACTTTGGCCTGGTCTCCCCAGTGCTAGGATTACAGGCCCAACTGATAAACATTATGAATGTCTATGAGTATAATATTTCATTCTGTGTATATCATTTTTTATATAATTGGAATCATACTACACATAAATTTTGTGGGATTTGGCATTTACTTCTCTCTAAAGTTATTAGATCAGCTTTGGGTACTGCACAGAAACTAACTGAAGGAAATAGGGCCCAGGACCCTGCAAAGTACTTCTCTTCTCAGTCTACACCAAAAATTTCATGACTGTTGACATTTGTAAAATTTACAAATTATCTTCTAAGCAAAGCATCAGCCTTAAATTTTTGTAATTCTGAGGTCACAATAATTGCTGCACTTAAAACAGCTGTAATTTGCTAAGAGTAAATATTCTTTTTAAAGCTTTGTTTTTCCTCAGTAAAGGACAACTCAATATTCATGCACGAGGCATGTGTCTTCTGACACACTCTTGCGGTTGTGAACAACTGGGCTTGGAAAGGGTTTACCTTTGGAACTGAGGTTAAGACACAAACCTATCCCAAATAGCTAAGGGCATGGCACCAGTTATGGCAAATACTGATGCTCTTAAGGGGAGAGACAGAAATTCAGAGCAGAGGTGGAAAGGAGGCCTTGGGTCCACACCTGACCTATAGTGCATGGCACTGAGCTGCTATGGCACATGCATGTTGGGGGCTGGAGCTGAATTGTATAAGGAACCAGCCACCAGAAGCATTTCTTTCCTTCTCTGCAGCAGAATCTAATTTCTCCAAATATTTAGACATCACATTAATATCCTGCCTGGGGCTCCCAAGTCTGGCCCATTCTGGCACTAAGCATCACCTCTTGCATCATCTTATGGAAACAACAAAGGGATAGTACTGTGCAAAGAATGTAACATCCATGTGGTCACCTTCCATGAAGGTCTGGTCACCTGGTGTAGAAGTGGAGGAGGGGGTGCCAACTTCTCACATTCAAGAAAGCAGTGTGAGGGGAGAGGTATGCTTCAGAGGTGTTCACAAGCATAAGTTCATAAGTCCCACAGAAAAGCATTCTATATTGTTTGTTTGCCCTTGAGGCCTCTGTACACTTGGTAGCCCAGTTGTTGCATCAAGGCTTACTGCCCACTGTATCCTGCACCTAACTCCAACTGCTGGACCACCTCTGGAAACTGCCACCTTGTTGCCTGTGGTGGTAAATTCCACTTGTCCCAATTCCCATGGCACATTACAACCTCTACATATTTTCTCTGGGTTTGAGAGATGTGAATATGCACACTCTAGAACCCACTTTCAAACCAGTGGGCAAAATAAAGCTCTGTCTGAAGGGGTAGGGGAAGAGTGAAACACTGACAGATAAAGGAAAGGCTCTGCAGGCACAATCCTCACAGGGGTCAAACTGTCAGCTATGGACAATTGTGCCCTGAAGTCTGGGCCTCTGCTTTCCCTCGACCTGGGTTCAAGTCCTGACTCTCCTATGAACATGCTGTGTGATGTTGGGCATCTGGTCAAATCCTTCAGACCTCAGGTTTCCTGGTCCCAAATGAGAATAGTTGTCAGAATCAGTATCTCTGAAGCAGGAGCGTATCAGTCCCCTGGGTATTGCAGTCAGGGCTCAGTTATCTTGGGGATTCATGTTTCAGGAGCTACGTAGAGAACTGGTCCAAATCCCTGGAGTCAGGCTGCCCAGGTTCAAATCATTTCCAACCCTGACCATATATATATATGCGTTTGCCTGTATCTTTTTGGTCATCAGCAAAAATGGGGACCTAGGTAACTCCTTTCTCATGGGGCGGCTGTGATGAAGACATGAGATGACAGAGATGATACTTGGATAGAATCAGGCTAGGCCTAGGTTCTTAGCAAGCAGTAGCTGCCATCACTTGGATGAAGGTACTGGTGAGTGGAACACATACACCAATTAGGACCAAGACACCATGGGCTTTGTCAGGTCCCTTCATTCTAAGTTATAGATATGACACCTTATTATAGAACATCAACCCTTAGTACCATCAATCAAATTGCACTAAGGTTTTTTGACCAGTATATACAATACTCTAACCCATGGCAAAGGCTTTATTTTGAGACATTTAAGGTTTCTCCTTCCTCTGTCTTGCTTCTCTTCAGCTGCTCTCCTCCTTCACAGAAACATTAATGATCTCGATAGGGTGCCCACAGCAGTCTGGCATCCAAATATTCTCTATGGTGAAGAATAGTTTCTGGATAATTGGGGAGACTTTTTGAATACAAACACACTGTAGTTTTCACATTAGAATGAGAGTGGCTTCTCTTTTCCTTGGGAAGCTAAGTCCTTTTAGAGAATACTTAGAACTGCCTGTTTGACAACATATCATCAGAGTTTTATCCTCACAAAATGTAAACCAAGCCAGGTGTGGTGGTGCGTGCCTTTAATCCCAGCACTTGGGAGGCAGAGGTAGGAGGATTGCTGTGAGTTTGAGGTCACCCTGAGACTACACAGTGAATTCCAGGTCAGCCTGGACTAGAGTGAGACCCTACCTAAGAAAAAAAAAAAAAAAAGTAAATGACAGCCAGATTTGGTGAATAAGACTGGCAATCAAGTGAAGTAGTAAAATTTTACATCAAAAAAACTAACACAAACCTATGAAATCATGCAACAGGTTTCTCGCATGCCCTGTCAGCTGAATGTCAGCAAGGTTGCAAGAAGTCAATTTCTTTGTTTATAGTTACGTTTTATGTGTCCCCACAGATCAGGACAGCCTGGCATGTGTTTCATTACTGCATTAGTAAATTATGCATTTCTTATTTGCTTTACATCAACCAGGTCATTTCTCAGCTTATGCCCTATGTCTCCATTCTAGCACTGTATTCTCTCTGCAAGTAGATTTCCAGTTAAAGTAGTTCTTTCTTGGCACAATACACTGTATAATGGACTAGGAAAATGTGCAGTTAGAGTAAAGAAAGCTCATGTAAAGATTTCCTCGGTATTTTATTAGCCAGTATCGTGTTTAACCTGGTCATTAGAGAACTGAACAAATGCTAAATGTAGGCCTGAATAATTATCAAACCACTTTATATCAAATATTAAATGATTTTAGTGAGTTACTTTCTTCTAATGGGATATATGCTTATAGAAGCCTCAGAAAACACCAGAAGAAAACAAAATTTCACAGTGGTCCTATTCAGAGATGACTGCTATTAACATTCTGGTTGATGTATGTCTTTTAAGTCTGCATGAGAATGTGTGTGAAAACAAAAAATAGATTCTATGTATTGTATTGTGACTTTGTTTTAACACATGGCACCACATCATCAACATTTCTTACAGCAGTATTTACTCTTCTACAACATTAGTTAGTTGTATAGGGTGACTTGTAATTTAACCTATAGATCACCTACTATGAAACACTTATGCAGCCATTCAGATGTCCCCCGTCCCTTCCTTTCTTAAGAGTGCTGCTTCCGGGCTGTACCTGATAATCAGCGCCAGGGTGTAGCAGACAGACTTTGATGATACTCAAAACCTCCCAAAGCAGAGATCCAGAGGCTCCTAAGAGCTCATCACTGAAGTAGACTTAAACCTTACCCACCACAGCTCAGGGAATTTTGCAGAAGAGGGGGAAGAAAGATTGTGAGAGCCACAGGTTGAGACATCATGCCCAGAGGCATTCCCTCTCCCCCACCTAAAATAACGACTACCACTCTCACAACACAAACAGCACAACCTCATGAAGACCACGTGCAAACCCACTGAGGAGCATCCCCAATGGAATGGGGACAGGGACAAGGGAAAGGGGGTGCCAACACATGTTGCTAATAATAATAATACATATTAAAATATTAAATGTCCTGTCCAAGACCACACCCAAAAAAGAAAAAAAATACTTTCATATATTTTTAATGATGTTGAACTAGAAATGCTGGGTCAAGTATGTGTAGGAGCACCTGACTCATTTCAACAATTGTTTTCTGTAATTCTTGATGGTGTTTTACTGATGACAAGTGAATTTGTTCCTCTATAGCTTGGTGAATCCTAGGACTTGTGTTTTTTTTTTTTTTTAAATCAGTTAAAGTTTGTTGGAGGAAAATGTCCATTAAATCTGGATGTGAAGCTTGGGAGATAGTTGCTAGTAAAGTACTTGCCTCCTAAGCATGAAGACCTGAATTTGATCCCAGAAACCACATAAAAAATCTGGGCATCATCAGTCTTCTAAATGTCTGTTTATCTCCTTTGATACATGTTGCTCTCACTCCTGGCTAGAGAACATATACTTCATAAGTAGTGGCTAATGCCAGAGTCCCAAGACCCATCAGAATGATAGGAAAAGCAAGCCGACTGCCTAGCATGAGACAAGTCATCTCTGGCACAGCCCAGGAAACGTTACAGAGGAAGTGGCAGATTAAATATGAGTGCTGCTCTCACGGTTAGCCTGAGAACCTCCTCCAAAGAGATGGTGACAGACACTGAGGACACTCAAAACTCATCAAGGCAGAAAATCAGAGGCTGCTGAGAGCTCAACACTAAAGGGGACTTATGCCCTCCAAGGCTCAGGGATCACTGGGGAAGAGGGAGTGGAGAGAATCTAGGAGCCACAGGGTAGGAGGGTGTACTTTGAGGCACTGTCCCCCCACACAAAGAATGACTAGTGCATTCATGACCTCATAGTGATTACTGATAAGCCCACTGAAACGATAATATCCATCTCTTTTAACCTGTCATTGTAGTAAAGTGAGTTATGTAAGAACAGCAAAAAAAAGGACATTGAAAAAAACAAATTGTGATATGTCCTGTCATGGACATTTTTAAAAGAACAAGATGTGGTGTGTATAATAACCATGAGTCAAACACAGACTTTATGTCGTGCAAAACAAGCCATACACAAAATTTTGCCTGTATATGATCTTAAATATATGAAACACACAGATGTATACATTTGCAAATATTCAATGTGTGACACAAAAGATTTGCGTATTATTATATGCAAATTATACCTCAGAAGTATGGTTTAATTTTTAAATACTGGAAGACTTACTAGCATTCTTTCTGTTGTTTCTATTTTTTCCATTTTGGTCAGAAAACATATCCCATATGATTGGAAATCTGTAAAATTGGTGGAAATCTGCTATTTGGTTCAGTGTATGATCTAGTTTAGACAACATCATAAGCATGCTTTAAAAGAATGTGTGGCTGGAGAAATGGCTTAGCAGTTAAGGTACTTGCCTATAAAACCTAAGGACCTAGGTATGATTGCCCAGGACCCATGAAAGCCAGATGCACAAGGTGGCGCATGCTTCTGGAATTTACTTGCAGTGGCTTGGATGTCCTGGCTTGCCCATTTGCTCTATCTCTCTGCCTCTTTCCCTCTATCACTCTCAAATAAATTAAAAAAAAAAAAAAGAATGTGTTTTTCTGGGGCGGAAGAGATGGCTCAGTGATTAAAGGTACTGTCTTGCGAAGCCTGACATCCTGAGTTTGATTCTCTGGCACTCATGGAAAGCCCAAAGCACAAAGTGGCACATGCACCTGGAACTTATCTGCAGTGCAAGAGATTCTGGTATATCCATTCTCTCTCTCTTTCCCTCCCTCCCTCTCTCTCACTCTCCCCCTCCTTTTTCTCTCTCTGCTTATAAATAAATAAAATATTTTTTTAAAAAGAATATGATTTGGTAGTTGGTAGGTAGCACATTCCTCAGTTGTGAAATAAATCATTTAGGTTAAACTGTGGTCTCTATATCTTCTATAGTTGTGTTAGTCTGTTTGCTAATTCTGTTAGTTATTACTAAAAGAAGTATTAAATTTTACACATATGATTGGCAATTTTCCCATTATTTTATTTCAGTCAATTTCCTACATATGTAGTAATATATGCTACCAATGTAGTGGTGTGTACATCTATCTATCTATCCATCCACCCATCCATCCATCCGCCTGCCTGCCTGCCTATCTATGCCACATTTTTTTTTTTTTTTGAGGCAAGCCCAACAAACTGGCCTTTTCTTTTTAATGCAAGAGAGCAAGAGCGAGAGATGGTGGGGGCGGGGAGAATTAGCACACTAGGGCCTCCAGCTACTACTCCAGATGTGTGCAACACCTGTGTGCATGTGCCACCTTATGCACTTGAATCACATTGTGAATCTGGCTTATGTGGGACCTGGAGATTCAAACATGAGTTCTTAGGCTTTGCAGGCAAATGCCTTAACTGCTAAGTTATCTCACCAGCCCAATCTATGCTACTTTTTATCTCATGGTTTGCCCTGTGATGTTTTATCTCAGTCACCTTTTTGAAATGAATAGATTGGATTCTTATGACAATTTTTTATAGAAAAAATGTTAAAAGCTGTGGCTATGAAAAAGCACTTGGTATTTGCTTTGAAAAGAAAAGACAGTGTGGTTGCATGGCACACATTTGTAATCCCAGGGATGGGTGGGAGGACCCCAGGGCTTGCTGGCCAGCTAGTCTAATTCATGTGATGAGCTCCAGTGAGAGGCCACTGTGAGACTGTCTCAAAAAGATGTGGAGGGTGTACCTTAGGAACAACACCTGGGTTGTCCTCTGATTTCCATGCACATGTGCACCCAAATATATATGAACGTGCACAGACACACATACGTGCAATAAAGACCAAAAAAAAAAAAATTAAAAACCAAGCTGGCTGTGGTGGTGTCCTCCTGTAATCCCAGGAGTTGGGAGGCTGAGGCAGGAGGATCAGTTGTTCAAAGGTATCCTTAGCTATGCACTGAGTTTGAGGGAAGCTGGGCTACATGAGACCTTGTCTCAAAAAATACAAGATGAGAACAAATCTAATTAACAAAAAAATAAATATAGTAATAAAAAAATAAAAGAAAATGAAGATGGCAGCTATTTCTACTCACATTTCCTTCCTTACATAAAGTACTTTCCAAATTCTTATAATTATAAATTTCCTTTTCATAAATTTTCCTACCATTTTCTACCTTTTTATAAAAAATTAATTTACACATGGGCAAAGAGTGGGAGGAAGGAAGAGACAAGGAGTGCGGGCGACTGAGCATGGGTACACCAGAGCCTCCTGCCACTGCACGTAAACTCCAGACACAAGCTCTTGTTTCTGGCTTTACGTGGGTACTGGGCAGTTAAAACCAGGCTGTCAGGCTTTGCAAGCAAGCACTTTTAACCATGGGAGCCAGCTCCCCACCCCATTTTCTACCTTTATAAAAACTGACTTTACAAGGTACTTTTATACTAAGATTATTGACTCCATGTTGTATATATTGTATGTAATTTTCCCCTTTTGAGTTTTTGGGTTGGTAACAGAAGAGTTAAAAAATTTTGTGCTCTATCAGATTTTTGTGCTCTACCAAAATTTTCTTTCAAGCTTCTCCCTTTATGTTTAATGTCATTATTCAGGATAATGATGCAAATATTTGTTTTGTTCCCATGTTGAAAATTTATAGTTTCATGCACACATTAAAATTTGTAAGTCATCTTGAATTTGTTTAAATGTAAGGTATGAGATAAAAATCAAACAGTTGTTTTCACAAGTGGTTAGCCAGTTGTCGTAATACCATTGTTTGAAATATTCACTGATTTGAAGCATCACCTTATTTTACACTAAGCTCACATGATGTTTGGCTTTCTTTATGGATTTTGATCCAGTGCTGTTTACCAATTATCACACCAGTTATGCATTTTTCCAGTGACTGAAGCTTATTTATTTATCCTAAGATCAGTTCAGGCACATTGCCACAGTTTTCCTGGACTATTCTTATGTTTATTCTTCCACATTAACTTTAGAATTACTTTGTTCACTTAAAAAGTTCCATTGGAATTTTCATTTGGATTGTATTAAAAGTGAATAGTAATTTCAATGCCCAGTTATGACCCCACTTGGCAACAGTAATAATGACACTGGATACCCACATGACAACTTATTATTGTCACACTTGTTTTACAGAGAGAAAGTGAGGCATGGAGAGAGTGAAAACTTATCACAGCTAACAGAGCTGGAGATGACAAAGTTAGGATTCTGCACGGTGTTTGACATAAGACACTCTACTATGCCAGGATTCTAGACCACTGGTTCATTCATACTTCATTTATATCCCTCACAAAGTTTTGTCACCATCTTCTTATGTCTTTACAAATTTGATTAAATCAGATCCCACTTGATTTTATTTGTTGTCACATGTTTCCTGGAATATATTTTTTTAAATTTTTTATTTATTTATTTGAGAGCGACAGACACAGAGAAAAAGACAGATAGAGGAAGAGAGAGAGAATGGGCGCGCCAGGGCTTCCAGCCTCTGCAAACGAACTCCAGACGCGTGTGCCCCCTTGTGCATCTGGCTAACGTGGGACCTGGGGAACCGAGCCTCGAACCGGGGTCCTTAGGCTTCACAGGCAAGCGCTTAAATGCTAAGCCATCTCTCCAGCCCTCCTGGAATATTTTTTAACTGGCCATTGCTGAACTCCAGCAAAGAGAAGTGAGGCATTTACAGGGGAGAGGGTAGTGGGATTAAATATAAGCAAAGTAATGATAAATGTGTATGAAAATGTCTTATTGAACTCATTACTTTATATGCTAATTAAAAATCAGTAAACATTTGCAAAAAGAGCAAGGCACTTACTCTGGAAACATCCAGTTTAATAATCCTCTTATTAGCCTAGTAGCTCTGCTGACAATAGTTTTCTAGGATAATAATCTTTTATTTTATTTGACAATTTTATATACATATATATATATTTGTATATATATATATTTATACACATAATATATTTTAATTACATTTACATGTGCACCCCATTACCATCTCTTGTCCTCTTCCTACTTCCACTGAACTCCTTATTCCAAATTAGTTCCTTTTCTACTTTGATATCTTTGTATTATGTGTGTGGGGACTGGGGGTTGAGACTCGGAGTTAAATTAGGGTTGCTTGCATAAGCATGGGTGGGAAGTTATTTACCAAAGAATGGGCAACTTATTAAAGGCTACATCACTAAAGAAAATGTCTTCCCCACCAAAAAAAAAAAAAAAAAAGAACAGTGGTGAGATGAGTGGTCTTATTAACTTTAAGCTAATGATTCCTAATAGTGATTTATTATCAGAATGACTTTGAGTTTTAAATCCATATGTGTAGCTGTATTTCATTATGTTAAAACAAGTCTTATCCTATTTCTAATTTTCTAAAAGTATTTTAAAAAATAATTGGAACAGGAAAAGAGCCAGTTGTGTTGGTGCATGTCCTTTATTCCAGTACTCAGGAGACTAAGACAGGAGGATTGCCATGAGTTTGGGGCCAGCCTGGGCTACAGAGTGAGTTCCAGGTCCGCCTGAGCTAGAGTGAGAACCTGATTAAAAAAAAGTGGGATTGGAAAGATGGCTTAGCAGTTAAGGCACTTGCCTACAAAGCCTGAGATCCTATGTTCAACTCTCCAGCTCTCACGTTAGCCAAATGCACAAAGGTGAGGCAAGTGCAAGGTTGCACATTGTCACGATGTGGCGCAAGCATCTGGAGTTTGATTTCAGTGGCTGAGGCCCTGGTGCACCAATTCTCCCTCTCTAAAATAAAAAGTAAAAATAAAAAAATGAAAAAAAAATTAAGATGGATAATAAAATTTAATTCCTTTTTGGAATCATCAATTTTGACATGTGAGAGCCAAATTTCCCCTCATTTTTCAAAGTCATCTTAGCTATCTTGATTCTTTTAAAATGTGTTTTCTTGCCAGTATTTAAATGTTCATTATAACCCTCATCTCAAGTAATATCTTCTTTGTCCAGTGTGTGTGTGTGTATGTATGTGTATATATATATATATATATATATATATATATATATATATATATTTTTTTTTTTTTTAATCAAGGCAGGGTCTCATTCAAGCCCAGGCTGACCTGGAACTCATTCTGTAGCCTCAGGGTGGCCTTGAACTCATAGTAATCCTCCTACCTCTGCCTCCTGAGTGCTGGGACTAAAGGCATGCCACACCATGCCTGGCTGCAGTTTATATTTTTGAATCAAGGTTATTACAAAATGTATTAGGCTTTTCTTGCAAGGTGTGGTGGTGCATGCCTTTAATCCCAGCACTTGGGAGGCAGAGGTAAGAGGATGGCTTGTTAGTTTGAGGCTACCCTGAGACTACAGAGTAAATTCTAGGCAAGCCTGGGCTACAGTGGGACTCTACCTCAAAAAACAAAAACTAAAAACAAACAACAGAACCCCTCCCCCCCAAAAAAGGCTTTTCTTTGTTTCTTAAATAAAGGTTGAAAAATCTCAGGCGATATTTCTCTTAAAATGTGGTAAAACTTGGGTGGAAGCTTGGGTATAGTGTTTTGATTGAGGGTTGTACTTCCTGTCCTCCCTCCTCTGGTTCATATATTTTATCTTCATCTGTGTCTGATCACACTTTAAGCCAGCCATGAAGTTTATTTCTGGGAATAAACTTTTTCAAATTTAGAACCTATACTGTGATTTTTGGCAGCTCTGTCATTGTGGAGTGTTCCTGTCCTGTGATGTGTTTGATCTCCCCAGTCCCGAGGCCTCTGGCTTCCATTCTTACTTCTGTTTTTATGTTCTGCATTGGATTTCCCTTCTTTCCTTTGAGAGTCCACATGTTACAACTTAAAATCCTACTTTTTCCAGCATTTCTTCATTTGTTATGTTGACCACAGGTCCTCCAGAAATTCTTTTAGATTCCTGACATGTTAACTGGCTTATTTTATGATTAAGCAAAGGCCAGGAAGGTAGAGAGGAGCAGGCATTACTGTGTGGGTCTGCTTTCTTGTTATATTTATTATCAGAATGTTTGTGTCTCAGTGTAAATTTTCAAGGTTGTTCATAGTCACTTAAAAAGGTAGTATATGTACATATGAATGCTTTATATTTTTCACTGTTTTATTAATAAGCTTATTCATAATAAGCATTAACAATCATATTAACACTTCACACCATAAATACATGTTTTCCAGTTTGTTTGCTTGTTTAACTGATTTTTCTTCATTTAATTTGCTATGGCCTTACTTGTGGAAGCAGTTGGGTCCATACCATGTTCAAAGCAGATAAACCACAGTGGCTAGGCTTCATTATTAAACCTTGAATTAACTCTTTTCTGATTAAGAACAGCACTTATATTCTCTTTTTGTTGTGCATTGTAATGTAGTACCTGGGAAAATTCTTGAGAAAGGAAATATGTAACATAAAAATGCAAACAAACATTTAAAAACTTGATATATAGAGCTGAAAAGGGAAATGGGAGAAGTAAAGAAATATAGATCATTTCATTTTTTTTAATTGACCTTTAATTTTTTTTTTTTTTTTTTTTTTTGGTCTTTTGAGACAGAATCTTGCTATGTAGCCCAGGCCGGCCTCCAATACATGATCCTCCTGCTTCCAATTCCTGAGTGCTGGGATTATGGGTATATGCCACTATGCCTAGCTCACAATGCATTTTATTTTCTGTATTTTATCTTAAGGGAGAAATAAATAGAGAATGATATATTTGCAAGGTTGATGGGTATAAAACATTATGCTGCATTTAAAATTGTGTTTATAAGTTTATGTCATCTTTGTGCTTTTGGCCATGTTCTTTCCTGAATGGACATGAACAGGTGAATGAGGATCACGTATTTTCTCTGAGCTGTTTTCCACTCATAATAGGATATTTTTACCAGCTTTTTGTCTGTGTTTAGGAGTGTCACTTGTGACAAAGGTGAGGTCAGCTCACTTCCTCTGTCTTCTGCAAACCCTTAACATTGAGCTGGAAGCATAACAAACCAATCCCCGCCAACCCAGGGGCCTCTGACTGTGTGCGGAAAGTTGGGCATGGTTGGCACGTGTATACAGGGAAAAAGAGAGAAGGGAAAATAATATGTGCTGCTTTCCCTGGAATCAAAGGTTCACAAAAAGGGATGGAAACATGATCAAATCACTGTATGTGCATATGTGAAAGTTCTCAAATAAACAAAAAGTTCACTGAGAAGTTCTGTAACTCCAGTTATTTTGAATGTCCTCCTAACACAGCATCTGTGTGCCCATCAAACAGTGGTTATGGGATGAGCTATGTCTCCCCACGTCACTTCCATTTGCCCTTACAAGAAGGTGGCTTCGAAAGCTCACTGGATTCTGAGGTCGGTAAAAACCATCAGGAGTTTCCAGACTGCCTTGGGATTTGGGTTAAGGAGCAGCAATGCTGAGTTTCACACCAGGACAGCACAGAAATGTTGCAAACTACCTGCAAACAGCAAGTACCTTTTGAATGTGTGAGAACATTTCTAAATTTTATAAAAAATAAGTGCTTCTAATGATTGATATAATCTCAGGAAAGGAATTCCAAATGTCTGTCTTAAGAACACTGCATATCTGTGTTAAAATGTTCAAGTGGTTCTAAAGTGTTAAAGAGGAGGAGAAGGCACATCTCTCAATTCTAACTTGAAAGTAAGTTTAGACTTCCTCTCTATGAGGGGTATGTAGTGAAGAAACTACTGAGTAGTGCTCAGTCAGCTGTTCTCCTCTGCCTTGCTCCTTCTACCTCAGGGTTGCTGTGCAGGAAGATGGAGTGCATGGACGCACAGCATGATGGGAAGTGCAGCACAGCACAGCTGCTATTTATCACTACAGACCAAGTCAGAAATTACTGTGTGATGGACGCCAGATGCAAATAATAACCAGAGCCTTGGCATCTGTCCCCCCATGCCCAGACCTCCCATCTCTCCTGGACAGCCACATGAGTCACACATGTCTTTAAATTAGGAGCTTGCCTGCTGCAGATGGCTCCAGAGGTTCGAATGTTATGACAATCCATTTTTCTCAAGAAACACACTTAGTTTTGCTTCCATATTCCTGTATTTCATATAAGGTATTCATTGTGATGAGAGTTTCTTGGCTTCTCTAAGCAAGAACCATCCAGATGGAAAGAGGTTCCAGAATTTACATGTGTAAGACTAACAGTCTGACTATTGCTTTCTTCAGGATTCATAAATTTAGACCAGCCTTTTCATTCTTATCCTTGAAAGTCTCTGGTGATTTGTTAGGAAACCTCAAGCTCAGCTGGCCCTGATGAACGAGCACTTGCATGGTTATCTTAGAGTGAATGGCTTGGTAGACCATGGTGGGTGTGGGAACAAGCACTCTGCCGTCTCCTGGGGGACAGTGGAAGGCTGCCACTATAACAGTGAAGGCTGTGGAGACATCTCAAGCCTTGCCCTGCTCACTAAGCTGGGTACCCTCAGCTGTACCTACTTGGGGGTTGCCCAACTCTGATGGGAGCCAAAGCTTGACAGGGACAGCTATCAGTCCCCATTAGTCCCTTCAACAGTGAACACTTTCCCCAGCAGCATCCTGTGAGTGGTCATGCTAGAAGACAGGCTGGCAATGCCTCTTCTGAAGCAGGCCATAGAAACCCACCAGTGCCACCAGTACTTACTGAGGGTGACTGAGTCATTGATCTTGAAGCTGCAGAGGACCCTGTCTACATTGCGGGCATGTCGGAAGCCATTTCCTCTCACCACCACTTGAAATGACTCTGAAATGAAGAAAAACAGGACTCACTACTTAACCATTGCTCTTGAGCTTCCTGCCTGCCCAGATTTAGACTATCCAGTAATGACCTCACCAAGCTGCAAATAAGCAAACCTCAGATCAGGTTGGAAACCAATAGCAACCCAATGGCCCCTTTCCACTTAATGACCCCTTCTCTATGGGTGTTTATGAGGAAGGCATATGGCTTCTTGCTCTGCGTACTTCTTACCTTTGCTTCCATGTAGTATGCCTTCATTATTCCCCTCTGTCCATTCAAATCTAACCCATGTTTCAAGTCTAGACAGTTTTAAAACAGCCAGAGGGGGCTACAGGGAGGGGTCCTTCTCTTTCCCCTTAGTCAGCTCTCCTTGGCTCTGGTTTACATTTTGGAAACCCCTGAAAGGATTTCTTTGGAACCCAGATGCCTAACGAGTTTTGGAAACCACTGCCTATGGTATTCACCACCAGTGCTGAACCACTGTTTGCAAGAAGTTATGTAATTCTGGCGTTGTTCTATTGTCCTTTACTCCTCCAATGAGGAAAGCGTTCCTTTGGGTCAGTAGCTGTGTGGCACTTGTATGGCTGTTCTCTCAAGTGGCACTGAGATTTGTGCAGGCATTGCACTATTTGACAACAGATCAGTGTTCTGTGTATCTGAACTGACACTGATTCTTCAGTGCAGGGTCTGTTTCTCTACAAACAGAAGAGCTAACATACCTCACAGCCTTGCATATTAATGTCCCATTGGTAGAAATGTCTGCTCACTTAGTATATATGAAAGACATCCTCATAAAGTAAAAATCATCCTTTTTTTTTTTTTTTTTTTTTTCGAGGTAGGGTCTTTCTCTGGCTTAGGCTGACCTGGAATTCACTATGTAGTCTCAGGCTGGCCTTGAACTCATGGTATCCTCCTACCTTTGCCTCCCAAGTGCTGGGATTAAAGGCCATGTGCCACCACACACAGCTCTTCTTTTTAATTTTTTTTGTATTTTATTATTTATTTATTTAGTTGAGAGAGGGAGAGGGAGAGGGAGAAAGAGAGAATGGACATGGGCATGCCAGGGCCTCCAGCCACTGCAAACAAACTTTAAACACATGTGCTATCTTGTACATCTGGCTTACATGGGTATGGCTTACATGATACATGGGTATCAAACCTGGATCCTTTGGCTTTGCAGGCCTTATCCACTAAGCCATCTCCCCAGCCCCAAAGCATTCTTTACAAAAGTCTTATCAAAGAAAAAAACCAATTAGTGAAATGCTTAGGGATATCTATCTAAGTATGATGACACTCAGTGGCCAATGTTCCAGTTTCTTTTATTTTGACCATTCCTGTATGGAGAAGATTTTGGGCTTTTGATAAGGCTAGGTGGAAAATAAGGACAGAAACAAATTAAAAGAGGAAAGAAATGCACTGGGTCTTGAGTAAACTGCTTTCCAAATAGAGACTTTGTTTAAAGTAAAAGTGAAATTAAAAGCTAGCATCTGAGACTCTTTCAAAGTTAAATAAGTGTCATGAGTTTATGTTACTTTCATTCCCAAGAAGCTAAGCTAAAAATCATCTTTGCCAAGATAATATCCAGTGGTTAATGTGCCCCTTGCTGTGTGCCAGCTCAGTGACAAATGCTGTATCGATATGATATAATTTCAACCTTCCCACAGCCCAGAGAGATGGAGCTGAGAAAATGATCTCTGTAGTTATGTAATCTACCCAAGATCATACAGCTAACAACCATCCAACACAATCTGGAATCCAGGTCTGCCAGTCACTCAAGACTGTGCAGTTAAGACCTCATCTGTTGTTCTCTGAAACTATCCTGCTGAAATGGATGCTCACTGCCTTGTGATATAGCAATTTAGAAGTTGGGGTGTGCATGTGTGCATGCGTGCATGTGTGTGTGTGTGTGTGTGTGTGTGTGTAGGCTAGAGGACCCCTTGGGGTATTGTTCCTAAGGTACTGGCTTCCTCCCCTCTTTCCTGCCCAGCACTGAGATTTCAAGCATGCGCTACCAGGCCCAGCTTTTCACCAGTTCTGGGGATGGAACTTAGGTCTTCATGCTTGCAAAGCAAGCACTTTGCTGACCGAACTATCTCCCCAGCCTGGGGTTGTGATGTTTTTAAACCTTATTTTTCCGTATTGTTATTTTATACAGGTGTATTCACTTTTCAGAAAATCTCAGTTGGCCTGCATGTGAAGCAAGAAACTAAGAACCCAGAGATATTATGTGTACAGAAGTATGAATAAGACAGAAGTGTAAGGACCTTGGGCTGGGGAGATGGCATAGCAGTTAATGGAACTTGCTTGCAAGGTCTGTTGGCCTGAGTTCAATTCCCCAATACCCACGTAAAGACAAACATACAAAGGGGCGCATGTATCTGGAGTTTGTTTGCAGAGGCCAGAGGCTCTGGTTCTCCAATGCTCATTCATGCAGGTTCTCTGTCTCTCTCTCTCTCTCAAATTAACAAACAAATAAATAAAAAAATTTAAAAGTGTAAGAATCTTACCAATAAAGAAATGGAGAATCTGACATTCTGATGACTTGCCTGGAGCCCATTAATTAGTAAGCAGCAAAATCTGAACTTGTGTCCTTGAGTTTAGTAGCATTTTTTTCTTAACTGTATGAACCAAGGTCACAGGCATATGGTTTTTCAGGGCCATAGTCATGAATATTAAGGACTTACATATACATGTTGATACATACGCACAATTGCTAAGTTTAGAAAGATGAATTTAAATGTTTTCTTTACATTTGCCACGTATGTTACTGATTATCACTTGGTCCAACAGGCATTTTATTATGTGTCAAGCATTGTGGGAGAATCTTGTAACCTTTTATTTCCTCAGTTAAGCCCAGGAAACCTATTTTTGTTCCAGCTTGACTGCCAGATATATAGACATCTGCTGTTTGACATATTTGCTGATAAATGTTTTCTGCCTTGCTGCTGGACCTCCTTCTCTGGTTTCGTCACAGATCCGCAAAGGAAGAGAAGATACTGGAAGGCAGGCTGCATGACAAGCTCACTTCTCAAACATCATGTTCCAGCACTACCAGTTCAGCTGTTGAGTACACTATAAAAGAGGCTCCACACATGCCTGACTGGCTCTACCTCGGGGAGTTTAGGAAGCAAGACAGCAGGAACCCATGATGTGGCCATGGTGGAACCAAACCATGTAACCACTCAGGCTTGGGGAGAAAAAAAAGTGCAGAGGCGAGCTCCTACCCTGCCTGGCACAATTTCCACGTCAGCTCATGTAGCTGGTTTCCAGAAGAGCTCAAACATCTGACCTAGCAATCTGACTAGAATGTCAGATCTTCACACAAAGAAGTTATGTAATCAAACACTGCCCAATAAATCTGCAGCAAGTGGGAAAGAAGGAAGACACACGACTCCGGGCACACTACTTTAACTCCACGTATTCCCAAAGCCTTCAAAATATGCACAGCTCAGTGTTTTTAGGCAATCTGTACATTGGCCCTCACTCCTACAGGAACTATCTAGGGATCTAGCCTAGACCTTCAGGGATGATTTTTTTTTTTTAAGTGGTCTTTGATTTAATTTTTTGTGATATTTATCTTTAAGGCATAAATTCATTGAGATACTTTCATTATTTTTAATCCTGGTGTTAACTTACAATTCTTGAGAGCAGAAACCAACATTCCATTTCCTATGATGTGCACCTATCTTAACTAGGGACTATGCCAATTGCAGTGTAAGCTCACTGGATGAATCAACTAAGAGCACAGAATAAAGGATAAGTATAAGCGGCTCATGCATCTAGGGGACAACCAAGTCAATCTGGCTTATTTTTCTGAAGTGAGTGAATGAAAAGTCATTCAATAAACTTAGTCATTAAAGTAATGCAAATAAAAACCACAATATTACTTCACATCAAATAGGTACACTAAAAAAGGACAAAAACAAGAATTGGTGAGGAAGTGCATTGTTGATGGGAGTGCAAAATGGTACATCCCTTTTGCAAAGAATTTGGCAGTGGCAGTTCCTCAAAATTTGAAACACAATTATTCCATGGATCAAATATATTATCCCTAATTATATACCCAAGAGAAATTTTAAGAAATGTACGTCCACATAAAAATTTGCACAAGTACTCATAACAGGCCTGAAGAAGAAAAAAAACAACAAATATCCATCAACTGATGAACATACTATTTCTCTACAATGTATTACTATCTAGCTATAAAAAAATCAAGTACTAAAGCATGCTAATGTGGGTGATCCTAGAAATATTGTGCTAAATAAAGGAAATAAAAGACCATATATTGTAGGATTTTATTTCTATGAAATGTCCATATTAGTAAAAGCGACAGCAAACAGATTAAGGATTGCTGGGACTAGAGAGAAGGAGATAGGAATGACTGTTAAAGGGTTTCTTTGGGGCAATGAAAGCATTATGGAATTAGACAGTGGTTATAATTGCAGATCTCTGTGATATGTTAAAAACCACTTAACTATATACTTTAAAAGGACGAGTTTTATGGCATGTGAATTATCCTTCAATTTAAAAAAAAGGAAAAAGTTAAGTGGCTTAATAAACTTATTCTAGCCTATTCTTTTTCTTTCTATGTCTTTCTTCTATTTTCTAACTTATGAGAATACATAATTTTGAAATGACCTCAATAAAGACTGCCTGTCATTCATAGCACTAGAAATGAGACAACTACATATTTTCTGCCTGCTATGTCACTAAGACTGTCTTGCCAAATCACAGCTCACTGCTTTATCTTATAAGTCACACTGAGTTTTCATGCTGAGTAAATGCTTAATGTGCTGTGCAACATCTAACATATTATTCTAGAACATTCCAATATTATAATAACTTCAGTGAGCTATAATTGACACATACTAACTTGCACACAGAGTGGAATCAGATATGCCTTGACATATGTATATACTTGTCAAGATGATGGCCACCTTTCAATCCTGAAAAATTTCCCCTGCTGCCTTTAATCTCTTTCTACTCCCTCCCTGCTCCACTCCCATGCACCACTGGTCTGTTTGCATTTTTTAGATTTTTTTTTTAAAGGCAAGCATATAAGCAATTTGCTTTGTTTTTTTCATAACATAATTATTTTAAGACCTATCCATAATTATTTTGAGGTTTACACTCAGTTTATTGATTATATTGCTGAGTATCATGTCCATATAATGGAATGACCACAATTTTTTTGTCCATCCACTTGTTGATGAACATCTGACTGATAGTTTTGGGCTCTTGAAAATAGAGGGATAGCTCAGCAGTTAAGGCATCTGCCTGCAAAGCCAAAAGTCCCAGGTTTGATTCGCCAGTACCCATGTTAGCAGATGCACAAGGTAGCAAATGCATCTGGAATTTGTCTGCAGTGGCTGGAAACCCTGGCGCGCCCATTCTCTCTCTCTCTCTTTTTTCTCTCTCTCCCTCTTTCTCTCTGTCAAACAAATAAATAAAATACCTTAAAAAATAGATCTGTGGGCTAGAGAGATGGCTTCAGATTAAGCACTTGACTGTGAAGCCTAAGGAACAAGGTTTGATACCCCAGTACCCACCTAAGCCAGATGTACAAGGTAGCACATGCTTCTGGAGTTCATTTGCAGTGGCTTAACAATGACAAATGAACGAAACAGAGCCACTATCTCATACTGCCTAAATGCCTATTTATGAACGAAACAGAGCCACTATCTCATACTTCCTAAATGCCTATTTGAAGCAGCCCATCTCTAAATGCCAACAAACCTACAACTATTTTCCTCTGTGCTAACTCACCCTGTTATCAGAAACAGTGGGAATAATATAATTGCCTTTGAAATGACAGTGTAAGGCACTAAGTGTAACTTCCTTTCTGGAAGCTCTTGTCAGAACTTCAAATGTAAAACAGTTGGCAGGTTGTACACTTGATCCCAATTAGTTCCTTCCTGGAGTATAGACACACTGTGAACTTTGCAAGTGCAGGCCAACTGAGAGGCTCCTGAATAAACGGTGGTGCTCCGCACAGGGTGCATTTCCAAACAAAGGGACTCAGGCAGGAACAATCTCCTGAAGGGGCAATTTCCCTGTGTAATTACACAGAGGATAATCTGCAAAAATGCTCAACAAGAACTTTTCAAGGGAGTTTATGTTGGGGTAAGGTCAGAAAACAGTGACATAAACGCCATGCTCAATGGCCACCACAGATTTAGCTTGGGTCCTGGGGAATAGTTAGCTGGAAAGAGTTCATAATTCTTTTAAAAGGAAAGCTATTCATTTACAACATCTTATCTTGGGCAAGAACAGGTCAACTGTCACTAGATCTGACTTGCCAAGATAATATAAAATATGAACTAAAACATACGAATTAAAGGTGAAATAAGATCTTTAGAATATTAGCAGTAAGTACATTTTTAATAACTCCATCATAAAGAATGCAAACTCAGAGCTGGGCGTGGTGGCGCACGCCTTTAATCTCAGCACTCGGGAGGCAGAGGGAGGAGGATCGCCACGAGTTCAAGGCCACCCTGAGACTACAGAGTTACAGGTCAGCCTGGACCAGAGTGAGACCCTACCTCGAAAAACCAAAAAAAAAAAAAAAAAGAACGCAAGCTCAGGCTGGCCAGCTGATAGCCTCTGAGTGTGAAGCTGTTCTAGAAGGCTCTCTGTTCTCCAAATGGCTTGCCAATGACAATAACTGGAATTTCTTTTTTTGACCTGAGCAGATTAGATATGTTCTCTACTACAATGTCCTCCAGCATGATCTCCTGGCACACACACACACACGCAATGGTTCTAGGGGTCCTTTTTCTTCAGTAATGAAGAATCAGTCAGCCATTAGGTCAGACTGAATGGAGTCTCTAGAAACTTCAAAATGTGAAAGAGACCCATCAGTTTTTGGGTTTCTCCTGATAGCACCTGCCATTGCTCACATAATTCTCGGCATGGCCATAACAGATCATTCATTTTATTGTTAGAAAGAGTTATCTGGGGATGGAGAGGTGGCTTAGCGGTTAAGGCATTTGCCTACAAAGCCAAAGGACTCCAGTTCGATTCCCCAGGACCCACATATACCAGATGCACAAGGGGGCACATGCCTCTGGAGTCCTTTGCAGTGGCTGGAGGCCCTGGCGTACCTTTTCTCCCTCTCTTTCTCTCCCTCTTTCTTTCTCTCTCTCTCTCAGTCTGGCTTTCCTGGTCTTTCTTTATCTTACCAGTGTTTAGGTGCTGCCACCACTTGCTTGGGAGCTGACTGCTGCCATGTATTCTCTGTGTGGCTTTGCAGTTTATCTGAACACCAGAGCACACTATGAGTTTCATGTCAGTGGGGGGTTAGGGGAAGAAGTGCTATGAATTTTTGTACTCAGCTTTTCATAATGCTTGATACATAGTGTATACTGAGAACCGATGGAAGGAAAGAAGGAATGAAAAAAGAAAGAAAAGATCAAGGGAAGTAAAGGAAAAATGCAGAGAAGGAAGGAAAAGAAGGGAAAAAAGCAGGCTAGGAAGGAGATGGAAGGTGGGAGGGAAAGAGGAGGGGCGGAAAAGCAGAAAGAGGGGAGTGAGGGAAGGAGGGAAATGGAAGGCAGGAGGAGGGCAGGAATGCAAAACAAAGAAAAGAGAGAGAAAAGAAAAATCCATGAATGAAATATTAGTATGGCTTCCAGACCCATTCTCTCTCCTGTGGATATGCCTTTTTCATTGCAATTCTCAATTTGTGGCACTTGAAACCATGGTCTCAAAGTGAACCAGTGGAGCTATCAGCTCTCCTGACCTAGACCTGGATGGTCACCAATGCTCCCCACAGCCTTGTTTACAAACAGCTCTGGTTATGCTCATTTTTCTACCCTTGCACAATCTACTATTACTCAGTCAGGCTTTTCCAAATCTGCTCTGTATGTGAAGCAGGCTATTTGAGCTCAAGTTCAACACTTTATATTTGTCTCATTAAATATTACGTCTGCAGCCCAAAATACAGACTCCTGTGTTAGACTTGGGCTCTACCCAGTGCACTGTCTGGGCTTTTCAGAGCTCAGTTTGCCGGCACAACCACTGCTGGTGCTGAGTTGGTGAGAGCCCGATGAGATCACTGTCTGGGGGAATGCAACCATCAGCATAGACTGGGGCAGGGCTGGCCCTGGTGGGGCTGATCAAAGGGTCAAGGAAGGAAAATAATTGACAGTGAGGGGAGGAGGGGAGAAGTTATTCTGAGGTAAGGTCCTTGATAAGGGTGACTCCTGTCTTCTTTACAGGTCTCTCTGGTGCTGGGTTACACTGCTGTACCTTAGAAGTAAGAAGAGCTATTTTTTGTTGTTGTTGTTTACTTCGTTCCTCAACACACATTGAGTGAATTATTTTCAGATACTCTGAGTCTTGTCAGGATCCTCCTCAACTTTCTCTCAGTGGAGAAACAGCCAATGCATGAAAGCTTGTCTTGCCCAGAAGTGGTATTATGTACTTCACTTACCACTGAGCTTTACCGTCACCAATGTGAGGCTGAGGCCGGCCATGTCTCCTTGCTCTGAACTGCAGTTTGTGCTTAGCACACTCAAGTGAATCCCCCTTGAGCACCAGATCCTCCTGTGCCTAGCATGGGGTGCTACCAATGCCCAAGTCAGTGACAAGGACATGGGCATTGGAGCTTCAATGGAAGCTACTCTCATTCCAGACAAGGGCCAACATCATACTTAGTGAGCCGGTGGAAGAACCTGAGGTGTGAGATCTGTGGGGTTTCACTTTCTCTCTCATCATGTTATCCAGCAGTCAGCATGCTGTAATCCTTCCATTCTGACTCAGATGCAGGAGCTTGTTTTTGCCAAACCCAAGGAGTTCCCATCACTATTTTGTATTAATATTTTTAATGACAAAGAAATAGAACTGGATGGCTTGCTCTGAGACAGAAAACAATGTACACATGTGATATTAAAAGTCTATTAGAGATTTTAGAGAAAGGGCTTGGATTTAACAAATGTTTCTCTATTTTATTTGTCCTACTGAAGAAACAACGCTTTAATTTTTTCAAACTAATTAACTGTTTATTAACACATTATTACATCTTTGTTTTCTTATATTTTCCTTTCTTACTGTCTTTTTTTTTGAGGCAAGCCAACAGACTAGCCTTTTTCTTATGTGTGTGTGGGAGAGAATTGGCACACCAGGGCCTCCAGCCACTGTAAACAAACTCCACATGCATGTGCCACCTTGTACACATGTGTGACCTTGTGCACTTTTGTTACTTTGTGTGTCTCGCTTATGTTGGACCTGGAGAGTTGATCATGGGTCCTTAGTCTTTGCAGGAAAGTGCCTTAACCACTAAGCCATCTCTCCACCTCTTTTCTATTGTCTTGAATACTGCACCCAAGCCCTTACTGTGACAGCTGATGTTTTATACCAACATTCATTTTGTGAGGATTGGTAGGCTAAACTATGGAGACTAATACATTAAGTAGGTAGAATGGCCAGCACCAACGGAATATATAAATATGTCACTTCAGGGGAGGCCTAGGGTGACTATGACCATGTGATGTTCACTTTTGAGGGCTGTGGTGGAAGATAAAAATGACACTACTATGCAGAGGAAGGGTGGTGCAGTGATCAACCTTGCACTGGGTGGGAATCCAAACCTTTGGGGCAGACCTTTTCAAATAACTCTCATAATGGTTCTTTTACTTTATCTCCCTAGAAAGTAATTTAAATAGCAATTTCTACTCCTTTTTAACCCACCCTCCTCCAGCCACACTTCTCTTACTCCTTCACCTAGGAAGTGACCGTGAATTTGAACTCAAAACATTGTCAGCCTCGTTAGAACAACTAGCACAAGATCTCAGCTCACCTCCTGCACAGATCGTGGATGGCTCTGCTGCTAGAATCTCGATGCAAGATTTCTTCAAAATCTAAGAACAACAGAAAAACACTGTCAATGTCCAGCTTATTTTGGTAGAAGACAAAAGTAACACAATGCTCTTAAGTACTGAAGTAAGGAAGTTCAAGGACATTAGGGTGTAGGAAGAGGTGCTGGACATTTAATGAGCCAGACTATGACAGGTGGTGTTGGTATATTTACTAATTTGGTCTTTTGGCATATATTTTAGGTCTCTGTTACATCAGGCCAGGATTGGGATTTAACATGGAGGCACAAAATTGGCTTACAGTTGACATGATGAACAGTGGCTGACAGTTTGTGGCATGAGCAAGGGGAAGAGACACAGCAGAAGCCATAATGGTGCATGGTGGGGGTAGTTGGGGGCAGATTCACTGCAGTGCGCTTCATGGGAAAGGAAGCTGAGGTGGGATTTAAACAAGAGAAGGGGATTGCTGGATTAGGGTTGAGGGGTGAAAGGCATAGGGGTAGCACAGCAGCCACAAGAGGTCTACCTCTCCAGCTGGCACAAAAAGGGCTTGAACAGCAGAAATAAAAGAGTAACAGGAGATAAGTCACATTGATCAGAACTCCTGTATGTAGCAAACATCTGAAAAGATGAGGCAGGGAGGGCTTGGCCAGCTGCTTGCTGTGCCTACTTCTTAGGAGGACCTCACCCTTCCTTCAGATGGAACTGCATGCTCTCCTAGGCTGAGTCTCACAGGGCTGCATGCACAGCCTAAGGGAGCACAAAGTCTGGCCAGGGCAGGGTGTCTGGAGTGTGGAATGGAAGCTTCTTCCAACCTCCTATGGATCCTGCTTTTGTGGAACCGTGATTCTAAACTTTGAACCAAATATTTTAAGCAAGTTGGGAAGGTTCAATTAATTTGCTAATGAGATGTGGTATCATTTCTTATGGCTTAATTTGAAATTTGAGATAGTTCAGAAGGTTGAAGTAAACTATTTCTCTTTGATGAAAAGTCATTTACTGGGTTGGAGGGATGGCTTTGCTGTTAAGGCACTTGCCTGCAAAGCTAAATGACCCAAGTCCGATTCCCCAGGGCTCATGTAAGCCAGGTGCACAAGGTGGTGCATGTGTCTGGAGTTCATGTGCAGTGGCTAGAGGCCCTGGCATGGCCATTATCTCTCCCTCTCCCTCTCTCTCTCTCTCTCTCTCTTTCTCTCAGATAACTAAAAATATTTTTTAAAGGTCAATTATTGAAGTAACTAATATTGTTTTTATAAAAATTAAAGATTTAGATTAAATTAAAAATTTTAATTAAAAAAATTAATCATCTTTTAGCATGTGAAAATACCCATTTCCTTCCATGGAAATAGTTTGATGTGCTTCTTATTCCAGCTTTAGCAATCCATGCACCACAAGATACAATCAAATGAAAGGCACAATAGATGACAATAGGGAGAATGGATTCCTGAGAAAATGAAAGATGATTCAAGGAGTGAGACTAGCACAGAAAAGATAAGCTATGCGAAGCTCATTTCCTTGTTAGGAGTGAACTTGCTTTCTAGCAGCAAATGAGGAAGACAGACAGTGTTTATGAGCATTTCAGTTTGTGGAATAAAAACTAGTTTCTCAAGAGATAATATTTACCCATTCTGGAGAGGAATCTGGGCATCCTCAGAGAGCAGCATTGTGAAAGGAAATGAACAAACAAGCTTAAGAAGAACCTTTATTGAGCACATAGTGACAAATCAGTGAAGGTAACGCAGATAGAGCCCTTCATAATCCTATCTTTAGGAAACTATGCTTAGAAATCATAAAAAAAGACATATCTTTTTTTTTTTTTGCAATTTTAAACTGGAGATTTACTGGCCCCTCATTTATTCCATACAACCTTATAGCATCTTTGTACTTAGCTTTTCCTAATTGTTTTCAGCCCCCTGGTCCTGCACTTGGCTGGGGTCCCTCAGCTTTTGTCTCTAGGTTAACTAGCTCCTTCCCCCACCCCACATAGGTACAGCCTCAGTTCCTCACTTGAGTGAGAGCCCATCCCAGCTTCCATGAGTGCTCAGAACTCCTCATTTCTTGTGCATCTCTATTGAAGTCAGGGCTCTCCATATGTCTGGTTCTGGGGACTTGTTTTCAATGATGAGGTCCTGTTTCCCCTCTGTTGTCAGTCTGACTTTATGTCAGTAATTTCAAGGATACACGTGGGGCACCCATGGTCCCCTGCTGGCATCTTCATTCCCCTATCTTATAGTCCATCCAGTTTATGTCTTTTGCAGTGTCCTAGGACTAGGGCTTGTCCTCCTTAAGTGACAGCTGCCCTACCTGAATGTGACATGTGATAAATGCCTCCCTCCCATGTGCTGCCTCAGGGGCTACCTCAGTCAGAGGGAGCCATTAACCAATGGAGACAGCAATCCCCCCCGCCCCCCAACCCACAGCATCATCAGACACAAATCTCAGGTCACATCAAAGAAGCACAATTAACTCAAAGGGAAGGCCTCAGTAAACAGTGGCATTAGACAAGCTAATTTTATATGTTTTAAATAAAATCTCTCAGGCATTTCACATCTAATGAATCATTTTATCATCCAAAATTAAAGATTTCTAAGTAGTTCTAGTATAAAAATTGAGCTATTTGGTTTGTCCTGATTCAACTCCCAAAACATATCCATGAAGTTTTTACTCATTTAAGTTCCTGAGTTTCAATCAACATTTCTGAACCAATTCCAACATGTAAACAGAAATTGGTCAATGCAAAGCTTTGACCACAAAGACATTAATGGTTTGTTATAATAAACACAAGCTATATTATTCTCTCAAAGTGTCTACAATTAGCTGATGAATCTAGGGAGTGTATGAAAGGCCAAAAAATGTCAGTCAAGCCTTGTGTGTAAAAACACAGCTTTCCCAGTCTTAATCTAAACCATCTGGTGGGGACTAGAGTAGCCAATAGAGTCAAGTCATCAGTAGGAGTGGGTTGGACTTGTCTGGGGCTATGGCTTCTATTATCTTGAAGGGTCTAGTTTCAAAGGTAGGCAGTCATAATGGTGCGGGTGGATAGTGGGAGGCAGACACTGGGTTATAAGCATCTCAGACTGTATGGTAATCAGTCTGTTTGAACTACAACCGACAGCAGATCAGCTTAGGGACTGGAGACTGGGTGGAGAGTGAGGAGGTGGAGGCAAACTCCCTTGCCCAGAAGAGCTACCAAGGAGGAGGTGTAGATATGCATAGCGGAATAGCTACAGGGTATGCAGAGGAAGAGACTTACACAGATTGGGGTGAGGTTCTGGCCCACAGAGGAAACCAGGCAAAGAGGTCCATAAGCTCAAGGGAACCTCATGTGAGGAACCAGATGTTGGTTCATGTTTCTTCATGATTTGAACTTTCCTGAGCCTCAGTTTGGGGAAGCTGTCTATCACTGAGAATAACAAAGAAGATGGAATCAAATTGCTTTGGTCAACTCTGTCCAGAGCAGTATGACCTTGGGCTAAGTACATAACCACTGGAAGTCTTCTTCCTCATCAGTAGGGCTGGGAAGTTGAACAGGGTTGTGCAGGCAGGGCACCACACAGCATAAGGGCCTGCAGGTCAGACTAAGGGGAGCTGTTGGCAAAAGCTTGCACTCCGGGCACAAAGATAGATTTGGTTCTTAATGGATCTCTTTGAAATCCAATACCCATCACTTACCAGCCATATTAATTTTGGCAAGTTAATAGACCTTGGAATCTCAGTTTCCCTTTCTGTATAATTGGATAAGAGAAACACTGACTTGGAAGGGCTGCGTAGAACTCAGATGAAATAAGAAGTAAACACTGTTAAAATCAACTGGATTTAGGTGATAAGATTTGTATTATACTGGAAATTAGGAAGAGAGGAGATTAAGGAAAACTATAATGTTTTTGTATTGTAGTAAGAGCCAGACAGATAGCTGTGGCTTATCTACCAGTAGCTAGTTTGCTCTTTGGCCACCAAGCAGCATGTGATGTGTGCAACATGAAAATGAAACACCAAGAAGCGAGCTTCAGTGACCCTGGCAGGGGAGTAACTTAGGAGGAGTCTGACACATTCAAATGGCTATGTGCCATTACTACTGCTACCATTGAAATCATTGAAATCATTGCTATCATTGAAATCCCTGGGCAAAGTCTGAAAGTTAACATAGTCCTGTCCCATCGCTCGCCATGAACCTTACATTTAATCAATTTTCCTGAAACAAACTAAACCAGGGTTAATCCTATTTTACTGGCAATGTGTGGATAAGCTTCAAAGAGAAAATAGATGAGAAAGCATGTTTGAAATACACAAAGACAAAATAGATGCAGTGTGTTGTTACAGGCAAGTTACTTTTATAAACCTTAGATTAGTGGAGGAGCAGGACGGCCTGGCAAGAGGCAGAAAAGGCTCCACTGAGTTACAAGAGTGGTTAATACACTCGAGGTGGAATCCTTTCTGGACCAGCCCAGGTTATCAAATATGAGGGTTTGTTGGATTCTAAAAATCAAATGTCCTTCTTATAATCTCAGTTTATGTAGCGGTTTCTCAAGAATCTTTTAAGAACTGTGAATATCTGCAGTTATTAAACCCCTCACTATGGGATACCTACTTTTATCCCTTGTCTAATTGTTCTTTTTCCAATGAATAACCAATTTATATTTGCTTGGCCACTTTATGTTGAAGATTTTTTTGTGTCTTAAAAACAGTCTCTTTACCTGCTCACAACACAGGGGCCTTCTGCTTCTGGGTCCTACAAGGCATGTTCCTTGATGTCTTATTTGTTGTGAAGTGAACATTCTGGTTTAAGACACCTGGACCCTGAAGTAGACTGACCCATAGTAACCAGCTGTATGTGTCTGGTGCTTTAAAAAAAAATATTCATTTATTTTTATTTCCAAGGAGAGAGACAAAAAGAGTATGGGCATGCCAGGGCCTCCTGCCCTTGCATGCGAACTCCAGTTGCATGCATCACTTTGTGCATCTAGCTTCACGTGGGTGCTGGGGAATCTAACCCAGGCCACCAGACTTTGCAAGCAAGCACTTTAACCACTGAGCTATTTCTCCAGCCCCTGTCTAGTTCTTTAAGACAAAAACCTAGAAGTTTTCCTTTACCCTGTTCTCTCTTCCACTTTCCAAATCTGATATGGATCCTGTCACCTGAGTCCTGGTGAGCTCAGCATTGACAAAATGTCTAGGCAACTGAGATCAGCTGCCATCCTTCAGCAGATGCACCGTTCTCTGTGACTACCTACTTAGATTTAATTGGCCATTTGTCTTCATAGAATGCAATGCTACATAGCAAAAACTGAATCTGTTCTTACCCATGGTACATCCACAAAACCTAACCTGGCACACAAGTGAACACTTGCTACAGAGATGAATACATGGCAGTTTCTGGATGGCTCATTATAGCACATTCTGTATGTGCGTCTCTTTTCCCTACTGTATAATCTCAGGGCATCCTGACTGTATGGCGATGGTCCCCATCCAACACCTCCCTCTCCTCAGAAAGCTATGCCAGGAGGACTGTTTCCCACATCTCTTTATGGCTAACTTTCAAACTTTAATATTGTAGGTGGATCGTATCACCTAAGGTCTAGAGTGGCCTGCTTTTAAAAGATCTTGACATCTGCATTTGGGAAAAGCTATGTAGGTCTGTGTTTGGTGGGTAGAACTCAGGACCTCTTAGAAAAGCCACACATCTGATGCCAAAAGACATGCTGAATAAGCCAGAGGACCCTTGCTTTTAGAAGCAGCCAGACAGCCTAGGGCATGTAACTGGTTCATTTATGCTTTAAAGATCATCCCATGGGTTCTGACATGATTTAATCTATAGTTTATTAGTAAAATACTTAAAAAAGACACAGTCACTATCCTAACTCAATTCAACCCTAAGGTTTAAGGCAATGGCCACATCTGTTAACAATGTTGCTTAGCCTACATCCAAGTGAGGCCTACAGAAGAAAACTTTGAAATTAAAGTTGAATATTTTACATACATATTTCCAAGATTCAATGATTTTATGTTCACTGATACATTATACCAAATAAAGACTCATGCATGCAAGAAACATGTTTTTAGGCATTTTAGACAGTAAAGTGTAGGCCTAGAACTTGTGAAAGTAGCTAGCCTACTTAAAAGAAAAAAAGTCATTCTTTTGTCAGTTTCATGTCCAATGGCAGTATAGTCCAAAATGGTATAGGACCATCAAGCCTTGGAAACTAAGTGTTTTCCTCATTAAATCATATCCTTGCCATGTTTTCAGAAGGGAAACTCAGACGGTTGGGAATGTGAGGACACAGTGGACTTCTTGGGCTTTGAGGTTGGGCTTCTCAGAAGTTGCCTTCAACTGAAAATGCTGTTGTTGCTGGTATATGGGCTCTCCTAGAGAGAGGAAAGAGCTGCTGAGGCTCTGGAGTGAGGTGTGGGCTTACTGAACCCACCTCTCGCACTTTGTAGTCTCTTAGCTACGGGAGTCAGTGTGACTTTGGAGCCTTTCAATAAGCCAAGAAGAAACAAAGGAAGGAGAAATGCCTGGCCTGAATGTCTGTAAAGTCTGAGTCTAATTAACGATTGCTGAGGCAATCAAAAAAATTTTTTTTCTGCTCTACTCCAGCAACTATAATTGCTTCTATTTTCATTTTATATCCAGGCCTGCCAATATGAATAGAGCTCAGAATGCCATGTCTTATAGATGTAATCTTGGAAGAGAGGGTAGGAGACGGAGTGAGGGATTTCTACAGGAAACTCAGCCAGAGAATGCCCGTTTGCTACTCAGGGCAGGTCTTCCATGGGTCACAAAGCATGCATAGTCCTCTGGGCAGCTTTATAAGGAATACATAAGTGAAACACAGTGCTGGAGATAGGACACATGGGCAGTATCCATGACTGTACAACTTAATATATGTAAATATACACACTATAGAGTAGATATATTCCTCAGTTTGTTGATCATTAAAGATTTCCCGATAACAAGGGTATTCACGCCAAAACTTGCAAGAAATTCTTGCCAACGTAGCTGTTTGCTTAATACTTGTTTATCGTTGATCCAATATGCAAAGGGCTCTATGTGATGACTAACTCTTGCATTGACAGAAAGCCAGGGTTCTCAGAGTGAACACTGGGGCAGATGGCTTGGTGCCAGGAGCTGGGCTCTGTATCTCACAGACAATGCCTCGGCCCATGCTCTCAGCTGTACACGTGGGATGTGCTGGGAGGATGAGGACGAGGCATCAGGGTAACTAGGTCAAGTGTCAATGTTGTCAGCCCTTTTCAGTGCTACCTGAAGCTGTCTTTTGTGGCTGTTCTGGTTTCACCACCCGCAGCACTTCTGGAAAGGCAAACAAAGCCCTGGGAGCCTTGCTGGATCTTGGCTTCATCGGTTCACTTAAGGGCTGGTGCTAAATTTACATGGTGGTTAGTGGAAATTCCCCAAAGCAGCCACAATAAGAGAAGGCAAAGGAATGGTTCCTTTCTTCACAGTTTTAGTACTACAATCTTGAGGATTTTATCACCATATTCTACAAAAGTTAAGTGAGAATACTGTTAGGGCCCCATGCAGGTTGGGAAAGGAAGATTTTCCTTGCCACCTAAAAATACATTTCTGCAATCTTTAGTCTTCAAGACATTGTAATTTTACTACATTGTGACTTTTTAACATGCTGAATAGAAGGGTCAGGTCTGCCTGAATGTCCATGAAGTCTAAGTCTAATTGTCACCTTCTCATAATAATGGTGCATCACTTGTTGAACAGAAGTTGAGATTTTTGAAGGTGCTTTTTACCAAGCAGTAAGAAGCATAGAATTCCCTTGCCCATCCAGAGTGTACAAAGGCCAGATTCCATGGACTCTGACATTGTCTTTGCTGTAGCTGTGAACTGTGTGGATACCTCACATTCTAGTCCCTAGAGTTTGCCTCTCAGAAACAGCTGCTTCCTGGCTCATGCTGTTCAGCAGAGCTAGAGGTCATTTTCTTTACTAGAGACAGACTGGTAAATTCTGGACACAGTTCACTGTGCTGTGTGGCCTTTGGCAATTTAGCAAATCACTCTGAGTTTACAGCACCTATGTTATAGAGGAGCTAATAAAATTGAATGATGCATGTGAGGATTTTTTTAGTAAATGATTTGCATAGCACATGGTGTGAACTCACAAATGGTTGGTAGCTTTTGTTGCTGTTGTTTGGGTTTGCAGGGTAAGGTCTCACTCTAGCCCAGGCTGACCTGGAACTCACTACGTAATCTCTGGGTGGCCACAGCGATCCTCCTACCTCTGTAGTACCTTGCCTGCTTGGCTTTTTTTTTTTTGTTGTTGTTGTTGTTTACTTTTATTTATTTGAGAGCAACAGACAGAGAGAGAAAAAGGCAGATAGAGCGAGAGAATGGGCGCGCCAGGGCCTCCAGCCGCTGCAAACGAACTCCAGACGCGTGCGCCCCCTAGTGCATCTGGCTAACGTGGGTCCTGGGGAATTGAGCCTTGAACCAGGGTCCTTAGGCTTCACAGACAAGCGCTTAACCGTTAGGCCATCTCTCCAGCCCGGCTTTTGTTTTTATTTTCCTAAG
Organism: Jaculus jaculus; assembly: GCF_020740685.1. Classification (NCBI taxonomy): domain Eukaryota; kingdom Metazoa; phylum Chordata; class Mammalia; order Rodentia; family Dipodidae; genus Jaculus; species Jaculus jaculus. The sequence goes on along the minus strand of NC_059107.1, from coordinate 77,834,107 downwards.
GAAACAGAAGTAGAAAGAAGCAAGGATGCTTCTCCTTAGAGCTGGTGCTCTTGGGCAAATTCAGAGCTACAGTTTCCTCACCTGCAAATGGGGATAAGAATGTTTACTTCACAATGGTGCTATGGTCTTTAAATAAGAGAAAGGAACAATGGTTGATCAAAATTAAGTTCACTAAGCTCACAACGGCTGCTCCCTTTTCTGTCTCCCATTAAAGAACACGATGGGTCTATAACTCTGGCAGGTAAGGACTCCTTCCTTATGAGAGGACTGATAGTGGTGAAAAGATCAAAATAGGCATCAGAGGAGGCGGCAGAGACTCTAGAGATGAGGTTTTCAGTAGGACGACTATCCCCTGAGCAATGAGCTCCTGGCAACCCCATGGGGGCTTGCCACTTCCACAGACACTCACAGCCCAGTGTCATGGGAAGGACAGGAACTCTAGAGTCACAGATGAGTTCAAGTCTCCACTCCACAGCTTCTTTAGAGAGCTGTTGCACAGGGAAGCTGGGAAAGAGAATGCTCCATAGTCAAAGATTTTTCTTATTCACTCAAGCAATAGTGTCATTAGTGCCTTCATCTCCTGAGCCTCAGTGCATACTGCTCCACTGTCCAGCTCCCTATCTGGCTATTGTACCCCACTGTTTATAAATGACATAGCCTTCATCAGAGCTGCTTGCTGCCAATCTCTACCTTACACAATGCTCTTTTATTTTCCTGGGCTCTGCCAAGAACCTTCCAGGCCTGTTCTTCTGAGAATGGCTATATTCCATCCCCGGGTTGTCTCTTCAATGGAGCCTGGCTTCTCTGCCAACCCTCCTCTTCATCTCAGGAATGTTATTTTATACCATTTGTCACAACTTTAATTCTCTCTCTATATATGCTTTTAATGGGTATTTCCTACTAGATTATAAACTCCATCTGGACAGGGTCTCTTCCTGGTTACCTGGTCAGAGTCTACCATGAGACATTTTCAATGAGTGTTTTTTTTCCTGGAACCCATGGCCTTTCACATGTGAGGCAAGTGCTCTACCACTGAGCCACATCCCAGCCTTCAAAAAGCATTTGATTGGTGAATCAGTATTAGCTTCTGCCTCTTCATTTGATGCATGAAGCTCAGTAAACTTTGTGACCCATCTGAGCAGCTCAGAAGTTGCTCTGCAATCTCACCTTGGATAATTGAGTCCAGTCCCATTTTATTATGAGAAAACAATAGCAAGAAAACAACATTGATGGGAATGAGCTAGAATAAATGCTTCTGATGGGGGTGAGGGAATGAAGTCTTTCTTTTCAGTATCTAGTAGGGGGAAGGGAAACTGTTTCTTAAGAACAGCCAGGTTTTAGGCCATAATTATTTCTGTCTGACTTGGGAAGGACAAGCCCAACCATGATTGCCTCTGCCTCTATGCCCAAGCAAACCAACCAACAACTGCCATAAACATGGGTTTTGAGTCCTGGGAAGATCAAAACCACTATTGAAGTTCCAATATAAAAGCTCAAAAGAAGGTTATCATTCAGCTAGTTTGGAACCTGAAGTCAAACAATTTTTCTTCTCTTTTTGGGATGCTTGTGCTAAAACTTCTGATAAATCATTGGAGTTATTCCCACTTGGGGTTGGGATAGAGCTTTACAAATATCTGGGCTCACACTGAGTTTTTGTGCATCAAAGCTGAAATCTTCAAGGGCAACACTAATTTATACATATAGAAAGAAGTGTCCATGCTTAGGAGTCCTTCTGAGGGCAAGTCTGCTGCTGCAGCCTCTGGATTGGGCCCCTGATCCAGGTGTTTCCAATTTCCCCTCTACGTACAAAGACATTTTAGTTACTTTGTGAAGAACTAGAAGAGGTCAAAGGACACAAACATGAAGAAAGAACATGGTGATGGAGACACACTGGTTTGTGCACACTGTACTGACATATCTCACTGTCCTCAGCCATACTGCCCTGAGTGTGCCCAATCACATCTCATCTCATCTCAGAAGCTAAGAAGTGCTAAGCTTGGTTAGTACTTGGATGAAAGATCAAGAGATACCATACTAGACCCCATTGTTCATGCTAATTAAAAGTGTTAAAAAAAACAAGATACAAAAGCATATTGCTTTTATCAATATAAAGTTATCTTTTCCAATAAAAAAAAACTATGTCATTGAAACCACCCACTGCCTATAGGCTGAAGCTAAAACCCATCAAAGCATTTTAAAATTTATTCCAACCCAATGTTCAGGAAGTTCATCTTCCATCACTCCTGAACTCCCACCCCACAGACATGCTTTGTCATTCTTGTCCCCATTATCGAGCTCTCTCTTCTAGTTTCTGTGAAGGAAGCTTAGATAATACCACCTCTTCTCCGGTCCTGGCCACTACCCTCCCCAACCCTTTAGTGATCCCAGTCAGGCCCACTTCTGAGCCCCAGAGGATGCACGGCCAGCCCTGGATTCCACGTCCATCACATTCTCCAGTGCTAGGTTTTGCCTTATATGATATTTTGGTTCTGGTCCTTACACTACCAACCATGCCAGGAACCCCAGAAAGTGTTTAATGTAGGGATTCTTCACCTGTGGACCCATGACTGGGTTTGATACTTCTCTAACCTTCTAGTAATTTCCACTTTTTAGTAAAGTAACTGTATACACATTTAAGATAGGAATTCTCAACCTAAAAAACCATTATTTTTTCATGATTCTGAAAACTTATGGTTATATGTACCAATGTTCTAAAAGCATGTCTGGTGTACTTCTATTTTTCTTAAACAATGCAAATTTAAAGGATACAGGTTCCTTGGATCCACCTCCAACTGACTGCAATGGGATGCCTTGGGAATTGACCCAGAATCTTGCATTGCAAATGTGATTCCCAGGTGATTTTTTTGAAATGATTTAATTTATAATCTACTAGCTAAATATTTTTTTAAAGATGAAGTCACAGCTCTTGATTAAATTCCACCCATATTTTGTAGGCACCAGTGGTTTAGTCATGGACATTATCTCAGGCGCACTAAGAAATATTCCAAGAATTTATGGGATTAGGGGACACTAATACAAATGTCCCTCATAGGATGGGATGGGAAGTGGAACAGAAACAATTTATGTGGTTTGAGTACCTATTATGTGCCTTAGGTGTTTTCACCAATAATCCTAAAAATTCTCAAACAAGCCTCTAATGAAGGTTTTGTCATTAGCCCCTTTTTATAAGCAAGGAAATAAATGTACAAGGAACTCTGTAGTGGTGAGTGCTTGGGTCAGCTAGCTAGCTCCCAAATTCTTCCTTCTCCTCTGCTCTCCACTTTGCTGGACTTTCTAGGAACCCAGGGTGGTTCTCAGAGGTCACATGGAGGCATAGCCATGCTGGGATCTTCCAATGTTAGTTTGAGTAAGCTGGCATTCATTTGAGGCTCCAGCTAGTACCACCTAGATCAAGATACACTTAAGACATCTTAAGATGACACTTGAAAGTCTGAATTTGCATCTCAGACCCTGGTGTGCATCCTGGTGAGCATCCATGATGACCGTGTGGGGTCCTGCAACATCACTACAGATACAATGTACACACTTGGCCAGCCTCAAAAGACCAGCAGCACCCATGATTCCAGCTGGCCCAGCAACCCAGACTAAGGATAGTGGGGAAAGAAGAGAGGCCCTAAATGCCAGTATCCTGTTCACTATCAGGGAAACAGGCTCCAGAAAAGCATTTGAGTGTGTCAAAAAGGGCCGGTGACTGTTTAAACCCTGGAAGAGGTGGAAGCTCCTGTAGGTGAGTGGAAAGGCCTCAGGCTGTCAACCTTGTGGTTCTTCTCAACCTTGCCTGACTACCATAATCACATGGGGAGATTTCAAAATCTCTTGAAGTTCAGCCTGAGCCTCAGACCAGAGACCCATGCAGGCAACATCTCTAGCTGATTTCAGGGGTGGTTACCTTCTCTAAGGTGCCTCCACTGACCAAGTGATGGGGTTCAGTTGACTGATGCTCTGCAGGCAGCCTATGTTCAGTCCTGGCCAGAAGAGCAGCAGGTCAGTCAAGTGCAGACCACCAGTCTGAGAACTGAAAAGCTGCCTCAAGTCTGACTTGCTGCACAGCAGTGTCCCCTTCAATTTTTAATCTTTTGAAGCCCCGAGTTTACACAGGAGAAAAGAAACAGGAGTGAAAGGCTTAGGGATACCTGGGGCATGGTAGACACAAAGATATATGAAGGAACATTCTCTCAACCAGAAAATCAGCAGCTTGGAGACAGGGAGCCAGTACTTACTACACATCAGCCACCTCGGAGCAATCAGTGCACTCACCGAGTGGATGATGCCTTGCAGAGCCTGGAAGCCGTCATTCACAGGAAACACGTGGTCCTTACTGTCGGCAATCCGGGCCAGCTGAGAGCACAGCAGAGACTCGTCAGGCATGGCCGTCAGGGGGAGGGGGATCACAGAAAGCTACTTATGTGAGGGATGGGAGGGCACCTATGTTCAGAATGGAGAGGAAGCAGAGGCCTTCACAGGCTCAGGGCCTCACAGAGGAGCCTGCAGCAATAATGAGCTTACCAGGGACGATTCAAGCAGGCCCGAAGGCAGCTTAGGCTCCTGCATTGGTTTAACTCCTTTTCTCCAGGAAGCAGAGGTAAGACTGCCCAACTGGATAAACATCTGGCCTGGGTTATGTATTTGTGGACTTGGGAGACGAGGCCATTAGCTCATTTTCCCCCCAATTTCTTCTGGGAAGTTTATTCAAATAAATAGATGGAAGTCCCTCTCAGAGTAATTGAGTTTGTTGCTGCATCAGGCTGACTGGTAGAGACCTTATCTTTTACCCTATCTGTCATGAAGAACAGAACTTTGCTACTCCCACTTCTTGAAGCAGAGGACTGCATACAAGGAGAAACTGACCTGTGACCCTCCCAAACTGTGTGGTTCAGGGATTGCCACAGTATGACCAGCTTGAAGAGCAACTTTCCTTGTAACATACAATTATTCATCTAGCAATTTACCAAGACTATTCTCTTGTGCTACTGTAACAAAACCATGGTGAAATACATAGAAGAACACTTGTGAAAAGCTGCTGACATCCTACATAATTTGCTTGAATGAACTTGTATACACATTTTGGCCCACTTGTCAACTATTTCCATATTTTTGCATTGAAAATATATTGCATTTTTAAGAGGCAAAAAGTAATACCTGCCACTTGCATAAGAAAATCATACTTGTCAGATTAAATTAAGAAGCAAGTATTTCCAGCTAATCCAGATCTGTGCTGATACTCTTGCAATTTACTATCGACCAAGTCAACCAAGAAAGATGTTGCCTGAATGCTCAATGTTAAAAACCCCAGGTGATTCAGAAAAAAGTCACTTTATATTCCTTACACAGCCAATAATTCCTTCTTGCCAAGCTTTCTGGAACAACAGCCTATCTAAGGGGCATTTAGTGTGGATGCACACTCACACACATGCCCTCCCCACTCCAAGCTCAGCATTCTCTAAAACAGGGAAAACCAAAGACTATACCTGTGTTTCATTGAAATCTTTCACACCAACACAGTAAACAATTGCACCAAGATCTCGGGATCTGTTAGCCTGGGTGAAGGAAACAAAAGAGATTATAAGGCTGCTGCCCCTGCAATCAGATAGAGATGGTGCTTTGGGTTTTCAAGGGTGGCATCAACAATGAGGTGTTCTCCACAATGGAGAAGCAATCCTATCTGCAAGGAGCTCTGACTCCAGTGGCATCACAGTCTAACATAAAGCATGGTGGATCAGAGAAGAGCAATTCTTTCTAGGGGGACCTGGTGGACCCACTAAAGCAGTCTTGAGGAAGGGCTTTGAGAGGAGATAGGGAGAAAGGGAACTGCAGGCGCAGATAAACCGCATCAAGTATTCTGGAGAAATGCTCACCTTTTCTATGTCTATAATGGGTTTTTATTGGCATACTTTTCTCTGTTTGGGACAGTAGCACTGTGTTACAAAGGAATGTAGCCTTTGGAACCAGATGTCCCTGAGTGGGATGCCTGCCTTTACTCTGAAGAATCTGAGGAAGTAACTGTGATAGTATATGCAGAGCTCCTCACATAAGCTCAAAAGGTGTGATGTTTACATATACCAGCATCTTTTATGAGTCAGGCCTTTCTCATTCCTGTAAGTGGTTTAGTGGTAGGACCTTCTCAGCATTAATCAGTGAGAAGGAAACACATTGAATAATATCCAAGTTTTGGTGTGATATTAAAATTGTTTGATTTACTAAAGGCCTTGACACCTGATTTCCAGATTCTGCTAGGTTTCAGAAGAGAAACCAACAAACTGGAAATCCTTGGCACAAGCAGTAGGTAATCAATAAATATCCAACAATAAAAAGAGTAAAAGTCCAACACATGCATATTGGTTTGATTGCATTATTTCTCCACCTCTCAGAACTCGTACCTACTCATGTCTAACACTGACTTCCAGAAAGGACAGAATCATGTCTCTTCTTGTTGGAAATATTCCCTGTCGCTTTCAGAATAAAATAAACTTTTAGAGGCTGCCCAGCTCCAAGTCTGGGGTCTCTCTTCTCTAGCTGGGCTTTCTAGAGAACCATGAGAACATGAAGGTCTGTTATCTTTGCACTTGGGTTTTATCTTTTTCTTTCAGAGTGCAGCACTGGCATGCTCAATACTTTTCATAATCTGTATGTACCATACCTAAAATTGCTTTCTGCTAACGTCTACTTTACGCCACTGACACCATTTATGTTATTTTCAGTTCTTTCCTTATTAGGATTTTTACTTACTTGACTGTTACTCAGTGCCCAGTAAGCCATTTCACATTCCCACCACATAGTTAAGTTTAAAATGCATTACTTCCCAGATGCTAAGGGGTGTCTGTCCTATTAACTTGTGTTTCCCATGTTGAGGATCCTCTGTGCATGTGGGGAAAAGGGACTAAAGAAAGCATTTCATGGCAGAGCACAGCAATTGTGCCTTGCTCTCATGTCCCTAATGTGAGCACTGAATGGACAGACATATACGTCACATGGGGAAGGAGCTCAATTTAAACTAACCAGTGTCAAGAGCTCAAGGGAAATGTAATGCTACCAGTAACTTCTCTGCAGCACCCCCCACCCCATCCACCCACTTTTTCCCTCATGCCTGTTCTTCTTCTTTAGCCTGAATGAGCTTGTGTCAGGAACCTGGTTTCATAGCTAATTTGGTTCCCTCGGCCAATTATACCTGTATCTTGAAACTAAAGCTTGGATGGAATGATTTCTGAAGCATAAGTATATGGTATTTTTTTGTTGTTGTTATTAGTTTTCTATTCAGCAAATACAGGCAGTTTGGTACCATTATTAGGCTCATCCATGACCTACCCCCTCCCCATTGGCCCCTCCTTGTTGAGGTATATGGGTCATGCCTTGTGGAGTTAGCCCACAGTTATTGGTATGATAAATGTCTGCATATCCTGACCCAACATGTGGCTCTGACATTCTTTCCACCCCCTCTTCCGCAAAATTTCCCTTAGCCATATTGGGTTCATTTTTTGTCTGCTTCAGTGATGAGGTGTTGGGGGCCTCTGAGGCTGAATGAAATGTCCCCTATGAATTCCTGTGTTTTAAATACTTGGTCCTTAGCTAGTGGCAATTTGGGAAAGTTGTGAAGCCTTTGGGAGGTAGACCCTTCCTGGAGGAGGTGTGCCACTGGGAACAAGCCATGAGCTTTAATAGAACACAGGGGAAAATGGAGCAAAATAGTACAAATGTTTTTTGTTTAAGAGTGATAAACTGTATTTGAAAGCTTCTAAAGTAACACAGTATCTTTAATAAAAGCAGAGTAGATATTTTTACTCCTCAAAAAAGAGCAATGTGAAAAAATTTTGAATGGGATAAAAAAAAATCTACCATGTGTAACACATGAAAATTCACTTTAACAATGAATTATTATGATTATTTTTACATATGAAATGCTATTTCATTCAGGTTTTACAGAGAGCAACTATCACTGTGCCTAAGTAGTGTGTATGTCATTCAAGAGAAAAGCTGTTTCCTGGTTTTTTTTTTTTTTTGTGGGGGGCGGGGGGAGGCTGGGGATCTAACCCAGTGTGTCTCACATGCTATCACATGCTCTACCACCTGATCTGCAGCCCTACCTGGTCCAAATTCTGTGTTTAGACACACCTAGGCCATTCCTTACCTCCCTCTCTGAGTAGAAGAAGAGATCTTCATGTAGCTCCCCATCTGTCAGTGCAATGATGACACTTGCTGTCCTGTATCCTGCTCAAAGCAACACAGAATCCCTCAGTCACCTTATAAGCTCAGCTGCTGGAAGCCAAGTTTTCTTTTGGGGCTGGAAGTAACTCCACCACAGAGATTACTTCCATAGGGACAGATTTTGCTTCTCAGCCTCATCTCATCATATGGGCCAACCTGGTGACTTGGTTCCTATATCATGAATCAGGGCAAGCAACTCTAGTAACCAGTGGTCACCAGGCCTGAAGGCAAACTCCACTACTGGGACTTGATTGATCTTTCTTGCGAGTCATAGCTGACAACATACACTAGCCCTTGAAGTCAGTTTTCCAAACAGTAATGGTTGCCAGGATTTGTAAGTTGATCTAGTGGAGCTCTCTCAATGATATTTAGACTTCCAGTAACAATGCTTACAGTTGACTTCTGTTAGCAAGATTTGGTGTTGATACTGGGTCTGTTCTATTTACTGCAACTTAAAATTAAACAGGAAGTGGATATTAGGAGGAAAATCTCCACTACAATATGGATTGTCTTCTAAGAGTGTTGTCTGATACAAAGCAATGCTATTCATGAAGGATATGTGATAACTAAAATAATCATTATTTTATTATTATTGCTAGGTCCTTTACTAAACACATTTTATGCATTTTTTTCTATTTAAATGAAGGGAATCTTAAGCAAAATTTGATGTGACTACCATATCCAACCACAGGAATGAAGATGCTTAGAGCTTAGAGAAGGATAAGAAAATTAAATGTGACATAAAAATCCAAGACTTTACTATCTCATCCAAGTATTTGTTAATTTAATGAATTCAACATACAAAAATATTCATGAGAATTATAGACTATAGCCATAATAAGATCTTAATTATGTTTGTATAATGCTTCTTGTCACTGCCCAGATGGTAAAATCTGACCTAGTCTGAGCCATGTTTTGTACATTCCTTCTTAGTGATGAAGTGTATGTCCAAGAATTAGGACAACGTCATACATGCATTTTGAAATGTAAAATTCTCTTTCAGAAATAAACACAGAAAAATATTAAACTTTACTTCATAATGTTGCTTTGTACTACAGTCTTACCTTGACTATTTTCATAATAAATCTGCTCACTGGCCTGAAAAACACATGAACAACACATTAGACATGGAACAGTCTGCCACTCTGGCAGCACACTGGGCTGAGACTCAGGTGCTGGATATGCAGCCAGAACTCAGCCTAAATTCTGTATGTGACTTGTCTCAGGCCTCACTCACGTGCCAGTGGCTAATATCCCCATAAGGTTACTTTCACATGAAGTAAGACAGCTGTGAACATGGGTAGAGGACGTATGTTCCAGAGCCTTATACCTGTTTCCCTTAAAGGTACTGAATTTTCATAACAACCACTGAGGCTCAATCCAACAATATTATTTTAGGAGTTTACAGGACTTGGGTATGAAAAAGAAGTATATCTATATATCTATCTATATATGTATATATATAAATATGTATATATACATGTGTGTATGTGTGTATATGTATGTATGTATGTATGTATGTGTGTGTGTGTGTGTGTGTATATATATATGTATGTATGTATGTATGTATGTATGTATGTATGTATGTATATATATATATATGCAAGCATTAGCTAACAAACCCTTCATCAGTATCAGGGAATGAAGAAGGCAATCCATTTCCCTGAATCATTTAGATATATCTGTCTGTGTACAAGCTTCTGGGGAAAATTGTACTCTTATCACCAGGAGTTAGCTCCCTAAAACAGCTATTCTTATGTTGCTATTCCATTATGGCACATTATACTTAGAGCTTAAAGCTGTCATAAAATTACCCTTTCAAATCCTTCATGCATATAAGTATCTCCTCCAGGCAGAACTTTCTGGAGTTCTTCTAGGCCTTGACGGATCTGTTCCCTGAAATCCAAAAATATCCTATTAGTCTCATTAGCACATTTTCACCTTGCTATGTACAGTCATATGTCTTGGTCTTCTTATTTACATTATATTGCTGTATTGCTCTGGCTGTCACCAAAACTACAACTAGAGTCTGTGTATATTATCCTTCCAAGTTTAGCCAGAGCAAGCATAGGAAGACAAGATTTCAAGGACTGAAAATCCTTCCACAGGAATCTCCATTTGCTTGTGAGAATTTTCTTTTCTAGTAACAGAAACAAGTTTTCCCTGTACATTAGAAATGAGTCTTAGAATGTGGCTTTTTCAAGGAGGCACACAGCAACTCAGGCAAAGATGTAAATGGCTTGTGTGAGTCAGAAAGAGGCCGGCACCACAAGGCCAGAGGGAGGCTACAAAGATGGGAGAGCAGCTGGAGCAAATTCTATGGTGCACATAGTTGTGCCAAGGAAAACTGTGAAAATTGTCACCTTTGAAAGTCAAAGCCCGAGGAATCCATGCTTTCCAAACAACTATGAGTGGTGTTGTGGCTGGTGCCTGTGTCTACTTTCTCTGATAGGTGAAGGTGATGGTGGAGGCAGAAGAGGAAGTGGATATGGCATGGGAGAAAGCACAGGTGGCAATGTGAGAGCCAAGGAGAACCTTTGCAGTCTATTCTCTCTGGAGCTTAAGATAACCACATTCAGAGCTGAGGATGTAGCTCAGTTAGAAGCTAGTAGTTGCCAAGCATGCATGAAGCCCTAGGCTTGATCCCCACTACTGCATGAAATCAGGTGAGGTGGCACATGCCTGCAATACCAGCTGGGAGCTCTTGGTTACATAGTGAGTTTGAAGCCAGCCTGGGCTACATGAGATCATGTCTCTCATTCATGTAACTGGCTTTTACGTAGCTTCATACTGTGCCAAAAAGACCAAGAAAGCGTAGATGTCTGGGAAACATAACCTTCCTTGACCAGTGCCTGACTCTCATCTCTCCTTTACATTTACCACCATCAAATTACATGGTTCTACTCTAGACATATCTAGAAGCAGACCAGTTTCTTTCTCATGCTAGCACCAGCACCTGAGTCACCCAATCTTGCTTCCACTGGGGTAGTCACCTGTCCTCCTGTCTCCCAGTCCACTCTTGCTGTGTATGGCTGCTAGCATCTCAAATTCACCTCAAATCATGCCTTTATCTCCTCTGCTCAAGACCCTTCCATAACAACTCATGAGGAGACATGCTGAGTCCTAGCTGTGATCTTGTCATGCCCTTGCAATGGTGACATGGCTGTCTCCTGTCACCCCATCCATCCTCATCTTTCCATGCCTGCCTCTACGTGTCTTGCTTCAGCCACACTGGTGTCAGGATCCCTCCTCTGACAGACCCTCGATATCAGCAATCCCCGAGGCCTGACTAGCTCTGCAGGGCTCATTCTCACCAACCATCAAGTTCAACTTAAATATCAGCTGCTCAGAGTAGCTTTTCTTCTGCTTCCCCAGTTCAAATAATCTCCTTCAGTTAGACATTCTCATGACACCCAATGATTTTTGCTTCATATCACTTAGGACACTATATCATTAATAATTGATTATGGGATTGTTTAATGTTTCTCCCCAGTTCTGTAACCTCCATCAGTACTGGTCCAGATCTGTTTGGGTCCATGCTGTATTTCCTGCATCTACTCTAGTGCCTTTAATATAACAGATATGCAAAAAATATTTGCTGAAATAGTGTAGGGAAGGGATTTTCTAGTGTTAGTCATCTTGGAAAAAGATGAGCCTCACTTGGAAAAAGGCCAAGTGGAAGCTGGCATGGTCATTGTCCCTAGTCAGTCTGTTAAAAACCCTTCTTTATTCTTCTGTCACCTCCAGTGCTTCAATATAACCTATCTAAGGGCAAAGTTTCAACTGAGAAAGATGAAATAGTCTGTGTTTTAGTAGGAGAGATAAAGATGAGAACAATCACAAATGATGTTGGAACAACTAGACATCTACCTACAGAGGAGTAAAGCTTTATCCATCCCTCCCTTGCCCTGTATAAACATAAACTCAAAATGGATCCATGACCTTAATGTAAAACCTGAGACTTTGAAATGCTAAAAAAAAAAAAACAACAAAAAAAAAACCAAATAAAACAGTTTAAGACATGGTGAAGGTAAGAACTTACTGAAAAGGACTCCAATAACAAAAATATGAAGAACTGATGAATGGGATTACATCACATTAAAAAGCCCTTTTGTGGGAAAAGAAATAATTGAATGAAGATATAGCATACATAATGGGAGCTCTCTGCCAATTAATATCTTGATCTATAAAGAACTCAAAAAATTAAATTCCAAAAGAACAAATAATCCGATCAGTAAGCAGGCAAATGAACTGAATACTTTTCTTAACCAAAAAGTATAAATGGCCAATAAATACACAAACAGATGTCCAATATCCACAGACATTGAGGAAATGCAAGCTAAATTATATTTAGGTTCCTTTGCACCCCAGTAAGAATGGCTACCATCACGGGAACAAATGTAACAATGCTGATGAGGATATGTGGAAAGAGGAAACCTTATACATGGCAGGCAGGAATGCAAACTGGTACAGCCACTATGGAAATCAGTATGGATGTAAAACTAAAAATAGATCTACCTGCCAAATGGTTGAGCTATATCACAACTGAGACAATATTTGAAGGCAATCTAAGTCAACATAACATAGACATGCCTGCACATCCATTCGATTCCTAGCCAAGACACGAAATGATACTAGATGACCATCAACAGATGAACGGATAAAGAAAATGTGCTCTCTATATACACAATATAATTTTATTTGACCACAAGGAACAAAATTATGTCATTTTCAGAAAAATAAATGGAACTCGAGATCATCATGTTAAGTAAAATAAGCCAGGCTCAGAAAGACAAGTATTGCATGTTTTCTCTTCTACGCAAAGGTTAGAGGAAAAACTGGCACATGAAAATAAAAGGGGCCATTAGGGATGTGAAGGAGGATAACAGGAGTGGTAGGGAGATAAAGGGTAGTAGAAGGGGAAATATGATTAAAGCATGTTATATACATGTATAAACATGTCACAATGATATCCATTACTTTAAAAAATTAATATATGCTAATAAAAAAGTAAATGTGATCTTACTTGTGGGTTATGGACTAGTGAGGTCTAGAACATTTTGGTAACACTACACCATGATATTAACACTGGATATTAACACTGGAGCTTTAAAAAGAAGGCTTTTTTTTTTTTTAAGGCATGTTAGGGGTGTGGAAAAGATTCCTTGGCTTCACTGTATTTTCCCCTGCCAAGTAAAGTCTGGGAACTGGTGTTTTTTCTTTTCCTCTCTCTCGCTCTCTCTCTAAGCCTCCTTCCTTTCCTTTACAAGTATTTTCTTGAGCTTTGTTTTCTTCTCTCTTTTATTTTTATTTTTCTGTCTTGGTATAATCAAAGGCTGTTTGGAAAATGTCCTAATTCCTGATGCTTTGTGTTTGGCAAGGTATCAATACACTAGTTGGAAGCAGTAATCCTAACTTTACTGTACATCAACTTCTGAAAAGACCATGTGACTCAGGGCCCGCCTCCCTACTCTGTACCCTCTCTAGACAACCATCTAGACAAAGCACAGGTACCTTGGGAATCATGGGTCTGCTCTGATGTAGGGACACTAGGGTTAACACTAAGCATGTCTTCTTTATGCTGTCTTGGAAACTGAAGAAAGTTGGGAGAAAGATCTTTTAACGGATGATAACCTCTGAGAATTCACTTACCAATGCAATGTTATCTTCCTGGGAAAGTAGAGGCTAGGAACCCTCAGAAAGCTGTTATTGAAAGGTCCTATTTTCCTTAGTGGTTTCACTTGTCTATCAGCATTCCTATTATGGATTTTCAGACAATGTGTCTTGTGTTTCTTTTGCAGCTTCCACAGTACTTAATGATAAGCATACAGAGTAGGCTGTTGTTAAATGAGTTATTCCAGCTTAAGCACACCAACCATTTATTACTACTGCTATTTTCTGTGCAAATGCCATGCACACAGCACTATGCTGGTCTGCAGGGGTGGTGGGTAGAAAGAATCAGTCATAATGCCTTATGGATTTTTTTGGTACTCTGGGGGTTTTACTTCAGAGAGCTTACTCTCTGGGATTCTGGTTGTATGGTTACATTTTGATAACATTTGCTGATGAGAGAGAACATCTATTTTTCTGCAAATTCCAGAACTTCATTTTTCTTTATCAGTGAGTAGAACTCCATTGTGTAAATGTGCCATATCTTTATCATCCACTCATCAGTTAAGGGACATCTAGGCTGGCTTCATTTCCTAACTATTGTGAATAGAGCAGCAATAAACATGGTTGAGCAAGTATTTCTAAGGTAGTGAGACAAGTTCTTAGGATATATGCCTGGGAGTGTATAGCTGGGTCATATTCTAGATCTATTTTTAGCTGATGAAAGCAATAAAGATTGAACAGGCACAAGTAAGCCTGTCAAGACATACTTCACAAGTTCCTGTATCCCACTGCTCTTTCCACAAAGAACCCCCATCACCCAAAAGTAAGTGAACATCATCAGCTTTGTACTGTCAACTTCTTGCCTCTTTGTGAAAGAGCTTTGTGGAGATGGACTTTTCTCAAATGCCTCGCAGTTGCTGGTTTTGAAGTCTCAGCTTATGCAGTAAACATGCATCACTATTTGTGACTACTAATGCTACTCACTCGGCATTTCCAGATGCCTATTGCTCCGGTTGTGGACTGGGAAAAACAATGTAGTGAACAGAACATACCACAGATGAAAGACACCCTTCTGTTAACTCTGGAGTCATGAAGTTCTACAACAAGCTGTAATAACCTGTTTGTCATATACAGAGATCATTACTTCTTTGGGACTTTTACCTAAGTTGTCCAAGACCATTAATGATCATTAATGATAGGATGTACACTGAAGTAAAGCTCTCTATTCATTATTTTTACTGAAGTATGTTTTGCATTTATATGTGTACATGCATGCTTATAAGTTTGTGTGTGTGTGTGTGTGTGTGTACATGTGAAAAGCCAGGGGTCAACTCAGGTGTTTCCCTCAATAGCTCTCCATCTTATTTGTTGAGGCAGGATATATTAGGGTTCTCGAAAGGAACAGGATCAATAGAATGTATATTACACAGAGGATTTATTAGACTGGCTTACAGGGTAGGGCCTGTGCTGTTCAACACTAGCTGTCTGTAGGCTGGAGAGTCCAAGACCCCAGCAGCTGCTCAGTCCATGAGGCTGGAGGCCTCAGCAGTCCCAATCTGGCACTGAAGACCTGGAGGATTCCTGGAGAGCTGCTGGTCCTCAGGCCATGTGGGAAGAATGATGTAGCTGAGTTACAATATCTGAGGACAGCAGCAACAGGGTAGATGTGTGCACCAGCAAGGCAGCCAGGCAAAAGGCCCTGTGTTCTTGCAGACTGTCTACATACAGTCCACCATGGGAAGGGTCTTTCTGGAAACACCCTCACAGACCTGCCTAAGTTTGTATATATGAAACTTGATTCCTGATCTGATTAAGTTGCCAACAGACTTAACCATCACACAGGGTCTCTCACTGAACACATTTTTCACTGATTTGGCTAGAGTAACTGGCTAATAAGACCTGGGGATCCTCTGCCTCCCCAGTTCTGAGATTACAGGTCAGTGTTGCCATGCCTGACTTTTTATGGGGGTGCTGAGAGTTCAAACTCAGGTTCTCTCTCATCTTCCCAGCCCCTTACTGAGGTTATTTTTATTTACATTGTGTACATATACAGAATTTGATCAGTTTCTTTATAATTATTGAATTTTTTTCTATAAACTGATTGACAATGTTCTTTTATTTTCTCTCTCATTCCTGATATTACTGGCAAGCTATACTTTTTGTTCTTTCAAAAATCAATTCAAGGAAGAGTTTATTGCCAGTATTTTCTTTTAAAACTTACTTTAAGTTTTGTGACATCTATTTTCCACTTTATTTATTCACTTATTTTTTTCTACTTACATTGAGCTATTCCTGTTTTGCATACAGAAGCTAATACTTGTTATAAAATCTTTTCCCCAGGAATCACAGTTCATGTATGTGTGTGTGTGTGTGTGTGTGTGTGTGTACACACACACACACATATACATACACACTTATATACACATATATATTGCCTAAGCACTACTGGAGCTACATCTAACAACTGCTGAAGCTTTGGGGTTTATTGTTCAGAAGCACCACTGTGATTTCTCTTATGGTTTTTCCTTGATCTATGGGTTCTTGTCTTTTGACTCATGAATTACTTTTTGCTTTTCTTTTCTTTCTTTTTTGGTTTTTCAAGGTAGGGTCTCTCTCATGGTGGCCTCAAACTCATGGCAATCCTCCTACCTCGGCCTTCCAAGTGCTGGTATTAAAGACATGTGCCACCATGCCCAGCATGAATTACTTTTTATTTCTAATAAATAATTCTATCTTGGAGTCTACTTTACCAAATATTTACATAGCCATTGCAATTTTTATGATTAGTGTTTGCACAATGCATATTTTCTATCCTTTCACTTTAACCCATTGCTGTATTTATATCTCAGAGTTATCTCTGGCAAGTCATACAAACTGGGTGTGGAAAGCTATTCTACCAATGTGCCCAGTGCTCCTATACTCCTGTACTCCTAGCCCTGTCCTCTCCCACACTGGCTTTGCACTGACTTGGTAGCTTGCTTCAGTGTGTAGGAGATCAGCAAACAGGACAACACTCAGGGTTCATTAAGGGCCTATATACTGGAGAATGCTTCAGCCACCAAGAGCCAAATCTGGTCCTCTAGTCCCCTGGAGATTGGGGCAGAGAGAAGAGAGAGAGGGAGAGGGAGGGAGGAGGGAGAGAGGAAAGAAAGAGAGAGGGAAAGAGGGTCTTTAGTTGTCCCAGATGTATTGCCTTTCTGTGCTAAGCCCTTCCCAAAGGACTAGAGAAACACAGCTACATAACTAAATCCAGGTAAAACCAGAGCTTTATTACTTCAAACTACTATTATAAGGAGTGTTTGTGTAATGCGACAATAGCTTAATGATATATTGTCTCTTGTTTATTTATTGAATGTCACACTCTGTCTTTTTAATGGAATATTTGTTTTTTTCTGTTTACTGTAAATGTTGACATGGTTGCAATAAAGACCCTTTGCTACTTGCTTTATAAGGGTTAGTTATTTCTTCTCTGTTATCTTCTTTTGTGGCAATGAAGTATTTCTTGATACTTCATGGTATACTACATATTCCTTTTCTTTTTTTTCCCGAGGTAGGGTCTTGCTCTAGCTCAGGCTGACCTGGAATTCACTACGTAGTCTCAGGGTGGCCTTGAACTCATGGTAATCCTCCTACCTCTGCCTTCCGAGTGCTGGGATTAAAGTCATGCATCACTACACACCTGGTTATTTATTCCTTTTACAAACATAAGTTTAGGACTTCCAGGTAAGATGATGGAATAGGAACCACACTAAACCAGCCTAGGGAGGGTTTTAAGCAAAACCCCAGCATTCTTATTCTGAAAGTGAAGGAATATGGGTTATTCTTGGACACAGCAGAGAAGGCACAGAGACCAAGATCCACCAGAAAGAAGGAAAACGGCCAGAGTCCCACTGAGATGCTTATGGGCAGCAGTAGCAGAGACCAAACAAAGGTATTTTTCAACTTCATCAGCCTTCTTGCAAAGAAATCTGAAGGAATGACAGCTGAGATCAAAGAAGAAGCTAAGGAAAGGGATACAGGTAGAACTAAACTCTCCCATCCCCCACCATCAGAACAGAGAACCTCCAGCATTCAGACCCCAGGGGCAGCACAGCCAGCACAGCTGATCAGAACTCCAGCTCCATGGCACAACACAGAGGGATTAAGGTGAGCACTCAGCATTGGTGAGATTGGAAGCCACCACAAAAGGTATGAGGCCAACTGACAAAGAAAAAAAAAAAAAAAAAAAAAAAAAGGTATATAGGCCTGCACTAGAAGATCTAATCTCTCTTTCCTTGTCAGGGCAGGTTATGGGTTATATATTCTTGGTTGGCTTTACCATTTTCAAATAACCTGTATTTGGGGGCTCAATATTCATGCTTTCAGATTTATAGGGCCTTTGTCTTTTGCTTCTGTCATTATTGGGTACAAGGTCTGATCTAGATCCCGGTTGACCTGGAACCCAATTCAGAACAGAAATCTCTACCTCTCAGCTAACAGGAGTAAGGGTGCAGAACAACACACACCCTTAGGTATTTGGACTTTACAAGACAATCTGCTTGTTTTAATCCCCACAATTGCATGCTTTGTGATGATTTTTATTGATTGTGTATATTTCTCAGTTGAAGTTTAGAATTTGCCAGTAATTTGTTCCACCCAGTCCACTAGAATACTTATTAATTAAACTCGACACTTAGAATTACTTCTGCGGCTACACTGGGGGAAAAGAGCTACACCAGGCACCTTAAACTCATATCTTTAAAGTATATAAAGGTAGTTTGCCACATGAAAGAACACTGCAGATAAGTAGAAAACCTAAGCATCAAATCAATTCAGGATGTAAAAATTGCTACATTATAATAGCAACTCAAAGAATCAAGATAATAGAGTCCCACCAAAAACATAAATCTATCAGCAATGATCACCAATGAGACTGTTTTAGATGAAATGTCTGATGAAGATTTCAAAAAGAAAAAAGATGGTATCTATACTCAAAGAAGAAAAGAAAGGAATTAAAGAAAAGAAAGGGATTAAAGAAGAATACAATCTCCTGAAAGAGAACACAGGAAACCAGCTTAATGAAATAAGGAGGTCATTAAAAGACATGAGTAAGAAAATAGAAATACTGAAGAAAATCCAGGAAGAAACCCTAGCTCTGCAGAATACAGTGAGTGAAATAAAAAGCTCTGTGGAAAGTCTCACCAGCAGAATGGATGAAGAGGAGAAGAGAATATCTAAACTAGAAGACCAGGTGGCAGATCTAATACAGTCCAACAAAGAAAAAGACAAGCTAATAGCAAGGTATGAAAGGGAATTTCAAGATATCTGGGACACTACGAAAAGATCAAATATAAGAATTCAGAGAATAGTAGAAGGAGGAATTTCAATCCAGAGGCTTAGTAGGTGTTTTCAACAAAATAACAGAAGAAAAATTTCTCCAAAATGCCAATGAAAATACAAGAAGCTTTTAGAACACCAAACAGACAAAAACCTGGAAAGAACCTCTCCTTGCCATGTTATAATTAAACTACTAAACACATAAACCAAAGAAAATGTTAGAGAGAAAACACAAATCACCTGCAAAGGCAAGCCCATCACAATAACTGCAGATTACTCAACACAAACTTTAAAAGCCAGAAGGGCTTGGAATGATGTATTCCAAGTTCTGAATGATAACAACTGTCAACCAAGATTACTTTATCCTGCAAAGCTATCTATCCAAACTGATGAAGAAATAAGGATACTGCACAATAAAAACAGGCTAAAGGAATTTATGACAACTAAACCAGCTCTACAAAAAATACTTGAAGCAATTCTTAATGCTGAAGAAAAATCAAACACACACAGGAGGATATAGAAAGAAAAAACATACACTCAAATAACAGTTAAAACAAACGAGTAAAGGGAAAACAGGAAACACTGCAAAATAAGGAGACTGATGAGAATAAATGCATACCTTTCAATGATAACTCTTAATATCATTGGTCTCATTACACCAACCAAAAGACACAGGCTTGCAGACTGAATTAAAAGGCAGGATCCTGCCATTCGTTGCCTCCAGGAAACTCATCTCTCAATAAAAGATAGACACTGTCTTAGGGTGAACAGATGAAAAATGATATTTCAAGAAAATAGGACTAGGAAACAACAGGGGTTGCTATCCTAATATCTGACAGGATAGACTTCAAACCCACATTAGTGAGGAAAGATCTTAAAGAAGGTCATTTTATACTGATTAAAGGAACATTCCAACAAGAGAACATTACAATCCTAAACATACATGCACCTAATATGGGGGCTCCCAGTTTCATCAAACAAACACTATTAGACTTAAGTTCACAGATAACATCAAACACAATTGTAGTGGGTGACTTCAGTACCCCAGTCTCATCAACTGACAGGTCATCCAGGCAAAAAATAAACAGAGAGACGTGTGAATTAAATGATGTCAAGAAACAAATGGACATAACATATCTACAGAACATTCCATCCAATGCTGCAGAATATACATTTTTCTCAGCAGCACATGTAACATTTTCTAAAATAGATCACATATTAGTACACAAAGCAAATCTTAACAAATACAGGAAAACTGGAATAATCCCTTGTACTCTAACTGATCACAATCAAACTGTAAATCAGCAACAAGAAAAGCTACAGAGAATACAGAAATTCATGGAGACTAAACAGCATACTACTGGATGATCAATGGGTCATTGAAGAAATCAAAAAGGAAATCAATAAATTCATAGAATCAAATGATGATGATAATACAACATACCAAAACCTTTGGGACACAATGAAGGCAATCATAAGAGGGAAATTTATAGCTCTAAGTGCCTATATTAAGAAATTACAGAGCTCACAAATAATTTAATGCTTCACCTTAAGGCCTTAAGAAAAAGAAGAAAAAGGCAAACTAAAAATCAGTAGGTTGGAAGAAATAACAAAGATTAGTGCAGAAATTAATGAAATAGAAACAAACAAACAAAAAAATCCAAAGAATCAATGAAACAGAGTTGGTTTTTTGAAAACATAAACAAGGTTGATAAACCCTAAGCAAATTTGATCAGAAGAGAGAAGAGTCAAAAATTCATAAAATTAGAGATGAAAAAGGCACCATTACAACAGATACCAAAGAAATTCAGAAAATTATAAGGACATACTTTAAGAATATATATCCCTCTAAACTTGAAAATATGAAAGAAAATGGATGATTTCCTTGATTCATATGACCTACCTAAGTTAAATCAAGATGAGATAAACCATTTAAATAGACCTATAACAAGTACGGAGATCCAAGAAGTTATAAAAAGTCTCCCACATAAAAACGTCCAGGCCCAGATGGATTCACTGGTGAATTTTACCAGACCTTCATGGAAGAACTAACACCAATGCTTCTCAAACTTTTCCATAAAATAGAAAAGGAAGGAATTCTATCAAACTCCTGTATGAAGCCAGCATCACCCTCATACCAACACCAGACAAAGACAGAACAAAAATAAAAATTACAGACCAATCTCCCTCATGAACATAGATGCAAAAATTCTGAAAAAAATATTGGCAAACAGAATACAAGAATATATCAAAAAAATTATTCACCCCAACCAAGTTGGTTTTATCCCAGTGATACAGGAATAGTTCAACATACTCAAATCAATAAATGCAATATATCATATCATATAAATGGTCTGAAGGACAAAAATCACATGATCATCTCAATAGATGCAGAAAGGCATTCAACAAAATCTAACAACCTTTCATAATAAAAGTCTTACAGAAACTGGAAATAGAAGGAACATATCTCAACATAATAAAAGCTATTTATGACAAACCAGTAGCCAACATAATACTAAATGGAGAAAAACTTGATGCTTTTCCACTAAATTCAGGAATACAACAAAGGTGTCCACTTTTATTTAATATAGTACTGGAAGTCGTAACTATAGCCATAAGGCAGTAGACACTCATGAAAGGGATATAAATTGGAAAGGAAGAGATCAAATTATCATTATTTGCAGATGATATGATTCCATACATAAAAGACCCTAAAAACTACCAGCAAACTGTTAGAGCTGGTAAACACTTTTAGCAATGCAGCAGAATACAAAATAAATACACAGAATAACAACAAACATGCAGAGGATGAAATCATGGAATCTCTCCCACTCATAGTTGCCTCAATAAACAAAGAAAGAGAGAGAGAGAGAGAGAGAGAGAGAGAGAGAAAGAGGAAGGAGGAAGGAAGGAAGGAAAGAAGGAAGGAAGGAAGGAAAGAAAGAAGGAAAGAAAGAAAGAATGAATGAAAGAATGAAAGAATCTTGGAATGAACTTAACCAAGGAAGTGAAGGATCTCTACAATGAGAACTTTAAAACACTCAAGCAAGAAATTGCAAAAGAGATAAGGAAATGGAAAGACATCCCATGTTCTTAGATTGGAAGAATCAATATTGTGAAAATGTCAATCTTGCCAAAAGCAATCTACACATTTAATGCAATCCCCATTAAAATTCCAATGGCATTCTTCACAAAAATAGAAAAAAAAATGCTAAAATTCATTTCAGAGCACAAAAAACCTCCAATAGCCAACACATTTTTTAGCAACAAAAATAAGGCTGGTGGTATTACCATACCCAATTTAAAGCTATATTACAAAACTATAGTAACAAAAACAGCATGATATTGGCACAAAGACAGACATGTAGATCAATGAAACAGAATAGAGGACCCGGTTATTAATCCAGGCAGCTACAGCCATCTGATTTTTGACAAAAATGCCAAAAGTATTCATTGGAAAAAAGACAGCCTCTTCAACAAGTGGTGCTGGGAAAACTAGGTGTCTACATGTAGAAAGACGAAAATAGATCCTTGTCTTTCTCCATGCACAAGAATCAAATCCAAGTGGATCAGGGACCTTAATATCAGACCTGAAATTCTAAAATTGCTAGAGAAAAAGGTAGGGGAAACCCTTCAACATATTGGTATAGGTAACGACTTTCTGAATATAACCCCAGTTGCTCAGAAAATAAAACCACTAATCTCATGAAATTACAAAGATTTTGTACAGCAAAAGACACTGTGAAGAGAGCAAAGAGATGAATGGGAGAAAATCTTTGCCAGCTACACATTTGACAGAAGATTAATATCCAGAATATACAAAGAACTAAAAAAAAACATAGAACAATAAGAAATCAAACAACCCAGTTAAAAAATGGGCTACTGAACTAAATAGAGGTTCTCATCAGAAGAAATACAGATGGCATATAAGCATCTAAAAAAGTGTTCTACATCCTTAGCCATCAGGGAAATGCAAATTAAAACTACCTTGAGATTCCATCTCTCTCCCATCAGAATGGTTACTATCTAGAAAACAAACAATAAATGTTGGCAAGGATGCAGTAAAAGGGGAACCCTTCTACACTGTTGGTGGGAATGTAATCTTGCACAGCCATTGTGGAAATCAATGTGGAGCTTCGTGAGACAGCTAAAAATAGATTAACCATATGATCCAGCTATAGCACTCCTAGGCATATATCCTAACACTTCTCACTATCTTAGAGATACTTACACAGCCACGTTTATTGCTGCTCTATTCACAATAGCTAAGAAATGGAACCAGCCTAGTTGTCTATCCACAGATGAATGGATAATAAAGATGTGGTACATTTACACAATGGGGTTCTAGTCAGAGTAAAGAAAAATAAAGTTTGCAGGGAAATGGATAGTTGGAAAGGATTATACTAAGTGAGGTAACCCAGTCCCAGAAAGCCAAACATTGCATGTCTCTCTCATATGTGGATCCTAGCTACAAATGCATATAGACTTGTGGGCGAGCTGGAACTAAAAATCAGTAGCAGAGGCCCATAAGCTAGAAAAAGGCTACAAGGGAGGGAGAAGAAGGAAGGTCTTAAAGGGATGGTATTGTATATATGTAAGTAGGTAAAGAACAGATCACAGGAAGGGGAAAGGCCTAAGCAAGGTCAGGGGAAGAGACTATATAAAAGAAGGGGGGGGTCAATCAAAATTCAAGATATTCTGAATATGACATATGAAAATATGACATACTTTCTTGAATAATGGCACATCCAGAAGCCATAGATTGTTACTAGAAAATTTTCAGTGTCAGTGATGGGATACCTTCCATTGAATTGTTGGCCAGGGATGCCCCTGTTGACTCCAAAACATTGTAGGCTATTGCCAAGGCCCTTGGTTCCCCATGATAAAGAGATGATAAGACCCTATTGCTGAAGACTTCTCATGCCTGAGTGGTAAAGTCATTGAGAAATCAACCTTGTGCTGAGCAGAAAACCTTCTCCATGTAGGCCAGCCAACTGAAAGCTAGAAAAAGCTGCACTGTATGCAGCCTTGTGGGAGACAGAAGTCACCCACAGTAAAAACAGTGGACACTGGAGGCCTTTAGTTTGGCCAGATAGTGGCATGTCTGCTCTGGGAGAAACCAACTGCTCTCCAATTGAACCTAAGTCCCCCCCTATGGGAGGGAATACATGCCTGGTCCTGAAAACCTAATCAAAAGCCTATGACAGGGGTATAAAGCCTACTCTTGTCTGGATAAATGCATCTATTACTGTCACCAAATTGCCCTGAGAGCACTACACTTAATGTTCATACTCATACATTAATGCTACTCTCACTTCTGGTTAGGAAAGCTTCTCTTTTCAGATAGTGATGACCACTGTGATGGCCCAAAAGGCGACATAGTGTTGTGAAGAAGGGATGGAGGAGTGTCTAGCACTGAAACATCTCACACCCTCCAAGGCTCGGGGTCCATTGTGGAAGAGGTGGCGGAAAGAATGTAAGAGCCAAAGGAAGGGTACCACTCCTTACATACAACTGTCTGTACAGAAATTGGCCTCAATATCCAAGACCTCACAGTGGCTAGCAATACCTACACAAGATCCTCATAATAGAAGATAAAAAGATGATGACATCCAATTAAAAGAGAGACTAGTGGAGAGAGGGAAAGGATATGATGGAGAGCAGAGTTATGAAGGGGAAAGTTGGGGAGGGAAATACCATGGTTTGTTATCTGTAAGTATAGAAGCTGTCTGTCTGTCTGTCTGTCTATCTATCTATCTATCTATCTATCTATCTATCTATCTATATATGAATACTAAAAAACATGTTTATATTGTCATCTCTTCCTTCTCCTGTTCATTTCCCTTTAGCTACTACTCACTGAATTCAATGTGCATCCTTACTTTATCACTAGATATCATATGCAAACCATGCCATTTCCCAAATAATATAAGAACATGTTAACATTTTACATCCATCTAAGTCACTCTCACCATGTGTACAAGTATAGTATGTTTCATTTATATATTTATGATAAATTCCAAAGCACAGAAGACCTTCTAGTCTTCTAGTGATACATGCCACAGCCCCAGGGATCCCTGAACACATGGACAGTGCTGAGCCCTCTGGGCATTGTTGTTTCCCATACATGCAGGCCTAGCATATCCAGTGATTTTTTTGTTTTTTGTTTTCAAGGCAGGGTCTCATTCCAGTCCTGGCTAACCTAGAACTCACTCTGTAGCTCCAGGCTGGCCTTGAGCTCATAGCAATCCTATTACCTCAGACTCTCAAGTGCTGGGACCAAAGGTGTGTGCCACCTGAGCTTTCCAGTGATTAATATATATTTCAGTCCAATCTTATTCAGGAATATCATTACTTCTTACTTGCTGTAATTGATGTGGTGTCACAGGTCTTGGAACCTCTTGGCAATGCCTTCATATAGGCTCAGTGCTTTCTGGCACATATTACTTTGTGTGGTATACCTTTTCTGTTCATGTTTGCCACCCTCAAACAGAATGTCATTTCCACCAGAACTACACACGGTGCACTCTGGTCATAACTGTAGCCTGAAGCAAGACAGCAAAGCTGAGTGGATTTCTGTTCTTCTCAGTATCACTGATATACTTGTTCTACCTTAAATCCTAGCAACCTTACAAGTTTTTTCCCTACACCCATAAAATGCGTATTTTTTCACCTTTTTGCCAAAGAGAAGTGCTTTATAACTTCTCCTTAGTATATTCACATAGCCAGCATCACCAATCTTGTACATTGTGGAAACAGAAAGTAAGATAAGAGAATTTAACAAAAGCAATATTGTACAACTACAAGCAATATGATCATTGAAACAACAACTGGGTCACCAATGGGCATTCTGTACCCAGCATGGATATGTGGGGTAAAAAGTGACTCACATCCTAGTCTGGGTAGACAGGGATGGTGCAGGACTTAATCACAGTACTCAGAAAAATATTCATAGTTTACAACTTATGAATTATTTCTTGAATTTTCTACTTCACGTTTTCAGGCTACAGGATTACATGAACCAAAATAAGAAAAAAAAAATGCAACAAATGGAATTAAAACTGCGGATAGGGTGAAGGCATGGGGTAATTTGTATCACAATAAGAGATGATAAACAATAGTCTTTTGTGTTTCCCAAATGATTATTTATGGGGCTATCCTTTTCTTCATTTTTTTCACCTGTTTCACACCTAATACCATTTCCTCCACCCTGAAGAGTTCTTTACTTTTTGTCATGTCAATTTGTTGGTAATGATTCTTATCAACAAATGAAATTATTTGCTGAAAATATTCTGATTTTGCCTTCCCTTTTAAGGCTTTCTCAGAAGAATATAGAATTCTGTTTACTTTTTTTTCATCTCTTTAAGGATATTTATTTGTCTTCTGGATTTGTATATAGGTATTTTTGAAGAACACTTGTTATTTTCAGCATTGTTCCTCTCTTTGTAATAAGTATTTTCCTTTCTCCTTTCCCTGCTTAAAATTATTTTCATAACTTTGATCATGATGTATGTTACTATATTTGTATGTGTCCTGAATGGGGGGGGGGGTCTTAGAGATTCTTGGATCTGCACAAGGAACAGTGTTCAGAATTGCAGGAGTGTGTCAGACCACCTGATACCCACACTAGAGGCCCTGTTGTCCTTCCCCCACATGGTTTCTTCATTCTCAGCTTCTTTTGTCTGAAATATCTCTATTCACTTTTGTTTGTTTGGCTTTTTTTCTGTAGTTGTTTTGCTTTGGGAGGCAAGTTCTCATCTAGCCCAGGTTAACCTGGAACTCACTTGGTAGCCCAGGCTGGCCTATCTAAGCCTCTATTATGATAGGCATGAACCCAACACACCAAGCTCTTTACTTGTTTTAACTTTCTTAATCTTTTCTGTGCATGGTTCAATCTGCTGTTAATCCCACCTAATGACTGTTTACTTCAGAATTTCTGAATTTTCAGTTCTGCAGCTTTCACTTGATTCTCTGAATTTTCACTTTCAATACCTCTGTCCTCCCCAGTAAATTTAGAAATTCTTTATTATATTTATAACACTTTTTTGATTTAAAATCCCTGTTTGCAAATTCCAAGACCTTCATCACCTATGATTTGCTTATCTTACTGTTCTTCCTTATTATGGGTTGTATTTCCTTCTCCTTTCTCATGTATCACAACATTGTTGTTGTTTGTGAGATAGGATCTCATGTAGTCTAGGCTGGCCTTCACTGCATTATGTAGCTGTCCTTGAACTGCCTTTACCTCCTCCTACCAGACTCACTGGTCCTCAAGTTTTCAGAGGAGTCTTGTGCCTCTGTCTCCCATCTTGCCTTACGTGTGCTGGGATTACAGACACCTGCCAGAGCGCTGGCTTTTAAGCAGGATCTGGGAATCCAAACTCAGGTACTCTCACTTGTATGACAGGTGCTTTATCTACTAAGCCATCTCTGTAGCCCCTGAATAATTTCTTGGAGATGTGATCTGTTTTGGCTCCTTCATGCCAACTATGGTTCTCTACTGGAGATAGTAATACTTTTGTGTCACACTTCATAGCATTGCTGAGCAGGAGGTAGGAGTGGGTAGGAGAATTCTAGATCTACACAAGATAATCCAACCCACAAGTCATACGTGAGCACATCTATTTGCAAAGATACAGATGGGGTAGATCACCAAGATGATGTAAGGATGTGGTATACTGATAACTCACAAATCACAGTAGGAGTTTAAACTCTCTGTCAACTACTTCCTCATTCCTGGGACAAAAAACCCAACCAGAAATAACTTAGACAAGGAAGGGGTTTATAGTTTTAAAGGCAAGTTTCATCATGGCAGGGGGAAAAAATGACAGACAAAAAGCTGGCATCACATCTTCACATCAGGAGGGAAGAAGAAAGAGGAGAGAGAAAAAGAAAGAGAGGGAGGAGAAACAAAGAAGGGAAGGAACAAATGAATGGAGGAAGGGAAAGAGAGAAAGGAAGAAAGGAAGGGAGGGAGGAAGGAAGGAAGGAAGAAAGGAAAGGAGGAAGGAAGAAAGGAAGGAAGGAAGGAAGGAAGGAAAGAAGGAAGGAAGGGAGGACGGATGGAAGGGGAAGAAAGGCAGAAAGACAGAAAGGAAGAAAGGGAAAGAGAGGAAGAAAAAGAAAGAAGGAAGGGAAAGAGAGATGAAGGAAGGAAGCAAGGAGGGAAGAAAGAAAGGAAGAAAGGGAAAGACAGAGAGGAAGGGAAAAAAGAAGGAAGGGAAAGAGAGAGAGGAAAGAAGGAAGGAAGGAAGGAAGGAAGGAAGGAAGGAAGGAAGGAAGGAAGGAAGGAAGGAAGGAAGGAGGGAAGGAAGGAAGGAAGGCGGGAAGGTAAGAGAGAGAAAGACTAGGATATAACACCTCAAGGTCCAACCTAATGAAATGAACTCTTCCTCCAGCAAGGCTCCACCTCTCAAAGGCTCTACAACCTTCATGAATAGTGCCACCAACTTGCAATTAAGTATTCAAAACCTATGGGGATTATTTTACATTCAATCCAGAACAAATTCATATACTTTCTTCAGTCTCTCCCAATTGAGCTATTTCAGAACTGTGCTCATACACCTTCTTTTCTTTTATGAGCAAATCAGCAATGCCTATTCACATACCCTGAGATCAAACACGCACCCTTGACCAGTTATAGGGCATGAAACAACAGCAAAAAGAAGGAAAGTAACCATTCATAAATAAAGAAATGAGTACGTGGTGGTACATCCTTATGTCAGATTATGATAGAACAGAAAATGTACAATGATTAACGTGAAACAAGCATGGCTACAGGTATGTACACAGAAAACATCTCAAAAACATGGCATTAAGTTTAAGAAAATTCACCTATTATAATCATGTTTCATAAAGTTTAGTGTGAAAATATATTGTTTATGGGTATATAAACATATAACATTAAAATTATGAATCCCAAATTCAAGAGAGCAATTCTCTCTTCTGAAGAAAGAGGATGTGTCCACAGGAGGTGTGACTTATGACATTTTATTTCACAAGCTTGGTAATGAGAAATGGGGTACATTATTCTTTGCTCTAATACTTGAAAAAAAATTTTGGCTATAGATTGAACCCAGGGACTTGTGCATACAAACCAAGTGCTTTACCACTAAGCTCTATCCCAGCCTACTTTTATTACACTCCAAACATTTAGTAATTTATAAAATAATCTTGCTTTCATAAGAAGCAAAGACAGGGCTGGAGAGATGGCTTGGCGGTTAAGCGCTTGCCTGTGAAGCCTAAGGACCCTGGTTCGAGGCTCGGTTCCCCAGGTCCCACGTTAGCCAGATGCACAAGGGGGCGCACGCGTCTGGAGTTCGTTTGCAGAGGCTGGAAGCCCTGGCGCGCCCATTCTCTCTCTCTCCCTCTATCTGTCTTTCTCTCTGTGTCTGTCGCTTTCAAATAAATAAATTTAAAAAAAAAAAAAAAAAAAAAAAAGAAGCAAAGACAGACTTGAGGTTTGTGGGAAGCTACTCAGGGTCTACCAAAGCTTAGCCTCTCCCAGTAGAGCTATCTCAGCACCGTGCAAGGAGCTCCAAGGCTCATCTGGTCAACCCACTGGCAGCAAGGAGTCACAAGGCAGGTGACACATTGGACTGTCAGGTGACCAATGCCAAGTTTGTTTTGGGGAAGGACACAAAAAAGTTTCTTGAGTTTGGTTGCTGGCTTCAGAATCCAGACTACAATCATTCTTGGGTTCTGCTGGTTACTTCCAAAGTTGGCCTTGCCACTTTCAACCAGATGGCAGTACTTTTCCTGTCCATTTTATCCTTCATTTATTTGTCCTCATTACATGGGGACAACACATAAAGAAACACATGACATTTCCTGAATATTGTGAAGTGTTAGGGCACCCTATGGTGGGCATAGAAGAAGGGAGACTCTGGAAAACATGGTGGTGGAGCTCAGTAATAAGGTCCTGGGGCAAAACCTAGATTCTCTCAATCTCATCTGTAGGACCCGAGTTTTGTATGTAATAGCACTGAACACAAAGATACAGAAGACATATAACTTTTTTGTTTTTTTTAAGAATAAATTATACTCCAAAATTTGAAAAAGAATCCAACATGACTTTTATAGGAAATAAATGCTGGCATATTATAGGATAGACTAGAAATATGGATGCTTTATTAAAAAATGTTTTATTTTATTTATTTGAAAAAAGACAGAGAGTAAGGCAAACAGAAAGAGGGAATGAGTGCAAAAGGGCCTCCTGCCACTGCAAGCAAACTCCAGATACATGTGCCACTTTGTGCAACTGACTTTACGTGGGAGCTGGAGAACTGAACCCAGGTTATCAGGCTTTCAGGCTTGGCAAGCAAGCAAGCACCTTTAACCCCTGAGCCATCTCTTCAGCCCACAGATACATTTTTAAGTAAAAGAACTTTGAAGAAGTTTCTTGTTCTTAATGAACTATATCAAATGATACCTCAGAGCCGTAGAGATGTAATTTCATTCTCTTCTACTAACCAAGGAGCTCTAGATGCAGAGTTTGAGAAACATGGACCATACATCCTCACAGTGTGTTTTCTCTGCTCAACTGCACCAAGGTGGGCTGTGCTACCATCACTGTCATTCAAGCTGGGGAGCTTATAGACAAATGTGCTTTAGAGACAAGGCCTGAGCTTGTCTGAAAGAACTCTTTATTTTTCTAAATTGTTACATGTGTGTGTATGTGTAAATAAGGGTGTGCACATGGATGTCAAAGGACAACTTGGAGTGTCCTCTCTTTCTGCCTTCTTCTTTTTTTTAAATTTTGTTTTTTTCGAGGTAGGGTCTCACTCTGGCCCAGGCTGACCTGGAATTCACTATGTAGTCTCAGGGTGGCCTTGAACTCATGGCAATCCTCCTACCTCTGCCTCCCGAGTGCTGGGATTAAAGGTGTGCGCCACCACGCCCAGCTTTCTGCCTTCTTTTTGAGAGAGGGTCTCTCACTGTTTTGCTGCTGCATGTTCATCAGTATAGTTGGCCCAAGAGCTTCTAGCTTCTGCTGGCTCCACAATGTACAACTTTGCCTCAGCTTTACATGTATGTTGGGGAACTGAACTTTTTTCCCAAGAAAGTCTTGTTAGAACCATTAGGCAAAGAAAGCAACCATGACCATCTACCTAAAGCTCCTGTCACCATGACTTCCCCACCATGATGGACTGTCTCCTGTGTACACTGTGAGCCAGAATAGTCCTTCCTTTCTTAAGCGGAATTTTTTCAGGTATTTGTTGCAGCAACAAGAAAAGTAAATGATATATGTGGGGCTATTGTTTCCACTTCATTAGATGAGGAAAGCGATCTGGGGACTGGTACATAGCCCTCATTAAAGATCACACGTGGACATGTAGCTCCCTCCACCTCAGTGTTCATAGGTAACAGACTAGGCAGCATGTGCAGAGGCAGGGCACACTGGGAAAACTATGTGAAGTAGGGGAAAA
This sequence comes from Jaculus jaculus, assembly GCF_020740685.1. NCBI lineage: Eukaryota > Metazoa > Chordata > Mammalia > Rodentia > Dipodidae > Jaculus > Jaculus jaculus. The sequence goes on along the minus strand of NC_059107.1, from coordinate 77,802,530 downwards.
ATTGCTAGATTGAAAAATTGAATTTTGTGAATAAAACTACTGTTTCTGCTGAGTACATGGGTAGATTTGGGCAAACAATCTAGGTCCTCTGGGAATCATTTTCCTCAGCAGTAAAATGAGGTCAGTAGGTTGGATAAGATATAACTTTTTGACCCATGGTTGTTTTATTACGTTTCATGTTGGAATCTTGCAAAGTTTGGAAGAAAGGTGATATTTCCAGTCAAAGACAATCATCTGGGTATAGACATTTTAACTTCCACTTCCCTTTCTAGCTAAACTAGCATAGTAGAGAAATTGTTTTCTTCACTGCTGGAAGGACTCAAGCCAAAATCTTAACATTCCCATGTGAAATAGAGCTGCCAAGGTCAGGGTAAGGGAAGTTCACATCACCCCATGATTCCATGTCAGGAGAAGCATGGCCAGTGGGGTGCCCAGCCCAGTGACCTGCTAGTGGGTGTGTCAGGAGAGGGGATTCCAGCCCAGTGAGGGGTAACAGGAGGAGCCCCCAGCCCAGCCCGCTAGCAGCTGCACTGGAATCCCCTTCCCCTGCTTCCCCTTTACTTTGGAATGGTTGCAGGATCTCTAAGAAAAAAATACATTCCTACTAAATTTTCTCATTTTCTTTAGCCCAAGTTTTAACATTTGAACAAGGAATTGGTATGACTTCTAACAGATCAAAGCCCAGTGCTGAAAAACTGACTTGATTCTTGTCTCCTCATTATCACTAGGCCCTTTGGCCCTTTGGCAGCAGAGCGGTGGGGGCCAGTTAGAGAATCTGAGGGAATAATTTATTTCAACATGAGCTCACATGAGGAGCAGGGAAGGGGGCACATGTAACAAATTCCAACTGATATTTATGACAAAGACATTCCATCTCTACCACAGTAGCAGGTCACACATGTCAGGACCCATGCTAAAACATGTTCAAAGGATTTAAATAAAAAGGATGAATTATAGATTGGAATGTGAAGGAGATAATGAGCAAATCAAAATGCTAATGAGCCAACAGAAGAATTATAATCAAAAACAGAAGAAAAATAAATTTAGTTGGTGAAGTTTGTCTTCTGATAGACTGAGTACTATTAAAGTCAATTACAATATTAATGGCAAGACTCATACCTAGACATAGTCTGTTAACATTTTAAGAAATTTTTAAGCAAAAGAAAAAAGTTTTAAAGCATCAAGAAAGGAAAAGCCATGCCACCTGTGGAGGAGGACACCACACCATTTCTTTCTTCCAATGCATGGAGGTTGACAATATGCCATGATGGTTAGAGAATTCAGAGGAAAAGACAGTCAAACCATAAAAAGTTCATATTCAGTTAAAGTATTTACCTGAAGTACTCCTTCCCACCCTGTGACTCTTATGATCTTTCTGGTCCCTCTTCTGAAAGTTCCCTGAGCCTTGGCGGGAATGTTTTAAGTCAACTTTAGTGTGGAGCTCTCTGCAAACCCAGATTTTCTACTTTGATAAGTTTTGAGTTTCTCAAATGAGCAGAAATTCTCAGGTAAGTATAGTCAGAAAGCTTAATATTCACATTTTCCAGAAAAATCTCACCTAAAAAAGACTCTCAGCCACGCATGGTAATCCCTGAAATCAGGAGGCAGAGATAGGAGGATCACCGTGAGTTCAAGGCCACCCTGAGAATGCAGAGTGAATTAGTGAATTCCAGATCAGCCTGAGCTAGAGTGAAACCCTACCTAGAAAAACCAAAAAAAAAAAAAAAAGACTTTCAAGACTGAGATATTAACCAACAATAAAAACAATTAAGTTCCAGAAGTGTGTATGTCATGTATATCTAATTAAATTGGTAAATCTTACACTCAATTTACTAAATTAGGATCATTTTGTAATATTTTATTGATTTATTTACTTATTTGAGAACAAGTGAGTGAGAGAAACAAAGAAAATGGACACTCCAGGGCCTCTAGCTATTGCATTTGAACTCCAGACACATGCACCACCTTGTGCATCTGGCTAACATAGGTCCTAAGGAATCGAACCTGGGTCCTTTGGCTTTGTAGGCAAACACTTTAACCAGTAAGCCATCCCTCCAGCTCCAAAATAATCATTTTTGATTTGCTTAAAATATAATGCAAGTTTGCCTTTTAAAAAAGCTAGCAAAGGGAACCAGCACATATTATTTAATCCTTCCATAAGCAAAATTCATTGCCAATTGTTATTAGAACAAAAACAAAACTGTAGCTTTCCAGTCACTAGAAAATTAGACAAAACAGCAATGAAGGATAAAAAATAAATGAAAATATAAACAAAACTCAATTTTAATAATATCAATTTGGACAAAGGATATAAAACAAAATATTGAAGAAAAACGATTATTTTATACTAGTTAGAAGTAAATTTTGATAAAATATGTGATCTATATCATATGAAAATTATAAGTCAATGTATTTGGAAATTACAATAAAACAGTGATGGTAACAAATATTTAAATGTCTATCATCATAGATGAAAAATATATTCAACAAAATTTAATCCCTATATTATTTACATGGGACTTTTTTACTCATCAAAGCATATATATTTTCTAAAATCACTGCATGATATATAAAATGTGATTCCTTCAGTAATATGTAATATACCAACAAAAATTAAAATTATTTAAACTACATTTTTTGATAAAAATAGAATGACTCTGGAAATTCAGATAAAGGTCAAAAAAAAAAAAAATCACATGGGAGATGCTGGGACAATGGCTCAGCAGTTAAAGGTGCTTATTTGCAAAGTGTACCTGCCCAAGTTCAATATCCCAATAACCACATAAACCACTTGTGTCTGGAGTTCATTTGCAATGGCAGGAGGCTCTGGCATGCCCATACTCATTTTTTCCCTCTCTCTGTGTATTCTATGGCATACAAAATTTGTTACCATCTGCCAGTTATGTTTTTCAACTTAGGACACTGTAGCTCAGCATGGTTTGCTGCAAAGTAAATGACTCAGATCAAATTTGGAATCCAGAAATAAGAAAATGAGTTCTGCCACTTGCCAGTTATTTGACCTCAGTGTTCTTATCTGTGAAATGGAAGTCACCTCAGTCAGGACAGCATATGTTTGCTGTGTCTACAGTTCTAGCTGACAATGACAACAAAAAAACTGGTTAGAAGAAGAAAGCAACCACAGGAAGAGGACAAAACAGACAAAGTTGGGGTTAGGCTGGGAGAAATGGCCCTCAGGGTCATGGGAGTGGCTGAGATGTCCTCTAAAAGGCCAAGGAAGTCCCCTTAATTTCAGGAACCCCAGGAGAGAAGGGTCCTTGTGGTTCAAAGAATGTGGGCAGAATTTCCACCCTTATCTTTTTACTCTGGCTTAGCCTCAAGTAGCCCCAGAGGAGAACTGCATAGTAGCAGTGAGGGTACCTCAAGCCCCAGAGACAAGCTTGTCTTGGCTAGATTGTTGAGGGGAGTTTAGAGATTTGAAACTTGAGAAAAGGCCCCTAATTATGTGCATAAAACTATGTACCAAGGTCCTTTCCTGAGCCACGCAGCAGCAGATTCAAAAAGATTCAGCAAGAGTCTGTAAACCAAGCCGACACTGAAGTGTGTAGGCACAAAAGAGATAGAACTGTGGTCTGACCCAGACCATGCCTATTGTTGACTGAAGCAAATAAAAGAAAAATTCCAGAGTTTAAACACAATTTATACATACTTTCTTAAAAATTCAAGTTACACTTGAATTACACAAGTGAATGAGACAACAAGAAAAGCACCTCTAAAGGATGACCAATGCTTATGAATAGCAACCCTGAAATGTTGGAATTATAATATAGATATAAAAGTAGTCACAGAGACTATTCCATGAAATTATGGTGAATACTGGGAATGAAGAGACAGACACAAACACTTCAAAATTAAAAAAAAAAAAAAGTAGTTTTGGAACTATAAAACCAAGTGTTTGTAAAAAAAAAAAAAAAAAGTACATATACTCAGCAGTAGAAGGAAGATGGTAGAGGAAAGAATCAATGAAGCCAGGCGTGGTGGCACATGTCTTTAATCCTTGTACTCAGGAGGCAGAGGTAGGAAGATCACCAAGAGTTCAAGACAACCCTGAGACCACATAGTGAATTCTAGGTCAGCCTAGACTAGAGTGAGACTCTACCTTGAAAAAAAAAAAAAAAAAAAGAAGCAATGGACGACAGGTCAGGTCATCAGAAGTCACTCAATCTGAAGAACAGAGATTAAAAGAAAATGAGGCTAAACTTCAGGGACACCATAACAGGTACAGAAGATATACCATGTGCATTGTTGGAATCTCAGAAAAAGAAGAGAAAATCATAAGTATATTAAAAAAATTAAACAGTAGGGGCTACAGACTTTCCAAACTTGGTGAAAGACATGAACTCAGAGATTCAAGAAGTCAATTGAAAGTTGGGTAAACTCAAAGAAAACCATGCCCAGACACTTTATAACCAAACTGCTGAGAACTGAAGATAAAGAAGACATCTTAAAAGCAGTTCAACAAACTCTTCATTACATATAAAAAATAATGATTGAAATGACCATAGTAGCTATCAGGAACTGGAGTGACAATGGATTCAAAAGGATGAATATGAAATTCTTTAGCAGATGCAAGATACAAATCATATTATTTTCTGTCATTTCCTTAAAATATCTTTTTTTTTTGGTTTTTCAAGGTAGGGTCTCACTCTGGTCCAGGCTGACCTGGAATTAACTCTGCAGTCTTAGAGTGGCCTTGAACTCAAGGCAATCCTCCTACCTCTGCCTCCCAAGTGCTGGGATTAAAGGCGTGCGCCACCATGCCCGGCCTTAAAATATCTTATCACACTGTAGTTTCTTTCCATTTTATTTCTTCAACTTTCCCATAACTTCCCCCTATGCATATTTGATAAAAAGAGTATATAAGAATATATTGCAAATAAATGCCTATTATTTCTCTTAATTTACTTGTAATCTTTTGGTCTTGTTAAAATTAAAATCTTGATCATTTATATTTTATTATTTTAAAATAATTTTAATTTGGGGGTTTTTTTGAGGTAGGGCTTGCTCTAGCCCAGGCTAATGTGAAATTCACTATGTAGTCTCAGGTTGGCCTTGAACACAAAGCAACCCTCCAACCTCTGCCTCCCAAGTGCTGGGATTAAAGATGTGCACCACCACACTTGGCTTACCTTGTTATTTAACAAAGTTTTTAACCCTAGAAATTTCCTCAAATGCATACAAAAGGTAAGACTGGATACTATAAGCAATACAAAAGATAGAGATTTCTGTGCCCAACTCAGTCAGACATAGTAGGAGCCTGAGAGAACTGATCCTTGTAGCCCATCTCCTGAGAAGGTATCTGAGTAAGATTGCTTGCCCACATCACCTTTGTAGGTGACAAGGGACACATGGCAATGAGCCACACCATGGTCAAGTTGTTCAGTTACCACATGAGCCTCAAATAGTCTCTGACTGTCATCTGAGGCACATTTGCCCAAGTTAAAGTCTCTTTCCAGCAAAGAAGAGATTCTAAACTATGTAATCTCCTCAGTACAGGAAAACAACAGTAATGAAGTTAAGGTGACTATTTAACAAACCAAAATGGATCAGAATCATTCAGATTAGTGTTTGTGCATCCTTGACCACTTTTGGCCTCCTGAGTCCCCAAGGCCATGGACAGTAGCTCATGATATATCAGGAGCTACTTCAATTAGGTCTCTTGGCCAAACTCTAACACTGAGAGGGTACTGAGCAGGAAGCAACACTTGGCTGCCTCGGGTTGCAACAGGATGTGAAGGGCAGATCAAATCTGATTCTGGTCTTCATCAAATAATGTGGGCATCCTCCGCTAGAAGCTCAGCAGCCACTGACAGGTATTAGCACTAGATTCTCCAGTTATCCAAATAGGCAGGGCAAACAACTACAGAAACTATATCACAGCTGACCGAGCCATTCACAGCCCAGCGCACCAGTTGTGGGCACTAGGACATGTCTGGCTTAGTCTTGGAGACAAGCAGGTACTCCTGGCAGGACTGACCAGGCTCCCCTTCCCTTAGGTCTTCATCTCTGAAAAGAAGACATCCCTGCCAGCGGATGATGTATGGACTGAGCAGGATCTCGAGTCTTGCACAAGACTACAGACACTTCCTTGGAGCCTCTCAAAATACTTGGTCAACCCTGAAGGAGACCCACAAGGGCTTTTAAATTTTAATATTCTTTGTCAAACAGAGGTGCATGGTGAAGTGGACACAATGTGGAGCCTGGGACTAACTTGGGTTCTGCACAGTGTCCTTAGGAAGGCCAGATGACCTCAGTGTTTTCTCTGAGTAAGGAATGAGAATTTTTTTTTTTTTTTGGTTTTTCGAGGTCGGGTTTCACTCTAGCCCAGGCTGACTTGGAATTCACTATGGAGTCTCAGGGTGGACTCAAACTCATGGCAATCCTCCTACCTCTGCCTCCTGAGTGCTGGGATTAAAGGCATGCGCCACCACGCCCAGCGAGAACTATTTTTTAATGTAATTTTATTGATTTATATGCAAGCAGAGAGCAATAAAGAGAGACAGACAAACAATGGGTGCCACAGGGCCTCCATCTGCTATAAATGAACTCTGAATGCATACACTACTTTGTGCATTTGGCTTTATGTGGGTACTTGGGAATCAAACCTGGGTCTTTAGGCTTTGCAGGAAAGTGCCTCAACCACTGAACAATCTCTCTAGCCCCAGAAAGCTGTTTTTAAAGTGGGGTTTCTGTGCAACTCAATAATGTGCATGCATATTGGGGAGGAGAGAATTTTAAAACAAATGAAAACAGAAGCATGCCAGCTGTGATTTGCTGATCAGTGCCAGAAAGCTTGTAAGCTATATTCTCACTTCTATACAAAGAATGTCATAAAGTGTTTCTACTCTTCCTATACTTGGTGTGGTTTGAGTGTATTCTCCAAAGGTTCATGAGTGGGAAGTACGGTCCTCACTATGTAGATGCTGGAGGTGGGGAAACCTTCTGGAGGTGGGGCCTAAAGGGAAGTAATGAAATCACTGGAGGTGTGGCCTTTGGAGGAGATTAATGTAGTTTGTGCCAGATCCAGATTTGTTCTTGCATGAGTGAGCTGGGTGAAGAGTGGCCCTAGCCCTTGTGGTCTCTTCCCTGTGATAACATGGGTCACACTTGCTTTGTGGAGGGCCCTCATCAGAGTGGAGCAGGTGATGGTCTATGCACTTGAATTTACAGAAATAAGAACTAAAATAAACTTCTTTTCTTTATAAGGTACCCATCTTTAGTGTTTTGTTAGAGGAACAGAAAATTCATTTGCCCTTCCTGCATGTCTTTTTCCAACACACACATATGTAAGTCTGTCAATAATCAATAAGTAATGTCAATAGTGTATCCCCCACAGTACCTCCCTCATGTGGACTGTGTCACATTTTTTAAAAAGTGTGCAGTATCATGAGTATAAGGAAATTGTCTCATCCCCTCCAACATGTCACTGTAATTATGAATAAAAGACATGTATCTGTTATTGCTCATCTTCACTGGCAAGCAAAATGTGGTAAAACAAAACAAAACAAAACTACTAGGAATGTTTGCTAAGTGAGGTCTCATTACTCCTTTTAAGTCATCAACATTTTACACAACTGATTCAAATTTCATTCTATTTTGTGGCACCTTCTCTTACGCTCTCTGACATTGGTGATTATGTATGACAGCATTTTAAGCTCTGACTTTTCTCATGGAACATTCACTGTATTTCTGAAGTCATGATTGACAAAATAAACCTAGTTTAAGCTGAAGAAAATAGGACCTAAAGAATTTGGTTTTGCTGACATTTAGTTCCAACTTAGCAAACTACTAATCAAACATAAGATTTATTTCAATGTGCTATAGTACCTGATAAAACTTCACCAGCATCAAAAAAAATTCTATCAAAACTCACTGTGGAGTAAACTAGCAAAATGGTCAGAATCAAAGTTAAGGCTTAAATTAACAGTGAGAAATAATCAACAAACTGAGGTACCAGGGCACAATCTTAGGAAGAGATGGATTTTATAATGACAGTGGGGTGAGAAGTCTTCTTACCTGTCCTCAGTTAGTTTCATTAAGGTTGTTCCTCGAGTAGAGAAGACAATGAAGGACATTCTTAGCTGTGGGCTGCCAAAGAAGAAGAAGAAGAAGCTCTATTAGGGAAGACAGAATACCTATGGCAGTAGAATTCAGTTCTGGAAAGAATGGATTTGAAATGTGGGAAGGCTCTGTGGTGGTCTGAATGTAAATATTCCCAATAGTTTCAGGAATTTTTGATTAAGCTTCTTACTTAAGTCTCCAGCTAGTGGAGTCTTTGGGAGGTGTACTTCTGGGGGCTGGTCTTGAGTCCAGCACTGTGTGTTCAGAGCCAGCTACTCTTATCCCTTTGCTGTGGGTGTGTGATAAATGAGCCAGCACCAAGAGGAGCTGTGTCAGAGCTCACAATGCTCACACCAATTTTATGGAAGATCTTCACAACTTGATGCAGTTGCACACATGAAAGCCACCATAGTTGTATGACCCCAGCAAGGGGTAACATTGCCTTCTTGCTTTTACCACCGAGTGTCCCTACTTACTGGGAAGTAGTTCCTGCACAGTTCACAGCAATACTCAAACCTGCCTGGGAAGGTGGTATCAAGATCACACAGGGTGTTACCCACAAGGGACATGGCATCAATGACCACCATGACTTGCCAAGGTTTGAGGTATGTTCACAGGATATGAGACATTCAATCTAACCCAGAACAGCTGTGGGTAATCCAAAATGAGTTGGTTATCCTGTAACACCAACCCACAAGTCTACTAAGTGTGCTGACTGTACCAGCATGATGCATGATTCAGGTAAAATTTTAGTATTCTCTTTATAAAAATGCACTTGTTAACATGAGAGAGAGAATATTAAAACTGTTTCCCTTACACAAAAACTCCTGATGGAGGTGGGGAAATAATGCTGCTTTCTGAAGCCATAAGTTGTTGCAGGAAAACCCCAGTCCTGGGGTAAGATAATTCTCAATGATTGGTCAGGGAGAGTCCTAAGATCCCTAAAACAAGACTGGCTATTGCCAAAGATCTTGTTTTCCCATCAGGACCAGATGGCAAGAACCTATTGCTAAAGACACCACATGCTTCAGTTGGGGGACAACTGAGAAATCAAGGTGGAACTGAGCTAGAAGCTTTCTCCCTGCTGGTGAACTGTCATACAGTTGGAAAGTGCCATGCAGGCTGCTGGGGGAGAAGTCATCAACTGCTTTAATCAGCAGTGAATCTACCCTGTGAGCTATACAACTGATCAGCTAGTGAAGATATACCCAATGGCACAATAGTGCATGACTGTTATAGGGGTAACCACATGCACTCATATTGGATTTGAGGCATGCTCCATGGATGAGTACTCGTGCCTGAAATTGAAAACCTAGTCAAAAGCCTATGGCTGAGAAGGTCTTAGGACCCAAGTTGATAAGCTATTACCTTTGTTAGACTAAGTGGATATGCTGTGCCCATAAAATTGCTCTCTAAATATTTATATCATATTTATTCCCATTTGTTAGTACTGCTCTCACCTTTGGTCAGTGAAGGTTCTTTTTGCAGAAAGTGGTGACTACTGGGGAGACTCAAAACTCATCAAAGTGATGAAAATAAGTAAGTGTTGAATGCTTAGCACTAAATAAGACATCACTATTATACCGTTCAAGGCTTGGTGAACATTTCAGAAGAGGAAACAGAAAGAATGAAAGAGTCAGATGGTAGAGAGGATCATTTTGGGACCCTCTATATATGAAGTTTTCATTGCATTCATAATTTCATAGCTGCTTCAGTTACCTGCACAATTGAACTCATCAATATTTCAACATGGATGATGGAGGAGAGCAAATAACTAAATAAATACAGAATTATTTGCTAGAAAGAAAGTGTTCAGTGGAAGGGAAGAAAAGGAGGAACGAAAGGTAATGGAAGGGGATCATGATCAAATTATAGTATGCTTATATATGAAAATTGTCAATAAAATGATTAAAGACCAAAATGTTAGCCCTAACAATTACAACTGGCTACTTCTGGAAACACAAGGGCAAAGCTACTCTAATACACTATACAAATCAAAGTGAACAGCCCCTTTACCCAGGCTTGACAGCTTCCTTGATCAAAAAAGCATCCCCTGCCCAAGGTGGCTAGGAGTTAGCTGAGCAGCAGACCAACTGCTCTCACTTATGCTGGCTACAAGAGAAGCAAATGCCAGGAGACTCTCTTACCTGATGAACTTATGAGCCAACTGTTCCACAAAGTAGTAGATCTCATTCCAGTGGTGCAGAACACTTCCTGACCTGGGAAACAAAGCAGGCACTGCTGTTATCACTTTGTGTGATTTTTCTTTAGTTTATTACTCTATGAATAACCAGTAGCTGTCCTCATTATATGACTGATGTAACCATGGAAATTATCTAAACGGCTGACCCCCCCCACCCCATCTCCCACTGTCCCATCACAGCTCCACATTAACATGTTGAAAAGGATGCAAGCAAAGAGAAACTTGAGGGCCCACATAGAGTCACAGGTTAATTTCAAATCTCTATGAAACAGTTATTTTTGTGGTATTTCAGCTATTCCTCTAGTGAGAGAAGTTAATCCAGTTCTTTCAAATAAAATCAGCATAAACTGGCAAAACAAACACTCTGAATCTAATTTCATTTAGAAATATAGATATTTGTAAAATCTTTAAGTTATTAGCCAAATGAATCCATCCAGGATCCTAAATAATAATTAATCAATTGGTGGAGTTTATTTCAGCAAGGCACCAAGAGTTAAAAGTTTAAGATTACTCATATTATTGAAAAGAAAACTCAACTTTTCATTGTATTAAAAATTCCCTTACTCAGGAGTGAAACTGGTTGTCTGAAACATCCAAAATACGGGGTTTTGACTTGGAAAGGTTCTTGTCTCCTCCTAAGGTCCTGTATCTGACCATTGCTTCATGGTGTTGGTTCTTACTAATTCAGTTTGGCTTGCATTCTCAACACTGCTCATCCTTGGTCTCTTACAGTGAGTCTGTGTTAGTGTTTATCCACATCTACGGGAACAGCCTTTTCTGTAGCTGTGAGGCGTTCTCCCTCTCACTCAACATCCAGTCCAGCAAAGCCTCATTTCTGAGGCTGCAGCTTGTTTTCTGCTCTACCATTTTGTACTGCATACATTTTCCACTGGTATCTGATTACTGCCAAGATGTGTGGAGGTGAGGGGCATCCCTTCTGCACACTTCTGCCTCCATGGATCCTCCTACTGCCATGCCTTCCTGCTATAGTAGCCTGTGTGCCCGGGCAAACTCCTGCTCATTCGCAAAGGCAGCTCTGCCTGCCGCTTGTGCCTCACGCTCTCGGGGCACCTCCACCATGCTCTAATACTGGGTCACAAGCACTCTTTTTCCAGGCTGCCTTTGGGAAGGACTCACCACGACTTGACTCCCCTCATGGCTTTCTGTTGCATGGAACAAAGAAGAGTGTGGCGAGGAGGCAGTTTCATGGCTCTAAAAGCCTCCTGGCCTTTTGCCAACTGGACATAACCTGTTCTGCCTCAGGATTCAAATGGCTACGTGTAATCTCTGTGAACCTAGAATGCAAGGAGCCTTCCCAGAGCTCCCAGGTGAGGTGACTGGCCTGCTAACCTGCACCCACAGGCAGGCCTCTGAGCTGAAGGGCTGCTGGGAGTCTCCTGGGTGCTCTCCAGAACTGCACACACGAGCCCTGGGCTTTAGAGCTTTAGAAACCCTTTCACTATGGCCTCTGCCTTCCTCCTGGACAGGGCTCATAGTACACTTCAAATTTCAAAGACTAGCCTTGCTGCTCTCCCTCAGCTGTGCAGTAAATAGTCTTACACTGGGAATTGAGGGGAGGACCTGGCAGGAATGGCCACAGCTGTACAGAAGCAAAATTAGTCCCAGCCACAGTGCAGTCCAGAAGGCTACACCATGTTTCCACTGAGCCAAAAGATGCCCTTGACCATTCAGCATCATGCTCACTTCTGCAGAATAAAGTTGGTTTCTGATCCATAGAGCCAAGACAATCAACCTCTGAAATTCAAGTCACTGAGAGGCAGGTAAGTGGCCTTATGGTATGAGAGGATCTTCTGTCCAATGTCCTCATCAGCAGATAAGTATTGATGAGGAAATTAGACTGGAAGAGATGGCAAAGTAGAATGAGTACATGACAAAATTGAGAAATGATGCTAACTTTCTGCTTAAGGGACAGAGCTTTGAAGTAAGTCCTTTTTAGATTGGTATTCTTTATTTTGTTTTTCTCTTCCCTCCCTCTCTCCTTTCTTTTCTTACTTTCTTCCTCCCCTCTTGCTTTTTTGACAGGGTCTCAAAGAGTAAAGCTGGCCCCAAATTCATGATGTACCCAAGGGTGGACCCAAACTTCTGATTCTCTTTGCCTCCATTACCCATGTACTGGGATCACAAGTGTGTGCCACCTTACCCAGTGTAAGCAGTGCCTGGAATTGAACCTATGGCTTTCTTCATGCTAGGTAAGCACTCACCAACTGAACAGTATCCCCAGACCCAGTATTTCTTAATTTTCAAGCACTGGAACCCTGTCTCTCAACCACTAACCACTTTACTTCCTTAAAAAAAAAAGCAGGGGCTGGAGAGATGGCTTAGCAGTTAAGGCATTTGCCTGCAAAGCCAAAGGACCCAGGTTCTATTCCCCAATACCCACGTAAGCCAGATGCACAAGGGGACACATGCATCTGGAGTTCGTTTGCAGTGGCTAGAGGCCCTGTTGTGCCCATTCATTCTCTGTCTGCCTCCTCCCTTTTCTCTCTCTCTCTCTCTCACTCCAAATGAATAAATAAATAAAATTTTTTAAATCTTTGAAAAAAATTAAGAAAACATCATTTTCATCATTCTTCTTCCATGGAAAATCAATACAAATTGGGCATTCACTTAATTTGGCTTAGTAGATGTAGAGAAAGATCAAAACCAACCATCTTCACGTGTTGAGGATCAGTTGAGTTGAGTTGAGGTCCATCAGAGGCTTTCTTCTACTAGGCAGGTGCTGAATTTTCCCAAGGGGAAAAAAAAAATGAGCCCTCCAAGACAACCTGGAAACAACATGGTTTCTAGAACAAGTTAAAAGCCTGGGACAAAGCGGTATGATAAGTTTCTTCTGTCCCATCTCTGCTACCAGCTACCCTGTGGTTGCTGTGGTTTGTTGTTTTATATGAGCCATCACAGTTGTGTGCTCAGAGACGAGTTTTGCATGAAAGCTGACTTGCCCTCAGATAGCTCTCCAGTCACTTCCAAGAGTCTAATATGCAAAGAGGAGGCAGAAAGTAAGAACCCCAAATCTTGCTCTGAGTTTTTTCTTCTAAACAAAAATGCATTCCTTTGTGTTTCTGAGAGTTTCCAATCCCCCTTGTGGTTGAATGCCTTATAAAAGGTAGGCTCTTTCAGTTAGCCACACATACAATTAGAATTAGTGGGCCCAACTGGGCTTAAGTTGTCCCCTTTACATGTAGATTAGAATGTAATGAAAAGGGAAAAGAGAGCTGGCAGTGGATGCTCAGCCAGTGAAAGCAGAGAAGACGTAAAGATGGCACATGAAGCAGTCAGTCCTGCTTTTCCTTAGCTTGCCTGGCTGAAGTTACTGATGCTCCCAGTGACCCACTCAGATTGCCCAGCCAGATCTGGATGGACAGATATATCCAGCAGCTTCATAGGTTCGAAGTAGACCCGGACAAGCCTAAAAGCCCATTGTCTCTGGACTCTCTCTCCCAGCTTCTTCCTTGAGCCCTCTTCTCTTTCCTCCTGTCCTTACCAACTGGAGCTCCAACCTGCCCCAGGCCTTTATGTCACTGTCCTTCTGTTACTGTCCAAAGCCACAGTCACATTTCCATCCTACTCACAACACTTCTCCCTGACTCTTGCACCCACTCCAACTTTTTCAGATATTAATCCAGACCCAAACCAAGCCACTGAACACCACTCTCTGTTTGAGGACACTCATCCTACTCCATGCTGTGCCACAAGCCACCAGCCCAGGATGTCCAACTCCACCCACTGACTTGTGATGAATTTCCCCTTGTGGGAATTTCCCCATCATCTAACTGATGGCTTTGAAAATAATGAAACTTATGCTACAGAAGGCCATCATCTATTGGTGGGGTGGGAAATTGATGGGATAATGCCCACACTTAAAAAAAAAAAAAAGAATAAAACTGAAATGTCAGAATCGCTGATATTTTGTTGAAACTAACAGAAAACAATATTAAATGAAACTTCTGGCCAATTATGTAACTGCCAAACAGTTATTGCACCAAGATATGAAATACATTTTTGAGTTATTATAACATATACACCCCATCTCCATTCAGCTTTTTCCAACACACACACATACACACGCACAAACACATGCATACCCTAAAAGTATTTTTTGGTATCAACTACTGGTACTTTTGGAAAATTAGTTAATTGCCTACAAAAGTGCTTCCCATAACTGAGTTGCACAGCTGGGCTCCATTTCACACACGCTCCAGATTCAGAAATGAGTCTGTAAGAGCTACCATGCTTTTTCCTGGAGGATAAAAAGGGATGGACCAACCCACCCAATGACAGTTGCTGTGGATGTTGTCACTTGGGAGGAAGTGGTGCAGAATGAGAGCCCTACAGGAGAAGATTTAAGATTTTAAATAAACATAATCAAAGCAACATGTTCTCTGTTGGAAATACAGACCAGGGAGAGAGATGAGCAAAGCAGACAATAAAACTTGCTTATTCCACAACTCAGATGTAGTCATCGCTCACCACATCAGGTTTTGTCGACATGTATCTATTCATAGTGACAGTCTCCACTCTCGTCACTTCACATTATTACAGGTAATACCTGTGTTTTCATTTCCTTAAATAACACTGCCCAGCATCACTCCACACTATAGAAAATTATTACATTAGTGGTGTCAAACCTTTTTTTTTTTTTTATCTTGGGTGGCCTCTGCTTTTTTCACTTTTATAACAATACTATGGTGAGCACATTTGCAACAATATCTTTTTATACATAATGGGGATAATTTGAATTTCTACTGTGCTTTTCTTCTTGGCATTTGCACAGGAAGGAATCTATTACACTGCAGTCCTTTGAAGGCATCCATCTGCCTGGAGCTGGACTGGAGGATGGGAGACTTCCATTTTATTTTTTTTTTTTTCATCAGTAATATAAAGAAAAGTCTGTGTTTGAGAGACAAGGTAGGGTGTTCAGAAACAAGACTCTGTCAAAAGAGAATTTTTAAACTCAAACTTTGAGGGTTCAGACCACAGTATAGGAAAGATGAAATCCCTTCTGTCATTTGCTAAAGAAATCTGTGCCTTAGGAACAGAACCTCTGCTCTGTTCCTTGCTCTTGAGCAAAAGAGAGGGGACAGATGCTAAGAATGGGAGAGTCATTCTGGGTCTTAGGGAGGCAAATGTCCCACCCTGAAGACTGCACCCACTGCAAGGTGAACTGGACTTGGCAGACAGAGGACTGAGGACATCATTATAGTTTTAATCTGCATATATCTAATTATAAACCACAGAACTTTAAAACTACTTTTTGTTCCTTTGATTTCCTTGGTTGGGACCAGCTACATCACTTGCAGAACCCAGTGTTAATGAAAATTCAGGGCTCCTTGTTTTAAAAGTATTATGAATTTTAAGATGGCTGTACCAGACTATTAGGCAAAGCTTCAGCCCTTTGCAGTGAGGGACACAAGTCCCAAGTGCACAGGCCCACACCCATAAAAGTAACCACAGTAAAGATAGTCTTTGCCCATTTTCTGCTGGATTGCAGATGTTTCCTCAGTTCAGGGGTCAGTAAAACTTTCTGTGAGGGGCCAGGAATGGGTATTTTAGGCTCCAGAGGGTCGTGACTCAACTTTTTCATAGCACAGAGGCACCAATGACAGTTCCGAAACAAATGAGCGTGGTTGTGCTACCGTGAATTTCACCTGCAAACTAGGCTATAGACTTGTTTGCTAACCTCTGTCCCTTTCTCAGTCTTGTTTTTCTAATTCCTCTATATACTGACATGTCTTTCTCATAACATGCTACTATAAAACATATAAATATATATTCCTTACAGTTTAAATTTTGATGTACTTCGCTGCTCATTTCCTGTTCTTTATTGCGGGAAATGTGGACAGGAAAAAATGTGCCTTGGGATATATGTGAGGCATTCTTTGTGACCTAATAAATATTTCATAGGCATTTGAAAGGAAAGTGTATTCTCTGTGGAGGATAAAGTTTAAAATGTATTTATTAAATCAACCTAATTAATTATTATTCATATTCTCCCTGTCCTTGGATGGGTAAGGATTCAAAGATGCCTTTCAGATTCATCTGATCTAATATGGTTTCCATCTTCATAAAGTAACTGTGAATTATCTTAGCATGCCTAAAAGCAGAGACACCTTTGCAGTCTTAGAATGATTGCACTGGGGCTTCCTGCATTGTTTGTTTACTACACTGTTAGTTTTGTTAATGTATTTTAAGCTTCAAAGATTTTATTCAAAAGTTGGTAGAAAGTTTTGCCTATGAAAACATTATGTTCAGTAGATAATTCATTTGGCACATATCAGCTTTTAGGAGACACTCTCTTTTTCCTGTTTTCTGTACAAGTTTAGAATCTAAATCACCAGATCCTTGAGGATATGAGCTTCCCATGAGCCAATGGTGCAAAGTCAAAGTACCTCCCTGGTTTCCCTCAAGCTCCCAGATGCTGATGATGAAGGAAGGCCAATTCTAAAGGGCTGAGCATCTTACCAGAAGGATCTGTGTTGTGGGGGCTGATGAGTGATGCATGCCTGTGTGTGTGCAGGTGTCTGGGCTCCATGTGCATGTCTGCAGCCTCCACAGAACATCAGGTGTCTTTCTCTTAGAACTAATCTGTTTCCTTGAAATGGTGGTCCTTATGTTTAAGCAGCAAGTTCTCATAACTACTAAGCCACCTCCCCAGCCCGCCAAAAGAATTTTAAAAGAATACAACACTGGGTGATTATTACCACTTTGGTTCAAAAACCTAAGGATTTCTTTCCCATTTATTGACTAGTTAGCAGACTTGACAAGAAGGGGTTGAGAACTAAAAGCTAACAACATTTTCTGGTGTATACAAATGAAGTGTGAGGATTTTTTACCATTCGGCATAAAAATGTGCATACTGTTTTTTGAAAAACTCTCCAAGTCTTACACTTTGCCACATAATCTCACTGAAAATATTATTATGACTTAATGTTTCCAGGGCTATTACAACTTCTGTTTCTTTGTATTTTTTTGTGCTTCAAATATATTTTTCACTTTGACACCAAACTTTTCAAATCTGTCTCGGTGGTAGCTGGTTTATCAGGCCATCTCCTCTGTCGCTTACCTTCCCTGTCCCCTCTCTGGAGCAGCTGCCTCTACACAGTGATGATGCTCAGTGGCACCTGGGCTCCAGGGGGATGGTCTGGTACCTCTTGAGCTCTAGTCTTTACTTCAAATTTATTTTCAAATTTGAGATTGTTTGTGAGACTCCTTGACTCTTTACTCTATATTTTTTCTACAACTTGGCAATAGACTTGAAAGTTGACCCTGGGTAGTCCCTGTTCAAGACAGGCCATCTGCTTTGTTTTTCATATTGTTTCCTACAGGTTGTGCGTGTCAGTGTCACCATCCTCTGGATATGACACAGCTTCACCTAGACACTTCCTAAGACCTTCTCTATGAAGAGGAAGTGACAATTTTAAATGACAGTGAGAAAGGGAGTAAGGGAGAAGCTTTTTATGTTTAACTTTTTCTGAAGTTTCACACTACTTTGTCCTGTCTGATCTTTCCTCAAGCTCCTCGGCTCATAAAATTGTAGTTTGCACTTAACGTTACTCCAAAAGCCAGCTGTCTTAGTAACTTTTCTCATTGCTGGGACAATACTTGACAAAAACTTAAGGAAGGAAGGAGGTATTCTGGCTCACAGTTTGATAGCCCATTACGGTAGGAAAGGTATGATTTTATGAGTGTGAGGCAACTGGTCACATTGTATCTGTAATATGAAAGCACAGAGAGACAAAAGCTGGCGCTCAGCTAACTTTTCCCTTTTAATACTGTTTTGAACCTTAGCCCATTGAATGCTGCTGCTCACATGTAGGGCAGGTGTTCGCACCCCAATCCACCTAGTCTAGAAAGATCCTCAGAGTTATGTCCAGAGGTTTATCTCCCAAGTGATTCTAGATCCTGTCATGTTAAGAATATTAACCATCAAACCAACAATTCCTTCATTCTTGTTAAAGCATTTTCTTTATTTTCATCTTTTTGGGTTTAATTAAAGTATATCATTCATTTATTAACCAACTAGTTTCTGAATGCCTGATGGGTTTTTTGGAATCCACAGAGAGTGATCATTAAAAGACTTCACATGTGTCGAGTACTTACTAAGCAGCAGGCCCTGTGCCAAGCACTTTGCATTCATTGCCATTTCATAATCATAGTTAGCACTTTCAATATGGCCAGCTCTGTTCTGTAGATACCACTCTGTGATCCGTACTATGTCCCTTTCTACAGATAAGGAATCTGAGTTCACAGAGAAGCTAAATAACTTGCTCAAGGACAGACACTGTTTAGTGCTAAGGTTGAGACTGGAATCCACTAGAACCCATATTTTTAGTCCTAATGCTAAAGCTTCGTTCTGAGCTTAACCATGTACTTTTGCTCCTATGCAATACTGCCTCCCCATGGGGGGGTTAGGAAGTGTCCAATCAGTTCATGGTGAGGTGATAAGACAGTGAGGACCCGACCATACCCATGAAGTTACAGGAACTGGTGAGTGGAGCTTCCAGGAAAGGCTCAAAGCTGGTACACTTAAATGGTATCAGGAGTGCTGACTGTCTACCATTTTAGTAAAACCACGTGTATGAGGTAAATCACATTCCTGCCTTCAATTCACTCTTTTGTCCCTTTGATATTGTCTTTTATGTTCACAATGTCCATATAACTTAAAATCCAAGCTGTCCCAATTTTGAAAGTTGAAGAGGAAGCTATTAATTATACTGGGTCTATGAAAACATATGTGGCCTATTGTGGGCAACTTCTGTCACCTATTAACAAAGATCTCTTCCACCATACCTATATTTATTGATGCTTAGTGCCACCCACTCATACTCCGGCTCTCCTTTTACCTGAAATTGTTGACTCTTATCACTGTTGCATACTTATAAGTTCTCACCTTTCTCTTACTGCTATGTAACTTCTGCAAACTTTGCACTCTTGCTGTTTTATGGAAGGGTGATAGCAGGCTAGTTATGAATCTGCTCATAACCTTTTTGCCATCAGATGCTGGGGAGCTCTGTTCCCAGAAGTTCCGGTGATACTTACTAACTGGGGTTGCACATCACTGGGCATCAGAGGATGAGGGAAAGAAGACATGGTTACTGAGTGACCTACCTCATAACTAACACTGAGTGTTTCTCCTCTTTGATCCTTGATAATAAACTATTCCACTGCTTGCCATAGGATATGAGCTATATGGGGTTGGGAGATTATAAACAAGGAAGGGATTTTTCAATGAAGAGGCAATGTAGCAATCTTTGTATCACAGGGAGCCCACAATTAATGATGGGAGCAGACCAAATGCCAGTACATGTCTTGAGAATAAGTGGTCATCAGTTAGGTTAAAGATGGAGTAAGGATGAAGGGTATTGTGGGGAAAGGCAAGAAAAGGTATGGGTCACTTCAGGAAACTATGCAGTACAGTTTTGTTGCACAATAAAAAGGTGTGGGATGTGTTAAGAGGTAAAAATTGGGAGCTGTACAATGGCCTGAGTAATAAGAGTCTTGGATATTTGACCAAGGAGTTTAAACTTTATGCCAAAAGAGCTTAAGGAGTGAGAGGTGGGGCTTTGGGAAGCTGGGGCCAATACTGGGTTTGCGTTACAAAAAAGATTAACTGGCTACAGAATGAAGAAAACAAGGTGAGGGAATGGTATAACGAAACCAATTTGGAGAATATTTTAATGAAGTGGTGAGAATGGCGGAGGCTTGAGCTAAGGTGACGACTAGGTGGAGAGTGGGGCAGACCCGGGATGGTGTACAAGTGCCGTCAAACACTGCAGTGAGAAAGGGTTACAAGTGCCGTCAAACACTGCAGTGAGAAAGGGTTACGCCCACGTCTAAACACTGCAGTGAGAAAGGGTTACGCCACGTCCAAACACTGCAGTGAGAAAGGGTTACGCCCACGTCTAAACACTGCAGTGTGAGAAAGGGATACGCCCACGTCTAAACACTGCAGTGTGAGAAAGGGTTATGCCCACGTCTAAACACTGCAGTGTGAGAAAGGGTTACGCCCACGTCTAAACACTGCAGTGAGAAAGGGTTACGCCCACGTCTAAACACTGCAGTGTGAGAAAGGGTTACGCCCACGCCTAAACACTGCAGTGTGAGAAAGGGTTACGCCCACATCTAAACACTGCAGTGTGAGAAAGGGTTACGCCCACATCTAAACACTGCAGTGTGAGAAAGGGTTACGCCCACGCCTAAACACTGCAGTGAGAAAGGGTTACGCCCACGTCTAAACACTGCAGTGAGAAAGGGTTACGCCCACGTCTAAACACTGCAGTGAGAAAGGGTTACGCCCACGCCTAAACACTGCAGTGAGAAAGGGTTACGCCCACGTCTAAACACTGCAGTGAGAAAGGGTTACGCCCACGCCTAAACACTGCAGTGAGAAAGGTTTACGCCCACGCCTAAACACTGCAGTGAGAAAGGGTTACGCCCACGTCTAAACACTGCAGTGTGAGAAAGGGTTACGCCCACGCCTAAACACTGCAGTGTGAGAAAGGGTTACGCCCACGTCTAAACACTGCAGTGAGAAAGGGTTACGCCCACGTCTAAACACTGCAGTGAGAAAGGGTTACACCCACGCCTAAACACTGCAATGAGAAAGGGTTACGCCCACGTCTAAACACTGCAGTGAGAAAGGGTTACGCCCACGTCTAAACACTGCAGTAAGAAAGGGTTACGCCATCGTCTAAACACTGCAGTGTGAGAAAGGGTTACGCCCACGTCTAAACACTGCAGTGAGAAAGGGTTACGCCCACGTCTAAACACTGCAGTGAGAAAGGGTTACGCCCACGTCTAAACACTGCAGTGAGAAAGGGTTACGCCCACGTCTAAACACTACAGTGTGAGAAAGGGTTACGCCCACGTCTAAACACTGCAGTGAGAAAGGGTTACGCCCACGTCTAAACACTTCAGTGAGAAAGGGTTACGCCCACGCCTAAACACTGCAGTGAGAAAGGGTTACGCCCACGTCTAAACACTGCAGTGTGAGAAAGTGTTACGCCCACGTCTAAACACTGCAGTGAGAAAGGGTTACGCCCACATCTAAACACTGCAGTGTGAGAAAGGGTTACGCCCACATCTAAACACTGCAGTGTGAGAAAGGGTTACGCCCACGTCTAAACACTGCAGTGTGAGAAAGGGTTACGCCCACGCCTTTAGCTTATGCCTGGTTTCATACCATCACTCTGAGATTAGAACCAGAGGAAGAGATGACTGGAGGGGGAACCATCTCTGTAGCTCATTCCCCCACCAGCACACTCTCTGCCTTCCTCACGGTACTGGTTTGTGCTGCTTCACTCCCCACAGCTCTGCAGCTTGTCGGCTCTGTTTAGTGCAGCTTCTTTTGCCTAAATGATTTTCACTGGCAATTCCTCTGAGCTGGACCTTGGCCATCTCCTCTTCAAACTCCACCTCTTCTTGACATTTTTAAATCCTGGTATTATCCTGATACTATTTATTATCCATACCTGCATTTATAACTTCTGCCCTTGGGCTGATCACATTCAAGTCTTTATTTTCAGTTCCAAGACATCAATGAAGCTGCCTACTTGATGCCTCTGCCCAAATGCCCGCAAGTTCAGACTCGCACCTCCACCGCTCCTCTTGCTTCTGAAACCTGTTCCTGGCTTGGGCAGTTCTTCCCTCTCCCATCTGTTCAATTCCTCAAGTCATGCTCCTCAATACAAGAGAGCTTCCAATTTTTTTATGCTTGTTTTCCACCCTCAAAGAATAGGCAACATACAAACACACTTGACTTTCCTATATGTGGTCTCTTTCCTTGGCATCTGACTAAATCCTGCTCAACTTCTGAGTTCCTGGTCCAAAGCCATCTCTATGAAGCTCCTAGATTCCTGCCATGTTAACCCAAATCATTTTACTGTTTCTCTGGTCTTTTTTTTAACCTTGAAGTCCTTGGGATTTGGACATGTCTCAGGCATTTTATGATTCTGAAGTCTAGCAGTTTTGTAAGCAGTAAATTGAAATGATATGTTTCTGAGCTAGGGGTGGGGACACACACTGGTAAACCCCAGCACTTTGGAGGAAGAAGAAGGAGGATCAGGAATTCAAGACCAGCATCAGCTACATAGCAAGTTTGAGGCCAGCCTGGTCTATATGTGATCCTGTCTCAAACCAACAAACAGAAATGATATTTCCTCTGGCCATGTGGTCCTGCTTGGAAGCTAGGGACGTGTCTTCTGTTAGGGGACCACAATACTCTTCTAGGGATAATTACCACTAGCACCATGTACACCAACATCACCATCACTATTGGCATCACCATGCCAATCATCAATGTCATTCCTGTCACCATCACCATCATCCCTGTCACCACCACTGTCACCATGTATCACCTGATACTCATGTGCCAAATGTTTGACTAAAGGTTTTACTGTTGGGCTGAGGAGATGGCTTAGTGGGTAAAGTGCTTGCTATGCAAGCATTGGACTTGAGTTCCGATCCCCAACACCCATGTAAAAGAAGAAGGAAGGTTCAGAGGTGGTGCAAGCCTATCCCAGCACTGGGAAGACAGAAACAGGAGAATCCCTAGGCCTCAATGGCTAGCTAGTCTAGCCAAATTGGTGAGTTCCAGGTTCAGTGAGAGACCCTGTCTCAAAGAATAAGGTGGACAGTGACTAAATAAAACCCCTAACGTCAACCTCTGGGCTACACTAATGCATGCACATGTATACAAGCGTGTGCACTCACACACACATACACACAAGTGTGTGGGTGCACACATCTGCATATACATGTGCCCACATATATGAACACACACACACAATTGTAGTCATCAACACATTCATAAGCAAAAATGTATTTCTTTAAAGGTTTTAGCCAGGCAGGGTGGCTCACACCTTTAATACCAGCACTTGGGAGGCACAGGTAAGAGGATCACTGTGAGTTCATGGCCACCCTTAGACTACATTGTTCCAGGTCAGCCTGGGCTAGAATGAGACCCTACCATGAAAAACCAAGAAAAAAAAAAAAACACGTTTTAATCCTGTTTAATCTTTATATTTCTGTGAGCATAAATTTAAATGCTATTTTATTGACAAGGAGAACTGAGGTTCAGAGAAGCTACATAATTTTTCCAAGATCACAGCACTCGGAGAAAGACTGAGTTGAAGTTTGAAACTAGAGATGCCTAACTCACAAATCAGCACTACGTTTGAAACCTGGCTCACCGCCATGGGATGCTTGAGCACCATGGAGTCTTGATGGAAAAGGAGCCAAGGTCTCTCCTAGTTAGAGAGCACCATGGCTTAGATGTGTCTGTTCATGGAACCTGGCAACAATTAATGGGTAAAGCATGACCTAGGCTTTTTCTCCATATCAAGTTGGCTTCTCTTACCACTAATTAAGAACTCTCCCTGGAGCTCAGTTTGAAGTTGTTCTCTGCCTCAGCTACCTCTTTGCTCTCCAGTGAAGAGAAAAGCCATCATGTGTCAGCTTTTCTTGTCTTCCTACTCAGCCTCAACCTCATTTACTGTGAGAGTGAGGGAGCCATAGCCCCATACCTGGGATGCTTTTGCAGCATACACATGCTGGTCCCAGGCCTCTGAGGATTGGATCTGTCGCTGGCTTGAGAACCACTAGTTTAGCATATTCACTTCCGAAGCCTGAACTTCCCACTGGTCCTCTTACCCACTGTGTCCTCCAGCAGTTGCTCTTCCTGCTAAGATATGCTCTAAGGAACCAGAAGTCACATCCTTGGCATGCCTAGCTCTACCCTACAATCCTCTAGCAGGGCCTCTCTACTGGGTGGAATCACCTTAGAAGAAAGCACTTTAGAAATAAATGTAGAGGTTTTATTTACTAGTTATCACAAAAACCAGGGAGGCTCATGGTATTTAGAATGCAAAAATCAGGAATGCTAAACACCATACACTCCCTCACAGTGAAAAACTGTCTCCCTGAATATGACAACTGCACCCCACTGGGAAACACTAGCTGGCACCCAGACACTCCTGATCGACCCTGAGTTGGCCTGTAGTATGTAGGCATCCTCTGGGTCAGAATGCCTCAGTGTACTCAGGCTGCTCTCTCTGCCCAACCTGTCAAATTCCTTCAGACTCACCAACTATGGGAAAAGAATTATTTTTAAACAGGGTTTCATGCATCCCAGGCTAGCTTCCAACTCAGTATGTAAGTGAGGATGCCTTAAACCCCCAATCTTCCTGCCTCCACTTCCACCCCAGTGCTGGGATTACAGATGTGTGCCACCACACCTGGTAAAATGGTGCTGGGTACTGAACTTAGGGCTCCATGCATACTAGGCAAGCACCCTGCCAACTGAACTATACCCCTAGCCTTGAAATTCTTCTCTTTCAGATAAATTCATGTAAGACCCAGATGGCAGAGAACCACATCTAACATCCCTTTCAAGCTTCCATTGAATCAAGCTTATTCTCACCTATTGTACCGAAGGCTTCATAAATATAGAGGGAATGGGAAAGGGAAGTAAAAAGCAGGCAGCTCCTGGGTAGATCTGAAATATCATGTCTGACATTAATTCCAAATTCACCATATACTGAAGACATAGCTGCAAACAGACCCTGCCCTAAAGTCACAGCTCTTTATAGTGTTTCAACTACTGTTCCTTTCCTGCTTATTCAAGCCAAAGCATGCACAACTGTGTTTGCAGTAGAGATGCTGAGCGCCCACATGTATCTGGTTTTCCTTTTCTCCAAGGCACATTTCCTCACTCCCAGTCCATAAGGTGAGGACATGTGACTAATTCTAGCCAGTGGGCTATGAGTGGAAGGAGGATGATCACATCCTTCCTCTAGTAGTCTTTGCTCTGCAGCTGTGATGGGGAAGCAGGTGTCAAGGGTGCTCCCCTAGTCTGCCTCTCAGGTCAGCCATGGGTGCAGCTGTGTTCCCATCCAACATGGGGCGCATGGGAATAAGCCTGTGCTGTTTGTGCCACTGGTAGAGTTGGGGTTGTAACCACAGTGCAACCTAGCCTGCCCCAGCTGATCAGTGTTCTTTTGCCTGTTCAATTTTTCATGTCCTTGGGCATAGATCATGAGTCAGTGTGGCTTGGTCTGAGGCTGGGTGTCACCACTGAGAGCGGCCTTGGCCAGCCTCTCTAAACCTCAGTTTCCTCCTGTGTGAAGTGGTGATCTCAACTGTACATGTGACAGGGACTGCAAAGACTATATGGATGGTGCAGGCAACATTTCCATCACAGTGCCTGACAGGGAGCAAGGGCTCAGAGACAGCCAATTTTTATTCTTCCTGTTGATCTAAAGTTGACTTTGTGCCCTGCCCCAAATCCTTACTGAAGTCTACAGCTTTCTGGCTGGAAGTCCTTCTAAAGTCCTCCACTTAAACAGCCACAAGTCCAGACTGCTTCCTGCTTCTGCCTTCTGTGCCCCTAGGACTGTTCTCTGCCTTCACTGTTAGACCAAATAATTCAGCTACTATGATCCATACTGAGAATGTATTGGTGCCAAATAAATGAAGAATAAGATGAATCCAATGGAAAAAATTGAATTACTTTCTCAGTGCAAACCTGACATGTCTGAAAACTGTCAAAAATTTTCAAATATTCTTTTCTGTTTCTGTAGAATAATCAATGGGAGAGGAGAGATTCCCCCCACCTTTTTTTTGTTAGGTATGGTCTCACTCTAGCCTAAGCTGGAATTTACTATGTAATCTCAAGCTGACCTTGAACTCACAGCAATCCTCCTGCCTTGGCCTCCCAAATTCTGAGATTAAAGTTGTGTGCCACCACACCTGGCAGAGAAGATTCCATTTCTTGTTCCCAGATATTCATTTAAATTAGCATGAAACAAGCCTCATCTGTATTTCTGTAACAGCCTCATATGCCCAAGTGATGCCAGTTTGTCTCTAGAGCACTGGGAAGTCTTTAGCATCGGATGATAATTACAGGTATTCTTGGGACAGATGCCTTCTTCCACCATTCCTGGACTCTATTCTCGGCTTAACACTGAGTTATAACAGGTCTCCAGAGCTAAGGAAGTAGAGGTAATTATTTGGCTGACCTAGACAGAACACAAAACACTTTAAACTAACTTATTTTTATTTTTGATGTATATACCATGCATCCCAATTTGTCAGCAGTCCAACCAACTACTGCCTGGACTGACAGATATTCCCCAAGCTTGGAATCTAATTTCTGGAATACTTAAAACCAACCATAGATTTCATCTCAGAACTTTAAAAAAAAAATCCTAGCTTCTCTGAAATGTTTTCTTGGATGTCTTTTTTTGTTTTTCTCAAGATAGCCCAAGCTGACCTGGAATTCACTATCTTGACTCAGGGTGGCCTGGAGTTTAAGGTAGCAATCCTCCTACCTCTGCCTCTCAAGTGCTGGATTTAAAAAACACAGCATGCACCACTATGCTCAGCTGCATGTCTTTTAAGGCATTATTGTAGCATATTCAAGGTACTTTTGAATGCACTCTGCTCTCTTTATTTGGTGCCAACTTTACATTCTCATTACTTTTAGCAATGTATTTCTGAAAACATGATACATTTCTGTACTTTAATGCATCTACAGAACTGGCTTTACTCTTTTCATTTGATTCAACCTGAACACATTACTAACTTATTGGACCTTTCTGTGGAGAATAATCAGACACATGGAGCATCTCCAGCTCTGATTCATCAGCTGAGCTCCAGGTGGGGGATGGACTTCCTAGAATTTTCCATCAACTATTGCTGATGAACAGTGGCCCAGTAGCTCCTCAATTAAGCAATCTTAACCACTTATACACCACAGTTTACTGAAACTCTGGTACAGGGATTTTTTAATTCCTGGAAGCCACCCAGTTCTGCTCGTTGGGCTGCCATGTGCTCTTCATTAGAGCCAACTGCACAGGGCAGAGATGAGCAGAAAGGGCCTGGCTGGGAGTCAGGAGCAGACACAGCCCTGCTCAGTCACAATCCAGTCCTGGTCCAGGGCAGTTCTCTAAGCCCAGGAGCAGAACAAAAAAGGTTTTCCTGGGCTGGAGAGATGTATTAGCGGTTAAGGCACTTGCCTGGGAAGCCTAAGGACACAGGCTCAATTATTCCCCAGTACCCATGTAAAGCCAGATGCACAAGGAGGCACATGCATCTGGAGTTCGTTTGCAGTGACCAGAGGCCCTGGAACATCCATCCCCCCCACTTTAAAAAGAAGGATTTCCTGCCCCGAGGGATGGCTCAGCAGTTAAGGCATTTGCCTGCAAAGCCAAAGGACCCAGGTTTGATTTTCCAGGACCCATGTTAGCACAAGGTGGTACACACATCTGGAGTTCATTTACAGTGCCTGATGGCCCTTGGCACACCCATTCATTCTCTCTCTCTCTCTCTCTCTCTCTCTCTCATATAAAAATAAATAAAAATAAAATATTTTTAAAAAGTTTTTCCATCTATAAATTAGGGACAATTCTACCTGCCTTATCCACCAAACAAGGTTGTCTAGGGCCCTGCTGAAAGACCATGAGGGTTTGTAAGACACAATTTTTAACTCTAAAATGTTAAAACCTGGTAAAGCAGAAGGTCATTTCCCAGGAAAACAATGCTGTACCTGGCAGTGATAAGGCTGAAAACATCTGTGTCCCTGGGGTATAACACACACAATAGAAGCCCTAGACATCACCTGGAGACACCCAACAATGGGTGCTCTGGCTTCAAGTCTGGATATGTGACAAATGGAGCTCCTTTGTATGGGGGAAAGAGAACGAAAAATTGGTGTTGAGCAAAAAGGTAGTCTCAGATGGGAGTGGGGCTTTCATGGGTAGGAGCTCATGGTGATGTTGTGGTGGGCCCTTTTACATGTAAGGATTTATTGGGTGCAAGGAAGAAATGACAGACTGTGGCTTTGTAATGCCCTATAAATAAAACTTTCAGTGCTTCCTGTCACCCATCAGTCCAGCCCTCCACACCCCTGCTCCCTTCCCAAATTCTATTTTTTTGTAGTTTTTATAGTACATATATCATGGCCAGTACCTCCCCAAGATGAGATGGAAAATCCATCTTTTCCTCTAGGTAAAACAAATGAATATGTGACCTGTGGACACACCCTACAGTTGACAGAAGAGTCTGGCAAGGAAGGAGAGGCAGCTCATGTCTGGGTAGATCTTCGAATACCCTCTGAAAGATTGAAAGGAAACTCACTGCTCCTTTACTGTTTTTCTCAGAACAGAGGCCTTCCACATCTGACTTTTCAAATCCTTGATTGAATTCCCAGCAATCTATTTTTCCCAACTATAACCAGAAAAGCATGTTTAAATGAACATGAAATTCCATCAGTAGAAAGCCTTGTGCAGCCTAGTTGCCAGAGCCGCTAATAACGCCCTATTGTATTACTGTGGTGTTTCGGGTTATCATTATGCAGTCTTTACGCCTAGTTGAGAAAACAGGACATTCCATTAAATATATAATCTGGGCTCCTTCCGAGTCAGAGATGCATCTTGCCTGAAGCTTCAAGGAGCTGAGATTTAATGGCATGAAACAGAGAACTAGTCACAGGAGAGGAGGGAATTGCAGAAGTGGGGAGGGTGGATTTAGTTCCCTGAGATCCAATGGTTTTAGCCAGTGTCTCAACAATCACCAGTCACAGAAGCCCAAGCCAAACTGAGTCAGCATTCCTTCTCTTCCCACCAGGCTGTGGTTGAGTGTTGGTCAGCAATGTCTGAGGAAGTTCTTTCTAGGACAGAAGACTGTGTCTTGAGGGATCAACCTGTGGCCTGTTTGCCATGGCTGCCTGGTGGCCCAGCCTCAGGATCTGGACTCAAAAACCTCATCATTTTGCCTGGATAGTATGCATGTGATCATACAAGTTGTCCACAGCATGAAAATATTCCTGCCGTTAGGCAGTAAGACAAGGAAAGGAAATCAGAACCATCGCTATGACTGTAAAGTGCATGGTTATAAAGGGCTCCACAGAAAGTTTCATTTTTGGATTAAAGAAGCAGCTTCTTTGTTAACAGGGAAGGGCTGAAAACTCAGTACACTGACCAGCACTTATTTGGTTTCATATAAAATTAATATGTTTACTATAGAGAAATTTGAAAATTCAGAAAAGTACATAAACAAAAGTTAAAAATTCTACCTTTGGGCTGGGGGCATGGCTCAGTGGTTAAAGGCATTTGCTTGCAAAGCCTGCTGGTCCAGGTTCAATTGCCCAGTATGTACTTAAAGCCAGCTGCACAAAGTGTCACAGGTTCATTTTTGCTGTAGCAAGAGGCTATGGTGCACCCATCTTATTCTCTCTCTCTCTCTCAAATGATAAATAAATATGGTGTTCTTTAAATTTTTCTACCCTCTAGAGAGAAATATTATATCATAACTGGTAAATATAGACATAAACATGTATGTGTTTAACTTTGCTTTGAAACAGGATCTGATTGTTTAGCTCAGGCTGGCTCTCAGCCTCCCAAGCGCTGGCAGCATGCCCACTTGAACTTTTTACAAAGGTAGAATGCACACAATATTTGGAAATTGTATTTTTATTTAATATTACATTTTAAACATTACATATTTCTCCTAAAATATCTTACCAGCATGCATAACATGTAATAAATATATAATACTCTGTATATATCATGTCTAACTTAAATCCCACTATTGGGCATTTAGGTAAATTTCAGCTTTTTTATTATTATAAATAACAGTGGCATGAGAATTTTGTGACTATTTGGATATTTTTAATGACATGGGTATGTTGGGTAGAAATAAAGACCCTTCACTGTTTAAAAGCACTAATACTTCTTTTCAAACCAAATTCTTTTCTGTACTATTCATATGGCAGCCATATGTGGCTACTGAAATTTAAATTAACTTAAATAAAAATTTCATTTCTCCATTACATGAGGCATCACATATGGCTAGTAGCTACTGTGCTGGACCTCATAAATACAGAATATGTCCACCATCTTAGAAAGTACTACTGGACAAGGCAAGTCCAAAAGACTACCAGTTCATACTATCCCGAGCAAGTCATGACCAGTGCCAACTTCCCCAAAGGAGGTCAAACACTGAAGTTGCACTTTTAAAAAACATCTTTTCCAACCTAATAAAAATTGCAGATTGATTCTTTTTTATTTTTCTTTTTTAATGTATTTTAAATTATATTTATTTATTTATGATAGAAAGAATGAATGGGGGCTGGAGAGATGGCTTAGCGGTGAAGCGCTTGCCTGTGAAGCCTAAGGACCCCGGTTCGAGACTCGGTTCCCCAGGTCCCACATTAGCCAGATGCACAAGGGGGCGCACACGTCTGGAGTTCGTTTGCAGAGGCTGGAAGCCCTGGCGCGCCCATTCTCTCTCTCTCCCTCTATCTGTCTTTCTCTCTGTGTCTGTCGCTCTCAAATAAATAAATAATAAAAAAATTTAAAAAAAAAAAGAAGAAGAAAGAATTAATGGGCACGCCAGGGCCTCCAGCCACTGCAAACGAACACCAGACACCTGTGCCATCTTGTGCATCTGTCTTATATGAGTACAGGGGAATCAATCCTGGTCCTTAGACTTTCCAGGAAAGTGCCTTAACTGCTACGCCATCTCTACAGCCCCTTTCTATTTTTCTAAATTCTAGCAAAACTGAACTTTGCTGTTCATTGTTAACTTTCACAAATATTTTTCCTCTTGTGTATGATGAAGTAAAAATTTTTCTTTTGAGCCAAGCCCAACAGACTGCCTTTAAAAAGAAAATGTGAGAGGGAAGGGGTGGTAAGAATTGGTGCACCAGGGCCTCCAGGCACTGCAACAGAACTCCAGATGCTTGTGTCACTGTGCATCTGGCTCTCTGGGACCTGGAGAGTTGAACATCAGTCCTTAGGCTTCGCAGGCAAGCATTTTAACTGCTACGCCATCTCTGCAGCCTTTTTTTTTTTTTAATTCTTTTTTCTTTTTGTTTTGTTTTGTTTTTCGAGGTAGGGTCTCGTTCTAGCTCAGGCTGACTGGAATTCACTATGTCGTCTCAGGGTGGCCTCCAACTTATGGCAATCCTCCTACCTCCACCTCCCAAGTGCTGGGATTAAAGGCGTGCACCACCACACCCAGCCAAGCCCAATATTTTTATTTTTAACCAATTTTTATATATTAAGATCACTCTTTCAAGAGTAAATTAGGTTGAAAAGTTTCTGTAACTTGTTATTACACTTGTGGCATTTTTGTATATAGCAGAGTAAAATATTAATATACTCCAACTTCTCTACATTTTCCTTTCTAAGTCTAGCCTTCTACTTTCCCTGTGTGATCAGTCATTTGTTCAAAAGCCATGATTTTTGCATGTACGTGGTATGTGTGGTATAGTGTGTATGTGGGGTGTGTGTGTGTAGTGGTAGTGTCCAGCATCTGCTGGTGCTGGTACAGCCCTGTTCACATGTCTGCAGAAGCCAGAAAGGAATGTCAGGCCACCCCCTTCATCATTCAGCCTCCTGTTTTTCCTTTCAGACAGAGTCTCTTACTTACTGTGGAGTTTGTTGGATTTTTGTGGGCCCCAGTCTACTGTCCCTGCCACCCACAGAATTGGGGTTAGAGACATGTGGACATGCCCAGCTGTTTATGTGAGCGCGGAGGGATTTGAACTGGGACAGTTGTGTCCCCCTGAGGCCCCCCTCAAGTTTGCACAGGAAGCACTCTTAATCATCGTTCCAGATCTCCTTCCCCCCAAAACACTTGTACCAATACTAAATTCATTCCCCACCAATTTCAAATTCCACTAAATATCTAGATTTTTCTATACTGTTCTCATATTCTTAGGCTTTACCATTCCATTTTCATTAATATGGCTTATAATGCACTTCAGTATTTGGAGAGAATGGATTTCTTCATTACTCTTTTCCAGAAATGTTTAAGATCTTTTTACCTTTGTCTTCTCTCCTTTAGATAAGCTTAGAAAGATTTTGTCAAATTCCTTCCATCACCCAAATAAATTCTTTCAGAACTTGGACTGCAAGGTTCAGTTCAACTTAGAACTTGGGAAAACCTGATTATCTCTAAAGCACACAGTCATTCCACTTGGGGAATGGTGATTATGTCAATTAAATTCCCCTGTGGGTCCCTCTAAACTCATTTTTTAAGCTCACAAGAGAAATAAGCAGATATGAGCCATGAGTCTGTAAGCTCCTCTCCCCACCCACTAAAGTAACACAAGAAGTTCTATTTCTTAGCACCGGGCTGTATTTTCAGTATCCACCTTCTCATAAATCTGCAGGAAGGAGATCTGACTTTTCATCCAAAAGAATCTGGAGTTCAAAACAGCTCTGACGGAAAAACCAAACTCCAGGAGCAACTGCGAAGCACATTTGGTGTCCAGCGGCCAGCTTATTTTTCAGAACCCTTTTTCCAACTCCCAAATACTTTCCAGTCTGTGAAATTCATCTCCCCACCACTGTAACTGCAAGCGCCTCTCCTGGCACCATCACTTGCGCAGTTTTAAAGAGCTGGGAGCTTGAGGAGTTTTTTATTGTCGAAGCTGGTTTTCAGCAGAGACCAAGCATGAAGCTTTGCGGCTTGGCAAACCTGGGGGGTTGTGGGTCCAGTTTAACGGGTCAGAGTTCAGCCATCCCTTGAACAAAAGGTAATCGGCCCTGCTAAGCCCCCTCCCTGGTAGTTCACCAGTCCAAAAACCATGATTCTGAATTTGCCTATTACTTGATTGTCAAGAAAAATGTATCACGGCATTTGTCAGTACCAAAAGGAATATATATAGTTTGTTGTCATCACTGTCCGGGAAAAGGGTCAGTCAGTGTGACTGGCACCTCGAGGATGGGCGCCAGGGTCGGTGCTCAACACCCAGCAGGCACTGACAAAGAATCGGCTCGAACACCGGTGGTGTCGAGTGGTCTTTCACTTAAGTTCGCAGAGGTGGACGTTCGCAGGCTCCCCACGAACAAAGACCAGGGCACTTCGCCGCACGGACGCGCCTGCACAAAGCAGCGTCTGGGTTTGGCACGCCCTGCAGCGCCCTCGGCGAGCGCCGGCGCGGGCCGCCCGCGGCTAGCAAGCCCTTCCCCTCGGAGCGGGGAGGAGGCGCCGCAACCACGCACGGCATCCCCGGGGTCCCGCAAGCTCGGGCTCCGGCGGCCGCAGCGAGCCGCCCGCGCCCCGACCCCGACCCCGACCCTCGGCCACTCACTTGTCCAGGATGAAGTAGAGGTCGAAGCCCCCGTAGCAGGCGGGACCCCCGTCCTCGCGGCGGCCCCCGTGGCCCGCGCACGCGAGCACGAGCGCGGCCACGCACAGCGCCCGCAGGCCGGCGGCGCCCGGGCGCCCCGCGCAGCACATGGCCGCCGTCCGAGAGAGCGAGCGAGCGGGCGAGCGAGCGCAGGCCTCTCCCGCGTCCGCACCACCTCAGGGGCGCGCCA
This sequence comes from Jaculus jaculus, assembly GCF_020740685.1. Taxonomy (NCBI): domain Eukaryota; kingdom Metazoa; phylum Chordata; class Mammalia; order Rodentia; family Dipodidae; genus Jaculus; species Jaculus jaculus. Next base: position 77,768,900 of record NC_059107.1, on the reverse strand, counting down.
TCGGCGGCTGACCACCCGACGGGTCGCCTCGCGCGTGGGAAACAAACGCCCGGAAGCGATTGTCCGGGGGAGCTCAAGGCTTTGCCTCTGGTTTCCGCCCGCTCGGCGTCGGTTTCGGGTTTCAGGGACCCGGCGCGCTCACGGGCAGGGGGTGCTCGGCGCGGGCCGCCAGGCCGCTCCCCAGCTTGCGCCTGAAGCCTGCAGTCGAAGCAGTTCCTCCCCACGGCTCTTTGTCCCAGATTTTAAGTATGATGGGTGGGTTTTCAAATTGTTCTTGGTTGGGGCAGTGCGGTGTCTGCTCCCTCCCCTTTCTCCCCACCGCCTTTCTGAGGTTTGGGGGAAGAAAGTCGAAAGAGCGCCACCAAGTGGCCACAGCGACGTAAGCGCCCTTGGGGTCCGGCGGATGGTCGCTGTCTGGGTGGGTGGGGGACTTCCAGATGCAGGGGGTCAATCTCCCCTTCCTTGTCATTTTCAGGTACCTATGCGCCTTATTCCTTTCTTTTTGTCACGCTTCTTGCCTTTCCATTTGCATGGCTACTTCTCTGGAGCCTGTCCATACTACCCCTTGCTTTTCTGCATCTGCGAATAGTCGTCGTAAACATTAGAGGAGAACTCATTTCCTCCAAGCAGGGTGGCTCCGGCTCCAGGCTAGGACCTTTGCAAACATAAGGCATTGTGCAAGTATAGAAGCGAAGAACAAGGCCTTTGTGATCCGAGTCATCAAGTGACTACAAAGTCAGTGCAGATCACGAAGGAGCCGACCAGAGGTCTGGTTGAAATCAGCATGCACAATGCCGCCGAGTGTGGTACACCAGGCTGCTCTAGGCTTGGAACAGCTGAGCCCTCTAAATTGTCTCCATCTACGTATTTTAGGGAGTCTGTATCAACAGTTCTTCCTTTCAGCCTGTGAACTTTAACTTTTTATCCCCATCTTTGATGTAAGACAGAGGAAGTAAACAGATTACAAGATTACAGTTCAAGAAGTTTGGTACTGGCACAAGTTCTATGCTTGGCTTTCTAGAGAGGAGTCTTTAGATTAAGCCTCAGCTCCAGGTAGGACACCAGATCATCTTTCATTCTGAAAGTCACCAACCCATGTACACTTTGCCCCAGTTTCAGGATTATTCCACATTAGACACACATTTTATTTTGTCTTCCACTCAAGAGCCGCTCATACTTGCACACCCCAACGTGACCATCCTTGGTAGATTTCCTCCAAAGCACATACAGTGTAATCTTCTGCAATTGGAATGCTTTATTCGCTGTGGAGAGTCATAATTCACGATGCTAGCCCCTTTCTAAAGTGATCCCTGGGGTCTTACATGCTCAGTAGTCACACATCTCACACATTAAGATTGGTCTGTAGGAGGCTAATGAGATAGTGCAGAACTGATGGTGTGTGCCTTTTGAAGCATGGCCACGCAGGTACTGTGGCTTCCCTCTTTGCACTCTTGGTTCACTCACTCAGAGGGAGCACACTCCTGTGTCCTGAGTAACCCAGGCACCCTTGCAGAGGAGTCCATGTGGCAGGACATTGCCATCCCCCCCCCCGAAAAAAAAACCAGCCAACATCAATCGCCAGGCATATGCCTGCGCTACCTTGGAAGTGGATTCTCTAGCCCCAGACAAGCCATCGGGTGACTGTGGCTATCTGAGACTCCAAGCAAGCCTATTAGCAGATTCCTGATTTCCCTGATTCCTGACCCACAGAAACTAGGATATATTATTTATCTGTATTCTAAGCCCCTAGTTTTGGGGACAGTTTGTTATGTGATAATAGGCAACTACTAGATACCTATTATCTTATTAAAACTTGGATATTTTCTGCAGGATTAACATTATTGAACTGTTTTTTTCCACACTTGCTTGTCCACAAAAGTCTTTTTTTGTTTAACATCTACTGACAACAATACTTTGGTAACTGTTGCCCTAAGGAAAAAATAATTGAGGGAAAATAAAAATAACTTGCCCAAGTTTTCCTTTTCTCCTGCCTCAAAAGGTGGACATTTAGGAAGGCTGTCCTCACTGCAGCACTATGATAAGAAAATAAGGGAAAGTCTACAGAAACCATCCTGGTCAGTAAAAGCCACAAAACCAGATGTTGAACAAAAGGATTTGAGGACAATGTAGTGAAGTGAGTGTTTGTGGGAGGACTGGTGGAAAAGGAAAGTGTTTGAATGCCCCTGAAGGGAACTGAGCGATGGGAGGAATGAGGGAGGTGTTAAGAATGTATCCTCTCATCCTTGTTTCCTCAAGGTCCTCTGAAGTTGTTTGAGTTTGTGTGACTGTAAAAAGAATAATTTAGGAAGTTTTCTGAGGGAACTGAGGGCACCCATAGAGATTTCTAAAGCCAGGAGTGCCATTGGCAAGAATAGGTGGAGGCACCAAGTCCAGAGGGAGAGAATATTCCATGTGAAACACATTTACAAGTAAGGAGGGAAGATAGAAGACTCTCCACAGGGCAGATGGCTTTTCAGAGGACAGACAGGGAGTTAGAGTCATTCAGATATTTGAGTATTCCAGCTGCCTCTGCCTTTCTTCCAAGATTCTAGAAAGAGGTCTTTTGATACAAGCTGCCCATCTCTAGATATTAAAAGGGTTCTCACCTTCTCTCACTGCCCCCAGGAAATCTGTGCTAGGCTGTCTGTTGTACTTAAAATGTTTTATATCACCCTCATTCACTCTCCAGTAGGTCCTTACAACCATTTCCCAGATTCACTTCAGAATTCAGAGATGTCCAAATAGCTACTTTCATTTCCAAGTATTGTCATTCTCTTGAGGTAAATCTTAATGTCTGATTGATTTTACAAGTATCCTGGCTTCTATCCCTTTCCAAGGACCATATTTTTCTGGAAGAAATTGCACTGCCTTCCTAATGTCCATAGAATAGATGAGCAAGCTTTGGAAGGAACCCTCCTGCCCTCAAATTCAAGTCAGTAGAAGATCAGGGTATATGGCAACACCCAGGCTGTATATTTCTGGGGTTGAAGATATACAGGAGAAAACCAACTATGCGGTAGAAACCAAGGCATGACACAGTTTCTTCGGAAGATACCACCAACAATGCCATAGGCTGTGAAAATCAGGAGAATAATTCCTGAATAAAGCCAATCAACTCCATACAAGTGTCACTATAACCAAGAAGCATTGCAGTGGGGTAGAGTCAGCAGTGTGACACAGCACTTGGTTACTAAGAAGGAGACACCTCTTTCTAGGAGATAAGAGAATAAGGAGGTAACCTGTGAATGTTCAAATGATTTGTTTGCCATTACAAGAATCCCTAGATATTTAAAGGTTTCAGGAATTTTAAATTCATTGTCTTCTCAAGACTAGAACATTTGTCACCAAACTGATTGTCCTAAGGCTTCCTTACGCTACCGTCCAGTCATGGCACATGAAGGCACTGAGATGCCTTCTACGAGAGGATAGTGATTAAATATGACCTGTTTATCAGCTGTTCCTGCCTCACTCTACCTTATTGTTCCAAACACCTATGACCCAGATCCTTCTGTCAAGCTGCAACACACACAGCTTCTGCCCTGATAACACTGTCTTCTAATTTTCCAGGAACCTCACTGGATTGCTAAGCGCTGTCTGTCTGTATTCCCTGCTAGAATCCAGACACTAAAGAAAACTTGCGTTTTTTTTTTTTTTTTTATTTGCCACAGTATGGACAAATCTGATACATCCCTACTTGTCAATTACAGGCTCTTGGAGGTCACAAGGTCAAGGTTATTTCCCAGAAGGAATTTATTATCTGCAACAACAGCATTTCTAAAGAATCCCAATCCATTAAGTATTGGCCTTTGGTGAGAGGGAAAACAGGTACCAATAATCGAGCTTATCCCAGAGGCGGAACCATAGTCTACAGCAAGATTTCCTCAGAGTATCCAGTAGGCTATGCCATTTACAAATTCAGCCCAAGCTTGTTGAACCCAAAAGACCAACACTCCAACCAAAGCCCAACTGAGTCTAGTGTAAAAATAGAATTCAGTATCATATATGTCTTGATTCAAATTAAGGGCAACCCAAAACTCCAGCCCATAGCCCTGTTAACAGTCTCCCTAGTGTAGATAAAGTCTCTCTCAAGATGGGCCACAACTCAACTCTGGGTTATCCAGAGCCTTTCAAGAACTGAGCTCACATCATTGGTGGGTCAGTGTCAGCCCAGAGATAGATCCAGTTTAATTTGGTTCAAAGCCCAATTCAGCTGTGGCCACACACCATCCCTGGTCATCGTAAACTTCATCCAAGACTTGAAAAGCACATTCTTCCAAGAATCCAGTCAAGGGAATAAGCTATAATTTATAAGCATACTCTTTTCAAAGGAACCAAATCCTTGTTGAACAAATAGTTCATTCCATCTAGAGCAGAAGCAAGGCCAATTTAACTAAAAATTCAGACAAAGGCTAAAATTGACAAGTACAGTCCAGGATTCTGACAATCCTGAGATTACAAAGGTCTGATGGAAGACTGTATTAGATAAATGAAGCCAGCACAAAGCTAACACACCAGCCCAGTCCTGCCAGTGCTGCTCAACTTTGGCATACTTACTGGTTTTAATACAGACCCCAGAACAATCTAAACAGAGGATACCAGGGAAAATCTATCTAAACCTGTCAAGTCCATTACCTCTTTGATCCTTTTGCTAATAGTCACCTTCCAAGTTGCAAGCACATGTGTATGGATGGGATGTGTGGAAGGGTGCTGTGAAGGTGGAGGCAAGAGGTGTGCTTACCATGGGACAACTAAGGAAACCTCTTCAAGGTAAAAATACCTGTAGAATAACCACAAATGAGTATGGTGTTGTAAGGTCATAGATAACCAAATTCAGTCCTTATAGTGACTGGTTTTGTTTCCCTCCTTTTCTCCTACCCTCTTCTTTCCTGTTGTTGACACCAACTGAACTATAAAAAACTAATGTTCATTTCTATAATGTAGTTAGGATGGCATTATAGATTAATAATCTCACCTCAGACATCTGGGGCAAAGCACTGCTCTGCCAGTACTAACTGATGGAGAAACTTGGTTGACCTATCCCAAGTAGTTATCTGCAAAATGGAGATTAATAATATTATCCACCTCACTGAGTTGCTAAGCATTTCCAGGAGATAATATATGTCATGGGTGGCCTCATACAAGAGATGTTGGCTTTTATTGTTATTGGGAGACTGAGAAATTGCATTTAAATTTCTTCTGGGAATGAGAATGAATTGAAAAGATCCATTTGCACATCATTAGATTTTCCTACCAATAAATCACAGATGTTTATGTACTATGGATTTTCACTTTACAATCTGGAAAAAAAGAGGAGATGAGTATTCTACCTCATCCAGGAATGACTGAAAGTTGGTTGTTTCCTAGGATGCCTGCAGAAAACAAATAGAAAATATACTTTGGGCCTATCAATAATCTACTGGCAGAAATGCTATTTCTACTTGCCAAGAATGTTTGATTGCTAAACTCTCATGAAATATCTGAGAACATTTAATAACCAGTGATGCTTCTTTCTGTTATTAGTTTGTGATATATAGGGATCTATAAAATGTGCATTTTTATTATTCATCATGAACTCATTCACTTATTCAAAAATACTTGTGGATATCTACTGTGGTGGTCAATCTTGATTGTCAACTTGGCTGGATTAGGAATTACCTAGGAGACACACTTTGGGGTATGTCTATGAGGGTGTTTCCAAAAAGGCTTAACTAAGAAGGGAAGACCCTCCATAAGGGTGGGTTTGGTGCTGAAACCTAATGAAGGATTTTGGAAAAAAGGAGAAGGAAAGCCTGATGAGCACAGGCATTCATCTCTCTGTCTCCTGACTGCAGATACGACCTAACCCAAGAGCTGCCTCATGCTCCTGTTGCCATGCCTTTCCTTCAAGACATGAACCAACATAAACCCTTCCTTCCTTTAGGTTATTTTTGCTAGGTATTTTGTAATGTGAATATAGTATAATGATAAACTTTGATTCATGTGCCTATTATACAGAATACCCTGTGATTACAACTAATGTGTACTTCACAAAGTTGAGCTAGGGTGCAGAATGTATAAGCAGTATTAGTACAAAAAGTGGTTACCCATCTGTCAGAGAAAACTCAACATATCCCTTGTACCTCTCCAAGACAATTTCATGAGAATAACAGAATCTTCTTTAATACATTTATTGGGAAGAGTTTTTCAAGGAGATGATTGGATTAAAGCAAGTACTTCTCCCTGCTTGAATGAGATACCTTTTCACTAAGAGACTAAGTGTTCATGGAGGCTCCCAGGTCAATACGACTAAGGTATGGACTATATAAACTGCTTCCTGACCCACTAGAAATCACTAGGGCATAAAGAGCTTGAGAGTAGAGCTGAAGTTAGTAATAAAATACACACTTAACATACGTGTTTGCCTCTGAGCATTGAGTCATTTGGGAACTTCTTGGGAGAAATGAGAACTGGGGCAGATTTTCAGAATGAAATATGTGTATGTCTAAGATGGCTATCTAAGAAACCATCTCATCCCAGACCCTCATATTTGAAAGCATTTGCCCTTCCTGTGACAAGAGTAACAGTGGAGAAATCTTGGGTTACTCTTGTAAGAGTCTGAAAGTGCCCTGCAGTAGGGACCAATTCTGAAACCAGAGCTGATCTAACTTCAAAACAGAGAGTTCAAGGCATAGATGGTGCAACCTTAGGCTTTATTTTCTTCTCTGTTGTATTCCTTATCAAGGGTGAAGCCTGGCCTTCTATGAAGTCTTAATCATATCATAAATTTAGGCACTTAAAAGAAAATAGTGGAGTCAATGAATAAACATAAAGAAGACTAAGGGCCTCTCTAGTTAGGGAAATTTTTATCTTAAGTTGACACAAATGAAATTCTCAATGGAATTCTTACAAATCCAAGTGTCAACAAGGAATTAAAGATCCATACTCAGAAAACTGTCCCCTAGAAACCAGATCTGCCCAGAGGCAGAGAGAAATCTTTGGGAAGTAGATAAGGAGATATCATGATTTGTTGTTTGAATAGAAGGCTGTAAAGCTGAAGTAGCATGGTATTCATTATAAATTAGTAAAATCAGCATAGAACATAGTTCTCAGTCACACACTTGACTCAGGATCTATAGAAAAGAGGAAAGGAAGAGAGGGGGGAAAAATCCAGATCCAGCAAGCAGGGACACCTTATGAATATGGAGTAAGTATTTTTGAAATGCTTTTTCTACATGTTGACAGTTCCATATAAATCATGTTTTTCTAACATAGAATTACTACAATTAAATTGTCTAGCCTTCGTTGCTTCTAAAGGTACTTACACAAACTTCAGTACAGAGGCTGGAGAGATGGCTCAGCAGTTAAAGATGTTTGCTTGCAAATGGTGATCACCCAGGTTTGAGTCCCCAGTACTCACATAAAAGCAGATGCATAAATTTGCTTGAACTGGCAAGAAGCCCTGGTAGTCCATTTTCATTCTCTCCCCCTTTCTCTACTTCCCTCTCTCCTTTTTCTTCCTCCCTCTCTCCCTCCTTCTCTTCTGTCTGCTTGCAAATAAATAGATAAAAATGGTAAAAATACATGCTATAGTACAGCTGTGACTTTCCAGTTAGATGACTTCCCACCCTGCTACAATATATCTTCATATATTTTCTATAACTTTCCCATTATATTTTCCTTCACTCTTAATTGATAATACTGATTTATATTTAATGACAAAATTATAATCCAGAAAATAGTTATGTGAATTTTACACTTAGGAGCAATGTCTCAGAAGACAAGCCAGAGTGTGAGTTGGAGTTATGTGTGTGTTTAAATGCTCCCTAAGGTAAATGAAGAGTGTGATAAGAAAAAAGAGTCAAGGTTGCAACCCAGGAAAACACTAACATTTGTACAAAGCTTGGCACAGAAAGATGTTTCTAGGAGGAAATAATCATGAATACCAATTGGGTAGAGAAATGAGAAAGAGAAAACTCTTCATTAGATTTAACAACTAGAAAGTTCTTTGACAGTCTTCATGAAAGAAGCTTTGTGGGGTATGGGAGAAGAATCCATACTGTGATGACTGGAAGTGTATATGAGGTATCAGATAGAGATGGAGGGCAGAATCTCCCTGGGATTTTTCTCAAAATTCTACAAAAACCAAAGTAGGGGCAGTGAAAACAACAAAACTCATGAGACTAGGAAAGGAATAGTAAACAAAACAGGCAAATCTAAAAGCTGTGGAGCTCCATCTAAGCTGATAGTGGGGAAAATCATGACCACTCTCATCTGTACCACATCCCTTGTAGTGAGGGATGAAGTGTGGCCCTGACAGGAAGACCTTGGTCTGAAAAATGTTTCAGTGTCAGAGCTTCGGAAACTCTCTGGGTAGCCACTCTTTGCCCAACCCAGCAAAAGATTGGGGTGCTGTTCTCTGAACAGCACAATGTAGAGGTTTTCTGGAGAGCCCAAACATAGCTGAGGTTATCATTACTTTGCTGAAAATCATGGGGTTGTGGAACTGGATAGATGTTGGATGCTGGGCCTTTGGGCCCTGCTCCTTCACAGGTTCTAATGTGCTTGCAGGCAGAACTTTACCTTGCATCCAGGCAGGAGACTTGGAATGTGTCAGCTCAAGACAAACATCCCGAAGTTACTGACATCAGGAATTTATTCAGGACTGATAGCCCAGTCACTATGCCCTGAAGCCTACAGAAAAACAAAAAACCCAAGATCAGCCTGAAGACTCACAGCCTTGCATTTTCCTACTCAAACACAGGCAGCTAAACAAGAATTTTCATGCAATCACAGAAAGACTAAGCTACTAAAAGTGGTGATGGAGGTGCATATAGAGAAAAGCACTTAGCAGTAATAAACAGTAAGAAGAAGAAACTCTCAGAATTGTAGTTGTCAGAGAGTTATAGAAGATATTACATCGATAAGGTAAGAAAATGGTACTAGAAAGGAGGAATGTCCATAGGGAAAAGAACTCTTAGAAATTAGAGCCTGATAGTAAACTTGAAAAGCAAGCAAACAACAGCAAAAAATAAAAATAAAACAAACTCAACAGAATAATTGGAAAATAAGCTTGAAGACATTTTGAAGGAAGTAAAGTAAAGCAGACAATGCAATGAAAAGGGAAAGGAGAAGCCATAATTGAAATAATGGATAAATGCAAGATGGTCAACATCTGAGTAGCAGAGTCACAGACTGGGAGAACAGAAAAGAAAACATGTCATAGCAAACAAGTCTTCTTAGAATGAGGGATATGAGTTTCTGGTTTGAAAGAATCTTTTGAGTGCCCAAGAACAAGGGTTAAAAATTACACCTATTTCAAGTTCATTAGTAAACTCCAGAATATTTTTAACAGATTTTATAGATTCTAGAGAAGAAAATCAGGTCACATATAAAGGATCAGGAATCATGCCCCCCCCCCAAGACTATTCAGCAGTAATATGGAGAATCCAGAAGAGAGTGGATGTTCTGAACCTCAGAAAGAAAGCACTTACCACTCACAAGCATGTCCCTAGTCAAACTACCCATGAGCATCAGGATAGCATAAGACAGTTCAACAACAGGCACAGCATTAACAAATTCAACTGTTCAGATGGTGCTGGGAGAGCTCCACTAATATGAAAGAGGAAAGGCAGAAGACATGATGTCAAGGAAACAGGGTGCCCAACTCTTTTTTTTATTTTATTTTTTTATTATAATTTTTTTGTTCATTTTTTATTTATTTATTTGAGAGTGACAGACATAGAGAGAAAGACAGATAGAGGGAGAGAGAGAGAATGGGCGCGCCAGGGCTTCCAGCCACTGCAAATGAACTCCAGACGTGTGCGCCATCTTATGCATCTGGCTAACGTGGGACCTGGGGAACCGAGCCTCGAACTGGGGTCCTTAGGCTTCACAGGCAAGCGCTTAACCGCTAAGCCATCTCTCCAGCCCCAGGGTGCCCAACTCTTGATGGCTAATTTAATGTGTCAACTTGGCTTAGCTATGGTGGCTAGATGTTAGGTTAAATAGCAACCTATAAGTTACTTTGAAGGTTTTTAATGTGTGATTAATAATCATAATAACTGTGATTTAAACATTATTATTATCCTTATTCTGTGAGTGAAAATTTCATGGCTAAATGAGGCCCAGAGAAGTCCAATACCATTCCTAAAATTTGCACTCCTGGAATTGATAGAGCTTGGGTGACACCTAGCCTCCTGTGCTATGCGCATTCTTCCTTATCGCCCTCAGAGATGAAGGGAGGCTATTGATGACTCTACAGTGGGAAGGTGAGGATTGAAGGCTTTGAAAGATTATGCTTACATGTGAAACACAGTAACCCATTTATTATTGATTATTTAATGCACTTATCTTCCTAATTCTTAAGCATTTATTTTTTTCTGCATTTTGTTCATGTCATTGAACTTGGTTGTTTATTCCACCACTGTGAAATTGGTTTTGCATCCTAAGTTTGCAATCTATCTAAATATTATAAATGTTTAAATGATAATATGACCCTTATGTTTAGGTGAGAGGATGACAAAACTTTCCCTTGACTTTTATCAGGGACAACCATCCTTGTTTTCAAGCCCAGGGCTGCCACCTTATTGATTATAAAGTTGCTTTCACAGAAGAGATATGCAAAGCAGGCAAGTGAGGAAGAACCCCTCAGATAAAAGTATCACTGTATCTTCCCCTAGTTGCTCATGCAATATCTGTCCAAGCAACTCATGGTCTAACCTACTCAGCAGCTAACAAACTGATACTTATACAAGTGCAATAGTGGCACACAGCCATGGTGGGCAATCACTTGCTCTTGATTTAGCTAACTGATCTGTTCAGTGGAACAGAACCCATAGCAGGAGCTTGGACACAAGTCAGAACCAGATCCAAAAATGAGCCCACTCAACATTAGCAAGCTCCCACCAATCATGGGCTACAAGTGGGCCTACACCTATTAAACTCTCTCTAAAAATAATGGTCATCAATTTATCTGGTGCTAACTTTACTCCTTTACTCTCCATCAGAGAATCTGCTTCTCTTTGTCAGATAGACACAGATCCTAAGGAGAGAACCACCTCATCATACCTCAAAAGGGCCCCAGCTGAAACTAAGAATAATTGGGGAAACATGCAAGAGTGCTGGTTTCTTGGCAAACTGGGAACCAGCACAAGGGTGAAGGAGATAGACACAGAGAACAATCAACTCCTACCAAATCAGATGTCCAGAAACACAGAGGCTCCCAAGACCTTATCACTGAAGCAGACCTAAAATGAACCCAACATGACTCAGGGAAATTTGCAGAAGAGGAGGTGGAAAGAATGTCAGAGCCACAGGTTAGGTCATGATACACAGAGACATTTCCTCCTACCCAAAACCAATGGCTAACCCCACAATGCATGACACATATACCCCAACAAGGAGGGTCCATGTGGATGGGGGAGGACAGGGAGGAGGCTAACAATGGTACCAACTTGGCTGTATTCACTGACTACAAAAATAAAAATAAAATAAAAAGCATCACTGCATTTAGCTTCCTGGAAGGCTGACCATTCCCATGACCATCCCCATGCCCTGGTAGGTGGGACCCTGGACTTGCTTAGCTGATCTGCCAGGACTTTTTCCAGAATTCTTTGGCCTCTATCCAGCCACATATGTCTGCCCACAGACCTGGTCTCCATGGAGCTTGTGAAATAGAATTTCCAGATACTTCAGGGTCAAAAGTGGGGTGCATCTCCTGGTTGAAAACCTGAATAAATGCATTCCACTTGAATCTAGGTCATTCTGAGTCTCCTTGAAAGCATGCAAGCATGGAGAGCTACCCCTTTCAGCCCTTGTGTGTGTCTACTTCTCCCTGAGTTGCTGGAAAATGAATCCTTTTTGCTTATCCTTAAAGTTTTCCCTTGATGAATGAATACCTTGAAGTTGCTAGTAAAGGAATAGTTAATACTATACTTGTCAAAAGACTTGCATATAGTTGGGCATGTAGCTTGATGGTGCATCATTTTCCTAGAATACTAGGTTCAATCCCTAGTACCTCACCACCACCACCCCCATGCATGCACAACCCCAAAGGGACTGGATAGTCCTGAAAGTAGCAGGTAGAACCAGTGCTGAGAGGGAACTTGGGTACAGGGATGAACAAGAGAATCATGGAGCAGATTTCTGTCAGCCAGGGGTTTTTGCAGCTTGCTTGCTATAAAATAAATCACAAACATAATTTATCTTATTTCCCATGGTTATGTGGGTTGATTTGAGGTTTCTCTTGTGGTTTCAGCAAGATGCCAGCCATTCTAGCTACAGTCATCAGAAACATCAACTGGGTAGATGTTCAAGATATCCACCTGCATGGGTTGTAGTCCATATCTGTTAGGTACCCTACTGTGGCTACAAATCTTCTCATGTATGGGTGCCCTGTCCATGTGGTTTGGGCTTTTTGGAGTATGGCAACTGGTATCCCAAAAGATGTACCCCTCCTCCAAAGTGAGCATTTCAAGGGACTTGGGCAGAGGCAGCAAGCCTTCTCATGCTTTACCTTTGGAAGTCTCAGAATGTCACTTCTGTCTATCTTTATTGACCAAGGGAACTTATTATGAAAAATCTGGGATCTAAAAGGAGAGAACTAGACTTCTTTGTGATTCAAGGCAAAGCATGTCTGTAGAGTGAGGAAAGGAACTGATAGAGGCCCTATTTTCTCTGTGTAACAGCCTGAATAGACTTTAGCCCAGACTTTGAAGCTGATGGGTATGGGTATGGAATCTCGGTAATGGAATAAAATACCACATTAACACCTTTGTGTGCATTGTTGGGTTTAATATTTTCAATAGCCATATAAAATAATGTGTTTTATTATTTTTTTCATTGTGTGTGTGTGTGTGTGTGTGGTGTTTGCATGGGTGCATGTGTGTTTATGTATAGGCCAAAGACAACCTTAGGTGTTATCCTCAGGTACACTGCCTGCCTCTTTTTGAGACAGAATATCTCATTTGTCTTGTAACTCACCAATTAGGCTAGACTAACTGGCCAGTGAACCCCAGAGATCCATCTGTCCCTACCACCCCAGTGCTGGGATTACAGACAAGTGCCATATGTGGCACTTTACATGTGTACTAGAGCTCAAACTCATGCTCATGAGACAAGCACTTTCCCAGCTGAGCTATCTCCGCAACCCTAAAAGATAGAATTTTTACTACCAACTCTTCATAGCACCCTTTATCCATGTCATTGCCCTGTAACTGCTTAGTGCCATGAGAAGACATAGAGGCTTACTTTCCTGCTGCTTGACTTTAGCTCAACTGTGGGACTCACTGTGGCCCAGAGGATAATTATAGCTTTGACACAAACAGTGTTTTTGAATGTACTTGTAAGACTGACCAGGTCTCTGGCACTGCTGTCCTCACCTTGAAGAGTGCCTCTCTGGGATGTGATACCTTTTCTACCTGGAGCCTAGAATGAGACACAGAGCAGACTGGAGCAGCTGGACTTGTATCTTGAAGAAAAGATATTCAGCATCAGTCTGTTAGTTACTAGCTAGCTGCCCAGGCATGGTTAAAAATTAAATGCTTACTTTTGAATGCTGCTAATTTTGTGGTTGCTTTAATGGTGAATAATGTAGTTGCTACTATTAGCTCTAGTCCTGAGCAGTTAATTTAGCCAAGAACCAGTTTTCACATCAATTTCTGCTTAATCTATCACCTCATGTTGTTTTCTGTAGGTACTATAGGACATGGGCTAAGCCAGCTGTGGCCAGGCTTTCATAGTGCCCTTGTGGGGTAGAGGCTGGAAGGAACTAGCGTCTCTGTGGCAAGTCTTCTTATATGTATTTCTTCCCTAGGAAGTTCTTAGAGATTGCTAAGAGCTTTGATCTCTCTCCATGAATACAAGTTCAAGGGAGATGACTATGTTGAGTTTCACTGTTTCCTGAACAATTTCCATTGAAGAGATGAACTAAGGAGGGTGGAACCATTTGCCTTCCTAAAGCATGAAAGACAGCATTGTTGATTGGGCTATTCTGTGTGCTTAGCTAAGGAGCTCCAGAGCCCTAAGCAGGCATTGGTCTTATTGAGATCAACCCATGTGTGTGTGTGTGTGTGTACTTGTGTATGTGGTGTGTGCCCCACAACTGTGGTCTTTGATGCTCCTCACATTGGCATGACCTTCCTCTAATACTTAGCTTAAGAAACTCATGCAGAGTACAATTCTCTCTTCCATAATCCAAGCCTGCTCCCACAATGGAGAGTATTGAATAAAATGTGTCTGAGAAAAAAAACCCTGGACTCGGACACCAAATAAGACTCACGCCTGCTCCTTCATCATTTGCTAGCTATGTGTTCTGAGAAAAGACTTTGCCTTGCCCAGCCCCAATTTCCTCAGAGGACTATGAAGTCCTTATCTACTTCATACTCTGAGAGACAAGAATCTTAGTGCAGACTATACACATTACATATTCTTGGAATATCAGTTGTTAATATGTGAAGAAACTTAGAAAAATAGTTCTTAATGCTGTTGATATTTTTCCAATTGAATCAAGTTAGTTAATAGCATTCTCATGAAATGAGTTTGAGGATATTCTGATTTTTCCTTATAAACTTGAATAGTCTGCATGAGATTAGAAAACTGCATATCTTTAGTGTTTATAAATATGCTGGGAAAAACATTTGTCCTGCACTTTGCTTTTGTGACGCTGTTAAAGTTCTGAACCAATTGCTTTACTGACTATCTAGTATTTAGTTTTTCTCTTTCTTCTGAAGTCAGCTTTAGCAGTTACTTTTTAGAAATCCAGTTGACATAAGCTGTCTAATATGTTGATAAATAAAGTGGTTTACACTGGTTCAGCCCAAGTTTCAGGTATAACATAATAGCATATTGGGGCTTGGACAATAGGGAGGGTAGAGCTTGGGGAAGGGTGGGGGGGGGATACAAAATTTGAACCCAAATAGAACTAGTACCATAGAATCCTATATCCTGGAAATCAGACTAAAAGGTGGAACCCTCAAGCAAACCTTATAGGAAGCACCTGAATTGAAGAGACCTGGAGAGAGTGAGATAAAACCTAACCTGAAATTTCTCCTGTTTCTCTTTCTTCTCTGGCTTTTTCTTTTTTCTTTTACCTTGGCACTGGCCTGTAATTCCCTGTACCAGGATGTGGTCTATATCCTCAATGAGCTGTTGATCAGAGAGACCTACTAGATCTCCCAAAACAAACAAGTCAGAGTTTGTCAGAGCACTTGATTATCCACCAGAGGTTAATGGTAAGACCCTACTGCTGAAGACACCAATCACTGTCAGCATGGACACTAGAGAGACCTGGTTGGAATCCAGAGGAGAGGCAGTCCTCAGATAATTAGCTCATCTAGTGCTGGAAGGCACTGCATGAGCTACCAGGGGAAAGTGGCCAACATCTGTCCAAGGAACTCAAAGTCTAAGCACTCAGAAGCAAACAACCTGGCCTGAAGTTCACACAGTGCAATAGTGGCACACAGCCATAGTGGGTAACCAACTGATCTTGGACTGGCTAACAGACCCACTCAGTGGAAAGGAAATCATATCTGGAACTGGGAAGCAAGTCAGAATCATATCCAGATAATGATTCTACTTTCCATTGTCAAGCTCCCACTAACTTTAGACTATAAAAGTGTCTAAACCCTTGTAATTCTCTCCAAATTAATAATGGTTATCCCATTTAACTGGCACTGACTTAACTCTCCCCTGGAGAATCTGCTTCTCTTTTTCAGATGGGAACTGGACCTGAGGAGACACGCCACCCTGGTCCCAGCTGAAACCACAAAGGAACTAGGGAAATGAGCAAGAATGCTGCTCTCTTAGTTAAATTGATATCAGGATAAGGGTAATGGAGAAAGATACTGGGGACACTCAATACCTAACAAACCAGACATCTAAATGCTCCTAAGTACCCATCAGTGAAGTAGACTTAAAATTCTCCTAGCATGGCTCAGGGAATTTTGCAGAAAAGGGGGTGGAAAGATTGTTAGAGCCATAAGGGACATTTTGCACAGAGACATTGCCTCTCTCCCATAACTGACTGCTGCCCCCATAGTGCATGACCCACAATCCCCATGGAGTTGACCTGCATTCCCAATGAGGAAGGCTTCTTCAGAGAATGGGCAAGAGGAGGGAAGAGATGGTACCAACATGAGATGTTTACATACAAAATATGTCCCTATCTAATAAAAATAATTAAAAAAATAAATAAAAATATGAAGTTAATCAAACAAAGGAAAAATAAAGTGGTTTACAATACCATCTTACTAACAACTTAATTTCTGTAACATTTGTATGTAATTTCCTCTCCTTTATTATTCTGAATTACTTGTTTATGATTTATCCCTTTTTACTTGGTGCTCATTTTACAAGTTTGTTACAAAGAACCAAAATTTGGGCTAGAAGAATGGCTTAGCACTTAAGGCATTTGTCTGCAAAGCCAAAGGACCCAGGTTCAATTCCCCAGGACACATGTTAGCCAGATGCACAAGGGCTACACGTGTCTGGAGTTCATTTGCATTGTCTGGAGTCCTGGCCTGTCCATTCTCTCTCTCTCTTTCTTCCTCTTTCTCTCTGTCAAATAAATAAATAAAAATAAAAATATTTTTTAAAAAGAACCAAAATTTGACTTTGCTGAGCATTATGATTATGAATTTGTTTTTATTAGTGATATCAGTGAATATCTTTCATCTTGCTTTCTTTGGAAATAATATGCTTTTGGAAAAATTTTAAAGGTGAAGACCTTATTCAATGTTCTGCTTTCCTTCTTATACAAAATGAAGATTTAAGATTATGAATTTCTCCTATGCATTGCCATGATACTACTCATGGGGTTTTCTCTGCAGAGATTTCATGAATGAATAGTTCTACCAATTAGTTTTTTTAGGCTGGTATTATAACATTTATTTAATGCTATGGGTTAATAGAAATAGCAAAGAACCAAATAATTAAGATGCAAGCAATGTAAAATCTCAGCTAAATCCAAGAAGTGTCTAATGTAGTCATTCATTAGCTATCTAAAAGCCCAAGAAAGACAAGATATCCAATATAATAAAGTACTGCAAAATAATTGCTAATTTTCAGTTATCAAAGTGTGGCTTTTGCATTTTGTATCCTTTTCTCAATCAACAAAAAATTTAATGCAATACCAGTAAAAATTCCAGCATCATGTTTCACAGAGATAGAGAAAATGATCTCAAAATTCATGTGGAATGGCAGCAGGCCTCAGATAGCCAAATATATTCTCAGCAAAAGAAACACCTCTAGAGGTATCACAATACCTGTTATAAAGCTATTATGCAAAGCCACAGTAACAAAAGCAACATGGTACAGGCATGAAAGCAGAACTATAGATCAAAGGAATAGAATTGAAGACCTGGCCCTTATGTCAAGTAGCTACAGCTACTTGATGTTTGACAAATGTGCCAATAATGTAGACTGGAGAAAAGACAGCATCTTCAACAAAGGGTGCTGGAAAAATTGGATGACCATATGTAGAAAAATGAGACTAGACCCACTCATCTTGCCATACACAAAAATCAACTCCAAATGGGTTAAAGACCTCAATGTAAGACTCAAAACTCTTTAACTCCTAGAAGAAAAATAGGAGGAAGGGTCCATGATATGGGAGTGGGAAGGACTTCCTGAACAATACCCCAGTAGCCCAGGAAATTAAATAATCATTCAACCAATGGGATCTCATGAAACTAAGAAGCTTTTACACAAACAAACATACCATAAACAATGCTAATAGATCACCCACAAAATGGAAGAAAATTTCATCAGCTATACCACTGACAGAGGCCTAATATCTAGGATCTACAAAGGACTCAAAAAAAAAAAATTAAACAATCCACTGAAAAAAATGGGGTAAAGAACTGAATAACTGAATAACTGAATAGGGAGTCCACAGAGAAAGAAATACAAATGGCAAGCACACGCTTAAGAAAATGTTCATCATCCCTAACCATTAGGGAAATGCAAATGAAAACAACTATGAGATTACACCTTACTCCAGTAAGGATGGCCACCATTAAAAAAATTCAAATGACAACAAATGTCGGTGAGAATGTGGGGAAAGAGGAACCACTATGATTGATTTCCACTTTGGAAATATATATAGAATATGAATACAATGAATATAGAACTACCAACAAACCCAGGTATTCCCTACTGGGAATTTATCCTAAATGTTCCATGCTTCACTACAGAGGAATTTGATTAACCACGTTTATAGCTGCTCAATTTATAATAGCTAAGAACTGGATCCAACCCAGGTACCTATCATTGGACAAATGGATAATGAAGTTGTAGTGCATATACACAATGACATCCTACTCAGCAGTCTAAGAACAGATCATAGCAAACATACACAATCACAGAAAGACAAACATCACATGTTCTCACTCATCGGTAGTTCCTCACCTGGGTCAGCTTGAATTGGTGGCATATCAGATAGGCAACTTAAGGCCCAGACAATAGGGATAGAAGGGTTTGGGGGCAAGGGGAACAGGGTGAGTGGGGGAAAATAAACACAAATTAAACCCAAAATGAATTGGTACCATAGAGTCCTTTTTACTTGAAGGTAGACTAAAAGAAAAGATATAACCCTGGAAAGTAGTATAGCAGAAGCCTTTGAACTGAAGGGCCCTGGAGAGGGTGGGATGAAGTCTAATTTTAAAAAGTGATGGCTCTAACCTGTAATCTGCAATACCAGAAATAGGTGTTACCCACATTAAGCTGTTGATCAGAGAGACATACAAAGTCCCCAAAACAAGACAGGCTTCTGTCACATCACTTGATTGCCCACCTGGGGTAAAAGGTAAGACCCTATTGCTAAAGACACCATATGCTGCTCGCACAGAACATGGAGAGGTCTGACTGGAATCAGGAAGACAGCCAGTCCCCAGATGGCCCATCTAGTGCTGGAAGGCACTACATGAGCTACTGGGGGAGAGTGGCCAGCAATGGTGTGCACCACCAGCGGTCTAAGCTGCTCAGAAGCCACCATCCTGACAAGAAGTACACACCAATGCATTGGTGGCACACAACTTTGGTGGGGAACCAAGGGCTTTCTGATTGGCTAAGAGATCCTCTCAGTGGAAAGGAACCCATATTTTGAACTGGGAACCAGGACTGAATCCTATGAAGACAAAGATTATGCTCTCCAATGCCAAGCTTCCTTTTAGACAAGTCTTTGTCTAACAGAAGGGCTACATCCAGCTAATTCTCCCCAAATTAATAATGCTTATCCAATTTAACCTATGCTGACTTTACTTTCCATTGCAGAATCTGTTTTTATTTTTCACAAGGTAGTGAGATCCGAGGAGATAAACCACCCTTCGCATCTCCATCAAGGCCTAGGTGAATCCCCAGAGGAAGTGTGAGGATGAGCAAGAGTGATGCTTGCATGGTGAGCCTGACAATCAGTGCCAGGGTGGAGACTGATGATGCACAACACCTACCAAAAGCAGAGATCCAGAGGCTCCTAAGAGCTCATCACTGAAGTAGACTTACACCCAACAAGTCTCAAGGAATTTTGCGAAAGAGGGGTAGAAAGATTGTAAGAGTCACAGTTTGGGATGTCATGCCCAGAGGCACTACCTCCCTCCAATAACTGACTGTGGCTCCCACTACCCCATGCAGAATACCAGCAACCCTGCTGGGGGGAGAGGAAGGCTGGGGAATGGGGGAAAAATGATAACAACACATGATGTTTCCATACAAAATACATTCTTAATAAAAAAAAAGAAAATGCATTATGTATGATGCTAATGGTTTGAAATTTTGAGATATGAGTTATGATTCAGTATGTGATCAACATTTATGACAGCTCATTGTCAACTTGATTAGAACAGTAATCAAGTAAGATATGTAGCCCTTGGGCAAGTCTGTGAGGTCCTTTCTAGAATGGATTAGCTGAGGGAGGCATGAGTTCCCCAAGAATGGCCAGCCCTTCTTGTGGCAGCCTATATAAAAAGAGGTTCCAGAAAAATGCAGTGCCTTTGGCCTGGCTACTTACTGGTGAGTATATCTACCCTGGCACTGCCCTATTTCAGTGATGTTGGAACCCAGCTTCTTCAGCCTTCAGTAAAGACTGAAGACCAGAAACTCTCCAGGAATCCTCCAGGCTATCAGTGTCTGCTGAGACAGTTGGTCTCATGGACTGGGCAGCTACTAGGTTCTAAGCCTTCCCACTGTGAAAATAGCCACTGCTGGACTGTCCCAGCCTGTACTATGCAAACCAAATAAATCATCTTAATAACATACACTCACTCTATTTGTTCTGTTCCTCTAGAGAACCTTGACTGATACAGTATTGATGCAAGTTCCATATAGTCTTAAGAAGAATATGCTTTTTGTTGCATTCTACATATGCTCATTAATATAAGATAGCACATTTAAGCTTTATGTCCATAATTGCACCACATAAAAGCTACTGAAAACATGTGTGCAAAATGTTTGACTAGGATAGTGAAATTGCTTAATTCTCCATTCAGTTCTTACAATTTTTTCTTTGTTTATTTTGATAGGTGTGTGTAATCTAGAAGTTTCTATATTCCCAGTGAGTTTAATATTGATCGTGAAATAGTGACTAAATAATTTTTCTACAAAGCGTGTATTCTTCAGTGCCCAAAGTCATGCTCTTTGGCATCATAAAGAGCTATGAATAGCAGTTTCATTTCTTTTTTAAACCTTCAGTAAGGCAGCAGCTACAACTGTGATTGTTGATGGGTCTTTGATAAGATTCTATCTGTTATGGATTCAGAATATTTCAGAAATAATGCTGATTTGGTAGTGTACTTCATGCAAAGAGCAATAAAATTGAATCAGAATAAAAAACACTATCTTATTTATCTTGCAACAAGAACTGATCTATAGTGTGTGTGCGCATGCGTACAGATGTGCAGATGTGGAGGTCAGAAGACAACTTTTGAGTGTTGGTCCTTGCCTTCCTCTTCTTTTTCTGAAGCAGGGTCTATGTTTGCTTACCATTTTGTTTACCATGCTATCTAGCCCATGAGCTTTTGGGAGATTCTCCTGTCTCTACTTTCCATCTCACTGTAAGTGTGCTGGGATTAGAGATGACTGCTATGGTAAGTGACTTACACTTGGACAGCAAGCACTTTATACTGAGCCATCTCTTCCCTCCCTGTATTGGCTTTTTCTTAATAGCCAGGAATGCATATCTTTAGCTTTGTTAGGGTTATTTAGGGGTAATTCACCCAAAGACATGGGAGTGGAGTAGGAATCCACTTCTGGCCTTTAGGATTTTGAAGAGTATATGAGAATTTTTATTTTTTAATTTTTTTTTTTTTTTTTTTCGAGGTAGGGTCTCACTCTGGTCCAGGCTGACCTGAAATTAACTCTGTAGTCTCAGGGTGGCCCTCATGGCGATCCTCCTACCTCTGCCTCCCAAGTGCTGGGATTAAAGGTGTGCGCCACCACGCCCGGCTGAGAACAACTTTTAAAATTAAGTCCAAGTTCATGCTGTGATACACAATGTTGGGATCTCTTTCCTTCCAGCTTGTTCTCCTGCAATGGAGACTCTTGTGCTGTGTAAATACCATGTAATTTTACCTTCCTGTCCATCAATGAATAGAGGTTGCAGACTATTGAGCCAAACAGGGTCAAGGAAATTTGAAGGTGGGATTAAACATTAGACAGCATGTAAACATGGAGAAGGATGCTGATTCATCATTCTTGTTCATCTATCAGGTGTAAGAACAAAGGAAAGAGGCCATCTTCAGAATGAAGACTAACATATGGGGGAAGCAATGTGGTTTTAGCGATAGAAGAGGAAGTCTTGGATTCTTGGTGTCAGTAAAGGTTCAGTTCTAGTCTCTGATACCTAGCTCCTCCACTTTTATTACAGATACTCTAGTGTCCCTGGAGGTAGTAAACCTCCCTTTCTGGTTTAGGCTATTAAAATTTTTGTTCTTGCTGATCTGAAATGCCACTTTGCATCCAGCTATATAAGGCAAAATTCCAAGCAGTGGGATGGTGTTGGGACCATTTCCAGGCTGGGAGTTTTAGTCTATGAAGCATCTGAAGAGTCCTTTACAGGGGACAAGTTTTGAATACAGAATGATGGTGGTGCCACCCCACAACTCTGAGCATCATGTGCATTCCTGTATAAATCACGAGCAATGTTAGTTCAAACTGAGTTTGGTGCCAAATACATTTATTGAACTTTAAAGAAACTAAGCATAACTCAAAGAAAACATTTTCCTAATTATGTGATAAAAATGGTTAGAATCCACATTGTATTACAAAGCACATTCTGGTTATTAAATTCGTGGTAGCTTCTAAAATTGTTCCACTGTTGATCCACAGAAGGACATATTCAGAATCCAGAGTATATTAGCAGTATAGCACTTTTTTGAGTAAAAAGGCAAGTTTGACCCTGATAAAAAGAAAAGAAGATGATTATAATGAAAATTCAAAGATTCTTTTTTGTTGTGGGGGGATAGAATGGGAAAGTCACACAACTTTCAACGGAAGAACTAATTTCAAGATTTATCACTGTCTGTCTGTCTATCACTGTCTATCTATATATCATCTATCATCATGTTCTGTGTATCTGTTATTTCTGTAGATTCAAATTAGAAATAGAATCTATAGGCAGATTGTATCTATGTAGATAATCATTTACCTCAGAGATCTGGAAAGTAGCTCTATATAAACACTTTGGTTTTATGTAATCTATTCTTTAATATTCAGAAATTAAGTGCTGAGGCTATAGAAAGTCCATAAATTTCATTGGCATTTTCCTGTCCTTTAGCCATCCATGCTTTCCTTTGACTATGACTAGAGTTTCCCATTCTCCCTGCCATCTGCCAGAGAAAGGCAGAATTCAAAAAAGGTAAAGAGCACAGAACTTTACCCAAATGCTTGGATTGACCCATGCAAAAGTTTTGTGATCTCTCTCTGTACCTCAGCTTATTCCTGCATTAAGGAAGATTGACACTAGAACTTGTAATATAGACTGCTATGGGGAGCTAATGAACTAACACGTGTAAGGCCTGACATGGAGTAAGCACTAGAGTTAGCACTGATGAGTACTCTCGCATGGTTGGTGCCTTCTATGGTCAAGCTTGATAGATCTATTGGCACTAACTTGGGATGTACCTTAGGAAAGGTACTCACCTGGAACCTCCTCAGCAAAATAGGTTGGGAGCCCCTGGCACATGCCAGCAATCTTTGTCCCAAATCTGCTCAAATCCTCCATTTTGTTAGGATTGATGGAATACATCAGGTCCTTGGGAGATGGTCCTCTGGGCTCTTTACCTTGAAGCTGAGTGTGCAGAAGAAGAAAGTAAAGGAAGAAAGAAAGAAAGAAAGAAAGAAAGAAGGAAGGAAGGAAGGAAGGAAGGAAGGAAGGAAGGAAGGAAGGAAGGAAGGAAAGAAAGAAAGAAAGGGAGGTGAAGGGAAAGAAAAAGAGAAGTGATGAGAGCCAAGTTCAGGGGTGTGTTTATTTGAAGGGGTATGAGGACTATGGATATTTCTTAGCTACCACTTTTTGTAACCCAGGAGCCAATTCTAGCTGTGAATGTGTCAGTCTTTCTAAGTCTCTAAGGGAATTAGATGGTTTGAAACCTCAGATGTTCATAAAAACAGAAGTCTGAAGCTGAGTTTATTTTAAAACTTGGACCTCATTTGTTTACCTAAGATACTTTTGGGGTTGGGCTATGTGATAATTCCTGAGAATGTACCTTTTTTATTTTTCTACCTTGTCAATGGAAGCTATCCATTTATTGGCTATAGGAATATAAACAGGCAATGTTTTTGGTAAAAACATTCCTATCTCCTCCTATCCACTACAACTATGGTTTACAGATAAATTTAGGACAATCAGTTACATTTGAATTTCATGTAGCTAATAAATCATTTTCAGTGTAAGAATATCCCAGGTATTACACAGGACATACTTATACCTTAAAAATCTATTATTTGTCTGAAAATTCTAACTTAGCTGGATATCCTCCTTTTTTGCAAATATTGGTAAACTTGACTATTAATCACAGGCTAATGTCCTTGAAGTCCTGAGGGCTTGACTCCACTCTGTAGAGTGAGCCAGAGCCTCTTTTATGGTGGCAATTGCCCCTTCCCACTCAGACAATTTCATGTTCTTCCCTGTGTGCCATTTACTACAACAGAGATTCTGACATATTGTCCCCAAGAGGGAATGAGTGTGATCCATGCATTATTACAAAAGGGGCCATGAGACCTCTCATCCCAAATAAAGACTACTTTTTACCTTCTTCTCCTTGACCAGTGCATCAAGGGCTTGAATGGAGGGCATGACATCCTTGTTCATCTTATGCACAATGCAGGTCTTCTTGGCAAAGAGTCTGGTTGCAGCAAAGCTCTGTTAAAGGAGAGAGAACACATGACGTGTATGTTCCCCAGAGCTTTATCACAAGACAATTCCACCAGCAAAGGGAAATGGAACTCTAGGATCATGATGAGCTAGGACATGCACACTGAATCTGGTTGTCTTGTATTCATGTCTATGACCAATATGCTGTGGATGAATTCTTGCAGGGCAGAGATGGAGAACCTGACTCATCCCCTTGATTTGAGTCTAGCATGATAGGAAGTAGTCTATGTATGCCTCTTCAAAGCTGTTGCAATTTTGTCTCCTTTGCTCCTCCTTACATTTTCAGGAAGCATGTAGAACAGAATTTTCTAATTGATCAGATAATAAAACTGAAACAATATAGTTTGCTTTTAGAAGCACAAAAATACAAAATTAGTCATTGTAGAGGAGTGAGGGTCAATTGGTGTTTGTCCTCTTACCAATTAATATCATCATTTACAATTTCTTTGGTGCTTTTGAGTTACAGCTGAAACATTAAGTTTATAAAATCCTTTCTGAAGCTCTCTGCAGGTAAGGGCAAAGGATGTTTATATTTGCCTTATTGCCCTGCAATTCCTTGAACATAGTTTATCCTTACTGTCCATTGGATTCACCTTTAACTGATTGTGTGACACTTCTTTTCTAGGGAACAAAACTGGATGAACAAAACAGTTGCTTTCACTAATAGCTGATATGCTCAGGCAAAGTTAGAATTTATTTTCATTTTTTAATGGTTGACAGGTTCTGCCCATCTTTGCAGAGAGGAGCCTGCATATTAGTTACCTACATTTTCGTAATCCCAGAGGGCGTTCCAGGAGTCCCAGCCATTATTATTGTCAACATTGGCCACGTTATGTTCATTGTTGACGCTCACTGACTGTTGCCCGCTTCCTGCCACGTTGTTATCATCACTGATGTTGATATTCTGAGGTTCATGAGAAATGTAGAATGACTTAAAAATACATTTCTTTGCAAATTCATTTGGGTAATATCCTTTAACAAGTGAGACTTACATAATCAGCAAAACCAGGAACTATGAAGAGTCCAAGGAGTCCAATAACGATCATCTGAAACAACAGATAACATGGACTGCAGTTACTAGGCAGGACAATAGTCAAGCTTATTAAATATATTTACTAATTTTACCTATATGTTGAGTTGTATTTTCTTCTTTCACCTTATATTTTTAGCTGTAGACAGTTCCAATGATGATAATATAGAATTGATTAATTATAACTATATCAACATACATATAGTTTTATAATTTCAAATAGACATTATTAATGGTTGATTAATAACTTTTCAAATGAATATATTCATAGTATAAAAATGGCCCTAAAATTCCTGAAAAATCACATCTTAAAACTAATCTATTTTCTTCTGTGGTCTTGGATACTTTCCTCTTAACAGAAGAGAAATGCTCTTACTATTCTTCTTAATTAAAAGTTTACATTATTTTTTATTATTTTGAGAAAGGGTTAACATCAGTTTCTCAAAAGTTAGATGTATAAGAAAATTTGAGAACATGTAGTATGATGTCATCTTGTACACATTAGGAAAGAACAGAGAGGTCAATGGCATACAGCCATTCTCGGCAGAAGTAGGAGGGAAGGGAAGCCTTTGGCAGGTGTTTGGAGTTCTCCCTGCTTTTGTGCAGCCTCACTGCTTTAAAGAAGGCATTTATAGACCATATTTTACAGTTATAACCCCTTTATGAAGCAGTTTGCCATCACAAACTCAGGTGTGGAGTAATGCTGACACCAAAAGGTATCCACATGATTCTGTCCCCCCTTTTTTTGTTTGTTTGTTTGTTTTGTTTTTGTTTGTTTTTCGAGGTAGGTTCTCACTCTAGTTCAGACTGACCTGGAATTCACTATGTTGTCTCAGGGTGGCCTCGAACTCATAGCAATCCTCCTACTTCTGCCTCCCAAGTGCTGGGATTAAAGACATGTGCCACCACACCCGGCAGATTCTGTCCCCTTTGTACCCTGCTATCAGAAATGGTACCAGGAGCAGCCTGGTAGAGCCTTTGGGGGTGAGGCTCCACATGATACTCTTGACATCTGTTTGAAGCTACAGGAGAGAATCTGCTTTATCTTCTTCACCAGACGCTTTCCCAAAGAAATACTGGGACAGGGCCCAAGGGAGACCTTTCTTATTTGGATCCATTTTATAACAAGAATTCAAAAAGCCTCTTACCCACTGGTTTGGATAATAAGCTTTCAGTCTGGCCTGAACATGCTCAGGAGTTTCATTCAGTAAAGGGGAAATCAAGGATGAGAAAGATCAGGCACTTAGAAACCAGTTGGGGCTTAGAAACCACTTGGTCCATGTAGAAACCCAAATCAGGTGATATGGAAGGTAATTTTAGTGTAAGATGCCCTACAGCAGTCTAATTCCAGTACAATTTCACTGTTCTGTGTAGTTGTTTATAAAGGCTGTAATTCTATCAGAAGGAAAGAGTAACATTTTTTTTCAAAGTTTTCCATTATGGTAATAGTGCCATAAGCAGCAGACTTCCTTACCCCAATATTAGCAGTCTCTAGTGATAAGGTCATAAGTTCCAAATAAAAATCTGACTTACTGTGAACTTCATAGTCTCAGCAGTGTAGTGGAGCAGAGGAGCAGGCAGGTATGGACATGACACACAGCCCTCTCATATTTGTACCTGACCAGCTTTGCTCAAAGTAGGTGTGTTTGGGTGGAGTCAAGGATTTATCTCTCCCTTTCTTGTATCTGAACCATGACCTAGGTCCTTGAAGCCTTTCAAAATCACTGCCTGGTTAGCAAGGCACTTTGACAAGGAGTTGATCTGGCTCATGACCTCCTGAAATCCAAGGTATCTTAACAAACTCAATGGATTTGTGATAACTTCTGATCTAATCAAATATATTGACAATGCTCAGATTCAGGTAAAGAATAATCCCTAAAACCAAACACCACCACAGATGTAATCTGTGTGCATACCTGGCCTGCCAGATATCAGTTCTTATAGGACTGTGGGAAAAGTTTCCTCTCCTTACCTTTTCCTGATCCTATTGTATGTTTTGCTTGGTAAAAATATGAATTATGAGCTACTCTCACCAACATTCCCAAGGTCCTCACTCATCAACCATTTATCCTGTTAGAACCCAGTTGGTAGTTTTCAGCACTTCACACTATACATGGAATTAGTTACTAATCCTTATCATTACATCTCAGAAATGTCTCTCAGCTCAGGCCTTGGCCATGGCTTTCCCTGATAGACTTTCTATGGTTGTATGATTGGTCATCCTTGTAATGACTATCTTAAATTTTAGTGTGTTTTCCCACTCCCTCCACCCCAGGTTTGCCCTTCTAAAGCATATGATGTGAATAGAACTTTACCATGCTTAGAAACTCTCACTGGCAGCCTTCAAGGTGGAGTTGAAGCTCACTAGAATGTTATCCAGTGTCCTTCCTAATGAAGGTTCTAGCTTCCCCAAATTTCTGTCCTGGATGTCAGGCGCCTGTATTCCAACCACCCCAGACTTCCATGGTCGTGGAACATTCAAGATGTTTCACACCCCTGTGTCTTTGTACATGCTGTCTCTTGTCCTGGACTATTACCCCTTGCTTTTCTTTAGTTGGAAAATTGCTATTGATTTCTCAAGTCCCAACTCCAATACTGCTATCTTTACCACCTCTTCTCCATCTCTCAGATAGAAACTCCTTCAATGTCTCTTGGAGATAGCAAAAAACTCAGTGTCTTTTTATTTGCTTCTGGAATATAAAACTTAAAGAGATCATATTATATAATGTGATATAACATATAATAATATAGAAAGTTTTGCCACTGAAAGGAAGTAGAAACTGTGATTTGGGCAAACAAGTAAATATTTAAAATAACCTTAGAAGTGAATTAAAGCTTAAGGTTTTTCCTGCTTTCTTCTACAGAGTGAAGTTGTAACTCAGATTTGCTAAAGAGGAAAACCAGTTCATTGATTACCGATGTACAGATTTCTACAATTGTCCTCGAGAGTATGGACTGGAGCTGAAGGGGCTGCATGGTTCTCAAGCTTGGCTCACTCACAATGTCTCTTCCAATATGCTGCTATATGTGGATTAGAGCTGTTAGAGTAAAACTTGGCGCATGTTTTTAATTCATCCACAAGACAATTCAAACTCATTCTTTAGCTGTATAAGGCCAATAATCATGGGGCTAGGGACAGATACATATGATGAGGCATCTGCTTTAGAGACCGTCATTGTACCACAAGGTAAGAGTGGACAGCAAAGGATCTAATTTTAGATCTAGTGTGTAGATTTTGAGTCACAAGCTTGGAACACTCATGCAGCCTCCAACACACATTTATTTATTTATTTAGATAGAGAAAGAGAAAGAGGCAGATAGAGACAGAGAGAGAATGGGTGTGCCAGGGCTTCCAGCCACTGCAAATGAACTCCAGATGCATGTACCTTGTGCATCTGTCTCACGTGGGTCTTGGGGAACCAAACCTGAGTCCTTTAGCTTTGCAGGCAAGTACCTTAATCACTAAGCCATCTCTCCAGCCCACATTCTTAATGTTATACTTTCCCTAGGACTCCAGGTGGCATAAGCTAGGGTGGATCTGTGAAATGTTCATGTGGTGCATGATCATGACAGATAGGAGGGGGGGGAGAGAGTGGGAGGGAGAGGGAGAGAGAGGGAGAGAAAGAGGATATTATTTAGAGCCTTTTAGAGAAGGAAAATTTCCATTCATATGTCAAGTATGCTGGGAAAAAAAGTCTTTAAGGAAACAATCTGTACCAGGTGGTGACATCCAGATTCTCCTAAATTCAAATGTCCTAAGCCTTGTTGTGTTCCTTTTTTTTTCATTTTTCCCTAGCACCATGAGCCTCTCCCTGCCCAGAGAGGAGTCCTTCTTAGAAAATTCTGCCACTGAGAATGCACTTGGATTTGAAATCCTACTAGGGAGCTGATTAGAACTAAGAGCCAGGAGACCTAGATTCTGTTCTTCCTTCTTTCCATGAGTCATTTTTAATTTTTGCTGTTTATTTTTATTTATTTATTTGAGAGCAACAGATAGAGGGAGGGAGAGAGAGAGAGAGAGAGAGAGAGAGAGAGAGAGAGAGAGAGAGAGAGAGAATGGGCACACCAGGGTTTCCAGCCACTGCAAATGAACTCCAGATGTGTGCACCCTCTTGTGCATCTGGCTAATGTTGGTCTTGGGGAATTGAGCCTCAAACTGGGGTCCCTAGGCTTCACAGGTAAGCGCTTAACTGCTAAGCAATGTCTCCAGCCCCTGTGAGTCATTTTTTCTTCCTCTGGTCTTTAAATTTCCTATGGGTAAAAGAGAAGAAGTTCTTTACACACTATTATTATCCACTTAGCTCCCAAGTCAGAAGCCTTTGCCTATAATTTGTGGGGTAGATGAGTCTCCTGGCTAACCTGGGTGGTAGAAAGTTAACATTTGCCTCCAAACTATAATGACACTGACAAATTAAAGAATGAGTCATCCAAGTATATCTTGATGAGTAAAATGAGTTTTCTAGGGATCAGTTATGGAATGGTAGAGACAACAGATGGATGCATTTTGTAGAAATTTCCACCTCTAATCAAATTTCTGGAATCAGTCATGCTGCCATTAGGCTACAAAACCAGTCACCAGTCAAATCCCTATTTTATATGCCTTCATATCTAAAGCAGAATTATTACAGACATGGGCTCAGGCTACCTAATGTGAAGACATCAGAAGTAACTATGCACTCAGACAACATAAGCCAATGACAAAGCCAGACATTAGGAAAGTTATACTTTTCACCTATAGTAAAGATTATTTGCTTTGTTGTAGTCTAGCATGTAGAGCACAGAAATGTTAGATTGCTGCATGATGGAGTCACCCTGACTAGGATCAAGAGGACTTGTTTCATTATAGTGAAACTGTGTGTGCACACATGCAAATGGATACCAACCTTCTCCTCAATTCTGGTATTATTTAAGGTCAAATGTCATCATCAAAGGTTAATCTGCTGTTCCCTGCCACCCTATGAGCTGTGTTCATATGTTTCCTGTCTTTTCATGGGAGGAAGCCATGTTAGTGTTTTTGTCACCTCCATAGGGCTTAGGGCATGCTGACACATACATGGTGCTTACTTGGCCCCTCTATCTCATTTGGAATAGCCTAAAGTTGATGAGCTAGGTAGAGGACACAAAATGGATTATATTTATCCATTTCTGGGTTTAGTGACACACTGAGGGAGTCTTAGGTGACAGTGCATAGTGCCCTAGGATTAGCGTGGGACAAGTCATCTCATGGGTAAATAGGGTCTGCCCTGCCCAAGGAGGTTAATACTGGGCCATTCTCCAGGCAAGGGCCTATCATCACTTTATCTCCCAGTGTGTACACCCAAGGCTTCCTTTTAGCCCACACCCTGCCTGCCATGTGAACTAAGTGAAAACTCCCTTTCTCTGGAATAAATGAGATATATTCCATGTACACCATGGACAGTTGGGCCCTGAAAGGCCCAGGCATGAGGCCTAGTGGAACTTCCTGAGCCTAGCTAAAGTTTGGCGACCTGTCTCTGGCCAGCTATGACTCAGCAAGACACCTAATGGCTTCTAGCCTGCTACCTCTGCATGGCAATTGTAATTACCATTTCAATAGTTACAGTTTACTATTGGCCCTTACCTCTTCCCCCATCCTAAAATCCCCACCTTCGTCCCCAACATGATATAGGCAACTGCTCAGAGTAATAAAGCAAGTTGTTCCTGCATGGAAAAGACTCCGGACTCAGGGTGGTTGGTTTTTCTCCGGTGGCCAGGAGAGGTTTCTGAGTCATCTGATGCTCATCATCTTCCTTCAACCCCTAGGGAGGAACCAGCAGGCCTGGTCCTTCCCTCGGCACTACCTGACCGGGAAGAAACCCCGCAATGGACCTAGAGGAGATACAGAGCTTTCACACAGAAATCAGGCTTTCTGTATACTTTGAGTTTTCCCTGTGAGTGGAAGGGGACATTTACCTATAGAATACATCTCCATCAAGGAGGATAGATTTCCACTCGGGAGTCTCTCTGCTATATGGGCCAGCTAGTTATTAAATCTTTAAAGTCTTTAGCAATCTTGTCTTCTCTTGAATTCTTCCCCTATTTTCTGATATTTAGGACTTAGCTAGCTTTGTCCAACTCACAAAAATTACAATACTGTGAAATATGTGTTTGAGGACTGGGAAGATGGCTCGGTGGGCAAAAGCACTTGCTGATAATCTGAGTTTAGAACCCCAGAACCCTCATAAAAGCTGGACACAGGAGCAAGCATCTATAATTCCAGCACACCTGTGGTGAAATAGAAGGAGGAGACAGGAGAATTTCCTGAAACTCATGTGCCAGCTAGCCAGGCTATTGCAGTGGTGAACTAGAGACCTTTCCTCAAGCAAGGTACAAGGTGAGGACCAATACCTGAGGTTGTCCTACTCTGACCTCCACATTCTCAGAGTGGCACCCATACTCATACAACTCACATAAATAATTAACAATAATAATAATAATAATAATAATTGTTGAGTGAGGAAGCCCTGTCATTCAGAGATTTTGCTTCTCTCTCTTTGCCTTGGTTATTTCCCTGCAAAGCAAGGCACCAGTTTGATGGTTTTTGTGATGACCCCAAGTCAACTGTTCACTGAGAAATCTGAACACATTTCATTTCTCAGAAACTTTTACGCTTTTGTATCTTGGTCTGCCTGCCTATAGTTAAACCTGTAATGCCAGCCCCCAAGCCCTAGTGTTTGAGGGTGGCATACATGCATTGTACTCCCCGTACATACTGCAGTCAGGAATAACATGGCCAACAAACAGCCACAGGAACATGTAAAACAGCATGTTACTAACTATTGCAAGAAAGCTTTAATTCAAGAAAATCCAAACTTATTACATTAGTTGTTTGTATACAGGAGAGAAACCCTTTTCAAAGCACAACAAAGTTGAGGAGCTCTTTCTTAAGGCATCACTGATCTGTTTGTTCTGGGACCATTGCCTTCCAAACACACATACACACACATTTTGCCTTTATGCTGCTGCTTAAGCTTGTCCAATCACATTTTCCAAGCCTTCTGGATCTCATCAGAGGCAAGCAGTGATGTATCATACATCTGCACAGTTACCTTGAATATTGTAAGGAGGATTTGGAAATGTTTTGCCAAAAGAAGATCTCCTGAGTAATTTCATCATCTGTGTAGAAGATAAATAGAATGTTGGCCAATAGTCTCATTTTTCATCATCACAAAGAATGATTGAAACTGGCTGAGCACTTCTGGTTCTGAAAAAGTCTCTAGGAAACATGATGTGCCTGTGTGAGGAATGATGATCACAGTGATGGTGCACATTGCTTATAACTGCCTCGTGGCAGTTGGAAAGTAATATCACTACTCCCTGTCCCATCACTGTTACATCTTGCTCATTTGTAAGGAAGCAGTTTAGTGAGTTGTAGAACTCATGGATAAAGTGTGCTTATTCAGTCCTAGCCACCAGGTCTGGATGACTGAACCACTCATTGAAAGATGAGCTTTGGATTTGATTAGAATCCTAGTGCTAGAGTCACACCCAGAGTGGGCCAGGAGAGGACCCTGGGACCAGCCTATCTTCTGTAGCTTCCTGGCAGGTGAGGCCAAAGCGAAGGGCCTGTTGCTATAGTCCATGAGCGATGAAGCACACCTCTGTCCAGAAGCGCTGTTTTCTGCAGGGTCACTGATCAGAACTGGTTTCCTTTCTACAGCTCAAAGAGACCATGTGGACTCTATTATGTCTGGAAGGGCATGTCCTCAGATGAAGACACTGGATCCTCAGAACTGCCTCAGGAAACCCAGACTTCCTTCCATTATTCACCCATGCTCTCCTATCAGCGTACCCAGTCTCTAGTCCCTGAAAGTGCTCAATGAAACATCGTGCCCATTATCAGGAGTGCATTTTTCCTTGTTTGCACTGGACTTGAATAAAAGTCACCTCTCCTCATGTAGTCCAGGAAAGCTGTTTCAATTTGCTATTTAACAAGGGGCCACAGGGCCAGCAACCCTATGCTCATATTGAAAACCAACCAGTTAAAAGCAATCCACTGTGTTCTCTATGAGGCGAAGCCCTGTCTCATATAGTTGTAGTAGATTTAAAGGTGTAAATCTACCAATGCTCATACTATGAAGTCCTGAAATTTGCATGAAAGATGGTGCTGGCTTTATGGGCTTGGGACCAGGGTGGTCCTCCAGGGCTCATGCTCTCGTGCAGGAAGGGTCAAGGGACACACGTGTGCATGCGCACGCGCACACAGACACAAACACAGATACTTTAGATATTGGCAACTTACCTGACAAATATGTCTCCACCCGAGGAACTGTGACATCAAATAAAACCTACCATCACAGGCTGAGAGAGACAGGAGAGATACAGCTAAAAAGAAAAAGAAAAGCTGTTAATTTCTGCTCTTTTAACAGGGGTACTGCATTTCCATGTTGCACTGGGATTATACAATATGCCCTGAGGGGAGCTGAGACATATGAATAAGATAGGTACCAAAGTGTGGTAATAGACAGGTCCTGGGGTAATAAGACAAGGTCCCAGCGGCCTTATAACTTGCCTGTGGTCATATGGCAGGTAAGAATGCAATGACTAGTTCACACAATCTTTTAACCCATGCTTTTTCATTCATGCCCCAGAGCTTCTCCACATGACCTGAGGCATAAACTGCAGTGGTCACAGAAGCTGCATGCCTCAAACAGACCTTTGCCTGAGCCCTTTGGACCAGAGTGACAGGATATACAGAGGGGAGGTGCCTCTTCTGCCTGGAGGAGCAGCAGAGTTGGTCAGTGGTTCTGGGGAGACCTCCTTATAACATGATAACATTTTACTTTATGGCCATTAACTATTTCATTCAAAGTACAGAAAAATGGGGTATAAATTCTCAACTTATTAAAAACCAGTCTTCTACACAGTGAGCTGGAGGCATTACAGGGATATAGGCTTCAACAGCAGCCATCTGAACCTGCCCTTTCTCTTTGCCCAAGGCTTCCCAATGTGTCTTGGGGTTCCTTGTTCTTCTCCACACCCACATGTTTCAACAGCCTACAGCTCCTCCCACTAAATTAATATTTTAGTTGGTGCCCATGGGTGTTTCTCTAAAAAAGCAATCTCATTAACTTTTGTATAACTGACACACCTATAAATGTGATTTAGGCTCTTCTTAAGGGACTATCAGGCACGTATAAAGGGAGGTATATAAACATACACATCTACTTTTAAAAGGTGGTCAATTTCATGAGTCACCTTAAAATGGACAGAATGCACATGTAGATGTTGTCTGGGGCTTCTCTTATCTATTCACATGAGCATTTCTTATTGCAGAAATCATATCCCTTGTATGTATACCTCCTGCACTGACATCATTAGGGCTCAATAAAGGACTACTTCAGTAGAAATTATAATATAAAATGGATTCTATTGTGTTGATCTTTCCCTCAAATCAATGGGAGGTCAGGCAATTTCCTGCAGACCCCGTTCTGTCTTCTTGAGTGAGAATAGAGCTAGAAAACCTTGGACATGTGATAGCATTGGAGGTATTCAGCCTTATTTATAGTCAGTCATCTATTTTTCAGTGACTGTTGAGATCTCTGCCACTGCTGTATTCACTCTAACTCCTCACCTACCTACTACTAAGCTATGGCAGTAGAAGGCATTAGGCTTGAACTGCCAAGTCTCCAGCTCTACTCTACCTACCTTCATGGAGTCCCTGACTTCCCCGCCGGGGGAATGCGTTCTTACCGCAGTGTTGCCAGACTGACATCTTTTCCTCACTTTCGCCTTTCTCCATCCAATAGCTTTCCTTTCTCTTAGACTTCCATTTTTTCCCCTTTCAGCTTGCTCCTTCATTTTGCTGCACATGGTCAAATTGCACGAATACTAAGAAGACAAAAATGAACTGAAAACCATTCTCACCTTTCTCAGAAACAGACTTTGTACCACATCCTTCACATCTCTCAAGAGCCACAAATTTTCTGATTCCACTTCCTAACTATCAGTCATAGCTCTCATTCTACTGCAGTTGGCATCAGGATGGGGAAAGGATATCTGGATGAAATAGGCCAGGCGGTGAGCTCAGCCTGGAATGGGTGATAAGGTAGCATCTTTTCAGGCCCACTTGGCCTACTTTCTTGCACACATTGACTGCTATTCCCCCGGTTTTTGAAGTCCTCTCCTCTTTTTGATTCTGTGGCATCCATTACTTCATTTCTACTTCTGCTGCTGCTGCCACCACCCCATCATCCCGCCAGTTGCTTCCATTGTTTCTTCTTGCTTCTGTCGGTGTTGACACCAGATTCCATCTTTGATCTTCCCTTTTACTCTGTGCCTTCTCACATCACATCACCTCACTCTGAGGGGCATTTGTGTCCATGACCACTCACATAATTTGCTCCTTTTCCTTTGTTCTCTCTCTGGTGTTTCAGTTATGCATATTTTATACACTTTAAAATGTCCACCAGTTTTGCCATTCCATCCCTTTATTTTTTTCACTGTATTCTCTCTGGTTTTGAGTTTGGGAAATTTCTATTGACATATCTCCAAGCTAGAAGTTCTTTCTTCCCTTGTCTATTAATGAACTCATCAAAAGCATTCATTTCTTTTAGTTTTAAATTTTTACTTCTAGGGCTGGAGAGATGGCTTAGCAGTTAAGTGCTTGCCTAAGGACCCAGGTTCAAGGCTCGATTCCCCAGGACCCACGTTAGCCAGATGCACAAGGGGGCACACGCATCTGGAGTTCATTTGCAGTGGCTGGAAGCCCTGGCACGCCCATTCTCTCTCTCTCTTTCTGTCTCCTTCTTTCTGTCTGTCGCTCTCAAATAAATAAATAAAAATAAACAAAAATTTATAAAAATTTTTTACTTCTAGCATTTCCTCTGGCTCTTTCTTAGAGCCACAGAGCATGCTAAAGAGACAGATCAAACATGACCAAACCTGAGGCTGTGATATACTGAATAACCAAGCTCAAAATCAAGTTAGCTTCAAACCAAGCCAGTTCATTAATTCTTAAGTGTGATGGTTTTTCTGTAATCTCTATTTATTCAAACCAAGCCATTGTCCTTAATTTTCAAACCTTCTGTTTTTTATGTAATTTCCATTTATTTAATGGCATTTTACACCACAAATCAATCAAGATAGGAACCTCAGCTACTCTCAGCTCTAATTCTTTACTCACTATCCTCCCAACTTAATTGCTCAGAGTATCCTTTAAATTCTTTTACTTTATTTTCAAAAGTTTACTGGGAACTGTAATATATGAACAAACTGTGATTAGGACATTTTCTCATCACTTATCTATCCACTTTTGTCTCTTCTCCCTAACCCCCATTGCACCAACGACTCCTCTTTCAAGGCAGTCCTTCCTGTGTTTTGTTGTCTCGTTCCTTTTGTCCCTCTCTGTGCTCTATATAAAATGTTGATGGGCTCAGAACAGTGCAGGTCTTGGCTATCATTAATCACTGTGGCCAAGGCTGCACCAGTTGATTGTTTCAGGAGAACAGGGCCCCAAAGTACACCTTCCCGCCCTATAGCTCTTGCATTCTTTCTGCCTGCTTTTTCTCAATGTTTGCTGACCCTTGCAGGGCATGTTAAAAATCTCCTTTAGGGGCTGGAGAGATGGATTAGTGGTTAAGTGCTTGTCTGTGAAGGCTAAGGACCCCAGTTCGAGGCTCGATTCCCCAGGACCCACGTTAGCCAGATGTACAAGGGGGTGCACACATTTGGAGTTCATTTGCAGTGTCTGGAAGCCCTGGCACATCCATTCTCTCTCTCTCTTTCTTTCCCTCTTTTTCTTTCTGTCTCGCTCTCAAGTAAATAAATAAAAACTTAAAAAAAGAAATCTCCTTTAGTGTTGAGATATCTTTTATTTTTTTATTTATTTTTCTGTTTTTTTTAAATATTTTATTTATTTGAGACAGAGAGGCATATAGAGTGAATGGGTGTGCCAGGTCCTCCAGCCATATCGAATGAACTCCAGATGCATGCTCCACCTTGTGCATCTGGCTTATGTGGGTACTAGGTGTGGTGGTTTGATTCAGGTGTCCCCCATAAACTTAGGTGTTCTGAATGCTAGGTTCCCAGCTGATGGATATTTGGGAATTAATGCCTCCTGGAGGGAGTATATTGTTGGGGGCGGGCTTATGGGCTTTAAAGCCAGTTTCCCCATGCCAGTGTTTGGCACACCCTCCTGTTGCTGTGGTCTACCTTAGGTTGGCCAGGGGGTGATGTCCACCCTCTGCTCATGCCATCGTTTTCCCCTGCCATCATGGAGCTTCCCCTCGAGCCTGTAAGCCAAAATAAACCTCTTTTTCCCACAAGCTGCTCTTGGTTGGGTGATTTCTACCAGCAATGCAAACCAGACTGCAACACTAGGGAATTGAATCTTGGTCCTTAGACTTCACTTGTCTGTGACCCAAATGAACCACTAAGCATCCCTCCATCCCTTGAACTATCCTTTAAATATCACTTTAATATAATAATCTAAAACTTTTTATGGTTAAAAATAAATTAATTGAAAGTTATTTAAAATGTGGAAAAATGTAATGATATCATTCTACTATGCAGAAATATTTACTGTTACTTTTTTAGGATGTTTCTATATAATTTTCCTTAAAACTTCTTTGACATGATTCATTTAGAAGTATGTTGTTATGTCTCCGAGTATTTTGGGATTTTCCAGTTATCTTTCTTGAGTTAATTTCCAATTTAATTCCTTTGCAGTCTAAGAATATACTTGATATGATTTCTAACCCAAAGCTGGGAAGGTAGGAGACAGGTAATCCCTGGGTCTTCCTGCCTAGCTAGTCTAGCTGAATTAGTGACCTGTAGGCTCAGTAAGAGATACTATTTCAAAAATAAATGTGGAGGGCTGGAGAGATGGCATAGTGGTTAAGGCACCTGCCTATGAAGCCTAAGGACCTGGGTTCAATTTCCCAGTACCCATGTAAGCCAGTTGCACATGGTGGTGTATGCATCTGGAGTTCATTTGCATTGGCTGAGAGCCCTGGTGCACCCATTCTCTCTTTGTCAAATAAATAAACAAACAAAAGTATATTTACAAAATTAAGGTGGAGAGTGACTAAAGAAGCCTCCTGACACCAGATTTCTGGCCCACCACATGTATGCATGTGTACATACACATGTAATCGAACACATAGAAACATGCATACATATACATGGAGCATACACATTAAAAACAGTAACATAAGTAAATAAATAAATAAAAGTTTTACAGCAAAATTTATGAGAAGTAGGCTGGAGGGATGGCTTAGCAGTTAAGGTGCTTGCCTGCTAAGCCAAAGGACCCAGGTTCGATTCTTCAGGACCCACATTATCAGATGCACAAGGTGGTACATGCGTCTGGAGTTCATTTGCTGTGGCTGGAGGTTCTGTCGTGCCTGTTCTCTCTCTCTTTCCCCCTCCCTCTTTCTCTGTGTTAAATAAGCAAATAAAAATAAAATATTTTTTTAAATTATGAGAAGGTGTATCAAATTTATGATTCTATTGATTTTTGCCTTAAATATTTTGATAGTCTATTGTTAGGTGTATACATGTTAGGCATTGTTATATCCTATTGGAAAATTTCTTCTTTTTTAATTCTGCAAATTATCTCTACAGTTGTATATATATAATGTGAAGTTTACTTTGTCTAAAATTGGTACAGCTCTTTTAGCTTTCATTGTTTCTTCTTGTTTGTTTCTTTGTAGTCCAGGTTGACCTGGCGCTACAGCAGTCTCCTGCCTCTGCTCTCTGAGTGTGGTGACTACAGGCTACCATGTCAGATTGCCAGCTGTCTCTTTTTTTAATAAAATATTTTAAATACTTTATTTATTTTTAAAGTCTTCTGGTATTATTTTATTTTATTTATTTGAGAGAGAGAGAAGAGGCAGAGAGAAAGAGAATGGGTGCTCCAGGGCCTCTAGCCACTGCAAACAAACTCCAGATGCATGCTCCATCTTGTGTATCTGACTTACATGGGTAATTGAATTGAACTTGGATCCTTAGGCTTTGCAGGTAAGCGACTTAACTGCTAAGCCATCCCTCTAGCCTGCCAGCTTTCTCCTGATTGGCATTCAGTGGCATAGCTTTCACCACCACCCACTTTTGACCTATCCATATATCTTGGCTACTCTACTCCACTTAAAATTGTTTTTATTTATGAGAGAGAGAGAAAGAAAGAGAGGGGGTAGAGAGAGAAAGAGAATGGATGAATCAGGGCCTCCTGCCACTGCAAATGCACTCCAGATGCATGCATGCTCCACTTTGTGCATCTGACTTTACCTGAGATCTGGGGAATCAACCTAGCCATCAGGCATTGCAAGCAAGTGTCTTTAACCATTAAGCATTTTCTCCAACCCACATTCCATGTTTTTTCATTCTTTATTCTGTTTTTCAGCTTGGGAAATTTCTACTGACATATCTCCAAGTTCCCAGTTCATTTTCCCTCTGCTCAGTGTTTTTATGAGCTCATCAAAGGCATTGTTCATTTCTATTAGTGTTTTGGAATTCTAGCATTTCCTTTAGATCTTTCTTAGCATTAAGTCTCTGGCTGATACTACCCATGATTCCCTAGTACTCATGTAGTCTCTTCATATTGTACTTTTTCATTATCACTCACTCTTTTTTATTGAAAGCTTGGTAAGGTGCACTACATGGCAGGAATTGAGGAAGGTAGGTCTTATGCATAAGGCATTATGTTAATTCTACAGGAGTTGGACTGTGTTTTCTGCTTCCTGATTACACAGAGTTGTCAGATGCTTTACTCAGCATAATCTGTTGCAGATGCTTGTGTGTTGTTGTGAATTCCTTTACACTGTTGCTCCTTTTCATTGTTAAGTTGTATTTCATTGCATACGTTAATCTTCCGCAGCCTATTTACTCACTCGCCAGTTGAAAGGAGTTTGTGTTGTTTTCAGTACCCTCCCCCCTTTTGTGCATGTGCACATATGAGTATGGGTGTTCATGTGTGTATATGTCTGTCTGCATGTGCCTATGGCCGCGTGACATGTGAAGGCCAGAAAACAACCTTAGGGTGCCATTCCTCAGGTGCCACCACCTTTTTTTAAAGACAACTTGGAACTTGACAAGTAGGTTAGAATGGCTGGTCAGCAAGCCCCAGCAATCCTTCTGTCTGGTATCACAGGGGCATGCCACTACACCTGGCATTTTTACCTGAGATTGAACTCACGTCTAATTCATGCAAAAGAAGTATTTTGTCAACTGATCTTCCCCTCAGCGGCAATGTCCTCTTTTCATTGCTGACAGGAATGATGATCCTTTTCCATTCTCCTGAACAGCTTGGCTAGATGTTTAACATTTTGACTGATGTGTTGTGTTTTCCAATGACTTATCCATGTTTTCCTAATTTCAGTTCTATTGGCTGGTACTCTTTATTATTTCTTCTCTTCTTATTTTTTGATTTAGAGTTACTTTGATATTTGTTTTCGCATTTCTTTAACTGCTAAGCCAACTCTCCAGCCTAGATTTCAATTTTCTTAAATGCAGATATTTAGATACTTATTCAACATTTTTCCCCCAATATAAGTATCTTCAGGAGATTTCTCAGTGGTTAGAGATGCTTGCTGGCAAAACCTGCGTCTCTGTTCTATTCTTCAGCACCTGTGTAAATCCAGACACAAAAAGTGGCACATATGTCTGGTTTTTTTTTTTTTTTGCAGTGGCAGGAGACCCTGACATGTATACACACACACACACACACACACACACACACACACACACAGAGAGAGAGAGAGAGAGAGAGAGAGAGAGAGAGAGAGAGAAGCAAATAAATTTAAAAAAATAAAATATAAGTATCTTTAAACTATAGTAAAGCTCTCTGAAAGTATACTTTCCCTAACATAAATATTTACTATTTTTTTCTAAACACTATTTAAGGATTCTACAAGTTTTATGATGTGTTTGTATATCTATTCAAATCGAGATAGTCTATAATTTCTGAATGACTTCTTTTATACCCTATGACTTAATTAACAGTGATTTTTTTTTTCTGTTTTTTTGAGGCAGAGTTTCACTCTAGCTCAGACTGACCTGGACTTCACTGTGTAGTCTCAGGGTGGCCTTGAACTCATGGTGATCCTCCTACTTCTGCCTCCTGAGTGCTGGGATTAAAGGCATATGCCACCATATCTGGCTCAGTGATTTTTAATAAATACAAATATGTAGGGATTTCCAGATATTTTAGTTTCATCTACATTTGATAATTCTTCTTGAATTTCGAATTTCCTGCTAATTCAAGGATTTCAATATGTGTTCATAATAAGTAGCGGTGACATTGGTAAGTCTCATCCTCAGCTTGCTGTGCACTAGCAGCTGCCTTCAGTACTTCTATATGTGTGAGTCATAGATGTTCACAAAGAAGCTCCGAGCAGAGTTCTGTTATCCTTCTCTCTAGGTGAGTGTACTGATGCATGCTGGAGAAAGCAGAGGACATGGAACTCAACCTTACTAGTTAAAAAACAATCATCATTTACATCTCATAGCTGTATTTATATGTCTTTTATTATTGTCTATTTTAACATCTTCAGCTTTATAAAATCCCTTGTGTTGCCAAAATCAGATCAAAATTTACCTATATCTTTAAGAACTGGATTCTTTTATAACATGGACATTGTTCATGTTTATTGAAAAATTAATTTGAAATTAATATTGCTTATGTGTAAATCTACATTAGCTTCTCTCAAATAACCATATTATCACCCAGGACCATTCAAAGTTGAATATCCTCCTCTAACAATTTCTGATCCTTTTGCTTGGAGTGTACCAGAAAATGAAAAAAAAAAAAGGTAATGAACTGGTAGGTGACACACTTTGTCAAAATGGAACTTGAGCAGAGCCAGGGCCAGGGCAAGCATATGTTACCATCTAATTATGGACTCTTCGAGTCTTCTGCATAATCAGAGGTGAATTCAGCATCACCAGAGGAAGCAAATTATTTTCTATAGTACAGAAAACTTGGGAATAGAGAGAAATCTCGGCAGTTAAGCGTGCTTTCTGTGCAAGCAAGAGGGGCTGAGAGAGGCCGAGATGGCCAGAGTTTGAATCTCCAAAACCCAGTAGCAGTTCTCTTCTCATTGCTGGGGAAGAAAACTCCCAATCAGAGAAAGTTCATGGAAAGAAAGGGCTTATTTTGGTTTTCGGTTTGTGTTTGGATGTGAGAATGTCACAGAGTACATGTAGAAATTTGAGGGAAACTTAGAGATTTTATCCGTTCCCTCAACCCTTCTTGAGACAGTGTCTCACTTGTGCTTTTGTTTTCATTGCTGTGCTTCATGTGTGCCTGTCTAGGCAGCCTGGGAGATTCCACATTATCCTGGTTCTGCCTCCTATTGCCCTAGGCCACTAGGATTGCAGACACACGTGGCACTGCACATACAGTTTTTCCATGAGAGCTGGGGAATTGAACTAGGGCTGGCAGGAAGGTTTGCAAGCAAGTGTCTTTAACCACTGAGCAATCTCTCCAGCTTCCACATTTTCTATTTTTAACAGTTATGTTTATTTTCTGCCAGACAGAAAATTCTCTGAGAGCAGAGATACTACTTGATTCTGGGAACTAAGCTTTTGGGGCAAAAGGGAGGAGAGAGAGAGAGAGAGATAGAAATAGAGAGAGAGAGACAGAGAGACAGAGAGAGAAAGTACAAAAAAGAAGAAAATATTTACTCAAAAATATCCTCCTAATAACTCTGAATAACTGGTGAGCCTGAAGAGACATTCAAGATCCAAACTATAGCACCTTATCTCATATCATTGTCAAGTTATATTGGATGATGGCTGTATAGTGAGTTAAATGCCAAGCTCAGAGTTCTCAACTTTATTGTATGTTTGGTGGGACATTATTTGAAGATTTTGAACAAAGAGAACGAAGACAAAGTAGATTTGTCAGGCTGTGCAATAATAGTGACACTGAGGAAAGAGCAATGGGCAGCTTCGAGGTGGGAATATACCCCGAGTCTTTGGGTAGCCTGATATCTTCCCAGGCACAGAGTTCAGCTCTGTCTCCCTCACATCTAGGTGGGGCCACATGACTTCCCTTCACTAAGGAATATGAGAGGAAGTGGGACCTTTCAATTTGAAGAAGTTAAGAGCAGGTGTGTTTTCTCTACATTGTTCCAAACTTCTGCCTATCCACTGGACAATGCCAGGATAACCACAAGGCCACATTCTGAAAATGGGGAAGCTCTACCAGGAGGAGGCTGAAACCCACAAATCATTGCACCAAATCAGAATCATTCCTGCTATCTGTGGTGACTTCAGAGACATTTACTGAATTTGCACACTTGGGGGGGTTATTTATGTTTGTTTTTGTTTTCAAGGTAGTGTCTCACTCTAGTCCAGGCTGATCTGGAGCTTACTATGTAGTTTCAGGATCGCCTTGAGCTCATGCAATACTCCTACCTCTGCCTTCCGAGTGCTGGGATTAAAGGCATGCACACTTTATTTATTTATTTATTTTTATAATTTAATTTATTAGTTTTCTTTTCAGTAAATACAGGCAGTTTGGTACCATTGTTTAGGCTCACCTGTGATCTACCCCCTCCCATTGGACCCTCTTTGTTGATGTAAATGGTTCGTGCATTGTGGAGTTAGCCCCCAGTTATTGGTATGATAAATGTCTCTGCAAATCATGACCCAACATGTGACTCTGACATTCTTTCCGCCCCCTCTTCCACAAAATTTCCCTGAGCCATGTTGGGTTCATTTGTGGTCTGCTTCAGTGCTGAGGTGTTGGGGGCCTCTGAGGCTCTGGCTCTCTGATTTGGTAGGAGTTGATTTTCCTCTGCGTTGGTCTCCTTCCCCTTTGTGCTGGTATCTGGTTCACAGGAAAACATCACCCTTGCTTGTTTCGCCAATTGTCCTTAGTTTCAGTTGGGCCCCTTTTGAGGTATGTTGGGGCAGCTCTCTCCTTAGGATCTGCATCTATCTGAAAAAGAGAAGCAGACTCTCCAATGGAGAATAAGTTAGCACCCAGAAAATTGAGATAACACTTACTT
The DNA here is from genome assembly GCF_020740685.1 of Jaculus jaculus. NCBI lineage: Eukaryota > Metazoa > Chordata > Mammalia > Rodentia > Dipodidae > Jaculus > Jaculus jaculus. Next base: position 77,724,553 of record NC_059107.1, on the reverse strand, counting down.
TTTTGATAGACAGTTTGATAGGTGTAGGCCCTCTTATACCCCGTGATTGATGGTAGCTTGATATTGTAGAGTGGGCTTGTGTTTGGGTATGTTTCTGACTTGTTTCCCAGCTCCAGCTATGGGTCTAGTACCACTGAGTGGATCAGTTAGCCAAATCAAGAGCAATTGGTTCCTCACCATGGCTGTGTACCACTATTGCACTTGTGTGGGCATCACCTCAGTTTATTTGTTGCTAATTAGGTTAAACAATGAGTTGCTTGGACAGATCTTGGTCATTTCCCCCAGTCGCCTATGTAGCACCTTCTGGCACTAGACACGCTGACTGTCTGGGGACTGACTCTCTCCTGGCTTCCAGCCATGTCATTCCATTTTACGTGTCAGCTGCATGTGGAGTCTTCAGAAATAGGGTCTTACCACTGGCCTTTGGTGGGTCATCAAGTACTCTGACAGAAGTCTGTCATTGTTTTGGGAAACCTTGTAGGTTTCTCTGATCAAAAGCTCATTGTGGATGGTAGGCCCAAGCTGGAAGAAAGACCTCCCATGCTCCTGGATAGGCAGAATTAACATTGTGAAGATGACAATCCTACCAAAGGCAATATATAGATTTAATGCAATTCCAATTAAAATCCCTACAGTGTTCTTCACAGAGATAGAAAAAATGATCTCAAATTTCATATGGAAAGGCAGAAGGCCTTGCATATCCAAACATATCCTCAGCAAAAGAAATACCTCTGGTGGCATCACCATACCTGATATAAAGCTATATTACAAAGCCATAGTAATAAAAACAGCATGCTACTGGCATAAAAACAGGAGTATAGACCAATGGAATAGACTTGAGGACCCGGATTTTGGGCCAAGCAACTATAGCTACTTGATATTCGACAAAAGCCCAAACAATATAGACTGGAAAAAAGATAGCATCTTCAACAAATGGTGCTGGACAAACTGGATAACCACATGCAGGAAACTAAAACTTGATCCACACATTTCACCATGCACTACACTCAAATCCAAATGGATCAAAGACCTCAAAATAAAACCAGAAACTCGAAAACTACTGGAAGAAAATTTAGGAAGTACTTTCCATGATATAGGAATGGAAAAAGACTTCCTGAACAAAACCCCAGTGGCTCAAGTTCTTAAACAGTCACTCAACCATTGGGATCATATGAAGCTGAAGAGTTTATTTACAGACAAGCATATAATAAGCAAAGCCAATAGAATACCCACAGGATGGGAGAAAATATTTGCAGGTTATCAAACTGACAGAGGCCTTATCTCTAGAATTTACAAAGAACTCAAAAGTCTAAACAATAAGAAGAAAATACCCCACTCACAAAATGGGGCACAGAGTTGAACAGGCAATTCACAGAAGAAGAGATACAAATGGCAAACACACACTTAAGAAAATGTTCATCATCCCTAATCATCAGAGAAATGCAAATTAAAACAACTATGAGATTCCCCCTTACCACAATAAGGATAGCCAACATCAAAAAGTCAAATGAAAATAAATGCTGGCGAGGATGTGGAGAAGCAGGGACACTCATTCACTGTTGGTGGGAATGCAGGATGGTACAACCACTTTGGAAAGCAATATGGAGACTCCTGAAAAAGCTGACTATAGAAATACCAACAGACCCAGCTATACCCTAACTGGGCATCTACCCTAAAACCTTCAAACCAAAGGCCAGAGAGATTTGCTCAACCATGTTTGTAGCGGCTCAATTCGTAATAGCTAAAAGCTGGAATCAACCCAGATGTCCATCATTAGAAGAATGGATAACAAAGATGTGGTATATCTACACAATGGAATTCTATACAGCAGTAAGAAAAAACAACATAAAGAAATTTAAGGAAAAATGGTTGAACCTGGAACAGATCATTCTCAGCGAACTTACCCAATCACAGAAAAAAAATTGACACATAGTCTCACTCATCTACAACACCTAACCTGAATCTACCCAAGATACCTTACATACCCAGCAAGCACCTCATGGACTAGACAATAGGATGGATGGGAGGGCGGGGAGGGCATCGAAGGGTGGAAAACAGTAATCTGGACCCAAACAGCAATGGTACCATAAAATTCTACTTCCTAAAAGACAGACCAAATGGCTGAACCTTCACTAGACCCTTACAGGAAACACCTGAACTACAAGACACTGGAGAGGGTAGGATCAAGACTAACCTAAATCTCCTACATCTTCCCTCCCTCCCTCTCTCCCTCTCCCCTCTATCTCTCTCCTCTCTGACTCTTGTATATTACTTATGTTCTTCCTCAATTTCTTAGTGCATGCACACTTTAAATCCACCCCATCCAAGCAACTTGGCAGAGGACTCCAGCCTATTTCTAGAGATCCCCATTTTAAAAATACTGCTCTGTCCAAGCAACTCATGGTCTAACCTACTTAGCAGCAAACAACCTGACGTGATGCTCACACAAGTGCAATAGTGGTGCACAGCCATGGTGGGAAACCAACTGCTCTTGATTTGGCTAACTAAACCACTCAGTGGAATAGCACCCATAGCTGGAGCTGGGAAACAAGTCAGAACAACATTCCAAAATTGAGCCCACTCTCCATTATCAAGCTCCCACTAATCATGGGCTATAAGTGGGCCTACAACTATTAAACTCTCTCTAAAAAATAATGGTTATCTGGTGCTAACTTTACTCTCTGTCGGAGAATCTGCTTCTCTTTTTCAGATAGACGCAAATCCTAAGGACAGGGAGGAGGCTAACAATGGTACCAACTTGATCGTATTCACTGACTACAAAAATAAAAAAAAATTAAAGAGTAAAAAAATACTGTTACTCAGACAGTTGTTTTAGCTGTAAAACAACATTCGTTACTACCTTGCTTGTGGTACTGATTCCTAATGTTTTACAATTTAAATTCGGATTTTTACAAAACTTCCTTTCCTATAAACTCGTCGCCTCACCCTAATACTAATTTACCATTTCTAACTGTGGCACCAAAAAACGAAACTCTGCTCTCTCTTTTACAATGTTGAGAATTTCTCAGTGATCCTCCATATAACTGTAGAAGATACACGAGCCAGTCCTTAAGGGAACAAGGCTCAGAGCAAACATTGGTTCAGGCTTGTAATGGGACAGAGGGCTTGCCCGGCCTTTTCCTTGGTAATCTCTGTGGATTGCCACCAACTCTAAAGGGAAGAAGACAGTCATGAAAGTTGCTCATTTTCAAAGCAGGGCTCTCAGCCCCTCTCCTTGTTTCTGTTTTCATTCTAACCAGCAAGCCAGTGATGAAGAGATGTCAAGTGGAGCCAGCTCAAATCTTAAGGAAGGCCATAACACTCAGGAGAAGGTTCTAGGCATGTGTTCTTATGTGTCTGCGTGTGGAGAACAAGCATCTTGCAATATTGGTAAAGGGTGGGAAATGAAGTCTCAAATACAGCCTGGACAGATAAGCAAGGGTTATTTGCCGAGTGACCAGTAGGGAGTTTTCAATACTGACTAATGAACTTTGCAGATATGTGGTTGAGCCTCAGTCCTGATAAAGGAGTTTGCTGGGGTGTGTTGGAGATATGGACATGATCCTTTCCGACGTGATCATTTGAGAAAGAGATTTCCATGCCCACAAAGTGGTATAAATGGTGGAGGCTGCGCCTGGCCACACCACTTGCTGCAGCACCTTCTTCCTGCGGGCACAATGAAAACCCTTGTGAGTACCTGTTCATGCTTTGGGGTCCTCTTGATGATGCTGTGTCCAGTGTGGCATGGACTTCAGGGAACCTGGAGACACACTGGGTAGAACTCTTGTGCTTTTCTAAGATTGAATGAACAGTGTCTTTGGCAGGGTTACTGTTGACTCTTAAGTTGAGTGTGTGTGTGTGTGTGTGTATTTTGTGGGATGTTTACAAAAATGGATAAAAAGATTTTGGAACTCTAAAGGGATTTTTAATTTGGAGAATATCTCATAATTCCTTATCATGACTGCAAAATATGGAGGCATTTAAAACAATTTACAAATAAAAATGTCAGTAATAATGATGTTAGTGGCTTTGGCTTCCCAAATGCAATCTGAGCCTTAAACATTGTTCAAGCTTGCCCTTGCTATACAGAAGTGGAAACTGAGGCAAAAGGGAATGTAATTTCCCCAAATCTGTGCATGTGGGATTTAAGATGTTACTTCTCTATCTGGATCCTAGACTAATGGGAAATCGAGCCTAGGTCATTAGGCTTTGCAGGCAAGTGCCTTAACGTTACACTGAATAATCTCCTTATACCTTAACCTACTTTTTAACACAAATATAACTTCAGTGACTGCCCAATACCATATCTGATCCTAGTTTTCATGGTTCCACACTGCAAGCTTGGATAGAGACTGGAAGCCTTCACCCAGTCTCTGCCTGTGGTTTTCATTTAGCTGCTAAGGGAGAAAGCCCTAAGGTGACAAAGGCTGTCAATTTGAGGAGTTTCCTCCCCCAGAGATTACTGACCTTAAAGTACAAACTTATAACTGTGGTGTTACTAATCATGGTATGAGTCAGGAGGAATTTGGAGACAGATGACACTCTCCCTGAGCTCTCTTGATATCCATTGGATGGATCCATTAAAAAGAACCTACAGGAGCATCCAAGGTTCAAGAGCTGGCGTGGGGTATAGAAGATGTGCCCATGCAAGCCAGTAGGCAGGGTGCTTTGCATAGAACTTTGTTAGGGTCTCTACCCCACAAGCAAGAGAAGAGAAATGTGAGGAGAGGGATGGAAAGAGAAGTGGAAAAGTCTTGTGGACAGTTCTTATTTGCCTTTCTCACATCCTGCTCCCTTAGTAGTTAGAATAATACTGTTCACCATGATGGAGATAGAGAGAGAGACAGAGAGAGAGAGAGAAAGAGAGGGAGAACAATCTCTGGTTAAAGTTCTAGACCCATCCTTTGAAGTATGGAAGCAGCTTTGGAGGCAGTGGCGCTCATGGCTTGCTGGCCCAGCCACGTGGTATGGTTTGGGGCAGCAGACAAAGGTTAGCCTCAGAGGTTAACCATGGCTCCAGCAGCCTTCCTCTTAGGTTGCTCTTAAAACGTGACTATCTCTGTATCGCTCATAAATCCATTTTAAATGCCTCAGTTTCAAGAAATTAGTCCTTTTTAAATTTTCCCTACCAGAGGACATAACTTATCCACTACTCCAAAGCTGGAATGGCTCACACTGGGGTTTTCTTACCTCTCTCACCTGCTCGAGTCTCTCTTGCAATCCATATGGTGATGATGTTGAAAAGAGTTGGGAATGGGGTAGCCAAGGTAGAGCTTTGTGTCTGACAAATGACACAACACAAGTGTCTAGTAAATGTGTGTGTTTTCCTCTCTGTGGGCTGCTGGCCACCCGTGACCCTTTGCTTATGTCCCTAGGAGTCCAGTGTCCTATGTTTGGCCACTGTCAGTGACTGACTACACCACAGGGAGTGAATATGGCTGCTCTATTTTTCAGGTGGTCTTTCTGGTGGTACTGGCTGTTTTTGCGAAACAATCTTACGGATATGAGGTGAGTGTGAAGGACCACAGAGAGTCCATTTGCTGCCTTTGGAAGGTAAACCTAGAAATAACCAATAGTAGAAACAATGAGGTGGTTCTTTCTTTCTGATTGGATATCTTCACGCGTAGAATCCACTACTGTAAGTTGTGGTGAGACTCTTTTCTCTTGTACTGCCATTGCCCCTCTCATATATAATATGGCAAATCATGAAGAGAAACTTTGTAAGCTTTCTCAACATGGGCTCCCAGTGCTGTTTCAGCCTTTAGTTACTTGCTCATTACAAATAGATAGCTTTATTCTGCTGGAGGAGCTGTGCTTACAAATGCATGTGATTTATACTGAACTCACTGGTTTTTGTTGTCAATTCTAGGTGCATAATCTCTTCACCCAAAACAACAATGGTGGCAATGTTCAGGAGACAGTGACAATCGACAATGAACAAAATATTGCCACCATTAACATCCATGCAGGATCATGCTCTTCTACCACGATTTTTGATTATAAACATGTAAGCCCCAAAGCAAATAGAAGATTCTTGCATCCTTTAAGACTAATTTCCTCATTCTTCCTTCCTTCCTTCCTTTCTTTTTCTTTTCTTTTTTTTGAGGCAAGATGTTACTCTAGCCTAGGCTTACTCTGTATCCCAAGGTGACCATGAACTCATAACGACACTCCTGTTTTAGTTTCTTGAGTGCTGGGATTTAAAGGTGTGACTCCAGTACAAGACTAGTTCTATAAAGGGTATTATTATTAATTCTATAATGTATCTTTGTGACTCCTTAAACATTTCCTTACTTTCTTTCCCTTTAAATAATCAAGCAATTGATTAACAAAAAAAACTATTTATAAGGAAAAAATACACACTTATTTGGCCTTTCCAGGTAGAAATTATGAGAGTCCTGAAGTTGTCCCATTACAGGCTCAGAAGGTGACTAGAAGAATGACAAAGCAATGTTCAGCATATGGGTGCTGTAAAATATTTGTTGAATGAATAAATTATAGCTTCTAATGCAAAAATTATGCAGTAAAAGAATGCTTATAAGACAGCAGAAACCAGAAGTAACAGCATACATTTAAAATATCTATATAGGCTAGACAACCTCATACTTTGTGGTAAGAAGAAATTCCCAAATTTTAGGTAATTACAATAAGTCTCATAAAGCTGCTCTAAAAACTTATTCTGTCCTCACCCACTTATTTATTTTAATGAGTTTATTAATTTCTTACACCAATATCAGTTATGAGCCTGCCTTATCCACCTTATCCAGAGTTACATATGATGGTTATAAACACTGGATGTTTAAATTTGATTTTAATTTCCTTGTGCCACCTAGTGGGCATTTGCCTCACCTTTGTGCATCTGGCTTATGTGGGAACTGGAGAGTCAAGGATGGGTCCTTAGGCTTTGCAGGCAAATGCCTTAAACGCAAAGCCATCTCTCCAGCCCCAGAAATGGTTACTATACTATCAGACAGCATAGTTCTGAAGGGCATTGTGTTTGCTCAACATAGTGGAAGAGGCTGAGTAAAGCCAATGGAAAGAGACTGGGTGCTGTTGCTCCTCAGTCTTTCAATCTCTGACTACAGACCCGGATTCCACAGTGTAATGAGTGAGGACATATTTTCACAATTTTAAAGGGAACAAATTACATGTAGAAAAACAAAATCAACATGCCAAAGATGAGTGAAGAACTGAAAAACAATGACTTTTGCTCCCCACATGTGCTGGGGAGTGAGTAATTGTGCTCTTGGCCCCTTAGGGATACATTGCATCTCGGGTCCTCTCCCGAAGAGCCTGCTACATCCTCAAGATGAACCATCAGGCCATCCCGGCTCTGGACAAACTCCAGAGGTATATCTACGAGAGGAAGGTAATTGGGAGCATCTTGAAAATGCTCTACTCCTGAACCAACCCTACTAGTCCCTATAGAGAAGTGAAGAAAGTGAGAAAGAAGACCATAATATTCCTTCCCATAGATATGATACTCAATTTATTAAAGTATTTTTTACAGATTTCTTCCAAGATCAGAAGTACATCAACTTGTATTATACAATTCTAAATGCATGAACTTAGAAGAAATTCTATTGTCTTTGGTGAGAGGATGGGAAGCCTCTCAGGGGTACAATCTAAGAAATAGTGTCTAGCAGAAAGAATAAATAAATTTATATTATTCGGTGACACAAAGAAGCAACATAATAGCACAGGAATATACAAACACCACACTGAAGCCAGGTACCTTTTACAACTTCCCATTCATGCCACTGTTAGCATTAGAGTTTCCTTCTCTGGATTTCATTGCCAACAGCAGTAAAATACTACTGGTAAATAATGAAGCTTTTCTGCCGACCAAGTACATGGACGAGAGGATGGTATGCTGTGCCTGACTAGCTTGTTCACTCACAATTTGGAACAAAGGCCACCAGACTTACCTGTTTCTTTGATGCTATCCTTCTATCCTCTGTGCATGTAGACATTAAATGCTATGGCCACCAGTGAATACACCTGGGTCAAGTACAACCCTCTGGAGTCTCTGCTCACGAAGGTGGACTGGTTCCTGTTTGGGTCTCCCATTGAGAAGCTCTGCAAGCACATCCCCCTGTATGAAGCGGAGGTTGTTGAAAAGCCAAGTGAGTACCAAACAGGTTCTGAAAGCGACTACATGCCCAGCAGTTGTGAAGGACTATGTGAACTACAAGTACATGTCAACTCTCCTCTGTTCAGTTTACCTTGGAAATTAAATACTTACTCTGTGGAAATTGTGCTGAATGTGAGGGGTACAAAGGCTGGGGCAGAGAAAGAGTCCTGAGTGTCAAGGAAAAGCTACTGGAGTCTCTTCTTTCATGTGTAACTACTTCATGAAAGAAAACTCCTTCTAGAGCATCTTTTTGGAGGCATCTTTTGGAGATGGCGAGAAGCAGATCCCTAAGAGATGCTACCAGATTATAGCCTAGAACTGACCCAGGACAGAGACAGCACAGCACACTGACAGGCAGGGGATAATGGCCTTGTCCCCAGCAAATGTCACAGAGCACCGTTATCATTGTTGAGTTTTGCACTTAACTGAGGTAGAGAGGTCAGAGCCAATGGATGATGAGTCAACAAAATAAATCCCCAGAGTAAAGGGAGAGAGACAAGGAGGGGGCATGCTATCATCGTTACATGTGCATTGCCCAGAAACAAAATAAAGTACTCCTTAGCACGAGCATGGGCACGAGGTGTGCCATCACCAGAAGATCACTGCATCAACTGGAAGCACTTCCAGGGCTGTCTCATGTCAGTTAATATTATTAACAATTATTCTCTGCAGTACAGATATAGCTAAAATCTTGAGCAATGTGACATTACAAGTACAGTCCTTTGTCATTTACAGAAATATTGATTCATTGTATCATAACATATTTTAATGCTGCTTCTTTAAAATATCTCTCCTTTCCAGAGCATGTGGCTACTGGTGCCTGTGCAAAGGTTGGGCTTCTTGGGATCCTGGGAATCTCCATCTGTGGAGGTGTTCACAATTAGGATGCTTAGCCAACCTGTTTCATCTTTCAAAGAAATACAACCTCGGTTTCCACTCTGAAGCCAAACTAAATTCTCTCCCAATATCCTACCTAATTGTGAGACTCAATAATAATACATAAATGTTACATTTACAGATACCTGGTTATTTGTTCCTTTTGTGGGCAGTAGAGGGAAGCAAAGACATGTTAATGTCAATATAGAAGGACTTCAAATAAAGTGTATGATGTGTGAAAATACCCAGATGATGTAGTTGAGCCATGTGCAACCTAACCAGTGGGGTGCAAGTCTCCATCTCTCTCTCAGCTGCCTGCTGGTCAGTCCCAAGATTTTGGGCAGCTGGGGTGGAGCAGGGAAATAGGTGGCAATGGCCTTGACCCACAGGGGGCACTCAGTATATCTTTATCAAACAACTTGACTACTCAGGTGAAGAAAATTCTTCCCCTTGACAGAGTACTCAGCTTTGAAGTCCATTCACATATCATTTAGGACATGTCTTTCAGCTCACCAAAGCAATGGACTTAGCCACATGAGCAATAACTTTTGTGTTGTCCTAGGAAAAGAGGCAGTATACTGAAAAGTTTACATTTTTTAATTTTTTAAAATTTATTTGCAATGAGAGAGAGAGAGAGAGAGAGAATGAATGGGTATGCCAGGGCCTTCAAATGCTGCAAATGAACACCAGATGCATGTGCCACTTTGTGCATCTGGTTTTATGTGGGTACTGGGGAATTAAACCCAAGCTGTCAGGCATGATGCACAAGCACCATCAACCACCAAACCATATCCTCAGCTCTCAAGTTGGCTTTAATCTGTAAAATCTCTGATGACCCAACTCGTTCACATGGGGCACAGTCTCACTCCAATGGTCAGGATAGTATGGTGGGTGAGGTTCAGGTGTTACGAAGCATAATCTTCTTTGGAGTGTACTTCTTAAAGATGTGTTTTCTCTATTAGTCTCATCATTTTGGTTCAATTTGAAGGCAAAGCCCTGAGTTCTACTTTTTCTTCACTCTACTCTCTCTCTAAATTCCTTGATTCTCCTGCCTCCCAGGGAGGTTGTGGCCCTGCTATCTTTTCTCATAGTTAGCCCCTTGTTGAGGGCTGAGACAAGTAGGTATCAGGTTGTCAGCTCACACAGTGCTCAAGCCTTAGAACCCTGGGCCAGGAAAAGGAGAGCAAGGCTGAACGAAACATAATTTATTGGGGATGTCTAAAGAGCCTTCGGGTAAGAAGGGCTGAAGAGAGTGGCTGGTCCTTGACTGGACATGACCAAAAAGTTTGTGCAAGAAGCCTGGAGAGGCTTATAGATGGAGCTTTTACATCCCATAAAGTTATATTCCTCATAAGAAATGAAATATTGCATGTCTTTTTTTTTTTTTTTCTGAGGACGGGTCTCACTCTAACCCAGGCTGACCTAGAACTTACTCTGTATTCTCAGGGTGGCCTTAAACTCATGAAGATCCTCTACCTTTGCCTCCCAAGTGCTGGGACTAAGGCATGCACCACCACACCTGACTATTATATGTTCTATACACATGAGAGTTGGAACTTCATACATTGGGTTCATTCATCATTCCCAGGGTAAGGATATATAAACCCAAATACTCTATTATACAATTATTTTTTCAGATAATTGACTCAATGAACAAATTCAAGTGTTAGTTGACCAAACATAATAATTGGTAGAGATCAGTCTTAACAATTATAAACCTGAACACAATATTAAAAAATGCTATCAAAAGGCATTGGAGTGACTTGCAGCAGAGAGAAACCCAAGGAAAGGCCACTCATCTATTGCTGAACAGAGCTGCCTATGAACAACATGAATCCCCAGACTAGAACCCTTTCCCCATCTTCTTTCCTGTGAACATAACCTAAAAATTTTAAAGTAGCAGATATATATTATTCCTTCAGTTCCAGGAGATTAATAATGATTAGTCCAAGTTAGTTTTCAACTGGGCGGTGACTTCCTCCTCTCTTCTACAGACATTGTTACTGTCACAGCTGAACAGGTCCTGCTATCAGAGCATTGAGACTAGAACTCCTGTTCAGCACACTGCATACACACACACACACACACACACACACACACACACACACACACACACTACCACAGTAAGAAGAATTGTCTGGCTCAAAATGTTAATAGTGCCAAGGCTGGGGAAATCCCAAGCTAAGCTGTCTTGTTTTTCCTAAGAAAAGAAGGTGATCACATTTTCCTTACTCTGTGATTGGCCTGTAGTGGTCAGATGTCCAGAGTTCTGGCTAGGGAGGTGTAGATAGACACCTGCTAGGTGAGGCTTGCTGGGAGACCATTCTTTCCTGAAAAGGAAGGACAGATTCAGGGGGCTCACAGGCTGAACGTTGCCTTCTCTTATTAGTCTCCTTTAAGTGAGGACACGGTGCTGACATCAGGGGATGCCTTAGCCATTTAGAACCATGAGGTAACAACCCTAGCGAGGAAAGGAAGAACTAGAATGTAGGTTATGCCATTCCCCAGATGCACAACTCTGTCCTTACACTGGACTTGCAAACCTGACTGATCTCCATCTCTTTAGGTCACTATTGTAACCAGCCCAGCAGAAAGGAAGACATTCTAAAGAGACCTCTATGACATTTTTGTTGGCTATCAGATTATTGTAACAAAGGACCCCTGGAAATTGGAATTTCCCTAGGAATTTCATCCTGTGAGAAAGAAAAGCCCAAAGCCTGGTTCAGTCAGGGGAGAAACACAGTGCAAACAACTTGTGAGACCACCTTACAAGAGAGACTGGAGCACAGGCAATGATGGACAGACAGGTCCATACCTTGACCAGAACTGTTTAGCTATGCATGCCTCTGGCCCTTTATTTAAATACAAACCTTGATCTCTTAGGACTTCCAGCCAAGATGGTGACCTCCTAACTGTGCTGCACATCCCCGGGAAAGAGGCAAGGCATTAAGGGTTCACTGGATCTTTTAGGGGACAGCAATCTCTAATAGATTGCCAGTGGGAGGGCACTGAGGGGGAAGAAAGGGAATCACTGATTCCCTCACTTGTGGGTAGCCCACCAGTCCCCTAATCCCCCCCCCCCAAGCAGCCACTATACCAAACAGTCCCAGCTTCAGGATACTCCCACACTTACTGTAGAAAAGGGGACCCAAGCCAGCATAGTTCCACTTGCCTCACTGCACAGGGGCGATCGCCCTGCTACCCTAGCCAACATGTGATCTTGGTCAGGCTGTGCCCGCTGGCCTGCTGGAGCTCAGGCTCCATTTGCCACATGTGCACCACTTGTGCAAGCTTAGCCTGCTCTCTCTGCTCATTTGCCCACTTACTGCTCTGGCTGCCGCCCATTCCCAAGCAAGCTCAGGCCCATTCCACCTGCCATGCAAACTCAGGCTCACTCTGCCTGTCTGCCTGGGTAAGCTCAGGTGCCAGCCCCTCCCTGCCTGCACTGCCGGCTGGTCACCATTGTCCTGTTGCAGGGGAGATCAGACTGCTTCTGGGTCCCAGTATTCTACCATGTGCAAGTAGTTTAGGCTGCCTCAGTGCTTGGTGCTTCAGTGTCCCTCCTAGTGTGGGGGCAGGCAGCTTTGGGGCATCACCTCATGAGAACTCAGGCAACTTTCACTCCCCTGTCACACAGGAGCTCAGGCTGCTTGGCATTAGCCTCAGGATGCTTCAGCTTCCCACTGTGCTTGAGCTCAGGCTGATCCACCCGCCTACATGTTAGCTTAAGACCACTCAGCCCATCTGCTTGCCTGCTGGCTAGCCCAGGCCAGCTCCCCCAAGAGGCACCATTTCCCCCACCCACTGAGACCACAGTCCTACTCTCCCTGCCCATACACTGTGATGGGCAGACCACAGCATAAAAGACATAACATGAAAAATCAAATGCAAGAAAACCCAGTTAGGTCACCCAGTCCTACAATGAATATCTCTAATCAAAACATAGAAGAGTCATTAGGATCAGAACACCAAAATGAAGCTATGAGCAATGCAACCATGACCAAGGTATTGGTAGAACTTTCAGAAAAGCAACAAAGGACTGATAATTGTGTGGATGCTGCCATCACTAGACTAGACCTAATAGATAAGAAAATGGAAGGAATTCAAAGACAGTTAAGAGATATGGAGGAGACTGAAAAAAAAAAAAAGAGGACCTCAAAAATCAGCTGATGATGCTAAATGAAGACATAAAGAAATGCAAGGATGAATTCCAAGAATCATCAAGAAAATCAGAATATGATGTGAAAAGGGAGCTTGACAGAGGGATGGAAACTATACATAGAGAAGTAGTAGAAAATGCAAACCTAATTGAACAAGTCCAAAACTCTCTAGAAGCTCTCAAGAATAGAGTCAGCCATGTGGAGGATAGAAATTCTGATCTGGAGGATAAGATGGAAGAAACAGATAAAGAGTTCAAAAGTTTCAATAAATTCAAAAATTACTGTGAACTGAACATGAGGGAATTGTGGGATACCCTTAAACATCCTATTATCAGGATCATTGGAATACCAGAAGAAGAAATTCAGACCAAAGGCATAGAGACCTTATTTAACAAAATAATTGAAGAAAACTTCCCCACTCTCTCAAAAGAAAGGCCCATCAAGATACAAAAAACTAAGAGAACTCCAAACAGATTGGACCAAAGGAGAAACTCTCCAAGACATATTGTCATTAAGACTCTAAACTTTGACACCAAACAGAAAATCCTAAAATCAGCTAGGCAAAAACAGCACATCATTTTTAAAGGTAACTCCATCAGAATTACTTCAGATTTCTCAATGGAAACCCTGAAAGCCAGAAGGGCCTGGAATGAAACACTGCAAAGTCTAAGAACCTATGGCTTCCAACTCAAACTACTCTACCTCGCAAAAGTATCCCTCATAATAGATGGTGAAAGAAAAACTTTCCATGACAAAACTCAGCTTCAAAATTATGTGAACACAAAATCAAACCTGCAGAGAGTATTTCGGAAAATTCTCCACACAGAAGAATCAAATAGCCAACCTCAAATGCCTACAAGAAGCAGATCACAATAACGAAACTCGTGGAAGGTACAAAAAACTTCTAAGTCCATGAAAACACCAAACCACATATACCAACACAATATGGAAAGGATCAAATAAAACTTCAGAGTCATTACCCTAAATATTAATGGCCTTAATTCACCCAAGAGACACAAGCTAACAGGATGGATCAGAAAATTAGACCCCTCAATCTGCTGTCTTCAAGAAACCCATCTCACCACTAAAGATAGTCACCTCCTCAGGGTGAAAGTGTGGAAAACAATATTCCAAACAAATGGGAATAAGAAACAAGCAGGTGTAGCTATATTAATATTGGACAAAATAGACTTCAAACCAAAAATAATGAAAAAGACAAAGTAGCTCACTTCCTACTTATCAAGGGAATGATCTATCAAGAGGATATTATAATCATAAATTTGTCTGCACCAAACACAGGGGTACCACAGTTCATAAAGCAAAACCTACTTGACAATAAAACAGAAATAACTGCCAACACCTCATAGTTGAGGACTTCAATACACCATTATCAGTAATAGATGGATAATCCAAACAGAAACTCAACAGGGAAGTAAGAGAGCTCAACAAAACCATAGATCACTTAGACCTAACAGACATCTACAGAACATTCCATCCCAAATCCACAGACTATACATTCTTCTCATCAGCCCATGGAACATTCTCTAAAATAGATCATATACTGGGTCAGATAACAGATCACAATGCAATATTGCTAGAAATTAAAAACAAAATAACTACGAAGAATCCCATCAGTGCCTAGAAACTGAACAGCACACTTTTAAACAATAAATGGATAGTGGACAAAATAAAAAATGAAATGGAAAAATTTCTAGAAATGAAGATGATGATAACACATGGTACCTAAACTTATAGGACACAATGAAGGCAGTCCACAGGGGAAATTTCATAGCACTAAATACCTTCATAACAAACACAGAGAGATCCCAAATCAATAACCTAACCATACACCTAAAGGCACTGGAAAAGCAAGGAAAATCCAACCCAAAAAGCTCCAGGTAGAGGGCTGGAGAGATGGCTTAGCGGTTAAGCGTTTGCCTGTGAATCCTAAGGACCCCGGTTCGAGGCTCGGTTCCCCAGGTCCCACGTTAGCCAGATGCACAAGGGGGCGCACGCGTCTGGAGTTCGTTTGCAGAGGCTGGAAGCCCTGGCGCGCCCATTATCTCTCTCTTCCTCTATGGGTCTTTCTCTCTGTGTCTGTCGCTCTCAAATAAATAAATAAATAAAAATTAAAAAAAAAACATTTAAAAGCTCCAGAAAGAAAGAAATAATAAAGATCAGAGCAGAAATTAATGAATTGGAAACTACAAAAATAAGGAAATTGACAAAACAAAGAGCTGGTTCTTTGAAAAAATAAACAAGATTGACAAACCCGTGGCCAATTTGATCAAGCAAATAAATAAAAAAGAGACACTTCAAATTAACAAAATTTGAAATGAAAAAGGAGAGATCACAATAGACATAAGTGAAATTGGGAGAATCATCAGGACTTATTTCAAAAACCTCTACTCCACAAAACTGGATAATGTGGAGGAGATAGATAAATTCCTGAACACATACCATCTATCAAAGCCAAACTCAGATCAGATTAATCTCCTAAACAAACCTATCACACACATTGAGATTGAAAAAGTAATAAAAATCCTTCCCCAAAAGAAGAGTCCAGGACCAGATGGTGTCTCAGCTGAATTCCATCAAATCTTCATGGAAGAACTCAAACCAATCTTCCTCAAACTGTGCCACACAATTGGAGAACAGGGAAAACTACTGAACTCCTTTTATGAAGCTAGTATCACCCTAGTTCCAAAACCAGGCAGAAATGCTCAAGAAAAGAAAACTACAGCCTATTTCCCTGATGAACTTAGATGCAAAGATCCTGGACAAAATCCTTACAAACCAAATCCAACAACACATCAAAAGCATTATCCTCCTTGACCAAGTGGGATTCATCCCAGGAATGCAGGGGTGGTTCAACATATGGAAATCTGTCAATGTAATACACCACATAAATAAGGTTAAACACAAAAAGCAAATGATCATTTCAATAGATGCAGAAAAGGACTTTGACAAAATACAGCATCACTTCATGATCAAAACATTGGAGAGAATTGGCATGGTTGGTTCATATCTTAATATAATAAAGGCAATATACAAAGCTCTGAAGTCCCAAATAATACTTAATGAAGAAAGGCTGGTGGAAAGCCCATTGAGATCAGGAACAAGACAGGGTTGTCCACTCTCACCTCTGCTCTTCAATATAGTACTGGAAGTCCTAGCTCAAGCAATAAGACAGGAGAAGGAAATAAAAGGGATACAATTTGGAAAGGAAGAAGTTAAGTTAGCTCTATTCGCTGATGACATCATTGTATTTGTAAGAGACCTGAGAGACTCCATCCCAAAACTCCTGAAGGTGATTAACTCCTATAGCAAAGAAGCAGGATACAAAATCAATGCACGAAATCAGTAGTCTTTCTATATGCAAATGACAAAGACACAGAGAAAGAAGTAAGGGACATGGTCCCATTTTCAATAGCAACAACAACAAAAATATCTTGGAATAATGTTAACAAAGAAAGTGAAAGATCTATACAATGAAAATATAAAAACACTCAAAAAAGAAATTGAGGAGGACTTGTGAAAATGGAAAGACCTCCCATGCTCCTGGATAGGCAGAATTAACATTGTCAAGATGGCAATCCTACTGAAGGCAATATACAGATTTAATGCAATTCCAATTAAAATTCCAACATTGTTCGTCACAGAGA